>NW_028262336.1:4800000-7200000 GCF_047370975.1 Nipponia nippon | reverse complement strand
CCTCGGGCGCCGCCATCTTCCCCGCTGTGGAGGCGGCGCCGCGCAGGGCGGGAGGGAGGCCGAACGCGGGCGGGCCCGTGTCGGCGGGGCCCCGGGGCGGGGAGGGGGCGGGCCGGGCCGGGCCGGCGGGCTCCTCCTCGGGGCGGCGGCCGCTGGGCTCCCGGGGCCTGGTGTGCCTGCACCCCTTCCTCGGGCCGCGGAAGGGACGCTGCCGGGCTTCCCCGGGCAGGGCCGAGCCTGGGAGCACAGCCCGGCCCCGCGGGCCCCCAGCGCTGCGGGCGGGAGCGGGAAAGCCCCTCTCGGGGCCCGGCCACGGGCTGATGGCTGGGGCGGGGTGAGGGCCGCGGGGCAGCCCGGGGAACACGGCCCAGCTCGGGGAATACGGCCCAGCCCGGAGCCCCCTGGCTGCGGGGGGCTGCGCGGCCTGTGAGCACCCACCGCAGGGCCCAGCAACGCCAAGGCAGGCGGGTCTGGACGCTTACCCAAGGCCCGGGGCCTGACTCTGACACACTGCATTCCCAAAATGTCATCAGTGAGAAGGGAGAGAAACACGAGTGTTATCACGCTTTTTAAACCTCAGCAACAGAGTTCTTCAGGGGATGACCCCCGTCACAAGCCATGCGACTGTCCCATCCCATCACACACAGAGCCCCAAGCTCAAAAAAAGCTGGGTAACTTAACTTCATGCCAATAGCAATTCCTATCTGCATTTTGAAAAGGGAAGGGCCTTGCTGCCCGTACCCTGGGTGCTCCCAGCCCCAGCTGTTGGGATTTGCTGTGGCAGGGCCAAAGGGTCAAGGCCGGGCAGGAGCAGGGCCTCTGGTGGATGCAGGTGCCCTGTAGAGTTGATTGCTGCAACGTATTAGTGCTCCCACAATAGTTTCCCATCAAATAGATTGAATTTTTGTGGTCTCCTGTGAGTTCTTCTCTTCTGAGTATAAGACATTATTTCCTGCCTCCTTCCCTCTCTGTTGAATGCACTTTTTTTTTTTTTTTTTACCTGCTAACATTGGTATTCCAATTAATATATTTGTTAGAAACAATGGAGTTAAATTGAGCATGATCTTTGTACAGTCTTACCTTCTCTTTGGATTCCATTTCGTTATACTTTCTGTTTTCTTTCAAGGAGTCTCACACAAATACGCATTCAAGTGGTGTCCCTTTAAAAAACAGAGCAAAATTAGCATTAATGATCGCACCTGTAGGGAAGAGAGGTGAGAGCGAACCAGGAGGCAGAACTGATAAAAGGCTGCTATGAGCAGTTGCCTGTTCTGGAAAGGGGGGTGTTAAGCTTCCTAGGCTAAGAGTGGAGGTGAGAGGTAAAGGTGAAAATGGAGTCTCTGTGGTGTGAGCAGGGGATTACAAAGGTCTCTCTAGCCGAGATTCTGAGGTGTTTTGAACATCCCATAAGCGAGGAGCAAGCCTGGGCTGTCTGCTTTCAGTGTTGCCGTAAAATGGAGCAGCTGGCTCAGGGGCTGTGCCCGCCGCTCCATTCTGTATTCATAAAAGGTCCTGGAAGCATCTTTATCCATGCTGACGGTACTGCTTCCTTCAAGGTGTACCACAAGTCTGGTAAGAGCATAGGTAGCTGTGGATGCCAAGGGCTGTTCCTGTAACAGGCTGAAATGTGGGGACAAAGTGGGGAATTTTCTTTTTCCTGCTCTTTTTTTTTTTTCCCTCTCCTCTCTCTGTATGTTGTTATGAAGCTATTCTGCTGCCCATACTTCATTTCAAAGGGCTGTGAGGGAGTGGCAATACAGATGTACGGCCTACTAATTTTTCTAATAGTGCTCTAGCGAGTCATTTGGTTCTAGGGAGTAGCTGGGAAGAAAGTTTGTTACCGCTTAATGTTATCTGAAATCAATAGTCTGAGGCTTTATTATATGTCCTGCTCTGTTCATCTTCCAACATATGGCTCCTTTGTTATAGTAACTCTCAGGACAGATCTACGATGGATAGTTTCTCTTTTTTGTCGCTATGCGTAGCCAGCAAGTGGCAACAAGCTTGTCTTGGACGCCGCTTGGTTGCACTGCTGCAGAGGCCAATGCTAGGCTGACTCTTCAGGGACAAGAGCGGGTAACAAAGAATGAAGACAAAGATCCAGTGCCGTCCTTGTGGTTAGAGATCTATTAGCAAACAAAAAAAGTACGCAGCCGCAGTTAGTTTGGGGCTAATGCTCGCAATAAGAAGAGTCTCCTGTGTTGCTTTCCAGGAGTCCCCAAATATAGGCCTACTTTTCCCAGGTGGGACTGACCTTAGTCAGAGGGGTTCGTTTCCTTATTACCAAGAATTCTTCCTGTTTCTCTCTCTTTGCAGGGATTCTAAAAGCTGTTTATCAATGCCTGTGCAGTTATCTTTCTTCCCCTCCCCTCTTTGTTCTCTTTCAGATGTTGGCAGCATTCAGCAGTCAGAGGACAAGGTAAGCCTGTGTCTTCACCTTCATTATGTGTGCAGATATAATCCTGCTGCAGTAGGCGGCCAGCTCAGGAGATGCAGATGTCTTTGGAAGCTGTCAAAGCGCTCAGATTTGCTGTGCCCTGTGAGAGTCACTCTCTCCCCTGCAATCTGGAAAATGAAACAAGATGCTAGGACTGAACTCAAGTAAGACAATGGGACTGGGAAACAATGTGCAGAGATGCTGCCTACTGTCGAATAGCCCACAGTCTTTTTGTCTTAATAACAGATAACTTAGAGGTGCCAGATAAGGCCATTTAAAAATCTTAAAACAGCTTGTTTAGGGAGTATCTCAGGCTACCCGATGAGCATCTAGCTGCCTTTTAGAGGCCCTTCTCATCCCAAGAGACGTGCTCAGCCCTGAGGGGCAGCAGAGGGTGCGTGGATGGCTGGGAAGCAAGAGCTGTGAAATTCTCCACAACGCTTTGTGCCGCACTGCTTCTTTGTCTGCAGCTCTTGGAGTACTTGGGAGTGGTGATCTATGAAGCCCTGGACTGGGGAATCGACAGCCAACTGGAGCGAGAACTGAGTGATCCTTTGGAGAAAATGCTGTGCCTCATGTTGAAACTGGATGATGAGGCAATGAAACCAGCAGTCACCCTGCAGGATGTTATCAAGGTTTCCTTCTTCCCATTTAGTAAATATAGCAGCTTTAGAGGAGTTGATGGAACAGTGCTGTTAAGCAAGGGGCAAGACCATTTCTGGGAAAAAGCTGGGTAGCTTGTTGGAGGACAAAGAGGGAGCATGTGGCTTTCCCATCAGGGGAAAACGTAAAACCATCTTAGGTGTGTAAAAGTGCCTGTGGAAAAGAATTAAGAAGGAAGACAGCATGGCTTTCACACAGCTGTGTCTGCAAAGTCCTTCTGTACGTAGTCTCAGAATTTGATACCTAGAAGACTATGGATATTGGAAAAAGTCACTTGTCCATAGTATTCAGTTTCTGCAAGAGCTGGGATTTGAATGTCTCAACTCAAACAAATAATTTCCTCTCAACCATAATTTAAAGGTATGAGAAACTTCTCATCCCTCAGTCTGACCAGGGCAGGGGAAAAGAACGGGGCAAGTGACTCCACCTGCTGTGGGTTTTTGTGCTTTGTCTGCACTGGAGGCTTCCCCTTCCAGGTACTTATTTCAAAGCACACCTTATGGAGAACGAGATCTATAAATTACACAGCTACTTACATTATTGTACATATAAGACTGGACTTCTTGCTTCTTTGTTCTGTTGTATCTTCAATAGAAAAAAAAAAATACAAAGGGGCTGTGAGGAAGATGTTTTTTAACCACGGATTGACAAAACTGAATCTTGCTTTATTCCATCCTACCATGTTTTTTCATTTCAAGATCTTTTCTAAATAGCTGCACTTCTTTCAGGCCTGTGAGGAGCACTTGTCCAGGCCTTCTGAGGCTATCAGCCATTACGAAATGACCTGTAGGAGTCTGTTTACTGAATATATAGAACTTCAGAAGCTTGTGACCATCATCCAGACCTCCAAAGAGGTACATTTGGGATCACCCCTTAGCTGCTACTCCCTCTACCTTCACACACTCACCTAGTTCTAAAGTAACCTTCCCATTGCAGAAATGGAGTACCTAGCTGAACGTCTATTTTCACAATGTGAAAGGCTGCACCATATTAGTAATTTATTGTAGCTTTTCAAAGTTTGGGTGTTTGGGGCTTCTAGGCTTTTCAGATTAGTGATTTATACTGGATAGATAGGAAATCACTGAACAGTACAAGGTAATGACTGCACGTGCTTGCTTCTTAGAGACTGAGAAAAATGGATGTGGAAGATTTGGTGGAAAAACCTCTTCAGAAGAAGGAAAAACACTGGGTAAGGGTAATTCCTTCATTATGAGGCATTGGGGTTTTTTGTCTGCCTTGGCTCTCTGAGGCTTTCCGTTGACTCTTCTATCAGAAGTAGAGCTTGAATGCAAACAAAACTCTTTAGGTTGTTCAAGAGCTTAAGTAGTTAAAGACTTATCTGCAAAATAAGTTGGGGGGTGAACTTGTAGTTAAACTATTTTGTGTGTTAACCTCACGTGGACATCTACATTCTACACAAGGATTGTCTTTGTAGTTCAACTTAAACCACTTCTAAAAATGAAGTTGGAGGCAGTCTTTGGAGTAAGTGTCCACAAGTAGTTACTCAGGCTGTTTGTTCCTTCAAATGAGCCCCAAACGCCAGCTCTTGGCAGGAACTGACACTTGCCAAAAGCAATCTGTTCTTTTCTTGTAGCTGGACTGAAAACTCCCAGAAAACTGTTCTGTTGGTGGTAGTACTGGGGTGGACTAGTTCGCTCTTATTATGTGGGGTCTGTGCTTGTTCAGGGCTGGAGGGGACTGAAGGCCAGTAGCTCTGTCCGTCTTTGTGGCTGTGCAGCTCAAAGAAAGAGGTGAAGGAGGGGGAGGCTGGAGGTGTAGCTCCTACCTTCTGCTCCCTGCCTTTCTTGTCTTTCCATTCTGTCCTTCTGTAGACCTTGGACTGTGTGTTTGGGGCAGAGAGCAACTTATTCTGTTCTTTTCAAGGCCCTGCACAGTCAGGGCTCAATCAGAAACAAATAGCTCTTCTGGCTGGAGCTCTGCCCGGCATAAACAAATGCACTGTAGTCTGGAGTCTGTGGAGACAAACGGCAAGCCCCGAGAGACTTGTGGACTCGCTCCCTTTGTCTAAATAGCACTTGCTTTGAAGCGTGCTCAAACTATTCGTATGAAAATGTTTGTGAAATGTGTGTTTGGGCATATTCTCAATTTTGTGATCTATTAAAACAAACTGGCAAGCTATCTCAAACCACAAACTCATCAACTGCTATAGCTCTTTCCTGCAGGGAATACATGAATAAATACATGGGCTTTGCCGTGTGGCCTGAAGGCCAGCGTATTTGGCCTCTGCTCCTTCAGGAGACATGAATTCCAAAAGCAGGATGTCTCTTGCAAATCCTCTGCCTCTGGTTTCCAAGTCCCAAAGCACCAGTTGATTGCATTGCTCTGACAAACTCTTGAGTTTAAAATAACCGGGATGCCAGCTTCACTGGGATCCCACAGATCAGAGCTGGTGCCTTGAGTGGTGCCAAGCAGCTAATGGTCTCTGTGGAGCACGCTTTTTCATGTTGACTGCTATGAAACAGGCCTTCTGAAACACAGACGACTGGCTGATAGCATGCAGGGTTGTATAGTTTCAGCAGACCTTATTCGTATATGTCACAAGATGATCTTCACCTTGAAATCTAAGCAGTGAGACCTCTTAGGTCTCACAGCTGTCTTACCACTCATCTGTTGAACTGAATGCAATGGGTTTGGAGTGTTGTAGCATTGTGTTGTATTGCACAGGTGTGGGAAGTTTACGTGGCATTTGACAATACATGGGATGGCCCAAGTAGAATAATTGCTGTGATCCAGTCTGCAGGGAAAGAAAAGTATGAGTAATAATGATGATGTCACCTACGTCTGAAAAATGTTTTGGGTGTACAAGTTGCTCGGAAATGGCTAGCTGAAGGCAATTCTTGTCCCAAAACTAATGTGGCACTATTACTGTACACAAGTCTCTCTTCAGGTCATATCTTTCACTCAAGTTCTGTCGCCATGCAAAATACAACTCTAGAAAGCGCAAATGACTCAGAATAAGCTATTTCAAAGATCTCTAATACTGGTCAGTTTGCCCAGAGACTTTTGTGTGTTCTCCTACACAACAATAAATATCACCTAGGAGATATGGCTAATATATGGTCACGCTTTGAAAGTTCTAGTTCTCTGGAGTTGAGGTATGACTGTACCAAAGCCAGGCTAAAACAATCCCACAAAAAAACTGTCTCCTTGAAGGCAGCCATCAGTCAAAGCTTGCATAAGACTCTTCTGATATTATACCAAGATATCTGAAGGGATAAGTTGAGAGAAGATGCTTCATACTGTAAGTGGAAAAGGGAGAGGAGTCTAAGTCAGAAACTGTTCTGAGGCAGTTTTCTAAAATGTTTCGCTTCCCTTTCACTGTTTATAATACAATCACTTGTTCTTACTCAATTTGCCGTTGGGATCCAGATAAGCTGTTGACTTAGCACTTCCATTACAATGTTGTCTAAACATGCTATTGAGTTAATTTTTTTTTTTCACTGTCTTTAACTTTTGTTGGGTTATACTGCATGCCTGAGCATCCTCAGATATTAATACAGGAACAGGATAAGCAGATGTCAGAGTTATCAGCTTGTGTCTCCAGGCTGAAACTGCTAACATACGCTGCTGTGAAGGTTAACGTATGAGATCTCTTTCCCCTTGTCTTCCTCTTTTGTCTGTGGGCTGTTCAACCCTTGGTTTCTGAAAGTTCAGCGGATTTTAATGGTAAGATTTGGGATTGTGTTCCCAGTGTTTCCTAGGATGCAATAATATGAAAAAACTCTGGCACCTGGAGCACTTGCAGGAAGTAGGTATTCAAGAAAATGGGTCTAGCTGCCGGGCAGCAGAAGCTGTGTTTTGCTGAAGTACGTTCATAAAGTTAATGACAAAATTTGGGAATGAGCCTGGCGAGCCAGCTCCCAGATGCCTTGTTGTAAATTAACTTCTGCAGCGAAGCAATTCTCTGCTCTGGTACTGTGCCCTGATCTGAAAGTGAGTTGAAGGGGGTGTTAAGGACACACCTCTGTGTTTCTGAATGACTTCAGTTGCTAAGTGTGCCCTGTTACATGGAGGGAGGGGATGGTGCTCCATGCATTCTAGCCAGCTGTTGACTTGGCTCTCACTGGTCTCTCCAAGACATCCCTGTGGCCCAACGTCATCCGTGAACTGCAGAACGGCGTGAGGCTGCGCAAGGCCACTGAACGACCGCAGCATCATGCGCCTCCAAAAGAATATATCCGCTCTCCCTATGAGTTACTTTTGGATGATATTCAGCACAAGAGGTACACCCTTCGGAAGGTGAGTGACTGGAGGCAATGGACAACTTTGAAACCACCTGCTCTACCTCATTTCTAAGCAGTGTTGATTGAGACCTCTTCTCCAAAAGCCTGTCTTCCTCAAAAGTACTTCCAAGTCCAGAAGTGTCTGGGTCTCCCTCTCAGCTGCAGCTCAACATTAGATCACTGTTTGTCCACCCAAGTGCTTCATTTCCAGCAGCTTTTTAATCAGGGGTAGCCACACTTTCATGAAGCTGGATGGTAAACTTTTTCTCCCTCCAGGGGTCAGCCCGTCCCTTCCCTGGAGCAACCATGCTGCCTTGCACACGACAGTTGAATGAAACAGACCCTTGCCTGCTTATGCTTTTCACCTTGGACACTTGTGTCCTCCCAGGCTCCTTGAGCTGAGCTGTGCTTGGCATCTCTTACTAGTTTCCGTGCCTTCCCAGATGTTGTGCGATGTGTGCAAGTGCAAAAGCACTTCTGAGCGAGTCCTTTGCTCAGCTTCAGGCAGAGGCCTCTAGGCAGCGTACATGAGCTAGTTTAGCTAGCAGCTAGGCAGCAGTTTAGTCAGGGTAACAGAAGCTGAGCCCCCTCCAGGGGTAGCTGCTGTGCTGACTCAAGTGGTAGGGGCTTCCAGCAATGTGGATGGTTGGTGAAGATGACCAGATGCAAAAATGTCTGGGGTGTCTTTAAAGGCTTGTGAAGCTGTTCGTTTGCTGCAGCTTGAGCTGGGAACGATGAGCAGATCTAAAACATTGGCATAAGGCTTTGTGGCATTGGCGTGCTTTGCAAACAGACGTCTTGGCAGAAGATGAGACACAACTCTACTTGTAATAAAGAGCGATATTTTAAAAAGTGAAAACTTTGCATACCACACTAGACATCAGCTTTTTTCTCCTTGTTGGTGCTGCAAGAGTGCAGGGGGTTTAAAAGTCTCAGCTAAACCATGCACCTCTGTAAAAACCCAGCTCTTGCTTGTCTTGACGTGGCTCCAGCCTTCAGATAAGGCTATGATATTTCTCTGGAGATGATATCTTGCCTGATATATAAATGAATAGTAGTGGAGAGGAGACAATACATCATAGCTGCTTGTGTTCCTTGCAGTGTACTATCAATGCACTGTGCAGTACAAAACTGTAACTCAAGGTGGCAGGATGAACTGGATCTTGATTTTATTTTTCTTTTTTTTTTTTAACTTTTTTCTGTGGTCAACGAGAAGCACAAACATGTTTGAAGAGCAGTAGTCAGAAATGCTAGAACAAAGCATAAAGTGCTACTGCTCAGGTCTTTGAGAAGGCTCTTTAACGAGAATTTCCCCATCTGCAAAGCTATTTTAAAGCTTCTCTAGCAAACAGTGGTCTAATTTGCAAGTGAATGAAAGCACAGCTAGGGTGGGAAGCTGTAGTGTTGTTCTACCTGCACTCCCACGTGTTCTGAAGTTGTACACACAGGGAAAGTAAATGGCATAACCTCAAAGTAAGAATAAGGGAACAAGGCAGCTAAAGACATGCATGTGCAACTTGACTTTTCTGTCAGTTCTCCCCTATGCAGCAAGCACAGGGCTTGATGAGGGAGACAGCCTGCCTCACATGAATACCTGCCCTGCAATTCTATCTTGCTATTGTTCCTAGTCTATATGGGGCTGTAAGCCAGTCCCTGGGACTCTAGCTTATGCATACAGCTGCCTGCTGCTACAGTTCTTGTTACAGCCTTGTTAACCCATTCAATTACTCTCCTGCCTGGAGCTGATGAATGCGATGGTGCTTGTCAGGATCACTTCTGACATGAAAATCCGAGTACAATGTTTTCCAGTGGCTTCTCAGAGCAGTTCATGAGCTGCAGGGGCTAGAAGGCTGTATGCTTCTTGTGCAAGCCTCAAAGGGCTGTCCAGCCCTTCTGATTGCCTCTAGTTTGCCATAGGCAAATCTGTCTCTACCAAAAACCCACCTAAGTAAGCCTCATCATTCTACACTTCCCAGCTCAGTTTTGTTATGCCTTCCCCACCTCCTCCATTCCCAGATCCTGGCTTGAGTCATGCACTGTGCCACTGAATGGGAGGGTGTACCAGGAGTAGGGAAAGAACTATCACTTAACCATCGTTTCTGCTCTTTCAGGTGATCATCGAGCAAAACCACAGGACCCCCAAAGTTGATGTAGCTGCTCCGAAGCCTCATCTAAAGCCTGTAGGTGACCTGCTGCTGCATCTAATGGTAGCAAAACAAGATGATTCTGGAGCTGACAGGACAGTTTCTAGGAATATAGAGCTAATGTCTTAGATACTGGTTTGGATTTGAGAGGGGGATATATCAACCATACTTAACTTTTGGGCAGACCCTCCTGCCAAAACATGGGGTTAGGAAAATGGGAGGTGACATCTTCATAGGAGAAAGACGAGCAATCTCCCTACTTCCCCCACTGCTTCTTCCATTTGGAACATTTTGTGGTCCTGAAAGTACTCCTGGAGTTCTTGGTTTCAAATTTGAGAGTTGCTAAATTGTTCTACTCTGCATTATCTAAAGGTTCTCCGTGTCTCTCGTGTGCAGAGCCCAGTGCCCCCTTGAGTGAGAGGCACTTGTAAAACAGTGCCATTGCTGAAGGAGTAGTTCTGTCACCACTGGTCTCCTTGCTCTATCCACTGGCTCTTTCTGGTGCTATGCTTTGCCTCCAGGTGCTAGAGAGGAAGCTGAAAGAGTGTGTGCCATGGAAGTCCAGCTGGCATGAACAGCTCATGGCAGAAATAAAACGACCACAAAAGCTTCGATCATCAGCAGCAAGGAAAAATGGGAGCAGGCCCAAAGGTACCTGCTACAAAGTGACCTGTCAAGCATGCAAGTGAAGCCAGTGCTGACTAAAAACAATGGATGGCCTTTGAAATGAAAGCCTACTTATCTTTTCTGTGGCATGTATAATGCAAGGGAGGTGGGAATGCAAATTTTGTGTGATAGGGGTGGTATGGCATAAGAATAGTTCTTTCTAGAAAATCTGTTTGTGGCTTATTAAGACTCAAAAGATGCTTCAACTTACCCTTTTTTTAAAATCGATGTTCAAATTTGTCTGTCTACTAAGTGGGAGAACAGGATTTTGACTATCATCTAAAACTAAAAGATTATGTAACTACCAGGGCAAAGTGTAGACAAATCTCAGATTCTGAGGTGTGGGTATCAAAACCGTCATTTTGTTATCACAGCACAATATCTTATCTTGTCTGTGTGTATGGGGTGTTTTGTTCCCCCTCTCCCCTGCAGAAATGCTCGTGACACCAGATATTGCCTTGAAATCTCCAAGTGATAGTTTCTTAACTCTCCAAGATACCAGTACCAAGTTTAAAATTGTCAACGCTACAACAGAGCAGTTGGGACCAGGAGTTCAGGTAAGGCTTTAAATTAAAGGACTCTGGAGAGGCACGAGTACTTCAGGCATTCGATCTGCACGCACACATAGCCTAGCACGTCAGGTTCAAATCATAGTGCGGGCAATCTTGTCTCTCAAAAGTGAACGAATGTGGTACTATTAGGTTCCCTGAAGTCCTTTTCTATACAGAAACTCATACCATTGTGGCATGACTGCAGCCTATAGAACCAAGGTCTGCTCTGGTCTCTTAAAACTAGATCCTGCAGAAGTTTTAATATGCATAGGAGTTTGGCCAGTATGGGCCAGAACTATTCCCACTCTTACCTCACAGTGAGGCATTTGATGCTAGATGTATTGATGTATTTGCATTTCACGTGATACGTGAGCTTGTGGAAGGAAAACTTAATGATTTATTTTCAGGAAGCAACTTCACTGGTGAATTCCCACTCTTCTGCCTGTGGAGCAATTTTGGGAGCACCATTCTTCAATAAACCACGATACATAGTCTTTGGGTTCTTTAACTCCTGGCTTGATCATGAAAAGCTTGACCGCTTGGTTCTGGGATTCAGTCTGAGCATATTCAGAAAATCTGTGGAACAGAACTTAAGCCCTAACACATCGTGTCTAGCACAGATGCGCTGGCATACAACCAGGAATCTGTTTTCTGTAAACATTTCTGTCTGAAATGCAGTTGCTTAACTGAGGAAAACGGATACGAATTAATAAAAGCAGAAAACCTTAGCTATATTTGCACAAGTCTGCTACTTGTAGGAATGCTCAGCATTTGAGAACCCTGTGGTTGATGTATTACTGCTAAACTAGAAGGACCTTCATATGGAGGCTAATATAATCAAATTTGTTTTCTGCTTTCCTAGAGAACTAGAAACAATGCTGTTGAGATACAGCATTGGGTTTGAGTTGGGTTAGTGGGGCACAGTCTCCTGAACTGTTCTCCAGTGTTGCTACATGTGAGCTGGAGTCAAGAAAATGGTTCCAGTGTACTCTGAGAGTTGTATAGGGAGGATTTTGTGAAGTTGGTTCCTGAACAGATCGAACTTTGGGACTAGTATCCGCATTGAACATGGGTGAGAGAGAGAACAGATGAATTTGAAATT
Organism: Nipponia nippon; assembly: GCF_047370975.1. NCBI lineage: Eukaryota > Metazoa > Chordata > Aves > Pelecaniformes > Threskiornithidae > Nipponia > Nipponia nippon. The sequence goes on along the minus strand of NW_028262336.1, from coordinate 7,188,193 downwards.
TCACTAGCTTGGCTGGAGCTTCCTGGTTGGAAGGGGGGGAATTAACTTGCTATTACCTCTTGGAATATAAAGTTGCTAAATATACCACATTGATTTCTCTCTGTTCCACTTTTGGCTGAGTCTTGAATATTTCTGGTCAGTCCTGGGTATCCTGGGTTTTGTTTAGCAGCAGCACTTCTGAGGAAGTGGGCTTGGTGTCTCTCCTATGCAGCTTAAGAACATCCTGTCCTCTGGTCTACAGGGAACCACTCCCAAGCTGCCTTCCAGCACCTGGCTTGCCTCAACCGGGTCATCAGTAGAATCCTGCAACAGCACAGGTCCATCTACTCCTAGCTGCACATCTAAACCAGGTGACAAAGTACAGTCAGTGGCCTGCTGGGTTCCCACAGCCTTAGGCTGGGCTCACTGTAGACTTTCTCTCTGATCACCTGAAGACACTTTACAGGAGAAGCTCTGACACTAAGTAATGAGTCTGGGGAGGTGCCCTTAGAAAACCATTCCTCTGCAGTTGACTGAAGCTTGTATAGCTCCTGCGGCTTCAGAACAATGATAGCACGTCCCCAAAGGCCTAACTGGAATTCACAGTAAACTCTAAATGAGTGTTTTAAATGTTCAAGTAGCAAGTGCACCACTTGATTTTATTAAACTAAATGGTGCTAATAAAGCCTCATCACTGCCTACTGACAAGCATAATTACTGCATCCTCTGCTTTTTGTGATCTGAACTGGTGGGGGTTGAAGGGGAGAGCCTTGCTACCTTCAGAGGGCAGCGTACTGCTCTTGAGCATTCAGCTTTTGGGGTGAATACTTAGAAGCTGCCAGTTGGTTTTCTGCACCCTAAAACTCTCTCTTCCTATCCAGGTCTCGCTGCAAATTGCACATATCCTCCCGTGAGTGCATCCATACTAGGAGACATTCAACCTAATGGTTTCCTGAATGCTGGCCAACAGCAGCTGCCTCCTTACAGAGGAAGGTCCAGATCTTTAGAGAGGGGCCTTCAAAGCAAGGAATTTGTAAGTCCGGCATGTCAGCTAGCAAGCCTGGTCTGATACATCTGGTAATGACCAGAGCTTGCACCTTGATCCTCGTGCAAGCAGTAAGCATGTTGTGTGGTTTTTATCTTAGGCAATATTGTATACTGATCTTAAGTTGATATATTATTCTCTCCTTGGAGACAGCTCAAGAAAAGACTGGATGCTGTAGTGTCCTTGTGGAGGCTTCCCAGTTTGAATAATATGAAATAAAGTTGTTCCTCATACAAGAAGAGAAAAATACCACTGCATTACTTGAAAGTGTCCATCAGGGCTTCCTCAAGCAGACTGTAGTTGGTACTGGGACTGTCCTGCTTTCTCCATCTCCCCTCATTCTTTCTAGATTCTGATACGTTCATAAACATCCTTAAAGCTACAGTAAAGGGAACAAGTGGTTGACAAAAGGTAGATAGCACAGCATCAGTGACTTTTAAATGTACGTGATACTGAAGTCATCAGGCTCTGAATGACTATTTGGGAGCAATGCTGGGTTTTGTGTGCTTCTGTGCAACCTTCTGAATCATGGCCTTGCCCTGTTCTGCCCTGACAAGGTACACTGTGCCCTTACCTCCTTCTTTCCTTCCGCATCCCTCCCTGCCCCGCCCCTGGCAAGTCTCTGACCATAACTGTGTGACCTCTTTGTTCAGCAGTGTGGTGGGGGATGCAGGGGGGTTGGGCTCCCCACCTGGGGATAAAAGCACTGTTGTCTCTCCTGGTCGACCACCAGACCATAGCTGCCGTTTGTGTGGGACCAGTGGGTCTTGGGAAAGAGGAGTGTTGTGGTGTGGAAAGGGATCCTGTACCTAGGAGGGGCCAGGGTGCCATCTGTACCAACGAGCAGAATTCCCCAGAGACTGGCTCTGGAGATGGTATTAACTACTTGTGGTGACTGAAGGACCTGTTTCCCTAATGAGGTGTCAGGAAGCTGCTTGAAAACTATAGCAACCACTAAATCCCCTGTAGTAGTTTCTCTGCTAGTATTATCAAAGAGTCAACTGATACTCCCCATCGTTGGCAAAACTGAGTTTTGGGGACAGATGCTCCTGAGCCTTTTGGGATGCAGTTTGGAGGATGACCTCCCCACATATCTGCTTCCTTCAGCTTTTTCTGATGCTTAACTTCTGTCTTTCAATAGGACTGTCCCTTTCCTACCAAGTGGCCATCACCAACCATTGCTGAGCTGATTGGAACCAGATATGCAGTGATGGTGCTGGAAGGGCAAGGCTTCTTCCAAGGCAGTAGTGATGGTGTCTTTCCAAGAGCAAAGGTATGTTTCCTCTCCTCTTTGTGCTGTCCTTGCCTTTTCAAAAGCTGGCTGGCTTCATGGCCCTCTGCTGAACTGCTGAGGTGCTCTCTGCCTCAACTTACCATGTTCTACAGCTGATATGAGTTTGGCCCTGGGCTGTAAAAATCGTTTAATACTTGTGCAGTGATGGCTTCTAATCAAGCTTAAGCTGTGTAAGTTGCCTAGAAAGTAACCCTGCCGTTGCTTGATACTTGTCTGTTATTTCCACGCTAGGGGAGCTGACTGCCACGACTGTTGGCCAGCTCTGAAATCACAAAGTAATTAATTGGGATTGGTACTGCTAAACAGTGAAACAAAGGCTCTTAATTCAGGCTCCCACACCTGAGTTGTGCTGACTCAAACCACCTTGCTGAGTGGACGCAAAGGCTGGGGAGATGAGGGGGACAGAGAGTGACCTGCAGCACAGGACTGTTGGCTGTCCATCTGCTGAACTGCTGGCTTATTCGCCGAGCCTCCTTTAGAGGGTGTTGCAACCAGCCCCTCTAGAGCAGATGTCATGAGTACAAGCCCTTTGCAACACAGATGTGAGGATGTCCGTGCTACTTGGCTTAGGGGTCAGCTTCTTGCCCTCACTTATTCAGCAGTGTAGACAGAGCCAAAGGGTTCTACTAGCAGAGCTATGCTACTGCCACAATCTGTCTGATGCCCTGAGGCTGAATCCTTGTTCTCGCTTTACTTACCAACCCTGCTTTAACTTGCCTGCTCTCTGCCTATTCTAAAATGGCTCTCATACCCCATTTGTGTTCTTGCTGCTGAAGTTTTTTTAGCTTTCTCAAGCTCTGCTTCTCAAGATAATATCACTTCTGACTGCCAGCTGTGTATGAATGTGTTCTTTTTTATAAAGTTCAAGCGACTCATCAGCTTCCTTGTGACTCATTTTTTGCTTCAGGATTGGATTCAGATTTGCCCTGACTTAATCTCTTTGGGATTGCTGCAGTCTGCCTCAAAGAATGTCTCTCTTCTTCCCTCTCTCTTAACTAGCTACTGTTACACTCTTGCACAATACAGCTATTGTTTGCTCAAGAGCCTTTTTTTAAACTCCTGTTGTCTGGCAGCTGCCCCAAACCTCTGCATCATAAAAAACACTGGCCTACAAGTAAGACTTTTTTTTGCCTTTTTAGCTTTTAATTCCTGTGTCTTTGCTATCCTTTATTGGACCTCTGTTATTGTGTGTGGATCTAAAGCCTTTAGAAGGTTGGTTTATGTGCTTGCTCTTTGGCAGGCAGTGGATACTGGTGGTACAAAGATATTTTCCATTTGCATTCACAAGTAACTTTCCTTTCCACAGACCTGTTTCAGCTGCCATAAGCAGATGTTTCTGAAGTGGCCTTACAGCTGTTACCTCTGTAGCAGGTGAGCTGGTACAAAAGGAGTGAATGAGGAGGGAGAAGAGAGTGAAAGAACAGCGCTGAGAACACTCAGTATTCAAACAGTTGTAGTACTGGATAGGAACAGGTTGCTGAGCCCTTCAGTTTTGCCTTACTGCACAAGCCAGGCTGAAGTGTCTACAGCTGCAGAGGATGTGGAAAGACTTGCCTCTAAAGTGGTACCTCAATTTTAACTCTTAGGATTAAGCTAGTAATAACCAAATTTACTGTGCAAGTATTAGATTCAATTTCTCTCGGAGATCACTCTCTGCGTTTTTCTCTAAGGGTTGGATTTAACTTCAGTCAAGGGCTGGAGCTGGTTCTGGGAGAGGCTTTTCACCAGAATCTTCTGTTGAGGACTGAAAAAGTGAACTCCAGACCCTGTGACTGGGAAAGGAGTTGGACCTACTTGTATCCAGTTATTTGTCAGAGGTTTTCTGTTCATGGGAGAGGAAAAGAGGAACTTCAGGGTCATTAAGGCTCACTTAAATCTATTTGAAGGAGTGGTGAAGCACTGAATTGATTACAAGCAACAAGTGAACAACCACTGGGAAATGAGTAACTGGCTGGTGGTAGTTCTGGGTGAAAAGTAATGGGCATTTGCAGATAAAGCCTTCAAGCTATGGATGCTGACACATTTCAGATGATTTAAACTAGGATAAATATACGAGGGCTGGCAAACTGAATAGGGGGGAGTTCAAAGCTTGCTCACTTTGCCATCAAGTGATTGTGCCACAATCGCAAATTAAGACTTACTTGGGAAAGTCAGCCTTAGCTGCAATATTGGTATCTGCTGAGCTTTACTCAAAAGATAATGCTGGGAACTTTTTTCTCTTAGTGTTGTCTGCTGTGACTGCTGCGTCAAGGCAAGTCTAGTCTTTACAACAGCATACGGGTTTTTTACGTTTTCTGTTTTCCCTGCACCTCACCTCATCATAGGAAGCTTTCCTTCACCCCACTGATACCTCAAATCTACCCTCTAGCTTGTTTCGAAAAAAATAGAAGAGGGAATATTACTAGGTGCAAAAGCAGCCAAGGTGCCACAGACATCTCTTGTCATACTCAGCTAAAACAACTCTGGTTCCTCTCTTTCACCCTGTGTAAAGTGGTTGAGATTACTCTGCACTCTATTTATACAAGGGTCAGAAAGTTCACTGCATTAATGTCTATCTTCTAAGTGCACCAATAAATCAATTGCATGCCGTGCAGATTTTCCTGCTAAGAAGGAACTCAGGTGACTTGTGTTTCCCCAGGAACTCAGGTGACTTGTGTTGTGATTCTAGATGTCCATGCCCTTCAGAACGTGTGTACATCTCCCTCTTCACTTCCTAAAACTTTTGAGACTCTCCAGAGAGGAGGACCCAGCTACTCAAGAGCAGAAGAGCTCAGAGTTGCTGCATGAAATAGAGCACTGGGAGTGTTTTGGGTAAGCTGGGACAGGGATGTTCTGTTTTTACCTTGAAAGATGTTACCCGTTACTTGTATACGCTAAGTCTACAAATGTGCAGACAGCAGTATGTCGTATTATGCTGGTCAGCTGAATGTTATGCTGAATGACTGGTTCAGCCACTGGTCTAACTAGTCTACAGTTCTCTGGAAGTATCGTGGATTTTAGATGACCAAAAGGGAGGACATGTAGGTGCTCTGAAATCCATGTTGCTTTTTAGCTATTGGGTTTCCGAGCTGGATTCAGAAGTGTCCATATTGGCCCAGACATAGAAGGTTCCTTGCAACAACTTCATTTGTATGAGAATTTCCAGACCCCATTATATTCTGTCCCCCACAGCTGGGGGTCTGTCACTACAACCCAGGAGTAGCCCCTTTACACCTAGAAATAAAATCTGCTAACGGTCTCAGGTATAACTGACTGAAGAGTAATGCCACAAATAGTTTCTCAGTCCCACCATGCACATACAGACCCCTTTCCTTTTTGTGCCCAGAAAGGGAACTATTTCAGAAAGAGCTTTGGACAGTTCTGGGTGGAAAAGACAGACCTTGTGGGTATAAGTGCAATATCTATGACTGGAAACATACATTATCTGTTCTCTGCTTTCCAAATAAGTTATGTATTCTACTGGGGGAACAGGTATCTTTTCTCTCTGAAACCACTCTTTAATGTAGCCAAAATAAAGTCACAGCAGTTTTTGGTTCAAAGGCTTGTACTTCTGTTGCCAAAAATCAGGGGTAGTATTCACTGCTGAAGTTAACTGTGTGGGGCAGTGGCTTGGTCTGTCGTGTAACACAGGTGCTGCACAAGAGGTCTGAGTATTACTGCCATACTTCCAGATGGCAAAAAAAATATCCTACAGCATAAGGATGCAGCCGTAACCTTGAATCAACCACAGATACCCATTAGCCCTTTGGCTGACATACTGTCAATAGAGAGAAGGTGTCGGTAAATGAAGCTGTTCTGGCACTTGGTAGCCTTCCTAAGTGGAGCTGACTGCTCTGTTGAGTTCATGCATTTAGCTAAATTGCTTAGTGGTGTTGGATCATGTGTGTGGGCAGGGTGGAAGAGCACCATGCCCTCTAACAGAAGCCTGGGTCAACTTTTCTGTTTTTCTTTTTCCCTCTCCCGCTCCAGTGTACCCATTATTTTGGAACCCCGTTGCCTAGCACAGCCTCTGTGCTGTTACACAGGGACCATGGCAGACTGGCTGACCGCAGACATCTGCATGCGATGTGAGCAGTATCTGTTGAACATGGCTTCCAGTCAACAGCAGAGCATCCCTCTCAGGAGAATTTCCTGGCCTTGAACCAAACTGGAATGATTCTACCATACATTTCTCCTGTCACTTGTTCTGTACCTGAAGTAAACGAAACAGCTTTATGCACCTACTGACATAAAGGCCTGAATAAAAGACCTCCCTGCTGGTTAGCCTAAGCAGGAAGTACAGTTAGTATTTATGTATTGTGAAGTATTACAAAGCTTTGTGGCTTTTAGAATGGTTTTAATTCTTTTTATGTGTCTTTGGGGAAAATAAATGTTGAAGCACTATCACGCCTCTAGCATTTCCTCCTTTGCACCTGCAGTTGTCATTGTTCTGTGGCACTGTCTGCATTCATAGCTGAGCAGACTTTGCACTATGTAATGAGTACAGGGTAACTTTTAACCTAAAACCTCTGTTCCGGAGAGGCTTGGAAAGTGGAGCTCTGTTATGTGGTCGCATCACCACACGTTTTGCAAACATTTCTTCCTGATAACTCACTAAAAAGCACTTAAAACTCACTGCTCTGATGCATGTAACACTGTAGCAATGGCGGTCAGGCAGCCTGCTCAGTCTGCTTGCTTAGGAAGCTAGCTCTTGATTTGGTTTCTGTCTACGCGCTACCCATGCTTTGCCCCTGGAGCTCTCTGGTGCATGTCGCATAGCACGTGTGGGTGCCATCATCACCTGAGAGGCAGATGGTTGTTTTCAAGAGATTCTTGCTCTTTGTATTGGCCTTAAGCTATGCCCTAAGCTAAACTGGACTATGACAACCTATGATATTCTAGAAAAATAAAGAACGTTTTGGTAAATTGTTTGTGTGGTTAAAACCAAAAATGGGGTATTTGATACATGTCTGTTTCTCCCCAGGAATTGCCTGTATGGAAGGGGTGTAGGTGCTCTGATGGAGTTCTTCCCTGGTGTGTTTTGCAGGGCCTGGACAGACAGTGTTGAAGGGTACAATGGACTTGTAGCTGGGGTGAGTCATGCTGAAGAAAATAATGGCTGGGAAGGGCCAGTTCTTCTAGACAGGGGAGAAGGGAAGAAAGACTTGTTTAAGCTGAGCCCAAGGTCTGCATCCAAACTGCCAGAAGGGTCAATACCTCCAGCTGACTTGTGCTGGCCTAACTCTGCTTCCTCTAAACTGCCTGTCTGCAAGCTGACGCCTACTTGCAGGTTTGGGCAAGCTCTGCAAGTTAAATGAATGTGGGGAAGCTGCAGCTTGTGCTTCCTTTTGGAGCAAGTTCAAGTGTTCCTCTTCCTTCAGTCAATTAGGAGGGGTGCAGCCTGCCTGCCCAGGTCCTCTCCTGCATGTGCTAATCGCTTGTGCTGCTGGGAGGCACATCCATATCGGGCAGGTGGGTTCCTTGCAGGCTGCAGGGAATGGCAGCCACGCCACAGCTGCACTAGCTGGCAAGATGGGCGCGGTGTGGGGCCGGGGGCATGAGGTGCTCCTGGCTGCTTGCTGAGTGAGGCAGTTTAGACAGAGCTAGAAATGAGCTGAGATCAGCCTGTTTTGATTCACGTGCAAGCCCAAAATGCTTCTCAGAGCCTGGGTGCAGCGATATGGAGAGAAGGTATCTGTATGGCACTGAGGTAGACTTCAGTTTACCTGGAGAGCAAAGGCGGTTCTAGGTTTTGTCTCTTGCACATCTGCTGGGGTGCCACGTGGGCTCTTTTACCGGCTTCCCCTTTTCCTGCCTTGTGACTACGAGGAAATGCCCTCACTGCAGAACAAACAGGCAAAGGGGATGCTAAGGGACAGCCTGACCTTCCCTGCCTATCCCTGATCTAGCGAGCTGTCAGGAAGAGCCATGTTCCCATCGCTCCTCTCTCCTATGCTGGTTGCATTGGCCCCTGAGCGGGCTTGTACAACCTCTGTCCCCTCTACAGGAGTGACACCTAGTCCTTCTTCAACTCTGGAGTGCAGCCATTGCTCCTGACCATGGCAAGTCATGACAGCTTGTGTGGGGGCAGGCTTACTAGAAACGTACATCTGTTTAAACACAGCCGAAAGAGCCTGGTCTTCTCCTTTCCCTGGCCAAGGAAAGCCCTTCGGAGGGAGCAGAGACTAGGCCTTACCTGGCAGCCCCGGAGTGCAGGGGGAGCAGGCACAGGCACCGCATGGGCAGCCTGAAGCCAGGGTGCAGAGGGGGAGGCTCCCGTGTGGAACAGACCTGGGACCAAGCCTTAAAGGCACCAGGAGCAGCGCTTTCCAGGGATGCGGAGGTGACTGTGCAGAAACCTGTTCTGTTCGGAGCCCCTGAAAGGTGATGGTTTGGAGGAAAGCCTTCCCTCTGCAAGCGTACGGCAGGATTTGATCTGTTTTCTAGTCTTTTGCTGGTTCTTCTCATCCTATGGACCGGAGCTGTCCCTGCTCAGAGTCAGCTAATTCTAGTTATTGGCGTTGTGTTCGGGTGAAACTTGCCTTTGGACATGGTGATCTTTTGGTGTTCTCCCGCCACTGCAGAAAGCGGTCAGTCTCCAGGCTCGGGCGCTGGGTCCCTTCACCCAGCCCCTAGTACCTCAAAGCACCGCTGCGGTCTTTACTCCTCTCAGCAGTGCATCACGACTGAAAAACAGGAAAAGAAGTCTTAATTATTACCACTGGTAATGGCAGGAGCTTGGACTGAGGCACTGGGAGCAGAGGAGGGAAGTTTCCTCCTCAGGTCAGCTCTGTGCCCACTGATCTCTGAAGCCAGCGAGGGGCAGGCGGGACCGAGGTGGGGACACCTTTTATTTCGGCGTGGGGCCTCTGAGGAGTGACCCGCGGAGCATGCTGGCTCTGCCCGGGTATGGAGGCGACGAAGCTCCGCGCCTGCCCTGTGGGCAGCACCCGCAGGCAGGGCCCGGCTGCCCCGGGGAGGCGGCCTGAGGTGGGCGCCTCGCGCGCCCGCCCGGGCTACCGGTTCCCGCGGGCTCTGGGCCCGCCACCCCCGCCGCTCCGGCAGGGGGCAGCCACGGGCCGCGCTGCCCGCCGGAGCCGGGGGCCGGGGCCAGGGTGGGCCCCGCAGGCCAGCGGGCCCCGGGGAGGCGGCGGGGTGGCTGCCGGGCGGGAGCAGGTGTAGGTGCGCGGTAAGCCCCGGCCTGCCTGGCGGTGCCGAGTTACGGGCTTCGTTATTGCCCAGGCCCCGTTCTTAGCCACTTCTAGGCAATAAAAGATGTTTTTACCGTCCTCGTTTATTTTTATTTTTATCTTTTTGCCTGTCCCGCAGCGCTCCCCTGAGCCCCGGTCCTGTGAGGGTCCCATTGGGCATCTCCAGGCAGAGTGGGCCTGGGCGATCATGGCGGGGAGGCGAGGGGGAAAGCGAGGGCGCGTGGGCCAAAGGCAGCAGGGACACAGCAAAACAAAAAGGTTTTTAGGTGGAGGTGAGACGCAGGAGCGGCCTGAGTGCAGTCAGGCTGTGCGTCCGTCAGCGTTGTTTGGCGTTTGATGCCTGAAGCCAGCTGGGGAAACACGTTCCTGGAGAAAGTAGGTACAAACCTAGTGGAGTAGCCTCACCCAGGGCACCCCTGCCAGCAGCTGCCTGTTCAAGTGAAAGGTGGTTTCGAGTGGGGTTTCACCCTACATCCAACTCAGTCCAGCTTAGTTTTTTTCTTCTTTTGTTATAAAGGATAACCATAAGGACATCATATTTTACGCATGAAATAAAACTGTAGATGTGGTGTTGGGGAGGATTAGATTTAAAAACTATGTGGGCAAATTGGGGAAATGGTCTGGAAGAAACAGGAGGCAGTTGAATGCGGATAAGTGGAAGGTCGTACACGGGAGCAGCAATATGAACTCCCCAAGTACAGAGGAGGGAGGGATGGGTTAAGCAGCAATTCTTCAGAAAAAGGATCAAAAGCTGAAGGCGAGTCAGCTATGTCATGGTGTTGAGGTGATGGAAAATAAGTTGAGGGGAGATGTGGGGTAATTGGATCCAGCCCAGCAGAGAGCAGAGAGAACGAGCGGAAGTCGAGAAACCATTACCTACCGGGGAAGCCTGAGAGAACTGAAATTCTCTAACCCAAAGGAGGAGAGAACTGAAGTCTTCAAGCACATAAAAGGACGTAATCTTTGCTCCTTGTCTGTGATGGAGAAGAGGAAAAAAAAAAAAAAGAAAAAAAGATGGCTTAAGTCACAGCAGGAAAGACTCAATTTAGATGTTAGGAAAAACTTTCTAATGACAGGGATAATAAAGAATAGACTGCCTGGGGAGTGGAGAGCTTTAAGATCAAGTTAAGCAACATCTGTCAGGGATGTCCGAGGTTTAGGTGATCCTGCCTTGGGTTAGCAGGATGGACTGGTCTGACCTTTCAAGGTCCCTTTCAGCCCTAATTTTTCAGTGGTTCTGCGGGCCGACATTAATCTTCTTAATGGTATTTAAACAGTCAGCAGCTTCTCTTAAGTAACTGCTAGCAAGTCTCTTCTCTTGCCTGCGGTTTAAAATTAACTTCATTTCCATGCATCACTTTCACCCTCCAGCTCCCAAGTCCTGCATAGCCAACCAGCAGCTGAATTCCTTGAGTGCTTGTCGGTACCTTCCTTGCGGCTCTGTAGCTATCCACAATGAAAAAGAAGGGATAGAAACACTGCGTATCGGTGGCTATGTCGCCAGTGTGAGGGTGGCCTCCTTTTCTGCATTTATACGTAGGAGATACAGTCCCCCTTCTTGTGATAGCCAGATCTCATAATTGGTTATTTCATTTTGTGCGCTCCAGTGACCTGCCTTTCTGCATTGCCTGCAGCTTTCTGAAGGAGTTTGTCGTGCCCTGCCTCTGGTGGAGGCTGGCCTGTTTCTGAAAGGAGTCATGTCAGGCCATGGATCTTCACCGTTGGTTTGTCACAGGTCGAGGCTTGAGTGTCCAAGCCCAGACACTGCCCGATGTGTGTGGCACTTGTGCTTAACGACGTGTTCAACAACAGATTTTGTCATTAATACATTGTCCACAAGTGATCTCTCTCCCAATGGTGCAGACTCCAGAAAGAAGGAGTCTGTGGTGTGAAGTTGGCCCTTGTCTGGGAGCATGTCCTTCCACCCCTTGAAACTACTAATGAAGGTGAATTAAGTTTTTCATCTGCCAGCAACAAAGAGGGGAAGAAAAAGCCAGGCCATGACGAGCAGTATCTGCAATCCTTGTCTAGTGTCCTTGGAAAACAGGAGAGCTGGTGAGCGTGTCCTGAAGGCAGGGTGTCTGCAAACTTCTTAGTTATGTGCTTAAAACAGAAAAGACAGCATTTCCATAGCTGGAAAAAAATGTTCTTAATGAGAGAGGGAACCACTACCTGGAAGTCCTCACCTTTGGAAGATAACTCCCTGCCAGGCGCTGAGCCGCACCTATGGATTGTGGCTGGGGTGACGCTGCTCAGCGTGGCCATGAAAACGAACAGGGTGGGTATGGCACCGAGAGGATCTCTGAGCCCACGTCACAGCTGGGAGATCAGCGATAGAGGAGATATCCATAAACAAAACCAGGTTATCCAAAGTCAAGAAAACATGAGGCTTCCAAACCTTCGTTGCATCCTCCTTAGTTATTTACCTAAAACAGAAAAGATGACATTTCTATGGCTGGGGAAAATCGTCCCTAATGAGAGGGGGAACCACAAGTAGCTTATCTGCCCACAGAGAAGCAGTCACAATTTCTTCCACTAATCTTCTCCAGTGGTTTTAACCAGCCAAGATCATTGTGGGCCAGAAACACAGGCCTTCACATTCGCTTTTGTTAACAGAGCAAGATCTACCCTATCTCTGTGTGATGGGTAAGTATTAAGAACGTTATTTTAGATGTGAGAGTAACGTACAAAGAACCGAAGTGGCCACTGCAGCAGCAGGTTGGAACACAGGGTCTTTCACTCTCGGCCCGGAGCTCCTTCTTCCAGACCCTGCTGCCAGCTCTGAGACGCAGGGGGGGTTGTTATTTATAAGCATAATAAAACACCACCTGAATGCAGCTGGAGTCCTGCCTTTGAGCAACATTAACACGCTTGTGACTTCATTTACAGCTATTTCACTTTGCCTCTCTTGATGCTGGGAATGAGAGTTTCAGGTGTGCTCCCCTTTAAAAAAACCACTGTGAAATATGCATATGTTAAAGTTGGTTGTGCTTTTGTGGAGCCTATATCCCAAACTGTATAGTAGCTGCTTTGTGCGCAAATTGTACAAAGGCACAGTTCCACTCCAGTGAAAATGTATTTATCAGAACCACGACAGTATGAATCCGACTCATGAAATAAGACTTCAATTTTTTAAGGGAATGTTAGGAATAATACAAATACAACAAGCTCATAAATCCCCTTGCAAGGTAAGGGTGAAGCAAGCTTACTCTTTAATTGCTGCGACTTGGGGGAGGTTTTTTGGAAGTGCTATAAAAATCATGAGCTTTCTTGAGGTATCCTGAACACTCCTGTATCACATAGGATTGGGGGGAAGGATGAGATTAGCCACCCAAATGTAAGTTCATTTGAATGAAGCATTTTAGATAAAGTGCAGCAGAATATTTCAAGATAAGAGGAAATCAGGAGCTTTTTTATTTTTTGCCCAGACACCACCACCTGGGGAACTCGGGTCCAGCTACACTTGAGAACCCTGCGTTTTGGGCATTGCAAACTCAAAGTTTTCCCATCTGAGGGGTGTTGGCAGCTGCAGCGAGCTTGATCTCTGCTTACTCCGGAGCTGGAGCCAGACTGCATGCTAACACAGTATGGCTGCAGGCCTTTTGGTGTTTTTACTCTGTGGAGTTTTTATGAGACCATATCTGTCAAACGTATGTGTGAAGATAAATCAAACAAGCACAGCCACGGCTGTTAAATAAATGTGAAATCTGAGTGGCTTCCCCCAGCCCCTTGGTCCTTCCCCCTCAGCTGCTGGGTGTGCTGAGTGTTTTACAGAAACAGGACGGTGAAGGATGGCTGGTTATGAGAAAGGGAAAGCAGGGGGAGGCAGCTCCTCGGGAAGGGGGGGCTTTCCTTGCAGGGGGAAGCAGAGAGCTACAAGGTGGGTTTGGGGCTCATGCTGCTGAAATATTTGGATCTGGAAAGAGCCTGTTTTGGATCTTGATGACTTTTGAAGAAGGAGAGCCTCAACAAATGCCATCAGGGATGCGGTCTGACTGCTGTGATGGCATCCAACGTGCAATGAAGACGGGCACTCAGCAGAGGAGGCAAGAAGGTGCTCCATGCAGAAGTGTAACGAGGTAGTCAGTCTCAGACCATGCTTGGGGCTAATGCTGTGTGAGCACCATGAGGTTGCTGCGCCATGAATACCGAAGCATGAGAAGGACGTCAAGCTTCTACATGCCTCACAGCCTGTCTTCTCCTGGAAAATAAAATAATCTTGACCTGATCACCACTTGGATTTTCCCCCTATTCCCTAAACCGTTCTCCCCCCAGGAGAAGGGTGGTCCTTCCAAGGTCAGGGTTGAGGTTACTGACAGGTCAGGGAGGGCAAGGTCAGGCTTGAAGCTGACTGTCTGTACCAAAGCTGTCCCACATAGGGAGAGGGCCTTGCAGTTTCCAAAGCCATCAATCTCCTCCCCACTTTCACCAGCTATTCACCTCTCCCAGTTTTAAGTGGAAGAAAATACAGCCAACCTCTTCAAGCCCTTGTGTCGCGCCTCTGGGAGCTGCATTCTTGCTCTCGAGTGGTCAGTCACCGAAACAGAATAGCCAATATATCACTCCCGGTGTCTTTATTTGGGGGTTGAAGTTGGATCAATGTATCTGAAGGCTACTGTAACCAGGAAATGATTCTTCTGATTTCTGACAATGGGGCCACTTCTGCCACCGAGAAAGCATTTGTCACTTCTCCCTGGCTGCACCGGGATTTGGCTGAACGCGCTTATCTACCCCGGCACGCAGGGGGAGCATCCTCGCAGGGGAGATGGGGACCTGACAGGAGTCGAGGTTAATGAATCGCACGGTAACGAAGCGTATGGTGCTAGTGCCAAAGGTGAAGCAGGAGGAGCAGCGCTATGCCACGTGCTCTGGATGTGGCCCATAAGGCAGGAGTGTAGGACATAGCTTATTTGACCTGGCTCCTATGTCTGTGAAATCGTTGCGCCTCCGTTGATTTTTAGTGCTGATTGACACGAGAAGAGGATTTGACCCATAGGGATATAGTCTGCTGCACATAGGGTGTCATGATGTCTCTTGCTCCTTCTGTGTATACCACCAATGTTCAGCTGAATGAAAACAAATACTCAGAGATGGTTTTTGCCAGTAAAAACACACAAGGAAAGAGAAGGCTAATGTACTAGCAAGTGCATTTCTGCTGAGTTGCTAGTGCAATGCAAAATGATTATTAGTAATAATTAGCAACGCACGTGAGACTACCATTGAACAAATGATCTATGAACACCCAAAAGGCCAGGAAAACACTTAGAACCAATCTTTCTTTGAAAGTAAATAATTTAGGTTGGATTCTGTGGGCTCATAGGGCCAGGTTGCGTAGTTGATGTGCTGGCACTGTTACGTTCAATGAAATCTAAATCAGCCAATTTACACAAGCTGAAAATCTTATCCTAGGTTTTCTGTTGATCATCAGAGTCATTATCAATGTTAAATATTTAAGGGCTAGCTTTTCATTCAGCTCTGGCGTTGGGTTTTTTTAAAAGTGTGCTGGAGGTGCTGGTATATAGCATATACATGCAGTTCCAAGTGATTCAGTTGCCACTTACCAGCTGAAATGCTGAGTCTATACCATCATGTCAGTGGGGAACAATGTTATTCTGATCCCAAATAACAGAATGCACAATTCAGAGGTCCTGAAGTGCCTGGTTGTCAGGGCAAAGTGTGGGAACACAGAGGAAAAGGTGGTCGTGACTGATGGCAGCGATGTGCCTGCAACTTATCTGTGCATATAAACACCCAAGAACCCCTGCTCTGCCATCCAAGGATGATAGGTAGGTTTATAATATGTTTTACTCCTAACACTGTGCTTCCCTGTAGTGCAATTCCCTTCACAAATGCAGGTTTTCGTGGAACAGAAGTAACACAATGGTAACTTCCAATTCTCTGGTCTTGAGTTTATCCTACCTGTCTCTCCTGCGGTCACCAGTCATCTTCTGTTTACATTGCTGCCCTGTAACCAGGGTAAGAACCTTGTGGAGATCAGGCTAGAGATGCAGATTGGCTTTGACATCTACTGTACTGCCTATTGTGAGGAAAACCCCTCACACTGGGATCTGTAACATGCTCTAAGGCACGGGCAACATGGGCAGTTGCCTTGGGTGCCAGACTTGCAGTCTTGCTCTTTGCTTAGGCCAGAGGAGACAGGCGCTGGTTGCTGCTGGGGAAGCGTGAAGGCAAACCACTGGTTTCTCACCTCCTGCAGGCATATCCCTCCATCCCTGTCACCACCAGCCGTGCTGGCTGCAGGGAGCTCCCTTTTGCAGCAGCAATAGCTGTTTCCCCACCCGATCCCGCCGATGGCACTGGGGGCAGCAAGCCCTCCCTCCAGGGTTTTCAGTGCTCGCCCATCTGGCCCTGCATCCTTCACCTCCCCAGGACAAGGTTAGCCTGGACTGGCCCCTCCTGCTCTTCAGGTGTGCAGCAGCAGCTGGGGAAGCGCAAAAAATCGGTGACACCTACTGCAGATAAGGGACTACAAGGGGAGTAAGTGGCAACAGGCCCTGTGCAGAGGGGAAAGGAAGTTTTCTGGGGCAAACTGAGGAAGGGGGAAGGCGAAACATCCTAGCGCTCCTCCCTGTCTGTCCCACTGAATACTCCTAACAAGGCTCTCCACTTACAAGGGACCTTTCCCAGCCCTCCTCCTCAGTCAACCTCCCCCCACAGAGCTGCTGACTACCCCCAAATCTCTGTCCCCCTCCCCAGATCCCTGAGGCAGGATACCTCTCTCATTCCTGACAGCTATCCAACCTGTTCTTGAAGCTCTCCACTTAGGGAGGCTTCATGCCTGGACACCTTAGGCATTGCTTCCATCTATTTGCCCTAATATTTTTGTAACATCAAGTTTGAATCTTTCTTACTGCAGTTTAAGCCTGTTATTATTTCTTAACCTCTCCATTTTGGGCAGGTAGAACTGACCAGAGCCTTTCTCCACTTGTTGCAATCTTTCATGAACTTAAAGACTTGTTGTGCTTATCCTTGGTCTTCTTTTCTTAAGGCTAACCTTTACCAAGTCTTTCAGATTTTCCTCCCAGATCATGTTTTCTAGACCTCTGATTATTCTTCTTTTCTCTGGACTGTATCTAATTAGCTCACATCTTTTTTTGGCTTTTCCAAGAATATGGCACTGATGACAAACAGTTCAGTTTTCAATCCGTGCTAAACCTCAGCTCCAGTAGTTCCATACCCATATTTGTTCAGTCCGTTATTCCTCAGTGTGGAGTCTCGCATGGATTCCTACTGTGTCCTTTCTTTTTTTTTTTCCCCTGACTGTTTCTTTAATTTGTCAGGCTGTTGTGTTGTTTGTTTTTTTTCAAAATTCTAATCCTGTCTTCAGTGTACTTGCAGATCTTTCCAGCTTTGGGCATCCTGCAAACTTAATCATCTTTCTTCTGGTTCACAGTCCGAGTCACTAATAGACTGGAGTTGGAGACAGAGAGAAACCTGTACATCTCTGTTCCTGTATCTGGAGGGTGAAGTCCTGTTCACAGCCTTCTGGGTACCAGTGCTGTGTCTGCTCTGCAGTAGATAGACCACACATTCCTTGCTGGTTTATGAGAATTTTTTGCAAGACAATGTCAAAGGACTTACTCAAGTCAAGATGCTGACATCTGCTTCTCCTTACTGGCCTGCGAGGTCTGTCTCCTTGTTTTAAAAGGGAATTAGATGGGTTTGTCAAGACTAGACTATGAAGCTAATATTGGTTGTTACTCATCCCATTACATTCCAGTTCCTTACAAATAGCTTTTTTCATTATTCATTCCAGAATTTTTCCTGTAATTGAAATTAAATTCATTAGTCTATAATTCCCCAGCTCCTTTTTTTTTCCAAAGACTTTCTGATTTTGTCTTTCCTTGCTTTTGCTATGCTTGTATACTAATTCTTAGTAATCCAGCCTAGATTTCACTTTCTGTACATAGCGTCTTTATGCTCAAGGTCAACAGGAGCAGTCTAGTCAAGCTATTCTTTTCTGGCACTCCTTTTTCTTTCTCTGCACTGGTGTAGAGCTTGCTTGGGCAAACCGTGTCTTGCTGCCTTCCTGTCCCAGCAACTAGCTGGGTGCAAAAACTCCCCCATTACCACCAAAGCCTGGGCTGTGGTTGAAATCTGCTAGTTGCTTCCTGGCTTGATGGTTTGCAGGAGACTTGTCATGATGATGAGGCCTACATCTGGTGACCTGTAGGCCACCCGATGCTGTTGATGCTCGTGTTTTCTCCTTGAGCTATATTAGCTATAGCATTTCACCTGGCAGATGTTCTGGGCCACCCACCTCAGCACTGATGCCACCTTATTTCTTCTTTTTTTTTGGTCTTGTCAGAACTGATTGGCATGAATGAGATGGCCGTATCTTCAGCAATGCCCAGCAGCTATCCGTTCCACCTACTCTGCAGGAGAGGGAAGGGATACTGAGCACCACTGGCAAATTAGAGCCCCCCCTTCCCGCCCCCAATTGCTTTTCTTAGCCTTTGAAGTCAAGGTTAGATCTGCATTACCATACTGGCAGCGAAGTCCTAATTCAAGCCATCTTTGGATAATGTTTGCTCAGGTGTAGTATCTTGGAAGTGAAATCATCGCTGCTCCTTCCCCAGAAAAAATAGTCATTGTTTGCCACATTTAATTAAGTTTTCCCCTCTGTTCACACAGCCTCCCACATCCAGATCTGAAGTTAGTTTTATAGTTTCCTCTCAGCCTTCTCCTTTGATCCTAAAGTAGCTGTCACCTCAGTACCTACAGCCCTTCCTTTCTCACCTTGGCCAGCATAAAATGTGTTTGTGTGTTAATGGCTTTCTCCTCGGGGGCTGCTGACTCTCTTTACTAGTCAGCTGGATGCTAGATGAAATCATTCTCTCTGCTGGTTCAAGTATGTCACATATATATATATTTCCCCGCCTGTGTTTTATGTTCCATCCCGACTTCATTCATAGGAAATGATTCTGTTTTAGTTCATTTTGTTTTGGAAAGTGAATCCGTTGCCAGGGGAATGCGAAAGATTTCCAGAGCCTGGGTCCAAGTTTAGTGCAGGAAGGTGCTGCACAGACTTTGCCACACACAGCCTGCTGCTGCTGCTCCTCGCTCCTGCGCTGCAAGAGGCTGTGCCCTCCTTACAGCCTCCTCAGCACCAGCCATACTCAAACCAATGTGTCTTAAGTTGTGTAGAGTCTCTGCGTTGGTCAGCCACGTCTGTGACCTGCTCTCTCCACCTTATCTGATTTCTGTCAGCCAGCTTGCCCTATGCTTGCACTAGAATCGAGGCTTGAACCCTCAAGTCTGCGCACTGGGGAAAAACCTGCTTCGATAAACAGAGCTACATTACAGCAACCAAAGCAGGGCACGAGCAAGCCTTCCGGTTGCAATGAAGAAGGCTTAAAATAGCAAAAAAAAAAGCCACTTGACATAAATAAATGACAAAATAACCCTGTGCTACAAGATGTAAGTGCAATTATGAGTAGTACCATTTTTAGACTGTTGGGATAAAGTTCTGCAACAAAAGTTATTAATAAAATGCTTCACCACGAATGTTGCTTCAATAGTGTGACTCAGAAACCTCAACCTAACGACAGCTTGTCTGCTGTAGAGCCTAATTTGGGTGCTGCATTCGGCCGTGCTGCAGCAGGCTAGATTCAAAATGCTCAATTAGTATAAAGTATAAAGTAGACTGCACATTTGCTCTGGTGTGCCATCAAATCAACGCTCTTTAGCTCTGGTACCGGGATGAAACAACAGGATCCATCTCACAGGCATGGTGTATGAAGAGGGCTAATGGGGAGAGGGCTGATTTGAGGAGGGTCTGGAAGAGCAAATCTAGAAGAGAGGAGCGATGGCATGTGGAGTGAAGTGCCAGAGAAGAGATGTGTGCAGCTACATATGGGGACCCCAAACTGCTCCCCCTCTGCTCCTCAGAGGTGGTAAAATCTTAAGCCGCTGTAATCGACAACAGATGCCGGCTGCTAAACCGGAGCTCTGCTCCATCTCATGGGAGGGAAGTGAAGAGGGCACAAAAGATGTGTGTTAGAGTGGTACGTGAGGAACTATTTCAGATTATACTCTCCAAAATGAACAAATGTTGTTTTCTAGTGTTTGCTATAGATTAACTTTTAATAAAAAAGTACCCACATTTGTAAAGAAGAAGGTCTAGAGAAAAGGTCTGTAATTTTTGCTCTCTTTTTTTTTTTTTTTACTTCTTGGTGCATTACTATGTCGGTGAGCTTATTAAATCTTACTTCTACACATCATTTTGAAATTCTTGCTTACATTATGACCCAAAAGAATGAAGGAAAAAAAATACCTCCATCCAAAAAATGGCTGGCAGAGGATGAACAAAAAGTCTGCTTTGGAAATCAGCGCTGCCTCTCCCTCTCTCATCCTTATCCACACGTACCCTTGCTGGGCAGATCACTGCTAATCGGGGTTACTGAGAAGAGTTAAGGCCAAATCTGGAACAAGGGAAAACTCTGTCAGTAGAAACAGCTCAGCAGATGCACATTTATTACATTTACTGCAGCAGCAAAGAAAAAACAAAACAAAACAAAACAAAACAAACCGAAAACATTTCTTGGTGCCTGTGTCTGATTTGCCTGCGATGACCTCTCTTTCCTTCAAGCTAAGTCCTTTCTTTCTGCAGATCTCCATGTATGGTTGGCATTCCACAATTAGGGAGGCATTAATAAATCAGTAACAGACAAGCAAGGACTTCAGCCTTCCCTAGAGCTTGCACTGCTAAAAGTTCATCTCCAAGTGCTCCCTCTTCATTCCAAGCAGCAGTCAGGGTGCTTAGGGTTTGCGAACAGGAACAGCATGGGCTCAGCGCCGGCCAGGCTCTGAAGCTGGAGTCGGAGGGGGTAGGGATGCAGATAATGTTGGGTTGAACTGAACGCTGTTAGATATTGGACTACACAGTGAGCCAAGAACTTGGGTGGTAGCTATTGTTGTGAATCACAATCAAGAAATGTTGTTATTACATAGTGCTTTACAATGGGTTGAGGCCTGATGCAAACAGTGGGGATCCAGCTTTGCAGAACATAAAGACCAAAGAAAGGCTCATGGGGCAAAAGGACAGAAAAGCCTGTATGAAGAGAGTCCAGTGTGGCAGAGAGGATACTGTATGAAACATCAGTGGCAGGGTTTGGTTGCATAGGTGGCTTCTGTGGTATTCACGGTATACCTGTCACAGAATACCTCAGGTGGGACAGGACCTTGGCAGGGCTCCAACCTTGCCCCCCACTCAGAGCAAGGCTATTTTCAAAGTTAGATCCTGTTGTCCAGGACTCTGTCCAGTTGAGTTTTGAAAAGCTCCAAGGATGGGGATTTCACAATCTCTCTGTGAAACCTGTTCCAATGCTGAAACATCCTCCCAGACAAGATTTTTTTTTTCCTTAGCTCTAATGAGCATTTCTCTTGTTGCAACCTGTACCCATTGCTTCTTGTCCTCTCACTGGCCTCTTCCAGGTGCAGTCCAGCTCTGTCTTCTCTTTAACCTCCTTTAGACACCTGAAGACTGCAAGTAGATTCCCCCTCAGCCTTCTGTGCTCCAGGCTAAACAGGTCCCTTTCTCTCAGCTTCTCCTGATACAGCCTCTGTAGCCCCCACATCTCTTAGTGGGAAGTCATTTTCCTCTGCCCTGTCTATTTAGAGAGTAAGGTTTTTGGGATGGGTATTGTTATTTAGTACATGCATGACAATTTGAAACCTCCTGGATCTCTCTGCTGGGGTCTCACGAGGCAACTGCACGTAAATAAATAATAGAGCACAAATGAACTTTGGACACCAACTGAGAATTTGGGGTGTCCAGGGGGGCCTGGAGTGGTGATGAGTTAGAGTGGGGAGGCAAGGGTGATGGACGATCACTTTATGGAAAACTTTCTCCTCGGGATAACCCCATTTCCCTGCCTTGCTCAAAGTCAGAGGGGCTGTAAGTAAAGCTGCAGGCTCACTTGGAGAGCAGGACAAGGAAGGAGTACACCACGGAGTGCTTGGTTATGGTCTCGTAGATGCCCTCATCTTCTGAAGCAAGATGCGTTATACCTGAGACATTCCTGACAGGCGTTTCTCTGGCCTCCACTTAAATTGTGCCCATGAAGGAGACTCTCATCAGCTCCAAAGCCTCCCTATTACTGCGCTGTTGGCCTAAATCTTTGCTGCATACCAACTCCAGTTCTCCTCGTGCTCCTCCCTTGGACTCTGTAGTCTTTAGGACAAGCCCTTATGTATTGAAAGGCTGTTATGTTCCCTCTTAGTTTTCTCCTCTCCAGACTAAACAAACGCAATTCTTTCAATCTGCCCTCATAGATTATGTTTTCTAAAGCTTTTATCGTACTTGCTCTTGCACCTCGGAGTGCTCCCCAGTTTGTTTACCCAGTTTGGAGAGTGCTGTGCCCAGCGTCGCCAGCTGAGGCGTCCCCAGGGCCAACTGCAGCACAGTCATTTTCTCCCATGCCTGGCCTATGAATCTCTCATTAATGGATCCCATCAAGAGACTTGCCTGTTTTGAAACAGCATGACGGTGTTGACTAAGTTTTTGTCTGCGATCCCGGGAGCCTTTCCTGCAGCGGTGCTCTTTATTCAATTAGTCCCCATTTTGCATTTGAGTTCCAGCACCTCGCTGTGGCATTTTGCGCTTGCTCTTGTGTGATTTCCATCCTGCTGATTTGAGACCAATTCTCCAATTTATCTAGATTGTTTTGAACTCTGCTGCTGCCTTCCCCTCCACACAGACCCCATGGCTGCAACTCCTCCCAGCTCAGTGGTGCACAAGAATGTTATCCTGATTTCTCCGCAATATCCCTGATGATGTGGTCCCTATTATCCCTACTCCTGTGGTCAAGCAAGCTGTTGAACCGCGTGGGGCCCGGGGCAGAACCCTGTCTGCAGCAAACGCGGTCGCTAACCTTTTGGGACAGTGTTACAGTGAGTTGCACACCTGCTTGTAGGATGATTTCACCCACCCGCAGGTTCCTGGTTGTTTTTGAGGCAGTTTTCCAGCGCGCCGGAGGGCACTGGGTATTGCTGGGCTGTGGTCTCTCCTGCTGGTCTTCTGGGAGCAGCACTGCTAAGCGCTAAGCAAAGAATTGGCAAAAAAACGCTACCTTGTGGTCCACGGCTGTGAGGAACTGAACTGTGAAAAATATCCAGAGGGAACTTTTAGGCAGAAGGATGCATTGAAGGGTCAGGCAGCCTTCTCTTTCTGTAGCTCCATAAATACCCGAAATACCCTGGCCAGCTGGGGAAGGGGGTTATCCCAGGGTGCATCCTCGGGAGCTGGGGGCTTGTGCAAGCCCTGATTTGGCCCCATGAGCTCTCGGCTGACCCCAGGGCCCCAGGAAGCACCAGCTCATGCCCAGGGCCAGGGGCTTCCCCATGGGCTGAGCCCGGAGCGGGACCTGCCAGCGCTGCAGGGGCTTCCCCGCACTCCCCTCGGTGCCTGGCTGTCTCCAGGCCCCGGCCGCCAGGCTGGGATGTGGGTTAGCAGATTTTTTCCACGCTGTTTCTCCGGGATCCCTGACAGAGCCCATCAGAGCTGCCTTTTATCAGCACTGCACGCCTTAGTGAGCCTGTCATGGCTCACACACAATGTGCTCTGTGCCGGATTAATCCGGCTGGCTTTCATGCTCAGGATGTGGGCGACGGGCAGGGTGGGGGGGCACGGGGACAGACGCAGGGCTAGCGGGGGCCCGGGCGATGGGCAGACACGAGGACCCTGAAGTACTGAGGAGAAAGACTTCATTTCAGGATGATCTGAAGCAGCAAAGAGAGAACAAAGCTAGGGCCACAAAAAAGGAGAGCAACAGGTGTGTATGCTGCCTTCCAGCTGCACATACTTGTTGCTCTGACTTTTTCATCGGAGCCATGCCAGGGACTCGTGTAGAGGTTTGCAGCCCCATCAGTGAGTTTGTTTGCACTGCTGCACCCTTAGCTTCGCACCATCCCCTTCGCGGGAGCGCCAGGGTTTGCGTCTGAAGGAGCCAGAGGTGGGCGGCAGCCCTTGCCACTCGATCATCTCCTGCCACCTCTTGAGTCTCTCCAGCTCCTGGCAGTGTTATTTCTGCCACCAAATCATCCGCTCAGCCCACAGTAACCTATCCCCAACTTGTGGGGCCACATGGTAGTGAGCAAGTTTTGCAAGATCTCCTGCAGCCCTACTGTTCCAGAGACCGAACGTGTCGCGGTCCAGCTGGGATCATGCCTGTATGTTGCTGCAGGTACATGAGAGTGCAGTTTGGTGTTCAGCCCTGTTACATAGCTCTATCCAACCCTAAGAGAGAGAGAGAGAGATTTGCAAATTCAGGTGCAACAGCATTCTTTAGAGCTGCTAATACTTTTGATTTAGGTATGACATTTCTTTGATACATAAATACATCAGTTGAAGCAGATGGCTCGGAGGGCTTGCATGTCTGTCAGACAGGTACGTTTGAAGCCTTGGTCCATGAACTGAGGGAGGACAGTGTTCATAGCTTGTCTTTTATCTTTTCTGGACTGCAATTTCAAAGTAATTGCATTTCTCAAAAATGTATTGGTTATGAAATGGATGTCTTCAGAAAGGGCTGCCATGACGGTCCTCCTGGCATGTGGGGCAAGCTTCAGGAAAGCTGCTCGCTTTCGTCCCAGAGTTACCTACACACCATGTAAATTTGGGATCTCTTTCTGCTTATTTGTGAAGATTATCTGCCCCTGAAATAAAGAACTGTGAAGCTGAACTGAGAGAAAGAAAGGTAGAAAATATCCAGTAATTTATGTTCCCTGCATAGGTAATTTCCCTGAGTCCGTCACTGTGAGTGTTTAGTGTGACTGCTGGGAGTCTTCCTACGACGCATCACATCAGGGTTTGGGGCTATCAGTCCAGCACCTAGTTAAATGGTCTGGTTACTTTTTATTTAAAGAGGTATACATTTGCTCAGAGGGCCCGGATCTGCACTGACAGCTTGGTTAATGGTTTAGAAGTATGAAGAATGGACATCAAACATTACCATGCCTTTTTGAATAAAGACATATGTTTCATGTCCTATTCAATATAAAGCAAAAGCAAGAAAACGCAGGAAAGTTTACGTATTTCTTGCCAGTTGAAGGTATTCAGTCATAGCTGTACCAGTAAGGTGTGTAATATATCACCACATAGCTCTTTTTCATTGGCTGATTATTCCATCTTCAGCCACCAAGTAAGGAGGATTTTCATTCATTTCCATTAAACACAGGACGTAAACCAGTTCATTGTTCTGAAAGCCTCTCTTCTGTTCTGCTGTGGCACCTTTTTCCTTTCGCTTTCCTCAGGTGCAAGGCCCCGATTTAGCAAGGTGTTTAAACACCTCTTTAAGCTTAAGCATATGATTAAGTTTATTCCTACCCAGCAGCACCTCTAAGCATGCTCTTAACCATGTGCCCCAGTCGCGGTGAAGTAAAGCGAGCAATTAAGCAGGTGCTTTGCTGAAGCAGAGCCTAAATGACTACTTAAGTCCTTTGTAAGAAGGAGTATAAATCCTCCTCTTGACAGGGGTGGGAGTGGGGATGGATATGTGTTATTACCATCCTCCTCTTTAAAGCTTGACTTGGTCTTGCAGACTGCCGGGGTCCTTCCTCGTTCTGGTGGCCAGCTGGTAAGCGGCTGTCACCTCTCCGAGAGCTGAGACCATGTACGAATAATTCAGATTTACAGCAACATTGACAAGATCGTCATCCCTTTTACGGAAATGCAAGCTGGTGGCAGGGGAAGGGATGCTGGGAGCTGGCTTGTGTTAACCCAGGCAGGGGGAAGACAGCAGGGCCACCCTGGTTTACACCTGCTGAGGATGGGGGGCACGGCGAGGGAGCGAAAGGTTTGCCCCGGTTTTGTTTCGCACCGCATTGCTGTCTTCCCGCGGGGGCCACAAAGCCCTTCTGCAGTCGCTGCGCTGCTTAGAAAACGAACACCGTCTCTGTTTAATTTTAATGCAGCCCATTAACTAAGCTGCCTTGCTGCACTTTGTCCATCTGGGTCGCCCCATGCGCGCCAGAGTTTCCCTTTCATATTATTCCCCATCGATTCAGGAGGCCCTTTTGACTCAACCCCCCCCTCCTCTCCCCAGCCCATCAACATTGTGTTGCTCAGCCCTGGAGCACAAGCTGCAGCCCTTCCCCGCGGCCCGCTGCCCGCACGGAGAGGCGCCAACCTGTGCAAAGATAAGTTGCATGCATATTCCCCCCCCAAAAAAAGCCCTTGCTGCCATAAGAAAGGGAATAAGCATGATGGAGGGAGGGACCACAACTATAACAGCGCACACTTGTTAACCAGGGAAAAAAAAAGGGGGTAGGGAGGAGGAGGAGAAGGAGGAGGAGGAGATGGAGGAGGATAGATGTAGCAACAGCAGGGGCTTGGGCGGGAAGGGGGCTGGGGGTGAGGGAGGCAGCCAGACAAGTAGAGTCCCTCCGCTGAGGCCATCAATTATAGGGCCCGGGGCCTGGTTGTTGCCGTTGTCGGTGGCATGGAGGGTTGGGGTTTTCTTTTTTTTCTTCCCTTTTTTTTTTTTTTTTTTGTGAGGTCTGAGCTGTAGCTCAGCCAAGGAGGGCGGGGGGCGGGGAAGGAGGGGTGAATACAGGATTTTGCCCAATCCACTGATTCTCAATGGAGGCTGCAGGCGACACTCGAGGGGTTGTGAGGCAGCACCGGCCCGAAGAAAGGGACCCTCGGGGGCTGTGGCGGGAAGGCGAGCAACGGCGGGCATCCCTCCCCACCAGGTGAGCGGGTGTCCGGCCACTCTCCCCACCACCCCAGTCCCATTGCCAGGTCAGACACTGGGGATGCTGTGGAGATTTTGGCCCCTGAGCCTGGGCCAGGTGCTTGTGCAGCGTTTTAAGACCGAAAAGTGTAAATAAATAGAGTATGCGGAGCAGACCTGTAGCTGGGGGGATGCTGGTCTACGCCAACTGGGGCTGTACATGTGAAGCTACACATATACATATGTATACATATATATATTTAAAACACATTCCTGCACAGAGCGTGGGCTGTAAGGCTGGTGGTGGCGGCGGCTGTGGCTCTCCAGCCTGGCCCCGCACGGTTCCTGCCCCGAGCCTGCTGCCCCGGCTAGGGGATACCATCTCCTCCAGGAGAACATCTGGTCCTGATTTCAGGCCTGCCGGCGACCAAGCCACTGCTGCCCTTCTAGGTAATGTGCCCTGCGGATTAATTACTTTCACAGTTGAAAACGTGCACCTTGATTTTCAGTCTGAATTTGTCCGGCCTCAGCTGCTGGCAGCTGGTTCTCATAAAGGCCCTTTTCTGCCAGATTAAAGAGCCCTTTGATATTGGGAATCTCGCTCTCCCTTGAAGTGCTTGTAGATCAAATCACTCCTTGGAAGAACCGGGGAGATTGTGCCTTTTTAAATTGCACACCATAGGGCGAGTTCTCCAGACTTCAACCCCCCATCCTGCTGAAACCCTTCCAGATTAAGCTGTGTGGCGTTAAATATCCTATGGCATCCACACCTGTTCCTGCATCCCTCACCTGAACCGCGGACGACTGCCTGCCAGCCCGGGATGCTCGATGCCTTCAGGATGGCAGACATGGCCACGTGTGGACTGCTGGAGGAACAGAGACTTTGGGGAAGACCTGACGGCTGCATTTGGCCGTGGAGGGGCTGCTCCTCAAGTGTAAAAGGACAAGATAAAATGAAATTTGCTGCCATTTTTGCTGCTGAGAAAGTTACAGCGCACTGAGTGGGTCACGGCAATTGAGTCTGATCGCTTGTGCGAGGGTGGGAGGGAGATCTCAAACTGGCCAGCACATTCTGTACCAGCAGTCTTGGAGAAACAGATTAATCTCTTGGATCAAAGGGTGTTTAGCTGCAATAGTTTATATATGGAAAAAAAAAAGGTTTATTTTTAAGAAAAAACTTTTTTGATTGTTGGTTTGCAACATTTTTTCAGATTTTAACTTTTCGTGGTAGTATGGCACAAAAGGGGGAAAGGTTTTAATGAGCCTTGAGCTCATGAAGTGTGAAAAATACCTTCCTGCCCAGCTTTGCAATAGAGATGTCTGTGTCAGAGAGGGGACCCTGCAGCAGTTCATCTTGTCTGAAATGGAAAGGACAGCCATGTTGTATCCCCATGCTATTACATTTTATAGCTTTTGTTTGTAAGCTCTGCAGCCCGGTATTGCTGCTGCGTTTATTAAGCCCAAAACCCATGCAGAATGGCATTTCCACTGTCACATGCATCTCCGCTGGGTTGCTGGAGTGCCAGAGTCTGTAACATGCATCATCTAAGAAGCGGAGGCATTGCTACTCTACCGTGGTTACAACCATCTGGGGTTATAACCAGCTGAGGCTACAGCCCGTTGGGTATAACCAGCCCTGGTTACAACAGCTGGGGAACGTGAGACACTGTAGTTGTCTAAGTAATTTGCAAAAGGTCACCCAGGGCATCGGTGGCAGGGCAGGACCTGAACTCTTTTAACTCTGCCTCCTCATCACTGAACCTTCTCCCAGGTGGAGCCGCTCCTCAGGTGCTTCCGATCAGGAAGAGCTGTCTGGGCAGCCTTTCCCACTAAACTGCATTTCTAAAACAAGGGATTTATCTCTCTCAGTTGTGCGTTTTAACGTAGATCTACAAGTCTTAGGGTGAGGGGAAAGCAGACCTTCATTGCAAAGCAGACCTCTACTCCCCACCTCCTGAGCCCAGGAAGTAAATCCATAGGGTGTCCCAGGAGGGAGCACCACAGCAGTCTAGTCCAATGCAGACCGCAAAACTTTTATCAAAAGCTGGATTAAAAATCACTTTTCAGAAAGATTTCATTTCTTTACAGACTCGGTGCAGTCTCCAATTCTGCCTCTACCCGATACAAACTAAAGCAAATTGTAAAAGCCTCTTTAACCTGCCCAAGCAGGACAAGTGAGGAACTCCGTCCCACCAGGGTGCTGACTGGTGGGATATTTTCCCTAGGCCTGTATCTCCACCAGCAAAACTAGGGAGAGCAGTTGGCTCTTCGGACATCAAACGTCTTTCTTCCTGTGTGGTGCTCAGTGTTAATGGGAATGGAAAGGAGAAGAAAGATCTTCTTTCTTGCCTCAAATCCTTCTACCCCCCATCCCAGTCCCAGGGGTCCTGTGTGATATGAGACGTGTTTTCCTTTCATCTCTCCCTGAGAAACTCATGTTTCTGCATTAGCATGCAAGATGGAAGAGAGCCAGCCATTCCGTGGGGCTACTTCAGGAGGATTTCATCCCGGAGACCACTTTTACCTTTTCCTGACTGTTTCCCCAACATTGTCTGCAGCAGGAAACCCCCACCCGTTTGTTACCCGCTCGCTCCTTGAGGTGGTGAGCTGGATCTCTTGACCCTGTCAGTGATGCACTTAGACATGGTGACAAGCATCTCTCACCGGAGGCTGTTCTTGGCAGCTCAGGTACGAGGTACTCTATGGGGTGGGTGGCGAAGGAGGTGTGGAGAGGGAAGGTGGCTTCTCGTCTCAGCTGGTGAAGAGGTGTTAATCAAAGTGGCTATTTTGACTTTTTCGCACCCTGACATTCTTTGTCAACTTTTAGCGCACGTGACCCAAGTGGCCTCCCAGCAAGCGCCGTGTGAGATCCACTCTCCTCGTTGGCCGCTCTTCACCATCCCCCCTTCGTCATCGTCTCCCACCCCCCTCCCGCCTCGGTGCTGCTAATGCATTTCCATTATTTATGAGACATCCCTTGGCGTTTCCAGTTCAACCTTTCTCATTCTCTCTCTTACTGCTTTTTGCTTGGCCTGTTGAGGTCCATGGCCTAGAAGTCAATATGGTTCAACTCTCAGGCAGGCACCAAACACAGATCCCTTGAACTTTTCCTTTCCGGCAAGGTTTGTTTTCAGAGACATTTTAAAAGAGCAATATGTGATCACTGTACATGGTTCTATGAACAAAATAAAAGCGAGAAGTTCTGGATTGATGGCCATGGAAGCCAGCAACTTCTCAGGTTGGCTGTAAAATGTGTAACGTACTGGAAGCAGTAACATGGACCAGAATCCCGTCAAAGAGGGAAAAGTTCATCTTTTCAGGCGCAATACCCTGGTTTTTTTGATGGTCTACCAATGAGGCAGCCAGCTGCTGCCCATAGTGATAACAGGTTTCTTCTGCCTTGCTGTGTACAAGGGAATAATATGAGACACGATCAGTGCCTTTCGCATGTCCCATCATCTGACAAATCCTTGGCCATCACCAATCCCTTGCTCAGGACCCAGAGCATTTTGTTACTAAGGGTTCTCCTTATGTGAATAACACTTTGTGCTGCGGGACAAGTAGGTTTGAACTCATTGCAGTGAGTTCACTCATTGCAGTACTGCTCTGTAGGGAAATGGTGAATATATTATTCCTTTTTACAAGGCCTGCATTTGCTCGCTGAGAGAGGAGGCTCGGAGGAACGCTTCCTCACCAGACATCAGCCAGACCTTAGCTGTATGACCTTACAACTTGCAGACAGCAGTTTTACTAGCACATCCAAAATAAACCTATCCTTTGTCCAGATGCAGAAACTGCACGGAGGCTGTTTCATTTAGAAGCCATTCCTTGGACAGCTTATTCCTCTGGTGGCCTGGGAAGGCTGTCAGCCTCTCTTGTGAACTGTTTACCACAGCTGCCCTTTGTAATACCGAGTCTTTTTGCTGACTTGCTCGCTCCCCAGCACCCACAGCGTGAAAATAATAGTGCACACCCAATTTAAGCCACGCACAACTCCCCCAGCATCCTCTGCCAGCCTTCACGGATGTCCATGGGTTTTTTCCACTCCGAGTGAAGGTTTCTCATTCCCGCTGTAATAGCCCAGAGCTTGTTGTCTAAATCTGATTTTGAATTAGGCAGGGGTCCATGGTTCCATGTCGATGCCAAGCTGTGGGTGGGAGTGGAGGGGAGGATTTTTTTTCCTAGGGATTTGAAATCTCTTCTTACACTGTTTCTGAAAGATTTCATCTCTCCAGGAAGCAGAAGTCTCTCGAGATGAGCTGTTTGTGCAAGACTCTGCCGTGTGGGCTTGAGCTGGAGGCTTCAGATGCAGCCAAACCGAAAGATTGCTCTTTTCTGGGTTGGGTCCAGCCAGGATCCAAACTTCAGGGGAGGATTTCGGTCCAAGAAATTGAATCTGAGCTGCTCTTATCTTCAAGTGTTTCAGATGAAAGGATCGTTTTAGTCCAAGAAGGCATGTGAAATGCAGTCACCCTGACTTGGTTTTGCCTCCAGGCGGGAGACAAAGCGATGGGCCAGTAAGAGAAGCTGCTCGTGGCTCGGGTGGGCGCTTGATGAACTGACTTGACAAGGAACACACAAACAGCCTATAGCAGAGACAAGGAAAAAAAAAATATCTAAATACTGTTTTGCTATCCCTCTTTGATCCACAGAGACTAGTTTGGGTGGCCAAATCCACAGCTGGTGTAAGAGCCGCCATGCTATCCAAATGTCTAGGGAAGACACAAATATAGAGATCAAGTTAGGCGCGAGCGAGCCCCATTTCTAAATGTCATTTATGACAGGAGCCAAAGCTGGGGTTCACGTGAAACACATCCCGTTTCAGATCACCAAAGCCAACGCCTGGGGTGGATTTTCTTCTATACCCAATATCAGGGCTGAAAGCGTGGGAATGCCTTCTCTTGAAATATATCTTATTTCCACGGTCTGGCTAAAGAGGTCCCTCACTCCCAAACCATTACAGCCTTTGTTTCTTTCCTAAATCTCATAGCACCGACGTTTGCCGTGAAATCACCGGGTCAGTGCCCCGCTCCCCCTCTCCACAAGCTTGCCGTGCTACGCTCCAAGCTGCATGCAGAGAGATGCTGTGAATGCTCGGCAGCGGCGGCAGCGGATAAAATGCTGCCACATGAAACCCACACTTGTTGCAGAGTCGTGTTTTAACCTTGCCCCATCCCTCCCCTTCCAAAAAGCCAGCCTGGGTGGGAAAGGCGGGGAGAAATAAGATGTTACACTCATCCCGGGGAGCTGAGAGACAAGGGGATTTGTAACCGGAGACCAGGATGGAGGGGAGGGAGAAAGAAATGTGCAGAGGTATTGATGACCCCCTATCTCGGCGGGTCAGCTCTCCCCAGCGCCCGTTTCGCAGCACGTTTCGCATCTCTCAGCGCCGTGCATCCCTGTACGTGCATACCCCTGCGTGCATGCGCGGGCGGCGGGATGGAGAGGGGGCCCTTAAAAAGCCTCGCTGAGAAAGGTATTTCTTGTGGGGAGAAAGACTGGGGGGGGAAGAAAGAGGGCAGGCCCCCTCGCTTCCCACTGAGCCCATTTCTCCTGCTTTGCCGGAGCTGTCAGACTTGAATCCCGGTGGCGTCCCGTAACTAATTGACAGCAATGGGGGCCTTTGGGAGCCGAAGAATACACGTCCTTGCTGGGCGAGCGCTGGAGCAGGGGCTGCGCGGGCAGCTGTGGGGGGACATAAAGGGCGGCTTTTAAAGCCTTTGTGCCTGCCCGCGAGTGCGTGCGTGCGTGTGTGTGGCGGTTTTGTGGCGGAGGTGAGGGGATGCCGAGCAGGGCGGCGGGGGGAGAGATGGAGGGAGAAGCCACCGCGAAGAAGTAAGTTTCTTCCAAAGAAAAGAGGGGGGGGGAGGTAGGAAAAAACGTAAATGGTGCGAGGAGCAAGGTCCCCACACACTCGGAGGCTGTCGGCGCTGTGAGGAGGGACCGGGCTGGGATTTTGGTGTAATTCCAGGGCCATCGAGAAACTAGCTCTCTGTTTTTCATCCTGCCCCGGGTCCTGATTGTAAAATATGACCTGCCGGCACCGCCGCAGAGCTGCAGCTTCAAGAAACAAAACCCCCACTGTGTTTTTTCTGGGCTTGGGAAACGGGCAAAGAAAATCTCCCTTCCTAGGTGTAACCTGGCAGCTTTATCCCTACAGTCACCGTCCTCCTTCCTGAGGATGCTCAGATGCTCACCGGAGGAAGGGCTGGATCTTTGTCATTGTCCCAAAGCCAGCTGCACAAACCCATACCAGCATCGCAGACAAAATATTGTCCGGGAGACATTTTTATGTTTTTGGCTTGACTCATGCAAAAATGCCTCATTGTCTGTGACATTTGCAGAGACAATCTGTTGATAAAAGTCTTCGCACATTTACAGCTGGAAAGAAATAAAAAAGAACCTCTTGCATTTCCCCAGGGTCTGTCACTGTGGAATTTAATAACAGAAGCAACAAAACGGGGACAAGTGTAGAAAAACCAGCTCCCGAGGCAGCTGCGCAAGGGCGCGACTACCAAACATGCCCAGCACAATGGTGCTGCCAACGTGGGATGCTGATATTTTAGACATAATCTGTACCCAGCCTTTGAGAGAGAAAATGAGTGTTTGAAAGGTGGTTCATAGGTTTGAAGGGCAAAAGAGATCATTAGACCAGCTAGCCTGATCTTTTGTGTTATAAAGACGCCGGGATGACACCTAATTACCCTTATATTGAGCTAAATGACTTGTATCTGACCAGTAGCCAATTTTTTTTGTCACGGTCTTTTGTCTCTGGATTTCAAGTAGACCCTGTGCAAAAAAAGGATGGGCTCAGCCAGTCAAAGGCCCCAAGGCATTTAGCAAAATGCCTTTATTATTCTGCATTTGCCTCACTTAAGTAGATGCCGTATTTTTGCCACCTCCTATGTGTGGTGATACAGCACTGAAGTCCTGATCCTCACAGGTTTGCTTGCTGAGCAAGGCTAATTGCCCCATTAGGCTAATTGCCTCGCTAGGCTAATTGCCCCACTAGGCTCATGGAGAGAGGTACTTAGCTATCTCCTAGTTCAAGTCCAGAGGCCCTTGGGATAACCCCCATCCCCAACGCTGCTCACGCTGCGGGCGAAGCGGTGAGTCCTCAGCCTTTCTGTTGCCTGAGAGTTTTACGTTACTGCGAAAGGGGAGCTGGCTCTCCCGGAGACAATAACCAGGTTTTTGGCTTGGCGATAGGCCGGTGTGGCAATCCAGATGCTGCGCAGCGAGAGCCTGTTAAGGTTTCTCCATGAAGCTAGAGCGGGCATGTTAAATTTGGAGGGCAGGGCAAGCCCTGGGTAGGTGTTTGGACCCGTGGGCATAGCTCAGGGCAGCCAGCCTCTCTGGTACCCATCCAGTAGCTGACTAGTGCCTCTGCTGGTATGAGTTAATGCTATTAGAAGGCAGCTGATCAATTTGTACTGTTAAAAAAGGAGAATGTGTTATCTAACAGATCCTGCCACTTTGAAAAGCAGCTCCTCGTGATTTTTTAAAAGAAGAAGTAGAGAAAGGCATGCAAAAGTATACCTGTTTATCAGTATTTTTGAAACGTTTTTTCCTGGTTTGTTTTTAGTTACGTGGATGGTGGTGTTGCTTTCTCAACCCCCCCCAGACACCCACGGGCTAATACAGCTCCATCCAAGCTCTGAAAGGTGATGCTTGGTCCATCTAGCAGCCGCCAGCTTCGGCCCGAGCTCCCAATGAACTCAGTAAAAAGATTGACTCAGCTTAAAAGGGAACATGACCTTAGTCTGTACCCTGAACAATAGTTCAGAAATGCCTGCCTGGCTGCAGGCTGCAGCGACCTGTTGCCGCTTGTAAGAGTTGCGCTGCGAGCTCCGGGCAGCACCAACTGCCTTTAAGCTCCATGTTTGTAGCGCGGGATCAATATTAGACTCTTCTGATGGTCGTTAATAGCAGAGGCTGTCTGTGCGGGTGCAAGCGGGAATGGCACCGCTTTCACCCTGCGAGCTCTGTAATGTCGGGGGCTGCACGGGCAGCCGTTTTGTCTGCCGAGGGGGTCACTGGTTTGTGCGGGAAGAAAGACAGGCTGTGATTGCCAGTGGAGGCATCAGTTCAAGCCTCCTGTTTGCTCCCTCTCAGCTGACAGTAAAAATAATTCAGTTTTGGATAATATGGTGCTGTTCTTTCCATGTGGAAAAATCGGAAAGGCAGGCACAACTCTCCCTCTTTTTTCTTGCTAATTGCCTTGATTTCTGCTTCCACACTCCCAGATGCCTCTCCTCTTCAGGTTGCCCTTTTTGACTCCTCGATTAACTTCTTTGTCCACCCGTTTACCACTCAGGACATGGCGACCTTTGGATGTAAATCTGCGCTGATGTCCCTCCCGCTTGCGTGCTTTTGTCGGGGCTGACATCTGGGAGACTCCTTGCGGCAGAGGCGGGAGGGAGCCGGGCGGATTGGGGTGCCGGGCAGTGCCCTCCTCTGCCAAGGCCGCTGCCCCCCTCCACCCTGTGGTGCCGGCTCCCTGTCCCGAAGCTCAGCGCCTCAGCCTGGGATGAAAAAAATCACAGATTTTGGTCTCCAGCTACCAGGTGACACATGAGTGTAGAGGTAGCCTGCACCCTCTGGTGTCTGCTGGTTCACGAGCTCCTGAGCTGCCGATGGACTGCCTGCTAACACCTCC
Source organism: Nipponia nippon (assembly GCF_047370975.1). NCBI lineage: Eukaryota > Metazoa > Chordata > Aves > Pelecaniformes > Threskiornithidae > Nipponia > Nipponia nippon. The sequence continues at coordinate 7,153,332 of NW_028262336.1, read as the reverse complement.
TTAAGCCACAGACAGTCTTTATTCGTTAGCTTAATTTGGACGGGCATTCTTGGTGAGAAAGCAGAAGCTTGGTATGGGCCCAGCCCACATACAGTGCCCTTCACTGAGCGCTGGAGCTGCTGCTGTTCGAAATGAGAGGCTTGTTCATCCAGCAAGAAGGTGGAGGGTTTGGAGGATACCTCCAGAGCCAGGACGAGGCATTTGCTCCTAATGTTGCCTTAGGGTGAAAGAGGTCCTCCCTGCACAGCAAGTTTCTGACCAGAGGCCAGAGACCATCGCAGAGCCCGGTTGTGCACCTCAGACCAGACCTGACAGGTAGGGTGGCCACGGCACCATTTTCCAGGAGCAGGGCCTGTAGACTTTTGAAGATAGACAACTCTTTCCCAAATGATGTCCCAGGCTACAGCATGAAGGCATTATTTACTCTGAAGCGGGCTTTATTCGGCACAGTCTGACTCCTGGGATGTGGAGCTCTGCCTCCTAGGTCACTCTGATTTTTGGTAGCATCTCCCGAATCCTGCTCTGCAGCCATCTGCGTACTTCCAGGCTCAGCCCAGAGCCTCCACCAGGGATGCGAGCTGCCAGTTAACGTTCAGCTTCCTGGCACCTCGTAGGGCTTTTGGCTTTAATTACACAGATGGAGCCCCACTTCCCCCAGCCTTCCACTTATCCCCAGCACAATGAGTTCAGACACCTGCAAAACTGAACTTTTAGCAAAGTCGTCCCAGTGTAGGACAAAGGCGTGAGGCAGGGGGACGGAGGGGCTGGCAAGCAGCTGCAGCAGAGGGGGCACAGCTGGATCCCTGCACAGCGCTGCCTCCCTCAGCCTCATCCTTTTAAGGCCTGTTAGCAGCAAGCGAAGTAGTTTCTCCTTGAACCCCGCAGCTAGCACCGCTGCTGCCAGGCAAAAATCCCTGGACAAGCTCCTTGCTGAAAGCCTCTCTGAACAGTTAAGGGAAATGGTCTTGTTCGATGTTTATTCATTGGGCCCTTTTCCTCTGCTCAGCATTATCCAAATCGAGCAAGACAACTTTGTGGAGGTTGAAATAAATGAGCTTTCCCCATTGGACCTGTAGACACTAGGAATGGGCAAGCTAAAAATCCCCGCCTTGGCTCACTTAGATCACGGCCTTTCGTGCTTCATTGGAGGTGGCACACAGGTGACATTGCCATCCTGTGTCCAGCTGCTTGAAAGATTTGGTTTAAATACTTTCCTGTACTATAGTTTCCCTTAACATAAAAGGAACCATGAACATTGCAACTGCCCAAAGCGATATGAAGTTGGATCTACGTGCTCCAGAGGTCTGTGAGCCTTACAGAGCACTGTAGGCAAATGGTTTTTAATGAAATCATAGTTTTTCATGAAATCATCAAGTTGAGCTTCATCTGGGTTTTTGTTTGCCTCTTCCCACTCAAGTGAAAGGAAATAAGAGGACATGCTCTTTTCTTAAAAAAAAAAAAAAAAAAAGTAAGAGTTTAGAAAGAAGCAGAGAGAAAAGAGAGCAGGACTAACAGGTGACCTATGTTCTGCCCAAGACTGTCCAGTGGATGAGTTGTACGGTTTTGTTCAGTTCCCACCACTGGTGTGCTCCTCTGTGTTCTCATATGTAAAATGGGAAGAAAACCAATGAGTAGATAAGGAAAATGGGATCGCAGATAGGCATGAGTAGGTGGATAATGAGGGAGGAAAGATTAAAAGGGTCATCAATTCTCACGCTTCAGGATTCAGCTCAATATTTATATATTAAGTGCCAGGAGGAAATCTGGGGAGTTGTATCATTCAGCTGCTTCCAGCAAGATTTCTTGCACTTGCTACTGACATTGGGCAAGTGGATCTTGCCCAGTAGTACCTGCTTTCGCACAGCACTTCTCCCTAGGGAAGTAGAAAACGTTGTGGGAGCATTGTGTGAGTATGATGAGAAATCATCCCTCAAAAGAGATGAGCGGTTGGAAGGGCCAAGTGAAGTCTCCACCCCATAAAGGTCTGCGACGGGGCAGTTACAAGGCAGCAAGTTAAACGTGAGCTTCGGGCAGTGTTGGATTGAGGACTTCCAGTTTAGGCTCCCTCTCCTTTAGGAGGGGTCTGTTCTGCCCTGGGAGGAAGGGTGTCAGGCTGGAGGTCCTCTCACCGTCACGCTGTGGGAACGCTGCTGAAGGGGTGCTGTGCCTCCCGTCGTGGCTCCCGAGGGATGACCCCCTGAGCTGCTGCCTGGGCTGAGAGGTGGTGGCGAGGGGTAGGGTTGAAGGTGGGGGGGAAGTTGGTGGAGAGGGGAAAGGAAGCAACTTTTTAAATAAAAAAATAAGTGATGAATAGATCGGCTAATCCCGGGAAACCTTGAGAATATAGAGCAGCGTCTGTGGGGCCTCCCTTTTTTCTTTTCTTTTTTTAATTTTCTTTTCTTTAATTTCGCTGCAGCACGTATAATCAATTATGGCTTGAATCAGGGATAAGGGGAGGGAAAGTACTTCAATTCATAAATCAATTTTATACGGTCATCAGTCAGGTTGTGAATGCAAATACCTCTGTCGGTTTAGGTTATTCAGAATTAATTGACTCCCACCGGGCTGGGCTGCAGATGGAGAGAAGCTTTCTCACAAAGTCTGCTCGGGCTCAGCATGGGGGCAGGCAGGCGGTCCGGCTTCCTCCTCCTCCTCTTCCTCCGCTTTCCTCTCCTGGAGCATTATACTACTGGCGTTGGGGAGAGTTTTGTGTGTGTGTGTGTGTGCGCGTGTGTGTGTGTGTCCCCGTCTGTGAGAGGGAGAGATGCTTGAAGAAAGAAAGGGATATACAAAGATTAAAGTCACAAGCCCCCTCTTCAGCCCTGGCCTGCGCAGACACTTTTATGTGATTAGGAATGCTTTGCTTTCAAGGGTTTGCTTTTAAGCCTTGAGCTTCTCTTGAACTTCTCCAATAAGAAAACAAACAGCAGTGTCAAAGCCTCCCCCTGTGCCTGGAATTTGAGCTCGAGTCGTGTCATTAAAAAGCCACTTCGCTACTGGGACTTTGGTATCTGAGTCACTGTTTCAAAGCCAGTCTGGGGCAGGAGAGATCGAAAGTCATTAAACATCTAGTGGTTGTTTTGGTGGCCTATTGAAAAATGAGGTTTGGAGGGTTTCAGGGCCACCAGGAGGATGCAGAACAAATGCTGCCACCTGAATCCCCCCCTGCACCTTCTCTCTACGGGCTGCATGGCTGAAATATCTGGCGAGGGGAGGCTGTTTGGAGAAAACCCGAGGGATGGGTTTGCTGTGAGGGTGAAGAAAGGTGTAACCTGCAGCCCCTCTTTTCCTCCCCCACCAGCACTGCCCAGCTCAGCACACATCCTGGGCTAAACGGCGGGGCAGAGCCAGTGCTGGGCCACAGAGGGGGCTCCCCCAGCACCCCCCCACTTCAATCCCCTCGTGGGGCTGCGCCCAGCCGGGAGGCTGTTGCCCCACGTGGCACCCCGGCGCTGTTGCCCCACTCCTTTCCTGGCCCTGTGACCCCTTCCCTCCTCCATGGCCGTCTCCCTTTGTCTCACTGATGAGCTGATGCTCTGGTCCCAGCCGCGAGTGCCCCTAGCCGAGGGACGAGGGATGGTCGTCCCGGCTTTGTGCAGGGTCTCACCAGCCAGCCAAGGCTTTCGACTGGCTGGCACGTCCCCCACGCCAACTACCCTGCGCTGGAGGTTTGTGTCTGGTGTTGCCCCTTCCCAGATGTCCCACTGGCAGTCTCTATGGAAGGCAGCATGGAGTGGGTGGGCGACACCACTCCGTGAAACCCTGTGGGAAAGAGGACTCACAACCCCCCGGCTTTGCTAAGACACAGAGGACAGGACTTGGTATTAACACCCAGGTACACGCCTTTCCCTCTTTGTCTTGGCTTGTCACACCTAGGGCTTTTCAGACCTGGACATCTCAGCTTCAAACTGCAGGAGGTCATCTAGAGAAGGAGGCCATCAAATATGCATCAGTAGATAGCTAACTACGCGATCAGTTGCCAAGAGCAGTCAGAGTACGTAACCCTATTTTATGCCTGGGGAAACTGAGGCACGGATAAGGATGTGGCTCAATCCAAACCATCACCCTTTAAAAAGTGGCATAGCTGGGAATAAAGCCTAGGTCCTATGATCTCCACTCCGTTATTGTACCCACCGGGACCCAGACAGTGGATCACCAGAGAGCTGAACACATGGGGCATGTCTGCTGAGCACATCAGGTTTCAGCAGGGCTGGAGGAACTGGCGTATCAGTGGAGCGCTGGAGCTGACCAATAGAGCTGATCCCCACGGTCCCATGGAAAAAAATAGGTCAGAAACACCAAAAGCTCGGAAGAGGCTGTGGAGGTAGCAGTAACTGGAGAGAAAGCTTGGCTACACTTAAAGCACCCCAGGAGGAGGAGGCTGCAAAGGAAGATGAAAGGAGCTGTCAGTAACTGCAGTTAAGTGGGGAGGTGGGAAAGGGCTTTGCAGTTCTTCGGCAGGAAGAGTGGGGAGCAGGTCTTGGCAAGGGGTGGCGAAAGGGAGAAGCAGAACAAAAGAGCCATGCAACTTCCACTCAATGCTTTCCTCCATTTTGGGCAAATCTGCTATTCGAACGATAACCAAAGAGCCAGGTGCTTTGGACGGCCTTCCACAAGGCTCTGCCAACTTCACTGCACTCCTTATCTACAAAATTCTCCACTAGTTTTCACAGATGCAATTTCGTCAAAGCCTCTTCCCGCAGCCCACCTTCCCTCTGCCGGCACCGCAGTCCTGGGCACCCCTACACACGCCATCCTGCCAGACCAACAGCAGAGCCCCCGCATTTCCCCTCCGTCCTTCCCCTTCACGCTGAACCGTGGCAGCCTGGTGCTATGGACAGTAACTGATGTGAATACAAATGCCCCAAATTCCTCATCCCGTATCTTGCGAGATGAACTTGTGCCATAGTCTAGAGAAGGCAAAGGTGGGTTCGTTAGCTCCAGCACCGACTTGGAAGCCCCAGGGAATTCACCACCCCTGCCACATGCCAAAGTACAACCCATGAGGAAGGATGGGCCTGGTATTTGCAAGCCTGTCAAGTCTTTCACGCTGAAAATGAGAATTATGCAGACGGTTCAGGCTCCCTTCTGCTGGGGTTGTTGCACCTTGGGGGTTCTCCATGGTCAGCGTGGTGTGTCTGCTGCTCCTGGTCCTTTGGGCAGCCCCAGCGGGATGTCCTGCTCCGGGGCCAGCGGTGGCTGGGAGCGTGGGGTGGGAGCTTGTCATGTGTGTTGTGCATGGCGCGGGAAGCCCTTCAGGCTTGTGGCGATACCAAAAAGCTTTTGCCATATGGCTCTTCAAGTGGGAGCCGTGTGCTCTCTCTTCCCGTGCCAAGCACCAGGAAATTTGTGTGTTAGATAAAAAAGTGTCATTATGGCCTGTTCTGCTCTTTGTGCATGTCCGAGTCCCACCTACCCACCAGCCTGACAACAACCAGGTCTGACTCGTGCTAAACACACGTCCCCGGGGCCAAAAGCTTGAATCTTTGCTGTCTCGGCTAAATTCCCTGCTGAATGCCCCTGGGAAGGTCTGTTTGGCATTCATCAGGTTGGAAACCAGTTAAAACAAACAAACAAACAAACACCCTTTGGGATCTTCAAGCAAATCCATAATATGTGAGAATTAACCTATTTTTAATGCACCGCCTGCTTTCCCCACACTCCCTTGCTGGCCCAAGGCTGGTTCATCTTTCAGAGCCTAACAATGCTTCGTGTGTTTCTGTTTGCTCAACATTTAGAGGGGAGGCCTCCCTCTCTTGAGCGCTTTCTTAGCATTTTTTAATCATGTTTATAAAGTCAAATACCTAAGTGACCAAAAGAGCGGCGAGAACTGCTTCTCCGCTCTGCAGGGTACTGAAATCTCCTCTTGAAGTCAATGGGGAGAGCCATGCTCCGCTGAAATCCTGATCAGAGCTGGGGCTTTAGCAAAGGGGAGGAGTGAGCCCCTTGTTTTACTACATAGCCCCTTTCACAGAGGCCCGGGGAAGGAGGGGAGAGGTGGGGGGGGATCTTTACACCCGTGGTGGGACTTCTGAAGAATTTACAGTCATCTTTCCGAGAGACACTAAAGATTTTATAGCCTTGGTACCAGCGGTTACAATGCCCTATGGAGCGTAGAGCTGAGCGTATGCCAGGGACCCCTTCATCTCACCAGAGGCTGGAAGGCGGCCAGGGGCTTCACACGGGGAAGTTTATTTCAGAGAGAGAAGGGAGTGAGGAAGCGGGAGGGAGAGAAGAGGGGAGAGAGGCCGAGCGGAGGGGGAGAGGGAAGGGAAAACAAAGGCATGGGAGATGGGAGAGCGAGGGAAAGAGGCAGGATGGAGAGCGAGGGTGGGGGAGCGGAGGGAGGCAGGGAAAGGAGGGGATGCCAGCGTGGGAGGAAGGACAGGAGAGACCCGGAGAGGAGGAACAGAAGGGAGAAATGAAAGGGAGCGAGAAAAGCATTTTAAAAGTGGCAGAGGGAGGAAACGTGAGAAGAAGGAATAACAGAAAAGGAGCCAGTAAGAAGGAAAGGAAGAAATAGCAAATATGAGGAAAGTTACAAAGCAAAACAGGCTCTGAGAGCAGGTACAAGAGGGAGGCTCAGAAACAGCGTATGGCCCAGTCCCCCAGCCAAACTCAGCAGAGAAAATGAGGCTTTTCAGTGACTGTCCCCATTCTCCTGCCAAGTCTTTAAACTGACAGAGGAGCCGGGGAGCACTTCTGCATACCCGGTTCTGCACAGACCTGCACACCCAGGCTCCTCTCGGGCAGATATGAAAATGAATATGTGTCTATATCTGCATGCGTGTGTGTGCATGTGTGTATGCACCCCTACGCATATGTGCAAGCATGTCATACATCCAACCGTGTGACATCCATGCTTTCCCTCTCTTCACACTTCTGTGCACCTGCTATGCATATGCAGGCTTTCCACGTACCTTCACCTGCCTCCGCAGCCACCCACGCATCCAGCTTGAGCTCCACTCCCTCCTCGGCTGGCTGCAAAACAAGGCTTACACTTTGTGAAAAATGCTGAGGTTTGGCTATTTGGGTTCATTCCATGCTGGGGAGAAAATGAGCCTTTAAGTTGTTCGGGGTTTTTTTTTTGGGGGGGGGGGGGGAAGATCCAACAGAAAAATGAAGCCAGCAAGTGCTCCACCCCAGAAAATGAAACATGGACGTGCATTTAAGAAATGGTTTCTATGACCTGGTGGTCTGTGAATGCAGGGCCCGGATTTAATGATGATTGTAGTGGTCAATTATAGCCCTATAAGGCTATGCATAGGGCCACTAGCCTAGGAGTTACAGCACTACCAGGGTAGAAAAATCTCAGTGTTATCTTCTTGCTCCTACGTCTCGCAAAATCAGCGTGGTGGCATTTCTCTGGATGCAATGGGGTGATTTCTGAGCGCTGCATCTGCTCGGTTCGTAGATGGGGGGAATGTTTGTGGGGGGTTCCCACGCAGCGGTATGCCTCCTGCTAGCGGAGCCATGGCAAACCTGGGGCTCTCGGGCCAGAGCTACTGCCGACATCCACTGCCCATCACTGCATTTGTAAAGCACAATATGCCAACTTATTCTCAGGGAGGACCAGCCACAATCACAAAAATCCCTTAAAGTGAGCCTTGCACTCAACATGCTCCTCTCTCATTATAATGGACAGAAAGTGGCTTGGAGCAGAGAATTTCTAGACTTTTATAGGTGTTGCCAGAGCCCAGAAAGGGTAGGGAACCAAAGGGCGAGAGACCTGGCAACTGTATGTTGGGATGAAGAAGCAACAGTGGTTTAATTTTCTATTAAAATCCCTCCCCACAAGCTGTGCAAACTTTCTCCCGTTAGACAAACAGTGTACAAAGGCCCTGGGTTGTTAATGGGACTCTCCCGTACCGATGGTAACCACAGCTCCGTGCTGGAGGACTCGGCAAACCACCAGAGGAGGTAGGTTTGTGCACGCCACCGCTGCAGGAGCACGTCCTGACATCCGAGTGCCGGGGCAGAGTCACGAGGACGCCAGGGGAGCATCCTCTCCGTCTCAGTGGTAACGTCAGACCTCCTGTGGGACGGCTGAATGTTTTCGGGTGCCTAAGGGCACGCTGTCCCCTGCCATACTTTGGCACCAGTAGAGTCCCTCTGACTTAAGACAGATGAGATTTAGAGAGCCAGACCTCCAGTTAAACAGCTGTCAGGGAACAGCTCGAGGAAGGGACGCCTTTATTTCAAGACCTTCCAGATGCACGTTTCCTTCGGCTGGTAATTCAGCCTTTCACCTGTTTGGGAGAGCTCACCTAATGCCACTGGCTTTTACGCCTCACTGTGAAACACCACTGCTTCAGAAATGCCCCCGTCCCCTTTCTTCCCCCATTTTCTTTGATTTTTTTTGCTTCCCTGTAGAATAACCAAGAAATGCGTAGGGTACAGTGCATGTGTCTAGGGGGAGAAAAACATGAATCAGGAGAATAACAGGAGTGCAAGTTGAGCACACCCTCTGGACCCAGCAACGGAAATTAAATTTACTTTATTTTTACTATTTAGGCCCTGTTCTTGTTTCGTCATCAGAGGTGGCTGTAAAGTCAAGGCTGTCTGCTTTGGAGACCTGGTCATTTCTGCTAGGAGAGAGCACCACGGAGCCTACACGTCAGGGCAGGAATAGAAAGGAACCGGCTCTTGTGCCAAGACTTTCTTGGTAATCCAAGAAATTCACCCACAAAAAATGCTAAATGAGTTCAAACTATAGTCCAGAGGGGCCCTGGCATCCTCAAGCCATAAACAGAGAAAAGAAATGGATCTGAGAAAACCCCATATTTCTGGTAGGCTTGGAGGAATGCTACGTGCTTAGTACATGCCAACGGGAATCGTCGGGGCTGGGCGCAGGTCTTTACTCTGGGGCCGATGCACTACAGGCTGATGAATTCTTTTGCTCCTGCCGGTGAATAATTACCCGCCTGACCCATTCCACCACAGGCAGCGGGAATACCCCATTAGTGACTTCTTCCCAAAAACGGTGGGCTGCTCGATCCTCGTCTGGCTCTACCCAGCCTTCGGCAACGATGCTCAGGCCATAGGTTTTAGCGCTGGGTGCTGGATGCTGGGTGCTGGCAGGGAGGTCCCAGGGTTCGGGGACCCATGCGGGTGACCTGGCTCTCGCAGGTAAGGAGAGCACTGGGCTCCCGCTGCCTCCCGAAGGAAAGAGCTCGGCACCTTGGGAGGTGTGGCCCAGGGCCTTCGTTCTGATGTTATTTTGTTCCCTGATTTTGGAAGGAGCAATGGAAACAATTAGGTCTCTTAATTTTCCAAGGCAAGATCCAAATACAGAAAAGAATACATCTCCCAGGCAGGGAGAAGCGGGGAATTAACTGCCTTTTTTTGGATGAGATCAGAGAAAGCTGATTTATGAAGCAAAGAGAAAGCAAAGTGCTTTTATGGGTAAAATGTTCCCTGCTTATTTCCTTTCTGTCAGACTACGTTCCTCCCACGCTTCTGGCTGCGAGCTCGCTCCTTGGAAGCCTGTTTAAGCATTTCAGCATGTGATGATTTAACTGGGCACGGATTCTGACAGATCTTTGCAAAAAAACATCACAGGAGTTGCTGGAGGTGACTGCCTAATGCCGACCCAGGGCATGTTCAGGAGGACAAGGCTGGCAAACAGAAACCCAGCCAGCCCCGTGCGCTCACAGCCTCTCCCAGAGCACCTCTGAGCATCAGGCTCTCAGGAGATACCCCTCGCCATCCGCCGAGATGGGGTGCATCTCACAACCTGCTCTTTCTGCTCCTCTCCCTCGAGGAGACAGAGGCGAGGCCGGTCTATGGCAGAGAGGACTCGAGGGCTGAAGTCTCACGAAGAGCGGGGGCGTTTGGTTACAGCCCAGGCAGAGAGAGGGAAAGCAGAACAGGAGAGAAATTCAAGAGGGTGGGTGGGGAATGAGAAAATTTCTGCAATTGAATTTCCACACACAGGGCTTTCAGCTCCTGCCAATGTACATATAGGATGGGATGAACTCAGGGGAACTCAGAGAGGCTTATGTCTGCTAAGGGAGACTGTAGCAAGCAACTGATGTTGAATTATGGGGTACCAGAACTACATCTGAGGCATCTTAAATGTTGATGGTCGGCCCGTGCAGCATGGTTCCCAGTGACAAAGATGTCCAAATGTGGTAGGTACAGGTCCGGACAGATGGAGCTGCGAAGATGCATCTGCTGCGCCCGTACATCCCACCCATGCAAGCAGAGCCCAGTTTTTGCTTAGATAGGTGCAGGCATCAATATTGTCTACACTGCCCAGAGGACCCACAAATGGAGCCACCCTCATTGGTGATCTGTGGAGCACGAATGCGGAGCAGTTCAACACACGGATGTAGCGTGGTTTGTACACCCGCCAGACCATTCTGGGACGTGCTGAAAGGTTGTGGTACAACTGGCTGTCACTCCTGCTCAGGCACCACCCTGTCGATGAGATGTCACCCAGACAGGACTGCAGAGCACCCGCAAGGACACTGCAAGGTCCGGGGACAGGAACAGTCTAACACTTGACACACCCTCACAGAATAAAATTAGTAAAGGAGGTGAAATGAAATTAACCCCCTGTGAAGTCAGGCGAAACAGGAAAATATAGTTTAATAATTCATAATGATGTAGAGAAGCCCCCGCGCTCAGACCCCAAACTGCGGTAGGTTTACGGGGAGGAGGGGAGGGGTGGGAGGTGGGGGTAGGGAAGAGAAAGCTGTACAGATTGACCTCTCTCCCCCCCTGCCCCCTCCTTTTTCTTTAAATCCCCACCTAGTCAGGAGTGCTCATTAAGGATGGCTCTCGTTTCCCTAATTAGGCTGCCCCCTTCTCTTCACAGGGCTCCAGACCTCTGCCATTCAGCAATAACGAGAATAACAAGAAACTCGTTATTTTACAACCTGGGCTGGGGAGGAGGGGTGAGAGGGAGAAGATGGCTTTGTGATGTGCTGCTTGGAGGAAAACAAGCTCAGAAAAAACCTGGGTTGAGGGAGGAGTCGCTCCTGTTAGTGAGACCTTGTCTGCTCTTAAACGCTGTCTTGCCCTAGTGCGTGCCTGCACTAGAAGTAATGCTATAAGGAACGAGGATTTGGGTTTTTTTCCCCCTTTTCTGCAAGCTCATTCTTGCAAGTTGTTTTCCTTCGTAGCAATCATATGTATGTGCACGTATTTTTATGTGAAAAGTAACCTTTAGGGACTCTGAGAAGACATCCCAGCTCTGAACTTGGGAGGAGGATGTGGCGGCGGTGGCAGCGGGACGCGCAATGTGTTAATGTGGTCTGTATTAGGCATTCATCAGCGCGAGGGAGGCTGCGATGGCTCGCCTCGGGGAGGGCAGCAGCAGTAAGCCTGGTCTCAGCCTGGCTTTCCGAATTCACTTTTCCTCTCACGTGCCGATGCTGTGCACGCTCGCCCAGCACGCGAGCCCGGCGGCACCCCGAGCGTGCGAGGTTCCCGGCCACGCCGCCCTCCCCACCACGATGGCGGCAGCTCCTGCGCAACTTTGCCATCTCCATTCTGCATCCCGCGGGGCCCTGGCTGGTGATCCCCTCTCTCGCGGCATCCTAGGAAACCTCCTCACCGGTAAATATTCGTTTCACAAAGCTGCCGTGAAAACAAAAAAGACAAAAAACCTATTCTTATTTTATACCCGTTGGGTGAAGGTGGAGGGTGAGTGAAATGAGGGCTCCCTGACGGACTCCTCTGGGTCGCTGTTACGGGACCAAGCGATGATCTTTCCTCTGGCCGGTGTGCTTTCTCTAAACGTCATGTTGTGTAGCATCCCGCCCCAGAAGCAAGCATGCCAAGTCAGCATGACCAAGCATGTGTTTAAGTGTTGTTCTGGATGAGGGGAAAAAAAATAAATGCTCACCACCTTGCAAAATCAGACCCTCCCTGAGCATTTGGAAAGAATTTTGTCAAAACCAGCTTATCATCTCCATAAATTGTCACAGATCCACTCTGTTTTGCGGAGCTAAACATTTCAACATTTTATCCGCATTACCAATTAAAACATCTTTGCTCAATTTATGCCTCATTTAAATAACTTATTACATCAGATATAGGGGTTTTTTACAGTTTGGTTTCAAGTCTCTTTCTCATACTGTCTTTAAGACTTGTCTAAGTCTTTCAAGATGTTCTTTCAAGCCCTCAGACCAAATTAAAACATCATTCACTGGAGCTTCAGCACTTAGCAGTTTCTCACAGATCTGGCAAATATCGTTTGAAATACCTCGGGAGCAGAACAAATGCCAAATAGTGTCTGCCTTAAGTTATACGTTGACATTTGCAAGCACGAGCGTCCAAAGTTATGCCTCAAAAGTAGGTGCAGGCAAGTGACCCCGATTTTTTCTGAGGTGACAAATGTCCCGCAACAACGTCCTGAAGGATTTATGATATCAATTATTTGGATTTCGCCTCCGAGCCTTTCTCACAAATGATGGGTCATATTGTTTTCTAAATTCGTGTTCATGCCTTAACTCAGTTACATCTGCTAAAGGGTTCAGATCGTCCTGATTGTAAACAGACAAACAAATATGTATCTGCTGGGACTGAGATTCACTGTGCCAAACCCTCTTTAAACCCTCTTCTCTTCCTCCCACAAAAAAATCCAAAACCCCAAACCACCAAAAAACCCCCAGATTTAGAGCAAGGCAAATTGTTTCAGCTAAAACATAGTTTTCTCATGGTAGTTTTTTTTGTGCCAAGCGCCCAAAATTTAGGTCACCTGAAACATTTAGCAAATTCACATCAATTTTGCTGAATTATTTTGACTGAAAGAAAAGAAGCCTTGGCTGCAGGAGTGAGAAACACCCAAACTCTTGCTGACACCTTGGCCATTTTTCTGCAAGGCATCCCAGCAGATCCATCAGACTTGGGAAAGATTGTTGTTCGGCCTTTGCTTGCGATCGGCTTTCTCCCACCCAGAAACGCTTAGCGAGGGCGCGGGCTGCAGAGAAGGTGTGTTACAGCTTCATGGACAGCCTGAGCTGGCAGAGCCTCTTCCAGCCCACGGAAACATTCAGCGTGTTCAGGACTTTGCCTTTTCCTGCTGGTAAAATACGGCTTTGCTTTTCCAGTTACCCTCGCCCTCCTGCCAAGAGGAGAACTTGGATGTTTTGTCTGTGCTGACCCTCCAGCTGGGTCCAGGAGATGTCTTGTCCCTAGCAGGAAGGAAGAGCCTGCCTCGGATCACACATCTGGTTTTACATCTCCTCTCACTTCTCCCATTTCAAGCAGAAACACATGGCAGGTATCTTTACAAGCACAGTATATCTGCGTTACACCAAGCGCATCCGCATTGCGCTTGGAGGGGAGCCCAGAAGTTGCCTTCAAAGACAGACTCGCTGTCTATACCGAGAGTGGACATGGGAGTGTGGGAAGGACCTGGTGTGCCCCATGCTGATCTGGAGGCATCACCGTGGTTGCCCAGGGGCTGGTGGATTAAAAGCACAATGTATTTGCATCTACTCCGGGATCTCTGTGTTGAAGCTGGGCAGCCCAGCTAGCAAGACACGTTCCCTCGTGGCCACGGTCGCTCCTGTGCCAGTCACACACTTTTCATTTACTCCTTAGTCCGCTCATTAATTATGTGTTGCAGTCATGTCTGAGTGGGCCGGTCGGGATCACAGCTCCAGAGCCATAGGCAGTCCCAGCCCCGCAGAGCTCACAACTCGGAGGTGGAGGTGGAGGTGGAGCAGATCTTGGCTTCAGGCAACTGCAGGGCTGGGCCAGGGTCACCTGCACCACGATGCCCGCCACGCTCTCTTTCACATGCATGAGCACGACGGGGAGCAAGGCGCTCCCAGCTGGGAAAAGGCAATTTGCAGCTATTCTGAGCCGTACTGGTTGGATCCCGCTTGTGAAAACAAACAGAGAGAGACGTCCCTGGTCGCTGTTGACTAGCGCTGCTGGGACAACACAGGCGCCTTTATTTGTTGAGAGCGGGGATGGAGGGAAAAAGCCCCAAGTTTTCCCCCCTGCCCTGCTCCGCTCCATCCCTGCTGCCCCGGGGTGTATTGTCCCCCTTTGTCCCCGAGAAGCACGCGCGTCCGGTAGCACCGCGGTTATTTTTAGGAGGGCTTGGCCAGCGTCCACGGTGGTGGTGGCTTTGGTGAGCCGGGAAAAGCAGACTTTTCTCTCTCTGCCTTTCAATGTTTGGAAACAGTGAGGCTGCCAAGGCAGCCCGTCTCCTGCTCTGCACTTCCAGCCTCTGGAAAGCGAGAGTGAGCCCTGAAAAGCCTGGCAAGCCGACCAGGAAAGCCTGCCAGGCAGCCGGCAGCGCCCTGCCAACACCAGCGGCCCCTCGCCGCCACCAGCCAGGGAAAGCCGGGGCAGGGGGGATGGAGAAGGGGAAGCGGCGGTGGAGGGAGAGGCTGGAAAACTGCATGGCTGCCCCTCGGGGAGAGCCTTTTCATTTCCTGAGCCTGACTCTCTGCATTCCGTACGGATGCGACCGGGGAGGTGGGCAGCCCCACGGCTCCAACAGCACGGAGGCTGGAGGTGGGGAAGGGAGAGGCACAGGCTGCAGCCCCTACGGGATTTCTCATACATGTGTTTGAGACCGGGCTGATCTTGCTCAGGGGAGGGAGACTGCTGGCATCGGCCAGGCTTGGGGACACTTGTGGGGCTCCCCTGGTCTCCTGACCCCTGGTTTGGCCATCTCTGGTGAGAAGGGACCGAGGCATCCCTCGGTGGGTCAGAAATGAAGAGGCAAAGGACTGCAATACCAAGGGGTCCTGCAGACCGAGAGCAAGGGGCACAGGCTGTGGGCAGCCCAGCACCTGGGTAATGGCAGGGGGGGACACTTTATCCCCGATGGAGCAAAGAGCAGGTCTAACGCAGTCGGCAGCCTGCTCAGCCGGTTGACACTGATATTGCTATTTTTGCCCCAGCCACTCGAATCTCACCTCTGAATGAAAGCAATTGTTTTTTAAAAAAAAAGCAGCAGGAGGCCTATCTTTCTACCAACAGCGTTGCAGATACCCTGTGCCACAGCAGGGAGCACCTGGGCCACCAGCAAGGTGGCAGCTGGGACCGAGGGGCAATTCTTTTCGAATTGTTGGCGTCCGTTTCACCGCACGGACTCTTGCGGCGAGCCCGCGCCGTCAGGCCAGCAGCCTCTCCTCTCCCGGCTGCCTGCCAGGACAGCAGGTCCAGGGCAGCAGGCTGGAGCCCCCTTCTTCTCTCCGAGCCCCACCATTCCTGGCTCTGAGCTGTGCCGCTGCCAGAAAGGCGAAGGGCTCCAGCGTATGAAGGGGAGGGAGGAGGAAAAGAGGAGGTGCAAGCGTGCGTGCGTGCGTGTGTGTGTGTGTGTGTGTTGGGGGGGAGATGGAGACGTCGGGTAAGAACAGACCAGCTTTCAGAGTTTGGCTAACACCCTCTCCAGCCTCTTACTCAGCATACGCGGGGTCCCATGATCTGAGTAGCAGCCCCTCTCATGCCATTGTGTGCCTGACCTGCTTAAATAAACGGTGTTATTTTAAGCAAGGGCAGTCGAGCATTTGCCGAAGGCCCTTCTCTTTCTTGCTCCCTTTCTCCCGTCCTCCTTCCCCCCCCCTTTCCCGCTGCTTCAGTTTCCCCTCCCACCCCACTTTCCTTTACACAGCGGGATTAATCCATCAAACCGAATGGGGGGGAGGAGGAGGGGCAATGAGCCCGCACTCCAGTGAGCACTGAAGAGGCCCCCATTCATGGGTCAACAAAACCAGGGAGGACTCTTGGACTTAATCAGCCAAGGAGCGCTCCAGCCCTGGAGACAATTAACATCAAAGCAACGCAGGAGAAAGAGGAGACGGGACAGCCAGGAAGCCTGGAAACCCACGTACAAATCCCGATTAAAAAGGGAGGGAGGTTAGGAAGGAAGCGACAAGAGGGAGGATGCTTGGCGGCGTGCGGGAGGAGCCAAGCCGTGGCTGCCTTCAGGAGCGGGAAACTGAGGTGCGAGGAGGAGGAAGGACTTGTTTGAGGCCGATGTGCAGGGCAGCGGCGTGGCCTCGCTGGGGGCAGAGCCCTGGTCTCCCGACTTCTGCCCAAATCCTCGTGCTGAGGCTGTCCTGGGGTCGGATCCCGCACCGTCAGCGGCTGGGGCACGTATCCCTTACGCCAGCTGAAGTTTTATGAACGTCAGTGGTTCTAGGGTTAAGCAGCAGCATGTGGCTAGGTGTTGCTAGCCTCCCACACCTCATTTTGAAGGTTGTTTCCAACACTCTTGTCATAGTATTGTCACGATCCACATAATTGAAAAAACTTAATAATACTTTATTATTACCTTTGGGCACTACATCAAAGACTGGGTGTACCTAAAGATAACAATCATATTTTGCCTTTGTAACAGATGGTCACTTGACTGCTAATGTAAACTGGCAGCAGTCCCGCTCAGTTTTAGGCAAGAGCCTGGGGCTGAGGCTGGATTGCGCCTGGGGAGGGACAGCCAAGCCTTGGAAACCGTCCTTGCACTGGGGCTTGGGATTTATTTGCAGCTTCCTTTGGAAAGCAAAGCAGCAGATGAAGTTATAGGTGAAGAGGGAGCAGCTCCTGCCTCTGTGGCTGCAGGCCCCCCCCCACGAGTGTGCTGAACCGAAAAGAAGGGGCTGACACGCTGCTAAGGGGAAGGGTAACGGCGAAGGAGGCTGCAGGGCAATTTTCCAAAACTTTTGCTGCACGCTTCCCCCCTTCATGGGCCTCACTCTGCAGAGATCTTTCCACACCTCGGGAGCACCACGAGGAAATGTTAGGCTGCTAGTGAGCTGTTTCAGTTGCAATTTACCATCTTCTTGAGTTACCGTGGGGGGATTGAATGGAAAATCAGATCCATGCCACAGCTTGCCAGCGTATCCTCTCTTCTCGGCCTCAGACTGTTCAGGCATCTCCTCCCCACAGCTCTGCGACAGGTAGTGCTGTCGCCAGCCTGCAGCCACAGCTACTGCTGTGCTGAGATCTTGCGGTCCATGTCGAAGTATCATCTACGATGAGGTTTGCATTACATCCCCTACCATTGCATTAGCACTGACGAAACGTTGCGGAGGCGATGGAGCCTGCCTGGAGGGGAGCAGGGTCTCGGGGCACTGCCCAGTTGAACGCTGGCATCCCAGGTGCTCAGCGAGCAGAAGACACGGTATGCACAGAGACTCCCTGCATCACTCCTCCGCCGATATTTTCCCTGCCTGCGCTTGCCTCTTTGAACGAGTAAAATTGAGGACTGTGAACAGAAACCAGGGAAAACAGAGTACAAAGACCAGGAAAAGCTGGGTGAAAGCATTGCCAACATGAGCTGCTTTTTCTAGTCGAAAGATGAGTTTTATATAAAGAAGAAAGGGAAGAAGAAAAGCTCACTGAGTTGCTAGCTAGCCCAATGAAGTACTATGTTTCCATATCAATATCTACCTCAGAGTACATCACCCAATTCAGAGTAAATTCTGGAGCATTCTGAAAAGCTTTTATTATCTTTTTCAATGTGAAAATGGTAGCTCCAGCCTTCTGTGCGCTCGAAGCACTGATTCACACAAGCCTCACTGTTTGGGGCAAGCAGCTGACAAGCTTTCCCACTGTTGATCTCCAAAGGTTTGAACTGGGAGCGGATAAGGATGCAGAGACAGGGCTAAGCACATCCTTTGAAGAGCGGGACACTGAACGATGGGCTTGGGCCAAGGTCATGGCCATGGGCCAGGTCGAGCACAGGACCAAGCAGTGCACCGGATCCTGCAGGAGTACGGGCTCCTCCTGGAGGGGCTGGGGCCACAGAGGCAGCAGGGCATCAGTCAGGTCCTGCCGTCTCATGAACACATAGGTGGCAGCCTGGCCAGGTCCGTACAGCCAGTTAATACCCACAGGAGAAAGGGTGACTTGAAAGCACTCCCTATTTCATGCCAATAAAATTTCCCATCCTTGGGGTTGCTCTGGCAGGGTTTGGCTGCTCTGGCCAGGTTTGGTAGCCGTGCAGCAGCTCTGTGCCAGTGGGTTCGTGCCTGGGCGGTTGTCGCCACCATGGGCACACCGGCGGCGGGCAGACAGGCGAGGAGGAGGTGAGGGAGCGCTGGCCCGAGGGAGCAGCGCTCGGTGTATCAGTTACATCTTAATTGCGGCTGTCTGGTCTCAAGGAAGAACAGGAAGGGGAGCAGAGGGCCAGCCTTGGCTTTTGTTTCATGTGCTGAACTTTTGGGCTCCTCTTTCCTTTCTTCCACCCACCTCCTTTTGCTCAGATAGAGCCACCCACACACTCGCACCACGCTCGCTCTCGCTTTCTCATTTTGTCCCGTCATGGCTCTTCTCCAGGAGCTTGGAGAGTTTCTTGAAAGAGGAAAAGAGGGAGTTGGGGTTGCATGGAGGTAAAACACTGTGCAACGCATTCCTTCACCTTCCTCCTCCTCCTCCTCCTCTGAGCCGTCTCCTGAGCATCCCTCCCTTTTCCTCAGCAGGTACCTGCAGAAAGTGACCCTGTCAAAAAAACCCCAGCAGGATCGGTCTTTGGTCTTGCTCAGGCAGCTGGTTCCCATTAAATGTTCTCAATCACGGAGAATTCTTTCTCTCTCATCTGAAATATTTTATTATTGCTTTTCCTTTCTTTCAGTTTCCTAAGGAGAAGGGAGGGAGTTTGTGCGTGTGCGTGCAGTGAACTAAAGAAAGTGAATTTAGAGCTCGATCTTATCGTGCCCATGTGGAAGGCTGTGCATTAGCCAGCTGCTGTAACATTTATTCCCTCTTACGCACTGAATTATTCCTCATCTTTTCATTCCCCCACTGCCTCAGGTAGAGTCCCCAAGGACAAGAAAGGCCGCTGTTTCTCTGAGCATGAGCCCCTCTGTCTGCCTAGCTGCAACTAAGTGAGGCCAAGATTTAAACTGGGTTGGGTTACCCATGATGGGAGGCTGAGAGGACTCATAGGAGCAGCTGAGAGCATTCTGGTTGTGCCCAGGTGCCACTGGTTTTGGAGGATGAGAGGGATGACTTGGCTGGAGAGTCTGTCGGTATCCTCTCTCCTGGACTGACACGTGTAAGGCTGGTGACACACATAAGACCAGTGTCTGGGCTCTGCCTAAATCTGGTGAGTACAGGTCAGCCCACCTGGGTGGGGACTGGTCCCAGTTACGCCCCTCCAGTGAAACGTGCCCAGGAAAGCTGAGTGCGGGGGTCTCGCCAAGGGTCAGGCACGGTGCGTAAACCCCCCCGAGTCGTGCTAACCTGCCTCCTGGCTCATGAGCCCCGGCAGAGGCTGCCCTAGCTCTGCCGGCCAGCTCCCCTAAGGCAGAGGGACTGACCCTCCCTTGCTATAAGGCTGTTTCTAACACTGGGTTTAACACGTGTAAGCCTGGTGATGGAGATGCAGCCCTGGGGAAGCCCAGCAGGGCTGAGCGGTGAAGTGTCCCACGTGCAAGGGAAGATGTACGCCTTGGTCTTTGCCTGGGGCACCCCAGTGTTGGCCCGTCTGCCTCGTGCGGGGATCCTTTTGCCCAGCTAGCTTTCTCCTTCACGTTGAGCACAGACGAGTGATTTCAAGCCTGAAAGCAGCTGCTTGCTAGCTGGCTCCTCCTTGCTGCATTGCCTTCAGCTCCCAGGGCTGTCACTTCTCACTGTGCAGCTCCCTCGCCTTGGGGACCTCCCCTGGATTAGGACAGTGGCTCTTCGTTTCATGCCTGAGCCCCTGGGCCAGGGTGGACCAGGTGAGATGATAGTCAAAGTTTGCCACAGGCTGCCAGCACTGTTTCCATTGGCAGATGCTGAAATGAGCAGTGGGCACTAACAAAGAGGCACGTGTTTTGGGGTGGCTAGTAGCCAGGGTGGGAGTTCTCCTTAAGAAGAGAAGGGCGTATATAACTGCATCAAACAACTGTTTTGCTGAGACTGACTCCTGGCCTGAATGCCTTAGGTGATCCTAGGGCTTGTTGCAGAGCTGCCATGGCCCGGAATGACAGAAAGGGTTATGTAAATTTTTCCTGGTAATTGTTCAACCTCTGTTGCCTTCAAAAAGACAAAGAAGACATGAAGCCCCCTGCTCTCTAACAAGCAAATGTCTGCACTTGGTTTTTTCCTCTGGAATTTCAACTCTGCCTCTGCTGTTCGTTTCTGCCCTGCTGCCTGGCTGTGGCCTGGTGCGATGCCTGCAATATTCCTCCTGGGACAAGAGACACGTTTCTCCTCACAGCTCATTAGTAGGAACTGTCATATCATCTTCAGCCATCTGAGAAAGTATCCTCCTCATCTCCTTGCTTGCAACTGGCTTGCAAACAGCTTCCCCACAGGGCTGGATGGCAAAGGATCCTGCAACTCTCCTGCCTTAACATGGACACATGAGAAAGAAATCAATCCCGAGTGCTTCACAGTAGGGATGCAGCGCTGGAAGGGATGTCCTATTTTACCACGTCTCGTCCCTTGCTATTGTCACCAATCACATCGTGCAATCTTTTGCACAAATGTGAAGCTCCAAAAAATCCTAACAAGTATTAAGATTCTCCCACTACCCCAATTAGGAGGCTCTTCCAGAACTTGACAGCTCTGAGGCTTAAACCATTCTTATTTCCAGTCTCAATTTATTCCTGGCTGAAGCATGCCCACTGGTTCTTGCGCCAACATTGTTCCAAGGCTTAAATAGCTCTGCTCCCTCCCTGGTGCTTATCCCTCTGATGTGTTTACCAAGAACAATCACATCCATTCTCAGCCTGTGTTTCGCTGGGCAAAATAAATCAATAGTCTCCTGCCCCGCAATAGGCACTCTCTTCCCCTGACCATCCTGCTAGCCTTTGCCTGCATCCCCTCTCTTCTCAATTCTTCTCTTTCCACTGCAGATGGTGAGAACTGGAGACCGTTCTCCATCACCTGTGCCCCAAGCAGGGTCCTGAGCAGCGATCGGGTTTTTGCTGGTGCCCCAGTGGCCAAAGAAGGTCTGAGCGCAGGGATTTTTATAGGCACAAACTGCTTTTTCCCAGTGGATGCTGTTTTCAACCCTTTAGTGTAGTGTGGAGTTCAGCCTTCTCTTGGGGTGGTTTCTCGATGCTGCTAAGCAGCCAGCAGCCCTGCTCTGCTCTGAAGCTATCATTGCTCAGCTGCCAGTAAAGCATGCAAGACTTGCTTGCAGAACCGTAGGTATAAAGTTACTCTTGAGGTTTTGACTCATTTGGTGGCACTAGCTGTTAAAGTTGTCTCTCTGATTTCCCGGCGTAGCAAGGCACCCTGAGCTGTATCACTGGATACTTTAGCAGAAGGTTTTGTTTATCTGGTGGTTTTCTTACAGAGGAAGAGGTCCACATAGATTTTTCCTGTGATGCTTTCTTGAACACTCTGAATTCCTGTCAACAGGATATTGAGAGGCCCAAATAAAATTATGTAACTGTGGGTGTGCCTTTTACACAATTTAGTATGTATCTGACCCTCCACCTCATCTACAACACTTAATTTTTTCTCTAATGAAAGGTGTGCAGAGTGCAGATGACAGATTTTAGGCCAGGATATGCTGCAGCAGAAAGAAACAAATAGGTCTACTTTTCAGTTAAGCCAAACCTGGGCTTCTGGAAAAATCAAGCCAGTTTCAGCTCCTCAAAGTGCAGGAACTCAGCCATGCTCCTAATTTTTTTTTCACTCTGTGATTCAACCCATCTACACGGGATACTCTGTTAGTACCATGCCCTTTGGATTTGGGAAAGGCAAGCAGCCGTGGAAGTACGGTGCAATATTACTTTAGGAACTGGCGTTACAAGAAGTGACTAGCCGAAAGGGAGAGACACGCGGGCTGTAGTCCTCAGGGGCAGAGTTCTCCTCTGGATGCCTCTCACCAGCTCTTACTTGCATTATTCTTCTCACTTTTACAAGGGTAATATAAAGAAATCCTTTTTTTCCTCCCTGACATATCTTATTTTGGCCTGCAATGGACCTTTCTGGGTAGGTGTCCCCAGGTCTGCAAACTTATGCAGGTATATCGCTATGCTGTGGGAAGTTTGGAAATAATGGGGTGTGGTACCAGGAGAGAAGTGTTGAAAGGCACCCTTCTTTCTGCACCCTTTCTGCCACCTGAGAAGCTATGGGTTACAGAAATTTGTCCTGATAGCTGTCCATTGCTTTCATTCAATTCTGTTTTGTACATCTGTAACACCACTTGTATCTTTGTCAAAATCCTATGTTCTGACTTTGCTGGGTCCCAAGATCTCAGCAAACACTTGCATAGAAGCGGCGCAGCACAGAGATCTGCTTCTCGATGGATTGACTCCCTGCTTGAGAAAATGGGACTCTCTGAGAGAGCACTTGCGGCCCAAAATGATTTGGGTCCTCCCCAGTGCCAGGCAAGTGCTGGCTTTGCACCATGGCATGCTTTCTGTCCACACAGGGAGGCAGAGGTATAACAGGGAACAATACTCAAAAACCTAAATACCTTCTTTTTTCCTCCTAAAGTCTTTTGTTCCTGAAACCAAAGCACAGTAAATCAAGGGGTTCTGCCTTACATGAACTTGAAGTGCTCTTTATAAAAAAAAACAACCCCCAAAACAACTAAATCCCCAAGTCCCCGAAAGGAAGAGGAGGAGGAAAAGATGGGACCTCAGAGAGGATTCATAAATCACATTGCAATGGACCTGGTACAGATGTTCCTGCATTCAGCCCTCCAGGCAAAGCGCAGCACCATAATGGGGCTGACGGGCCACGTGTGAAAGCAGACAGAACGCAGCTGACTTGGAGGAGACGTGCTCTCTCTGGCACATATAGCACATGCTCGGTCCCTGCCCCGGCCTCCCTTGGTCCCTCCTGCCAAAAAATAAACAAGCCCGATCAAACCTGTCATGGTCTGGAAGTCTTCAGCTATCCCTTTATTTTAACACGGTGCAGCATGGTCTGGTTTCCCAGCGCTTAACGCTTTGGCATAGCACTGAAAAACTGTTAATTCTCCAGCTCTTGGACTGTGGGCTTCCCACCTGGCTGTCCAGGGAGTGCCCTGGCCCGGAGCAGCAAGAAACTGGAAGGAGGGGAAGGAAAGGGCCAGGCGTTTCTCCATAGCTAGACCTTTCCCAGATTTTTTGGGGGGGACTCCTTACTGAGTTGCCCAGGAAGCCCTAGCACTGCAGCACCCAAAGTCCCGAAGACCACTGCAGAGGGCCCCCATGCCCTGAAGCAAGCGGCCAAGGGCTGAAGCGAGCGTTTGGGTCCACAGGACAGGGCCGGCTAGGAGGGGCTGGTGGCTGTGGGGCTGGGGGCCAGGCAGACCTAGCCCCACGTGGGTCCAGGGGCATGTCAGGCTGTGTGCCCGTCTCCTGGGGAAGGGGCTGCCCGGTGCTGCTGCCGCTCTGCCTCCACACCAACCACATGCGCAAAAGCACGGTCAGTCCCAAAATCCTCAATCCCAAAGCGTCCTCATCCACATCCAAGGGTTTTGCAGCATCTTCTCTAGTTCCAAGCAACCAGAAGATCACAGATGATAGAAGAAGACAGCTCGCACATCACCCAGCAGCCGTGGCCTCCATCTGGGAACAAGGGAAGTAGGTGGCAGATGGAGTTTAAAGCCAGGTTTTTTTGTGGTTTGCCTCGGAAAATGGCTTGTCCTATTGCACTGCGGAAGCCTGAAATGCTGCTGTTGTCAGAAATGACCTCAGGACATTCACTAGGCTTTCTCTCAGTGTCGTCTGGTGGGTACCCACAGCAACAAGATTGGCAAGAAGCTAAATCTAGGTCTTACCTGTGCTGCAACGAGCTGCATAGCAATTATGCTTTTGTCTTCTGTGCACCCGGGTACCCATCTGCCAGTGTCCCAGGGCCCCGGTGAGCACAGAGACAGGTAGCCACCTTGCCTTTGGCCCCTGAGAAGCACAGAAGCAGACAAACATCATGTGATTTGGGCATGCCAGCGTGGGATATGTAATTTTTCTCTGTTTTTTTTTTTTTTTTTTTATTTGTCCTCATTTCAGGAAGAAGGAATCGCTCTCATTGGGACCGTTTTGCCCTTTTTGTAAGGGGAGGAAAAGATACGTCAGGAATTCCAACGGGCTCTGGAGCGGCCAACACCTGGGTGGTGCATTGTGTTTAAAATGGTCTCCAAAAATAACTAGGACTGCAAAAGGGGAAAAATTAATAAGGATAATTAACTGGTTTCCATTTCCAAGTGCTTTGGAGACATGAGCTAATCAGTCTGTAGACACATACAAGCACACACAATGTCTGTAATTAGTTTGCTCTTCTACTTCCTTACCTCTTTCCCCAGCAGATTGCCCACCAAGATCCCTATCAGGCAGAACAGGTCTCTCTCTGCCCCTTCTGCAGAGGCCTGACAGTCTTGCCTCTGCTCAAAGTGCACCGTCTCTCTGTCTGTCTGTCTACTTCCCTCCCCTGCTGGCCACGATCAGATTTCACTAAATGAATCACAGTCTAGTGGAAACTCCCTCCGATTGTTGCCAAGAATTGCAAAGTTGATGAAAATGGGACTCGCAGCCAAAGGGAGTTTAGCACGGTTCCTTACTGGTTCCAACCAACCGGGTTCCCATTGCAGTTGGTTGCTTCTGGTTGTCCTGTTTCTGCTTTCAGCCTGGCACCTCTCCTCTACCTGGAGCATCTTTCCCAGGATTATCATGTTGATTACTAGATGCCGTACCACACCTCCAGGGCCCTCCTGGCAGCCGCGGGTTGCTTGATCGTTTCCTTCCACCAAGGTGTTCCCTGTTTGCTTTTTTTTTTTGCAGTGAAGAAGACTTGTTGAGACCAAGTGCCCATCTGTCCAGATCACCAGTGCGTGTTTAAACATCTTCTCTGTTCCCAGTTATCTGGTGCAGTTCTGCCCGTGAACCTTACTTCCCTCTCTGATGACTTCATGGCTCTGATGGTTCTTCATGCTAGACCTGCATGGTCTAGCAGAGCAGGTACCCTCTGACTGACAACCACAAGTCCTCTCCTAGATGGGTCCCGGATTCTTTGTAGAACACTAGACAATGTTACTTTGCTTCTCTGACCCTCATTTTCTCCACCAGTAAAATGAGTGTAATAAACTCCCTTTTGTAAATGCTTTGGGGAAGACACTGGATTTAGTGCTGGAGGGTTATCTCATGATGGAGAGGAACCATTGTGTGGTCTCCTGGGGCCCTCCAGCACACAGAAAGGAGGCTGCTTCATACCACCCTCGAGCTAACCCCCAAGGACTTAATAACAATCTTTTCCTCAGCCCCAGGCTGAGATGCTGAAGCAGAGGTCCTGGGGGCTGTAGCACTGGAGGTCTTCAGATTCTCAGTCCAGACCAAGCTGGGGTGGCAGATCGTTTTGAAGAGTTACTGAGAGAGAATGCCCCAGTGCTGTCAGCCTTAGCATTTCCTCTCCATGGTCACCAGGAATGTGCTATGGAGTGTCACCATGGCCCTGCAGGAGAGGCCCAATCGGACTCCCGGCTGCTTGTGCACTTTGGTCAAGTCTCTTTGTGTTGGTGTTCTCCACACGTCTGGAAACAGACCTGCACCTGAGGCAGCTCCTGGGAAGCCACTGCGAGGAGCCCCTAAAGGTTTGTGTGTTGATAGGAAGCTCTTCATCCCCGTGGCTCTGCAGTGGGGTCCCAGCACTCCCAGGCAGGACAGCATGTGTGATCCCCTTGAGGCTCCCGGAGTGTGGGGATGTGGGGAGGCTGCAGCTCCGTCTGCCAGCTAGTGCAGCCTCCCCAGGCAGCACTGTGGCTGTTGCAGGCTGCACAGGAGCAAGACTGACATACCGTACCCCAACTCCTTATTCTCCAGCCTTCACTTCTCCTCCTTGCCTTTCCCCTTCTGCCCCTTGGATCAACAGGGAGCAGCAGCTCAGGCTCGGGCCCTGGCTCCCAGCTCTTGTCTGCCAGCTCCGCGTGAGGAAAGCTCGAGCTCCGGCCGGTCCGGGAGCGGGTGAAGCCCAGGTGTGCCGCAGCTCTGCCTTGCTGCTCCACCACGAGCACGAGCCTCCCCCCAGGAGCGGGGAGCAGCCCCCGGGGCAGGCGTGGGATCATGGCCAGGAGAAGGCAACGTGCCTCTGCCGCCTGCCATCCCACACACAACCACCTCGCCCTGGGGGACAACCGCAAGCCCTTATCAGGATTCGGCCCCTTGCTGTGAGGAGGAGGGATCGTTTTCCTTTCTGGGTCTCCCTGCTCTCCCTCTAGCCCGCTGCTCTCTCCTTCCCTCTCATCCATTTCCTTTGACACTGGTCCCAGGCCCACTGCCAAGTCTCAGATCCATTAGCGAGGTGCCTTGCTGACTGAAGCACAAATCAGGACGGATCCGGGTGCAATTAGCAGCTTCTAGCACCTCATCTGGAAGGCATTAGCTTGGCTTTTGGGGGAGGGGGTTATGGAGGAGAAAAGAGAAATAAGATGGAATGGATATAGATGCCAAACAGAATAAATAAGCTATATTTCTACTACTCTTAGGAACCACCATCCAGCATCCGACAGCAACATGCAAACAGATGTGCAACAGCCATCTGCAGGGGACATAGGTACTGTACCAAGTCGGTGTGACTCACAGACCTTCCCTCCGGGGAGGATGTGGTTATCGGGTCCAAGAAGGTACCGAGATGTGTACCAAGAAGGTACCGGCATGAAGGTGTGCGGTTAGCCACAGCTTGTGAGTGATGTCTCTCCTGGTTTTCCCTCACAAACCAAGGCTTGTGGTTATGGTATCTGTAAGTGCACTTTGGTCTACCTTGCCTTCCTCTTCCTTTCGTGCTCTGCTCCATCTGGCTCCCAGTGCACTAAAATCCCTAACACAATGATGTGGTGCCTGTCTTACACTTGAAGAGCAAAGATAGACTAGCACGTATTAGTTATGATGGCCCATGTGTGTGCTGTAGCCACAAGCCCCATAGTTCTCATCAAGCCAGAACTCTGTACAAAATACATTGGCCTTAGTTTTCTTCACCCAGCCATGTAGATACCTTTGAGGAAAACCTTGGTATTGCTCTCAGCATGAGCCACAAGCCATCCCCTGCTCCCTTGCCAGCTTGCTCTGGTCTACAGCCAGGGTGCAGGGATGCACAGGAGGCTGTGGCTCTTGGGCAACCACAGCCCGAAGCTAACGGGACAGAGCAAACATCCTCATAGTGTGGCCTTCGTGTTCCCAGACAGGTCCTGCTCTTCCATGGGCACAACGGTGCTGTCACAGAACATGCCTCTGAGGGATTAAGATATTGCTGACCATTAGAAAAGGTGACTGTCAGAGTGAGTTTGAAAGCATCCTTTTGCTCCAGAATAAGGGCTATCAACCCGTACACTTGTCCCCTCTCATCTCTGCAGAAAAATATGCTGTGCGTTTTCCTTTAATTTGTCCTTCATTCCCTACCTTATGAAAAGGCCAGGAGCCAGTCTGTTCATTCCCTCTGCTTTTCCTTTCTGCTGGATCTCAGCTTTGGGGAGAAGGCACGGTGGGAGTCGGGGAGCTGGGGGCTGTCCTGGGCCCCTCTGCGGTGATGGAGCAGTCTGCTGGGAAGCGGGACCCCGAGGGCTGGGGGGGGCCGCCGGCAGCAGGTGGCTGGCATGCCTCTGAAATGGCGCGTGTTGAGCTAGGAGCATTCAGGGGGAAAAACCAAACACCAACCGCAGTCTCCTCGTGCGGGAAAGCCCACTAACCAGCAAAGCAAGGAGGCCTGGCTTTTATTTATTCATCTGGGTATGATCCCAGTAACTAGATGCCAGATCCCCCTTGCCATAGCACACACAGGCCATTCCACTTCGCAGGGCCACCTGCTGATGGCCAGGGGCTGGGGAAGCCAAGGCTTCCTCTGAGCCAGTGATTTCATGTTATTCCTGCACAGGCAGCAGCTGGAAGTAGCTGGAAACATCTCTAAGCGTAATTTTTCCTATGCCGGCTGTTGCCAGACGATGGTCTGTGAAGCCCTGCTGGTTACTGAGCTCATGGAAAGTGACCTGCACCTGGGCTCAGGGGCCAGCCACCTTCTGAAGGCTTCCAGCCCCAAAACTGAGGGGACATAGGTGCAGGGTTGCCTGGGAGAAATATTGAGGGACGATAATATTTGTTGGTTCAAAGAGTTTGGTACGTGTTGTTATATTCTGTGTTCTCTGTTGTTTTTCCCCCCGGTAGATAAATATATAGCGAGGCAAAGGTGGGGCTGGTTTATCCTGCCAAGAGAAACAGGACTGGCAATGGATGATGTTGGGATAGCTTAGCAGGGCAGTGAGGTGGCCGGAGGGACCCTGTGCAACTGCCCTCTCTGCTCTTGGTACAAGGAGGCAGAAACGCAAGGCAAGAGAAAAAGCCTGCACCTCCTCTCGGCCCGTCTATGCCTCTCACTAGCAAGCTGTGGCAGGAGACGCTGTAAATTCCCCAAAGCCAGAGCTGCCAAAACACTTTCTGTGAGGGCAGAAACTGTGACATTCATCCTTTCAGCATCCCTGTCCATCTGCTCAATGTGACAAGGAGGTGCCCCTGCGGTACTCTGTGTTTCCAAACACGTGAGCGGTTGGACACATAACGCCTGGAGAAGAAGGGTGTAAAACAGCGTCCGGGAGCCTCCTCTGGGTGAGGAACCCCAAGTAGATGGGACAGGGGCAGAAAGGGGGGAGCGGGTGTGCAACAAAGGGCGCCAGTACCGCCGCGGCGGGAAGCGCACCCCATGCCAGGTGCTGCGGGGCAGGAGCAGGGGACGAGGGAGGCTGCGTGCCCAAGGGGGCCGCAGGAGTGAGCATCTGCCCTCCCTCCCTCTGGTTGCAAGCGGCTGTGCCTTGCCTACACGCTTGGAGGCAGAGGACATCCGCGCACGCTCTGCCGGTGGCTGCCTGCACGTACTCCCTTGTTTTCCTGGCTGGGGTGGAGGGAGAAGGCCTGGTTTCGGTTAAGCCCTCGGTCACACAAAGATGCCTTTCCTATTACTCTTTTGTTTTTCCTTCTAAGCAACGTTCCCATTTAACTCTTCCAACTCTCCCCCATAGTGTAGGCTGCCCTGCCTGAGGGCTGGCCCAGGTCACAGGCAATTCGGGAACAAGGGGGAGTTGTTGGACTTCAGGGCTGGAAACCCCTCAGCCCCACAGAGGGGCTTTGGGAACCTCGGTGCATGGGAAGGATGACACCGTTGAGAAGAGCTAGGAGGCCAGGATGAAGATACTCCAGTGGTTTAGTGCTGAGCATGGTAGAAATACCTAAAGAGTCAGTCATGGCATTATCATGACTGAATTTGGCTCCAAACTTCAAATCTGCAGAGGGGGAGTGGGGGAGGCGGAAAAGAAAACATGTAAAGGCCTTTTCAAAACCCAAGACCACAAGAAAAAACTTCCTATAAACAAATCAAATGGAAATATTTTTTTAGTTCTATAAACATTCCCCCTTGAAGCGTTCAACCCAAATATTGCATCACTGTGCTAAGACATAAACAAATCTTGCAGTGAGAGAGATGCACACCAACAATAGACTAGCCTGTTTGCCTTGTCCGGGCTGTGAGAAGTGCAAAAAATAAACAAACAGGGCAAAGAGTGACAAGCAGAAGAGAGATGTCTGAGGAGTACTTGTTTGAATATTCGAGGGAGGGAGGACCACCCCCCCCCAAATTCCAGTGAGGTTCAATACGGAAATTCAGCTCCTTCGGGGTCCTCAGAAAATCACAGCTCTGGCAGGTCATAGGACGCCAGCCAGATTTGTCTTTCAGAAAGCAAGGTAGCTTCTGGTTTTTCCTCAAGTATATTATTAAAAAAACATATTTGACACGAATATCTCTTGGGTAGAGATGTATTTATTTTTGCAGTGATTCTAACGCTAGTAGGAAGAACAAAACTGGCCAAGCTGTCCTGTGTTTTATACCGATGTCGTGCTTCCCCTGCGGGGAGCCCAGCCACTCGCCCACGGGAAGGTTGTTGTCCTCTGAGCAGCAGCTGGCAGGCTTTCAGCAGGAGGCAAGGGTTTGGGGCCCGGCTTTTGGTTGGTAAAAATCTTTAGAGGCACTCTAGGAGGAAGAATTTGGCACCAAGTTAGAAAATGTGAAGTAGCCCATAAGAAACACACACCCAAGAAACAGTGGCATAAGGTGATGCTGTAGGCCTCAGGACTGTCATTTGCTCTATCGTCCTGGGGTATAGGTATCCCTAATCTGGCTCTACCCACCCCATTTCTCACGTTTTTGGGATGTTCTATGACCCTGCAGATGGAGAACCTCAGTGACGGCACACGAAGAGGCCTGCCTCCGGTCCCTCCTCTTGCTCCCGCGTGGGGAGAGCACTGTCCCGGCGTGGGAAAGGAGAGTGGTGGACAAGGACGGGCAGAGGTGGAGGCGGCGGTAGAAGCAGGTGAGGGACGGGGTGGTGTGGACCATAGTACAACTGCACTCGGCAGTTTTGGTACCGCTCAGTACCGTGTGGTGTTTAGAGTCACAGTAATATGCTGGGACCAACATTTGGTTCATCCCTCATACAGACACTGTAAGAACTGCCAAGGATGTCCCAGCTTTGTCTCTCAAACCAAGGGAGAGAGGTGAGGAGCCGCACAAGTCACTCTGGTGGGAGGCGAATTCGCTGTTGTTCCCGCTCACACGAGAGACACTGTAGAAAGGGACACCAAAAAAAAGGCCACTTAGCAGTTCAGTCTCACGGGAAAGTTTCACTACCAGAAAGCTAGTATAACTTAAAAGCTCTTGGGCAGATAAACTGGCTCTGTATTCTACTGAGACGAAACAGAAACATGATGATGCTTGATCCCTCGGCTGGGGTCACGCTGCTCGGTCCGTGCAACAAGCAGAAGCAACTACAATCTCTCTGGTGGCTTAGCGTCCTCCCTCTGCGAGCCCTCCTGGCGCCGAGCTGTGCTATGCATGGTCCTCATGCTCAGCGGCCCCGGCCGAGCTGCCTGCAGCGCTGTAGGGAACAGCAAACCTTCTGAGACCATTTGATCTCCCTAGACTCTCGACAAAAACTTCTCCATGCATGCTTTGGTCTTGAGAAAATGACTTCAGGTGCTGCTGTGGGAGCTGATTTACGAGGGGAGGCTGAAAGAATAAAGGGTCTCACACACTTCTCATGTTACATTGCATCCACGCTGGTGTGAATTCAGGGGCGTTTACGCCCAGCTAACTGAGGGAGAATTGGGCCCAGACCCAATATATCTGTCTGACCAACAGAGAGGATCAAAGACCTGTAAATGCTAAGCAGGGGTGGTCCAAAAATATTAGAATCAGAAGTAATGGGATGAACTATATCAGAGTAAAATTTAAGTTGTAGAGAGAAGCTTGCAGCTGACATCCATTCCCTAAGCCGTTGTTCTGCCTTCCACAAGAAGCTTCTAGGTATGGCTCACATCAGCCAGGAAAGGGGATTAAATGGTTTTTGGGTTTAGCACGGTCTGTCACGCAGCAGGCAGACTAGATCGTGAGGATTTTGAGCACTGATGGCTTGCAAGTCTTCAGAAGGTGGTCCGCAAGTTATCCTTCTCCAAATTCCCGCCCATACACTCATGCCTCATGCAATATCTAACAAACACATGCAGTCAAATGAAATGGTGACAAATAAAAGCAGCTGGCAGAAATGAAAAATGCAGAATTTCAAAGCTTAGCCTGATTTTTATTTGGCTATAACTGCAGGCTGCTGTGTGGTATCACTCCACGAAAGAATCTGCAGATTTCTTTTTTCTTCCCCAAAAGGTTAGTTTGTTCTTTGGATTAAAAAAGGATTGGAAACACTAAGCTATATAACCTTTTAAAGTTCATCTAACCCTTGTTCTCAGAGACTGTAAATTCCTGAGCACCGTGGCCTTGGTATCAGCTGTGATTCTTTTTTCTAAAAAGAGACTTGGTTCCTAAAGTTTCAAATAAATAACTGGTAGGTGCTTTGCTATCCTGCTCTTTAAAATGCAATAGAATTGTATGCCTGCACAGCCTAATGCTAAGACAAAACAGGGCATATATGCACAGGGGCACAGAGCTGTCAGAGCAGCTCTTTCCGCCTTTTACACAGTCTCCAGGTTGCAGCAGGGTGACAGTATTCAGCAGAGACACCCCGTAAAAGCCGAGAGGAGAGTATTAAAAGGATACTGCAGATAGGCAATGCATGGCCAGATTGACCCAAAGGAGAGGGACTTAAAATGGTTCAGAAGTCAGTGTCTGCAAGGCTTAACACTGGAGAGCTGGAGATACTGCTGAGGATGATATAAAAGGGTCATACTAGGAATAATGAACAAAAAAAGGGAAATCGCAGGTTGGTAACATAATGATGTTTTGGGAGATGTGTGTGTCGAACTCCGAGTTAGACAAGAGAGCAGCAAGGAGAAGACCTGTCTTGGGGCAGTGTCTCCGGCAGGCTCTGCCAGCCGGGCTAGCTGCTGGGGCGTAGCTCGAGAAGGTAGGTTTAGGGAGGGTGACACCTCTGACATTGGTGGGGAGGTCAGGAATGTCCTCTGGCCAGCTGGCCCCTCTGGGGAGGGGGGTTATCCCAGGGTGCATCCTCAGGAGCCGGGGGCTCGTGCAAATCCTGATTTGGCCCCATGAGCTCTTGGCTGACCCCAGGGCCCCAGGAAGCACCAGCTCATGCCCAGGGCCGGGGGCTTCCCCACGGGCTGAGCCCGGAGCGGGACCTGCCAGCACCGCGGGGGCTTCCCCGCACTCCCCTTGGTGCCTGGCTGTCTCCAGGCCCCGGCCGCCAGGCTGGGATGTGGGTTAGCAGATTTTTTCCACGCTGTTTCTCCGGGATCCCTGACAGAGCCCATCAGAGCTGCCTTTTATCAGCACTGCACGCCTTAGTGAGCCTGTCATGGCTCACACACAATGTGCTCTGTGCCGGATTAATCCGGCTGGCTTTCATGCTCAGGATGTGGGCAACGGGCAGGGTGGGGGGGCACAGGGACAGACGCAGGGCTAGCAGGGGCCCGGGAGACTGGGGATCCCCACCTTTTCACTTGCTGGAGTTGAGGACTTGTTTGAGGGCTCTTTCGGGGACAGGGGAAGAACAAGCCATAGGCAATGAAAAAGAAAGAAGGAAAGGCAACAGGTGTGTGGGAAAGTGGTGAAGGAGGAGAGATTATAGGTAAATAATAGGTGAATACATGGACTACAACAAAGAGAGAATGTGATGTAAAGGGAGATCTGCGTGCCTTAAAATGTAAGCTCCCTTGTTGATAGATATGACAGGTAGTTATTTCACATAGGTGTAATTACTCAGGGGCTGCACCCCAGCTAAAGGGATCTTTTCAGCCTTCAGCATTAACCTGGAACACCTTTAAGATACCTGCCTATCTTGACTATTGATGTCTGTAAACCCTCAATAACTTATTCAGATTAAGGGAAGCAGTAAAACGTGTGAAATCCTAAACCCAGTGAAGTCTGTACTGATGGGAATAAGACTCCCATTGACTACTGTAGCACCAGGTTTCCATGCAGAGTCTCCACGGAGAAAAGAAGTGGTTCATCTAACGTGAGAAGAAACTAACTGCTTTTTCCAACAAACCTCTGCAAGCCTGGAAACGGATAGCAGGGGAAACGGATTGGTGAAAGCCACCTAACCCAATTCTGCACAAACATCTCACACTCCCTGCTAGGATTCCTAGCTGAAGGTATGCACACACCAAAAAACCCCCCTGATTTTCCATGAGCTGGGGATGTTGCAGACGTGTGTGCATACACATAATGTGAACACATATGCTAACACATTATCTATATTGCATATATACATATATCTCTCTCCTCCAATTTGAGATTCACAATGTTAATTTGAAATTATCCATTCTATCTATTGCATTTTACCCATGAAAGCCCTATTTTCAGCACCTGCTGCCTAAGTTCCCATCTCCACCTGGAAGGGTGAGCTACTTTATAACATCCTATCCTGTCTATCCACTGCACGTGCATCCTAAAGTTGCCAAATAATTTTCCATTCAAGGACCTGAATAAGCTTGCCTGCTGCTGAAATGTCACCTTCTCTGGAGCAAAACACAACACCTATTTAATAGCACATAGCAACATTGTCACAGGAAAAGATGACATGCATGGTCTTGTTTTTACATCCTATCCATCAGGGGAGCATTTCTTATCGTTACTTTGAGATGGATTTTGGTGATGAACCCAAAGGCAGGAGGGCATGTACAACCAGTGCTACCTCCTTCTGTGCGCGGCAGGTTCATGGTGCTCTCGTATCCGGTCTCAGGACTTCCCACATCCAGCAGCGAGGTGGTCATGATTGCAAACGCGGTTGCATTGGCATGAGAAGTTTTAAACTGTAGAAGAATTCTTGCTAAGTTCTGAGGAAGAAAGCAGGATCCTAGGGGAAAACCAGGCTATTTATTTAGGGCATTTGTCTGAGCTCCTTACTCAAGCAGAAGGTTTTACCCATTGCACTTGATCATTTCCAATGAACAAAACCACTTCTTAAAGACCCAGTCCTCCACCCAAAATGTTGACTGACATTGTAAAACTCTCCCCAAACACAAGAGGATCTCTCTGACTACCAATCCCTGAGCATTTTAAGACAAGGAAACAAATGGACCCGAACTGGGTCTTTTCATAGACCTGGGAGCCCACTGATTGTCCAAATAATTCATATCAATGAACCGACTACAAACAGAATGGTAGTTCTTTACAACATCCCCTATAGATACATAATACAGACCATAGGCACAGCTGTACCCATGTATAACACATTTTATACCAATATACCTATCACTCTGCAAAAGGAGAATGATATCTTTGCGGGGATATGCTTCTTTTATATTGTTTTTACTGTGTCTGAAATAGGAGTTGTACCAGTAAAACCATCCTATTGCCAACCCTTCTCTGACAGAAGGCAGGGCTAGCACCAGTTCACTGAGATTTATTTTATTTCAGGATATATATGTTATCCCTTGTGTGCAAACACCCGTATATATTCTGAAATAAATCTCAGTGAACGTACGACATTTCTGTCTGACATCAGGGTGAGCTCGCCACAACCAAGTCTATGTTCCTGCCTTGGACCCTAGTGGTAAAACTAAACTAGCATCGAGCTGGTTTAGTTTACACCAGCACAGATTTCCTAATATAGACAGGCCCTATCTCTTGTCCTCCCGTCCCACCCCCCTCTTTAATTTGGCTCTCTGAGTTTTGATGACTGAATCACTTCCCCCTTTGTTTCTCTGATTACTTTCCTAATCTTCTGCTCCTGAAAGATGCTTAGTTCCTGAATCCCTGTACAAATACACTTTTCTTTCTAAGCTTCTCACCAGCCAAACAGGGTTTTATTTGTTTATTTAATTTGACATGCCGAGAGAGAAATGATCCCATTTCCTATGGATTATCGAAGTAACAAATAGCTTTACAAGAGGGTAAACAAAGTAAAACTCATGCTGAAACTCCTTTGAACCAGGGGCTTCCCGTTCACGTCCCCTCCTAATGTCTTTCCCCTCTCCTCCCCACTGCACATGGGATGACTTTCTCGTCACTTTGGACCACGGCCGCTGGCCTCAGACCAGCCCGCTGCTGGGGCTAAGCTAGTCACGGCCTCCTCATCCTTCCCTTCACCAAACTCACCAAGAATTACCCAAAATACAGCCAGACAGCTTTGAACTCGCTCTGTGAAGGAGCGTTTTCTCCATCTTGTCTTTGGCTCCATAGCCCAATCCCCCCCCATCAATTTGCCTTTTTTTCCAAAGATTCAGAGCTAGAAAAACCTGGGGGTGAGCCCGGGAGCCTCTGTGGAGGTAGGGATGCCGCACTGATTTTTGTTGGGAGTTTTGCCTAACTCTGGCGCCAGGCGTGGACACCTGAAAGCATCACTCTGTGCGCACACCTCCTGCAATGTGCATTTCTGGACAAAAATAAACAAAATGACAAAAACCAGGCCTGAATCTGGGCTAAAACTCAGAAGGGCTTGGAGCCAGGGGTGCTGATGAGCTCCCCCAAGGATGACAGACCCCAGCAGCGTGCAGCTCACATTTTTTTGGGGCGCTTAGGTTTGAGGGCTGGGGCCTGGCCTGCTCCCCCCCGCCCCCAACATCCCTTTCTGTTTATTACTCCTGCCGTAATTGGGAGGCATGTGTGGATGAATTAAACATAGCAGGACGGATGAGAAAACTCTCCCTCTTAGCTGGCTGAATGAGCAAATTTAACTGAGCCTGTTACCCACTGAGTATCGTGCCGACATGCCAGGGTCCGGTTTCCTTTGAGCTCGCCCTTTCATGCGGAGTCCCTCCGTGCCCCCCGCCTTGCTCCGCACAATATCAAACAGCTGGAGTTTCTGCGGCCCAGAGGAGGAGCTTTTGCCTCCGACGGCAGCAGCAGTGGGAATTTTGCCCAGGATCGGAGAGGGATGGGGCCGATCCAGGCAAGCTGGTAGCTGAGGACTGGGGGGCTCTGGCACCTCCTGAGGTGGATGGGTACCCCCCCAAATGCAGCTTGTACCTGGTCACTGCCCACGGTAAAAGCTTCCTTATGCCTGAAGGAATGGGGCTAAAGGAGAGGTTTTCAGCTTTCACACTATTTTAAGCTTCAGCCACACCAGTGGCACCCAAAAGTCAGTTCTGGTGGGTAGTTTGACATAAATGGGTGCCAGCCTAGAGCCAGCGTCCCCGGCACAGTAACAGGGAAACTGCCTGCAAGCAGGACGACCGCTGGCTTGTCCGGGGATGCCGAGGGGACATGGCTGCACAAACCGGCATTCTGCTTCATCCCCAAGGCATTTCTTCCAGCGTTAACACCAGGGGCAGGTGGGAAGAGCAGAGTACGAAGGGCGCTGCTGCGCCCTGCATTTCCTTCTCCCTGGGGATAAACAGGGAATGAAATCCTGTGGGGCTGCAATCTTTTTTCTCTCGCATTAAATAAGCCCCAGGGCGCTTCTGTGCACAAGGTACCTCTAATTCTGCTCCCTCGCCTCTTTCTTCCCACCTCTGTAAGCCTAAAACTAGTCAGGGCTAATTCAATTCCTGTTTTAATTTAGGGCAGTTTACGACTGCTCTGAATTAGGAAACCACTGTTTTTCAGACGAGGCAGGTGCTAGAGGTCTCAGCACTTGTAAAAATTAGGCCACTTAGTGAGGTGTCTACATATGGATTTAGCACCTGAGGACTGCGTTACTGAGCAGCATAAAGAAAAACCCGGAATCTGGGAAATAGTTCTTTAAAAGATAATTAGACAGCAAATTTAACATTGCGGAGAAAGGAAGTTTGTGTTCAACCCGATAAGCCTACCCATTCAAATGCAAGTTGAAGAGCCATCAATACACATTCCCTTGAACTCAGGAAACCCTGCAGAAAAAATCAGTTTTGACATTTTCAATACCCCTGTCATAAACCGAGGAAATAAGAAACCCAACCCCAAATATAAAAAAGCCCAAATCCTTCAAATCATCCTGAGAAATAGGTAATCCAGGAGCACAGGACCCTCCTACAGTGCCACTAAGCAGGAATAACTCTGAAACCTAATGATGACATGAGGAGAAACTTTAACTCTTTCACCTTCTTCTGTAACTGAAGGACTTCAGATTTAGAAACTACAGGTCACGTTTATCATCTATGCTCTGTGTATGGCAAAGATGTGAGAAACCTATCCTGACCTTTCAGTGACAGCAGATTTGCTTCAAGCTAGTCTTTATTGAAGGGCTTTGAAAGATGGAGGGTTTCCCTGCACCTCTGGGTAAATTTATGTTTTGGGGCATGTGTTCATCCTTTGGTGTGGGGGGAGCAGGAGCCGGTTTGGTTTAGTCCCAGGGAGTGGTGTCATTACTTTTTCTGAAAATCTGTGCCTGAGACACTTTCCCTGAAAGCAAGCACCTGCCAAGAGGGATGGTTGGAAGAAAAGATCTTTTCCTTCTTGCCACGGTTTTTTCCACGTCACATCCAGAGAAGCTGCACGCTTACGGATTAAGAGAACGAGTCAGTCACCTTCCTTGAAACCAGCTGGCCAAACTCACGCATAGTCTGTTTGACCTCCATGGGAAGGGACTGTCTTCATTTAGCAAAATATTAGCCCCCGTGCTTTGGGGGAAAGCTGCAACTTGAAATAAACATTTGGGTGCATCTTATTTAACCCGGATGCATGCAAAGTTTTGCCTTTTACATAGTCATTTCTCTTCCTCCTTCTCTCCTTCCCTGCCTTCACTTTTGTTTCAGGCGTCTTGACGTCCTGATCCAGACGGTCTGTCCCAGGTACCACAACGGCGGTAACAGGATGGGAACCCTCTCCTGAAGGGAACGAGACTGCGGGTGATGCTAGGCAGGGAAAGCACCTCAGGTCCCCTCACAAGCCTTGGCTATGCCTGTGAGGCAGCTAAGCAGATGTTTGAACTCCAGCCACACAACTGGGGAAACTGAGGCACGTAAGTGATGGCAGGACTTGCCTAATCCCACCCAGCAGCGTGCCACCACCGGAGCCTGGAGGAGGGCAGGAGCCTGGGCTGGGCAGTGCTCACATATGGTTGCTCCTACATCCTTCCAGCAGGTGCCTGGCGGTGTAGGGACAGACGTACAGAAAAGGTGGTGTACCCCGGGAAGCTGGACAGGTGGTTGACGCCATTTCTACGCAACTCTCTGGGCTTGGTCCCTCCTGGGAAGAGGGGAAGGTCTCGCAGGAGGTCTGCCACAAAGCGGTATTTATCAGCAGCCCGTTTCGTTACAACTCAGGACAGCCCAAGGCCCCGTCACCGCCATCGGTGCTGTCCGGTTTCACAGCCAGGATGAGGCGGGATGGCCGCTGCTGCGGGGGCACCTGGGGGACTCTGCGAGCCGCCGGGCCCCGCCGGGGCGGCCGCTTCAGTCAGGGAGGCCTGGCGGCTGCCACCGCGCCGCCACCCCACCGTCCCCCGGGCCCGGGGAGCCCGCTGCCGGCGGGGCGGCCTCCCTCCGCCCCGGCCGAACTTTTCGGCCCAACTTTCCCGCTTCCGCCTGGCGGAGGGAGCGTGGCGGGCGGCGGGGAGCGGCCCTGCGGTGCCGGCGGCCTCCTTTGGGGGTAGGCGGCGGCCAGATGACACCGGTTAGTGTTATTATGGCGGGGGACACAGGGGACGGGGCACGGCCGCTGCCTGCCTTTTGGGGAAGGGGGTTTATTTTGCGTTTTCTCCTTCCTCTGGCTCCTCCTCTTCTTCCCTCCTCCTCAGGGGGAGGGGAGGAGGGAGGCTCTGGGGCAGGAGTAGCCGGAGCAGGGAATTGTTTGGGAGTTCAGTCATCCAAAAGCCGTCTCCCGTATGAAGGGTCTGGCTTCCCGCATCCCGGCGCCTCTTCCCTCCTCCTCCTCCTCCTCCTCCTCCTCCCGCCGCGCCTGAGCCCTGCGCGGCCCCCCATCCCCAGCGGCAACCCGCAGAAAAAACACAACCACCACCCCCAAACCAAGGGCCCCCCACCTTCCCCTTCTCCCCCCAAAACAGGCTTTTCCCCTCTCTTTTTCTCTCTTTCTCTATTTTTTTTTTTCTCTGTGTGTGTGTGTGCTGAATTCCCCGCAGATCCGGCCTGGAAGTTCCCAGCTCCTGGAGTTAAGCCTCTTTGTTGCTTCCCTTCGTTTGGGGCATCTTTGTGTTTCCCCCACGCCTGCTCCACCGGAGACCGCGGTGAGTGAAGCGAAGGGGGCCTGGGCCCTTCGGCGCTGGCGAGGGGCCGGGAGGACGGCTGTGGCGGGCGGCGGGGCGCAGGGCTTTCCCCCCTTCTTCAGCCGGCGGCGGCCAAGCTTTGTGTCAGAGTTTGGGAAGTTGGCGTGGGGATGCGGGGAAGGGGCTCTGCCTAGGGACGCGGGAGACGTGACGAGGGAGGAGTGGAGGCCCGCTGGTCCCCACCAGCACGGGGCTTGTTTTGGCTCAGGCAGGTGAGATGCGGGGGGCTCGGCCGTTTCCCTCCAGCTCTTCCTCCTCGGTTGGGCGGCGTTAATGGAGGGCCCAACGCACGCACACACACCGCGGTGCTCTGGCCTGAAAATTCCCCAGAAGCTTGGTCCGCGACATCAACCCGTCCTCGCCACCGGCTAGTGAAGGATGGACGGTGCGCGGTGGAGAGAGGGAGAGGGAAAAGCTGTGCAAAATAAACCCCAGATTTTATCCTCCGTTGCTCCCACTCTTGTCAAAAGCTGATGGGAGTTTGCAGCAAGACCCAGCTCCTGCAGATGCAAAGGCATTTCGGTTTGTGCCCTGTGAAGGGACTGGTGCTGCAAAAAAAAAAAAAAAAAAAGCAGGGGTGGGTAATCTGCGAGTAAAATTTTCGTCCTCTTCTTGTGTGACTGTAGAGTTTTTAACCCTGGTGCAAGGGTGAGGAGCGATTTGGGTCAGGGGAGGTAATTTTCTGCTCGGCGGTGTGATGCTGTAGGATTTGTGCACGCGTGCCTCGCTGCTTGGACTGCAACTTTGGCAGGTCCTCTGGATGGTGACTGTAAACAGAAAATGTGTTGGGGAGAGAGCGGGATGCTGAATTTGTAGCTGTGTACAAACGAGGCTTTTTAAAGTGCTCTGAAGATACTATTAATTACTTCAAAAAATAATAACAGACTTTTCCCAATACCCCAGGCTGGCAAAAGGTACTTAATGCAAATCTTGTATTTTGGGGCACTTCCCCGACTAATTCTGGTACCCCAAGTGTTATTTCACTGGCATTGTGGGAAGGGCAGTTCAGGTCTATTAAAGGGTTTTTTTTGTCCTTGTTTGTTTTAAAGCAACTCTCTTGACCTCTCTGCAGCATTATGCGAGTGGGATAACAGGAATCCACACACACACTGTGCGCCCGCGCGTAATTCCCGGCATGTCTTAAATTACTTGTTTTTCTTGGTGCCCAGTTCTCTTAATTTCTACACGGCTACCACGGTGTCTTTTTGAGACGTTCGTTTGCAATCTGCCATTAAAGTTTCTTTTCCCATGGGCTAAAAAACTATTGTGGAAAATATTAGAGGAATGTGGGCGTTTTGTAAGTAGGATTTTATCTTAGTTTTCTTTTCTTTTGAAACTAACTGCCTCAGTGTGCATATGTTTAGAGGAGGGTTCTTGCATATTTATGCATATATACATACATGCACACACTTTTATTTAATGGGTTGGATATTGAGGTTTGTGGCTCCAGGAAGGATTTCAGCAGAATCACATCATGGGTTTGCAGTAAAGATTTGTTCTGTTTATTTAAGTGACCTAAAGAAATGAAGGTGAAATAACTTCCCGTGCTAATAGAAGTCATCTTGGGATCTTCTGAAGTAAATAGCACAATTAGGGAGAGCTGTGAGCTCCCTGCTGGGTGCGTGATATTCTCTGACAGGAAATAAATGGAGTTTTGTTCCGTGTACTTTTTTTAATCCTCCCCTCTAGATACAGTTACAGGGACTCATGCAGCATGTACAACGCAGATGAGGTCCCGGTAGGTGTTTTCTGCGAGGGTTGAAGTCAGATACAGAGCAGTCCTCCCTGCTGCTGTAGTTCCCGTTGGGGAAAATGAGGCAGGTTCATCTGAAGGGTGCACAAGGGTCCTGTGCAGATTTGAAAGGCAAGTTCAGTTTTCTCCCTCTGTCATACACACCCACACCCACAGGGCCTTTCTTTGAGAGATATCCCAGTACAAGGAGCTGAATCCACACGCATCTCTTTTTTGCTTGGCGCAAAGAAGAAGTATCACAGGTGAATGTATGTGCTACAAACTGTCATGTGAGTCTTATGGGTGCTCTGCATCCCTACAGTCTGGAAAATACAGATTTTCTGTATCTTGTACTGACATGATACAGAAGCACAGAGCGACAGGTTCTTAAAGACTGCAAAGTGAAACCCAGTGCCTGGTGTTTGCAGGAGTCTTTCCAGCTCTTTGGGTGTGAGACTCCCAGCTTGGA
Organism: Nipponia nippon; assembly: GCF_047370975.1. Lineage (NCBI taxonomy): Eukaryota > Metazoa > Chordata > Aves > Pelecaniformes > Threskiornithidae > Nipponia > Nipponia nippon. Next base: position 7,111,701 of record NW_028262336.1, on the reverse strand, counting down.
GTTTTGCTCTGTTGAAAGACAGGGGAATCATTGCCCAGTCCCCCTCACTCCTTGAAGTTCTGCTCTGTCCTCAAGACTAACAGCAGACAGATCCCTCCAGGCCCTCAGTACCAACTTGCAGCCCTGCAGTTTCCAGGCTGCTGGTACAGCTCCTTCCACCTGACTGGGGCCAGCAGAGTTGGCCCTTTGGGAGCCAGCTGGAGCCTCCTGCCGAGCAGGGAGCGTTGCAGGTGGGGCCATGCAGCCTGCTTTGTCCCCATCCTCCCCAGTGATGCAGAGGGGAAACTTCCTGAGTTAAGAAAACAAATCCATTTAGGGCAGACCTGCATTTTTGTAGTTTCTTGTCATTGTTAACTGAATGACCACACTTGACTAAATCACCAACAAATCTACCTGCCAGTGCTTCCCGGCCTCTTGCTGAATTGCATGTCGTCAGGAGCACAAAAACCTCTCAGTCCCACACCATGCACAGAAAAAAAAGCCCCTATTACTTCTTCTGCCTGGGCTGTGGGACGGAAGATGGGTGACAGGGCAGGAAAGACACTCTGCAGGTGGAAGCACGGGTTTGGATGTGGAGCTGTTTGGGCTGTGTCCTCAGCCGATGCACATGCCCTGTGTGAGCTTAAAGAATTTTCTCCACAGCCTTAGTTTTCCCATGCAGAAAACAGAGCTAAACCCTGTGCCAACAGGCTGAGCACTGTGGCAGGGCACGTATTGCCATTCATGCTGACTCTTGTCAGCCGACCAGCACCCACCCTCGCGTCCCTCAGAGCAAAGCTCAGGCGCACCGGGGAGGATCCGCTCTGCTGTGCCAAGCCTCTCCTGGGCTGCCACAGGGCTGGAGAGGCACCTCTGTGCTTCCAAAATCACTCCTTTTTCCAAGACAAAGACAGGCTGTCTCCCCAAAGCCCCCCTTGTGTGCCTTTGAAGTGGGGGAGCAGTGGCAGGGAAGAGTGCGTTGGGGACCATGTTGGTTGTTTTAGCCCAGGTTGGCCCGCGGGTGGGTTTCCCGAGACCCCCGAGTCAGTTAGTCTCAGTTTAGTCGCTCAGCCCACAAGAAGTTACAGCAGCAGTAGGCCAGTGTAACTCTGAATTAACAAAAGTTTCTTTGGTGGTAAATAATGGTGGATTGGTTGTTTTAATGCCTGACGCCGAGTGCCTCAGAGGTATGAGACACAATTCCCTTGGACTTCTTTAATGTGCAAAGACGACTTGATGTATTACTGCTGGCATGCTACGCACCAAGACTTGCAAATCTCTTGGTTTAAACCGTTACCTCCCGGGCTAAAAACTTTGCAGTGCGAAGTCTACAATTGGGATGGGATATCCTGCAAGGAAAAAGCTCTCTTGCAAAATCTTCGGAGACTTCCTCTTTCTGGTTAGACTGAAAACATCCTGAGGGAAAAACCTGCTGCTGTGTATTTTGGTGCTCCTGTGGTCAGTCTCGGTTTAAGAGGTTGTTACGTATTCCAGTTCCTAGGCCACGAGAACAATTTAAGGAGAATAATGAATAAATGAATTGCAGGGGCTTAGGTAGAACGCGGGTGAATACCACTTTCCAGTTTTCTAAACGTACTTCGGGTAATTGTTCAACAAAAGGTATCGCAAGCATCTTTTTTTGTTTCCTGGTATTTGGTATAGTTCCTCTTGGCCCCAAATCATACGACACTGTTTCTGCTGCTTAGTTGGCTGAACATAGTGCCTGAAGCCGGTTTTCTGGAGGGAATGCTTGCAGGATGGGAAGCTTTCAAAATTTGCTTCGTATGCACATTTGCGCATAAGAGCTTTTTTAAAATCTACTCTCTACAGGAGCGTGTGCTCCAGCAGCACAGCTGTATGAGTGTCCGTGGGAAGCTAAGACAAAAGGAACGTGGATGCAGTAGAAGTCAGCTGAAGAGCTCAGGAAGATATTTGTTGCAGGGAAAAAACAAATGCTTGATGCTTGCACAGTCCCAAAGCTGCCGCAGGCAGTGCAGGGCTTTCTACATGAACAGGGAACAACAGATCCCTGCCCTGAGGATGTTGCATGCTCCTTTTATTAAAATGGCCTCTCTTCTTCCCTGCAAAAGGACAAATGGGATGGGAGGCTCAGCTGTGCCTGATGGGGTAGTTAGCAAAGCACCTGGTGCAATGCAGACAGGGTGCCTGAGAGGGGCTCTCAGGGCTGCCCTTGTGTGTTGTAGGAGCTCTTGAGTAAGAGGCAGTGCCAATTTATTTTGGCTCTGGTGGGATCGATGGAGGGAAATGTGCTTCAGGGAGCGTGTGGGACGTGCTTGAGCTTCTTCGCCCTCCTCGCAGGCAGTGTGCCAGCACAGAGGTGAGAGCCAAACTTTACCCTTGCTTTCTGCTCAGCTGCTCTGGGGAGGCTGCTGCCCTGTGGCCGAAACCCTTCCCTGAGCTCCCCTTAGACGCGAGGACGGTGACTGCACCTTGTGCCCGTGCAGCAGGTCGGAGGCTTGCTGGGCAAAGTCCAAACCACACCACAGCGTGTTGCCCCTATGAAAACCCACTGTTGTCGAGTTCACAGAGGTTTTGGGCTGTGGTGTCTTTATATATGTCTGTGAAAGCCAGATGGTGTTTTGGAAACCAGTCATTTTTCATTAACTTCTGTGCCCAGCCTAGGCAGTAAGTCTTTCACTCTGAGCCCCACGGTGGCAATGCCATTTTGGCTCTACAAGGTCCACTCTGGCAAAGAGATTAGCCAGCAGGTTGTACTCTTAGGCAGAGCCACAGTCCTGGGGCCCTGCCAGAAGCAAGGATGTGTTCACTGGTTGCAATGTCAGCGAGTCTGAACAAGCTTGTGTGTCTAAAGACTGCGCATCAGGCCCTTCTGCTGTTCTTTAAATCATAAGAGTGGAAGAGAAAAAGGGTGCGAATATCCCTGCCAGAACTGGGTTGTCGGCTTTCAAATACCAAAATGAGGTTGCTTTTTATTTTTCTCCTAGCTAACAAAAGGACAGGTTAGGCACAGCCCTGTGAATCTATGTGTTGAGCTTAGTGTGGTTAAGAAAGTTTGTGGTGATACAAACCTACTGAGGTAGTCTTTGAGAAATGAACCTCAAATGTGGATACGCTGGCATAGAATATAGCATTTATATGCAAAATGCAGCTTCCTCTGATAATGTCACTGTAATTTATCTTGGTACTTTTAGGTAGAGCAGCCACCTCGCTTAGTGATGCCAGTGTTTTAGGGTGCAAGCCTGGGATGTGAGGAGAGCTGGGCTTGGTTCTCCTCTACACCGCAGATTTCCCCCCTGAGCTGGGGCAGGTTGCTCTTTGCCTCAGCTCTCCACCTGCAAAACCTGTAAGTGGCCCTTCCCTGCCTCCTTGTGGTGTTGAGGATAGGTCTGCTGGAGATTGAGGGAAACCATAGGTTTGCTGGCCCTCGAAAACCCTCTCGGATAAGAACCACGGTTGGTTTCAGCAGAGAGCATCCTGCGGCATTGGCAGCCCGATGGGAGGCTCCTGCGGTTGCCTCTGGGGACGTCCACCCCCGCGTGCTGGGTGGACGTGGGCTCTGTAAGGGCTGCGTGATGCTTTTGGTTTGGAGGGTAGGCTGGGTGTGCGGCTGTTGAGAAGCCGCTCGCTGAGCGTGACCCCTGGGGAGTCTAGCGTAGGTAGTAGCGCTGCAGCTGCAGTGAATTTATGGCTCCAGCCAGTGGTGGTACAGAGAGGCCATTGTAATCCTATGTACTGTACAGTGTACATCTCAACAGGCAAAGTGGCTCCTGGGTTCATTTCCCCCCCCCCCCCCCCCAATCCCTTCACGTCTAGTTTTATGAAGTTCCTCCCCTTAAATTGCAAATTTGGCCTTATCTTCAAAGAAGCCCTTTGGTGCCAAGCTTTTAAAGGTAGGGAGGAGGCAAGAGCAAAAACATCAAATCCATTAACAGCCCGGTTGCCAGAGAAAATGTTTTTTAAAACAAAATCTGAAACCTTAGTGTTTGAGATCCAAAGCTGAGATTGAATACAAGTATGGGCCTTGTCCCCGGAGAGTCGCAGCGCTGGGAATACGCTGGCAGAGACCATGGAGCGAGGATTCTTGTGCATGCACGCACACAAATAGACAATTATTTGGAAGCCAATAGCATTCTGGATGCTGAATAATAATTTACTTCATCTAGTGCCTTCTGTCCCAAGTTGCTCCCTGAGCTCTAGCTGACGTGGAGATGGTTCTCATCGCTCCAGCCCTCTGCAGGATGGCAGTCCCCTCTGGGGCAGGAAGGTGGTGCTTGCTTGCACGTTCCTCAGCCGTGGGTGGTAAAAAGGACTAGCTGGCCCTGCTTCTTTAGAGCTTGCCGCTGTCGGTGAGAGATTCCTTTGGGCCCCCGAATGGTGATGGGAATGTGATTTTTATTTTTTTTTTCCCCTAGAAGAAAGCTGCTTGTTTAACAAACCCAAGCACTGTCAGATTGAAGGGGTGGGTTTGAGTCCCAGCATCAAGAGATGTTTTCAAAAACATGCTGGGTGGGATTTTTCAAAAACACCTGAGGTGACTTTAAGGATGTGGTGGAGAATCAATGAGACTTGTCCGTTGAGCAACCAGACAGCTCTCCCCCCACTTTTAAGTACCAGGTCACGCTTGGTGGGTTTCTGGGATGGTCCCACTGTCACCAGTGTAGCAGCTGCCCAAATTAGTCCTGACCACCTGCTCCTGCATGGAAGTGGACTTTTTATTTCAAAAGTGGCTGTTGGGCACATCTTGGCTTGCAAGCAGTTGAAGTGCAGCTTCCAAGCCAGAGCCATCTGGGCAGAAGGAGAGCATGATGGCCCAATTATCTAGCTGTAATGGGGTCTGAATCCAATGAGGAGCACCCCGTTGCTGGCTCCTTCTGGGGCCTTGTGGCATGGCCAGCCAGATCACAGCAGAGCTGTGGACCCTGGCAGGAGAAGGGCTTGATATCTACTGGGCTTTGAGCCCCTGTGGGGACTTCCCTACCCCTCAGCTGGCCAAGCAGGGTATCTGGCTGGTAGCTGCCAGCCACCTCTGGAACTGGAGGCTTGTAGGGTGAGACAGGGCTATGAGAAGCTGGAACATGGAGGGCTCCTCAGAGAGGCATGCCAGCTGCTCTGGATGTGTCTGTCATCACTGGTTCATCACTCTGCTGTTGCTCTTGGGGTGTCTGGGGCTGGCCTGAAGGGAAAAGGTCTTTGCTTCCCAGCAGGTGAGGAGCAGAGCTCCTGGTTGCATGCCATCTTGTGCCTGAACACCTCCGTAATGCTGTAGAGAAAGAGTCCAAGGCAGCACAAGGGCTAGTCGCTTTTGAGGACCTTGCTGCTCTGGCCACCTGAGCTGCGGTGAATGTTGCAAGAGTAGTGTAGCACATTGGCATCCCAGCTCCAGGTCCTGCCAGAGATCACTGCTCAGCCAGCAGAGAGAGAGAGAGAGAGAAAGTCTCGGGATCATGGTCAACTGTGCTCGGTGACTGTGCAGCTCCTTAGCTCGGTGACAGATGCTGAGGAAGGGGCGTCAGTACCAGCGTTAAGGAGCTGGAGCTGCTGGAGCCCGGGTCCGTGTTTGCTGACCCTGCTTCTCTCTTGGCAGGGAGGTGAGCGGCCAGTCTGCGGAAGCGTTAGGGAAAAGCAGCGTGGTTTACATGGCTACAGCAAGACAAGCCAGCCCTGTATCTCACAGGACAGCACCAGCCTACTAGTGAGCGCTGGCTGTACTTGCCTGGTATGCAAATATGCAATACAAGTTGTGGGATCGTGCTGATTGCATCATGAAGCCTGTTGTCTTTTGTGGGAGCAAGGGTCAACTATTTACATCATGGAGCAAGTTAGGCAGGAATATACTTGCTAAATGTACAGTTGTCAGGATTTCCTCACGATTGCCTGGACTGTAGATTTGGGGAGGAGGGATAAGGAGCACAAAGAGAACAACATCAAGAGCAAAGTGGCAAGCTGTGTTTATCGTTGATGCCTGACTTGCACTCTACCCTATAATCTGTCTCCCCTGGGGTAGCTTCGGACATCCCTAACCTCCGAGCCACTTCAAAGAACCACCTTTAAAAAAATTTCCCAAACTAGTGACCAAGCAAACAAGCAAAAATTTCAGCAGCCACAAAAATGTGAGCATAACCCAGTTTTTGCATAGCTCCAGCATTGAAGATAAGTAGAGGTTTCTTAACATTGACTGTCTAGATGAAGGCCTAAGAAAGGCCTGCCACGCCATCTTCCCCCATCGCCATATTCCAAAACCTAAATTATTATTTGTATTACAGTTGTGTCTACAAGTTTTAACCAAGGCTGGGACCTGGCTATGTTAGATAGCGTGCTAACTTGTAATGAGAAACAGTTCCTACATCCTCATTCAAAACAGCAAGACAAATGCAGAACGGGAGGTAAAAACAGATCATGAGAAAGGATACATGTGCCTTGGGGTGACTCAGCAGGTCAGGACTGGAGCTTAGTACAGACCCTGTGTTGCCTGATACCCAGTCCCGTGCTCCATCCTCTGCCTTGGCCTGCTTTTCGGAAGAGGAGGTCGAAGTTGAGTGTCGCTAGGGGTTGACTGAGAGTTGCCTGCCTTGAAGCTGAGAGTTGCCCATAGCAGAGTCTCATCTTCCTTAGCCCTCAGCTCACATCAGTCAATAAAGAGTGATTTGGCTTCATCTGCCCCGGTAAGTGGTTGCCCGAATGGGGCACTTGGCTCTGCAGGTGTTGTTGGTGGCATCTTGCCGCTGTGGCATGCCTTGCATTGGGGCAGGCAGCCGGTCTCATGGAGCTGAAACTCCTGCCTGTCTTCAGAAGGCAAATGAGCAGAAGGTCTGCCTGGGTGCTGGGGGAGCGGCAGGTGGAAAGCAAGAGCGAGCGGCTGAAGAGGAAGGAAAGGAGCCAGTTATGACTTTAATTCTCTCCTGTCAGCTAGTTTTCAGTTGCGGCATTGTGCTTTGAAAGATAGCTGGGAGAGCAGAGAGCCAGTGTAATGAAAGTGTTTTGCTTGCAGCATGCTATCTCAAGTAAAGTAATCTCATTACGTAAATATTGTGTGCCTTCTTTCTCGGGGGGTCTGGGACTGTGCTCCTCCTGCTCTGGAGGCCCTGGCTTTCAGTGCACAAGCCAAAGATAAAATCTAACAGATGCTGCTAAGGCCAAGTCCGTGGCTTGTGCTGTGGCCCAGGGGCAAACAGAGACATTGCTCACCTCTCCATGGTCAGCACAGACATCATGGCTTGATGGGGTAACTGGGAACTCTCTCTCAAGGGGGATAGGACCGCTTCAGTGAAACCTGAGCAGTTTCCTTCACCCCTCCTTTCTTGTCTGACTTACAGCACTGTTTTGGGGAGCAGGTGGGGATGCATAGGCATCTTCTTCTGGCACCTGTTTGCAAGGAGCAATGGGCAAACTCTCCTGGGGGGCTGTCCGCGGCCATGCCCTGCTGCCATGTGAATAACAGCCTGAACTGCAGTCGGAGGCTTGTTCTGTGGAGGAATGCTTTGAAACATATTGCTTTTAATGGCACTGTGTTGCCAAGGGCTCTTTGTGGCTGGATGAAGAGATGAGTCCTTCCCCTGCTCTGCAGGGAGAGGAGCCTATCTGAAGCAGGACTCCTCCTTTTTGCGAGTGGGTTTGATCTGCCCTCTGCAAGCCAAGTAGTTTAATTACAGAAGAGATCTTAGATGAGGTGTTTGGGCCCTTACAGTTTCTCCCTGGCTCAGTCAGTGCCTTGGGAGTGGTGGGAGATGCCAGACAGCTGCACATTATGGCTTTGTCTTCTCTGTTGGTTCCAGGTCACTCCTTGTGCGTGAAAGACTGCAAGGAGGCACCGATGTAGCTGTTGCCTTAATTTCTGTCCAGCTGAATTAGGCAGGGTGTGGGATGGAGAAGGTATCAAAAAATTGGTTTGTGCTGCCCATCGCTCCTCTTACTTAGGGAAAATAATCTGTTCCTCTCTCCCGGCACGCACATCCCTCTCAGTTTTGCTGGGGAGGCTTTTTTTCCCTCAGACCCCACAATGGGGAGGGAGAATGGGATTGCGGCTGCTAGCGTGCCCCTGTTCCCCGCGTGCGTGCTGGCTCCCAGAGGATGCGGGGGCTGCCACCAGGCCCTCGCACCCCTCTTTCTCCCTATTTTCTGGCTTTAATTTCCTCTCTTCTGCCTGAGGTCCCTGTATGCCAACAAGAGTTGCTGGGGCTGAGAAGGGCTTGTTGGGCTGTATCCCGGATGCCCCTGTCCTTACTTGTTTTGGGGAAGGCTGATAAGGAACAACTGGAGGTGCCTCCCCAGGCGCCAGCCCGCTGCCGGAGCAGTGCTCCCAGCCCTCACCGACCCGGGGCGAGCGCGGGGCGCTGGCGTGTTGGAGCGGGTTTGGGGAGCCCTTGCCCGGGCAGGGTGGCTGCCTGCAGTTGCAGGCAGGGCTGCTGCCTCCCCAGAGGTTATTCTGGAGAAATACCGTCCTTGAAGGGAGAGCCACATCTCTCCTGCCCTTCTTTCCCCCCAGCTGGTGGATCGGGGCTCGGAGGTTCAAAGGCACCGTTTTCAAGTCTCTGCCAACATTTCCGATCTCACATTTTGCAAACTAGGAGGATTTTGTGTTGACCTGTCTCCTTACAGGCAGCCAGAGAAGCAGCTCCGTGGGGCTGGTGAACATGGCATGCACCGAGGTGCCAGCATCTGCAAGGGGCATGTAGGCACCAGGCCAAAAAGCCTCAGTGAGCTGTTAATGAGACACAGATCGACAGCTTTATCTGGGAGCCTGCCACCTTGGGCTTCTAGAGCTTTCTGCCGAAGAAATATATGAGTAAAAGCTGGTGGTGGATAAGGGTTGGGAAGGAAGACCCTGAAATAAAAATCCTTAGAAAGGCACATCTGAGGTGGACCTCAGAGGTCACCTCTGCCAGAGGCTCCTCATGTGTTTTTTCTGAAGGTCTCCTTAACTACTTGGGGGCTGCAAAAAAAGACTCATGTCCCATGTAACACTTTTGTAGTTGATAGGTAAGACCAGCAGAGGTTTCTCTGTGGCTTTTAGAGTGGAGGCTCTCCAGAGGCTTTGCTGGGGTACAAAGCCCCGGAGGCTGCGATGGATGTGTTCCCCTCTTGCACGGGGAAGGACGCTCCCGACAGATGTTTGTTATCAGCAAAGCAAAGCGGGGGAACAGACAAACTTCAGCTGGTGAGAAATGCAGAGGGTAATTATCGTTGTTTCCCTGTTGGGCTTGCAGAGGGAATTTTGGAAGCTGCTTATTGTCCCATTGTTACAGTTTATGTTTATATAGCTTATCTCTTTCATGAGGGACTATTAAATCCTGCAGTGCGTTGTGGATGTGACTATATGAGAACAGCTTGCTTTACCCATCCCAGGGCAGAGTGTGCCAGCTGCACAACTGGATTTAAAATCATGGAGCAGCATTTCCTCAAAACTGAGGAGTGCTTTTCATCCTAAAAAAATTTATGGTATTTTCCAAATTAAGAAATGGTCAATAATTTCCCTATTGGTAATTCTGAGATTGTATTTCCCTTATATAGCTGAGTTTTCCCAGTTGCTACAGTGAGGAGGGAAGTCCTTACTCCTTTCCACTTCTAATATTGCGTGTGTGGTCTGTAGCAAGTGACAGTATTTAACATAATTTGGAGGGTAGGTACTGACTGAGCTGGTCTACAGATGACTTTGTGTTGAATAGTGAAAGTTTTTTCCAGGGGTATTTGGTGCTATGGGACAGTCACAGGCTTCCCTTCTCAAAGAAAGTGTTGACAGTCTCTGTAAGCAATTAGAGATAAATGGCCTTGAGGCAGAGGATGTCTTTTTATTGTAGTTTTGTAGAATACCTAATACTGAGGTCTTAAAGGAGTCTCTATAAAATAAGAGAATCAAATACTCCATATGTTCCTTTACTAGACAGTAATGTAAGGATCTTTGGAAGATCTCAAGAGTTTTAAATATTTTTTTTTCCTGGTAAGCAAGTGAGCAAATGTCAGACGTTTGCTATATTCTCCCAGACCACTGCTGGGTGAATCTTTGGAGAGGATGAGCTGATCTTTTCTGTGAAACACCTACTAACGCCTCTCAAGCAAGGGTGATTTTTGCATTAAAAAGGCTTTCTAAATTGATAAAGCAATTCACAGCACAAAAGCATCTTGGTCCTTTGTGACAGAGGAAGAATTAGACTACTTGGCTTAGACCACTGCTGGGGCTTTTAAGAATTTCTTGGGCTGAACAGTATATGTTAATAGATGGAGAGTAGATTCACTTCTGTTCTGCTTCTCCTGTTGTCACACCCCGAGGCCCAGGGGCTGGTGTCACTGTTTCTTCCTGGTCTCCTTACTGCATATGGTTTTCTTCAAAAATGACTAAACATATAGAACAAGGATTGGGTTTTGGAGTTGGTTTTTGGTTTGGCGTTTTTTTTTTCTTCCCCTGTTCTAGGACAGACACTGACCACAGTCATGTATTTGTTTTTCTCCCTTACTTCCAAATGCAGTCACATAACAATAGCCTGGAAATAAATACTGGAAGCTATTTGGTCATGAACTTCTTTCCTTTTTTGGGCTACAAGGAGCGGGTTAGCATTTGGGTGAGGAGGCTGGGAGCTCTAAGCCATCTCTTCCAAGGTTGAAGGGGGCTTAAATGGGCACCGTCCTGGTAAAATGAGAAGTACTGTAGAAGGGCAGCCTTTTTCGGGGCAAGCACTTCCATTGCTCCATGTGCAGAGCCTCATGCTTGGAGCCCCTTTTCTCAGCTGGCCCCAAGACGTTATTTGCTATTTACGTAATAGTAAAGTCTTGTACAGATGCTGCTAAACAGGCTTTGTCTGCCACTGGCAGACAGGGACGGCCTAGAAGAGAAACGCTGCCTCCCGTATCAGGCTTCTTCAGAAGTGGGTGACTGTTTGCTTTCCTTAACAGATTGCTAACAGAAGGTGGTGGGTAGTGTTGTCCTACTTATTTATTTTATGTCGGATGTCAGGACAGATGCTGATTTTTAATGTTGTCCACAGCTGTAGAAACGGATTGCTTTCTAAACCAAGTTGACTAGGATGGAGGCATGGGAGCTGATGGGACGTGGGATGATCTGCAAAAGAGGAAAACCTATCAGAGTACCAGTTGGCTGTGTTCTGTTGTCTCTCTCCCAGGGAGCAGGAAAAAAGTATTTTGCAGACAGGGTTAGGAGATATGTTTTCAGTGTCTGGATCTTTGGGTCTTGGGAGGTGGTATCACCATTTACAAGGAAAATGAAAGGTCATCAGGTGGGAAAAAATGAGTATGTGATTGCTGCACTGGTCAGGACGGTGGTTGCTAAAATCTCAAACAGTACAGGCAGTGAAATCTTGACATTTTATCAGTGGTTCAATCGTTTGGTCCATATAGGAGAGAAAGCGAAAGCAAGTGGTGCTTATGCATACTGGAGAGAGAATACTATCTGATAAAGGCTAGACCAGTAGGTAAAGTTTTCAAATCACAGGAAATTTCCTTAAAGTATTTATTTATTTATGGCTTTGCCGAAAAATTTTTGACCAGCTGTGTTTAAAAATATAACAGTAATGAGATACTTAAAAACGGAGTTAATCTCTCCCTCTCTTTGACATGCTGCAGAGCGCCAGCTGTAGCACAAGCGAGCCCTGGGAATCAAAATGGTATAGCCCTGCAGCCTGCGAGCCAAGTCACACCTCGGGAAGCCAAACCCCGGAGGGAGGCACCGGCCTGCGGCAGGTGACGGGGATGCTGGAGGGGTGACCCTTTGGCCGTCCTCCGGGGGCAGCAGGTTCAGCTTGCCCAGCTCTTCAGGGCTCCCCAAATCTCCCCGATTCCCGTAGCCCCCCAGTCACTTGTCCTCAGGGCAGCAAGACCCAATTTTGTCTGTGCTGCTGGGAGGCCTTGAACTGTCTCTGACACCCCCGATGGGGAAATGCTGGAATGAGGAGGAGGGGAAACCAAGGGCTTTTGTACTGAGGGAACAAAAAACATCCTATGCGTGTCCCTGGGTTCAGCTATTACAGACTCTCCAAATTGGACTGGTTTTTTGTTTTGCTTTTAAATGCTTCTTTAGCCAATGTGATTTTTAATTTTTTTTTTTTTCTGGAGAGTGTCTCTTTGGGAGACAGAGCCAGTCTGGGCCTCTTCATTTGGCCCATCCAGCTTATCCACAGAGCATGCACAAACCATCTCCTTCGGGCTACATTTCCTCTAGGATTCCCTATGGCTTTGCAATGGGCAAGCCTTTGTGTTTGGTAGTGAAGGCGGAAAGGCCAGCAAGGGCAGGCCAGCTGTGCTGTGTCCTCCAGCCCTCTGCCAAAGGGGGCTCAGTGTGGGGTGGGGGAACGCTGAAAGGGCTACAGCGATGAGAGTGGTGAGAAATGTATGTGGGGATTGGCAGGAAACCGTTTTGAGGAAGAAGGTGCCTCTTCTGATGATGGTGGGGTGGCACATGGTGGACTGGAAATGTAAAAATAGTTAGGTTTGGTCCTAGGTAGAGGGTTGTGTGGAGAAGTCTTGTCTCCTCTGGGCCTGCTGGTTTCAGCTTCAAGATGACATATCACAAGAGAAAAATCTCCTCTCCCCACTGTTTCCTTTTTCCACCACTGGTAGCTAATCAAGATTCAATTTTAATTACTTCCCTCTACTCTCTCTGCTTCCTCTCCCCCTGCCCCACACATGCCTTTTTTTTTATATATATTTTTAATGCATTTCTTTTTGGCAGGAGTTGAAACGCAAGAAGCGTTTGGACCAAGATGAAACCAGTGGAGGATCATGTTGGGCAGTGCAGTGCTTTGTTCTGAGTTCAGGGGGAGAAGAGGGGGAAGCGAGGGGGGACGGGATGTCATTTCCCAGATGGGGACCCTGCCAAAGATGTTCTTGCTTTGGAAAGCAAAGAGCGATTTTTGAGGTTATACCAGGTTTAACCCTTTGTCATCCCACTTCTGCCATGCAGGGAAACACCAAAGTCCTGGACCTAAAACGGGGCTGTGTTGTGTTACATGGGCCAGGCGATCTGAATGGTCTCAAGCCAAAGTCTGCTGTTGTGACTAAACGTGAACGACAGTCCGAGGTTCTTGTTGGAAACCGTAATAAGCGGATGAGAAATCTGCGCTTGTTTATCAGGGAGGGTCCAGAACTAGTGCGGTTGCCATTTGAAAAACAAAATCAGCGTGTTCCTTACAGGGGGTCAGGACTGCTGTGCTGTTTCCTGCCCTGCCAGAAGCACCTGGTGGGATTTGGGATGCTGCTGAACTCTGCTTCAGCTGTTCCCATCAGGAGGCAGGGAGTATTTTTGCCTCATGATGTGCAAGATGCTTCGGAAAAACCTTGTCCTTTGACCAAAGGAGCCCTGCGCTGCTGCGACCGGGGCAGCAGCAAGGCCCAGACCTGGGTAGCTCATGGTTGTGCTGGGGACCACTGGGAGGTCGCAGTGCTCGTTCCTCCTCTTTGTTTTAAGCCAGTCTCCTGTGCAAGAAAATTGTGTTGTTGGAGGGTATGGGGGGTGGAAAACCTCCGTAGGCATGTACTGCTATATTTGTGACTGCCTTGGGCCATAAATATTGCATGGTGTGTAGGCTGCTGATTTAATTGCCCCAGGGCTGTTGCACAGTAGCAAACTGAAGGTGGGGATACAGGAGGGGAGCAGAGAAGGGAAAGTTAAAGCAACTCTATCTCTTCATTAAGATCTTTTCCAGGTTGTAAATACTTGCAGCACTTGTGTCAGGACTCCAGAGGAGGTCATGTACCTCCTGATTAAAAAAAAAACAAGGGTTTTAGTCTGTGGTGCGAGGCTGTTTGTTGGTATGGAGATCCAGCCTCTTCAATCTGGATGGGGTTCTCCTGGGAAGACCACCCTCTTCCCTCAGAGCTGGAGGGGACCAATGCTGTATGCATAAAATGCATAAAGTCCCTTTCTGTAAACCCAGGCGGAGTCACTATTCACCACCACTAAACCTGCAAACCCCTTTCTTCATGAGGACCAGCAGTCTCTCTGGCTCTCTCACAGTCCCTTTTGTCCAGCTAGGGAGATAACAGCTTTCCTAATTCCCCCACGAACCTCCTGAGCATGAACACAATCTTCAGCTCCAAAGAAGGTGTCAGTAACTTTGGGCTGGAGACCACAAATTTCCTCTTCCCAGCAGCTTTGGCTGCAGCATGTGAATTTTTGGTCACTTGCACAGAGGGCAGCTGGCCCCAGACATGCCTAGGGGTGGTTATAGCAGCACCACTGTGGGCACATCAGCGCCCAGTGACTAACAGAGAGGTGATGCATCCGATGCTGGCCTTGAAACATCGCTTGTGTCTTGCACACTTCTTTCCAGACAGCCAAGAGAGGTCTGATCTGTAGAAAACGAATATAAGACCACTCTGGTGTCACCCGTCAAGGATGAGGTGGGGGAGAACAGGGGCATGCGGACAGAAGTTATGTGTGCATGATGACTTGTGATGGGTTTCAGCTTTATTTTTCAACATGTGCAATCTTGAATACTTTCCCATGGAGGTCAATAGACCTGGTTGGAAATTTCATGTGCACAACTTATTGCACAGTATATCTGAACTTGCATATTTTTCATCCCTTTTCTTGGACCCCTTAAGTCATCCACGTACCCCTCTCAGCAGTCTTGCGAACCGTGAGTGGGAAGCACTGAGCGATGGATAGGCACTTGGGTGGGAAGCAGAAGACCAATGTTTCCCTCCCTTGCTCCACTGCAGACTCTGTGTGACTAAAAGAAATTTCCTTTGCCTCTTGGAGGTCCCCTTTCCTCCTGCCCGTTGGCTTTAGCCGACTTAAATAAAAAGCATGGAGAGTGTCTGCGGCCTTTGTGCAGCCTTGCAGCCTTGCTCAGTGCCACTGAGCACCCTCGGTTTCAGGGCTGGGATCAGCCGCCCTGCCGTTAGATCTGTGGTGTGTTTGGCCTGGGTCTCTGGCTCCCCGTGCGCATGGTAACTACCACCGCAGGCTTCTAGGTACAGCGGGACAGAAAATAAGTGTGCGCTACCAATAGCTGTTGGGTATAACTTGTTATCTTGGAGGACTCCCTTCAGCCTGGAGTCTGGCTTCATTTCACTTGCCCAGGTGGTTGCACGTGTACGCATGTGCTGCGGGAAAGCGTCCACTGAACCCACACAGACTGCTGTACCCACACCTACCCAGGTCTGCAAATCCTGTGCTGGATGAAAACATTTTGAAGGTGTGAATTGCTCCTTGTTCATCTAGCCTGGTGGTGGGTCTTCCTGGAGTAGCTCAGCCCCTTGGCTTCAGTAGTGCCTGCTGATGGGCTCGGTTGGCCTCTAACAGCTGATCATGGGGCATTTGCAAATGGTGCCACATTGACTCTACTGCTTCTCCTTCTCTGTTTACTTAGTTCTTGGCAGCTGCATGTTTGAATGTTTGCTTGACAAACACTTTCCCTGGAGTCTGATTACAGAAAGTTTAGTCTGACAAACCCCACTGAATTATCCTGTTCTCTGTTGTCAGTAATCTCTGGGTTGCTGTCTCCCTTAACCGCAATATTTTGTGTGTGGTGCAAATTCATTTTTTTCACCCTTGTTGTAATCAGCCTGCCCCTCCCAGCTTGGTTCAGTTACTGAGGCTGTATCCCCAGGATGCTGACATCTGTATTTCACTGATCCAGAAATCCTGGAGCTACCAGGAAGCAGTACAGATAATAAGACTGTGTACCTGTCTAGCACCTTTCATCTGAGAATCTGAAATTGTCTGACTCACGTTCATCTGGTTACTGCTTGTGCCAGCTGGGGTTTGCTGTTCCTGTTTTTGCAACCTGGGAAGCTGAGACACAAGGTGGGGTATGTTTTGTCCCATAGATGAAGAAGTGATTCCAGAAATGTGGCGTCATAACCTCCACGGCTATGAGTTTCTATCCCTTTTTGTCTTGCAATACCTAATTTGCCCCTAAAAGGAAGGAGATCAGAGTGGGCTGGTTGGTTTCGAGCAATGCTTTATTTGCAGTGATCCGGGGCTTTTTTTTGGCACCCTGGTAAATTCCACCCAAGAACAAAAAGGCAATTGCAAGATTTCACCAAGGTAAGTTACCTTCCTTGGCTGCGATCAGGTGTCCATGATGTAGTTCACAAGAAGAGCGATATCCAACAAGAGAAATATTGTCTCTTATTGTCAGTTTGGTGGTTTGGAGCGATGCTGAGGGACAAGTGTTCACGGCGGGCTCAGAGAGCGGAAAGATCTTGCTGTGTTTCAGGGGTGGTAACGAGACTGGTGAAAACATGTCTGCAGGTGGTTGGGTGGTCAGCCTGGACTGTTAATCTGTCCAGCTGCTGGCCTGTTTTGGATGAGGTCCAAGACCAGGTAGGACACTACTGCTTTTCTTACTGCCTCCAAACACAGCTGAGGACCTTCCAAGCAAACCTGGGGTGGTTTATGGTTTTGGGTGGAAACCACGAGCAAACCACGTCAAATCGCTGGATTCTACCCCAAACCAGGCAAAGCGTATGGGCTTCTGTTTCGTGTTGCTTGGAGATGACTGGGAGAGGGGGGAGATGGAGGCAAACCTGCATGGATCTAGTGTTGATTTAAGGCCACAGGTGATCTGTTCCTAAAGCATGTGAGTACCGTTCCCATGGCTAGACCAGACCGGTGAGGGCAGAATAACACCTGAGCTGCTGTCCCCTGGGAGCCTGGATGTAAGAGGAGGGATATGTTGTCTGAAACCCTTCCAGAAAGGGACAGTTGAGAGTGGGGGAAAGAAATAAATTAAAAAAAAAAAAAAAAGATGAAGAGGATTAGTGTGAATACGTGCCCTCAACATAGGTAATCTCAGCTGAGGTGATGGGGAAGTTGGGTCAGTGTTTCCTGCGCTGTGGGGCCCTGTGCACAGGGGATAGGAAACCCTCAGAAAGAGAGGGGGAGAATTGCAAGCCTCAGGAGGTAAGAGTGTATTTATTTTTCACGTGTTGCATCGGAACACACTAATTTTGCCTGGGAGGGAGGGCAAGAGCGTGCAAAAACAGTCCAGCTTGCTAGGAAAGGGGTGGAGGAGCATGATGCCAAATAGCTCGGGAAATGTTGCTTTGGTCCTGTCTCTTCCTTCCACATCCACACAGGGCACAGGATCAGCACCCGTACGTACAGACCCTCCCGTGGGCGTGTGCCAGGCCTTTGTAACCGAGCCACGCTCTCCCCTTGAGGCCGGGGCACCCCCGGCTCCCCGCCCTACCCCCCTTCTCCCCTTCCCCCTTCTCCCGTGTGCTTTTATTCCTTTTGCAAACAGCATATGCCAAATCCGACTTCACAGCTGGCTCTGCTCCACGTGTTTGTTTTCTATGCCTGCGCGGCGCTCGCCAGCTCCGCTTTCGCCGCGGCTCAGAGGTGGCGGCGGCGGGGGGAGAGCAGGGGTGGTGGGGAGGGAAACAGGAGCAGGCTGCTGCTTTCCAAGCCCTTATTTGTTTAAAGCTTAAGCCTGTTTGAGAGAGCCTTTTTGGAGTGAGGGGTAAGTGGCAGAGGCGGGATGCGGGGGAATGGAGAAAGTAAACTGTGCGTCAAGGAAAGCAAACTTTGCAGCTGGAATTGCTGCTGGTGCTTATTGTGTGAAGGGCCCGGGGAGGTGCCTCTGGCTCTGCGCTCACTTTCTCGATGCGGGTGCGAGGGTAAACGCGCAAGGGTGAAGAGCGGGGAGCCAGCAACAGGTCTGTGTTGTGCCCCATCCACGCGGGCGCTGCTGCCTGGAGGGCATTGGTACCGTGGTCGTGTCAGACACCGGGGCAGGCGCTGGCCACAGCTCTCACCAGCGTGTCCTAATGGCAGGCTGGAGCGCGGGCAGGTGAGCCATGCTCCGAGGTGGCAGTGTGGTGCTGCGGCAACGCTTTTCCCATCCTTTTGTTGTGGAGCATCCCCTTGCAAAGAGGGAGAAACCAGGTGCCGGCCCTGCCCATCTCCGCAGGGCGATGCAAGGTCTTGCTCCATCTCCTGCCCACGTTTGGGTCGCTGTCCTCAACTGGACCATCATTTTTGGAGAGGCGTGTTTATTGCTAGGATGATAAATGGGGCAAATGAGGTGCAGACACAATCTTTAAAAAAAAAACAACCAGGAGATATGACTGTCTCCTCTTCATCTCTGGGGCAAGGTAAATGTGTCGCCTGTCCTGAGACCCTGCTGCGAGTGTGTCCCCCATCATTTTTTACCTCTGGGTGGGCCTGTGGGATTTGGGAGCAGCACGGCGGCCGCCAGTCACAGCATGAATGAGAGCCGTGGCTCAGCCTGTCCAAGTGCTGGCACTCGGCGCCGAGCCCCTGCACCCCACCTAGGCGTTTGGCACCCGCCAGACTATTTTCTACGGGCAGTCATTTCTGTCCCTTTGTTTTGCTGGCCTCGAGCTTCCTCTTGTGTTTTTTGGAGTAGTGACATGTCTTCCAGGGGAAATTTGTCCCAGTAGAGAGTCCTAGAGGCTTTTGACCTGCTCCCATAACCAAAATGATTATCGTTAGTGAAAAGCATTTAAGTGACAGCTATGGAGAGTAAAAGCTCCCATTTATTCCCAAATTTATAAAAGAGAAGGAAAAAAAAAACACTTTTAAATACCATCTTCAAAGGACAAGAAAAATGGGCTTGTGCTCTTTTGCATCCCAGCAACAAGTCATTGCTGAAAGGAGTGGAAACTAGAAGGCAGTTTCTCTTTATGGTGGTGATGGGGATGGCTCTAAAGCCAGCCATCTGGGGATTAAACTTTGTTTTGACGTTGCTGGCGAGTACTTTGTCCTGTCTCTTTTGTATGCTCTTCTGGATTTTGATGTCAACTGTGTTAAACTAGCCTCGTGCTTGTTAATGCAGTTTCTGGGCCAGCTCCCATTGAAGTCATGGCAAAGATCAGGCTGATTTTGGAGGCGGCAGAATGAAGTCCCCTGCTCTGATCTTCTGGATGCGTTGTTTTAGCAGGTATTTCTGCTGTGCCGCTGCCTTGTATTTAATACAAGCTTGGTCAGTTTTTTACTGCAACTGTCGTTGCAACCCCTGCTCTTCAAATACACACTGGAAGAAGGCTCAAAAGCTAGGAAAGCTACCCAAATCTTCGCTCTGCTCCAACAGGAAAATTTCCCCATTGCAGCTTCCCCCAAGGAAGGCTTAACAGTGTCACTGGCAGTTTCTGTGGGTTTTTCTGGTTTGGTTTTTGTTTGTTTGTGTGTTTGTTTCAGTCTATTATTGTTCCTAATTGGACACGGACAAGATTTTTCTATTGTTCCTAGACAAAGATGATTTTTTTTTTTTTTTAATTTGGTACTTAAAGGTAGGTTCATGTTTAAGCCTATAAAGAAGTGGGCTGCTCTCATAAAGCATCCATAGCCACTGTCTCTCTGTCTTGTGATCCGCTCTGTGAACAAGAGCTTCCAAGACCTGGTTCGGAGGTGGCCGTAGCCGACGGACACATGAAAATGCTCCCCGGGCACTCCTGTGGCACTTCATGCAGATGCTGACTGGGGATGTTTGCCTGGTATACCGCTCTTCTGTGCTTTGCTTTATATTATACGGATTCTGCTTTCAGAGAGAGGAGTGTTTCATCTGGTGGTTACCAGCATGAATGGATGCTGTGATATTTATTGTCTGTCCTGTTGCAAGCCTGACCCCATCACATGACGGAGACAATAAAACGGAGATCGGTCTCTTCAGAGCAGCTCCATGTCACACCTTTGCGATGATTTGTGGTCTTCCTTTCCCGAGGCTCCTTCCTGACTGGTGGTCCAGCTGCAGAGAGACCATAGGGTGATGTCAGGTAGCGTAGGATGCGGGATTTATAGCGTTGCTGCCACATCAATGGCGAAACGCTTGTTTTGGTCACTGTGGTGGTGTCCTGCGGTTGTGGGGGTGAGGGTTGGCTGTCTGTGTGTGCTTCCTGAGAGCTGCTGAGGAAGCAATGCGAAGCAGAGGAAAAATGCTGTGTGACTGGCACTAGAGCATGCTATGGAAGTGCATCTGTTGCTTAAACTTTTGTCTTGGAGCAGGATGGAGTTTCTAATGAGAACAGGAGTGGCTTTCCTGCTATCATGAGTAATGCATGTTGCAATAAAGTGGAAGAGTGGCAGCTGGGGAGAGGGAGAGATTTGCTTGAGGTGTGGTGGTCCCAGGTGACAGCCCCTGCTCTGAGGAAGGCAGGGCAAGGCCTTGAGCCTGGGCTCACACGTGGTGGGTGACCTTGCCCACTGCTTGCCTGTCCAGCCCCTGGAATGGCGGGGAAAAATGGCAGCGTAAGGAAATCGGCCAAAACCCCAACTTCCCTATTTCTCCTTCTTTCTTGACCTCTTCATCTCAACTTAATTTTCCTGCCTTTTCCTTTCTGCCACCTTTATTCCCCACTTTCCTTTGGTATCTTACAGGGCTTTTGCCTGGCATCACTTTCCCTGCATCTGCTGGGCCTGCCTCCTCTCTGACCTCTCCCTAACCCAAGAGGCGATTAGAGCCTCAACCTCAGACTTCAAGTTTTGGGTTGGTGGGGTTTTTTTTTTGTTTGTTTGTTCGGAGAGGATGAGAAGGAAAAAACAAAAGCAGTGTCCTGACTAATGTAAACTAGCCACAGGCACATCTGTGCCTGGGCGATGACGGCTCCTGGTGGGAACTGCCCATCCCTCCCCGCACTCTCTGCCGCTGCAGTTGCTGACAGGGAGGGGAGCAACCTGACGCTCGGCTCGCCTTGGTGTGGGATTTGGCGCGGTGGAGCCCGGACCAGAGCCAGCAGCATCGCCCAGTGCTCAGCACCCCTCCTGCAGGTCCCACAGCATCAGCCCCCAGCTGAGCCATCCCCTGGGCTTTCCTCACCCAGGTGCATGCTCTCCCTCCTTCCCAGCTCCTTGCTACATGCCTCTCTGTCCAAATAGGAAAAGGTGTAAATAGATAAATTTTGTTAACACTTGTATCAAACATCCTAAAGTGAGTAACCCTTTTAGCCAGCGGTGTGAAGTCTCTCGGACACGAGATCGTTTTCACTGGTTTAGTACAGCAGCTGTCTGCAGCTCCGACTGCAGTGACACTGATCTTTGGCTTTAGTTGTGGTGTGAAGGATGAAGCGGATATTGTTTTCATATGGCAAGAGATGGGATGCTTCAGGCAAGTAATACGGTCTTAGAAGCAAGGGATTTACTGCACTGAAGGTGTGTTTTCACATCACACTTGTGTCAATGGGTGACCCCTCTCCTGCTGCCTCCTCTGCAGTGTTGCTCACCATGAAGATGCAATGTTGTCCTATTGCGAAGCCTCAGATAAGTCAGACTTTCTTGCTGCACCGTGAGCTGAGTTTGTAGCAGGCGTGGGGGCAAACTGAAAATGCTCCAGAGTAGGTAACTGATCTCCACAAGTGTGTGGCTACACTGATGTGGTTTTCCGAGGAGATCCTGACCCTTTCTCCTGACACCAGCTTCGGCATGAGAGGAGGTTGAGCTGCAGCCCTGTGTACGCTTGGTCGGGGTCTCGCAGGACCTCGATGCCAGCAGTTCTGCTCATTCTTTGGCATTTGACATTCAACCCCCCAGATGCACAACCTGCACTGCTTGGTAAGCACTGCAGATGTGCACTCCCTTTGGGGGTCCTCAACTCTTTAAATTAGGATGTTAGCTGGGAGGCTGGAGAGTCTACAGGTGGATCAAAGATGAGAAGGGTGGGGAACGAGGTGGAAAAGTTGGTCTGAAGCTATGGTGGCTCTCCCAGGTTGGGACTGACATTGGACTGAAAGCTTTTGACCAGAGAGGCATCTTGTCCCGGCCACAGGGGCAGCCCCGGCGACTGCTGCAGGGCTGCTTTCCCCCGTTGCGTGCTTGGGAGAAGGAGCCAGAGAGCAGCCAGCAGCTCCGGGCTTGTTGCAGCAACAACATCTGTTTCCTAGGTGCACTTTGTTTCTGAAGAGGCTGCGCAGCACGCTCCATCTGTGCCCTTCTCTTTTTTTTTTTTTTTTTTTTTTTTTTTTTCTCTCGTCGCTTGTGCCGCGTTCGGCAGACAAGGACGGAGGCACTTAGGGGAGGCAAGCGCTTCCCCAGGAGGACCTGCGCCAGCCTCCGTGCCAGCGCTGGCTGCCGGGCTCTTTGCACCCGAAGCAGCATTGTCAGCATCTTGACAGCTGGCCGGTTGCATGCTTATTAGTTGCTACTTTCCTCTTGCCCTCCACCTCTCCTTCGCCTCCCTAGCCACCTCCACCCTCTCCCTTCCCCCTTCCCGCTCCTGCCCCGCTGGCTGGCCGGCCCTTCAGGGAGCCCCCAGCCTCTCCAGATTAGAGCTCTCCAGGGACTTGGTCCTTTTGAAAGGAAGAAAGAAGAAAAAAAGAAAAAAAAAAAAAAAAAAAGGGAGGGGGGAGAAGGAGGGGAGGAAAAAAATTTATTAAAAAAAAAAAAAGAGAGAGAGAGAAAAGAAAGAGGGGGAACAGAAGAATGAAAACAGACCCAAGGGGCAATAGTCCCTCGAGCCATTTCACTGCATTACAATGAATATGGACTCTATTAAGCTCCGTTCTGCCTGTTAGTGTTTCCCAGGGCAACACAGCTCCCATATGGCAAGCATGCAGCAGATTAGGGTAGGCCTCCGGACTTCATTGAGGGCCCGAGGCTTGACTGGCAGTTGAACCCCATCCTTCCCCCCCCCTCCTCACACTTGACACTGCCTGTGTTTATCTAAAGCAAAAAGGGCCGGGGTGGGAGAAGGGGGCATTTGGGGGGTTATTGTCCTGGGCAATGGGAGAGGGCAGGGAGAGGTACGGGGGGGCGATGAGGGAGGGAGGTGGGATGGAGGAGAAAGGGGGTGGGGGGGCGCAGCCCCTCATACATATTCAGGAGGGGTCTTGAATGGGCAGAGGAGAAATAAAGCAGATGGAATTCATGTTAAAGAACAGCCACAATCGCCCTCCAAAAACAAGGAGAGAAAAGCGGGCAGCCTTAAAGGAGCGCAGGGAGCAGCGTTTATCCAATTAGCAGGGTTGTCAAATTGAATTTACTCAGAATGGAGGGGGAAGCTGGGGGGGAAGGAGGGAAATTAAGTGTCTAGGGCATGGGGGGAGCACGATATTGAAGAAAGGACGCGGGTTTTCTTTCTTTCTTACGCTTTAGCCTTGTCTTTTCAAGGGCTGGAGCTGTTTTCGGGGCGTGCCAAAGGGCAGCAAAAGCCAGCGTGCATACTCTGTTTTAGCACAGGGCTCCTCTCCTGGTAGCTGTGGAAAAAGGGAGGTGTATCCCGCAGGGCAAGGCCATCCTCGCATCCCTGGCCCGCCTACAGCAGGGCTGTCTCAGGCTGGCGGGTCCAGCCACCCTGGCATCCTCCAAGGCAAGCCACACTCACTGCGGTGCCACCACCACAGTGACACTGGGGAGCTGGTGGCTGGCATGAGGGTGGCATTTCGGTCTTCAAGCAGCCTCACACTCGCTGGCTGACAAAACGCCAACATGAAGGGGTTTGCTGGAGTTCAGCAAAGTCAGCCTGATCAATGCCCGCTGGAAAGTGGCACTCATTTCAGGAGAAGCGTCGGATGGATAGGTGCCAGAAACTGCAGGCGTTGGGTCTTCAGGGGTATGAGCGAAAGTCAGACGAGTGATGGGAAAGCTTTGTATCCTGTTGCTAATTCGAGGCCAGCATGCCCAGTCCTCTCCCTGGTGATACCACAGGCCGTCGTGGAAAAGAGCTGCCCAGGGCAGTAGCTTCATCTTGAGGAAGATGAAAAGAGGAAAGTCACAAAGGTTGCTGCACGTTTTGTGTGGTTCGTTGCTGGTTTGGCTTGCATGAGCAGCTCTGTTTAAGGAAAAAGAGCTGTTTTACCTGCGAGTTAGTTTATTTTTTAGAAAGGTGTCTTTCGCCACTGAATTGCTCAGGACTTGCTTGGAGAAAATCTGTGGTTCTTTTTTAGGGTCACCCAGTGCCCAAGCACGATTTGTAGTTTGCAGGCGAACTCGCTCATCTGCGCGGTGGTGGTGCCATGCCAGGTTTCGCTCTTAGATATTTTTCTTCTCCCAACTATGAGCATGAATTTATCCCAGGCTTTCTCTGTCGTGGATCCTTGATGGATTCGCTGAGCTCACAAGTAGCCAGTGAGAGAGTCTTTTTTGCCTAATCACTTTAAAAAAGGGAGGGGGGTAACTCCTCACACAGTTAATCAAGGCCTATGTTAACAGAGCTAATGCACTCTGAAGTCAGGAGCATTCAGTGCTACAGAGGGAAGCAGGCAAGCTTTTGTCCCTGTTTGCACATACACTGTGCTACCTCCTTGACTTTAAACGTGGTGGTGTAACATTGGATGCTGCCTCTCTCTCTTCCCTCCTGACACCACCCGCTTCCCATTTCGGATCCTCTCTCCCTACGGCATCCGCACCCCCATCCCCGTTGGATGCCCATGCTGTTACGTGGGAGGGGGGAGCATCTCTCCTGCTGCAGACCTCTCCTTTTCCAAACGCTTTCAGAGAGAGCGAGTATAACTTCATGGTGTGAAATTAATACTTTGGAGTAGGGATGGGGGTTGGTAGAGGTTAATTTTGCCCTCTGGGATGTTACTGTTTGATGGTTTGGGGAGGAACAGTCAGGGGTGCCCAGATTGCCGTCCATGCCCAGGAATCGTGTGGGAACTGTGCAGCTGACTTGCTCAGGTGTTCACCTTGACAGTATTTTTTACAGCTAGACAATTATACAGTTGTATGGTGGCTTTTTTCAGATGGTATGTGAAAGATTTGAGATGCAAGAACAACTTGCCTGGTGGGATGAAGGTCCCAGTCACAGAGCTTTTGATTTCCAGCCCTGCCACTGCTTTACTATATAACCTTGGGCCAGGTTAGCTTCCCCTTCTAGTCCTCAGGTTCCTTCATTTGTAAGGCAAAGGGGTACTGTGGCTCTTTTCTCTTTTACATTTTCTTTTTCAGTGCTTTAAGCTCTATGGAACAACAACAAAAAAACCCTGTCTTGTATTAAAAACTAATGATTACAAGTAAAATTGGCACGCTGTACTGAGTAAGACGTTGCTTTTTCTGAAGAGCCTAAGTCTCAATGTATCAAACGGAGAACTGGGAGTATCATTGTCCCTACCTGACCTGTTGGAAACAGAGACCAGCTGCAGTGAATTCTCCAGAGTCATCCAGGGTGTCCCCAGCTAGTGCTGGACCTGAGCTGCTGCAGCCTTTGCTGTAGTGCAAAGCAGCCCCTTCCCCTTCCCACCACTCCTCCCCCTGTGCAAACTGGGGCTCGGGGTCCGGCTGCCTGCCACAACCCCAAACCGTTTCCCCATCTCCCCGTTTGCCTTTGCGTTTCCCCCCCGCCTGCCCATGGAGCTGGGGTGTTGGGATGCTGCCCTGGAGCCTGGGCAGAGGCTGGTTCCTATTTGGGAGCCTTGTAAATCACAGACAGCGTGGCAGTAACAAGGGCTGCTTGGCCGGCCCTTGTTAAGCAGGAGGGGGCTTGGGGCTGTGGGCAGCATTTCCTCAGTAAAACCTTCAGTTTCTAATCAACAAACACCTCTTCTGCTGCCTGTACTTAATTCAGGTCCCTTTTTCCTTTCCAGCTTTATCACCCGCCCCGCATACGCGCACGCCTCTCTTCTCTTTTATATCTTCACCTCTGGTTTTTCTTTCTTGCTCCGCTCCCTTTGCAGTGCCCTCCATCGCCACGGCACAGCTCGGGCTGTGCGCAGGGGCCTCGGTGGGCTTAGGTGTGTGGCGGGAAGCCGAGCCGACAGCTTTTACACCCCCCATATCTGATGAAGCTCTCGTTAATTTTGTTCTCCTAATGGCCCCTCCTTTGATTTACTGGGCTGTCTGAAAGGGACTTAGAGCCTTCACTCCACCAACAGGAAATTGTTATTTTAACCTGGCAGGAAAGAATTAAAAATAAATAAACAAATAATTTTTGTTTTTCCCTCCCCCCTTGAAGCTCTTTAAGTGACTTTAACTCTTTCTTTTCCTAAATAGCAATTAAGCTGTTGAGGCTGGTGGTGTCGGTGGCTACAGAAGTGTTGGCAACCAGGGGTATCTCATAGCATACCTGCCTTGGGGAGAGACAGCAGCAGAGCAGGACGCCGTCACGCAGCAGCCCTGTGGCTCCCGGCCTAACCCCCTGCCTGGGACCCCTGCCTCTGGGAAGGCAACCGGCGCGCCTGGGGCCTCCTCCGCTCTCCACCTCTGCCGCCTCTCCTGCTGCAGCCCACTCTGGCGGCGCTTGCAGGGACACCGGGCAGATCGAAAGCTGCCTGATTAATAAAGTTCCTTGCTTTGCACTACTGCAGGCTGCTTAAGGGCAGCATTTTCAAAAGAGGTCAGCTCCCATTTAGGCATCGAAATAAGTTGGTTGCCTATTCAGGGGAGCTCAGCATGTCAAGAACTGAATGCTTTTGAAAATCTGGCTTCAATTGTGGAAGCTGAGAATTTCGAAATCTGGCCCTGGATCCTAATAGTTCTTTTGGAATTGATGTTTTCATTCATTTTCCTCATTATTTTTATGCTGGCCATTTACTTTTTGTACTTCGCTCAGCTGTGAAAGAAATGGCCACATGTCCCTATTTAGAGCTCATATTCTGCCTGGAGGTTTGGGGAGGTACCATACACTTGTTGCAACACACCTTCTCTCCTCAGTCTCAGCTCAATACTGTTCAGTCTGCCCAGGGCCGTGGCCAAATTTTTTTTGATCTCCCCTTTTTTCTCCCCACCTATTGCCCTTCATCTTTTTACAGACCTGGGAGCAGCCAGTTTAGTCACTGCATCGATGTGCCTGGGTGGTCCTAGCTCACGAAGGGTCCATTACACGTTTCTGTGCCTTTGGCTTTGCCCTTCTGGCCAGAGGCTCCGAGCAATGCAGAGCTGCAGGGAGGTCTGGTTGGGAATGTCTTTGCCTACCCCCTCCCCCAGCATAGGCTCCAAGGAGCAACTCTTCTCCATCCAACATTTTTCCATCCTGCTGCCAAACCCATCCAGATAGGGGGAATGAGTCAGCTTTGCTCTGTAGGCTTCCAGCACTGAGGAACAAGACGTTAAGTCCTACCCCAAAATGTTTCTTCTGCGTTGGTGGAAGTCTTTCTATCCCCAGCAACCCTGATGGTGCGAGGTACAAACTAAACCCGTTTTTTTAAGCCTAAACTAACTCAAAGTCTTTTCCAGATGAGTGTAATTAGTGGCACGTTGGTGGTGTCAACAGTGCATGTTCTGGTGTGGACAGACCTCGGGCACTTTTATGGCTGTGGTCAGTGGTGGTTTGCCCAAGATGGCTGTGGCATAATGAAGGGTGCTTTGGTGGCTGTCTTGTATGGAGAAATGAACTTGAATAACTCAGATGGTCTCCAAGTCAATAGCTAAAGGGTCTCATACAACAGTATGTGCTGGTTGATGGGGGAAACTCTTCGAAGACAAATTGTTGAGAGTCTCTTCTCTCCTTGGAGGAGAGAGTGATACCAGGAAAGATGAGGTGTGTGGGAGGGAAGTTGCTGTCTTGTCACTTTGGCACTGGAGGTTACCCACAGAGGATTTTCACCTGTAACGGGGCTGTGGGCTGCAGTAGCTAGAGTATCAGTCTAGCTGATCTTTCTGGGTGCCTTCAGGGTATGCCTAACCTCTCTGTCCGTGCTCCTGGCCACCCAGAAGCCACGTCGGGCCATGCCGAGCTTGACCTGATTTACCCTGCCTCTCAGCAGGGCTTGTTATCTTGGCCTCATGGCTACGCTAACCATGGCTGCGTGACTCCCGGGAAGGAGCTGCCTTGCCTCGAGCCCGCTGGGCAGGCTGGCTGAGCGAGCTCACGTCGGCCTGCAAAGTGCCACGTAAAGATGCTCTTTGTGCCGTTTGCAAAGCTCCAGCTGCAGGTTACTTTACTTGGTGTTGCTTCCTTTTAAAATCGCCAGCTCAGAGATGGCTTTTCTTTTTCTTATCTCTTCTCAACTTTATATGAAAGTCTCTCCTCCATGACTTCTCCCCCAAGCAGTGCTCTGGGTGTTGGGGGGCAGAACCCAATTTGCAGAGATGCACGCAAGATGCATGCTAGCTGGATCCTTGCAGTTGTGATGTGGACCTCAGCACACCCAGCCATGGACACTGACCCCACGCTGCACTCTTGCACTTGCTGTTACCAGAGGCCAACCATTTGAGAGTAGCTTGGTGAGATTTCCCCAAATGCTGTGGTTCCTTGCTAGCAGTAATCAGCCTTGCCTTGAACGACTCACCGAACATCTCAAGGGGAGCCTGTGGTGGTCCTTACTTTGGGAGTTAGGAGGTTTAATTTTGGAGGTTATGCTTGAAGGGACTTGTCCCCTCTTTTTGACCGAGATGGTTATGGAAAGGACATGCTCAAACAGGTGATGGCTCAATCAGTGACCATGGTGGCATTAGGAAATACTGCTCTGCAGAGTCCAGGTGCTCTTGAGGATGGTGGTTGCCGCTAATGAGCTTACTGTGTATCTCCAGGGGGAACAGGCAATATAACTGCTGTTTGGGCTGGCTGCCATGGCTGGTTTGGTCTTGGCCTTCTCCCCTGCCAATGTAGACATGCCACAGGAACAATTCTGAAACGCCTTTGAGACTCGCAGGTCATCTTCTTAGTGCTGCAGCTGGAGGGAGTTCAGAATGCTGTAGCTGCGTTACGATGTCCATAGAGGGAAGTCTCTCCTTGACTTCAGCCCTTTGCCCTTGGTTGAAGTTAAATTCAGTCTGACATCCGAGGTACCTCTTGGTGCAGCCACTTAGATCTTTAACCCTTCTGACCTGGCTTGTCTGCTTTAGCGTTCGTTCATGACAGTCTGTCCAAAACAGCTGCTGCAGTGTGCAGCTCTTCACAGCAATCTGGGTTGTGACAGGTGGCCTTGGGCTTCAGGTTTTTTGGAGATTGTTGATGCTTCAGAATATGGTTTGTCCGGACAGGGTAGTTCAACTCAAAACAGGCAGTATGTTTCAGGCAGAAGAGTTAATCTGAAATTTTTCCATAGATTGGGTCTCTGAGTTTAAAGTAAATGTGTATTAGACCAAATTAGCGTAATCTGCCCTCAGCTCACTGCACTGAATTTAAACAAATTTAGAACTGGCTGTTTCTCGTCTCCTGAAAAAGGGTGCCCTCCACTTCAGAATAATTCATTGCAGAAGTGCCCTGAGAAACTTTTACATCTCCTAAGGAGTCCCATCTGGATTGAAACATAGGTATGCCCAGTAGCAACGTGGCCAGTGTCTGAGGAAGAGACTCTGAAACTGTGGGATCACCTCTGTTTTAATATAGCTCAGGACTTGTACCTACTCATTTACTTTTGTGTTCAAGCTAGAATATATTCCAGACATGGCCGAGAAGTGGCAGCAACACTTGGCAAATATCTCCAGTGATGCTTTGTTGGAAATGTTTGTGTTTTGCTCCTGAAAATTGCCTGGTGTGCATTGCTGGCACAGTACAGGCATTCGCTACACCGAATCTGAAATGGGGAAGGGGAGTGCGTATGTGTCTGTGTGCATACATGTAGATTTGTACCGAGGGCTGAGGATGGGATGTCTTGGGAGACTCACGACCATGCGTGGGGGAGAGGCTGGAGAAGTGAAGTGCTTGCATCAGTTCCTGTAGCCTGCTCAGGCCACCGACTCGGTGAATTCCTGGGAGTTTTAGGGATGTTGGTAGAGAAGCCAGGCAGGGCTGGAAAGCAGAGGGACGTCTGAGAATTTCATCCATTGTGTCTCTTGTCATCCGCAGGAATCCGCTGCCGCACCTCCACTGCATCCCCTGAGGCAGCTTATGGGACCCTTCCCTGGGCACCTCTGCCCCAGGACACACCGCATGGGATGGCAATGACACGTGGAAAGAAGAGACCCATGTCCTCCGTCCCTTGCCTCATCCTTGCAGCCGCTAGCTGCTTTGCCAGACTGAGTGAGTTTCTGTTCTTACCCATTTGTTCCACTTCGTTTTTGTTTTGCCTTGATGCTGGCTAGCATAGCCATGCCTCAAGCACGAAGTGAGATTCTCTCTCTGCTGCTTCCTCAATAGATTTAACCAAAGGTCTTGGTTCAAACGCTCCTCCAGAGGAGAAGGGGATACAGTCATCTTTGTCTAGTGGTGTCAAGAAGAAATGGAGCTGGTGTGCATCTCAGAGCACTAGGGTGGTTGTGTGGGGAGCTAAGAGGAAGGTGCAGCACACGCGGAAGCAATGGGGAATGCAAAATGTACAAGCATTGCAGTGTTTTCCTCTGTCCTTTCTTTTGCTGAGTCTCACAGAGCTTTCTTATTCCCATTTTTTTCCCTCTGTGCAGGTGAATCTCTGCAGGTCACGGTCCAACCTGCCTCCATTGTCCAAAAGCTCGGGGGCCCAGTCAGCCTGGGGTGTGTGGTGGACCCCCCCAGAGTGAACCTCACCTGGAGACTGAACGGGAAGGAGCTGGCTGGATCGGATGAGGTGCTGGGTATCCACATCGAGCGAGGGAAACTTATCATCGCGGCTCTCAACAACCACACCGTGGGGCGATACCAGTGCATTGCTCGTGTGCCCGAAGGAGTTGTTGCCAGTGTCCCTGCAGTGGTCACATTAGCTAGTGAGTAACTTTAGTCCTCTGCCATCCCCTGCATTGCTTGGGCCATCATTCATGCACCTTGAGAGGCTCATCCACACTCGCTTCTTCACGCTGGCATCAAGGGAGGGCTCCTTTGGCTTAGGCTGCTTTGTAGCATTTTTCATTGTGGCCTGGCTGTCATGTTGTGGCCCAGCCATGACCCAAGCAGTCCACCTGCACGGTGGGCTGCAGACCTGTCCTGCAGTGACAGTTTTTGCAAGACCAGAAAGAGCAGGAAATACTTGAGCGATGGGGTTTGTGTGCGTGGTTGGTTTCCTGGCTGTCATGTCACCCCATCTGGTTGCTGACTTCTTGATTGAGGTTACCAAAAAGTACCTGCAGGTGCTGATGGCCAAACCGCTGCTTTGGCTGCTGTGGGGCTGCTGCCAGTGATGGGTCGGTGTGTGCTAAGTTTTGCTGCCTTCCTGACCCACAGAAAGTGAAGTCCTTTGCCCTGCTTGTGCTGTGGTGGGTCCTGTGCTTTTTTGTGTTGCCCCTGGGTTCATCATAACCAAAGTACTGGCCCCTGTGCTCACGGTAAGGAAAGGTTGGTCTGGTTGTGGTGAGGAGGCATTCCTGAGCACCTGCGTTAAGTGGCCAGTGGCCCTCTGTGCACCATTGGGAAGATCCCTTGCCAAAAGGCAAGGTGAGGGAGAGGGATGGTGGGAGAACGATTGCATGGAGATGTTGAAGGCGGAGGCTGGGCTGTCCTCATTTGGTAAGGCAGGCACAGAAGTCGGCAGGAGGCAGATACAGGAGAGCAGAGGATCTAAAAGCATTCGTAACGAGGTTTTTGTCTTTAAGGGGCAGAAGTCTGCATTCATTACCACTGCTGTTGGTCCCGGGAGGGCGTGCTCCCGCTTTCCAGGGCTTTGCCCTTTTCCTACAAGGTTGCAGTGGTGTGGCAGCAAAAAGCCACCTTGTTTCTGAGCCACAGCTCTGAGCGAGGGCCTTTGCTCCTGTTTCTGAGCTTACCTGCTCTTCACTGCTGCCCTCTGGCATTGGCGACCGACCAAGGAGACGTGTGCGTGGGAGGGGGTGTCCTAGAGTGGGGAACTTCTCTTAGGGGCGCCTGGTTTTGGCCAGATGTTATGCTCAAATCTGAGAAAGTGTTGTATTCGAATGTGTCTGAGAAAGGGCGGCCCACGCCTGCTTGGAGATGGGAGGGCTCTGTATGGACCACCCTTGTTTAGGCAACGGAGAGTCTGATCTTCTCAGAGACCCGTGCAGTTTTTGGTGGAGCAAGTGCATGCAGAGGAGACCGCCGTCCCCTGGCAGTGACAGCCCCCAGGCATGGAAAGGGCTTCGTCTTCCCAGCAAGGGGGAGTTTGGGGCTAAGTCTTAAGAAAATGAAGAAGTGAAGATGTTTGTGCAAAGTGGGGGCTGGCTTTGCTTTAAAGCCAAGAGCTATTGGCTTGTCACTGATACATTAATCAGGAGTGAAATGTTTAGGCCAGGCTGGGTGGGAGGAGGAGGCGAGGGAAAGCGAGGGGAGAGTTGCTGAGCTCTGAAGTGGGGTGGGAGGGGGTTGTCACGGGGCTGAATCTGTCAGGGGATTTGGCCTGAGCCCCGTGCCGAGATTAAGTTTCGGAGAACACATTCCAGAGCAGAAAGGGGGCTGTGTGCGCTGGTGGCCTGATAGAGGGAAGGAGAGGAGGGGAGAGGTGGATGGGATTACCAAAGGCATGGTTTGCATTTAGGAGAGCAGGGTGTGCACAGCTCCTGAGCCTGATCAGTTCCTTCTTAGGCTGATCCCCTTTTCTTTTTTTCCCCTCAGCCCAGCCCACCACCACCAGCTCTGTCTCCCAGGGCAGAGCATGGCTGTTTGACCTATCTGGCTGCTTTGGTCTAGCATCAGTGGTGGATGGGAGACAGGTCCTAGAGCACCAGAAAGTCCCACCGTGTCCCTCAGGACAAATCAGAGCCACAACTGAGTAGTCCATCAGCCCTCTCCAGGAGCCAAATCACCTGCAGCTACTGAATTGCAACTGGAGATGGGGGTGCAAACAAGGGGGACTTGCCCATTGCTGTGGTCCCTGCCATGGCAAAGGTGCTATTGCTGAGGGGAGGTCAGGAGCACCGTTCAGTGGAACGCACAAAAGTGGCACCAGGGGTTGGATGAACAAGCAAATAATCCATCATGGAGCACCCCTCTGCCTCCAGTGCACCTCAGTGCTGCACTGCGTGGGTCCCCTGTCCTCGAGGGGAGCTGGGGATGTCAGAGGCCGTGTCCCACGCACCTGGGCAGCCTCAGGTGGTAGAGACCCCCCAGGTGTGGAGGTCTTGGCAGTCAACGAGTGAAGAGAGACAGGGCAGCCCAGGAAAGACGTGGGGTTGAAGGTGTAGGAGGGAAACCTTCTGGAAGGGTTCAAATAACGAATTTCACGTCCGTGAGCTGGAGGCTGCTTACAACAGTGGCTTTGCAATGGTCTGAAATAACAGGGCACAGATTTGTGGTGGGACCGAGTTTGAAAGCTATGGTAGCACATGTGCCACGGGCTCTCACTCCTGCTCCAGGCCTCCTCTACAGGGCCTTGCTCTGAGCTGGTTCAGTGGGGACCATGGCCCTGGAGGTGGAGAGGGAAGCCCCTGGCAGGTCGGCATTGCAGTTGATACATCTCTTCCAGATCACCTGCTGGGCTGAAAGAAAACCCTCTGGAAGTCTTAGCCCCACCCAAAAATTATTTTGCGGGGCCAGGGGGAGAGTGAAACTAGAACGTGAATGAAAGTGGAGCGGGGTGGTGGTGGTGGAAATATTTTCAAGGTTTAGGTTTATTTTGGAAGAGGACCTGGAGTCATTAGAAAAAGTGTCTTGCTAGGATTCGAGGGGTGTAGGTGACATCATCTGGCCAACTTTTGGGCTATTTCCACTCCTTTCTCTCCTCCTCCTCTGGAGGAAACACCCTCCCAGTGCCCCAGGCTGTGCATGCCTGGTCCCTCCGGGCCTCCTTGTGCTTTGCTGACAGTCAGCAAACAGATAACCATCGCTGCCATGCTGGCAGCCATAGCGTAGCCTTGGGACCGATACCTCCTTCTCCCATCTGTGGCACAGCAACTCCGAGTCCACCTCTGCTCTCCCTGGCTCAGAGGGCTGGTTGAAACTAGCATTTAATTCCTCCAGTGGAAATAAAATAGCTATTGTATAGCCAAGGGGTAGAGGGAGGAGGGATTTGCAGAAAGAGGAAGATTTCTTAAAGCAACAAAAGGAGCAGCACTTCAGGCACTACTTGGGCACTTCTGAGTCCGGTTAGAGCTGACCTGGTGCTCCATGGTCCCACACTCAGCCTTGGCAGCCCGTGGCACATCGGTGCAGATAGATACCTGCTGATCACTGCTGGCCTGGCGTGCTGCGCAAGATCAGCCCCGCATGGCCCCGAGGCAGCCCTTCGCCCGGCAGCGGTGGGCTGGAGTCTGGGACAGCTTGAATGGATGGGGCAGGAGTATTCCTGGTTTTCCAAGCCAGGTCCTAAGCCTTCATATAGCTGAGAGCTGCAAGAAAGAGAAAGGTATTTTCTCTGCCCACTTCCAGGTGGCAAATTTGCCATCACGCCAGAAGCCCTGCTCCAGCCCCTCTCCTGGATGGAGGTGCTATATGAAAAAGGTATGGCTGCAGTGGGCTCTGGTGGGGCTGGATAAATCCATCAGGCACACGAACACGGTGCTGTGGGCTGGTTCTGCAACAAACAGCAAAGGGCTCGGAAGGTCAAGAGCCCTTGGGGGAGCTTACGGGGCAGCTGAAGTGCAGGGCTGGAGCAAAGCTGGCGGGCAGAGGTGGCGAAAGCCGTGCAACTCCCAGCATTCAGCTGTGTGCGTGGAAAATCAGTGCAGTGAGCACAAGAGCAAGCCTCACCTGGATAGATGTGACATTTAAAAAAGAAAAATAGATGAGGCGTACAGCAAAGGGACTCCACCTGTTCCAGTGTATCCCCCATGGCCAGGGACGAGAGGAGTGTGGGGCGCCTGCGTCCCAGGGACGCTGTGGGACAAGGGAGGCTCATTGCCCCGTGGCCCTCGGTTGGCGCTGGCGGCGAGGGCAGCCCTCGGCTTCGCGGCAGCACGTGGGGGAAGCTGGGCCTCAACGCGCGCTGCTCATGGGCAGTGACCCTGCGCCGGGTCGGGCTGGGCATCCCCCAGGAATTTGCAGCTGCTTTCTGAAGACAGCCCCATTCATTTTCCGCCGCCTGGGCCTCTCCTCTGACAGCTCCTGGGAGGCGATGGCGGGAGGGAGGGAAGGGAAGGGGGTGGCTGCGTGTTGGAAAAGCATTTGCTGAGCAGGCATGGCAGGCTCTGGCCTCGGGGGCAGAGGTGGCGTGAGGAGGGGAGAGAAGGAAAACACAGGTGGTGTTTCTTGAGCTGGCGGAGCTGTGGCATGAGGGCTGTGCGACAGGCCCGGGGCGATGTGGGGGAGTGGGGCTGGGGCATGGCGGGGGGGATGCGCTTGGGGGCACGTAGGCCGGGGGGCTGCGCCTGTCCCGGCGAGGTGAGAGGGGGCTGGTGGTGACAGCACCGGTGCCCAGGCTCCTGCGGTGCTGACTGGACTGGGAGCAAGAGCTGTAACCCCAGGGGGGATTAGTGGAAGGTGCCTGCCCCCAGCGTGGGGGACCCCCATCCCTGCCCATTCTCCTTCCCGGGGTCCCTCCATTCTCTCTCTCACCCTTCCCTGCACCGGGGAGGACTTTCACCTTGAGGGCCAGCATTTTATTTACTACTGCTTCTTCTCCAAAGCTATTTATGGTCTCCCATTCATTTAATCTGGTCTGTCTCGGCAGCCTCGTTGCTTGGCCCCCAGCCCTGGGATTCAGCTGGTTTCCCTCCCCGATGACAGCGGCACAGCTAGCCCCAGGGCTGACCCTCCCCGCGCCCCGGCTCGCCCCATTGCGCCTCGGAGTGGGGCGCAGATGGACACAAGCAATGGCCTTTGGTTGCACTCCCTTCTAAACAAAAAAGAGAAAGAAAAAGAAAAAGCCCTGTTATCCCAGCACGGCTGGGATTGGCAGCGCTGTCTGTCTGTCTGTAGCACCTCCCAGCCGGTGGCTGGTGGATGAGGACTTGCTGCTTCCCTGTGATCAAGCGTGTCTTTTAAGGACAAGGACATGGGCTGGCACGTTGGATGCTGCCATATGAGAAGGAAAACCCAGCCAGGGGAGAAGGGATGTGGTTTCTCCCAGCTGCGGCGGGAGTTAGACGGGGGTGCAAATTGCATGTTAGACATGGGCCACGGCTGCTGCCGGCCAGGCAGCCAAAGAGGCGAGTGCCGCATCCCCCCTGGTGCCGACCCTCTCGTCCACCCCTCCCTGCACTGCCTGGTGGGGGGAGGCATATGTGGCTCCCCACATTCGGGGGGGGGGGGGGGGGGCGGCTCATTTGAAGTCCTCAGGGCAAAACTGTGTCCTAGCCCAGCATGGCAGCCTCCGTTTCGCCGTGCTGGGGCCCAGTGCAAAGGGGTGTGTGAAGGGGGGGCTCGTCCCATGCACAGGGGGTGCCCCCACCATGGGGCCGACGGTGCCCCCAGCCACCCCTTGCCAGCTCCAGCCGACCCATCAGCGTTAATGGGCAGCTGTACACGCCCGTACCAGCAGAGACCAGGGCGGTTGAGTCCGCCTGTGGCCAAAACCCACTGGCAAATAAAACAGTCTTGTTCGCTGTGGGGGAGCAGGAATTTAGGGGAGTAGTTTGGCAGGAAGCTCTTACACTTGCATATTGGAAAATAGTTTGTCCCAGCACCCACCTGATGTTTTTCCCCTCTCTCCTGCTGGTTTCACTCCGCTTCTCCGGCAGCGCCCAGTTCTTGCTCCCTCAGCCATCCCAGGATCCCTTTCCTCCGTCCTTTCCCCCTCTGTCCACAGCTTTGCCCCTCGTCCCTTGCGGCCGGGCTGGGAGGGGAAGGCACAAAGAGCCAGGAGTCCCGCTCCCCCCGTGGGGCTGCAGCACTCAGCTGTGAGAGCGGTGGGCTGAGCTGCCGTCTGGGGGGCTGCACGCGAGGGACCCCCACGTCAACCCAGCCCAAGGTCATCCCGGGGGTCCCCCGGCACGGGGACATCACTTTCCGTCTCTGAGAGCGTGGTGCTCCCCCGTGGGCTCCGCTGTGCCGGGGCCACGGCTCTGCTCTTCCTCCGGGCTCCTGGGCCCCTTCTCCCCTTCGGGGTCTGTGCGTGCATGCACGCGTGTGTGCAGATCCCTGCCAGCATTGCTGGAGCCTATGCCTTGGCTCCGAAATCTTAATTTGACTGTGATGAATCCAGACCACCAAGGCACACATTAATTTTCCTGATGCTCGTTTATATTTTGTTGATCGGAGAAATATGCGTGATGTGGGCAGGCAGACACTGGGCTCTCGCCTCTTCTCCACCTCTTTCCATTTCTGTGGCTCTTACTATTTTATTCCTTGATCAAATATAAAAAGCAAAGAGGAGAAAATATCCAGCACCCTTCCCCTCCCCAGCAGTAACGTTCATTGTTGGAGGAGCGCGCGGTGCTGCCAGCTTTTCACAAGTTAAGAGTTAACCTTCATCTGGCTTTAATACCCAGTGGAAACATGGCTCCCCTCCTCGGCTTGTCTTAAAGGATTAATCACATTTCTGAAGTTCACCCGTATTCCTTCTTTTTATTATTATTTTTTTTAATTGAACGATGCCAAGAAATTCCAGAAGTATTAAGCATGTTCGCTGCAAATCATTTTTATGACATTGCAAAACCTCCCCTTTTCTTTTCAACCTCCTCCCCTTCCCTCAGATCTGCGCCCGGGAACGCTGGCTCCCCCGGCAGCCGCCCGGCAGCCCCTCCGCACCGCACTTGGGGAGGCTTTCTCGCCGCCTTGCCAAGAGAGCTGGTTTTTATTTAAACTCCATAAAGGATCTTGCTTTAATCAGAAAGTCTGCTTGAGAAATTTCATGTCACTTTTCCATGACTGTGGGTGGGAGAAGCTTGGAGCCAGAGTTGTCTTTTGCTCTTGGAGAGCTGCTGCATTTCCCAGAGAACAAAAACACATTTTTCTGCCGGCCGGTGCTGCCAAGGGAGGCTGCTTGCCGTCCGCCCGCCGCCAGCCCTCCTGCTTCCCCCCAGCTCTCCAAACTGCCCGAGGTCGCAGGCGCCACGTCCCGGGATGGGTTTTGAGGGGCGAGGGAGCTGCTGACAGCGCGTGGCCGCGCTGTGCCATGGCGAGGGATGGGACGCGCTGCCTTAGCGTGGGGTTTTGAAAAGGGAGCGCGGTCTCGTCCGGATTTAGCAGCGTGCCGCTCAGGAGACGTGTGTTAGTGCTGGGTCCTGGGGAAGATGGGCCGGCTTGAGCCTTGATGCAACAACATGACTTGTGACCAGCTACGGGATGTGCAGTTGTCACTAGTGGTCGCCTGGGCTGGTGCACGGCACCGTAAAAATGCGTGCACGGGATTTTTTTCCTGGCACAAAACCTTCTTCCCGGCACAGGCTGACCGAGACAAACCCCGGAAGGATTTGCCATTGTGCCCAGGGAGAGAGGGGACCGGTTTCATCTCCAGGAAGCTTGGCAGGGCCAGGCTGGCGTGCTCCCTGCCCTGCCAGATCTGCGGGGTATCACTGCAGTCCTCTGCTCCTGCTTTGGAAAACAGGGAAAAACAAACACAAAGTCAAGTGCCCCTTCCCCGCCGCCCCTGTGCTTCCACTCCTGCTGCCTGCATCAGCCCCGCAGGGGGAGCGACCCTCGTCGCAGCCTGGTAGGGGGACACATGCCGGGGCGGGGTGTTTTCATGGCTGCTTTAGGAAGGGGGCAGCTGTGCCATGTAGAGGAGGAGCTGCTTTTCCTTGCAAGTCCCTGTTCCTTGAACTGGGGCATGGGAATTGCTTGGGCACACACAAAGCCTCGTGGTTAATCAGCCTTCGGCTGTGAGATATTTGATGGGAACAAGAGTGCCCGGGGCGGAGACGCTGATTGCTCAGGCACTGGGGGAGCTCAGGGCAGCTCTGGGAGCACCCAGCGCTCACACACCTTCTCCCACTGCGTCACCCGGCATCTGCGCACCCTTGAAGCAGGCTGGGCTCCCTGAGTCATGACTACAAAGTTAGCTTCTCGGTAGCAGGACAGCAGCCACGTTTGAAATAGAAGGCGGCAGAAGGACCATTTTTGGCCGCCCTTCAGTGCTGCAGTAAGTTGGCTCCTTTTTTACTCTCAGGCCAGGATTTTTCACACCCAATTTCTCAGCCGTGAAGCAGGCGGTTTCTCCAGAAGCTGTGTTTTAAGTTATCTGTTTTGTAGGAAGGAGGAGGAGAAAAAAATAAAGCTCTGAAACCAGGCCAGTTTCTCTGCTGGGGACGGAGCGGTCCTCTGCTGGCACCGCAATGAAACAGCCCCGGGTCCGCACGGAGAGGATGAACTGACACCGGGATGCTGAGCCAGCCGCTGAGATGCCCTGTTGTTTGCTCTCTCTGCAGATCTCAAAGATTTCAAGTTTGACGGCCAGCATGTGATCGAGGTGGATGAAGGGAACACGGCTGTGATCGCCTGTGACCTGCCTGAAAGTCACCCCAAGGCTCAGGTCCGCTACAGCGTGAAGCAGGAGTGGCTAGAGGCCTCCCGAGGTGAGTGTCACAGAGGTCTGTCCCACTGGGTCCCCTCCCAGGACCCTGTTTTACCCTTCCCTACCAGCAGTAGCTTTCTCTGCGTGCTGCCTCCTTGTTGTCCATTCGCCGCTGCTCTGAGCACAGGTTAGTTTAGGGGCTCTGCCAGGTCTCCCTGATGTCTCTGCTGCCTGGCACTAGGGAGCCATGTGTAACACCAGCTGCAGAAGAGGAAAGAAGGCTCTGTTCCTCCCACCACTGCATCGTTACTCCCCTGATATTTGAACCAAAAGGGGTCATTTCAGTGCTGTCAGTGTTACTGTGTTGTTTTTTTCCCTTCCCACTTGTCCACCTTTTCTCTGGGGCACTGCATTTCTTCCAGAGGGTGGGACATGTCTTATAACCATGTGCCACCTCCTCTTCGATCCCTACAGACAATTACCTTATCATGCCATCCGGGAACCTTCAGATCGTCAATGCCAGCCAAGAGGATGAGGGGACTTATAAATGTGCTGCCTACAACCCCGTGACGCAGGAGGTGAAAACCTCGGTCTCCAGCGAGAGGCTCCGTGTGAGACGTAAGCCGCTCTCCCTTCACTGCATGTCTTCTCTATAGCACTTCCAGCCCCGGGAGCATGTACCAGTGCTATTGCAGCTGGTTTTGCGTGTGAACCGACATCAGTTGCTGGGAAAACTCCTTTCCAGCAGCGGAAGGCCCCAGGGTCTGCTCCTGGCATATGTGTGTGCAAGCCTGGGATTGCCGTACCTCCTCAGGATTGGTTCTTGGTGATGGGTGAGCAAAGGCCCTTAGCCCTTCAGCAAGACGGCTTGCTGTGTGCACGCATCCCTTAAGGAATGTCCCTCTTGGCCTGCCTCACCATTTATCTACCGCGGTGCTAGCCCTACCGTCACCCCTACCTGCACTTGGCACAGGGCACTTTCCCACCGGCCACCTTCCTTCCCATCCACCTCCTTCCTCCTCCTGTCCTCACCAGGCTCCACAGCGGAGGCAGCCCGGATAATCTACCCCCCCGAAGCTCAGACCATCATTGTCACCAAGGGCCAAAGCCTCATCCTGGAGTGTGTGGCCAGCGGGATCCCCCCGCCGCGGGTCACCTGGGCCAAAGATGGCTCCAGCGTCTCCGCGTACAACAAGACACGCTTCCTGCTCAGCAACCTGCTGATTGACCCCACGAGCGAGGAGGACTCGGGGACCTACAGCTGCACGGCTGACAATGGGGTTGGGGAGGCCGGAGCCGCGTTCATCTTCTACAACGTGCAGGTGTTCGGTGAGTGCTGCTGTAGCCCTTGTTTCAGGAAGGGCTTGGACTTTCTCCACTGCTTTCAGGGGAAAATACTAGTGCCACTGTACTCTTCCTCTCCCTGGGCAAACCGCAACGTAAGGCAAACCCCTGCTTGTGGTTCTAGTTTCTAGGAGATGGGATGAATTCTTCCTGAAGGGTGGTAGTTTCTCCTTCCTGGCTCCCACCATGAGCTGGAAATGATGGATCCTCCCTTCCCCTGCAGAAGCTCTTCTCATATCATTTGTGGCACTGGGTTTGCTCTAACTCTCCATTCTCTAGTGGAGGACTGGCTGCTGCTTAGACATATTTGATATTGGCATAGGAAAGACATCAGAGTGACTTGCTTTTTGCTCTGTTCTGTAGGGAAGCAATCTATGGGGTTGGAAATGCAAGGGATACTACACCTTAGATGT
Organism: Nipponia nippon; assembly: GCF_047370975.1. NCBI lineage: Eukaryota > Metazoa > Chordata > Aves > Pelecaniformes > Threskiornithidae > Nipponia > Nipponia nippon. The sequence continues at coordinate 7,071,061 of NW_028262336.1, read as the reverse complement.
TTTTACCACACATCCTTCCCCTTCTCACAAGCATTAGGGAGGCTAAGCCTATGTTTCATTGGATTGCATTTCATCCAGGTGCTGGTGTTGTTTTAGCACAAGCGCAATCTTTGCAGACTAGCATTTCAGCTCAGAAAAATGGGACTTGTTAGGTGGCTGCTGTCATCTGAGAGGGGCAGATGGCCTTGGGCCGCCTCTGTTTGCGGTTCATGTGGATGCTGAAGGGGAGGCGCAATGAACCGGACCCCTGCGGGTCCCCACAAAGGGAGTGGGACTTGGGGGTGAGGTGGGGCAAGGATCTATCACTCTACCCTCATCCCTGCCGGGAGGAAAGTGCAAAGCTGTGACCGTGCCGTGCTCCTTGCCAAGTGGAACTCAGCACCCGTGTTTCTTCCCTGCACAGAGCCCCCGGAGGTCACCATGGAGCTGTCCCAGCAGATCATTCCCTGGGGCCAGAGCGCCAAGTTCACCTGTGAGGTGCGAGGGAACCCCCAGCCCTCCGTCATGTGGCTGCGCAACGCCGTCCCCCTCTCCGCCAGCCACCGGCTCCGGCTCTCCCGCAGGGCGCTGCGGCTGGTCAGCGTGGGGCCCGAGGATGACGGCATATACCAGTGCATGGCGGAGAACGAGGTCGGCAGCGCACAAGCCATGGTGCAACTGAGGACAGCCCAGCCAGGTAAGTCCCTCTCTCCAAGCTTGCGATCATTCAATCCCAGAGCCTAACACACAGGGAAAGAGCAGGGGGAGCTGAAGAAAGTTGTGTGTAACCCTCCCGCTTGTGTTTGAGCTGCCTTGCTCTTCCCTCCCTTTTACCCTACGCTTTGAGTGCTTTTTTGACAGGGATCTCCGTATCTCCCTCTAGGAACAGATGGTAGTGGTTTTGCTTCTAAGTGCAGTGCCATGTGTGCATACTTGAGCTATCTCTACATGAGAGGCACAGGACATCTGGGTGTAATGCCTTACCCCGTGGCTTCCTCAGCTCTGCCTCTGAGCAAGAGCATAAACCCTGATGTGGGTGGATTCACCTGGGGTAAGAGAGGTTGCTGATTCCTTGGACCCCGCTGAACTTATCCAGGGTAAGAGGGGCTTCAGAGAGGGAGGAAGCCCCGTGTGGCCAAGGCCTGTTCTCAGAGAGGCCCCAGTGAGGTGTCTTAGGTTTATAGCGGGAGAAGGAGAGATTGTTGCCAACACCTTTTTGAGTGGCACAGCAGGCAGCACTGCCTGGGACCTGATACCTCTAAGGTACCTGTGCTGCAATGGGTTATAGTGCCGGTCTTCTGAGAGGTTCAAGGGGCTCAGAGCTCTGCCTTCACCGCAGACTGGGATGGGCATTTACCCTGCCCTGACACCTTGTCTTTCAGGAGCTACACTCAACCCTGGGCGAGACGCCCAGCTGGGCTCGGCTCAGCCTCCAACACCACCTTCCAGGGACAGTGCCTTAAAGCTGCCCCTGGATAAAGCTGGACTGCCAAAGCCTGGGACGACCCCGCTGGCAGTGTCTCCACGGTGTGCAGCCAATAGGGAGCTGGTGTCTCCAGCCGAGGCCCCCATCATCCTCAGTTCTCCCCGGACATCCAAGACGGACAGCTACGATCTGGTGTGGAGACCCCGGCCTGACAGCAGAGCCCCCATCCTCTATTACGTGGTGAAGCATCGCAAGGTATCACTGTTTTGCCCTGCTCCCATCTTTCCTCTGTGCCGTTCCACAGGCGGGCTGGTGGCCTCACTGCACGTTTTCACACCTCGTGAGCAGCCGTGTTGGGGCAGGGGCACCCATCGCTCACTGGTGGCGCTGGTTGGTGGGACCTCCTCAGCTGCAGCCTCAGCCTGTTGAGGTGTGAGTACAGGCTGCAAGAGGTTTGCCGAGCTGTCCAAAAAGAGTCCATAGTGGTGCCCGTCTGCGTACGTACACAGAGGGCATATGCACACACATGTATTTCCAGTCTGAAGAGCGTCCACTTCTAATTCCCAGTTGTGTGCTTACACAAGTAGGAAGTCCTGGGGGCAGAGTGCGCAGTGACTTGCTCTGTAATGCTTTTGTCTTGGCACAAGCCATGGGGACACCTCTGCCTTGAAAGGCTCGGGCTGCAGGACACAAGAGCAGCAGCCTCTCTCTGCTGCACGTACCTGCCCTGCTCAGCAGTACCCGCGCTCCGTGACTGTGAGGAGCTGGCAGAGACCTGTCGTAGCCATGCTGAATCCTCTGGGAAGGTCCTCAGCCACCGGTTTTATTCCAGAAGCTGCAATGAAGTGCACAGTTGAGCACGTGTCTTGGCTGGTGTGAGCACACGGTGTGCTGCCAAGCCGTGCTTGAGCCCAAGGGCTTGTGCCCTCTGCGGTGCTTCTCAGCGCCACAGGCAGAGTGAGAGCTGTAGCCCAGCAGTTTCCCTAAATAGCGAAGCATTGTTGAGGTAAAAATTCTGCTTTGGAGGTGTAGAGCATCTCTTTCCATTTTACTGGGGTGGGGATAAGTGGGTAAAAAAGGGACTTGAATTTATCTGTTTGCTCCTTGTATTTCCTTTGGGTAGGTAGGGAGTTGCAGTAGAGGGGCAGGTTTTGCTTTGGGGTTTGAGTACATTCCAGATCTGGCATGTTTTGGGTTCCCAGCCACTGCAAGGCACTGTTTTCAATTATATGTGAATATATGTATCTGTTTTCCTGGAACTGTTTGATTTTGTGAAAATATGGTATAATAGGAGGCTGTTATAATCCCTACACATCCTTGAATTCTTTCTAAACAAAACTTAAGCTGAGGGTTTCAGCTAACCATGTCTTTAAAGAGCCCTTTAAAACAAAGGCAGAAGATGCCAACACAAGAACACAATAGGGCAAGCTTAAATAAAAACCCAAAGATGCCAAAAGCCTCACCAGACTATTGGCTCTGGTTGTCTGCCAAGAAGAGATTTGTCCCCCAATGGTGTATCATGTAACTACCAATTCTGCATGCGATCTTAACTTGCAGGCTGGAATTTGTCCATATTTTATTTGTTTTTCAGCGCTTCACCTGGAAGGGGCTGTGGGGCAGTGGAGGTCACCGTGGGTCACTGCAGTTTGCAGTAATGTGTTTTCAGTGTAGTCCAAATTCTCAGCTGGAGACTCTTTCTTGGGATGGTTAAGGATTGTGTGGAAAGGAATTAGTCCCAATAACCCTTAGACTTGTTTAGAAAGAGTCTCTTTCGATCAGAGATCCTTAGGATCAAGTTATATAAGGATCTGGTTTTGACATCTCTGACTGGAAAACCATGTGTGCGGAGAGGGAAGGAATCAATTCAGCAACAAAAGAAAAGGCTCTTTGTGTGAAAGATGGCTATCAGGAAAATAAAACTTACTGACAGGAGACTTACATTTGTACTGGGCAAGGGTCTGCTTCTCTGGAAAATATCTGTGGATGTCTCTTTTTTCCCTGCTTTTACGCTGCCCCTAAAATCTCAGCAGCCTGCAAGCAGTCAGATGCCACGCAGCCGTTACCTTTGTTTCTTAAGAATTTCTCTTTTTCTTTCCTGGATATTAGCAGTCTTTAGGGCTCCCCTCCCTGGCCTCACAACTCCGCGGGATCGGGAATAAAAATAAAACGAGGCAGGCATTAATCAGTCAGTGTCAAACGCTTGGAGAAGATGAATGATACGGCAGAGTCTTGGCATTTCCGTTTTTGTTGCATTGCCTGCATTGCTAATGCTCCTTTCGGCACTGGGTCACTTCAGTGTCCTGCTTATTTGCCTGCAAAAATATTATCCTTGCAGCTGGGGAGAAGGAGGAAGGTCCCACCTTGCCTCCCCCTCCGCGTGGGGAATCACCAAAAAAACAAACCGTGTTTCCAAGCCTTTCTGGGGGCCACGGCCGTACACGGCCTCTTCCCTGCCGAAACCCATGTTCAGATGTTATGATTCCTCATTTCAGCCAGACAGTGCCAGCTAAAAGCTAAAAGCTGTTCGTCAAATGACTTAGGTCCAGCTGACCAAAGTGGTGTCCAGGTACCTCATCCCATGGAAATGGCCAGTGTCTAAATGAGCAGCTCAGCAGCTGGGCTGCAGGAGAGGTTTGGCTCCTGAAGCAGCTCGAGCTTCTGGCTGATGCTGCCTTTTGTGGGCACGCCTGCTCCAGAGCTTTACGTGCATTGAGGGGCAGTGGTAGCAGAGGCGACCGGCAGAGAGAACGGAGCTGAGTGAACCTTTGGGGTCAAGAAAACGCCCTGGTGCTTGGTGATTTGTCCTGCTTATACCTGAATCCTTCAGCTTTGCAAAATCAAGCTGGAAACATCTCCTTCCTTTGCAGGCAGGGAACTGGCCTCCGGGCAGGGAAGGTAGCCCTGGCTGATACACAACCTGTCATGAAAGTTTCTGAGCTCGGTGTGGGCAAGAAGCCCAGCCTGCCCCCAGCTTTGCAACGCCTGCGTTGGTCTCTCAGCAGGTCACCAACGCCTCGGACAGCTGGGCAGTGAGGGATGTCCCAGCCTCGCAGCACCGCCTGACCCTCACCAGGCTGGACCCTGGGAGCCTCTACGAGGTGGAGATGGCCGCTCACAACTGTGCTGGCGAGGGACAGACGGCCATGGTGACCTTCCGGACTGGTAAAGGTCAAACCTTTCCCTGGGTGTTTTGCTCTGAGTCATGGGAGGGCCCCTCCGAGGGGTCCTGCCCCAGCCCTGAGGCACAGGCACCGGCCTTAGGACAAAGGGGCTGTTTCTGCTCTGGAAGCCTATCTGCCTTCAGCTTGGAGTGACTCTGTCAGAAGGAAAAGTGGAGGGTGGGGTTGAAATGGGATGGGGAAAATGAGATCTTCCCCTCTGCCTGGGTTGGAGTAAGTCCCTTCCTCCCTCGGTGTCTCAGTCGGACACCTGCAGAACTGTAGAAAATGGGTCTGGTGGGGATGTCAAGAGGTCGTTTAATCCATCTTCTGCCTGGAGACAGGATCAGCCCATGGGGGTTGTTCCCAACAGGTGCTTGTCTCATCTGTCCTTAAAAGCTTGTCCTGCACTAAAGGAAACTCCAGGCCTTCCCACGCAGTCTGCTTGGTGCCGAGCTGTCTTTCCCACTGAAAGGATGTTCCAAATGTCTACGCTAAGTCCCCCTGTCCCCTGGCTGCCTTTCATGTCCCCAGCAGGTGTGGGGAATGGCATTCCCTTTGTAGCAACCTTCCCCGTGGTGGTGGGCTTGCTCACATCTCCCCTCAGGCCCCTGTCTTGTGCTAATTACTACCTTCTCAGGCAGAAGTCTAGCAACGTTTCAAGAAAACTAATTAAAAGTTTTAGAAAATTAAATATGAAGGGGCCCTATTAACAGTTTAACAAACCTGCCCCTTTAGCTTTAGTTCCTGTCGGCAGGTTGAGTGCTTTGAGCCCCTAGGGCTGTTTGAGTCCAGAGAGTACTTACCTTGGCATCGTGGCTGGGAACATTTTCTTTGCTCATTGCAGCAAAAAATTAACTGAGACGTCTCCACGTCACTGATGCCACCTCTTCCTTCTGCACAGGCCGGCGCCCAAAACCAGAGATTGTTGCCAGCAAAGAGCAGCAAATCCAGAGGGATGACCCAGGCACGAGCACTCAGAGCAGTAACCAGTCCGACAACAGCCGTCTGTCCCGTAAGGCCCTCCCCGAGCTGCACAAGGAGGGAGGGCGAGGGGTGCTGGGTCCCTTGTGGGTGGCAGCGGCCAGGCCGTGCTGGGGTTGAAGTCTCCACTGGGTAAAGCAAGACTGTGCAAAGCTGGATGGGTGGTCTCTAGCTCCTGATGAGGAGAGGTCCTTCTCGGACACCCCTGCTACTGTGCTCGGCAGGCAGTCTGTCTTAGGAGAGCAGGCTGATCCCACTGCCTGTCCCCAGCGTTAACACAAGGGCTTGTCAGAAACTCTGTCTCTTGCTGAGTTTCACAGGGAGGGTTCAGAAAACCCTGCTGTGGAGTTCGCGAATGTGCGGTGCACAGGACCAACAAGCTGCCGTGCACCGGTGGGTGCTGGGGAATGCGAGGGAGAAAGGGGAACCAAGTCCCTGCAGGTCCTGGCATCCTCCTCTCTCAGCCAAGCCCTGACAAGGGGCAGTTAGTGCCCGTTCCAGGGGTGGAATGTGCTCCATTTGGGGATTTTGCTGCACTGGAGAAACATTAGTTCCTTACTGGTTAATCCAATTCATTGTTTCCCACCTTGTGTCTGCCATTACTATGCCACCAGGGCCATTATCCTTTCTGTGAAGTCCCCTCCTTCAGTCCCCCACACTCATTCATGTGTTGCCTTTTCTTTCATCTCCACAGCTCCGGTCATCTCTTTCCCTCCCATCTTTTGATTGTTTTCCTATCAAATTACATTTCTACAGTTCGGAACAGGTCTCCCCCCGCTCACTGCTTCCACATCAGCCAGGCCTTTCGCTCTGTCTCCAGCCCTGCATCCACACCTCTCACTGCTCTCCCTCCCACGATGGGTGGACACACCTCAAACCTTGTCTCATCCTACGTTGAGTTGTGAGTGGGAAAGGAGCAAGATGCAAGCAGGAGTAAAAGATGTTTGCAGGGCACAAACTGAAAGGAGTGAGGATTTGGGGGTGCCGGCTCTAATGAAGAGAGAAAGAGGAAGGCATTCAGGACTTAAAGAGCATGTGGGTGGGTGCAATGCAGGTAGTCCTGCACCCACATACCTCTGAGCTACAGGGTTCTCCAGACAGGGTGTAAGGCACGTGTTTTGTGTCCTGATGTCTTTCTGTGCCCCTTGCAGCTCCAGAGGCACCGGACCGTCCAACCATCTCCATGGCATCAGAGACATCTGTGTATGTGACCTGGATCCCCCGTGGGAATGGCGGGTTCCCCATCCAGTCTTTCCGTGTGGAATATAAGAAATTGAAGAAGTTGGGAGACTGGGTCCTGGCCACCAGTGACATTCCTCCCTCTCGCCTCTCTGTGGAAATCCCAGGCCTGGAGAAAGGTAGGCAGGTGTTCTCCTCCCTGCTTCCTGGAGGTCTGTAGGAATGCTGTGCAGTCCCTGTAGGATGGTTAGCCATCTGTCACGTCATGCCTAGCCCCGGCATGTGCGAGCAAAACAAAGCCTCCCTGGCTCCAGCCTTAGATGCATGGGGAAAAGCTGCAGATGCTTCTCCAATTTCTCCAGCTGCAAAGACCAGCATAGATTTGACCTCCCTCAGGGAGGCTCGCGCATGCTTTTCTGTATTACAGGATATAGTTACTAAAGGCATTTGGTTTTGCCATTTACTAGGCAGGACAGAACTTTCCTTAGCCACAGGCAAGACAGATGGGCACATAATTCCCATTGCACTTCACATGAGAAAAGATGGCAGCAGTGAGCTGGACAGCTTAAAAGGGCAACATATCTACCCCAACTTAAAACAATGTTTGGGTAAAAATCATTTAGGCTTTGAGCTTTTAACTGATGTTTACGTACTTAATTTCTGTGTGGTAGAGGAAGGATGCCTTCCCATACCTGCTTTCAGGTCAGGACATCCTTTCAGGCATCTCTGAATCCACCCACACACCTTCCAGAACTGCTACCTGACCTCTAGACCATCCAGAGAGGAACTGGGGAAGGCAAATAAAAGCAGGCTCCATCTAGCACGTGGCTGAAATCTGGCCGTTCAGTGTTTGTACTTCAGACAAAACCTCTCTGTAGGCTCTCTGCCTTCTGGAGAAGACGTAGCCCCTCTCCACAGTCAGGCCTGTGCTGACAGTAGAAGTCTTGGAAGACTCCAATCTCTGCAACTCTTTTATTTCCCATTTTTCCCCAGGCATGTCCTATAAATTCCGTGTCCGGGCACTGAACATCCTGGGAGAGAGCGAGCCCAGTGCAGCGTCTCGGCCATACGTGGTGTCCGGGTACAGCAACCGAGTCTACGAGCGCCCTGTGGCCGGGCCGTACATCACCTTCACAGATGCCATCAATGAGACCACCATCATGCTGAAGTGGATGGTAAGGTTTGTAGGGGCCAGGGGAGATCTCTGGCTGTGCAGCAAGCAGGTGTGTGGGTGCCACTTGCCCAGCTTACACATCTGCCAGGTTACCCCACTGGAGCCTGCCACCAGCACAAATGGATCTGGGATCCAATAGCTCCCTCCAGCATAGGAGGACTGGGCTTGGGCCACATAGAAGTGGGGAAGTCAGAGAGCCTAGGAAATCCTTTTTGTCCGAATCCAGCATTGTACACAGGAGGCATTTCAGCAGATAACCTCAGGGTCTTGACCATTTTGTTCAATAAGCACAGTTCAACAGCGCACGGTGCGGCTGCTTGCTCTCCTGGCCAAATTCCTGGAATCCATTAGCACCTCTGTCTGTCCCAGTAGTTTCCAGCAGATATGTCCTTCACTCTCGCTTGCTGGGTAGCAGTCCTAAGTGCTGATAGTCATTTACAGCAGTCCACCCCAGAGGATTTTTAGGAGTGGGCAGGATCTTTTGGATCACAGGCCCAGATCCAAATGTTTCCAACAGCTTAGAGCTTACTCAGAGGGACGCATTGCCCTCTTCTCTCCCAGCAGCTTCTAGCCAGAAGCTGCTACAGGGCAGGATGGGCACTGCTGTTCATTTAAACGCAAACAGTAGCTGATAAAATAGTGGGTGAAAGACAGCAAGAACACATGGAGCTGGGACAGTACTGTCCTGGGTGGGGGAGGAACAGAGCTGTCTTCAGAAACACGAGTCCTGCATTCACCGGTTCGTGGCAAGATGCAGTTTGTCTGGAAGCCATGAGCCTGCTGCAGTCAAGGTGAAGGTGTGCTTGTCCTTGCCCAGCTGAGTCACTGTTGCTGAGGAATTTTTTCTCGGAAGCGTTGGCTGTGGCTGCTGGGAGGGAGAAGAGTACTGGATGCTTGGGGTGACAGGACCAGACTCATGGCTTGTCTGTTACCTGAGAGAAGCCAGGTGTCAGAGTATAAAACAGCTCTTGGAAGGAAGCCCTTACTGTGCAAACCAGTGGCAACACAAGGAAAATCCCCCTGCTGGGTCTTCCTTTTGTCCCATCCCATTTATCCCCACTGCTCCTCACAGAGTACAAGATGAAGTACAGACATCTCTGCTAATTTCTACTCTCCCTCCTGTTCCCTGCAGTATATCCCAGCCAGCAACAACAACACTCCCATCCATGGTTTTTACATCTACTACCGCCCCACTGACAGTGACAACGACAGTGACTACAAGAAGGATGTGGTGGAAGGTAGGAGATATTGGGAGACTGATCCCAGCTGTTGATTCCTCCTGGAAGAGTACTTGGCCAGAAGGAGCCCTGTGCGCAAAAGGCACAAGGCTGCTGCTGTCCAGGCCTCCTTTACCTGGCACTGCCGCAGAGCTGGGCCGACTGTGTGTTCCCCAAGGAAGCTGACGGCACCGTGTGTTCCCTCCTCAGGAGATCGGTACTGGCACTCCATCAGCCACCTGCAGCCAGAGACCTCGTATGACATTAAGATGCAGTGCTTCAACGAGGGTGGTGAAAGCGAGTTCAGCAATGTGATGATCTGTGAAACCAAAGGTAACCAGGGCACCTCTGGGAGCGCAGCCCGCTGCCTTCCCTGCCCGCAGCTGTCGGAGCACAGCAAGGCAGGTACCATCCCTGCCTGATGGCGCGTCATCCAAGCTCAGGCAAGGAGATGGAGGCAGCACTGGGGAGAAGAGAGGCGTAGGTTTGTTGGTGCTGTTGCTCAGTGTGTGTGATATACCCACACCAGTGCTCAGACCCCTTGGGCAAGAGTCCGTCACCATTTCCCTTGGAGTAGTAGTTACCTTTTGTTTTCCTAACCGTCACATAAATGGTGGCTGGAAGCAGAAGGGCTAACTTTCCCTTGCTGTTCCGAACTCCTGAGTTTCGTTATAAGCAGGTCCCATGTTGTCTTCCAGGCAGCTGCACTGTCATGATAGGAACAGCATTAAGTCCAAGTGGGTGTTTTGGAGAAGCTATTGTCCTTTTTCCTTTTGCTTTAGCAGCCCAAGAGCTTGGCAGCTCTGTAAGCCAAGCACACAGGACTTGTACTGCAATACGCATCAGCCTAGGAAATCCTCTGGCATCCAGGAGCACTTCTTTAAAGCCGCTGTAGAAGTCTGTTCACTCCCCAGCAGTGCAGACATCCTGGAGCGTGCTGCTCTTCCACCCGCCAAGTCTGTGTCTCACGCTCCCTCTCTCTCTCTTCCCTTCGCAGCTCGGAAGTCTCTTGGTCTGCCAGGTCGTCTTCCACCCTCAACAGTGCCGCCCCAGCAGCATCCCCCACTCAGTGGTGGGCATGGTGGCCTGGGGACAGGAGCCATGGTGGCCCGTTCCAGCGACTTGCCATACTTGATTGTAGGGGTCGTGCTGGGCTCTATCGTACTCCTCATCGTGGCCTTCATCCCCTTTTGCCTTTGGAGAGCCTGGTCCAAGCAGAGTAAGGGTTCTTTCTTGAGGCCTGATTTACAAGATATGCTCTGCCCTGTGGGTAGGTGGGTCAAACACCCCAAACGTGAGGGCTGCACATTCTGGGAAGGAGGGAGAGGGTGGGCAGAGGGCAAATCCCAAATGTCCTGTGGAACCCGGTAAAGACAAAGGCCACCATTTGTCCCTTGTCCTGCTTACCTTGCTGAGAAGGAACCCTGGACTAGAGCAGGTGGAAAGGGGCACTCCCTTTTCCTTCCTGTAGAGCTCCTTTCCACCATTTGTCTTCAAGGGTGCTTTGGGTGCCAAAACAGCCACCTGATAGGACAGCCTAACGCTATCCCTGCTGAGCTTCAAGCAGCTCAACTTGACCTCTGTTTTTGGCCTGAGACTTCCTTTTTCTTCCCTCTGCAGAGCAAACCATCGACATGGGCTTCCCAGGAGCGGGGCTGCTGGTGTCATCCTGCCAGTACACCATGGTGCCTCTGAGGGGCATCTCTGCTCCTCGTGCCAATGGACATCCCTATGTTAACGGGCAGCCCTACGCCAATGGGGCGCACCTGAATGGCATCTGCCCTGCTGCAGGAGTGGGCTATGCAAGCACCAAGCCCCGAGATTACAGTCCAGACGACGTGCCACAGGTATGTCCACACCCGCGGTTAACAGTTGGTTTGACGTGAGCTGGAGGCTGTGGTTATGGTGAGAGGGCTTCTCCAGACACGCCTGGCACCCTTTGCAGCACGTGGAAGTGGCAAGACTGGCTTCTTAAAAGAGATTTCCCCTTTGCAGTGGAGTCTGAGACGTGGGAGGAACAGGGAGGTCTCCAAAACACTGGTGAAGAGGTGGTTTCTTGGGGCAGTGCCTCTAAGTATGGAGGAGACAGTCAGCAAAGGCTACTCTTAAGGGAATGGTTCCTGTTTCTCCTGAGCAAAGCTCACAGGGACGGACAATGCTGAGGACAGTGTGTGTAAATAGTAACACAGGCCAAGGCAGTGCCACGGCTGAGACTATAAACTGGTTATCACTGATTCAGCAGTAAGCGTGAAGTGAGTTTTTCAGTGCTCAGTTCCACTCTGTTCTCTGTAGCAAAAGAAACCGTTTCAGCTTTCTCTGCCTTCTGTCATAAGAGCTTCACCAGTCTGTCCCATGGCTCTGGCTCCCAGATCAGCACCTGCCTCTTAATGCTGCTGTGTAGCGTTGCTCTGCTGAGAATCCTTCTCTCTCCTTCCAGTCACACGAGGAGACCAATGCCTTGCTGCAGGCGAGAGTGCTGCAAAACGGGAATGCCCAGCAAGACTACCAGCCCTCCAGGTTAGTCCTGGCTTACGGAGGGGAAGAGTGGAACAATCCAGTGGGACCCACAAGTCTACATGCTCACAAAAGCTCGCCCTCAGCATGCTCCCATCTGTCCCACTTCACTTGGGAAACAAATCCATGCTCCAGCACTAGGCCTTCTTGGTCTGAATTCTCTTCGTACAGCTCATTCCCCTTATGGTTTGAGGGAGGGATAATTTAATTTTTGAGATGGCCAAGACCTACTTCCCCCTGCCCCCTTTTCCTCCCCCTGCTCCTAAGTGGGAGACTGAAAAGTAGGATGAGAGAGATCAGCATAAACTGCTGAACACCTGCCCCGGAATCTGGCCAGGGTCCAGTTGCAGGTGCTTTGTGTCTCGCTGTTCAGATGTCAAGTCATTATTCCCATGCTCCCTGGGAGGCAGTATTCCTCCCAGCTCCCGTGGCACTTACTAGATGATACCAGGGTGCCATCACCTCATTCCCATCCCACAAGTACATCCCAGTTTCTGCTCTTCCCCTCATTTAGGAGTGCTTTGTGTCATTGCATTGATGCAGCTTGCTGAGATGTTACATAGGTCGTATCTTTCAAGAAGGAACGATCCGTGACCAGCGCTAAACCTCTTTGTCTGCCTCCCCAGATTGCCCAACTCAAGAACAGAAGACAGCTCTTTCCTCTACAATCTCCCGGATGACTCCACTCACCAGCTGCTTCAGCCACAAGATGACTGCCCTCACCTTCAAGAGCACTTTGTTGGCCTCCATCATCCAATGATGGGCAGCAAAGTGGGAGGCCCTAGCCTGGATGGTCGACGGGATCCCCTGTTCCACCAAGGTCAGTGGTCTGGAAAACTCGGTGCTGGCTTCATTTCATCATTTTAGGCTGATCTTGAAGGGAAGTTTCACTGTAGAGCCTCTGATGGCTCTGTTCATGCTCGCGTCCGCACTGCAAGGACAGTTTTAACACTGCACACAACAGCAGCCTGGAAAGGCCGCACTAGCAGCTGGGGACTGTAAATTGCCTCAGTCAGTTCTAGAGGACAGATTTCTCATTTCTCCAAAAGCTTGAGCTGTTTGCTGCCGGAAGGGCCCACACCCGCCTCCAGTTGCAGAGACGCTGTCCTTTAGTCCTTCTTAACTTTGCATTTTCCAGACTGCCAGTAAAACAAGAAGGTCCCTGAAAAATGATGTGAATCCTTCTCCCTAGGACCTGATCCATTGCTCCACCTGTAGCATGGATCGAACTTGTTGTGTGCAAGCGTAGGACCAAACTCCCACATAGCCAGGACTTTGAGAATGCAGTTCCTCCTCTTTGATGAGAGTACCTGTCCTCTCAGTACGTGTCAGTCCTGCTAACTAGAAAGCTACCACAGCATCTCTCATTTCCGTATGCACTGTAATCGTTTCTTGCTCCTTTCCCTTTCAGGAAGCCCTTGCTGCCTAGGCCTGGTGCCAGTTGAAGAGGTAGAAAGACTAGACTGCTGCCAGTCCAGAGATCTCCATCCCCAGAACCCAGCGATCACATCTTTGGGTCAGGACCTACCAAGGCATCTGAACAGCAGCCCACCACCACTGAGGCCCTTAGAGACTCATTTTCCAACTAGCTAGGGACCAAGCTGCCTTTTGCAAAAGACTTATTCTAAAGAGAAAAAGAGAATGGGTATTTATTTTTGTATAACACTCCTATTTATATATTTATGCACCTGTATATAGATGTATATGTGCCTTTTATAATGCTATGGAGACAGAAGGCATCCTCAGCAAGGTCACAGGAGGGCCCAAGAACCAAGGCGGCAGCTGTCCGTGGCCCCAGGCTGCTCACCAGAGCACAAGATGGAAACAGCAGCACGAGAGACGTCGCAGGACGTGGGTCCAAACAGAGCTGCCGCCACCGACATCTCGCACCCTCTTGCAGTGAGGGCTTCAGGAAGGATAATGCTGTCAAAAAGGTCTTTTCCTCTCCCCCACAGGAAGGCTTGTCCCAGGAACAGGCTCCTGTGAACGGACTGGAGTTATGCACTCTGCCTAATAAACTTAAACAACCCTTCACATACACGCCATCTGCAGCCGCGTATCTGTAAAGACAAACCCACGCTTTAACATCTAAAATAAAGGCTTTAGTCTTTTCTGGGGCTGGTTGTATGCTAAATCCTCCCACAGAACGAACCTACTCTTTTTTACTTGCAGACAGACAGCAAGCAGAACACCTGGGGAAAGGTGACATTTTCCTGCAGTTACAGTTTTCCAAATAGCCACCCACGCGCGTCTTCTCAATGCTGAGCTCAGGAGAAGAGGGACGGCCACTACCTGTGTCAGTGAGTGACCTAAAACTTCTAGGGAGGAGCGCAGCTAGAGGACGTTTTCACTTATCTCCAAGGACAGCTGCGTGAGTTTGGTGATGATGGGGGGAGGCAGACAGACACCCAAATCCCCACAAATGTTTCCTTATCCACCACACCCCATCCCAGGGTTTTCCAGCTTCCAAAGCTTTCAGCATCCAGGCCTGTGGATAAGGGATAAGCGTTTTCCCTTAAGGAAACCGGATGCTCAGCACCTTTGCGGGGCCCCGCCGTGCGGGCAGGCAGCACAAGTACCCTTCCTGCGGTTGTGCTGGGGCCAGCAGGGGCAGGTCTTGTGCCTGGCTGGGATATGGTTGGATCCTGGCTGAATGCTCCTCTGGCTGGTGTACGAAGACCAGCGGCACAAGGCAGGGAGTGGGGAGGAAGAGCAAGAGCAGCTGCAGGTTGTTCAGTCTAGTTAATTAAAAACTAGCAACAAGCCCCAGGCCTCCCTGTGCACCCTCAGAAGCTTTGCACTGGAAGAACAGTGCAACACAGCTGCTCTGCTTTGGGGTCGAAGGAAGTTTTCACAGTAAGACAGGGTAAGTGCTGTAAATGATCACACGCTGCCACAACACCGAATGCCAGAGGCAAAAAACAGAATAAAACCCGAAAACATACAGAGCCTGGCTCACTCTCGCTCTGATCAGGCAAACCAGTGGAATTACAGGCCGACTTTGTGTTTGCTCTACCCTCCTCACACCAGGGAAATACCACGTCCTGCGCTATAGTGCAGTTTCCCACTGCTACAGAGCAGAGGCAAGGGGGAAAGTCTTTGACTGGCTCCATCGGAGCACTGTAGGCCCTGAGGAGGAAGGTCCCTTTGCTTTCTCCAAACACGTAGCACTTCCCTTGGCTCTAACTCGCTCAGTGAGCGGAGAACCACCATTGCTGCTAGGGTGCTCAACAAATAACAAAACACACCCTTAAGGCAGACCTCTCGGTATTTTTGAGAACACAGGTACCAAAGCTGTGTCGGCCCATGTGAAACTCTCATATCCAGCCTTCGACAGCCACTGTTCCGAAGAACAGGCATACACATACTTGCGCACACACACGCAGGGCGTCTGCCCAGTGCAAACCTCTGCGATGGCCTGGTAACAGCATTTACTGGTTGTATTTGCACTTTTTTATTCCGTATCTGTCACTACAGTCATGTTTTGATAGGGGAAACAAATATAACCCTTTACAACGAAACCCCTGCATAGCCAAAGCAATTCATGTCCCACTTCCAGGGATTACTACTGCCACAGTTTACCACGTCCATTTTTAAGGCACACGTGGACTGTTAGTTACCGTTTCTGGCGTAACAACAGGGAATGTTTCAGCTGGTGTCTCAGAGTCCTGTGGTGATAAAGGTTGTAGAAAGAGGCACCCATCTTTTCTGCTGAGGAGAGCGAGTTCTTCTCTTAAGCACCCATCTTTTCTGCTTAGAAGATTGATTTCTTTTCTCAGGAAGGCTGTGTCGTGAGCCATGCGCTTGAGTCGCGACTCCAGCCTGGCCTTCTCTTTGATGTCAGTAGTTCGGGGGCCCTGAAATTCTACTCCCTGTAAGGAGAGGAAAAAAATAACTCCTATAAAACATGGGAAAATGAACGGTGGAAATTTATTTCAAGCAGGAAAGTGAAGCTTTCCAAGAGGCAGGACAGTTTCATGACTTCTGCGCTCCTCAGTCAGAACTACCTGGACATCAGAGTGAGGGACCACGACCTTAGACTCAGACTGTCACAGCTGGCTGCCTTATTCCCTAATACAGAGCAACAAAAGCACTTTAACTCATTTGGCTGTTTCCACGTAACAAAGGAATAATTTTGACCTGCTGCAAGACATTTTCTCATTAGAAATAAGCTGAGTTTGTTTCAGCATTAGAAAGCAGCTAAGTAAGAAATTAGCAGAGAAGCTACGGTATGGCCTACTTCACGATCAGCTCATTCATCTCCCTTTCTACAAGACCTGGAGCAGCCGTTCAGCCTGGGCCACGAGGCAATATTGGCCCGAACTGCGGAGCAGGATCTGAGACCGGAGAGCTGGCGAGGGCCAGATGATCCCTTACCCATTTCGGAACAGTCCCAACCCTGCATGCAGTACAGCAGCTAAAAGGCTTACCAGACCATGCTTTAGTGAATCCAGCTTAGCTTCGAGTTGCTGCTTTTCAAGGCAGAACCGGTTCAGCTGCTGCAGCTTGCTGGTGTTTTCGTTTGTCAGCTTCATTAGCTGCTGCTGCAGGTCTAAGATTCTTTCCTACAACGATAGAAAAGGTTGAGCTGGGATGAGAGAGGACAAAAAGCGTGACGTGGGGAAAACTGCTAGGCACAACGCAAGGGTCACAGAAGGGAGCTAAACAACGGGCTGATCCTGCATACGCCACCTGATCCCACAGTACCTTCCGTGCAACCTGTCCTTTTCTTCTTTTTTTTTTTGTAATAGTGCAAATGCATAAGTATTTAGGTAAAGCAGTTAGGCAAAAGCGTAGGAAAGAGAAAACCATGAGGTACATAATACTTTGCTAGGTATTACGCTGGTTCCTACACCTGCCCCAAGCCAGCATAGAAGAGGAACAGAGAAGGCCGGGGCTATGAGTTTCCACTTTGGGATTTGCCTCTCGTATCCAAATCTAGAGGAAGGACAGGGCTTCTTTGCCTAGCTACAAACACAGGACAACCAGGAGAGTGAGGAACTGCAAATCCGCTTGACGGCTCTGCTCTCCTGGAAATGTGTCACGCTGCACAAACATGCAAGTCGTGGCCAGGACGGTTCATTACAAACCTACTTGTGTCCTTGCTGACGTCAGCTAGAAAAGTCTTGAGCCAGATCTAGATGCGTGCTGTGTTGAAGGATACCAGACGAAATTCCCTAAGGAGCAGTGAATACCCACCAGCAAGGCTAAGCCTGGAATGTGTTGCCAACTGACATGAATAGGAAAAAGTAGCAATCTCAAAACCTATTAGATATATGTATAAAGGTGCTGATTTTCTACTGCTCAGGAGGGAAGAAAAAAAAAAAAAAGAAAAATCTTAAGCCAATTTAAAACAAGAGGCATGATACTTTCTCAAAGAGAGATTTTTCTGGATCTTTTGTGATCCACCCTTGACCGTTTCTAATTTTTCTCTCTCCATATTTTTAGAAGGACAGAAAACGACAGCACTCTGTAAGGGCAGCATAAGAGCGTTGCCTGCTTGCACCACGGTAGCTGAGTCTTAGGCCCGCCAGATGGGGACAGGCACTTTTCAGACTGCTCAGACTAGCATACTAGGCATGAGCCTAGTACCCAAATAGCTCATCACCAAAGGCGGTGGGAGGAGGCAGTGGGTGCCGAATGCCAGCTGAAACCCGAAGGAAAGCACTCTAGAAGAGCTTCACGTAGGGACTGAGCCAGAAGGATGCATTTGAGGAAAGTCAAACAAGGAGGTCATCAGCTATGTCCATGAGAAAATAGGATGTGTAGCGGTAACTGGAGCAGAGGTAGGAACGATGATGGGAAATGGGAGATGGACGTTATGGTCTATTAATGACAGGTGAAAAAAACCAACATGAACATGTTCACAAAGGATTTTGGTGTAACTGTTCAGCCCCAGGGAAATGGAGCCTTAACAGATCATTGTAATGCATACGTCTTCCTGCTTTTCCAGCCCCTTACCTCCCACTCTTTGAGCTCCTGGGAGTGCGCATATTCTTTCTCCATTATTTGCACTTCCAACTCTTCCATGCGTATGTTAACAGAGTGTGCTTGAACTGCTTCAAAATCAACCAGCCAGCCAAACTTCTTCATCATCAGATGATTGCACTTCTCTTCTAGTCCTAACAGAAAGGGCATGGCACAAATGGCAGAACTGTCTGTCTTTGGTTAATAAGAATTTCTGCTTTACCCCCAGCTTTTCGTCTGAACTCTTTGGTATTTGCTCTGTAATAACTAATTCACACAAAACCACGCAGAGCTCACAACTGAATTGTGCTGTCTGTCCTTGCCCATGGTCACTAAGCCACGCTCTAAGCCAGTCCTAGTAAGCCACTCGCACACCAGAGGCGATAACAGTGCCTCTGCAGCTTTGATGGTGCTAGACACAGCTTTGGGTTTGGTCCTTGGGACAGCGTTTTGAATGGGGCTTGTTTCGTTCTTATGTTACACAGAGGAGGAAATTGCCAAAAAAAAAAGCTTACGTGGCTTTGGGGCAAGTACTTTTTCCCTAGTAGTTCCAGTTTACAGCCAGAAATAGCAATTGTGTGTCCTGACTTCCAGTGTCTCACCTCAGTCAACTCTCCTTATACTAAGTTCCCAAATTATTTAACAGCCCACTGACTCTGCAGTGCTGGAGAACTACCAGTACTTCATCAAAACAGTCCACTTGATTTGCACTTTCTGTTTTATTTTCTGCAGTAACCAGCTGTGAGATCTGGGCAAGTGTAAAGGCAGACATCTGTTGAGTTTCTCACACCCAGCGAGGGGGGCAGGATGAGCATTAGTATGCTGTGCTGTTCAGAGACTGTTACTCACGTTGAATCTTTATCGCCATCTCCTTTTTGTCCTGGACAAGCTGCTTATGTTGTTCCTGGGCCTTCTTATAGATCTCTCTTTGCATTATCTTTTCGTTATGTAGGTCCACAATTCTCTTCCGCAGATACTCTAAGGACTGGTTGGTAAACACCAAAGCCTGGGAGAAGTCACGAGGCATCTCCCCATTAACCAAGTACTCCACCTGTGAGAAACAGCCATAAGCAAGGCTGACTTGAGTTATTAAGGGTGCTGGTGACCTCTCTGGATAGCAAACGTGTGAGCTTTAGAGAACTAATGACTGAGGTAATAGTAAGCGTGGGCAAAAGTCTCACGTTTTGGGCCAGGGAATCGCTACCACTCAGCAAAGCTCAGAGACTACTCAGAGCTGTGATGGATGCCTGCGTATAAAGCTGTCTGCCCCTCTGTAGCACCTGGAACAAAGAGGGAGCGAGGGACTCCCTATCGACTGTCTGCGCTTTTGAACGATTGGGGAGCTGCAGGATTGCGTAGTCAGGCCTTAGACTCTTCTGGCTTTATTACCAACCTTTTAATGAAGGGAGATGGAACAAATGGAGAGAGCTGAGCTTGCCTTAGAGGTGTATGAGCCAGAAGCCTGTCTTCTCTCTCTGAGGACAAGATTTAGCCCAGAGGAAATAACAGGATTGTCTTGAGTTTTCCTCTTCATTTTCTACTTATCATCCCTGTGCTAACAGCTGTGTAGATGAATGCATTGCATCCAATCCAGCATTCTTGAACTGGGCAAAACTCCCATTAGTTTCAATAGTTTGGGGCCTTTTTTTGTTGTTGTGGTGGGTTTTTTTGTTTTGGTTTTTTTTGTTTGTTTGTTTGTTTTGTTTTGTTTTTCCCCAGGAGAATATCAGTAGGTATGGACCTGAAGGAAAATCCCATGCCAAACCTATAAACACTTGAAGACAATGCACATTTCAGCAATGGGCTGACCTGCCTGTCCTTACCTCTTTTCTGTCAGTATGAGAGTAGAGAAGGAAAAAAAAAATAAATCTAGAGGAAATAGCAGCGTGAAGTTCAATTAATGGCACTTCACTCCCAGGAGATGATGGTGAACTAGGAACTAAGGGCCCCAAAGAACAGTGATGCCATTGTTTAGGTGTACATCAACCATTCTGCACCTGCAGATGCACAACATCTTGAATTACCTGATGGAGTTTCAAAGGCACAACTACATAGAGCTCATTCAGCCTCTGCTGCTTTTCCCACTGAAAGGTCTCCAGTTCCCTCTCTGCGGTGTCCAGACTGGTTTCCACTACTTTTGCCTGCAGAAAGACAAATTGTGGACAAACACAAATCCTGTGGTACTCAACTACATAAGGCAGCAAGGTTCTACGTTGGAGTCCCTGATCCAAAGGGAAAGAAGTATAGACAAAAATGCTCTTTTTACATACTATGATAGATGAGTTTCCTAGGCAAACACAAGGGTCATCGACACAGTGAAGCAAGATTCTATCCTGAATACCTCCGTACACATGTACACTCATAAATGTCTCCTTAGTAGAGAAGCCCTGTGTGTATCAAGAGACAGCTGCTTTGTTTAGTGTCTAAAACAATTCTAGATCTACCGAGCCTGCAAGATATTTTTTATTGTGTTATGCCTGGAAATGCTTATTGATTTTGCATGAGAAAGAAACAATTCCGACTCAAATGTCAGACCCCAGGGTGAATATGTGGCAGCTGGCACTTAGGAAAGCCTTTAAAAACTAAACAAAAAATGTTGTAAGTTAAGCATATTTGATGGAACATTTTTGAGACACAATAAAAGCAAGACTTGCATAATGTTATTTTGGCAGAACTCTCTCCATCCCGGATAACCCTTCAAATTAAGATATTTTTGAATTAATATAAATCAAATGTCTTGATGAATGCAGGAGCTCAGAAAAGCTAAAAGGAAAACTTGCACCAAGTGAGTTTATTCAATGATTACTGTGACACAGAGCAAAAAGAAATAGATGGAAGAATAGCATTTTTATGCATTTATATTAACCTGCATTTGTGTTAGGATCAGGATTCTTTACTCTCTCCATCCCCATACACCTGCAGAGAGGATGGGCCAGGCTACATCAGGTGTTGCATCTGAACCAGAGAACCCAGTTTCTGCTGCTGCACGATGGTTCAACAGCTGGGAAGGAACTGGACCCAAAACCTGGCTCCAGCCCCACAGCAGCTAAGGTTGAGCCACCTTGGTTTGCCCTTTGCAGGAGGACAGGTGACCCGTGTTGAGCTGCCTCGGTGCTACCAGAGATATCTCTACCCAAACTGAGGCCTCTCAAAGGGTTAGAATTTTGTTTTTAAATCTTAGCCAAAATCACTAGCACAACATTTTCACTGTAATGGAGCCAGCTGATGCTTGTTGAGAAGAAAACACTACCATACCTTTTTGGCCAAGGCATTATATTTCTTTCTGAGGTTAGCAGCAACTTTCTTCTCCTCTGTTAAAGCCTTCTCAATGTCTAACCGCTTCTGCCGGAGCTGGATAGTGTTTCGGAAGAGGGCCTCATTGCAGTCTGAGATGGAAAGAGTCGAAGAATAACTTAGTTTCGTTATGACTGTGCTATAGTTACAGGCTCAAGCGAGTAGCTTCTCCTGCTGCACACATTGCCCAGCGTTCCCCATAAGAGGACCATGCTCTTGGTTCCCTAGAGCTTTCTCAAACATAAAGCACATGGCCACGTTCCTCCATGAGGGGGTGAATGTCTTGGGTGGATCTTTTTTTCCTTACATTCAGTCAAGACAGTTTGTTTCCAGAAGTAAGACTAAATGCATCAAAGCCAATATTAAAGCCAAGTGCTCAAAAGTTAGCTTTTGTAAGTAATGCAGTCCTATTCATTAATACACGCTGCAGTATAATCTTCAATTATGTGAACTTGTAGCTGTTTATCCATAGAATCCTTCACTATAAATGACGAACTCACTGTAGGGATCATTTATAGCTCTGTTTGTAAACGAAGCTGGGGTTCATAGGACCCGTTTCATTTGTTTCATGATAAGGAAGATCTGTGAATTTCTAATGCAGTGATTTCGGTCGTGTTAATCAAGTCAGTATTGTCAACCCAAATCAGTGGACAAAAGGAAAAAAATAAAAACTCCAACAAAGGCAAAGCAATTTACACATAAGGAGACAAATATGAAGAGGCTAATGCAAAATGTAATTTCCCCATTAAATTAGTAATTTGGACTTTTTAATAAAAAGTAAAAATCCTATTCATTTCTTCCCAACATTTCATTGAAAAAAAAAAGAGATGAATGAGGAGTTAATAAAAAATTCAATTGGTGAAAATGATGTTAAAATCCAATTTAAAAAAAATATGATAAGGTAATTTGTTGGTAAGTTCTAACTGAAAATAAAGCAGTTTTGTTACATGGTCATTGACATATCAAAGATTTTTTTTAAAACACCAGCACCCTAAACTAGTTTAAGAAAAGGGTGGGGGGTGGAGTTGCTTGCCTTCGTGGAATGAATGAATGAATGAAGAGGATTTTGCAAAGGAAAGCTCCTGATTTTCAGATACCCAGAAGAGAGCAGCCTAGCAGCAGGCAGTTGTTGCATAAATCCACGAGGTGGTAACAAAGAGCTTAATTTCACACCAGGGTAGGGTCCCCGCAGAACTTCCCCGATCCAGCTAGGCCAGGCAGCAGCTTTCCAGAGAGCAGCTCCCCTCGCTCCAGCTCCCCTCCGGAGAGGAGCCTTTTCTCTCCAGAAAACAGCCACGAATGGTTCTTTATGGTGAGTGGTTCTTTACACAAAATAAGTAATTCTTAGTGCTTAGCCAACTTTTATTTTTCCAAACTTTTTAATTAGGGTACCCTATATTACCAGCGGTTTTCACTGTCTTCACTGAGATTTCCTGGGGAGAAATGCTGCCCTCAGGAGGGGTACACACATTCTGGCCCTCAATGGCATTAATATGCAGCGAATAATGACAAATTCTGTGTTTTCTTTTGAAACACACAATATTGCCCCTAAAGCTAAACAAGTAGTCAACCCAAGAAAATGATGGCTTAGGTACTCTTTGGGCAAACAGAGTCGTCAAAGACTTCATCTTCAGATCCAGAATTTTCTTCATCAGTCCCCAAGCTGGACTCTTCATCATTCTCCTCTTCATTCTCATCTCCTTCATCTGGAAGAAAAGGACAGTACTGCTGGCTTGCAGAACACCCCCAGCCCCACTAGCTGTGCATTATGCCAATGTGCTGGTGAACACAATCCCAATAATCCATTAATCCATGAAAGATCACCCTGGTAATAGGTGGGTCCGGGCACCTCGTGCCTATTGCATTGATTTGATATTGTCACAGAAAGAAAAAAAACAAAACAAAACAAAAAACTGAGGGAGAGAGATCACCTGGTAGTGCCAAATGCACAGACACAGGCACATTTTTGGGACTTCCTTCAATGATGTTTCTTCTCTTTATATGTGCTAGGAATTTAAACCTTGTAGGTTTACCATTCTGCTATAGAGATTAATCAGCCAAGCAAAATACAGAGTCACAAAACTGGCACAACAGCATCACCGTCATCTGCACTTTTTGCTAATCGTGTCCCATTTGAAATCAAAAGCCAAATCAGAGAAAGCGCACAAGTATTTTAGCTCGGTAAGACTGCCTAGCCTTAACAGTTTAAAACTGAGTCACTAAGATAAATGAAATCCTTTCATAATATGTTTACTCCTGTGACTAATAGGTGATTGCAGATTAGATCTCTCATTAGTTAATGGACAGATTAAAGGAGAATGTCATGAATGTGGCAGACTAATCACTTATCCATAGTTCCCATTGGTACAGCATAGGAAGTAGCTATTTAAAGCCTTGCCCTGTCTTCATACCAATTATCAGTCCTCAGTATTGACTTACAGGAAGTAAATTGCAGGAGCTATCATCAGACCAAATGTTGTCATGTTAGAAACGGAACCACACCATTGTTACCACTCAAAATGGCTGCCACAGAACGTGGGTCGGTATATAAACAAATCTGGGTAAGTCTGACCTATGGTTTTTTGAACCGAGAGCAGTACTGCATGTACCCAGGGCTCCAGCTAGACTGAGAGATGTTTACTTGACCACACAGAAGCATGTGTAACAAATCCATAAAACAAAAAGAACAGTATCTCCAACCTGCTTGTCTTCCGTCTTCTTTTTTTTCCATGCACTTGATTTTCTTTTTCAGAACCTTGGTCAGAAAATGGGCAAACTCATTGTTTTCTCCAAGGGATGCTTGGAAGTTGGCATAAAGAGCTTTCCCACATTCCTGGAGCTTTACAATTTCACACTTTCTATCCTCCATCTGTGCAAGGTAGCTGTTCAATTTTGACTAAACAAACAAGAAACCTACTTCAGTTAAAAGGTACAACCCACATGTGTGTGCATATAGGATATATCTGTGAAGATCTGGAAATGCAAAACTTGACTTTCTCTCTTTAAAACCTGTACTCCAATCAAGCAAAACCTAGAAGTATGTTCTTAAATTTAAGTATATGATTCGTCACCTATTCCATCATTAAGTACCTATTAAAATACAGCTGTTAAGACTATGAAAAGATAAACTATTGGAGGTTAAAAGCAACCATCCTAGGTTGACCATCAAGAGTTTCTTGTTTTCCCAAATTTAGCACTAGACGCTGGATGAGTGCTAAAATGAAGCAAAGAGATGCCACCATTTACTTTATGGCTTGCTTTTGTTTCAAGCCATGAATTAGTGGTACTGTTAAATCCAGAGACACGTGGCCTACTTACTCGCATAGCCTCCTGCTCACTGATGAGGGTGTTAACACGCCCCTGGAGAAGG
Source organism: Nipponia nippon (assembly GCF_047370975.1). Classification (NCBI taxonomy): domain Eukaryota; kingdom Metazoa; phylum Chordata; class Aves; order Pelecaniformes; family Threskiornithidae; genus Nipponia; species Nipponia nippon. Next base: position 7,046,799 of record NW_028262336.1, on the reverse strand, counting down.
TTCTCGTGTTTCTCAAGGTTCTTCAGGATAAGCAGCTCTTCATACCACGTGATGTAGTGCAGGTCAGCGATTTTCATCTGCACATCCAGCTTCAGTTTCTTGTGCCGGAGAAAGCGAAGTTCAGCATCAAAGTTGATCACCAGTGCGTTGATCTGGAGCATATGAGAGAGGCAAATGAGGAGCTGGGAAAGTATTAGGAGTGGAGCCAAACATGTAAAGCTAGAGAAAGGAGCAGAAGGGAAAAAGTCTCTCTGCCGAATAAACAACTTGCCTGTGGTATTTACTATGGATTACTGAAGTGCTTAGAAATACAAAATTAACCCCAAATGTGTCTCGTTCTCAGCACAAGAGTAAAAGAATCACCAGGGCTTCACAGGAATGTTTCACTGTATCCCACCCCGCCCCAGAAGTATTTTACTCTTCAAAGAATGTTTTACAGTAGCCTGAAGTAGTTTGTGTAACAACCCCAGCTGTAGCAATAAATACATGTCTTCTGCCTTGATGGACTTCTTTCGGAATACCTGCCAGCTCTTCCCTTAGACATTTACAGTTAAATCAGTACTAGCAGCTGTCAGCATGAACTCATACACATGCGATGGTCACAGCAGCATTTGGTTATTCTCTCAAAACCTTCACACACATGAACATCAGGGTGTCTGGGTTGGGGTAGACCAAAGAGTCAATGGCCAATAGCAGAAGTTAGGGAAAAGATGGTAAGAAACAGAGCAAACAAGTGGTACGCCTCTGGCACGCTCCTCTCTGTACCCTCCTAAGCTCTGACTCACGGACATTCTGAGCTTGGAGTTGCAGTTTGGGTTCAACAGCTCTGAATGGATTTTTCTTCCAGGCTATCAAATTGTAGCTTCCCCCACATCCTAACGCTGAGTTCCAAAGCTCAGGTTTTGTTGAATAGGAAAACTATTTCCATTTGCATGGTTCAAGCTTTCTACATGACCATTTAATTTGCTCTCTCTCCTTCTTTCAAGAGGTGATTCCCGCTCTCCTTTTCTATGCTATTCATAATTTTATCACCTCTGCTACAACCCTTTCATCTGCTCCTCTTCCAGGCCAAAGATGCTTTATCCATTTAGATGTGCCTTTTAAAGAAGCTTTTCCACGACTAAGCATTTTGATTACTCTCTTTTGTACCTTTTCTAATTCTACAAAATCATTTTTGAGACCAAAGGGTCAGGACTACAGTTATTTAAGAGCTGAGAACATCATGGATCTACAAAGTTGTGGTGATACTCCTCTTCTTCCTCTTCATCACTTCTCAAGTAATTTCTAACATTTTACTTGTCTTTTTTGGCCACTAAGCTCATGGTTTCATAGAGCAATCAATAAGAAATCTATGCTTTTCAAGTGATAGTCAGCACACAGGTCACAGTTAGGGATTTATACTGATTTACACTGTAAATTTGCACCAGATAGCATTTTCCTGAAGTTCGGAAAGGCAAGAGTAGCTGCAGTCCTGAGACAGAAAGAAGGGGTTTTGGTTTTATTTCTGAGGCAGTGGGATTTTCAATCTGGAAAAAAAAAAAAAAAAAAAAAAAAGCCAACCAACCTTTTGTTTTCCTACCTTTTTAATCAAGGTCTCCTGCAAGTATAGGTTTTTTATCTTCTCCCTCTTTAAAATTTCCAGTTCCATTTCTGTTGGCTCTGCCTTCTCGATCTCAAAGACCTTTCGCTGCTCCGTGACCACAGATGATGCTGTTTTCATTGGGCGTGCACCTGCAGCCTGTGCTGTGGGGTCAGTCTCCTTAATGGAAGGAGCTCGAAGAAACCTATACCTAAATGCACGAGATGAGGGAGACCCTTCCAGTTGTTCCTGGAGCTTTGCCTTGGCCTCCTGCTCCTCCTTGAACTTCAGGAGGATGTCACTGTTGTACTCAAATTTTTTTTCTGGAACCTCATCTGGGTGTAACTGAGGGATCAGGGAAAGAGGGAGACGTTCTGATAAATCCAAGGCTGCCTGTATAGATTTCAATTCTTGCACTAAACGCTTGATTTCATTGATAACAGAAACCTTGAGATCCCTCAAAGACATGATCTCTTTGTTCATATTCACTTTCCTCTTATGGATCTGCAAAGGAAAAAACAATTTTAGTAGGACTCCCTAGGAATGCTTACATAGTACGTAGTCTTCCCCAACACAAGTAATGGTTACGAGGCTTCTCATACTGACTTTCCTTCTTTCCATACTAGCTTTCTTTTCTGTACCATCTCCACACATTAGCATTTTTAAACAGCTGTCTTTCAGTCTGTGGGTTTAAAATCTTTGTAACCACCTTTCTTCCTCTCCTTCACAGCAAATAGCAGAGGTGTAAGAAGGGAAACGAGGATTCTCCATTCTCTCAGTTCCTGACTTTGTTGTGAGTTTCTTGACATGAGATGTTGAAGCAGTGCAGAAAGGAGACAGAGGCTGTGAAAACAAGCTGTGGGTTTTAGAGGATTAGACATCTGGGCTGGCTCTTATTAAATACAGAGAGTATCTCAGCTTTGATATATGGCTGTCTCTTCAGGCATATAGTACAAATAATACACTAACAAAATTAGATCTCTCTTAGTATTTTGTAAAGCAAGCAAGACAAAAGAAATATATGTGAGAGGACCTTTACTGTACACACTACCAAATGCACAGCTGTACAGAAATCTAGACTTCGTTGACATAGTCATTGAAACAAAGCTATTATCTCATATAACCTCAAAGATACTGAAGCGGTCCTCCACAAATGTAGGTTCTGGAAGGCAGATGAGATTCTTGTCTCTTAGATGCAATAGTGAAGCTGAAATCACAACTACTGCCGGTGGTTAGAAGTGGAACAAAGTTCTGAATTTTTGAAGTATAGCAAATAACGATTTTAAGAGCAAGAAAGCAACATTTTGTCAGATGCTTTTGGATTTCATAAAAGCCACTAGATGTCCAAAACAAACTCTCTCCAGGCTTTCCAGCAATCCAGAGTCCCAAAGTCAACTCAGAAAACTTTGGCGTCAGATGAATACTTTTTCTCCAACTCAAGGTGAAGATCCACTAATCTGAGAAGCGACACTTATATCAGATGTAAGAGGTGGGAACAGCCAGGTGAGGCAAAACCTATTTGTCACAACTTGTTTGCATCTTGCTTGGCCTGCAGGCAGACCTCAGTAGTAATTCTATATTCAGAATTCAGTAATAATAATTCTGTTCAGCATCATTAATTATCTGGATGATGGGGGAGGGTGTACCCTCAGTCTGCTGATAATGCAAAACTGGGAGAAATGGCTGATACACCGGAGGGTTGTGCTGCTGGCCAGAGGGGCAGGCTGGAGAGACGGGCTGACAGCAACCTCATGAAGTCCAACAAGTGGAAGTGCAAAGTCCTGCAGCTGGAAAGGAACAACCCCATGCACCAGTACATGCTGGAAAAACTTCTTCACGGAAAGGGTAGTCAGGCACTGGCACAGGCTGCCCAGGGCAGTGGTTGAGTCTCCATCCCTGGAGGTATTTAAAAGACAGGTAGACGGGGTGCTTAGGGACATGGTTTAGTGGTGGACTTGGCAGCGATAGGTTAACGGTTGGACTCAACGATCTTAAGGGTCTTTTCCAACCTTAATGATTCCGTGATTCTATGCTGGAAAGCAGTTTTGCAGAAAAGAACCTGGGGGTCTTGGTGGATGCCAAACAGACCATGAGCCAGCAATGTGCCCTTGTGGCAAAGAGGACTAACAGCATCCTGGGCTGCATTAGGGAGTGTTGCCACAGGTCAAGGGAGGTGATCCCTCCTCAGCACTGGCAAGGTCACACCTGGAGTCCTGGGTCTGGTTCTGGGCTCCCCAGCACAAGAGAGAGATGGTGGTACTGGAGACAGTCCAGGGAAGAGCCACTAAGATGATTAGGGGACTGGAACATCTCTCATACGGGGAAAGGCTGAGACAGCTGGGACTGTACAGCCTGGAGAAGAGAAGGCTCAGAGGGCGATTTCATCAATGTATCTAAATACCTGAAGGGAGGGTGCAAAGAGGATGGAGCCAGGCTCTCTTCAGTGGTGCCCAGTGACTGGCAAGAGGCGATGGGCACAAACTGAAATACAGGAGGTTCCCTCTGGACATCAGGAAACACTTTTTTACTGTAAGGGTGACTGAGCACTGGCACAGGTTGCCCAGCGAGGTTGTGGGGTCTCCATCCTTGGAGATATTAAAAAGCCATCTGGACATGCTCCTGGGCAATCTGCCTGAGCAGAGGGTTTGGACTAGATTACCGTCAGAAGTGTCTTCCAACTTCAGTCATTCTGTGATTCTGTGAGAAAGAGTCTCTTTATTAATTTACTCTTTTCACATGAAATAATTGAATGTGATCTAACATTAATGTATTTGGGAGAAACTTCTCTGATCTTTAAAAAAGAAAAACAATCCTATACACCAGCCACCTGAAGTAACTGGAATTCTACATCTGTATAAACCTGGACTTTACAACAAGAACTATTCCCTGTGTTTGTATTGGCTTGTCCTGCTGATTTAGCTTAATCACTGAGTATCTGGTAACATCAGCACCACAATGAAGTACTGGAGCCCAAACATGAGATTAAAATGATCCAGCAAATCCCCTGAGACTGCAGCATTGCTTCTGTAATGCTTAGACCTCGCTATCAAAGCAACCCAGCCTAGAGGGTGCCTGAGATTAGGCAACCAGTTCATGAGGGTAAGACTGGAGAAGATTCAGGGCCACTGAGAGTATAACTTACACTTCGCCAGACAAAAATAAACCATGCTGTGAAGAGGCTCCTCTGTCAGTAAGCAGGGCAAGAAATAAACCTTCCTACCAAAAAGCAACTAGACAGTTCCAAGTTCAATAGATATATTTCTTCAGTGTTCTTTTAGCTAAAGAAATTTGTCACCCTTTTGCACTCCAGCCAAATAAAACAAAAAACAGTTCCTATGCGAAGAAGGATGGGGGGAAAGATGTCACAAGGAAAACAACAAAGATACTGTATAGCATTTGAGCTTCTTGTGTCTTTGTGGGTAAAAGACGTGTGGTAGCTGTAGGAGTCCTATCACAGAAATGTGGCTCCAAAAGACCTGGTTTCTCAGGAAGATTCCAATGCTTAGTACCCAGAAGCAGTGATTGCCAAAGTGCAAATATGGAGAGGCCACACTGGAAACACCTGTCCTTGCTCACATCCCTCTCTTCATAAAGGTGTTTCATGGTAGGGGTTATTGACCTCAATGTTTTAAGGAAAGCATACCAGTTACTAGATGATAAGAATTTTTGAAGAATTCAAAGACAGGTGTTCCTGCTGAAGTACTAGAAAAGGTAAATTCTCTTTCTTATTTAAAAAGAGACAGCTGAGAGTTATCCTGGATTGACTCAGGTTTGAGTTTGGTGAAGCACTAACAGTTCACCAAAGAAAGGCTGATTTGTAACTAAAGTTGACTCAACACAGTCTGTCCTTCAAGGCCTCTTCCCACATCCACTTTGATTTCCTTTCAAAAAATTTCTTCAGTGACTAATACATTATCTTCCCGTCCCCAAAAAGGGGGGAATGTACACATCAATGAACTGGTTTACATACCATCACTTCCAGGGATGTAAGCTGCATCACCTTCTTCTCAGTGTTCATACGCTTGTGTTCAGGGACTCTGTAGTTAGTGGCAGTCTTCAGTTGATAACATCCCATATTTTCCTGTGCTTCTCTGATGTCCTCAGCATCCTTGGGATTCTCATAATCATCACTAGGTTTGCTCTTGTATCTGGTAGGTACAAAACAAAGCTGAACTTTAAGACTGAAAGCATACAAATGAACAAACAGGGTCATTTCATACCTTCTGATTTCTGCAGCAAGGCTTGCAAGTTAGGGATCAAGAACCACACTCCTCTTTCAGAAACCAATGGCTATTTTGAGAAGAATATCCTTGCACATTTGAAAGAAAACCTCAGATTATTTTTTCTCCCCAAAAATTCTTATAACATAGCTCTGCCATGGGACAGGTTAAACCTCTTGGACTGAGTTCTGGGTTTAGTGAGTACATGCTGCTCTCAGTCTCAAGGAGCTGTGTGTCACCAGCCTGCAGTACAGAATACCTGATCCTACTCTATATTGTTAAACGCTTAATAACCTTAAAAAGCCCTCTACTCTGACTCTACATTGGTCCCATTCCCTGACATTCATCTCCTAATTAAGAACTTCTGTACTTCCATGAGCATTCAAAGATGTCTTGTCCCCCTTTCTTGCCTCTCAAGATAAAAGACCAGCATGGAGTGTGAACGCATATCACAAACACTCACATAATGGCCGTGATATTAGTACAACTGACCTAACCCAGCTGTTACAGCATCTGCTCTGTGTGGTGCTAGTAGGGTTAACTGAGAGTTGACTCTCGTAATCGTCTAGATGTCCCTCATCATCCCCTGTCGTGATCGATCTAGACACCTTTTTACTCCCGATCTGAAGATGCAGCTACCTAGCTGAATTAAAGTTTGTTTAATATTTTAGAAGAACCATAGAAACTAACTGAAAGATTTTAATGCTCCCTTGAGACTCAGAGATACATGAAAACTCATCTATTTTAATTACAACCATTAGGAATATAAAAAACTAGGCAGAGAGATTATAGTGCCATGACAGCTAAATAGCATTACTTGACCTCAGACAAGAAGCAGAACTAAAAGGGCACAGAGTCCAATTCGACACTCACAATTCATCCCACTCTGCCTTCCTCTTCATGATCTTAGCTTTCACCTTGTCAGATTTCTCAACAGTTCTTCTGATTTGCTCACGTTTGCTTTCTATATAACGTGCGGTTGGCTTTCGGACCTCTGACGTCTTCAGCTTTTCATCCTCGCCCTCAAAAATTCTAGCATCTGGAGCAAAAAATAACCACGTGAAGATGTAAATACCATGCAGTACAGTGCAGTCCCAACTACTGGAAACGCCCTGGGATGGCTTCTGTAGAGCTGATGTCAATAAGTATAGTTCCACTGCAGTGGATGTTCTGAAAGGATTTGTGTTCTTTGACTTGATTCTTAGTCACGTTCTACCCACGGGGTTGATAGACAAGTGCTGACATTGACCTAAACATGGAAAACTATGTATGTGTGTTACTATGTACATAGGTAGTAAATAAACTATACCACAGTTGTATTTCTTTACCTGTACCTAAAGAAATTATAATTTCTTTAGCTTGGACTCAGGAAAACAAACTGATATGAAAGACAGAAACCATATTACTGATAAGATTTAAACAGTCATCATTAGCCCTATGCGTACGCCTTGTTTCTCTGACGATCTCCCTTTTTTCTTCTTGTTTCCATGCCTGTTTAAGTACTGTCCTCTTCCATGACGGATGTTCCTTATCTTGATAGTATTTCTCAGACATTGCTAGAAGTCTGTAGGTAGAAATCTGATGATTGCTTTGAATAGCATGAACAACAACAGTGTCAAATTCCAGTGAGTCCCGAAACCTGAAGAGGCAAATTAGACAAAACTAACTGATGTCAGTAGGCACAACCTACCAGTTTTGCTTGACCAAAAGGACATGAATATTTACTTATTGCACATACAATCATTACATGTAAATTCAGAAGTCAGTAAGTAATAGCATGACGACATCTGACACTATCTATTGACTTCTATCCAATCTAGGAATGGAGATGCTCAAGAACAAACATATTAACATCTCTCCCAATGTGGAAACTTACACCAGGTTCTTTGTGAGAATATCTTTCATCTTCCATTAAGGACTGATTACGAACATGATCATTCAAGTCTTTTTCCCAGTCACACGCTCTGTGTGCCTAAGGTGTTTTGGTTATTGTGTATTATTTCTATTCTGTATTTATTTTTAGGAATTCATCTTTTGCTATGTACTTAGATTCAAGAAAACCAACCCACTACGCACCTTGCGCTTAAACTTGTGTTCTTGAGAAAGTTCAGTTCATAACTTTAAACTGTATAGGGAACATTGTGTTAGCAATGACACTAAAATAGCTGACAGACATGCAACATGCCTGAAAAACAGGGGTTCATTTCATAGGTTGTTCTGCAAAGTTCCAGTAAGAGTTCTTGGTTCTTACTGAACTTACTGGCAAAAACCCAGGCAAACTTAGTCTCAAAAAACCCCCCACTTTTCTTCATATAGAAGTGGATCAGAATGAAACTACTTCCTTGATTTGCATATCTGAATTTTTACCAAAGATTCAAAAGAAGTAAGTACACCCAAATATCAATATATATTCTTGTGTACGTTCCAAGTAAAATAAGAACAGAATCATAACAGAACAGAAGAAATATTGATTATATGAGGAAAAAAAATCATCACCTTCTTTTTCCTTGTGGCAGGTACAACTTCGTAAATGATAAGCCCCATGCAAGGTCAGAGGGAGAAGTAGAAGAAAAGTGATACTTACTGGTTTTGTAGTTTCTGCAGTCCAATCAAGTGTTTCTCATGCTCCCAAGCCAGCTCTTTTTGCACTAACTGGATTTTCTGTGCTGTCTGCCTATCCAGGTCTTCAAAGATCCTATGGTCCATCTCATACTGCTGCAGAAAGACAGAAAACCCAGCATCACATTACCTTGGCTACTAAGTTTTGGTAATAAATATTTTTGCCCAGGTGCCAGAGTTCCATGCACATCAACACAATCCTTTATTTCAGGAGCTATTCAGATCTCCACGGAGAACCATGTTTTTCCCACATGCTTCTTAAATGGCACAAATCATCAGCTGTGATTAGAAGTCCCAGCAAATCATATATTCATAGAACTACCTTAATCCAAAGGGTCGGACATCTTTGGCCCCAACACATCAGGTAGCAACATTTTAGAAGGAGGTGCCTCTAAAGGTAAACGACCCTTACAAAAAACAGATGTACCTCTCTGTGCAGCTGCATGTGCTTGGGCAACTCCTGATTCTTTTGAAGAAGGGAAAGAAACTCATGCCTCAGTGCAATTAACTCCTCTCTTTTCTGGCTTTTTTTTTCTTCAGCTTCCTTCATTATCCGTTCATACTCTTTTTTCTGCTTGACTTCCTCAAGGCTGAAAATACACGAAAAAGGAAGTAGTGTTATCTCAATGGAAGAGAGGAAAGATTACAGGTTATGTAACCTTTTAGATTTCCTTGACAGACTTAAACTTCCAGTGAACTCAATGGCTCTGAAGGTAATTTAGAAAGGAATCATCTTCCTGTATATTTGTACAGTCCTAATATCATGGGGCTTTGACCTTGACCTTGTGTTGCCTCTGTAGTCTGACGTTGATAAGTCTCGGCGTACCATATTTGAATTCCTACCATAGAAAAGTAGATGAAATGGAGGGAAAGGGTGAAAAAACTTTGTGCGTAACAAGAAAATGACCCAAATTAAGGGTGATCAACTTCTCCCTCCTCTTAGGAGGCAAAAAGAAACACGTGGTCTGAAGAAAGAGCTAACACTTGAAAATCTCCTTCATCATTACCCAAGCATCTCTTACTTGTAGGCATTGGGATCCTCAATGTCTTCAGTAGCCTTCTCCTTCTCAAGACCACTCTGGAATAAAAATGTTGCCTTGCCTTTAAACAAGCAATAATGGTTTCAACAGACAATAAAGCTTTTACAAACATTAAGACAGAGCTCCTGCTGCCTCTCACAAAACCAAAAGAAACCTTCATGATCAATATTGCTATATAGGCCTTAAATATCAGGTTTCAATGTTTCAAGAACAAAAAGCACTTAAGGTGGCTTACTTGTAAAAGAACTAATGAAGCATAGTTCTCGGGGATAGAGAACACAAATCCTATGTCCTCCTCCTCAACATTAACCGTGACATCATTGCTTGTCCTAACTTCACTCTGTCCCATAACATCTTTGGTTCTCTAACCCCCAAACCCAGTTCTCTTGTCTCCTCTCGCTGCCAGGTTGACAAGAGACAATGTATCCTGGGCTAATTCCAAGTTACATGTGTAATTCATCTGGTTTGCTTCTGCTGACTGCATAATGGGTTCACAATTATTAGCTGTGAAGAATGACAGATGGATGGACACTGCAGTCGCACAAGCCTCATTTCCTTAGGCAGTCATGCTCTAAAAAAAGAGGGGGGCCTATCACCCTACAGTGAATACAGTCATACTAAATTGATCTGTAATTTAACTCAATTAGTTTCAGAGGATTTGTATTTGATTCTCTAAGAATCTCATTAAGTTTAATGAAGATGGAATTTTTAAAATCTTCCACATGGCTTAAAACTAGAATAGATATTTAATGAAGATATACTTCGATAAAGGGAAAAACTCTATTAGGATGGTCATTAAGCAATGTTGCTAGCCTGAACAATAGAAATTGACCATAAAGATCTTTATATAGAGCTACTTACATACTCAAACTGATAAAACTGTATATATGCTTTATAATTGTATATTAATCACTACTTGTAATACTGGAGCTAGCAAGGCTCTGATATCACAGGTTCCAGTCATTCTCTTAGTTTAAGAAAATAATTTTGAGTCTATTCTCAGTGCTATATATTCTTGTGATACTGGTAAAGAATTCCAACTAGTCATGAACAATTTAACTAAATAACCAAAATCACAATTTCCACTCTGTCTCCCTCATCAAGCACCTTTCAAAATGTAGTTACCAACTAATATTAAAAATATTTAAAAGTTGAATTTGTTTTATGTTGACACTTTCAAGGTTTTTAAACTGTACTGAATGTATATCTACTTGAAAAGTCATTGTGCGTGATAGCACTTCTTTACTCAACAGGTCTCACTGCTTCTTTGAAGTTATATTTGTCTAATTCAGGCACTCAAGAGATGTTTAAACAATTCAATAAAGTCTGAATATTTTCAGTGGAGCAGTTGACACCTCTCTTTTCTTGTGTATTATCAGTAGAACTGTTACTGAGTTCCAACGTCACCTGTTCAAACATAATAAAGGTGATGAGCTCTACAGTGGTTACAGGACACCTGTAAAATGATTAGTGCTAATGCTGTCCAGGAGTGAAAGAGAAACAGGATCAGCATCATGCTGTGCTATTTTGCAAATTTAAAAAATCCAACTTGTGAATTGTATACGGATGGTACTAGATGCACTGAGAAACTATACATTTGGTATTCTCTGACATTATTTCTAGAATTCCCATCCAGAGCAGAATCATACCTTACTGGAATTAAATCCAAGACAGGTATTAAGTACGACAAATCCTTGTGGTTCTTTCATTCTAGGAATGTGCATGATTACATCTTTGAATGGGAAAAGACTAGTAGAATATTACATGTGAACAAAACATGCTATGCTTATTTGGAGAAAAACACAAAACATTGAGTAGGAACAATGCAGTCATAATACCTGTTTATTAGGGAATGTTTTGGAAGAGCTCTTCTTCCAAATTGTTTGGGAAACCTCAGCTTTTGCTTTGAAAGATCTATAATGCCAAATAATTGAACTACATTTTGCCCATCTGCAGTAGTTTCACAGTAAATAGGCCTAATTCAGTGAAAGAGGGTAGCGACTTACCCTAGGAGAGGGGATTTTGGCTTTTAGCTCTTTGTGAACATCCTCTGGAGACAAGATGTTGAAAGCAAAAATGTTTCCATCTGCACCACAGGTAATCAGAAATCTATCATCAAAACTAGAACAGATACCCTGGATCTGGCCATAATCATTGTCATGTACATTGAAGGACCAGTATTCCTTCAGGGTATTCACTGAAAGGTCTTTATCGTGGAGAGGATAAACACGCAGAGCGCCATTCTGCATCCCACAGAACATCAGTAGTCTGCTGGTACTGTCAAATAAGCAACGAGAAACAGTAATAGCAGGCAGCTTGCAACAAGTAAGGCCACAGCTCAAAACATGATACTTGAAAAGAGATAATCTAGCTTAATAAATTAAGCTTTCCCAAGTTTGTAAGCTTTGAGCAAAGTATTTGGACCATTTAAAGTATGTGTGATACCACTACAAACTTTTTTCCATCTAACTGGCTGCTCAGGAATGTTCCAGCACTTGCTGGGTATCGTGGAACTGGTCTCAGCCCTGAGTTGGGCAGGGTAGCAGACACCAAGTTCAGAGCTAGAAAACCACTTTTCCTTCCCTGCTCTCCATCTAGTACAGATGGTGGTGAATGCAGCCAGCTGTAGATTAAAGCCTGAACTAAACCTAAAAGCCTAGCCTTACAGGGTACCTAATATTGGGAGTCTGAAAATAGTTCACCCTTTTCATTCGTACAGTTCACTGAATGTCCTGAGAAGGCTGTATTCTTTGCACAAGAGGGATGGACTGATCCCTCCATGTTCTCCTCAAGGGCTAACTTTGTCCTCTCTTCGCTAACTATAAAAAAGAACTGCTGTTCTGGTGATTACAATTTGCAGAGACTTCTAATGGTTCTCCTGGCGTTCTACAATCTAGGATGTTTGAGTCTTAAACAGTACTTAATTAGAAATCAGACATTTTCATCTTTGAAGGGTTTTTTAAAGTATTCTGTCAGACACAGTGCCCAACTGTGCCCGTTAGGAATTTTAAGTGAAACTCAGTGCCAGGAAAATCAGAGAGGGTTCCTGCATGCTAGAGTTGAGCCACAGTTAAAAAGGGACAAAGCAGTGTACCCTCCTCCCTTCCAAGTTCAATTTCATCAAGCTTTATCACAAAGCCATCTGTTACACTACAATGTTTACCAGAAGGAGATTTGGTGGATGGGATTGTTGTTGGTGTCCTCAATAGGGATCACTTCAAAGGGTTCATCTTGCCTGTTTTCAGGGTTGTCTTGGTGATCATTTGAGAATTCACAATGATAGAGGAACCCTGAGTCATACCCACCCTGAAGAAGAGAATGACCATAAAGAAATGGTGACAAAAGAATACCAAAGCAGCTGACCAGGTAAATGCCATTTTCAGAATAATTCTTCCTTTCTTAAGGATCTACAATAGGTTAGAAAATGTTACTTCCAAACATCTAGAGATCTTATTTACCCACAGAGAAAAATCTATCATGATCCCTGGCATTACAAGCCATCCTACCAACATGTTAAGATTCTGCCTTCTGCTTGTGAGGGAACAGCTTAGTCTTTGTGCCCATTCAGGCATCACCAAGAAATGTGCCTATTGGAAATTTACTGAGCAATCTGAAATGGAGTGACACTACTGTTCTAATTCATAATGACCACTAGAACTATCAAGTATGAAGGGAATTCCATGTCCTAGAGACGGCAAGTTTCAGATAATCAGTTTTCTAGGGCACTCAGATGTGAAGGGAAGGTTGCGACCTTGCAATCCCATCAACATAAAATAAAAATTGATTTACCAAGGAAAGCCAAAATTTCCCTGGTGCTGAATAAAATCCACAGAGGATGGGACTGGGCTCCTCTGGTATGTAAAGAGGTGGCAATGGCTCTTCTTCAGGTTCCTCTTCAGGTTCTTCTTCTTCTTCTATCTCCTTTCCCATCTCCTGTTGCTGCTTTATCCATTCAAGCTTTGCTTTTTTCTTTTCCTGCCTTTTTTTCTCTCTCAGCGCGATCTCCTCTTCCAGCTATTACAACAAGCAGAGAAACACAGAGACGTAAAACCAAAGCACCCCACGCATTACTGACTGAAGGAGTCTCATAGATGAAATCCAAGGCAGTCCTGGCATTATATATACAGAATATCTAGAGAAATCTCTTTTCCATCAACTAAGCAGAGATCAACCAGACTTCATGGGAGTCTCCAGTGGAATGCCCCCGTTTCCCTCTGCCAAAGCATTTTAAGTCATGGTCCTTTGAAACAGAAACCATTCTGCATGAGAAGCTGATTTCAGCATTTCCTCAGAGAGATTATTCCCAATATTAACCACTATTAGCATACCACTTCTGCAGAACTCCTAAGCCCTGTCCTCTGCCTGCCCAGGAGAAAGAAAAGCACTGGAAAGCTGAACTCAAATTCCCGAGTTCTAGTGCATCATTGATGTCGAGTAAAAGAGAGAAGCTGTAATGGATTTTACTTCTTCCGAACAATGAAGGGAAGGCATTTGCAGATGTATAAAACCTTTAAAACCCCCTTTCCATTCAAGCCTACTTTAGCATAAACAAATATCAAACATTCTCTAAATTGCGATCTTCCTAAGAAAATATTAGATAGCAAATCATTGAGAAATGTCTGGAAAGGATCTCAAAAGAGCATTCTTTTGCCCCAAAGCAGAATCAGCTAAACCTTAAATATTATCGGCTGATGTTTGTCTGACCTACCCTTTAAAAATCTCCTGCTATGGGGATTCCACAGCCTATGCAAACTATTTCAGTGCTTCACCACCCTTACTGTTAGAAATCTTTCCTTACATCTTATCTAAAATATCCTCGTTTATTAATTATTGATCTATTCCCAGAGGAAAAAAAGAGAACAATTAATATTCTTTCTCTCTGTAGAAACCTTTTCTATTTTAGAGATTTATTTTAAAGAACAATATTCTTTCAACTAAAAAAAACACCCCAAACCAACAAGACTCCATACACATTCTTGCAATCTTTCCTTACGTATGTATACTATCTTTGTGATCATTCTTGTGGTTTTTCCTGTGAGAAAACCACCAAGAAATCCTCCTCCTAGTTGTAACAAGAAAGGAGGCTTTGCCTGACATTCAGTAATGCACCACTCAGAAGACAGGAGCAGTTAATAGAGAAAGCAGATAAGTCGCAGGTGAAGAACAGAACTAGAGAGGCTGTTGGATTGTGGTGGATTGAACATGGGACTAAGAGCCTGCTCACTGCAGCTCTACTCCTGAACCCAACACCAGCTTGCTTTTTAATTTCACAGAATTAACTAAAGCTGAGAGCTGGCATAACTCTTTTCCTTTAGTCCCACATATCTTCTAAAATGCTAGTTCTCATTCAGAAATAAAAAACACCCCTTTAAAATTATTGCAACATTAAAAAAAAATCAGAAATATATAACTGCTGAAAAAAAAAAGATGTTTCATGTTTCCCTCAAAGTGACCACATGGGTGTTTTATGACTGCTCAAAGGAATTTCCTACAGGGCTAACATCAACCGCAAGAAACATACTTTTTCTGAAAATTACCAAAATGAAAATATTTTAAGAACTAATATGCTATACTACCTTTCGCTTTCACTAATGCTATCTTCTAATTCTAATCAAAATGCATATCATGCTTTCAGTGTGATGGATGTTCTATTTCAATAAACAAACGACAACCTGTAATTTCAAATGTTGAAACTCAGCCACAAATGGCCTTTACCTGGCCTTCCCCTTCAAGAAGCTTAACAAACATCCTATGATGCAATACAGGGACTAGAAACCTTTTTGGGTAGTTTTGTCCTCTGGCACATGAAGAACATGACATTCTTCTACAGGGAAGTTCTTTACCTTGATTCGTGATTTAATACTATAAAAATGGAAGTACTGTGTCGGCAGGTTTTTTATTTGATAGGTGGACACTGTATCCTGTTCCTCAGGGACAGGGGCGGGAACCTGGAGAGCAAAGCCATTCTCACAAAGGATGAGCAGCGTGCTCTTCGCCTGTACAAAAACACAAAAATTATAAGCATAGGGCAGATGTGTACACGGAATTGAGAGTAACAGGAAAAAGTTAGTCAGAAGATGCATAGGCACAAAGCCAAGCTCCAGCCAGGAGGCATTAACTCTAACTGTGCTCTTATTTAAACGGACACTTTTAAATGGACATCAGAAATCGGGGAGCTTCTTTTATACTATGTATCCTAGGCAAAGCTAAGGAACTGGAGAAGTCCTTGCCATATACAAACCAGCTATCGTTCTGATACTGTTTAGCTTGGAAGCAGCATAATGATATTTTGGGAGTTTGGTTAAATTAAAGGATGGATCTGACCCAACAGTTAGGAACTTTCAAACAATTATCAAACGAAAACCTCAGCTCCTATGTTTCTGTACTAATAAATCCCTTATAGCTTCAAGACTGGGCTCGGAATGTTGCCAAATGCTATTTGGCTTTGCATTTGTTTGTTCTTTGCTGGTACCTGCCAGGTCCTTTAAAATGTGAAGTTAGGAAGAACAGGCGAGGTGAGGATAATAATTATTTAGTGTTTTGAGATTTTAAAAGACAAGTTTGTATTTAGTTTCAATTTTCATAAGCTGTCTGGGGAACAGATAGAGGCTTATTCTATCTGACCCATCACTAAAAATGTGCAAAGGGGGCATATTAGAGTTGCTATGGAAACCTTAACTAGGAATGATATGGTTCTTGTGTCTATAAAATCTCAGCCTTACAAATGCGTTCATTAAATACATAGTATTTAATCCCCAAGGTGTTTTTTTTAAAGAGAAAAAAAAGTAGCGTAACACTCAGGTGGTTGTACTGTGTTTAGTAAGTGTTCACATCTAGCAGAGGAGACCTGACACCGGTAGACAAAATTACTCAGAGGGAATCTAACGGATCAAAGATATGATAGGTGCTTTTTTAGTAACTACCAGTACATTGTCCTCAAGGAAAGGAAAGGACTCAAAATGCAACTGTCAGATCAAGATCTGTCATTTCTGTAGTACGATAGAGCTCACACCAGCCAGAGTTCTTTTGCCAACATAGTTTTTATCAGTTCCCATGAACAAGCAATAATAGCTACATTTTGCCACTGTGCACCGATATAACGTATCTTGCTGGCCACTTTGTCAGCATCTAAAAATAATGAGCAATCTCCCCTCTAAATATGAATACTGGACAAACAAAAATTTCAGATGTTACTCTAACCTTGTAAAACTTTTAAAATATTAGTAAGAATCTCTTTGAATACGTTACTGACACACTTCCTTACTGTGGTCCGAAAGCTTTGCAAAAGCCTGTTTTAATATGGGCAGAGGCACAGGCAATAATGCTTAAATAACTCTTTTATCAAAGAAGACTAAGACCTTCCAAAATATGTCCAAAGCGACTGAACCAGAGATACAGCTACACAGAAACTATTGATCTTTCTGGAGCAGCATGAAGAAGAAAGAAACAAAACATCTTTTGCATTGTCTATAGAAAACATGGCTAGGGTCATGGATCTTCATCTGTTTTCATTGGAAGTTCTTCTCAAAATGACATTTTAACACTGTAGGGAAGGAAAGAAAACAAACATGCATTACTCACATGAGAAGGTGGAGACCACTGTAATGCCTGCACAGGCCCAGGGACACAGATGAATCCAATTGGCTTGTATTCATCTTCAACAGCAAAGAAGAAAACAGTTTTGTCTTTACTCTGAGAAAAAAAAAAAAAAAAAACAAAGATGACTGAATCAAAGCTGACCAAAAATTCGAAAGACTGTAAGTACTTTATGACATAAACACATACTTCAAACATTTTGTAGCTCAGCAGGGTGACTTACGAGTGCCTTGGAACTTAGAATTGGACCTCCATGCTGATTACAAGGAGGAAACACAAATCCTGCCCACCTTGCTCCAGGGCCCTGAGTGCACCCATAGCCCTTAATTGCCCTGATGGGCCTCACCTGGCATCCCCAGCCATGTGCTTTCTGCCCTTTGCCCCAGGAGCTCCATTAAAGCTCAGGCTCAGGCCTGATTTTTCAGAAAAGACAGCACAGGCTGATATCCCTGGATAACAAGAAAATCCAGGACTGGTGCACAACATGACACATGGCAACTTAAATCCTGCACTAAGTGAAATGCATGGTGATTCAGCTCAAGGAACACATAACTGCAAATGTACTGATCGTGGCTGAATGCTAGCTTGTAAAAAGAGAGACCACATTGACTGGAAATCATCTCAAAGACTAGCAGGCACACTGGCAAACCAACTGGTCAATCCTGTTGTAAGGCCAAGTGGTGCTGGGTAGCAGCTGGAGTGCTGCCAAGGTGGTGTACAAACGGACTTGCTTTTACTAATTCCAAGATACTATCAAACTAATTCCAAAATGAACCAAATCCATCTTCAAAGGGGATTACAGAATTCACGCTAAACAGTCCAGTAATTCACAAAATGAATTGTATGAACTGCATGGTTGCTTTCCATCAGAAAACAAATGTGAGTGCAGACAGAGCCTTCTCTTCCTCCAGCACTGCAGAGAACTACAAGAAGTGATGAAGAGCAATAAAGGAAGTATAACAGTGTTGTCAGTAAACAAACTTCACCTTATCTCTTTAAATAATTTCCACATCTGTGTTTTAATAAAAACAACCAAAAGAAGCGATACATACCCCTGTGGCAAGCACATCTCCATTTCGTTCATATGCCAAGGCTGTAACTGCGGTAGCATGAGGTTTGAAAGCTTGTTTCAGATTGATCTCTGCGTTCTCTGTATTGGTCTGTCTTGCAAGAACGGGCAGTCCTTTGGGATCATAAACTTCAATTATGCGGACAACGCCATCTTCAAACCCCACTGCAATTAGACCTCCTTTAGGATTTACCTTTGAGTGGAAGAATGAAGAAAAAAAATCACAGTGTACATCGGAGAGCTTAGGATAAGAATCTGTATGGCACGTGCTCTGGTGTTAACCTGTGAGTGGGAGGACTGGGGGTTATTTTTTGGTTTAGGTTGGGCGTTTCTTGCTGATAACATGCCATTGAGACTGGAAATGTTAATGAGGATGCGGTTGTAACCTCTGAGGAAGAGATAATTCATACTGATATACAAATATATCAGTAGCTTCTTCTTAAGGATACGAGTTGGAACTCAAAAGAAGAATTATTATATTACCCTGAATATAATATTGGGCATCAAATGTGGGTATGATTTTTGAAGAGGTGAGGGCACAGACTTGGGGCTGGCTGACTCCATGTAAAGTACAGTAGTCAACAGGGCCAGCTGCTTGAGATGGAAAGAGGAGGCTATGGAGTCTTTACCGTAGGCCCTGTAGGTAAGCCAATTCCTAATAATGTGGACAGGCTTGAATTGTGAGAGAGGAGTCAACAGAAACAGGCCTGTGTTTGAGCTGGATCTAGCTGGACTTGCAGATTTAGCTGATATTAGCCATATATCGTAGTGTCTTGAAGTGATTTACAAGCTAAGCCAGCTCCAGACATGACGCAGATCAATATTAATGCACACCAGAAATGAGACCAGAAGAAAAATTGCTGTGTGAAGAGATGAGGATGAATGGATAAGCGCTGTGAGCAGCTGGCAAAAGTATGATCTTAGGTATGAAAAAGTTTATTGTTCAGAAGGGAGCTGAGGGTAACTATCTTCCCGTTATCTAGGGATATCAGCCCGTGATGTCTTATCTTAAAAAGGCCCTCTGTGATAAGCAGGTGTACAATAGCATTGCTCAGTAAATGATCAAGGGGAGTCACTCACGGACCTCAAATTTATGGCTCTGCATTTGACTCCCTCCATTAAGTCTATATCTTTCTTCTACTAAGGAGCCAACACTCCAGATGTGGCCTCCCGAGTAAAGAGGAAGGATCACCTCCCTCAATCAGCTGGTAACGGCCTTCCTAATGCAGCCCAGGATGCTGTTGGACTTCTTCAGGTGCATTGCTGGCTCATGGTCAGCTTGGTGTCCCCCAGCATCCCAAGATCCTTTTCTGCACAACTGCTTTCCAGCTGGTGGGCCCCCAGGCAGTACTGGTGCCTGAGGTTATTCCACCCCAGATGCAGGACTTCTTCGCATTTTCCCATGTTGAATTTCACAAGATTCTCCTCAGCCCAATTCTCCAGCCTGTCCAGATCCCCCTGAATCGCAGCACAACCCTGTAGGGTACCAGCCACTCCTCTCAGTTTTGTATCATCTGCAAACTTGCTGAGGGTGCACTCTGCTCCAGTGTCCAAGTAATTAATGAAGAATATTGGCACCCATAATGACCCCTAGGGTTCACTGCTAGAGACTTGCCTCTAACTGGACTTTGTGCTGCTAATCACTGTTCCCTGGGGCCCAGCCATTTAGGCAGTTTTAAATCCATATCACTGTTCACTTATCTAACCTGTACATTGCTAGTTTGCTTATGAGGATATTATGGTATATAGATGCTTCAAAGTATGTTGGATGACATTTTCTTAGATTAATAGCACAGATTTTCAAATATGTTTGAGCACCTTAAGTTATGTGTAAGTATCTAATGAGATTTTAAATGCAGCTAGGTAGACTAAATAACCTTGATTTTACAGTATGTGTTTGGTACCACCTTTTGTAATACTGAACTGAGTCGGTTTTGTAATGCTGTACAATTTATTGTGGCAATCAGCTTACCTCGTGGATGTATAGATCATCACCTAACAGCATCCCTGAAGGTCTGCATGGCCAGAATTATAGTTATAAAAGCACTGTCCCAGTGTTACCCTCGCCTTGGAAATTCAAATAAGCTCTTCCCTCCATAACTCTGCTTATAATTAACCCACCAGGCTTGCTGTGTTTCCTCAAGAACATAACTAGACACTATTTTAATTAAAATTAGCAAATATGTCTAAAAGTGATAGACTCCACACTCCACAAATGATCAGTTCTGGCAATGTTTTTTTATGATTTGTCTCCAAATGTTTGTGGATTGTCTGGGCTGTCATTTCAAAATGTGTTAACTAACTCATGTTAATTGACAATTACTCTGCGTGGGTTAAATAGAAGCTGTTAGGCTATAAACTAAGACTATTTCCTGGGACTACACACTGAGATCTGATTTTAAAATCTCAGGAAGACACAAAGCAGGATACCTGACAATCCACAGTAAGGTCAAACTGTACACATACATCCTACTCCACAAACTTATACATACATACTACTACAGTAAATTCCATTCCAGCATGGCCTAACAGTGACTTCTTTAAGGTCTTGTATTTTGAGCAACTTTCTTGAAGCTGGCAGGCTTACAGGCCCCGTATGAATTTTTGTTAACACACTAGCAAAAACTCACAACACGAGGTGCCCATGTCAGTGCTGTTCCTCCTTGTTTAAACTTAATTTCACTCAGTTGGCTGTTGCTGATGAAATCATAGATACGCACTGACCCTGTGTGGAAAGGAGACAGCAAGAATTTATTTCTTGCAACGTCACATACATTTTAAAATTTATGGAGAAATGTCCATTTATTTAAAGCTGGATAGAAAGTTATTAATTTTTCTCTTTGAGTATCAAACGCCCATCTGGAAAGACATGACTGATGGTTACAGAGTACCACAGCTAGCATGGTGCTCATGAACAAAATATAAGCTTTCTTCACTCTTTAACTTACAGGCTCCCAAAAGTTGTCAAGGCTGAGGGTTGTAAGAAGAAGTCACATGCTGACAACCATGTGTAATTTTCAAGTAATCACAGAACTGTGGCATACCGTAAGGAAATCTGTACTGACAACATAGGAAAAGATGATACACTACTACTTGGAATTGCCTAGGGAGGAAAATATTTAAATGGATGAAAATGGGAGATTGTCCAAAGAAAAGCCAATTTCACCAGAGGTGAAATTAACAGACACACATATTGGTCTGCATAAAATTCCGTTCCAGCTGGCGTATATCCTAAGTGTCATTTGCTCAACTGGTAGGAGTTTGTCTTCAGGCTAGAAGTGCATGTACATTGTATAACACAGACAAATGACAAGATACTGCTGACAAAAATGGAGTTAGAGACCTTGTAGCATTTTCTGAGAAGTGTGAATGACATTGTTAATATTCGGGCCAGTGGTTCTTCTTTCAAACCATGATAAAGCTAACTGTGGGAGGCCTAAATTGCAATATTTGTATAAGTTTGTTGTGGTTTAACTAGGCAGGCAGCTAAACACCACACAGCCGTCGCTCACTCTCCCGCAGTGGGATGGGGGAGAGAATCGGGAAAAAAAGTAAAATTTGTAGGTTGAGATAAAGACAGTTTAAGAGGACAGAAAAGGAAGGGAAATATAATAATAATAATAATAATAATAATAATAATAATAATAATAATAATAATAATAATAATAATAATAATAAAAGAATATACAAAATAAGTGATGCACAATGCAATTGCTCACCACCCGCCGACTGATGCCCAGCCAGTTCCCTAGTGGCAGTCACTGCCCCCCACCCAACTCCCCTCAGTTTCTATACTGGGCATGACCTCATACGGTATGGAACATCCCTTGGGCCAGTCTGGGTCAGCTGTCCTGGCTGTGCCCTATCCCAGCTTCTTGTGCAGCTGGCAGAGCATGGGAAGCTGAAAAGTCCTTGACTGGTGTAAGCACTACTTAGCACCAACTAAAACATCAGGGTGTTATCAACATTATTCTCATACTAAATCCAAAACACAGCACTATACCGGCTACTAGGAAAACAAAAAAAATGAACTCTATCCCAGCCGAAAACAGGACAGTATCCACCCCTTATTCTATACCACCTACGTCATGGCCCAGTCCCACACTTTCCAATACATTCCTATTAATCACCACCAGTTTTCCCATCTTTTGATATATACACATAGATATCATTCCGTTAGTCTATGGGCCATCCCTATAAAATGTTTGTTGAGTTCATTTAGTCTATGACTTTGGGCTTCATCTGCCGTAACAGTCCTTCAGGGCAGGTGAGATGGTGCGTGGTGTTGGACTGTTGCACGCTGAAGCCAGTTCTGGTTCCATTACCGCTGTGCTTGTCCAGTTCTATCATTGCTGCACTTTGCTTCGTTTTCATCAAAGTTCATTCTTCATTAATCTAGGTGATCCTTACCGTAATACCGTTGATATGGCATATAGCCACCATAGAAGTGATGATATATGATGTTATATAGCAATTATCATCATACAATTCAGTTCCTTGGCTATTCTCACCTAAAATCAAATCCCCTTGAGGTACACATCAGACTTCCCCATCCTCCCGCATCACCCACCAAGTGCGCCCAGGTCCTTGAGCAAAAGCAGTCCCATGAATGGGTTTGCCTTTGCCCGAGGCAGGAATAACCCAGGCTGCCTTCCCCAGCATATTGTTTATGTGCACTACAGGGACTTTATCCCCTTCTACAGTACGTAAAAGTTTTGACTGGGCAGGGCCAGCTCGATTGGCAGATCCCCTAGTGTTGACTAACTTGATAGAGAGGGCTTACGGTCAGACTGTAATTTGGAATATGCATTCTCCAAAAACCCACAATGCCCAAGAAAGCTTGTGTTTCCTTTTTGCTAGTTGGTGGGGACATGGCTGGTTTTTTGTTGATTGCATCCATTGGGATCTGACAACATCCATCTTGCCATTTTATTCCTAAAAACTGGATCTCCTGTGCAGGTCCCTCAACCATACTTTGGTTTATGGCAAAGCCAGCCTCCAGAAGGATTTGGACTATTTGCTTCCCTTTCTCAAAAACCTCTTCTGCTGTGTTGCCCCATACGGCGACGTCATCAACGTATTGCAGGTGTTCCGGAGCTTCACCCTGTTCCAGTGCAGTCTGGATCAGTCCATGGCAAATGGTGGGGCTGTGTTTCCACCCCTGGGACAGTCGACTCCAGGTGTACTGGATGCCCCTCCAAGTGGAAGCAAACTGTGGCCTGCACTCTGCTGCCACAGGGATTGAGAAAAAAGCATTAGTGATATCGATGGTGGCATACCGCTTGGCTGCCTTTGACTCTAGTTCGTATTGAAGTTCTAGCATGTCTGGCACGGCAGTGCTCAGTGACAGCGTGACTTCGTTCAGGCCACGATAGTCTACTGTTAGTCTCCACTCTCCATTAGACTTTCGCACTGGCCATATGGGACTGTTAAAGCATGAGCAAGTCTTGTTGATCACTCCTTGACAAATCCGCTTATGGATGGGAATCGGGGAGTCTCGGTTGGTGCGATATTGCTGCGGGTGCACTGTTGTGGTGGCAATCGGCACCTGTTGTTCTTTGACCCTCAGCAACCCCACGACAGAGGGGTCCTTTGAGAGACCAGGCAAGGTGGACAGCTGTTTAATTTCCTCCATCTCCAAGGCAGCTATGCCAAAAGCCCCCCAGTTCTCTTTTGGGGCCTTGAAATAGCCTCTCCTGAGGTAGTCTGTGCCAAGGATGGACAGAGCCTCAGGGCCAGTCACAATGGGCTGCTTTTGCCACTCATTCCCAGTAAGGCTCACTTCAGCCTCCAGTACAGTCAGCTGTTGGGATCCCCCTGTCACTCCAGAAATACAGATGGGTTCTGCCCCTTTATAGCTTGATGGCATTAGCATACACCGTGCACCGGTGTCCACTAGAGCCTTATACTCCTGCGGGTCTGATGTGCCAGGCCATTGAGTCCACACAGTCCATTAAACCTGGTTGTCCCTTTCCTCCACCTGGCTGGAGGCAGGGCTCCTCTAGTCCTGGTCATAGTATTTGTTACTCACTCCTTGTAAATACAAGTCAGAAGTCCCTGTATAAAGATCAGAAGTACAATCAGCCCTTCTACTCTGCCTGGGGAACGGCCCACTGGAATCTGGAGCAGCAATTTTCCTGGAAGAACCCTCCTTTGTGATTGTTTTTCCTTGCAACTCACATACCTGTGGCTCTAAGGTCGAGGTAGATTTTCCATGCCACTTCCTCATGTCCTCTCTGTGGTCATGCAGGTAAAACCACAGGGTGGCCCATGGTGTGTACCCACTTGCTTGGGTGACATATAACATCTTCCTTGAAGGGATACCTTTCCTTCATGTCTGTCAGGAATCACCCTCAGAGACTGAGGGCTTGTGCTCCTTTTCCAATCACTTTGTCAATGCCCCCTTCCCTAGAAAGGGATCCCAGCTGCTGGGCTTCCCTAGCCTCTAATTCCAGGCTACTGGCCCCGTTATCCCAGCATCGGAGCAGCCAGACGACAGTGTGCTCGCCTGAAAAACAACTGAAATCTTTTCACATATCTCGCAGCTCACTCAGGGATAGGGATTGGGTGGTTACCATCTCATTTATGCATTCTGCCTCTTCCTCTTCCTGTTCTCATGATGGTCCTGGTTCATCTTCATCCCTTACTAAACGAGCTGATTTTATTGTATATTTCTTCTTGTGTATAGGGGCGACCGATACCGGCACGGGTTGGTTTGCTGGTTCAGCTGCAGTGTCTGTCACGGGGGGTTGAGTAGCCACAGTGCCTGTGGCGATGGTATTCTTAAATAGTTGTTTAACCCTAAACAAGACCTGAGCCACATTCAGGAGACATAGCAATAGGAACATGCTGGTTTGAACATCCCAAGAATATTCAAAATTCTCGAGAGCTGTTGTAACTAGCCTGAAGGAGAAAGGGAAGGTGAAGGAGTGGGGGAAAGTGTCCCCCCTTATCTCCCCCATAAATTGGCTCTATGAGGAGAAAAGGTAAAGAGTGTAACTATTAATAATTTCCGAGAGATGGCTCCCGAAGTACGGGGATGACAGCAGTGCTGAGTACAATCTCAAGACCAATAAATTTATCATACCATAAGCCAGCATTACACAGTACAGCAAAGCGGTAACTTTAATCCAGCTCCCAGCGGTGATAAACAGCATGACAGGGAGTGCATATGGCAAGGAAGATAGAATCATAGAATCGGTTAGGTCGGAAAAGACCTTTAAGATGTTACACAACACCATGGTGAGAAGCACAACAACTCTGAGAGTGAATGAATCGATGTTGTGACCGGCGCCTATTAAACTAATATAATGAATGTTTATCACAAATTTGTTTTAACACGCTCTGGTCAGATCTGTTATTATCTCAGCCCTTTGAGCCCCATGTTGGGTGCCAAAAAGGATTGCTGTGGTTTAACCGGGCAGGCAGCTAAACACCACACAGCCATTCACTCGTTCCCCTGCAGTGGGAGTGGGGAGAGAATCGGAAAAAAGATAAAACTCGTGGGTTGAGATAAAGACAGTTTAAGAGGACAGAAAAGGAAGGGAAAATAATAATAATGATAACAGAATATACAAAACAAGTGATGTACAATGCAATTCCTCACCACCTGCTGACCGATGCCCAGCCAGTTCCTGAGCAGCAGTCACTGCCCCCCACCCAACTCCCCCCAGTTTCTATACTGGGCATGATGTCATACGGTATGGAACATCCCTTGGGCCAGTCTGGGTCAGCTGTCCTGGCTGTGCCCCCTCCCAGCTTCTCACTGGCAGGGCACGAGAAGCTGAAAAGTCCTTGACTGGTGTAAGCACTACTTAGCACCAACTAAAACATCAGGATGTTATCAGCATTATTCTCACACTAAATCCTAAACACAGCACTATACCAGCTACTAGGAAAACAAAAAAATTAACTCTATCCCAGCTGAAACCAGGACAGTTAAATAAATATGTCTGTAATCATGTTAGCTGTTGTTGAGAGCATGACAGCTATTGTATTTTCTAACAAAGCCACAAATATTAATATTCACAGACTTACACAATGCTAGAGATGTATGTAATTCCTTACAAAACAAAGATCCCAACACTTATCAATCCAGAGCCTTGAATATAAGTGCTGTTATTCAAACCAAATGTCTCATCTTTTCAGCTGTTCCTTCAGAACGAACAGTATCTACAAAGCTTCCCATTAAAAACTTCTCTCGTTAAAATCCTACATGAAGCAGTCTTAATGCATTATTTTAAAACATAAATGATTTGTCTTTTAACTATTAAAGAACTGATCCCAGGAATAATAATTGTCTGTAAAGTGACTTTTGACTTTTCAAGAGCAAATACACAACTTCAGTTCAAAACAGAATAGTTCCAAACCAGGCATCACTGCTCTTCAAAAAGGATAACAGTGGTATGAGGGGAAAGGAATAGTGTACTTACGGTCGAGAGCAGTGGTGGCCAGAAGGTATGTAACGGGAGAGACACTCATGGCTTCAATTCCTCCAGAGTGAAAGCTATACAGGCACTCTGGATCGCGGGTCTGGAGTGCAAGACAGAAGAACAGAAATTCTGCTGCGTTCTGGAGCTGCACTTATAAGGCATTACCAGCCATACCTACAGTGAACCTGAAAAATCTAGACAGGTGTTGTTTGTGTGAACAAAATTTGGCACGCCTGAAGTACTTATATGCAGTTCCCCCTTTTTAAATGTTCATAGGAAGATCATGAGCAAAATTAGTGTAGGAACATTAAGTTCATTTAAAATTCCATCATTTTCTATGTGAAAATAAAGGGGAATGCCTTTCATTAAGTGGTTTCAGGCTTGCAATTAATATTTTTAACAAACTGCTGTTGCTCTGAAGGCAAAGAAAATGCTCACCAGCCAAGGGCTTACCCTGCCTGGGAAATCACTTCATCATCCAAGGAATTCCAGGTTTTGCTATACATTTTTTACATTAGTTTTTATAGTATGCTTTGTACATCTTTTATTTACCATAAAATTCTTGGAACATAATTTTACCAGTTGCCACAGAACTTTATTCCGCTCAAAGGGATTGTTCCCATTTACTTTAATATGTTTGGGAGCAAAAATTAAATGCCTCCATTTTAGCTGTGTCATCTATTTCTCCATCAAAAACATCTCCAGCAGTAACACTGGTAACCAGTAGGATAAAACATGTGAAGTGCATTTCATCTCCTCCTTGTTTTTCCTAGATCTTTATGTCATTTAGAGACAACAGTAAGGATTATTTCAAACACCTATCTAGATAGGATATATCAATACTCCTTGAACTCATTTCCTGCATCCATGCAACTTTTATTACCAGTTTATGAGAATAAAACTCCCTTAAGGTAACTTGAATTTGGCAGCCAAAATGTCAGGAATCAAAAAAAAAAAATTATTTTTTATAATCCTGCACAGTCATTATAATCAATAGCATTATGAAGATAAATTTTTAACCACAACCAAAAAAATCTGTTTCAATGCTAAACTCTTCCACTGTGCAGCTTCATAAAACATGAACTTCATTGGTGATGCATCCAGTATAGTTAAAGGAAGTTATTGCTAAGGAATTGAAGAAATCAGAAGAAATAAAAAGAAAACAAACTTACCATATTTGAAAAAGTCAAATCCAGCTTCCAGATTGCACCATTGGTATCCTAAAGAAGAAAAAAAAAACATGTAACTTGAATATTTTCAAACTCAATTTGGAAATAAAACTGCCCACAATGACTCCTTAAAAATTCCTTAATGATTATCATTGTGAAACTGAAATGACTGAGCGTGGTGATGTTGGTCCTATCAGTCCTATCCATCAGTCCAGGATAACAGGACTTGGACAATACCTTTTGACTTTCTCCTATTCTTATGCAGTTCTGGCTCTGAAAGCCCACTGGTGAGACTCTAGTAACTAGTGTATAGTTACTATACACTAAAAATATAGCATAGAATAGAATAGCATAGAATCAAATAGCATAGCATAGTTGAGTTCAGTTGGAAGGGACCTACAAGGATCATCTAGCCCAACTGCCTGACCACCTCAGGGCTGACCAAAAGTTAAACCAAATTATTGTCCAAATGCCTCTTAAACACTGACAGGCATGGGACATAAACCACCTCTCTAGGAAGCCTGCTCCAGTGTTTGAAAGAAGAAGATATTATATATATGTACACACATATGTGTATATACACAAAACAAGATGATGATATATATACATCTCTCTCTCTCTGGAAGACTGAATTCTACAAAAAAGAAACATACTGATTTGTAATGGACTCCTGCTGTTACTTAACATCACCTCCCTCATTCTGTGTTTCTCCACAGAGATGTATGTACTTGAGTGTATCTTACCTGAGCGTACCAAACAGGCTGTCCAGAGTCATGAACTTTGGACATGAAACTCAGACTGACGTTCCTGCCAACATGAAGTTCATTCATAGGCTCCACCTCCAGTAACCCTGTGTCATCCACAGAATCAGCAGCATCTATTGTCTCAAAGTTCCATACCTTCATGGAGTTGGAAGCATTAAAAAAAAAAAAAAAGGGGGTTTATAAGGCCAGGTTATGTTTTCATACACAATTAATATGGAAATTCAAAATTATAAGAAAACTGTGGAAGTGTTAATTCTACAGGTAGAGTATGAAACCTGTCATATCTGCCTCGTTCCTTTGAATGTAACCTAGGACAGTGACAATCAACAACTACTATCTGATACATTTGGGTGCAGTGCAAAGTACATGTAAAAATTCTCCGTCCAGTTCTGAAACAAGAGTAGCATAAATTTGGCCCTGGCACTAGCAGAACTATACATGGCAGCCTCAGAACTATAGAGAGTACAGGCTATCTGCCTGCTCTCAGCATTGCTCATACTGACACAGCACAGAAGAAAGAACGGGAAAACTAACACATCTGTGTTCTGCTCTGCGGGGTAAGGACAAGACATCAGTTGGCACCCTTATAACCAAGTGAATTTTCCTAATGGGATAATATCAATTCATAAAACACAACAACAACAAAAACCTCAGGGTGTTTGGAACCCTCCGCTGCCTGTAACAGCCAGCTTCCCATTGATTATCTGGGTCTTTCACACATCAGCAGAAGACACATCATGTCTTCCCTCAAAGAGCGGGCAAACAAGATTGCAAAATCCTTCATAATTGCGAGGTGAAATCAGAAACTGGTGGTATGGATAAGGAAAACTTTTTTACCTTAATTTATAGAATTGTATGTTAACTTCAGGATGCTTTTTCTTTTAATTGTTTTTCTATTTCAGCATAGGTATCTCTGAGATGCTAGTTAATTTCTATGTCATTTTAACATTAATAATCTGAGCTTTCAAATACTCAGAAAATTAATTTCAAATATTGCCACAGTTTATCCTTCAAAATAACACCAAATGTATTAATAGACCTGAAAATTATAAAGATTAACCAAAACTACACATGAAAAAAGATGTTAGAATGCAGGCAAGAACAAAGCTTTTAGAGAATCGCTGAAAATTGTTTTGATTTACTAGAGTAAAAGGTGATTTATTTACTACCATTAAACAGAGAACATTGCGTAAACACTACCTGACTCAAACATATACACAGTGGAGATGTGCTCTTACTCTGTTCTAAAAATTCATTCTCAGAAAGCAACTGCACTGCAAAATTGCCTCCATAAATAAACCCTGGTAAAGAAAATGTGTAACATCTACCTGCTGGCCACAAATTTGCACACCTAAAGGCAGAGCAGAAGAAAAACTCACCCGAATGAAGCCATCTTTTCCAACGGTGACAAGTTCTCCTTCATCCAGAACTAACTGGCTGACAGGGCCACTGTGACAGGGCTTGTGTCCAGCTCGACAGAGCTCAACTTTAATGAGGCCCCCTTCCCATAGCAGCAAGTTACCCCACTCAGTCCCTGAAATAACCTTCAATGCAAATGAAAAGAAGCACATCAGCACCTGCACTTCACCACGCAGAAATATTGGCAAGAATCGGGTTAACAGTTGTGGCTTGCTTCCATGAAAGCACTAAATTGATAGCAACGTACAGATATTTGCAAGAGAAGGAGCAAAGGGTGAAAAGATTCAACTTTTTAGCAACGTGGCATAATTTACATGCACTGAAATGGTTAAAGATTAGGGCTAACAGTCTTTGTATTTCTTTACACAAACATTTTCACTACCTCATGAGAGGAGCCTCAGCTCTAAGCCAACAGAGACCTTTTGTCTGAGAATTACAATACTAACCGTACTTTTCAATTATTACAAAGCACGCCAGGTTTTTGGCAAATAAATGTCAATATTAGCTTATCAGAGCAGTGCATTGAGGGTCTAATTCAAATCACTTTGAAGCAAATAGTAACTCTCCACCTTATTCAGTAGACTTTATATCAAAACCTGAGAGGGAACATCAAATCAATTAAACTTTTTCTTACTTACCTTCCCATCAGGCAGCTCCACATAACCTATAATGTCGGTCACTGCTGTTTTTCCAAACCTGCCCAAAGCTCCTTGTAACTTGAGACCGGTGAATGTGAGAGCCATCTTCCAGAACCTGAGTATAGAACAAACACACTCTTCGGCCCCTCTCAGACATTGCAACAGTGTTACCAGGGATGCCTCTGAGCTAAGGGCTGTTCATTTATTATTCTTTTTTCACAGGAAAAGGATTTGGAATGGGCAGTATCAAGATTAAACCACTATTGAAAATTAATAAGTGTGAAATGCATAGCTATATCTTTCCAGCTACAAGCAATACACGTAGTTAGGGATACCTATTTTACTCTTGCTATCTCCAGTGTATGATGCTCAACTTTGTAAATCCAAGGGACTAAGGTATTCAGTGAATTTCGTCCAAGTACCCCCATGGACTTGAGCTTGACTATAAAATCTCACTGAGCCAAAGGTTTAATCCTAGATCTTCATAGCTATTTCTATTTGATCATTATATTTCTAGCAATATAAAACATAACTTTAAATTACTGCGTTACAAAAAAATTAACATCTACTGCAATTAGGGATGGTTCACTCTGTGTGCAGGAGTCATTACATTTAAGACAGGTGTTGGAAATAGGAATCTGAGACCACATTTGGGCGAAAGGTCATGTTTATCATGTTATAAAAGCTATTTCAGAGTTTATTAATAGTATTTTAGCTCAAAAGAAAGTTTGTAAGAGATTTTGTTTTGTCAGATTTCCATAAATAATATGTTCTCAACCACATTCGTTCTGGGTCTAAATAAGCCATTTGCTGTTTCACACCCACCTTGCAACCAAACTATAGAGCAAATCTCAGATTTTGATCTGATTCCTCTGTTAAAATTCAAAGAAACTTTAGATGTGTTATAATTTTAAAGGTATAATTTCTATTACAATAGCATCCAAGTCATATCTTAAGTCTCTGCTGTATTAACATCGAACACTGGGTAAATACAGAACACAAAGCTAATCGCTGTCCCAAAGAGCTTAAAGTTGTGGTTTATTTTTTATTACAAAAGGATCCATGAACTTACCAGAGAAGGGAGCATATGGAAACACATATTTTTAAGGCTTCCTTGCAGGCTTTTGGTGGTATCAGAGGGTTTCTGATCCATGACTTGGCAACCAGTTCTAATGGCTGCCCAAACTGCAGATGAGTTCAAGAAATCAAAGGCAGAAATCCCAGAAGGCACAGGAGGCATTCTTATTTTTGTAATTGTAATGGCCAGGTAAAATAGCATTCCTCATTGCTCCATGTTTGCTCATGATACATTCCTGTTAGTCATCTTCTACATATTATGACTTCAGAGGTGATATGTATTAATCCTACTCAGTAAACCTACCTGATGTGTCCTGCTCCAGATGTAGTTAGTTGCTCTTCATTATCAGCAGAAAACGTGACCTTGTAAACATCCTGTGAAAAAGCTTTTGACCTCAACACAATCTTTTCTTGTTTCCAGTCCCAGATAGTCAGCATGTAGTCAGGGCTGCTCCCAACACTGGCCAGCAAAGTGCCAGCATTGTTGAAATCACCAAAAACGTAGGCTTCCTCTGTTCCACCTGAAACATATAAGCCCCAATACACACACACACACACGGAAGAGGAAGAAACTATAGGAAATCTACTTAGAAGGAGCTCAGCTTTCACTGCAATTATTTTTTTCATTAGGTAATAGCTCTCAATTGGCTATTTCTACTAAATAAAAATTTCCTCCTATGCAATAATGATAAAGCTTGAAACCAGTGTTTTCTATTTTGCTATGAAGGACCAAAAGGTTGTATTTCCTTCTAAACTTCTAAAGTGACCCGCTACTCCATCTGCTGGAATCTATAAACACTGGCCCATTTGTGTCAAATGAAAACAGAACTTTTTACACTACCTCGCAGTATTCTGTAGGGCCTCAGTGAAGGATAATCGTAGATGATGAGGTTTGGCTTCTTTCCTTTTTCTCCTACTGCAAAGTACTGCTTAGTAGGGTGTGCCTTGAAAAAACAAAAGTCCCGTTGCACGCTGTAATGACACCTTTGTCTCTATCCTGCTAGTTATTAAGTTATTGTATTTACTCACTCATTAGTCAAAAGATATTGCAATAAATACTAGGTTGCATTTTTCTGTGCGTGTATTCAGAACAACTGCCAATCTATTGCTCACTATCAGAATGAAGCTACTATGCACACAAAATGGTATATTGCACATGTAACACAGAACCATGACAAACTGTGAAATAATTTGCTTTATCATGCATTCTTTTACTATTCCTACCTCACTCAACCCACTAGCTGATCTTTCCATGGGCAGCATTTCTGTCAACAGTCATCTGCTTCAGCCAACAGCTGCAGAAAAGCCATCCTGAATGACATTATTCTGAAGGCATAAAGATGTACCATGATTCCCCAGAAAAGGCTGCGTACAATGTAGCAGAACAGTCTGAGGCTGGTATTCTGAAACCCTTGCTCACATGGAATTCAACTGAGAGATGGCAGAGCCCTTCACAGGGTAAGGTGCTTCAAATCCAGAGGAAGCATTTGAGAGTCCAAGCTCTTGCTAGGAGCTTACTAGAGTGAAACCAGATACCTTTTCTCTTCATTTATCTAGGAACTTGATTTTCTAAATTTTAACTGCAGGCTAAACACAGGCTATATCAGCTGTGACTAGGAGAGATGAGTGTTCAAAAAAAAAAAAAAGTTGATAAGAGCCAAAATTTTAAATAAGAACGTAATAGTTCTAAACATTAATCCCAGCTGGCACCTGTCAGTCCTTTAAGGTACCTGATCCTGGGACTTAGGTATGCAGATATTTGTCCTCTGCCAATTATGTTGATGGGCTGAGTAGCCCACACTGCATGGTCCACACACCCCCCTAATCAATACCACACTTTCTTACATATATGCATGTGCAGCTGTAGAAATATCCCATCAGGCAATCAAGCGAACACTTTGCTTCTAGAAAGTGACTAACATCCTAAAACGCGAAACAAAAGGCATACCGTGATAAACCCAATCCCACCACCACCGCTGCTCCGGAGATAGCTTTGAGATTTAGTTTTCAGGTCCAGAAGCACCACTTGGTTGCCTGCTATGTACATCAGTGTTTGGCTATCCATCAGCAGCAGGTTTACACTTCTGGTGCAGTCATATCCAAAAGAATGTCTGAGAACAGTTTGATAAGGAAAACATTTGACACTGGCTTTCTAGAAAAGTTTACTAAGTGGATAGAAACACTTAAACCAAAGCTCAAATGGGAATACTGAATCTGGTGACTAAAAGTCTGATGGTAGGAGATGATAGTTTTGTTCAGTATACAGTGAAGGTAAAATATATCAAGCCTCTATAACTGAGGGGAAGGCACAAGTGAAGACCTTCTCAAGTTCATATTCCATCCTTTCATCTCACTACAGGGCACGCCTCTTGCCTCTGCTGGATCCTTTGGGGCTGCAAGGAATTCATATTCTATCGGTGTTCTCTTTTCAAACAAAATGTAAGAGATGTGCATCAGATTACTAAGAACTCTTCTACAGATGAGATCAAACCAAGGAAGTGCCCAAGCTCACTTCTTAAATATTTACAGGTAGATGTAGAGAAGGGAAAATCCAGTCGTCAATAGCAACTCGACTGTGTCTGCAGAGAAAACCACCAGCACCTGTGAAAGTCACATATCATATCCTACTTGACCATACCTATCAGAGGACTTATTGTAGCTCTTAATTGATGGGCATCACTTCCTTCATTCTACCAGTTTAGATCTTCTGAGCACCAGGCTACAGATCTATCTCATTTCCTCCCCACTTCTCCCTTAGCAGTTCTGTGAGGAAGTAATAGGTACACTGCTCTTCTCCTGCCCTCCCCTCAGCTTCTTGGGGAACACCAGTGTGGCTACACAGAAAGGGAGAGCTTTGCAGGGGATATTCTTGCGCTAGTCTTCTTCCTGGTCACGTTAACTTGGCCATGATCTAGTTCTACAAGAGTACTTATAACAGTAAGGATTATGTCCAGTAAGAAATGTTTATGAGGTCAAGACAACATTTAAGATTAAATTCACCCAGAACTGGTCAGGATTCTTATCTGTGTCTCAACTAAAGGTATCCCGCTAATGCCCCATAGGCTACTCCAAATTAGACAAGTACAATTTTAAGAACATATATTAAATATCTTCAGCTTTAAATTTGCACAGCCTCAACAGAAAGGATACTTAAGAGTAAGAAGGTTATTTGGTATCCCAGAGTCTTCAGTGACAAATGGCCGTGAATGTATATCTTCACAGTTATAGAAGAAAGTTTCAGAGATTTTCTTTTCTACCTTCTCAGGCCTTTTTTGTGCCTCCGAGGGTACTTGACTATTGTCTTGCTCTTCCAAATCACCTTCTGCATCTCAGAAGTGGGAACATAAAGCAAATTTATATTCACCATAAATTTGGGGCTCCTTGCTGATATTTGCACCTAACTGCAAAAGGGAAGGATTCACACATTCCTTGCCTCCTTCAACAGAGTAATAGGCACTCCATAGCTCAAAACAGGGGTACCATGTCTTACTTACAACTTGTCCTGGAATCGTCTGTAACAAGTGCTCCCTCTCAGCTTTTAAAAACTTTACTGTGAATATTCAAAACTGAAGAATTTAAAGAAGAAAAATTTCAAGAGTGTTTTAAAAACATCCATCCATTTTAAAACCTACCGAAGTAGTTCAGTTCAGCTTTGCTTGGTGTTTAGGTCTCAGCTTTAGAAACCAAATAAAGTTTAAAGTGTGTCTCTTCAGCAGCTATTGAACACACATCATTATAAAAACAATTTGTAAAAACACATACAACAGACCACCATAAGACACCATTGTCCTCAAAAAGGCATACTGCTAATGTGTCACCCCCTGTAGGTCTTCGCTAGACTGCAATGCAGAATACTGTCAACTTGACTTCAAACTAGTCATAAGCACTTGTTGAAAGCACTTTTCAGTTTGATACCTCAAATCCCCATTAGCTATTTTGTAAGCTTTTCACCCTGTCTTGATTTTTTTCTCTCCTAGGCGTTCTATGAAAAACAACCAACAAAGGGGTCAGACGCCAGCCACGGGGAAGAGCAATATGAAGTACACAAGGTAAGCCAACTGAAAGGGAGCAGAGAAACTCAGTGACTGTAACATGATGGCGCTGGTCTGAGATGCTGTTCATAACAATAACAGTGAAAAAAATGAAAACTAGGAAGTAGTGGAAAGTTTTCCTCAGTGGAAAGCAGTACTCACCAATGTTCTCAGTGTCTGATTCCACTTGTTCCACTTCTTCCTCCTGTTCCTCTGCAGTTGGAGATTCCTTTGGAAGACTAGTTTTGCTTTCTTCTGCAAAGGACAAATGAGATTTTTCTCTTAGGTATGAATTCCTTTGACTAATTTGCTCATACATGCCAGGTTAAATAAATACATAGTTCTGTAGTAGTAAAACAAATCCCTTCTGCCCAACAATGGACTTCCTGCTGTTTAGCACTAAGTATAGGGAGAAGTTTGCTTTCAAAAAACCATATTTTAAAACTTAGGGGAAGGAAAGAAACACATCCCATAAGAGGAAAAAGGTATAATAGGAAGATCAAACAAATGCTGAAAGTAATGTGCCAATACAAGCATCAAAAATCCTTCCAAAGTTCCACAGGAGACTCACTAGTGGGTTTTGTTATCCATGCTACCTAGATCTAGTGGGTTACACGACATGCAGAACATCTGAAATAGACACTGGACAGGCATTTCAAGATGAAAACAGTGTTAAAAAGAGAAATACAAGTCTCCAACTGGAAGAGACTGGCGGAGTTAATGAATTGATTGCAGTACTAGCTACAGAGACAGGTCTAAGCAGCAAATATTTCCAGGGGAGAGACTTTGTGGGCTAAGGGCAGCGGGAACTGCAGACACAGTGGTCAGCCCAGAACTTCACTGGAAGGGGTCATCTTTGACCAGAGTCAAAACTACATTTGGCAATACCGAGAGCAGCAACTGAAGATGAACACATAGGAGGAAGGAAGGGGTGAGTGATGGGAGAAGCCAGAAGCTACTGTAGGTTCAAGTATTTAAATCACTATATAACAGCAGGAAATACTCACTGACACCAGTGTGATCTGCCTGTGCACCTTCCGCGGGCTTCTTATCCGCTCCCTCCTGTTCCCCTGGAAAAGATGGCATCTCCTCTTTATCTGGTGGTCGTGAAGAGGAACTTTTAGTAGTTTTGCCTTCATCTGCCATTTAATCCATTTTCATTTCCTCTCAGGTGTTTTGAGATTCCCAAAGTTAGTATGTGTGTTCTGCCTGTACACTACAATTATGGATAACCCAAAGATATGTCCTAACTTGTAGGGTGAATTCATTGGTTCAGGTTTTAGAACTCCAGGCTCTGTGTACACTGCTATCGAAAGACTAAATATTGCGTCACAGGGGAAGCTGAAAACAGATTTACGTGTTTTGGGCTTCTCTTTAATATACTGGGGAGAAATTTGCTTTTGAGACAACAAGGCTATTCCTCCACCTTTCTGGTGGGCTTCACAAAAATATCAGGAGATAGACATTCTGAGACCATCTAATATCTTGAATGGAGAAGCAGGAAAGATGAATCTTCAAGAAAAAAGGACTTTCTCCAAAATATTCTATATACATGAAAAGTGAATTAATAAAATTAACACAATTAAAGAAAACTTCAAACAGCTTAACTAACACCCCCCCAGCAATTTTTTAGCTTTCAGACTATCATTTTCAGAGTGCTACAATTTCACTAGTTACCATCGTCCCCTGGACTGGGAAAGACCCAATTTTTTTTCATATGAAAAACAAACACAGTGATCATTTATGTAAATGTCTCTGAAAGAAGCAAAAAAGCACAAGCATTGCTCTTATTCTAAATTTGTTCTGCCTTTTGATTTCAAATATGGTGTCCGTTTCCAAATAAAACACCTCAAAATGAACATTGGAACAATTTTGTACAAATACTACAGCTATAAAATACTATCAGAAATCAGAAAATTCAGAAGTTGAATGTAGAGAAACCTAAATATTCATAATAACAAATATAGGCAGGATGCAAACAAATCTCTTCTTATGTGTAAGCGTGGCTTTGACACCAAGAAAAAGTCCCTAAAAATGCATTTTCTGGTTTTGGCTTTGGGTCAGAATCCATTTGGGAAAAGATCTTTTGAGGCATTTCAGACTTTTCAGGCATTTCAGGAAAGGCAAAGTGTCCAAACATAATGCCGTCTACCAGAAGGACAGCGAGGGCAAAGAAATGTTGGAGACGTATCATTCATGTCATTATATAGTCAACCTGCCCTACTCAGTCTTCATCCAGAGGTTCTGAGTCTCTGCCAGAGTCTGACTTTTCTGCATAATTTCATTTAAGAATTAAAATGAGCTTTTACCCCTCAGGAGTGCTGAGAAAAACTTGAAAATAGACATGCAGAAAGTTTTAAATTCAGAAAACAAATCAAAAGAAAACAACTGCACTATATCTCAATATATTTAAATGAAATTCATGAGTTTTTAATGGGGTAACAGAACTGGTATCACTGAAGTTGAAGAAATAGTTACAGACTAGTTGCATAAATATATAGTGGAGTGTTCAGAGACCTGAATTCTAATTCCAGACCTAGTAATGACGTGTGCAATTTGTATCAGCCATTTCACCTCTGGCTGTCTCGCTTATCTCTTGTGAAAAATGAGATAATAATACTTACCAATCTTAGCAAAGTGTTTTGATATCCATAGAGAAAAGTGCTATAAAATTTCAAATTATTGTAACTAATTAGCAATCATTTATCTTCTAAAAATTAAGACTATCATAGTTTTCATTATAAATTAATTCATATCTGGAAAATGCTTTAGGCTGAAAGAGGGTATGAACATTTCCGCCTACATTGATATCTGGGTTCTAGTTAAAGAAAGCTATTGCAACGTTCGCTGTGCACATCACTGTGATGGCGTTCAAGCACCGTGCCGAAACAAATTTTGAATTTAAAGACTCGGAGAAGGCTGAAGGGGGGAACACATCTACTTTGGTTGCAGATTCTGGGTTTCATGCATTGACTGATCCAGAAAACTTTTGTGTAGGTTCACGGTGACAAAGGTATGCATCTCTGAATGCTGATCTTCTTTTCCTGTTTTGTTTTTTTTTGAGACAGTTTTCCTAAACAAGCTAGAATTAAGGCTTTTGAGACTGAAAACTGAGATAGTGGCAAGTAGAACTGGTGTGAAGTGGGGAAAAAACCCAAGTTGGCAACGAGACATTTTTCCCAACCCTAATTATACAGCATGCCTCACCAGGACAGTATCTTTTTTCCACTAGTCCTAGCAATTCAAGATACTGACCTGAAACACTATGCAGATCCACATCAGTTCCACCATTTAGCTTTCTAAGAACTCACTCAGGAGAGAATTCAGGGGTTTTTTGTTTCAGTGGCCAGTGCTATAAGCTGTGAATTTCAGCAAGGCTCCATTTTCTTTCAAATTGCCTTTCTCTTAGCTACGTTCTCAAAAGCCACAGCTCACCTCTGAAGGGAGAAATGTGTTCATTTGGGTACATTATTTCAGTTATTTCAAAACTTAGATGTTTCTTGGCAATTTTGCTGCCCCACAGAATCCTTATATAGAGGAGCTTCCCAAAAATTTTCAGTAAATTTGGACAAGAGATTTCTCATCTCAGACAATTGTCTCGTTTATTCAAAATACAGGATAATTAAATCAAATGGGTGTTTATTTGGTAACACGTAAGCAAATTCACTGAGATGACACCACTTTCTTTGTATTCTGTCATCCTAGATTTTTCCTTTTTCCAGAAATAAAGATGTTTAAATGTGTAAGCTTCATAAATGCAGCGCTTGCCTTCATAAACCCTGTCACTGACACTTCAACTGCATAAAACGCATCAAATTAAATAATGATCAAAATGCAGCCCACAGTTTTACTTTAGAAACTGAACATATCTAGTAGTTATTATTTTAAGCTGTCTCTGCCCCACGATTAACTGTGTGTCTGTGCTTAAAAGACATCACCTATCTCACCTCAGCTTTTACATCTACGGAAGAGTGATCATCAGTTTTGTCCTCTAATTCAGGATAAGCAGAAATAGGGAACTATTACTGCAGAACATAACTGCAGTGCTATTAGTACCAGTAATAAGCAAGAGATTAAAAATTCATCTCTACACTGTGCTACTTGTGCAGGACTTCATTTTTTGGTTTGCTCCAAAATGTGCAATGTTTTGTAGAAAAGCTTTGGCCACCAGTGGGCTTTGAAAAAAAAAAAAGTCACTTCTTTCCTTCAGGAGAGATTGTCTTCTGTGTTATTCCTCTGCTTGTCTTTATTCCACGTGAAGGAACTCAGTTCATCCCAGGACTTTGTTTTGCTTTATTGCTTCCAATCCTGACTCCTCTTGGCACCATACTATGAGCCTTACGGGCTACACTCTGCTATTTTTCTGGCCTGGGGGTAACACTGGCCTAAAATAATGACTGCAACGTTTGGCTATCATGAGGGGTGTCTGCCATGAGGAATTACATACTAATCATCTGTTCCAGGCTGAGGCATCTTCTTCAGGTTTAGCTCTGCTGTGGGTGTGTGGGATTTCTTCCCATACGCCAAGTCCCGCTTGTTTAACTCCTCTTCAGAAACAGTCCCCTCAGCAGTTTTTTCTGAGTCTCCCATTTCTTTATGAAAAGGAGCACACCATCGAACAACTCCCTAAGCATTCCTTTTAGCCTTCAGACCACATCAGAGTACATCAGCGATTTACTGGGCTGTTGATGAGCGCAACACGTGCAAGCAGCGGAGTTTCGCAAAACTTTACTTTCATTCAAAAAAACCCGAAGTCTTTTAGTGCTTATATACACAAAGAAAAATATCCAAGTGTAAATCAGGCATAGCTATCCAGTGCTGTCTGTGTATCGTTATCAGTCAGGATTACTACAACAGTAGTAATAAAAGTCAGTTTAGGCAATCACTCCAAAATTCCAAGGAAATAATTTTTCATGATAGAGAACATTGCTGTCTCTCTTACAATAGCTACAAGATTTGAGAACAAGGAGAATAACAGAAGATATCAATTCTCACAGCAGCTAAGATTAAGTATATAAAATATTTACTAGTCAGAGACCGAGACAGCAAGGATAAAGCTACAAAGCAGGATCTAGACATGTCATCTTTATTACAGCCCCGTTGTCTCTTTTCCCCCTCCATCAGAGAGAGAAAAGCAGTGGATAGGAGAGCCCTGCTTAGAACCTCACTATTACTATGTTGCAGACATTCAAAATATTTTCCTATAAAATTAGGAGAAATAAAACCTAACTCTAATTTCCAACCTTAGAACTAAAGTAGTCCTCTATATGATCCAGATGTCCTAGCTCTGCCTCATGCAAGCAAAAGTTTCAGGTCTGTTAAAGTCTGCCTTGTGAATAAAGGTTAGTTACCAGTTTTTATGAAGCAGAAACAGAGAACAGGTGACATCACCACAGTTACTTATTAACTTACAGTATAAAGGAAAACCATAAAACCGAACATGAGAACAGTGCCACAAACGCAACAGGTAATAAAATTAACTGCCGCATTGTGGCGGTGCCTTCGCCCCGCCGTTCTTACTCACGCACGGTAAAGCGAAACCAGCAAGTCCCACATTGCAAATGAAGTACGGGATGGTCCACCTCAGCTGCAGAACATTCGCTCCTGTTTGAACCAAGCTAAGCAGCTACATGGGAATAAAGGCTTTTCTTTTCCAAAAGCCTCTGTGTCGGAAGCCCGGTCCCGCGCTGACTTCAGTGCACGAGGGTGATGCCGCCCGCCTTCCGCAGAGGTGCAGGCCCAGCGCTGCCTCGGCCTGACGCTCTTCCAAGGGGTCCCTTCCACCGGGACACCAGGAAAAGGCCACGGCGAGGCAGAAGCGCCCCGCGACAGGCTGTTTTGTGGGGGGCAGCCACGGGGCAGGCAGGGGACACCCGGAGCTCCTCGGGGAGGGAGCCTCCGAGGGGCCAGGGGGTGGGTGCCGTGGAGGGGACCCGGCGGGGCGCAGCGAGGGGATGCGCCGTAGGTGCGCGAAGAGCCGGGTGGCTCCCGGGGGCAGGGACGCGGGGACACACGGGGGCTGCGGACCCCCCGGAGGGGCGATGCGTGCCCCGTGCGGCTCCGCAGCGGGCCCCGACCCTCCCCGCCGCCCCGTACCTGGAGCCGCCTGCATGGCGGCGTTACCGGTTTCCAGGCAACCTCGGCCGCGCGCGCAGAGCGCTCCGGGACCGGTAGTTCCCGGGGGCGGCGGCGGCCGTTACCCGCTGTAACGGCCCGGGCTGAGGCGGGCACCGCGCAGCGCCGATGCCGCCGTAAATCAGAGGGGCTGGCGGTGGGGTTTTTGGGTTTTTGTGTTTTTGTTTTGTTGTTTGTTTTTTTTTTTAAAGCGACGTCTTTGCGATCTTTTCAAACGAAATTTGAAATTCCCGAAACTTTCTGCGGTTTCCTCCGGTGTTTTCCAGCTGCCCGGCCGCCCTTTCGGCCCCTCGCCGCTCCCGGCCGCCGGTCAGTCACGGCGCGCTTCCCC
Source organism: Nipponia nippon (assembly GCF_047370975.1). Lineage (NCBI taxonomy): Eukaryota > Metazoa > Chordata > Aves > Pelecaniformes > Threskiornithidae > Nipponia > Nipponia nippon. The sequence continues at coordinate 7,004,680 of NW_028262336.1, read as the reverse complement.
AGCCGGTAGAGCCGGGGCCATGCACCTGCGTCCGTATCGTCACATACACCTGTCTGCACATTTTTAATATATAACTATATGTTTTTAAGCCGTTTCCGAAGCTGGCGGCTGGAGGGGGGAGGCGTACCTGCCGCCGGGCGGGCGGCGAGGGGCGGCGGAGGGAGGGGACTGCCGCCGGCGGCAGCGCCCGGCCGCGGGCAGGTGCCACGGAAGGGGAGGGCCCGTGGGCGCGGCGGGGTGGCCCGGCGCGACGTCCGCGGGCGGGCGGAGGAGGCAGCGCCATGGCCCTGCGCGGCCGCTGCCGGTGGGCGCTGCTGCTGGCCTGGCTGCCGGCCGGTGAGTGGGGCGGCGCCGGCGGGTCCCGGCCCCCCTCCCGGGGCCGCTCCCCGCCCCGGGACAGCGCTGGGGCACGGCGGGCCGGGGCCTGGCAGGCGCCTTCGGCTTTTGCCCGGGGTTAACGCGGCGCGGCGCGGGGGGGAGCGGCGGCCCCGCGGCGAGGGGAAGGGGTGGCCTGGCCCGGGCGAGAGTTGTTCCCCCCTCGGTGTCCCTCCCCGCCGGGCGGAGAGGAGTTTGGTCCCCCCAAAGGTGCGGCCAGCTCCTCGCCTAGGAGGAAGTGGCCGCCTGCTTCCCGGCAGCCTCCGGTGTCGCTCCGGTGCGGCCGGCTTGGTTGGGACCCCAGCACAGGGTGCAGCCACGGAGGGGTTCTCCTTTGGCTTGTCACAAGCGCCCACCCCAGCCCTTGCTGCGAGCTGAGCAGCCCCAGCCTCTCTGGGGCTCTGGTGTAGCTGCGGTGCTTCCCTACCTGCCGGATACGCGCTGGTATGGAGAGCGGGAGCTCACCTCCGTGTCTGCAGGCGGCCTTCAGCAAGCAGAGTCCCTTCTGCCAAGCTTTGCAGGTTGCCTGACAGCTTCTGATCTCCTGCAGGAAATACAAGGATCATTTTGCTTCTTGGATGCCTGGGTCTTTGCTGATGGTTTAGCTTTAAATACCAAAGTTCAGTTTTTCGCAGAAAACCAGTAAAAGAGGCAAAAAAATCTGGAGGTATGCTTGTTGATTGTCTTGCTTGACAGCTGTGTTCCTGCGTGATGTTCTAGCTAAAACTTGGCTTCGCTGGCTCTGAAGGTAAGCGTCATCAGTGCGAAGCCATAGGCCTGAGGCAGCGGTAACTTAATAGGCTGCTAGTGTCCAGATTTGTTCTTTCCAACCGGGATAAGAAGGATAGCAGCATGCAGTGGAGTCATGCAGTCCAAGTTTAGGAACCGGCCTTAATTTCACAACCTTTCATTTTTTTGGAGGAGATTACTATGAAACATCAGACGTGCAGAGACATCCGACTGTCCTCTGGTGGGAACAGTAGGTTTTTAACCTCTTTTAAAAAAATCAGGAACTTATCTTTCAACTCTTGACTTTTGCAGAACAGAGGTAATGAGAAAGGACGCCTTTCCTAAAGAGCTTTGGTTGCTGTAAGTGGAAAGCACGTAGTGATTTTGAGTATTCTTGCCTGAGAGATGCTGCTCTAGGAAACCCATGGAAAATCTGTTCTGTTTCCATGAGCCTCAACAGATCAGAATTCATACGGGAATTCATCTGATCACCAATGAGATCAAGGTTTTGCCAGTCTTGAGAGTTTGGATTTTGGATTGGGTTCATGTGATTTCCTGCAGTAAGATCCTGTGGGTCAGCCATTTCACAATGAAATCTGAAACAAAATCTGTTGAACTACAATGTAGTTAGATAAGAGCCACTGTAACTATCTGTCACCAGTCTTGACTTAGAATCATAGAATCATAGAATGCTTTGAGATGGAAGGGACCTTTGAAGGCCATCTAGTCCATCCCCCCCCGCAATGGGCAGGGACACCTACAACCAGATCAGGTTGCTCAGAGCCCCATCCAGCCTGGCCTTGGATGTTTCCAAGGATGGGTGGTCTACCCCCTCTCTGGGCAACCCCTTCCAGTGTTTCACCACCCTCACTGTAAAAAATTTCTTCCTTATATCCCGTCTGAATCTACCCTCTTTTAGTTGAAAACCATCCCCCCTTGTCCTGTCGCTACTGGCCCTGCTAAGAAGTCTGTCCCACCTTTCTTGTAGGCCCCCTTTAAGTACTGAAAGGCTGCAATAAGGTCTCCCTGCAGCCTTCTCTTCTCCAGGCTGAACAACCCCAGCCCTTTCAGCCTTTCCTCATAGCAGAGGTGCTCCAGCCCTCTGATCATTTTTGTGGCCCTCCTCTGGACCCTGTCCAACAGGTCCATGTCCTTCTTGTACTGAGGACTTTGCCTTGCCTACAGTATTGTAAAAATTAGAGATCCTTGGTTTTGCTAGCGGTTTGCACAGCTGCTGGTATTTCTACCTTTAAGTGCATATGTGTATATTTTATTTTTCAGAAAAGCCTTGGACACAGAGTGTACCCTGGTCCTCTGCGTTTGTGTGTTATTTTTAAGGCAAATGAGTTCACTCTGCCTGTGCTTTGAGTTGGCTGACCAGGAGTCCATCTCAAGCCAGAAACTGAGCAAGTACGGCATTGACAATATCCTACTGCAGAAGTACCTGTTGAGGCAGTGTTGCACCTCTGCGGCATGTTTTCCACCTGGTGGAAACTGGGTGAGCTCCTATTTGCCTGGAAAATACTGTGGAGGTGCAGCCTAAGAGGACACTGAAAGAATGATGCTTGCAGTTGTCATCCAGATGTTACCACATAGTCCCTGTTCCCTTGCTCTCATCCTGAAAACATGGAGTAGAGGGAAAGTCTTTGAATATGCGATAAAAATCGAGTGCTGGTTGACGGTGGCCCTTGCAGTTGGTACCTTCCAGGCCTCCCCCTTTCCTTCCCTCCTTTCCTGCTGTTGTGCTCCCCAGTTAAGAAGCAACTAGCACAGCCCTGCAACCCCTGTTCTCCGGGGTGTATCCAGAGAGGGCATCCCAAGCTCACTCTGCACTGTTTGTATTGCCTTATCGAAGGCAACTGGCGATAACTTCGCTATTGTTGATGACAAGCACAACTTACTGTATTATCAAAGTTTAAATAAGATAGAGATGTCTCTGGAGTGTGGCTAAAATAAAGCATAGCTTATGAGAAACTTTGTAAAACTTTCCTCAGTGGGTGCAGCTGCTTGGATAGAAAATTGTGTGGAGATTGTTACGGATGAGTTCTAAACATGCATAACAATAGCTTCATTAAAAAGGAAAAAAAAGGTAATTGATGTGTACTGTTCTGAAGTGGCGATAAACAGATTAAGTTTAACTATGATGCTACAGCCCAAAAGTTGTATTGTCTTAATCCTGGTCACCACTAGATAACATTCTGATGAGTGTCTTAGTGAGACCTTGGTAAAATTAATTTGGTCTTTATATGAATGGATGGCGCTGCAGGACTTTTCTGGTTATGGAGACAAGCCAAGGCAATCCCATCCCGTGTGCTTCTGGGCCCAACGAATCATATCCCTCAGCTTGGAGGGACAGTTTTCCCCATGCAGAAGGAGAGCACTGAGCGATGTGCTATGTAATGGCTACTAATAGGTGCTTTGGAGAAAATAATTCAGTCCAGAAGGCAGGCCAATGCAGCTGGCTGAAGCTGCCTTCTGCCAGGGAAAGATGGGACTCACGTTCTAACCAGGGTTTGTAACTGGATGGCTTCACCAGAGGGGCTGGTGAGATCCATAGGTGCAGGCCGAAGGATACGTACTTCGGTTGTTGGTCTGGTGCAGAGCAAAAGTTGTGACGTGAGGTCTGTTCCTGCTGTCTGACTGCCTTCTGTGTTCTCCTTGGCAGGTTGCCTCTCCCTCCTGGTGACGGTGCAGGATGTTGAGCGTTACACCACCTTATTTGCCACTGTCATCCTCAAGTGTGACTACAGCACCTCAGCACAGCTGCAGGACGTGGTGGTGACCTGGCGCTTCAAATCCTTCTGCAAGGACCCCATCTTTGACTACTACTCAGTCTGTAAGTGTCAGGCTTGTCCTCCAAGGAATCCCTCTTCAAATGGAAAGGAATGGGAAGGTAGACTTCCTGGGGAATACAGGCTTTTGACCTCTTCCTGCCCACAAACCGGGTCGGGTGGTGGCATTTCCCTGTGCTCTAAGAAAAAATACGTCACTTCTGTGATTTCCTTTGCAATGTCAAGGCTTTATGATACGACGTTGTAGAAATCCCAGCCAAAGCAGCTCATTTGTCCCCCTTGTCATCAACTCAGAAGGCAGAGAGGCTCAGCCATGTTTGACCCATGTCAGTCTTGGCAGCCCCATCTTATGCTTCAGCATGTTTCAAAGCAAGGGCCCTGCAACAAGTGGACTTCATGATTCCATGGGGTCTCCATGGTTGAAGCTAGATACCTGTGACCAGGTGTTACTAATTTTAGGAAGTAGAAGAAACGGGCATTTTGGAGGGCAGAAAGACTTCTAATAACATTTACTAGTGGTGGTAGCACTTCATGTGCAGACATTCTGGTGTATGCAGCCTTAATTCAGGAGTGTTTAAGGTGGTTCTTAAGGTGGTATGCAAAATGCATCCTGGGGTGCATCAAACACAGTATAACCAGCTGGTCAAAAGAGGTGATGATCTCGCTATATTTAGCATTGGTGCAGCCTCACCTTGAGTGCTGTGTACAGTTCTGGGCCCCACCATTTAAGAAGGATGTGAAGGTCCTTGAATGCATCCAGAGGAGGGCAACAAAGCTGGTGACAGGGCTGGAAGGAATGAGGAGGAGCGGCTGAGGACTTTAGGTTTGTCTGGTTTGGAGAAAAGGAGGCTGAGGGCAACCTCCTTGCTCTCTGCAGCTTCCTGAGGAGAGGAAGGGGAGAGGGAGGTGCTGAGCTCTTCTCCCTGGGATCCAGCGATAGGACGCATGGGAATGGTTCAAAGCTGCACCAGGGGAGGTTCGGACTGGACATTAGGAAGCATTTCTTTACCGAGAAGGTGGTTAAAGACTGGAACGGGCTTCCTAGAGAGACAGTCAATGCCCCATGCCCGTCAGTGTTTAAGAGGCATTTGGACAATGCCTTTAATAACATGCTTTAACTTGGTCAGCCCTGAAGTGGTCACGCAGTTGGACTAGATGATCCTTGTAGGTCCCTTCCAACTGAACTAAACTATTCTGTTCTGTTCTCTATAAACCCTGCAGTATGTTTAAGCTGGCCAACCTTAGCTTAACTGCACACTTAAGAGAGCTCAGAGTGGGGAGCCTGGATTTGTTTGGTGTCTTTGTGCCCAAACTCTCCTTTATGCAGTCTGGATGGATTGGGTAGGCATGTCACCACATGCTCTACAGCCTAGTCCACAAGCAGGTGGGTCCCTGGCTCTGCTGATCCCAGCATAACGTGAGTGCTTTGAGCCCAGGCTCAAGGTAATAGCCCCCAACAGGGACAGAAAGCATGAAGGTCATGATGTTTGCTTGGTTGGATCTGCTCTTCATGATCCGTTGTAGATACAGCAATGGAGGAGCCTTTGACAAGCTTTATCCTCTCCTGTCTTCATTGCAAGCCCTTTACAGACAATGCTCACTGTCTGTATCAGTTGTCTCCCCAATTCTCAGCTCCCAAACACCTGGAAAACAGTTTATATTGTGAGTCTGTCATAAGAGTATTGGACAGAAATTGCCTCTAGCCCTCCATTAATTCTGTTGGGTCTCTCTACATGTAATCCTTAGCTGGAATCAGATGATGGATTCTTTTCTGTCTTTATGAGCTCCACAACATCTAATGGGATACAGGAGGGAAAGGGAGACAATCCCTACAGCGGTTCATGTATGTCTGGAGAGTTTGTTTGGTAAATAAACACACTTTTGTTTTAGTTCCAGTACTCCTGGGAGTTTTATGGCTTTTTTTCCTTGCAGTTTATCTTCATACTGGGAGCTGTACTCCAGCCTACCACCACTAGCTTCTTTCTACTGTTCTTCTTTCACTGTGAGTACAGGAGGCATCTCCTCTGCAGCTCCTGCGCTCTCAAAATCTCTGCCATTCCTGTGGCTCTACCTCTGTTTGCTTTGGAGTACTCCAAAGCAACTTGTCCTTGCTGGTTTGAAGCCATGCTTTGTATTACTAAACGAAAGCAAATGCGCACATGCATTCAAGAGTTTCTCTGCTGCTCACAAGAGGATAGAAACTGGTCCTTTGAAATAACTTTTGGCATCTTATTTGATGTAGCATACCAGGCTGGTTTAGCCCTTGGCCAGGACCCATCTGACGACTGCAATGACAGCCAGCGAAAGGTGCGCATTGTCATCCAGAAATATGGGCAGAAGGAGCCTGTGCTGGGTATCGACTACCAGCAACGAAAGATCACCATTCAGAACCGTAAGTGACTTGACCTCCCAGGCAGGGAGTGAACTCAGTAACTGTCCAGTATCTGGGCCTGCCAAGTGAAGGGAAGCATAAACATGGCTAATGGCATCTGCAGCTTACATATTCTGAGAGGTGGCAATGAAATAAGAGTTGTGAAGGGCCCTGTCTCCAGCTGGCCTGAGGGTGTTGGAGGCACTACAAGCTAAGGCTGAGCTGAGGATGCCTGAGCATTTTGCTGAAGAGTGCAAAAGTAAGCCGAGGAGCCCAGAGGCTAGAAAACAGTTCTTTCTTCTAAGAAGTACTGCATAGTTGTCCAGGTGCATTATATGCTCCCTGCTGTCCCTGGAGCAATAGCTGCTGCTACTGCAAGAAGAGTTATTGGGATGGCTGACCTAATGGGGACAGTGATCTGTGTTCCAAAACCAGTAGGGTTGGCAGCAGTGGGTATCTGTTAACATCCATCGCCCACCAGCATGCTGGTTATGTCACTCCACACAGAACTAGTCCTGCTTCTAAGTAGCGTTGCCTTCCAGCAACACAAAGAAAAAAGGGTCTGGCAGTTGATGCTGCTTACAGGAGTTCTCAGTGGACTCAGGTGGGCTTGTTTGAAGGTGATGGCTACACTTGGGAAGTGGGGAGATGCAGTACTATATGTCACCTGCAGGGAGAGGGCCCTCTTAGAGTGGGGCCTGAAAGTAATGTCTGTCAGTCCCAAATAGCCCGCTGACCTCTTGGTCTCTCTCCCACAGGGGCAGACCTTGTCATCAGTGAGGTCATGTGGTGGGACCATGGCGTGTACTACTGCACTGTGGAAGCACCAGGAGATACCTCAGGTGATGCGGACAAAGAAGTTAAGCTGATTGTTCTCCGTAAGTGCCTGTAGTTTGTTGCCTGGGTGGCAGGTATCTCCTCCCGTTCTCTTCCTCCCCACCCCAAGATGTCTCCAGCAGTGGAGAGGTGCTCAGTAACTTACTATGCCAAGGTACATCAGGATGCTCTTTCTCTCTCTGTTTTTCCCACAGACTGGCTCACAGTACTCCTCATCATTCTCGGTGGCCTCCTCCTCCTTCTGCTGATTGGAATATGCTGGTGCCAGTGCTGCCCCCAGTATTGCTGCTGCCACATCCCATGTGTCTGCTGCCCAACCCGGTGCTGCTGTAATGAGGAAGGTGAGGTTCAACCAAACGTGCATCCATTCATGGCTTCTGTCAAGACAAAAGCTTGACTGGGAGCTTGCTGAGCTCCACTTTCTCCCTCCAGTTCAGTGTCCATATAGACAGAAATATTTCTTTGGCCAATGTGACCTCTGTGACCAGCTTATTTGAGCTTAGAGGAGAGGAGCTAGGATACACGGAGCCCATCTTGCTCCTCTGGGTCCTACTTTCAGAAGTTTGTCCTCACTCACACCTTGCTACCAACTTCTCTCATGTCATCCAGGGCACGATCAGCTCCCTTGTGTCAGTAGCTCAGGACTTTTCTTCCCTGTCTCGTAGTTCATATGGCTGCGCATGTGAGGAAGGCAAGCAAATGCCTTCGTACTACTCTCCAAACTGGGCTGACCTTCAAGTGTGTTGCTCTGAGAGGTAATTATGTAAAAATTGGAATTTTCTATCTTCATGGTATTTTCAGAGCTCCTTCTTCCACAAGAAAAAGGTTTTGCTTGGTTTTCTTTGGGGAAGGAAGCGAGGAGAAAGAAAGGAGAAAGCTGGTCTGTCTTGGTGGTCAACCCTGCAAATCCATTCTGATGTTTTGAGGGACAAGAGAACTTTGTTGTGCATAGTTTTTAGCAGTAATAAAGATTCTGCAGCCAGACCCTGTTCTCTTAATAAGGCCAGTGTTTGATTTTGGCTAGTAACATCATATAACCTCTGTGTTCCTGTAACTGAAACTTAGTAGCGACACAATGTGGAATAGCGCCCCCCCCCCCCCCCCCCCCGCAGCTTACACGATCTGCCAGGAACAAAATGCAACAAATACATTTATTTATCACTGAAATCCCCAGATTCTTCCCCAGATGCTACAAGGAGAGGATTTATGAACAAGGAGCTGTGTTTCTGGTTTCCCTTTACCTGCAAAAGAACTATTTGGTATACCTTGGGTGTTAGTAAACAGTGAGAGCTTTAGAATCAACTTTTTTGCAAAAAAGTTGTTGAGTACCTCAGCCTTCTCCTCGTCCATTGTTACCAGTTTGCCAGTCTTGCTCATCATAGATGTAAGCTTAATTTGCTTAGCCCTTGCAAAGAGTGAACAGAGCATCCCTCTCATTTGCTAAAAGCAAAACAAAACAAAACACTTTCTGAGGCCTTTACAAGCTGTCAAGTAAAATGCGTGGTGTTGAGGAGTCTATGGAAATTTGGCAGAAAAATTAGTTTCCATGAAGGGAGAGAGAGGTGATGGAGATGAAAGACTCACACCTCCAGACTTCCTCGTTCTCATCAAAAAAGGGATTCAGAACATGTGTGAGTTCTTTTCTTGGTTTTCTGTGCTGTAGGAGATGATGGCACGCACCAGACTGCTGCTGTTGTCTTTCCTGCCTCCTGTTGAGGATAGATAGGAGGGATTCTTGCGGGGTTCCCAAAACCTCTCCCTGCTCACGAGGGAAGGTACAGATGAGTCCAGCCTCCTTGACTGGCTGCTGGATTCTGTGGCTGTAATTTCCATCTCAGCTGCCCGCCCTCTTTATCCACTTGGCAAGGGACCCTTGTGCCTGCTCCCCTCCTCCGGCGTGCCTTCTCTTCACCTCATCCTGCCTCTGACTTACATTTTTGGACTCCAAGAAATGGACTGGAGGCCTTAAAAACCACAAGAAGATAGATACAGGGGGCATCGTAAAAAAGAGTCCTAAGGAATAACACTTCCACACAGCTGAAGAGCAGTCAGAAATCCTCAACTAAGTCTTAGCAGTGAACAGTGTGAGCCGAGTACGGATGATTTCTTCCCAATTATTGGCCACTAGAGGGTAGCCTAGATCCGCTGAACAGTCATAGATTCCATCGAGGCGAGGTAATTCTGGGTGATTTAAGTCAGGTCATTAACTAACATGATTTTGAACCTAGTAATAAAAGAAGTGCATTGTTTGAGTAATTCAGAATTGGTGTACAGAAATATTAAACATGCCCCAGGAGCAAGCCAATTACATTCCCCATGGAAAGCTTTGAGAAAAGCCGATCAAGGTAAATATACGTATGACCTCCTTCTGTTCTTATTCGTTCCTTTTCTACTGTGGACTTCTTCCACTAATGAATCAGTGCAAAATAGGATATTCTTGCACCTGGGTCTGACTAGGTTGGAATTTTTTTTTATAATTGGATAATTGGCCTAGCAGCTGTAAAGTCTGTCAAAGGTGAAGAACAACCTTTCTCAGCAGGGAGTAAGCGGAGGGAACAACACAACATTCTGCCAAAGTTTTATAGCAGGTATGAGTTTTGGAATTAGGGTGAAACTGACCGTCAGATAAATATGTTCACTTTACAAAGAGATCTGTAACTTTACTTCCATTTTGCAGATGCGGAACCAGAGTATGTATCAGGTTCAAACTGGAAGGCAAAGTATCTCGGGAAGGAAGAGAGGATGAAGGTGGGGAAGGAAGTCCAGGGGTAATTCTGCATTTCTTCAGCTGTAGGGAGAGATCAGAGAATTACAGGGACGGGATGACTTTGGTCCTAGCGACTGCCTTCATACCTTAAGGAGGGGAACCATGAGTAGGTATGCCCACAGCTGCTGGGCCTCTCACTCCTCAGGCAAAGACTGTGGTCAAAACCCAGGGACGTGCACTCAGCAGGTTCTAGGACATTCTCAAGATGATAACTGGAGGAACAGGAGAGGAAGAGATAAGGCCTTTCCCTTCTTTTTATCCTTTTTCATTTTCCTCTTTCTCTCTTCCTCTAAGTTTGAAACCTAAACTGGAGGAAAGTCCCTTGAGGAAAAAAAAAGCATGAAGCAAGTTTGACATAAAATGCTTGAAAGCTGCTACCTCAGGTCACACAGCTTTGAAGAAAAATCAGAGTATTAGGATTAAAACCCTGAAGTTTCCAGCTTTGTCATTCACTCTGGTTGGAGCCAGGCTGGGGAGGGGGAGGGAGTTTGGAGTGGAGAACAAAGTGGAGCTGCATGAACTGTGGGGAAAGGGAAGGATGTGCTGAGAGGCATGGTCAGTCCCTGTTCTGCTGCAAGCAGTGCTCTGCATAAATTCAGTGAAACAGCTAAAGGAGGACATGTTTAATAACTGGCATGCTACCTGAAATGGAGAGCTCAGTCCCAAAGAGCATGCAGTCTAAATGCTGCCTGCTGCAGATGAACCCAGGGGACAGAATTAATTGGAGCTTAGCAGTAGCCTGGTTTCTTAAAGAAGCAAGGCTTATGCAGTCAACCTGTCTGTCTATCCCCTATCTCTTCCCCTCTAATAGCTTTTAATTTCATCAGCCAACTTCAGCCAAATGTATCAGAGGGGTAAAAGTCTCAAAGGCAATTACGTTCCTATCTGTCTCCTGAACTGTATAGCCAGGAACGTTCTGTTACTGCCTGACCAGAGAAGAGGCTGCAGTAAAAGCCTGCCGCTTCTGAAACTCCAGAGAAGCCATATAAAAGAAATTTTGCAAAGACCCTGTTGCAGAAAAGCTTCACCCAGTAATGACAGACAAATCATGCAGAGTCAGGCTTTGTAAGGTCTGGAGCTTGCAGAATTTACTTGCTCATAAACTTAAGTTTTGATTGTCTGTGGTAGAAGGAATGAGTTTCTGTAAGATGTTTTTAGGTATTCCCAAAAAAGAAGCAGCAACGAGCCCTGGTTTTGAAGACAGGGATGGTGATGTTGTCTGTTGTAGAGGAGGTGAGATGGAAGCACTGAAAAAAGTGAATTGGAATTGGAGCCTGACCCCACGAGTAGGGTTCTGGAGTTAGCAGTGGTGGAAAACCAGTGAGGGAGAGAAATTTCCACTGAGTTTCCTCTTTTGGCACACTGGACATTGCTGTTGAGAACAGGAAATTTAGTTTGTTCACCAGTTTGCCCACACCATCCTGAGGGATTTCATTTTAGCAGTCATGCTGAGGTAAGTTACAGAGAGAGACAACAAGAGTCGTTGAAAGACTAGAAAGGGAGAAGCTGGACAGTGCGTCTCTGAGTGCCCTATTTGTGGAACAGAGAGGAAATTATGGAGTATGGTGTGGAAAATATGATCTGGACAGAGCCTACAGGAAAGTGGCAAAAAAAGGTCTCGTTTAGCTGTAAATCAAAGCCAAAAGGGGAAAGGACCAGTGGTGAGCTGAAAGAGTTTTAAGAGAGAGAAAACAGTGTGGCATGCCTTGCTGTATGAAACGTTATTTCCCACCTTTCCGCAACTGTACTCATAATGACAGGGCAGGTAGAAGTCTTGCATTTGGTTATGTGCTGTGTACTTAATCATTTGTTCCCAGTTGCTGGAACTGGATGCCGAATGTCAGGCAGTAACCCTTTTCTTCTGTTTTAGGTATCTTTTTGAAGCTGTACAACTTCATAGTGGAATTTCCTGTGCTCTGTTTTACCTTTGTCATAGGGTGGAGAGAGCTGTTCATTCTGTGAATTTCCTGTATCTGATCACATCCAAAGGCTACAGTCTGTCACGCAAAATGGTATGTGGTCTGCAAGCTGTGCTCTCTGGATAGCTACTGTATGCTTTCTTCTTCTTTTACAGTACTGGAACGGCATCGGTTCATGAAGCAGGCTCAGGCACTTGCACCTTGGATGTCACCCAACATGTTCTACAGAGGTGGCGACAGGAACTCGCAACTTTCCTCTTACCAGCTGAACCCTCTACTGCAACAAGGTGAGACCACGGGCATCATTTCAGAGGGAAATCAGGATGAGAAACAGGTAACTTCTCAGGGAAGTTCAGCAGTGAGGCTTTAGCCTCTCTACTACAAAAGAGAGAAAGATGTTCCTAGCATGACTGCGTGTCCTAGCGTGTAGCTCTGCTACATCTGCAGCATACTATAGACTTGCCTGGGTGGATAAATACAGCCTATCCATCTTAAGTGTCTTGCTAGGCTCAGTGCTGGGTGAAGTAGTTTAATGCTAACTAAGATATATCTGTGCTACACCCCAGCGACTGCAGGGTAAATATACCCAGCTTATCTCGCTTCGTGTGGTAGAGGAGGGTAGTGTCTCTTTGTTCTGCTGTGCTGGTCACGGTCAACTCCTTATAGCCAAAATTGACATGACAACTGAGGTGCAATTTGTTTGAGTTCTTATCAAATGTCTAGTCTTCAAATGATTAAGGGCAAACTACCTTCTGTGCAATAGATCTAGCCTGCATGCAGCAAAGAATGAAGGACTCTTTAATGAACCAGGAAGAATTTGCCAGTTGTTCTGCCCCCAAATCGCTTGTATTAGTGGTATTTATTTGTAACTTTAATGGAGGAGGGAAGATGGAGTCTCTGAAGTCCTAGAGAAATAAGTAATAAAGTAACTTATTGCCAGTAATACTATTTAAAAGCCCAAAGAAAATAAGGAAATTCAACATAATGACTTCTCAAATAAATATAACATATTTTTCATCTGAAATTAGCTTGTCATCACTATACAGCAGTCACAGATTTACTCTGTGTCTGATGAGTCTTAACTCAGTTTGAAGAAAGAGTTTGCAAACATCTTAAATGCTAGATTCAAGATGTTTGAGTATATCCTTTTTTAGCCCACTAGTTAATTCTACAGTTACCTTTTTCCTAGCCAGGGCACCAGTTTTCCTTAGGAAGATCTGGTGACTGAGCCACCATGATTTAAGACAGAATGCACTGAGTCTTCTCAAGGAAATCCATGTGCATGCTGGCAGAAAATGGGCAAGTAAGTTCCTCGGGCAGTTTCCTAGCCTGTGTTTTCACAGTCTTTGAATCTCCTGTGCTTATGTTTCCCTTACATTTGTTTCAGGTCATGTTTTTAGAGATGTTGGGTAGAAGGGACCTCTAAAGACATCTAGTCCTACCTCTTGCTCAAAGCAGGACTGTCACCAGTCTCAGTCACATTAGCTGTGGCTTTGTCCAGCCGAGTCTTGGAAACCTGCAAGGATGGAGATTCCATGACTTCTCTGGGTAACTTTTCCAGAGCTGGACCAGTCTCCTAGTGAAGAAACTTCTGCATTTGCTACTTATATCTATACATACATGTGTGTGTGTATGTGTGCATATATATATACAGAATTTTTTTTTTCTTTTGCAGTATTGGTTCATATTTCTTCCAGTTCAATGAGATATAAGAGGAAACACTATGAACTTTCTCAGATTTTTTTTAAAATAAAATTTGGTATCAATGCTGTAGGAAAAAAATGTTCCTCTCTCTAAATACCTAAACTATATTCCCAGGTGTGCTGGATGACTTTGATTTCTTACCTCTGTCCTGCCCAAAACACAGATCATGCTGCAAATTACTAGTTACTGCTCTTTACACCTTACCTTGTGTGGTCTGGATGTGCTGGTTGTGATGCTTGAGACTCGCGCAGCTCTTGCAGTGAGGAGGAGCAGGAGAAGAGAGGCTCAGAGGGACTCAGCCAGGATCATTAGTGCAGATGGGCCCTCTCCTTGTTGTTTCCGCTTGACTTGCTGCGTTCTCCTGTGCTTTTATCCTTAGATGTGTCTCTGCAGAACAGTCTTCCACTGGTGCAGCCACAAGCTCAGCTTTCCCCTAACAAGGGTGTTTTGGACTATCTGGAGTCTGAAATCCAAAACCTTAACATGTCACAGCTCCGGCCACCCTCCCACCAGCGGCAGGCTGTGCAGCCCAGCTTGCTGTCCTCCCTGGGGTCCGAGATCATGCCACCTCCTCTCGCTGATCACATCTCCTCCATCCACGGGAGCAGCAACTCCTCACGGCCACAGAGAGCTGCCCGCACCCCCAGACCCTGGGACTCTGCAGCAGAGGACAGGAGGGAAAACCGGAGGTGGCCCTTGCCTTCCAGTGGGGATTCTCATTCCAGCTACAGTCGGGAACCCTGGGACAGGCAGCGAGAGGACCATCGTCAGATGCAGAGGACAGGCGGCTACAATGGCAGGCCCCAGCACTCCAGACGGGATGTGTCACCCCCACGCCAGGCTGAGAGGGGCAAGAGCAGCAGCAGCAACTGCAGTTTCTATCCAGAGGAGGCCAAGGAGCGCTCCAGCCACTGGAGACAGGAGCCTGCAGGGAGGCGAGAATACCAGCACCACACCAGGAGAAGCAATAACTCAGGTCAGCGGCGGCACAGCTACTCTCCCCCTTCTCGCCGGGGGTCATGGAGCTCCTCAGAAGAGCAGGTCCGTCTCCCAGCAACAAACCGCAAGCGGCGGCACCGGCCTCGGGAATGGCCAGAAGATAAACCCCCCAGTTACCGCTCATTAGAAGTCATCCCAGGTCAGGACAAGAAGCACAAAAGCAGCGCAGGGCCACGCTCGGTGAGTCAGCTGCTTTCCCATCTAAGGGAAGAGGTGGGTTTTGGGGAGTGAGAGTGAATGTTCGTTACTTTCTGCAGCCTGTTGTCTTTCAAACGGAGGGCAAGGAGCACTGGGTGCCCTGCGCAGCTTGGTTATGAGGAGGCTGCTGAGTTCCCTGCCTTCAGACATGTGTTGCATGGCTATAGCGTGTTCAGGGGCAAAGTGAGCAGTCAAATAACGTGGGTCCCCTATCACATCCCACACCAGGTGACATGTTACATTCTCTCACTCCTGTCCCCACCTACAGGCACCTTGGGGCTCTGTATATGTGGTGTTAGAATAGCTGTTCTCCTGGGGAGAAAGCACTTCCAGAGTAGGCAGCAGTACTGAGTATCCCTCTGCAACCCTCTCTGGTGTTGGTTTACTTCTGATTTCTTTTAACATGTGCGTGACTCTCTTGTTGTTGATCTCTGACATTTAATTTTTATAGTATCTTGGTGATATTTTTAAGATGGTTCATATGGGAAAGCATCCAGGTAAGATGCCTAAAGCTCCATGAAATAGGCTTTAACATCATGGGTGGCTGTAGCAGTGAGAACTGTGTGATCCTCCAGGTCAGGTAGAAGGGGATGGCTCACTTGTTGGAACTCCTGAGAACTGCACGTGCATTGTATGGGCAGCGAACAGCTATTGTTCACAGCTCATCCTGTCAGTTTACACTGGGACTAGATTTCAGGTAGCAACCTACGTGTGAAAAGCTTCATATCCAATTGCTAGTCTCCAAGTTAGACAGTGTATTCTCCCTTAAAAAATGAAGGTTTTTTTAAATAAAAAAAATGTTAAGTGTCCCTTAGCACATATATGCAGAATTTTACCAGGTGGGAGTCTTCTCCAAGGGCTGTATTTTGCCCAAGACCATTTTCCCTTCCAAGTTTTGGAAGGAATTGCAGTTCTAGTCCCAGCTGGGATATGTGTATGTATGAATGGTTTTGTTATGGTGCCAGAGCACGCAGGAAGACATATGATTTCCATTCATCCTTCCTTATTCCTGAATCTTTTATTTTCTCTTGCAGGACAGAGGAAGTTCCCACAGTGGAAGAAGCATAGTCATTTAATGCCAGTACTGAAAGAACTAAGATTCCCACTGGACTCCTCTTAGCTTTTCTACTATGTCGGTTGGGATGGCTGCTTTTGATTGAACAGACAACCAGCAAAAAACCAGATGAAGCAGCTTCCTCTTAGACTTGCAACTCTGAAGAATCTATGTCTAGTGCCCATGAAAGCAATACATAACCCATTTTTATTCTTGCTGTGATTTGGAAACAGGTCTGCAATGGGCTGTGGTCAGTTGAAAACATTCTATTGGAAACAGCAGATTTTTTTCTGTAAATGGTATTTTCCCAATCTTTAAAGAGAGAGATACCAGTTGTCTTTGTTCGGTGCCCTGGCACCATAAGGAGCCCAGTCCATAGAATGCTGGTCCTTTGCACACTAGTTACTGGAGAAGGGCTCCAATGATTACAGAGTTGTAAAGTCACAGAACAGTAGAATGATTTAGGTTGGAAGAGGCCTCTGGACGTCATCCGATCCGGTTCCCTGGGAGTTTGGTGTAGGGAGGCAGAGCATCTCCTTTCTAAAGCCCTCTGTTGTGCTTCACAATGTGTAACGTGTGCTGCTCCTGCCTGGCTGCTCAGCATAGTTGGGGCAGTTGTTTTCTTTTGTCCTGGGTAAGCCTCTCTCCCAAACAGAAGGATCACAGTGTTGGAAGGATGTTTGACTGCCTTAATAAGGGCTCACTAGCACGTCTGCAAATTGCTAGCTTATCTGCCCTATACTGACTGAATCAACCTACCCTACTTTAGGCTTAGACCTTAGTGCCTTAAAAAATACTTGTTCTAGCCTTTAACCCAGACTTGAATTTATTCGTAAACTTAAAGGGCTAAATTTACCAAGGTTTGGCCGTCCCCACAGAGACTGAGCAAGGTACGACTACTGTCCCTCACACCGTGGACCAGGATTTCTTTCAAATCTGGGAAGCATGACTTTGGTGAATGTATCTT
Organism: Nipponia nippon; assembly: GCF_047370975.1. Lineage (NCBI taxonomy): Eukaryota > Metazoa > Chordata > Aves > Pelecaniformes > Threskiornithidae > Nipponia > Nipponia nippon. The sequence goes on along the minus strand of NW_028262336.1, from coordinate 6,987,968 downwards.
TCCTAAGCCATGTACTCTTTTCCATGCATTTTATATTCTCCCTTTTCTCTCTGTGCCATGGGGTGGGATAAAGGACTCTGAAGAAGTCTTACAGTCACCATTTTTACTATTGTCCTTGATCTTTACCCTGACATTTTTACCAACTCTGCATATGCGGTGCATCTGATCTATAGCTAGATTGCAGGGTTTTCTCATCTCTTACCTTGCAACTAGAACACAGAATTTCTGTACGCTCTGAGACCAGTTGTGAAGGAGAACAACTTGCCATTTCACCTTGGTGTGATTCAGCCACTGTTTTCATTTAAAATGTGCTGGAAAAAGAGAGGTTCTCTGGATGCTGGCTGCTTCCACAGGAAACTGGCTTGCCAAAGGCACTTCTTGGATTCAAGAGACTCAACTGTCAGCAAGGAGCTCTTGGAGCATCTTGTGAATTATGTTGTAACCCAGAGGCACTAGAGATTGGCCAGTATCAATGACCGTATTGCCTAGCTTATTTCCCAACCAGTGCCACATGGGACACTTGCTACTATTTGTTCTTTAATGTCCCCATTACTGATGTGCTTATGCTTTCCCTTGGAAGACTGACCTGGAGAGGCTTTCAGTTTGCCCACCTCCTTTTTTTCTTTTCTTTGGACAACAATTGGAAACATCACATTTGGAGGAAATAATCCTAGCGGGATATCCAATGCAGTTACTGGTCAAGCAAAGGCTAATACAGAGAGTGGTCATTTTCCTACAGTTTCTTGGCTGACAGTGCTTATTTCCAATTCCTGTGTATGGAGATAAAGCAGGAGGACCCACTAGCTTCTCTGGTTGACTTCTTGTTTCAGAACCAGAGGCCTACTTTTTGAAGACAGAGGGGCTGTTCACCAGCAGTTGATGGCTAGCACAAAACGGAGCTAAAAGAGCTAAAAGACCAACTCCAAAGTTTGAATTCCAGAAAGGAAGGCTGTATTAAGTGTAGCCCTTGTCTGCATTAGACCCAAACTGTGAATAATGTGAACTGACCCATGAGTTACATCTGAAATATAGGGAATTAAGTGTGTTCGCAGAACTTGCAAAGTCAGTATCATTCTTGAATCTGGTTCCCAGTTGCTGGCTGTGAATCATTTTTATTGTTATTTAATGACATGCTGAGGGTTTTATGCATCCCCTCTTCTAGATGGGCTAGTATTTTTTTTAGTTAAGAGGAGTTTATGGTGACTGCAATGACAGAAAATAATATGGGGCTCCTTCTTCCAAAACTAGCACCCTGTTTTGACTTTAGCATTGCCCTCTGGCGAATAGTAGCAGATCCCCAGGGCTCTGCAGATTCTCCCCTTGGAAGCTGAATTAGTGGCTTGGAATTTGACTCTCTCCTCATGCTTCCAATAGGTCCATACATCACGCGGGACAACTTCTTCCTGTCATCTCAACCCAGCCCAAATGTCTGGGTTTCAGGGAAGGGCTGCCCCTTTCTCCATCAAGAGCAGAGGCTATTGAGACATCATTTGAGATCCCAAGATGGTAGCATGGGAAAGAGTTCACTTTCCTTCACATTCAAGTGTCTGTAAGCCAAGACGTGTCCAGCAAGTTTTCCCAAGAGCAAGAACCCCCTCACACAACAAGAAAACCTAGATGACTTTGTGTAACAGTAGCAGCTGTTGAAGCTCGCTGCTGTAGTATCAGCACACTAACTGCAGAGGTTGTGCTTTTTTATCTAAATCCTGTGAAGGAGCCCTCCATCTTTATTTGTTCCTCTGGTCCCCATAATTGAGCTAGGGTGATAATTGTAGATTGTGTGAATTTGCACAATTTGTGCTGTGTGAAGTCTGAAGAGTTTTATCTTTATCATCCTTGAGCTCCTCTTCAGTCGCTCCTCTTCAGTCACTTTGTTCATATTTATAGAAACATTAAACAAAACTCTTCAGGGAAAATTGATTGTATCTCAGTCTTAATTCTGTAACTTCTTAAACTGTGACAGAAGTAGATTAGGTTATCCAGCAGGGAAGCAGAAATGGTACTAGGTTTACTGGTCCACAGACCACTGCGGTTCATAAAACACCAGTTGGTGGGCCGTGAAATAATTACAAAGGAAATCTATATATGCATGCTTTACAACTGCAAGCAGACAGAAGAATGGGAAGGAAATAGGCTCGGCTTTGAATGCTTATTTCTATTTTTAATTGGGTATAAGTGAAAGCCGTTGTGACAGCACTGCACAATACTATGTGGACTCTTTTTTTCCAGTAAGATTACAGGGTCTTTGACTTTTTAAAAGAGAGAGAGAGAATTGAGCAGCTCAAATAATGCACACTGAAAGAAATAACAGTAGGAAATAGCCTAGCCTCGTTCTTTCTAGGTTGTAATTTATTCATGCTTAATTTTTCAGCCATTCCAAAGACCTGATGTTCCCATGTCAGCCCATTTGTGATGAAAAAAGTTGAATATGTTTCACATTTGGGAGCTATTGCCATTCTAGACTTTTGTTCTTCCTGTCATGCAGTTGAAGGAACATACCTTACCCCCCAAGAATGAATTTTCTCTCTCAGATAAAGTGCCTTGATAGCCACTGGACTTACCCTAATTTAAAATAATAATGTAATGAGTAAGTAACCGTGCCACATGGGGCAGATAAGGACACCCGTGCTGCTCCTGTCAGCTGCTTTCCACCTCAGACCAGAAATTCATAAGAGAGATAAAAAATCATGTAATTTTTCTTTGATTAAGAAAGGACATGCAATATCTGGCTTGCTTTCTTATTTGCAGAGCGCCCTGCCATTCCAGAATGGCGTTCCAGGAATGGAGGGCAAGGGCTGCTTCTTGTGCAATCATTGATCTGGTCTTGGCAAGTGCCTGTTTGGCAGTGGAAAGTGCTGAAATGCCCAGTTGCTATCTCTGGGATCGTATTCACGATAGCACTAGCTAAAGTTAGTTAGGCTAACTTCGGCGGGGGAGAAGTTACCTTGTGCGATAACAACCACAATGCAAAGCTCTTCCGCGGTACATATTGCTACACAGGGTAGCTAAGTCCCCTCCGTGTTACTACCTCCAGCAGCACATCAGTTTAAAACACCCACTTAATATGGTTAGAGCCTTCCATTTGTCCACCTGACATAGGAGAGAGATGACACTTGAGGTTATATTAAATTAACCCCCACAACTAATGACGGTTCTTTGCTATTTCTGCTACGTTTGATGCATATAATGTGCCTTGTGCTGGTCTTCTGAATATTATTCCAGCTGTAAAAGCAGATGGTAAATGTGTAGATTCTCTTCAATGACTGTAAAATGTATAATTAAAATATACGAGAACTTTCAACCAGTTGCTGTTGTGTGTTCTTCCTAGACCATAATTTTTTTTTAGTGTTTGCACCAGAAGCGGAACTGAAAATTCTCTGTTCTTACTTCTGGAATTAACCTTTTTATACGTTAGTAAGAATTTTCTGTTGCTATATTTTGGAAAAAAATGCAAAATTGTTTGCTTGTTTGGGGGATTCGTTTTGTTCTTATTTTGGGAGACTTTTTTCCTTTGTTTTTCTAAGAAAGAAGATAATTTCAATAAATACTCACCAAAAGAGTGGAAAAATGTCAGGGAAACCATTGGCAGCCGTCTTTAATGATGTGACCCACTGTAGCAATCGCTGACTTGGCTGCCGTGTCTGTAAAACAAGAACGCTTACTGTTCGTGAGCTCCATGAGAAGAAAAGTCTTCTAGAATTTTTGTTTGGTTGATAAATGAAGATACTGGCTGAGCTTTTCACACTTTCCACATGCGACAGTCACCTAGTAAGTGGCTGACATAAGAATGGAGGTCTGTTGGGTCTCACACAGTAGGCTTAATTTATGCCTCATGTCCTCCCCATTCCCCTTAGCTGATGCCCTTTGTAGCTCAGTGTTGCGGCCTTTCTCTCTCTTCCCCCTACTGCTCAGTGGCTGCACGTGCCAAATACAGATGGTTGGCCTGACTGAAGACCCAACAGGCACTTGGAACTTGAGCTGTGGGAAAACACACCGTACAGCGGCAATGAAGCCACTTTCTGTCTAGGACCAGGTCCCCAGGGAGCCTAGGGAAAAGTTATCACAGAATGGTTTGGGGTTGGAAGGAACCTTTAAAGGTTCCATCTCATCCAGCCTGCCCCTGCCTTGGGCAGGGACATCTTTCACTAGATCAGGTTGCTCAAAGCCCCATCCAACCTGACCTTGAACACTTCCAACAACAGGGTGGTCCACAACTTCTCTGGGCAACCTGTTCCAGTGTCTCATCACCCTCATCATAAAGAATTCTTCCTTATATCCAATCTGAATCTACCCTCTTTCAGTTTAGAACTGTTTCCCCTTGTCCTGTCACTACAGGCCTTGGTAAAAACTCTTTTTGTCTTTCTTATAAGCCACCTTTAAGTACTGAAAGGCTACAATAAGGTCTCCCTGGAGCCTTCTGTCCAGGCTGAACAACCCCAATTCTTTCAGCCTTTCTTCACAGGAGAGGTGTTCCAGCCCTCTGATCATTTTTCGTGGCCCTCTGGACCCACTCTAACAGGTCTTTCTTGGGCTGGGGGCCCCGGAGCTGGATGTTTCCCCTGGGTAAGTTTTGAAAGCTGGCTCAGATGTATGCCCATCTTGTCAGCCTGAGCAAAAAGACTTGGGCATGGGGAAAGAAGTGCGAGGGGGGTGCACACTTACCCTTGTGCACCTTTTGGTTAATGCATTTGTTGGAAATGGAGGGTAAAATACCAATGGGTGAAACAGCCGCGAGTAAGTTCCAACCGTCAGAGCAGTGAGGTTACGGCACAGGCCTTCCCACAGGAACAAAATTCAGCCCAGCTCTAGCTACTGTTAATGTGGAATTTGGTCAACTTATGAAAGGGGCCTCCATGACATGGTTGCCTGCAAAAGTAGGGGACTCAGTGACCCAGAAGCTGCCTTCCACGTCTCTTAGGCTCAGGTCAGACTGACCCTCCATTACCAAATCTCAATAACAGGTCCAGAGTCCTCCACAGCTTCTTGCCTGTCCCACTGAGCTGGATGTGCTTGCAAAAGAGCAAATGGGGAAACAAAGCAGGACCTTTGACCCCTTGCTATCGCTATATTAGCTCTGCATAAATGCCGGTGTCTCAGATGAGCATCTACCTCAGCTTCAGCCTGAGAAAGAGAGAGAAAGCAGGACAGGTAAGAGCTGAACTCTCTGTTCTGGGTGGTATGGACTTTGTGACTGGTGTATCACATAGAGAAGTGAGTGGAGGTGGTCTTCTATTTTGCCCCATTTCTTATTGCAAGCCAAAGTGTGAGCCCTTCTCATGCTCCATAGCCAGGAATATTGCTGAAATGGAGGAGGGTGGGAGTGCTTGAGGTGACCTGGACTGAGGTCGAGTGATGGATGCTCCATAAGACACCCATAGAAGGGCCAAGCCCCTGGTAGGGATTGCAGTGTTTCAGTGTTGGAAGATACATAACCTTTTCACAGCTGCCTTCACCACAGGGACTACAGGCTCTAAAGTGGGTAATATCACCTCTTTATGCCCTTGGGAAGCAAATCTGTACCTTTTGTCCACAGAGGGAGAAACTGGCTCTAGAATTAAAAATCAAGGAAGGGTGGTAACGGAGCAACCGCTGCTGGTCAGCAATCTAGTGAACGGAGTGGTAGCTTTTGGAGGTAATCTGTGTACAGAAGGAAATAAAAATGGATGGAAATTCCCTTACTGTGGGATAAGAAGCAGCGTTGACTTGCAGCTACCCGCCACAGGATTTAGCAAAGCATTCACATCTAATAGACTTGCAGCCTTTTTTGCCGTTGCAATTCCTAACACTGCAATATTTTCTTCATGTTGTTCCGAGTGATGCAGCCCTCTAATTCAGGGCATAAATCCATTTTAACTTCTAAACACCTTTTTAAGTGCAGCGTGTTTGAAAAGCTTGCTTAGATGTAATGTCATCTTGTCAATGCACCAAGTACCAAATTTTCAAGAGTTCCTCCAATTCTGACTTTTTTAATAGACAAAGGAGGTTGGACGAAGCTAAAGTTTGCACTTACTCCCTTTTGAGAACTTGTTCTGCCTGGGCTACTATCTATCTGCTTCGTTAATCCCAGTGTGGAAAAGACAAGAGAACCTAGTTGGGTAGTTGGGTCTTTCCTCAACTAGAGCAAGACAAAATACTCAGATCACTGGGTCACTAAGATGATCATTGTATGTGATGCACTCACTAGCACAACGTTCCTTAGAGCAATTTACCAAAAAAAAAAGTCAAACAAAAAAACCCCCACATGATGATTTTTTCAGTTGTACTTATGTGCGGAGGAAACCTATTCTGACCTCTGCCAGTTTTAGTGGTTTGCTCATGTGCTGAAACAAGGAATTTTAGCTCTCGTATAAAAGAAGCAGCTTTAACTGTCACATATTTCTTGGAGCCCTGAAAGCTATCATACATTGTGGATATTTGTGACTATACAAATAAAAGGACACTTTCATTTTTATACTATCTTTTCCTAACTTCTTCAGAGGAAATGCACCATGATCTTTCCTGTTCTCTTCGTTTATTGGTTAGGTTTGTGCAAAAAAATCTAGTGTTTAAGTGACATGTTTTATTTCTCTGAAAGCAAACAAAACATTGTATGCTGATTCCAGCAGGTCTTTTGGTGTAGAGAGTGGAACTGGTACTGCAAACCATGCTGCAGTCCAGGGCACTGGTGATAGCTCTGATTCTGCTCCTTAGCACCACTCTCCCCGGTAAGTCTGAAAAGCTTTTCTCTCTGCCTGAGACAAGGCTCAGCTCTACGGGTTCTCACTTGCCTTAGAGAAGTCTAACCCATCCGTAAAGTAGGACTGATGCCCAATAACAGTTCAAGACCATGAATATATAGTGCTTGGCAGTGTGAAACAAGTTGGTAGAGGCCTGGCATGAAAATTGTCCGTACCTGGTGCAAATACTCTGCCACGTAAGGCCTATGACCTAGCTGCCCAAAAATGAGTGATGAGGTACTGATGGATGCTGCTAGAGCGAATTCTGGGGGAGGCTTTGAATCTCAGAATTTCAAGTGTCTTCCCACTGTGCCTGGGGGAAGATATCAGAGACACAAGTGACTGGAGAAGCCTCATGGTTTTTTGCCTCCTCTTTCTCAGAAGTGCATTCAAAGGCCATCTTTGAGAGAGACCGTCGTGACTGGTTGGTCATCCCCGATGCAATTGCAGCTTACATCTATGAAACTGTGAACAAGATGTCCCCTAAAGTCGGTCAGTTCTTGGCAGATGCTGCCCAGACTCCAGCAGTTGTTGCGACCAGGTACGGAAAGATCCTGTGCGCTAACGCTGCAATAGCCGTGGGTGAAAAGGGAGAGGGAGGAGTGGGAGAAAGAACAGATTAATCAAGTATCCAAACAGGGAGACCCAATGGGAAACGAACCAGCAACCAAAGCCTGATATGGCTACAATGGGAGCGGGGTGCTGGAAGGTGGGGTGGGACGATACGGTTTCACGTGAAAGTGCAAGCTCTTCCCAGGGATGCATGTTGAACACAACAAAGCTCGTGGGGATGGCAGGCACTGCTCTTTACTGGTGAGGGAGGGGGCCACTGGCTGGTGGGGGATCAGCCCCCCTGGAAGGGTGCTGCGGTGCTGTCTGTGAGGAGCTGAGTACTGAAGGCGCCAGGAAACACTGCTGTCACTCGACACAAATCACAGAATTGGCTCCAGCTGTGAATACATATTCCTCAATGCAGGGGAACAAGTTTCCTCCCAAAAGGAAAAGCGTGATGACCCTAGAGATACAGTCTCATGTAACTCCTGGCAAACACATACTGCCTATTCCTGTCTTCTGAGGAAAGCCCCTCTAGGACCGCTGAGGAGCTTTGCACTCACGGTGACAGGCAGTGTGATAACTACGGCAGACGGAGATTACCCTCACGTATTTGTGATTCTTACCACATACACTGTCGTCTCCTGCAGGACCTTCCTCATCAGAGAAACAACTAAACTCAGTATACTGGCTGAACAGCTGATGGAAAAAATAAAGAGCCTGTGGTACACAAAAGTTCTAGGCTACTAGCCAGACAAAGACAAGTCAGCGTTTCCTGATGTGAGTTGGTAACACCTTGAAGTGTCCTTTTCCCCCCTGCCGCTACTATGGACCAAGATCAGTCAATAAGACAGAATCGATGCTCCTCTTAATGCCACTAGAGGGAACCCAGCTTCAAAGACCAAAGGCATCTGCCGAAGTCTCCCCCGAAAAAAAACCCATGGCTGGGCATGGGGAAGGCAATGAGATTGTAGAGCTCTTCTGTAGCCAAATCCTGAAAATTAATTCCTCCTGAATGGCTTGGCCATTGCCCCTCTAATAAAAAAATTGTTGGTTGTTACACTTCCTTAAGTTTCCTGTTTGTATTGACCGTTACAAAACCATGTCCACCTCGGCATCCCATTCTGCTGAGAGTGGAGCTGTGATTCACACACGTTGTTGCAGGCAATGCTAACAAACCCTGACCGTTCAGGCACTTTTAACTATGCTCAGGTTCTTCTTGGGTGGAGGGGGCACTACCTGAGCATCTTTCATGGTAGCCACAACATGGCAACCATAACCTCACATCAGGAAAGACCATGAAATTTAAGTCCTACTGATTGTGCTCCTTGGTTAGGTAAGAAGCAAGTAGGTGTACCTGTATCAAGTGTCTGAAGATTTCAGATCATTTGGGAAAACAAGTGCCTGTAAATTGAACTGTCCATCAATCTGAGCAGGACTTTGAAAGTATGTTTCATCAGCCAACCAGTGAGGTTACTGAATAGCCTTTCCAAAGGAGAAACGAAATTTCTGGCTTCAAGATGGAAGGTGACCAGTTTATGAGAGAGGCACCTATGCCCAGGACTGTCTATAAAGACCTGGGAGATCCTTATCAGTCCTGTGGAACTGCCTCATCTCAGATGCCCACATTGGATAAAGAAATCCATCTACTTTATCATTAGGCAAGCAGAAACAAGTAAGCAATTTGTCTGAAATCACAATGGGAGACTGCAGCAGAGGCTAAAACAAAACCCTGCTGGCCTGAGATGGAGGACTCACATGCATGTGGGCAGAGCTACTGCTTAGGAGGGAGACCATCGCTACAGCTGGCAAAAGATTTGCCTAATAACTGCAAAGCAACGCTACTGTCTTTTAAGGTGCATCTCCATTTACTTTTCCCTCATTGGGGTCTTAAACCTAAAACTTTGTTCTGCTTCAGCATTACCCTTAACTATCTGTCAGGGCTTGAGAGCACCAGTAATGACCCTCACCTGGGACCCTCATCCATGCACCCTGCCTATGGACCCAGGAGCCACATCTAAGCTCAGGCTCTGGCTGCTCCCTGCTGTCTTTGGCTTACTGGTGGGTTTTCTTGCATGGATGCTGGACCTACATTGTAGGTAGCCCTGTTCTATCCTTGGTTGTGCTTCCTGGATGGACCTCGGACCGATGCTGTAGCCTTGCCTCCAGCCCTGCCTCCTGCTGTCCTGCGTGGGCTCCCTGGTACGGCTGGAGAGCTGCCTGGTGGAAAGGGACCTGGGGGTGTTGGTCAACAGCTGGCTGAATATGAGCCAGCAGTGTGCTCAGGTGGCCAAGAAGGCCAATAGCATCCTGACTTGTATCAGGAATAGCGTGGCCAGCAGGACTAGGAAAGTGATTGTCCCCCTGTACTCGACACTGGTGAGGCTGCACCTCAAATCCTGTGTTCAGTTTTGGGCCCCTCACTACCAGAATGACATCGAGGTGCTGGAGTGTGTCCAAAGAAGGGCAACGAAGCTGGTGAAGGGTCTAGGGCACAAGTCCTATGAGGAGCTGCTGAGGGAGCTGGGGTTGTTTAGCCTGGAGAAAAGGTGACTCAGGGGAGGCATTCTCGCTCTCTACAGCTACCTGAAAGGAGGGTGTAGCGAGGTGGGGGTCGGTCTCTTCTCCCTAGTAACAAGCGATAGGACAAGAGGAAACGGCCTCAAGTTGTGCCAGGGGAGGTTTAGGTTGGATATTAGGAAAAATGTCTTCACCAAAAGGGTAGTCAGGCACTGGAGCAGGCTGCCCAGGGAAGTGGTTGAGTCCCCATCCCTGGAGGTATTTAAAAGACGGGTAGATGTGGTGCTTAGGGACATGGTTTAGTGGTGGACTTGGCAGTGCTGGGTTAACGGTTGGACTTGATGATCTTAAAGGTCTTTTCCAACCTAAATGATTCTATGATTCTATGAAGGACCCTGTCACAGTTACTACCTCACCTCTGCTTGGGTACAGTGGGACTGTGCCCTGGCTGGGGATGTCACTACCTGTGCTGTGGTCTCTGCTGGCTCCTGGCTGGTCCTCCCTCTTGGAACATTCCAGCTCTTGCTGCTCCCTGACACTATTTCTAGATTATCAGGTAATCAACAATTGAGTAGGGGAAGCAAGAAAAGCAGAGAAGCCCAAGGAAGAATTGGGAGATGTCAGTGTTTGGCCCTTCCCATGGAAGTGTGCAAGAGAGCAAAGGGAGTGATGGGGGGTGACAAGGAGAAGGGAGAAGCAATACAGGTTGAAGGAAGTAAAAGAATCAGCAGCTATTGCTCTACAAGCTGAATGTATTTCCTCAAGGCTACCCCCCCCCCCCCCCCCCGCTGGGTTTGACTACAGAAATTAACTCAAATAACTGACAAAAGGCTAATTAACAGAGGAAGGCTATATTTCATCCGGTATCTCTGTGCCAGCCTCCACTAGCATTGGTGGGAGAACTGCCCTGACCCCACGTACACAGTTCCAGGGCTTGATTTTAACCTGTTCTCCACATTTTATGACAGTATTTGACCATTTCAGGAGAGCAGGCTTTGCACTCCTATTGCTTAGGCAGCACTGGGGGTGTGGGAAGAAAGCCCTAAGCTAACAGTAAGGTTCTTTCTCCAGCCTGAAGTGCTGGATACTGAAAACGTGTGTGTCCACTTTCTTTCTCAATGATCAGAAAGACTTACTGCCAGCAGTACTTGATTCTCCAAAGCTTCCTATTGCCCCAGTCTGAATTTCCTCTCCCAAGATCTTTGCTACCGGGAAGAGTTTGCTTCAACACAAACCTGGACACGTTGTAGCTGTTGTCCTGTTGGAGCAATTTGGTAGGCTGTCGATAGCACAGGAGAAATGAGTCCCCTATGTTTTGGGGTTGGTTATTTTGTTGTTTCTGTAGTTATCAGTCAGATCAGCTATCGATATAAACTTGCACTTAACCATTTGCCTGGAATAAAAAATCTCATTTCGCATTTTCTACGTCTGGGCAGCTGCTTGGTACCATGCGCAACCAGAATGAAACCAGTGTCCCCATGCAGAGCACGAAGTTCTTCCATCTCCGGTTGCTTCACTGCTTCTGCAGAGCTCTTTTGCAGATTTCTTCATTGCTGCCTGTTTTGCTTAGAGCGTCTGCACTTCCCTGGTCATGCATGAATCTTCACATGCATATGTATTATGTAAATGCACAAGCATTTAGAAGAAGGTTTAGAAAAGCGAAGTTTAGGCTCATAAGAGCGTTTACCACATGAAAAAGCCAGAAACTTCAGCTCTTTCTGCTACAGAGATGATTTCCTACCTGCTTGTTTTGCATGTGTCTGCTCAGTCTTTCTTTTTTCCCAAATATAACCCTTGCAGGAGAAGCCCTGCAGCTTACATCCCCTCTCGCCCCAGGGATGAATTCAGCATTCTGAGTTTTCTCAGGGTAAGGCTTGTTCTTTTGGCACTTCAAAAGTATTTCTTTCTGAAAGAGTGAAAGTCATGAGTCATACGAAAGCCTGAATGTGCCTTTAGAGTTTGGTGTCCTGGAAATTGTTGCTTCAGCCTTTTCAATCTGTTTGTATGCACTGCCAAAAAGGGTAGGAAAAAGTTTGGAAAGTATAGGGGGCTCATGTTGCGTTTCGAGCTTGTGTGACTTCATCAATGCAACCCAGCGGCATTTCTGTATTGCATCACTGCACAGCTGGAGCAGAGCAGCACCTGGTACGAATTCCACGCTAAAGCTTAACAAAGTTCTGGTATTTTGTTAAATGCACTGAATTATAACCCTTTTGTTCTTCTGCAGTGTAACCTCCAGAAAATCCAAGCCAGCCACATGCTGATTAGCTGTTTGATATCTGACTGATTTTAGTGTACGGGCAAAACTGAATCAGCCCATAGATCTCTGTATTTGTCTGTACTGAATCTCCCGATCATGTTGCTATCAGTGCATTTTTATGCTTCAAAAAAAGTAAACGGAAAACCTTCCAGATGGTTAATCTGCTGTGCAATCGACAATGTAGGACAACCTACAAAGAGCGAAGTAGACAACCTGCCACTGCCACTTCTGACCCTGACTTTCGGTGGTATCACCCTTTGGTGAGTTCCTTAAAGGCAGAAACTAGCAGCTGAGACAGCGTTCAGGCTGGGATCAGGTAGGAAAAAAAAGCATTTTATCCCAAAAGGGATCCTGGGGCAAATTCATGGGACAGGTAATGAGGGCGCCATATGTTTTACTCTCAGAGTTAAAATATGTCACATCTACTCCCACTTTTCAGTAGGAATAAACAGCTTAATCTGTAATTCTCTTGTAAAATAGGGATGGAAAGCACTTCCCAAGTGATGTCTGTGAAAGTTCACCGAGTGCTTCAAGATTCTTGGAGAGGCTTCATGTGAAGCGCTCATTTCAGTGAGATTCATGTCACAGAAACTTTCTTTGTGAGTAATCATCATTCACTTAGCAACTTTGGCAAAGCTTGTGGTATAACTGGTTCAACTGAGTCCATTGAAATGAAATCTTAAGAAATGTCAGTTTTCTGTTGTTTCCGAGATGGATGAATAACACCTCATGTGTTCCCGATTTCTGCAAAAATACCCTTTCTCGAAAAGTATTTATTATGGTGAATACTTTACACCATTTCCAGTGGCTCAGAGTGCTGATGGCACAGACTGTTGGGCTTTTACACTTCCTAGCTCCCCTCACCTCTTACTTTAACACTTGGAAAAGTCACGAATTGATGCTAATGAACGAACGCCTCAGGCTCTGCGCTGCTGTGAACGGTGGCGGCTGTCCTTGTCAACAAACAGCCCAAGTCCTTCAGTAGCAGAAACCCCAACGCGAGCTGTTTTCTCCTTCCAAGGAGAAACGATGGGGACTGGAAAAGGTCATGTAAAATATTTGAAATTCGTGGCCGGTAGTCACACTTGAAGAGCCACGTGGCGGCTTCCCCTACGCGCATGCACATTTCCATCTAAAGGTATTGTATTTTGTGTCCTCTGGCGACGGCAGCAGGGACGGGGAGCTGCGGCTGCCGCCCTGAGGGAGCGGACAAAGATGGTGGATGTGGGGTGAGGCGCAGAGCCGACACAGCCTTCTTTCAGACGGTTCTGCGCTTTCCACAGCCTTTTGGCAGAGAAGCTTTTTCAAATTTTGAAAGTAAACACCAAAATCACAAACGGGGTGTGTGTCTGTGTCTGTATTTGGCGTCAATAATGAAAACTGGCACCCAGAAAAAGCAGGTGGATCCAGGGGAGGCCCGGTGGCGGTCGGTCCCGCAAGAGGCTGCTGCCGCTCTCCAGCCATCGCCCCGGGGGTGCCCGGCGGGGGCAGAGGCGCCTCAAGCGGGGGCAGAAGCGCCTCAGGCGGGGGCGCTGGGAGGTCCCGGGGCGAGGGGAGCGAGCGGCGCCGGTCGCGGGGCAGCGCCGTCCCGGCGAGGCGCGGGCGGCTGACAGAAAGCCTTGCGTGCCAGGCGGCCCGCTGGCGGGCGGCAGAGATCAGTCAGCGTCTGTCTCCCTTTCGCTCACAGCCCGCCATCTCTCGCCGCCGCGGCGAGCACTGACTCAAACCGGCACCGCCGCCGCGGCCCGCTTCGCACGCAATGCCGCCGGCCTCCCCCCCGCCTCCCCCACCACACCACACCACACCACCTCCCGCTGGCTCCCGGCCCCGCTCCCCGCCGCACTCCCGCTGCGGGGCCAGGCCGGCGGGACGGGCGGGAGCGGCCCCGGCGCGCAGGTAGGCTCGGGCAGCGGGAGCGCCGGGAGAGGCGGGCTGCTGCCACTCCCGCCTCCTCCCCGGTGCGGACACACGCACACACTTAAGTATTTACTTCAGTTTTTTTGAGGGGAGCTGTTAGTTTTTGGGTCGCTCCCGGCAGCCGGGCGCCTCAAGCCCCGCCTGGGAAGACCAAGAGGGTCCCCAGCCCCGAGCTGGGGTTGCTGGGGGAGGCGGGAGTGGAGCAGAGGTGCCCGGGGCGAGGCAGGAGGAGTTTTGTAGCTGTAAACCCACGGTTTGGTGCGGCTGGGATGGGTAAATCGCGGCCTGCCGGCCGGCGAGGACCCACCCGTGGAGCCCGTGGACGGGGAAGGGCGTTTCGGCATGGGGTTGGAGCTGGGGTTGAGAGGCTGCAGCTGGGACGGTGTTGGGTGGGGAGGCTTCGAACGCTGTTTCCGTAATATGTCGAAAGACGGTTTTTCGCGTACGTTTGCCCACTTACCTGCATGCTTACCAGCGAGGTGGGAGTTGCTGTCACTTGAGCGCGTTCGTGACTACACCGTGCTTCGCAGACCCTAATTTTTTGGGGGCTAGGGAGAGTGTGCCAAACCCAATGATCCCGTATTACAGAATTCCTCTTTACGCTTAGATTTGGGGGATGATATGGGACTAGGTCACTTCTTGAAAAATGCTTTCAGAAACATTTCGGGTTTTGCTATTCAAAAACCTAGAAAATGGCAGCACAAGTGCAAGCTAACTGTCTTGACGCTAGCTGTGATAAAACTGCTTTATTAAAGTTTTCCGGTGCCATAAACACGGTGGCATTCAAGTGTGTGCCACAGCGTCACGTACTGTCCGTGTCTCGTGGGAGATGCACTAACCTGCTCACTGCCGTGCCGGGAGCCTATCTGGAAATGGTTTATAAGAGAAGTTGCTATCAACCCTGAGTTGCCCTGATTACTGAAGATCTTAACAGCAGAATAAATATTTACAAGTACAGCTGTGATGTATGTCAGTGAAGAGCGCAGATCTTTTATTTTCACAGCTTCCCATTTCCAGGTTTACAGTAGCGTCCCTGTTAAACAGGTTCAGATACTGGGTTTGAGGCTGCTTTATTCAGAGTCCACTTAAGAGATGGAAGCTGCAGGTGCAAGAGAAAATGTGTAATTCAGTGTTTGAAAACAAATGGATTAAGTTCACTGCTTAGAACAACCACTTCAAGATGATTTTTTTTTTCCTAATTGCAATATTTTCTCTTCTCTCCAAAGGCTCCCTTGTCCCTTGCCGTTCTGCGGGGTGATGATGTTAAAAGTTCTGCCAGTGAAGGATTGCTCCCTTTGGAGTGGGGTACGGACCCTCCCAGGTAACCTTACTCGCAGCGATGTCTTCAAAATGGCGAGCTCAGGTCAGCTTTGCTGCTTAGAGGACGTAGAACTGTAAAATAGCCAATGCTGTTGCGTGATCTGCAGGACTAATCTGTTTTCAGTTGTGGTCAGTAAAAAGCAAATTTCTTTTTCTAAAAAGAAAAAAACACACACAAATGAAACTTTGTTAATAGTTACAGGCAGTTATATCCTTAGTTTAATGCTGACTTTTGTCAGTTAAACTGCCACTGTAGCTGTTAGCTAATGCAGCATTTTAGGTTTCCCATGCTTTTCAGCTGCTTTGCTTGGCGTGAAAGTGGGAAGTCTCCTATTTCTCCTTTTTGGGTATCAAAAATTGTTGGAGTTACATACCTATCAGTTATTTTAGAGATTTAAATAACTCATTAAGGTTTTTTTTGGCAGGTAAAAGCTTGCAGTGATTTTTAGATTTAAAAGGAGCTTTTAGTATTCTAATACTAAGGTTGACTCGATAGAAATCATATTTTGTAAAAATAACTCTGGTAGATATTGCTGGAGGGAGAGAATGCTAATTTTATTTGGAGTTACCCATTTTCCGAAATAGTACTTTGATACCTCAGAAAAATAAAGATCTATTATATGAAATCAATACACACACATACACGACATGTAATACTTTAATATTTATTGAGAAGCAATGCTTCATCCAAAATAGTCATTCATCTGATTAACTTCTGTATTTGTGAAAACGTCCTTTGTCCATATAAACCCTGTCCTCCTTCTAAGGACTTCTTATTAGTGGCTAGGTTTAAAAATTTTCCTCCTCAATCGTAAGCACCTTTTGCTCCATCATGTGTTATTGTGGAGGATGCACTGGGTGGCTGAACGAGGGAGGAAAAGAAATATTTCTGTATTGCATTGGCTCAACGTAGGTCAGTAATTTTTGCCAGCTCATGTGCAGTGTTAGAAATATGCTGCAGGCAATTGTCATCTGTGAACCTGGAGAAAAATGCTTATGGCAAAAGGCAAAATACAAGAATACCGGGCACTGTTACAAGTCTTTTGAGCAACTCACGGGCAGCCAGCCACCATAGAGGGCTGGCAGGTAATGCAGTGTCCTGGTTTCGGCTGAGATAAGAGTTCATTTTCTTCCTAGTAGCTGGTATAGTGCTGTGTTTTGGATTTAGTATGAGAATAACGGTGATAACACCCTGATGTTTTAGTTGTTGCTCAGTAGTGCTTACACCAGTCAAGGACTTTTCAGCTTCCCATGCTCTGCCAGGTGCCCAAGAAGCTGGGAGGAGGCACAGCTGGGACAGCTGACCCAGACTGGCCAAAGGGCTATTCCATACCATATGAGGTCATGCCCAGTATAGAAACTGGGGGGGGAGCTGGCGGGGGGGGGGGGGGGGGGGGAGCGATCACTGCTCGGAAACTGGCTGGGCGTTGGTTGGCAGATGGTGAGCGGTTGCATCACTTGTTTATCCTCGGGTTTTGTTCTTTTTGTTGTTGTTGTTTTCATTATTATTATCATTATTATTATTTTATTTCAACTATTAAACTGTTCTTATCTCAACCTGTGAGTTTTCTCCCTTTTACCCTTCCAATTTTCTCCCCCATCCCACCGGGAGGGGGAGCGAGCGGCTGCGTGGTGTTTAGCTGCCTCCCAAGTTAAACCACAACATGCAGACGTTGCTAACTCATGTTATGTCATAATGCATAAAATCAAAATATGGAGCATGAATGCACAAAGTACTTCAGTAACCCACAAGCAGTTGCTCCCCCAGGGTACCAGAGTTGATGATTTACTCCCTTGACTGACTTACACAACTGAGTAAAGCAAAAATCTGTTTTTGAAGCATGTAAACTGGTATGTGGGAGCGTGTCTGTTCCTTGAGTGAACTGACAATTTTGTGATGCTAATAGCTGGTTTCGTCCTCAAAGCCTATCGGCTTTCTTTTTAAATGAAGGTTTGTTTCTCCTCCTGTTTGCAGAGAAAGCATGTCGCTACGAGTTCAAAAGCAATTAAAAGGATCCTCTGAATATATCGGCATGGCATCTCATGATTTTCAGTGAATTTTGTGAATTCTGAGGATAGATGATGGCCTACCCTTATGTTTTTTGACAGACAGATGTCAAGGATAATCGAAGTGTATTTGCTTTTAGTGAACTAGATGATTGCCTGAGGTCTTCTCCAGCTGTGCTGTACTGGTAATGCCACTTGTGTTAAAGCATGAGTCAGAATACAAGTTGCTTTCTTAAAATAAAAAGGAAGAAGGCTGAGTGTCACTACTTGTCCTTTCTGTGAACATGAGACACTTTGTCAAAAAACAGTAGTATTCTACAGCTGTGAGCAGACACCTCAGCCTTTTACACTGCAATTTATCACCTTCACTCTACGCACGTTTCACGCGCTAACTGAATTGTGCCTGTTGTGTGGCAGGAGCCCTTGGTTTGGTTTTCTGCCTGATAAAAGTGTGGATGCTTCCATGCAAAGGCTGAATTCAGCATAAGATGAACTGACAATTGTTTTTTGTTGTTGTTTTAGTTTAATTATAAGACTGAAAACGTATACTTTGGTCCTTGTTCACTATGTGCAACGTTTTGGAAATCCTGTTTTTATTGTAATCTTCCTTTTTCACTTCCTCTGGACCTTTTCACAAGACTTGATTCATGCTTTCCTATCTGGTCTTAAGGCAAATACAAATTTATTTATTTATTTATTTTAATTTTTTTGAGCCACTTGGCCTCACTCTCCACCTCTGACTTTCAAGTATGGCTGAAGTGGGCATCAAGTATGGCTGAAGTGGTATCTGGGTACGTGGCCTACCAGGGCACCCAGGGGTAGAGCAGCACATTAGCTGTAGCCCTGCTGCCTGTTTTGCCTGTGCCAGAGGTCTGGAGAGCCAGGCTGGAGGCTGACTGCTGTGGGAGCGCTGGGTGTGCAGGGGTGGAGATGCCGCCGCGGAAGGATGGCCTTACGGCCGGTGGAGTGGGTAGCTTGCCTCCCTGGGGCTTGCTCCTTCCAGCTGGGTCCCTTTCCATGGCAGAAACCTTGTCCCATCCTGAACCCAAAGCTTGAGGGTGGCAGGCTTGGTTTTGCCTGATCCTTTGGGGACGCTCCCCCGTGATGCTTTCTGTCCGGCTGCTGGGCACTGGAGGAAAGCACTAGCTTTGCCTGTTACAGAACGGAGAGGGGACTCAGCCTTCAAACGCAGAAACCACTCATGTTTCGCTGTGTAATGCGCTGGCCTGCAGTGCAGCCAGAGCTGTGGTAGCCACGTGGGTTAGGATACCTGAGCTGCTTTCATTTGACTAGTTCACAGGTTTGGTATAGATGAAGAAATGCCAGCATGCACTTCAGTGTCAGCTTTCAACCCAAACGTACAGTCCCAGTCCCCTGAGGCTCGTTCATCCTGTATTGGTCTTCCCATCACTGCATCTTTGCTGCATTTGGGTCAGCAGGTTCACAGCTTCCAGTGCTGCAGTTAACAGTTCAAGCTGTGGTGCAAATGAAGTCTAAACCGGGCACAAACTACAGAGGGACCCTACGGTGCTTGCCCGGGGGAGGTCCTGTGCCTGGCATTGCTCCCTGACAGTGCTGGCTCACCTTCTTACAGCCACGTGAGAAGAGCATGCGTGCCTTAGCAGTGAACACAGGTGCCTAAATTGGCATGATCTTGCCCTACACGTTATCCAAGTTGCTTAAAGAAAATTTAAGGAAGGTGCAGCTAATAGTATCAGGAAACCTAATCCAGCAGCACACCTCAGAGCATCTATTCAGATGGCTCCTCTCTATATAGATGAGTGAGGCCATGTAATTATAGGAGTTTCATGGGTCTTCAGATCTTTTGGAGATGAATCATTAGCATGAACTCTGAAAGAGGGCACGGTAATCCAGCTGGGTTCACTACTGGGTAGATAGTCTGTGGGTTAGGCTTTCGGTCTTCTCATTCAGCCAAACCCCAACTCTCTTGAAGTTAATCGTATAAAACTCCAGTTGATTACAATGAAAACAGCAGTTTCCCCACTGACTTTAATTGGTATTTATTTGGGTGACAGTGGAGGTAAGGACCTATAAGCATCATTAGTCTAGTTGCACAAGTTCTTAAAAATTAGAATAGTAGGAGGGTTACATCTTTCATGAATCAGCAGGGATTTCAGACATTTTTGATAGCCTCAGGATGGTTGCAGCCTCTAAAGTGGCTTTGCAAATGCGAGTGTGCCACAGCATCATCGATTCATGCTGCCGAGATGTTAGCCCGAGAAGCTATTGGATTATAAGGGTTGTTCAAGGTTTATTCTCTCCTTTTCTCTAGCTAGATCTAGTCCTTTTTCTGTGCAGCAGCTCTTCTCTGAAATGGTCTCTCTTCTTAAGTGCTAACTTAGTTTCTCACGGGTACCTTGTTTTAGCACGCTGCATATCTGCCATATAATCTTTGTTCTGCTGTTGCCAAAAGAAAAAAAAAAAAAAGGTGCTCTCCAGGTCTCTCCTTGCCTTTATTCTCTTGCTTTTTCCCTGAGCCTTTTTCTCTCTCTTGGTGAGATACCCACAAGGGTTTTTCAATTACTTGAGTGTTCCTAAGTGGTCTGAAGTACCACGTTCTTTGACTAGAAATCAGAATATCTGGCACCTTATCTACAGCTGAGCTGCTGTGAGATCTTGGGCATGCCATTGCACTTTTCAGTGCATTTGTCTGCCCTCTCTTTGCTTCTTAGCACCTCTCCATCCATAATGTCCTGGTTGGTTATGAGGAGAGCAGAAGTTTATATAGAGGTACGTGTTTCTTGAAAGCTATCAAGCTTCTTCTCTTACCTGCAACGTTTCCTTAGGTGGCGTGATTGTACCCATGGTGAGTAACTCCCGCAGGTTCAAAGATATGCAAAACCAAATACGCACCCCCCCCCCTTTTTTTTTTTAGTCTTTTTGTAATGGTTTGAATGTTTTGCTGTTGTGTGAGGTGTGGGTAGATGTTTCTGTGGTTCCCAGAGGAGGGAGGGTGAGAAGCGTATGACAGGGGAAATGGGTGGTGTGGTCATGCAGGTGTCTAGGCTGTGCATAGAGGGAAATCAAGTGAGTGGTCAGGTCAGGTGCATGGTACTATATAGGGCAAATATTTGCTGTGTATTTATTTATACATGGTGTTCCTCAGTGGAAAAACTGCTCTTTGCATTTTAAGACTGACTTTCTGGTTGTTTTGTGTACCAGTTTTAAAGCTAGACCGAAAATCTGGATTGATTTAAAAACCACTGACCAAGTTTCGTTCTCTGACTGAGCAGGGTGCCACACAGTTTCACAGTCTGGTTTTCTTTGCCTCAAACTGAGGGTAAAAGAAAGGGCATCCTTTGGGGAACAGCTGTTCTTTTATACTCATATTAACTAGTTTTATTACTTTATAAGGAAAGAGAGCATCAGATTCTGGGATCTCTGTGGCACAGTAAAAGACAGAGGTGGTTTTTTTTTTCCAAAATTAACTAGTGACTTTTGGATGCATCCAGTTATTTCCTGGTATTATCCAATTCATTTATTTTTTAAGGACCTGCTGTTTAGAAAGCGAGTACTCAGCTGGTTCTGGAAATCAGTGCTTTGCAAAGAATCTGAAGCTAGGCATTTACAAATGAAAGCCTCTGAATTTAGTAATCACTTCGTGGGAAGCATTTCCTTTGAACACGGATTCTTACCTTACCTCCCCTGTGCTCTACTTTAGTCCCCAAAGCAGCAAAATGCAGTCCAAATTTCAAAAGAAACATTGGTCTCTTCTGAGATCTGTTGTTGAGATACCTCTTGTAAAATCCCATGTGCTCTAGAAAATGTGAAAGTAAACAGTAGAGGGAGTATGTTCACTAACTAGACTTAGTGGGAGCTTCTTACTAAGAATATGCTCTCTTACTAATAAGGAAACTGTTTTGAAGTTTGAAAATATGTATTTTGGTCACAATGCATTATTTAGATGATTGATACTGATAATGTTGCGTGCTCTCAAACCATAACATGTGGCCTCTATTTCCAAAGCTGCTGCAATCCGTTACAAAAACATAGGAGAGGTGAACTGGGAAAATAAAACCTAAAATTCAATTCGTATTTAAAAACAAGTATCAACCCAAGCAGCCTGGCCTTTCGCAGGGCTTTTTTACCGCGTCACATGTGGAAGGCTGCCTTTCTTCTTGAAGGCTGTTGGTTTCCATTCCGCTTGCTTTCTCATCTCCCATATTTTGCATTCTTTTACTTCATTATGAACTCCGGTCTTAGCTGCCTAGATGTTTGGGGCCAGACTCCCTCTGGGTTTTACTGAGAGTGGAGTACTCCAAAACCTCCTATCACTTGCAGCAAGACTCCAGCAGGATACTGAACACCCACATCTGCAAACTGAGCAGGTGCTTGGGTTGGTACTGAAACCTAGAGTGCACTAATTGCAGGCTTTGTGGTATAGTATTAAAATGTTATATGAGATAACATGGGCTTTTTCTGGTTTTCTAGGGCTACCCAGCCACCTCTGTGTGTGACATTCGGTAGCATCGTAATTACTTCTGAGTCCATTTAAGGCATTGTCAGCGCGTGTTTCCATCGGTTATGAATTTAGGTAGCTCCTTCTTTGTTCCTATTCATGAACTGATCTCCCTTTCTCTGATGACACGCAGAACACTGACGTATTTGGTAAATAGCCTGAGTGGACGGATTTCCCATTGCGGGAGTGTCTTTAGGCCATTTGTGGTCACTGCTTCCTCTTCTTCGTTTGCCATGAAATGTGCTCCTTAACTGGGTGAAGCCTTTTAAACAAGACAAGAACTGGAACTGGTTTTCACTGAGAAATTTTGGGACATGTAATGATTTGTGCTCACAGCTTGCAAATCTACTCACAAGTCCTTGTGGACCTCATGAATATAAATGATCATACAGGGATAACAAATTAGTATTCCAGTATTGTGCAGCTGCTAAAAGTGCACTTAAGTGTCCCCACCCATGAGCTGACATCTCTTTGTACTGTATGCCTTACAAGCACCTGAAAAAAAACCTTCTTTCGTCAACAACATTACTGTTCCTGTGCAGCAGTCAACAAATGTATCATTGCACCATCTTTGCAAAGTCAGGAAATGTTCTTTTTGTAATTCAGCCTGTTCGAAACCTGAGTGGCTTTTCATCCCACTAGCCTGTCAGAGCCAGGGCAAGAAGCTACAGGTGAAATCTTCATGCACCTTAAAAAATCAGTGGAAGTTTTCCTCTTTGCTTCCAAGAGCCAGCCTTTCCTGCAGTACCTGTGGAGGGTCAGTCCAGTGCAGTGACTACACCACTTGTCTTCCTTGTTTGAGGGCAGTAAGTTGGCCCTGCTCCTTTTGGATCTGAAGCTATTCCCTGCGTTACTCTCTCCTCAGTCCTCTGCAACTCGAAGTACCATTTAGTGGTGGTGCAGTTGTCAGTGTTAGCACATCTGAAGATGGGCAACGAAGCTGGTGAAGGGCCTAGAGCACAAGTCTTATGAGGAGCGGCTGAGGGAGCTGGGGTTGTTTAGGTTGGAGAAGAGGAGGCTGAAGGGGAGACCTTATTGCTCTTTACAACTACCTGAAAGGAGGTTGTAGCGAGGGGGGTGTTGGTCTCTTCTCCCTAGTAACAAGAGATAGGATGAGAGAAAATGGCCTCAAGCTGTGCCAGGGGAGGTTTAGGTTGGATATTAGGAAAAACTTCTTCACTGAAAGAGTAGTCAGGCATTGGAACAGGCTGCCCAGGGCAGTGGTTGAGTCTCCATCCCTGGAGGTATTTAAAAGATGGGTAGACGTGGTGCTTGAGGACATGGTTTAGTGGTGGACTTGGCAGTGTTAGGTTAATGGCTGGACTTGATGATCTTACAGGTCTTTTCCAACCTTAACGATTCCATGATTCTATGATCTGGTGCTGAAATGGAGGTTGCAAAAATTCTTTGCCAATTTAAGTTAGCATCAGATCTGGGTACAATTTCTCTTTGTGTTGAGATGGAATACTTTATTTCTGAAAAATGCTGATTCATTGAAGCCAAAATGGAGACCAAGAGATGCACCTAACCAGGTCCTGATACATATCAAGATGCAGAGGCACTTCAGCTTTGATTGTGCACATCTCAGGAAAGTGCACCAACCTCTAGATTGTTGGGGGTGGTGCTGGTGGTGTAGCTGTTTTCATGAAAAACTTCAAAAGGTCTTGATTTCGTTCCAAGATAGTACAAAAGCATCTCTGAAATCATGAAAAGGTTTGTGGGATGGGCAGATAAATGTTCCCATCCAGATCTGCTGACAGATTTTCTAGTAATGCTTTGCTAGCTTTTCATGACAATGAAAGGAGTAGTTAGATCACAGAAAACCCAAACCATATTTCTTAGCTGCAATCATATCGGATTTATTTCAAAATAATAAAAGTGGGAGAAAAAAATCCAGTCCAAATTACTTACCAAGATCTTTGGCAGGTGCCATATCAGAATTGCACCATTTCCATTTCACATAGCAAACCACTTTACAGTCATTAAGTTCGTTTAACACAGATAAAATAGGCATCCTGTTACATTACTCAAGTCTACCAGGTTAAATACTTAAAATCACAATAATTTTGATACCATCCTAAGCTGTATTAGTGCTAACAAACAAATAACGAATATTAACATGGAATAGTCAAAATTCCAGAACTAAGTTTGCTCAAGCATAGGTTGCCTTTTCTTTGAAAGAAAGCATTGAAAAGAATATTTACACTGTCATGAAAGTGTCAAATAGATCTGCAGTTTACAAGAGTAAAATAAGCACCTTCTTAGGGTACAGTCTTTTGGATGAAAGCCTAAAAGAATCCAGAGTTTTGCTTTGTTGAATTAGTTGCCTCTTTTGTATTATTTTTTGCTTATATTGAGCATTTGCTGTGGCATGTATGTGTGATTCTCTTCAAGCCTGGCAATGTTTAGCAAGTGTATTTGTTTTTTTCCAGATGCCAGTACTAAAGCTTTAGGCAATGGCAGGAGATCTTGGTAGATCTCCTTCGTCATTGTTCCGATTTGATCTGGTATTTTGAAGTATTTAAAAAAAAAAAAAAAAAAGGAAAGAAAGAAACCAGCAGCCCTAACTTAAAATTATTTAAAGTCTTGTAGATTGATTATGTTCCAAAGATACTGTTCTGCTTTGGGTGGGGATTGAGGAAATAATGAACGAGTCTGACTTACTAAGATGTGAATTTTTTCTGTACTAAAAATCATAGGTTAGTTGAAATGCACGTCTTAGGCTTCTTTTTGTAATTAAAAAACCAAGTCTCTTGTTATGTTCCAGAAAAGGTAGAGGGAGGATAAGAGATTGAGGAGAGACTATTGAGACAGTAGTTTTTGAGGGTCACTGCAAATAAGATTAAAATTTGAACTGGCGCTGTTCTGATTTTCAAACACCGGAAAGTCTGAAAACACAGCTGATGCTCTTCATGCATTTCTAAGACTGAAAAAGGAGTTTGGCCGTTAGGCGTGGGGAGAAGAGGCTGTCATGTGAAGGAAGAAAACCGAAATCTTTTAGAAGACGTAGTGGGGGAGAAAAAAAATGCATGCAGTGAAGGGAGGGGAGAGCAAACAGCTAGTGTGTGTCTCTGTGATGCCCCCCTTGTAGCCCAGGCACGTATCCCAGTATCTTACTGTGTGCCAGCGAGCACCCAGTGGCACCAGCAATTGCCGAAAGATGCTTTTGCCTCCACTGATCCTGTAGTGCCAGCTCTCCACCTGCTCCAGCGAGGGCTTGCTCTGTTAGCCTGTGGGGACGGGAGGGACCTGGCTGGGGAGCTGGGCAAGACGTCCGTGCCACGGTTTCTAGGTTTGCGCTGCCCTTGGCTGAGGTACGTTTCTCTGCCTACATGAAACAGCACGACCGCAAGGTTCAATAAAAAATGCAAATAGCAGGACTTATTTGTAACTCCCGTCATCCCCATTTACAGATGTTTAGAAAATACAGAGGTGTGAAAAGAAAAGCTATAGTGAATGTACTCATGCTGCAGTTACATCAGAGGGATACCTCTGCTGTCATTCAGTTTACAATTTTTTTTCCCCTACTGTCCAGACAGTAGTCAGGTCTTCAGGCTTTGCCCATTTCTCTCTGTTTTTCATTAATTCTGTTAGCTGGCATAGCTGTCTTCCCTCTGAAGCCTTTTAGCAGGTCTGCATGGGTGTAACCATTCACCCTAGAACTCACTGTGCCATCTTCTCAAGTAGAGGGCAGTTTTTCAGTTAGACCAATCCCTGATTACAATAAAAGTAACTTTCCGTAATTCATAAAATGCCTCGTTGTTATTCTAGGAGTAATCTCCTGCATCTGATTGTCTAGAAGACAATTCTTAGCTTCAGTGAAATGTAAAAGTCTCTTCTAAGGTGACCAAAGTGATCCAGGGACTATTGCTGCAAGTCTTTTTGTTTATGAGAGAGTTGTCTCCGAGTCCCTCTGGTCAATTACAGTATGGATTTGTGTGCCAGCTTATTCCTTCCCTGGCAAAGCTGGGAGAAGGGAACACAGAACCAAACTCTTACAACTTAACTTGAAACGCTACTGCCCAGGAAAATGATACGGGGTTTGCTGTATAAGAGATTGCGTGCAAGTTGTTACCAGCTTATTTTACTTCTTAAAAAGTAGACTCCAAGATGCGTATTTGCTGACTCTTTCTTTCATTGGCAGAGCTGAATTTGCTTTATCTTACAGGGCTGTCAGTACCACTAAAAATCGTTTACTTATTGCAATTCAAGATTTTTTCCATGTTTTTTGTTATGTCACTTAGTGATAAGATGACTTCTGCCTCTAGTCAACACCTTTGTGGGTTTCATGAAAGCTAGTTGAAAAGCTTCAAAGGCTAAGTGCAAAAGAGAAAAGAGATAAAAATCTTTAAAAATCAGGAAGTAGAAAAGGAAAGTTTCAGTCTATTGACTTAGTCACGTTACACATCCTGGATGCTTTATGATACTGATTTATTTTATTTATGACAAGTTGTATTATAGTAAACTATACATTTAACGAGATACAACAATATGAGATACTGCAACACAGCCAAGGTCTCCCAGTGCTGTTGGAAGTTTCATACTTTTTTTTAACTGTGCACTTTAAAACATAGTACCCTGGTTTCTTTGTTGTAAGCAAACATTTCTATCAATCATTTGCACTTAGAAGGATATGAAAAATTTAATAAAATAGATGTAATCAGCTTTATAAAAGTCCAGTACCAGTTCTCTGACGAGCTGCTTAACTCCTTGCTCCACATTTGTTCAGGTTGTAAATCTAGGAGGTACTGCAGCTGTTAAAAACAGGGAGCTTTCTCTGTTTCCCCACCCCATTTGCTGTCAGACTTGACACCAGTCGGGCAAATGATACCTTCCCCACAGCATATTAAATGCAAGACTTCTGCATTTCCCAAAGATTGCTGGATAGGAATGAGCCGACTTTATAGAGCTGTTTTATTTACAGAGTTCGACTCTGTAAATGAACTAAAACGTTGGTCCTTTGGAATTCCTTTTCTGTGAGCATCCCTGCACCCAAGTTTTCTCAGCATTCTCTCAAATGTTTGTGAAACTCTGGCTAATTTTGCTTATCAGGCACATTTGCATTTGACTTTGACTCCAGTGGGAGAAAGTAGCCCTACTGCATATGTCTTTACATAAACCAGTTACAGCTCAACAAAGCAGACCTGGACTTGGAATGGCACACAATGTCGTACCGTTATATGACAACCCAAGCGGTCAGAAATTGTGTCAGATCCTCAAAAAGGTCTTAAAAAGCAGGAGTGGTTTTTTGTTGTTTTTTTCCCTTGAAGAAAAAGGTTAAATGCAGGATTTCGTTTACTTGTCTTCTGGTTTCTCTGCCTTCAAGTTATCTTTTTTCTGAAATCACAGGGGCTAGAAACTTACTTTAATTATTGTGATTAAAACTAAGATTTAATGCCATAATAAGACGACTTAAAGAAAAATTAAAACTTAAAATAAAAATGGACAAGCCTCAAGTTACGAGAACTGGTAACACGGAAATTCATTAAAACACTGGAGTGCTAAATTCAGAAAACCTCCAAAAAACCAGAATTGATCAGGTTGGTTTGAGGACATTGCGACATGTTTGTGAGTAACCGAGGAACCGAAGAGAAGAAACACTTCTGTTGTGTTGTTTTTCTTGCTCTGCGCAGCATAAAAAACTATATACAGTTAAGTTCAAAGCTTGCCTCAGAGCGGCTTTGGCTGAATCATGTGATTCTTTTCTGTAGTTCACAGCACTTGTACTAGGGCTCCAGTGCAAGCGTTTGTGGATATTTCTTGGTACAATGGTTTCAGATTTACACCGTGCAGTGACACAGCCATCGTTGCGAACCGTAATTCTGTGGTTAATGTTTCCCATTCCGTCTATCTACATTTAAAGGGAAGCAGCGTTCCTCCCACCTGAAGTGCTGGCTGCCTTACACTTGCACCTCTGTCTCTGTCTCTCGTTTCTTTTTTTTTCCGTTTCTCTGACTTTATTCTTTTCCTGCCATCTTTAGAGAGAGATGTTCCTTCCTCCGCCGTCCCGGCTCCCAGTCAAAGGGACACAGAGCGCTTCCTCTTCCTCGCAACATGCTCCCCCGCAAGAAAATTGGATAAGGAGTAGCTCAGGCGAGTGTCCAGAGTATCAGAGCTGTTGCCACTGCTGCTGCTTTTCACCCATGGGCACAGGCACCGGAGCATGGCTCTGCGGATGTAGTTGTCAAAGCAATAGTAAATGAAAGGGTTGGCGCAGCTGTTGGCAAAAGCTAAAGGGCTGCTCACCTTCATGCCCAGCTGGGCAACCGTGTTGGGAAAACAGTCGGGCTGCTTCAGGAGTCCCAGAAGGATGGCCATAAGCTTGAAAAAATTGAAGGGAAGCCAGGAGACAACAAAAGCTGCCACTACAATGAAGACGATCTTGATGGATTTTCTCAGTTTCTTATCATGTTTCCCAGCTCTCTGGTAATGCACACAGAGTCTCTTGGTGATGGAGCAGTAAAAGGTTAAGATACTGAACAGTGGGAAGAAGAAGGCCAGGATTAAAAGCATCAGTGACATGATCTGTTTGCCTTCTGTCACGGCTTTGTCTGTGCAGTAAGTCTTTCCATATTGCTTCTTCAGTTCTCTGGACAAAAGGGTTGGCATCCCTAAGCCACAGGATAATAACCAGACACAGATGCAGAGTCCACTGGAATAGGATCTTGTTCTGACCCTTCTAGCGATAGTGGGATACATGATAGCAAGGTATCGGTCAGCACTCATACAAGTCAGGAGGAGGGTGCTGCTGTGCATGTTGACCGAGATGACATAGGAACTAGCTTTACAGAGAAAAGATCCTACCCTCCAGCTCCCGTCCGATGCCTCCTTGTCCACCCAGAACGGCAGCGTAATGAGGAAGATGAAGTCGGATGCAGCGAGGTTGACGATAAAGATGTCGATCACCCTCTGGATCCGTCGCTTGAAGACCAAGGCTGCTATCAGGATGGCGTTGCCAGCAATGCCCACCAGGAACACAGCAGTGTACAGGATAGGGAGGAAAGTAGACGTATGTTGCAAGTGCTGATTCTGGCAGTTGTCATCGTAGTAGTAGTCATAGCTGAAAGTGACTGTAGTCACGGGTGAAAGCTCAATGAGCTCCATTTCTGGCCAAGCTGTCCTCATCTCCCCGCTCTGAGGAAGGCTCTGAGCTCCCCCTACCCTTCCCCTCAAGGTCGTCTTTAAAAAACACGTTAGCGAGGGGGGAGGAGTGAGGAGAGGGAGGAGGAGAAAAGTGGTTTTGGGGGGGTAATTTATATACTTTTAGCCAATCGCATAGGCAGCAGACAAGAGTCTCTGATTAGTCAAAACCCTGTCTTCAGAATAAACACTTGCTTCTTTTTTTAAAATCAGGTTTAGTTTTACTGATTTTATCTTCATTTTGCATTTGCCTGTATAAGCGAACCAAGTCTGGGTTCTGCTTTTATTTGGGGGGAAGGGAAGGTAGTTTTCAAGATTCTGAACCTTTTATATTTTAGGACAGGATATTGCTAGTTTGCAGAGGTTCAAGATTGCACCAGCTCAGAAGAAGTCAGAGAACGGTGAATTCAGGTGCCACATTCTTTATCTTTACTGAAAACATTTTGTATAAATTGCTTTTCAGGGCAAGTTCAACTTTTCTGAGGCTTGGAGGTTTTTACTTTCTTTGTCCATTTATGATTGCTGTTTTCTGTTGAGAGTAATTCTCTCATACAAAAATATTTAGGGAAAAACATTTAAAACTACCATCTCCATTCTGCCCTGCGGTTAGTTGTTCTCTGTCAGTCCCAGGCTCTCCACTGCTCTGCCAGTGCCTCTCTCCTGCCCTGCAGCCCCACCGGTTCCCCTACCCCTGGGCTCCTCACACCCGGTTTTATGAATGTATTAGGGCAGTTTCTCAGTGTGTCGTGTGTTCTTCTGCAATTTGAAACTTGACTTGATGTTCCCGCTCCCACACAGGCTTCTTTATCGGCCACAGTCCTTGTCTTCAGAGCAGTGGTTTGTTCCTTCTTCTGGCCGAGCCGCCTGTGTGGCTCTTGAGCCGTTGTTAGGTACAGTGCTTGCTTCTCTTAGAGAGCTCTGATTTCCTTCATCTTTCATTCGCAATATCAATATCACTCCAGCTGTGGCTTACCTTACAGACGGCCCTTTGAATGAAAATTCTTACTTTTTAAACTACCGAATTCATTACACCAAACTAATTTGAAACTTCTACTACTGGTCTTCATCATCCTTCCTCTCTTCTGCAGATAAATTCATTTTCTCCTTCCCCTCCCTCCCCCCTGCATGTTCACAGGCCAGGCGCATCTTCAGGATTCTCAGAGCTTTGAGTAAATGGCTTACCGGAGCGTGCTCGAGCCCCAGGCAGGTAAATCGCATGTATGGATGTCTCCACGGCAAAGAGCAACTCCAAACTGCATGGACAGCAAATTAGTCCGTTCAGTGCACTCTGGATGCACTCAGATTCACTCTGCCAGTGCTCAGGTTACGCGCTCCTGTGCGGCAGGTACCTGCTAGACTTCCAGGCACCTGGAAAAGCAGCCAGCTGCTATTAAACGACTGGCTGCTGGATCAAGGGATATTTAGGTGGACACTCTTGTATAGAGACGCTGATGTCTAATAAGGAGCTAGTTATGTACAACTGCCTTCCTATCAGTAGGGCACTAGTGGACTCTAGCTGACTATTTTTCATGCAATGTGTAAGGATTTCATTCTCTCAGTAAGTGTAATTCAGGCACCACAAACTCTGAAAAAAGATCATGGTGTATAAAACCACCCTGGCTTAGATTATCGATTTGTATGCCACAGGCACGAGTGTGAACCTGTAAGGAAGCACAGGCTTAAAATCATCTTCTCACCGTTTGGAGATTACAAAAGATATACCTACTTTTCAGCTACGAGTTGTGTGAAAATGCCCAAGTATCTTACCGTTTACAGAAATGGTTTTTGATGGATTCAGTGCAGACGTGCGTTTTGTGTCATCTTTGCTTATCTCTGCTTGAAGGAACGTGTTTTAGGTTTTTTTGTTCCAAGAAGCACTGGGACATAGAGGCATTCTCTTTCCATCAGTACTAGAGTAGAAGATCAGCTGAACCTTATGGTCTGTGGTGTTTAGGAGTTCGGCCTCTCTTGCGAAGATGGACCTACATGTTATTTTACTCTGCACTTAGATCCTAACAGCTTACATGCAGTTGCCAGCTTTAGAAATCAGGCACAAACTTCTCTCCTTCCATCTCACACTACTGCATACTCCTTCTTGAAATTCACTCTCCCCATCCCAGAGCAGACAAAAAAGTGAGTAACTTTTAAAAAAGCTTGATGGAACCATAAAGATAAGCGTATGTCCATGTATTTGTGTGTGCGATTCCTCACTTTGTTGTCTCCCTGTAGTTTAATAGCCTTACTTCCTAAGATAAAAAATTAGATGGTAAACCTTTTCCAACAGGGATCAACTCTGTTCTCTTGAATTTGCTCTGTATTTCTTGAATGCTGTAAATAGACTTGTGGGTGTCACTGGGTGTTGCCATATTACGGATGTGACACCCCCTTATCCGGACAGAAGATTCGCAAAGATAATAGGAAGCATTGTCATGAATAATGAAGCTATTGTAATTACGTCAAGCAGCCACCGGCGTATTTGTCATTAGTCCGTAAGCTTTGTGGGTTTTTATGTGGTATTGATTCACTTAGGGTGTCATGTGGGGTCTTACTCTTCCCAGAGCTCATTTCACTGAGGTAGAGCCAAGCTGTCAAAGATACTCAGCACGTGGAAATTCCCCTCATAGCACTTCTGCATAGATATTCTAGAAAGCTCAGCACCTGATGTGCCAAGGTCCAAGAGATGTAGTGAGATGTTTTGTCACCAGGACAGCCTCCACCCTCTCCTCACCCCCCTCCTAGATTTCCACAGCGCTTTCCTCCTCCCAGACCTCACCAGATACGTGTAAACCTTTTCCCTGAACAAAATTTTCTGCTGAAGCAACAGCGACTGGCTCGGCTTGGGTCTATGTTCTACCCATCTTACCTAGCCCTTGACGCAGCTCTGAAAAAATGCAGCCGCTGGGTGCTGTGTAGTTTTGAACCTAAAGCCTTTGTAACCACACGCTCACGGCAGATACGGTAATCGCGGCCGTGCGTTCGGCCACTTCTGCTTTAGAGCGACTGGTTCTCTGATGGTCCTGCCTTTCTCAAATACGCTTGTGAAATTTGTCCTGTCAGCGTTTGTACCGTTCCTTAAATCTTCCTCTCAGGAAATGCCGAGGTATTTCCAACAGTAGCAGGGGAAAAGATTTCATGTCTTTGTTCACAGTTCTGTCACGCTTATGATACATTATGGTAGCCTTCTAATTTTGTGGCAAAATCAGTAAAAGATGCACAGCAGAACTATCTGCACAGGAAATATGCAGGGTTGCTGATTTAGTTTGTTACACACACCCGCCCCTTAAAATTTCTGCACTTGAAGCATTTCTGGTAGTGAGGTGTGAGTTTGGGTTTTTTTCAAATTTTTTTACATTTTCTATTTTACTGACAGTTTAAATGTGGTTCTATTCCAGCTTGTACATATGCTTTTATGTAAGGACAGGCATCTAGATAAAATCAGTTCCTTACCTGTAAATCATTAATGATGATAAATGCTGAGAAGGAACAGAGGTTCATTTGGCTGTAAAAGAAAGCGTAGTAGTTTCTAAATGATTGTGATTCCAAAACCTTCTGTAAGGAATAGAGATTTGCAGACCTAATTAGAAAAACAACCAAAAAAACCCCACCAAATTGTCTGAAACTGCCCTACTCTGCTAGAACCTAGGTGAAGGCAGGCTCAGAGGTGACCAGATGAGTGCTAACCAACGGAAGTTGCACCCCCGAGCAAAGAGGAGAGGGTAGAACGGATTCAGGTAAAATTGTGCTCGCTGAGACAACACATCGGGATAGGCTGAAATAATTTCATACGGAGAGCAGTGGTCTCCAAAGCGCGGTGTGGGAAGAAAAGACTTTTTGTGCACTTAATAAAATAAATATTTTTAAAATAGTGTTTATTTCCTCTTTATCTCATCCTTTTTTAATGTAAATGTTTGGGTATGTTTCATAATGTACATAATATAGTAGTACAGTAGTACCCCATATAATAGGGGCGCACGCTCAAAAAGTTTTTACTGGTGGGGTGCATGATAAAAAGGTTTGGACTTAGAGGACAAGTGGGTATCATTAAAGCGAACATGTGCTATTCATCGTATTTGGAAGAAGCAGATCTAGAAGGTCTTCTCTCGGTGGAAATTATAATTAGAGTAGGGTTTTCTTAGCCTACCGTGTTCTGTGCCAGAGATACAAGAATACAGAAGGCAGAAATAAAACCAGGGAGACTGGTTTTATACATACATACTAGGGTTTTGTTTGTTTTGTTTGCAGCACTCTGATGTTAAACTCTGTCAGTGCCTGAGAACTTCTGTTAGAGGTACTAATGCACGATTCAGGTCTGCTCTGGAAGAAACTTCAGTTTTGCAAGAAGTAGGAACGGTGTTCAAGCGGTAGCCATCGGCGTTATTCCTTTCGTGCTTTCCCGTGCAAACTGCCACAGTTTCTGCACAGTAAAGCAAACTTCTACTTCGAAAGCCTTCCCCTAGTTCTGTAGCTAAACCAACCGGTCAGTGGTTCTGCTGAGGCACACTGAGGAGGTGTGAAAGTAAAATAAAAAAAGATAGGTGTTAGCAATGAATGGCTCTGTGCATTCGTTTGTAACACTTTTACTGGGTTACTCTTATTATAGGGAGGGGTATTTTTCCAGAAAAAAAAAAATCCAGATGAAATCCGTAGAGAGCACAGAGCGTTTTTGTTTGGCTTTTTTTTCTTTTTAACATTTTCTAGCTTCAACTTCTGACACTTTTGCCAGGTACACTGAAAAAACTATTACTGATTTTTTTTGTTCCCTATTGCCATTACATCTATTTTACGGTCTTGCAACTCCTTCGCTCTCTCTTCAGTAAGTTAAATTGACTGATCTTCTGTGATATGTTTCACTGAGAGAGGTTTTCTAATTGCTTGGTGATTTTTGTGTGCCATTTCAGGTTTCTCTACTTTATCAACACGTCAAAACTAGACACGCTATTTCAGCAGGCAGCAGCACCTCTGGATGTGATACAACTTCTTTCCTCCTTGTGATTTCTGTTTATACATCTGCGGTGGCAGGAAAGTTGGGGTTTTTTGGCTGCGGCACCATCTTGGCGGTTGGTAGTCCACCATGACCCGTTTGTCCTTTCCATTTTGTGCTTCCCCGGATAAAGTTTTATGTCAGGTAAGTATAGCCTCCACTCTTTGCTCTTAAACGAATGAGCTCATCGATGACCTTATTGAAACGCATGTTTGCTTGCCCCCGGCTGCCAAATGATCAGGTCACCCTGTACCTGTGCCTTCTCCATGTCATTATTTACCCTTCGTTCAGGCCTCGTGTCATCTGTGAAGGTTATCAGCGATAGTCTGCTTTCTTCCAGGCTATTGATAAAGATGTTAAATATTTTAGAGTCTAGTATAAATCCCAGTCAGACCCCAAAATATGTCCTTGCAGACAGTTACGTTACAAGGTGTTGGCGAGACGGTTCCATGATCTGGAAAGGTGGGGCATATAGGCAGAAGTGTCTTAATTAAATATAATTTCTAATTATTTTTTTAAATAAAAAATTCTATTTTGCCATGCCAGCTTCTTACGTCGCGGCAAAAATGCTTCCTGGCTGCTCTGGGAGAGGAGCTGGTCGGGATTGTTCCCCAGAAGTCCTCAGAGATGTGAAAACCTTGGACGTGATGCTGTTTTTTCTGAGTATTGGTTTGCTAGTTTGGAGGTTGGTAAGATCAAAACTGGGCATGGCGATCTCTCAGCCAGGGCAGTTTTTAACCACTTTTAAGAGTCCTCTTGCAATTTGGGGGGCAATGTCCAGTTCGGGGCGTGGAGCCAGTGTTGTGATTTTTGCAATTTTTACTAAACCTTTTTTTTCCTTACTTGATGTTTTCCCAGGTCAACCAGCCAGGATATCATGTCACCATTTTTACAAGCTGTCAAGCAAAAGAGAAAGAAACGTGAGCCTTATGGCTGCAGAGGAAGACGAAACAATTGAAGTTGCAGAAATGAGAGTTTGCCAAGTGGCTTTTTTTGTGTTTCTGTAAAAACTCACGGCTGTGACAGCAGGTGCAGGACGCTGGGACCGTGACTCCAGATTCCCAAGCGCCCGTGTCTTGCAGGTGTGCAATTTCGGCGTTAATCAGCGCCGCACCTCACGCCGACTGAGGGCGGTGCAAGGCGCGGTGCTGAGGTGAGGAGGTGCGGGGCTGGGCCGCCATGGTTTGAGCCGGGCCTGTGCCAGCGGCAGGGGCCCTGCTGTGGGGCCTGCAAGTGTCGGCGGGGAGGAGGCGAGGTGGGTTGCCCGGCGGCGGGCGTCGAAAGGCGAGGGTTGGTCGCCCCGGAGGCGGCGGGAGAGGACAACTGCCAGCCGCCATGGCAGGGGCGGGGCGACGTGGAGAACTACAGCTCCCATGGTGCCGCCGGGCCGGCACGGCGTAGCTCTTCCGGGGAGGGCGGGAAAACTACATCCCCCAGCGTGCCCTGCGCGGCCGAGGGGGGCGGGGCGCTGCCCTGGGCACGGCCGGGCGGAAGCGGCGCGGCGGGGCGGCGATGGGCGGTGGGTGCGGCGCCGGGCCGCGGCGGTTGTGACCGTTGAAGGGGGCGGTTATAACCGTTGAAGGGGGCGGTTGCTGGGGGGGGCGGGGAGTTGAGGCGCTCCCCTCGGGTTCGCTGCCTGCCAACGGCAGTGCCGGGCGGTTGCTTCCCCCGGCGGCGCTGTCGCCGGGGAGGGCGGTCGCGCTGTGTGGAGATGGTCCGCTCGGCCCGGCCCGGCCCTCGGCCGGGCGGCAGGGGGTGAAGCACCGCTTGGGCGGCTGCGGGGCTCCGCGTTTGCACGGGGCGAGAGCCCTTCAGACGGCCGCTTACCCCGGCGGCTGCCTGCGCTGCCTGTCTGCCCGTGTGCTGGATTCACCCTGGGGGGGGGGCATGGTGCTGCTGGCCTGAGGGCTCTTGCCGTCATTTTTTTTCCCCCTTTTTAATATTTTTTTTCTTAATGGGAGGTTTCTGTTAAATAATGTGAATGATGTGAAATGGTGATCTCAAACCATTTGGTTCGCTTTCTGCTTCTAGATCACTTCTGGTGAGCTGGTGGTGGTGAAGAATCTGAATGAATGGAACAGTTAGGGCAGATAGGAAGCTTGCATTTCATGCTCTCTGCTTACCACAAGACACAAACAACACTGTCTCTCTGAAGTGACCTGGAATCATTGGAGCTGTGTGTCCTGGGGACCTCTGAAGGTAAAAAAGCATTTGGTAGCATTCTTTCCTAACCCTCCGTTGCCCTAAGTGTTAAAAGGAGGATCCTGTTCCGTAGTGTCACCAGCCTTCTCCCCATATTTCCATCTTTTAGGCCTTCTGCCTATTCTGCTTTCCCAAAGAGCAGTCAGATGGCAAGCATGTTTTCTGAGAAAATGCCAGCAAATGCAGCCTGACTCTTTTGTGATGTCAGGTAAAAGGAGTTTCTTAGATGTGGTGGCCCGCTATTGGCTGAAGGGAGTGATTGCTGTAACAGGATAAAAATACGCGTATGTTTGTATTCCCCTTTGCTATGGTGCGGTAACTTCTTAAAACGCTTATATGTTCTCTGGTCTTACGGTTAATTTTTTTGCTAGAATATTTGCTCTTGTGCTGTTCTGTGGTTTGTTTTTTTTTGTTTTGTTTTTTTGTTTTTTTTTAACTGTACTGACTTGCCCCTTTTTTTCCCCCTTTCTATGAAGGGCACGCATCTAGTCATTCCTTTGAACGTTGCTGCTAGTTTGGCCTTTGCCTTTGCTTTTATGAGATGGTGCTTTGAAACTTCTACATGTCTCGCTGCTTTCGAAAATAATACCCTGTGAAGTGCTTCTGCTTGAGTGCCTGTTTACTGCTGCCTTGTGTTGTCTTATATTCATTGCACAGCTTAGTTTCAGCCATAACTTGTTTGAAGTAGCTTCTACTGTTAGAATAAAATGTGCTGGCCGTGCCATGTGAATGAACCTTTTGTAAAAACAATGAAGGCTTTTGCTGACAGCCCATAAAGTCAAAGTATTTCCATTTATTATCAATCTTTATGTCTTTATAGTTAATGTCATCTTTGGGAGTAGTAATGTTATTTTTGGTAAGTGAGCTTGGTAAGGCACCTCCTGCATATTGTTCTGCGTAGAATCTTTTGCAGAGCGTGGTATAATCTTGTAAACATGCAGTGTCTTTCTTCGTGGTCTTCTCTGGTAACTATTTCTTACTGACTACGCTTACTGCTCCCATTGAGCTCTGCCTGGGGCTGGGAGGATGGTTCTCTTCTTAACAGAGGAAAGGACACCTCGTTTAAGTGGGGGGGTGTCTGCTGTAAATGAAAATGCATTGGATATCCACAGTGAATGGGCAGAGTAGTCAACTACACTGTGGCAGGAAGAACTTCTAGTTCAAAATTTGCCTAAAGTGTTGTAGAGTTCTTCATCTCTTCTGTAAGTAGCTGAAGTGTTAGGCAGAAGCATGGAGGGGACCTTTGTTATAAGGAATTGGGGGTGTGCTCTTGCCCTGGCACTGTCTTGTCCTTACTGAAAACCCATGTGTGTTCTCTCTGGGCCAAATGCCACACAAAGCCACCCACTAGATTTTGGGGACTGCAGCCACCTCAGCTGCTTTCTACCTATCCCCGGAGCTGTGCATTACAAGGATTGAATGTCCGTCGATAGCCATGTCCCTTTTACCAAGTGAGTAATGAACACTGGACTGTGCTTTAATTTACTGTTTGATTTTTTTTTTTTTTTTAACCCTTCATTTTGCTTGTGAACTGCTCTTGGTTGACATCCAGCTGACATCAACTCTGCCAAGCCCACTGTATGCCAACGCACAGAAAGCTGCCCAGAAGTGTGTGGTTGTGTCTTAATGTTTCCAGCACCAGTGTTCCGCACCTGGCAGCAGGGATGTTGTATCTGAAAGTAAGATTTTTTTCTTTTTGAGCTGGTTGTTTTCTTTCTGTACATTAAGTACAAAGTTGATAGGACTTCATTATTGTAAGCATTTATATTAAAAGGCAGTGGCAGCAAACCGATGGCCAAATAATGTCCTGCTTATGTTCCTTTTTGCCGGACTCTGCTCTGAGGATGGAGCTTGTAGGTTCTTGCGATTTCTCCTTCCAGAGAAAGCAGTTTCTAAAGAGAGGAGCCTGTTGCAGAGGGTTCCTCTTGCAGTGAATGTGACTGCATTATAGTGGAAAATCCAGACCAGCCTGCTCTCCAGCCTGTTCTGCTGCTTGCCCTGAGAGGGAGTTCCCAGAGGATCTGCTCAGCTCCGAGCTCAGCTGGGCAGGAACCGCGTAACACAGCTTTGGCCCTGTTTGCCTTGTGAGAAGCTTGTAAAG
This sequence comes from Nipponia nippon, assembly GCF_047370975.1. Lineage (NCBI taxonomy): Eukaryota > Metazoa > Chordata > Aves > Pelecaniformes > Threskiornithidae > Nipponia > Nipponia nippon. Next base: position 6,949,772 of record NW_028262336.1, on the reverse strand, counting down.
TGGAGGGGATCCCTCAGTGAACTCAGTGGGGATGAGTAGTGAGGTCACTCCTGTACAGCAACTTGCTGGCTCCCTATTCTGCCCATCCAGTGTCCTGTCTACCCTGAGCGAGATGCTAGGGTATCAAAGAGAATATAAGTACATAACCAAGAATTAAACCCTGCACAGAGTATTTGCTTCCAAGTCTGGACTTGATTCTATGTCTTCTGGATAAATAAGTCCAGATACACTGTTTTCTCCCTCTCAATGCTTGTCCTAGCTTATAAGAGTTCACAGCCTGTGGATTATTATTTAAGTACAGTTGTGGTATGCAAACTTTGCAGTATTTTAAATGAGTACTGCTTGTCAGTTCACCAAAAATCACTTCTATTCTTACTTGTTGCTAAGGATGCAGTTAAATGAGGCACACTCTCTGTAGTATCCCTCCTTGAATATGGAAGTTAAGCATAGGGGATGATATGGGTACACATCATCTCTCCTCCCCAACCCTGTTAGCCAGTTTCAGCCAAATAGAGGTGCAGATGGGAGGGAAAAGAAACAAGAATGGCATTGTGAGCAGCAAATACTGGTGCTTTTGAAACTCCCTGCTTTAATTTGCACCTTGTTTCATAGTTCAGAATTTCTTATTGGCAGGTCTGACTTGAGTGCTCATGTTTTTCCTTGTGAATGTTGTGTTTTAAGGCATTTGCTGTTTCCAGTTGCGGTTTCTTCAGTTGCAAAGAAGCTAGACCAAAATATTTTGATCAAAGCATGTGGGAGAAGGGAGGTAGAACAAGCAATAGACAAGAGCTGATTAGATAGTAGCTCATGTAACCAGACTAGCTCTAGCTGCTGAGTTAACTTCAATTGATTGTTTTTTTTCTCTCTTTTTTTTTTTTTTTTTGGCAAGTGCATCAAGCCTGATTTATCATAATCCATAAATTGAATCAAGCACAGAAAACGCATGAGCACAACAGGCATCTGAGAGTCCTCTGACGTATTGCGCTATCTGCAAAACATTCCATGTATTAGCAATCAATTACTCATTAAAGTCACAGTATTTTCGCAAGTGTAAGCATGTATGGTATCTGTATTTTCCATGCCTTCTTTGACCCTGAATTTACATGGTTTGTGAGCACGACCCTGCCGAGGAGGGCATAAGTGACCCCTAACACAGGGAGCCAGAGCAAGGTTCTCCTGCCAGCACACGAAGGCCTTTCAGTTTTGGAAGCTCCTGTCATCTTGCTCCCATGGAACAGAGCACCCCTCGCATTGTCTTAGTTTGTCAGGAACACCACTGTATGTATTGTGGCATTGTTGCAGCTTTTATCATAATTTCTAACTTTGTCTTTCAGTGCTTCCTTTGTGTTCTGTCTCTAGTGCCTAGATACGTTTCTCTGCTTCCCTAAAGGCATTCCTGCATCTTGGCATGGCTGCCCTTTGTGAACAGTCTGGAAGAGCTTTTTTGGCATGCTTGTGGTTCTTATCTTTGCTGTAAACACAAGCTGTGAAAGCCGTATGGGATGGCAGGCTAAAAATAACTTCTACCCTTGGTAATCTCTTAAGGAAAGATAAGTCTTCTGCCTGGGTGCTGTGGATGGATTCTCTGTGGTTCCCTACAGTCAGGATCGCAAAGGGCAGTGAGCCGTGCTGTCTGCTTTGGGGACAGAGTTGCTGTTAGTCTGTCAGTTGCTGTCTCGGAGAGAGCAGCTAGCGCGGCGTTGGCTGGGAGAAGGGTGATATCCGTCCCTTGAACTCGCAGATCCAGCGGATGCTGACTAGTACTGTAGACTTACTCTGTTGTTCCTTTGATTCCAGCATGTTGGAAAAGGGAGACATGCATATCCTGAGGGACATTGCGTAAGAGGAGTGATGTCACGAGTTTGACACTGCTAGGATAACTTTGTGTTCACTGTCAGAGGAGTTGCTCACGTGGCCCTCTCTTTCCTTACAGCAGCAAGGGCGCAATGATGGATAACCGTTTTGCTACAGCGCTAGTAATTGCTTGCGTCCTCAGCCTCATCTCCACCATCTACATGGCGGCTTCCATTGGCACCGACTTTTGGTACGAATACCACACCCTGTCCCCGGCTGAGAATGTTAGTGAGGCTGGAAGGAGCATCTGGGAGGAATTTGTCAGCGAAGAGGCGGATGAGAAGACCTACACAGATGCGCTCTTCCGGTGCAACGGCACGGTTGGATTGTGGCGGAGGTGTATCACTGTACCCAAAAACTCTCACTGGTACAGCCCACCAGGTATCTCCAGAGCAATTAACAGTTCCGTAGCTTGCCTGGGGTGGTATGTGCTAACTTCCTCACAACATATTCATGCCACTTTGCTCCTCTAGAAAGCTTCTTTCTAGCTTACGTGTTTGGTTGTGTTGTTTTGTTTTAATAAAGACAGTCTAAATTTTTAAAGAAGCAAAAGGCAAAATGGTCTGTGTCTGTCAGTGCTACAGACTCTGGATTTGACATCTAAATTTAGTCTGGTATAACTTGGTTTTCTTTTGCATCTGCTGGCCGGCTGGGGAGACAGTTATAGTTGCTCTGCCAGTCACTGTCATTTTAGGAGAGGTCCTGGGATCCAGCAATGGAATAAAGATGCTGCTTTATCAAGAGGGCACATGCTTCTTTTAGTTAGTCATTCATTTTGCTCGCATGTCACAAATGTCCCACTGTTGCGTCAGCACATTTTGGACTCCTTGTACCATAGTGCTGGATATAGAATGAAATATTTTTCTTTTCAACTGTGGTTGGGGGCTAAAAACGTGTGGTGAGCAATTATTTTAATTGCTTCAAAGTAGATTTTTGGACACATATTGTGTGTGTGAAGACCTTAATTTTGAACCCTCTTAAAAAAAATGTACTTTCAAACACGTTTTCTGGAGAAAAAACATTACATTAGATACCTTCTCCCCCTGCCCCACCCCCCCATGAAAATACTTATTTTGGAAAACATGTAAACCAGCTCTGCTCAATAATATTCTAAAAGCAAAATCTAACCAAGGCATAAAAGGGGAGAAATTTAGTATAAAGAAGCAAATATTTTTTAGTTCTTCAGATAGTCCTTTCTATCCCAATTTTGAATGAAGTGTTTAGTATGGTACTACATTCTGCACATTGAGATAAACACAGCTCAGTTAAGCAACTCTGAGTACAAGAATATGTAACAACATAGTTGAGCATCATATGCCACATTTCTTTCCCGATCTGTCAAGTGTGGCCCAGTTCTCTGTGGATAACCCAGGTAAGCCTGACGATTCTGCATGTTTGAAGGCCGTCCCTCATTGTAGTAACTATGTTATGCTAACTACATTATGATAAGGCAGCCTAAAGGTCTGTTTTGAGAGGTAGTTTTTTCTCTAAAATGTTTTTTCTCTAAAATGTTTTTTCTCTAAAATGTTTTTTCTCTAAAATGTTTTTTCTCTAAAATGTTTTTTCTCTAAAATGTTTTTTCTCTAAAATGTTTTTTCTCTAAAATGTTTTTTCTCTAAAATGTTTTTTCTCTAAAATGTTTTTTCTCTAAAATGTTTTTCTCTAAAATGTTTTTTCTCTAAAATGTTTTTTCTCTAAAATGTTTTTTCTCTAAAATGTTTTTTCTCTAAAATGTTTTTTCTCTAAAATGTTTTTTCTCTAAAATGTTTTTTCTCTAAAATGTTTTTTCTCTAAAATGTTTTTTCTCTAAAATGTTTTTTCTCTAAAATGTTTTTTCTCTAAAATGTTTTTTCTCTAAAATGTTTTTTCTCTGAGGAGCTTCCCAGCTTAAATGGTTGGGAAAGGAGGAATTGAGGTGGGGGGATGGAAGGGAGAGACCTAATGGTAATTTTGCCTTTTTTCCCCGCAGAAACCGATATGACTACCAACTGCATCAGTTTTTCCCTCTCTGATCAGTTTATGGAAAAGTACATAGAGCCTGGAAATCACAATAGTGGCACAGATTTGAATCGAACTTGTAAGTGTCTTCCACTTCTGGTGGGTAAAAAAGACGTTTCTCAAATACAGTCACTAGTGAGGGAAGCATCTGTATCTTGCTCTGCCTTTTTTCTTTTTTTTTTTTTCCCTCCCCCTTCACAGTAGCACAGGCAGCAGGTCAAAGTTTAAAAGGAAAACTTAAGTGCTTTAGCAAAGGTTTTTTCCATGAATGCAATACAGGAATTTGGGAATTAACGAGTGAAGTTCTTCCTACTTTAGCGGGGCCTTTGGTTCTTTTTAGCTGTGAATGTAGAGTGTCTGATGAAGCAGAAGCAGTGGGGTAGAAGGGAATATAAGATGGTGGGAGACCAGTTTCTAGCCCATTTTCAACAAACTTGTTTTGTGTGTTTTTCACGTGCAGATCTCTGGCGATTGCAGTTTCTCCTGCCTTTTGTCAGCCTTGGCCTCATGTGCTTCGGGGCTCTGATCGGGCTCTGTGCTTGTGCCTGTCGCAGCCTTTACCCTGCCATTGCCACCGGCGTCCTCCATTTCCTAGCAGGTAGGTCTCCTGCCATCCACCGCTTACCCTCCCTTCTCCAGGAGCTCATAGTGACAGCCAGAGTGCTTCAACGGTGAGCTCATGGCGCTTTACCGCTTCCTTCCCCAGGGCTTTGTACGCTGGGGCTGGTTGGCTGCTACGTAGCTGGGATTGAGCTGCTCCACAAGAAGCTGCCCCTGCCTGAGGACGTGAGGGGTGAATTTGGCTGGTCCTTCTGCCTAGCCTGTGTCTCCGCACCTTTGCAGTTTATGGCAGCTGCTCTTTTCATCTGGGCGGCTCGCACCAACAGAAAGGAATTCACTCTCTTGAAAGCGTACCGTGTAGCATAAGTGCTGCTACCAAAGTATTGCGTTTCCATGTTATAGCCTCTTCTTCCCCCAACCCTTACTACTTTTTTCTTTTAGTCAGAATTTTACCTTGTACTGCATGCTTCTTGCCAGTTGAGACAATTTAGCCTGCAGGCCCTCAAGACAAAGACCTCTGGGCTAAATGACCGAACTCTGCCAGAAGTCTGCAGAACTTGAACAGGTTTTTAAATTGGGTTTTTTAATAACATTTTTTTTTTTAAGCTTCATTTGGTTGTTGAATATCCCCTTAGTTAGGTGTACATGCCCCTTCCTAATTTTACTACCCTGTCAGCCTGGAGGAAATAGGAATGGTGTGGTGGGGTGGAAGAGATAGGAAAGGAAAAGATGCAGGTAGGCAAGAATGGGAACCTGAGTGCACAAATAATAAATCATCAGGAGCTGTCTGCTGTGTGACCCAAGCAGGCTGTACCTACCGAGAGCACCCAAGAGACATGGGGGAACTCGGAAACCTCTGTTATGGAAATACTGTAGCTAAATCAGTCCTGTAGCTTCGCTTTGGGTCTCTTATTCTCACTAGTTTGCTACTTCTTGCAGCTTCTGCCAAAACCGATGCAGGCAGAGCAGCTGGCTGTGGGTGCGCCTGCACAGCACACCATCCCGAAATAGACTGCGCTCGCGTTTGCCAGGGAGCGGGATAAGTTGGCCTACGCGGAGCTTTCTGCTGCTCTAGCTACACTGCTTCCAGGACCCAGGCTGGTTTGGTATCCGCATGACGTGTGGCTGTGCACTCTGATCTGAACATGTGGTGCTTTCGCTTGCTGCGAAATAAGGCTTTCCTCTCTCTGGTGTTAAAAGCAACCCTTGACAAGTTTTTTAATTTGGTTTAGTGTATGTGTGTATATGTACATATATAAACTTAACTTTTTTTAAAACTCACCGATTTATCCTATATAGCACACAACAGGGTTTTTTAAAAGGTGCTGCTCTTTTCCCATCTTGCCCCAAACCTATTGTTTAAATGAAATAATAATAATAATAAAAAAAGCTCAGAAATTTTCAGCGTTGCATGAATCTGATGGGAGGGTGAGGGAATGGTCTGAAGTGATTTACTTTGGGAAAGAAAAGCCAATGTCTAGATTGCTCTCTGTTTTCAGGGAAATGTCACCAGAAACAAAGATGTTTGGTTAGATTTTTTTTTTTTTAAATTAAATTCTTGGGCTCCTGCTAAATTTAAATTTTCTCCTGCTCATCATTGGGGGGTGCAACACACCATGATTTCTAATTAGTTCACAGCTTCTGCACATATTTCTTCACTGCATCTCTAGCCAGACTGGATGGCATGTCTCATCTAGAAAACAATGTTCCAAGACTGAATTGTTTAATTCTGAGGCCTTAACTCCCCTTGTTTCCTTACTCTATGCTTAATAGAAGAAATATGTTTTAGAAGAAGTAAATCCTGACAAAATGAATAAGTCTGTGATGGCAAGGATTCGGTGAGATACAGTTGATGAGAATGACACAGAAATAGGCATTTTTATCTCACGGGTTGTTTTTTATTTTGTTTTGTGCTTGCCTTTTCCCCCCCCCCCCCCCCCCAGTCACTAGTTCCCCGAAGATCAGGGACATCTGCTAGTATCATTTCTTTATTTTTTTTATAATGTGTGTGATAGGGGTCAACCTACTTCTCCTTCTGTTATCACCACTGGAGTCTTTACAAAATGAACCAAGGATGATGATGATGAAACCCAGGATCACTGAAAAAGCAGCGGCAGGCCGTTCAAGATAATCTTCATTCTCTTACTGTTGAGTAATTTTTCACCTTTCCTCCTAAACCAGCTTCTTTCCCACTCTGCAATGGCTGGGCCAGCTCTAACCCCGTGAGAGGTGCACGTGGCAGCGTGCAGCCAGCGTGGCAAAGGCCACCCGCCTCTCCTCTGCCACCGCTACCTTCCTGCCGCCCCACGGTGCCGCTGCCGTGGCGGCGTAAGCAAGGGGGTGAGCTCTCCTTTTCTGCTTACGAGAAGCCCATAAAGGGTCTGTCTCCTGAATCCGAGGTGGGCAAGCTGCGTTTGTCCTTCAAGCATGTCCCTATGAGAGTGTTTCTTCTTCACAGGCTTGGGCTTGTTTTCCTGCCCACGCTGTGAAACCACTAGGACAGCAGGACAGAGCAATGAAGCGTTTAGTCTAGGTTGCAGCTTATTTTTTTTTCCCTCAAAGTGACATTTTTGCCTGTCCTCTCACCCTGCTCCAAACAACTCTGAGAAGGGGCTGGTCAATGGAGCTGTGAAGAGGAGTTTTATTATTTTGGTCATAAAGACAGCTCCCACTGGTATTAGAGGAGAATAGTCAATCCAATTTCCTTACTTTAATAAAAAAGCAGTATAGAGCGGACACAAAATACTGCTTTGCTGTGTAAAGGGGACAGTTCGCCTCTTAGGAAAGGAATATCATGTGTGGTGGGTGCAAGTGACAGCACAGTCTTGGGTGACCCAAGAGGCCCTTCTAATCTGTTGTCATGCCAGAAACTGGGGGGGGGTCTAGTTTTCCTTCCGGATTGTGTGCTGGCCGGGTGGTCCTTTCCTCATGGAAGGTATGTTGCAGTCTTTTTGCTATGGCGATGATGAATGCCTCCTCTCCCCTCATCTGAAATGCTCTGAAGCGTGTTTTGAGAAAGGCGTTTGAGGTGGGTTTTGTTGTTTTTTTTTTTTCTGTTCCTTGTCACTTATGGCTGGCAGCAAGTTCTGTACCAGCTCGCAGTCTCTCTTGCAGTGCTGCCTTAGGTCTGTGATTCAAGGCGATGACTTCTGCAAAGCTCTTTCCTGCTCACCAGCGTTGTGCAAACTCAGCTGGCACCTGCTAGTCAAAGAGAAATCCTGAAATGTCAGCAGCTTGTCATCGTTCCATCTTGGGCTGATTGTCCACCTCCGTCTGCGTGTATTTCCTGCTTGAGTAGATTGTGTATCTCAGCAGAGAGAGGATAACATCTTGAAGCTGCTTTTTTTCTTTTTCCCCATTTCCTCAGGAATAGCTAGAGTTTTGTGCTCTAGAGCTTCTTTATAACCTGGTTTCCAATAGGACAGCACCAACAGTTGGCGTGTTTACTGCTAACTCTTTGGGTGCTGTCGAATGTTATTCTTGCCCTATATTTTTAAACTACAGCTTTCAAAACTACAGGGTGTAAAGTGAAGCCTTTGTTCAAGTTACGGTTCCGATACGTGGCAGTTGAAGAATGGATACTGCGTAACTGGAAGATTGTGTAGGTATCTGGATATGGCAATAACAGCCATATGCAAAATTACACTTAACAAGCACCTCTCTGCCTACTGATAGACGCCAAACCTTTATACAAACCGATGACTGCTGAGAAAAAATCTGACAGCAATAATGTATTCCACTCCTCTCTCTCCTCTTCCCTTTTAGAATTATTACTTTTAAAAATAGCCATAGGGACAGTGTTTTATTTATTGATCGGGTCAGAGCAGTGAGTGTCGGGTGTCTCCGTGCTTCCTGCTTTCTCTGTACAGACAAGGGTGAAGGAGATGATAACTGATTTTTGCAGAGGATCCAAGCATCTCTCTAGCTTTGCGTTTTCCGAGGTGAAGATTGAAAATTTTCAAGAAAACTAGAACCTTGTGTTTAATCAAAATTAATTATTGCTTAATCAAAGCTGTCCTTAAAAAAAAGGAAAAAAAAAAAAAAAGGAAAAAAGGTTAGTGTTAAAGGTTAGTGTGTTTTTTTTAATGGCCACCTTTTCTTTTTCCAGCTTTCTCGAGTCTTTCATCTGCACCTTTCAAAGTGTTTCTTACATTAAATGGTTTTAGAATATTATCTTCTTTAGTTTGATGTTTGCAAAGAAGATGATTTCCTGGTGTATTTTGTGTCACTATCTGAGGAAAGGAAACCCTTACATAGGTAACTTTTGAATGGACCTACCCGTTACATCTGTAATTTGGGCGAGTTCTCAATATCAGACATGGATATTTTTTAAAAATTTGGAGTTACCGATTAAAAATAAGATTGATCCAACCATGCTTAATAGCCTTTCAAAAAGTAGTTAATGAGGGACTGTTTCCAGAGCACTTGGTTAGCAAGGACTCCTTATATCCCACGTTAGGACCTACCGTGTGTCTGGGCCTTTACAAGCAGTCCTTCTTCCATTCAGCTTCCACAGCTGAATGCACGTCAGTATATTTTTGCCTCACATCATTAACTTGACTGAGCCGTGGTTGAGGACTGTTCCCTGTCGTAACCTCACCTTTTATCGTCCTCATGATGAAAGGGTTACACCACAACGCCTCGGTTGTTAGCAAGATGGGAACACCTCGTGAAGAAGCAGCACGTGGTCTCTGTGTGGAAGAACCATCTTCTGTTGGCTCTCTGCCTGGAGGAGCCAAGGCAGACCCTTCCCGGCGGAGGGAGCGTAGCTCTTTGCCAGCACCCCATCATCTTTCCATACCCATAAGCTCAGCGGTGGAGACTCGGGTTAGCTCCAAGTGTCAGTACTCAAGTGAGTCGTGGGGTTTTTCTTCCTCTGAGGCCAAGTACAGCTTGTACCTTCAGCTAATTCGATTCTTTGGGAGATTGCTCTGCAGGGTGTGGTAGCTGACACTGTTGGCTAAGTGACCATGGCAATACCTTTTTACGTTAAATGGTTCCTACATAAATTCGCTGAGAACTTTCCCTCGTTATCAGAAGATTTGCCTGTAACAAACACATGTAAAGAGCATCAAGCTGACCATCCTGTATGTTTACACTGATGTTGATTTAATCATTGCTTGAATCCACCAGTTAATTACCAAACCCATGTACGTTTTGGAGCGCTGGCTGGCTGGGAGCTGGAGTGGCCGTGCAGAGCAGGGGCTGATTTTCTGTGCTGCCGAAGCTGTGCCAGAGCCTTCTGGCCTATGGGCGATAGCAGACGCTGGAGAACCGGTTCCACAGCCTCTCCAGATCCTTCCTGGGTCTCATCCCTGTGCTGTACCATGCTCCCTTACCACTGCCCATTCCCTAATTTGAACAAACAACTATTGTGGGTGATTTTGCAGTCCCTGTGACATGAGTAATTTCTCCAACCCTCATTAAATTTTTTTCGTTGAGAAAGGGGTGGGGTTCATCTTCACCAGAAATAAGTTCTACTTTCTGAGGGCTTTCAGGGGCTGCTGCAGTAGTTTTTTGCAAACAAATCCCTTTTGTCTTGCACTGAAGTGACCCTAGCTAGCTTTGATTTGCATTTTGTTGTTTGCTTCCACACAAAACAACAGCAGCAGTGTTATAAAACCACAGCATCTGCCCAGTGTTAGAACCGCTTGGGTTCTCTAAAAGTCTTTGAGTTCTGGAAAGTGAGTAACCCTCCACAGATGATGAGGACATCCCGGATGGCGTCAGCAGTGGGACGCTGCTGGAGGAGCCCACGGAGCACTGAACCGGGAGGCGAGGCAGGAGGGGCTGGGGAGCGGGGCACGGGCTGCGGCGGGAAACGAGTGGACCCCAGGAGCGGGCTGCGGCTTCTGGAGCAGCTTCGCCGTTCTGCTTGAGCCACTGCGGACCTGCCCAGGAGCAGCACTCAGACAACTCTATCAACCGCGTGAGGGACGGCGTGGACAACGCTCGGTGACTTCCCCTGCAGGCCTGGGGTTGAAGAGGAGGCTGTAGCAGCCAGGGCTGTCCTCTACGGGGAGCACAAGGAAGCGTGTAGCGTTACGGGGAGACGAAGCCAAACCCGTTACGGAGCAGGCAGGTGGGTTTTCCCTCCAGCCGCCTTTGTGAGCTGACAGGAGTGCCGTCACCCAGGCCACAGACTTGTTATTCCCCTTCTGTGTCTCCTTGCTTCCTTCTCCCAGCTCCTGCACTGATTCTCCCCTCTCCGTTCTCTCTCTTTCATAGCCTCTTTTCCCACAAGAAATAAACTAGCTACATGCTTCAGAGGCACGTTGGGCCATACTCAGAGGACCTTAGGTCTGTCCGCATCCCTTTACACACCCAGTCTGGGTGCATCTGGAAGCCTAAAGCCAGCTGATTGGAAATGCTAGGCACAGGAACATTTATTAGGGCATGTAGCCATGACCCTGAATGCCTTTAAAGCACTGGCACCCTTTTTAACATGGCCTGGATGCTGTTGGCTCTGCTCTGCCAGGTGCTCATCTTAAGGCTTAAATTCTCTGCATCCAGTGTTTACAGAATGAGAAATACGACCTTAATTTGCAGTAAAAGATTTACGTAGTACAGGCTGGGCTAAAGGAGCCCTTGTTCCTGCCAGCCGTCTGCTTCTGTTACGCTCCCTACCCTGGGTCGTCTTCACCCCAGGAGATGCCAGCAGGGAGCTGACAGCTTCTCGATATTTGGGCATTGTTCGTGTTCAACAAGCTGGCAAGGAACCAGGGATCAACTGGTTGAGCAATAAAGAAAAGTGCTGTGGTGCCATCATGCACAATGCAAAGATTCTGGTCTATAGGTAAAGGTAGTTTGGGGGGAATTTTTTCCCCCGTTTTTCAGGGGCTGTATCATATATTCAGCTCAGTTTTTTTCCTTTATTGCCAGAAATTTTTAGATTAACTGCTAGAGTTTCTAAAAATTATGGGAGTCGCTTTTGTCTTCTCACTGAAAAGATTTTCAGCAAAGATGTCACTAATTTCGAGCTCCCTGACTCAAGGAAAAATCCTGAGAGTTACTTGAAGCAGTGAGAAGTAAGTGGGACAAAGAAGGTCACCAATAAAGAAGATTCAGGAAGATGAATTTCAAGCAAAGGTAACGTTTTCTGTAGGTTCCCTATTCCGGGATGTAGTAACTTGGGAGATGCATAAAAGATGCAGGAAATAATTGTTCTTCTTCACTTGACCGTGTTTGGCCTTAGCTGATGTCGTGTTGAAGCTGTAGATGGTTGGGGGTGTCCTGAGAGGAGTGAACAACACCTCTAGAAGGTTTAGAAACCGTAACCTACAAGATAGGGAGCAATGGAGTCCTTATGTAGAAGGAAGGACTCTTTGGGTGGGGCGAGTAATGTTTTTTACAAAAGGAATTGATACAGACCATGGCTAAGTAGTTCTCCACATCCACTGGTGACAGGACAAGAGGTAACCAGCTTAGTTTGTAGTAAAGGAGAACTAGGGTGATGGACAGAAAAAAAATCTTGGTCTAGGCGTGCTTCATCCTGTTATATTCCTTGTTCAGACCAGCTTCAGGAAGAATTCCACCTACCCAAGGGCTGATCTGCTGAGTGTTACCAAGAGATACCATTTCTGAGGGACTTTCTTGGCTTATTCTGTCACAGAGTTTATGCAATACAAATGCCAGAAAAGGTAATTGAGCGTGGACCCTCAGATGAGCGCTGTGAAATTCAGTGAAGGTCTAACTGCTTGTTTTACCTGAGACACCGGCTCAGGATGCGTTCCAAAGTGTCACTTATGTAGACTTTCCTAAAATTTTCATTTATTGTATTTGTTTGAGGTGTATTTAGTTTGGGGCTTATTTAATCTAGTTTCTAAATGGAAGAAGCCTGAGGACACGATGATGTCTATGTATTTATGACTATTGTCCTTCCTTCCTCTTTAGAATCTATCGGCCAGGTCAAGCCGGAGTTGCTGAAATACTGTTTCTTCCACCTTTCCCGTAAAGAGGCCTCAGAGAGGACAGGGGCTCTGGTAGTGCCTCCTCCACTGAAGTGCTCCACTCCATTGCCATCTGAGTGCTTACTAAACAGAATAGTCCTTTGTCTAGATTACAGTTCATGATCATCTTACCCTTTTTTTTTAATCGTTGGTGTCACTGTTGTACAATGAACGAGAGTTATTAGGTATTGGGACTTCTGTAGGTGATTTTGGCAAGAGATGAATGAAATGCATCGGGACTTTCTCCTCTTGGTTTTAGAACAAACGAAAGACGAGCCTTGAAATCCTGCAGACACTTGAGTGATGCCGTGCAGACCTGCTCTGTTAAAATTCACAGTCATGTATGTACATATAACTGTTTTGAACCTTGGTGCACCATTTCAAGGAAGTCAGTCACTTAATGTAATGAAGAATCACCTACTGATTCATTCTTCACAACATAGCTCGCGTTAGATTCCCGTCCCATTTACGGCGTTACCTGTAGGGGCGAAATGAGACCGCACGTACCTAGTGTTTATAGCCCAGAATTGCTGTCTTTTAGGCACCGATTAATTAGCTCATATGGAGTGATGTTAAAAAATTGTCATAAAGAGGAGAATAAGAGCAATGAGACTTCTTTTTGATGTTTGTTACGCCGGGTCAGCCTGAAATGAAAGCGATCAAGGGAAAGCATCAGAAATAAGAGACGGCAGAGAACTTGACAAAAGCAAGGTTTGGAAAATAAGTCTGAACTGCAAATAATAAAGCTGATATTCCTTCTGGCCTTGCAGGAAAGCAAGCTTCATGTTAGGGATATATTAATATCTGTGCTGAGATAGTATTCTTCTTGAACTTGTGCACACAGAAGTACTCGTCAGCGGGTTCCCCAAAAACTTCTTTGAAATTTGCCTCTGAAAATGAGGTTAGTTAAGCAAGATTTCTTCATTGTTACTGATTTCTAAGACAGAATTAATTATCTTTCAAATAGGAAAGAATTTGTTTCTCATCATACTCTTTTTCTATCAATAGATTCTGCCCTGTCTGAATTCATTGTGTCTTATCAGAGGTGCTCCAATCTTGAGCTCCCCTTTGTTCTCTGTCTTTATTTTTTAAGTAAGGTTCTTTCCAACCTCCAAATGGCTTCTCTCAGATGAGTGCTTTGAACTCTTTCCAGCTCGTGCTATTGAACGCTGCACAAATCTTCTCGTAGTGACAAAATTTAACAAACAAGAAGAGCAAGGAAGAGGTAAGTACATTAAAATAATGAGCAGTTAAGCCCAGAGAGAAGAGTTGGGTCCAACAAGAAATAATCAAATTTGAAGGGAATTGCTAGCATCTCAGTGCTACGGTGGTGGGCACTTTATGTGCTTTGTGGGGACATGAAGCTGAGGTGTATGAAGCTGATGCAGTAGCTCTCATATTCAAAAGTTACAAGGAAATGCTGTGAGTTCAACTCGGGCATGACCAGATCACACATTTAAGGGCTTTAAATATAATTTAAGATTTTAGCGTTAGATGTTAATTTTGTTTCAAAATCTTGCCCTAAGTCTTACAGAAGATACGGAGAAACTTCGGGGCTTTGTTGCTTACCTAGAGGCAGTGGTACAGGGAATTTGTTTTGAAACTGTGTTGTGGTTTTGCAGCTTATGGGGTTTGTTTTGGTTTGAGGTTTTTTTTGTTTTTGAGGCAAAGAAAATCTTAGTACCTGATTCTAAATAGGAGAAACGTCTCCCCAGAGATCACTGCACCAACACGTTCCATCTCTCGGATAACGCTGCTTTGCACGTTGTCATAGTGCATTGAGGTTGACAAATTACCTTGTCTGAGGCTTTACCCTATGAAGATTTATGAAAATATTGGTGAAGGGAAAGTGTCAGCCAGTTGAGCATTTCCAATCCTTACTTTTTCACAATGCCCCCCGCCGTTAACCAGTTAATATCAGGCTTCCAGTTACAGCTCTGTATGATGGTACAGAGATACTTCAGCAAATAGCGCAAGGGAGCCCTGAGTACCAGGAAAAATAAATGCACAAGTACGGAACTACAGCGATGAGCAAAAACTCAGACTTGACGCAATTGTCTCCCCAATCCCACATGTAGGAATTAAGAGACACAAATTCAGAAATGTTCTTTTACTAGCCAAGTACAGTAATTGTAGCCAGAAAAGGTACGCAGAGAAGAAAATGAAAGAAAAACTTTTTTTTTTTTTAAAGAAAGTAAGCAGTGACACAGAAAACAAGATTTTGGTCATATCTGGGATTAACATAGTGCAGATAAGCACAAATTAATTCAGTAGCAGTCTCAGAAAAAAATGCTCCCTGTACAAAGAGGAAACAAAGCACCGAACACGCAGTTTGGCAGTGGCTGGGTGGGCGAAGACATGCGCGGCGCTGTGCAAGAGGGGACGGCAAAGTCGCCGAGCCAAATTTAAACTAGACACTGGCCTAACTATCGGCCCACCAGGGAAAGCCAAACTGCAGTACCAAGGAAAAAGTATAAAGGTTAAAATATCAGGAAATATAGATTACTGAGAAATATGTTTTGATTGATGGATGTATTTATTTACGGCTGGACTCGATGATCTTAAGGATCTTTTCCAACCTTAATGATTCTATGATTCTATGATTTATTTACAGTTAAACTTACTACATGAGTGGCAAATGATGCCCTCAGGAGATCTACAAACAAAACAAGGGCTACTGGAAGAGCATACATATGATTTTGACTTTTCAGAAGCAAAGCTGCGAAAAATTTTAATGTTTTGGAACGGAAAACAAGTAACATCTTCTGGCTAAGGTACTCCAAGAAGTAGACTGCTTGTGTCACTCGCTCCAGCAGAGCTTTACGGAGTACTTACTGAAGAAAAAGAAGAAATCTGTATTTCTAAAGTAATGGAAGAAATTAAGCAAAGAGACAGTATCCTCATCCTGAAGTACATAAAGCCAGGTGACCAGCTCTGATAGCCCTAGGAAACCCAGCCAAGATGCACATTTGCCTAGGGCCAAACAATTTAAACACAACCCCCTGAAGAGTTGACTGCTGGATGCCTGCAACGAAAGAAATACGATCGGATTCAGAAGCCAGGGAGAAACTGTGAGTGGGCAAAGAAGTGGTGTGAGCTTTACCAGTGTTCACACTTGGTCTTCTGACTGGAGAAAAGAGAAGCCTCATCTTCCTATGTGTTTCGAAATATCACTATGGATTGAGTGTCCAATATAGCATCGCTTATGAAAACACCGAAATCTTCAATAAATCTTACGTCAGAGAGTTCAGGAGCTCATGGCAACATCTATCTGAGCTGTTTGGAAGAAGAAGAATGCCTCCAGGCACGCAGAGATGCTGCTTGCAGTGCAGATGTGACTGTGATAGAGATCAGGGCCTTGCTGACCCGTGGGATATACACATGGGGACAAGATGCAAAAAGGCAATGAAAATATACGACTTCCAAACGTACTGCAGAGCAAAGTGGGAAGGATGAGCGGCTTAACGGTGGGAAAAATGCACTGAAGTTGAACATCGCCATTTGAACCAGAGCTATGTGGAGCTGCCCTACTCTTTGCTGCCCAGCCTAGAAGGCCGAACGCCCGACACGAATTTACCCACTACTTTCTCACCGCAGATCTTTTTCCCTGCACTATACAAGCATTCGTACTGTAGGCAGTGTCTTGGTGCACTGAGAACGGGGTGAACTCCCGAACTCCCAAGCGGTGACCGGTATCAATGAAGTGATAAGGCATTTCAGCAGGCACAGCCTGCTATCTCATACCACCACGCCACAACCAACAACATACTAATGCTAAAATTAGCACTTATAATTATAATTACACTATCTATGTCCTTCAGTGTGATCTTAAGTTTACTGTAAGTACCAGGACTGATATGAGAAACAGTCAGATGAGCCAGGTAAAGGTTGAAATCTTCCTATGCTAGTAAGCAAAAAGCTACATGAAATCATAACCAAAATGCCTTGTCAGGATTATTTACTTGGCATAAAAGAGGCAGTTTTACTGGGAATTGGGGAGATCTCTCTGGGGCTGGGGGCTTCCCATGTTGGCAGTTCCTCACCGTGGCTTGAAGGCTGTTGGTCACGCAAGGCATTGAATTATTCAGTGTTCAGAGCACAGCAGCATCCAACCCTCGCCTAACCCGTCCTTGGGCAGAAAGGTACGGGCTTTGGCCAGACCAATCCTTGTCACGTAAGGGAGGAAAGGACTGGCACTGGGACTGCAGATGTGGTCAGCTACCCACTAAAAGCAGAAAGCCTGAAGATGAGATGTAACGCACGCAGCGTGCCCTCAGCCGGGGGCTGGTTGGAAAGGAAAGAAACGTAAACTGGGTGACCACGGTGCCCAGCTTGGAGCATTGCCTCCCCAGCAGAACAAACTACAGAGCCGTCTCCTCTTTTCCTCCTGAACGGTGGAGCTCTTTTGACTATGCTGATGTTTTTTCCTTTGCTTTTTCTCCAGACCTTTTTATATTCCAAGTATGAAACCCAGAAGACAACAGTTTCCACAGCAGTGAAGAGGTGATGAGTCATGAAAGAAAAACAAGGCACTGGTGGCAAATATAAGTGTCGGCGCAGGGGTGTATGCATGCATAGAAAGAGAGGGGGTTTGAAGGGCCCGTGAAATGATATTAACTGCATAAGCAGAGTACTGTAGTATTTGAACTTGGGCTTGATAATTCAGATTGTGATTGGGGAAATAGTAAAGAAGAGTTTCCCAATAGAGTATTTAATAAATATAAGCTTAATTGTATGTCTCTGTAGGGGCTAACAAAAGCCTGGCCTGGCTAACAGCAGAGGGGTTCTAGGAATGCTTAAAAGCTTGCCAGATGCAGCGCTGGTTGATGTCAAGAAAAGAGAGCAGCTAAACCCTCGTTCTCCAGTGCCCCTCCTAATAAATCTACAGCAGTAGCCTTGAGCTCATGGCCAGCCTTCAACAAAGCTGTGGGAAAGCAGGTCGTGAATCATCATAGCAGCACCTTCAGGGAACACTTGACTTCACGTTTCCTGTAGGAGTAGGAACACCACCTAAAATTTAGCCCGTTATTGGCTTTTTCTTTATATACTCAGGCAATAAACATAAAAGACACTAATCTGTACGCTGGCTGCATCCTAGTAAAGCAATCTGGATAACGGAGCGGAGGTAGTGTAACGTATATCTCCTTTTCTTCAGGAAGTCTCTAATTGCCTGGCCTCTTAAAAGTGGAAGATTCAGAGCTCCCAAGTGCTCCATGATCTAGACAGGACTGACTGCTGTTATGCATGGAGGCCTTCAATAAAAAAGCGCTTTTCTGTCTCTGTTGGTACCTGAGGCTTGAGAAAGTACCGACATGAGCCTTCAAGATATTTATGATGTTGTAGGTGAAAGTGGTAAGTTGGGACAAAAGGTGGAAGGAGAGAAGTGTGAGATGGCAAGTGCAGAAGCAGGAGAACTTTTAGCAGCTGAAAAAAAGGAAAATGAAACCTGAACAACAGGGAAATGAGAAGCTAAAGGAGACAGCATTTGGGGGAGATGACTCAGTGCACAGCAGACTACACAGATAGGCAGCACTGGAATATACTGGCAGAGCTGAGGGAGGGTGGTGGTCTAGAGTAGTCAGGGTTGAAATGTGCTTGCAAAGGTGGAATAAGAATTTTATGTGCTCCTGATCTGTATGACGCCTTCCCCACCCAGGCCACCCCTTCCTCTGTCTCCCAGGAGGAGCTATGAACACACCTCTGTTTATATTATCTTTACAACCAGAAAAGAAAAATGGCATTTTACTCGGTTGAGGACTGCCCATGAATTTAAACAACAGACTTCAAAACATTGACATGTCAAAACAAGTATTTTAATGGGCTTCAGAGTCTGGATGAGGATCATGAATCTTGGTATCATTGGAATGAACTGGTATCATGGGTCTTCCAGCTTTGTCTCTGAGAGGGGTTGTGTTAAATGGACACAGACATTCATGTTAGCCATTCCTTTTCAGGGAACTCGGAGGCATTTCAGGAACCTGTCTTGGATATCGGAGTGTACGCTCATCTCCGTGTGTGTGTATTCCCTGGGCCTGCTGTCGGATGAAGCAGCGCAGCCTCTTGGTGGATCTCATAAACTAACCCATCAGAGGTCATGTCGGTGTTTAAATAAGATGCCTTTATTCAGCCTGTTCCTGCTTTAGGTGTACTTTAATTCTGGTAATATATCCTCTCTTTTAAGTGGGAAATGTCACCAGGACTCTGAAACGAGACCCAGCTGTCTAAGGGTGCTCAGCTGATACGGTGTGCCTGTTTTCACCCATCCCTTTGCATCGCTACAGGCGGTGCTCAATGGGGCTCCAAAGAGATGCTCTTCTCCCTGGTCTGTACCAGCCAAAGTCCCCAGGTGGTGACGGCAGCACGCTCCGCATTGCCAGGGCGTGCTGCGTTTCCGATGTCCTGGCTACCTGCGGCCAAGGGACACTGCAGTCTTGAAAACCTTTTTGCGTTCATGGCCCCATTGCCCTGACAGATGCACTAGGTTATGTGATGTCCGCCGAAGCCCGGCGATTTCTGGAGGACACAAGATCCTCTCTGTTCCTGAGCAAGCCTGTCCTGCTGGCGGTAGAACGACGGCTTGCTCTGCAGCAGAAGGGGAGTTACAGGAAGACCAGACTAGGAAACGATACTTCTGAAGGCCTGAGCATTAGTGTCGCTAACGCTTGGGATGAGAAGACTGTTAAAGTCAGAAAAGTCTTGACATTTCCAGTGACAAGACAACGAGGCTAGGCTGTATCATCACTAAAGCATGGACAGACCTTCCACACAAGACGGTATTAAATAAGACTGTTTACTTAATACATTGTTATATTAACTCTATTGCTTCTGTAACTGGTTATGTCACCACAAACCATGTGGTGGTCTTTGATAGGTTTGGTTTTTTTCCTCTGAACAGGTAATGTGGAGTTTGTTTCCCTTTAGAACTGATTTTCTTTTCTAACTACCCAAACTGTCATTCTGTATCCTTGAGCCTCTTTAGTCATCATCCTACAAACCCGTCCTTGCAGGGGCAGTTCCTTTAGGGAGCCTCTAAAGCCCATAGTGTTGCAGGAAAGCTTCCTCTGCCCCTCGTGGGAGAAGCCCTTGGCCCGGGCAGCGAACGCGTCACCGAATCTGCTGGTGCTGACCAGAGATGACTTCTTGCGGCTGCTGGTGACATCCACAGAGACGACCGGGTATTTCATCTGAGGAAGAACAGCCTCTACGGGATGAAGGACAGCCTGGCTTCTACAAGAACATCTGACATCATACCTCATTGGGTAAATGTCATTAAAAATTGTGGAGTCCTTATAAATTCTTCTCCCCTTCAGCGGAAAACTTTTCCCTACTGATGTCTTTCAACAATGAGGAGCCCCCAAGAGCAGGAGGTACCATCATCCCTGAGGGCCAGCTGCTTTGGCCGTGCAAACCAAGGGAACTCTTCAACAGAGCTAGTTCAGCTGAAGAAATAGCCCTCCAACGCAAGTGACCTGAGGCTCCAAGTAAGTTTATTCTCTGTGCGATTTCGGACAGCAGTAATATGTATAGCTGAGGTTGCTGAGACGATATCCAACACCCTCACGTGCTGCCTCTTGCTACTAGTGAAAAAGTGGAGCTCAAGCAGGTAACATGCGAAATGCACGTGAAGGGATCAGGGAATTCATTTTGTTTCCCTCAATGGTAATAAAAATGCCCTCATCATCCCAGTGCACTTGCTATAACATAGTAAGACCATGATTAGCACTTAATGCTATCTAATAAATATGCTGATTAGCTTAGGCAACAGCAATCAGTACTTGCACAGACAAGTAACAAGCTCGACCAGTCAGCAGTGGGAAACAATTGTAAGGAAACAATACATTAATTCTCCTTTCCATTTTAAGGTTGGATTTGGGCATCCCTCCTTAATACCCTGCAGAAGTCTTCTTCCAACATTGCAGATACATTTGGCTATCAAAGGGGTCCGTATTTCTTTATTTTGTATTTATTGCTGAACTGGGGACAGAAACTCATGTATTATTTGGGGGGCAGGGGGCTGTGAGAAAGAGAAGGATAGAATTAAACTGTGGTTGGAAAAATTATCATTTGATCAGGTTTGTAATTCAGGAAGGCTTTGAAAGATCAAGATTAAATGTAGGTTTTCAAACTGAAAAGACTCTGATAAATCCAAGTCATAGAGTTGACCCTTTGAGCACTCAAAGGCATTTCCCCAGGCCTGGGGACCCCGGGAATCCCGTAAAGCATCTGCAGAGGTTCCTCACGCCTCCCCCTTGGTCCCCACTGAAGACACCTGGGGCTCGCCAGGCATCTGTCAGGGACGGAGCTTGCTCTAACAGGGCGTCATGTTCAGCCAGGCCCCACGCGGTGCTTTAAAGCCTGACTTCTTTGCGCTTCCCATTTTGAGAACCTGCCTCCACAGAGCCCCCGCATACGGCACACCCGCCTTCCAGCATCCTCCTTCTGCAAACTTATATTCTTAAGGTTAAATATTAGCCAGCAGCAGCTCACGTACATAGGATTTGGCATTATTACTTGAGGAAACGTCTAATCACTGAAGGGAGTTTCCGAGGGAGGAGGTAGAAGCTGCACAGCTCCTCCTGGGCCCCTCCGACGTTGTGTCGTCACCTCGCCCTCCTCCTTCGCCCGCTGCCAGCACACAGCCCATCGCAGGGGCGGTGACGGGCAGGGGATTTCGGGCTCACAGGTGTCATGAGATTTACCCAGTTCTGCCATCTCTGTGTCAAAGGCACTTGATATATGCTGTACCTTGAAAACTTGCTCGGCAAAGAGTGCCAGCTGCTGCGGCAGGGCTGGTCTCAGCAGATGGCAGCCCCGTAAATGGCTTGTTGCTGACCTTTGATTCGAGTACCAACATTTAGCAAGCAAATATTTAAAACCATGCCATTAAGAAGGGAGGCACAGCTTTACCGTGGGGAACTCGGGCAAAGGGTGCTGCTGAGAAGGGCCCAGGCTGCGCAGGGGAAGGGGCAAGCAGCCTTCTTCCCCTCCTCTCCCTCCCAGCCACCGTGCCCGTGCCAGGGAAGGGGCAGATCCTTAGACCCCAGCAAGGCGGATGGCTGCTGTACCAAGCAAGGCAGGAATTTTAAATCGCTGGAGGGCTGGGTGAAGCTGTTCCAATGCCAAAGATAAAATACCCATGGCCATCCCTCCTGCTCACGGCGCCTGCTGCCCCGCGCAAGCGGAGGCTGGGTGATGGGGAGGCCACCTTGCCGATCCGGCTGCCCGCTGTGACCGAGCATGGCTGGCCCCGGGGGACTGTCCCCAACCGCGGGTCTGTTGCCCTGGCTGGGACCACATGCTGACGAGTCTTCATGAAATCAGTCGGTCTCACTCAGGTGCAGCAAGCCGAGAGGGTGTTTTTCCCTCGGGAGTGGTGCAGAATTACCTCTGTTGGTCAGTTTATAATTAGATACTTGCACCTAACAGTATTCTTTCTGTTGGTTTTTTATAGTTTTGTCTCTTCTTTTTTAAATGTGAAAAATAATCAGTCTTAAAATAAAATAATTAAAAAAAAAAACTACCCTGGAAAGAGTCATCTATAAAAAGAGAAGATCCTTGCCAGGAGGACGCCACAGCAGCGAGCCCAAGCCGCAGAAAGCCCGGTTGCAGGCTTCCCTTTTCCGCAGCTACTCAGAGGTTAACCAGGGTCTGTAAGCAAACAGCTTAAAGAAGGAGCCCAGCTTAGTGCCTGGGTGTCTGGGGCTGTCCCGGGACCGCCAGCCTAATGCCCTTCCAGCGGCCCCTCCCTCCCAAAGGCGATGCTGGGCAAACAGAGCCAGCCCTCGCCCTGAGCCCGCTGCGGGGACGGACGGGACCCAGGCTGGGGCTCAGGGACATCGCAGAAGAGGGTGTTTCACTCCAGACGGGCACGGAGCCATGTATATATAAAGCCCGGAGCAGCGGCCCAGGGAGGATTGTTAAGCACACCCATACCTCGGCTCACTCGGCAGCGTGGCGAGGTGCTGCCGGCCGTCCCGGCAGCTCAGCCCTGGCGTAGAGGAGCGCGGGAGCGATCTGCCCATGGGCTCCCGCCTGCTGCTGCTGCTGCTGCTGCTTCAGGCAGGTGAGTACCACCTCTCGGTCCCTCTCCATCCCCCCCATCCCGGGACAGTCTCTCCCCTTGCCGTCAGCTTTGCCTGCTTCAGGGCAGGCAGCGCGGTGTGCTTTGGCCAAGTGAGAAAAAGAAATGCTGCTCAACTCTTTTCAACTGCCTAGCGAGGGGCTGTGCAAGCGAGCTGCCTGCCCGCTTCGCTTCCCTGGGGCTTTAGGTAGCTGGGGCTGTATAACCGTGGGTCATTTTCTTTTGGGGTGGTTTTCTGCTACCAAGCTGTTGGCATCTGTGTTTCTTCATAGAAATACCCTCTGCTTATACCTGTGACCGTGGAGTAAGCAGTTT
The DNA here is from genome assembly GCF_047370975.1 of Nipponia nippon. Lineage (NCBI taxonomy): Eukaryota > Metazoa > Chordata > Aves > Pelecaniformes > Threskiornithidae > Nipponia > Nipponia nippon. Next base: position 6,927,014 of record NW_028262336.1, on the reverse strand, counting down.
TAAATTCATCTGAATTTAAAATAATTTTTAAAAAGCCTACTTTAAAAAGCCATAAATGTCTGCTAACATAAAGCCCCTACACACAGAGGCAACGGGACACTAAACCGGCAGGTCTGAGGTTATGCCTGCAGTACGGTTTTAAAATAAAAACCAAACCCTTGCCTTAATCTACAGCAAAGGCTGCCCGTTTAAGCAGGGAATAAAACGTGTAAGTTGTCAGATCCACCTCTGCTCACCTCCCTGCAGGTAAGGTGCCCCATTAGCAGTGTAACTAATGACTGGACGTGCTGCTAATGGGAGATGTGGCTAAATGCAGGCTGCTGTGGAGACTCGGACTTTTTCAAGGCTTTCCCAGCTGCGTTGGCTCGGCTGCCCAGCATAGAAAAAGCAATTTCAGTTCTTGGTCAAGTTATTAGCCGTGCACCTGAATATTGAAACGTACTTGCTGGGGCTGACCTCTCAGCTGCAGTGACCTGCCGTCGGCTCAAAACCCACCCGGCTTTCGAAGAACGAAACAGGAACATCAGAGGCTGCCTGGATGCCCGTGGTGTTTCACGCTCTTGCCGAGCACGCAGCCCTAAGCGCGCTAATTGAGTCTTTTGGACTCAATTCCCTTTGGGGCTTTCTCTCCAATTTCATGAGCAGCTCTGCAGTGTAATTACAGTTCCTTGATCCTGGGAGATATCCCCAAAAGAAGAATGGCCTTTCTTCTTCTGGGTGAGGTGCCGTTACCGTACACCAGCCTCTACCTTACACCAGGCTCAGCTGTTTTCAGCCAGGGGCCAACAGACCAAGTCCAGCAGTCCTGGCTTAAGAGGTTAGCGAAAGACAGCTAAAAAAAATCCAAGCCGCTCATCAGGAGGCCTGAATGCCTACAAAGAAGTTTTTGTCTCCATTGGAACATTTTCAGGGTCTGCAAACTGCAACAGGTTGAAAAAGCATGATTTTTAAGCCAAAATCCAGAGCAGTTCACTGCTTGTGATTTCCCCTGGGGTGCCCGAGAGCTGAGCCCCCTTCTAACTCCAGACCCCACTGTTTAGACAAGGGAAATAGGTCGTCTCTTTAGTTTCAAATAAGGCCCCTCGAATGTGTTTTTAGCACGAAACCTGAACACTCAAGTAGTGTTTAGGTGAGCTGTGCGGTTACTTTTTCAGAACCTGCATTTAATCCCCAAGGAATGCCCTGGGAAGCATAAGGAGGCTGTACACAACCCCGCGCCGGGAGAGCCCGAGGCGCCGATCGCCAGGGCAAAAACGGTGGAGGGCAGCGCTTGTTCCCGCCGGGGGCTCAGGCTGCAGAGAGGGAGCAAAGCCCTGCCTTGTCCTCCGTGGGGAGAGACCCTCCTTGTGCTCGCTGGGGTTTGGATCAAGCTGGGAGGGCGAGCCAGCCCAGGAGATGTGGGGAGAGGCCCAAGCAAAGGGATTAGAGGCTAGGTTTTAAAAGGAAAGCAACGGTTTTAATAATAGTATTGAGTCCTCGGGTGGTTTAGGGGATTAATTAGTCTGTGTTTGCACAGCACTTTGAAGAGGTCAAGCGTGCTGCAGCAGCCGGGGGCAGGTGGCAAAGCAACTTCGGAGGGGGGTTCCCCGCTCCCAGGCGTCCCCTCCCTCTCCATCCAAGCCTGCCGCGAAGTGCCCCCGTTTCGGCAGGCTTTGCCTTTCGGGGCAGCTGTGCCCGGGTGGGACGAGCGGGTGGGTTGGACGGTCGGTCTGAGGGTTCGATGCTACGGGTGAGGAGCTTTGCCGTGCATGATAGAGCAGTGCAAAGTGCACTTGGTCCTCCACAGTAAACCCAGGCAATACATGCTCCTCGCTGTCTTAACGTGATAAGCATCAACGTTTGCAGCTACGCATCACAGTGGTTTGAGTATTAGGGGCAGGGTACTCGGTTGCTGGGTTTCTGTACCAGTTGCTGCAAGGTAGAGTCTGTGGTTTCTAAAAAAGTTGCAAATTAACATGTGAAATCACAACGCTGTTTGAAAGACTTTTAACTCAAAAAACTCCAGACTGGTTTGGGTGGCCATCCGCACACTTCAGTTGACACGGAGCTCCTTTGATTTCCAAACTAACGCGGCCAACCTGATGTTACGACTTAAATGGAACGTAGTAATGGAAGCGGATGTAAGTGTTGCCAGCACTTCCAAATGCTCAAAAGAAAGCCAATATACATACCTCTCGGCTAATGTAGGCACTCTCTCCTTGACAAAGTACACCTCACAGGCTCAGGGACTTGTCGCTGTCCCTCTACGCAAATTAGTGGTACTGTCAGCTCTCTGCCATCTGGAGAATGGCTTAAAATATCCTGAATGGTAGGGGAAACTCGGATAATAGAAGACATCTTGGGCAACATAGAAACCTAATTTTTTTCCATAGTGCCCAAGTTAGGTCTGGTTGTGTGCTTGTCCTCTGCTGCTTCCCGTCCCGCTTGCGACCACAGCGTAGCTAGGAAGCTTTCCCAGGTTTGTGAGCTCTCGGTGCGGTGAAGCCCAGCTGGCTCTGCGTGGTGCTGGCACAGGCCCTGCAAAGCTCAATAGCTCGGGCTCCGTGATCTGTAAAACCAGGCACACTGCTCCCAGGTGCAATATAGCTGCAATCACACGCTAGCGCACCAGAGCTAGTAGGTCTTGCTTGAATTGAGCTCTCTCTGCAGAAATAGCCTGCTTGGATATTTCTGCATCCACCTCCTGGTTATGCCAGCCCTCAGTAAGGCCCCTGCAGAGTCCCCTTTGCAGGCTGAATGTCATGGCTAGTTAGATTGTCAAGGCTGCACCCAACCAACCAGTCCAAACCAAAAAGAAATCCCTCTTTAAGGACTTTTGAAGAAAATCAGTGTCAGGCGTGTTTAATCCGCGTGCGTAGCCATGTCCTGTCTTTGCAGTTTGGAAAGGTGCTCTGGGGAAATCCCATTCACTGCACACCCGAGGAATCATCGAATTGGCAGGAGCTATATCGTGTGGCACGGGACGGTCTCCCTTGGCATATATTGGCTACGGATGCTACTGTGGACTGGGAGGACAAGGCTGGCCTAAAGATAAAACAGACTGGTAAGCAGAACCTCAACTATGTGTCCAGAAGCAGCGCAGACCTCCCCACTCTTCCCTGTTTGTACCACTGTGACTCCATGGATTTGTTGCTGCCTTGCGGAGAGGGAACTTAGTCTATATGGACAGCAGTGGGGAACTGCGAGCGAGGACCCACGTATCACTTGGGGTTTGAATGAGGGTTCAGCCACCTTCTGGATGAGACCAAAGCTCTTGGGACCTTGTACCATGTGGGGTGGAGGGCAAAGGAGAAACCAGGCTATGATTTTCTGAAATAGCTGGATGTTTATTCATAGAGAGCAAGCCTTGCCTGAAAAAAGGGGAATGATCAAGGTATTTGGAGGGTGATTTCACCCAGGTCTTGAAAACGGCAGCGATGGGAATATGACTGTTTGTCCTCTGGAAGAAATCCAGATCATGGCAAGGAGTAATCAGACCTGTTGCTTTCATTGCCCGTTTGTTCACGCTGAAGCAAGGAAGAACAACAACAGGGGAGAGCATGGTGTTATTTCCCCTTTTCTTTGTTAGTGGGGAAGATGCTGTGCTTGTTATTCCCGAGGCCAAAAGCAATGAGCCCAGGAGGCGTCGCCACCAAAGGTTTCTTTCTTGTACTTTGCAATTAGCATACATGCAAATCTTGAGCACGGTGGCCTCGTGTGTGCTCGGAGCCCGTTATTTGCAAACTTGCCTGGTTTGAAACCTCAAAGACAGAGCACACAAGCCTGTTTATCTGCAGTCAACAGGCCAGGCGTAACCGATAAGCAAGCGCTGCTTTTAGCAGGGGTGAAGGCAGCGTGTGGCTCACCGGGAAGGAAACCGAGCTTTCCAGAATAGCCAGCTGTTGGAGATATTTCACATTGCTACGAAACCAAACTTTGGTGAATTGGCAGGACGGAGAAAGGGGAAAAAAAGGAAGAAAAGATGCCAAGGTTAAAGACCAGCTCCTCTGTGGGCACGAAAGAGCAGGTGGCCCTTGAAACTCGTGGAGTTTTTACTTAACTTCATTAATGCAGCGAGACGTTTCACTCCCAAAGCCCTCTTGTCATGTCCCTGGTTTGTATCTGTGAACCATTTCATCTATGAAACAGTCAATACGGGACTTAAAAATGATGAGTAACTGCCTACAAAGTGTCATAGCTTTCAGGTGTAGAGATTTCTTTTAATTTTCAGTAATATCTCTTGACCTGCTTATCACCATCTACAGCAGTGTCTGTAAGGTGTTTATTATTTTTGTTAGCCCTTTACCAGCTCTCATAATCAGGCCTTTAAAGTAAAGCACGACTTCACTAATCTGGAGTACTTCTTTTACCGAAGGGCTGAGCGGAGTCACCTAAAAGCCATTTTCCATAGAGGTTGAGTGACCCCCAAGTTTAGGTGACTCGGGGAGACACGAGTGGTCAGCACTCCTGAAAAACAGACAGAGAGAGTACAACATGGCCACGTGTTCATCAGCCAGTGTTCTCCTGCCGTTTGATTTCCAGGGGAAATGGATTTTATCCTAACGGCAGAAAATGAGACTCCGCAACTGGAAGTGCCTCAAAGTACCAGATAGTTTGTAAAAGGGACACTTGAGCCTTTAAGTGCATTCATTATTATTCCTTAACTGCAATGCTTGGCTGCAAAAAAAAAAAAACAGAAAGGTTTTTAGTTAGGTTCTTAGCTAGGAAGAACTGGCAATGCCCCACTAGATTTAGCCCTAAAAATTCCCATTTTGTGTTTGCTAGAGGAATCTTCTGATATCTGTTACTGAGAACTACTGCAAAAATCAGTGCGGCTGAGTACCCCATGCCTGTCAAAGTGACCTCATTATTTTCCATACTTGCCACTCTAACAAAGAAAGAAGCAGAGTGGCAAAGCTACTGGCCGTGAGTGGCAAACACTGTTCGAAATTACTCACCCCCTTGACACTTCTAGGTTTGTTACCGAGACCCTTACAAGAGGAGTAATTTTCTTGTGAGTAATTCAGTCAATCTGGCTAGACAGGGCTAGAGTGCTTCTAAGAACCTCTCTTTTATGTGAAAAGGAAAAAAGCCATCGAGTGGATAATCCTTTTATAAGGTTTATTCCCGCACTGACTTTGATGTGGGCTGTCAGTAATTACCTCTGCCCCTTTGTTCCACTCTCACAGTCCCCTCACTTCAAGACGTAATGGCATCTCTTCTACATAAAGTCAATAGATTTGTTTCTCCTTCTCCTTTCTGGTCCCCTGGATTGCCGCAGCATCCATTTTGTAAAGCGGGACCTGAAGGTGCTCAGCAGCTCCCTGAAAACACCAAACGCGGTGAAAGGCAGGGTGGCATACATGGCTCATCTAAGTCCTGGCAAACTCATAGGGAAGAGTAAGATTTCTCCTCACTTGCTGAGTTAAAGCAAAACAAAAGGACACACAGCAGTGACGGTGCTGTTAACATGACAAACACATCGTGACAAATTCTTACCTTAATGGCATTTGCTCAACGGCAGGGGTCTGGCCAGCTGATCCCTGCGGGCCAGCCGGAGCTGTCTGTAGCCATTAGGGCTGTCTCGTAGCCCAGACGTGATGAATAGGTTGCTTACTAACTAGATGACACGGTTGTATTTGTTTTCCATACCTGTCGACCAGTGCTCTGCCATAGTGTTGGCTGACTCTGTTTACGTTGGTCTAATCGAGCGTTATTTAAAGCTTAACACCGCTTTCTGACCCAGGTGCGGGAAAGGGCATTTCCAGACAGGAGGGGACCATCTGAAGGTGGCAAAGGACAACAACAGATTTCCTCACTCTTCATTCCCTGGCAGTTCTTTCAGTGCATCTGAAAGAGATGTTTGTAAAATACGAGCCAAAGTCTTCTCGCTTTGTGTTGGTGTAAGCTACACGTCACCCTGCTGCAGTTATGGGTATCATCAGGAGGAACTGGTGTGAGGGGAAGCAGAACTGTGCCCCAAATCCTGTGGTCCTGCAGAATTTATGCAATCCCCCTCATTTTGCCAAGCCAGATAAGGAGTGGCGAGTACTCCCAGCTAGCTAGCGCACCCCTCTAGTGCTCATTTGCTTGTCCTCGCCTGATTCACACACCATCTTTTGCCCCCTCCAAGATCTGTTCTCACTTCTTCTACCTCTTTTTCTGTTCGCTCCCTCTGGCTCTCCAAGAACAGCAATTTCATTCCCTTGGCACACAGGCTCCTAACTCCTCTCTTTGCCCGTCTGCATTTGCGTTGTTCCTCCTCCCCACATCCTCCATCCACTGACACCAACTTTATCAATTTGACTACTGATTCACTCCCCAGACCTCACAAACCCTACGATTTCTACAGCTGGCACTCAGCTCAGCCTCATTCCTGGCTCTCCACCACGGCCTCTTGTGCTCGTCGTCCCATAGACGAGACACCAGTGATGGGCCTGCTCTGCTATCTGCCATCCCCCTGAGGATGGACGAGGCAGGTATGGTAGGCAGGGTGCCAGCAACTCCTTGAGGTGACACATGCCACAGTTGTAGGTCAGTGCCGTAGTCCATCCCTCTCCTATCATATGACACATTGCATAGGGACTCAAACGTTGGAGAAAACTGAGACTTTCATGCCTTCCACAAGGCTGAAAATTCTTCTCTCGTTTTGCCTTTCACTTCCAACCTCTTCAGGACAAGCCCAGCAGTGAGGTCTTACTGGACCATCAAAGATCTGACCCACAGCCTGCTACTGCAGTCTTGTCCAACAGAACCAGTTGTGCTGAATAAACTCTTCTCAATTACAGCAGTTGCTGTAACTCCTCATGGGGAAACTTCTAGCTATGTATATCCCATAGGGCTTATTCCCATTCTGAAGTCCTTTGCGGAGGCGGCATGGAGGGTGACTCTGGTCTGCTACTGCGAACTTGCATTTCTAGGTTTCACAACGCAGTGAATAGTCTGGGTGTAATCATCGCACAGGTTTCGTCTTTGCAAGCTGAGACAAAAATGGCATTTAGTTTGCAGACTCACGTGTGGGATGAAATTGCTACTTTAACTACTAAATCGGGAGCTCAATCAGTAGGGAAAGCACACTGGACTAAATTCAGCCTGTGCGTAATCACAGGGGTTGCCTGAAGGCTGCATTGGATCTGACTGGTCTGATTCTGTTGTCCCTTTCACATGATTCACCTCATCTAGTTCCAGTCATTTTATTAGAATTTGAGTCAGTGGTGGATCTTCTTTGCAATTCAAAAATTGTTGTTTTGTTTTTTTTTTTTCCTGGGCTTTATCACCTCACACAGCCCACCAGCCCTCATATCTGTAAACCAGTTTCTAAAAGGGCAAAATCCTCCTGCAGCAGAGGGTGATGAAGTTCGTGATGTTCCTGAGCTCTCGGGTAAGGTACTGGCAGCTCCTGACGGGTCCCCGGAGAAGCCCTGCTTCCTGCACAAGGGACCTTTATCCTTCTTGCAGGGTTGTTCCACTTTTCCAGAGGGATATAATGATGGATCCCAGACTTTTATTGACTTTTCAGGTACACTGGCCTCAGGCCTTGAAGATAACAATCCAGGTCTTCAACTGGATTTGGTAATCTATGGGCAGCCAGCACAGCCATGCTTCCTTTTGGGTGCCCATGAACCTCTTGAAGACATTCACATCTAGGATTCAAGGGCTTCTGTAAAAGCTCTCTACTCTTCATTTACCCCTAAGATCAGCCTGCCTCAATGCTTCCCAATTAGTAGAGCGGTTTCTCTGTAGTGTCCCCGTGATCTTTCAGGGACAGCTTCTGGAAATGCAGGAGATTGCTCTCCTCTGTCTCCAGCCTCTGACCTTGCATCCTTGCTGAAACAACCTTTGTTATCTGGCAGAGGACCTCTCTAAGTGCTGAATCTTTTCTTGACGTGTTTTGAGTCACTAAACTACCAGAATAAAATTCAAGTGGGGTCAAGTTTTCCTATAAATTCTGAAGTAATTGATAGTGGAAACGGATCTCACTGACCAGTCTGTAGGGCCGGTAGCATCAGTTGAGCTGCTCACCCTCAGCTCCCTCTATGGTGAATGAAAAGCAATTGCACTTTCAAGTGCAATGTTTGTCACCTGTGATAGCTCCCTGCAGTATGGTAACACAAACTGTGCCCTAGACATGCGTAAAGGCAGTATAGATCAATGCCTTAAGTGCAGATGTTTACACTGAGGGATCTGAAGTTAACTGATATGAATCCCACCATTGAGGTTGATGAATTTGTAGCTTCAGAAACTAGATGGACCAAAAAGCACGTGGCAGGTCCAGGTGAACTGAAGAGATGAAGCTGCTTGGTGATGCTGAGGAAGGCAAAAACCATCCTGACTGCAAATTCTGAGATGGGCCTAAGCCTAAGGCGGTGAGCCATGATCACACACCTCACAGGAACGCTTCAGCTCCCTCTCTGTGGGATTGCCATGTAGTGACCACACATGGCTTTCTGAGGGCAAAAGCTTGGAGGACGAAGCATGGTGGTCATGGGAGAAGGTGCGGCATTAACGAGCTCCTGAGCCATGTGAGCTTTCAAAGAGATGCCGGGATGCTTGGTTCATCAACAGATGATTTACTGACAGGCTGGGGCAAACATTGCTATCATGCGCAGTGCGTGAGTGGAGCACTCCTGGAGTATGTGCAAACATCCCTGAGCAAAACATGCAAGATGCAGGAGCATGCCCAAACTCTACATTTTATTTTCTCCCAGGTGCTGCCACAGGCATGACTGCTGCTACGACAAGGCAGAGAAGGAAGGCTGCAGCCCCAAGGCGCAGACGTACCGGTGGGCGTGCGAGCAGAACGCCGTGCGGTGCGGTAAGGAAATGCTCGCTCGCGCTGGGTTCGTTTTGTTCCCTCCTCCGCAGATGCTAGGCTGACTGAGGAGCTTTGTGGGCCTCAGAGGTAGGTCTGTATAAGCTGAACTGCTTTAGGCAGTGTCCATTCTCCTCCGAGCTCTATTCCCATCCCTTGCCTGGATCGCTAGGCTTGCCGAGAGACCCCAGCTGGAGCTGGGAGGAATGCTGGAGCCCCAGTACCACCTGTTCCACGTAACCTGAGTCCCCCCCAGGCTGAAGAGTAGGAATGGGGGCCATGGAGCCAACAAGCCATCAGCAGGGCTGTTCACTTTTTGACTTACCATTATATACTACTAGAGAAGAGCCATGTTGTTACTCATGACTGCAAGAAAGGTTAAAGAGGGCACCATCCTGCGTCTCAGCCTTGTGTGGGGCTCCAGCCTAAAGCCCTAGGGCTCCAGCAGGGATTTTGGAAGCCTGCAGAATTGAATGCTCTCGAGCGCCGCAGGCATACAGCGAGTGGAGGCTGCGCTCAGCTCTACAGTTGGTACCCAGTCAAGAAGGTCTTGAATTGCAGTCACAGCCCGTCAGTGGCTCGCACCAGTTTGTTTTGACATACGCCAGATGACTTGAGTCTTAGAATTCGTCACTTCTATTTCTAAGTCTCTAAAATGTCCCTGATGGTAAAATCCATTGTAGAACACTTCAAAAGTTTGAAAAGAAACACGTGAGAGCAAAACTTGTCCCCATAGCATCAAAGCTACTTGCTTGAACATTAAAAGACTATTTTTACCTCGTCAGAAGCCCATATTCTACAGGTGCAATCCTCAGCCTCTCCAGCAGCTGAAAATGTGCCAGCAGATACAGGCTGTGGCACAACACATCCGCAGCTGATTTTTTCCAAGTGCCAGAACAACCTATTAAATACAAAGTGCTGGCTAAGGAATGCATTGCTTTAATGTATTGCTTTAATGCTTTAATGTATTGCTTTAATGCTCTCCCTCCCACTTACCCATATTTCCATAGCTGGCTGATATTTTCTGCTAGCTATTTTTATATGGAAAAAAAAAAATCATCTTGTTTCTTTTCACTGTGAAGGAACAATCCCAGTTGTGGATGTGAGACGTATCATCGAGTCCACGAGACACGCAAAGTACATGTCCCGTAAGGGTGCACTGGGCTGCAGTAGCTCCAACCTGGCTAACAAGCATTAGTTAAACAAATGCCATTAATTCCTTAACTGATGCCCCAGCAAGGCCTGAGAAGCATCCGTCAACTGTTCTCCAAAAGCCCTCAGCAGGCTTCACTTCCCCTGACATCCCCCACGGGGAGGGATAAGAAAAATGCCTCCTGAAGGCAAATTTCCTACCCCAGGCTATGGCACAGCAGGTTCTACTGAGGTGTGAAGGTATGATGTCTGAGCCCATTCAAACAAAGTGGGTGAAGAATTGAATTTCCAGGCATGCTTGCTGGGCCTAGGGTAATGATGGCCAGAAACATAAGAAGCAGATCTGCTTGCACTGTCCTTTCTATGCAAGAGGATGTAAATGCCTGTTGCCTGGCACTGTATCATAAACACAGGTGTTTTCAGGTAAATTAAACAAAGTCATTCTATCTGGGACTTCTCCTTTTGCTACTGTTAGGCAGTTTTGTTCATGGAATGAAAAAAATTGATGAAACCATATTTTTCAGGCCAAATATGCCATCCCGTGTAGGCAAGTTCCATTCAATAAATATCTGGAATACAGAGAAGGCTGTAAGTCATGGGGGCTGGTCAAAAAAATCATCCTGCTCTAACAGAAATGACTGCCAAGCCAGACTCTTGTACTCACAGTGCTTGGCACGGCATAGGAAGAACTCAAGGAGCAGAGGGCAAGGAGAAAATGAGGCAGGACTGGCAGCTAAGAAAAAAATGGACTTAGTGCTGCATCCTCATCGGTGGGACCCTTGAAACACTTTTTTCTTTTCAGACAAGCTGAAGAAATACGGGCTCTTGTTATTTATCAGATACAGGGTTGATCCAGCAAAGTCCAGTGAAATCTGGAAAGATTCCTGTACTCTTTGCAGTTGGTTTTGGAGCAAAGCCCATGCGCGCCGGCATGAAGTCACGCTTTAAACCACGCCTAGCGCGGGGTCTGGTGGGTGTTAGATAATCTAGAGTAGCAGCCTCAAATAAACAAGGCACTGTGCTTTGAAATAATATTAGCCCAACGGCTGCATTTAAGCCACCTGTAAGTGGGATGGGGTTCATTAACCCAAAAATCAGTTATTTGCAATGTAGCCACCTGAGCTAGTTGCTTTGATGTTCCTTATGGTCCTTACCTAGTCATGTAGCCATATAATTGCATTATAAATAGTTCCATACATATGATTTTGATCAGCTTCGTTAGCTGCTGACTCATAAAAATCTGGTACCTGCCACAGCGTTCCTTGGGTCCTCTGCCGTGATCAGAGAGACGTAAGAGCAACTCACGGAGCGCCAGTGTAGGATGCCTGGTGGGTGCTTCTACACCCTCAGGTTTCCGAATGTCCCTCCGGGAGACTCTTCCTTTCAAAGCAGCATTTTTTCTTTTGAAATTGGTCTGATTTGCAGAGGGAGGAGTTAAAAGGGAAGTTGACTGACGGAGGGAAAACGGAATATTTTTAGCTCAGGCTAAGCTAAAATAATTTTCTTTTTTACCATCGGCCGCTGAACCAAACCCCCATTGTTCGCACAGCTCTAGAAGCGGGGAGCACTCTGTGCTGGGCAAATTTTTATAAGTATTGTCAATTTACATTTAGCTGCTACTTTCTGGTGCTCTTGGTCACAGTTAAGGTCAGAGACAGGACAGGGGAGGGTCAGATCCACACATAACACAACACGTTGGTCCTTCTCTCTTCCTGCTCCCACAGCCTCTGTTCCCTAAGAACTGTTTTATTAGGGAATTGTTCCTCTTAAAACTGTTTCTTGCTGTCATCCGATACAGAATCTCTCATCCTCTGCTCCCATTTTCTTTTGCAGATAACCTGACAGACCGATGTGAAAAAATGGTGTGCCTGTGTGACCAAGAAGCAGCCAAGTGTTGGGGAGCAGCGCCGTACAACCCACACTTCATCCTCTGGCCAGACTTTCTGTGTGGACAGACTCATCCCACCTGCCATTTCAGATATGGGGGGGCAGAATAGTCTTTTGGGGAGCTTTCTTCTAACCCTTTGAATCGGAAAGTACTGGAATAAAATTTTACCTCTTTTACCAGAGCTAACAGTGGTGTGAGAGAATTTCTATCAGGCCAGGTTTATGGGGAGGAGAGGCAGGGAAAAATATATGCTGAAGTAAGGATAAGATCCTGCTCTGCTTCTGCTTTGCAGAAATGGAGGGTTCGGTCTGCAAGTGCAGTGAGAACACATTACCCGTCACCAAATGGCTTTTTTTTCCTTTCACACTGCCTGACCTTCAGCTCCCACACATTTGCACATGATTTGGAAAATATGTAGGGACTTCTGCTGGACTGGTTCGTAAAGAAATAATAAAATCCATCTCTGTGAAAAGCTACACTGGCCTTTGAAGACCCAAGGTGTGCCAGTCTGGAAGTAGAGTGACTCACTTTATTTTCCTGGATATGCAGGAGGAGTGGGGACATCAAAGAGGGAGGTTACCTCTTTATTCCTTATATTTCCTGGACCTGCAGGAGGATTTCTGCTTCCTACCAAAAGGAAAAGCAGAGTCTGGCCCAGGGGAGGGCTCCATCCGTTCTTGCAGGGGCGGGTGTGTTTCTTGGCTTGCACAGCCAGCTGTCTTATCCCTTGTGCTCCTGCCTCGCAGCACTGGGGACACTTCTGGGGCACGTTCAACGGAAAGCAGAGTTACACCGGGCGACCGCTGTTACAACGCCAGCGAGGGTTTCTGACTTGTACTAGTTGGCACACCTGTACTTTGCAAAAGAAGATATTGCTTAGCTGCCACACAGGCTTTAGAGCTGATATGCTGCTCTCCTACACAGGTATTAGCATATTCCCCAGTCGCCGACCACCTGGGAATCAGTTATTTTCATGTCAGGAAACTGGGGCTGTGCTTATTAGTCACATAAGCAAAACTTTCTTCTCTCCTTTTTTTAAGGGTATTAGAGGCTTCTATTGACACACTACGTTTCCTTCTGGCAAGAGTAAAACACAGTCCCGTTCTTTCAGGCAGGAGTAGCGACGTTCAAGTGGGCCGCCTTTGCCGCTTCGTTACAAGCCTGTAGGCTGGAGCGAGCCAACAAGACAAGAGCCTCTAAGGGTGGCACAGACAGACGGGAGCCACTGCTGCACCCCCAGAAGCAAGACGTGGTTTCCTCGGGTAGGTGTTGGGAGCTGGGGGGCCTGGGTAGCTCAGGCTCCTTCTGAAGCACAGCTGACAACCTTGGAGTACCACCTTTAAAATCAGAAGTAATGGCAGGGGAAGACCCAAGGTAGCACATCAGAGTGTAGAGTCTGAGATACGTGGCCAAACTAAGCGGGGTTTTGGCTGGTGATAATACAAATTTCTTTACAAAAGGCTGGTTTGCTCCTCGCTGCAGGAGGATGCTGAATACACCACTGGGGCTGTCAAAGCTGCAGGAAAAAGAAACAGACTAACAAAAATAAAAATGCCAAAGACAAGATGTACTGAGGCGAAAGCTTTTATTCCATCTAGAGCTCCGTTTTTCGCCTACAGGGCATCAGAAGTTGTTCCACCTGTAGGCTTTGCATCTTCCAGTGACTCCTGTAATGCTGCACCTCACGCTACGCCGAGCAAGAAGGAAAGAGAGCGATTGAGCGACACAGTTAGTACAACACAATAAACTCTTCCGAGGCTTTCTGGCAAGTAAAGAAGCCGTGAACTCTGTTCATGCAGGGGATTTGCAAAGGGATGATGCTGCCTGGGCAGCATCAGCCTAGGGTTGCGGGTGGGCTTCTCAGCAAGGGCTGGGAGACCCTGCCCGGCAAGCAGGGCCAGAGCTCCTGGCCGTGTCCCTGTCCCCACCGCGCTGGCCATCAGGTGGCGGCAGCGCTCCAGTGAATGCCAAGAGCAGCTCTTCCTTCAGCCCTTCAGGGATGGGATTTTATTTTTTTTTTCAGCAGGCCGAGCAAGATTTTGGAGTGCTGGGAGAAAAGGTGCAACTCACACGGCTCCCCACTGAAAGCAAAAAGTCAGCTGAGCTCGGTCTGAACCGCAGATCGCATCTTGGGTTGCACAAAATGGGAACTAAGCTTGTTTGAAAATCCAGCCTTCGGTGTCAGTCTACTCTAATGAGACCAGCTGGCAGGGCTGGAGAAAACAGGCGAGCTTTCGAGTACATCAGCCTCTTCTCAGGCCATTTCTTTGGCTCATGTGTGATGAAAACATCTGGTTTTCCCAACCCGATCAGCTGATCTGATAAAAGATATTACTGGGCTTTACAAACCACACCTCAAACACACACTTTGGCTTCGTAGGCTTTCTGTACGCGAGCGTTACAAGAGTATGGATGTAAGCATGTAGTTGGCGGGAGGAAGAACCATCCTTCAGGATGGGGCTGGACTAGATGACCTTTAAAAGTCCCTTCCCACCCAAACTATTCTGTGAACCGATGAACCTAAAAGAACCAAAGGAGACTCAGGACTTCATTAAAAGAAGCAACAACTCTTTGCCGAAAGTGGCGATTAAAGAAGATCCTATTGTTTTTATATAGGTAACTTATTAGGCCCATGCATGAAGCTCTACCCAACATAAACAAAGAACTGTTTGAAAAAGAGATGGAGTATAGAGTCAGCCCTGTTAGAGTTTCATCCACGCTGCTTATTTCCTTGAACCAGATGCCTTGTCTGAGCAGAGGTAAGCAAATGGCTAATTCCTCCTTGAGTTAAAAAGAAAGGTACCTTTGGAAATAGGCAATTGGGTTCATCTTTCTAGCAAGGGATTGCAGATTGTGGTTCGTGATCCTTACCTTGGCGAGAGCCTTGTCTCGTGCAGAGGACGCACCTCCTCAGCTGTGGGGTTAAAACAATGATCAGAACCACTACGCCTCCGATACCAGCCGCCACAACCCCGATGATGGTTCCAATGGATTCTTCTATACCAAACAAGCCTGGGGGAGAAGGGAAGGTAGAGAGAGTAACATCAGGTGTCGTCCCGGCAAGTATATGCAATGCAGCCAGCACGTTTTCTGCAGTGGCTGCAGAGGAAGCTACTTATTATGATATCGATTATGCTGATGTCTTGTCTGACATGAAATCATGGGCTTCTACGTGGGAGAAAGCGTATTGCACTATGGAGGTATTGATTTTTTTCATTCCTTTGTAGGAAGCTGCTATGCTTTCTGGGGACTGAGGGGTAGGACAACCCCCCATCTCCCTAGCAATCTCTCTTAACAGCTGGATGCTACTGGGCTGGCAAAAGATGCTGCTGCCAGAATTAATGGGACTTATGCCTGTACGCTTTATTTTCAAATAGAAAAAAATACTTTGACAATTTTGAGAAATTCATCAGTCTCCCCATCTACCTCCAAAGGGGGCAGCACCAGAGGGTGGGCAGAGCTCCACTGAAGTCCTTTCTATGATTCGATGCTCTTTGGGACTGTTGCATGGCAGAGGTGGGATAATCCCATTTTCTTTGAGATAAGAGCATTTTGGCATCCTGGCTTTTTAATTTGTCAGGACTGAAGGATGATTCAGGAAGAGCCTTTGGTCAGGTGAGCACAGTAGGATGGACTGTTACAAGGGTTATGGGACGCGGCATGGAGAGCATCTGTCCTGTAGCGTCGAGGCTGCCAGAGTAGGAGTGTCTCTTTAGAGAGAGGGGACTGGCTGGGCAATGGCACAAGACTGACCTGATCAGATTTTAAGTGACTCCCGTAACTCATGGTAGTCATTTCGCCATGTGACTCACCCAGGAAGGGTAATAAAAGAATGGTTCAAAAGCCTTCCAGTCTTATCTACAATTACAGTACGATCAGGCATTCATTACGCATCTCTGTGGGGTTGTATTTAAGCTTCACTGGAAAATTTGGACAGTTTTGCTACTATATTCATGCACAGATTTCTGAGCATTGGACCACCCGTTCACAGGAGTAGCTGCCACTCTGTGCTACCTAGCCAAACGGATGGACATCCCGCAGCTCACCAGTAAAAAATCAGTAAAAAACCCCATCCCCTCCTCCCGCATACAGGGAGGTATCCTGTAGCTTAAACCCATTTGCGGGGCTGCTCATTTCATCAGGAAAGTGAGGGCAGTGAAGGTGCTGCAGAACCATAACTCACCTTACTCCAAAATATATGTCATTTGCTTCCTGTAACGGACAAGTTAACAGAGTCAGCTCATTTCTCCTTTTAATTTTAGATAAGTTTTTGAACAGTCTGGATTTGTGGCACATACCATTTCTTTGTGAATTATATTTCTCATATTCTCTTGTCCCTTTAACCCAGGCATAGTACAGAAATGATATATTTAATCTTCTTGGGAACACAGAAAGGCAATTACACTGGACAGGGTGCAGACGTTGCAAGGGTAACCTGCGCTACTGAGACTATGAGATCAAGCCAACGGGAGACCTCATCAGACGCATGACCAAGCCCTTGCAGGGGGCCACAGTTGTCTTGCCTTGTTAGTGCTACGGTTTAAATTGAGTAGTTCTATAAAAATTAGTAAGGGAAGAACTCGGGCTCAAAAGGGCAAAGGCTTAGTGAATCCCAGTGAGCTAGAAGCTTTGGTAATGAATAAGGGGGAAATGGCACGTGCATAATTTACTCTTGACACAGAAGGTGCTCTTTTTTTGTTAATTAGATAATAAGATAATAAACCTTCTGATGTGTTGATTTGTTGGGACTGGGATGTGTTTAGCCTGCATAAAAAGGAAAGCTGCTTTGACATTTCCAGCTGAAAAAGGCGAAGCAAGTTATCTCCTTACTTAATATGCCTAGTGTCTATTTGTGAGGCTAAGAAAATACAGCATGGCACTTATAATGCTACTCTGATTTTAATGTGAGTGAAGTTAAGCAGAAATTATATAAGGTGATCCTCATGTTTATTGTGGGACTGCTTATGTCATCCCGAGTTAAGGAACGAATATGCAAGTCAGCAGGTTGGAGAGAAATAACATCAAAAAAACGGAATTTGGAGCTGTTCCCCGAGACGGTATCTTGACACCTGTCACTCATGGGGGTTCTGCCAAACAGAGCTGTGAGTACAAGAGAACTTGTCCGACTGTTTCGTTCTTGGCACTGACTTTGATTTTAGTAATAAAATTATTCCTTCTTTTTTTGGTTGTAAATGCCCCTCCTTATAATAATACCTGTGTGACTGTTTAGAGAGGCAAGCCAATCAAAATTAGGTGGCCTCATGAAAACAATCAGAAATGCTCTAGAGCAATTACACTCCGTGACACCAGGCCCTACCTGCTAGAGGCCAAAGAGGCCAACTTTCCTCTTTCTGCAAGCGTGTAGACCAGCTTTGGAGGAGAAAGAGGGAGAAAAGAGGTAAATAATATCAAATATTACCCAGAGCCCTCCTGATCCTGAGCTTTGTGCCATCTCCTGTCACCACCTTCCCGTCCGGAAGCGTAACCTCACAGAAATAAATACCATGGTCGCTGGTTGTCACATTGAGGATCACCAGGGAGGCATCCCCTTGGGACAAGTGTCCTCTCAGGAAAACCCGGGAGTTATTTGGCAAGACGGTCACATTGTTTTCTAGCAGGTCCATCTGCCCCTTTTCATCTTCTTTGTACCACTTCACCAGCAGGTCAGTCAGGGAAGGACGTCGTGGACTGTTAAAGTGGCAATTTAAGACCACAGTTTCTCCCTCTTTGGCTTTTTCCTTGGCTGGTGTTTGAGTGACCACAAGGTGCCACGGCTCAGGGGTTGTCAACAACGAAGGCTGTGCTGCCGCATGAGTTACAGCTGCATTCTCCTTGCTTGCACTTCCACCACTAACACCAACATCTGTACCGGGAAAGAGAAAGAAGAGGAGGGCTGAGGGTGACAGGACGATAAACCTTCCAGCTGCTCCTGAGCTCTAACCAGCACAAAGAATGGCTCCTGGAATGAGGACTTGAGGGTAGTCACTATGATGACGATAGGGATTTTTGTCCTAGTTCTTGCTTAGATTATGTTCGTGTGTACAGAGAGGGTCTTCTCCTGATCCTCAGTTCCTTTCTGCTGCCATACTAGAGGAAGATTAATGCCACTGGCCAGTGGCTTTGGGTGAAATTTGGAGTTCATTCAGCCACATTCCCACCTGGAACACTAACCTCTTTCTTCCCACCCTAAAAAGTCTCGGGGCCTGATGTTCCTGCCTCAACTGCTTTTGAGGCAAAGCAAAAAATGCACATACGCTTACACACAGGCAGCTCTGTCCTGACAAGTACAGTGAATATGTGTGCATCCTAATGCATCTGCCTGCATCCCGAAACATAATGTGAGGAGCTTAGAAGTTCTGGCATGCACTTCCAGTTCCAGGATAGGAAATCTTGAAATTGTGGGAAGAATCTCCATTGCCAGAGACTGAACCGCCAGCAGATGCTATCAGCAACCTGGGGGATGGCACCTTAACATTCTGCAGGTATTGATACTGAGGGTGCCATCTATTCTCTGTGAAGGGACCACATTGTCCTGCCACTCCTTGTTAGGAAAATATGGACAACACACCTGTAGTAGAGATTTAAACCTGCCTTCTCTCACTCAGCTGCTAATCATAGTATCAAACAGCCTTGAGCTGAGTAGTGTGAGTGGAGCTCATTTCTGGAAACAAGCCTAGGCTCAGAAGATGAGAGGAATAGTTGCTGTCTCAAAAAGAGGGAAAAACAAACTCTTAAAAATAAGCCAACAGCTGTCACCAGGAAAGATTTCAGACCAATTTTTGGAAAAGTTTCTTCTGTTGTTTTATTTTCTTCAAGTGAAATAGTCTCCCTTCGTGCTAGTCGGTTCGGTCTCAAGGACTGCAGACCATTCCACAGCGAAGGTCTTGATTTTCCATTGTCTGGAGTCTTTTACTGCCATCCAAAGGGTGTGAAAGTCTATTGTCTGGGTCTGCTAAAGCTGCACAATGACAATAGCCTCTCTGTGCTCAGGGACAAATGGCTCAAGGCAATGGAAAACCAAAGCCCTTGACGATGGGTTTGAGAGTTACTTGAGTGGCTCCTCGAGGCATGCTTGTACACAAAATCATGGTTGTATTCCCAGTTATTATTATTTATGACTCATATGGGAATAGCACTGACAATGTCTGTCAGACAGCAGGGCTCTGTTGTTCTAGGTGCCTTATAAAAGGATGGTGTATGGAGCTTACAGCTTAAGTATCAGACGAGAGATAACTCATGGATGCAAAAATATAGAAAATACAAGCTGGCTATGAAACCAGGCAACAGCTGAGCACATGAAACCCCTTCAGAGCTGTTTGGTGCTCTGTGCTTTTACCTCAAAGTAAAAATTTTGGCCTTATAACTGGAACACTGACCCATGGGAATTGGATGCCTGAGAATTACGTACCTAAATATTATTGTAGTTTTGGATCCAGTCCCCTAAAATGAGCAGTCCTTATTAAAGATACTGGATGAAATATTATCCTCATGTTCATACATAATCCTACCGATGAGCCAGCCCACTGGAGCTTCTTGGGGGGATCTGAGGTCCAGTTTTTCCCTTTCCAGTGAGATAACAGTGTAACGATGCAGCAGTCATAAAAGCTGAAGTACCTTGACAAGGTACTTTGACGAAGTACGAAGCGTAGTTGAAATACTCGACAAAGCTGATGGCAGCTTGACATATTACAGTCTTTGTGCATCAAAAATTCTGATGTGATATATTTGGTTATTTGTTAGAGTGAATTTGAGCAGTTTTGTCATGAGTACTCTTTTAAATTCTCTGTTCGTTAACCATTATCTCCACTGGATACTGCTGCTTTAGCTAGAGCAGTATGTGCTGCTGCTATCTCGTGTTCAAGGAATGGCCACAGAATTTCTTTCCCACTACAGCTATTCCAGCCTTACCATACACACCCCCCTGCAACGCAATTGTAATTTTTATTCCTTTTAGTGATGTAAAAGGTATCGTTTTTACACAGTCACTTAGTGGCATTGAGAACAAAAGCGAGCAGAAACAATGTGCTTTGATGTTGCGTCTGTTCAAAATGAGTTTTATTTGCACCTCCTATCATGAAATAACTGGCTTTGTCATCTGTGTTATCCCACATCTTTGATTCAATACATATCATGTAACTCACAGCTAATTAGAAAAATCAAAACGCAAGAGGGGCAGGCTGTATCGTTTCACCCCAGCTCTGTTTGGGGGTTTCACTGAGAAGGTCACAGCACAGCCTCTATTTTTCATTCTTCCTTTCTTTCTTTCTTTTTTCTTTTGTAAGGTTGCAAAACTGGAACATACTAGTTCACTGGTATTCAAATACACAATGCCCTTATCATCCTGGCATCTGGGAGCATGCCATGCCAAATGCCTTGCTGACTCTGCTTCAAAGCTCTTTTTAAGTCAATCACTTCGTTAGCAGTGATGTGTAGGTCCCCTGTCCTGCGGGTTGGAGGGCTCAGTCCCTGATGGAGAGGAATGCAAGGCTTTTTGGTGAAAGCACTTGAGCTAGACAGAGTACAGAGAAATACAGCATGGATGATCCTGTCTTGACCTGGAAAAATGATTAGATGTAGTAATAGGTCATTGTCATACGAAGTCGGTAGTTCACGGCCAGTTTTCAGCCATGAGGGAAGAAAGCTCTCTGGGACTCCCTGTAATGTGACAGCGTTCTGCACATTTGCCAGCACTAATGGGACACCTACTAATCCATCAGCCTCCCCTTTATGTAATACTTTCCCATGTAAGGCCATGTCGTTGGCTGTGAATGAGAAATACACAAGGCAGGCTAGAGGAGGTGGGGTGGCAAAAGGAAAGAATAAAATATACCTGTGCTCTCTTCCAGTTCTGGAGCGTCTAACTCACTCTTTGATGCCTGGAGTAAACCTGAGCAGCCCTGCAAGCTTCTTCTGCCAGCTGCCAACAGCACCGGGGAACCAAAATGGTGGGTGGAGGTCAGTGCAAAATTTGCCCTTTCTAGTTGAGCCTCCTCTCCGTTGTTCACACTCAATAGATGGAGGAGAGCCTGAGGGCAAATAGGGCTCCATTTCCGACCCACATAAAAATCCTCTCATGCTGGAATGACCATCTTTCAGATGGTTTTGTGGGCTTTAGAGCTCAACTTCACACTCAGCTGGTGCCATGAGGGTGCTATATAGGCTGTATCCAGCTCCCAGTCGTCTACGATTAAGTGATCAATGACTGCACGTTGCTCATCTTAATTTATATGACTTTTGCCCTGGACTAGGTTGGCTTTCGCAAATGGATATGAATAACTACATTGTGATGATAACCGGTTGCTAATACATCAGAGAACTAAAATAGAAATGAAGCTTCTAGCAATGATGATACACAGCCTTTCTTCTTGAAAAAGACAGGCAAACACACTCTTGCTGAACATTTCTATTAGCTAAACAGGAATGTATCTATAAAGAAAAGTATGTTCTAATGCAGTGCACTACACTAGATATAGTTTTCCTGCATCCTGAGGAAGCCCTCTGTGGAAAGTTGCTTTTTGAAAAAAAGAAGAGACCCCCTCAAGCCAAACTCTAGGAATAAGCTATATTTCTTCTAATTAAGGAAGGTGGTTTATTACTCACCCACCAGCAAGATGAGGAAGAATGAAGACACTGCAGATCTGTAGAGCTTCCCAGTGTGCTGGCTCATAGTTGCTGAAGTGTATGGCCTCACCGTCTCTCCCTCCGGTAGTACGGGCAAAAAAAATATGTGTGTGTTATTGCAACAGGACCTCACATTCTGCCCAGTGAATGTCACACTTACTAAAGTTACCACAGCTCCGAGCTCACAGCGCTCTGCCCGCTGCCTGGATGATGGCCACGTTTGAAGTGACAACAATGACTTCCCGGGGGCTGTTCTGATCTCTCCCAGAGAAGATGCCGAAAATGCTCGGAGAGCAGAGGGAAGAAAATCTGTCGTTTTTTCGCTTTGGCCTTGTATAAACCAGACCTTTGGGCTGAGTACAGAATATCCAGCTATTCAAAAGGGGACCTCTCTTCTGCTGAACCCCTCCTTAGTGGAGGTGAGAAGAGAAGGAGCGTTGGCTTCACGTTCCGAGCAGCCGGACTCCTATCATCCTAATGCGCCATGGAAGGAAGTTACAGGAATTCACTATCTTTGTGGCTACATGCACGCGGTGTTTATAGGTAAAATGTATTCCCCGAAGTATTTTTTTTTTTCAGTGCAGAACAAATCCTTTTTCACCAAAAGTTGATTACTTAAACTCTATTTAAGTAAAGCTCGTCGACGCCACCAGGGTGGAGGGGAAAACTGCTAAAGCGGGTGGCCTATCTGCAAAACTAGCAGGTGTGCTCTGGAACGGAGTCTGGGTTAGCTGCAGCAGCCCCAAACAGGTAGCAGCCAGCCCCGCCAGCAACAAGGACCCACCAAAAAGCCCTCTCCACACCCTAAGGAAATCTGTCATCATGCTACTGTCATACGGCTTTCTTGAATACACTTTTAATAAATTCTGTGATCTGCATCTTTGCCTGTGGATGCTCCACAATAATGGCTTCAAGACATTCCACATCTGACTTGCAAAACTCCGCCGACCAAACAATGTCAAGAGGAACAACCCATGCCTCGAGTGACCACTCGTTGCTCTAGCTTTGATGTGGTGACACCTGCATCAGTGAAAGCAGGATAGGCTAGAGGGAGTACGGCAAAAGGAACCTAAAAAGGAAATATTTCCTCTCTGAAATGGGTTGGGAGAATGGGAAGACCTGGGATTACCATGCAGAAATGACTCTGAAGTAAAATACGTATTAAGAAGGGAACTGGGACCAAGTGCAGAGCAAGATAGCACTTCAGTAGAAAGCTGGAAGGTAGATTGTGAGGGTCTTCTGAAGGAAGTACTGCCAAAGTGTTAGTGAGCAAAATCAAAATACCTATGAAAGGAAAAGGCTAGAGGAGTCAAAAACAATCGAGTTTGAGGAGGGAATAACCAGTAAAGCCAAAGGCACCTGGCAGATCAAGAGGAGTTACCGGCTAACAGCGCTGGCTGTGACTGTGTGTGGGAGACGTCCACGTGGGAAGATGGAGCTGGACCACAGGCATTCCAAACAGTGGCTGTTTGAAACCCAAGTATTTGGTGTGTTTCTAAAAAAACCTTCAAGCGTGTTGTGATGGGCATACTACCGTTGTACCCGCAAACGCTGTTTATGTTCCTTTTACATTGTAATAGCGATTCTCTTGTGAATCCTCCATTAAACAGGACATGCCTGAGCAAAACTGTCAGGCCAGCCAGCTTTTAACCGAGGGAATACAAAAGGGTTTTAGTATTGCTGGCAGCCATCAGTTGAACGTGAAGCTTCTCCCACTTGGATAACCCACCATGAATCACAGAGAATCTCGACTTTTGGACAAAAAGAAAAGTAAATTGGTCCCCTGAGTGTTTTTGAGAAAAGCCTGAAAAATGTGAGCTTCAGAGGTCTGAATCAGGACAGCAATCGACAAAAATGAAATAAAACACACATTATTTTTTAAACTTGCTTGTAAATTTTGGAGACTCAGAGTCGGTGGTGTTAGAGCTGTCCTGTCCGGGCTGATGGCTGGGAGGGGATGTCAGCCACAGGGACTCCTGTCACCTTTGCTAACGTGTCAGCGGGCAGATATGACGGGGCCCAGACATGTCCCTCAACCCACTTGCTGGGGAATCAGGGAGAGAAAAGGGATAGCAAGAAGAAACAGCGCTGCCACGCCAGGCTGCTCTGCGCCTCCTTCCCTTGGCTACCCATCCATCCCTTTTCATCATCTACCAGCCAGCTACCCAGCAAGGCTGAGGTTTCTTTTAATGTCACAGGGCTTTTTTTTGCTTCCTGCAAGGTGTCCTGAGGGTACAAATGTGCAACCCATCATCGCTCCAGCTGGGTCCCCCGATTTGAGGGACACCACTTGGTGCTAACTTGGAGCCCAGCTTTCCAAACCCCTGGGTGCTCACAGCGTGGGCAGAAACCACCCGGCGCTGCTCAGCAGCTTCAAAAACGAGAGACTGGGTTTCCTGAAACGGGTTTCGCCACCACTTATTTATTTTTCAGCCCATCCCCTGCTCGGCCTGCAGCCAGCCCGCAGGGCAGCGGGGCAGAGGCAGGCCTGCTCCCCTGGAAACACCCGTCCGGTGCCCGCTGGCTGCGGACGCGCGGTCGGGCCCTGGCCGGTCCCTCAGGCCGCGGCCTTTCCCCTCAGGGCGTCGCGGCCGGTCCCCGGGCCGCCGGAGGAGCTGGCAGCCGAGAGCGGGCTTTCCTTCCCCCCTCTCCCCCTAGTTGTCCCTCGGGAGCGGTATTTTCCGCTGAACCCCAAACCCCTCTCCGCAGATTTAGGAAAGGCTTTGGCTGCCCGCGGGCTGTTTCACCGCCCGCCGGGGCTGTGCGCAAGGGGAAGGCAGTGAGGCGCGGGGCTTTCCCTCAGGAGGGAGGCAGCTAACCCCGCCACCCCCCCCCCCCCCCCCCGCCTCCCCGCAGCCAGGAGTTTTTCCTGCCACACTTCTCAAACTTTCCACCGGCTCCGAGGCTCCGCAATTAACCCTTCCGCAAGCCGCTGAGGAGTTTCCCGAGCTGGCCGAGGAGGGTACCAGAGGCACCGCGGCCGTCTCCACCCCCTCCGACGGCTTCCCCTCCTCACGAGCGGCGCCGCTCGCCCTTGGCAACCGCCCCGGGTTCGCGCCCCGCGGCCCGGCCGGCGCCTGCCCCTTTAAATGGCGGCCGCGGCCCCGCCGTGCGCCCCGCTGAGGCAGTTGGCGGGCGCCGCGCCGTCCTTGCCCCCCTCCATGGTAAGCGCCGCGGCCGCGGTCTCCGCGCTCCTCTCCGGCCCCGCCGGGGGCCTCCATGCCCCCGGCCGTTGCCCTGCCGCGGGCCCGCCGCCCCGACCCGCTGGCGAGCCGGCGGCGGCGGGCTGCGCAGGTAGGTGCGGGGGGCGGGAGCCCCGTTCCTTCCCCCGGGCGAGGGGGAGGGCGGGCCGAGGCCGCGGGGCTGCACCGGAGGCTCCGCTCCGCCGGCACCCCTCATCCTCATCCCCGAAAGTTTTTTTGGGATGAGGCGGGCGCGGCCGGGGGGTGGCGGCGGCGGCGGCGGCTTCCCCGGGCCCGCCGAGCGCCGGCGCTGTGGGCCCCCGGTGAGGAGGGGCTGCCCGCGGCCCCCGGAGGGAGGGTCTGGGGAGAGACCCAGCCGCCCCGCGGGGAGGTGGCTCTAGAGCCGCCGTGGCAGCCGCCTAACTCCGGCGATATGGTGGGTCGGGAGCGTCGCTGCCGGGGCATTCGCGGCTCCGTCGGCTGTGCGGAAGCCGGGGCGGTGAGCAGCAGCTGGGGGAAGTTGCAGCGAGTCCCTGTGTCTGCGTGGAAGGCCTCCGGAGCGCGGCCCTTCTCTCACGACACGGAGCCCGGGGTGCCTCCTCGCCTGCTGCCTCGCCCCCTTGTCTTCCCTCGCCCCCAGCCTGGGCCGCGGGCTTGGCTGGAGCCTCGGAGGGGCACCGGCCTGCTGCTGGTGGGGTGCCGGCACCCCAGCTGGCCGTGGGCATGTGTGCGTACCACAGCGCTTTGGTCTTGAGGCGTTGGGGACTCGAAACCCAACCTCGTCTCTTACTGATGGATCCTGTAGTACAGGTGGTGTTAGGCTAGGGCCCTGGACTGGTTTTGTCCCAGCTTGTTAGGTGCCTTGGGACAAGTGTCGTCTTCTGTGGCTCAGTTGCCCTTCATAAAGTAGAGCTGACCTCCCAAGCAAAGAATATTGATACTGAGGGAGACTGCCACAGAAGAGTGCTTATTTTTATAATATGTGATAGGGGTAGAACTATTTGCCCCTGAAGCATTGTGCTTGTATTTATATATGACAAAATACACAATTCATAGTGTAACTAACATTAAGTATAAATATCTGATGTATTTGTATTATAATAATATATGTCAGTCCTCTGGTGAATGCTACACCTGCCTGACCTTTTGCAAGTTTTGAAAGGTCCCGCAGGATCTAGAGATGTGCCGCATGTTATGCGCCGATGTCTCTTGTTGATGTTATTCCAGCTGTAAATGTCTGCACAGCTTCAATGTGCAAGTTGAGGGGCTGCTGTGGAAATAAAATACTCTGATAAAACCGTACGTAATAATTAAATATAGTATACTCTGGAAAAAAATGTAGAATCAAGGAAAAGGCTGTCAGAGGGAAGTGTTTCCATGCCACTCACCTTGGTGAAATTAGCATGTCAAGTTTCATTTAATATATAGTTGTTGAATGGATTAACCATCATCTTATTTCACCTTTCTCCATTGTTGAATTACATACCTTGCGTCTTTGTTTACAGGAAGTTCATGAAGTGGATCATGGTCTTATTAGCCAGCTACTTGCTGATTCGGAGGAGACTCTTAGTTCGTGCACAGAGAAAATGCAGAGTCCTGCTCAATATAGCTGGAGTGCTGACTGGAGCTTTTGGGTAACGTGTTTTATCTTCTAACCTGTGTTTTATTTATAAAGATAATACGTGTATGTTTTAATTTATATATGTGTGTATACGTACTAGCTTTATATCCACTGTTCTCAAGTTGCTTTGTAGTCATGAATTAGTAAAGCGTTCTCCACCCATGAAGTGAGGTAGGTAATTTTATCATTATCAGCTTACTAAAGTGTAAGCTGAGACTGAGGGAGGGTGAAGTTGTTTACCTGATGTCACGTACCAAGTTAGGGACAGGACTTCTGCCTTCTGTGCCCGGTCCCGTCTCCCAGTTCCTTGCGTGGTTCATTAACCTGTCCAATGTCTCTTTATGCCTGTAGAAAGACATTGTTGATGCTTTTTAACAGTAAGGGCTGAATTTTGATTCTCAGCGTTAGGTAGTTCTTCTGATGTGCTTTCCTAGTGTCTGGTTTTTGTCAAGTAAACATATTTGTTTTCCACAAGAGTAAATAAGCTTCCTGTATTCTGCGTAAAGAATGGGATTTGTGAATAAGAAGGGCAGAAAGGAGGGGTTTAATTTTGCTCCTCTCCAGGGAGATGCCTCGCTGAAAGTGGAGGGTGTAATAATAAATGCTGTCTTTAATACTCTTCTCATGCTTTTGATGGATTTCTCTCTTCCCCCCCACCCCCAATGCCATGAGAGAAGGTAAACTTGTGGGTGTAGACTTAGAGCGTGTGCTTTGCTGCTAGTTGGGTGGATGAGTTGCTGCTGTTAGATAGGAAAGGGGAACGCTTGTGTGCACAAGTGCCTGTGCACAGGCAGGGTAACACCTGATCTCGTGAGAGACTTGGATTCCCTTCCTCACAGCTCTGACAGTCTGACTCAGGTTCTGTATCAGGTGGCCTCAGTAGATTGTCATGCTTCAGCTTGTGCATGGGAACATTGTCTGGACTACCGTGTTCTTGTCCTGATGAGGTCATCAGAGCGTTCATTGTGCTCAGCAGGTGAAAGATTAAGTAACTAGCAAAGGCCATAGGGAATCTGTGGCAGAGCTGCGAGCAGAACTGGGGGATTAGATTTCCCAACTCCTTATTTATAAATATCTAGCTTGTATGTCTTTTCATTTCTCCTCTTCAAACTAAGCAGATGCCCTAATGGTCAGAACGTTGATTTTGCATCTCGGGCCCTAGCATAAACTTCCCTCAAAATGCATGTGTACTTTTAAACTGAGCAACAGTAGTCGGGAGGCAGTGGAAATGGGACAGGCCAAATGAATCCCAGGAGGTCGAAGTGTGTTGCTAGAGAGTGAGTGCTTGGATCGTTCAGTATTTTCTCCACCGTTCTACAGCAACAAAGACGATACAGGGCCGTTTTGCCTGTGCCCAGCTGTCTCTGTGCTTGAATCGATAGCAAATCATGCTGCGCAGGCATTGTAACTGCCAGCTATGCTCTCGTTAGATGGCAAATTAGATTGTGTAAACTAACTCTTGATGGTTTGTATACAGCTGTTAATGCAGTTGGTAGTTTATGTGAGGGAGAAACCTGTTTAGGTCTTGGGGTTAGTTTGTTGGACTTGCAGTTAGCAACTCAGTCTTCCCTTGATAAGCTTGGCAATCTAAAATAAAGTCAGTAAAGTATAACATCTGAAGAATGTAACTGTACTATTGGCTTTGCATTTTTAGGTATAGAGATGCATGCTAAGGGCTAGAAGTTTCTTTGAACAGAGCTTTAGGCATGTACGGTGCAGGGTATTTTGTGTCCTTGTGGTGCCACTTTCTGCTTCCCGTAGGAACGCATGCCTGTAACTTCAGGGGAATGGGATTCTTCAGTGCAGTGGTGGCTGCTAAAAGTGTGAGGTGTTCTCCGGTATGATTAAATGGTTGCCTTCCGTCTATGATTTATTCTTCAAGACCTCAGTATTTGTTTGAAGTTAGCGTTTATCTGGTTCTGCAAATATGACCTTGCAGTTAAAGCAAAGGAATTGTGCAAATACGTGCCTCTTGTAAGATAGTGCTGTGGCTTGTAAAGTTCTAGCTATACCATTTACGTCACTGATTAGTTTTAAAAACCTGTATCGGTCTGGTTATAGGAGGCTGTGGTACTCATTTTCTCAGCCTCAAGGGGACTGAACTTAGAAGTAGCAAGAGGCAGAAAGTCACAAATTCAAGGCAAAATTTAAGATCTTCTAATTAAAACGTTATGTCTTTGGCATCTTTCCCTGCTCTTCTAGACAGAAAATGTGTTTTAATAACTTGCATGGTTCATGATCAGCTGCTGAGTATATAAACAAATCATTAAAACTCCCTAAATACTGAGTCATAGTAAATGTGTAGGTGATAACACGGAAGGCAGCTTGTTGCAGTGTGCAAAGCATGTGTCACTAACATTTGGCAATGGATGATCTTAGTGTCCTGTGGCAGGTGTGGATTTGTTACGCTTATTCCTACTTTGGAGTCAGTAGAACTAAGGAGTCGCTACAACAGCAAGGCTAGCCTGCGGTAGCATCCGGGGATCAGCTTTGGTTGCCTGGGCTATTTGCTTTGAGAGGCTGCACATTTCTGACAGCTTTGGTTTGCTCCAAGGATTTATTTCTTCTAAGTATGTACTCTTGCTTCTCTGATGATGGAAACCAAATGTGGATGTTAGAGCCTGACTGGTTTGACTTCAATTTTTCATGGATTTGAGTGGGAGTAGGCAGTTGTGCCATGTCTCTGGAAGTCAGGCCAGGTATCATGAATGCTCAATAGGTGCTGTGAACACATGTAATTAGCAGTAAGCTTGGGTTGGGAGCCTCTGGGATCTAATCTCTTTCCTGATTGTGGTGAGTGGGGAGAAGGAAAGGTAGCAGAAAAATTAGCAGGGAGGGAAGAAAAGAAGAGAAACCTACTATGCATAATTTGTTCCCATCTCTAAAAAAAAATAAATACTTTGGATAGCTTTACTGGAAAATTTTGAGAAGGAATTTTTTTTTTTTAGTACTGTAAGCAATTCTTCAACTGGTAGTGTTACTAACTGCTCTTTTTAAGGTGGGTGGTTTTTTGGGTTGGTGTTTTTTTGCCTTTTTTTTTTTTTTTTGAAGACCGTTCCCTGGAGGTGGACAAAGCTAGACTTCTATAAAGTCATTGGAGGAAGAAAAAAGCTTGCTTGCAAACTTAATCTCGGGGATTTTCCTCTTTACTGGAACCTGTAAAACTTGCATCTACTTTTGATTAAATGGTTCTTGTTTTGGCAACTGCAAATAGAAATGATGAAAGGCAAAGATGCTTTGGAAATTAAGTTACATCTAGAAGCCCTATCTCAAGATTCTGAATTCACTTTTTATCCTTTTTACACTCTTCATACTGAAATATAATTAAATGTAATATCCTTGGAAGAAGAAACCTGTGAAAATCTTAAGTGTTCTACTGTGATGAAGAAGGTAAAGGTGAATGAGGAAGCTAATGAAAAGGATCCTTGCATCAAGAGTGAGGGTGTTCTGTCTGGGGACTCCAGCTTGTCTTAATAAACAGTCAAAGAATGTTCACTTATGTCTGCAATAAGAAGAATGCCTGTGGAAAGAAAGAACAAAAAAGTAAGTCCTTCCCTTGCAATGAAAAGGTAGGTGGAAAGAGTTGAAATCAAGTGAGCATCTCTCAGAAAATTGCTCTTATCTGGGAGGCTTGTTTAAGAATTTGAGGTGAGGTGCTGTTTGAAATGTGAGGTGCCAAGAAGGTGTTGGAAAGAAAATAATAAGAGGCTTTAAAAAAGCAAATTTGATTGCAATGTAATGTCAGTTTAAAGGGTTGGTCAGTGTGAAGGAGTACGACAACAGAAGCAAACCAATGATACTGTGAAAAGTGAAAGTAAGCCTTTTATTTTTCATAATAGAAGAACAAGCGAGGTTGCACAAGATTTGGAAAAGAATTTTGACGAACGTGGATTTGGTTTCTATGAGAAAGAGCTAGTCGGGGAGCGTGTGAGAATACGTATGCCAAGAATATGATAAACATATATGACTCAAACCTGCACAGGAGGGATGCAGATACACATTACGATTTGGAAGATAACTTATTGCAGCACAGATACAAGTTGACATACGTTGGGGCCCGAGACTAATAAGGGTTAGATGAAATATTTCTTGCATCTGTAGTTGTTTGAATGCTCCTTCCGCCTTTCTCTGAAGACTCATGTTCACTCTGGGAATGGTTTACTGGGCTTGTTAAATCGGTAACTACGTTTTGGGAGACTGATATTTAAGGCCCTCTGACAGTTGCTTCATCTCCTGTGTTGTATACTTGGTATGTTACTTCTGAAGAAAGTGTTTCTTCTCATCTGTGCCTCCAAATGCTTGGGTTGTGAAGGAGAGACATCACGGCTTATGACGTCGCAGAAGGATTTTTAGCCTCCTTTTTATTTGCTGGTATGAAGCAGTCTGCTAAGGAGGATGAGAATTGGATAAATGCTGTAGGTCTCCAAAGAGAATAAAAATCTTAAGCACACTTACGCTGTTTTTTCTGAAATGTCCTAACTTTAGTATAAATAGCATTTGCTGTACTTGTAGCACTGGTACGTTGTTTGTTTACTTATCTGGAATCTCTAGAATAGGTGCTCTTTTTTAGCCCTGTGATAGCACTGATTATACAGAAGCAGTGTTTTAAAATGGTAAGAAAAGATAAACGATAGTTCTGAGTAGCCCTTGAACATGGCTGATTAGGCGAAAGTGTTTTTCTCACTTATTTTCACCCTGGGAATCTCTTTATTGCTGTTGATGCAGCTCCAAACTGAGCACTGGGGTAGATCTGACTGCTATCGAGTTTCAGCCTGTTCCGAACAAAGACAGACAGTTGGTGCCCGGTCTAAATAAGCTTTCCTCAGTGGCAGCAGTGGGGAGTTCTATAGAATGTGAATTATTATTACACACACCTAAAGTATTAATCTAGAGTCTGAAAGTTAAGTTTAATAGATGAGGAAGAAAATGCTTCAGATTTGTGTGGTTTACTTATTTTGTAAGTCACTGGGAGCAAAACCATCAGAAACGCAATATAGTTCAGAAAATCAGCATTGAATTGGCTGACTGATAATATCTGTTTAATGAGAGGGGAGTTCGTAGCTTATGGAATGAAAGCTTTAAAAGGCAAATCTAGGAGATGGACGTTTAGCTCTTTTTTGGTCTCTGGTTTGGCTACGGCTGCTTTGTTCAGTATTTCTGCAAAGAAGCAGTGGTGTAACATTGTCTTCAAGTCTGCCACAGGTGAGCTACTTGCATCCCTTTGGAGGGGAAGACGACAGGTAAACAAAACCGTACAGGATGTGATTGTTTAGTGGTACATTTAATTAAGTCATTAACAGCAACTAGGAGTAGAAAATTCTCCAGGAGATATTTAAGAAAAAAAAATAAAAAATCAAAATCTTAGATGATTTGGGACACATACTTACCTGTCCGAAAACATAAGAGCATTCTAGATAAGAGTATATGGCTTTTCTGCTCATGACTACTCTGGAAGTTATATTTTGTCTCATCCTATGCAGCAGATGGTTATGCACTAATTGAGCTATGTCAAGATTCCTTGGTGATATCGGCAGTGTTTTAGAAATTACATGGAGGAAGTGGGGCTTTTTTAGGTAGTGCTTTTTTGTTGTTGTTACTGAAGTTGCTTGCAGAGTCAGTAAAGCCTACACTTGGGATATTCATGCACAAGCTTTAACTTTGGTAATGTGTTCAGATTGTGCATTTGTTACTGCAACCTCCTAAAGCCCCTGGGGAAATGACGGATAAAGTCATTCAGGACTTCAGCTTGCTCATACAACTTGTCAGCTTCTCCTTCTGTTTTCTGCTACGCCTACCCAGCAGGACTCAAGGTATCACCCCTTGTTCAGAATGAGTGGAGGTATGTGATCATGAGCCATGCTGTGTATGTAGCTCTGATCAGCTTGTCCTGATATACGTCTCCCAATAGCTGACCCTTTGCCTTCCATTTTTGTATAAAATTGAAGAAAAATTATGTATGGTCTGTCTTTGGTTCAATCAAATCTGGTAGCATCTTTTAATATAGAAATGACTAACAGTAAAATCTGTGTTTGGTTTCTGAGGTAGAAAAGGAAGAGATCAAATGAGATATTTCACAAGAAAAATAGTTTTGAGGCAATTGCTTGGTCAGTGCCATTTTCTGTGTAATTTCAAACGCAGTAGGGCTACTCCCAGCTTAGTGAGATGACCAGTGTGATTTATACCAACACAGTTCACGTCGTTGGCTACAGTCACTACTGCATTAACTGTGTCACTACTGTTGTAGTTTGTCTAATACACTCCTGCAGGTTTTCACCATAGTCCTGATCCAAAATATTTATGTATCCTTCTATGACTTGCTGAAAAGTAAATGGTACAGATCCATTATGAAATCTGAAGTGCTAAGTGAAAGTGGAGTAAATCTTTTGAGAAGTCGTATTTTTTCAGAATATATCTTGCTCTCACTCTTACTCCCAAGAGGAGCGTTTGTTTCCTTCATGACCTTTTTTCCTACCCAATATTTGGGGACTGTTACTAAATTTAAATACAGATTGGCAATGCCAGAGTCCACTTCTGGGAGAGTAAGGAGGGAAAAGTGCAAGTGACGTACGCCATTCTTTTGCTTCTGTGTTTAGTTACTTCTGTGTTAAGTAATGTTGGTGGGACTGTGTTGCAGGTAAGGAAGGTGAGAGTTCAGAAGTAATGTCTTATAGTTACTTTATTGTATGAGGTCCCCCTCCCCAAGTCTGGATCCCCCCCCCCCCCCCCCCCCCTTATTAAATGGATCAAGTAAGTCTAAATACAAGCGGTTTGAATTTTTTTCATTACTTAGGCAGCCTGCAGTGAAAGATCAGGTGAAGGAACAGATGTTCTTAACAAATAACTTTGGCTAATTGTTTCACACACATGCTGTAGGAAGAAATAGGAGTCAGAAGAAACTGCTGTTCAGAAAGGAATGTATTTTTTTATCCAAAAGGAAATCATCTTGACTGAGCTTTTAATTGCCATTGCATCATATTAGTTAGTACACTTCTGGCTATTGAAACCTGGACAATGTAGTTACAGGACTTGAAATTAAACTGGGGGGCAGACAGATTATCTGAGCTAAAGGATAACCTGGTGTTGGGAGGGTAACAAACTCATTTCAATTGCACAATGTTAAAACAGTAACTGCAGAGTTCACACAAACACACTTGGTTTATTTGTGTTAAGTTTGTTTTAGGACTTGATGTATCACGGGATTTTGGGGGGGAGTTTTGTTTGGTTTTTAATCCTTTAAGTCCTTAAAGAAAGAAAGAAAGGTTGTGGTTTTTTTTTTTAAATCCTTTTAGTAATTTTCTCACCAATCCTTGTGATAAAATTACTTTAAAAAAAAAAAAAGATTGCTTGAATGCTGCATCTTTGAAGTCAGGAAAGTAGGTACAGATTCATAGGTTTTCCCCTAAAATGAAAAGGAGCTAGGCACTTAAGACTCTTCTGAACTTGGCTTGTACTAGTGTCTTGGGGAGGCAGTATGAAACATGGCCTCTGGCAGAGGCATTATAGGCATAATTTTACAACCAGGTCCAAAGGAGTTATTGCCGGCTACGGATGGTATTGATGAGATGCTGAGTAAATCTGAGATTGGAGCATCTTGCCTCCTGGAAGAGCTAAAGGTACCCTGGTTTCAGGTTCAGAGTTGGGGAAGATTGTTTTTCTGTGGGAGTGTCCAAATCTCTTGAACTTTTTGCTTAACTTTCTTATTTAAAATTTAAATGTTTGTTTCACCCAAACTCAGAGGTACTTGGTAGCAGTTATATAAATAATTGTATTTGAAACTGAAATTATCAGCCTTATTGCTAATTGCATACTTCCAGACTGAGGTGTTCAATCAGCTGAAGGTGGCGTTATCTTATACACAGGAAATGCACTTAAATCACTTAATGCTCCTCTGCTTCTGAGGCCTGAGTCACACTGGTACCCAGGCTTTGGCAGGGCCTTTCTGAGATCGCCTGGAGTCCTCTTACTGTCTTTCTGATGGAAAGAAATCGCCAATGAATATTTTTCTATATAGATTTGCCTCACAATACCTTGCTGCTCTTTCAGCACACAGATTCCCTGTGATGTATCCTGGCTTTGCCTTTGGGAAAGCAGAAGAGTTGCCTGTTTTTCTGGTGAAACTAGTTCCTGCTGTTTACATATGTAGCTGATCTTGACAACAGAACTGCGGGCCATCTAAAGCGCCACCACCCAGCGAGGTGCACAATGACAACCACTTAATCCTAGAGCAGCTGTGGCTGGCAAAATGACTGTAATTGGACACAGTGGGGCCATATTTATCTTCTCCTTTCAGGCATTCAGATTTCAATCTGATTATATGGGTGATTAAAATGCTTTGAAATGCATTTTTCTGTTTTCTTCTTTCCGCTTCCTCAGCAGGGCTGTGCTAGGAGAGGGATCTCTCTTCCCCGCTGTTGAGTGAGTCATTAGCTCTATCTTCAGCCAAGTACCCAAGGGGATCCGATGTGTAGGAGGCTGGGCCCTCAGTGAGCGAGGTGGATGCAGCATAGACACCTGCCTCTTCTCCTCTAGCTCTGAAACCGTATGTGTGCTGTGATAACTTCTAAGGACCCCGTCTTGCAGCTGGGGATGGGTGGGTGGTGCCAGCAAAGAGGGGCTCCACAGCCCCTCGCTGCTGTAGTGGTTCCTGGTCTGTGCGAGGTGAAGCTCGTAGGCAGTCTGCTGTTTCCGAGGTAGTCCTCCTCGCTTCCAGAACCGTCCCCTACACAAACTGCAGTTGGAGCCTGACTTCACTTAGTTACTTGTAGAAATGCAGCAGACAGGTCCTGGGTAGGACAGATGGAAGGGGACAGACAGCACAAAGAAAGCAGAGTAGATGTGTGCCTGCTGTTTTCACAGCAGGCAGAGAGGTCTGACGGGCATGCAAAGTCCTGTCTCCCTTATCTCAAAGTCTCTGCTCTGTGCCTACGAAGAACTGAGCTCTGGGCGGCTGGTGAAGGGGTGGATGGTAGCGTACTCATTTTGGGAGCTTGGACGTGCGTGAAGCATGCCCTGATCTCCTCCCCTCCCCGCTCTGGAGCGCAGACTGAGGAGGTCTCTTAGCAAGGGCTTGACTGATAAAGCAGACAATGGTCAAGCCTTGTGTGAGAGTAGATTTGGGTCCACACAGAGTTACCAGGTGTAGATGTACTTTTATCTTTAAGCATGGTGCGCAGTCAGTGCATGGGCTGTAGCCTTCAGTGACACAGAGAGGAGGAGCGCTGGGCATTGAGTGCTCCTTTCCAAGCTGGTGTTTCCCTGGTGATGGTGCTTTCCTCAGCTCTCCCCTTTGGGACTTCTGTGAACTTGAAATGACCTATGCTACTGCAGTCTGCCTCCCAAAATCTGTTTAGATAATAGTGATTTTTAGATTGGAGCTGGGCAGCTCTACGCCCTCCCCCCCCCCCTCCCCCCCCGCCCTTAAGTTTTCTTTGACCGCTTGCTGCAGCATTTGTGTGCATGTTCTGCAGGGCTAGTGTGTTTCAGCCTGTTTTCCAAGCTGGCGCGCAAGCAGAGGCTGGCAGAACGCTAGCTAGCTCTGCTGGATGGTGTCCAGCACCAGCTCGGAGCAAGTGGGTGAGCGAGGGGGGAGCCGTAGAGGCTGCCTGAGGGTTGGCCACAGATTTGCATGGGTTGGAACAGGCTGCAGGCAGCTAGAGGAGGAGGTATGTGTAGGGGGTGTGTGTCTTCTGACTTTACATTAGCTTCATGCCTCAGTCAGTTTTATTTCTGAAATGGAGCATATGCTTTGCTCCTCACTGTACATGTCAAACTTGAGATTTTATATCCAACTCAGAGTTCTTACAAAAGTACATTGACTTCACCATTAAAAAATGCTTTAGAACGCTTATTTGGAGAAAGTACTGAATACTACAAAGCAATTGCTTCAGAATAAGCAGGGGATATTCTCAATCCAAACTATTTTTTTTCAGGGAAAAGTTTATAATACTACTAATGACAAGAGGTTTTCTTATCATTGATAAGAAGGCCCTCTCAGCTGTAGTGTGTTCCCAGCAGGCTTGGTTTTTTGTATGCTTGAAGTGTATTTCCTCCTGTGTTTGTAAGATGCATATTCAGTAGGTGCTGTTCCCTCTTGATAGAGGGTACTTACAAAAACTGTATCCTGAGCTGTCATCTGGTAACGTGTAGTTAAATTGCACTTCCATTGAGTGGAGAATAGAGCTCTGCGAGGTTAAATGTAGACCTTGTTGGAATAGCTTCAGCTGAACCCTATTTCAATGAAACGTAATGGCTTGTGAAATTGAGCTAATTCTGGTGGGATCTTGAGAGAAATTTGGGAGAGGTCCTCACATGTTTGAAACTGAAATACTGTATTACAAAATTCTTCCAGATCTTTTCTACTGTTTTTCTAATGAACATTAGGGAAAAAAAAAATCTTTAGCTGGTTGTGCAACTTAAAGGTATTTCTTTGGAGAACTTTACATCTTTCATCTTTTAAAGCATTAAGTCTTTGGGTTTTCTTCCTGCTTGGGAAAGAAGCCAAATTTAAAAATTATTCACAAAAAAGTGTTACTTTTGTTCTATTTCTAATTATATAACCTGATGTTAGCAGCATAGTTCCCAGTATTTCATATGATGCTAAATTTTCTTGTCTGTCAAAATTGTAATTGTGACAACTTTGCTTGTGGATTTTGTAGGCTGTTTTCCAAGCCGGCTCCACCATGATTTGATATTTGTACTTATATAGGCAAAGCTCAAGTACGAGACCTTCTTTCCTACCCTTGGAAGGACAAGGTGGCTGGTGAGGTGCAGGAGATGGCCAGGCCTTCTGTGAGCAGGATTCCAGTTCAGCCGTAGTTCACGTCGCACCGTGGGGTAAACAGTTGTGATACAGACCTCCCTGGTCAGTAGTCGACCAGAAGTACTTTTCAGAAAAGCACGGTCTTACCACGTGCCGGGTCAGTGATGGCTTGGTGAGACGGATGTCCACAGTGGAGCTGGTGAGGGCTGGCCTACTGTTGAGGTGCTGTGGAACACAGTGCTTTCGATTGTGCTAGACCCAGTCTTTAAAATAAATAGGAGCAGACTCCCTTTAGGAAGTACCTAATTCAGTTTCATGACTCTGGGTGGCAAATACTTTGTAAGTGGGCATCCGATATTTCAGAAGCTCTCCATAATGAAATAGTTCTGAAGAGTTTCTTCCTACGTGGATCTTTGGAGGCTACTGGTGTTAGTGGTAAATAATAGTCTGTCTAATGTTTTTAGTGTGCCTGCCCATGCATCTGTGAGAACGAGTTACTAGTAACGCTCATTTCAGGGGTACTAGGGACTCTGTCTTTAGCCTTGTTTATGGGATCTCATAGGATTTAAAAAAAACAAACAAACCACAAAACAAACAAACAAACCAAAAAGAACCCCAACAAACAAACAAACCGCAAAAACCCTGGACGAACAAAGAAACCCCTAGAAAATAGAGTAGCTTGAGTATTTGCTCATGACCTATGTTTTAATATTCCTTCCTTGAAATTTTACATGCTGCATTTCCAACAGAAGAAAGACAGAGCTGCACCAAAATTCTTACTGGCTGCCGCTCTGCCTGTACACGGACGCCACTGAAGGAGAACTGCCATTGGTTTGTTTTCTGCTCAGTCACTAAGAAATGTTAAAATCTGTTTCTCCTTCAGCCTCTGCAAATAAGAGGGGGGCTGGGCCACAGAAGGGGACGTAATGACCCTAGTGCACAGCCCTGTGCCTGCCAGTGGCCCGCTGGAAGAGCGCCCTGTGCTTATGAGACTCCCCTCTCCAGAGAAGTTAAGGGTGAATAAAGAAGAGCTTATAATGAATGTAAGTAAAATAGTCCTGGCTTCTTAAACTCTTCCCCCTCCCACTGTGGCTATGAGCTTGTTTCCATTTCCTTGAGAGCATGGGAACTTTTGGAAAGCAGGCTCCTAGGGAATAAAACAGCTGAGCCGACCCTGGCAACAGTTGCTTGTTTTTCTTTCTTTTTTTATTGGTTGACATGCCTCGTATGACGTATGAATTAAATACAACTCTGTGGATCATCAGGTGTGATCAAATAGCTCCTTATTTAAAAAAACAGAAGTGGGCACTCTGTACACACCCAGTCCCAAAGTGCACAGTGTACTGTACGCAGCACCCTAAGTCACCTTAAGTAAGGTGGTGTTGCTCTTCAGGTCCTGTGAGTGGTTCTTTCCCTGTGCAAGTTTAATGTTTTTGTGCTTCAAGAGAAAAAAACGAACAGTAAGTGACTCCTAGTAAAGCTTATGAGTACTCAATAATTGAAAGTTACTTCTAAGCCCAAATTTTTATGTGATTCTGTCGAGGAATGGTTAGTTAAAATAAATCACTTAACAGAGTGGATCTGGACTGTTTGCTTGTGACAGGGTAAACAGAGAACAAGTGTGACGCTTTCAAACCCCATCCTTGTGCTTGTTTTCAGAAGAAATGGAAAACTGTGCCCTAGAACTGTGAAAAGATAAGGGAGACTGGTAGTCACGTGGACATGAGCCTCCACTGTGATTCTGTGCCTAAAAGCAAATGTGAGTCGGATTTATTTGCAGTGACTCCTGCAAGGCTGCGTCTAGCTCTCAAGAAGCACATTGAAAATAGGAGGAGATTCAGAAAAGCCATGAGAATGTCTGAAAAAAAACGGTTTTGCCAATAGATTTGAGAAGCTTAATCCCTACCCCAAAAGAAGATATGGGGTAACTCGCTCACAGTCCAAAAATAATTTGCAAAGTGAAGATAAGATTAACCAACAGACCACTAGATGAACTATCCATAGCTAGGATGGATTTTTCCATCAGTGGTGGCTTTTAATTTAAGAAGGTAAAATGTATTTTTTTATTTTTTTTTTTCTTTCCCGAAGGGAAATTTGGTCATCACGGCTCTGGTTTTAAAGCAGGAGCTAAATTGCGGGATAGCTGTGGCTTGTGCACTATAGATTAGATTGTCATAATGAACTTTTCTGGACTGAAGAAATGGCTGCAGTGGGATCAACATTTCTCTGATGGAAAGGTTTGTCAGACTTGGCACATTTTACAGGTAGCCTCAGGAGAGAGACCATCATCTCAGTGTGCCATGATAAGTCTGCCTGAATCTGTTTGGAGTATGTGAAGTCTTAAGTTTCCCTGCCTTATACTGCTAAACGAGGCTTTTGTTCAGGGCTGTTAACTTAGCTCTCTCCTAGCCTAGTGAGGCTTTAGAGTCACTGAAAGTAGGGTGTTGGTTTGTTTTTGTGTGTTTTTTTTTTTTTTTTTATTTTTCCCTTACCAGATAAGTTTCAAGAATACTTGTAGTCTAAAGTAGTCTTTTTGCATAAAATCAAACTCCTCTCTGACGGTGTGTTGTTCTTCTGGAGGCTGTTTCCTTTTTCTTTCTCCTGATGTGAAGCAGGATTTTAGATGAATTTGAAGAGGGAGGAAAACAATGCATTCTTCAGTAGAAAGGCAACAATTTTTGCCAGGATATTTAATGTTTGTTTTAATGTGCTAGTGTAGGATTGAAAAGTACTTTCATCCTAACCTTACTAATATCTCCAAATTTGTTTTCGACCATGTCTAGAAACTTCATAGGAAATTAGAAGTCAAGCTCTTCCGTCTTCGGGGAACAGTGCTTCAGGTGGTCTTTAAAGTGGGATGTAGAGATAGCGGTGTGGATTTGGTTGCTTGTAGACCGAGGAGCAAAGCCATGAGTCTCATTGGCCATGTTTTGATGCTTAAGCGAGGCCTCTGAGCATCAGCGGGGAGTAAGTCGGGCAGCTTGCTTATAGGCTTGTCTGATTCTGGGACCCCATGCATTTGACGGTAACTGATGCCAAGACTGAAGCTCAGCGGGAGGCACGTGTGTGTGTTAAAATGAGGTGACATCAGAGTTGTGTTACTGTACTGGTGAGGTCAGCTTACCTGTGTTCTCAGCTGTTTGTATTCATAGCTGCATGTTAAAATTATGGAATGCAAATTGTTAGGTAACGTGGTTTTTGTGGTGTCTCAAAACAAGGAGAAAACACTAACAAAGCAAATGCAAAATAATTACTGTCGTTAGCAAATGTTTAGTTCTGCTGAGGCTGATTGACTATTTGCATGCTTAGTTATACGTGCAATCAAATAATTTCCTAATGATTAGCATTTTTGCTGTACTCTTGGGAGAAAGCGTAGCTTACTTTTCCTCTGCGGTCTGCTAAACGGCTCAAATTATTTGCAGTGTCCGCACTTTGAAGATGTAAATGTGAAGGGAAGCTGTTTTGTTGTTTGTTTTTTTTTTTAACAGGCTTCTATCATATAAATAACTCAGTCCTATTTAAGTTAACATATTTTTTTCTGGAACATGACTTTATATAGTTGGACTCTGGTCCATTTCTAAACAAAGTATGAGAATCACTTGGTTATGTGTCTTCAGGTAGTGTCTGGTTCTTGCAGAAATGTCTTCTGTAAAACTTTCTGGATGAGGCTGAAGAGGTTTTTCTGCTTATCCTATTTTACAGGTTTCTGCTATATTTTGTGGCTTCAGATAAAGAATGCTAATATGTTGTTGGTTGGACTTAATAATTTCCTTAGTCATTAAATATAGCATACCCATAAATGCCTAAGATTATCCTTAGGCAAAGTGTTTGCCTGATGACTTATAATTAAACTTAGAAATGTGCATGTGTTAAAAATGAGTTTCTGTTTTCATCTCTTAAATGTCATACTACAGCCTAATTTATGCCTTTCTTCTTTTGATATTTGATGGTAAGTTTTGTAACCCAGAGGTGGCAACCTGCCTCAAATGCTGCCACGTCTTGGATATTATAATGGTGATTGAGAGGCACTGTATTCATATAAATGGAAATGTCTTATTTTCCTCACTTTAAGGAAATTGCTCGTGCCAATAGTGTTAATATTGCCCCTATTGTTTCCCAAGTCCATTGAGTGATCTCTTAATCACCAAGCCACATACTGAGCGTGTAATAATTAGATCTCTAAGTTTTCATACAAAGTAAGAAAAAGATAAGGTTAAAAAGCTTCAGTGTGCTCACTTTTTTCTGCTGATTAGATAAAGATTCAGAGCTGGCTCTTCATAAATGTCGTAAGAGCTCAGTAGAAATCTACAATTAATAAGAGGATTTCTCATAGCCTGTTTGTTACTTGTGACAAAGAACACTTTTAAATGCCAGCAAGGGTTTCTCAGGCAAGCTATAGCAGGTTTTGTGCTCTAGAGAAATTCCATTTCTAAGTAAAACTCAAGATATCTTGAGTTTGGATTCTTGGAGCTGTTGAACTGGCTGATTCAGGCACTAAAATGTGTCTGTGATACTGTAATGTTCCTGTTCTCTTCCTGATTCCTCTTGCCTTAGAACCACAAAAATGCTTAAATTCCTTGTAGCTCTTACCTCTTATCTGTATACAGTGTGTTTGAGAAAGTACTTCCCGCCTTAAAAGCATGGCTTCTTACATCATGACTTTGTAAATCAGGTTTGAAGACTGTGAGCTTTCTTTTGGTCTCATGGCAGACCGGTTCTTTCTTCCCCTCGTATGTTAGAGCTGTCCTCACAAGCTCAGACTTCAGTCCATTGAGGTACGACGGTGTAAACCGTAGGGTCTCTGGAACTGCAGGTGGCAGGTTTACAGATCCGAGTTAGCTTTTCATTCTTCTCCATGCCTCTTCCCAGAGTAATTGCGAAGAACTCCATTTCTTGAAAGTACTGCAGTCATTGGATGCCTGTTTCAGATGATCAGTTAAAAGCGTGCGTTTCAGGGCACGATGTGGCAGGGCCAAGAACCCATAGCCTATCTGCTTCAGTAGATGACATGCTCTCCAAGAATATTACTTTTATAATCTCAGAAATAGCTGAAATATAACGGGAAGCATACAGCTTAGAAGATGTCAAACATGTTGTCCTGTTAGTTGCACCTGAAGCTTTCATGCTTACTTCTCTCAGGAGGGTAGGGATGGACGTATTTTGTCTGTCTCCCTCCCTGCCTTTTTACGTTGTAATGCTCAGAATATTAGTGGACAGCAAATATGTACTCACCAGTGGTCAGACAGAAAGACTTTTTTATTGACGGTAATAGAAGGTAACACTAACATGTTTTTATAAAGCTGAACTGAGTCAGGGTGACTTTGCCCTCTCCTGTGTTATATGCACTTAAACACCTGACCTTGAAGTAGCACTTAGGTGTTCTTGTGGCTGAAGACCTTAATTCTCAAGTATAGGTAGATGACAGACCATCACAGGGAGGTGTGCGCGTAGGGTGGTGTTCAGGGAACTTTTGAACTGCAAGAAGCAGGAATCTCTTCTGTGGAAAATAGCAAAATGTGAGAATCTTGATGAGGTGGGGGCACTATTGGTGCTAGTTTATTAAAAGACCCTCAAGCTGAAGATAAGTCTGTCTTTGTCTGGGATTGTTTTGACAACAAGCACAGGCATAATGAAAGGGTAGCGACCAACTGACATACTGCAGGAGCGTGCTAAAACTGCGTGGTTTTTTAGTAAACATGCTGCAAGGTCGTACAATCAAAAGTGGTTCTTTGCCTCCTTTCTTCTTTCTTCCTCCACCTTAAATGTAAATAGCCACTGATCTTATGGTGGAGATGGGTTTAATGGTGAATGTCAAGTTTCGGAGTAATACAGGTGCTCAAGGAGAGAATAGCAGCCACGTGCTTAATGTGTTTAGAAAGGTTAACAAAAAAAAGGGTGTAAAAGAAGCCTTTATAGTATATTTATACCTGGTTTTGGTAACACTTGGAAGTGACTTCTTCCTGTCTTAGCTGTAGTCCAGCTGAGTCATTGCCTCAGTTAGGACAGCCCCTAAAATAAGTGGTCAACATCTGTTCAGAAAAAAAAATATGGCCTTGTTATTACTGCAGAATGAAAAACAGGGCTTTTGCAACAGAATCGTTTCTGGAGAACATGCTGAAGCTCTTTATTTGAATGGGAGCAGGGGCGTTCGTTTGTAAGAATAAGGAGTTAAAGTCTATCAAGGTTCATCTTCTTGGCTGTGAGTTTGCCACCCAATTTGAATCTTAAATGGACCATAGACAATGATCTTTTTAAATACGGAGTGAAATGAAGAACAGGACAGGAAATGAAGAGGTGATGGTGGTGCTGCTATTTGTGTTTACTGGAGGAAACTTTGGCCTTTATTCCTACAGGTTTAATTATAGCAACTGGCAAAAAATCCACTGCATTGTAGTATTCCCAAAGTGATACTCCAATTAGAAATTGGTGTTCTAGGTTCCCTCTTTGTGTCCAGCTAGTGGCCTGCACGAGGACTTGATCTGCTCTGTCACCTTCTGTGTTGTGGCCTTGCTGCCTCTTCATTTAGTCTGTGCTAGAAGAATTAGGGGCTCTCACGTCCTTATGAGTGGAGTAGGTTGCCATCATACAATTGTAATGCCTTGTAATTGGCATCTGGCCTGTCACAGGGAACAGCTTGGTCCATCCTATCCTAAATACTGGAAGCACACTCTTATGTAAGCAAGCATAAAGTTACAGAGATAATCACATTTAGATACCACCTATTCTTCATTGCTCTTTTGATGTTCATTTGTTCTTCAAGATAAAATTACACATCCAGTATGAAGACAGTTGATGGCTGAAAATAAATCTGTTTGCTTAACCTTTTACCGTTCTTTGTTGCAGCTCTCAAGTTCCACTTACAAATATAGGAGCGAGGAATTCAAGAGACAGTTTTCTCATCTGCCGGACTCTGAGAGACTCATAGTAGGTAAGATGTAGTCACACCAAAAGTGCTTGTCTTCTGGCTAATAACTCCAGATTGCAGCAGTGCCAAGGTGGTTTTTT
Organism: Nipponia nippon; assembly: GCF_047370975.1. Lineage (NCBI taxonomy): Eukaryota > Metazoa > Chordata > Aves > Pelecaniformes > Threskiornithidae > Nipponia > Nipponia nippon. The sequence continues at coordinate 6,882,995 of NW_028262336.1, read as the reverse complement.
TATGGCAAATTCTAACTACAACTGATACCTTCCTATTCTGTCTCTGAACTGGCATCAAATACCTTCAGGGAAAGTCAGGTCCATAATCTTCTCCTGTACTGCCTGCTTTGTGAAAAAAGACAGATTCTTTTCGGGGGTTGAGAAGTGAAGGAGAGGATACAGAATCCTCCAGTTCATCTAGATGCGGGGTGGGAGCCTCTTAATGTCTTTTCCTACAGTTACTTTTTAGTGGGTTTTTAGAGAAAACCCTTCCTGACAGCAGTGGAGATGTGACTGTCTGACAGCTGTTAGCTGACAAGCTGGAAAGAAAGATCACTATGCAGGGTCAGGGTCACTGAGCACATAAGCTCAACATCTGTGCATTGATGGGCTTGCGCGATGCAAGTGTGAGAACAGAGGTAGAGTTAAATCCTGAGAGCATTTAATTTGTTTTATGTTCTTTCCACCACGGGCAACCAGCTTGGTACCTCTTGCAGTGTCATAACCATTTATTTTCTATCCTGTGAGTGTCTGAGTTCTCTCTCTTACTTTAAAGAGGCAACTAGTTATGGCCGGGTCAGTTGTGGTAGATGCTGGGGGAGGAGGGAATGACTCCATAGTTGTAATGGTTTGGGACTTGGATACAAAGGTAAGGGATGTTGCTTCAGTGACCCTGTTAAGATCATCCTTAGTAGAAGCTTTTCCCTTGCTCCCTGGAACTAAACTTAGACCCTTGCCCTAGGCACCTTGATTAATGTGACTGCTGGGATTGAGTGACACAGTGGGTGATTGTCATTTAAGACTCTTTTTTCAGAGACAAATGCCAGCTATGTGGTATGAGGACATAAAATTCAGTATTTAAGTGTGTCATTCCCATCAGCCATCATAGGAGATCATTGGAAAACACAAACCAGTCTTTATTTTATCCTGACTTACAATGCTGTGCGCTTGGATGGATTTGTCAACATGGCATATTGAGGGCAGATAAAAACATTTTATGCCCCACGCTGGTCTGTGCAGCTGTAGTACTGCCCAGGCTAGTACTGAGCATGAAGTACGTTACCTGGTGCTGTGCTGTGCAAATCTGTTAGTTGTGGGTTGGCTCATGCTTGAGCAGAGGCTTTTCACAGGCCTGTATGCCTCTACCATCGGCTGGTGACATGGGTGCAGGCACAGAAGTACAGCTCAGCTGGGAGAGCAGAGTTGATAAGTGCGTGGGGTGGGAGGGGTGAGAAGCAAGCGGCAGAGAATATCAAACTATGGTGCATAACTTCTTGGCACTGAAATGTTCCTTTTGAGCTCTGACTCTCTGTTTTGCTCCACTGCAAAATCCAAAGAAGGGAAGTGTATAAACCTGCCTCCTTTGCGTGCAGTGATGCACCTTATTCCCTCTTTCATCCCTTGCCTTCCAGGTAAGCCTGCCTGTGCTGCCCAAGCATTGTGTAACAAATACACTGTCCAAGAATTAGGTGTTGTTTTTATACAAATGGGGCATTGCGACTGTTTAAAGTTCATTTCTCATCTTACGCAACCTTTAAGGAAGCGAATAGTGAGATGCTGTCAGTATATGCTTGCAGCATGCCGAGTTCCTTCCAGGTTAATGGAAGAGAAATTAGACCTTTCACTTGCACAGAAACAGTTAAATCCCTGCGTCCTTTTCCAGCCTCAGAAGGAGGTAGTTGTCCTCTGAAATGCCTTCTGCATTTTTAAAATACTTGAGTTCAGTACAGAAGTAAACAGAAGAAAAGGATATTACTTCAAAGCGTTGTTTTGATGTTTCTCCTTATACAGGATTGATGTCGAAAGCCATGGAGCAAACTCTGAAGCATAGTTTCGATGAACAGACTGCCAAGGACTTGAAGAAAGATTTAGTAATGGGTTAATCTTAACAATGTAGCACCTGCTCCATCAGAAGCAAAGTCATTACTTTATATACATTTTTTTTTTTTTTTTTACCCCATAAAAAGCAGTGCTCCTTTGGAAGGACTTTTTGCGTCCTCCAGGCAAAGAGCTCTTCCTTTGCTTGATGCAGAGAAACCTATCACAGGCTTTACAGTGCTCAAAGAAGCAATTAATTGCTGCTGTTCAGAAGAACTGTAACTGGTCCTGTTCTTAACTTAGCTGTTTAAAAAAAAAAAAAGTTACTATTCCACTGTAATGAGCACTGTATATAAAGATTACATGAAATATAATTATTTTCTTATAATGAAACAGAAATGACTCAGACTTTTGAAATGGGAGTTTAAAGGAGTGCCACTAACTGTACTTTGTCTGGAAATGTTGTTTACAAGCAGCATCTTAAATTACTGTATCTGAAAACTTAGAAGGAGACATGCTAATCTTTCCCTTTTGTTTTGATATTATATTTGATATTGATATATTGGTGTTGCTTATTGTTTGCCCAGTGCTCCAGTATTTATAGGTCTGAGTCCCTCTCCTTCCCCTAAACATAGAAATCGGATGCAAACTTCTTGGTAATGCTTTCCTCAGGTCCTTAACCTCAAGCTCCTGCTGCCTTCCTTCTCCCTGCTCTCCCAGCATTTTGGTATCTGACTTCTCTTTAAACATGCACTTACTTACAACTTACTGGTTTGGATTTCTTTAAGTTCATGTAATTCTGTTTGCAGTTATGCCTTCCAGGGCTTGTATACATGCCTCATGCTTGTTGCAAGAAACTTTATTTCCACTTGGTTATTTGAGGGGAAAACCCAAGACAATTTTCAAAATCATAATAAAAGCTTCTGTAGATGCAGACTTACCTTGAAGCTAGGATCGTGAGGGACTCCTGAACCCCTTGATATTTGAACAAGAGCTATATTTGTTGTCTTGTCGTACACAAAATCAAAATTCTGGCTCAGACAATACCGGATACAATGCTTTTCAAAATAACAAAACTCTTTGATACCTCTAAAGTTAAAATCATTGACATCCTGCATGAGTAGGTGCATTCTATACATAAGGTAACCTTCTTTAGGTTGGAGCTTCCAAAAGGGGCCTGTCTGTCTTAACTTTCTAGCAGTCGTACTTCTGAAAATTCCTCTTGTTTGAATCTTCAGGCTCTGAAATTATGAAAGTTTTCTCAAAGAGGTTTTTAAAAAGTGCAACCAGATCCTCTGCTCTTCTTAATTAGCAGGTGTCTGATGATGGGTAATTGCATTCTAGATGAAATCTGTTTCTCGGTAGGGATGTTTCAGCCAGAGGCAGTATCGTAATGAAAGTGACAGTAAGCTTCTGAAAATATCCCCTGCCTGAAGAACCAAATAGCTTCAAGCTGCCTTTTGGTGTCTCACTCTGCAGATAGTTCTAGCCAGTGATAGGATCTGTTTAGTGGAAAACGATTATTTTAATACAACATATGAAGTACCATTATGTAGGAGTTGACAGTATAATCTGTTATACTATAAAATGTTTGTGTATTCTGTTGTTTAGGTGCTTTGAAGTTTGACTTATGAATACTTCTCCCATGTATTCCTGATCTTGCCTGATACCTCTCCTCTGAAAATATAGGATAATGCACAGGGGGTCGATACGTGGAGTGCTGTCCTCACACAGATACTTCCATCAACTCTGGCACTGGGGCGTTCCCAGAACAATGGTCTGGATGCAACCCAGTGCAAGTCTGCCTTCACAGACTCTTGAAGTGTGAAAGAAAGAGCTTTTTGTTTGTATTGTAATACCCCTATCTCATTTTAAGTTAACAGGTTTGGGTCAACTGAGCTGCAATAAGTGAGTAAACTTGCTCTTGCTTTCTATACGTAGATTACGCCTGTGCACTCCAGAAGGATATCCTGCTGCAAGGACGCTTGTATCTCTCTGAAAACTGGCTCTGTTTCCACAGCAATATTTTCCGATGGGAGACCACAGTAAGATCTCTTTGCTCGCTTGAATCCCACCTCTTCTTTGTCCTGTACTATCAGGATATAGGAGTCCCTCAAACAAATCTTATCCTGTCAATCTCACGCTAGTAACTTTTGCACTGAAAAGAAAGAGCCTGCATCCCTGAGTGGAAATGCAGATCTGTTGCTCCATAAAACGAGAGTAGCATTGGAGACATCTGAATGCTGAAGTGAGCCTGCTCAGTCAGTCATTCAGCGTAGGAAGGAGTTCAGGAGTTATGCGGAAGTTGATCCTTGACATTTCTGGATGCCTATTTGCCTCTCCTTACCAAGGAGAGTTGCCTTATAAAGGGATGTAACACGTAATGTTCTCCTGTAAGACCAGGAGCGTGATACGTATAGTCAAGTATATGGTCTTGCCCTGTTCAAGAACTCTCCAGCATTGAACCTTAACTTGGTTTAGTCTCGCATGTAAGTATCAGCATCTAAGAATAGCCAAAGAGAATCTATAAACGACCTCTGCAAGTTCTCATATTGTGGTCTGTAGTTTTGAACAGTGGAAGCAAAAGGAGATAGTTGTGACATGTTGGCCCTCTATTTCTGTCAAATTAGGTTAATGAGTTAAAATTTTTCATTGAAGCAGTTGTTGCATCTGCTGTAGAAATAGCATGAGGCAGTGGATGAGAAAGGGAAGGTAACCTGGTTAATAGGTGATGGAGGCGTGTCAAGATGTTCTGCAGCTGTGAGACTGCTCATACCTTAAGTTAATATCTTAGATTCTGCGATGTGTGCTCTGAAGTACACGTGACAGCCAACCAATAGCTCGTGTCCTTAAGACAAAGAGGGGGTATAGAAATGCTTAACTGAAAACCAAGCTTAATTTCATCAGATGGATTTGATGATTGAATGTTTCTTATTGTAGACTTGAGATTAAAAAAAAAAAAAATCCCTTTGAAATGACACCCTTGAATATATGAACTATGCAAAGACTGATTTTCAGCTAGAACAGCATACATCCTGGTAACTTGTTCCTGCTTGCCTAGCAGAGTGATGTCTTAAGGCAATCTGAGCTCATCAGCTGCGATGGTAGAGCCAAGTTTTGGGATCTCCTTAGCAGGCTGTGTTGATGCAGACAGAGGGAGTAAGTGGAGGGCGTTCTGCACACGCAGGAAAAAGCAAGATGCGACTGTTCTTCCTTTCTCCAAGCTGGACAGCAGCACAGCCTTACCTTCAAGGGAAGGGGGTAGGCTGAGTGGAAATGGCTTGTTGCAGCCACTCAGACCGTGCTCTTCTAAACAGAAACATTTTCAAGTACTTATATGCAAGGCAAACACACCCAAGCAGGAAGGTTTCCTTGCAGTGTCTGAACTGCAAATAAACCTCTGTGAAAATGGACTAGACTGTAAACTTCTGTGAGATGACAGAGACAAGATAGTCTGTTATCTGATCTGTGGTCTGCCCTATGCATGGCCTACCGATTGGGACTGGCTTTCAGGTCTGTGGCTTGTATGTGGCTGGGATTGTGCCCTTTATCCTCAAGTGTTGCTGGAGGAGTGGAAGGAAAGAAGGAGCTACTTGCTTTCCTAGTCCTAGTATGAAAGAAGAGGCAATTACTCTTAAGTCATCTTAACTTGCTTCTACTTTGGAGTGCTTGCTATTAAGGTTATCAAGTGGAGACAGTAATTGCCTTTGTGATCTTCACTGAATTGCATCCCAGGGCTTGGGGTTAGGTTGAGTTCCTCTTGCATGTTCTGTGACTTTGGGAATATTTAGTCTCAACAGTTGTTTTTAATGTATCTTATTAAATCTGTTTCTGCTTAGATTTCTATTGCCTTGAAGGATATCACTTTCATGACAAAGGAGAAGACTGCTCGGCTCATTCCAAATGCCATACAAATAGCAACAAAAGGAGAGAAGGTGAAAATATGTATTTAAATGTGTTTGTGGGTTTTTTTTAATGATGTCCAGGGCAGAGCACTTGTTGTAGTTTTAAATTTGATAAGTAACTTCCCTGTCAAATCATTAAATGTGACTAGGATTAGAAGACACTTGGTGGTTTGGTCTCTGTGCATATTGGCTTGGTAACTCAACTTTAGTTTGACTGCAAAATCCCCTAGTAGTGTTGATGCAGTAAGCAGAAAGTTAAGGGAGTTTTTGTCCCACTGATTTGCAAAGGAAAGTAATTTGAAAACTGAAAGTTCAGTTTGAGTTCAGAATTGAAGTCTGAATTCAGCATGAATTGAAGTCTGAATTCAGCATGAATTCAGAATGTGCATTCTTGAGTTTGATATTTTTGTGATCTCACTGGATTTAAAGTGGCCCTGGAAGGAAATTGCTGAAAACAAAAGGACTGTCATATCATGGGTTTTGAGTCACGGAGAAATCTGCCCATAGAATGTGCAGTTTTATGTGCTGGGAGATGTAGGGTTTGGGCGTGTATTTGGAAAAACTGGAAAGCATGATGCAGAATGTTCTTATGTGCAACACACTTCATGATACTTCTGTAAATGCCTTGAAAATAATAATTCTTGGCTGGATACAGAGAGTAGCTTTCCAGGGTGAATCTGGAGCTGTTCTTTGTGAAGGGACGGTGATGCCTCTTATTTGGCTGTTTCCTCTCAATTTATTAAATACTAACTTTCATTGTTGAGGAAGATAAACCTCTTTCTCTGCTAACAAACTTTCAAATGGGAAAGATTTAATACTGCGAATCGTGCATCTAATTTGATCTCCTATTTTAATTTCACATCTTCTCATGTGAAAAGATTAGTAAAAGGAATATGTGGTAAAAGGTTGGAAAGGGCTGTGGCTTGTAAGAAATAGGCATATGCATCTCTGGTTTGTTCCACCTTTTATTTGGAAGCGTGAAAAAGATTTAACTGTGTATTTAGTTGAGGGGGAGCTCTTCCTTTATGGCAAAGGTACAACTGATTGCAATTGGATGCCCAGAAAAGCAAGTGTCTTTCTATGCTATGTGGATACCGGGGAACTAATTCTTACTTACTAAAAGTGATAAAAAGTGTGGAGTGTGAGGAATATGAGTTTGTCGAGTGTGAGAGGAGCATGCCATTGCTGAAAACCTTAGGATATTCAAGATACAAGAAAGCATTCTGGTTTTCTTGAAAATACCTGCAAGTGAGCTTTTTGCACCTTGTTTTTCCTGCAGTTTTTCTTCACGTCATTCAGTGCAAGAGACAGAAGCTACCTCAGTATCTTCCGCTTATGGCAGAATGTGTTGCTGGATAAGGTAAGCTTGTAAGTGCCGGTACCTGTGGTTAAATAACAAAATAATCTTTTTCTAATGTAAGCAGATGTGTCTTTGGAGGATAAGGGACTTTCCTTGAGAAGTTAGCTTTTTCCTTTCTGATGCAGAATTCTAATCTGATGTTCTCCTTCAGCTCCTTGTACTGTAGATCCCAAATAAACTTCTCATCCTTTCCTTCTCATACTGCCATCTGCAACTTTGCTCTTGGTGGAGCATTTTGTCTTTGAAGATAGGCTGCGTGCTTCTCTTTACTACCAACTCAAGCAGATATTACTAAATTGGCATGCGTTTGCTTCACATTTTCTATGGCTAATTTGTGATCAAAAAGGCAAGAGGCTTTTTCAGTAAAACCTTTTTTCTTTTTAAGACAAAAGCCAAAGTCACCTTCTCAGATAAGTTAACTGAATCTTTGCCAACCAACTCATTACAACTCCCCTGACCTTGAATAAATGCAGGAAAGGCAGGCTGTATGATATGGAAGTGTATTTTGGCAACTTCTGCTAGTTAGCTTGATTTATATTGCAATTTGTGGACACTTAAGCTAATCTTCTTTCTAAAAATGTACCTACACTTTTGCAGAACATCGCTGTAAGTCATGCAGTTTTTGTAAACCAATTCCTTCCTGTTTATGGCTCTCATTGTTTAAATATTTCAACACAGTTGCAATTGAACACTGAAATATCCGTATATCTCTGCACTACAATGGTCCCCAAAGGCTTAAAGCTGTTGTACTACTTATATGTAATACCCACACAAGTTTTTTGTTAGATGAATTTTAGGGCAGACTAGAAGCACCTTTTGTCCACAAAAGCTGAAAATAGAGTGCCATTTAAGGCAAAATTAATGTTTCCTGCAAATTTCTTACCTCTCATATCAAATACTAGTTAACCATAGCATCATAACCGTCTTGTCTTGAATCCAGCAGTAGCACTGCAAAAAAGACAACATACTGTGTCATCTTTGGACTGGAGTGTGCAGCTGGAACTAACCTTGTTTTCTTTTGGTAGGCAAAGTTTGTCAGGAATGCTAACTGACTGACTTGGTTAGTTTGTGGTGCTGGAGAGTGAAGGTGTGGGCGTTCAGGTATACAAACCCATCCAGGGGGCTGGAACAGCCCTGTTCGCGCTGTTCAGTATTGGTTTTTCCCCATGCGTTTCTACTCTTTGCCACTGAAATGAGCGTCACATTAGGAACAATTTTTCACTTCAGAGCAGTAACTAAAGGATAGATGTGAACGTAGAAGGTATGGCCTGCATGCAAGATGAGATGAATTAAGCCAGCAGGTTTTAGAGATCAGTGCATCTGAGTACCTTGGGAACTCTCTGTATTCTATCTAATCTTGTTATTAGCTTTCCTGCATCCTCACTGAAGTATGTTGAAAGATAGAAGTCCGTTATGTGAATTTCTGCTCGGAGTTCTCAGTTGTAAAATGGAGCATTGCCATGAGGTGTGTGTAGGGCTTTTGAACGTGGTACGTTTGGACCTACCTCTTGAAACAGGATTTCTGCTACGTTAAGCTCCTGCTTCTGCAATGTAGTAGTGAATTCTGATTCTCTACTAGAATGAGTTTGAATCGCCTCTCAGCCTGCTTTATGATTCTGTACTGCTTAACCAAACTAGATCAAGCTATAGAGGGGCACTGAGGAGGTGGAAGTAGAAACTGATGTTGCTAGAGCTGGATCCAGTGACTCCGCTACGATGACAGCCATCCACTGACCTGTTGCTAAAAGAAAGCCCTTGGTGCATCCAAGGAGTTTTACTGCTTTTTCCCCAACTCCCCATGGTAGGGACATCATACATTTGAAAGAGATCTCATACGTCTGAGGCTCTGGCATGGTATGCAATGCCCTCAGTGTGTGAAGCCTGGTGTTTTGGGGCTCCAGTGGTCAAAGGGATCCCGTCAGAATTTGTAAGGCTTGTGACAAAAAAACCAAATCTCGCTCTAGAACCATTTCCAAAAGGTGCTGGTTTTAATGTTTCCTCTGTGAATAGCTAAGTATTTTAAAGCCTATGGATAACTTAGTTATCTGGAGTACATCTGCTACACCTGGATGGAGATGACATCCAACTGTTGAATTATGAAATGAAGTCCTTCTGGTGTTGTCAGAAGTATTAACTGGGAATGCAGCTCTCATGGTGCTGGTTTGCGCCACCTGACGGTAGATAATCCCAAGCTTTCAGGACTTGAATCCAGGGGATTGGAATTGCATTTGCTTCAAATCATGTTTGTGCAGAGGTCACTTTCAGTCACTGGCTCTGGCCTCTGCAACACTTCCTGGGCATAGATGTTGTGTTACGAGGTCTCACCTCTGAAGAGTGACTGATCTGCTTTACCTGATACACCTCAAGCTTTCACCCTCTGCAGAACTTCTCAGCAGGGTCAGTGTGCCCTTTCCCAGATCTCCATCTGGTGGCCGTTCTGCCTTGTACTCTTTTGTATTGTGTGTCCCAGACAGCTGAAGAAGTAGTCTTCCGTAAAGTCTGCCTTTCTGTTGGAAATTACTTGCTCTTTACCTTGCATTGTGTAAGAAAACCAGTAAATGGTTACAAGCTATTCCATGCCTAAGCTTACTTAGGCCGTCAAGATGCTCTCCCCCAACGTTGTGTCTCTGCTGTGGTAGGACTCCTGGTCCCCTCAGCGGAGTTGCCATTCTCTAGCTCATAGCTCCTCCCTCAAATCTTGCGCAGAGCGCAATACTGTGCATTTGGTGCCCTTCAACTTTGGCTCCTCTGGGAATCAGTGGGTACCTTCCTCTTAAGATGGTCCTTTCTTAGGTTATTTTTTTAAAATGTCAGTGTAAAGACTTTTTTCTTTCAAGGAAAATTCCCCCCCTTTTTTTTCCCCCGTTCCTATTGCAAAATGTGCTCAGAGTGAGTCTCTTAGGCTTTTACCTTGCCGTTGTTTTTTAAGTACTCCTGGTCGAAAGGGAAGCATCATGGAAAATGAGGAGTCATTAATGTAGGTCTGGAAGAGACATGACACCGGTCTTGATAAAACAGATAGCTGCTTCCGCATCCACGGAGGCTTTCAATAATACATCAGTTTATAAAATCGGCCAAAATTCCTGTTTTGCAACAGGCTTTCCAGATTGGGAAAACAAGTGTACTAATGGCTGCTATTGACAGTAAGAGCAATGCTATTTATACTTTTGCTTTATTTTCCTAAAGTTTACGGGTGTCAAATATCATTCCAGCTTAAGGGAGAAGGAACAAATTAAAATCTAATTAGGCAGGTCATTCAAATCCCAAACAAACACAGTGCTCCTTATTTCTAATGGAACAAGATCTTAACTTTAATCAGTCTCAATTCCCATGAGTCCTCTTCCTTAGAGTTGGATTTATTTTCCTATTGTTCTTCTTATGCTTTGCTGGGTAGAGATTTGCACCTCTCTCTAGGGACATTGTAGCAGGTAAGTCTAGAGGTGTGAGAAGGGCCCAGAATTTCTGATGAGCAAACGTCTACCAGGACAGCAGTTCTGCTTTCCCTGGCAGCTTGTTAGGGACGGTTGTGAAAGAGATGTTTGTTTGCACCTTTGTGCGCAACCAGGGCTGTTTTAGAGATCAAAGAGGGCTTGGGTTGATTCTGACCTTCGTGTTTGGGCAGTTAGAGGGGGAGTTTGCTGTTCTCCCTTGCAAAAAAGCGATCGGACAGAATTTCACATCAGAGTTGCCTGGGGAGAGCGTGGCAGGGGTTTGTCTCTGGAGTAAACCTGTACGGAGTATCTTGTTCTTATTTCTGCATCTGTCCACAGTGGGTAAAAATCTGCGCTTGCGTCTGTGGTATTGCTTGTGCCATGGCACCGCTTTGTCTAACATGAAACAAACTGTTGATGGCTTATGCTCCCGATTGAAAAGACAAAAACATTTCACCCAGCTGCTTCTTGCAGCCTTTGTTTTTGGATACAAAGAGCAATGAGGAAGAACCCAGCATAGACCATCACCTTGAGGTCGTGAAGTAATTCATGTTTCGATTCAGCCTTTCAAGCTTCAGAGCTTCTCAAACCGTCCTCTCAGAAGCAGAAGTCTGACCCAGAAAATTTGTGCCCTTCTTTGCATTCAGAACTAATCCTTTCTGATCCCGCAAAGCAAGTCTGGTTTGATCTTGGGCTGTGACCATTAACAACTTCTTATATCTAGCTGAGCTGGGAATAATTGAGCGGAGCGCAAGAATCCTGTTTTAGAAGCAAAAGTTGGTAACGCTGACTTCACAAAACCACAGGAACCAGCTTTATAGATTCCTAAAACGCATAGCTTCGTTTCTCCGCTTTCCTCAAGCCATTGAGCTCTCTGCGCAAGGGCAGTCCGATTTGCCCGCGGACCGGTGCAGAACGTGCGAGTGAATGTAATGAGCGACATTCGCTATTTCCCGGTTATTTTCTTACGACTGGAAATAAAGGCACTGGTGATATTGGGCAACAGAAGTGAAAGCGGCTTTGTTTCTGTCCTTGAATTTCTGGTTGAAAGGTGTGCTGTCTAAAGATGCACCTCAGTCAGTCATACTTTGAAACCATGTAATGCCTACTCTTGTTTTTTTTATCCATTTAAAGAGAACGGCTGTAGGTGGTTGGCGGTGGTTAGGAGTTTGCTGCTCCGAAGCACGGCGTGCCCGGGGACGGTAGGGCAGCTGTATGTCGATGCGCGTGTTTTTAGCACTATATTGCTTTGTAGGACAAACCCCCGCGGCAGAGGGAGGCTGGCGTTAGCTGCTATGACCCTTGCTTTATTTTTATGTGTGTGGCTTGTGTTTTCACGTTTACTTGGTCCTCGGTGGGATTAAAAAACTGATCTCTACCAATAGGACGCTTGCGCCAGCCGCTTTCTGAGAAGCCTGGAACCTCGTCGTGTTGGGAAACCCCGCTAAGAGAGGGGCTGAGCACAGCCGTGTCCCGAGCCGCCGCCCCAGCCCTCCTCGGGGGGAGCCTCTCCCTCGCCCTGCACGGCGGGGGTCCCGCGTGGAGGCGGGGCAGCGGGACACCCCTGGCCGCCCTGGCGACGGGCGCTGCTCCCCGCCGGGGAATGCGCTGTCCCGGCCCCGCTGACAGGAGCCGCCGCTGCCGCCGCCGGGCCGGGGTGGGGTTGGGGGGCGGCCCCGGCCGGGCCCCGCCGCCCAGCAGGAAGTGGGAGCGCGGCGGCAGCCGGCCAGGCCCGGGCTGAGCCCGCCCGGGAGCCCGGCGGCGCGGAGCCCCAGGCGTGTGGCGGTGCGGGGCGGCGCGGAGCCCCAGGCGTGTGGCGGTGCGGGGCGGCGCGGAGCCCCAGGTGTGTGGCGGTGCGGGGCGGAGGGGAGGCGGCCCGGGGGCAGGGCGCCGAGGGGGGCTGTGGGCGCGCATCTCCCTGCCTGCCTGGGGGTCAGCTCTTCCACCTCTGTCTAAAACTGCGGGTAGTGTAACACTCCACAGGTGGAGCCGGGAGGCGGAGGGGATCGTTGAAAAGCGCTTTAAATAATGTATGGGTATTTAACGTGATCATTTCATGCAAATAGTAAGCAGTACTTGTGTTACTGCCTCCTTAGCACAGGTCTGTTCCCTTGATCAATATGGATTGTGGCTGAGGCACATTTTCCAGTGTGGCGTCTCTTTTTTTAAGATCGCTAGTATTGCTCTCTGTTAAATCCCAGAACCTTACTTCCTTTCTCTCTTTTCTTTTTTTTCTTTTGAGCCCTTTACAGCCAAAGTGAACTTTGAAACTAGTTGCTTGCATTGCTGATACGAGTTTGTCGTGCTACTCTCACTTCCTGACTTTCCTGACGATCTGAGGGAACTTATATCCCAATAGCTGTGAGAATTCATCGGGCAGGGCAGAGAGGTTATAGAGAAGAAGAAGAGTAGCTAGTGATGAGTCAAGGTAACCCTGAGCACAAGCAACTGTTTTATGTGAGGGGGGTTCTGGTGTCGTTCCAAAGGGAGGACCTCCCGTCCCACCTTGGCAAAGGGGACAGTTGGCTGACCCAGACACCGCTGGCTGTGGTGACTGAAACGCTAGCCTCGCACCATGTGTAAAGCGCTCTGAGCATCCTGAGGAGACAGGCATGTATCTATTAAGCAGTTTGTCTGAGATCAAAGAGGGAGTCCCTGGCTGTCTACTAGTTACTGGTCTTCTGCCGTATCGAGTGAAATTCAAGAGGGAGCTACCTTGACGATATCCGTGAAAACACCAAGTGACATGTGAAGAAGCAAGTAGTGGCTACAAGTGTGTGTTTTCTTGAAATAACAGTTTTTCTCATGTCTGATATTATTGGTTGAACAGTGATGGGTTGGGAATACGGAGTACACGGGAGTACGGTTCCCCAAAATGCTGAAATCCAATCTTGAAATGTGATGCCTAAATGCTTTCAGTCCTTGTCAGAATTGAGGTTAAAGGCTGTGGCGTAATTCAAACTTCTTACTGTTTTACCTCCTGTGCCTTACTGTCCCATACCGTAGTTCTTGACTAGCTTGCTTTCTTTCAGAGGCTGACCAAGCAGGAATTCTGGCAGCTGGTGCACCAGAGCTATGGCTCTGAGCTGGGCCTGAACAGCGAGGAGATGGAGAGCTTCCACTCGTCGTCTGAGGACAACGGGCAGCCTCGGTAAGGAGAGGCTCTAAAGCTTATTGAAATACTCAGGGAGAAGCAGTCCTCTTTTTCTTAAAAACTCTTTTTCCGAAGTGCTGCTGTAGCCTTACCAGAAAGGTTAAGCCTATAGTAAAAGGATGCGAAGAACTGAACAGCATACACTGAGCACGCATAAAAACTTAATTGTGTTCATTGTCTAAAATAGTAGGGGCACAGCTGAGGTCCCTTAGAAGTGGGAGATAGGAAGACCTTGTTCTCCCTGGATCTGCTTTGGGATATCAGCAGGATAGCTTCAATAGCAACATTTTCTCATGATGGTATCTAGTTAGGATCTGTATGCCCTTCAACAATATGGAAGGGCTGTACGGAATGGAGCTGTATATGATGTTCAGACACTTTTTCCTCTCCTCTATGGAGACTGAAACACTTGTTTTTTCTTTGTTCTCCTGATGTCTGAGGTCTTAGCTTATTTTTGTGTTGTCCTCAGCTTGAATTATGAAGCTGGAATAATCTAACTGTTATGTGGATTTTTTTTAAACAGTTGCCTTGATTTTTTTTTTTTTTTTTTTGGAGCAAATGTGAACTAACTTAGGAACCGCCAGTGTCAATCTAATAACGGGGCTTTAATTTTTGTGTCTGTACGTAAATAAGGATGGCTCTACAGAACTGAGCAATGTAATTTGTGTCTCTTTTCAGTCTTGTGTTATCTGAGTATGTTTGTTAGGGGAAAAAAAAAATACCTTGCATTCACTGCAAGCTTCAAAAGATATCCTATTAAATACTTCCTGGGTTTTTTTCCTGTAAAAAATGCACTACTTTGCAACTCTGGAATAAGGGATGCAGGAAAAAAAATTGTCTCAAACTTTCTTAAAACATTTTCTTTGCAAATTTGTTTTAAGCTATCTCTCTTTCTGCTTTTCCTACAGCACTCACTTTCTGTCTGATTGACCAGTGCTTGGTTTTACTAACTTTGTGGTCAGAAGCTGAATCTTCTAGAGGGGTGGCTAGGGTGAAGAAAATGATTTGAGAGATTAATGAGCTGGATGTAGGACAAAGGAGTTGGTAGTTTTTAATATTAGGTGAACAGCCATGGTTTGAATGCAAAAATCACACATGAGAAGCTTTCTCAGATTTTTCAGCACTTGTTTTCCCCAAAGATATCTTCTTTTTTTGCTTTGGACAGATCCAGCGTTTGTGATGATTCTGGAGAAAGGGATGAAAAACTACCTAAAATGATTGGCTTAGTTCGGGAACCCACGCTTCAAACAGAAGGAGAGTCACTCAACAGCCACGCGTTGCCAGGAGTAAGTGCTGACACAGCCTTTCTTACTATTTGTAATTGATAAGCATATATGCTTAACTTGTATATCTGTAAGCACATATCTGTAGTGCATGGGGATTGTAACTTCTAAAGAAGCCTGTGAGAATTCATGGTAATCTAGAAGGCTTTCACATCAGAAATTTAATAATAATCTCTTCAGGTTTCAAGAATCTCCCTTTAATTTGGAAATGAACAAACGTCTGTATAAGAGACTGTTGTTGGGGGTTTCAGCAATCTCCTATCACTGACTCGCTGCATAACCTGGCTAGAACGCTGGAGCTTATGCCTTGGTCTTTCCGGCTGTAAAACCAAAATTAACCATGTTTTATTCACCTTCCTAAGGACCATGTGCATTTTTATGCAAGTGCCTTTATGAAAGTAATGCCTTTTCACTTCCGATGCTTTCTTGCTTGTGCTATCTGTCATTAAAATATCTACTCTTATAGTGCTCTCTCTCCTATACATGAGGTTTATTAGAGGGTAGTTGTGCTGTGTTATCCATGCCTTCAAAGGTCAGTTAGTCTGCTGCTGTGAATACATTAAATCTTTTTTTATTTAGATTTGTGGAAATGTTTCGGAAGGAGGCGGGGGGGGAACCACACTTGATATAATAAAGATGAGTTTTCCCTTAATGCCTTGGGTTAATACAACTGAACAAGCATGGGTGCTTCACTCGTGATGTCGTATGAATTTGTGAATGTATTTGGCTGGCTGGGAGGGCAAGCGCATTAGTAGTGGTATCTGAGGTGTGCCCAGTGTCTAACACGGTTGCTGGGACTCCTGTCTGTAGTTGTAGTCCCGACAGATTACAGACCTTTTCTCTTGATTAATGGATACTCCAAGGGAAAGATCTTGGAAAAGCAAATAAAGCACTAAAGCGTTTCTTACAAACTTTGCTAGGGTTGGGTACCTAATTGCTGTTTTGCTCTGGAAAATTTGGGGAGGGAAGAAAGGAGATGCTTTTTACTATGATATAAGTCTTCTGGATTTTGTCACTTGCTAAAACTGATCTGCAGGTTAAGCAGACTTTAAGTAGTTTTGCTGAAATCCAAGTTAATGGCTAGAGACTCATACCCAGCAAACAATACTGGTATTTGTTTGTCAGATGTGAAAAGCTTAGTTAATCGGATGATGGGTATCCCTCATGGAAATCCTAAACACGATCTTTGGAGAGCCGTATGGGAGGCCTGTGGATGCTGCTGGAATTTGGGCTCTTTAGGATAACTAAAAATCTACCCAGGTAGCCTTGGTTTGGACTTGTAGGTCTTACTTGCACAAGAGCAAGCCATTTAAAAGCAATTGCTTTGCCTGGAAAAGAAGTGTTTTGTTTTGCTACTGTGTGCCACACCTAGAGATGTCTCTGGCAGGTGCTAAATCTAACTGGGCACCTTGGTAAGCAGCAATGCCTAGGGATTTGGTTTGTACGCAAGGAAAAATGCTAGGATTCTCCCTTGAATAAACTGGTTTTTAAGAGTCCTTTAATTATAGTGTAAAAGTGCAGTGTTGATGAATGTGTAACTAAACTGTTTAGCTTGCTGTATCAGTGTAAAATGTGTAACGATTGTGTTGAGCTGTATGTGTCACTTGGCACTTCTCAGGAATGCTGACGCACTCTCCACAGCCCCAGGATTACAGCCGATGTTGTAGAAGCACAGGGGCAATAGGAGGAGGCAGTAGTGCTTAGAATGTATTTATCAAAAGCCATGGCACTGATAACACAAAACAGGCTTAATCACCTTCCAAAGACTGGAGAGAAACAGACTTAACCCCTTCTTTCCTGCTCTGATACGCAAAGTAAGTCCCAAAGCTCTCTTCAGAGGGAGATCCAAAATGATGGAGGTGTTAGCTATAGTTCTTGGCCTGTCTTGGAAAAAAATATTGTCGATAGCTGTCCATAGTTGGTTAAAGAAAGTCCACGTGTAACAGCAGTCATGGCACGTGTGTTCACAATGTGGGAACCACTGTATTGCCTGTCTGAATCAACCATCTTCTTCCCTCCACCCCTTGTAGGAAGACTGTAGAGCCTTCCAGTCCCGGAGCCTGCTGTTCACAGGTTGAAAAAACTGAAAAGCCTTGGCGCAGAATGTAGCAGTATTGGACTAGCTCAGGAGATAAATGTACATAAGGAAGAAATTATACATCTTTAATTCCAGCTGACAGATCTTAAAATCATTATTCTTGGGGGGGGGGAGAAACAAGAAAACTGTGTTTGAGTTGATCAGTTATTCCAAAAGCCTCACCATGAATTTCCTCTTCCCTGACATCACGAAAGGCTTTTTTGTAGGAGCTGTTGCTCCAGTCTTCTGACTTTTCCCGCTCTGCGTATGGCATAGTGGGGCTGCTCTTATGCCGCTGGTGGGAGCTCCACCTGTTCACCAGATCCCTAATCTTCATCAAAATGCTATGAGGGCGCCTTGGATTTGTGCTGGATCTGTGTCAGTTTTTAGACTGTTTAACCACAACTAGCTCCTTTCTGTCTTCCATCTGTATTGGTAGAATATTTCTGATATTGAAATGTTGGTTCTGTCCTAGTTCCTGTTGTGTAACTGAGAATAACTTCAGGCATGGCTCCTTTCAGTAGGAGCATTTGTTAATTGGTCTGCTTTTCTGAAGCAGTCTTCCTTTCTTTTGACCTTGAGAGAGTATTTTTGCCTGCTTCTATTGCAGTCAAATTCATGCCTGTCTCTTGTTTTCTAGCCACCCACCTTCTACTAATGGCTTTCAGCTGCACAAAAAAGATGGTCTTTATTTTGAAAAAAGCCAAGAAGTACAGGAAGCACATGATGACTATTCAAGTAGTGGCTGCGCTTGCTTTTTTGAGTCAGTGCTGAATAATCTTTAGGGATGATGGTATTGCAGATGAATCGGAACTACAGGAGGAGGCCTGACCTTATCTATTATGGTCCATGTACTACTGCATGTGGGGGGGCTGTGACACTGTTGATCCCAGCTGTTCCACTGGAGGCAATGGGAGCTTTGAGGAGAGGTTTAGAATGAAAACTATGATTCGCAGCTATAGCCAAGCTTTTTGGGTGGCATTCTGAGATGTACAAACCTTCTTGAAGTGTGCAATGGCATGTAAGCTTAGCCGCCAGTTACTCTAGTTTAGGGTTAAGAGCTGCATCATTGATTCAGTGACTGATGTTTTGGGGGATACCCTGCTTATGTATTGGAGATGGCAAATGATACTCCACTGCTTTGGTCCTGAGAAGTAACATTTTATAGGTGGGATGGCTCTAGACAGTGTTTTAAAACTTTTTTTTTTTTTTTGTCAAAGGCTAATGGAGCCCTACAAAATAAGACGACCTTTCAAATATATAATTGGGATGATCTAATCTTGCTGAAAAAGGGAGGCCCTGCCTATTTCACTGTGCTTCCCTTCAGGATTGTTGAACCCCTTGCTAAACCGGCGGGAAAAAACTAACCTGATTAATAAAAAGTAAATAATCTGTGTTAAGCTAATGAATTTAGTTAGTATTGATGCAGAGAAGGGGACCAAACCATGCAGGTGGGTGCAAGGGGCTGGGATTGGGAGTAAACTGTCCCTTTTAAGGCAGCTCTAGGTATGACAGTACAGATGAGTCAGTCTGTCCCTTGTTACCAGGGTAAAGTGAAAGCCTGAAATAAAGAGGAAGAGAGGTTGGCTGGCGTAGGGGAACGAGGCAGAAATTAGTGCTTGACTATGTGGTAACTGAGCAGTTAGAACTTGTGGCTTCCTTTATATGGCTTTCTTCTTTGAAAGTAACTTTCTCTTTCTTAAGTGGTCTGTGATTACTGATGCATTTTTTTCTCTTGGTTGTTTCAGGTGGAGGAGTCCCCAAGTGAGAAGCAAATAAAGAAGAGCCCTCTTCCATCTTCAGAAAGAAAACCTGTTAAGCTAGTCAGGAGCAGGTCTTTAGAAAAATCCTTGGATCTGAATGAGAATGAAAATCTTCCAGAGAAGAGCAGTGCCTCAGATAGTGAAGAAGGTAAATATCTTAACAACTGGGATCTGTAAGAGAACCTGACTCTGGTCTTCTATCTCACTTGTGGAGCAAGTTAGAGAACTTTCTGTTCTTAGGAAACTTGTTTGCTCATTTGTTTCACAGAATTGCAGCAAAAACATCTTTGTATCTTACTTAGTTTCTGGGGAGAAAAAAAGTCGTTGTTGGGGGGTGCTTAGAACGAAAACAAATTGTGGTTTTGCTTTTTTTCCTTTGGTGGGTAAAGAGTTGCTAACAGCTTAAACTAAAAAAAAAAATTCTTGGCAATGTGGTGGTATTTGTTCACTTTATATGCTCTCACAGGTATTAAAATATTTTTCTTTCCTTTGTTTTCACTTCTTGGGAACTGAGGGGAAACATTTCAGACTGTTCTCCAGTTTCTGAAAGATTCTCTCGCCCTCCCCACCCTGCCTTCTTTACACTTCTACTTTCTGAAGGCATATGGGCTTCAATGTGGTTGATGGAGTAAACTGAGGAACTCGCTGGAAGTCCAGACAAGACAACTTCCCAGCTTTCAGGAGTGTATTGTGCATATTCTGAATCTGGTCTGAAGATGAAAAACCTTAACGTGTATCTTGGAAAAGCTTATACTTTGTGTGCCCACAGAGTTAGTATCTTAATGGATCCTTATATACCGTCCTCATAACTCATACCTCATTACCCAGTACAAGATGAGAAGAAACTTGGATATCACAGTGGTGTAGAGATGGTAACTTGGCTGTTACATGTTTCCTTTTGGTTTTGTTATGTCCTGGGAGGAAAGTAAGGCCAGAGCGTGCCTTCTACCCAGGCTGGATGACAGTGAGACATGTGCTGAGGTCTGTGGGTGCTTGTTCTGTGGTCCCACAGTAGCCACTGACAAGTTCTTGCTCTCCAAGGTGAGCTTTCCACTTACTGTGGGGAACTTTTCTGTGCCAAAGGGCCGTAGCTGTTCAAACAGCTCACTGAAGTTGTGGTGGAAGTTCTGTTAAATATCCCAATCTTGGACTCTGTAAATGCCTTTAAAACAAGGTGTGCACAACGTGGATTGGTTCCAAAGTTGTATGGTGGTGTGCAAATGAAGGACAGAAAAGCTCAACAGCAGCAGCGTGCTGAGTAGCAGCTGAATATTTCTTTCATAGGCAAAGGCGTAACTTACTTTCATCACCTGTTGGCAGGAATAGAACAGTTCAGTTAATTGAGGCCTGTTCTTAATCTGGCTGAGAAACTTTGCATCTCATCCTTTCGAACAGAGTTGGCAACTGAGGTTGCTTGCAGGTTATCGTTATGTTGTGATCCCTGAGGTGTCCAGGAAAGCTTTCAAAGTCATGGGTTGAATTGGCCGCCTGCAAGTTGGGATTGTTGCCTGAAGATGTACTTTATATTTAACTAACTTTCCTTTTGCTCACCCACTCTGCTTCTGTGTTTGCTTGAGTTCAGACTCAACCTGAGGCACGTCAGGTTGTATCATTTTTGTGAATATACCTACTTGAACAGGCTGCTGTTTATGCTGTACTCCTACACACTTAACAAGCTTCACAAATTGTCTACTCCATCACAGGTGTATCTCTTAAAGCAGCAGAAAGTTTTGACCTTTGGATGTTTTAGATATCTTGTAGCTTTCCTGTCCTCTTAGTATGACATCTCTCTTCTGTCTCTGGATTTTATTTTTTTTTATGGCAAAGGTCTCCAGTGAAACTGATGGAAAATAGTCATGTTGTCTTTCATGCTGCTGTTTGCCTAAACAATAGCAGTAAATACTCCCTGTCATCCCTGCATTGGTGGTGTTGAGTAAATAGAGTATATTAAACTGGAGATGTCTCTTTAAAAGAGAGCTGACTTCATGCTGCTTTTCTTATTTAGACTCCCTCCCCCAAGACTAGTCTCTTTTTATTCAGAGCAGGATTTTCTAGTCCCACAACATTAATCTTTTCTCCCAGATTCCCTTCTTCATGCTTAGAATTTTTTCTTCTGTTTCTCTCTCTCTTTTCTATTGCAGTTGCCCCATACTCTTACAAGGTGAATTCCTTCATGCAAACGAAACTAGCTTTCCCACATGGCAAAGGTTTACCCATGCGATTAATCTCTCTTGTGTCCTCTGGCTCATACGCAGGCTGCCTATGGAGGTGTCCTGGCAAATAAGGTGAGGGGCAAGCTCAAGACTTGTTCTCCAACTCTGGGTCCACCTGACATCCAAAGCTGGAATGCCAGAGCCTTGGCAACACTAGTTCCCTTGCCCTGAGCAATTCTCACATCGCTTACTGGGGGATGGGGGGGTGTGAGTCTCGCTGTGCACCACTGGCCTGCTGACCTGCATCATGGTGCTTTTCTTCAGTTTCATAAATTGGAGTATAAATCTCAAGCCATGACAAACTTTTGGCGAAGCTGAAAATTAATATTGCAGTCTTGATTCCAAATTTCAGAAATCAAATTGTAGTTCAAGCATGGAATATATATTTCCAAAATAGAGCCAGGAGATTCTGAAATTCCTCAGATGACTCTTTTGTATGTAGGGTTTCTGTATGCAACAACCTTGTTCAGCAGCATAAAATACTTCAAAGAAAGAAGAGGGAAGCAGGAAATTGGAAAAGTCTTTTCTGTTAGAAAGCTTTACTGTTATGGGGACATCATACATTTCTGATCTTGCATAACTTGACAGACTTACTGTATTGTTTCTGTTTGTGCTAATAACCACCTTAAATGCGTGGGCTGCTTGCACTGTAGTGCTGCGAGATGGGCACAGTGGTGGCTTCGCTTTTCTTGCAGATAGGGATATACGGGGCAGAAAATGATTGAAATACAGGGTGGTTGAAAGTAGTTCAGCCCTGGGTGTTGTTCTCCCCAACCCCCCGACCCTGATATGAAATTCTGGATATACAATTTATGTCAGGAAGAGTAGCCCTGTTATCTTGTTGGCATTTTAATCAAAATACTGCAAACAAGTATTTTGAATATATAACTACCCATTATTTGTTGCTTTGGGGTATGGAGGATATATGTTTGAGTTATCTAAAGGCAAAAGGTATAAGGTGGTGGTTTTTTTTTTTTTTTTATCTTGTGAACAGGAAAAAGCCAGCATTTTCACAGTGCTTATGCAGTACCTCCCCAAGTTAATTTTGTCCTTAGGCTTTTAAAGTATAGGAGAGCTGTTTGATAATGGTTAATATTGCTGATGCAGTCTTTAAATAGATGGTGTCTGGAACATGTTCACTCTAGGAATTGTTTTTATTGACTTGATTTCAGGTGTATCTGGTTAAAGGCTCCTACCTGCATATTCTTCACGCACTGTGCATTTTTTTCCCCATCTGTAGTGGCATAGAAATGCTCAACAGTGCCAAGATTTGCATATATACATTTTTTTTTCCTCCCGATCCTCCCCCAACTCCATGGAGTGGAAAAACCAGCTGCCTTATTAATTTGTTTGATACCCTCTGCTCTTAGCGGTTCAGCTTTCTCAGTTTGCTTGTGGTGTGTGTTTAACTTTGAGCTCTTGGTTGTTAACGGGGAATTTAAGAACCATTTTTCTCTGCCCCCGTTTCCCCCCTCCAGTTTTCTGTCTCTTCTTGCACTGTAGATGTTTTCAAACCTCTGCAATCACTGCTGCATAATGGTATTATATTCAAACGTTATGTCACAGCTTGCCTTGCAGTGATGAAAATGACCTTATGAAGTGGAAGGCAGTAGTGGGGGAGGGAACAGACTTGCTGTCTTCATGCTGAACCAGGACACTCTGGGTAATACATTTGCTTCTGGATTTTTGGGTCCCTAGGGATCCTAACCTAAAGTCGGAATAATCTCATGTTCTCTTATCAGACAGTACCTCCAATTCATCTAGAAATGTATTCAGGCTAAGAGAGTTAGAGGTTGATAATTGCATACTGCGCAGGGGTTAGAACAGCATTAAAAGTTAAGGAGTTAAATTGATATCTAGATACCTGCACAAAACATTTTGCTCATAAACAGTATTTCTAAGCCAGTCCTAGGTGAAATGCTTGATGTTGCTCTAGTATTGAGATAAATAAAAGGCAGGTAGGTTTACCTGTGTGAGTTAAAACAAACAAAAGAAAACAGTAGACAAACATGCATATTCATTTGTAGCAGAGACGAGTGGTTAAAGTTTTCTATTCTGTTAAAATTGCAAGTGTGTACACTGTACGCTTATTCTCTGCTGTGCTACTGTTTCTGCTTACTGCTTCATCTAGGATTTCTACAGATAAACTCTGAGAAGCCCAGATGGAAGTGAGTTGAAGCTTGTCAGGCTCTTGGTGTATGCAGCGACTTGCTTCCACAGGTGTGGAATTCGCAGCAGCGTTCATACATGCACCTTCCAGACCTACCATCTGAAAGATTTCCAGGCTTTCTGGAAAACAGCTGTTTGAATCCTAGCATCTGAAGTGGCTGATGGGCCTGATATATCAACCCAGTTACAGCCTGGATTTTCTGAAAATACTGCTTTATGTGATAACACCATTTTTTTAAAATTTGGTTGGTTGTTCTGAGAGGGATTATAAGTAAAAACGTATTTCTCAATAGATACTCTCATGCACTTGGCACTTCATTGACTATTCCTTATTAGACACATGACTAGATAGAAATAGTGTACGTAAATCAACTAACAGGAAACTTTGTAGAGACCCATGGGTGCTCTTGCTTAAGACTCAGTACAAGGAGGACAGACTTCATGCTTGAAGAGTAAAATATCTCAGTAGCAAGGTCTGCACCGTAAGGTAATAATGCATGGGCTTTGTGCATATCAGAAGTTGCTGTGGCTTACCAAATTACCTCACATCAGCAGAAACCTAGTAGCTGTCCTCAGGCATTGCAGGTGACCATAAAGTTGCGTTGTTTAGCTAAGCTTTGCTGGGGCAAAGGTAACTTGTATTATCTTGTATTTGCTAAGACATATACAAATAGCTGTCAAAGCTTATCTGATGCATGGTGACTTGATCATGTGTGTGGGCCTTTGTATTTTTTTTTTTTTTTTTTTAGTGGGAGCAGATTCCTTGGGCATGTCAAAGTCCAGCTGAGTAAGACTCAACCAGAGTAACTAGGTTTGAATTACCTGTGTCTGACTCCATGCATGTTAGCTGATGTGCAGTAGGCAAGGAGATGTCAACATCAATGCCTGAAGCTTCCTCCCTCTGAGCAAAAGAGGGGATGTGGGGAGCGCACTCTGAAAGGAAAGGTCTGTAACGATGAGGTTTTGTTAGCTGAGGTCAAACTTACACTTCACTCGGACTGCATTTTGCTGGAATTAGGCTCAGCTCTGAGAGGAAATACTGTGAACATAAGCTGAAAACCCAGGCTGAATTTCTGGCTTCCCACAGAATGTTTCAGCACAGCAGAATCTGTCTTCTAGCGTGTAACGACTGCATGTTGGCTGGTTAAATAGTCCTCTTAAAAATGTGTGCTTGCTTTCTGTCCCACCTTGCAATTGTATAGACATTGCATAAGCAGAACATGTGGGAAGGAAATCCATCTCTTGCTCATCACAAAAATATTGCACTCATGCTTTGCTTTTGGGGTCCTACATTAAAACCTGATTAGGTCAAAGAGAACTTTTTTGGAGGCAGATGTGTAACAGGGACTTTTAGCAGGCTAGAAGCAGCACGAGAGCAGAAGTCTGCTCAGAGTCAGAATTGGATTTCTCTGGGGACTGTTGCGGTGTTTAGTTGCTGCATTTGCATTTATCAATACTGACTGCTCCCAAGCAGCAATGTTTTAAGTGTTGTAACCTTAGCCTATAGGCAGCTTGTGAACTATAGCTTGATATCCAAGCTACCTTTGCATGGGTGGCTGGCGCTGACCTTTGCTAGCTCTGAGCATTCGTTTGTATTGGTTGAAAGGTTAGGCATCCTGACTTGGGTCTTGCTTCTGCAAGATTTGCTTTCAGGCTTTTTGTTTCGTTTTGGTGATGTGTGGGGGTGGGTTTTTCTGTTTGGTTTTTTTGGTAATTATAGCTCAGGATGGACTTGTTTCTAAAGCATAAGCAGATTGAGTTGGGGTTGGCATAGGAAACTGCTTGCCCTCCAGGATTATAATTTTATCCCTTATTTCTTGCAAGAGTGGCTGAGACAACCACAAAGCTGAGTCATGCCAGCAACCAACAAGAAGCAGAAATAGCAAAGATCAGTGCTGCAGCCACAGAACGCCACTGGGCGCTCGGTGGCGGTTTTGAAATAGGGGACGGTGATTAAGCACCTTGGTGCACTTTTCAGGACTGCAAACTGGAGCAGGGTACCTCTTGCATTCCTCTTATAAATAGGTATGGAGGGAGGAACAGTTTGAGGAACTGTTTGGGAGGCTGTCCCTGGTCTCTTAGACTGTGGACACTACCAGCATTACAGATGTTAAAAGCAGAATTCTGAAACTAGCCACAAGTAAGAAGAAAGCTAGGACGGTTTCGCTGTCCTGCTTGCTATGCATGTGTCCTTTTTACAGTAGACACACATTAATGAAGATCATGCTAACTTTTTGTCTTCCCCAATGTTTCCTGTAGGATTAATAGAATACTGAAGGCAAAACTAAAGGGATGGGACCTTGTGATGTTGATTTATCAATTTATGTTTGCACAGGGAAATGGGGGGCAGGGGGCTGGAAAAGCAACTCTGGACTTTGCTTCTGAAGGCAGCCTACCTACCAAATCATGTGCTGTCAATACTGGGTTTCTGAGAGTGAGAAACAAATGCTGATGCAAGCTTGGGAAGGATTTGAGCTGTAATAAAGCATAGAATATTCTAAAGTTCCCTCATAATATTGCTCTTTTCTTAACTTGATCTCTCTTCCTTTCTTTAGCGGTGAAGGAGACTGTGTCTGAGAATGAGCTCTATGGGAGACTTTTTATAAACAGAGTTTTCCACATCACTGCAGACAAGATGTTTGAAATCCTTTTCACCAATTCTCACTTTATGCAGAGGTTTCTCAATTCCAGGAGTATAGTAGGTAATATACTCTTCTCCCTTCTGTCCATGTTGCAAACTATCCTGAAAATTTCAGCCTCTGAGAAATGTTAAATAGGGCTAGGTTGAATTTTAAGTTTCTTCTTGCTTTAAAAGAATTTTGAAGCTTTGAAGTTTTACTATATGAGAGGATATTTAAAGCTGGCATGTTGTAGATCAGTCACATTTTGGAGTAAAAAAACCTCATTTCAGTGCACCAGAAAATGGCACCTTAATGCCTGAATTTTGGGTAGGCTATTAAGTTGATGCATTCTGTGGGGTATTTCTGATTACATTGTGTCCCAGAAATAGTGAAATGTGTACGGCTGGCACACAGGCAAAATCATCGCATCCTCCCAAATGATACTCACAGGCTTTAATTTTCTGGATGAGTAAATTTTATTCACTGAGATCATAACAACAGAAAATTAAGTCAAAAAGGGTAATATTTATTCAGCTTGGAAGGCAAAATGGCAAAAGCTTTTGATAATGCTAAGTGAATCTATTCAACTTTAAGCAGATGGGAAATGACATATTTTCATTTAATTGCTTGCTCTTCTCCCCACCCTCAAGTCTCTCTTTCAGTAGACTCAGGTTCAGCTACTTAGTGCCTTACCTTTGTTCATCACTGAACTACAATTTTCCCTTTTCCTGCAAAAACCACAACCATTTGGAATCAATTTTCTGTCTCTCTCTCTCCACCGCTGCTGTTAAACTGTGAAGATATGAAAGGGCAGAGGTAATGCCTTTTAGGTAATCTGCATGTGAGATTTTGCATAATTTCTCATCTAGACGCTGTATCAACCCCTTGGAACAGAGATTCCAGTGGCAATCAGTTGAGGACTTTGACGTACACTGTAACGATTAACAATCCGCTTTGCGGGAAGTTCACGACTGCAACTGAAAAGCAGGTACTGTCTGCGCGCGTGTGTCTGTCTGGTGCCCGTTAAAGCAAGGGAGAAGTCAACGCTACAGTCTGTCAGAGATCTGACCATGGATGAGAGCTCAGTGAGCTGCATGTGGATCTGCAGTTTAAACGCACCATCTCTAAGGGTAGCTTGCTGCCCCTCTCACTGTTAGTGAGCAGATGCTGATGAAATCGGAGAGGCTTTCTACCCTTACAGATGGCTGTAAATTTCTTCCACAGAGTCTGTGGGGAAAAGTGTTAACATCTCTTATGAATTGGGGGGGTGAAAAGATGCAATGAAATGCTTTCAGTGTCTGCTTCTGTGCTCTCCAGTATGAGAGATGGAAGGAGTCCAGCAAAAGGCCACTAAGGTGTTTAAGGGACTGGAGCATCTCAGATGAGGAATGGCTGAGAGCTGGGACTGTTCAGTCTGGAGAAGGTGGCAGCTCAGGGAGATCTTAAAACATATATAAGTATCTGAAGGGAGGGTGCAAAGAAGGCTGAGCTAGGCGTTCACCGCCACACCTTTCAGTAGTGCCCAGTGACAGGACCAGAGGCGATGGGCACAAACTGAAACACAGGTGGTTCCTCTGAACATCAGGAAACAGTTCTTTTACTGTGAGGGTGACAAAGCACTGGCACAGGTTGTCTATAGAGGTTGTTGTGGTGTCTCCTTCCTCGGAGATATTGGAAAGCCATCTGGAGATGGTCCTGGGCAACCAGCTCTAGATGGCCCTCCTTGAGCAGGGTTCTTGGACAAGATGACCACCAGAGGTGCCTTCCAATCTCAACCATTCTGTAATTCTGCTTTGGGAAAGGTCTCATAGGTCACGCTCAAAGAAGAGCTGTGGTCATGAGTCAGTGGCCAGCCTTGCATCTGGTACTTGAAATGGCAGCGGGGAGGTACTGCTGCTGATGCCCGTGTCTGCTCTAGCAGGAAGCATCTTCTCTTTCCCCACCCCATCCATACTTGCCACTCTTAACTGGTTTTTCTTGTGGCTGTCCAGGCTCTCTCCCTACTCTAGTTCACTTGGAGTTGGTTGATCTACCCTAAAGAATTCAGTCTGAAAGGGGAAAAAAAAAAAAATCGGGTACCATGAACATGCCTTTTCATTTTTGTCTTCTTTTATGGTAGATCCTGCATAAGCAGAGCCAGAAGGGTCAGTCTTATCAGGTGGATGCTGAGGTACTGACCCATGATGTCCCCTACCACGATTATTTCTACACTGTGAACAGATACTGCATCAGCCGCACATCCAGTCACAAGTGTCGGTTACGGTGAGCCTGAGTGGTGCACGGTGGGAGGGGAGAAGCCAAGGCCCGTTATGTTACAGGTTGATGAAGTGTGCTTATCAAAAGATCTGCCAACAGCATAGGGAAGGTCAGTTTCTCTTGAAGTTGGGGATCTCTTCTGAAAAATAAGCTTGGTTTATCTCTTGTCACATGTGCAGTGTATTTGGATCTCATTAATTCAGTGAGAAACGAATGTTGACTCCACGAGGTACAG
Source organism: Nipponia nippon (assembly GCF_047370975.1). Lineage (NCBI taxonomy): Eukaryota > Metazoa > Chordata > Aves > Pelecaniformes > Threskiornithidae > Nipponia > Nipponia nippon. The sequence goes on along the minus strand of NW_028262336.1, from coordinate 6,854,731 downwards.
AACTCATCTCCAAGACTGAACTGGGTTCTGACCAGCCTTGTGTTTTTGAGTACAGCTGTGTGAGTGGGGTAAATTGGAACTACCTGAGACGTTTTATTATAGAGTTTCCCAGATATCCTTGCTAAGGGAGGATGGTTGCACAGGAAGATGCAGGGAAGATAGAACATACCTACCTTTGCAGGGAGGGTAGTCAAGCGAATCAGACTTCATTATTAAACTCTGCCTAGATAGGGGAGCCTTGAAAGGCACTTTCCTTTCCTCTCCCATTTGTTGAAAACGCCTGAAGTGATCAAGTTCAACATTCGGTGCGTTTGTGTGACTTTCTGACTATGTAATCCTTGGTAGTTTTTGTGCTGTCTTTGGTAAGACCTTTTATCTCAAACTTCATCAGTACCCAGGAAAGGTCAGCAAGCCTGGATTTTATTCTGGCTTATCTCAGGCTATAAAAGTGCTGAAGACTCCCTCTCTGCTGGAAGGAGAAGGGAGGAAACGTCCTTTTAACAACTGTTCTGGATGATTTTTTTTTTCTTCCCCTGAGTGAGTCATTTTTCCTCTTTGAGGGCTGTATTTATTTTATCTGAGACACATGGTGGCCCTAGGGTAAGCAACCCTAGGTTTCAATATGGTGCAGAGAGCGTGCATGTATAGAACAGAAGGTGCATGGTGGTGTTACAGCTGGCTTTATTACACTGTGTTTAAAATGGCTCAAAAACTCTATTTGAAAGATCCTGTTTTGTTAGACTAGAAACACAGTGGGCTTACATTGATTTGGATCATTATTTGAAAATGTTGAAGAAAAAAAAAAAAAAACCAAACCAAAAAAACCCCAAAAATATATTCTAGGACATTCGGTGTTCTTGACTCAAACAAATCAAAATCACAGGCTATATTTTTGTCCTTTATGAAGATCTTTGGGATTCGTTCAGTTGTTAGAAGCAGCCCTCTGAAGGATTCTACTCCATTTCTATTCTGGAAGCATTGTTGATTAGCCTGACCTGGGGAATGCAAGGCAGGAATGTCACTTCCCCTCTGTCATGCTCACAGATAGACAGATTTTAATTTCTGTCTGCTGAGGGTAGGATCTGAGCCCTCTGTGCATGAGGGGTGATAATGAATTTCACCTGCTGCCTTTGCGGTGCCCATGTGATACATCATGCGTGCACATACGGAGTGAAAAGCAGGACTTTATGATCTGAAAGCCTGAAGCTTATTTTAAATACTTGCTAAAATGAGAACGCTTCAGAGGAGAGAAATTCTCTACTAGTCTGAGTGTGAAGGGAAAAACTTAAAAATGTTTCCCATAATTTGGATGTTTGAATCTCCTGAAGCTTTAGCTAGATATGTTGTCTTTGCTACTGTCTGTCTCTTGCCTTGCTTCAGTGTAAGTGCTGCCCAGGTGGAAAGCCAAGGCAGTTCCGGTTGATATTTCAGATTATGGACATAAGCCAGAGGCCTGCTTCTGATGAGAGATTTCTGCTATCACTGTGCTACCTAGAGAGCACTCTTTCACTATTGCATTCTGTTTATTAGGGTTTCTGCAGAAGTAAAGTATAAAAAGCAGCCCTGGGGCCTTGTCAAGTCTGTAATCGAGAAGAATACTTGGGGAGGAATACAGGAAAACTTCAAACAACTTGGTGAGGCATTTTCCTCTTTGGTAGAGTAAGGAGGCTACCTTTCCTATGTATGTTTTCATGCCTGTCAAACTTGATTTCTTAAAGAATGGTTTGAAAAGAAGGCAATACCAAAGGAATCTCCAAGTCAGAAGTTCCTGTCATCAATATATCTGCCAGTTCCAGGGTGGAAAAGAAGCCCGGTAGCTTAATGCTAACAAGGAGCTCTTGTACACCTTGTCGGTAACTGGTTTCTGAAGGAAACATGAGGAGCAGCAGGAAAGCTGTTAATTTCAACTACTTGTGCCTATCTTTTAAGTATTTCCTTGATTGTGGGTATGAGAAGAGAAGCAGTGGCACTTGGCAGGCTCCCTGGCTATGTCTGTTAACAGCCTGGCTGGCCACGCCTGCAGGCTCGCAGGCTAACACAATTCCTAGTCTCAGTCTAACAGTGTCTTGAAGTGCTCCTCCAACTGCTGTCTAACATATCATTAAACAATCCTGCACAGGCTGAACGTACATCATATCTGAAAAGTGTACTAAGTGCCACCTAGCCAGTAGGACAGGTAGCACAGGTCAAGGTGTCATTTATGTCCATTACCTGCTTTAAGTTCGTTTACTAGAAGGTGCACTTACTCCTCTCACTGCCACCCTCCGTATCTCACAATTCAAGTCTTCAGTGCTAGGCTTTTCAGCTTTCATTTTGAAAGTTCAGGTAACCTTAATTTTTTTTTCCACTGCAGAATCAGATCTCCTAATGGAGGAATATGCAATTAATCAATCCATAGAAGACTCTGGAAAATTAGTTGCCCTGAGACGAAGACGACGCACTTTACACCGGAGTCTGGCGGAATCACTTCCCAAACGCTCTTCCCAACACTCCTCTGGTGACATGGGAGTAGAGTCCCAGGGCAGCATAATAGGTAGAAAATTTTATGTGAAGTGGTTTTGGAAAGGTGTGTTCAGGAAAGCTTAACTCTTAAAATAGTGCGAGAGTAACACTTGCGTGTATGTTACACTCATTGTCTTTATCTAATTGGTGTGATAGCAAATGCTTTAGCATGTTCAAGCTTGCATAAAATGGTTTTGGAGTATGCACAGTCGCTTTTATGATGAGTATCTCATGAAATCAAAGCTTAATCTCACCTTCTGTCTTTAAAACAAACAAACAACAACCAAAGCCTAAAATGCTGCACTGTACCTGCATAGGATTGAAAATGAGATGAGATCAGAAAGAAGTTTAACCTGACTTGTGTAAAGTTGCTGAAAATTTTCTTTATTTCTTCAAGTAACTGCACACCCAAGTCATGAGTTGATTAAGCTTTGTCACTCACCTCTTGGCCCTGTCATCTTGGATTCGTTTGTTGTTGGTTTTTTTTGTTTTGTTTTGTTTTTTTATGTTAAGGAGTCAGTTTCCTGTCTGCTTCTGTAATTTCTGGGTCACTGAAGCATTTCTTTGCAGTGCTACTGCCGCTAGGCATGACAGACTTGGCCCCTAGCATCTACAATATTAGCTACACCTACAGAGATGAGGAACATCTGTGCAGTAATATGTACCAGAGAACAGTGGATTTCATGGCACAAGCTGACTTGTAAACACTGAAGTAGGAGCAAGTGCTCTTTCCTAAAGGGGGCAGATAGCAATGAGTATAGCACTGAGAGGGCAATTGGATCAACACCCTGCGTAATGGACTCTTTATGTAACTGAGATTACTTCCTGATTACTTAATTTTGTTACTGCTGCTCCACCTTTTCAGTGAGTGTGGCTGTCTCAGTATACGTTACAGCTTTCCCGTATGCTCCTTGTCCAGGGCAGGAAATACGAATGTAAAACTGTTTTAGGAGATCAGGGCAACTACATTTAAAAGATCAACCTGCCCACAGTGGTAGGCAACTGCTACTCAGTTTGAGGAGGACATGCACACTTCCTCTCCCTCACTAGTGTCTCATCCCTGTTGTCTGATGACTAGCAAAGGCTCTTTCTGAAAGGCTGTCATCAGGCCAATATATAAACCAAGCTGGTAAGGATGGGACAAGTTAAAGGAGAACTTGATTTGCCACTGGTTGTCAGAAAGACTAATGTGGCCAGCAGAACAAGCAGAAGAGAGCCGCTTTGCAGGCTGTCTCTACTCCTGTGTGACTAGCAGCCTGTGAGCTGAATGAGTGTTGGTAGTGGATGGACTGTAGCCTTCTCAGGCTGCCTAGGTTTAACGTGAGCATGCCCCAGGGCTGTGTTCTCTGCAGCATGCTGGGGTAGGGGGAAGTCTCCCTCCTGATGGAAGAGCCTGACTGTCCAGCTGACTCGTCTGAGATGACTGCAGAAATGCCTTGCTTGGAGATGATCTTGTGCACCCACATGATCTGTTGTTTTTTTCCATCAGAAGCTGTTGAGCTATTCTGTGTGAAATGCTGGGCACTGACATGTTTCTGCAGGCATCCTTTAGGAATGTTCTTCAGTACTTTTTAACCTCCTTCTCTTCCATGCCCTATAGGAAGGAAAAGAGATGCTGTAAGTAGGACCACCACCATCATCGCAATAATGAGTTTCTTGTAAGTACTCACTTGCATTAAAATGTGGCTTCACTCAAGCTCATCTTGGTCTTTATCTGTGTTTGCCTGTACCTCACTTGCTCGTTAACATTGCATGTAGCGTGATAGATCCTAACCTAATTTGAATAGGAGCACTCAGGTACAGGAGGGGAATGGACTGACTTCGGAAGTGACACATGGAATGAAAATGCTAACTTGCCAAACTAGGCTACCTTGCAGTTCACATATGTCTGATCCTATAAAAAAAATTCTGAAACTTACTCATTCCTAGTTTAAAAAGTTCCAATAGGAGACACTGCGTTGTCATTCCTATAGGTTGCTATTACACAGCTTAAAGCTAACCACTAAGAATTGTTTGGATAGATCTTTATTTTCGGTGTAGTGCTGCCCCACGCCCTTCTTTATCTCAGAAGGATTCTCTTTTCTTAGCTGTTTGTAGCCCAGATCTTGTTTCTGTAGCATTGCAGCCAAAATTGTTATAGGACTTGATTTTTGTTCTCTTCTCTCTACAGCTTGGTGCTGTTGGTCTTGCTGAATATAACACTCTTTGTCAAACTGTCAAAGATCGAGCATGCAGCTCAGTCCCTCTATCATGTCCAGCTTCAGGAAGAAAGCTCTTTGAAGTAAGTTGAATTCGCAACCTTTGCTTTCTTTCTTCCTCAGCTTATGTCAGAATCTGATCTAAAGAAATAGGTTTTTGAAAAATGAAACTTGGTGGTAAGTTTTCAAAAGCTGCTAGGGCTTGCTGCTCTTCTGTGGTGTGTGCACATATCCAGTGACATGTCTGACTGCATCTTGCAGTAATAAATTTCTCCTTTTGACAAGCTGTCTTTTGGGGGAGTGTTAACCTTCACTTGCATTTATCACCCTGCTGTGACTCATCTTCTGTGAATATCATAGATCTGCTGATCACAGAACCGAAGTGTTCACTTCATCCTGTGTGAACCAGCATGATCTCAAATGTAATGTTACAGATTCATGTAGCTTCTTAGCCTCTTTCTGTAAGTCTCCTGCTAAATCCCCTCTCCTCCTCAAACTTCCATGTTAGGTGCCTTTTGTGTTGGAAGAGGCACGGATACTGCTTCCTCTCTTGAAGGTGGTATCAGCAAACAAGTTAAAAACCATAACCTGATCCTGAGTATGGAGGTGGTGTGGTGACCTCCCATAGCGATCATCGCAGAACTGATTAGGGTAACTTCATAAGAAATATCTTGCCCTCTGAAGTGTGAGAACGTACATTGTAGACATAATGCGAGCATGTTTGTTCTTGGTGGCTGTTGTCTACAAAGGTCCGAGGCAGTATTTTCAAGGCAACAGGGACTGAAATTCAGCTGCAGGCAGCTTTTTATGTGGCTTTTGGAAAAGGATGCTTTTAATAATGGCAGAGCAATGGTGGCAGAGCCCAGTAGCTTTTAGAAAAGCAGGGAGGTGCGTGTTTCGTGTTTCTGATGTAATCTCAATCTTTTTCAGCATATCCCCAGAAATGGTATCAAAAGAGGAGATCCCTCAATACGATAAGGAACAGGTGAAACATGTGAAGGGAGTTTTAAGAGACTCAATTGAAATGCTTGAGCAGGTAGGTCTGCCAGTCTGTCTTGGTGATACTGTTTCTCAACTCAAGTTTTTTCCCTTCTGCCCTCACAGCTTTTGATTGATTTCTTTTGGTGACTCCTTTACTTGTTTTGGCCTAGGCTTGAATTTGGTACAAAGGCAATGCTCATGTTTCTGATGTTTTGGGTTTTTGTTTGTTTGTTTTTTCTTTGGACTAAAGTTAAATATTCACATCAATTTTCTTAAACCTGTCAAGTGCCTTTATTGATGAGATGCATTGATGCAGTTCTGAATCATGACAAAGCAAACCCTGGGGTAATTCAAAACAGATACTTGTTTCTAAGAAGACTCAAAACATAACGTTAAGTATTTGCCCACCTCATTATGAGGTTTCTTCATTCAGGTTTATCCTGGCTTCTGCTCCCCACTGCTGCTCTAGGTACTGGTGAGAGCTTCGTTTAGCTCTGGTATCAGTGGGCCGCTTAATCTCCAGGAAAAAAATAAATAAATTCTACAGACCATATGTTTGAGAGGCTCCATAGCTATGGAGTTAATCTTTGTTCTTCGCAGTAATTTACACTTCCAGGCTCTTTGATACTACAAACACTGTATAAAAAATGAGGTTGTTGAATGCTGTTGTGTCTCTCTGATCCTGCAGTCCAGGACTGGTAAACCCCTAGGCTGACATTTCAGCTCACTAAGTGAAGGACAGTAAATTCATACTTTGCTTTTTCCTTATAGCCTATGAATGTTCTGATTCTTTTAAGTTCTTTTATTAAATCTCAAAATGTGACAGAAGAAATTATTAGATTAGGAAAGCTGTGGGGGAGTTCACATGTACCTCTATCCATCACCAGTTTGCTCTGTGTTCTCCCACGCACTAAAGGAGGGTAGAAAAAGAAGCCATTTTTGATACTCCGTGTTCAGAGGTGTCTCTGCACACAGAATTGTTATTAATCTATTAACCGTTTTGATCACAGCTTGAAAAAGCTTTTGAGTGCTGGAAATTTCACTGTCGAAATGAATTTCCTTGTTTCCGTGCCCTTTTCAGTTTCTCTGCTTACTACCCAAAACATTCCTAATTCTGAAGTGTTAACTGCCTTTTGAACAGCATTTTTTTAAAAAAAAAAAAAAAAAAAAGTGAGAATTCAACCACCTTTTTCATCCCAAATGACACTTTTGTCGGGACGTCATCTTAGTGTTTACCTTGTGTTTTCTGAGGGTTGTCAATAATCTAAACACGTTTTGTGCACCAAAATGCACCGGAGGGCCAGGTATTAAAAGAAAATTCCGGCGTTGCTGCCATGTTCCTTAGAGTATTTGCTGTGAACATTAACTGTGACTAAAAATGAGTGGGGTGGCTTATCTTCTGCATTATCGGGGTGGTAAGGCTTTATCCTACTGGACTGTTTAGCAATTACAAACTGCACAGAGCATAGCGGTTCGGAGAGCACAGCAAGGCAACTGTTCATAGAAAGAGGGAGGAGGAAATTGCCTGAGACCTTTAAAAGAAGAGGAGGGAGACGTTATTTTCCTGATATCACTCACCCATGCGGGAGACTAAATGGTTGGGGGTATGATGGTTGTATCTTCACAGCTCAAGATCTCCCTTTCCATGCTCCAAAGAAGCTTTGACCACTTGAACAGGACACAGAGCGGCAAGACAGAGAGTTAATACCCGCGCCAGCTTTCCCTTCAGGACGTCGGAAGGGAAGATGCGCGCGTGAGGACTTGGCGGGGCAGGATTGTCACTGTCGCCTTCGGACTCTTTACTGTTTGGCTTAAAAGCTGCACGGAATAAAGGTTGGGTTCTTCATTCCCATGACCTGGCCATCTGTCTCTCCTGCCCGCCCTGCATCCGAACGGATCTGCAGATTTTGGAGGAGGGGGGAACACCCCCAGCAGAGAGCTGGGCTCCTCTTTAACGAACTCATGGTTTTGGGTTTTTTATGTCAACTTAAAAAATGACCATTAGTGAAGAGTGTTGTGGAGAAAAAGAACAGGTAGTGGTTTCACAGCCGCAGGATCTTGCTATGCTTTTTTTTAGGCGTGTAAAACAAGTCACCATCTTTCGGGATGAGTATTTTTAAGATTAATTAACCAAACAGGAAAAAATGCTCGATCCCTCTTTGCTGAATCCCTTGCACGCCGCGAGCTTTGGCAGACTGCCTTCTGCCATATGTTTCTAGCTCTCCCGGAGAAATTTCAGCCCTCGGTATTTTCCCTCTGTCGCGGGAGTTCTTCCATCACCTGCTCTTCGTCCTGTCGTCGTCAGCGGGCACGCCGTGCTGAACGCCTTCTCTTCTGCCGCTTTCACGCTTTTTCTAAGCAGGTTGAGAGAAGGAAGACGAAAATAAAAATTGGAAGCTGCTGGGAGCGGCGGGACCCCGCGCTGCCCCCCCGCTCCCCGCCCCGGTCCCTCCTGCGGCCGCCACCTGTTGCGCTGTCCCTTTAAGGCAGGTGCCAGCGCGTCACGGCCAGCCCCGCCCCTGCCGGGCCGGCATTGGTGCATTCCCCCGTCAGGTGGGTGGGCCCGGGGCGGGGTCCCTCACACCTCCGCGCTGGGGGCGCGGGGGGCCAATGGCGGCCGGGCTCCGCCGAAGGGGGCGGGGACTCTGAGGAGGAGGCGGTGGCGGGCGCGAGGCACCTGCGGGCTGGGAGGGGGCGGGGCGGGGCGGGCGGCGGTGCCGGTGCGGAGCCGCCTCGGCGGCGGAGGGGGGGCTGGCGGCGAGGGGAAGGGCGGGCGGCGATGGAGGAGCCCCTCTGCTGCTGCGAATACGTGGACCGGCGGGGCGAGAGGAACCACCTGGCGGCGTGCTGCTGCGACTGCCAGGACCTGGACGAGGGCTGCGAGAGGTAACGGCACCGCCACCCGCGCCGGGCTCCCCTGAGGGGAGCGGAGCTGCGCGCCGCTTCTCGGGAAACTCGACGGGAGAGAGGGAAGGGGGAGGCGGGACGAGGCAGGGGAAGGGCCCCGCGTCTGCTATCCGTGCTTCCCCCGCGGCAGGTGGCTGGCGTGCGGATCCCTGCCCCCGGGGGCTCTGGAGCGGATCGCCGACGCCGTGGCGGACCGGCTGCGGGTCCCTTGGTTCGCCGGGGCCGTGAAGATCAAGGTCAGCCTCGTGCCGCCGCTGGTTCTGCTGCCCGTCTTCCTCCACGTCGCCGCTCTGCACGTCCTGCTGGGGTTCGTCGTCTTGACGTCTCTGCCCGTCGTGGTGCTGTGGTATTACTACCTCACCCACCGGAGGAAGGAACGGACACTCTTCTTCTTGAGCCTGGGGCTGTTCTCCTTGGGCTACATGTACTATGTGTTTCTCCAGGAGGTGGTTCCCCGCGGCCGCGTGGGCTATTCCCAAGTGGTCGCTCTCACCTGCGGGCTAGTCCTTATGCTTGCAGCCCTGTCTCGAGCCAAGAAGGACCCCGGCTACCTTCCCACCCCAGCAAGCAACGAGAAGTCATCGCACCAGGGTTTGCCCAGCAGCGGCGTCAGGGGGAGCTCCGAGGGGCTCCATGGCGTCAGGGGGAGCTCCGAGGGGCTCCATGGCGTCACCGCGTCAGGCGCTGCCAGCGGCCGGGCTGCGAACGGGGAGGCCAAAGGCTATTCCAGGATGTCGGCTGAGGAGCCAGAAGGTGTGAAAAAGGACTGGTGCACCAAATGCCAGCTGGTCAGGCCAGCCCGAGCAGGGCACTGCCGGCTTTGTGGCAGGTGTGTAAGGAGACTGGACCATCACTGTGTCTGGTAGGTTTTGCACTGCTGAGGCTACGTATGCTCACGCTCTCTTTCTCTTTCTCTTCCCCCCCTTTTTAAGTTAGTTTCTTTTTTTACAGCCCCTGTCAAATGGGGTTACTGTTGTTATGAGCAAGACCTGGTGACGTTAAACCATTCAAACAACGTTGTTTATTGTAAGTGGGTTGACCTGATAGCTGATAACTTCTACAGCATGCTTCAGAACAGCCTTCGGTTCTCTGCTGGTTTCCATCTGGGGTTGGTGTGGTTTTTTGGTGTGTTTTTGTTTGTTTTGGGGTTGGTTTGTTTGTTTGTTTGTTTGTTTAAGACTTGGTCTGTGGAGCACCAGCAATTCTGTAGTCAATTTGCATTAGTGCCCTCCTGGGGCAAGGGAACCCCCAGCTGCCTGTGCGCATGCAGTACTGGAACCAAGGAGCAGCAGGGTATAGATGTGTCTCAGTGAAGGATACTACACTTGCTGAAAGTTTGAGGCAAACGGCCTACCGCCGTTACCCTACTGGTTTATTGACTTGTGCCTATAACCTTTCTATAAAAAGCTATAAAGCTTCTTTGAACGTGTTTCAGTTTGTAGCCTGTGTTGTATCGAAGCACCTTGGAAATTAGGTTCTCTGACAGCTGGGGGAGGGAGGAGGAACGAGAAGCCAGTTTCTTTTCTTTTTAAGCAAAGTAATCTCTTCTTTCCTTTTGGAGGATTAACAGCTGTGTAGGGGAGCAGAACCACCAAGCATTCATCCTGGCGCTCTCCTTCTTCATGCTCACCTCTGTCTATGGGATTACACTGACCCTGCACACCGTCTGTAGGGGCAGAACTCCGTTTGTGGCATTGTTCTACTGCCCCGGGGCCTATTCTGACTACAGGTGAGACGTCTGTCTGGGTGAGAGCTGGGGTGGGAACGGGCTTGGCTAGGCAGCTAAGCTCCTGTTCCTCAGTCTGTGCTCTAGGCCAGTTCTGTTGGCTGTCAAACCTGACCAAAAAGTGCTCCCTAAAAAGCTCTGGAAAGCACAGATGCATCACTGCTTTTGCCAAGGTGGGGAGCCTGAGACTTGGAGAGAGCTCACCATTTATTTGGAAAAAGTTGGAGGAGGTGGGATTTGAAGTCTTTATTTATTATGTCCTATATAGATATACCCTTAAATATGTTTGCCTCCAGACGTAGGTAATGGTCTGACAGTCTGGAATCTGGATGCTGTCTCTCCCTCTCATCCCTTGCTGTTTATCTAGCGACTGTCCCTCCGAGTTACCTGCTTAAAACAGGCAGCATTCATACGCCTTGTCTGGCAGGGAGGGTGGTGAGAAGCGTTGGACACGAGTTCAGAGACTGGCGCTACCACCGATGGGCAGAGTATGCTAGCACAAGTGGCTCTACCTTCTTCTATACTCCATTTCATGATCTACTGAGCGTGAGCATCGTTGTGTCCTTAAATAAGGACCGAGTACCTTTACAACAGTAAGAGTAAAGAGCTAGGTAGTACAACAGCAGCGTGCAAGAGTAGCTCTAGTAGTGCTAAAAGCTCTCATTAAGTAAGCCCTGAAGCTTTAATTTTGAGAAAGCCTTTAAGGATTATCTGATGAAAGCAGCATAGTGAGATCACTGTGGCAGATGTAGACAGGGATTTGAAAGGATAGTGATTACCAGGGAAAGTCACTCTAAAGCAGCTGCTCCAAAACTAAATGGCTTCCTTCCCATCTTTTTCCCTGCTGCCAGCTCTGCTCTGTCGTTCACCTGTGTGTGGTACTGTGCCATTGTAACAGCTGGCATGGGATACATCCTCCTTATCCAGCTGTTGAACATCAGCTACAACGTGACCGAGAGGGAAGCTCGGCTGGCTCTGCGGGACAACACTGGGCGCAGGCTCCTGGGTGGGTTAGTGATAGACACTGGCCAGTATAACAGGGGTTTCCTATGCAACTGGGGCCATTTCTTGAGCCTGGGGTCTTCTCCTCCACAGCGCTCTGCTGAAGACATCGTGTGACACCCCTCTTTCTGCAGATGACGTTGACTGACTTTCTTTAGCAGGGGAACGGCCCCTTCCGCTAGGACTCCCTCCTCCCACACCCTTCCTTCACGGTCGGTGTACGGGCTGCCTATCCCCTCACTGACAACATCAGAGGCTTTCCCAGGCAGAACGGCGTGCTGTCAGCCAGCGATAGGATGCAGAAAGCAGTAAGCCATATGCACAAACCTGGAGAGAAGGAGCCTGCTGCCTTTTTTCCACTGTGGGGAAGCTTTGTGCAGCTCAGCTCAGCAGGAAGAAGAGCACAAGGTTTTGAGAACTTGAGTTTTCATTAGGTGTGAACCCTGGCATCAAGAGGAACCCACTGCTGGACTTCAGAGCGCGCACTGGTCCCTGCAAAGGCTAAGGAATCCCTGGCTCCTACCTGTGTGCGACATTTCAGAGATGACAGGAGGGTGAACTTTTGATACAGATAACAGATGGACCGCTGCAGAAGCCAGGCTCTTTGGCTAAAAGAGACTGCCTAGGCAATCACTGAGCAGCTCCCTCCTCTCTGGTGCATTTATTTCTTTTTTTTTTTTTTCTTTTTTCTATCTTCTATTCCATCCAGCTGTATACGTGCTTGTATTAAGTCCCTTTGTGAGCAACATTCCTGTAGGGCTTTGTAAGATCCCTTCACCTCTCCACCCCTAAAATTGTTATTCCATCCCCATCTGTCTGACTGGGTGAGAAGACACTGTCATCTTCGATCTCATCATTTGTTCTGCAGGCTGGCTCTGTGTTGGTTTGAAGGCTTGGCTCATTTCCTTCAAAGTGTTTCTGCTCTGGTTATGGATTGCGACATGAGACAGAAGGTAAATATACTAAGTAAGAAGGAGATGTTTTGAAGCAACACATAACAGTGGACTCCGAGGGGAAAATGAGAGTGCTGCCTGGTGTTACTGCAGCTTTATGGAAACTACCTTCTTCCATCCCTCGATGGGAGAAGGGAGTCTGTGGGAGAGTAGACAATTCTGCTAACAGCTTTTTTGGTAGGTAGCATCTTGGTTGGTTGTGTCGCTCATAGCTTAGCGATCCTGTCTCCTCTCAACCCAGTTGCTGTGGAGCTGCCTGACTGTAGATCTGTTTTCTCAAGCCAGGAAGCCAAGGAACAGTTCAGTCGCTGCGTATGTAGGGAGAGGGAGAGGAGGTGTTGGAGCTGTCTGGTTTTGGGGTAGATGACCTGCACTGGCAGGTGAATGAATGTGTTAAAGGTGCTCTGCAAGAATGCCACTTGTTCCTCATCAGCCTGCAACTGTATTATTGCCCGGACTTGAGCTTCAGTTGAAATCACAAGGTTTTGGTGGTGATGGTTTCTGTTTTTTTGTTTTTTTGGTTTGTTTTTTTTTTGGGGGGGGGGTGTGGGATGTTGTTGCTTTTTGTTTTTAAACCTTTCGTGTGTGTTGTTGGCCCTGCAGCAATGTGAAAGGTCTGGCTGGAAAAACCTGGGGCCATGGCACAAGAGTTACAGGTTGGGCCTAAGATGCAGAAGCAGAGATAAGAGCCTTGTCCTAGCTACTGATATTTTCAGACGTGCGTGGCAACTTGCATGGCAAGCAGCTGGGGGATGTTGGCTGAGCGATGCAAATTCACGGTGCGCTGCTGTGCGTTCTCTCTGAGGAACGGAGGGATGGTGCGTGGTGCCAAAAGGTAGCAGGGTTGGGGGTGTCCCTTGAGATCCCTGCCGTATCTGCTGTGTGTGCTCCTGATTACGGGTCCCAGTTTGAGGTGAAGACCATGTCCCTCTTTCTATAAGCAGCAGATAACTGAGGAGCAGCTGCACTTGGAACGTGGCTGTGCAGAAAGAGTTACTGACTTACTGCATGTCCCTTATTTCCTCCCACCCCTTTTCATCTCGTGAGCAATCCTTTCTAAGGAGGTACAGGGGACACCTCTCTTGCTTCCTGCCTCTCGCCGAACATACTAAGAGGTTTCTGACCTCTTCCCTGGCCGTAATGCGAAGAAAAAGGCCCCCAGCTGGACCGTGCTGATTGTTCCTCTGTGACCTTCTGACTGTTTGGAGCCTGACCCTTGGCATTTAAATTCACACAAAGACCTTGCCTCCATGTGAGTTGTCTGTAAATATTTCCATGGCGCATATGCGTTTTGTGGTGCCTGCTGAGATGAACTGGAGCTTGGCAACCCTGGAGGCAAGGATGCTGTAGGCTAGCAGGTTTGTGATCTTCTCGGATCTCATCCTGCTGGCGCTTGGGAAGCTGAAGGCAGAATGACCTCCTGGGCTAAACGAACCCCTGCAGCGGAGGTGGCCAGCCTCTCTGTCCCTCTGAGTTACACGCACGGAAATCAATCGTGTGCCTGTGAGCTGAACGAGCTCTGGAGCATTTACAGGTTTGAGATAAGTGGTTTCTCAGAGTCCTGCTCCTCCTGGCTGGGAGAAAGCAGAGCAGAGCAGGTCGCAGATCGTTTCCCTGGCAGTGCCTGACCCTGTTGTGCTCGCTTTCTCCCACAGGCAGAGACTGGTTACTACTTCTCAGCCTGTCAGCGTAGCTTTGTCCCTTGTCCCTTAGCGAGCTCTGGCGTGGGAGATTCCATTTGAACTGCTTACACCGAGACGCTCGCAGCGGCGTTCTCCCAGGCAGCCTGGACTTTGGAGTGCAGATTAGGAACAAAGGACCTTGGACTAATGTAACAGTTCCATACCTTGGTCCAGCCCACTACAATATAGCAGGGCTAAAGTGCTAAAGTAAATTTTATTTTTGCACTCACTCCAGAGGGAACTGGGATGGTTCAGGACACTAAAAGGGTTGCAAGGCTGTTTTTTTGGTTTTGTGGGGTTTTTTGTTTTGTTTTTTTTTTTTTTTTTTGTTTTTTTTTTTTTTTTTTTTTTTTTTTTTTTTTTTAGGAGGAGAATGCAGCGCTGAATAGGAAGTTCGCAGTGGTGGTACTCTGCATAGCAATGGTGACTTTTTCTTTAAGGACATGGCTTTTGTTTACCATCCCGCTTTCTTCCTGAGAGGATTTACCTTGTGAATGCCTTGGGAGATGGGAAGCATAAAGTAACAGGATATCTAAAAGGCTGGAAGGGTTGCGAGTTTCAGATGCGTACTTTGGAGCTCTCCTTTTAATAGCTCTGAGAATTAGCAAGAAGCCCTTGCTCCCTTTTACACTTCCAGCAAGGGCAGACTGTTGTGATCTCTTGTGCACTAAAGGACAATTTCTTTTCTGAGTATTTTCTTGCTGAGCTTGTTATTGGCCACGCTGGTAGAAAAATGTTAAACCTAGGCATGAGTCAGTCAGTCCTCGGCTCGCTGTGTTGGTAGCTGCCTAGATCCGTGTGTCGGAGCAGCAGGAGCAGGCTGCATTTGACAGGTGACTTGTGTGGGCTGTGTGTGCGTGGCCTTGAGGCAAGGACCAGTATCTCACCAGTAAAACTGTATGCGCGTACCTGGCTGTGCAGCAAACGGTGCCCTGCTGGCCCTTGAATGGTTTTCCCGGTGTGAGAAGAGAGGACCCAGAGCTGGTCAGAAGCAGGGAGGGATTTTGGTAATAGCTGGCCTTGATGTTTCTCCACCCAGACTTGGAAATGAGTTTATCCTGCTTTAACCATGACCTTTTAAGAGGCATTTTGTTGTTTTACAAATAGTGTGGACCTCTGTGGACCAGGGCAGCTCTTAAGGGGCCAGGGTTCTGATGTTGCTGCTGTTGTAGAGTTAAACCCTCCGTGTCCAAATGCCAGCACCCTACTGTTTGGTGACTATACTAAGACCTGTGTGCCATTAGATACACCCTGTGAACAGTGGCTTGGCGCTCTTTAACTCTGTCTTCTTACATCATGCTTTTTTGTAGGCAAGTCACAGGTCCCCGCATCGACGGTTTCTCCATTTAACTTGTCCTCAAATGACAAAAGTCACTGGTGAGCCTGAGCTGGCGCTGCTTGCGACTCCTAATCACATTGCAGCCTTCACGCTATGATGGTGCTTTTTTTTTTTTCTTCAAAGTAGGTTGCTTTCAAGTGTCTTAATGAAACCATTTTGCTGTAAAATTTCTTCTGAAGATAAAATGGATACTGCCTCACTGCCTAATGTCTTAATAACGTGCTTGGTTTTTTCCTTCTATATGAATGTATATTGCCTCATTAGGGTGGGAAGCGTGTGTGATTATGGATGTGTTTTCCTGTATTGCTTTCAGTGAAGACCTCTACAGTTTCCTAGGATTTTCTTCCACTATCAGGATGTTTGTACAGTGAAAATCTTTCTGCGGACAGGTGAGGCGCTTTCTGAAATGTGAAAATTCAGCCTCCCAAGATCTTGTCTTTATGGACCTCCTCTAATGATAATGTGAAGAATGATGGGCTCTGGAAGAACTGTCTGCCTTGGAGAGTGGGGTGTTTTGGGGTTTTCTTTTTTGTTGTTTGTTTTTTTTTCCACCCTAAGCTTTAGGAAGAAACTTTGTGAAACATATTTGTGAGCTTTGAAAGGACTGGTGCGTGCGTGTGTGTGTGTCCATTTTGCATCATAGTCAGTGTTTCCAAATGGATGCAATTATGAATCAAAATAAATGATTAGAAATGATCTGTGGAGTGGCCTGTTGATTTATGCCAACGCACTCAGCCAGGTCAAATGACCCAAAGCTGCCATCATCTCATGGCTATTTAGCTGGGAGCTGGACTTGGGAATAAGGGAGCAACAGGCTTAAGGAGAAGCTAGGAAACAAGTGTTCTTCCAGTTCTGCAAGAGTTGACCTTTGGGGTTGTTGGTGTTGGGATGAAACAGAGACCTGCTTGGCAGTTCTCGCCTCCCTGGAAACTAGGGATATTCCCCTGCGGTGGGGATTTGAACCGGGATCTGGCATTCGGAGAGCAATCCGTTATCAGATACCGAGTGTTGGCATCTGATCAGATTCCTAGCCTTTTTGTCCAGTGTCTTGCTTTCCCTCCTACACCTGCCCACACAATACATACAGAACCCCAAAAAGGAACAATCTCTTCCTTGAAACCCTCTTCTAAGCCATGTTTGGAAACAGTGTGGATATTCTCTGTGCAGATAGTGGGAAGCCATGTAGCCTTTGATCCTGTTGGTATCTTGGGACATCTGCTGAAAGGCAAGATGACTTTTAATGAGTAGAATCACAGGTGCCTTTGATTGTTCCCAGAGCTCGGCTTTGATTTGCCTGGGTGGCACTTCTGTCTGCTGTTCAGTTATTTCTCTTTGAAGATGACTTTGCACTCGCTGACAACGAGCACCTCGCGCTAGCAGCGAGCCAGGTTTGTAGTTAGGTGCGAGTGGTGTGCGCGGAAGGGTGTCAGGCTTCCGACACCCCAGCAGCCACCAGTTTCATTAACTCCAGCGCTGATGACGGGGACACATGAGACTATCCTCTCTACCCAGCTTTTTTTTTTTTTTTTTTTCCCTTTGCGGCTTGCCACGTTGTCCCCACGCAGCAGGAGCATGCCTGGAGCGGCAGCTCACGTGCTGGGGAAGGCCACGGCGTGCTAGTGCGGCTGGCGTCCGTAATGCGTAACGGGTCTGCAAAGATGTGAGCTGTGGATCAGACTGCCGTGGTTCGCAGACCCTTCCCAGCCTGACTCCTGTCCCCAGCTACGGTCTTGTTTGCCTGGGGGGAGCAGAGGGAATCGTTTAATACTTCAGGTGCTGTTTCAAATCCAGTTTGAGCTGGGCCTGGGAGACTTTGAAGAGACTGGCGTACAGATTTACCGAGAAGCAGCTATTTCTGTGGTCGAGGTTTTTGGGAAAGCGTGTCAGAACTCTGGAGGGCCGGTGTCAGCTGGGGATGGGGTTGGGGAGAAGGGCAGTTCGCGATCGTTTCAGGGTTCTGTGTTTGCTGTTGTACCAAAATGAAAATCCTCCCCCCGTCCCTGTGCAGGAGAAGGAAAGGCTGGCTGTGCAGCCACCTCCCTCTCCTGCCAAGACAGGCAGGAGCGTGCCTGAGCTGTGGGAGTGCGGGCTGATGACCAGTGTTAAGGCATTGACATCTGCATTTAACCAAGCGCCGGAGCAGGAGGGATGCTCTGGCACAGCTGCAGGCTGAAGCTGTTCCCTCGGTCTGACGAGCTCTCCTGTGCGTCACCCTCCTGCTTGGGAACTGTTTGCTGGGGCTTTAATTTGCAAAACGCTAACACCATGCCGGAGATTTTTAGGGGTGTCCTGTGCAGTCAACAGGGATCAACAGCATCAGCAGGCATGGCCTTGCTCCTGCCAAGGAGGTGTGAGCTGTTTCAGCCAGGTGTGGATTGAACAGGGAAGCCGAGGGGCTTCTCCATCTCCCCTTTGATTCTGACTGGGTTCAGTATGAACACGCCTGATCCCTGAACATCATCCCTTTCCCTCAGCTGGATCCAGCTGAGACTTCAGCTCCATGCTAGCATGGAATTAGCAGTAGGCAAGGGCAAAGGGCTGTCAAAGCACAGCTCCTCCTGCATCATTTTTTTGGCTTCTTAGTGCTTGAACTGTCCAGCAGAAGAGCATCTTAACAGGACAATCTTCGTCAAAGCTGCTAAGAATGGAAGAAAACTCTAGAAGCTAAGAGTATTTGAGACAAAGGCCAGTTTTCAAAAGTAAGTGTTGGCTACTTGGAGTTCTGTGTGGAGCACAGCTTCCCCCACCTAGGCAATGTTATTTTCATGGATGGTGAGTGGGCGCTGTGGACCTCGAGGACAAAACCTGCAAGTGTGGCATTGCTGGGGGAGGAATCTGCAGTTCAGTAAACTGGATGCACTCGTGAGTAGCCAGTGGTTGGGGGCAGGCTTTTAGTGTGTGAGAGATGATCCAAACCCTGCTCAGCCTGGTGCTAGAGTCAAAACCAGACTGCGTGTGGCTCATTCACCCTGCTGCTCCGTACTCCTGCCGCTCCCCTTGCAGCTGTGGTGCATCCCATCTCCAGCCGCCTGTAACGCTACCTGCTCTCTAGCTGAGAAAGCCCTTGCGTCCTCGCCTTTCATCCGCTGGCTTGCTATCCTTCTTACGCCGTGAATCCAGATGGAGGGTGGGATGGAGACTTTCCCTGCTGTGTTCATTGCCAAGCCCCGGTGAGGAGGAATTCAGCTTAGGAAAAGGCCACCAGTCACCGGGGAGCGTAAGGGCTGGTTCGGAGGTATTCCAGGAGCTCCTTAGCCTTGGGAGAGGCTTCTGAGGGGAGAGAGCGGACCAAGAGAAAGCGTGTTGCTGCTGCTGTGCTGCCGCAGCTTGCTGCTCTTAACACCAAGCATGGCTGCTGGCCGCGCCGCAGCGTTGGTTTGGTAGCTCAGCCCCCAGCTCTGCTCCTCCCTGCCTCTTTGGCTCAGTCCCCTGCGAAAGACGCTACCCTTCTGCGGTGCCCGCTCTTCCCCGCCAGACGAGTTATTCAGCCCCCTCTCAGCTTGTCACTTCCTCTCGCAATCTGCCTTTAATGCAGCCAGATGGCCTGCTCTCGCCCACGCTCCATGCAGGCACCTTCGGCTCCCTGCGCTTGGGTAACGCGCTCATCCGACCTGCTGGTGGTCAGGACTGCAGTCCGCCTTTGCGAGATGGTGGACATTCGTGTGTTGTAGGGGATGGCTGCGGGAGGTTACCTGGGAGCGACAGGCGTCTTCAGACCTGCGCCGAGTCTGCTTGTGTGGGCAGGGAGGCTCTCTGACCGCATCCCCGTGAGCTCTCCGCATGGACAAACTCCCGGTGCTGAAGCTCTGGAGCCTGTTGCTGTCCCTGGGCACCTGACCCATCCTGTACCGCCGCAGCTGCGGTGCTTAGTGCTGGCCCAGCTCCCTGAGCCGGGACTTCTGGCCAGCCCCATTCAGTCGGCTTCCAACCCATCTGCACCGACAACACAGTTGTGCTCATTTCAGATTTGGGTTTATTGGAAACTTTCAATGCATATACAGGATTTAAAAATTATCCAACACAATGGATAACAGTAAACAGTCTTCCTCCTGGCGTTACCTAAGTGCTCCCTGTACTGCCAAACGCTTTTGGAGAGAACTTTGCCTATCTTGTTGTGAGGGGGAAGCAATTCCAGATTCCTGCCTTATGCTGTTGCTAAGACAAGACATACTGTACCTTAACGGCATTACCCTATCTGCACTATGCTGCAGGTTAAGGTTAAACAGTGATAAGAAACTTTCATTTTAATCATGTCAGCTTTAGCTTATGTAAAAATAGTCTGCCTTTTTCTTGGATTTTTGGGGTTTTTTTTTTTTTTTTGAAGTGCTGGATCAAGTGAAAAGGCACAGACAGACTCGCACAATACATCCTTAAATACTACAGTTAACCAGCTTGGAAAATGTTTACATGACAAGAAGATAGTGAGTCATAAACTTGGAATCACTGCTTGCCACCAAAACCAAAGCACTGTGCTTGTGAGCTGGCCAGTGCTGCGAACTAGGCAGTCCCTTGAAACAGAATCCAGGTTTTAGATTGTCCATATGCGATGCTGTGATCTGGACCGTTAGCAAATACGATTTACATAAATAGCTCTTCCCTCTCCTCCTCCCATCCAAACCTTCCTGGCACAGTTAGCTAGAAACTCTTCTCTGGGTGGCCAAGTTCGCAGTAGTGGTTAGGGGTGAGCTGCCAGCCAGGTCTGCTCGCGGTCTGATCAAGCTGTGTCACCCCACGGAGCACTGGCACCAGTAACCTGGTGCTTACTTTCCTTACTGCTTAAGGAAAAATAGGTGCAGCTCAGTTCTGTGCTTGCTGTGATGGAGAAGGATTCGTGTCAGCGCTGCAGCTGTGCCTGTAGAAATGGTCTTGGCCTGAAAGCCTAGCACGGGGTGTGTTTGGTTGCCTGGGCCTCATGGCCACCAGCCAAGACACCCCTACGGAGACTTCACACAAGGAGGACCTTGTAGGGAATAACCCCCTGAAGCGCAGCGTGAAACCGGCAGATAAGTATCCATATCCACTTAGTTTATGACAGCAGTGGCCCCAGGAAGCCTCCTTTTGGCTGTAAGAGCCTTTGCACTGGACGGGACTTCCCCTTGGATTCGTTTCAGTTCAGCAGGAAGACAGCACGGAACAAAATCAGTCTTTTTGTCCCCTTTCCCAGTCTCCTCCGACTCCCTTCTGTCATGCTTGGAAGTCAGGGAGAATTTCAGCTACTCTCCTGCGTAGCTCATTTCTCCTTTCCTCTCTCTCTCTTTCCTTTTTCATCAGTAACGGGTACTGCCTCCATGCCTTGAATGTGTTCAGCATGAGTCTCCTTAAAGAAATTGGGGGCACAAAGAACACAGTGACGATGTGCAGATATGTGCATAACACAACAGGCAATCAGAAGATTTTAAGGGGGACCTCCCCTAAAATACCTGTGGGATTTGTCCTTTCTGCTGCTAGTCAGGGCTGTGACATGTTAAACATCTGCATGCAGACCACTCCATTAATATGTCAATCATCCCAGGGTAAAATAACACATTGCCCTTCTCTATTCCTCTCCCTCAAGAATTTTCCTCCTCCCTCTGACAGGATTCATTAGCTGGTGTTTGCTTAGCACTCTGAAGATGAAAGATGTTTCTTGAAGAACAAACAGGGTCTCTGAAAGCAGTTTCTTCAGGAGAAATGCAGGCTTGTTTGGGCCACACCAACCACTTAGGAGCGCAGGTAGCTGGGCTCCAATTCTTACCTGATTTTCATCACCCCACCAAAGTGCCTTGCCCTGGGCTCCCATGTGGGCAACAGGGAGCAACAGTCCAAGAGTTTGCTACGTCAAAGTCTGAGCTGGCTTTTGCCAGGCAGTGGGGGAAGAGGTAAGGAGGAACGACAGGTGATTATGCTCCTAACATAAGGTCATACATAGAATAAATCCAGTCTCTTCCTGGCTCTGAATTTTCCCTGGTTCCTCCAGTTTGCTGGCTTGTTGGGTTAAATGGTGCGCTGTTCTGATCTTACTGACAGGGCAGGCTAGAACAGGTTCGCTCTACCACATAAGAGGTGAATTTTATTTAATTCCTCCTCCGAGGTGCTGCGGATCCTGTTTGGGCTACGCACAGGCGCGGCCCATTCATGACTGCACGCAGCTGACACGCTCTCATGGTGAGGTAGGTGAACGTGTTTCTGTTTTCTGCTGAACTTTGGCAATAGTTTTTTTTCCTCCTGTTGAAACGCACAGCTAACGCGGTTATGGGACAATGAGTGAGCTGGGTGTGTCCAGCTCCAGTCGTGATCGGTAGGACTGTCTGCTGTGGTTCTCACTGCCAAGTCAGGCTGACGATGGCATAAACTGAAAGATTCCTTAAGTAGGGTTTCTAGTTGATCAACTTTGGATTTGTGAACTAAATCATCTGCTGTGGACAAAACAATATGGTGTAATTCCTGCACAATCGTTTGGCTTGCTATAATTGTACTGAAAGATTTTCCTAAGGCAGCTTTTAGCAGAAGCTGCATGGCCAGATCTGCTAATCAGCTTAGAAAGTTTCAGCCACTTATCCGCTTTCACCATATTCTCTTTCAGCAGATTTAGAAGTCCTGTGAAGGGTACCACTGAATTCCCTTTTCCAAGCTGCATGGAAAATTCTTACCACAAACCTCTGCTGATGTCGTCTGTGCATATTACAGAAGCAAAATACCAGCAGTAACGAACCTGTTTCACATGGTCTTGGGGAGCAGATAACTGACCTGTCAAAAATAGTCTCTAAAATAATTTATAGGGTATATTAAACCCAAGTAAAGAACTGCTGGCAAGGGAATGCACTTACTTGTTGCTATGTTCAGTAGCAATCTTCAGCTTCTCCCATAAGGTGCTCTTTTCCTCCATGATCCGATCAAACCATGCCCAGAAGTACTTCCTCATGAGGCAGGCTGCATGGAGGGTACTCACCCTTTCCTCCAGAGCAGAGAGATAATCCTTGTACTAGGGAAGGAGGACAGAGAAAGAGGTGAGAATGGCTTCTTTCTCCCAACCCCCGGCTCAATAAGCAGACACAGAGCAGTGCTGAGACTGTGGCAGTGAAGGGTAACGGGGACAGGAGTGGAGGAAAAGCAGCAGGGAGCAGGGCGAGAGAGTGCCAAGGTGGAGGTGGGGAGCAGTACGTAGGAAAGCGTCCTGGGTGGAGGAGGATGCTGGAGAGCGGAGAGCTGACAGAAAGTCTCTGAAGAAGGGAATGATGCTGCTAGAAGGGGGACAGCATAACTCAGCAAAGGCTGGGCTGCAGGTGTGCAAAGTGGCACCGCGGTGAGGGGAAAGCGCAGCAGCAGCTAGCTCGCTTGGTATCGTTTCTCTGCTGTGGCGCAGGCAAACCTTTAGCCAGTTCCTGAAGCCCCGTCTCAGCAACATACGGGAATAGAAGTCCTCAGCCCGAGACACCTTCTCTGTGAGGCGCCCCTGGGTGTGCTGGAGCCAAGTCACCAGGCATTTCCTCTGCAGGCCCAAGCGGTGGTGCCTTTGTGCCACCTAAGTAAAGACAGCAGAGGCGGCAGCTCGTTACTTGGACTGGTGACTACATCAACATCAAGCTACAGAAAACTGGGTACGCTAGAAAATCACCTCGGCTTTTTGGGGCCCTAAAAATGCAGATGTCTGACAGCTGGAATAACTTCCAGGATAGGTTCCCACAAAGAGGGGTCAGCGTAAGGAACAGGACCAGTCTCTCTATCAGGCTACTGCTGCGTCACTTCTAGAGAACATCCTTTTCAATTAGATGCTCGGTTTAACCAATTGTGAATGGAGCGGAGGTGTGGCCTATAACAGTTTAGTCCAACCCCGTCCATAACGCTGACCAGCAGGGTGGACTTACGGAGCAGCTGCTGTCCCTCTATTTCTTTCCAGCCGGAGGCCTGTGTGCGTTTGGTTGAGTACTCTAAGTAGCTGCAGTTCCAGTGACTTAAACGGAAGCTTGCCAGCTTAGCCCTGGGCTCTGGCTAAATCTTCAGGATACGGTTGAGTGTTATTAGTCCACCCCTGCTAAGGCGTGCCAATTCAGTCACGTACGGAAACGTTTCATTAGCAATATTTATGTGTCAAGTTCTCAGAAGCTACCACTTGCTGTTCTGCACTGAAGGTATGGCCAGGCTGGAACAGATCGCTGGATCACCACCTGTGGTGTCCGACCTCTAGCAGTGGCCGACACCGCACCAGCAGTGACTCCAGAGAGAGGGAAAGCCCTAGCGATGGGCTGGGGTTAATGACTACAACTACAGCGGCTTGGCGGTGTCTTACTGATGAGCTTTGCGGTGGAGCAAGAGAACTGACAGGCTCATGTCACATAACTTAAATTTATTTTTTTGGCTGTATCATACTAACGTAACTCCCGCTGTGTTATTGGCATCAAATCACGTGGCAGTTAGCGCTGCAGACAAGTGGAGGCTAACAAAAGATGACTTCTCATTAGATTGAATTTGTTCCTTTCTCTGTCCTTTTGGTTCCTGTTTAATCAGCTATAAACGAGGATGCCACCCTTGGGGGTTTCTGATGACCTTTCACGATTATTGTCAGATGGGCTGATTTAAAGAACTGACACAGGGCAGGGCACGCAGGGAGAATTTTTGCTTTTTCCATCTCCACCTGGCATAAGAGCCTACTAAGGTTTCTGCTAAGTGCTGCATCCATTCTTTTTCCCTTCCTCCCATGGCACCAGTCCTTTCCTTTATCCTCAGCACTTTACCACCAGGTTTTCCTTGGCTTGCTCCTTCAGCCTTTTCCATGGCACCATTCCCAGCTTTCTCAGCAGGATCTTCTCGTAGTGATCTCTGGCCTTCTTCTGGAGCTGCTCCTCTTTCTCCAGCCTCCTTTGCTTCTCCAGCTCTTTCTACAATACAAAGAGCAGTAATTTTAATTCACTCTGGATGAAGAGGCTGTTAAGCAATGACAATAGATTGTTGTATTGGAGCTGGAGGTCCTGACCTGACAGGAAATAGAGATCTGCATCATCTTTAGCAGTGCAGACCAGATCAGACATGACCCCATCTACTAGAACCTGTGGTAGAAAGCAGAGCAAACTGTCTTGAAAATCTTCATGGAAGATGATGGTATTTCTGGACATTTCCTTGGGCCATGTATCAGCACGCGGCCTTCCCTCAGCACTGCAGTTTGGTGTTACGGTAGCAGACATGTAATCTGTGGCTAGCAGCAGTGCTGACGTAGCAGGAACCTCCTTTTGACGGGCCTTCATCAATCTGGGGAGGGGTGCTTTGGTGAGCTCAGCTTTCTATCTTTATAAAACTAGATTGAATACCTGTCTGAAAGCGATTTTGACTTTACGCATGGACCCTGCCACTTAACCTAGCCTAAGTAGTAGGGGAGGGTTGTGGGTATTATATAACTGTACAATATTGCTTTTGACTGAGACTCAGGGATGAAGGTCAAACATCCTAAAACACTCAATCCAAGTGGAACAGTAGTTGCAGGTCACATTCCTATAGGATTTCAAATGTGCTATTTGGGTTATTAGGACAGCTCATTTCCAAGTAAGAGTAATGAAGTGGGGCTATTCCTGGCCTAGCTCCAGGGAGAGGATGCTTCTCTTCTTCAGGTGGAAAGTTGCCCTTGATATATCTGTCGGGCTTGTCATGTGTTTGTGACTGGTATCCTTGTGAATGCTGGAGGGGGATACAAGTGGAAGGAGCAGCCTGAAAGTAGGCCAAACATAGAATCCTAGAACAGTCCAGGTTGGAAGGGACCTCAAAAGACCGTCTGGTCCAACCTTTCGTGGGAAAGGTGGTCTGTATGAGGTTATCTAGCACCCTGTCCAATTGCATCTTGAAAACCTCTGGCGATGGGGACTCTACTATGTCCCTGGGGAGGTTGTTCCAGCGAATGATTGTTCTCAATGTAAAAAAATTATTTCTTATATTGAGAGGAAACCTCTCCCAGTGCAACTTGCACCCATTACCACTAGTCTTCTCCATGTGGCTCCTTGTGAAGAGAGCCTCAGTCCTCTTTATAGCAGCCCTTTAAGTACTGGAAACATGCTGCCACTGCGGGACTTATGTGGCTGTACCTCAGCAGTGAACGTCCACCAGCTGGGACCTCTAGTCCCGCTGATGAGACAGAGGCAGTATATACTTCATAGCGCCTTAAGTCCACAGCCCTTCCCCTAACACTGCCAGAAAGGGGGAAGGTGGTGACACAGTGGGTGCTGTGCTGTGGAACTCTGCTCCACTAATGAGGACCTTCAGTTCATATCACCCTGCTGACTGAGTGCTAGTGGGTAACGGCTCTTCTGCCCTATCCCTGCTAAAGGAGGGGGAAACAGGTGAGGTGTTTGGTCACCAGCTTCTGCTGCCTTCTCTCCTCCCGTCGTTTTTCCTGCTGAGCTTCCTTTTCCTCGGCCTCCTTCCTCTGTCGCGCTTCCTCTTCAGCCTTCAGCTGGGCCTTGAAATGGAGAAAATGGAGGAAGGTAAAATTCAATTTGGCGCATGTGACCTTTTCAGAGCACATAGACCTCTAAGCTTTCCCAGTATTCTTCTAGCAGACTTTGTCACATACTAGATGTGATCGGTGCTGGACAATGAACTGTGGAAGGCAGAGGAAGGAGGGACTGTTCTTTCTACTATCTCTCTCTCTCTTTCTTTGCCCTAAGTTATAGTATTTGCCCACTCTTCCCCTAAAAAATTTAAACCATACACCAAGTTATTTATTGTTAACCTGATTGCTGAAGTCAGTTCTGGGCTCCTGGGCTCTGCTCTGAAGTTTTACTTCCACATGCAAAGCAGCATTCCAGGTACCCAAACATTTCTTTCCCCAAACACTGAAGATAAAAGAAGTTGTTTTACTTCAGTACTGGCCATACTTGGCACAATATCCTTCTTTGAATGTTTATCTACACCCCTCGCAGACCCCACTCCGCTTTCATTTCACAAAGCTTTTGCTTTTGATATATGCATCAAAGGCCTAAAACCCACGCCAACCGTAATGCACGATTACTATGGCTGTGTGTCCTGATCTCTAAGATCGTGGCAACTGCAGCTGAAGAAACCTAACCTTATACTTGTCTGTCCACTCTATGGTTAAAGTGTTCTCTAAGGCTCGTTTCAGCCTCCTGCGCATGTGAGTGCATCTCTCCTCCTTGGAGAAGGAAGAAATGCTGGCTGTTTTAGGACCCCAGTTCCGAGCTTTCTAATCCTAATGCAACTTACTATCAATGTTTTCAGTAACAGCTCAATGCCCTGAAGCTAAGAAAGCTCCTCTGTTGGATGTGCATCACAGAATTTGTATATTAACTATGCAAATATTGTCAGTATCTTCTCTCTTCAGCAGAGATTTGCTAGAAAGATGCAGGATTTTTACTAGGTCAGACTGCACGTCCTCAAGCTGCACATGGCCAGACAGGAAAGGCAGGGGAGGGGAAAGGCACCGTTGCCAGGTCCCATCAAGAGGATCTCTGCGTGCACTTCCACCCATCCCATCCTTGGCAAGGACATGGTCATGAGGTAGGCGTGAAAGATGTTGTTGGGGCATGGAAAGGGAGGCTGCTTCTAGAATTGCAACTGCATCAAGGTGAAGCGTCTGCCTGTGATATGGCAGGGCTAGTGGGGCCACTGAACGCAAATGCAGCAATAACTACTTCTTTTGAAGTAGTGTGCCGGACATCTCCTTTCTCACAAGCTATAAAACTCCTGTTTTGGATAAAGGGCCTTTTCTTGGGCCCTGACTCTGGGGTTAAACCAGCATTTCTTGCAACTGGAATGGTGTGAAAGAGACTGCATTTCTTTTTCCACTTTCCTTACCAATTTTTCCTCTTCTCTTCGTTGTTTGGCTTCTTCTAGTTTCCTCCTCCGTTCTGCCCGCTGAGTTGCTCTCTCCTCCATAGCTACAGAAACAGAGGACATAAGGCTTAGTGGCAACGAGCTATAGGATAATGACAGAAGTTTGGTGAACAAGGATGACCGCTTTACTGCCAGGCCCCCATTGACCTGGCAACGCCAGCACAAAGGGACTTGCTTTCTGCTGCCTCTTACGGCTGGCAGTGTCATGAACAAGGAACCCATAACCATTTATAAGATGATTCAGGACTATCCCAGTTAGATTCACTCCATCCCTCCTTGATTGACAGTCACAGCCATGAGGCTCAATTATGAAAGGAGCTGTGTCCAGAGGTTTTATCCCTGTCTTCCCTGATTGAGTGCTGAGGTTCAGGGCAGCTGACTTAGCAGCAATTGCTATGAGGTCTCCAGTGAGCTCCAATTGCCTATTTAAAGAGTGACTTCATGATGGAAAGCATCCCTGCCATAGTGACACACCGGTACTTGGTCCCACTAGTGGGAAACTACTGCTTAATGCTTCTTTTGGGAGATAAATCGCAACACAGCGATCTTGCTGGCTATCAGCGAAGGTGTTACAGTGCTGATACGACCACACAGAACATGCAGTGGAGTTGAGAACCCGTGCTCGCTTCTTCTGAAGTCGCAAATGAAGCACAGGCTGGAGCAATCGATAACTGGGGGGCATTTAAGTGTTTTTGACCACAACAGGTTTCCTCAGTTTCTTTTCTCCTCTCAGCTGTCCCAGGATTCTCTGCCAAGAGAAAATCATCTAGTGATAACTTATTCATTGAATTTTCGGGGGATCTTCAAACAAAGGCACTTGAGAGCTCTGAAAATACATTTACTGTTCCTAAGCTGTACAGAGCGCAGGCAAATCAGAGTGAGTAACGGCATGGACTAGGTAGCATTGGAGCTGAACACAGTCAGTTAATGAAAGACAACTACTAATGCTCAGCTATTATGGCCAAAAAACTCTGGTGATCCCCAAACTGTTCAAACATCACAGTCAGCATATTCCAGTCTTTCATGCAGACTGTGACCACCCCCCAGCTGATATGGAAGAACATGACCCAGGGATATAACAGAACTGGATCTTAATTTACTGCATGAAAAGGCTGTGCTGCATGTTTAAGGTCTATATGCTGTTCCAGCGTGGCCAGAGAAGGGGAGATATCTCACAGAAGGCAGGGATCCGGAGCTCCTTCCCCAGCCTAGCTACTGGTGTCTCACAAAACCTTGGGTAGGCACTTAATTCCCTTTGAAATCTCAACACCTCTGTCAAAGTTAGATGAAAATGACTGGTCACTTAAGTGTTACTTGGATGTGCAATGAAGAGAATAAGATTGACAGCAAATCGCTGTAGAGCTTCTCTCTCTGAGTCTTGGCACACCAGAAACAATCACAAGTGCTTGTTAGGAGTAACTGTTACCACAGTGTACTAAGCGTGGACTTGAGGGGGTTGCAGTGGCTCAGGGTTTACAGATGCCTGACTTGGGCATGGAAACAGCTCACAGCACTGGTCAGGCTGGGAAAGAGAGTGCTGAGTTTTACTTGCATGCTGTCATCAACCAGCAAGGCTGAGGCGAAGAAGGCGAGAATTTTCCAGACAAGCTGTTGAGCAAAGTGGTCTGGAATGGTCTTTGGTATCTAGAAGAATACCTTTCAGTATGGGATGAGCTGAGGTCAGCTGGCTGGAGGGCCTCCTGCCTTGCATCACTGCCCTTGCGTTTTCTGGCCCATGAGAAACAGGTGGACTATGAAAGGAAAGAGCAAAGAAATTCATCAGTGAATGTGTTCAAATGATGTCTCACACCTACCACCTATGGTTGAGAAACAGGCCTTGTAGTTTCTGTTCTCCATTGTGCTGCGTTTTCATTCTGAATCCCTGATACACCTTTCTTCTGCTTGAAATGGGATTAATGATGCATCCTTGCAAAGGAGCCAAGTACCTGGGGCTGCTGCGTGTTCTGCAATACTGAGGATGACACTCTCTTTTTTCCTAACTAAATAAATCCCTGCTGCTACTATGTGTGACACTCTAGTGTTGCTGTTTCTAAGCTGATCCTCTATGGATCATGTGGTGTCAAGCCATTGCAAAAAGGGAGAAGGACGGAGAACTGTGGCCAGCCTGACGCTACCCGTCAGGCTATGTCACAGGTGAGAGGAAGAGCAAATAGCGCTAGCATGACTGAAGTGCGCCTGGCAAATTCTGGCTCAACTTGAGTAGGAATGAGACATGCTGACTAATTGAGCCTGCTTTATTGAGGGCATATACCTCAAAGGGGTTGTATTCTTGCATCTGGATTGGTATTCCCTCTTCAGTTTTTCCTCCCTGGTTTGTGAAGCAGAGATGTTAAGCAGCTGGGTTACAGCCGTGGCTTGTGCTGCCTCTTCTTTAGCTCTGCTCAGCCTCTGATTTTCCTGCAGTTCAAGGATCAGCTCTTGCTGTTTCCGAAGCTGCTGCCTCTGTTCCTCAATCAGACGTTGCTGGAAGGCATGACGGTGCTCGAAACGGCTACCATAAGCAGGAGCTGTCTTTGGACCAGGTGCCTGAAACTGCTCGGGGAGAGTGGCTGTTTGATTCCTGTACGCAGCCTGGTCACGTGCACTCGGGGCTGCATGTTTTAGGGTAATCTCCCAGGCAAATTTGGGTTTTCTGTAGGAATGAGATGTGTGAGCAGCATCCCAACAAGAGCGGTCTCTGGTCTGGTCAGGTTCTTTCTGTACAAGGCAAGTTTCAGTTGGCTAGGGGGGAAAAAAAAGAAATGAGGAAAATTTGGCATTGATTAAAACCAAGCATTCTTCTGCCCTTGCTACATAGTAAGTGTTTCTTTAATGCAAATCTAGTGAGATGCCTGAGCAATAGGGTAATCTCAGTTATGCAATCTTTATCCAATTCCTAGCCAGGGCAGAGGGGCCCTGTAATGCACAAAATGGGGGGCTGTGGGAAAGAATTGTTAAGGAGCTGTGTGCCATTTCACTGGGAGGAAGAAATCCTGATCAGGCAAGAGCTCTGGTAGGAATGTATCCTGAATATTTTGTTAGGGAGCACAGCTCAGGACAGCTCATTTCTCAGGGGTTAGCTCATCTCTCAAGGATTAGCACACTCCCTTCTGGACTGTGTTGTCCCCCACTCAGTGCTCAGACAGAGAATAAAGGAAAAAACAGTTGTTGAAGTGATCTATACTGCTGATCTACTGGACAGTCCCTTTCCAGATGGAAGAGGAGTCTACAAGGTACTGTTTCCTCATGCCTCTTCTCCAGCTTTGATAAATATTACCATGAAACTGGTGCACAGCAGGAAAGGAGGCTGCGCCTTTTCTGACACATGGTCTTTCTCTGAAGAGGCATCAGGTGTAAGGTCTGCTTTCTGATCCCTAAGTCAAACCCCAAATTCAGTCCCATCCTTCCAGCATGAATTTTACCAGTGCATCAGAAGAAAAATACGGGCCTACTAGGATGATGTAAACACCGTAGGAAATCAACTTTTGTTGACAATTAAGCAAACGAAAAGCTTGACCTGTAATATGTGTGCGTGAGCTCTCATGCTGGGATCGGAACACTGCTGTAGTACAGGTTTTATAGTCAGATAGGAAGGGCAGACTCTGACCTAACAAACGACAATTTAAGGAAGCAACCTCTGATTCTCCTCTCCTACCTCCTTGTGATGCGCATTATCCTGAAACAGCCAGTGACAGCTTTTTTTCCCCACGCTTAAAAGCCAGAGAGCTGCACTAGCATGACAAAATCTCTTGTCATGCAGTCAAACATTATTCTTTTTCAGTCTAAGCAGGCATCAAAGATGTAACTAACCTCTCAGCAAAAGTCATCTGGGGGTGGGACGCTCACTGCGACTCACAGTACGTGAAGGCAGTTCTCTGGCAGCATTAGAGATTATTTATTTTTAAAACTCATCCATTGTCCTTCAGGTTTGCCTCTGATTTTTAAAGATTTCTCTCCTGAACAGATGCAGGCAGGTATTTGGGGGTCACCCTGGGAAAGAAGCCTTCCTCTGGGACAATGTACTCTCTATTTCAGATTGCACAAAAGAATTACTTTTGTATGAGTATTGAGATGCCAACAGACAAAACTACATGGGAAGGATTTACCTTGTCTTGCTGCAAATCTTGATGATGGTTTACTTCTGCTGTCCCAGGCTTGTTAACCTCCAGCGGCCTGTCCAGACCACCCTTCCCCAGTGACACTGCCTCCAGCAGCTGTGCCATCTTTTTCTTCGTCTCCTCCCTCTTGATCTGCAGCTCTCGCTTTTCTGTCTCCGCTTGGCTCCAGCGCTGCCACGCCAGAAAGCAGCAGCGCAAAAGCCGTCGCTGGTTATGCTCTGCAGACAGTTGGTTTTTCCTGAAGGAGAAAGCACCTGTGTTATGATAGGAGCGAGGCTTCTGCCCAGGCCTGCCTGAAACAATTGCATCAAGCACAGCAGCCCAGGCCATGGCACGAGGCCCCATAACTTCCCGAGTCTTTTTGTTG
Organism: Nipponia nippon; assembly: GCF_047370975.1. Taxonomy (NCBI): domain Eukaryota; kingdom Metazoa; phylum Chordata; class Aves; order Pelecaniformes; family Threskiornithidae; genus Nipponia; species Nipponia nippon. The sequence continues at coordinate 6,823,142 of NW_028262336.1, read as the reverse complement.
CTTAACTCTGAAGGCCCTCCAAAGCTGTACAGAGTTTCTCCAAGGAGGAGCGGCAGAAAGGATGCCCGTTATTTTGAAGTAAGTTTCCCTAGTTCACATTTTGCAATTTCCTGTGCCATCCTTGGGCTGTAGGACGGGTGCAAAAGAGGTGTCCTGTTCCCTTGCCAGCTGCGTAGGGGGAAGCGGCAGTGCCTCACCACACAGCCTGCCAGGCACCTGCAAGAACAAAATTTTCTCTGGCTGATAGGGAATTCATCCCACAGCCTCCTTAATGAAAGGCACAGGCCAAAATGATCTCTGCTATACTACTACTGAAATAGGAAATAACTATGTTAATCAGCAATAAATATGGCACCTCATCTTCTCTGGGGTCCAGAGCAAGCCAAGGGGAGATTTCCAGGAAAGATACCTACAGAAAGCGCGAGACGCAGGCTTGTTGGAAAGCACTAAAGCTCTTGTTTATCTCTGTCCTCCTTTTCATCTGTGCCACAATACCTCTGGCAGACCGCAGGCAATGTAGCAATTTTCTCAAAAAGCTCCCGTTTTCCTCCTGCTGGCTAACTGGCCAGGCCCTTTTACAGTCCCTGATCACGGCACTGCCCGAGCACTGCTGCAGTAGGAGGGATTCCACAGGGTAGGATCACTACCTGTTTTGATCTTGGAGATGAACTTGCAATTGCTGTGTCGCCTGCTCTACTTTCTGGGCCCAAGTATAGTTTCTCCAGGCTTGCAGGGCCTTCAGTTGGCATTTCCAGTCAGCAAAGGCTCTGGCTTTTCCCATTTTAATTCTGTGCTCCAGAATGACTTTCAGCCAAGCAGAGAAATGTCGTTGCATGCACTGCATGGGAGAGTTTCAGAAAACCAATGAGCAAGACACAGCCCGTCACATAAATGCTGATCCTCTCCACCCTTCCCCTTATCTCTCTGACTTCCCTTTTTGAGATTCATTTTAGAACCCCCACTTTCCGCAGTTACCTTGAGGGTAAAAAAAAAAAAAAACGCAGAGCATGTGCAGGTCTTCTACAAAAAGCAGAAAGGGACTAGAAAGATGGGACTCTATGCTCTTGAATGAAACACACTTAGTTCATCAAGTGTAAAGGAATAAAATGGGTGAGGAACACAATTTCTAGAGATAGAAAAGACATTTCAAAATCTAGAAAATGTCTAAGATGCTACAGGTAAAAACAATTCTGTGGAGCACAGTTTGCAAATATCTCCATGGACCACTTGTTCGTTTGTTTTTTTAACTTAGACAAAAATCAAGACACTTCCTAGCATGAATTTATGACACTACCTAAGCTCACCCTTGTTTCCGTAGGAAGCCAAACCTTTCCCTTATTGTGTAATTAGACTCGCTGCTTCTGGGAGTGACTTACATTGTACAGAACAGCAATTTGCTATCTAATCTACCCCATAATTCTAGCCCTGTCACTGCAGCCACTGTTCATTTTGATCCTCCAAGTCGGTCAACTCGCAGGACTTCGCTGATCCCCTTTTGTCATAATGGCTTGTTTTAATTGCCTTCGTCTCACTCACTGAAATCTCCAAATGGAGACTTACAAAAAGGACAAAATGTCAATGCATTAGCTATTTCTTTCTGCTTTAGGAAAATAATCAAAGTGTCACTATTGCTTAGCTCAGCTAAGCCGTGGCTTCTCACATTTTGCAAGCCCTAAATTGCTCTGTGCTTTCATTCAGGCTTATCTTCGTAGCTTAGACTGTGCTGGAGAGAGGTTGTGGACTGCTAAACAGCAGCCAAGCTCAAATCCAGCAGACGGGCAGATGAAGTGGCCGATGGGGAGAATCACCATAAAATCTATAGGATTCTTCTATAAAAAAAATTCTAGATGTAGATAAGTAGACATTAACGATGATGACTGCTCTGTTAATGAAAAACATTACGTGGTGGATGTCATTCATAGCTGCGCTCAGGGAAATTTATTCCCTTTGCTGAGACTACCCATATAAAATTATTCAGTACAAAAAAACTGTTCTTTAATTGCAAGTATTTGATACAACTAGGTGTTTAACCCAGAGCTGGCCATGGTATCAGAATAATGAGGGTAAAAGAAATAGGTTCCTACTGGGAATTATTAAAGTCTGCACGTTTGCCTCAAAACAGCTGTTGCAATATCACAGAATATCCTACTGCACCCAGTGGGAGTGGATCCTTGAGGAACCTGTTACTGTGGATGTGCTGGCGTACTTCAATTCTTGGAGCCACAGCTCAAAATTCATCTCAGGCCTCAGCACTTCTCTTTCCTCTCCCTGCTCCTGCACCAGCGTCTGCAAGGCAATCTTTAAAACATCTTCCCATACACACAACAAGGGCTTCTCAGGCCCTTTTGTGCCACCCCCCCCTTCCTCGAGGGAAAACAAATCTTGCTCTGCTGCCTCCTCTATACACCTGCCTGTTTCTCAGTTGCAGAGCCTTTATGTTCACAACCGTCCAGTGCGCCACATCTTTTCCGCAATTCTAAGTGAAACCTCCCACTGAGTACACCTGAGGCATGGACACGCTGGGGACGGAGGCTCAGGATTTCTTGCTCCTAGTCTTATGAGATACTTTTTGCCCTGCTCTTCTACTTTCCTGGTATCAGGAGGAGGGCTTGCAACAAGTAAAAATTCTGATAACTGGGACTTTTTACTTCAGTTTTGCAAACGGTAGCTGAGAGCAGGTAGCTCAGAGTCTCAGATAAAGAAGGGTGATGCTCACTCTCTGCTTATTGGTGTGAATCCTGCGCAGCAGCTCCTGAGCCTTTCTCTGTTTCTCCTCTCCTTGCTCTTCTTTCTTCAGGACCAGGGGTGGTGATGCAGTAACAGCTACCTCCTGCGTTGACAGCTTCTGACTTTTTTCTTGTCTCTTCCCCTCCCTGGAAAGTGAACAAACATACAGATCTAATACAATGAGGAAAGTACCGTAGCACAGATTTCACTCTCTTTTTGGCCAATCCTAAATGAATCACGTCTACAGCTTAGAAAGCTGCTGATTATTTAACTCAGCCTTCTTAGAAAGCCTCTGTTGTGGTTTGGGGTCCCAGAGGTTAAACAGTCTGGAGCATTTCCAAAATATAGCAGGCAGAAGAAAATAGTAAGATTTCAGTAAAGCACTTGCGTGAGAAGATTTAGGATCTCAGGGCTGCCTAAGTAAATAAATGGCATCCCTACAAGTCACATCTCTGTGACAATCCAAGCTCAGCAGAAGCAAAAATTATGTCTCTGCAGAATTCTCAGCCAAGAATGCTCTTTACTCTCTCATAGCAGAGGAAGTATTGTAAGTGCTAGACTTCCAACATAGACTATTTTTTTTTTGTGTGTGTGTGTGTGTGTGTATATTGGCTTTCATGCTGCATTAGACACTAACAAGGCTGGATGTGGCCACAGAGGTGAGGGAGACAATGCACGGTGGTGCAAACACACTCCTACTTTGTGATTCAGCGTACATGCTGGTAATGGCTGAGGGGAAGCTAACAACATCTTTAGGCCATCTTCCCACTAATGATAAACTCTGTCATTGACGTTGGTAGCAAAGGAATAAAAGGTTTTGGGAGAGTTTGGGGACAGAGGAATAGCAGATGTTTCCTTTGGGACCATCACTCCTCTTACATTTAGCAAAAGGAGCTGATAAGAGGTGTTCTTCATATGGTTCTTTCCACGCCCCCCTCTCCCTCTTACATTCTCCATGCTTCTGCCATGGTGTGCCTCTTCTCAGCCATTTCCTTTCGCAGCTTCACCATTTCCCTCTGGATCTCCTCCTCCTTGGCCTTCAGGGCCTTCCTTCTGGTGTCCTCCCATGCTTGGAGCTTGGCCTCAAACAGAACTGATTTCTTCAGGGACTTTTCTTGTCTTTGAAGCTCTAATGCCTTCTCACGCCTCATTCGATTTTCTTTCACCTAGGAAGGAGGAAATCGGCAAACGTGAAAGCAGACGCCAAAGGCTGAAGAATTTGAGCTTCATTGTACATGGACAGGGTGGGTCACAATCCACCTGCCACATGAAGCAAGCAACCCTATCCATAGCTGGCACTGACTGGACTGGTTCTGCTCTCAGACCAGCAAAAAAATCCATTCAAGAGAGTGAGGTTAAACCAGTGTTACTTGATGGGAGCAAATTCAGAACTGACTGCCACGGCGGCTTTTCCTCTCAGTCTTTGGAAAGGGGGAAAACCTGAACAGATGAAAGTTGACTGTGCAAGCTATTGTGAACGGCTAACGTGCATGCGGAAACAGTAACATTTCAGCTAAACCGTGGAAGAGTATCCTCGGGTATTTGCCTCCAAGTCAGAGATTATTGCAGGTTGGGAGAGAATACTGGGGAAGTATCACTGAGCATTTACTCTAATCCTACAATCCTCCACCTTATTCCTTTTAACTGTGCTGTCTTGCCTGCTCACCTGCTTGTGTCTGAGCTCCATGATTATTCGTGGATCTGCAGGTTTCTGTTTTTCCTTGATGTCTTCAAGTCTAAGGTTCTTCAGTATCCCACAGTTCACAGCTTCACTCTGCAAAAGATGCTGTAGGTATTCTTGGACAGAAGAACTTTCCAATTCATGTTCCAGATGGCTGCACAAGTCTGAAATGAAGAATTCGGATTATCTCAGGCTAGTCTGAAATGAATAAACCCCTGTGTCTCAGATCACAAAGCCCAGCGTAATTAAAGGGATCACTTTCCCAGACTGTGAATGCATTTCTGATGAAAGCGGACACACTGACTGCACTCCATTTATCCCCAAAGAGTCTTAATCAGTCTCCCATTGAACACGCTAGAGCAGTAACATTTCATCCATTTTTTACTGCCTTGCCTCTGAGCACCTCGAATGACTGTATAAATTTGACAGGCTTCACAAATACCCATACACAAAAGAAATAACTTTTTTCTTTTACAAAGGTAGACATCGAATGTTTATGAGGTGCATTCGTGCAGCCTTACAGCAAGCTGCAGTAAGAGCTGGGGGAGAAAAATCATCACCTCTAATCTTGTTTCTACTGAGCCTGCTATCCTGGCCTTAAAGCAACTTTTACCTCTCAGGTTGACAAGCCATGTGGCCTGGCTCCCTTCCCCAGCACATCCTCAGAAAGAAAGGCAGGAACTGCTTTGTTGTGCTCTCACCATCAAACCGCTCGTACTTCAGAGGGGCTGCAGGCGGCTTTTCCAGGAGAACAGAGTCAACTTCCTCTTCTCCATCGCTCATCAGCTCCCGTTGCAGTTTGGACTTCATCCAGTTACTGAGTAGCTCTCGGGCTATCATGAGGAAAGAGACTAATGACTTCACTTGCTTAAAAAATATATGGGTAAGTGTAAACTAGCAAGACTCTGTCTCTGGGATAGTTATATCACATGCTGGGAAGGCTGTCTAAAATGACTGAAAGCTGATCTGCAACAGAAAATGGAATAAGGCTAATTAATAGTTCTCTTCTTGATCTATAAAAGAATAGGAAGGGAAGGTGGCAAACGTTTTCCCTGTCACATATGTCACAAATGAATTCTTCTCTGCCCCATTTTTCCTACAAGATTCTGTGAACATTTAGATCACTTGTGTGATTATTATAGATCAAGGAGATGGAATTCACATGAGGTAATTCATAACTCAGATAGCTTTCATACGTTTTACCACTGCCCTTGCAGACACTTAGATATTTTCCACGTGTCAACAGCCAAGGCTGTCATATGTTAAATACAAAGAGAACCACTGTTTCGACAAATGTTTGCTTCATGTGTACAGGTTAACCTTTGCAAGTACCACAGCTCCAAGAACAACTGGTGAGTCTAGATTACAAATCTGTCAGGTGGCAAGCTTCACCAGGGACTACTTGTACTCAGGATTAAGAGCGCAACTACAGGAATGCATCCATGATGCAGTGAGCTCAAATGCTTAATGAACAATGAGGCATAAAGTTCTTCTGTGGACTTTATTTGCATCTCCACTTTTCTGTGGAAAAACGCAAAAATCCCTTTTTCAGAGTTCCTACTCAAAAGCAAGGACGGCTAACGTGGCTGCTGCCTCCACCTGGCCTCGCTGCCTGGGTGGCCAAGCTGAATCAGAAGGCAGGGCTGGAAACTGCAAGGCATCAGGAGCAGCCCCACGAGAAGCTGAGCCATCCTGAGCCACCCGTGCGGTGAGGATGGGCTAAGAGCAGGGACTTCAGCAGCCACTGCAGTGCAAGTCATCCCCTGTAACGGCACACAGCCGACAGGAGCAAGCAGCTGCTCCAAATCTCTAGTTCTAACACAAAATTGGTGCTCCCATCGAGTCCTGGTATTTCTAAGGCAATAAAGCCTTTTTAAAACTTCCTTAAAAAGGGGTGGGTTTTTTGAAGAAAACATAAATCTAATGTTTATTGTCCTTCAAATCACTTCTGTTCTCTTTTATAATCTCTCAGGCCAGCTCAGGACCAAGGAAATACATCTGATAACAGAAAGAAGAGAGAAAAACAGCTTATCGCTTGGGGAAGGGTTACTTTTTTTGACTGGGAAATGTGAGCTCCTCATAACCGGAGTAAAAGAGTCCTTGCACTTCTCTTATCAATACCTTTCTTTTCAAAGTGGACTACGTGTAGTTAATACCATTAAGTATTCTAATAATGGATTCCAGGTAAAAGGCTTTCCGCTGAGCTTGGACCAATCCTGAGGGATTGGTAGCTATAAAAAGGAAAACCCTAGCAGAGAAGGGCAAACAAAAATAATACAGAAACATGAGCAAAGCAAGCAACTTTTCCACCAATTGCAAAGCCAGCTCCTTTTGAGCCACTGCGCTGTACAATGCGTTCAGACAGTGCACCGTAAGCAGAGAGGCGTATTCTGTGCTATTAGATGAACCCCAGATGATTACAAGTGAAAAAGCTGGCTTCCTGTACTGAGGTGGATGCTCTTGAGACGTGTCTTCGTTCCGTTCTGTAAGGCTCACTTCTGAGTCTTAAAAGAATAGTTAACTCAGGTTTTTAAAATCTTGTCTCCTATCAGCTTTTTACACTGCAGATGTACTTCTAGCACTGATGGGAGATAATTTCCCTTCCCTTTTTTTTTTTTTTAAATGTACCACGGTTTTGTTTTCAAAGTCCAGTAACAAACTTGTATTTGACCATACAGTGTGTCTTCAAGGCGTTCATCCTCATCTTGACCTGAAATCTCCAGCAGAGAGCTTATCCTTCTCTTAAGTATGCTAATTAAGATCTACCTTGAACTCCAGCAACTGAGTCTTCTTATGCTTTCTCCATTAGACGAAAGACGTCTTGCTATGAACTGTTTCTCATGGTCTCAAGCTTTGCAAGAGCCTGTTCAGCCCAGAACCAGAATCAAGAACACTTCATTTTAGGCAGCTTGTGAGAAGCTGTATCTCAGCTCACCTTCCTCACGGGCCTCATCATGATCTTGCAGCTGTTCCACGGTTTCCAAACTTGTCACAGGACCACAAGGCCCCTGTGGATACCTTGGCTTTTGAAGAGAAAAAGCTTCAGAGACAGCATACTCAGAGGCTTGCTCCACTCTCTTTAAGTTAAAGAAAGGAAAACATTGCTAAGGATTGCTGGATATTAATTTTTAAACTTCGTATATCCAGGTTTCTCCTCCAGAGAGAGCAAACATCAGCGGGAATGGAACACAAGACAGTATGGCTGTTGTAAGAAACAGATTTCTTTTGAAACACGTTTCTCCAACTGCTCTTGATTGACTGGAGAAATTGGACTTAGAAATGATTAAGTAATAAGCATTCATTTGGCAATTAGTGCTAATCACAGTGAGTGGAGAACACGTTGGGAGAATGCAAACAGCCGGCCCCTGGGGGCTGGATGGAGACTTGCCGCATTAGTCCCCAGCAACCACCAACTATGAAAGTTGGTATCAGCGTTTTGCCATAACCAGGCTGGCCACTGTGTAAATAGTCTGAGTGATTTTCTCTCCCACATTCATCTCTCTGAGGTGTAAACGGTCCTCATGCGTCGCTGTGTTTTCATGTGTACCCCAGGCAGCCCGCGTCTCTGCGGGGCTTCTTCCCTTTGCAGAGGGGCCTGGGAGGCTCCGTGCCCGCTCCTGCCTGCCGCAAGAAGCAGGCGGAGGGTGGGAGCACGGGAAAAACCAAGGAAGTAATACAAAGGGAGCTTCAACCTACAACTCATTTTCCTTGATCTCGGGTGGTTGTAGATGCAGGAGAAGGTGCTCTGGGGTAAATCCCTTCTATTACTTGCCCGTACGTACAACCTGCAGCACTGCTCAACAGCAAGCTTTGTGTGGGACTTGTGAGTTTTATGCACAACAACAGAGTACCTTACTCTGGAGTGAGTTACTGTGCAATGACTTCACCTTGATCCAGCGTTCCAAGTTATCCGAGTCAAACTTTGTCTGGAAATAAGATAAAAAAACTAAGTAATAGTGTTTCAACCCCCTGTCTCTTTTTTGGAACCAGAGTTTCAGCCTGCCACGTTCAGCGCCATTCACTCGAGCGCAGCACGGACTGCCAAATCAGAGGGCCGTGGCTGCAGCTCTCCCCCAGACCTGGGAAACTTCTTCTGGGCCTAACCCTGCCCTTCAGAGCAGCCGGGACCCGCCGGGCCGCCCCACGCACCCCCCTGCCCGCCGCCATTTCAACCGCTGGGGGCCTGGCGGCCGCGCGCGGCCCCTCACCCGCAAGGGCGCCCCCTGATTGGACAGCGCCCTTCCCAGGACGCCCCCTGATTGGACAGCACTCCGGCCAGGGCGCCCCCTAGCGCTCTCGGCGCTGCCGCCCGGCGGGCCCCGTTACCTTCGGTCTGGCCGCGGCGGTCGGGCGCCGCCAGCGGTAGAGGTGCGGCCTCCGCCCCGGGAAGGCCGCGGCCACGCCGGGCACCCCCGCGGGCCGCCCGCCCCTCTCGGCGGAGCCCCCAGCGCACCGTGCCGGGAGCGGCTTCGCCATGGCAACGCCGCTCCCCCTCCTGGGCGGCGGCCGGCGGAAGGGCGGTGTCTCGCCCGCCGGCGCACGCTGATGATGCCGCGTGCGGGGATTGGGGCGGGGACGGGAAGCGGCGGGGCCCGCGTCCCCCCTCAGCCTACGCCGGTAACGGCGCGGCGGCGCCGACGATGAAGGTGAAGCTGTGGGGAGCAGGCGGCGGGCGGCTGGGGACGCTGACGGGCCTGGGCCGGAGCGGGGCCGCCGCCCTGCCGCTGCCGGGCTGCCTGCTCTACACGCGGACCGGCTCGGCGCCCCACCTCACCCACGACACCCTGCAGGCCGTCGGCGGCGTCCCCGCCGTGGCCCAGCTCTCCCTGCCCGCCCTGTGAGTACCGCGGCCGGGGGCGGGGGGGCGGCCTGCGGGGTTCTCCCTTCCCCGGGTGCCAGGCAAAATGCCGAACTCGGTTGCCCCTTTGCTGCTTTCCCGTCGAAGGGAGGTGCAGTGGCTTAGTAGGAAGCAGGTAAAGGTAAGGGACCCAGAGGGCTGCCTCATTTTTGAGCGTGTTTTGGCCAAACCCTCTTCGCAGTCACCTTCCCAGCAGAATAACCAGCTTTAGAAGCAGCCAAAGCTCAAAACTGGTTAGGTAAGTGGCAGCTGAAAGGAAAGATTAACATCATAAAGCTCGTTAGAAGCTCTCCCCTCCCCGGCTCGTGTAGTTGTTGAGCGATGCGCCTTCGCAACGCTACCCAGAAAGCCCCAGTGCGACTTCACGCTCTCCAGCAAGTCAGTGGTCGCTGGTCGGTGCGGGTAAAAGCTCTGCCTTTTTGCCACAGAATGATGAGCGCCCCGGTTTGTAAGCTGTGATTCTTGAGCTCTGTGTCTCTGGCGTTTAGTTCCGTCTGTCCCCTGCTTTGCAGCCTGGTAGCTGGATGGCAACTGTAAGTCCCTAAAACCAGTCTGAATTTAGACAATGCATGAGTATGGAAACAGAAGCCTTAGTTATGAAACCACTGATCTTTCTTGACAGTTGTTTGCTTCGTTAACGTGTTTCTGTATCTGGATGCAGGGCAGAACTTCATGATGTCCTGGAAGAATATAAAGAAGGAGCTGCAAAATTTATAGGTAAAGTGTGTGTGTTTGCTTGTATGTCTGGAGAGATATTGCAGGTGGATCCCACTGGTGCATTTTTAGGCAGTACAGCAGGCAGAAAGATGTAGGCGTAGGCTTTCCACGTTTACGCATTTTCTCACTCAAAGCAGCACTAAGGAAGACTTGAAATAGTATGTTGTCACTAGTATGGCCAGAAGTCCTTCAAACAGGCTATAAAAATACGTAGTATTGCTTTATTTCTCTTTTTCCGCACCCAGCCTTCTCCTTGGGGGCTTCAGCACTGACTGGGATGGGCTTAGCCCAGAAGTTGCGACTAAAACTGAGAGGTGTTACTGTAGCCCCCAGTCACTGCTGCAAATGAATCTTGCCAGATGCAATTTCTGACTTCTTTTGACGAGGAGAATTAGAAATTCTCATGAAAATTGCCTTCCCCGTACAGCTGTTCAAATATATTTCCTGAGAGTATCTATCTGCTCAAGCTGGCTTTTTTGATTCTCATAAAATAGTTGGTTTCCTCTAAAGATTTCCAACAGGAAATCTTCATTCAGTATGAGGAATAAACAGGCAAAGCACCCCGCAACAAGTCAGTCTCATGTGGTGGACACTTCTGCCTCCAAGCTATTCCTGTTCTGAGAATATGTTAGGGGAAGGACCCACGTTGGATTTGTGGGAGCTTTGAGGAGCTAAAGAAGCAGGTGGAGAAGCTCATTTTTTCTGTGTTCTTTGTTCCTGTCAGTTTAGTAGTCAGACTGACTTGCTCCCTGTATTCTCCTTCCATATTTCCATGTTAAAGAGTCAGTTTTAGGAATAAACTCAATTTTACTTAAGGATAGTAAAATGCAAAGCAGGCAATGTTGCCGTAGCCCTCAGCTACTGCACCAAGCCTTTGTGATCTTATCAGTCGCTGTACGCCATTCCTGGAGCAGTTCCTGAATGAAACCTTTACCTTAACATCTTGGTGACAAGAATGAGTAAAGCAGCAGTTCCTGTGTTTGTGACTATCCTGGGTTTTATTTCTGGTTGTCCTAACAGATCAGTAAAGGCCTGACTGCATGTGTTATGCAGCCAGGATCACTGTTGTCAGGCTCAGGTGGCGAAGGACCCTGAATGCACAGTGAATGCAGGGTTAGCATCTTATGTGAATGTCTGTATTGTAGCTCGTATGTATATCTGTATGTTTTTGGTTTGTTTTTGTTTTTTTTTTTTTTTAAAAAACACATCAAAATTTTGGACATGCATTTCGGTACCTAAGCAGTTATGGCTTGGATTTCCAAAGGAAGTTTGCCCCTAATTTTCAGTAAACTTCCACTGCTTGGGGACAACTTATTCCTTCAAGAAAAAAAAAAGAAAATCTCTTTATCTGAAACTTCTTGGAGGCTTCACCAATTTCAGAGACTATCTGTGAAGAGAAACCTGTATGTCACTGAGGCATACTGTCTAGCTTTCTGACATACGAAACCTCCAATCTGGCAGTGATGGTGAGTTTCTCATTTGTGTAGCTGATCTGTTTTCTCACTATACGTTGTCCTTCCTTAAGAGTTTTAGGCTTGAGGTTGTTGCTCAGTTTAGGTTGTGTCAAGTGTATCAGCTGAGTGGTCAAGTGAGTCAGCTGTTGGGTCTGGCAAATTTTAGTAGCAGGAGAATTAATCAAGAAGAAACATAAATAAATCTCAAAGGAGCTATGTAGGCTGCAGAACCAAAGGGTATTATTTGATGGTTTGTCCTGATGCTGCACTCTCCTCTCTGCAGCTAGTAAAGCTGGGGAAAAAGTCTGCCGCCTTTGGCGCTGAGAGATCAAATAAACGATATTTTCTCTGTCAGAATGGGTGTACTTGTGTGGGGGAGAATACTCTGTTCCCTTTTGCAAATTTACAAACCACATCTTTGCATTGGCTTTGTTTTGGTTCATGAAACTCTACTCTGTGCCTGCCGCTCTGTTCCCAGGTATGCCAGATGCTGTGCTGTACTGCTCCCTTCATGACCCGGTCGCTCCCCGTCCATCTGGCTACAACACTAACAAGGTACAGTAACTGTAAAGACTTGAAAGGGTCCACTTAAAGCTCCCAAAAGAAAGCTGCCAGTCCTCCTCTCATCTGTGTGGGTGTGCTTATTATACAGCCACAAGATTTTTTTTTTTATGCTTTATAGAAAAATAAATCTTTGCACAGAGGAATGTCATTTACATGGTCATACCTCCAGCTAAATAAAGCTGGATGCTTTCTTACTTGACAGTGTGTTCGCTGAACAGTTAAGTGGAAATTCAGATAGAATGAGCAGCTCTGGACTCCAACGCTGTTGTGGTTAATGTGGTAGTAAAAGAAAACACGTGTGGTTTAGCTTATATGCTGTACAAGCTTACGGTGATGCCACTGATAAGCAATAAACCTGAACACCTATGCGTGTATTTACAGTCTGCTACAGGCCCACAAAGGGGAAGAACTTAGTATTTCTGCAGGAGAGTGGCTCAGCAATCCAGGAGTGCTTAGTGTTGCGGATGCTTTCCCGTTCCATCCCACAGGCACGCACGTTCTCCGTGCAATCCACGCGCTATCTGCTGCCAGCCACAGCTTTGGCCTGGAGGGGCCGCTCCTGGCACCTGCTCAGATGTGGTCGCCCCAAGGCCTCTTTGGGTACGGTCACACTTAGGGAAAGGTCACTGAATGACAGAGGATAACTGCTGCCATCCAGCTATTGGTCTGTGTTCTTTGCTGCTGGGAACAGGCCGAGTCCTGTCTCTTTGCAGGGGAGGAATTACCTGAAGCTTGTCTCACCCGTTGTGCAGTTATGAGGTGATAGCAATGATCTAAGCCTCGGTGTGGCAGCTTGGATTCCACTTTTAATTTTTTTTTTTAATTAAGCTGGTGAAGATTTTTTTGTCGCCAGGCCTTCTGCAGCTGGATCTGTGCTGACAAATACTTACGAAAGCTTCGTGAAAGCAATGAGACAGAAAGCTCTGGATTCTGGGACAGAAAGTGTGGCACGGGCTGGATTTAAATAATTGTGGGGTAACATGCCGTTCTCTAAGCTGCATGGCTATTTTATTTATTAAAACAGCTTTTTTTTCCTCTGGAGAGCAGAATGAAGGTAACTAGACTTGATTATGCTCTCTGCTCTTTGGCTCAAACAGTTCTGACTTTCCTCCACGTGCCTTCACCAGCTGTTCCTTGATGCTCTCGCGTAAGAGGCAGCAGGTCCTAACTGGCCAACGTGCTGCTGCAGAACAACATCATCATCATCATCATCATAATAACAGAATAACTGCTGCATTCTGCAGTTATTCTGCAGGTATTCATTTGGGATCTCCCTCCTTTGGAGTTGCCTTTTTTTTTTTTTAATGGGAAATTTACAACAATGTTATTACTCTGGAGACTTCTGTCTGTTTCTTTGTTACTCAAATTTAGTGAAATTGGCTGATGAGGCTAAAGCAGTCAGGAGGGATGGATGGACGGACGGACAACAGATATGTAGTCTATTTGCGCAATCATCCTTTTGTTTTTTGTAGAGACCAGACAAAAAAAAAGTTTCACTCATATTTTTTGCATCAGCTGCTCAAATTCAATTTATGAATTAGTATTCATGAGAACTGCACTGCTTAATCTGTCTGTCTGGCATAGGCTAGGAGAATGTGTTTAAACCCTCAAGCCCCCAGAAGTCCCCACAACACTTCAAGCTATAAGCTGTTTCTGATAGCTGAAAACTATTCCTCATTTAAAAAAGCACTAATGGAGCTGCAGATGAAAAGAACTAACTTCTGAAGGGCTCGAGCCCAATATTTAACCTACTTGAATACCCCTTTAAAATTTTGGAGCAGCAGTGTCAGAAGTCTAACAATAATACAACAAAAGCAACTGCCAAGCTGCACTCACAGGTTAATTACGGATTCTGCAGAATAGGATGAAGCTTGCTGGCCTGCATAGTTGTGGTGGCTGCGCTAACATTTGGTGAATCTGAAGGTTTAGCGCATTGAACTGTGACATCTGCTAGCCCAGAGGTGTTCGGGTAACATAACCTCTCTGTGCAGGTGCTTTTGTCTTGCTTTAAAATCTCTTGAGGGTAGCACGGAGTAACGATGGAAGATGGGAGCCCATGTGCGCACACAGAATGGAAAGTGTGTGAAGAGGCTGAGAAGACTGCGTGTGAAATCTTCATGAGTCCCCGCCATTTCTTACGTTGGCTAGGTTTGAAAGCTGTGTATTACTTTTGCACTTGGTATTTCAATCCCTTCTTAAGTGGCTGGACTTGGGACCTAAAATAGCATTGGATTCTAGGATTAAATTGCCTAACAACCTTTTGTATTCTTCACAGTGTGTCTGTGTGGTTTATATAGACACGTATATTTGCGTGGGTGGTATGAATTCACTGCTTGGAAGAGGAAATGCTTTCTTGGTTTTGCATTGTGTACAGAAAAGTAGTGAGCTGTATATCCCATTGCAGCCTTTGCTGCTTTTCCTGAGATGACAACATAAGTCTGATGGGAAATAAATATTTTCTTCTTTTTAATTTTTTTTTCCCCAATTCTGCCACTAATTTGTGTGATGATAGGCCAGGTGCTCCAAGAGAGTCCAGAGACTTCCAAACATGTGGAGAAGTCTCTGTGTTGAGTGTGATGGTTTCACCAAAGAGTATCCCAGAAATCCCAGTTCAGTCATTTATCTCCTTTCACTCATTGTGCCAAGTGCAGATGATGAACTGAGCCATGCTCCTGGAGAACTTACCTATGTTCCAGTGTCTGGTATTTCACCAGACCAATTCCTTCTCTTCTTTGACCCTTAAGATCTGTTAACCTTTGCAACTAATATTCATCCCTGTTCTTCCTTGACAGACAGTGTCCCTGTGGGGAAACTCGGGACGCATGGAAATGACAGCTTCCAAGTTCATGGACATACAGCGGGCCATCCAGCCAGACTGGTTCCAGTGCATCTCTGATGGAGACACCATTTCTGGGGAAGCTGGTAGAAAAAGGGCCAAGAAGTCTGTGGATAGGTCACTTTCCTTCCTGGATGTATGCCTTCAGCTGCTAGAAAAATCACCGGTAAGGTCCCCAAAATATTGGGGCAATACCACCACAGCTGCTTTTTGGTCTGTGCTGCATCCTGGGCCAGTCCCAGGATGTGATTTAGTAGGAAATAGTGTCGTGTATCAGAGAACGCCCAGGTGACAGTCCTGGATAAGGTATAATCAGTAGCACGGTGGGTTTTCCTTCTGCCACTCTCTTTTTTTAATAACTTGCCTCCTGCACCAGGATACCCGTCTCTACTAGTTGAGGAGTTTCAATTTTTTTTCCACTTTTGGACTGTCGTGCATTGCTTTCACTTACCTTCATGCTATATATGTGGGCAAAGTAGGATCTTCTCGTTCAGATTGAGAAAACCCATCTTTTTGCTCTGAAGTCCCCTCAGTTCCAAGTGAGGGAGGACTTGCTAGAATTTGCCAGTGCTATTCTTTTATTTCTTCCAGCCGCTTTGAAACTTCCCTCCCTTTTGGTGAAAGGTGACGTACTATCTGAGTCTGTGCTACAAAGGAAAATGGGTGACAGTAGCTGATATTGGTACCCCCGTAAGACAATTTATTGTGAGATCTGGTGGCTGACAGCCAGGATAATGGCACCTTGCTTTCTATTCTGCACTGACACATGTGGTGCTGAGGGGCCATCTATAAAAAGCCGTGTACAAAGATGATCTGTGGTTATTGCCTTCTATAGGGAGGTGGGAAGAATGGCACCAAAATTCTCAGTGAGTTAGTGTTAAGGTGAGGAGCAGAATCTTGTCTCTCCTAATCCCGTTTCTACCTTACACTTGGACTTCACAGTGTTGTGTGGGGAATAGTCCTACGTGGGATGAAACACTGTGGCTCTGGCAAGTTCCTGGGAATGCAGGGCTTAAGTAGCAGGCATCTGGAATCCGGGCTGTGAGATGTCTTGCGTGTCTTTGGCAGAGCACGCTCTAACACTTGCAGCTTTCTTCTGGGCCAGGAACTACAAGGAACTGTAATGTTTGGGGCAATTGAAGGTGGAGATATCTTGGAAGAGAGGCTCAGATCAGCCAGGGAGACTGCCAAGCGACCTGTGGGTGGCTTTCTGCTAGATGGCTTCCAGGGATGTGCCATGGCCAAGGAGACCAAGTTGAAACTGATAGCTTCTGTCACAGCAGAGCTGCCAGAGGATAAACCAAGGTAAGTTGTGTGGGCAACATCCCAAGAAGTCCATCTGTGCTATTATGAGGAGCGTCTACAGGCTGCTGTGCAATATCACTGTAGGAAATAATCACTGTATTGCACAGCTCTGTGTGTATGCCAGGCTGCGTAAATTCTGCCACTGTCAGGCTGCAATCTTCAACCTGTGTTTCAGTTTTTAGCTGCAGCTGGCACCAGGCTGTGCTCACGCTGTGGGTTTGAGTATTCCCCACATTTGGAGAACAATCAAGATTTTAGTTCAAGTTGTCTTTACTTTTTTTTAGGAAGAATTATAGGTAGGATATGTCTGGGCTGCTTGTGTTTGGCCCCTGAGGCCATGGTTTACTTGCAGTTCAGCTTGAACAACAACATTATTATCAACCTATTTTACAGGAACCTATTTTACAGGGACCTCTTCTTAGAAAAGCTGTCATGTTTCCAGTTTTCTCTGGTCTGAACTGGAGGAGAGCAGAGAAGGGCGCTGACAGAACCAGCCAGTGCTTACACAGTCTTACAGCAGCCAGCTCTGACCTGGTACCGGAGGCACTGAGCCTGTGGACTACCGGAGGTGGTGCAGCCTGGCCCAAAACAGTTGTATTCTCTGCGTGGACTGGCATAGTGTGGGGATCGTTGTGTATTCTGAGTTGTTAGTTATGCCCATCAGATCCATGCCAGAGACTGGACAGGAGTGGCAGCATTCTTGACTCTTATAAATGACTAACAGTAACTAAAGACTTCCGTAAAATGTGTGCTAATATTTGCTAGTGGTTCAGAAGTGGAGGGGTTTCTTTGAAAGCATTGGGTTGAGCTTGCTGGCTTTTGCATGGGTTGCTCTTACAAGACCAGCTGCAACAGAAGTAGTATGGGTGCTTTTTTCATCGGTTCCTGAAGAGAGTGACTCAGACCCTGTTGTCTTTCTGTAGCTGTGCTGCCCTCTGCTAGCTGAGCATTGCTCTGACCTAATGGTGTTCAAAAGGACATTAAATGCGAAAGCATATGTCTGGTGTTGCAGCTTGTTCGTGCTTAGCGGTGCCTGGGGTTTGAATTTTCCTGACAATTAGAAGGCTTGCTGTGTTGTTGCCATCCTGTCTGGTTGAGCTACTTAAAAAGATCCCCTGGGAGCATTAAAGTCCAATCTGCTCAGCTAACCTTAGTGGCTACCAGTGCATCTGCCTCATCTATCAAATAGTTTGCTTGTCTGGTTAAGACAAGTGTTTCTGCCCTCTTCGTAGGAAGAAAGCTGGTTAGCCCTAGGGGATCTTGTAAGTTCCTCAAGTGAATTTCAGACAGTCCTGCTTTCCTGAATCACCCTTGCCATTCCGGCTGGAGGAGTTGTTCTGCAGCTGTGTTCTACCCCAATGTGAAAGTCCCTAGAAGACAAACACTTTCTGTGCTTCACCCAAGAAGTGACCGCTTCTTGTGTGATGGTGAAACGATCTTTTGAATGTACTCTTTAGGGTCCTTTCATGTACCTAAAGGTGCTGAAGTCGCTTGGTAAAACTTATTTTCCTTTTCAATAGCATCAGAACCCTTGCAAGAACAAACGTTTGTCTTTACCTGTGCAAAGATAAGTTTTAGAAAGGGTTTTGAGCAGAGCTACTGTTTTAACTATTGAGCATCATTTTCTCCCTGCTGTGAGAGCCTGAAACATAAGACAGTCATGCTGTAAACTTCTCCCATCCTTATTCTGTGCTCATCAATTTAATTGGAGTACTTAGAAAAGCAACTAAAAATGGCACCTTGTGACTTCATTTATCAGCCCCTGTGTATTTTCCTAATTATCTGTTTAGATCATTGCCCTACATTAGCTTTGACTGCTGTCAGCCCAGCCCTGCACCTGCAGGAGAGCAGGCACCGCTCTATTCTCTTCTGCTTCACCCACCCTTAGGGAAGCTGCCAGCTAAATTTGGCTAACAGCAGCATCTCTGTTGATGGCAATCCAGCTGGGCTCTGCCTGGCTCTTAATGCCATGTCCCAGGAGATGTTACAGCCCAGGTTTTTGGGTGAATCATTTGAGCAGGTAGAGTGTAAAGAGGAGGGAAGAATAAAGCAAGGAACTTTTCTCTTTCCAGTGAAATTCCTCATTAGTGCATTTTCCTCCAGGCAGTTCTCCAAGTGCTGTATGATGTGTCTGTCACCTGAAGGACTTGTATCTTTGACCAGCCATCTACTGCTGACTCTGCTGCTCTCGATCAAATCTTTTTAGACTGTCTCCTAAACAGTTACTGAGCAAAGGGGTCCATGTGTCTGGAAGCGGGTAGTTCCCTGGGGCACAAACACAACTAAGGAAAACAACTGTTCTATCACATAGATGTTAGGTGAATTTTGAATCTGAATGTATTTATGTGTGTGAAAGAAACCAAATGACTTCAAACAGCCTGAACAGAATGAGGTTTTTTCTGCAGTAAATGGGGGATTATTGCTGTCTTCCAAATGGCAGATAAAGAAAAGCTTGCCGTGCCCTGGGCGGGTTGGAGGTGGGGAAATGGAAGCACACAGGATTCTGAGTGATGACTGTTGTACCCACTTGCCTGCTGGTTAGCAGTTGCAGGGATAAGCTACACGTGCTGCCCAAGTGTCTTTTCCGTCAAATACCTGCTTGCTTCTACTCAGAATATTCTAGATTTGTCATCTTATGCATCTCTTACAGAATCATTCATGGTGTCGGCAAACCAGATGAGGTGCTTGAGTGCATTGAAAGGGGAGTGGACATTTTTGAGAGCTTCTTTCCCTTCCAAGTGACAGAGCGAGGCTGTGCGTTGGTTTTCAGTTATGACTGCTATCCAGATCCTGAAGCAGCAGGTAGGCTTCTTGATGGCCATTATAATTTTTACTGTATCAGTCAGTATTGTGGCAAGCATAAGTCATGCTTTGGACAAATCTATATTTGAGTTTTTCGTTCCTGAAGTAAGTGTGGTAACCACTGGAAAAACACTGTCAAGTGATGCTTTTGAAGGTGGGGTATTTTGGTGTGAAACCTGTTGAGGCAAACTTGAGGCCTCAACCTAGGATCTGACTGATGAGCCAAAGTATGCTCAAGTATTTCTTAAATGTTTACTGAATAGAGGAGGTTTTCTTCGACACCACTGGCAAATTTTCTGTTACTGTTAGCAGTGAAGGCTGGACCTATTAAGTGGAGATCTAAGATACTTGATCTCTAAATTAACTGAATATATGTCTGTTTTAATAATATATTTTTGAAGTCCCTGCTTCTTTCTAGCTGACAAAAGATCCAGTTTCTTTGGGCAGGTTTCTTCTCTGCCCTTGCATTCATCGGTTCATATCAAAACAAAAAGGAGATGTTCATAACTCATTGCCTCGTTAAGCTGTGAGATGGGAGCATGTGTATCACTCATTAAAGCATCTATCAAATGTGTTTCAAGCAGCCGTTCTGTTTTGGCCTATTAAATGTTTTTAATACAGAAAAACACTTTACATTTTTCCTTCTGGGTAGAACATAGCAGCTTTTCATGCCTGGGTAATTCAAAACCAGCTGAATAGAACAGAACATCTTGTTTCTTTGTGCTTGCTGCTATTTTTTTAACCCTTCTCTGTGTTGTTCTTTACCTTGTCTCACCTTATTCTTAAATCATAAGATCCTGGGTAAGGACAATCTCTGTGTCTGTTTAACACTCAGTAGACATGGATTGTGCAAACAGTAATATTGATGTTTCCAGATACATCTCCTGCTTAAGAACAAACCTAAAAATGCAAACCTACAAAATGATGGGGTGATTTTTCATTTTTAAGATAGACTGCTGAAAAGGCAGGTGTGGAATCTACATCTTCTGCATTAGTGCTACCAGCCTCTTTTAATTCCAATTGGTTTGGTTTTGTTTTTTTTTTAAAAAAAGGCATCTAAATCTCTGAGCCTGATGGCAGCATGGAAAGTAGAATGATTGAATGCAGATGAGTTGCCTGTCTACTCTAACAAAATCTCAATAAAATCAATTTGTTCAGGTGATTGCATTCTGTTCAGCATGCAGTTCAGACTGGAAATATTTTTGACATTTTATTAAGAATTCAGCTCAGTAGAGCAGCAAAAAGTTACACTGTTGTTTCAGCTCTAACTCTTCATTAGGTTTAGTAGATTAGTTTTCACTTGTCTCATGCTGTTTTAATCATCTAAAATTGTATGTGTGTTAACTAACCTATGACAATTAAAGAAAAACAGTTGTTGCTATAGGAAAGAGGTGGAAATTTGTGGCAGGAGTTTTCATCTGGCAAGGGAGTAGCAGAAATACTTACTGTAAGGTTGCTACCCTTCCTCTGCCCTTGCTCTCTGTTCATAAAAGGCTATTGTCTCTTTATTTAAAACAGCTTTAAACCAAAATGGGGCCCAGGACCTGGAGAAGAATGGTGCTGAAGATCAGGATGAAATCTGCAAAGCTGACCCAGAAATGACACCATTTGAGATATTTCTGAAGGACAAAAGGTATGTGAGTTTGTGAGGAGGGTCCCTGCAGCTGCATCGCTAACTATGATGCTTTTGTCCTCTGTACTTGATTGCACGTGGTCGGTGGCTGGATGGGAGGCTTCATAAAATGTGAAGGTGTTGAAGACAGTACTGCTGGACATGGAATGGAGAGTGTTGGACAAGTGTTCTAGCTTGTTATCAGGCAACAGTGTGTGGCTGAAAGCGCTGTCTTTTGCCTGACCTGAAGCCAGGGATTTTCTGATCATTTATCCAGCAGACATACTGTGGTCATAACTATCTTCTAGCTGAAAGACAGTAGGTTCACAAAGGTTGTCTGGGGATCGTTTTGGTCTTCCGCATCTAACTTGGGTCATCTTGCGATGCTAGATTTTATTTAAACTATGGAGAGCTTCCACCTTCTGACTCAGTTTGGGCAGCTGCAGAGCAATTCTGCAATTTCTGGATACTTTGCAAAAACTTGGGCCAGTGTTACCACCTCTCCATCCTTCTCGTTTCCACAGCTACCGCCAGGCTGTCTGAGTAGACAACTGTGTTGCTTTGCTTGATCCTCTCTCCACTTTGGGAGAATGTTGCATCTCACAGCAGAGGGGAATGCTGTTTTGTGAATAGTGGAATCAGTAAATCCTTGTTTCTGATAGCTTCCTCCTTCATAGACTGGGTGATAGGTAACGAGGAGTGTTTTGCACTGCCGCTTTTCTGTCAGGGAAGGCACAGATAAGGCCTCTCTCTGCTGTTAGCTGTGATGTACTCCAAGTTATCCTCTGACTTAGATGTGTGGCCTTGTGGCTCTGTGGTGAGTTCTGGCATGATATTTGAAGTGCTTCGTGCCAGCGGTGCTGGTCTTAGATGTCAACACATCTTAGAGCAGCTGGATTCAGGCCCTCAGGGCTTCAAGGCTCAGCTCGCTGCAAAAAGCCATGTAGCAACTGAATACTCCTTATTGCTTGAATGGGTCTTCTTACCTTTGATGTTATCCAACGTTGCTTCCTCCTCAGATACCAAGATGATTTTGGTCCTTTGCTGGAAGGATGCAGCTGTTACTGTTGTCAGAGGCATACTCGCGCCTACGTCCATCACCTCCTCGTGACCAATGAGCTGTTGGCCGGCGTCCTGCTCATGATGCACAACTTCCAGCACTACTTCAGTTTCTTCAGTGCCATACGGGGTGCCTTAAGAGACGATAAACTGGATCAGCTGAAAAAGCTTGTCTTCAGGCAGGCGCTTCAAGGCTCAGCAAATGCGAAGCCAGGCCAGTGAGTTCAGAGTGGATAGAGGAGGTTGCAGGCTACGTCCTTATCCAGTGGGACGGTGTAAGGTGGACTGCCAGCGGGGTCACCTGGACCTGTTAGTAGTAAAATGCCTTCCTTCCTGGAGGGAATTGAAGGAGACATTTGAAGATCTTGCTTCCTGGTGGGGAAGGAAGATCTTACTCGAACGTCTCTTTTGGTTAATTGGCTTGGGGCATTCTTGGGGTATGGATCACAAGACCAGTATGGATAGCTTTGTTTTCAGTTACTCACTGTTGGTTTTCCATGTGGAAGGACAGAATTATTGCACTTGTGATTGAACAAGAAGTAGGGCATATATTTAAAACTAATCCAGCTGCTGACAGGAGGCTCAGCGGCTGTTTGGGACTCTCATTCCATACCCAATCCATATTACAGGTAATTATTTTTCTAGAAAATCCCAGTGGTGTGGTTGTCCAATCATGCAGCTCCTTGATGAGAGATCCCGCCTCAGTTTAACAGTGTTCCTTGTGGCCACTACCAGCATCTGTGTCCCTGAAAAGAACTGACTGGATGTGCTGCTGTGTTCAGTGGCACAAGGGACTGTATGTATGTGTACTCCTCTCTGGGGCCGCCTGCGGTGCAGAATGTTCTCTGGGCCAGGAGGAGGCCCTCCACGTCGGCCTGGCCTTGAAAACCCCTGCCTCAGGAGTCCTACTCTGTGACGTTAGAGCCAGAAAGAAGAGAAAGTGTTTAATCCGTGTCCTGCTCTAGAGGGGTTTTTTGACTCTGTACCCTTTCACCTGTATGGACTAAGATTTCACTCCCGCACTAGCATGTGGATGATAACGAACGTACCATTCTTTCCAGCTGTCCTAGCACTGGTCCAACAGCACGCTACGCAAATGTCGCTGTGAGATGGAGCGGTGTATTGCAGGAAAAGGCGTTCCGAAAAGATTCTTGTGGCTCCTTGTTTTAAAATATGACTTAGTTATGTCACATTCCTCTGATTCATTTTTTTTTAATGCGTCTTACTTTGGAATCCTGGATTTACTCATTTTATGTTACAAAGGAACAATAAAAAAATTTATTATTCATTATGCTGGCTCCTCAATGTGTGACAGAGGTGGTGTACCAGAGAGCTTGAGTGCAGTGCTCAAGAAGATGTCTCCTGGAAACTTGACCTAGCAGCCTGATGGAGGACAGGGACTCATCTAGGAGTAGGATCCTGTCACGGAGCAGGGGTCCAAATAATTTGCTTCAAAGGAAGCCATAATAGACCTGGAAGTGTTGAAGATGCCCACCAGTCCCTCTCCCCATAAGTACTCAACTACCTGAATTAAGCTTAAAAAAATACTACAGTTAAAGTTGCTGGCCTTAAAGCAAGTAAGGATTAATATGCAGTTTGCTTTTCACCATTTGCTTAATGTTTTAAGATTTTAATATCTTGCATCAGAATGACTTTGCCATAGAGTATAAGGGGTTTTCAGCTTCCCTGTCAGCATTGCCTGTATGTCCCTGTTTCCTTGGGCAGATACGCAATGGTGTCGGAGGCCTTTCTACCATTCCAGCCCTATCCGCTGCATTGCACTGTGTTTCTTTTCCACAGGATCGTAAAGAAATTGTGTGAAGACTGCTTTACTGTTGTCTTTAAGCAGAGATTAAGGGGAATAGTTCAGCCACAGAAACTAAATAAGATACAGGACTAATGTCCTCACTTGGAAAAGTACGTTTTGATGGTTAATGTCGATGCAGCACTGGGCAAGCTGGAGATGGTCTCCTGGGTACACAGCGTGAGGTAGAAGGGCCGACAGTTTCAGGATCCACCTGTCTTCAAGGGCAGGGAATTCTGATGGAACAAAAATCTTTTGTGCTTCTTTCAAGGGGAACGCAGGATGCGATGGCAGTGTTGGGCCCTCGCCATGGCTTCTTTCTGCCGTGTCTGTTTCTACAGTGCAAAACCTCATGGGTTTATTTTAAAACTTATCCTTCGCTCGCACTTTTGAATCCACGTGCTTACAATCACCAAAATGCACGAGTCTGCCCGGCACTCGGGCACCAAGATGCTTGTGTCCACGAGGCCTGTCAGGGGTGCTCTGTCAAGACGCGGAGCATAAGGGATGCAAGCTATTGTGTCCTCCTCGCGCTGCCCGCGTTCTTCTTAGGTTGGTAGCCTTATTGCTAGTTTTGGAAGTGCCGTTTTTACCCTTTGGGAGCTCGCTGTGATCAGCCTCCCCATCCCGCCCCACCTCTGAGAATCATTAGGTTTTATTCATTTTTCTTTGTCTCCCAGCCTGGGTGGGAGAAGAAGCTGCACGGAGCTGTACTGGGATCTTCGGGACCTGCTAAGCTAAGTGCCACACTCAGTAACCCTTCTGCTCTTCCTTCTGGCCCGCCGGTCTTTCCATGCTGCTGCGTTCCCGTCCATTCTCCACCCATACCCATCAGGTACGTGTGTGTGTGTGCGTGTGAGTACCGGCGCTGCACAAAGCGAACGATTTCCTATCAGGCAAAATTTGATCAGGTACCTATGCTTATTATCTAACAAACACGGGAACGAACCGCACTAACCCTGGAACGACCTTCATGTGTTGTATTTACATAAGTTTTTTTGTCGTCTTCCTAGTTCACATTGTAAAAATTAAGCAACGTTTTTCAGGCTAACTTAGAAAGTTTTGTGTTTTATTTCCAAGCAGAGATCTAATTTCTTTCAAAAACAGAATTCTTGCCCTAATGTGGGGAACAAAACTACACGAAGCAAACTAAACTTTTTACGGAGATGTGAAAATCGAAATGAATAAGGAGTGGAAAATTTTCTGTGCTAAATTAACTTTACGTAGCACAGAAGACTGCAAAGCCATCCTTGACTGCTGTCCATCCCCAAATGACAGAATGCAAAAAAGCAGAGCAGAACACAGAAGAACTGGTGTGTTACAGAAACATTAGACCCTTGAACATCTTTCCCTTAGCAACTTTTAGTGTAACCTTCCCCTCGATAAAGAAAAATCTTTCATGCCCTTCTGTTTCTGCTGAGAATAACTGGCAGGGCCACACATTACATGTGAAGTCCTGTGCCTTTCTGACTGCTTCGTCAGTATTCTGCTCCGTCACTTGCTCCTTTCAGAGCTATTTTAATATTGCAGGCTCTATAGCAGTTTCAAAGGTATGCTTTAAAATGTGGTAAGGACAAAAAAAAGCAAATCGGCTTATCACAAAAATGTTTTCTCCTTTCCGTCAGGTATGCCATTTCTTCCCCCATACATTCACCCACCCCATCCATCCTCTAAATTACTAGGACTTGGTGTCCGTGACAGGTCGTATCGAGCCTTGTCTGACAGTTTCTAGGTCCGCTCCTCTGCGGCTCGGTGGGATTGCAGGAGCTGCCCAAGACTGGCAGTCTTCCAGCAGGGACTTCCATTTATTTCTACATCTCTTAGGTCCAGAGGGCTTTCCGATCATGGGGGTTTTATGCATAGAAAAATCAGCTCCAGGTATGTTTGTTTCAGAGATGCTTTTGAGCATTGGGTAGGTATTTTTTTTTTTACTGAACTCTGTTGATTTTTGATTCATAACCTGAGTTGGCAGGCAAAGGGCCCCAGTAACATGTTTAACCCTTCCTCTCAGTAATTTCTGAGAGGTTTCCTCTGTGATATGGAAGGCATACACAAAGCAGATGACGGTGCAGGCCAGTTTAATGGTCTCGCTTGTAGTACTCTGGGGTGGTCTACATAATTCGCTAGGGACCTCATCTCTCTTCTCCTAATGCAGCACTCACTTCTTCAGACTATTAAAGAGGTTCAAGCACGTGTTACCGTCCTTCCTTAAGCGCATTCTGTAGGCCTGATAGGACCTTTCAAACAAAAAGAGAATGAAGTTAAATCCCTTTGAGAAGTTGAATCTAGATTGGCAAAGTTGGTGCTGGCACAAAAGTGGTTAACATCCTCCTGCAGCAGAATGTCCTTGTCTCCCTGTGGATGTTGCCAGTGTGAATGGCGTCTGTTGGAGTGCACCGTCTCCTCCCCGGTGGCATATTGGCTGGGAAAGGCGGTACCTTCGCTGCCTGACAGCGAGGTGGTGATGAACTGCCTGGTTACTTCTACATCTGTCATCTGCATGATTTAATTAGGCTGGTCAGGTGAAGGTGCAACACGGTGGGATGCTCTGTCACGCTTCCGACGTCCCTTCTCCAGCGCCTGGCCTTGCTCACTCCCCATCGTTTCAAAAACTTCAGAGAAATCCTTCTCTGTTCAGCGGCTCTTTGTGTGTCTGAACATCTTGCAGAGCTCTTTGGGAAGCAGGTTTGGATGAGAAGGGGTTATCTGGTTAACCAGGGTTATTTCAAACTTCAGCCTGAAAATTTAAGCAGCTATGTAGTGGGGATGGGGCCATGTGTAAAGAAATGGTAACTAGAGGCATCTGGATCTGCCAGACAGCTTGGGATTAGCCACCATCCTGTCTTCTCTATCCCCCTGCTACTGTGTAAAGCATTTTCCGGTCAAGGGGATGGCCAGTGCGCTGGGAAAGGTGATGGCTATGGTTCATGCCTGCGGCTCTACAGGGCGAGGTGTATCTCACCCGTCCGTACTTGCAGAGCAGGTTGATTTGCAGATTGGTGGTCAAGAAAAGATCTAAAAACTACAGCCCTTAGATATAATGGCCCAGCACAGTTTTTCACAAAAGAAAGGAGTGGTTTCACGGTCCTTGGCCAGAGTTGCTGGACCCATTCCAGTGCTGCGTGTGTGATACCTTCCGCTCTTGAGTTGACTGCCTTTCTGAGGTACTGGCTGTGTATCGCAAAGCATGACATGAAGGTGGCTTTGTAGCAATGCTTTGTGCTCATTGCTCCCTCCTTCCACAGGAGAACGGCTGCTTTGCCTTTTGATGCGGTAATCAGGGGAGGTATCGAAGTGATGTAGCCAACGTCTTGCAGAAAGTCAACAGAGGCTACAAATCCATCCTGAGGTTTTTATACTGCCTTCCCCGACCGGAATGGAACTGTCTACAATGTAATGTCAAATTTAATGCCACTCTGTGCCGAAAAACAGCTGAGGAAACCAACCCTTAGGAAAGCCAGATGCTTCCCTCAGATGAAGCTGGGATGGGAGAGAACACAGAGACTGGCAGGCAGCCGAAGCCTTCAAAGAGATGCAGCATCTTCGAGGAAGGGAGCAGGAGATGGAGCATCTGGGAGGAAGGAGCATAGGCAAACAGGATGATTAGGATTTGGCAAGGCCAGCAAAGAAAGGAGTGGGAGATGTGCAGTATGTCCACGTGTAGCATTGCCAACGCCGAGCTGTAGAAGACGCTGGCATGTGCCTTTTTACATCGCTTGTTTCGCACATGTCTTGAGGAGGAAGAAGCATTCTGTTGACGTTCAGAAAGTTTAGCAATGGCTGCCGTACTCCTGCTCACAAAGGCAAAAGGCTACAGAGTAATGCTGGGGGCCTTCAGACCCGAGGCCGAGCGGGGACGGAGTGCTGGACTCACCCCTGGTACCTGGCTCCCCTGTTCCCCGCAGCCAGTGCCGTCACAAATATTCAAGGGAGCCCTATGGCACTAACGATCAGCCCATCGCCCTCTGCCTCCCCTCACAGACAGGCAGAAATGCTGCACAGAAAGACACAGCAAGGAGAGCGGTCCACCTGCATCGCAGCCCCTCCGCCATGGCATAGGGTAGCAGAAAGAAATGTAAGGTCCCATAATAAGTGTGCTTCTGCCCAGGGAAAAGGAGCCTTTATTTGCGCTGTTCAATTCGCCATGCTCACAGCTGCGGGGTAAAACTTATTAAAACTGACAAGAGTCCCCAGGGCATGGAACCAGAAAGGTCTTCCCCACATCGCCAAACACAGAGCAGCCTGGTGCTTGTCTCACTGAGATGCTTAAATCATTATACTGAAATTAATTTTTAATTATGTTCGTTTTCTTCTTTGGCTCTAGGGGTTTTCTTTTTCTTTGCCTCACATTTCCAGAGGCATTCAGGGATGAGATGAGACCAGTGTCTGGCAGGAAGAGACTCGCTGATGTGTGGACAGAATCATGAAGGAGGCTCAGGAGAATTCCTTGCCTGGGCCTGGGAGAAAGAGCATCCCTGTTGGAGAAAGGTGCGGTTGGCATCGGAGCCGACGGCCTCCTGTGCTGGTCCTTGAGGCGGTATGAAACCAAGGCAGGGCGGCACGAGTGATGCCAGGGAAGCAGAACAAGAAAGGTCACGGCTCTGTCTTGAGTTGAGATTGACTGTTTGGAGAGTAACAGAGCACAGCTGGATCAGTGGCATTTGAGACTGAAAGGCAGGATTGGTCTGGGATATCTCTTCTACCTCCTGTTCAATGTCATTCAGCAAGATGTATGTAGCAGCTGACGCTGACTTTGAAGAAGTACTGTTTTGAATCCCTCACACCTTGAATTGCCTGCAGCCTTGTGAGCCTTTGCTCCCAAGGCAGCAGGTCAGGTGGTAAGGTACCACCAGGAGATGACAACTATGTTAATTCATTATTACCATTAGATAAGGAAAAGTTCACTTCAATGGTTCACTCGAAGGCTAATTCAGATTCGGGGTACTCGCATTGGTCTGAGAAAGAACTGATGTGCCCATTCTCTCCGGTAGATGAGACACCTCACAGCCGGGAGTGTTTGCAGGCTGAAAGCTGCCAGACCCTGTCATCGCTTTGTGAGCAAACCATCACACACTTGGCTGAAACTAATCAGATTGGTACCAGCGTCCTCCAGGTGTCCGCAACTCCTATTTGTAGTTTTCTGAGCATCACCATATCAGCAGCCTGTTGCTCCTTCCTCGAAATGCTGGCATTGATTAGACGTTCTTCAAAAACCACCACGTCAGTAACAGTGACTGAGACGGGACTTTGCTTTGCAATAAGCTTAAGCCAAGCTCCATCTCGCGTAAGGCTGCCCCTTCCAGAGGAGCCGCTAGCCTGAGCAGGTTGGGCTGACCCCAGCTGCGGACAGAAGACGAGCCTGGGGAAGCAGGTCCCCAGGTCACTCCGATCCCCCTCAGAAAGGCTGCGATAAGGCAGACTCCAGGTGTACACCCCACCAAGGGGGAGCTGCTCGTGCGTAGCCCCACAGCGGGGTCCAGCTCAGCTCAGCTGAGTAGCTGGCCTGCCCATCCCCTAAGGCATCTAGGGAGGATTACCTGGGGAGGCAAGGTTTTCTGCAAGACTTTGCTTCGTCCTTGTTGTAGTCTGGCAAATGTGGGGTTCTTTAATGTCTGGCTGCAGCTGGGATTGTTAAGACAACGTGTCCAACAGCTGCTGCAAGGTGTGCTGGAGCAGGCTAGCTGAGCAGTGTCTCCTCCATCATTTCCTTGCCTTCCCAGCAGGCAGCTTTCCCTCATGGAAGATTGTTTTACCTTCTGCCCCAAGGGCCTTTGTGCTCTCCTGCGTGACCTGGTGCCTGTCACGCCTGCTGCTGCCGCTGACGGGGGAGAGTGTTTTATGGTTTCTTCTCTGTTTACATTTTACAATGTAAAACTGAACATAAGAACTGCTGATTTTAGTCTGGATGGCTTCAGTTTGGTGCCTGGTACCATTTAAGGTTTTAGTAAGTTGGGTAACTGGTGGTTTTGCTGCCAGACCTGGAGTTTAAATTGTGGCCCTTGAGAACCCAGCCGAGAGCCATGGGGCACACGTGGGGCTCTAATCTGTGATGGACACCTCCTGTTGCACCTGCACCCATGTAAGCCACAGAAGTAGTTACAATAACCACCATACAGTAGCCTAAATAGAAATTTTTGGTGGTCTGTGAAGGGGTGGCAGTGAGCTATGGAGATGCTCTCTGCTTGCTTCTGCCTGCCATGCTTGTGAGTGACAGAGCTGCTCAGGGTGGGTTGTCTTGTCTTGCCTTGTTTTCAGACTGTCGGTACCCACCTTAAATACTCTCTACCTTCATGGCTACCGCACGGCAGCCTGAGGAGAGGTTGCAGATTGGGAGGCACCATGGCGAGCAGGTTGCTGCCTGGCCGGTTGTCCTTCCCAGCCCAAAGTCAGGCTCTTACCACTTACTCTGAAAAAAATCTTATTCTGAACTATGGATTTACAATCCATTTTATTTATGTGTTTTATGCTCTAAAAAAAGGCGCCTCAGAGCTGCAGCCTTCGTTGGGGTCCCCCATGTCCCTCCAGGGAGGGCACTGGGAGGTGCACGCACACGTCTGGGTGGGTTGTGCTGCTTAGGAGCCCCCAAGGAGCAGCACCGCAGGCGGGAGCAGCAAACTTGATGCACGCAACGTGTGGCTCACCTACCACAGATGTACCCCTGGGGAACCCCAGGTGCGTGTGGAGGAGATCAGGGGCCCTGTGGCTTTCTCCGAGTCGGTGTGCGGTGCTGCGAGAGAGCTGCGGGTGCCTGCTAACCCGAGCGAGCGTAACTCACTGCGAGCCTGCTGAGCAAGCCGTGGGGGTACGCGGGCCCAGCGGCTCCTTCGTCTGGGCTCCTGCAGCTCAGTCAGAGCCTACGAGCTGAGACACGTCTGCCTGGAGAAACGGTGGAGGCAGGGGAGAAGCGGCGTTTTTCAGTCCATTTCTCAGGCGTGCTGTAATTGCGTCTAGACAGGCAGTGCTTGGATGGCTGCCTTGTACCTTGCTGGGGGGGGCTGCTGTTCCCAGTGGGTTTTGCCAGCTCTCCTTCATCTCCAAAGGGTCTTAACTCTCCTCAGCTACAGCAGAGATGCTTCCTGGCTATTCTGTCTGCTGGTTCGTTTGCAAATGGCATCCAGCACAGGGGACCTTAGGTATCCCGTTCCTGCTGCCCGGCGGAGCAGAGTGACGGTGAGCCCTCGCTGCGCCTGCACATCTGCCCGGCCGCGCTGGCAGAGCAGGGCTCCTGGCACCGGGAATTATTTACAGCCTGTGGCGGTCTCTGGGCTCCCTCTTTCTCTCTTTCTGCATTCTCCAAAGGCTCTTCTAATGTGAATATCAGCATGTCAATGAAACCCTGTACAGCGCTTGTGGTTCTGCAGCAGAGCACAGAGTCACGGCTTGCTTCTCCTCTTCCAGCTGGTTGTGGAGCCAGGGGAAAAAACCAGCAAAAATGAAAACATTGTAGAAAATGAAGGTTAGGAGGAAGCATTTCAGTTAAAAAATGAGGGAGCGCAGATTATTCTGCTGCAAATAGAGTGGGGGGTTGTGAAGCACCGGTCCTGGGGTCTCCTCAGCTGTCCCTCTGGCTTGCTGGGGAGGGCATCAACTGGTTGCACTTTTGATTGCTTCTGTTCCTCGGCCTTTCCTGGGAGGCCACCTGTGTTCATATTGCCGTGGTAAGACTGGGCAGGGAGCTCAAGCAGTACTTGAGGGAGGGGGAGAGAGAGATTGTTTTATTTTGGACTTGAGTTTCTGTAATCGTGGGTGGGTTTTGTGGTGCTTTTTTTTTTTTTTTCCCCTTGTCCATAGCAGGTTATAGTTTGCTGTCAGTTCTGTGATCTGATAGTTCAAACGTTAATTATTAAATAAAGGATCATATTTTTAGATATAGAACTTTCCCCATCCCTCATAGCTGTGTGGGTACCAAAATACTGCTTGGTCTTCTGCTGCAACTCCTGTTCCTCACCTCTATCCTGAATCACCTTGGGGATCACTGCTTGAAGACCAGGTTCGAATTCAAGAAAGATCAGACTGAACATGAGACGCTAAGCCAGGGCTTGAAATGGACCTAGTTACCCTTTAAAAGATCTTTTTCCTTGTTTCCACCTTTCTGGCAGCTGTGTATATAAAGTAACTGAAACTGGTCTCTGGTGATCTGTGTTATGAAGCATCTTAATGAGAATTACTCGAGCAGCAATCTGTCCGCAGGTTGATTCACTCGATTGATACCCCCGATATCCCATGTGCTGAGTACCTCCCGTGCCGTCCAGCACCTTTGAGCAGATGGAGTAACACTACTGCATGCCTGCCTGGCGTAGCTGGGAAACTAATGGACCATATTTTCAGAATTTATCTGCTGGAAGTGCTTACAGCAGCCGTTGCTTTCTTTCCCAGTTGCAAGTAAAATGTAAGTAATAATAAAGACCTCTTGTGGGTGTCCAGGCGGGTGATCATTTTGTACAGGGAAAGTGTTACGGGGAAAGTGTCAGAAAAGGCTTATGGAAGGGCTACATTCACCACAAAGGTACCAAAACTTCCAATTACAGCTGTGTTTTATTGGATTAATGCAGATACAGTGCAGTACGGAGGGCACGTCCCCAGGCGAACACCACATGCTGCCCACGAGCATCTCCTCCCAAACCCCAGAGAAACAGAAGAAGAAGCCAGAGCTCTGCTATGTGCTCCAGAGGCGGAGGGCAATGGTTTTGGCTTTATATTAGGAAAGAGAGGAAGCCCGTCCCGGAGGGAGGAGCTGCGGCATGGACACGGGCAGAGGCAGCGCGCACCGTTATGCTCAAAGCTGTCAAAGGAGCGCGGCTAACAGCACAGCTAAGCCGAGTCTTGGGAGTGAGAGCTGGGGCCTCGGGAAAGGGAGAGAAATGTCTTGAGGCTGTCCCAGGTCAGGTTCGTCTGTACAAGGAGAAGAGCGGTAGAGAGCCCTGAAGTGAGACCAGCTTACATGGTACGGCCAGGGCTTGTCTGGTGTTTTCGTCCAGATGGCTTTGTAAAGTACTGCTGGGAAAGGAGACCGTGGCAGGGCTGTATTTGGCCAGCTCCTGGAAGCTGGGATGGACGGACGCCCTGCGTGCTGACAGATGTATCAGCGAGGGGAGCCAGGGAGAGTCCCGGGCCTGATCCTGAGGCACGCGATCCTTTCTTACTGGGAGGGATGTTACTGAAACAGCTCTTCCCCAGGCGTGGGCTGTAACAGGAGTTATTGCAGCAGTCAGACGGGACAAACCCTTAATCTAGCAGTGCTCCTGACGAGGAGAGGAGCACAAATGGAGACTGGTTCCAAAGAGACCACAAACAAGTTTTGAGACAGGGTGCACGCAACCTGCCCCAGCTGAAAGAAACAGGTTTGCATCTGTTGCAGGTATGACCAGAGCTATCCTAGGCCTTGTTCATTATTTAGTGGCCCCAGTAGGTGACTGGGTGTGTGGTAGTTAAGTCGTAGCCAACCTATTGCTGGTCCTTGGGTTAGGAAGAGAGGGGATGCTGTGATAGCGTTGCAGTTCTCATGCAATCTGACTTATCAGAGGGATGGTAGCCACCTCTCTGCCTTGCAAGGAGCAATAAAATACAAGCTGGCAGCACAGGGGAAGGTTTCATTTGCAACTGGGGCAATTTTCTCAAGCACTGAGACTGGTCTAGTTTTATGGGCAAACCTTTTGATGGAGACAACAGGGATGTTGTCATTTCTCCATCAGTGCAGTTTCTAAGTTTCCTTGCCAAATTTTTGCTCTTGATCGAAGGAATCGGGATCCTTACCAAAAGAGGTCATGTTCTGCCCTCTTATTAGGACTGCTGTGGGTGAGACGGCTGCCTTCTGCAGGCTGAGGCTCCAGCAGCGGGAGGGCAAATGCCTTCCCAGCCCATAGGTGGGGGAGATGAGGGATGCTGTCAGCTCGTGTCCCGTGTGCTCTGCCAGCCTGGCAGCTCCCAGGAGCTGTGGCGGCTGATCTTCCACTGCATGGCCGGGTCTGCCTCTCAGTGCCGCTGTGCCCAGCGCTGAGGGACTCGCTGGTTTGCCTCTGTGTCTTCTCACCCTCCCTCCCTCCCCAGAAGTGGGAAGCACTTGTAGTCTCTTAAGCAGGAGTATTGAGGCTCGGTGTGGGAAGCCAGCCATGCAGGTGGGGTGTGTTCCCGCTCTTTGCTTTGGTGCAGAGGGTGCCTGGCTGTTGGCAACGACCACGTCACGCCGACCACCGCTGCGCACAGCCGAGGGGAGCGCATCGCTCCCCGCAGCGTGTAAAGTGGAGGGAGGGAAGGGCCCCGCGCCTTGTCCCCAGCCCAGGAGCCTGCTGCAAACTGCAGCCCGTGCAGCCCGGCGCTGGCCCCGCGGTCAGCAGCAGAGGATTTTGAGGAAGGCTTTGCGGAAGTCGGTGTTGAAGGTTGTGTAGATGACGGGGTTCAGGGCGCTGTTCACGTAGCCAAGCCAGGTGCTGGCACTGTAAAGCCCTGGGGGCACGTGGCAGGACGGGCAGTGGGCGTTGAGGATGTGAATCAAGAAGAAGGGCAGCCAGCAGACTATGAATGCCCCTGGGTTTAGAGAGAGGGAGAAAACAATCCATGACTTTAGAGAAGCAACTGCTTGGAAAGGGGCCTGCAGCTGTGCCCTCTCCCGCCATCCTCTCACTATGTCCATGCACATGTCTGCGTTTGGTAAATGCTGACGGTGACGTTTTATTCCTGATAGGGAGGGACTTGGCAAGAGCTCAGGCTCCTTGGGACCAGTTATGTGAATGGATGGATGGGGCTTCAGAAGTGGCCACAACTTAGAGGGAAAGGCTGCTGCCATAGTGGCTTTAATCAGCTACCACGAGGGCTGCATTATTTCCTTGCTACTACTGAGTTAATGGTGACCGTGGCAGGTGACTGGAACACTAGTCTCCTGGCTTCTCTATCCAGCTCTATGAGCTGATTTCTCTGCTGTTCCTTGCCTCAGTTTCCCCTTCTGTAATTGGACCTAAGAGCTGCTGCACGTATGGAAACTTAGGATTGTTCCAGCTTTATAATAATAATAATAAAAGAAAGGAAAAGGGCGAGCAAAGGTGTTGGCTGTTGCTCCCTCCAGCAGGTCTTGTTGGCCACCGATTTAAAACAGAAGGGTAACAAAACATAGCCAATAAAGCACTAACATACTTGGCTCTCAACATTTGAGAGCACTACCTTATATCCCTAAATGCCCCACCGTTGTCTCTCCTGAGTTTGTGAAACAGTGACAGCTGAAGTCTGGGGCTGGCTTGCATTTTTTTGATTTCAATACTGTATTAGGAGATGCCTTGCTCTTGCAAGTCCCAAGCCATCACCCCTTGCGCCCCACTAGACAGAGTGGCTCTCACTCACCCAGGACAATAGCTAGCATCTGTGTCGCCTTCCTCTCCCGAAGCTGGATCAGCCGGGGCTGCTGGTGCGCTAGCTTCAAAGAGCTGATGGTTTTGCCATTGCTGAGCCTCCGTACCTCCAGTCCTGGCTTCATACTCTTTCTCCTCTTTTCCAGCCTGCTGTGCTGTGTAGTCTCTGGTGTCTTGGTAAGGGATGCTTCGTGGCAGAAGCTGCGGTACCGCTGCAGGCTGAAGACAGTCAGCAAATTCCTTTTGGTAGACATCTCCTGGCCCGAGCATTTGAGTGGGAGGCAGGGGGAAAAGGTGCCTTGGCATCTGTTTGGCAAAGCTTTTCTCTCCACATGTTCCTGCAAAAGAAGATGCCACAGAGGAACTGGGAACCATCCAGACTGTTCACTGGGTCAAAGGATGACAAGGAAAGTTGTAGGAGTCATCCTTAGCCCCACTTGCTTCTTAGGTTTGCACAATATCCTCTGGACTGACCTTGGCTTATCAGAGAGGTGAACTGGCACCGGACAACTCTCTGCCTCCATCCCACCAAGGAGAAGCACGAGAACAAGAAGAGCTGAAACACCTGCTCTGCTAACCTTTCACTCGTATTTTTGTGTTGGCCCTGCTCCCCTCAACATCCCTCCCCTTTTTTAATGTAGCTTCACTCTGAGAAAAATGGGTAAAACAAGGGGATATGCGTGACCAGGCGATCCCTTTCAAATCATTGTGCTGGTTCCCATGGTTGCAGATAGTTCATCTAGAAAGGTCAGTGGAACAAATGCTTCATGCACCATGAGCATTTTGACCTCTTGAGTTTGTCAGATGAAGAGGTTTTTTTAAAAAATAATCTAGGTTACAGCCTGTGAAGCTCTGAGAATGAAGCTTCATAGAGCAAAAATCAATAAATGAAGACATAAAAATCAATAAATAAAGAAATTAGCCAGACTTCTGCACAGCTGAGAAAGCCCTGCTCTGAAGAGACATTGAAGTAGGCTGTGCTCTTTTCTAGTTGCCTGGTTCCAGGGGGCAAAGATACCCAGGGAGTGTCCTCTTTCTAGAGGGCTGGAGCTTATGCATCTCAAATATCATGGTGTATGAGTGAGGGATGGAATGGAAACACGCCATGTCCCTTCTTTATGCTTTCCATTCTGTGCTTTGACCCTTTGAGGAGAAGAGATGATGCATGCCCTGTCCTTTTTGACAGCTCCTACTACGTTCATGTGGATCTTACTTTGTGCGCATAACACGGTTTGGTGCTGGCGCTGTGGCTGCCCTGCCGGGTGAGGGTTCGCTTCTTTTGCCTTTGTCTTAGCACGAGGTAAATCCGGACATAGAGCAGCAGGGTCACCATGAAGGGGAGGTAGAAGGACACCAAAGAGGAGTAGATGATGAAAATAGGGTTGGATATGGAACAGACACTGGGATCCCCTGGGGAGGAGAAGAGAGAGAGAGAGAGAGGAGCGGCTGAGCTGCTTTGGTTTAGTACAAGGAGGCTCTGGTGCATTGGCAAAGCAAGTCAAAAGGTGGCCAGGGGACAAAGGCAGCCTAAGAAGTGCAAGTATCTCCTGTCTCTGTTGTTGCAAATTATACTGTGGCCTACCCACTCACCTAACTGATGCTCAAAATGGACTCTACCTAGGGCCATCTAGCATGACCCAGCATGCATCTGCCTGCTTTTCTGGTCAACACCTCTGCCCTCTTCTCTCATGTCCATTCCCATCCTTTCCCAGAGGATCCTTTCTCCTTTTCATCCTTTCTCCTATTCCTCCGACAGCCTCTGAGCGGTCTAGATGCAGAGGTGTGCCTTCACCCCCATCTGTCTGGACCAGGCAGTGGGGTGCAGCAGCACTTCCCACCCCCCGTCCCCTTCTCGCCTCAAGCACTGCATAGAGGATGGATGGGGAGCAGAGGACTTCTGCCTGTGGCTCAGGGAGGAGGATGGCTCCCCTGCCCCTCTGCCTCCGGGGAGAATGGGCTGCCCTAGGTGAGGGGAAGGAGAAAGACCAGCCTGGTTCCAAGCAGGAGGCTGAATTGTTAGCTCTTCTCAAAGGATTAGGTGAGGAAGCAGCCAGCCAGTTGGATGGGAAGGAGGTTTCTCACAAGCAGTGCCAATATGCAACCCTTGCTGTTTAGAAATGTGTCCTGTATCAGATTTAAAACCGTGTGTTTTAGACCTGTTGATATCAGCAAGATGCAGTACGTCTGACGTGTGTGTGCATTGGACGTGCTGCATGTCCGGAGATTTGCTCTGTGTGTGCAGAGCGAGTGTTTGGGGCGATCTGTAGACCTGGACGCCTTGAGGGACATTGATTTGGCAGTAAAGCAGGCAGGTCTGTCCTCAGAGCAATAGTCAGTGTCTGCCTGAGCAAATGGCAACTTCATAGACAAGAGCACATCTGCTCTGCAGCACTGGAGATTTTTCTCATCCTTCATAGTGTGCTTTCCAGTTCTTAAAATTCCCTGTAACTTGGAAAATCTGCAGGACCCACGTTAAATGACCTGGCCATACACAGAGGAGCTCCGTTTCCAACCCCTCCCTGCGTGCTATTGTTTGGGACGTCACCTACCTGTAGTATTGAAGCCAAAGAGGAGAGGGCACGACACTGCAAATGCCAGCATCCAGACTATCACGATCATGAGGGAGACCCTCCTGCAGGAGCTCTGCCCAGTGCTGTACTGGTACTGAACTGGTTTCACCACTGCAGTGTATCTGCGGACCAAACCAGCTCCAGAAAGAGGAGAGGTAAGAATGGAGGGAGGAAAAGGACCAGGTTTTAAAGGGAGAAATGAAAGCCACGTAGGGAAGATGATGGTGAACGTGGTGAAGAAATGGAAGAGGAAAGGAGAGAAGATCAGATGATGGGATCAGCAATTTGTAGAAATGGTAAGCAGGGTGTTGGGGGGAGGAACAGAGGAAATCAGAGTTAGTTGGCAGCACTGCAGAGAAACACTGCAGAACCGCCGGCATTGCGAAGCTACAAGGTTTGGGAAACCAGATGGATCTAGAAACCCCAGGAAAGCCCCATTCCTTGAGCCCCTAAGGTTATATGTGCACTGCTGGGAAAGAGCAGTCTCTGGAGCAACCACAGCCTGTGGCACTCTGTGCCTCAGCTGCCCGCCCTGCTGTTGGCCTCGCTGACAGCCAGAGGATTGCCCAGGGGTGGGTGTCCAGGGCCTTCGGCTGTCAGGGTGCCCCGGGGATGCAGCGCAGCAAGGCTAGGATTTGGAAGGCAGAGGAATCTCATCTTTAGGGTAGCCCAGGGGCTGCTCCTTGCAGACAGAGCCAAGATGAAACAGGGATAAAGATTCCCATGGAGGAACACCAGATCAACCCAGCGCTGAGAGCTGCTTTGTACAATTACCCTTGAACCACATATTACAAAGGTACAGCATGCAGTGTTTTTTCCTTCCCCCACTCCTCGGTCCTAACAGCACCATGTGTGCCAAGGTCTTGGCTCCCAGCCCTCAGCGTTGCTTAAAATAGGCTCAGTTTTAAGATGCAGAAAACCAGGGCAAGGCTGAAGATTACACAGCAATAATCTTCACCCCTTCCTATGTATATGGCAGGATTTTGTTTATTAAAACTTCATGAGTGAGGTCTCCAGAAGGAGAAACCCTCTTTGAGATTCAGTGGGAATTAGACGACCGATTCTGATTCCTGCCTTCAAAAAGCATGAGGATGTGGCTGACTGCCTACTGGTGATATTTTATTGCTTGTGCCTCTCTGCCCTTAAGTTCAGACATCTTCTAGCACGCGGTGGGCAGAGCCATCTTAATGGCAGCAGTGGCAGTGACAGACTTGCAGGGAGGTTTGTGTTCCTGAAGGCGCTGATGCTGCCTGTGCAAACCCCACTTTCTTGTCCCTGCCACACCGGGCTACGGGGCTGACCCCCATCTCCACACTATCCCCCTGGATGCTGTTGGCTCTCACCTGTCAATGCTGATAGCACAGAGGTTTAAAATGCTGGCTGTGCACATCATGACATCCATGGTGACGAAGATATCACAACAGATGCGGCTGAAAGTCCAGACTCCTCCGGTCACCTGCACCAGCAACCACAAAACTGTCAGCCTTGTTCTGCATCGAGTCCTGATATGTTACGTATAAGGAGGTGCTCTCCTCCAAGTATCTCAACAGCTGGATGAGTTCACGTCCACTGCGACGTGCAGAGGGAAACTGAGGCACCTACATTGTGTGCAAGACAACACAGTGGCAGGTCATGGAGAAGAAGCCACACCTTGATTTCAATCCTTGAGTTACTCTTACAGAGGGAGGCAGGGTGAAGAAATAGATAGCAGCTATCCCTTCCCTTAAGGCCTAGCATGATAAATTGATTTAAATTTGATATCACTG
This sequence comes from Nipponia nippon, assembly GCF_047370975.1. Classification (NCBI taxonomy): domain Eukaryota; kingdom Metazoa; phylum Chordata; class Aves; order Pelecaniformes; family Threskiornithidae; genus Nipponia; species Nipponia nippon. The sequence goes on along the minus strand of NW_028262336.1, from coordinate 6,784,048 downwards.
TATATATCCTTTAATTAAGGATTATCTGAGAAAATCTAAGGGCTGAAAGAGCTTCTCAGCTTTGCTGCTGGAGTTCTCTTGCAGGCAGTGAGCTGGAAAAGTGCTGGAAATTTTATGCATTTATGTATGAAACAGAGACCTGAGACCTGAGGCTTCTCTAAAACCTTATCTGGATTCTTATCTCAGCTACAGATTTTGATTATTAGATCTGAGTGAGAATTCACAAGCTATTCAGATAAAGGGTTTTGGTTTGCTACCATGTTGAGCTTTTGTTCGGTTGTTTTGAATTTTTAAATCTGAAGCGTGTAATCGTAAAGCTTAGCTGTGGCCAATCTTTGTGATGCAGAAAAACATTTTTTGGCCCAGCCTTCAAGTTCTTGGCAATGACCTTTTCGGTTGACAACAATATGCTCCAAGCACTGTGTGGCACTGCCTTCCTCGGGAGCGAGTCCAGCGGAGGGCCACCAAGACAGTCCCTGGGGCTGGAGCACTTGTCCTGTGAGGAGCAGCCAAGGGAACAGGGCTTGTTCAGCCTGGAGAAGAGGTGGCTTCGGGGGGGGCTAACAGCAGTCCCCTAGTGCCTAGTGGGGGGTTATTAAGAAAGTTGGACCCAGGTCACTAAGAAGATGGAGCCAGGTTTTTCACACCAGTGAGTGGTGGGAGCACAAGAGGCAACAGGCACAAGTTGAAAGAAAGGTGCAAACTGGTTATGAAGGTAAACTTTCTGACCATGAGGACGGTAAGGCAGTGGAGCCAGTTGCTTGGTGAGTCTGTGCAGGCTCCATCCTTGGAGGTTTTTAAGACCCAGTCGAAAATACCCATCCCAGATCAGGCTGGAGAGGGTGCCACAAGTAAGCTTGGCTTCTAAGGGAGTGAGTCAACCCTGCAACAAGTGTCAATGTCTAGGAAGGACACGGCTCTCTGCAGAGAGCAGCACTTGTATAAATACAGACTTCACTCTGTGTGAGTTGTTCTCAGAGTTGTTTAATAATCCTGAGAAATTTAAATGGTTTTGATTGTGCCAGCGTTCCTGCACGTGAGCACAGAAACTCGCTGAGGTGAGCTGTGTCTTTAGGGTGTTCGCGGCTGGACCCAGCTGCTACGTGTCAGAAGTCAGGTCTTCCATTTGACCCCCTGACTCTGAATGAATGCAGGGGAGAGAAATGGGAATTGGCTTGCAAAATGCAGTAGGGAACTGTCCTTTCACCTTCAGTTCTCCGATACATGTGGGGCTCCTTTGTCTTCTTTTAAAAAAAAGCAAGCAAAGGAAACCAAACCAAACCCTTAGAGCTTTTCTGCACAATTAGGTGGGCTACAAGACGTGCAAATGGAAGGCTGTCCCTCTGAAATTAGGGACCTTAATAGGTAGGTTCAGTTTTCAAAGAAATCCCACACTGTTTTTGCTTTAGTTACATATTTTAAAATCTGCTTGACCACCTCAAAATAGAAAAAAAAAAAAATTATAAATGCTGGAAGCCTTTGCAGCGGGACCCAGTAAGGGGTGTTTCTGCAGTTGGAGGCAAAACGCAATGCAGTGTCTGTGTGATCTGGGGCGTCTGAAGAATATTTCACCAGGAGCTGGTGCCAGGTGTTCGCATGAAAGCCAGCTGCCGCTAGCCCAGCAGATGTGCAAGCACTTAGCTGAGGGAGTTTCCAAGGTCCTGAGCACATTCAAACGCTAAGCCCAAGAATGTGAACCATTAAAACTGAACAAGGTGGTGGTGGGAACGGCTCTGAAGTGAACCCTCTCGGGATGATGCATTCAGATCACACCACCTGCATACTAAGCTGTAGCTTGTATTAAGAGGATGCTTGACAGATCAAAAGGTTTGGGCTTAAAACCCATCCTCACTTCCACCAGCCACAACTTCCAAAATGGGGAGTAGCTCTGCTGAAGGTGGTGAAGTAGTTAATATTTACCTGTAGGCTATGCGAACCCAGAATTTATTCCAGAATTTAACAATGAAGAAGAGCCTTTTTATTATAGGCCTCGTTCATAATTTTTTAAGTTCTATTTCTGCTCTTCCTTTTATTGCTCTGTTCCGCTCATCTTTGCTACAGCAGCTAGAACTTGCTAGTGTGCATTTCTGGGTTTCGTGTGTCGGCAGGGTACCTGTTCTTTATCCCTCTGGTGTCTTTTGTCCAGGAATCTCAAAGCACATCACAGGTATTAATTGAATCAATCCTTACAACTGCCTGGGTGAGGTGGATGGTCAAATATTATTCTCTTACAGCTGATGAGAGCAAACCACAGAGAGATGAGCTGACACAATCTCTCATTACCACTGAGTGCGTGTGCAGCAGAAGTGGGAATAGAGTCCAGGATGAAATCCTGGCTCTGTCAAAGACAACGCTAAAGCTCCCTATAGACTATTCAGGTCAGGTTCTCACCTCATGTCTGTTGAGGACCAGTCTGCTTTATCCACAAAATTGTGGTATTATTTTTAACTTCCCAACCCTATAGGAAGTCTTCCAATTAAAAAAAAAAAATCATTGTGCATTCATAAATTTATGCAAATCCACCACTCTCCTGAATCCCTAAAAATAAAGAGTCTCTGTAAATCAGATACGTACGGTGATGCCGCATGGAGGAGTACATGGATGGGAAAGTACGAGCACGAAGTTGCATCAGGTGATGACGGGGATGTAAGCAGCGGTGCATCTAAGCATGTTCACTTAAGCATTTTGTGTTTAAGAGAGCGTTCTTCTTGGGGGTGATGTTCGCTCCCTGCAGCTGTTAAATGGCTGCTTATGTTTTTGCACGGTGGGAGTAACTAAGAGCATGCATGTGGTCAGGCCTGCTGACAAGAGGTAAACTGCTGAGTTCCAGTAACCCAGTTGTCTGCCCTCCCTTTGACGGTCGTCTGGGGAGCTCCTTGAGCTCAAAGAGCAGTTGTAGGGCTCCCTGCTCCGGTGTTAGCGCCACAGAAGAGGAGACAGCGTTACTCTCACACGCTCTGAACAGAGCTGCAGACTGGACCTCAGTGACAATCATCTTCTGAAGCTTTTTTCCCTTTGGAGGTAGAACTAGATGTTGTGAGAAGACTGAGAAGGATGCTCCAGGCCATTCTGCTACATCTCCTCCTTCATTTATACAATGACTATAAGGCATGATGGTGTTTAATGCCATCAGACTCCAGTAGGCAGGATACCCTAATGCCACTGTCTTCGAAACCTTGGTGGGCTTCAGTAGTCATGCCAGCCACGGCATCAGAGGTCAATATAGGACTGGGGTAGCAGTACTGGTATATTAGACCTACGCGTTGACCCCAAAGGATTGCTAGAAACTTCATTAGGTGAAGATGAGGCTTTTGAGGTTATAAAATGTTCCTGTTGTTGCTCTGTCACAGCCTTCCCAAAAGACTTCTCAGAAAGAGACCATTCTGGTCTGCATGCCGGATAAAATGACAAATTTCATGGAGAAGGTCCAGGCCACAGATGACTCTAAAAATGGAGTGTAAAGCACAAAAGTTCACAAGTGACATTTAAATTTGAGGTATTCAACCACCTTTGGCTTCTCCATAAATAATGACCAGGTCTCAGATGTCTGGTTTTGCAAATGTACAGTAGATAAATAGGCATTGTACATGGTTTTGGGGACTGAATGATTTCTTGGCAATTTCCAGGCCCATAGTGTACCGAAGCATGATGCCATTTCCGCTTCATTGGTAGCATCGCTGATCCATAAACAGCAGCAAATATCTAAACGACTTTGGGGCTTTTTGGACTGTTTTTTAAATCTTAGTCTTGCTGGAGTCCTACAGCCTAGTTCTCTAGGAGATAGTGCGCAATGCTGGGAGTGGTAGGTTGGGTTTGGGATGTGTGTGGGTTCTTCTCCCTGTTGTTTGAGTGACTCTTGGATCAGCTACTTTGATTATCCAGGCTCCACAGATGGAAATGAATCTGGAAATGGTCTACAAACACAACTAGGGAACGGACCTACTGCCGTGCTCACAAATCATGACCACGGTACTGCACGGGGGCAGAGGCTGCTTCACAGATGTGCCTCAGTCCCACCCTGTCCACAGTGAGAGCGAGTGCTACATCTTTCTTAATGCAAAGCATATTGTGATTTCGTTAAAGACTGGAATGCGCTTGAGGTGATGGACTATTCCAGTCTGAAATAAAATTTGACTTTTAATAATATTTTTTAGTTGCAATCAAATTGCAGAGTCTAATTCTGTCTTGCTGGGATGGCTTCCCCACACACATTCCTTGCTTTTTAATCATTCGATGTAACACAACTGGGCTGTACACATCCTGCAGGCGAGCTCCAGGACCGCTCCACACAGCTTAGTCTAAATGTTGCTACTGCCTTCATTAGGAACATGATCACACACGCGGTATCATGGTACTCTCTTTGTTCTTTCACTCCACAGCGATGCTATACATAAATAATTAACCGTCAATGCCCTTATTAATAATGCTTATACACAGAGCAAACCCTTAATTTCTCTTAATTGTAGCCTTGCTGAGACTGCAGTGGGCACAGTTTGGGAGAGTGGCTTGGATTAGCACAAGGGAAATGCCTAGGCTGGGTGCCAAAGCTTGGAGCTGCGTTGCCTCTTCAACACACTCCGGTGGCAGAGGATGGCTGTAGGCCACTGCCAGTCCCCTGCTACTTGATCAAATGCCCTTGTACCTGCATAGCAGGTCTGGCATTTGCTGGTGTTGTCCTGTCTTGTCCTACTTTCTGTTCAGGCCCTGCGCAGTCCATATGCGCAAGTCAAAATCCCTCTCTGCTTCTGCTTTGCAGGAAAGAGGTCAGCCAAAGGTGGGCAGCTGCCAACAGAATATTTACCCTACCCTGCAGCCTGATCCCAGCTTGCCCCTTACAGAAAGAGCATGAAGCTTCAGCAAGATCATGGCTCAGAGGCTTATTTTGTCTCTGTTAGCATGAGAACAGGGTACCAGGCTCAGCTGAAAGCTTACGGCTGATAGATGTTCACTCTAATTTTTTTAGACCTACCAATTTTTGTGAATTAATGTAAAAATGCTAAAGAGAACAGATACAAATGTCAGCTGTAGCTTACCTTCAAGTATTTACTTTAGTAAAAATATTTGCCCCAGGAGTGGCTTCAGTAATTCAGGATTTTGCCGCAGTGTGAGGGGATTTGGTTTCCATCTTTGCTGCCCTGTATCTGATGGTGTTGTCCATACTGTGCACGGTCATGCCAGTACATTTTTACACCAGCCAATGTGCAAAGATCAGGGAAATGGAGAATAAGACCCCGAAGGCTTGATGAGTCCTTTGAAGTTATTGTGAAAATGCTCACATGACTTAAAGAAATTTTGGACCGTGTTCTTCAGCTTCATCTCTTTCGCAGCCTGCTTGGGGAATGTTGCTTGGAGCTGAGCTAACATCATGGACATTAAGGCTCTTAAACTCTGCAGGAGATGAGGATTTGACTGCCCTCACTTGTTTTCTGGCCAGCAGGAGTAGGAATTGATCTGGGCTCTAAGATGAGTTCCTATAAGGTATCTCCACCCTATTGCCTCCCCCGCCATTCCTGAATCATGGTGCTCACTGGAAACCCTTCTGGCTGATGGAGTCAGCCTCAAGGATGCACAGATGAAAGCAGCATTAGCACATCAGAACCCACAACCTACATTACTGGCTATAGCTCAGCTGCCATTCGAGCTCAGAGAGGCTGTGCTGTGCCAGGAAGAGCAAGGCTCAGGGTATCTGCTGATGGGTGGGACTGTGGTGCGGTTGTCCGGCATGTGTCCAGCCTACGAGGGCCACCTGTGTGACATTGTGGGCTGCCACCCACCCCACAAGTGCCCCAGAGCTAGCTAGGGGGTTAAAATGGGAATGGACTTTATCTGTATGAGAGCTGGCCTATCCTGAGAGTGCGTACTAACACCAGTGAGCTTGTATGGCGGTCCAATTCTGCGTAGGTTGGACCAGATGATCCTTGAGGACCCTTCCAACCTGGTATTCTATGATTCTTTAATCTTTCCTAAGATGTACTCACCTCCAGGTACACCACCCATGGCATCACCAAAGTAGCCACCAGCAAGTCCGCCACCGCCAGGCTCACCACAAGGTAGTTTGTTGTGGTTTGCAAGGTGCGTTCCCTCAGCACGGCTAAGCAGACCAGCACGTTCCCAAAAATGATGGCCAAAATCAGGATGCAGTAGCAGAGGGCGTAGTAGGCATGCGAGTGCGGCAGGTCAGACTCTGTAGTGTTGTCGGCCCCGCAGGGAATGGGGTCAGTGGCATTAGGATGACTGCTGGTTCTTGTGAAGAGGGCCATGGGGACGCCGCTGGAAAGAGAAAGAGATGACTGAAAATCACAGTATTCTGGAGAACGGTACCTTTTGTGGATGGTGTGCAACTTTCATACTTCCTTCATGAATGCTACTTCAAGCCAATTGTACAGGTCTTTTTCTGCTCCCATATAGGCAGAGCTTTACGTAACGTCTTGCTTGGCCTGTTTTGTTTTTCACTGAATCTAAGCCAAGAGAAGAATGCAAGATTTCACCTCCTGTGTGCACCTGAAAGGTGCATCTTACCAACCAGCGCAGCTGTATGGAAAGCGGCAATGGTTGTTAAGATGCACCAAAGTCATACCACAGTACAAGTCAGCTGGGCAAGAGTGCAATCTGAAAGACAAAACAATTTGTAGCGCTGAGGAGGACCCAACGCAGTTACCCAAACTAGGGCTTGCCCAGAAGCTTGGACTTAGTATCTTTTCTTCTTCCCTCGTCAAAAACTGTCTTCAGTAACTTCACGCACTCGAGTGCTTGGCAGCCTGGCAGAGAGACTGCGCCTGCAATGCTCAAGTAGCCTCTTGAACCCTGGCCGCCCGGCAGTACGCACCACCTACTGAATTACTCTTTTCCTGCAACGTGTTTCTGTCCCAGGCCTTCTGTTCAAATAACGCTCCACTTCAGCCCTGCCTGCCTTGCCAAAGCTTGACTGTCAGGGCTGCCCCCACTGCATCCATACTGGGCTCTGTGTTTTCCATGCCTGGCCAGAAGATGAGCTTCCCGCGCTGAAGAGCAAATCAACTTGTCATTTGGGATGAAATAATGGAAGGATGCTTGCAGGGTACTCTGCATTTCTTTTTCTTACAATAGATTCATGATTGTGCTTCAGGAACCCACACTTCCTTGATTTAGAAGGAGGATGATTTTTTCCAGGTATATGAAGGCTGCCGTCCCAGGGTTGTTCTGTGACATTTAATCGCTGTATCCGATTTTTTTTCTTTCTTTGCTAGTGCTCCCATCGCTGAACTCACCGTCAACATGACAGGTATGAAAGGCAAGGACAAAATGTTGCAACGCCGATGGTATAAATATTACTCCTTGTGCCACCTCACCCCTCGAACAGCAGCATCTGTGATGCACACACTCCTGGAAGAGTAGATGTGCAATAGGTATAAATTGCCCCAGCCCCCTGGCATATATTCATCCTTAAAACTGGTGTCGCTTGCTCTTGCTGGTTTGTAGCTGGCAGAGGACAAGGGCTGAATGAGACGGAAACTGAACTTCCCCCTGTCCCGTGAACACAGATCCCTCGGGACAGAGGCGAAACAATCTCTTATGGCATCTGTGCTGTTTGAAAGTGCCCGTGCTTGTCCCTCCTTCTCTATCTTTCTTCTGCCTGCCCCTGACAAAGAAGTTAAGCTTTCCACTGGATCTGAAGCGTTTCCCCTAGCGTGAGCGCTGCTGCCGAGTCCAGGACTGTTTGTTCATAAAACAGTTCAGCTGCAGCCACCCAAAGACAGGACTCATTTTGCAGTGTCCCCTGCACCGACACAGCTCCCGCTCTGGGAAATCTGTATTGTCTGGGGCCACGAAAGGCTAGTTCTGTAGCGCTGGGAAAAAAAACTACGTTAAGCAGCTGCCTAGCTGATAAGCAACGCCACAGCAGGGAAGGAACAAAACATCACGCACAATACCACCAAAAGGCTTAAGGCACCGCATTACACTGTTTGCCTGTGGGTTTCCCACCTTGTCTCCTGCCCCTTATACCCTGAAGCACTATTTTCGACTCTCACCCGGAGGCCAATCTGCCCTACCAGGATCCCTCCCAGCTCCCCACCCCCAGCCCTGCCAGGCCCCCCCAGCCCTGTTCTTCTGCCCGCAGCCAGGGTGCTGCCAAACCAGGCGAGTACCAGGGTACCGGGATACTGATGTGCCAGGGTACCAGGATACCTGCATATGGGGGTGGTGGGGCACGGGCGTGGTGGGGCACAGGGGTGCAGGCACACTGGAACATCAGGATATCAGGATACTGATGTGCCAGGGTACCGGGATACCTGCATATGGGGGTGGTGGACACAGGGGTGCAGGCACACCGGGACACCAGGGTACCGGGATACTGATGTGCCAGGGTACTGGGATACCTGCATATGGGGGTGGCGGGACACAGGGGTGCAGGCACACCGGGATGCCAGGGTACCGGGATACTGATGTGCCAGGGTACCGGGATACCCACCACCCCGGGCACCCGGGCAGCGAGCTGCGGCAAGGACAGGGGTGGCTGCCGTGGGGACGAGCAGAGGGAAGGGAGAGGGAGGGATGCTCCTCCCGTAGCTCTCAGCCTCGGAGGGTCCGGGTGCAGGTCCCGCTCCGGGTGGCGGGGTCCGGGCGCGGGTTCAGGCGTGGGGTTCAGGGTGCAGGGGAGGGGGCCGGGGTCCGAGCGCGGGGTCCGAGCGCAGGGTCCGGGCGTGGCCGCGGCGTTGGGTCCGGGTCCGGCTCCGGCTCCGGCTCCGGCTCCGGCTCCGGCTCCGGCTGGGGGTGCTGCTCCGCGCCCGCCGCTCCCGCACCCGAGGGGCGGCGGCAGCTCCGCGGCTCGCCGCCGTGCCCCCGGCCCGGGGCTGCCGAGTGCCCCGGCGATGCCGCGGGGGGCGAGGGAGGCTGGGCAAAGCCGGGGGAGAGGGGCTGCGGGGAAGGGGACGGCCGGCACCGAGCGGGAGGGGAGCGGCGGGGGCAGAAATCAGGACTTACCGCCGCCGCCGCCGAGCAGGGCTCGGTCCCGGTGCCGGTCCCGGTGCCGGTCCCGCCGCCTCCCGGCCCGGCCCGCTCCCTCCCGCCGCCCTCCCGGCGCGGAGCCGCGGGGCGGGGCCGGGCTGGCCGCCTCCTCCCCGCCCGCCCCCGCCCCTGCCCCGCCGGGACCCCGCCGTGCCCGGGGAAGGGGCAGCCGCGCCGGGGGCTGCGCTCCCCCTCCTCGTCCTCAGGCGCCCGAGAGGTTGCTCCTCTCCCAAAGGGAGCTGGTGGAGGGGTCTGGGCTAATTTTGGGGTCAGGGGGCCGCAGCGAGGGTGTGCTTTGCGGAGCTGCTTCTGCCTGGGAGGCGAAGCGGAGAGGTGGGAACCCAAAATCCGGGCCCTGCGCTTGGCCCCGCAGCTTGGCCCCGTTGTGGCGGAGCAGGGGGAGATGCCTCGGCCGGAGCTGCCTGCGCTGTGGTGGAAGGCAAAGAGGTGAAGCCCTTCGGGAGACTCTGCGAGCGTGCAGCTTGGGATGGAAGGTTCGCACTTAAAAAATTCATAGAATCATAGAATGTCCTGAGTTGGAAGGGACCCACGAGGATCATCGAGTCCAACTCCTGTCCCTGCATAGGGCAACCCCAAAATTCACACCATATGTCTGAGGGTGTTGTCCAAATGCTTCTTAAATATTGTCAGGCTTGGCGCTGTGACTGCCTCCCGGGGGAGCCTGTTCCAGTGCTCCATCACTCTCTGGGTGAAGAGCCTTTTCCTAATGTCCAACCTAAACTGTTTGTTTAAAAAAATGATCAAAGTAGAGATGATTCTAAAAAGGGAGAGAATTAAAAAAATCTTTAAATAAACCACCTTAAACCTGAGGTGGAAGAGTGCTGGGTAACCGGGGAGGGAGCCGGGAAGGAGAGTGATGCTGGGGAAGTGTCCTTCTCCTGGGACTACTGCCTGTGGGCGCAGCACACTACATCTACCCTGGCCAGAGCACGACTACAGCCACTGCCTCTGAGCTGTGGCTTCCCTTGAGGTCTGAGATCAGGTCTCCGAGGCCCGGTTCTCCTTGGACCGCGGTCCCTGGGAAGGCTCTGTGGGGTACGAATGATCCCGGTGGGACTTCTCTCTGCTGGAGTTGGGCTGTGCCCAGCATCAGCTCTGGCACAGCGAGTGGGGCTCGCTGTGGGTTGTCATGAGGGTGCAGGGAGCTCAACTGCAGGGCTGAGGTTTCGCTTCCCAGGCGTGCAAGCGTTGCAGGAGTGGCCCCGGCAGGGAGGAGGGAAAGTGCTCTTCCCCTTCGTGCACCCGCTGGTCAGGGTGGCCACAGGCTAACTTGTAGGTGGGTAAGAAGAGGAGGAGATATTGCGGAGAGCAGAGTTTATTTATTTATTTTTAAGAAATTAGTTACCTTAAGAAGCGTGCCTTGGGACTCTGGCTGCCTGGATCGTCTCTCCTGATTGCAGCTACCCAAGCTAATCTCTTTGTGGGTAAGGGAGGGAGAAGTGCTGTAGCGAGTACTCGTACTCATGCGGTGTGAGGGGTGTGTGAGTACCAGCTTTAGCCTGGCTGGGGATGGCAGAAGCGCCCATGCAGGGCTGATGGGGACTAATCAGCAGCAAGGCCTTTAACCGAGGCCGTGACTACCCCGAGGCAGGTGGGTGGATGGTGCTGGGTGACTGTGATCAGTCACTGCCTGGTCCCTTACAGGTAACACCTTCGCAGGTGTCCTTGGTGGAGGATATAGCTGCCAGCTACCAAATGACCCATGAAGGGCTCTACAGCCCCCTTGTCCCCTTGGGAGCTCCAAAATGGTGTGACACAGACTACATTTGCTGTGCTTATGTTACATGTGTACAGTTGAACTTCTGGTGTCGTCCATCCCGTACCGCTCACCTTCAGGGAAATGCATTTGCTAACTGTGCCTGGAGCAGTCAAGGAAGGGGGGGAGTCCTCCCACCCATCCCCAGCGGAGGCTTTTTTTCTTCTTTTCAGTCCTATGTGTCCCCAAGTTCTTTGGCAAAGATTTCAAATAACTTGGATAAATCTCAGTGTTCCCTGCTATTTTTTCCCCATCTCCTTGCCCATCAGTCCCAATGTTCCTCTGTGCTAAGTTTGTCCAGTGAGCATTTGTGCACTCCTGTTCCCTTGTGTCTCTCCCTCTGGCTGGGTTGCTAGTCCTCTGCACTCCCGCGGCTTAAAGGATTGTTTGCAAATGGCATTTGTTCTGCTTTCACACCACGGTTGCTCTCACTATAGTCAGTGTTTGAGCTGCAGTGTATAATTCCACTCAGGTGGAATAAACCTTCCATCACCCATCCTGCAAGCCAGGATGCCCCCTGACAAGGAGTATTGTTAAAATACTCTGCATCCACGGAGGTTTTCCAGACCTGGCTGGATAAAGCCCTCATCTGACCTCATGGTTGACCCTGTTTGGAGCAGGATGCTGGACCAGACACCTCTGGGGGACCCTTCCCAACCTGAATTAGCCTGTGCTGCCATGAAAATAACCTTGCACACTGGCTGTAAAGCAAACAGAGTTTTCTTCACTGGCACAACCTGCAAACTTCTGATGAAACTTAAGTTCATACCCATACCGTCTAAGCAGGATATGCCTATTCAGCCTCAGTCGCTTTAAATTTTTTACAAAACTCGCTTGTTTTTGCAGCGGTGACAAAAAAGGAACTCAAGCAGCTTCAGGATAATGTATGCACAGCAGCTTGCAGAACGAGTAGAGACTCCTTGGAGAAATGGGAGGAAGCTACCACAGCTCACGTCAAATAAGATTCACGGGAGATTCAGATCCTGCTGATATTGATTCCCTTCTGCTCAGCCTTTGCCTTCCCTGTTCCCTCTTCCAGCAGTCTGGAAAGAGGTGGTGCATCCCGAACCTGCACAGCACACAGCGATGTAAGCTTAGCCCGCAGGGAATGTTTGTCATGTAAATCGCACCCACAGTGGATTTTACACAGCAAAATAATATTACTACAAGGGTAGGTGGTAGCATAACAACTCTCTTTCTCATCTGGTGGTTAGGTATAAGGTGGGTATAGGTATAGGGTTAGGTATAAGGTACAGGTATAAGGACTTTCAGGTCCAAGTCCTTCTGCTTCACCTAAGGCGTAATCTGGGGTAGAGGAGCTCTTTCTGTTAGGCAGGACTGGGACTTCAGGTCTGCATCCTGTAAAGCAGGATGATTGGATAAAGCCAGCATCCCACCAAACCCCTCTCTAAAATTACTGGTTTGATCCTATTTTATTTTCTTTAAATTTGGTCGTGTTAGAACGCGTTTTTTGTAGCATGTCCATGAAAGGACGGATCCTGTTGCGGTTAGTTTTCTTCTGCATCCAGTCTCGGGCAAGCAGTGCTGCTTGTGAGGAGAGGAGATGGGGCTTTTAAAAATGAGGAGGGTGACTTCTGCAGAGGAAGGGCCATGGAGGGGGCCGAGGGATCATGCTGCCATACCTCACCTTGTGGTGTCTCCCCACGAGCTCCACGCTGTGCTGTGTGCCAGGAGCCCAAGAGGCTCAGCCAGGTGGAGCAGTTCCAGGAGATATGGGAGGAAAAATGCTGGAGGTCCAATGTATACATGAGAAAAAGGGCATCAGTGCTCAAAAGTATTGTTCTGCTCTCCAGGGAAACCCGTTCACATTTTTATTCAAAGAAGCCATGGAGCTGCAGGGCTGCCGTTGCCTCTGTCCCTCCTTCCCGCCTCGGAAAACGAACCTGTCACTGGGAGGGAGCAAAGCCCCACTGGCAGCAGGACCGGTTATGGGAACAGCTGCTCAATTTGAACCGGAAGAGGGGTTCAAAGAGCCAAACCCAAATGCAGAAGCTACATGCGCTCCTCAAGTCAGTGTCCTTCCTTCTCCCATTCCTCCCCTCTGTCTCAGCCTGAGGGGCCTCAGCAAACAGGAGCACTCCTTAGCCAAGGTCTGCTGCAGCATCAGCTCTTTCTGTGGTGCCTGTGCCTCTTCCCTCACACCTTCTCCATCCTAAAGGGCTTTTGGGGTCTTGGCATTCTCAGTACCAGTACTGATGCTTTTTATCCTACACCTGGGATTCCTGCTCAAACCCAGCTGTCTGGCGCCCATGGCTCTGGGGTGTTTGTGCTGGTTTTCTGACCTCTCGGTTTCTCTCACCGCTGATCGCAGCAATATGCTCATTGCACAGCCAGCAGGAATTTTTTAATCCTCTTTTCCTGGTTGAGGTAAGAGGCTGTGTGCACACACATGCATGCAGGGGAGCTGAAAGGGGTGTTTGTGGCTCTCTCCTGTCATTGACTGGTCTCTGGCCTCAGTGTCCACCTGCAGTCACCTCTCGCTTTGGGTGGCATGGTGCTGCCACCCCACAGGGTGTTTTCACTGGGCAGCGGCTCCGGTCACCTCTCCTTTCCAGACTGCGTGTGACTGACTGGCGGGCATCCGTGTCACTGGGGAGGATGCGGGGAGATACCATGCCTCCTGCGTGGGCTTGGAGTGTCCTGTCGCCTCTGGCCGAGATGCCCATGTAGCCCACGATACACACCAAACACTTAAGCCTCATGCAAGAGTGCTGCCAAATTTTGACTGTCTAGCCCCAAGCCAGGGTGACCCATGAGTAGAGCAAGAATGCTCCAGGAGGTTTAGCTTCTATTTTAAGAAAGACAACAGAAGATCCCATTTCCACTTTTTTCAGAAATGAGTTATTCTAGGAGCAGTGGGAGAAGTAGGGTCTGCCCTCCCATGGGTTTGAGACCTCTGCCTTCCTCCCACCGCCATAACCCTGGCTGCTCCTCTTACTCCCTGGCTGAGCAGGAGAGTTGTCACCGGCAAGCACAGCAGCACACCAGGGAGAGCAGGCAGCAGCAGAGCCTGCTCTGCGGCCTTTCTCCTCCCCGTGCTGCTAGTTTGCGTGGGGCTTGGAGTAATGTCATCCTCTTTAGGTTTGCTGCTACTGCCTCTGTCGGGCTTGGGTCACTGGGCTCAAAATCTTTGCTAAGGGCCAGAGAGATGGTATGATCGCACGAGCCATGTTTCCTTAAAAGAGCAATGAAGCTAAAAACATCTGAACCATTTTTACTTAAAAGCACCAAGAACACTGAACTGAGGCGAGACCAACAAAATTATAGCCCAAACAGTGAGCCGAGAAATTAGGCTGCGTTCTGGTACTCTTCATTATAGCTTTCAGAGGTACTTCAGCTGCTATATACAGACACACCATGAAATGCTCAAGTGAAAATTGCTGGGGTGGATGTAGCATTTACGCTCTTCCTTGGCTGTGAACTGAAATCTCTCTTTGCTTCCCATCTGCCTCCAAGTCAAACCTCCTCGCAGACCTCCCCTTGCTCTCCTGTACCCTCTCCAATACCTGCCCTAAGTCCTACTCCTCTACCTGCCTCAATGAAATCTGTTTTACCTATGGTTTCTTGTGAACTTTTCAATGTAAACCTCTATTCTGGGCTGTCTGCCGGGACAGAAAATGGTGAGACCTGCTGTTGCCTCCCTGGTTTTCTTCTCTGTATCCCTGAAGTGCATGAGAAGACAAGGAATGGTTTAAGGTGTCGTTCCAAACTGCATCTTCCTATCTCTCTGCCATTTGCATGCTGCTCAGGTTTTAAAACCTGGCACTAAGTGTTTTTTCCTGAAGCAGCAAATAGCAGCTTCATCAGAGTCACCTGCAGGGCACTTGCAGTCGCACAAGCATTATAGAGCTACAGGCTAATTTATTTATTTTTATTACACCAGGTCTCTGACAGCCAGAAATCAGGAGTTTCAGTGTGCGCTTGTGTTTGACTTCGGGGCTGTTTTCTCCCAGGACTCAGTCACAGAGCGAGTGCTGTGGACCCAGGCTGTGAGTGTGGTGGCAGCAGGGCCACCACAGCGCCATGAAGCCACAGAGTGGATGAGCTCAAAATCATTGTGACTGGGGGCTGGTGACAAGGAGCAAAGTGGTTTTTTTTTGGGGGAACATCCCATTATGGAAAATGCCTGCTTCCATGAACTTCCCATGTGTTGAAGCCAGCCCTGGAGCAGGGGCTGTGGGGGCACAGTGCCATGGGAGCTGGCAGCAGTGGGTTGATTCCTCAGCCCCTTTCGACTTCAGCTCGCCCAACCCCGGTTGAAGGACTGTGGTGTGTTTTGCACAGACACCGCTCTGCTGGGACGGAGAGGTCCCACATCACTCAGCCCCTCGAGCGCTGTAAAACACACTGCTGCAGTGCTGCACGCATCGCAGAGAGGGAGCAGCACGTACCCTGTCTTCTTCAGCAACCTCTCCTCTCAGAAGGCCGCTGTCCTGAGCATAGGACGGGGCGGTTACGTTAGAGGGAGGTTCGCTGGGAGGCTGGATGGCAGGCAGCGTGTTGGCGGCTGATTTGTTCCAGATGGGTGAGAGGCACTTGGATGCCTGTGGAAGTCACTGTGCATCTTCTGAGGACCTGGGTCTGTATTTAAAGACCTGTGCAGCTCAGTGTTCAATGCACTGGGGTGCTCTGCAGCCAGGAGCATAGCATTGGGCTTGCTAGATCTGATGAACAGCAGATACTCTGTTTAACATCTTTCACTGTACTCCTGCAGCAATGTTGACGGATCACTTGCCCAACACTACCTGCTATATGGCTGCCGCCTTCGTTTCTTTTAACTACGCTATACATGAACAACTTTCCATGCCGGTGGCCTGATTCATGCTGAATATTTTCAAATGTGTTAAGCTAGAACCAGAACATAGGGCAAAAAAATAATGCTGTTTTGCCTTTGTTGAACCCTACCTCTTAAAATTGAAATCTCCTGTGGTTTAGAGCTCAGACTCAAAATTTGACAGCGAATTGCTGCAGGGCGATGGAGGAGCCCTCTCCTGCTCATGTCGGGGTTTGTCTGATGTGCCTCAACCCGGGGCTGAGGTTGTACATGCGGGAAACATCTCATGAACAGGTTTGGGGGCTGAGTGCTCTGACCAGCACATCTGGTCAGAGCTAAACCACACACAGGCTCTGCTGAGCTCCTGTGCAGCAGCAGGACTAATTACTTTTATTGCTACTGCATCTAGGAGGCCCCCGCTGAGCTAAAGACCATCCTGAGCTGGGCACTGGGCATACCTGTAGTAAGAAGAAGCTGTTTCCTTGTACACAGGCAAGACATGGTTGCGACTGGAGCCGCAGAGGCTTGACTCCTGCCAGCGGAAGGGTTGTTGAGGGAGGCGGGGGGCTGGGAGGGAGAGGTGGGGGGCGCAGGTGGCTGTCACAGGGCGTAGGGGGTGACAGCAGGGACATGCCTGGGAGCAGTGCTGGCAGCCCACGGGCCTGTCTGTGGAACATGAGGGGACAAAGAATGGATGCACAGTATGGAGATGTATTTAAAAAGCGACTTTTCAGGTAGTAGGTGCTCTGTGGTGTTTGGTGCATCCCCCTGCCTCCATCCCTCCTGCTAGCGATGGAGGCTGGACGTGTCCCACCGCAGCTGGTGGCACTGAAGCAACGTCCCCCATTCCCTCCTCCCTGCGGAGTTGCCCCTCTACCCGGTGGCAGTGAGCAAAACTGCAGCCCCTGGCTGCATGCCGTGACCCCGCAGGGGACGGAGCACCCCCGGCCCCAGCGAGCGTGGTCCCACACCCCTGGCTGTGCTCCAGGGACCAGCCGAAGGCACCGGAGCATCCTGGCAGCAGCTGTTAGCCAAAACCCAGCCCTTTGGGTGGGAACGCGGCGAGCACCCTGCACGGGGTCACGCTGGTGGCTCAGCTAACGGGGGGCAAACACGCAGCCCCGCGTTTGTGGAGGCCAGCACCTCACCAAAGCCGAACACCCAGATGCTCAAGGGGACTTGCAGCCACACACGGCTGAGGGCGGTCGTGCCACAGCGCTGATGATGCTCTAAGGAAAGAGCGGTTTCCTGCATTGGTTTCCCTGTCTAACAAACACAGCTGGATGCAGTCTCTTGACTCATATAAACACCACGCTTTTTTTAAAAAAAATTATCTAACCTCTTGGTGGCAATGATACAGTGTGGCAGTGAGTCACACAGGATAATTATGGTGTTTAAAAAACAATCTTTGTCAGTGCCGAGTGTTTTCTCTTTTAATTTCACCAACTATCTTCTTATGAGGGAAGATTAATGACACCTAATATCCTTGAACAGAGGCTTTCTCAGGAATGGGCTCTGTATGCACATCTCTTAAGAGCTCATCACTGGATTACAGAATGCGGGGTCTTTCTTCACTGCCGTAATGTGTATTCCTGCGTTGGTTTGGCTACTTACAAACTTTCACTGTACTTAGGCTCTGCTGTACTTTACTTTAGCTTTTTTGGTGCCGGCAGAACCAGCCCGCTCTGTAAGATGAGGTGCCTGAGGAGCACCTCACGTGCTGACCGTCCCACGGGCTTGTCCTCCCCACCTTCCCCAGCAGTGGGATCAGCCAGCCCGCCCTGACCATGGGCTCTTTGAAGGGAAGCCCCAAGCTGCCCTTCAGCTTTTAGCTTAGCTCAGTCTGTTCACCCGCACCCTGCACTTTGCATTGGAAGGAGACTGTCCCCCTCCGTCCCGCATCCCATGCGAGAAGGTGGCTGCTGCTACACCCTCCTCAGAGCCACTGGGGGATGTTTTGGTCCATGTGCCAGGGAGCAGTGGGAGCAGGGGACCTGTCCTTGTGCCAGCATCTTCCCTGAGGGGCCCCCAGGGAGCTCACAGCGGGGGGAAGGTGGTCTGCCCTCTCGGTGTAGCTCCAGAGGCAGGCCCATGTCCAGTTTCAGTTCCTCCTCTGGAGTGGGGTGATCTCCCACTCCAAAAGGCAGAAATAAGGAAATAAAAATGCTAGTTCTTTGTGTTTTCACCTTCAGCATAGGAGAAACACAAAATGCTATGAAGTCAAGTGCTGTTTGTTAAACTGATGGGTAAAAAGCCAGTTGTTGTCTAGTAGCTCTCACTGGCATAAAAGAGCAGCAGTGAAATTATTCATACTTTTATCACTGACCTGGTTCTGTTCTTGGCCCTGATTATTCTGTTATTGGGTCATATAAGATGGCGCTGCCCAAAGCAAAGACCTGCTGTTGTGAGGCCCATCTCCCACCCATGTCCAGAAAGATTCAAACATGAACACCCAAGGGAGACTGCTAATCTTCTCTCTTAGGTCCTCGAAAGAAGTCCACAAATCAACTGCATTTTGCTAGCTATTGCAAAGTCCATAGCTGCTGGTTCACTTTAAACTACTGAAACTTTAGCTTTGAGTTCCCCCCATGAAAGCTTTTTGTTGTATAGAGATGCCCAGGAGAACAGGCAAGGTCTCTGTGCTGCAGCTCTGGGCAGCCTCCAGTCTGGAGCCAGAGTCCCTCCGAGCCAGCCCCCCGGGTGGTGTGGTCCCAGGGCATCCTCTTTCTCCAGGGGTTCCATCTATTCAGCTGAGCCAGCTGTCTTGGGCTTTCCTCTGCCAAAGCAAAAAGTGGGGTGTTTGTGCTTTGGAAAGGTAATCTTCACATTAATTGCAATCGGTCTGTAACCGTAGGAAAATTTGAGAGCCCGTTCTGGCCTGTTCTGGTCCCTGCTATACAAAAAAGATGTGGACAGGCTGGAGAGGGTCCAGAGAAGGACGACCAAGATGATCAAAGGTCTGGGAAGCCTGCCGTATGAGGATAGGGTGAGAGCTGGGTTTGTTCAGCCTTGAGAAAAGGAGGCTTAGAGGTGATCTCATCACCATGTACCAGTACTTAAGGGGTAGTTACAAAGGAGATGGAGACTCCCTTTTTACAAGGAGTCACATGGTAAGGACAAGGGGTAACAGGTACAAGTTACTCCCAGGGAGATTCCCATTGGACACGAGGGGAAAATTTTCCGCAATGAGAACAGTCAACCATTGGAATAATCTCCCCAGGGAAGTGGTTGACTCTGCTACACTGGACACTTTTAAGACTCAGCTGGACATGGTGCTGGGCCATCTCGTCTGGATTGTGCTCTTGCCTGGAAAGGTTGGACCAGATGATCCTTGAGATCCCTTCCAACCTGGTATTCCATGATTCTGTAATTCTATGGTTCTTTCTCTGGTTTAATATGTGGATGTATCAAAAGACAGAAAACAATCATGTTGCTGCTATTAGTATTTCCGAGGCAAACTCTGGGCCATCAGCAACTCAGTTCATCAAATTCCTCCTGCTGCTCACATAGGGTCAGTGCCTGCCCCCTCGCCTAGTGCATATGCTACTGTCCCAAGATGTGCACGAGCTATAGTGTATTTGCATTGAGGAGCTTCACATTTACGGGATGACTGTGTTAGTCAAAGGAAGGAATCTTTCAGGTATGCAGAAATAAGCTTTAGCGTTGATTAATTATAAATATCTCCAAAAAAGTGAGATGACACCAAATGCAGTGAGGAGAGTACTAGGTGTTATTTCTAACCTTTTCTCTTTCAGTGCAGACCTTTAATCTCTTCAGTCCCTCATTAGAGATGTCTGTGTGTGAGTTTGTTCCAATATATGATCTGGGAAGGGGGTCAGAGCTACTTCACGGTGTGCAGCGCATGCCGGCGCACACCACGACACGGCTTTCGCACCAGCGCTCCGCGGCTGTGCGGTTGCGGCAGGAGGCCTGGGGTGCAGGTGGACTGAGGCTCTCCTGCAGCCTGGGCTGGGGTTGTCTCACCAGAGCAAAAGCAAGACTCCCTCCTTTGCTCCCAGAGTAAAAAGTTGACTGTATCCTCAGTGCTTTTTTTTGTTTTCTTTTTTTTTTCATTTTTCCTTTTTTTTTTTTTTTTTTTTCACAATAGAAACTGCACGTGAGCTGTTCCTTCAGTAAAACAAAAAGCTAAGAAACTTTTAAGTGCCCAGAGTTTATTGCAGCACTCTGCAAGACTGACCCTGATTCTGGGAGGGACTGGAGAGAACTACACCGCCGTTACCCACCTTGCTCGCCAGCTGCTGTTGCCTCAATGGCTCAGCACTCCTCAGTGTGGGCCGACCGCAGTACAATATTTGGGTAATTAATTCCTTGCCTCAGCCTTCCTTGGGGTACTAAATATTTCCATAAAAGTTCTTGCTGTCTGTATGCTTCCCTCCGGATTCTAAAAGTATTTCAATGTGTTAGAGGGAAAGTTAAATTAGTTCAAGCACTTGCAACAATAAAGGCGTTTGCAATTAAGGAACGCCGTGCTTTGGTGCCTAGGACTGAAGGACAGCCTCGAGTCCTTTGCTGATGTGGGTTTGTAATGACAGGAACGGGGAGACATTACTTTGGAGATTTCACCATGAACTTTTAGAAACCACAGGAGTTGTAGTTGATAAAGATATCAAATATAAGAATGCTAGGTGCTAACCTGTTCTTGTGCATTGATAAGGCGGCAGGTAATAATCCATTTTAATCATTTTTTCTCTTTTGAAAAACCAGTACCAGGTAAGGTGCGCTAGCAGTTTGTTCTTTCTAGTTAAGGCTTGTGGATTTGTATTTTCTTTTCAGTTAAGAACTTCAAAACAGTGAAGTATTTGAGTAGTTTGTCGAAAGAGCATTTTAATACCTCTCAACGTACCAGTACTAAATTAGGGAACCTAAATGAAAAAAAAAACCCCTTTCATTTGAGTCTTTAAGTAGAAACTTCACTATGCCTGTAGATATTTGATTAGTTTAAACACTGTATTTCTGATCTATAGGATTTTACTTGTAGCAAACAAGCAAATATTAATGAACCTTTGAGTTTTAGGGGCTTAGTAAAAAATTCAAAGGATAGTAAGAACATAGGAAAAATTATAACAAAACTCAGTGTGGGACCTTATGGAAAGGGAAGACAATTTTTAAACCAGATCTTCAGCAGGCTGATGTTACACACTCATACTCACATACTAACAAGCACCAAGATGTATGGGTTCAGGTGATCTCGCCAGGACTACTTGTGTGCAACATGGAGGAGAAGGGACAGTGGCTATCAGGACAGTGGCTATCAAGTCCTCACCATGCCTCTCGGGTTTCTCTTGACTGTCACTAACAAAATAAATTTTGGATGGATGCTGAGGGAGGGCTCCCTGAGGAGCTGGCTGGCTGCAGCTGCCCCAGCCCATGGGCTGGGCTGCTGGCTGATGTCTGATCTTCCTTGCTTGGTCCATATATTTGACTTGTAAGACCAGACTCTATTTTTCTATCAGGCCAACAGGAAAAGGAACAGTATATGCGATACGCTGCAGCCTTGTTGCCATCATTCTGGTGTTGGATGCTGGGTCTTCTGCGGGCGAGTTGTCTGTGTTGCAGTTGTAATGGCCTTTTGGCCATGATGTGACCAACTCCTCAGTGTGACCACGGGGACAGTGTTGTTCATTACTAGTTCAGGCCTCCTTCTGGTGCTTACAGACATTTCCATTCATGCTGTGTTTGTACAGAATCTCTGTTACAGTGCTGACTCTCCTGTTGTTATGTAGGAGGCGAGACAGAAAAGGCTTGTCTGGCATCCTTCCCCAGGCTTCGATGGTGTCACCAGGTGAGGCAAGGTTACCTCACGTCGGCTGCCTTTCCTTACCAAGATTTCCATCTCTCTGTGAATTGTGAGGTCAGGGTGATACTGGTTTCAGTCCTGAGCTACTAATGCACTTGAACAAAAATTAAAGAGTGTCAGTGTCTCCTTTGGGATCACTCACATATTAAGTAAAATGGATGCACAGGTCTTTTACTGGAATGGGACTCTGCTTACTTGCTCCTTCAGCGTGAGTGGCCATGGGCTTTGGCCATGATCTGCTGAGGCCCATGTGGATCTTCCCACTTGCACAAACACGGCTGGGATTTTGAAATCCCCTCACTGTTTTACTCCTTTTCTGCAATGAAGGCAGGGTGAAGGGCCAGGGAATGATGAGGGTCTGGGGGTGGGGGGGTGAAGGAGGGGAAAGCAGAAAGGAAAGATAAATGAAGAGATGTGGTTTGGGTGGTGGGGCAAGAGGAGAAGGTGAAGAAGGATGTAGGTTGTGATCTTGCCTCTTTAAAGGCATCAATCAAGCATGACAAGTGGAAAAGGAGCAAACAGGCAGGTAGATGAAGCTGTCGGGGAGAGGCATCCTGAGGTACTTGTGGTGATGTTCCTCAGGGGGACCAGCTTGGCCCAGAGGGGCATAGCAAGGGTTGGGGAGACGTGGCCAGAGGAGGGAGCTGGGGAGGACTGTGAGGAGACAGGGGACCTCCAACAGGGAAAAGAAGACACAAATGCATGGGGGTAGAGAGGGCTTGGGTGTTGACAGAAGGTAGAATTTGGGGAAAAGAAGAGCGGAGATGGCACAAGGGGCAAGTATGAGAGGGAAGGGGCTGCAGAAACATCCATCTGACCTGTCCATCAAATTGCATGCTCTTTTGAAATAGGTCATACCCACTTTTGCTGGAAGCACTTAGAGCTGGGACACCTGATACACTTGGAATGGCAAAACACGGTCACTGAACCTCCTCTGAAAACATACCAGGCTGTGTCAGGGCCTGGTTGCAGGTAGGGAGAGGCGGACACCTCTATGCTAGGTTCAGGAGAGGCTCCTCCAAAGAGGGAAGATGCCATGCCACCATGCAGCAGCTGCTGAGCTGTTCCTGTTGCAGTCAGGAAGAGGTGCTGGTGCTTTGGTCCTGTCTGGGATGGGTCTGGATGTGGAGCTGGACTTTGCCACACCAGGTTGGCTAAAGGTGGAGGTTGCCCCTTGGACTGGAACGCAAGGTGCTTTGCTGCTCCCCTGTTGTTTTTTTGCTGGAAGAGAAACCTGCTGGCTCTCACCAGACCCCCAAACAGCACATGCATCATGTGGGCAACTGGGGAATTAAACGTCTGGCTTCAATGTGCATGTCAAACAAATAATCCCTGCTAAAGTTTGGCCATATAGGTCTATAGCTGTTTTGGCTAGAGGACACTTCAAGTGTGGACACAAAAGGAGAGGTGTTTCCTGGTGGCCTTTCCCAAAAAGTCTGCTCAAAAACATGTTCAGATAGTCATATTTTTTGGACACAATGCTTTCAGCATCAGGCCCTATAGGGTCCATGCCTTATAAACCACGTGTATAGGGGACATACATGTGCTTGCCATGCTTGGGTCCCTGCAGACATCCTAACTCCTGGACGCTCAGGAGAGAAGATGCAGAGGGCACCGAGGAGCGCAGCTGCTCTGCAGGGCCAGCCTCGCTGCCAGGAACTTAGAAGGATGCCAGCACCCAAATTCCTTTGGCATTTTTTCAAACATCACCCAGGCCTGGTGCAGGATGGTCTGGTAACATTTTTCTGTCTCAAATATAATTGCAGGCTGGTGGCCTTGTTAAAATACTTGGGTTTATGATCTGTTTTTCTCCTAACCAGCTGTTGATATACTTTATTAATGGTGACTAATTAAGTCCCTTGGATAAAGTCCTTTGGAGGCTGTCCAAAGACAGAAACCCAAATAAGCCTGGGCACTGTGATGAAACACAGTCACTAAAATATCTTCCCAAAAGCCATGTAAGCAGATTGCAAATGGACCAAAGAAGGGCCTGAGGAAAAGAGATAGGTAGGAAGATATACAGATTCAAGTAGGCGTCATCGAAAACCTAGGGGAAGAGGGGGAAGGAAACAGGATTAAAATGCCTTGAAGTTCCTTTTGAGCGTGAGATCTTAAACTCAGCAGCTTGTATTTATGGTCAGCTCAGGTCGCTAATGCAGTTCTGAGCCAAGGGGCAATCAGGAGACCCGCAGCCCTGAGCCGTCACATCGCCGCGCTTGCAAAGGCCACGAAGCATCCTGAAAGCTGCGAGCAGCTGCGAAGTCAAGCTATTGACCTCATTGTGCTGGATGATAAATCCTCTCAGAGGCAGCCTGCTTGGCTTTAAAAGGCATTTGGGCAGGCAAGAGAAAAAAAACAAAGAGCAGGTGAAGTTTTGGTGCACTGTTGAGCTGGGGGAAGGAGGCAGTGAGCGGGGTGAGCGCCACGGGCCGGGTGTGCTGGCAGGGCCAAAGGACCCCCCCATCATGGCTGTGCCCGGGCGCCCCAATCCGACCCACGCTTTGCCCTGCTTGTCCTGCAGCTTGTGGTGCAGGATGGCGGGGGGTGAACGCATCAGTGGAGACGTAGGTTGAGAGGTGGAGCAAGGAAGAAATGTAATTTGACCAACGTTGGAGAGCTGGCAGCTGGCAGACCCGTCCTTCAAGGCGGCGGTTGCTTTCTGAAAGTTGCTGCAGCTGCTACGCTGGGAACCAGAAATGCATTTGAAGACACATGCAGCTGACTGCAGGTCAGGGACATGTTCATTTATGCTTCTTTCAGAGGATAGGTGAGACGGCTGATGCTTCCAATTAGCTTTTAAAATAATCTCTTCAATGCCTGCTGGAGTGGGAATTGCAAGAGCTATCGCTTGTTAGCTTTCATGGCTTGGTGGCAGCACGGCCTGGCTGGTCCTGCCAAGGGGGCTGTGCTGGTGTGTGATCAGCATCCTCATGCTCTGTGGTCCAGGTATAGTCCTAGGAGGGTACTGGGTTATGATGGCTTTCCTGAGGGAAAAATTCAGGCAGGGAATGAGAAATCTTGGGGTTTGTCTGAAATGCTGGCATTCATCTGCAGTGGGGGCAAGTTTCTTTTATCACTCCGTGCTTCCCTCAGTGCTGCAGGCCTCCAAAATCATGCAAAAAAAAAAAAAAAAGAAAAGGAGAGTTGTGCTGTTGTCGGGGGAAGTTGGGCTCCTGTTGTTTGTTTGTTTGGTTGGTTTTTTTCTTTCTTTCCTTTGATTGCTTTGTTTTTAGTCCCTTCCAGACAGCTGTCTCTGTCTCATTCATCAGGCTAATTGATGGTGGGCAGTGTGGCTATATGGAAAACAGAACTTGCCTGAATAGCTGGATTCTTCTTTGCTTGCTTATTTTAATGAAACAAGATGAGATAGATGGGATTGCGGTCAGTAATACTGCCAGTGCTGTTATCATGCACTTCTGCCTTGGGCAGAAAAGCCTGGCATGAAACCCCTGTGGTACACAGCCTGCAAATTTAAAACTGGGTAAACGCTTAGCCACGGTATTGGTGTGAGGGTCATCAGTGCTGTGCTGTCCTGTGAGGACAGTCCCTGGGCGAAAGAAGTGCTAAATTGTTGTTGCCTACAATTTGCTGGTGGCACAAGGGCTACCACCAAGGGGGATGTGAGCTGAGTGCTTTTCTCCAGCCAGGTTTGAGTTTGAAGCCCATCAGTGGGACTAATGTGGGCAAGGAGACTGTTGTCTGCTGGTTCGTAGGCACAGAGGGCTTTGTCGTCACAGCTGAGTTTCCACATACACTAATTCCTTGGATTAATGATATTTATGCCTTCCTTCCCTCCTAATAGAATGACTTGGCCTGCAAGAGATATTGCACAGTGTCTGTACGAGTGTCGCAGAGATGTCATCGATGATGATGATGATTACTAAAGGAAGCACCTCTGCCCAGGCCGGGAAGCACAGTTGGCCCCATTTCACCAGGGCTGTGGGGAGTACCTCTGATGATACTCAAAAAGATGTGCAATGATGGCAGTATTCATCTGGTCTATCTCCATACAGTTGTGTAAGGGCATCCTCCTGTGTCTCCTGAAGGAAAGCACATTTTTTTGTTCCTTAGGTGAAATGATATTTCAGTCTCCTATTGTGCTTCAGACTTGGCTTTCAGTGCACAGACCCACCAGTGAATGGGTCAGCCAAGGAAAACTGCAGGAAAGCAAGCTCTCGCCAAGCGAGGCGACGTTTCAAAAGCAGCTACCTCCTGCTTTCAAAGGGGACTGGGGCTCAGCTCTGAGGAGCTGCAGAGATGCTTTGCCTCCTTTGAAATGGAGCCACGTCAGAGACCCAGAACTGCCCCCACGGACCTGGCCTTAAAGCGTTTCATAAATCTGTCTGGGCCTCCGAAATCACAGAGCTACTGTTCACAACTGCTCTGCATCCCATGGGTATCCAACTGGGAACATTAGGACTGCAACCCTGCTGAAAAAAACAAGCTATTTTTAATGAAATTTGACTATAATTTAATTTATTATCAGCACTTACCAAAAGTCACAGTTTTGATAAAAATTACTTGAACTTTGCACATTTTCATTGGAAACGGGGATTATTCATCTTGGTTTTGGCACAAGGAGGCATTTCTAGTTCTATGAGAAAGTGGTCTGAAAAACCTTTGAGGTTCCTGTCTTTTATAAAAATTATGTTCCATTTTCCATTCTTCAAAATATGCAAATGTGAAGCTTTAAATATGCATTTCTGAAAATACTGATTTGGGAGTTGTGCTGTAACCTGAGCACTGGGCCACAAATCTCCAGACACGGATCTTCCGTTTCTTTGTTAATGTTGTAAACAATTGTGTATTAATAGGAATTTTTTTTCCTGTGTGGGCAATTTAGCCATTGACCCTTGCAGTAAAGGGTCTTTAGGGGAAAAAAACCCAAACCAACAACTTAAGGCTGACCTTGACAGAGCTGCAGCCGTGTCTGCCAGCCAGCAATGAAGCTTCACCTCCCTGCTGGTGGGCTAGGAAAGGTTGTTGGCTCTTTTTGGCGACTCTGGAGGGGGTTGCTTTCTGTTGTGGCCCCTGCCTTACCATACAGTTTGATGCACACCCCTTGCACAATCAATACGCTCAGCCATATATCCATTTTATTGTGTGTCTGGACATACAGGCTTGGATGGAGATGCCTGTAGGTGGCTTGTGCAGCCAAGCAATGTCTGGTCCCAGGCAGAGGAGGGGACGGAGGTGTTCAGGATGGAGGCTACCAGGTGGCTGAGCTGGTGATGGGCTGCAAACAACGTCCACTGCCCAGTTTCATGGCTGTAAGGAGCCTGAGGGCTGGGGGAAAAGGCCTGCAAGGAGCACTCTTGGACCATGTTTAGCTGAGGGACCCAACGCCGCACTCCCTTTGTAAGTTTTGCAGTTTGGAGAGGGGGTACACGCACCACTGGTAGATTTAGGCTGCTACTTCATCCCGGCAGGTAAGGGAAAACCCTGGCCATGGCCCAGCCCATCTATGATTATTATAGGCATGAACTAACTCAACAAGGCAGGGCTCACTAATATTTGTCACCTGTCTCTGACTAGCGCTGGACCCATGAATGGTGGGGTGAAGAAACCATGCAGCCATGTGGCTCTTACCGTACTGGGGGGGCCACTGGTGTGCATCCAGCACCCCATGTTGGGCCACGGAACCAGCCCAGACCCTGGCTGAACACACTCGAGTCCTGGCTGCTCTCCCTGGGGTGGCACTGTGCCAGCCCAGCTCTTGGCGGGCAGCTGGAGGATCTCCCCAGCCAGCAGAGTTTCGGTGGAGTGTTTCAAACCAAAACAAGTGTTTCCTGGCCAAAAGTTTCTGACCTTAGCAAATCTGAAGGAGGGTCTTGAACCCACCCTAATTCTGTGCTTTTGTGGTCAACTGTATCTTCTGATCCTCTCTGGGGCCCGAGGAGCAAGTCCCCAGGAGGGCTGAGCTGGGGCTGTGACTCAGGGCCCCCTGGGGCTCAGGGTGAGGAAACCTCTCTGAGCTGCGTGACGGTAGGAATGAACGTCCGCACGTGCACGCCCGTGTGTGTATGTGTGAGTTGTCCCCGCGTCCTTCTAAGCGCTTACTGAGGACATCCAGTGAGTGGCTCCCCAAAAGCTCATTTCTAGGCAATTTCCCAGCTTTCCCCACTCCCAGCTACTACAGGTGCAATTCTGAGGAGAGGCTCATGTCAGGATCCTCATTTTAGGCTTATCTTGTGTGTCTAAGTGTGCCAGCATATCTTACATCTCCGCCCCTGCCCCATCGAGAAGCCACAGGGGACCCTCCTCTCCCTCACAGACCAAAGGCGAGGGCACAGCTCGGGAGGCTCTATTTCTTCCTTGACTGGGAACAGGTTTCCTTTAGGAGCTTTTCCCTCATTGACTGAGCGTGTGACACCTCGAAGGAGTGCTCCAGCCTATGGCGTTGGTATAGGGACACATTTTGAATCACCTCTATTCCCCGGCTCCTCCTTACTCCTTCACTGAGCTCCCATCCAAAATCTCCTTGTGGGACAGTTTGACCCTTGGCTGGGTCCATGGAGGGTGCTTTTGAGGGACACCAGGGGACCAGGCACCACGGCAGAGGAAGGGGCAGCGTCAGCCTGAAGTACCAGCATGCAGAAGGGCACCGATAACGAACCTGAGCATTTCATGTCTTGCGCTACAAAAGCCACATCAGTAGCGCAAGCAGTGCAATAAAAACGGGCTGATTTGGTGAAGAGGGAGGAAGGGGAGGCCGAGAGGGGAGAGCGTGTGGATGGGAGGTCAGCCCTGTTGTTCCTGACCTTAGTTCTATCTTGGGCTCCCCCATTCCTCCCAGGTCTGTAAAAGCAGGTCCAGAGGTTGGGAGAGTGTTGAAGAAGCATGGAAAGGAGCTGTTTGGTGGAAATGAATGAAACTATGGTGGTGCTGGCTGTAAGGTAAGCTGGTGGGGGCCCCACGGGAGGGCTAGCTCTCCTTGCAGGGAGGGTGGGAAGGCAAGTAGCTACCATGCATCATGAATGACGGTGGCAGTGAGGCCTCTCAACTAAGAGGTCACAGAGGACCAAGCCTGGGTTCTTGTCGTCTCAGCCCACCCCAAGGTGGCCACTGCCAGGGATGCACAGGGGACATGTCTGGGAAGGCTGTGGCTTAGGCCACCCGTGGCCCAACAAACCGTGGTGTCCAGAGCTGATCCCTGCATGTTTGTCCTCCTGACTCTGCTGAGGGAAGCGTGAGGTGTTAGATGTGAGACAGATTGGCATTTTTGCTGATGGTGGCTGAGAAATAGGATTTGAGTTCCACGAAAACATCCCTTGGAGCTGTTCATGGAGTGGGTCATCCACCGTGGTTTCTCCCAGGTGGGAGAAGCCCTTCCTTTCTACCACTCATAGGTCAGAGGACGGTGGGGACAACTGTCCTTCATCCTGTTATGGAAAATGAAGAGAACTGTTTTGCACACAGTGCATGCAGCCAAAACCAAATGGATAAAATGGTCCTAATTTTCACAAGGGGAAAATTAAGATAGGGTACCTTGGTCTCACCTTGAGGCTCTCAGCCTGCTCCAAGCAGAAAGCTGGTTATCCTAAAGTAAACCTAGCTGTTCATAATATGTGACCTGGAAACAAAATTAGGGGCTTTTCTAGATGGTTTTGGTTAAGTGGGAGCAGTGGTTGGGCAGTGAGCAGGAGCTCAGTGTAGGTCTGCAGCTCCAGTTCTGGTTTGTACAATAATCCTAATTCTCAGGCTTAGCAGCCTGAGCTTGGCAACATCTGTGCCCTGGTTTTACATCACTTCTGCTGTAACTTGCAGGAATGTTTTCTCTATTTTTCTATGGTATTGGTTCAAGCGTGACCTGGGGGTGAGCCTGGTGGGGCTTGACTACTCAATGTTTTTAATGAAAATCATCGAACTTAGGATATTGCAGCGCAATGGTACTGGAGGAAAAAGCGTAGTGACGGCATGGAAAGTTAAGAGTGACATCCACTATGAGAACGGCAGGGCTGAAAGGACAAAGCTGAAGGGCGGGACTGCTTACATCTTCAGTAACTTTTAAAATATCCTAGTTAACAAAATTTGCTCCGTTTAAAAAGTTTGCTTTGAAAAGTTGCTTAAGCATAGCACTGCCTGCTTCATTCAACAATGTCTCTGTTGCATGCAGTGCCTGGGGGATTTTGACCATTTCAACTTTTCTGCAGAAAAAATCCTTAGTGAACAGCACGAACCTGTATGAACCCTCAGCTGGTGTCCTTTGCCACTGTTCAGCACAGTAATTAGTAGCTCTTAGGGGCTGCCTTTTTAATGTGCTTGTTGTAATGACCAAGGAAACAAAATTTACTGAAACTCAAGGGCTGAGGATGAGGCCTTGTCAAGAAGGGGAACCCCAGGGGAAATGAGACCCTTCAGAGTGTGTGCAGATCCCAAGACCCTTTCAGAGTCTGAACCAACAAGCAGATTCTGTTTCTGATATTTGGAGAGGGCTGAGCAAGCGAAATGTCTTGCTTTTACAGACTCAGGGCAGAGTTGCTTAAAATTGGAAGAATGAGCAGTCACTCATTCGATCTCGGAGCGGAACCTGAAGACGCCAGTACCCCAGACTTCCAGGCCTCTGGCCTCAACATCAAACACTGCTGATGTTCAGACTTGACCGTACGACGACGTGACAAAGTTTTGGGCTGATCTTGCAGACGGCTGCCAGCGGGACTCGCGCCATGCTGCAGCAGAGCGCAGAGGGGTCCGCAGGATGCTCGCCATCCACCTTCCGTGCCCTCCAGAGAAAAAGAAACGCACAAAGACACCTGCCACGTTCTTTTGTCTTTTTTTTTTTTTTTTTAATTATTCCTTCATATTCAAACTTCACAAACAGTGTGAACTTGTACAATACCTCAGAAAGTGAAACTTACAAAAAAAGTGCTGGTAACATTAAAAAAAAAAACAAAAAACAAACATCATTCTTAGCAACATCAATTACTCTTCCACACAAAACAGAAACCTTGTAAAATTTATTTCCGTATTTTTTTAAGGCGTAATACTTCCGTATAAAGTATATGCAAGAGATAAAACTTCACAGTATTCCAAAATGTCACAATAATAATAATAATAATATAGTATAATGAAGCGCTACAGTTAATTTTCTTTTTTTATTCTTTTTTTCCTGTTTTAAATAACAAATACAAGTCACAGGTAAATATACGTGAGAAAAATACGAGGCTAATATTAAATGGCAGGTAAGGATACTCTCACTGTAAGAAAAAACTGGCAGGATGTGTGTATTTATTCTATATTTTAAAGCACTTGATAGAAAAGGCGTATGCAAGGTATTTTTTTTTTTTAACAATTTTCTATTTGCTTGTTTTTGATAACTGACATACCATTTACAGAGTATAATGAGAGAAAAAAAAGGAACTTAACCACTCAAAACTTTTGACCTGCTCTTCACATCGTCACAAACCATGTTTCTCGAGAGATGCCTGTACAGCGGTGGGTGGGTGGGTGGGGGTGTGTGTGCAGGCGGCAGCGCGCGCACGCGCGTGGGTGTGCGGATGGGTGTAATGACACGTAAGACCACGGCAACAACGCATCGGTACCGGCAGAGACCCGTCTGCTGCGGAGGATCTCCGTCACTCCGGGACCAAATCCTGGAGTCTCTGTGCCAGCAAGATGGCCCCCGCGGTCGGTGGCGGACCTGCAGAAAGACCCCAGGATTTAGGCCTGGGTGCAGTTTCCTATTCACTCAGCATCGATCGACTGTTGGGAATTTCTTTGTTCTCAAGAAGAAAATGTCCCCTTTTTTTTTTAAATCCGCACGCACGAGTGCGTGCTCTCCCCCCCACCATTTAGCTCCCCTTCCTCCCCTCCATGGAAGAGAGCAAAGAGACCGACCAAGAACTTCCCGCCTGGGATCAAGCCAGCGCCGCGAGGAACGGGAACGTGGACGGGCGCTCCCCCTCCGCCGCGGGGCTGCGCGCTCAGGTGTGCGTGTGTAGCGTTTTGCAGCAAGGCCGGCGTCCCTGCGCGCGCGGAGCGCGGCGGCGCGCCGCCGGCCACACCCTCGCCCCCCGCGTGCTCGCGTGTAGGTGCTAACGGCCAGCCACTCGGCCCACGGGTAACAAAAAGACAGCAGATAGCATTAACACATCAGTAAGGTGCTCAAAGAAAAAAAGGCGGCTCCCACTCCTGGAATGGGAAGCCACGTAAGGTGCTTCAAAAAGGTTTTGTTTTTTTTTTTCTTTTTTTTTTTTCTTTTTTTCAGTTTCAGACATTTTAAAAAAAGGACTGATTGAGCATGTGGTACGTGAGAGCAAGGCCGAGAGTTTTGAGACTTCTGACATCCTCCATAAACAAGAGCTTCCTCAGGGCAGGATGCATTTTTATTTGCTTCTTTTTTTTGTTGTTGTTGTTGTGGTGGATCAGTTAAGACGCAATTTTTTTTTTTCATATAAAACAAAAAAAAAGTATCAAACCAACCCAATGTGAGAATTAGCGTAAAAGTCAAACTGTGTTATTGGGCTGAGTTTTTGTTTTTGTCTTTTTTTTTTTTTTTGCCCATTCATTCAGTTAGCACCGTTCCTTTTTATTCTGGTTACAACCCAATTCCTTCTGTAATTATTGACCGTACAGAAAGGACCAAGTAGTTGTTTTTATTTTTTGTGATCTGTTTCAAGAGCCCAACCGTAATTCCTCTGCTGCTGCTGTGGTTGTGTAGCATCTGGTTTCATGAGCTTAAGGAGAAAGGTTAGTCTGCTGATATTTAAGGTTGACGTGTGTGTTTGTATGCATACACATTGTTCTATACATACACACTGCATGGAGTACATTTGAACTGGAGATAAAGTGAACTGGGTTCAAACACATATGCACTATCTTCCCCTATGTATTTGAAACAGTCTGGAGCTTTGATTTGAATTTTTTTTTTTTTAAAGTGCATTTAAAGCAAAATAACTGGCATTCACATACCCCATGGAAAACACGACAGCAGTGGAAAG
Source organism: Nipponia nippon (assembly GCF_047370975.1). NCBI lineage: Eukaryota > Metazoa > Chordata > Aves > Pelecaniformes > Threskiornithidae > Nipponia > Nipponia nippon. The sequence goes on along the minus strand of NW_028262336.1, from coordinate 6,751,733 downwards.
CTTGACTATGCTAAACTCCTCGGACTTGACAACGCCAAAAGCAAATGGGGCAGTGACAGGCCTCGGTGTAGGCAGCTATTCTTGGGCAGCACCATTGGCAAGGAGGGAAGGCAGGAGGTGGTGGAAGGGAAATTGCTTTAGAGGTTGAATATTTGAACTGTTTTCAATTCCGACATAGCCGTGTCATTCTCAATACAGCTTCCTTTACGACGATTAATGACCTCTGTCTTATGGATGTACACGTCTGACTCTCCCTAGTTCTGTCTTTCATCGTGTGTGTGTCCCAAGTGCCAGCATCTATTAGGAATAAGGCACTGTTGAAATTACAGTTTTACAAAAGATGCAAAATAATCCAACCCTAACAATCCCAACTGCCCGCACTGCTCTCCTCCCCCTCCCTCCCTTTTTTTGGGGAAATATTGCATGTGATAAAGTTTATTCTTATGTTCTCTAAGTGTGTCAAAAGTAGGCCTTGGACAAATGTCTTAAGTCCATCAGCACCATAGATGGGTAGGAATACACCCTTTCTCTTGTATACACGTGCACACATGCAGACTGTTAATTGGGAGGGGGGAATAACTACGCCGTTCCCCTGCTGCTCCTCCCTGACTCTAGAGCCCAGCCTAAACAATAAATTTCCAGTCCCCCGTCCGCAACATTTTCATTTACTGGATCATTTATGGAAGCGATGAAGGGATTTTTCATTCCCATCACCCAGGCGCTACAGGTTTTATGGGTGGATTTCTGAAAGGGTAAGCTCCTGGAAAGCCCGCGCGGAGCCTCCCGCTGCGCAGAGGAGCAGCACGGGTGGGTGCCCAGCCTCGCGCTCGCCTGCCAGACGGACACCGCTTGGGGGCTGCTTCGCGCTGATTCTTAAAATCAGAAAAGCCTCTACAGAGCAGCCGGCTCCTCCACGGAGTCAGGACACTGACTGTGCAAGGGGCAAGCCTGCAGAGAAGCTGGGCGGCAGCTGGGTCCCTGTCTTTGCCTGCGAGCTGCTGTGGATTGCAAGCTGCTTTTCCATCATGCCAACGCGCTCTTTCCTCTCCACGGTTTTGACCTGGAAACAAGCCATGTTCCGGTAACTGGGTGGGGTTTATTGGCCCTAAAAGTACTGCAGTCAGCCCACCATAATATGCATTTGCTGTGGCAGCTGGTATAGCCTTCTCCCGCTAAAATGCTGAAAACGATCCATCAACTCCCTTCCCGGAGCCAGGACGCCACCGGCTCCTCTCACCCTTCACCAAAGGCTCGGGCTGCCTCGTAAAGCAGCGAATACAGTAAAAAGTAAGAAAAGCAAGCAGACAGTAGGGGTTATAGCAAAGAAAGCATGAGACCAGATGGTCTAGCATTTAAGCTCTAGGCTGCTCAGTTTAGCCACCATCGTTAAAATGGACTGAGATTAAAGGAGTCTAAACTGCTATGGACTGGGTTTTTAGAAGTGACACAAACCTTGGGCGGGAAATGAGTTGCCTTTTTTTCTTTTAGTGGTTTAAAAGTCATCTTGATAAGGCCACAAACTGCATTTGTCTTGTCAACGTAACTGCTTGCAAACGGCATGAATTGAGATTGAGCGAGTGCTTCGCTCAGCTAGGACAGGAATGGGAGAGAAGAGCCACCCCATGCCCACTACGACTGCTCTGTCGGAGAGAGGAGCATCTGAGGAGGTGGTGGTGGAGGGTGTCTCCTTGGGAAGACCTGCTACGTGTGGAAAGGGAAAGGAGCTGGTAGCATCTCTCCGCTCCCCTTGCCCTCACCACCACCTTACTGTTTTGCTGGACACCTATAGACAAGTAGCACTTCTGAAGAGCCTCCTCCTGCGTCTCTCACACGTGTAAGTTGAGGAAGGGGAGGAGGTTGGTATAATTACAAAAGGGGAAAAAGAAGGCACATGATTTTACTCAGTCCTGACTGAACCCACATTTTGAAAGCAAGGGCAGTTTAGGTGGAGGGCAAAAAAGTGCTCAGTGGAGCGGGTGCTCACCGAGAAGAAATCTCAGGGCAAAGGAAGAGGGAGAATAAAAAGGAAAGGCAGGAGAAATGAAGGCCACATTCAGCTTTCTGTCTGCTTGACAGTCTCAAGATTTGGCTGCATTACTGTCCAGGAAGGAAAAGAGTCTGGTTGGTCTCGAATGTAGCCCAGTTACATATCTCCAGTTTTTGTTATGGCTGTTGGTGCCTTCCTCCTTCCCTTTTCTCCGGTCCCATGAGTGCCTGGAGCACTGCTTTAGTCTTTTAAAGCCCGTTCTTCAAAAATCGAGAACATGGCACACCTCTTTGGTCGCCCTCAGCCTCTACTTCTCCTCAAATCCAGAACCAGTAGTGCTCCCTGATGATCACTCCCACTGTTGGGGTGCCAAAAAGGCTTGGTTAGCGACTGAAAACGCCAACCATCCTCAGGGTTTCAGTTGGGTTGGTGAGTTGGTCACAAAAGCCACTGGCCAGATGAGGGGCAAACAAGGGGAGCTGTGGACTGAGAAACCGGGTTGTCATTTACAGAGGTGAGGATGAGCATCACGGCTCTCAGTCACTTAACCCCTTGCGCATCGCCACGTCTAGGTGCCACAAGTTTTCTTTCTCCATCAGTGACTGTAAGCCTTTCTCATTCCCGTGGCAGATGGGAGAAGAAGTAGAGCTGACAGCCTGGCTTTGGGATTCCAGAACACTGTTTTGCATTTTCCCCCCGAGTCGCTGCCTCAAAAATGCATTTAGTTTCTCTCTCCCCCTCCCACCATCCCTCCCCAAATTTGCTCAGGAAATCATAAGGCAGAGTAATGAGAAGTAGGATCACCAACAGCTCTATGAAGACACAGGGTGGTAAAATGCTTCCACACAAACTCACAGTCCAGTGTTTGTGACATTTCATAAATAACTTTTTTTTTTTTTTTAAAAAGAATAACACAAGAACAATCCCTTTACTTACTCATCTGAAACAAAATAAACAGCAGTGGCTACAAACTTCTTCTTGTAACAATTACAAAAAAACTCCCAACAATACAATCCCCCAACTTTTAACACACGCCTTGAATGTTTTTTTTTTTTTATTTTAAACCTCAAAACTGCAGCATATCCTTAAGGGCAAACTTTTCAATTAGTTTTTTCTTTCTTTTCTTTTTTTTTTTTAAATAATGTGTTCACCAAAAAGAAAAAAAATTCCACAAAACAGTCTTGTACCAAGAAAATGCATTCAAAAATAGAAAATACTACACAACAAAAATATGTACCCTTCCTTTCCAAAAGAGTCTTCACAAAAATGTAGAAAAATGCCAACCATTTTTTTCCTTTCCTGAACACTTAACTTTCAACCTAGGGCACAATTATTTATTGACTTTTAATGTCTGTTTTTGCATAAAATATGGAAGATACAAACCAACTATCAGGACTGTGAAGTTACAAACAACACCTCATTATTCTCCCCACCCCACATTCCCTCCTTAGAAAACAAAACAGAGAAAGCCAATGTTTCCACAACTGATTGAAAGCCGTCAGGCTAGGAAAAACCATCAGCTGATATGGGGATTCGAAGATGCTGGCATAACAGGAAAATCATCTGCCTTTTAAAATGTATGCTCTTTGCATTTAGCTCAAGGCGAGTCTCTGCCCCGCTGCACTCAAATGACCAGGCACTATGGAGACAGGACACTGCCGGGCACAGAAAGATCCGGGAAGAACTGGGAGCGACGAGCCCCGGGACTGCACGCGGGTGCGTGCCAGGGTGCGCGCACGTGGCGTTCTACTCGCAAAAGCACTGTTGCCATTTTGAAAGACAGAGAGGATGTTTCCATATGCCTTAAAAGTGCAAGGGCCATTTCTGGATCATAGTAGTTAAATACGCAAAAGTTTTACTATGCTTAATAGTCAAGTCCATTTTTCTGGCAAAGGCAGGCTCTTCAACCAGAGTTAGATCATATCAGTTCACGGCTGGGAGTGAGTAACAGCTGAAAGCTGGTAGGCAAAAAGTGTCACACCAAGGTGCATCCAGAACTGATTTATTCAGTGGGAAAGTGTTTTGCCTACCTTGAACAATGTTCAAGGGGTATTATGCGATTAACACAGCCAAAAGACCAACCGTTTCGACAGCAATAAAATCTAGCAGTGGGGACTTAGGTACTACGGGGAAGGCAGCTGTATCTTGTATGCATGTGGCTAAATCCATCCTTTGTGTACCTCCTTTGACTTCATTGCAATTACATTTGCTTGCACCAGGGATGAATTTGCCCCATGTGGTTCTGGATTTTATGACTTGGCCATTTAGGAGCCCGACCCTGCAAAACACTGTGCTAAAATACTCCAGATTGCAGAGCTAGGATCAAAGAGGCTTCTCTCTTCTTTTGTTTGAGATTGTTTGTTTGTTTTCTTTCTAGCATATCTTTTAGAGGATGCTTCCATAATAAGGAAGAAGAGGGGAGCTTTTTCTTAGCCTTTTCCACTGCGTGGCTGTGTGTTTTCCTTTTTTTCAAATGGCAAAATGTGTTTGTGTTTACTTCCAGTGCATTTTTTTCTCAAGAATTCAAAACAAAAAGGAAAAATTACTTTTCCCATCCTTCAAAAGGAAAAAAAAACCAAAACAGACTGATAAAGTACAATACAATAAAAATCAGGCATTATAAAAGACAACATGATGTGCAACAGCAATACCAAAGAAACAAAAATAAAATATATATATATATATTAGGATACAAGTACGAATGAGCCAAGAAAGCTATCTAACCCCACTACCGGATGATTGGTAAGCATTGGTTAAGAAATAGGTAAGGCTATTCTGAGATTTCTAACTTAACACAGTTAACCACTGCTTCTCTCACACCTTCGCTTCCTAAATTTTTCACCTTTCACTCACTGGTCTTTTATGTCTTGAAACTGATTTTTTTTCCTTTTCGTATTTTTTGGTCTACAGTAGAATTACATGTTAATAACAACAGCAAAACAAAACTCAAGCTTGTTGTGAGAGTAAGTTGGTGCCACATCCGTGATGCAGAAGAAAGACGACAGACAACAGAACAACCGCATTCAGTTTTTCACACACAAAGCATATTCAACAGCACAGTTGACCAAAACAAGTTTGGAGGGGCAAGCAGCAGAAGCTGTAGGTTTACAACTACACCAGCAACCAGAGCAACCGGCAACCTTTACCGGTGTCCTTGAGGACAACAGTAGCTCAGTTGCCATGTGGCTTTGCCATTCTCGTCCTCTGGAGCAACAGCTGACCTGCCATCTACTCACCACTAATTGCACTCCTGGTTCGATGGAAAACCAAAAGGAAAAGGAAAGGTAAAAGGCTCCTAGCCAGGGCCAAGGCTGTCTCTTGGTCACCTTGGCTGATGGGACAGATCACCAGCCAGTGGGATACTAGGATCAATGAGGGAGGGCACCTGGCTGGCAGGCCGTTTGGGAGCAGTCTTGAAGCAAATTCAGACTGTCTAAGGGGATGTGACAGATTGTTTAGCCTCCTCCATTAGGGAAAAAGTGATGAACACTGACAGGTTACTCTGGGATGGTTCTATTAGTATAAATTCTCTTAGTTCAGCAGGGATGAGAAAGCATACGCTCTCTATTGCTTTCGAATTGCCTTCGTAAACGTCAGTATCACCAGCCACCAGAAATGCATTCCCTACAAACTTGGCTATAGCACTGTGACTGAAGCTCCACCATGATTCCTAGCATTTTCTTTTTTCCGTGGAACTTCTAAAACATAACATTTTCTTCAAGGGTAAGCTCTAAAATTACCATAACGTTGAAAAAATCACTAGCATCTTATTGAACCATAACTACGCCACATAGTCCCAGCAAAAACTCAAGCTGATCCTCAGTAGTGCTTGTTAATGTCGAGGAAAGGAACGTACAGAAACAAGATGATCGAACAGTACAGGGAAGTTCTGTTTTGGATCTAGCCCACTGGCCAAAGTGATTTTCATTCAAGAGAAAAGGTGCAACAATGAAGCAGGATGACAAATGGAGGAGAACTATGGAAGTTAGTGTTTCTCCATCTGGAGAAAAAAATAGGGCATTAAGTTATGCGGCATCTCTAGTCAGCAACATATGTTTTGGCTTCTTAAAATAAACCTCAAGTTATCCTTGGTTTCTCAGTCAAGCACTGTCTACATGGGGCTTTAGTACCATGCTGAAAAAAAAAGAGTTTGTGCTATATTTAAATGGAGTTCCAGTTAAACTAGTTTCAAACCGACCATGTAAAAAGGAACAACTTATTTAAAAGCCATTAAAACTATACAATCACACTTACGCCCAGGAACCGATCTGGTCGAGCACTGTAACTGAGTGGGAGCATAGGCTGGAATGTGGCTTTTAAAAAATGGTTTGGTTCCTGTTTACGTGGACTAGAAGAGTTTTGTTGAAACTGAGTCAGCTGGAATCAGGTTTAAACAGGCTGAATTCAAACCCAGGTTTGGAGCATGGCTCAAAGCCCACTTCTTCAGGTCGCAGTACTTTTTAAAAACTAGTGCAAATGGCATCTTATCACAGCATTGCAAGCATGCAGTGTTCCTCTCCTTGTCCAAATATGGTTGCCATCAGGTCACACCACAAGGGAGGAATATGCAGCAATCAGTCAGCCAGAACAGCTCAAACTACAGAAGTTCTTTATTTTACCACAGCAGGAAAGGCACTCTGGACACAGCAGGCTCAGTAAATCCTCAGCTTCACTTTTTTTCTGGAGCAGTCCACTACTCCTCTCAATGCAAATCCACTCTGACAGTAGCAATATATGCAGCTGCCTTAAACAAGAAAACAAAACAAAAACTCACCTAAACAAAAAAGGGGAGTATTGGCTCATAACCTGAATTAACTTCAGCAGACAGACTTCATTTCCTCCCGTATCATGACTCTCTAGCCGTCACTACTCTTACAGAAGCAAATGCCACTTTACAAATTAAAGGTGCTCTCCTGCCACTGTTATTATGCTGGCTCTCAAATGAACTGTGCTTTTGTTGGGCATCTGCTGCCTCACTACTGGAAGATGACCTTCCAGCGCTTTTCATCTCATAGGATTCCTGCGGATGGCTCAGAAAGGGACTGCATGTTCTACTGTCCTGCCTGCTTTCAAGGGAAGAGTCATTCAGTAGTTCATCTAACACTACATCAGGGGATATCTCCAGTTCTCTTCCAGTCCTTTCAAGCCAGGATGGATGAAATCTAAGAGTGGAAATCTCAGAGCTTGCCAGAAAAACACATCCTTAACCCCAAAGTCTCTCCTGGTTCCAGACAGACCTGTTCCTTCCCACCTAGGACCTGCCTCTTGTATATTATTCCTCCTCTAGTTCTCGATACTTTTTTCAAATGAGGCAGCCCAACAGACTGACCAGCAGCTTTGCATTGTGCAGCTCTGTGTAAGGTCTGTACTACCCACTCCTTGGTACTAAGGAAGCCAAAATGTCTTAGCTTCCAGTCTGAGGAGAAATTCAGGGCATGACCACCCAATTATCCTAGACCTCCCTTAGCAACTGGATGACTACCTCCTCTTTTTTGTCCATGAAACCTCTCTCTACATGAGACAGGCGGTCCCTCCACTACAGGACCAAAGCAGATGCACTCATGTTTTACATTCATCTCGCAGTTGTTATACAGAGCATTTTTCATGATGCTGTTTTACCTTCTGGCTGAAGTTGTGATTATAGTCTTACTGAAGAGATTCAACACAAACTTTTGAGAGTTTCTAGACCACAAAGAGCTACAGCACAGATGGATCTTGCTGCACATTACTACTGTTTTCTTTTTTCTCATATTATGCTTGTTAAAAAGTTAATGACCAAGGCATAGGCCAACATGCATCTTGAATGTAAAAATACTTTCCAACTTAGGATTCCATTTGGTTCCAGCCAAAAGCCTTCATAATGCTTGACTATCTGTTCGAGGAGAGAAATCAGACTGAAGATCTTAAAACGCTAACAGCATCTTTGCCTAAGCAGGAATATTCCTTCTTGTACTGAATTCCACATCACCCTTTCTTGTCCAAATGTTCCTCCTGCTCCCTCTGCCCCAAAGGCTTGACTGGAACACCTTTAATTGAGTGTTCAGGATGACTGTTTATTGCACTGTTCCCATAACAGCCTTGGAAAGAAGTGCTTTTTTTCAGTGACCTTCCCCTTTGGTAAGCCTGCTTTGTGGCTCCACTTCTTGAGCTGAGAGATCACGCTTACACTGAAGGGATGCTAATCACAGTTGAACCTCTCTGAAGAGATCCTATCTGACAATGCAAGTTTTGACATCTCAACTAGGAATTGGTATCTTCATGTTGAAGTCTTACGTTGCTTTTCATGCCGAGCAGTTCTCTTAACTCTCTCATAGCCCTAAAGAACACTCTCTAGGAAAAGGGGGGAAAAAGATCTGTAGCACCCTGAAACCTGTGATGCCTCTTCAGTTTCTATTATAGTGCTTTTTTTACCTTTTTTTTTTTTTTTTTTTAATTTTAACAGAAGCTATCCAATACAGCTATCTCAGTGTCTGACTAGTTGCTTAAAGTAAAGGTAACCCCAGTTCTCTTTCAACCTGGTCAGGTTTACGGTACATCCTCTTTTCTGTGCCTATCCCTTTCTCTTCCCCCTTCCTGCTTAATTGGCCCCTTCCAATCCCACCACTTGTAAATACATTTCAGTAGTGCAATGCAGTGCAGTGCAGTCATACTTAGTGCAAAAATAAAAAGCCTTATCCAGACCAAAAAAGCACAAACTCCCTCCCCACCCCACCCAGCCCCCAAGAAATCAGCTCTCAGTAAAAGTATACGAATGCCCCAAAACAAAGGGGGATTTGCAGTCTCCCAGCCACACTTCCACATGCCTCATTTTCCCTCCTCCCACTCAATGTAGAGATCTCATTAGCAGATAGGACATTTATCAAAAACATAATTAGTCGAATGACAGAAATTGGAAAGGAGACCAGCCATTGTTTAGGGGCTGCAGAAAGAAGAGAGAACTAAATGGATACAGCAAAAAGGTCAGTGGTGGTTTTACACAAAGTTGTCAGATGCAAACTTAGCAACGGCACACCTTGCAAAGGGCATGCATTAAGTGTGGATAAAAAACCTAAAAAGCTTCCCTGTTCCCAATATACAGTCCTTATTTTAACAGTGCCCAAGCTAAGGTTCTGTAGTGCAATCAGCTCTTCAAAGTGGCAGCTCTCTGTGGCCACCTGAAAACAAATGGACAGATCAACACTAACTTTAGTTTTTTCCCTCTCACGCAGACACGCACGTGCATGGACAACTCCCTCCCCCCTCCTGCAAGTAACACGAGATATATATGTAAAGGGTTTTTTTCATAGCCCGTCTAGGGCTATGGTGGGAAAAGCAGGAATTTTAATGACAGGCATATAAGCTCCTAAGTACCTCAAAATGAAAACACGTAAGAAAAAAAAAAATAAAGCTCACTAATAACAAAGGCAAGCAGGTTACTGAATCCCAATCAGCCCATACCTCCCCTAGCCTATCTATCTCTTTTAACAAAATAAAATATCTGCCAGGGCTTGTCGCTCATTAAGATATCACTGGGGAAAACACACGACTTTGGGGTACTCACTGGTTTGGAGATTAATTTCAGTTTGGACAGCCACAAGAGCCTCCATCTAACCCTCTCGTAACGACTAGAAAGGGCTGTGGGGAACCACTAAAACAGTGCAAGAGGCCACAACAGGGAAGGGGGAGCAAGCAAGGGAAATGTATGGAAAGAGGAACACATTAGGGCAATACTGCTGCTGCTATACTAATCTCACTGTAATTGCTCAGTATAGAGAGGAATATTGCATGCTGCTTCACTTAGGCTCAGGCACACGCTCCCTCACGCCTTCTGCCTCTTCTCCCACTCCCAGTCCCTTGTTGAAGACAGCGGCCCACTCCAGCATGTAAACAAAAGCAAATACCAACAAATAAATCAAACGATAACCGAGAAGCAGGTTCCTCCTTTTTCTTTCTCTTGCAAAGACAGAACTGTGCCCTGGCCTCCAGGCGCACAGATACACTCTGCTTCATCCTAGTACAGAAAAGATGAACAGCGTTTCACATGCACAGAAGTAAGTAAAGATCCTAAGAGACAGAATCTAAATAAGAGTGCAGGGATCCTGAATATCCACCTCCAAAGCAGAAAAATGCCAGGCCGTAAGGACTGTTGCTGTCTATCTTTACCAATGAGCCTATCATAAAAAATAAAGAGAGCACAATGGAATCACTAGCCATGGCGAGGGGCCAGCACCTAAACCCAGTCCCTCTGGGTGCAGAGCTACAGTGGTGTGTCCCATGCCAGAGCATACATGAGACACAAACTGGATAATGCTTGCTAGCTCTTCTGTAAAGTCTATAAACATCAATTTAGCCAGTACAATTAGCAGCAATGAATCTTCTTGCTGTTCCGCTGTGTGTACTTTGAGGGTGTCCTACCTGTTAGCTGAAATGCTAAGTTCATACTAGACTACATGGGTTCCCATCCATTCTCCTGCATACCCAATGCAGTAGCACTTTTTAAAAAAAAGTTCCCAGAAAAGCCTGATGTATAGTCTGAATTTGGGGTTATATAATCAGATATTACAAAGAAACAACTTTCATTTCACCCACATATATATGTGATCACCATTAGAGAAAAGGTATGGCCAGAGCACTTCTGGGTAAAGCAGTCAGAAACCTAGAATCCAGTTAACTCCAAATATCCAAATACCCACATGCTTTTACATTGTTCTGGCAATAGAGAAGTGACACAGCAAGGCTGTAAATTAGGGAAAAGTGATTGCTGTGCATCATAGATCTACACTAGCTGTTGTGGCTCACTATTTAATTATTTAAGATAAACATGCCATTGCCAATCAAACCCAAAGAGGCTACATGCATGTGGAATGAAAGACTCAAGGTTATTTATGACTCTCTGGACAAAAAAAGTCCCCTGCCTTGTTCAAAGGGAAGCAGCTGTCCTGCCCTGTATAGTTCTTTTCAATTAAGCCTCCCAGCAAGAAGGAGAGACTATTTAATCACAGAGCCCTTAACAGAGGCAAAATGTGCCTGGTGGAGTGAAATAAAATCTCGAGTCGGTTTTATAAAGAATAGAAACTTTGGGTAGAAACATGCTAAATTATGGAGAACAGTCCTGTGACATCTTAAAGGGTGTACATGACACTAGTTTTTAGGACTATAGCTTTCTGTAGGACTACATATGCTTTCCCTGTCAGAGAAAATGCACTGAAGTCAACAAAAGAGCATGTGGGTCCCGCCTGCAGAATTTGGCCCACAGAGTATTGGTCCAATCGGTTTTCAGGATTAAGTACAGACCTCACTGATGCTGACAAGAAAGGGCACGCAGTCCATCCTGCCTGAACTGAGCAGCCTATTTATCTTCTGTTTGACAACAAAAGCTCATTATGGGTGGAGTTTATGGGAAATCACCCATTTTCTGCTTCATTTCATTTTAAGAATTTCTTTGAATCTGAACTTTGGAGCAAGGATCTAGGGGACTGAATACTCAGCACATATGAAACTGTGAATAAATTCCAGATTTAAAGGATCCCTATGAGTTTCACAGCAGTCCAAGCTACATCCTGGCATTAGGACAAAGGAAACCAGGCACCCCAAAAGACAATTAAACTTGTTGAAGATACTTGTGAACAAGTAGTTCTGACTCCAAAAAAATGAAAGAGGGACACCTCTTCCACCAATAAATAGGAACTATAAATTTTTAAACAGTTATTCATACATTAAAAAAAAGAGCAGCAGCAGATACTGGAGATTCAGTCTTTTCCTCTAAGTGGCATGGGTGAAGAGCAAGTCCCTTGTATGGAGTTCAAGCATTCCTCTCTCCTGGGAGGACCCTCAGTCTTTGGTGCAAGCACCCCCAAGGCGGGGGACTCTCCTCTTATTCAACCTTGCAGCAAAGAGCTTTAAAATCCCTTTCTGTCCCTGCACAGTAGCATAGAGCAACATTCTCTTAGTACAAGGTTCTCCCTCTTGAGGTGACAGTGTTACCTACTTCAACTGTTGTGTTCCTCAAAAGCTGTAAAACACAGAAAAGAAGTGCAAATAGGAGCTGAATATAAACACTGTTGACCACAGAAAAGTGAGATCATCCATGGCTTGCATTAGCCCTGGAGGTCTACTTGGTCAACGAGGAGATGGAAAACAAAAGTAATAATGAAAACCATATACTAGAATAAAGCTAATATTTGGACAGTCTTCCCTTGATGTTTATATCGTTCAAGGAAAGTCTCCAATGCAAGAATCTATAAAACTGTAAAGCCGGTATCACCTTCTGTTTTCTCTCTCCTTAGAAAAGCAGAATATACGCACATATGAAATGAGTTTCTTAGAACATCACAATTCTCAAGATTAGTATTTCTTCAGAGAATGAAAAAGAAAGGATACATGTTCAAAAAAAGCAAGATTTCTGGATTGACAAATGACTGACTGTCTTTTATGTAAAAGATATGTTAAAATAGTGTTCACCAGCTGATTATTTTGTTAGTTTCACTTTCCCTTAGGCAATTGTATCTGTACACACTGCGTTCTAAAAGTACAATCTCTAGTGTGGATAATCTACCTGTTTGGTACCATCCTGTTTGTAAAACCACTTCTTAGCCTAAAAATATAAACTGTAAACTGTATAAGATGCAAAATGAACTGAGGTGTTTAAAAAAGCATTAGGAAAAATAAAAGGCAACAAAGAAGTTAAATCAAGAAACACATTAAACTAGTAATTACCCTAAATGAATTACTGAACCTTACAAAGGATTAGCAGGGGAAGCGTGGAATGGGTATGCAGCCATTTAAACGATCAGGCGTTCTCAGTGAAGTGAGAATGCTCTCTACGAAAATATGTATGATTCAGCATTCAGTCAAAGGAAAAGGCAAAGACCATGGTCAGAAAACGTGGACCACTGAATCAGCACTCTGTTGCAGCAGCTAACTGGGATTAATTTGGAAAATGGCACCTATTTGGCTTAATGGGGCAAAGCCCATCCTTTATGTAATAGGGTAATCTAGTTCTGTTACCTGCATAATTAATATTGAGAGGACAGTCTCTTCCTTCCCTTACAAATGGGCATGCACAGAATAAAGAAAAGCCAGACTTAGAAATCACTGTTGGAAGACCATAACTTTTAAACTGCAAGTAGAAAGAAAAAGGATGTGGTAGTGGCCTCCACGTAAGTGCAAATGGCAGATAACAGGAGTCTGTAAGGAATGCCGGCACTTGATGATTCCCATGCTTGAAGTTCTCGTTTTATTACCCCAAGACGCGGCATAGGTAACTCTTTCCCTCTCTTCCCACTCCAAAATCACTTTTAAGTTTACTGATTTGCAGTGACACAGATTTCCTCATTCTCAGAGAAAGCACAGTTTGTAATTGATGTGACCATCTCTCATTTCTTCCAGTCTTCACAGTTAGGAGAAATGAGATATAACAAATACCTCCTCCACAACCCTCATCCACTTGATTTTGCACATTTTCATTCAGGAGTGATATGTTATTGACCAAAGGAATGAAGGTCAGCTGAGATGTACCTGAATTAGAAAAGCAAACATAAATTCCCATGCTCTTGTAAGTTTGCAGTCTTATGAATTTGGATCTAGACTTGCTGCCTGGGCCATCTGTTGCAAGATAAGAATACAGAAAGGACACCCCAGGCCATAAGGCTTGGGTGTTGATCAGCTTCCTCTGGGCTATTTGGATCTAGATGTTGACATATCCCCAGTGAGATTTCTTTCGGCAGTTCTGTGGTGACAATTAAAATTTAGTGGGGCTGACCCAAAATTCAGAACCAACAGCAATGTGGTGTGAAGATGATAAAGGCAACATTCACCTTGGAAAACTTCTGAACTGAAACTCAAACTTGCAGACGTTGTTTTCATTTGAAAAAGCGGGGATCAAGTGGATAAATAAAGATGCAACGGGAATATATTAATCGTGGTGGATGGAGGTATTTTTTATCCAATTCCTGGCAAAATCCACTGGCCACATTTAGCATAACTGTACAGAAAGTTATATTTCTTCTACCCCATGTTAGTGCAGAGGATAATTTTAGGAAATCTTAAAACTTTAAAGAAACAGAACTTGGAAAGAGTGAAAGACCACTTATGGCATCTTTCTCCAAGGCTAGGAATGGAAGAGGAAAGTCTGACATACACCTTTACCAATGAAATAACAGGACATCTTAGAAGAGAGCTAATAGATAACCTTAATTGTCTTGATTAATTGTTCTTCTGATATGAAAGAGTAGCAGGGAACAATCTCTAACTTTTTGTAGAGCCTAATACTGTTTTACCTTTTCTTAAAAAAAATTACTTTCCTACATCTTGCTACATAGAGAATTTAAAAAGCCTGAAAAAAAATACTTGTAAAGACAATAAAGAAGCCAATAATACGAAAAAGCACACTAGAACTGTAATAATGATTGTTAAATGCTTCAAATAGCTGCAGCAGTTGATTGGGTTGTGAATGATACATGTGAAAAATAATTTTTCTATGATCATAGGCAGATGCAAAAGTTAAATGATTATACTATGTATATATATTGATATAGAATTGCTATATATATTGTGTACTGTATGTTCTAGCTTTCAGAAATACTGTATTGTAGTGTACTGTACTTAACTAAGCAGATCTAAATAGCAACTTGTCATTTTCCACAAAGTCACTAGTACTGTTAACAAAAACCAAAAAGTCTATTTTCTCCAGTAAAAGAAATACATACTGTTACAGTCACAGACATTTTGACTATAGAGAGACAATGTACATTTAACCAAAGAAAAACCCCAAACCAAAATACAAACCTCACCCCAAAATCAACCAGCCAAAATTGTTGCATTTATCATCTTATTCAAAAGGGGAAGGGAAATGCCACCAATCTAAGAAGAGGAATAACATTTACTCAACTTCGTATGAGTGAAAACCAAAGAAAAAAATCTCCCCCAAATCTCCAATTACCCTTTCTGGGACAAGGAGAATCCTTCAATCGGGCAAAAGAGTTAAACGAATAAAATGCTACTTTTAGGGCCAACATGATACCAAAATAGGCAGCTGTAGCTAAAGGTACTTATTCATCCCACTAACTATATGGGCGCAAAATGAGTTCTAGAAATCCTGCAGTTCTCATGGATTACATACTGAATACTCTCACTGACCAATTTATTCTCCTCCTGACAATCTGTTGGTCTTCTAGACACACTAACCATGTTCCTGAAAAGATTTTGGCAAAGACCAAGGGAGAGAAAGTTAACTGTTAATTGTTAGTGACTGCATATTTGGAATGGATTACTCTGATTACTTGTAAAGATATTCATAGTCAACATGTTTCAGAGTACATGAGGTGGGGAAAGAGCTGTTTGAGATGGTGCTTTGGATACTAGAGACTCCAGACCTGCCGTATTTTAGAGCCTATCAATACACTGCATTGCTAACTGTTTAAAGACTTGATGATTTTTTACTGTTTTTTTTTTTTTTTTTTTTTTTAAGGGGAGCAAACAGGCAAGTTGGATTATTTTGCTTAGATTTTATTCCTTTGTCAGGTGAACATGCTGAAATTCAATGGAGATGAGTGACTGAACTCAACAGTATTGTTCCAGAGCTGTCACTCCCCGTGGATGCCCATCTCTGCTAGTGAAGCCTGCTGACCTGGACTGTTTGATTTATTTTGTGGCTGAAAGACCACACAAGGCTGTGAGAGGCACACTTCAGCCTTCCCTTCAGAATAGGCACTCACAAAAATACACTGGACCAGATTTGGGTGTCAGGTTTTGAATGAGGGCAACCATCTTATTTGGGCAAACATCCAGTTAAGAGCATTTGGCCAACAGAATGTGTTTTATGAATGTATGTGTGCATATATACTGTGTAAGTAGCGTAATTATTTTTCATTAGATTCATATAGATTCGTGCCAATGCTCCACAGTCAATGTTGTAACCGTTGTTTCACCTAAACCCTTTCCTGAACCATGCATGTCCACACACTCAATTAGCAACCTGTCTGTAAAGCCAGAAAGAGATAGCTAGCTAGCTACCTACGCATGCACACATACACATGCGTACTCACACGTACATTTGCACGCACGCACACACACAGAGGCCGTATAATTTGGTTTTATTCAAAGATCCCATAGGTACCAACAGAGTAGGTGACAAATGAAAGTAAAGGACTTCATGGGAAAGGTGAGAGGAAGAAAGTCGTGGTGTATTTCAGGGCAGCTGGGTGAATGTAATGCTGCTTCCTGAATGTGACGGTCCTCTCTAGTCTAACAGTATATATGCAATATGGGGGTTGAACTTTTAGGGGACTTTATAAGGTTCAACAATGAACATGGCAATATCCAGGTGGCAAAAAGAAAAGAAGCAAAGTGAATTAGAAAGGGTACCTAATTAAATGTATAGATTGCAGAAAGATACCTGTGCCTTTTGTAGGAACAGGACACTGCAGAATTGGAGAGCTGAACACAACAATAAGTATCTAACCAAGCTCTGCACTTTCCTCAAGTGTCATAGGACTATGAACTTGGCAAAAAATCACCAACAAGTCAAGTGTGTGAAGTGTGCACGCTGTGGAAGTCTGCAGTTCTGCCTGGAAAATACCTAAAGCAAGAAATGCTTTGCTACACTGGTACCAGATTTTCCAGCAGGATAAGTCCCAGTGGGGACCTTACGAAACCATATGGGCTACTGTAACACCTAAGCACTACTTGACATAAAGCATCCACGAGGGATGCTTGGGGTGAGGCTGCATGACCGTGCATGACATTTCACAGCACAAAGAGGGCTCAAGTGCTAATAAAGTTTGCATGAGGAGTGGAAACAAGAATGTCCCTATGGGCTGCACTGGAGAGAAGTTCTCACACATGATGGGGTACTGGTGGTTCTTTTGTTTGTATAATGATATTGCTGCAGCAAAGGGATATTGTTAGAACACATTTTTCTTAAAAGAAAACACAGCTACAACAATCCAAGGCCCTACATTTATCTCCAGTGACATGCATGCAATCCCAAAAGTGCCAATACAGGCTGCACTGATAGAAATTAAGAACAGAATTTGTCACTGGGAAGTAGCTTTTCACTAGATTTCTCTCTCATGAATTCCACTGGCATTGGCGAGGCTGCAGTCAGTAGTCAAATCACACAGCCTTACCCCCGTATTATTCATTTGGTTTAGGAAGAGGATTTACCCTCCAGTGTTTAAGAGGGAGCTGATGCCAACCCAATCAAAAGGAGGAGATCACTTTGGAAGAGGACCAAACCTGGAGCTGTAACTGAAGGTAAGAAACAGCTGAGAAGCACCATCCAATATGAAGAGACCACTACCCCTCACTAATACTTCTTTACCTCTTCCCTACCCTCTCAGACAGGAAAACACAATATAACAATTTCGTATGAAGGGAATGTTTTAAATGAAGCTTTGCTACAAAGACAAAACATAAGTACGCTCCATACTGCTCTGATGCGTTTCTGTTTTAAGGCAGCAATTGTATATGAGGCTGTAGTGTATTCAAGGCTGTAGTGTATTTGCTTCCCGAAGAAATATCTTACTGCTCTTTGCTTTTTGAAAAATAGTTGAGGACAAATGCATAAATTGGGGGGTTAAAATACAGTGAACAGAGTGTTTGGAAGTCCTTGGCCTGCTTACCTCAATGTTACGCTCCTTTTCCTAGGGGAAACATTAAGAGTAAGTTTCCTTGGGCATATGCAGTTGTGCACAAAAATCTCAGTTCGCTGACTGCGGGGAAAGGAAGTCAGTTAGTGAAGGAGACTTAGTTCTGGTGGTAGAAACTGTGATCGTGTATAACATGAAGAATCATGTTACAGTAGCAGAGTTCTGCATATCTTGAGTTGGCCTCCTATTAAAAGCTTTTAATGAACAATTTTGGGGGAAACTGGCATTTAAAAACCATGACTAATTCTTCTCCTGATGTGACTTTGCTAGACTTATGTTTAGAATATGTTTGACTCCTTGTATTTTAAAATAAACCCAGACACTCTTCAGTTGAGTTACCAGTTGCAACGTGAATAGTGATGTAAAGCACATTGTGGGTCCAATTTACTTTTTTACCTTATTCACAGTAGATCAGTCAACTCTGCTTCTCCTACACTTGGACTCTGTCATAATGCCTGGGGATCAAGCACTACTGCAGAGGATAAAATGCAAAAAGAAGCCAGCACCATTGCTAAATATATAATGAAAAAAATCTATTAATATTTAACTTTGTATTTTTTTCACTAAAAACATAAATTTTATACCAAAATTATCTAACAGTATCCTAGTAATTATAAACATTAACTCAGAGTGGTATTTGTCCAGATACTGGGAGACATACACAGGGAAACAATTCTTTCGTTCACCAAAATTTTGCATTTGTATAACTCTCCTGTTTTCATCTTAGTTACTCCTGATCTATAGCAGAGGGGGATCAGAAATAGAACTTTGAATGCATCACATTTTCTCTGTTCCTAGAGGTACTAATCTAGTTGATTAGTTATCAGCACTGGGAATAATTAGATGGATATACACTATTACCTAACACATCTTGTTTCTCATTTACATATTTTCTTAGAAAAACGAAACAAAGATTCCCCCTTGTGCTTCACAACAATAGAGGAAAGCATTCTTATTTTTCAGACAGGTTGTCTCTCTGTCAGTGTCTCCCTTGTGGACCAAATCTCTCTGTTCTATGCTAAAGAAAACAACCTGCCTTTTTCTTTTGTCTGAGTTAGTTTGAAGAATATGCACATACCTAAAATTCTCTCAAGATTTCCCAGCTTAGTCATCTGTCAGAATCTGGGGACTCCTTTGCTCCTGCTGAAATGAACTGGATCACTGAGTGGCTTTAAAGGAAGTTAGCTGAGACCTTATTACTTCTAGCAGGATAAATAAGAAGGTTAATGGCAAAAAGAACACTGATTTGGCATGGCCAGAAGAAGTCCCTGATGGACAGGAATCTAGCATTAGGCCACCTTCATACACTTGGCTGTCTTACTGGACATGCTGCAGAAACTTGGTACTTCCAGCATCTGTCCCTCTGCAAGGCCTTCCTACCTGATTTTCGTTTCTGTCAGCGGGACGCTCAAGCACTGGGAAAGGTTTTCATTGCATTTACAAACTCAAGACTCCAGATTTAACGTCTTATCTGTAGTTTCTCTCATAACCCTTTCTTCAGCAGAGTTGTGATCACTTAGGGGCCAGATCCTACTGAGTGACAAGCCTGCTGGGAGCTGAGGAGGCTCGAAACCTCTCAGGGCCAAGTTCTCATCACATTACACCTCCTTCATGAATTTTCACAGCCAGCCTAAAAACAAATCAGGGAATGTGAAAAGCAGCTATTTTGCTTTAGGCTGATCAGATGCTGCTTCAGTTAGGCTACCTGCTGATTCATTTCTATCAGGTTTATTTCAATAGCTCAGAGAAGCTGGATGCTGAATTGAAAGGGTTGGATTACCAAGGTCTAGTTTTCCTTGACAGAACAGCCACCAGGTGCTAATTTGATATTATATTTCTTCTTGAGTGGCAAGTCATCTTCAGCAGTGAGAGTTGGAGCGTTTCCTTTGCATAAGACCGTCAGAAGGGTCACAGATCTACAGTCCTAGGCATACTGAAGGTCTGGTTATGTTTGAAATGGTTTGGGTGCTTCTGATTTTGGATTGGACTCAGGATTCCTGCAAATAGTATGTTTTGTACCTTCTCCCTATGGGATTTGTTTTCATTACTACAAGAGGCAGGACATGCTAGCATAATACTCGCTAAAGGCAAGAGATTTGTTCCTCCACCATGTGAACAATCCAGCGTTAATCGAGTAGCTCAAGGTCGACTGAAATCAATCAGTTCAGGGTTGGTAAGAAGTGAGGGGGCTGATGCTATGTGGGTTATTACTCAACTCTCCTTTGGATGAAAAAGAAATCGAAAGAAGAAAAATGGGTGCCACTTGGCCTCTTTGATCTTAGAGCAAAGGGAAATCTCGTTCTTTTAGAAACCCAATTCAATACCACACTTCCCTAGTAGCTTACTGTGAATTTGAGCTGGTTTTGAAAGTAACTAAGAGCATGGGGCAGAAGCGGGCCTAGTGGAAGCATGACAGTTGCTAAGAAAGTGTGCCCAGAGCAGCTCCTACAGAATACCTATACCTATTTCCCTTATGAGAGCCTATTAATAGGGGTTTGGTGAGAGGAGGGACCAGATTGAAATATATTACAGTTTCTAGACTGGTGTACGCTACTGGTGTGTTCCCATTATTTACGAGTTGTATTTGCTCGTCCTCTGCAAGAGACCACTGTAGGAGAACCTCACCAATGCACGCACCCCAGACACGCACACGCGCACACTCAGTAGCTGTTCTCTCCTCACTGACCTGCAGGCACCGGTGTTGCGGTCCTGCATTCCTTGTGGATTCAGATTTCCCAGAGAGAGGCAGACTTCAGCGGAATGGGCAAGAGAAGTTAAATTTTAGTTCTCTGATTTATGATTTCACAGAATACAAGAACAAGGGTGTTTCAATGAACAGCAACAAAATTAACCTGAAAAGGAATAATTTTAACAAGGTGGTAATTAACCTGAGGAACTCACTTCCACAGGATAGCACTGGGGCCACCTAGTAATTAATAAGCTAGATCTTTAAAGGATAATGAGAATTATCTGCCACAATATATAATTTTTATATGGGATAAAAAGTTAAGGCCATAAATTATTATGTCTTTAGGTTATAAGCAGATAAGCTAATGAGGATTATAATAAATCTTCTCTCTTAGGCTTATTACTTTGTAATTATCCAACATGGTCTTTCATCTTCATCCAAATCATCTGTAACTGGCCACGTGTCAGGGACAGAATACTGGGCGAGGTGGACCGCAGGGCAGATCTGCTCTGGCCAATCCTACATTTTCAATTGACTTCATCAGCCTCAGCAGCAGTACGAGAAGGCACTTACCTCTCATTTACTCTAAGGCTTCCTTTATTGCACTTTTGCCTTGCAGAGAGGCCTTGATTTGTATGCTTGAATTTATGTCCTATTTATGCCCTTTTCCATTGCCAAAGCAATATAAAGAGAGCTTTAGGGAAAGTGAGAATCAGGCTCAAGGAATGCAGGATATTGCATGCTCCATCAGAGGGATGGTGCTACAGTCTGCTCTTTCTCATCGAGATGACTTTATCAGGTGTTTTGAAAGAAGCCTTTCAAGCATACTGAGATGGATGAGCTCCAACACTCAACAGCAGTTTGTAGATCATTGCGACTCCTGGTTTACCACACATATTCTTTCTGCTAAGGAATATTGTAGCTATACGTGAAGATACCTGTGACATTCAGATATTGTAGTTGTTTCCAAGTAGTAAATAAGTATTTCAACGTATGGGAGGAAGCATTATTAAAAAGAATTTAACATTTTAAAAGATAAAGGGGTCTGTGTTTGAGCTCCTAAGTTCACAGAAGGGCACTTAAATAAGTGACCTGATGAGCGCTTTCAGTTACATTTGCAGTCATGCTGCAAGTTGCTCCATGTTTTACAAATTCAAGTCACTAATTTTTAAGCCTGGAAGTTCAACGCAATCAGTTTGTATTTCAGGCAGCCATCTGTGAAGACCTTGGCCTAAACTCTCTGACAAGTGATTTAGAATTCAATCTAGTATGCCTTAGCGTTACTTTAACAAGTTTGATTCTTTTTCTAATTGGCACCCTTCATTCATTCACAACGGATCTTTAATTCACTTCAAATTTATTAGGCCCCATAATAAATTTGCATTTCAAAGATGATGCTTCTTTAATTTAGGGAAGGTTGATGATTGAGGAATTAAAATTTAGATAGATAGGATTTTTCTCTCTGAACACCATAGTATTCGGATTATGGTGGATGTAAACCCTGATTCTTATTTCCTGTGCACTGGCATATCTCTTCTGGTATCAGAACCATATTCCAGAATACTCTACATCTTGACTATAGTTCACCAGATTTAACAATGGCAGATTAAACAGCTTTTCCCCAGACCTCAGATGATAAATGAGCAGCTTCAGATTTTTAAGCTGGCTAAAATTCTTCATTAATTCCTCATATGGGAGAACACCAAACTTCGATACTAAAGATCTCAGAAAAAACTCCTTTCCTCAGAGAAAGGCCTTCAATCCTTTTCTATAGGTTCACCTTCCCCATTTTCTTCCACACCCTTGTCTCTAGAACCTTTATTTTCTGTACAGATTTAGTGTGTCTTTACATGGCAGATATTAATTCTCCCTCTCTGTGTCTTAGGCTTTGTCTTTTCACTTCTCCATTTACAAGCCAGCATTGCTTCTACCAGTGTGGTTATGAGAACAATATTTGTTAACTAGCTTGTGCTCCTTCTCCAGCCCCCCTGAACAAATCGGTAACAAAAAAAGATGTTACCATATATAAGAGACTCATTTGCTCTGGCACTTGCCTCAAAGTCTCTTTATGCTGCCTACTGTAGCTGAGAATCAGGGCTTCAAGGTTTAGGATCTGCTGAACAATACCTTGCAGGGTACAGAAAGATTCTGAGACTGAACCACCTGTCAGTTTTTTTCCCCAAAATAAATCAGTAATGGAACAGGCATAGAACACAGCAATGAGGTTACCTGTGCTGAATCACAGACATCCGATACAGAAGCCGCAGGTGTAAAGAATACACAAAATTGTATGTGGAGATCTATCAAGTCAACAGTTAGAAAGTTGTCCAGCATAAAAGAATGTCTCATGTGAAATGCTCAGTGTTCACAAGCAAAGTTTTGTAAACTTAAGAAAGCTTCATTTAAATATAGACACAAGTAAAAGCTAGACTAGCAATTTTTCTTTTTTTTTCTTTTTGCATATTTTTGTTAGGTGCTTCTTCTCTGCCTAAAATATAAAGTCCAGAGTGCAGCTGGTGCAAATCCTAGCTATGGATTTCAAGCAAGACAAAGATAGTGTCAGACACTGATCCAACTGAACTAAGGACCCACGTACTTTGGGAGTTGGCTTTGGGGGAATAATTCTCACACAGATACACAGAAGACGACTAGGGAGAACACCAGCCCAAACACAATAAAACAAATTACAAAACACCAACATATATATGCAGATCAGGAATCAATCTTTCACACTGATCCTACATTCCTTGCATACCTTTGCATATGCAGAGAATGCGGGATGTGGCCCTTCAATTAGATGTTTTTGCAAATGAAGAAGGGAAGATTATTTGCAATGGTAACATTTTAAGTTATTTTGGCATCAGCACAAATTACCAGGGGCAGGATCAGATTCCCACACAAATATGGAAGCTCTCTAGCGAGCAAGGCAAGGATGAGAGAACAATACAGCAGATTAATTCTTGTCCAGTGACCAAAAAGAAGGGAAATCCTAGTTATTACACACTTCCAAAACTTTCATTACTTTTTCAAATAAGAAGAAAGAAAAGACTACAAACTCTATCATCCTCAAAACCAAGGAAACATTGCTAGAAAAATCTCTTTCTCGAAAGGAACCGCCCTTCAGCAGAAATAAATTCTGAGATGGAACCAAAAAAAGAAACAATAGGACCTTGGTAAGAGCCAAAAAAGAGAACCACGTAATTCAAAAACAAAGTAGCAGTTCAAATGATACTGCAGGATGCACAAACTCTAGCAGATAATCTCACAGATGACTTCACAGAGCCCCTCATCGACCCAGGTAATTCTTGATTCCATTAGAAAAGAGAGAGAGAGAGAGAGAGAATAATACTAGAAAAGAAAATTAAGAAACATCCTTCCTCTTTTTTAAAATAAAAATCAAGATCATCTCCCCTCCCCCCCTCTATCTGGAAGCAGGTTAGCTAACCTTAACAGTCTCAATTTAAAATAAAATATATATTTATATATATATTCATATATATAATAAAAGAGAAGATATTAGTGGCAGTGTACGCAAAACAAAAAAGAAAACAAAGAAAAATTACTTTTAACAATCTCACTTTTTTGTTTTTTTTACACAAATACTGTTGTAAATATATTAAAAAAATCAGCATTCTATCTGGTAAACGTCACTTTTGCCCTTCTATAAAATTTTGAATTAAAAAAGTCCCAAGAACTCTTTTTTTTTAATTATTATTCCCCTCCCCACCCACCCTCTATTCCTCTTTCTTCCACAAGAATAAATCCTGATGCAACTTCTTTTTTTTTTTTTGCAAAGATTGTGGGAACTAACCCTTCTCTTGTACCTAGATCCATAGGTTGCAACCTCTGATATCTTTGATTTTCCTCTGTGTTTCTCTTTGCCTTCTGTGAAAGTCCCTCTTGATTGTGCTGA
This sequence comes from Nipponia nippon, assembly GCF_047370975.1. NCBI lineage: Eukaryota > Metazoa > Chordata > Aves > Pelecaniformes > Threskiornithidae > Nipponia > Nipponia nippon. Next base: position 6,727,515 of record NW_028262336.1, on the reverse strand, counting down.
GGCCCTGGGCTCAGCGAAGACACTGAATAAATTACAAAAAAGCCACCGTTGCTCGTTGTCTGAATCTTCTTGGTTTCTGCTGTAAGGTGGTGGTGGTATGGGAAAAGCAGCGGGGAGGGTGCGCCAGAGAGCGTGGGATGGAGCAGAATCCAGGTGAGGAACCTCTGATTCTTTTTCCTCACCCTGCAGGGACTCCACACTACCCAAGCCACACTGCCTCGCGCTCCCCTCAGCCCTTTCGTGTGTTTGTGGATGCGTGTGTGTGTGAGAAAGCAGACACGTGGTGGAAACCAGCAGGGCCTTGTTTCCTCTGGTTGCTGTTCAACCAGAAGCAAAATATTCCACAGTTCTAACTGGATACTGTGAAGTCCAAAAGCGGTCAGCATTGTGAATTATGTCCATTGAAACACTGCGAGCGGTGTACTTATAACGACAGTAGGCCTTGTAGATTTGTAATATATTTTGTTTTGTTTCTTTTTTTTTTGTAGTGCTCTTCACAAGTGAGAAAAAAGAAATTTTTTTTTGTTTTTTATTTTTTCTGTCTGTTTTTTGATTTTTTTGTGTTTTTTTTTGTTTGTTTGTTTTTTGTAGTAAAGAAGGGTTGTATTTAGAGGCCAGTAGCTAGAGATCCAACCAGTGGAGCTCATGAAGCACTACCTGGCCTTAAGGCCACCATCCAAGGGAGGTTGGGAAAATTATTATTCACCCAGCCTCCGGAAATGTAATGTACCAGCAGGCAAAAAACAGTTCTTCATGTAGTACAAAAACAACAAAACGAAACGAACCCAAAAAAAGGAGGAAAATAAAGGTAAAAATGAAACAAAAATCATTTCTTAAATTCTAGTGCCATAGCTTTTTTTGTTGTTTCTATTTTTTTGTTCATAACAAAGAGAGAGAGAGAGATTCTACTTATCCGTCTGACACATGCATCCTCATGTGGTCGTTGAAATGCTCGATTTGGTCAAACTTAGCCGGACAGACAGAGCAGACGTACGTGGTCCCCTCCGTGCAGGCCACCACCCCGGCAGGGACAGCCCTGGCGCCGGTGCCGGTGGCTCCAGGAGTGCCGTTGGTGGCACTGTGCAGAGCCACATGCCTCTCCAGCAGGGTCTTGTGGGAGAACTTCTTCTTGCAGATGTAGCACTCGTAGGACTTCTCCCCGCGGTGGAGGCGCATGTGCACATTAAGGGAGCTCTTCTGGGTGAAGCGCTTGTTGCAGATACTGCACTGGTACGCCCTCACGCCAGTGTGCGTCACCATGTGTTTGATTAGGTAATCCTTTAAAGAGAAGGAGCGCCAACAGATGCTGCATTGGTGGGGTTTCTCACCTGCCCATTACCAATGAGAGAGAGAGAGAGAGAGAGAAAGAAAAACAGACAAAAAAAGATAATAAAATTAAACCAGCTTGGTTGGTACAACTTCTTGCAAGAAACTAATGGCAAATCTCATGGGGGTCTTTGGAGAGGTGCTCTGGCTAAGAAGGAGTAATTCTGTTAATACGCGTGTTTTGATGCACAACAGTTTTTGCAACCAGAGGTTTCAAAACGCTTTACAAAGGGGGCTGTAGGTATTCCCAATCCACAGAGAGTAAAAAGGAGCTCAGGTGATTTCTTCAAGCTCACATAGTAGGCGCTGACAAAGACAGGACTGGACTTAAAAGGTCCTGGCGTCCACCCCCAGCTTCCATGGCACAGCCTCTCCTGCCTATGCTCCTGCCTTGCTTCTCACGCTCATTTCTAGACAGGTCTTACTCCAGGAACTTTACCTTTCAGTGCCTCCATCTCCCTACCTTTATGCAATAAAAGCATGGACGAAGCTAGTGATTACTACAGAGCTGACCTGTAACACACTCGTTTTTGTCAAATTGCTTTACATTTCTCAGAAGAGAAATGCTAGAGATTGCCAAAGGAATCCAATGCTTTATGAGAGGTTTACATTTGTTGCCCTTTTTTCTGGTCAAATCTCATAGCTGAAGCAGGGATAAGAGTAACTGAAAAGGGAATCTCAGTACAGAGAATTGCCTAGGCCAGCAGTACCATGCAAAGGGCAACCTAACGGATACACTTCCAGTGTAACAGATATGAAATTTAAATGATTTGACTGCCAATTAAAGAAAACACCTTATCAGGTAAATCAGAGATATAAAATACTTATGTCATCTACCACATTGCCTTGTGTGCCCAGGGCTGTTGTAAAACTGATTCTGGCAACTCTCATAAAAGTGAATTCTGATCATATCCAGACAAACCAGTGACTACAAGGATGAACTGAAAAAAATATTTAGCTGAGCACATACAATTGGTTTGTCCAGACAACTCTTAATTCCTCCTCCTGCTCAGAGTTCTTCGGGAGGCAATGCCACAGCCTCATGTTTCATGGTATCAGGCAACATTTTCATGATATGTTGCTGTACTGATAATGTAGACAATACCTAACACCCTGAATGCCCCACCAAAAGCTGCTTTTTAATTTGTTTTCTGAATCACTTGTGGTATATTTCAGGTGTGTTAATCCATCATCCCCAAAGCTGTCAGGGAGAGAGATGGTACCATAGCTCTGTAACAATCAAAATGATCCTCTGTTTTGCTCACTGAAAAATGATTTTCCTTTGGTCATTCCGCAGTTTCCCCTCTAGCAGAGATCCGTTTTTTTTTTTTCCCCAGACATCCTGCTTCCTCCTTTCTACAATCTGTCTGGCACTGTTTTAAATCCTGAAGAGTCAATCTTCAGGGACCAGCACACGCCTGTGGTAATATATCATTTACTCTTTGTATAGTGAGATTACAATATGCTACTTATATTCAATTTTAAGAGGAGATAATTAATATGGATTGGATGGGAAGGACCTACTTTTTTATCTCCCCTGAGTCTCTGTTTCTTTTTATTTCAGTCTGCACATATGACGGTGACATCTGTGAATGAAATCCACATGCTGCTCTTCCTTGCACCAACGATGAGTTTGTCCCTACTTGGTGAAAGACACTTCGTCAAAACACATTAAGTCCTTACTTTCCTGCTGGCTTTGCCGAACACAGTAGCGTCTTGAGTGTAGACAGGCCAATATGCTTGACACGTATTAGGTGGAAAATGATAGTGTGTCTGTTATAATAATGTCTGATTAACTTATAAGAGACTGATTATATTTACAATGCTCATTTTTGCCTTAGGCAATATATGTCCCAGAGTTTGTAATAAGTCGGTCTCCTCTGCTCCAGACCCTGTTAAGACTATGCTATAAAAACACCCTAATTTTTGCCTGCACATGTTTCTAAGATACACTGCGTTCTGGCTTTCTAATTTTAGCTTCAAAACCTTCCTGGGATTTCTTCTCTTCTAAGAATCTCAAAACTTTTTAGGTCTTCTTTTTTGTATGCAAATGTATGTGCTCCCTAAGTGGGCACTGTAGATTCTTCATTCCCATGATTCTTCATCTTGAAGTCAGAGAAAACTTTGCTCAGTGAATTAAATGTGCACTTTCCTCCTTTTGGTTCTTTATTTCATATTTGGCTGGTTTTAGACAGCAATGTGGAGCAGTTATAGAATATCAATCACAGCATGATATGTAGGAGAAGGCAATGATGGCTTATAAGATGCACAGACACCGCATGCATTCTAGCACTGTATTTCCACAACATTGCATGTCTTGGGGAACAACACTGGGGGACATGTTAAAGCCGGTCTGTAGGGAACACAGAAAAATATCCATCTCTAGTATGTTTGTGTCCATGTGAAAGAAGAAAGGAAGGCAGGTTTCCACTGCATGGAAAGTTACATCGAAGTGTAGTTTTCAGAAGCATAAAAACATACAGAGATTGGGAGGCCTTTAGGTTGTTGAATTCTGGTTTATGATTAGACTCCTCCATGGCTTCTCTTGTGAGCCCTCCAGACAGCAAGACTAATTCAAACATTTGCTTCTCCCAAATCTTACCCTTTTTCCATGGATCTTTTACAGAGCCACTTTGCCAGGCTTCTTTTAAGAGGGCTGAGGAAAGTCACCCTAACAGCGGGAACAGCTGTCTCCTCTCAGTTTTTCTAATGATCCTGTCCAGCACTAGACAAAGTAGCACACATGTCTTCTCTGAGGCTGTACATATAAAGGTTATTTTCAGAAGGGTTTTCTGAAGCCTTGCCCTCTGTTGGTTAAGGTGCAATTGTTCTCCCAGACACTCCAGGAGCCGGTTTGTTCCTAAATGAACTTTGAAATAATTTATCTACCCAAATCTCTCCTTGCCACCACAGTTCATTATTTTGGGCATTCACAGACCCACACAAATAAAATATTAACTCATGATTGGAGATGCCTATCAATTTCCTTGGTTGACTTTATGTGTAGTAGCTAAGAATATTTTAGGTCAGGTCTTCTCATATTATTCTTTATCTGACTCCAAATACCAAATGCAGTGCACAGTTGCGGGTGGGAGAAATAAAGCACCTAATCTCAGCGAAGTTATCTGTGAAAAAGCCTTTCTAGCTTTTAGAACAAGGATGCAGGCAGATATATTCGACTGTGTTCTGAAGGGGATATTTTTCTGAACAACACAACACTATCTACATAGTATTTTAGCTACTCATCCACAACAGAAGGATGGAGAACATTAACAGAAACAAAGGGTAACCTTGGGATTCAGGATTCCTGATCCTTCCAATCATACATTTTGTACCAGTCCTGAGAAGTTGACCTTTTTGTATATGTACACGTCTGCCTTAGATGCCTAGAGGAATTTTTCATTTAAGTGATAATTATAGGTAAACAGAAGTTAAACGTTTACATACACACATGGAAGTGAAATCTGCTGGATACAACGGGGAGGCAGGACTTACATTCCTCCCATACCTTGGGCAATTTCTCCAGGTTCTACTCCATGTATCGCAAACCCAGCATTTCTTTTAAGATCTGACGTTAACAAAACCACTGCTTGGTGAGAGAAATATTTACTCTTTCTCTAAACTAGAATTTCTCTCCAACATCAGAATGAGCCGAGGGCTAAAGCAAGCACAATTTAGTCCTGAACCCAGGATAGCTTCTCCATGTAAGACACATATATCTCCTTGCTTTGAAGTCTCGTAACTTGACAAAGCCAGAAAAGGCAGTTTTGGCTCAGTAGTAAATATGGTTACCTATATTGTGTCAAAAGACCATACACTAAAGCAGTTGCATTTTTAAACAAAAAGGGTGTTGGTGCTGTGTTCTAGATATATTATTTTAAATTTTTCCCATTGAGCCCTATGTTCCTGTACTCACAGCCAGTGAAACATCTGACTTACGAAGAGACAGGGGATTACAGCAATCAGCTTCAGTGAAATACAGAAAAACTTCCTGAAAAAACTCCAGATTTACTTTCTTATAGGAATATGTGAGATTTAGAAAACATGTGGCAGTGTGTGTAACACCCAAGCCTGGACCTACTGCTGCAACTCCACCAGGAATGAGCTTGCCCTAAACTCATGCCAGTGATCATTACTTGAGCTTAAACCCCCGTAGCTGTAAAACTTACAGGGGGATGCCCTTTCTTAGTAGATACAGTTTTTCTTTAATGACTTATTACAGTTTCCTCATGCCACTTCTACTTAATGTTGCCTGGTCAGCTTGCAGGAGACAACACATGCTTACCATTTCCTCGGATGGGTGCAGGACACATTTTACTCCAAGTAAAATGAGCTCGTTTCTGCACCACGCACAGTTAGGCCCCTATAAGGGACCTATACATTTCTGCAGGGGCTCAACTTCAATGCAGTAAGCTCAGAAAGTGTTCAGTGACACCAGCTCCCTGGATAACCTCTCCCTCCTGTTTGTGCTGGGGGCTGGCAGGTTGGGAAACAGAATCTAAGTCCATGTTTGTCAAGGACTTTCTCTGGCTTTGTGTATAAGCCAAAGGGACGTACTCTTACCTGTGTGTACAAACATGTGCTTGACGTAGTTCTGTTTGGCGGTGAAAGTCTTGTTACAGAGAGTGCACTCGTAAGGCTTTTTTTCGCCTTGCCCACCTGCTGTGCTGTGGCCCGCAGATGGGGCCAAGGGCTGTGGGGCTGGCAGCTGGGCAGTAAAGGTTGACAGGCCAGGCTGGGATACTGTCACAAACTGTGTCTGTTGGCCAGCTAAAGGCTGGGGCAGGCTGAAGAGAAAAGGCTTAGGGCCACTGCCAGCAGACTGTGTGGTGAAAAGGGCAGGCAGGTAGGTGTTGCCAGCTGTGCCAATGACCTGAGTGTTGCTGGTCAGAGTCAGTGGCATCCTCAGATTGCTGGTGAGGGTTTCTGTCTGGCGTAAGTAGATCTGTGTGGTTGGCAATGGTTGGGCAACAGTTGTGTTGACAGAAGGCTGCAAAGCCCCCTTTTCGGTGCCGTTATTGACTGTGAGCACTTTGCTGTCCATTTCAACGTCATTGCTTCTCTCTGGCGAGGAAGAGTTGGCATCTACATGCTGCTGCTGCTGCTGCGGCTGAGTGCCATCAGCAGGGACGTCATTTTGATCTGCTTGAGAAGGTTCTTGCTGCCCATCTCGGCCCAGACCAGCCATAAACTGCTGCTCCATGGAATCAGGCTCAGTGCCAATGGAGGAACTGACTCCAGAGTCAAAACTCTCCCCTTTGGGCTCACTCTCAGTGCCTTCTGCTTGATCAGTGTCCTCAGTGCATTCCTCTGACTCATTGCGCTCAAGGATCTGCACCCTCTGTTGGCCATAGTAGTCATAGTCATCCTCCATCTCCTGCTTAATATGGATGTTGCCCATCAGGGTTTGAATTCGGACAGGGCGTGGTTGCTTGCGGCAGTGTGTGGTCTCTGGAGTGGTGGAGAGGTACCGCTCCATCTGTTGCGACCGTTCATGGATCCGGGTAATCCAGCTGGGGTCTTCCATGTGATGGTCCCTGGGGAGCCCCAGGGCTGTTTCATGGTGGCTGACCACAGCTCCACTGTAAAAGGAGCGCTCCCCACTGCCATTTTGCATGGAACAGGCATAGAGGGCCGAATAGATCCTGTCCACACTGTGCTGCGAATGGCTCTGCAGGTAGCCAGACTCTGTGTCAGTGCTCTGCCCCGAGGTGCCTGATTCGGGTGTTCCCCTGGGTGTCTCCTGGCCAGAATCCTGAATCACCGGGTAGACCTCTCCCACATTTTGTGAGACAATCCTTGTGCACTCATCAATCACAGTCTTGATCTGCAGGATGCTGGCAGCTGTGAGGATTTGGAGGGCCTCCGACTGCGAGACCCGCAGCACCCCGCTGTACATGAAGTCAATGAGCTTTTGCACAGACTGGACTGACACCACTGAGGGGATCTCGATGTCGCTGTAGCCCAGCAGCAGCTTGTCCTGGAAGAAGGGGCTGCCAGCGGCCAGCACACAACGGTGGGCGCGTAGCATGCTCCCGTGGATGCGGACCGTCACGTCACAGAAGTGGCCACGGTTGCGCTGCTCGTTGAGGGTCTCGAGCACAGAATTGCTGAAGTTGTGAAGGTTGATGCTATGAATGCGCTCTGTCATCCCCTTGCAACTGATGTTACCTGTAGCAAAGCAGGTGACAAAAAAAAAAAAAGAAAAGAACAGATTGAGTCTTGTCTTCTGCAGAGCCACAGTCAGGGCACTGGCGAAGGTGACTGCCCACTGGCTAAACAAAACAGATTATACTGTAAAAACCACATACAAAGGCACCGATAAGAAGACATCATCTCTGTAAGGCTAGAAGTAAACTTTGCTACTCATTTGCAGAAGCTCAAGTCCTGAATTTTTAGACAAAAGCAGACAAAGACAGGTGTAGCTGGGTCTAAATTCCAACCACATTCCTGGGCCTTGGACTTCCTGTCCGTTTATCTGGCTTTAAAAAGCCTAGAGCCAGCCAATTGTGAACACTGAGCACATGGATTAAAGCTGGATTTTAGGCTGTTCTGATGTGGACCCATGCCAGAAAAGATCAGATTCTTACTTTAATGACCCTTTACACCAAGCTGTTAACACAAAGAATCTATATGAAAATGTGATTTCTATCTAGATTGGTATTTTAAGGAATTTGGATCCTGTGTTTTACACTACAGTTACTTGTACCAAAAAAAACTGGCAGTCACTTTGCAAAATCCAAATCTGGTTCAAGATTTAGGCTGTAAATGTTCCTAAAATCCCACACACAGTTTTGTCTGGGGTTGTGGTTTAGAACATTTGCTACCCAATAGTGACAAACAGTCCTCTGTAAGAACCTAAAGCAAAAAGTTAACATGAGCTGTCCCCTTCATTTTTAGCATATCCCAAGTTCTGACTGGCACCAGAATGCCATCATATAAAAACAAATGTTCTCCTGCTGTTATTTACTTGACAGAAACTGGAAAATTACAGACATTTACTCTAAGGAAGACTTTGTCTTAGTTTGGCTGAATAATCTAAATAGAGAACAGTTTGGAAAAGCACCTAACCAATTCGGGTACAGAACTAACATATCCTTCAAAATTAACTTTCACAAGTGACTAAAAAGTAACTCCTTAATCTCTCAATCCACTTTTCCCTATCTCCATCTTGCTTGCTTTGGTTTTAATGCTTTTTTGTTTCCTTTCCTGTTCTTTACTCATTTTTTATCTATTTAGATTTTGATGGGCAGAAACTATGGTTCAGCTTTTAACTATGAAAAACCAACTGCCCCTTGAGTGATAAACAAATAAAACATTATTAGTAATTTTTTTCTCTTAGCATTTGTAGTACATGCATCACATTGTTTCCCAGAAAAGTAGGCAGAGAAAAGTAATGCAAAATCCCCACTAGTATTACAGGCGTTTTGTCTTCAATATTCCTACCAAAGCTACAAGCCCTCTTGGCACAATTACTTGTTAATATGTGAGAATCCAAAAGTGAAATTTGGTAGAGAAGCATAAGTAAATGAAACTAGCTTATTGTCACTGTCTGGTTTAACAGAAATATACAGAGCAAATAAATGGCATTGAAAGCAGTTTCATATACATGCCTTTTTGCCCAACAATGTCTCTCTGCTCCAGCCCAAAGGGTGCTTTACATCTCATGCACAGACAGCAGAACACTACTCACTGCAATTTGCAGGAAAATGTGGCGTCTTCCCTGCTCTGCCTTTTCCTTCTCATTTATCCACTCCTGACATCTCAAGCACCGTCTGTTCTGGTGGTTCCAAGAGAAACCACCCTGGACACAGGTGGTTATTTTAATTCTCTGAAGTAGCTGAATGATGAAAGGGAAGCACAAAGGTCAGGAACCAGAAATCCTGATGGGGCCAAGCTGCCTGAAGAAGTCTGATGTTAACAGATGTGTAAACCAGCCAGTATCAGAAGGGTGCTGATTTCCATGGGAGATGAGAGCTCTGCGGAGATGCTCACATAGCAGAAACCAGGAGAAAACTAACAGTATCGTGGAGGTTGTGAATTACATCTGTCTTGTTCATAAGCTCTGCCAGGAAACCTGAGTTTCCTCCTCTGATGAGACTGATCATAGGACTGGAAAAACATCTTAGAAAGTGGGAGAATTTCCTTCAAGGGCACTGCAACTATTATTACACAAAATAACGTACAGAAGAGATGTATTCCCTCCTCCTTCCACATAGTCATTCTCCAGAGGCCTCCAGGGCAGTGCCAGATGCTTCCCTTCCCAGCATGTCAGATCACACAAGGATTCAAAATGTATTTACATAAAAAGTCAGAATCCTTGATCTGAAAGGAAGAGAACTTGGTAAAAGCTTTTTACTGATGGGGAAACAGAAGGGTGGAAAATTAATGATAAATAGATGACACCTCTTTTCAAGACCTCCTGTAGGCCATGGCAAGTGATTGCATAGCTACCCATTTATCTGCATCTCCCTCTGAGTGGTTGCCTATCAGTATGCCAGAAATCTTTCCATCGGTAAGTATTGATCACTACTCGGTTTCACCTGAGGGCTCCGTTTTCACGCAAACATGTCTTTAAGATGTGCTTCTGGAAAATGGAGTGACCTCTAGTTTATGTTCTACTTTGTGAAATGATAATAAGAAGAAATATGCAGCAGTCTGACTCAATAAATCAAAAAGTCCTGCCTTGCACATGCACAAGGTAGAATATTCCACAAATACCCGAGATGCTACAGACAGGTCTCTTGACTTGAGCAGGTGCAATGAAATCTAATTTGTTCCTACGCACCTTGGCAGAGAAAATGTGAGTAGAACTCTGAAAAATGCATCCACAGGACAACTCCTTTCCAAAAAGGTGTGATATGCACCACAAACCTGGATGATTTCTTGGGAAAGTGACTTCTGCCACTTACCCACAAATCATGAGCAGAAAGGAGGATTTAAAATTTAAAATTACAGGTTCATCTGTAATTTTCAGCAGCTTTTCTCAGGTCCTGCCTGTGGGAAGCAAGAGTTGTGTAGCCACAATGTATTTTGTCATTAGCTAACTTCATGAAAACAGCCAGCTGGGGTTAATCACGGCTAAAGAAAAGAGGTTTGTCTGCATTTATGAGAGTGATGTGAATAGCTCTTCTATAGGAATTGATCTAGGATGCACCTTGAGGTGTAGGAACTGGTCTGAAAGTCAATTGAGTCACTTCATAAAAGGCATAGAGTACGTTTTGGTTGCTAGTGGTATAACAGAGCTCTCCCTTAAAAAAATCCTCTCCTCATTTCTTTACTTCTTCAAACGAAATTGGAATATCTACCACTTCTTCAACTGAGAAACAACTGAAATTTGCTCCTTAAGGATAAAACAAGAGGGGTGGGTGGAAGAGACACATAACAAATGGTAAAAAAAGCTAACAGAGATTTTGAGGATGTTTCTTCTAGGCCACTTCCCTTGACATTCAACACTGAAAACCATATCCAAAGTACAGGTAACCAAATAATTTGCAATAGTGTCGGAGATGCTCCTGCACAAACCACAGCAGTATAAAAGAGCAGCTTTAACAAATTCCAGAGACAAGTCTGCAGCAAAACCCGCTGTCCCATGCAGCTCCTCTCCCTCTCTGCAGGAAACTGTGTCCAGATCCAACTTTTGTGGTTGTCCCTTACTGTATGCTGTTCTAAGCTGAAAGTCCAAAGGCAATGCTCCCCATAAAAGGTGGACTTGCCAATGCAGGTTTGATTCTGAAGTAAATGCCACATTCTGACAAAGACTACTAGAGCCTTGGACAAGCCAGAAAGCGTGTCAGCTCTTCACAAGACCCAGCTACACACGCGCACACTCACCTACTCGTCACTGCACAGAATGTGTGGCTCAGGAAAAAGACTGCTGTCTCAGGCTCTTCTCAGGCCTGCCACTCTTTTAAACTCGAGACAGTGGGAACCTTTCTGTGAAATTCAAGTGGTCTTTGTTAAGTGCCCCCCCCTCCCTTTTTTTCTCCGGTAAACATGATGTAGAGATCCCAATGGACTTATTCTGAGAAACTCCTGTAAAATGGTTTTGTCCCCTTTCTGTGAAGCAAGTTCTGATTGGAGGGGTATTCACAAACCATATAGGAAAGAATGGGTGTGAAAATGCAAAGGCCATTCTTACCCAGATGGGCAATGAATAGGCGTTTGCCAGTTCAAAAAAAAAAAAAAAAAAGAAGGAAAAAGCAGAAAAAAAGAAAAGAAAAGAAGTCCAGACAACTGCACAGATTACGCACATTTGCAATCCTCCTGGGACGCAATTTGAAGCTGGCATGGCATAAAGGTGAAACATATTACTGTGCAACTTTGAAAAAAGCTCCGTTTGCCCATATGCAAATGTACCGATTAAACTGTCAGGCTATTCACAGAAACATGCATGGAATTCATCCTCAACTAGTAAGAAGGCGCACAACGTGGATGGGAAAGGGAAAAACTTTTGTTGTGTAATACATGACTGAGTGCTTAGATTAGTGTTTCCCTGAATCTCATCCACCCCTCCCGCTGACTTTTATGCTATGGGCATTCAAAAGAAAGTAGATTTTACCATGACAATAACAATGACAACCTCTCCAAGTACAGTACCAAAGGGGAAGGCAATGGCAGAAGGAAACAGCAGGCAGTGGACTCCTGGAAGATGCTATAGAAAACGTGGAAGTGCAGCAGTGAGGTACGTCAAGCGTGGCTTGAAGGCAGTTTTCTTTTTGCCAAAGCTATCATACATAGGCCTACGTAAAGCTAGAAAGGTATGGCTCACAAAGGTGATTTTTTTGTTTGCCAAAAACATAAAAAATGATCCCAGCAAACAGATGATGTAGTAGAGCTACAAAGATGTACTGAAAGTCTACAGCAGGCCACACACAAATGGCTACGTTGTACATTTTAAAATGTATTTAGTAAGTTTTTTTTTTGTACAGCCACTAGATGTCCCTTTCTGCAAAGCCAATGCTTACAGCTTTAATGCTCATAACTGAAAGATATCACAGAATTTGATTTTCTCTAGTGTCCTTTAAAATCACAGTATCTCAAAGCTCATTGCACAGTAATGACTACCCTTTCTAGAAACACTGCGATGATGAAACCACCACAGCTACTGTAACTCAGCAGTAGCTCAGTGCATAGCCTTCACCTGAAGCAAAACTGCCTAGGATGCTGGAATCCAAGCTCTTTTTGGAAACTTACTGTGTGGTCTTTCACAGGAATAACTAGCAGAGTGAACCCCAAAGGCTCTGTCTTGCGTTCAAACTTAGGAGGCAAAGAGAATAATTGTCTTATATCCTTGAGAACTGGTAGGCTTGCTGAGACAGATACAGATTGAAGTTTTGCCTCAATTTTCTGCAGTAGCATTTAGAAAATTGTTTGGCAATCCGTCTCACTGCTACTTAGACAAGATTAACTAGAACTACCTTGATATTGTTGCCTAGTTTGTCTTCCTGACAAGCTTCTCAGGCCTCGCACTGAGAAGAATACACACTTTGAGAGACAGTAGAAAAGTTGGAGGCCTTATATCTCGTATAGAATATGGTATCTTTACATTCTTATCATCAAAGTGACAAGTGCCTCCCTAGGCAGGAGAACACCCTGGGCTAAGACAAAGATGTGGCAGTTAGGATTGGTAGGCTTTCTTCCTCCTCCTGGAGCTGTTTCTCTGTGCATCTCTAACCCAGCCACTGGTTCCTGGGAGCGCCACAAACCTAAGGAACCTGCTGCTGCTGGAGACAAGCATTATCATCTGCTCCTTACTCTCTTCCTCTACCACGCGTAGTTCTGGAAATCTCTAATCCTTGGTCTCCACACCAAGCGTTGGATGACCACAGCCTCCTGGCTGTATCAAAAGGATGCACTAGGGTCTTCAGTCAGTCATCTAGCCCATTCCTTTTCCTCGTGGTGGGAACAATTTACCTACACTATCTCTTCAGAAATTTGTCTAATATGTTTGCAAAAAACAACAATGTGGGGGACTTCCCCTCCCTCCCCAGACAGACTGTCTATGTCTGCTATCTTTATAGCAAGAAATTTTTCCTAGTATCTAACTTTGAAACCAATTACTCATCCTTTCCTCCAGCAGACACAGAGAACTACTGACCGCTTTCCTCTTTATAACACTCTCTCATGTATTGGAAGGTGCCTCACTTTTCTTCTTTAGACCTATCTTTTCCAGAAAATACAAACTCAAGTCTCCCAATCACCCTCACTGGTTATACGTACTCTCCTCATTCTTCTCTTCTTCCGTCTTCTATCCAGTTTGTCCTTCTTTCACGTAAAATGCAGTGCCCCAAAGTGGATAAAGTATTCTAGCTGAGTGAGGTGAATGAAACAGTTGCCTGAGACACTTCATGTATGATACTCTTCAAAGACCTTACAGAATAAATAAAACCAAGCAAACAAAGCCCTGTTACCAAAACAAAACTCTACCGATTTTCCTTAAGAAAGGTATGTCTCAGGAAAGAATCCTTAATTTGGAGTGAAAATCTCAACTGTTGCATAAACATGACAGTTCAGTGGAAATACAGCATTTCCATCACAACATATGAAAGCTACTATAGTCCCACAATTTCCATAGGAAGTTTTCTCATTTCCACACATCAGTGTCTCCTGTTCCAAACTTAGCACCATAACCATGGGTGCTTTCTTCAGCTCCAATAACCTGATTTATCCCTAGTGATGAAGTTTTATTTTCTGTTGTTCTCAAGTTAGTTATGCTAAAATAAAACTGGATTAACAGAGAAAAAATTCATATCTAGTGTTTCCATACACAAAATTAGTCCTGCATCAGGTTCCAACCCTCTGGGACCAAATTTAGTGGAGCAACATTTTTTCCACTCAAGGAAGTGTCTTGAATTCAAATCCTGAAAACCTGGTAGTGGCTGACTTCTCAGTATATCTCCATGATGCTAGAGAGGACGATTTAGCCAATCCTGCTCAGACTGATTCTCCTGAATACTTGGCCTCATTCTGAGCAGGGGCCTGCAAGAAGAAAAGCTTGTATGGAGTTTCAGGAACACGGAAGAACATTTGTATCCTCAGCAGGAGATCTGACCAGGAGCAGCCCTTGCTTTCTGTTGCTTTAAAGGTTTGCTGGAGTTTTCACCCAATCATCTGCTTGAACATCTTGAAAATCAGTAATTCCTTCTATAATATCTATCCAAAACAAACACCAGATGACACTATACGAATTGCCCTAACCCTACCAGATTGTTGTTAGAATCAAAATATGTAGCAGTCTACATTTAACAGGAAGTACTGTATTTTTACCAGCACAACATCTATTAATGTGTCAGTAATATACTCTATGGAAGAAAGAATCACTGCGTTCTGAAAGCTGTCAAACTTCTCTAAATTTCATAGTCTAATAACTACGTTTATTTGAAAGACAGAAACGCATGCACACACAAACACAACCTTATTCTCCAAGGAGCAAACATATCAAGTAGATGGCTAATAAGAAAGAGTTTGCTTAAACTTTGTTCAGGAGACAGGCTTTTTCTGCAGACTAGAGAATGTTCAGCAAATTTCCTATGGACAAGTTATTCAGTTAATTGCCCTGTCCTTTTTAGTGTCTGCCTAACGATGAGAGATCCATTTTACATATAACTGAAGACTAAACCATAGGTGTTCTGTACGTAAAATTGCTTCTATATCCAGTGGGCATAAATCCCCAATGTCAAGCACAAAAGCCTCTATTTCAGCCTACACGCCTGGGGAGCGGGCACTGAATCACCTTCCTATGCTTCGCCTGAAAGACCGCGGGAGGAGTCCGTCAGCACTAATCCTGTTTGCTCTACAATCCGCAGGCGGCAATGTCTGTGCCTCAGTTTGCTTCACATGTAGAACAAGGACAGCATCACGCACCCAATTCTGCAGGACTGCCTGCCTTAATTAATCTTAAGAAATTGTTTTGCATTCCTTAGATAAAGAACACTACAGAAAGATCAAGAATTAACTCCATAGGTCTCTTCAAATTCTCTTCTCCAGGCTTACAAAAATGAAGCTTTCCTCTAACACTACTCCAGTGTCTCGATTCCTTTATACCTCTTTATGCTGAGCATCCTCCTTACAACTGTAAAACACCAGGTAAAAACTAGCTCCAATTCATAGCACTCTGGTGACCAAGGGCTTCAAAGTGTTACAGCACATTCAGCTATTTTTAAGTTAAAGAACTACTCCCTTTTTAGCCAGGGTATTTACTTTTCCCACTTTCACTCCAGTTTGTATTCTTGCTATTTTAGGAACTCCAAAGATACTTTAGAGTAAAGAAGGTATACTCAAAAGCCATTTTTATTCCCAGGCACATATTTGGGGTCCAGTCCAATATACCTCCACTGTAAACACTGGCACACATATATACACATTCTGTTTCTCTCAGTTCCTCTCTCAATCCCCCTAGCATAGACACGGACTACACCGATGGAGGATGCTTCTCCTGGAGGTATCTACACCACCTCCAAGCAACGTATACTACGTTAACAGAAGAACCACCGAAGCTGTTGTCACAGCTGCATTAATGAGGATTTCAACAGGCCATATCATTACAAGGGTGTTAATTCCTGTGCCCCAGTCAGCTGTTACGTTAGCAAAAGATAGGATCACCAAATAGCATTTTAATGCCCTTTTTTAAAACATAAAGGGAGAAAACTGTACAACTGCCCTCCTGTAACTGGAAACAGAGAAAACAACGTGGCCACATGATGGCACCATTTCCTAGGAAGAGAAAGGAGGCTGAGCTCATCCCTTCTTCAGCAGGGAACGTTTTCATGTTCTACATGAAAACTGTTTCAACCGCGCTCGCTTGTTCCCAGAGAGCTCACGCACGATCCTGCCAAGCCCCAGCATGGCCCAACTGTTTCAACTGGCTGTAAGTTTAAGGCAGTTCGTCTCTTTAAAAATCTAGATGCATCTATTGCTAGTTTTCCTTCACAGTGCCAGGTGCCATTACTCAGAGGGCATGCCGCACTAGTGGACCTGCAGCAAGAGAGCCACTGGACAGGGAAGAGGTGAGATGGGCCTGCAACACAGGTGAAGTTACGGTGTGAACACTCCCCATTCAAACAACGAATAGGGAGATGCTTCTTGGAAAAAAAAGAATAAACTTTTTGGAAAATACAGGCAAACAAGGTGATTTATTTTGCTATTCTATGGTCCTGATTAAAAGCTTAGTGTAGTCATTAAGAATACCTTCACCTGCTTTAAGGGCTTTTGTTTAAATCCTGATAGTGTATTTCAGACTGAATACCCATAAGGAAGGTGAACAGGGATTGCTTTTGGTCATCTCACT
Source organism: Nipponia nippon (assembly GCF_047370975.1). Taxonomy (NCBI): domain Eukaryota; kingdom Metazoa; phylum Chordata; class Aves; order Pelecaniformes; family Threskiornithidae; genus Nipponia; species Nipponia nippon. The sequence continues at coordinate 6,710,900 of NW_028262336.1, read as the reverse complement.
TTGGTGGGCTGTATAAACTTATATCCTCGCTCAGAAGCAATGTTTAGGGAGGAGAAGGGGCCGGGGTTGGAGGTGGGAGCTGAGTCTGGAGGAGGAATGAATTAGAAGGATAATAGGTGCAAATATATTAAAACACGTCTCCAAAAGAGACAATTGCTGTTCCATGAACTCTTTCACGTTTGCCCTGTATTGTTAGGTTTTTCCCCCAGGCAGAAAGACAAGGAGGAAAAGCTTATCAGTTTGAGTGTGGTAAAATACAGTAAGCCTGAAAGCCTGTGGGCTTTGGTTAAAAGGAAAATATAGATTAAAACCTCTTAAGATAATTACCTGTTTAGAAGGTTTCTATTCAAGCTAGAATCCTCTACAGGGAGTGTTTGTAGCAGCCTGTTAGGAAAAGGGTGCAGTCAGAAATGGCTGACTTTTGTGGGAGAGCTGCCGCCTGTGGAAGAGCACTGCTTACGTCCTCCGTGTTTCCAGAGAAGGGCCTTTCAATGTAGGAGATTTTGTTCTGGTCACAGAACCACTGGTTGATGGGAGAAACAAGGAATGGACGAAAAACTGCAAATGCCAGTCCTCGGGGCTGGGAAAAGGGTTCTTTTTTCTCTTCCAGTGGCTGTGTCTCAGCCCTGAGTAGAGGAAAGATATCACATGAAAATGCTAGATTTTATTTGGTTATTTTTTTCCACTTTTTTATCTGTAAGTGAAAGGGTAATTGCTAACTAGTACAACTGGGTGCTTTGGTGAATATTTCAACCGAGAAATATTGTGAGACAGATATTCTTACTGTTTTGGACTGTGGCTTCTTTATTTTGAGTTTATGGGTTGAATGTTCAAGCTTGCTTTTAATTCAGATTTCAATATCAGTGTGAAATGGCACACGCTCACATCAACGACGCTGAAGGCCACAGGGAAAATGTCTGTCCTCAGTGAGACCTCTGCAATCCCTGGGAGCAGACTTATTTCCAAGATCACCTACTTAGTTTTGATAGGAAGAGAGATATATGGCAGAATGCTTTAACCTAATAAATGAAGGCAATAAACAAGAACATGGCATTCATGGGTGGCTTGATATCATCAGCTGGATCTGTAGCATTAAATGTACATTGTCAGTTCCAACGCTTCCCCCCCCAGCCCAGGAAAAAGGCCCTGGAATTACATGAATACACAAGCACACAGACACCAACAGGTGATACTAATACAGTGCATGAGTTATTTCTCAGGTCTGCCCTCAGGCACATTCTACCCTCTACTTAGCCAAAACCATTAGAGATAGCATCTGGGAGTTTTATTTTGAATACAGGGAATATGCCCTGTTGTGAAACACTGCATAGGATCAAAGCACAAGGTATTTTTGTTAAAGTTGACATGGTTGCACACGCAGGCATGAAGCTGTGGGTAGAAGTCCCTTGCTCTGTTTTTATTTCCTCTATCATACCCCTTTTCACACAAAAATTGCTACTTTGTGGTTTTTTCTCTATCTGTGTAACATCAATAAATTACACGTTATCACTCCTATCATCTAGTTATAAAGAGCCTTTCAAGATTTTTAATAGATGCACAATATTGCTACACTTACATTTTCACTGGTTAAGAACTCAAAAATAGCTGTTGTGAGATTACTCTTAATTTATACTACTTCTCTCTTGTGGGCTTTCAAGAAGAAGCATTTCACCACATGTCACAGATTGATACCGAGTATATATTGCGCATCCCAGCCGGGCAGAGATCCTTTCAGTGTTTAACACAACAAAGCTGGGATGAGTAGGGGTTCTAGGATTTGTTTATCCTTTTTTCATAGGCACAGTTAATTCCTCAGGGAGCTATTTGTGCTGACAGATTAAGTAGAGTTCTTGAATTCTCTTTGTATTCCAGTTCCTGAGCGGTAGATACATAAGACTAGATCTCATGTTATTTTAGCCCTGTAAATGACTCCATGGACAATGAAAACAGTCACAGAAAACATAAATGAAGAGATGGCGCAATGGCATTCCCTCTAGAAACAATAATAATTGGCGTCCTCGGGAACCCAAACGCAGAGTGCCAGCCAGAACACGCCGCTGTGGTCTGCCGTGCACCTGGCCACGAGGCAAACACCCTGATGCAAATGAAAGAGTTTAGTGGCACTCCGATGGCTTACAACTGACTTTCACCTATGGAGTCGATCAAACACCACATTTCTTGTGGAAATACAATGATTTTCCCCCAAAACATCCCCTAGCACGCTTTATAAACATTACTTGGCGGTATTAAACAGTACCTTGGTTTTATGTTTCAGGTTCTCTCCCAGTACCACGTTAAGGCTTCACTTCAAAAACGTTTTGAATGAAAGAGCTCCCTTTGTTCAGCCGAGAACAATACAAGAATTGTTTTGGTTTTCTCTCATTCGGACACTGCTCCGGCCCTACCTTGTTCTAAAATTATTGAGCGGGATCACAGCACAGAGATTACATGGCTACTCTACAATAGGTAAACAAGAGAAAAGAGGAGAAAGGGACTATGGAAGCTTAGATGAAAAGAGCAAAAAGCTCCAATGCTAGACAGACCACAGTGGGGAAAAGGAACAGAAGGTGACCGAGTCTATTTTTACATCTGTAACTTTGGAGCTGCATAGTTGCAACAAACCAGGCAGCTAATGCACCAGTTCAACATTTCTCAAAGCGTGGAAGGTGTCTCCCTATAGCACGCAAAGGACTAACCAAGAGAGATGCAAGCATTGATTTCTGCAGGGTTTTAACAACACACAGTAGGACAAAAGAAGACGTAGATGTAACTGCTTTAGTTTTCTTCAAGTAAGAGTCACCTGTCAAACACTGGAAAATCTTTTATGTTTGACTCTGCTACCTGCAGTGTCCCTCTGCAGACGATATTAGGGAAATGGTACATTTGGTTTAGTCCTCTCACCCGATTAGGACAGAGGAGATGACAGCAGTAGCATGCATGGTTAAGACATGAAATAACAATGATTGGCATGATTATGTTTGACATCCTTCAAGCAGATCATATAAAGTGGCAGTTCTGGTATGTACAACTTGAGGAGGAATAACTATTAAAAGGAAAAAAAGAAGAGGAAGTTAGTCAGAAAGAGTCTGAAAGGAAAAGATAAGGAATTAAAATCTGTAAGATCAGCAGGGAGGTGGCCTTAATAATACTTTATTAGAGTCCGTATGCATATCCAAGGACAACAACAAAAAAATAAGGAAGTAGAAAACACTACAATGGTTAAATAATAAGGTATAAGAGTTCATTAAAGCTGAAAATGTATCCTTCCAAACATGGAAATCATGCCCAAGTGACACTAATAGAACTGAGCATAAACTGTAGCAGGCTAGATGTAAAACAAAGATTAGGTAGGGTGAAGAGGAAATTTAAAGAAAAAAACACTAAACGTATGAAGACAAATACTGTAATAAAACATTATTTAAACACATCAGACAGAGAAAGCTTACAGGGCAATGACCAGTACCCAAGAAGTGCTGTAGGTTACGTGGACTGATAGATTAAGTTGGCAAGTAGTAGACTCAGTGGGTTAGCTAGACTACTGATCTATGAAAGCAGGAAAGGTAATCAAAGAGGTTACAGAAAATGTGCAGTGGAATTGACATTATTGCTTTAATTTTCAGAATGGAGGATGATGGAAGAAGGTAAACTAGCTCAAGGGGGAGAAGAGGAAAGCACTCTTCTGGAGACTGTTTTAAAAACCACATGCAAAACCAACCAACCAACCAAATCCCAAACAACAAAAGAGTACCAGAACATCTTAATATATTGAACAGTGATAGATAGTTGTACGGTATTCATCAATCACTCATTTAATGAGTGAAGCAGTTGAAACACTCATCCAATATATAAAGGAAGGATGTACTAGAAGACTCACAACTTAAAGAATGGTAATAAAAATCTATGGGGGGCAGACTCTGAAGACAGGAACAGGTAAACTCAGAAACAGACTGCAGGTATCTTACTGGAAGGTTACAGTATGTCTCAGCGGCTGCAGCGTGACTTACAAACAGAAATACCACAGTATTATCAGCTCAAGTTACCTCAAAATCTTAAAGAATGGAAGCTATGGAATTGTAAAGAGCAATAAGACTTTTTATCCTTTTTCCTGGTACTTAGAAAGAATAGATACACTGGGGACATATCTTCAAATTCTCCCCTGAAATCATGAAACCTAGAAACTTGTATGGCTGTTTTAAACCAAAGCTGAAATTATGCATGTTATCACTGAGAGTTCTCTAAATGGAGAGCAGTAAGAAAAGCACTGAATACCACAAGAACTGACAACCTACCATCAAGCCAATATTACAGGGTCATCAAATAAAATAATCAACATTTAGGACAATTAGACAAATTTTCAAAAGCATCTATGTGTTATAAATGTGATTTATGCATCAGTGAAGCTTAGGCTCCAAAGTCACAAAGTTGCTTCTGAAAACATACCCACTGACTTCATAACTGAAGTACCATATGCTATTAGTCGTTTCTCATGAGAAGAAAAGCCCGAGAGACCAACCTGACAAAACTCACTTAGTGTACTGATTAGGAATATAGAGACCAGTTCCTATCAGTAGTACAACATTTTACACTGCCAATTCTTCAGTGTATTGTGATGGCTTTTTCAACACAGGCAGGGTGAGCTCAGCTTATAGATTAACATACCTGTACTTTTACTTACTGCTGTCTCTACACAATTCAAGCAACACATATCTGCTTCTATGAAAACACGAGTCATTCCTGGCTGATATTTCTTTGATAATCTTACAAACAGAAATATAAGCCTACAGGACACAGAAACCACTTAAGACTGTTACAAAGAGAAGCATTTACTAAACAAAATTTCAAATGTTCTGCAAGACGAAAGTATAATTAAGTGCTGTGACATCAGTATTTCAGAACTACGGATGTCCTTGCTTTCAGCTTAGCTTGCTACAGAAAAGGCCTGTATCATTATTATTATATCATCTAAAATAGATACCTAAGCATACATAATTTCTTAGGTCATCAAAAACAATCTAAAAATATTCAGCATTAGCTAACACATACCATACATAGATTAGCAAAAATACAGATGAAATTACTATTGACATACTGCCTGCCTCTGAAAACAAGCAAGCTGATACAATCAGGGCCCCCCTCCTCCCCTCCGATAGCAGAGATCATTTGAAAGCTCCAGAGCAGTTCCTAGGGAATCATAGCCACAAATTTCCAGAGGCAGAGGGAAGACCATAAGGACACGTAACCGTTCTCTTCCTGCCACAGAACCTCAAAGACAAACACAGGAAACCTAAAACACAACGATGAGGCCAAACCACCTTCAGATCCATCTAGCCTCTATATTAGCCCCGGGCAAATCAAACTTGTTGATTCATGGGAAGGGAATGGTGGGTCCCTCTAGCTGCTCGAGAAAATGAAAACCCAGAGTTTCCACATCCACTCTCAATGCTCTGTGGAGTTCAGGAACCTTGTGAGGTTCCCTCTCTGCTTTCCCCCATTATGCTGGAAGGCTATCAAGCTACAAAGATCAGAACTTAGGAGGAGAAAAAGAAAACAGACTGCCTCAAAGTTCCCATCCTGCGAAAGCTAAAAAATGCTGGAATTGGACCAAGTCAGCCACGTCACTTGAGCATGTATGGACAAAGGGTTCAGATGTGGTCCATCACTGACAGTGTTTATAAAGTGCATTCTATTTAATGCATAAACACTCCCCGGTCCCTTGCTAAAACATAACTTTAGAAATTCCTCCCCCATCTCAACGTCTTGCCAATGATTGTTTCATGGATTTTTCAAAAATTACCCGTGCCTCACTTTCCTTCTCAACTTTCATTCCTACCAGAATCTCAGGTATCTGCAAGAATTCTGTGTTCTCTAAAATCATAAAAATTGCTTCAGCAGTTTTTCCAATGATTGTCCAACCTGCCCCTCAGTCCCATGGAAACTCTTTGCAAAGATGTTGCTTTTCTCCTGTCTGGAACAAATTCCTTCACAGATGGACCATCCAATGTCTAAGAATAACTCTTTTAGCTATCAATAGAGACAAAGAGATTCAGTTGCACTGTTCCCGTGGGATTCCTTTGAGTTTGGACACATCTGTTAAGATGCATACATCAGAGCTTGAATGAAGTTTTTGAGAACTCGTGAAAGTTTCTGCCAAAATGATCTTATCTCTTGGCACTTGCAAAACATATATAGTTATAGAAGCTTTCTGAAGGGCTTCTGAAGTAAGTGGCCTATACAGACCAAATCAGTTTAAATACAGCCAAGTCCTGATTACTTCCTTCCTTCTCAGCAAAATCTTTAGAAGCTTTACCTGAGGCAGTTCAGCCTTCAAACTAGGACCCTACCAACTTCAGGCATTCTCTATCCATAAGCAAGAAAGTATGTGGAAAACTGCAAATAGCACCAATCTCATATGCTTTCCTTTGCTGCTTTGTAACCTTTCCAGAACCTGTGCCTCCATGCTTGCCCTTGGAGCTTTTTGCACAAACACCTTTATTCTGGGTAAGCAGCTACATCTGTTTGTGACAACTGAGTAGCTACAGGTATAACTCATTTGGAGCTCTATCAGCTCACTCTATGACTTAATTCCAAATTAATTCAAAGTGGTGCTTTTGACCTGCCAAGCCCTACACGAAAACAGTTACCTCGGGAAGCACCTCTTCTTCTAACTTGTTTCTCCAATTGCATTGCATGAGCTAGCATTTCCCAAGACTGAAAGAGACGGCAACTGGACACAACACATCCTAGGTTCTGGATTTTGCTTCAAGGATTCATCTGCATGGGAAATATATCATGTTCAAATCCAGAAATCTAGGACCCAGTCCTACAAGGGTCAGAAGTAATGCAATTTCATTGGGAATAAGTGGCACCAGAAACAGCATGCAGAATGTACTACACTATAGAACTAAGCCCTAAATTAAGTTGTGTGTCACATATGACTTTACCCAGATTTTTTTGCTAAGTATTCATTTCAGTAAGACTGGTATTCAGACTATTGCTTAGGCTTTCTTCACCTCTGCCTTTTACAGCTGAGGAGCAGATGGCTATTGTAGAGTTTTTATTTCCTAAGCTTGGAAAAAGTATTTTGATCTGAATCATTCAAAAGCACCCTGATTTTTTAAAGTAGATTGGCTTCTGAATATTTCTCATAATAAATATGTGGTGGTGTTTTCTGCCAAGCACTAGTGACTGTGCATGCAAAATGGTCAGTGAAGATTTCAAACTGATTTGAATAGGTGGCCCATAAAATCCAAGTCTTTTTTTCCAGATACATCAATGAGGGCTTATGGAACCATCTGTACATCAGTGCATTTTTCCAAGAACTGATATACCCTACCATGCTGACTCTTTCTGGGCGTTTCTGGTATTTTCAACGAAAATTCCTCTCAAACTTCCTGTCTAATCTAGTTTTAAAGTATTTTTAAATTATTTACCATCCGCTAGAAAACTCCCCACCAGAATGAAGAATGTCCTTTGAAAATGAAATACCGTCTGCCTAATTGTGGGGGTAGAGGCAGTATGGTGGTCTGGGCAAGGGAGGAGAAGCAATGTCATAGTGTCTAGAAGGTAGAGAGAAGGACAGAATGTGCTGCTGGCCCAGAGAAGTAAAGCATCACCACAGGTCCAAAAGTCGAGAGGAAAAAAAGATGTGGCAATGTAGCTGTGAGAGGAGGTGAAGAGAAGGGCAAAGGGAGGGATTCTAGAATGAGGGGAAAGAATCAGTCCAAAAGGCAGGGGAGGCGAGAGGTAAGGAGAAGGAGTTTGTAGTGACAGGGAAGCCCATTTTTAAACGTTGTGAGCCACAAATATTAATTTCTTGGGTCAATGAATGTATTCCAGCACTACGGATTGAGGCAATATTAAAAAAAAAAAACCACATAACATGGGAGATAGCTATCGTAAATATGCAGTAAATATTCATCATGCCTTGTTTTTAGTTCATGTGAGAAATTGGTATTGTGATTTTGCAAGGGCATGCCAACCACTAATTATATGCCTACCACCCCGAAAAAATACAGCCTGATAAAGGTTATAACCCATCATAAATAATGGGAGTTTTTCCGTTGGTTTCAAAGCACATCGAATCAACTAACAGTGATCAACACCACAAGACGTCTTACCATTGCTTGAATTTTTGCAGGACTAACTGTATTTTAGGAACTAAATTTCAACAATTCCTGAGATAGGACAATATTAATGCCGAAATTATTATTAAACTTCTTTTCTGAAAAAAACAACTTCAGTGTGAAAGGAGCATCTAACCTGGATTTGCAGTTTATTCATATTGGTATTGTGAATTTAGTAGGAAGGGAAGGTGATTTGGGGACATTAAAAACTTTGGGGTCTAAAAGACCCTGTTTGTCCAGAGAACAGGTAGAGCATGAAGAGCTGCAGGCTCCACCTCCCCCTACTGCCCTCTGCCAATATTCCTCACCCCTGAACTTGGCCACCTCAGAAAGCAAAAGCAGGAGTTCATTCTCCAAGTTCTCTACAATCCCTGCTGGCCTCTGTCCTAAGGTTGCTTTCATGGCTTTCCATTTGTACTGTCAAAAAACATCAATGTGAGGTTTCAAATCCCATTTACTAATGAACTCTTTCATCTTTGTGAATGGGACAAAGAGATTCTTTGTTTGAAAATAAAGATTATTTTTTCTTGTTGTTCTGTTCATTTTTTGCATCTGTTCACAAGCTTTTTGTTTTCAGAAAACATTACAAGACAAAACTGTACCCCAGTTTTAACAAAGAGCCTGACATCTCCAATTTGAAGAGAATTCTTGTATATACTAAATTGCATGCTGCCTGCTGCTCAATTGTTTCATGTCTCTTTCTTCTCCCCAAATCACCAGGTGAGATTTAGGAAAGTCTCCCCAATGTTTACCAGCTCTATTAAAATCAAGATCTCTAGAAGAAGCTCATAACGAATGAAGTCAGAAGCCAACAGGAATGAATTGCAGCTAAAGTGATTTTGATAGTGATGATCCCTATAACCCGGCTGCTTCCAAGCTTGGCCCTGAGGCAGGAATTTTAAATTAAAAAAAGAAAAGGATACACATACTTTTTAATCTGATTTTTTATTGTCATGCCCTGATTTTTTTTTATAGGCATTTGCAAAGTCTGGTTGGCTTCTGAGCTCTTGAAACCTGGTGCCATCATCTTTCTTTCTCGTTTTTTCCCCCTTGTAAATTTTACAACATCCTAAAACCACCAGAGAAGAGGCAAACTATATATTCTAAAACTAGTGAATGATGAGGTTCACGTCACCCTGCACACTCTTGCCCAAGAGACTTCCAGGCAGGGACCACTGTGAAATGACAATGTTTTGAAGAGCTGACAGGGTAAGTTCTGACTTTCCAAAATCCAGTTTTAATCATTCCCTCCCTTATTTTTGTATTTTTTGGCAAAACGGAATAGAACATTTTTAAAAGGCCAGTTAACCCATGCTGAGTAATACGAAAGTGAATGCACTCAAAACAAGGGCCTTAAACTGGTACAACCACACAGGTCTACAAAGATTTTCCAGACTCTCACAGACATATCCTCTCCACAAAACACTGCCCCTTTCTTCGCGGAAATCCTTTACAACCCTGGGTGTCAGAGCCAGCCACTTGTTTTCTCCCATTGCAATACAGCGCAGGCTGAAAATCCCCATCGGTAGATATGCTTGGGTAAAAAGAAGCATGTGATTACCTGGAGAGGAACAGCTACAGCTCTAGTTGGAAAGAGACATGCTTGAGGGGGTCTTCCCTTTTTAATTTGTAAGAAGCAGCAACATGACCCAACAACATGCTCTCAGCTTCCTCTGGCTGACTGCATTGTCACAACCTTAACATAAAACTCTCTGTTTCATTGGTAATTCCCAAAGAAGGGAAAAGGTAAGCCCTGAGGAAGTCCTGCTTGCACCATTATGGAAAGAGCATCCAACTGGAAAACCTGGTCCGCAGTAAGGAGCATGTTTTCAAGAGCCCCGGTGCAACCCAGCAGCATGTTGGTGTACTCACAATCAGATGACCCTGTGTGTGCGTGCAGGTTTGTTGGTGAATGTGGTGAGTGGATGAGGGCCGGGCTCAGAGACGGAACAGCTTCAAGGTTCAGGCAGGGAAGGCCCGGCTTGGCGCTGCATGCACCCGTCTGAGTAATCTCATTCTCCTCAGACGCCTTCTGGTTTTCAGCTGTCTTGGGTTTCTTCCTGAAAATAAACAAAGAGACCTTTGAAGGGACTGACTGCATATTTGGGAAAAGGCATTTTTAGAATCTGTTAAAGATAACTTTCTTCCCCCACCACCGCCCCCCTCTCTCCTCTCTTTTCCCTTAACAGGGAAGGAGGCAGAGAAGACTTTCCTCCATGCTTCTTGTTTGGAAACAAGCTGCTCCTTGTTTTGACTCTGATGCAATGGCCCTGAGACTGTTACAGCAAATAGGCCAAGCACGAAGCTCCTCATTCTGCCCCTACTGATGACATATAAAATGAAACTCGTCCCAGTGGTTTAGACAGTCGGAGCTCCATTTGACAAATATTAACCAAGGCTGTAGCATTCCGAATAGAGAGAGTTATACAGAAATGTAATGGAATTGTCTGAAAAGCAAACAAATATGCAAGTTTCCAGTTCAAAATGAATCAGCGCAGAGACTCGTTTTGTAGGCAGAAGCACTGAAGTAATTTTGAGATGCAGAGATCATCTAAGTAAAGCATGAAGATTTGGAGCCTGAAACAACAGGCTATGAGCACAGTGCAGGTGGGCTCTCAACGCCTCCCTCCATCCAGGACCTCCAAGCATTTTGTAAACACAAGGAGTTAAACCTCAGAGGCACATTAAGAAGTTAATTAATCACCTTTGTTTCACAGATGGAGAAACTGAGGCACAAAGAGCCACCCAGCCTGCTCCGGCTGCAGCCTCCAGCCGGGGACACGGCTGCCCTGACCCAGCACATGGCTGTGGTGCCCGGTAAACCCCCGGCAGCTCCCGCTGTGCGCTGGGGGGGGCCACAGCCACGCTTGCGAGAGAGCAGCAGGAGCCGGGGAGGCCGAAGCCGTCCAAATAAACCACCGTTATCTCCTGCATGAGGCAGGGTCGCTCTGGGAGCAGGCACTCCCTGAGGCGGCACCTCGCACCAGCGGACGACCATGGTTTTGGGGCAGCGTCTGGCCCGAGCAAGGGTCGTCCCAGAGCACGGAGGTGCCGCTGGAGCCAAGGCAGCCCTGCCCTGCATCTGCCCAGGCCCCACACGCACGTTCCTGGCTCCCTGTCGGCTGGCAAAGCCCCTCTCGACAGGGACGGACTCTCCTTCTGAAGGGCCAAGGCGGGAGCCTTTTCTCCCCACACACCCTGCTCTCCCACATCACACCTAGGACGGTGTGCGGCTGATGCGCCAGAACATGATTTTTGAGGACTGGGCTGGCCTCTCCATTTTTAAACAACTCGCTCTTAAGGCAGGAAAAGCCCCGTTCCCGCGGGGGAGAGGAGGAGCAGAGCCCCCGGCCCCGGCCGCTTACATAAAGGCGTTACATAAGGGCGGCAGGCCCGGCCGGGGGCAGGGCCGGGACCCGGCGCCATTTCCCGGCGGCCGCCGTCGGGGGGCAGCAGCCGCCTGGGCCCGGCCCGCCCCGGCCGCCCACCCCGGCCGCCCACCCCGGGCCGCGGTGCCTCCTCAGCCGGAACGAGAAAGCTCCGGGAGAGGAGGGAAGAAAAATTGTAATTATAATTTAAAAAAAAAAAAAGAGTTAAACGGGCCAAAAAGACATAAAACAAACCCTCCCCCCCCGCCGCTGGAAAGGCCCCTCAGGAGGTGCTGGGCCGCTGGCACCTGCCTTGGGCTGCCTGGCCCTGGGCCGGCCAAAAGGCAGAAAACGGTGCTGGGTCCCAGACCGACAGGGTTTCGGGGTGCTGCAGGGGAGCTGAGCTCTGCAGGTGAACCACGGCCAGCAGAGGGTCACGCCGATAACCCCGCAGCTGCTGGAGCTCTGATGCCTTTTGGATTACCGGGGCTAAAAATCCCCATGCCACGGGACGGGCAGATGGTACTGCTGCTGTATCCTCCATATATATAATCAATATGCTCAAAATATACCAGGCTAAGTCTAATCTGATCTAAATCAATAGGAGATGACTAAATGGACCTTACTTAAAGTTGTAGAGGTATAGCAAAAGGCTGAACTGATTTACTCCATTTTAAATGGAAGGAAAATCAAACCATTTAAAAGCCTATTTTTTTCCTGAAGAGTAAACAGAACATCTCATCACTCCAAGCTCAGGCATCCTTCCGTCTGTTCCCCGTTCTGTCACCAGGATCCATCTCTTGCTACGCGGATGAGGATGCATGAGATGCAGAGCTTGTACACTGGCACATATATTTTAAAGTATATGGACTGCATATGTTTTGTTTGTAACAGTCTGCATCGGTCCTTGGCGTACGACCTCTGGCACACCTTCACACGCCTCATTTCCAGATCCCATGACTTTCCCACGTGCAGCCAGCACACACTGGGGGCTGCGGGGAATCTGTCTACAAACCAGTGTTTTTTGACAGCGTTGCCACCCAAGAAGCTTTCAGATAGCATGGCTTTTGGTCCAGGCAGCAAAGGATGTATGTAGGTTAGACTATAGGGTTAGACTCTGGATACGCAGGGTAATGAAGTCCCTTGTGCCTGGAAGCTGAACTGCCGTATTTAAGGTCTGTTTTCTGCTCAGAGTTAACCCAAGTTACACGCTTGGAGTACAGCCTCTGACTCCAGCTCTATCCACACACAAAGCTGCCTCCCCTCGGCAGGACGCTGTTGTTATTTGCAGGGTAGGGGCTCAGTCTGAGTAAACATGACTTGTTGGCCGCTAGCACAGCCATAGTTGTTTTGTTAGACCAAGCACTGACTGATGCTTCATCATGTGGCTGATCCCACGTGTGCCCCCCAGGCCTTCAAAACTCATTAGAGAGATAGATGAAAAAATACTTTAGCAACAGGTGGTGACACCAGTGAGGCTGTGCACAGCACCCCTTGCTTCTTCCTTTCCAAACCCATTTATTTTCTACTTCACTTTTAAGGCCAACACTACGTTATCAAGATGCTCTTGCGTTACCTCTTCTCCACATCAGAGTCCTGCAGCTTGGTGACTTGTGCTCACTAGGATGGGAAGACAAGCCATGGTGCTGACTGTCACTAGAGGTGATACCTCTCCACAGCAGTTCTCTGTTTCTCTTACACTGTTTAGACACGCCCTGCATCTCAGTACCACCGGAAAGGAATGCAGGCTTCCACATGAGGAAGGCTGAGTAAGGGAAACAGCCAAGTCAGCTAAGGATCTAAAGAAAACTTTTCAGAAAAGAAAAATCCTGGGGACACTGCGATCAAAACTATCTATGAAGAAATCCAAACAAGGTTTTTCTCCGGCCTGCAATGCCAGACTGCTGTTGCCAGCAAAGGACAACGGGCAAAGCCAGAAAAATCCTCCTATTGCTGTAAGTATATTGCCATCCTTTTGTTCTACCTTATCACCCATATAAAAAGCTCCTATTGCTGTGATCTTCACCTATATTTTCTAATTAAATATTCTTACATTCACTTACATAGTCTACTTCTATTGCTACCTTATTGCTATAGTCTTCACAGGGAGAGTTGTTAAGCGCTGGCTCAGGCTGACAAGCCAGGTTGTGGCATCTCCATCCTTGGAGATTTTCAAAACTTAATTGAACAAGGCCCTGAGTAACCTAATCCAGCTTGGAAGTCAGCCCTGCTCTGAGCAGGGAATTGGACTAGAGACCTCCAGAGGACCCTCCCAACCTAATTTTTTTTCTGATTGCACACTTCTTCTGTGAACACTTCCATCAGCAAGCTCTCTAATATATCTCCATGTTCCAGAAGGCAAAATGGCACACTAACTGTGGAAGAGCATGACTTGCCCTAGCTATGTGAAAAACCTGGAAAGCACAGGGGCAGGAGTGAGAATGAAACAATAAATATTGTTTGTGGAACCTTCCCGAATTATACCTATTTATGTACCACCCCTGGACTCCATTGATTGACAGTGCTGTGTCATTATTTCAGTTGTGAGGGTCAGTTTACCTTGCTACTTTAGTTCATGTGATTATGTCCTTCTCTACAGACTAATCCTGGAAACAAGAAGCTTGCTATTTACTTGTTGCTAAGGGCAATAAAAATTGCAACTTACTTGGAATAGGGTTGGAAATATGCCCTTGGAGCAAGGGACTCTGCTCCAATCTCCAGTTATCTCTGAGCTCCTTCTCCACATACACCTGTGGTGTATTACATGTCCTTCCAAATACTGCACTCATTCTTAAAATTATCAGAGGGACATCATCATCTTTGTTTCTTGTGAAGGACAGCAGAAGGCCAATAGAGCAAAGAGATGGCACTTCTGTATACGGACCTGATGCACAGACTCCCAGAAGCTGGGGACAGAAAAGATGTTGACCTTTCTAAGCTAATCTAAGTTTTGAGGATCACTGCAGAATCCATATTTACTACTGATTTATAAGAGATTTATCCAGTCTGTTTCTAAACATCCTACCTACTCCATCTTTTAAATTTTCTATCCTATGTCCAGGTATTTTCTTCTGTATGTATTCACTTTCAGCATGCCCTTATATTTATTGTGTTACTTGTCGTTATGTCCATTTACACCACTTAAAAGATGTTGTCTCCTTTCTTGATTGTATACTCTCTGGTACCTGATATCAGGCTCGCTGCATCCACTGTCATCCCTGAACTGAACTGTGCCTATCAGCACTTCCCAGCTCATGTGTAAAACAAGACCTACAATCACTGCCATCTTTTTATTTCTGTTTTCTGAAACTCCTCTGTCACTATCTTCATTGCAGTGAGGCATTCCCTCCTTTCCATGTACCTTAACGCTACACTATCATACAAAAAGGTCTCAGACGGTGGACAACTCGCAATGCTGCAGCTACTGCAATGATCTGGGCACTGACTATAAAGCAGAATAGGCTCCTTTCTGTTTAATTTGAAGGCAGAACGGAGAATATTTTGGATGTCCTAACCTCAGAGCTATCTAGAAACTAATTACTATTAAAACCCCTGCTACACTTCCCCCTTCTTGCTGCCACTCATGCATTCATCCTTCTCTCCCCCAACCCTCCGCCTGCTCTCCACACATGATTTCTTTGCGTGTATCTCCCTTGCAACCGTTACTTGAGTTTGGAATGAATTTCGCCTCAATGAATTAACATGTTCTTACCGCTGGGCCACCAAATCAAGTCTCTGTCAAAAATAGGCGATGTATGTTGTTGTACTTCTCACACAGCAGCTATAACTAACACTTGAACCTTCCCTTACACAGGAAACAGCTCTCCGTCCTGTGGAGACACCAGGTTAGCGATGAACAAATTAGCTCAGGTATAGGAACCAGCATAGCTGTGCAGAACCCACAGTAGCATCCCGGCTCTCAGGGGAAGCTGTGATAATGTGACTGTATGAGAATAATACTACATAATGAACAATAATGAGGCAGTTTGCAGCCTCTGAATACAGGGAGGGCTGGGTCACCAACCAGACCTTTGTTCATCGCATACTAAACAGCACGGAGGGAACACGCCACAGGGTTGCTGATGTTGTTACAAGTGCTGCTGCTGGCTGAGTCTGCCCACCCATGTTCCAGGCATTATTTCTCCTCCTCACAGATACGGACGGCATCACCTTCTAGGAAGTGCCCTCAGGTCAGAGATGCCTGTAGTGCCCAAGCACTGCACTGCTGTACAGTTTGACTATAGCCTTAGTAATTCGCAGAGACTGTATATAATAATAAAAAACCCCCAAAACCCTGGCTTTTGAGATCCTAAAAATTAAGAGTGTGAAAATAGTTCACGTTTGATTTGAAGCGATATTTTTCCCGAGTGTTCTGCTGCACATTCTTCCTCTGCCTGTGTGCGACTAACACAGCTCCTGATATCAGTGCTTATCACTGCCAGTGTTGTGTCTCTTCCAGACATGACATTGACAATACATATTTAGAAACTGACAAAGTGAAAGAGAGAGAGATGAGTACAATCATTGAATATATAAAAATAAAGCCCAAAAGAACAGCAAAAAGCACTGAAATCTGCCCAGAGACCTCACCTCAAAATTCAGGGCACACTGAATGCCAGAGCTGAGGGTGAAGAATCCTGAGACAAGCTCGCTTTAAACCACCTGAGCCATCCCAGTTTTCCTGCCAAAGTGTTGCTTCAGTAGTTAAAAGTCCTGCACAGGCTGACTGCCTGAATATTCACACAGCTTCTCTGATGATTTTGCAGCCACATTGATCTTCATGCTGTTACAGCTACATGACTGGCAGTTTGTTTAAAATTTCTGATTGCAAGTTTGTGTCATACAATGGAAAACACAAACTCCTGAAAACATCACCATAAAATGTAATACGAAAGAGAAATCCCAGCAGAACACTGCAGAGCAAGAATGGGAGGCACAGAGAACTGACAAGAGAGGCCCAATGTTGTAGTGCAATAAAAGCCTGGAAAATTTAATCAACACAGAAAAGTAAAATAACCTCCAAAATCCCTTACAGGAGACTGATTAACATAATTAAGTTAAACTCAAAGATTAAGTTAAACTAAGATTGAAATTTCCTGGGTCTGTTTCAGACCTGAAATGGGGCTTATATGCCCCCAAATTCGTCCTTTTTTTCCATCTAAACCACAAGTTTCATGAAAGTTAGGCCCTGCCTACAGAACTTGCCTGACTTACAACCTCAGAGCATCTCGGCTACACCAACGCTGCGACAATACTGGCAAGCACTGAGAATTGATCATAACATATCAAAACTATGAGCTCTACGGGGGGGGAGAAAGTGCAAATAACACAGCTGATAATTTCAGAGCATAATAAAAACACAACACAAAGTCAAAATTCTCTCGGGCAACTTTGCCTATGTAATCCAGCCAAATCTACCAAATTGTAATGGCCTTAAATCATAAATGACTCAAGGCGCAGAAAGAACAGTGTAAACCTTTAAGGAGCTGGAGTAAATTCAATCTGTATTGCATGAAACACCAATGAGAGGAAAGGTGTCTCACTGAAAAGTAATAAGAATAAAAAAGAAGATAAACACTCCGAAGACAAACATGGATGAACCAACTAGAACAGCACGAACTAGAGCAGTAAGCAGGGAAAACCTGCCAAACTAAAAGATACAAGTAGATCAAACCAGCCGTTGCTGAACTATGCTGTAAGGCTATGACTTAAATATTTAACAGTTTTTTATTGACATATTTTTGCCCACATATTTCCTTGCAAATTTCAAAAGCAAAACTTAGCTTACCCTCATCAGTAATGCTCACAGGTGCTGCAGTTTTTTTTTTTTTTTAAAGATGTCTTTTTTTGCTGAAACAAGAAGTCTTTTATAAGAGATAAAAAATACTTACAGTGGTTTCCAAATGGTATCACTCTTCAGGTAAATTACTCCAAGCCTTGGACCTAGTGCAGACGTTCATTGGGGCAGGGAACAGAGAGAGGCTGTGTCTGTACCAGAAAGAACCAAAAGGAAAGGTCAGGGGGAAATAATAATTATTTACTGAGAGCAAGAAAACTTGCTGCAATGCTAACTGGCATTCTGTGCTGTCAGTACAGCTGGCTGCAGCCTGGTAGGGCCAGATTCTTCCCACTTCAATTCCTCCAGCCCTGGCTGCAGACAACAACAGAGTCAGTCCCCAGTTACCCCAGTCTGCCCGTGCAACCTATTCTGGTGAAGTGAGGAGGAGAGGGAGGATTAGCCAGCAAAGCGCTATCAGTAGGATTCATTCTGAGAAGTTGCTCACTCTAATGGCATGAGCACGGAGCAGTGATGGAGAGCTAGCACAAACTTGGCACTCAAGTGCATCTCATCAGAACAACAAGGCTAGTCCTGTTCAGAGCAGCAACAAACACTTCCTCAGGACCGAAAGGCAGGAAAAGGAAGGCAAAATCCTCCTTGGCTTCTTTTGCTGTCTTTATATCGCAAAAATGATGGCTCGTATCAAAGCAGAAACCCCACTTATCTCCCATCAGCCACCGGGTCTACTGCAGTGAGACCAGTGAAATAACTTATTGTCAGCCTTGCAGGAAAGATTCAGCTCGGCAGCAGTTTTATGTCTGAAATCTCCTGAGCTAAAGAGGGAGTTGGACTCAATGGACTAATACAGAAAGGGATCCAAAGAAAAACCTCAGCTCCAGTATTTATTAGAGGGTGATTTCACCACCCAGACCTAAGTTTTTGGGAGTATTTACATTTTTAGGGGACTTGAATCCCTCTCTAGACTAACAGAACTCCTCCTTTGCTAACTTCTTATGATCTTTGGGTGGCTCGTTGTGGATGTTGGAAGTATGTCTGAAGTTAACATCCAGGGACAGAATTAAATCCTGCTCACTTCACTTATGCAAAGAACTCCTGGGACATCAGCATATTCAGTCCTACCCACAGTGAAGCCAATGGTGCTATTTCCATGAATAAATGATTTTGCCTACTCTGATCAGACAAGAAAAGCAAATATTTGCTTTATCAAAGAAATCAAGAAGGTGAACAAAAAAATGATAAGAGATGTAATTGTTATTTCACAGGTAGTTAATGTCACTGTGCAAGTTGGAATTTATGTCTGTAAATGCAACACAATAAAAAAACCCCACTGTTCGTGCAGCAGGAACACTGGAATGAATGCCAGCAGACACAATGAAGGATTTTAGATGACACTGTAATAATGTACTTCACAAAATATACATTCGGCTTTATGTTCAATTTATACATTTTGTAATGATGGCATTTATTGGTGACTGGGATATATGCTACATATTGATTTCAACAGGCTACATGAAATCTGGCAGCTACACTTCATAGGGGCTCAAGCAAACGTTTTCTTTGATTCCAGTTTTTGTAGGTTCTCCCCTCTTGAAGTCTGCTTTGAATTGCAGATTGAGTAAATTTAAACACAAAAAAATAATCCTCAACTCAGCCTGAACCTCTGAGTTTCACCAGGGCTTGGAAGAAGAACCATATACCAGCATCAGGTTAGCTCAAAAGAATTACATAAAACAGTGACACCTTTGACCATTACCAAGGGCTGAATTTCAAAGGTGCAATAATGCCCAAGGATTCTGTAGATTTAAGTCTTTGCTAACACTCAGCATGGCTTACTTTCAAGCTCTCCTTCCCACTTCCATATGCGCCCCACCTGTTCTGTTAATGCTGACCTTGCTTCTTATACCCACTTTGAACACATCAATCTGCCTTTTATCTGGCTATTGCTCATCTTTTTGAGGCATAAATCTTGTGTGCCTTAAAGAGTGCCCAGTACTTCAGTTACCACGCATTTCTAACTTGTACTAGAAGCATAAAAATCACAGGATTAGGTCTTTAGTCTTTACTTCGGCAGAACTCCTGCTCGCTTCACTCCTAGTTTCACACAAGAGAAGCCTAAGAACTGAATGTACTAATCCTGCATATTTTGTCACCTCTCTTTTTGTGTCATTATTGCTCTTCCAATCTCTGGGATCCCAATCCAAGTGGCTCTCTAATATAGCACTGCCTAGCACTCAATCTGGCTTCACATCAAGGGTCAGGCAGACAAGTTGTTAGAGATGGGCTGTTCAAAGTCTTCTACAAAATCTGGGCACTAAAATCTCTGTGAAAGGCAACATTTAAAAATATCTTCATTTTTCTCCATCGTTTTTGCTATGGCCTGGGAAGGTACATCTCTTTTCCTCCAGTCTGATAAGCACAAAGCACTGAGATCATCAGCAGTTTATAGGTACATTTTAAGTACACAAAATCAGCAAAGCTGATGGTGCTTCAGAAGACATGGGGAGTGCAATAGAGAAGGAAACACCCCCAAATTTTCATTAAAGTCTTAATCTAGCTAGGGAAAAATTAGAGGAAAAGGATTTTTGACCATGAGAAGATTGCGCAGAAAGAGGGGCAAGCAGGACAAGGGAGGAATGGAATGTGTGACTTTGGGTTAAGTCACTTCTCCCCTCGCTACCTGGGCTCCTCTATCCAGGAAATGAAAGCATTAACATTTCTGCTCCATGAGGTACTGTGTGCTTAATTAAGATTTTGGAGGATAAGTTTTCTGCATGAATGCATTCCAGAAATGCAGACTCTTATTACTTAAATATTTCCACTAATGATAGTAACTTGGGCATTTTATATACGCTCACTTTTATTCCACCTTGCTCTTCCCAAGCTTTATCTGGTAATTTAGAGGGTGTAAGAAACATTAATCGTATTACTGTTTTTATTAAGGAAGGTCCATTTTATGATAGCAGTGATGTACTACAGATTGTGATTTAAGATGTACACTTTAGGTCAATTCTATACTGGCTTCAGTGGAGTTGCAGTGGGCATGAAGTCAGGAGAAAATGTGGTACTTTACATAATAATGCTGATGATTAATGGGCTCCTGGACCATAACTCCATATTCTGAGGCACGGATCCTCCTTCTCCTCCCTCCTGAAATTTGTGTCTTGACCCTTTCATCTCTTGTTAGCTACCTTTCCAGAGCTGTTCATTAATCAGCACCATTGATCTGATGTGGTCTGTCATATCATATTACTTAAAACACACATAAGCAAGCATTGGCCTGACTCTGCTCTTTACATAACACACCATCACAATATTTCCTTTACAGATGACTTAAATATTATAAACATCAATTTCCTGCTGATGCTTGGTCCTGAAATTTGCTTTTTCTAGGTTGGTTCCCCACAGGACATTTCTATCTCTCCCCCTGGCTGTACTTCTTTCTCCTCAGAGACACCATCAAACACCTTCAGTATTCCCTGTTTGTTAGGGGCACTCTTACGTCTGACCTGCAAGAGACAACCAGCAGGATAGCTCTTTCTCTTTGCTTGAGACCTGGTACCACAGTCTTCTGTTACTTTCTTTTAGTGAGTACTGATCAAGGGGACTCAATTTTTTAGTTAATTGCTATTTATTTTATCCCCGCAATACTCTTTCCCTGATATCTTCCGAAGCCTGCTTCCTTCTGCCTTTCGTGTGATCCCTAGTAATGAAAAAATTAAAAGATGAGCTTCTTGTGAGCTTATTTCTGATTATTCTCATTTGCTGTGCTGGCACAGTGCTGTCTATCATGAGGCAATGGAACATAAGAACTTGCTAGTGCCACAGAAGTTAGCATGTCTGCTCTTAATCCACGTATTGTACAGGTCTCTTGAGTAAGGTGGGGTCAGTTTTAATTGACGCTTTCACAATCATGATATATTTTCAGACTGAGCTGTCTAGGCTAAATGCAATCCTTTTTTGTTCACTTTTTCTCTCCAGGAGTAGCATTTTGGGTGAAATCCTTAAAGGAGCAACAGGAAGGACAAGACGAGAACAGCCGCATTAGCCATCAACAAATGTGATTCAAGAGCCAACTTGCTGCATGAAGGGCATTATTCCAGAGGTATTTAACTGTTTCTTTTACAAAAAAAGGTACATCCTCTGACTAGGGCAGACTGACTGCGGCATTATGAGGCTGTTGGCTACCTATAGGTAGATATCCAACTACAGTGTTTTAAACAGAGATCAAGGTGGACTGTGATATAAAAAACACCTTTCCAACAGAGGCCTTGTGCCATAGAAAACATAAAAATTTAGCAGCACAGGACATGCTGTCAGAAGGCCATAGCATGAATTTTTCACAATAGTCAGGTCTTCATCTAGGAGAGGAAGCTGCTCATTTCTGTATTCTACTGGGAACACTGTATGTCCACTATCAGTAATTGGGCCTGAAATTCAGAAATTAATTTGTTAATGGATTAGACATTTGCAGAAAGACTGTTTAAAGAGGCTGGGCTGCTCTAGCCTGGTAAAGGCCAATTTCCCACAAGGACATCTTTGCAAAAGTACTAGAGAAAAAATCTCTCCCTGAAGTCCCCAGAGTACTTACTGAAATCTGGAAGAGCAATGTAGTTTGTTTGTCTCACAAACCCTCTATTACTTGTCTGTATCTGTTTCTTTTTCCCTTCATTCACTGTCTTTTATCTGATACTATAGAATTTCACTTCCCTTAAGCTCCAATTCTTTCCTTAAGTTTGATTTTGGCACTTGGAATAGGCATTTTCTAGGTCTCACTTTTGTCTGTTGATTCTTCTGATACTTCTTTCTATTTGCAAGCGGTATTCTCAATGCAACAGCTAACCATACCTAAGAGCTAAGGTCCAAAAGGATAACTCTTCTCCTACTGGTTTTCCTTTCCACTCCCCCATGCCAAATGGCCCCTCCTGCCTGGCCAGTGGTACGAGGCCTCAACCCTGAACTTCTGGAAAAGTTCTCTCATATTTAAGATATAAATTGAGGTGCTGCCTATTTTCCGTTAATGAAGATCTCATCATGCTTAGCGTGTTGGGTTTATAAACCCCACACTTGCAGAGAAACATGTTAGACAGTGCCCAAGCAGAGCGTAGGTTGCTCTCCTGGCTGCACCTTGCTGTGCGCAGAGCGGGGTAAAGCAATGTTAGGCAATGTCAAGCATCTGTTCGGACTTTGAACACCTGATTTGAAATGGTGAAGGTAACTGGTACCTGCAAGAGGCAACTAAATGTCAGTAGTTGGTAGGCTTAATCAGAGCAGACACAGATCACCAAAAGCCCTGATGTAACATTCAGCCAGACATTCAAATGAATATAAAAATTTATGATGTCAGACTGAACCGTGACAGTGTGTCAGCCCATGAGTTATCTTTTCACAAGTGGTAAAGAGAAGAAACAGTATTGTACAAATAGATAGATGTATACATGTATGGTAACCATATATATATATATGTATGTCTGTATAGTTATATATACAATTATTATTTTAAAATTATCCTATTCTGGCAAGATATTGCTGGGTATAACAACACAGAATTCTCTATATTCCTACTATGAAGCCTTCACAATCATATCTGAATGTTGAATAAAACCACATACTTTTCAAAGCAATTCATTAAAAGTGGTATTCTGGTTTTGGCTGGGATAGAGTTAACTCTCTTCCTAGTAGCTGGTATAGTGCTGTGTTTTGGATTTAGCATGAGAGTAATGTTGATAACACACGGATGTTTTAGTTGTTGCTAAGTAGTGCTTACACTAAGTCAAGGACTTTTCAGCTTCTCATGCTCTACTGACTGAGGAGGCTGGAGATGCACAAGACACTGGGAGGGGGCACAGCTGGGACAGCTGACCCAAACTGGCCAAAGGGCTATTCCATACCATATGAGGTCATGCCCAGTATAGAAACTAGGGGAAAGCTGGCTGGGGGGCTGCTGCTCAGGAACTGGCTGGGCATCGGTTGGCGGGTGGTGAGCAACCGCATTGTGCGTCACTTGCTTTGTTTATTCTTTTATCATTATTCTTATTTTCCCTTCCTTTTCTGTCCTATTCAACTGTCTTTATCTCAACCCAGAATCTTGCTCACCCCCCCAATTCTCTCTCCCATCCCACTGCGGGGGGCGGAGTAAGCAAAGGGCTGTGTGGTGTTTAGCTGCCTGCCCGCTTAAACCACAACAGTCCTTTTGGTGCCCAACATGGGGCCCGATGGGTTGAGATAACAACAAATCTGACCAGAGCGCCTTAGAACAGATTTGTTATAAACATTCATTATATTAGTTTGATAGTTGCTGGTCACAATGTTGATTAATTTGCTCTCAGAGTTGTGTTACGTAACACCTTACTTCCAGTATACGTTCCCTGTTGTGCTGTTTACCACCTCTGGGGGCTGGGTCAAGGTTATAATTTTGCTGTACTTTG
The DNA here is from genome assembly GCF_047370975.1 of Nipponia nippon. NCBI lineage: Eukaryota > Metazoa > Chordata > Aves > Pelecaniformes > Threskiornithidae > Nipponia > Nipponia nippon. The sequence continues at coordinate 6,687,184 of NW_028262336.1, read as the reverse complement.
TAACACTGGCTTATGATACAATAAAATGGCTGGTCATGAGACTAATCTGGTATTTGTACTCAGCACTGCCTTCATCTCTGTACTTCAGGCGCTATCGCTCGGACACTATTAATAATTACACTTTTTAGCTTTTCTCCTCAGAGAGCCAATTTACGGGGGAGACACCTTCCTTCCCCTTCCCTTCTCCTCCAGGCTAGTTACAATAGCTCTTGAGAATTTTGAATATCTTTGGGATGTTCACGGCATGTTCCTGTTGCTCCTACTCCTGAATGTGTTTCAGGTCTTGTTTAAAGTTAAACAACTATTTAAGTATACCATCCAGAGATCTAGCCCAAGGCTGGATAGTTATGTGTGGCAGGGTGTGTGGGATAGTATGGGCAAGTATCTAGGACAGTAGGCACCTCGTTTTGGAACTTCACCCCTGAACAAGTGCAGAATGCTGAAAAACTAGTAAAATACTTGGAAAAAGTATGCTGTCACCCTGGCAATTCCAGACTGACACAAATCACTGCAATGTGCTGGGGCCTGGCCCATGCCTACTGAGCCCTGTTCAACACTATTCAGTACCCGCAAGGGGAAGAGAAGGTCTCTGGATCTGATGACAAGGCGACAGGCACTGTGGCTGCTCCAACCCCAGTGGCAGGTGCTGTGGCTACTCCAGCCCCGGTGACAGGCACTGCAGCTGAACCAGAGAACCAACCCATGCCAGTATCAGTCACCCCTATACACAAGAAGAAATCTTGGAAGCGAAAGTCAGCTTGTTTAGTAAGGGATGATGAAAAAGCAGGGCCATCACGAGAAGAGGAAGAAGAACTCATAAATGAGACAATAATCCCCTGATCCCTATTCCTGAGTGAGATGTGAGATATGCAAAAAGATTTCAGCTGTCATCCAGGCGAGCACATTGTCACCTGGCTGCTCCAATGGTGGGATAATGGGACCAGTGGCCTGGAATTAGAGGGTAGGGAAGCCAAGCAGTTGGGATCGCTTTCTAGGGAAGGAGACATTGACAAAGTGACTGGAAAAGGGCCCTCAGCCTCTGGAGGCAACTCCTGTCAGGCTTGAAGGAAGATGTTATATGTCACCCAGGCAAGTGGACCACCATGGAGAGAGGTATCCAGTACCCGAGGGAATTAGCTGTGCTGGAGATGATTTATAGTGACCGGGGCAATGAGCAGTTATCCAAAGATCCAGATGAAGTCTAGTGCATACGATTCATGTGGCAGAAGTTTGTACGGAGCACACCAGCATTGTACGCCAACTCATTGGCAGTACTGACCTGGAAAGATGGAGAGGAACCAATGGTGGATGAATTGGTTGGCCAACTCCATCAATACGAAGAAAATATTTCTTCCTCCCTCATCTTGGCTGTGGAGAAACTATCCCAGGAGTTCCAGCAACTCAAAGAGGATAGATTCTACTTCCTACCTGTACGGACCAGTATCTCAGCTATTAGGAGCAAGCATTCCTCTGCTCAAGAGAGAGGATATAGTGGGTACACACCACGGGCCACCCTGTGGTTTTACCTGCATGACCACGGAGAGGACATGAGGAAGTGGGATGGAAAATCTACCTCAATCCTAGAGGCACAGGTATGTGAGTTGCAAGGAAAAACAGTCACAAAAGGGGGTTCTTCCAGGAAAATTGCTGCTCCAGATTCCAGTGGGCCATTCCCCAGGCAGAGTAGAAGGGCTGATCTCACTTCTGATCTTTATACAGGGACTTCTGACTCGTATTTACAAAGAGTGAGTAATGAATACTATGGCCAGGACTAGAGGGGCCCTGCCTCCAGCCAGGTGGAGGAAAGGGACAACCAGGTTTTACTGGACTGTGTGGACTCGATGGCCTGGCACATCAGACCCGCAGGAGTATAAGGCTCTAGTGGACACCGGTGCACGGTGTACGCTAATGCCATCAAGCTATAAAGGGGCAGAACCCATCTGTATTTCTGGAGTGACAGGGGGATCCCAACAGCTGACTGTACTGGAGGCTGAAGTGAGCCTAACTGGGAATGAGTGGCAAAAGCAGCCCATTGTGACTGGCCCTGAGGCTCTGTCCATCCTTGGCACAGACTACCTCAGGAGAGGCTATTTCAAGGACCCAAAAGGCTACCACAGTGGGCTTTTGGTATAGCTGCCTTGGAGATGGAGGAAATTAAACAGCTGTCCACCTTGCCTGGTCTCTCAAAGGACCCCTCTGTCGTGGGGTTGCTGAGGGTCAAAGAACAACAGGTGCCGATTGCCACCACAACAGTGCACCCGCAGCAATATCACACCAACCGAGACTCCCCGATTCCCATCCATAAGCGGATTTGTCGAGGAGTGATCAACAAGACTTGCTCATGCTTTAACAGTCCCATATGGCCAGTGCGAAAGTCTAATGGAGAGTGGAGACTAACAGTAGACTATCGTGGCCTGAACGAAGTCACGCTGTCACTGAGCACTGCCGTGCCAGACATGCTAGAACTTCAGTACGAACTAGAGTCAAAGGCAGCCAAGTGGTATGCCACCATCGATATCACTAATGCTTTTTCCTCAGTCCCTGTGGCAGCAGAGTGCAGGCCACAGTTTGCTTCCACTTGGAGGGGCATCCAGTACAGCTGGAGTCAACTGTCCCAGAGGTGGAAACACAGCCCCACCATTTGCCATGGACTGATCCAGACTGCACTGGAACAGGGTGAAGCTCCGGAACACCTGCAATACGTTGATGACGTCGCCGTATGGGGCAACACAGCAGAAGAGGTTTTTGAGAAAGGGAAGCAAATAGTCCAAATCCTTCTGGAGGCTGGCTTTGCCATAAACCAAAGTATGGTTGAGGGACCTGCACAGGAGATCCAGTTTTTAGGAATAAAATGGCAAGATGGACATTGTCAGATCCCAATGGATGCGATCAACAAAATAACAGCCATGTCCCCACCAACTAGCAAAAAGGAAACACAACCTTTCTGGGGCATTGTGGGTTTTTGGAGAACGCATATTCCAAATTACAGTCTGATCGTAAGCCCTCTCTATCAAGTGACCTGGAAGAAGAACGATTTCAAATGGGGCCCTGAGCAACGACAAGCCTTTGAACAAATTAAACAGGAGATAGTTCTTGCTGTAGCCCTTGGACCAGTCTGGGCAAGACAAGATGTAAAAAATGTGCTCTACACCGCAGCTGGGGAGAATGGCCCTACCTGGAGCCTCTGGCAGAAAGCACCAGGGGAGACGCGAGGTCGACCCCCAGGGTTTTGGAGTTGGGGATACAGAACATCCCAGGCCTACTATACTCCAACCGAAAAAGAGATATTGGCAGCATATGAAGGAGTTTGAGCTGCTTTGGAAGTGGTTGGTACAGAAGCACAGCTCCTTCTGGCACCCTGACTGCCGGTGCTGGGCTGGATGTTCAAAGGAAGGGTCCCCTCCGCACATCATGCAACCAATGCTATGTGGACTAAGTGGGTCACACAACGGGCTCGAATAGGAAGCCCCAGTCACCCAGGAATCTTGGAGGTGATCATGGACTGGCCAGAAGGCAAAGATTTCGGAATATCGCCAGAGGAGGAGGTGATGCATGCTGAAGAGGCCCCACTCTATAATAAACTCCCAGAAAGTGAGAAGCAATATGCCCTGTTCACTGATGGGTCCTCTCATCTTGTGGGGAAGCATCAGAGGTGGAAGGCTGCTGTATGGAGTCCTATACAACAAGTCGCAGAAACCGCTGAAGGAGAAGGTGAATTGAGTCAGTTTGCAGAGGTGAAAGCCATCCAGCTGGCTTTGGATATTGCTGAACAAGAAAAATGGCCAGTACTTTATCTCTATACTGACTCATGGATGGTGGCAAATGCCCTGTGGGTGTGGCTGCAGCAATGGAAACAGAGCAACTGGCAATGCAGAGGCAAACCCATCTGGGCTGCTGCATTGTGGCAAGATATTGCTGCCTGGGTAGAAAATCTCAGTGTAAAAGTACATCACGTAGATGCTCACGTACCCGGGAGTCGGGCAACTGAGGAACATCAAAACGAGCAGGTGGATCAGGCTGCTAAGGTGGAAGTGGTGCGGGTGGATCTGGACTGTCCACATAAGGGTGAATTATTTCTAGCTTGGTGGGCCCATGACACCTCAGGCCATCAAGGAAGAGATGCAACATATAGATGGGCTCGTGATTGAGGGGTGGACTTGACCATGGACACTATTGCACAGGTTATCCATGAACGTGAAACATGTGCTGCAATCAAACAGGCCAAGTGGTTAAAGCCTCTGTGGCATGGAGGACGATGGCTGAAATACAAATATGGGAAGGCCTGGCAGATTGATTATATCACACTCCCACAAACCACCAAGACCAGCACTGTGTACTTACAATGGTGGAAGCAACCACCGGATAGCTGGAAACACATTCCGCGCCCCATGCCACTGCCTGGAACGCTATCCTGGGCCTTGAAAAGCAAGTCTTATGGTGACATGGCACCCCAGAAAGAATTGAGTCAGATGATAGGACTCACTTCCGAAACAACCTCAGAGACACCCAGGCCAAAGGGCATGGCACTGAGTGGGTGTATCACATCCCCTATCATGCACCAGCCTCCGGGAAAATCGAACGATACAATGGACAGTTAAAGACTACACTGAGAGCAATGGGTGCTGGGACGTTCAAACATTGGGATACACATTTAGCAAAAGCCACTTGGTTAGTCAACACTAGGGGATCTGCCAATCGAGCTGGCCTTGCCCAGTCAGAACTTTTACATACTGTAGAGGCGGATAAAGTCCCTGTAGTGCACATAAAAAATATGCTGGGGAAGACAGCCTGAGTTATTCCTGCCTCGGGCAAAGGCAAACCCATTCATGGGACTGCTTTTGCTCAAGGACCTGGGTGCACTTGGTGGGTGATGCGGGAGGATGGGGAAGTCTGATGTGTACCTCAAGGGGATTTGATTTTAGGTGAGAATAGCCAAGGAACTGAATTGTATGATGATAATTGCTATATAACATCGTATATCATCACTTCTATGGTGGCTATATGCCATATCAATGGTATTACAGTACGAATCACCTAGATTAATGAAGAACGAACTTTGATGAAAACCGAGCAAAGCGCAGTGATAATGGAACCAGATCTGGGTTCAGCATGCAACAATCCAACACCATGCACCATCTCTCCTGCCCTGAAGGACTGTTGTGACAGGTGGAGCCCAAAGCCATGGACTAAATAAACACAACGAATATTTTATAGGGAATGATATCAGTGTGTATATATATCAAAAGACCGGAAGAGTGGTGGTGATTAATTTGAATGTATTGGAAAGTGTGGGACCTGGGCACGACGAAGATGGTATAGAATAAGGGGTGAATACTGTCCTGGTTTTGGCTGGGATAGAGTTAACTCTCTTCCTAGTAGCTGGTATAGTGCTGTGTTTTGGATTTAGCATGAGAGTAATGTTGATAACACACGGATGTTTTAGTTGTTGCTAAGTAGTGCTTACACTAAGTCAAGGACTTTTCAGCTTCTCGTGCTCTACTGAGTGAGAAGGCTGGAGATGCACAAGATGCTGGGAGGGGGCACAGCTGGGACAGCTGACCCAAACTGGCCAAAGGGCTATTCCATACCATATGAGGTCATGCCCAGTATAGAAACTAGGGGAAAGCTGGCTGGGGGGCTGCTGCTTGGGAACTGGCTGGGCATCGGTTGGCGGGTGGTGAGCATTGTGCATCACTTGCCTTGCATATTCTTTTATCATTATTTTTTCCCTTCCTTTTCTGTCCTATTAAACTGCCTTTATTTCAACCCACAAATCTTACTCACCCCCACCCTGATTCTCTCCCCCATCCCGCTGGGTGGGGGGAGTGAGTGAAGGGCTGTGTGGTGTTTACCTGCCTGCCCGGTTAAATCACGACAGTGGGGTGTGACTGAGGCAAATATATAAAGTCATGATTTTATTGATGCTGATGTCAAATATGGGGTAAATCTTCTGTGCTCAGTGAAACTGCACCTACATAAGCTTTGCAGGGAACAGACTGATTTGTGGGTAGTGCTTATATACTGCTAGCGTTGTTGAGTCTTGAGTGCTAGTTTTCTACAGATACTTAGTATTAATAGAAGCAGTTTGAGAGTATAAACAGCCTCAGGCATTCATGTGCTGACACCGTAGGTTACAAGCCATCAGCATTATGGTATGAAACTCAAAAGGTTGGTGGGAGGGGAACAAGGTAAGAGGTTAAGGTTTTGAAGCCATGAACACTGAAGATGGCCAGCGCAATCAGAGTATTGCCTTGTTACCAAGAAGGTGGCACTTGGACAACATGACACTGCCTTGCTACCTTAAGCAAGGTTCTCACAAAAGCAAAGGTATAGTTGTGCCGCAATTACTACCAGTGTTTCTGCAACTGAAATATGAGTTGCCATCACTGCAATCACCAGAGATGAAGAAAATGTGTAGAAATTAAATTGTTACAGTAATATATCCGCCTAAGCTACTGCTTTGGCTAGATGAGCCAGATTAGCTCATGACAGATGAGCTTCATGAACATTTCATTGCCAAGGAACCCTGTCAAAATATTGGTGATTTCTCCGAATCTGTTCAACATCATGGAGATGTCAAACGAAATCTGAAAGGACATTATTTTTCAGGAAGAACAAAAACAATGAAAGCATACGAAGAGAATGAGCTGAGTTTTTTCCTCCTCCCCTACACATTGCTTTGGTTTCATTGAATGCTGTCCTTGCAAATACTTTGGCATAAACCCCGAAACCCTTAGTCCCATAGATGTTGGTGAATTGAAGAAAGTACTGAATGTCCTCAGACAACAGATCTCCATGTTTCAGCAACCAGGTTTGCAAACTGATAACGTATTTTTACCTAGGTGCAGGGACTGTGTAATCTCAACACATAACACAATTTATTGAGGATTTACACTGTTGGCACTGGTTCTGCCATATACCCCTGCCTCCTGGTCACAACGGTACAGCGCTTGATGCATCAATGTCTGGCCGCCAAATTTGTCTGCTTGAAAGCTGATCTCAGTCACAAGTCTGAGATCAGTCTGAATCTAAATACTGATCAGTCTGAGTCTAAATACTATTTAGATTAATTTAAAGTACAATTCCATGGAGGACAATGGAATACCACCAGCTATAAATTTCAGTGGATTTGATCCATTTGTCACAGAACCATCCCCCTCAAGGTAAACTAGGAAATGAAACCTTCATTCATGTGTCTGGGTTTCTTAAGTATCAAGAGCCAGGTTATCAAATAGATAAACAGAAAAACTGAACACCCTCCTGAAAAAAAACCTTAGCATCATCTTGATCAAATTCTTCCCTCTCACTGAGCTTTTATTATATGACCTGTTTTATAAGAACAGGAAGAAACTTGCAGGATTTTTACCTGCCTTTACTAGAGGAAGATTTATATTAAAAATCATGTTTGTATGCATTCTGAGGGGCAAGGTCTGAGACAAGGAATCTTTTCCTTAAGTTTTAAGACTCGTAACGCCACTGCCTGAATGCTGAGCTAAACAATGACAGTCATTCCTGATGACAGTCAGGAAAAACACTCAGATGATTTTGAATATTTTTGTTTTGTTTTGGATGACCATCTTCTGTCTCTGAAGATTTCCCTTGCAAGTCAATCATTAAAGAGTCAGTAACCAACACAGTGAAAAGACTAGGTAAAAAGCACCATGAACATGTTTTCCCATACCGTTCTTCCCGTGTGCTTGCTGCCTCTGGCCTCAAACTGTACAAATGAAAGCTTGTTTGATTTATGTCAAAAACTATATATAAAATATCACACAGGATCCACAGAGAAACAGAGTCACTCTGGGCTTTGGTTTCATTATCCACTGTGGAATAACTGACTACAGTCTTGGAGTACGTAGAACTGATCAAAGCGTTCTCTTCCTCACAAGCAAAAAGAAACCCACTGTAGATTTCCTGTTTCATGCTTCAGTGCCAAAACACAATGAAAAAAGTTCTAGATGAGCATGTGAATTATTCTAAAACATTGTTCAATCAACTCTGATGGTTATGCACATTTGTGAAACTCATCATTTGAAATGTCAAGTCACTGACAGCAACGTGTCCTGAGGTGTGATGTATATTTGTGATAATTATTTGCTTTATAAAGTTATGTATCGTCTGCATCAAAACAAGATTTTTCTTAAGTGTGCCTAAAATGTGGCGATGTCAGTGCCGGCTGAGTTATTCAGATCTGGGTTTTAAATACCCTGTGCCAGGAAAGCACAGAGTCAGGATATGACTACAATGCCATTTTTAAGGCACTCTGAGTTATTTTTCACTTTTCTCCTAAAACTGTATGCAGTGTGGCTGATGGAGGATGATTACTAACATTAATAGTAGCTGAAGTGATTTCTACTTTGTACAGTATATACAGCATGATGCACTAAGGAAAATAACATAGCAATAATTGTTGTTATTCTTACTCCATTATTACCAAATGATAAACTCCTGGCATTTATTGGAATTCAGTATTCAGCTCTCTTCTGTGGCTCTTAGAGGCTATTTCTCTGGTCATTTCAAAACTTTCTTGAATGAAACTGAAGGCAGTTGGCTCTGCTGTTGGGTAAGTTCTGCTAACGTAGGAGGGCTGTCTCCTGAGTGCTAAAAAGACCATTTCCAAATCTTCAGCATCTTCTTCCTTGACAGCAGAAGTTACTACGCAGAATGGTTTAGATTATGCTGAAATGAAATTTTACAGGAGATCCACAGTCTTCCAAAAGGAGACATGGTAGGGAATGGCAGTGACTTGAGGGGACCCGATAGCAACTTCCCCACCTTTTATTTCTGGAAGGTGACACTCTGTAAATAAGCACCCCACTGGTGTTCGCTTTGGTATTCTCAACATAACCCTTTTCCCAATCAGGAAAGAAATTCTGCGAGGAGGAGACTGGATCTTTGACTGTAGACAATCTGGCAGCTACCTTACTCCTCCTATCTCCCAACAGAAATCGTTATAAGAAAATGGCCCAGATGAACGAAATTATGAAGGCACTTGCAGATATTCTGATCTCTGCCACGACCGGCAAGAAGTACCATAGGAGATGGATCAGGAATCTTAGCTGTAGGGGAGCTCAGAGCTATTCTAGTTCAATCAGATTTCACAATTTGCTCTAATGAAGAGTGCTGGCAGAAGTTCAAAGCTACTCCAGGTCTCGACTCTCCCTCCACATTACTATAAAAATGACTGTAGAAGTGTTAACTGCAGAGGAGCCAAAAGTTGTTTTGGTTCCAGCCTTTCCCAGCAGGAGTAACTGAGAAAATAGAGTAGGAGTGCTAGTTCTGCTCACAGCTCTCTCAGCCTCCTGCAGAACACCAGAGACATTGCCGGGAACACAGCAAAGTGTGCCCAGTGCCGTCCCCCCCTCGCAGCTCCTGCAGTCTCAGCCGCTCTCTGCAAACGCCACCGATACAGATGCACCGGCTCAGTAACTCCAGAAGTCTTCAGAATTAGCATTAACCTCTGCTGCTGATAACCCGACGGCTGTTTGAGAGGCAGAAGGTATCAGGAGGATGGCTGTGTTCAGCCAGCATTGATTTCTTCAGCCTTTTGTCTGTGTCTGCTTTCTGTCTCGTTTGGAGGTGGTTACTGTTACTACAAGTAGCATGAATCATGTCTCTGTTAAAAAACAGAGCTTCAATTGTCTTACATAACCCCTGGTAACTGCATGGCTAATAATAGCAAGCCATTTCCAGGTAGGGAATCTGTCTGAGTCCCAGACCCAGACACATGCACACGCGCACACACACATATATTCATATTACTTTTTACACCTCACTTTTGGGAAGGAGTGAGCTTTTAACATGCAACACGACAGTTCTGAGCTGCAGGACCTGGCAACTATTTTTTTAAAATGCTGTTTTTCACTTACTGCCTTGAGAAGCCACTCCAGTACATGCAATTTGCTTCACAGCCCAAGCAGCAAGAGAGAACGAAAAGAAAACCCGACAGCACTGTGGTTTTGAGAGAGCACTGAACAGCAAAGGCCATGGTTGGATCCTGATCTGAAAGCTTTACTCTTTCTAGATGTGAACTCTCCTGTCTCTTAGAGAAGGCCTACATTTTGATAAAGTTGGTACTTCTCATAGTTTTGACAAACCCATATTTTTTCCACCCCTGTTTCCTTCTTGGAAAAGTAAAGGACAATATGCAACTCCCTCATTACTGCAAGGCTAATAGATAATGCTGCAAATCAATAATGATGTCTTCAAATGAAACTTCTTTATAAATTGAAAATATTATTCATATTGTAACCCACGAATGGTCCACAGAAAGAAGGATTTCCTAAAGATTACTGTGGTGTCACAAAAATTCTGAACTTTCATTCAGTAGGAGGTCAAGGAAGAAATTCTCACCGGTAACATTGCTGCTGTTCTGTGAGACACTGAACTGCCTGCTCTCTTGCCAAATGAGACAAAATTTTGCTGCAGAGAAACACACTATCAGGTCCATCAACTTTAGTATCCTGGTTCTGGTTAATAACAAACACAAGACTCTTCAAAGGGAGAGAATCATAGAATATCTCAAGTTGGAAGGGACCCATAAGGATCACCAAGTTCAACTCCCTGCTCCTTGCACGACTACCTAAAACTGAATCACATAACTAAGAGCATCATCCAGACGCTCCTTGAGCTCTGACAGGCTTGGCGCCGTGACCACTTCCCTGGGGAGCCTGTTCACAAACGGAGTGGTTCTAGACTGTTTCACAAGGTTTTCCAGAGAAACCAGTTCCTTCTGACCTCCCTTACCATCAATCAGCATAACTGGGCATCTAAGCTTGGATTACATGGTATTATCGACATAAGAGCCAGACTTCAGCCATTCCAAGCTTCTGTGTTCTTTTGGTTTAAGAGATGGATTGGAGCCAGGAATTTGGAAAGTCAATTTGACTTCTGGATTTGTTCAGCTTTGAGAGTTCCGTTTAGGTTCATCTTTTCACATTGTGGGAATGTAATAAACAGTTAAAAACTTAACTGATGACATAATAAAAAATGTTCTCCTTCAGCTTTTATTTCTAAACCTATTATCTTTCTCAGCTCAGATAATCTTTCCTGAAAGTTTGTTGGAAGTACTTGAAAACAATAAAGCTTAGTGGATCAGATGTCAGACTCTGGTTCTATGCCTACTTCTGACCAAGGTGGACCATATAACCAGGCAATATCTTTGGAGGAATCGTTACTTGCTTGTTTCTCAGGATCTATGGACAATAACTGACAATTTGGTATTGTTATTATGGGATCAAGTGTCTTCCTTATTTATGAGTCCCTGGACCCACAAATAACCTTACAGTAAAGTCAGAACCAAACTAAACCTAAATTGGGTTTGAACTCACAAACTGACTGGTCTGGCCACCAATTGCAGACCGGCTTTCATGGATGCCCTCCCACTAAGTTAGTTTGTAATACTGATGTGATCTCAGACAGATTTCTGTGGGTGCAACAGGGAAAAAACTGGACTGGTACTTTTATTTCTAATTAAATAAAAGCCCATGGTTCAGCAGCAATAAGCCTACTGTGAAAAGTCCAAAGACCTAAGCAAGAGAAAAAAACAAATCAAACAAGAAACCTGCTGAGTTGTAAACTGTGGTTTATCAGCATCATGCAGTCATGAGCTGGCTGTTACTGCCCTAGGGTAAGAAGTTCTTACCTTTTCTGTAGGAAGTCAAATTAATTTGCCTTCACTGTCTAGTAATCCCCTTGTCAAGCAGTAAGAAATTCAGATACTGGCCACTCTGTGTTACAATGTACTATTTAGAAAGTTGAAAGAGAGAAACGAATGGAAACCATAGATTATGTCAGTTGCTGAACTTACAACATTCCTGATAGAAAAACAGTATTAATATTTTAATTGCTGATCATAACACTATGTCCTAGATTCTGGCTAAGCATCTGAGAACACGATGGATCTTGTGCATTCAGGTTAGTTTTATTAGGACTGAAACTCCTGCAGGAAACACTTACACTGGTGGCCCAGTAAAGGGTTAAACAAAAGTTGGACTCAAGTTTACAGAGCCATCTGAACTGGCTTCAAGTAGACATGAAACATCTATGCACCTGGAAAATGGAGCTTGCAATTGACTGTTCTGTACCATCTGCTCTCAAGAACATTTTCTGCTTGGGAGTTGCATAAGCAATGAAAAAAAGCACACAAACAACTTCCTGTACCATGTTTTTGGTCACTTGTAATGACGCATTACAAAGCAAACCAGCTAAATATGCACAACTGTGCCTCACTCCAGATGACAACATGTATTATGGAAGAGCAACGCCTGACAGAAAGACACGTCTTTTAAGATATCACGACACAAAGAGCACCCAAGGGGAAATATTCACTACATGTGAGAGTTGGGGGCAAGTGCCAGGGAGATTTTTGCCTCCATATCGAAAAGCCAAGTGCAGTTCAGAAGACAGAAAAATCAAAAAAAGGACTTTTTTTTGGTTTACAAGTAAAATGACAGAACTTGGTGCATCTCCTTCGGTAAAGGGGACTTTAACTTGTAATGAATGTAAGCTTTTTGTTGTTACTTAATGTCACTTTAACACATTTTAGATTCAAAATTATTCTTATCCCAAAAGCTTTTAAAAATATCATTTGTTTAGACTCGCTTTGTTTGCCTGTTGGGAAGCCATGGCCTGATTTAATCTCGTACTGTGGCATAAATAAAACAATGTCCACAGGAATTAGAATAGTTTAACCAGAATAAAAATATCTACCTCTCCAAATGGGTCCCAAGCCTTTAAAACTGTGTACGTATGTACGTGTTGGCCTCTTTCTCTTTCCAATGACTGCACTAATGGAATTGCATGGAGACATATGGGCGAAGCCCAGTATCCGTGCAAACACAGGGAACCGCTGAAGGTGAAGGAGGACTGAAGCCTAGACAGAAGCAGGGTGTGTAGCTCAAGGAAGGTAGTTTGCCTCTAAGTTGGTGGATTTTTAACACTGAAGTTGAGATGAGTTTCCCCGCTAATGAACAGACTCAGGCTATCAGTCCAGAACCGTTACCACGGGATCACTCAGCAGTATAGATCTGACCTGGTTTGGGCACAGGCACATGATCACGTTACTATCAAATTAGCAAGAGTTTGTGTCGCTGCAAGAGAACAGACGATATATAATCTAGCCTGAAGTCAGAGTGGTGCAGACAGGTGATATCTGATCTGGCATAAAGCCTGCCATATAAAGTTAATCCATTTGTTCTGAAAACATTCAAACCAGTATGTGAATTTATCCTAGATCAACACTTTGTGTAATATGGCTACAGTGTTTTTGATAGGGTGTTATGACCCAGATCCACTGTGCCACCAAACCACAGCTTCAGAAGCTGTTTGCCCCAGAGATTTTGCATGGAAGCAACCAATTCTATCAATCTACAGGGTAAATCTGGGGGTGCAAACAGCTCCAGGGGAGACAAACTCCCACCCACCCGAGAAGCAGACTGTCCTTGTAAAGACTAGCCATGTAAGAATACAGGGGTTCACTTCCAAATCAGCATCTATTACTTCCCACAGGCCAAAAGGACTTAGACCACCCAATTTTCTTCTTACCTTCAAAATACGGTGGCTTTGTTGTTAATACGGGGTTTTCCTAGATAACGGACCCTGTAGTCTAGAGTCTGCAGGACTAGATTATTCTCAGGAGACCAGTCCATCTCCAAGAAAATATCTCAGCCTGTGGCAACGAAGTCAGGTTAATGAAATCTGTTTTAAGATTTCAGCTGAATTAAGCAGGTGCACAGTTCACACAGGTCACCTCTGCATGGGAAGGAACGTCAATATGTTTTCTGTACCTGCAATTCATTAATAGCAAAACCTGGTTCATATCCTCTTTGCTACAGCATCCTTCCTCTGCCTCCCTTTTCTGCCTGGCCCCCTTCCTGCCTCTAATGCCTTACACCACCAGCCATCAGGACACCGTATGAAATTTTGTTCATAATGACACTGGCATGTCTCCTCTGGTTTTCATGGAAGTTACATCCTCATAAACGAGAGCAGAATTTGGCCCTCTGTCTTTTCCAAAGGAAGACTAACGATCAAATAATTTTCTCACATCTCTGTTTGCACTTTCACAGTCTGGTTACATTGATTTGTGTCTCATAAGTAGACATTTCCTTTGTTGGTTACAAATCAATGTTATAGACCTAGCCTGCCTGCGCATTTTTCCCTTCCCTCTTACTGTGTGAAAAACAAAGTGCAGCTTCAATTCTTCTTGCTTTATAAATGTGAACTTCCTTGATGAAGCATAAGAGAGAAAAGCAGATAAAATTCCAGCTCTCCCTCAAAAAACAGGAAACGTCTGTGCTTAAATTTCTAATTACCAAGATGCTTTATGGTATGATAAACACCTTTATCATTCCAGTCCTGCCACGGCTTTGTTAACCTAGTTATAATCCTCTCCTTCAGATATCACAAAATTTCCCATAGCAGCCCACTGTGATATCACAGACAGCTATGACTTCATGGCATGAGTAAGGAAAAAAGAGGCAAAGGTTTTAGTCTGCAGCAGGACTGAGCTGCCACACAAATCTCCTGGAAAGGATGGAAAAGAAAAGGGTTTGCAATTGGTGCCTGAGAGGCAATGAGCTTTTTGACTGGAGTATGAAAATACAACAGCGAAGATAGCTGGGTATTTTACTACAAATGGATACGCGTGATAATAGAAAAGGAGTAGTAAGAAACAGAGCCATCAATCAGAATATACCAAGTGAAAGAAGGTACAGGTGTACACGCGGAAATCTCAGTTTGATTTGCCGTTATTAAAAGAGAGGGGAAAAAAAAGTGAAAAAGAGCAAAAGCAGCCTCAACTCAATCTCATAAATTTTTATATTATGAAGTTTAGTAAGTGACAGTTCCACCAATTTGATGGAAAACTCATGGCTGCCAAAATAAAAATAGAAATAGATTAGAGCTGGTATCAATAAAAATAATAATAATAATAAGGTTTAAAGGATGTGAGATCAAAAAGGAAAAGAAAAATATTACAAATATGAAACAAGGCTTGCTACACTGCCGTCTCCACCATCAAAGAGCATCTTCAGAAGTCAAAAGGGAATTTTATTTATTCCTATTTCCTAGGAATCAGGAAATCTGGGTCCTACTTGCCTTGCTATGCTTGGCCTTGAGAAAGATATTTCATTGCTCTGTGCTTCAGCTTCAGCTTCTCTGTAAGGCCAATCGAGATAATAACAGATCGACTTCACAGGCATTTTATAAAGCTTAATTCATGAGTGCTGAGAAAACACTTTGAGGTCTTTATGTAGAAAATATTATACGGAAGGAAAGACAAAAAGGAATTTGAAGATTTGGGAAACACTTGAAAAAGAGATTCCACAACTTGACTGTCTCCTGGAAATCACAGGAAAAGAACAAATCACTTCCTTTTTTGGATTTCATTTCCAAAGGAAGCTTAAAGCTTCTCAGCCAAATGGGCAAAAAAGTTGCTCCAGCAAATAGTGGAAGAATCAGAGAGTAAGTGGTAACAGGGAGCCCTGGCTTTGGTGTGCGCTTGCTGAGCCTCACTCCCTGCTGGACTGCAACGTTGCAACACTACATGCACGTGCCCATTCCAGTGAGATAACACCATGCTGATGGCCTGGTGGGAAGAGGGATGAGAAGAAGTTATGACTACGTGGCTGGCTGGCTACTTGCACAGCCTCTTGCCAGCAGCAGTTCAGGCAAGATGCCACAACTGTTGCTATAAGACTTTGGGCACCAACCATTTGGTCTCTCTGTTGCACCAGTCCACAACCCTAGGCATCAGCCTGCTTTGCTTGTGTTTAAAATGGACCTGGCTTTCTAAAACTTTTGAGTATTGTAATAGTAGATACGGTGGAATAGCCCTTGATAGATTAAATCCATAAACTAGGTTAGGAAAAAAGAAAAAGAGATACAAAATGAGAACACTAAAGTGAAGAGAAGTATAAAAACAAAACAAAATTATTCTGATCTGATACAACTTTTCCAAACCGTTTTACTTAGATGTAAATGACAAACAGAAGATACCAAGCTGCCATCAGTCAGACCTGCAGAATCAAATCTGGTCATTGATGCTGTTTTGGTAGCATCCACCATTGTCGCAACTCTTGTCTCTAGTAAGAGTTAATCCTAAAGAAAGAACTCAAGAGACGGAACTGCCCAAGCATGGGCTAGCTTACTGATTAAGAATATAATCTACCAAAAAACCCCAGCAGTGATATGTTGCCAATTCAAAAGGACTACCACAACCACGTTCATCTATAGGACAGAGAGAACTCAATATGCATTTCAACGCAAATATATTTATAGCTGCTTGTTTACAGCATATGGTGCCTTCCACTGTATTCTGTGTATTTTTCTTATCTTGCACTATCCAAGTTAGCAGACAGTGGAAAGGTATGTATCTTTTTCTTATCTTATCCGGAACAGGCTTCACTAACAAGGACATAAATTCTGTCTTTTCAATACCACGCTGCAATTAGCACAGAGGTCATGACATTGCGTTAGCACAAAGGTCGCAGTAGCACAGCTACCCAGGGGTTTCCACACCAGAGCGAAGCATGAACCCAAAGCACTCTGGGCATATGGAAATGCATAAGCTTTTTTTTTATATCTGCATATACGCATGCCAGGAGTAAATATTTAAGGAACAAACAACATGATAACATGAGAATGAGAAAAAACAATGGTTGTAAGTGTAACAGCAATCAAAATATCTAATTGCCAAACGGACAAAATAGGTTTACCTGGTGGCAAGCACTGTGGAGAGAAACGAATTCTTGCCTTTTACATTTCATGCATTTTAAGAAGCTGCTCATGTGATTTGTTTACTTTCACCTGACATCAGTTCTGTTGACAGTAAGTGCTAGAGCAAAATTTGTACTGGGATACAAACACCTTCGAAAATTCCAAGGTATCTCAACATGGCGTTTCTTTTTGGTTCTTTTTATATAGCTACACGGATAAACACCAAAAGGTGAAACATCTGGGTTCAAGTCACCCAAAGACTGGGGAGAAGTGCCCAGACTGAGCATTTTGCTGCAGGTACATGTTACTTTAAATTTAACCTAGTCTCGTGAAGACTCATTACAGGACAATATGATTCACTTACCTAACATTTTCAAAGAAGCCCTGGATGGACTTAGGTAGTGAAAGGGGAGTGTCAGTATTTGCTACACATTAGAGCAAGTAGCCTCAAAATCTCAGCCCACAGGACTGGCTCCGAAAGCAGGTGGAGCCGAACTGCTAACTGCCGTATCCAAAACACACGTACCATGAGAGGATTATACTGAGTTCTGTGACAACTACACTTTAGGAAAAAGAGGGAGCAAAGGGGCTGAAGGAGCCTGAAAGGAAAATGAATAAACTCAGATCAATGGAACAGGTCTGGAGGCTGCTAAAGAGGCTCTTTTAAGAGCCACAGACGATGGCCACAGTCTAGACCGAACACACACAGAGAGAGAAAAGTCAAGACGAATCAGCACCATTATGAGCTAAGCAATCACATCACATAACGGCGAGATACAGCAATAGTCTCTCTGTCTCTGCTCTGTGGTGAAATCACCTGGAATGTGACATTTGTTTCTGGGCACCTCCTCATCAGAGTGATTGGAGAGAGTTCAGAGAAGAGCCACAGACACGACCAGGGTGGTGGAAGGACTGAGCTATTAGGAAAAGAAATGAAGAGCTACATCTGCATAGCCCAGTTACACGCCAATAACTGGCAGACGAAGAGAAAGGCATGAAAACAAGCTGTGTATAATTGAAAGGTGCAAATGCCAAAAAAAAAAAAAAGAAAAAAAAAAAGGAAAGAAGAGAAGGTAGCTAATAATAAAAAGGTGTATGGATGAAATCAAGACCAGTAACATAAAGCTGAAATTCCAAGGAGCAAATAGTGCAAGCCTGAAGAGTAGTTTCCTTAGGGAAGGAACTGGAGGTTAACTGTGTATTTAAAACTGCCCTAGACAAAACAGTAGACACGTGATGCACACACCATCCTTCACTGGCCCTGGGGAGATGGGCTGAGCAGGTTTTGATTGTTTTTCCAGTTTGATGACTCCAAGGTACACTGTGTTTTTCTGGCCTAAAAACCATCCGTAAAAATGTGGAAACCCATGAAACACACTTTGGCAGGTTAGATGATGATTAACCAGAAGGAGACTAAATTCATGTTCATTGTCTAATCCTGTGAATTCGACAGAGTTGTATATGAAGAAAGGAGTAAAACAGCAAGGAGCAAAACCTAGTGGGTTGAGGAAACGGCTCTTTTAGCATCAGATGGTACAACGAGGAACTGCCACACAGCAGAGTGGATAATCCATTGCACAAAAAGAGAGCAGCACGTATGGATCCAGCAACAAGATGTGACAATGGAGTTGGGGAAATGACTTTAAAGGATACGTGACCTCCTGAACCATGAGTTGGCCAGCTAGTCTATGGAAAGTTTAAATGCTTGCATCACAATCCGGAAACCTGACTGTGCAAAAAGGGAGCTAGTCTCTCTCTCTAAAGCATCCAAAGAAAGTCAGTGACAGACAGAGTGAGCCTTGCACTCTTCCATACAATTGAACCGTGGATATAAGCCTGTAAAAGAAAAAACAATACTTCCCTTACTTGAGTATTGAAACACTGCAAAAGGTGCACACACAGACAAAAAGTATCACAGAACCATGCCGGGGGTGGCAGTGGAGGGAGCGCAAGCATCTGGACACGATGAGATGAAACGCTACTGTCACTTCCCATCCATAACCCCCCAGCAGCAAGGAGCGCACACAGGAAAACCACCAGCTAAATGTGAGACGTAGAAGTCATTACATAAAGCAAACCAGATCCTGACTGATTTCAGCCTGCAGTGGAAATAATCCGTAGTTTTTTTAACTGGAAAGTAAAGAGCTTATGGGTGAGAAGCAAGGGGAAGGTAGAGACAGAGGAATAAACTTGGTTTTACTGATAGTTTTCAGCAAGAAGGACAAACTCTGTCTTTACAGTGTCATCAAAGAGAAAAAATAGGTTAGTGGTATATTCATTTGAGTGGCATTTGTTATTCTTTTTACATTTTTTGGAACCAAGGGGAAAAAAGACAACTTTCTTTGGACCGGAGACACTAACTGATTTAACTCCCCTGTGGCCTTACATAGGAGGGGCTACTTCAGATTCGCTGCTGCCATGTAGCCCTGACAATGCAGCGCCTTCCTGACACTGCTGGCTCAGCCTGAGGTCTTACAAGTACAGCTCTGCTGACTGTGGGATCCTTCCACGATGCGAAGGAAAAACATCTCAGGAAGTTTCAGGTGACGTTATACAAAGTTCATCTTTGCTTCTCAGTTATTCTTCTGCTAACCTTCCTCATTGGTCAAGTATGAAATCCAGAAGACTCTCCCTTTGCTCTACCTTCAGGAGCACAACTTCAAATTCAGCAGTAAAATACATCTTTGGAGAAGAGGAGCTATTTGTACCAGCAATGGTGCTTCCTGCACAAAATGGTAAACATAAATGCAATACTGACTATTTTGCAAGTCATGCCCCGAGGCTGAAGGTCCAATGAAACAGTGATTTCAGAAGCAATATCAGATAAGGTGTTCTCATTACTCCCCAGGCCACTGCAAAAAATTACTTCCTGATCCCTGCAAAAAATCCATGATTTAAAGAAAGATTGTTTGTCTCCGTTCATAGCCCAACTCTACAAATAGCTGTGCTGGAACGAGTGGAGGAGTTGTACAACGTGTTGGCAAATCTGAGCAGCCAAAGAGGGAAATTTCTTCAACTGCTTTGGTCCCTGAAGCCCACGTATCGACAAACCACAGCCTGTGCACCTTATTAGCTTTCAGCAGTTCCCTGCTAACTAATGGTATGTACCTGTCCATCTGCAGAGCCAAATATAGCTTCTTTTAAAGGAACAGAAAGGAATCCCCGCTGAGCCTGACAGAAGACAAGCCCACCGTGTGTCTGCCTGGTGCTGTGCAGTCCTGTGACGAAGGTGGCTTGAGGCTGTGTGTTTATTATCCAGCTGATGCACGTTGATAACTTGACCTCTATGCTTACAAGATCTGTGTAATATTTCATTGCTTACCTCAGCTTCTACAGGCCCCGTATCCTAAAACCCCATGTACGTCATGGAGGACCTTCCAAGCAGCTGACGGACAAAACACTGCTGACAGCCATTCTGGCTAGGATAACATTTAAATATGAGGAAATACAATGCTGCTCACTCCCCCAGGTGCAAGCTAATTTTAAAGTTAATACTGTAAGTCCTTATAGATAGGATGTTTTAATTACCTTCAGCCTGTCCAAACCAGCACTCTTACCCCTATGGGTACTGCTGATGTGACTGACAGCTGATGGCTTTTCTAAACCCCAAGCAGAGCATTGCAGTCACCAGCGACTCAAACTGCCTAAAATGGTGTGATTTTTATCACTTTGACAATACTTACAACAACTCTCTTTAAGCATAAAGGGAATTTTAAAATTTGCCAAGATTTATAAAACGAGCCTACCTAAAAGTTTGATGTGTGTACATAAACTGATGTTTAAAACCACATATGAAGAACAGTCTGACTTTGCCTTATACCAACATTTAAAAGGCTCACAGAAACAAGCTTGGCCCTCCTTTCCTCAGTTTACATAGCCTCCCACTCGGCTCATTCTCCCACTCCCCCTTTTCCCCAAAGCCTGGGAAAATAGATAGGGCCCACCCCCAAAATATAACAATCATCTTTGACCTCCTCTGTGGAAGCGTGCATGAATGTGGTAACTGGTGAGCCAAGGCATGCAAGAGAATCAATGGCTGCACTGATCAAGATAATTAATTAATTAAGAAAGAGACCAAAACCCATAAAGCCCCTCAAAGGTCAAAAAGCATCTCCAAGTTTATGCCTGAGAAAGACCTGGAAGTTGGCATCATCCAGAGAGTGCAAATATATTCAATTCCATGGCAGAAAAAAATACCGTGCAAGCAAGAACTTGCTCTGTATATGAGCTGAAGTTTTTAAACTGTCCCCCACAGAGATAATCATAGTAAGATCCACAACGAGAAAGATCTTGTTACAATTCCCCACCAAATACTAATGTAAACAACACCATGCTTCTATATTCAGAAAGCATCTATGTCTCTGACAAGTCTTGTAAGATTTCTGAGACCAGAGCAACAAAAGCCAGTCAAATGCAAGTAGGTTTTAATTTCCAAATACAGGTATCTTAACATCCAAAGGGTGCATTAGGATTTTTTTCTGGCTCATAAAGCATGAGGTACCAGACTACCCAATCTCTAATTTATGTCTGATACAGCTCCTGCTAAAATAAGAGATGCTGGTGGATCCAAATGGGAGGCTAGGACATTTCAAGAAACTCTGGAGCCGTTATCAGGCCTGGCTGGCTATCAAACATGAAGATGCTTTTTCAGGCAGAAGCAATGAGCATGGCTCCACCCAACGCAAACTGTGTTCCTGCTAGAAAGGTGCCTTCAGTAGAGATCTGCATACCCCCCCCCTGTGTATCTGACCCTTTGTGTACTGTCGGCATAGGTGCACCTACTGCTGGTGCAACAGATGTTAAAGCAGGAAAACCTGACTCCCAGAGTAGAGGCATTAATGGGGCATTAACATTAAGGCCTCAGTTGTGGCCATTTAAATGCTAACAGCCTTAAGTAAGTTATCCAAAACACAAGCTTGCCGTATGAGCCACTAGAACTTAATTATAAAACATTTGGGGCCAAAACTTGCCCCAGGATATGCATGAAGTCATCCCGGTGATGCTAATGGAAACCCATGTGCTATATATTAGAAAAGCAACTGGTTCTAAAAAGGGCTATTTTAAAGCAGAATGTAACGCATTAGCTTTTACTGAACAGTCCTTTTACTATTTACATTTACAAAAATTAATCACGTCACAGCTGCCCGGACTCATCAGCTGGGCTCCGATTTACATTCTTCACTAACGTTCCCACAAAATCAGTTAAAGAAAAGCTTGGTTTTAAAGCCTAGCACGTTGAATTAATGTTCTGTTAAATCTGGCAGATTTTGTCCATGGTTCTTTATTGACCCTTGTTGTAATTCTCCTTTTGTCACTCTTCTGATGCACCTTTTCTCATCCAAAGTGTATTTCATGGTCCAGAGATGTTTTTTGACTGAGCAGAGTGTATTTTCACCTCCTCTTCACCTCCCATTCAGTGTTTCAGGGCCCATCATGAGGTGTCCCATTAAACCTAAAGCACGCACGTGGCTCCTCTCGCATTGCAGCTACCGGATCTGTCAGACTTCACATCTGCTGGGCAGCAGCAGGTAAACACAGCTTTTGTTTTAGCAGCTCAGTTACAGCTAAGTGAGCATCTGCCCTGGCTGTCCACAATAAACCTTCTATTTCAGAGGACTATAATTGTCATTGCATTTCATTGTCCTTTGAAACTTGGAGCAAGAGGCTTCAACCTGAGGGTCCACTGCAATCTTTAGGACATTAAAAAAACCCCATCCTTCACTGCTTGCTACCATCGGCAATTATTGATATCTATGTAAAATGAAAGGGAAATATCTCACTACCTAAAGCCTCAAATGATCCACTTGGCATGGGATTCATACACAAGAGGCAAAGCAGTAGGAATTCAGTGTTGTTACATGGTTATGGTACTTGCTATATGCGATATACTGAGCAAAACTCTGCTGTCACTTTAAAAATGTTCCTGTTCCTGTTGACAGGTGAGGGGGCTCAAGAGAAGTGTGTGATCGGACTCTGCTTTTCAGCTCTAATGAACCTTTCTGCAAAGTGGGAGCTGAGCTGGCTCCATTTGCCACTTCTCTTGTAAGAATTTCACTTGTGGAAGTTATGGGGCTGTTCACTCACATCCAGCCCCTTATTTCCCCCAAAAAAGACTTCTATATCACCATTTCTTCAGGGAATGCATTAGTACTTCCATTGTATGTCTTCATGAATGGCACAGATGCAACTTTGAAAGCAAATCTGTGGCGGAATTCAAGACAAGAATGCAGCGGGTATGTGTTTAGAACAGTTTCCAGCATGAAGACGGCAAAATCATCAGCAACTGAACCAAAATCTTAAACAGGCAATTTTGTGCCACTTCATCTATGTTAAGTTATCTATAGCATGTAGGGAACACATGCATACATGCTTTTGAGAAAAAATACCCAGCCTTTCAGTACACGCTGACATTGCATAGTATATGCATTAGTGTTTAATGAAGTGTTTGGGGCCCACGCTAACTTTGATTTGTAGGGCTTTAAGTCATGCAGCTCATGCTAATGTACTGTATGCTGCTATGAATATAGAGAAGAATTTTTAAGACCAGCTCAGTGTGTTACACTCGCAACTCCCATTTTATTTCAATGTAAATTGTGCGTTTAATCTTTTTTGAAGGTTTCAAAGATCCTTTCCACATCTTTCGGGTAGAGAGTCTCATGAAAGGATGAAGGGCAAATGATACCTACCCATTCCCTTGCGTTCCTTCCTTTTCCACACTTTTCTTTCTGGCTGTCCCTTTATCTGCCTTTTTTGGTCTCTCTTTATTCATTTCTAGTCATTCCCTTAGCCTGCCACTTGTTTTCTGCTTTCAGATATATATTCTGTAATACCCTCTAATCTATATCTTTTTCGTGCTGTTCCTACTCACCTCTCCTGGCACCCTCAATGTCACATGCCACCACAGTACCTGGGCTGTAATTTGTGTGTTTACCTTTACCTTGCATTCATGATGATAAACTCTCTCAGTCTCACACCCTCACCTTCCGTTAACTCTCATTTCCTATCCCCTTCAGTTCCTACCACTCCAGAAAAGGCAGGAGGGGGAATGAAGTGCTTGCGGAGGCAGGGCTGGCTGTCACAGACTGATTGACAACAAGCACGGTGCCTGCAAGTGCCGAGACACTGCAGTTTGTAGAGTGAAGTGAGACCTCGTTGCCCGGTATGCCCTCCTTGATTGAACAGACATTTTGAGCGTGGCTGCCGGTCACTGTTAGCCCAGTGACTCCCTGCATTCTCCTCGCTTCCTTCTCCCAAGCTGTCAGACTGGCAAGGCTCAGGAGAAATCACAGGTTTCCTAATTGCATTTGTGCCTGCGCAGAGAGAAAACTTAAATACAGGCTGAGCAGATCTGTACACATGATGGAGAATGTTTTGCTCTGTTCTGTGCTAGTGTGGGCTCTTCGATTTGTGCCTAGCAGCTTCCTTGTTCCTGAGGACAGAAAGATAAACCATGGCTTTGTATGGATGGAGAAGATGATAAAGAGGAAGGAGAGAAAAGGGTATTCATTACATTTATCAGTGCAAACACTTTCTCAAATGATTCTTACAATTTCAGGTACTGAGTCCCCTCCATGGGTACATCTATCCTGGGTGACTGTATCCTGGATTTGTAGGAAAAGCTTGTTCCTTTATCTGCACAGTCAGATTGAAGCCCTTTATTGGTGCTGATCGGTCTGTCCAGACCCTTCTGACTGCTCCTTGCTCAGAGGCAAGGCACCGTGCACTGTGTTCAATGGCTATTTAAGTGGCGAGTAGGCTTTGGCAGCCAGGTAATCCAGAGAGAACGCACAGCAGCAGCCAGTCTGGATTGTGAATCCAACTCAAAAGTGATTAAGTTTTCCTTCAACTGCACAGGATAGACTCATCTTTTAACAAGTCGCTTTCTAGTCAAACCAAACACAAAAGTTGACTAAATCAAGATGGCCTAGCAACTCCTGGGAATCCCAGTGCCTTTAATGATCTGCAAGAAAGCAAGAGCCACGGACAGTCCTTCTCCCAGGTTACGGGTGGCTCTATGGGCAGCCTTAGTTTACATAGCTCAGTGGCTCACAATGACTGAAATAACAACAAGTTGCTTTCTTCTTTTTATCGCAAAGTCTCACGGGAAGCTTATTTTGCATACAGTGACTCAGAAAGCTGCCTGCTAATCTGCACGTACTGTATGTCTGTCTGGAACAAGTCAGAGTAATTTGTCCTCTTGTTTACAGCAGCCTATTTATAACGGTACAGAGATGACCCAAGGATATGCCAAGTCTCCCCTCCAAACACCCAGAAAGGGGCTTTTCACACTCATCACAAAGCCACGAAAACTATCGCTCCCTCAACTTCTCCTTCCAGTGAAGATGATCTCCAAGTGCAACAGGGAGCAGAGTGGGTTAGACCAGGCTTTAATGAAATACATCAGCAAGAACATTTGTTGTGTCATGATCACAGCAAGAATCCACCTGCCCCAGGATATGAGGCCCAAAAGATGGAGGACAAGTGTCCTTGAGTACCTAAGGATTACGGTATCCACCGTTACTATTTTCCCCAGAAATAAGTTGTTTGCAAAGGGTAATGTCCTGAGGGATGCCGACAGGGGATCTGCATCTTTCAGGATTTTTGTTTAACAGCATTCAAAGCTCAAAACTGCTAGAATGAAATCTATAAAGCCACAACCTTTCTCCGTCAGACAATTTCATGTCTTAATAATATCTGTTTCCACAAGCACTGTATGTCATGTATGTAGAAGCGATAGGCACGTAATGAATCATACATGTGTATTCTAAATTAATTTTTCACAGGAGTAATTTTAAGTGTCCTACATTAGCATCTCCTGCTGGCTAACCTTTCCCCCCAAGAATTAAATTAACAATTCTCCAACCTGTGCACCTTCAAACAACTGTTTCTTCCCAGACAAGGAAACAGGTTTCTCCTCTCTGTTACAGATACAATAGTCCTTCTTAGCCTAAGGTCCAGTCTTTATCCAAAATTTTGTCTGTACATTCATGTCCAATTTCTATTTTGCTTTAGAAGAAGGGCAATGTCACTGCTCTGGAAAAGAGAGCAAGTTTCTTAACCAGACATGTCATCCTCATTGTTGACCCTGCTACTAGACTGAAATTAGTGACTATATGAATACATTTCCCGTATTTCATATATAAATATAAACATATACGTCTGCACAGACACATGCACACCAAACTCCAACAATGTTATACATATTCATGTATGCATATGTGTAAACAACTATTCAATCTTATTTTTACATATATATACATATTTACAGGCACGTTTGTATATATACTTATATGTACATAATACTCACATATATAACTTGTAAGCATTTACACTTGTTAAATATTTTCTTCCTAAGCTTTGTGCTGTCTCTTTTGTGATATCTGAAGTATCTGGCTGAAGATGCAGGGATAAGATAAATTACTCCTGTACTTACAGAAAAAAGACCCATCATGCCTACAGCTTACCTAAAATATTTTTCTGTAACATATGTATCATTCAAGAACACAAACCCTTCTTCCTGCATCCTCCTTTATTTGGGGGCTGAGCAGCACTACTTGGAAATGGAGATTACGAATGTCCTGAGCTCATGTCAGTAAAACTATCTGTATTGTATCAGGAATACACGTCTGCCACTTCTGCCATAGCACTTTCCATAAGAGGAGTGCAGCAGACACCGATTCTTCTGCCTTTGCTCACAAGCTTCTCCTCCATGGTGCAACTTCTAGTATCTTCTTAACACCTACAAAGAAAACAACCTCTTCCCCTGCTCCCTAATTCATTTTTCTTCTTTCTTTCTTTCCCTTTTTAGATCATAACAATAGCATGGATTCTTTTCTTTCCCCAAATGTGGAATATCTGACTATAAATTAAAGTGGTCCAATGTTATTGGATGGCAATTTTGATTCCTGGAGCAATGACAAATACAAGGTGTGAATTTTGCAATTCACAATGACAAGAAATAAGAGAATTCTGTATCTAAGCAAGACAATTCCTTCCACTTTCAAAGCCGATATGCAGAACAGGGTTAGAGGCAGCTTGTAAGGTCCCAAGAGAGCAGCAACACTATTTATAGCAACACTATGTACAGAAAAGCCATATATGTAATTCTCAAATTATTCTACAATATGTTTGCAGCTATTCCCTCTCTCTAGGGTTGGTCACGAAGGATTGGTAGAGTTGACTGAACAACTGATTCAGAATGGAAAAATGTACCCCCTTTTTATTTTTGGCACCCAAATCTTAATTTCTGAAGTGATATTGTTATTCAGTTGCATGAGCTGAACAGCCTTGATAAATGCTATATATCCCTTTGGCAATATATGAAGGATTAATTTTTTTTACCATTTGTTATTTATACTGTGCGTCTGGTCATCTAAGTCATATGCTTCCTGTTTTTAACTGAATGACAAACTTCTTGAACAGGAGGATATATTCCAAATGATGCATAAGTACTCATAACCACAGAAGTCTTCACTTGAACATTTCTGAAATGTTCATTAGGAGAGAAATATGGCAGAATAAAATAGAATCTGGACAAATATGTGCAGATGCCATTTTGTGGTGTTTTGTCAGGTCTAAGATTAAAGACCCAAAATACAAATAGGTGAAATAAGGAACTCTAACATTTTCTTAAATGTTTTTTCTTTACGAAGAATTGCATGTCATGAAGAGTGGGATTAAGGCTTTATAACATACATATGGGAAGATCTATGTTACTAACTTATCACAGACTTTTCTGCTTTCCAGGAAAGTGATCCTCCCAAACTTTAAAGAACTTACGCCAGGTGTCAAACATTCTCTAGCCACATCACAGCAGAAACCTTCCTACTAATTACTCAGTTTAGCCTGTGGCTGCATTTTGTTGTTTCCTGGCAATCCCATTTCAGCTCCTTGAGCCATCTCCATCCAGAAGGAGTGGGAGAGAAGTGGAGGTAACAAATCTGACTATTGGTTGTGAGTAACATACAGCTCTCTCTTCCCAGAGAAAAGATTTCTACAGTAGTATGAATGGTAGTGGCAGCAGGGAAGTGCATCTTGGAGTGCAGGGAGATTAAATGATTATTCCTTGGCCTCATAAGAAGCAGCCTTGGGGCTCAGCTGTCCTACAGTCCCTCAGCATTTCAAGAACAGGGCTGGAAATCAGTTGCTTTCCCCCGCAAGACCTCGGCATGACGCAGGGGGAACCTGCCGCGCAGGGCGGGCAGCGGCGGCCGGGCCCCAGGACCACGGACAGAGCAGGCAGGAAGGGCCCCGCACCCGCTGTGGAATCATAGCATCGTGAAGGTTGGAAAGGACCTCTGAGATCATCGAGTCCAATCGCCCTGAACCTGTTTCTGCTTACTTATATAGAGCCATCAGGCTACTTTCTTGCACCCGCTGACCTGTTGACTGGCATTCTCGACAGTGGCTATCTTAGCCACTGGGACCTGGGGGGAGAATAAGGGAGAAGAACATAGAAGATAAACTCCAAGCTGTCAACAATGATTTCTTCTGATGATGAGAGGTGCTGAGATCATATACCGCTGACATCAACAGGCTTTTGCACGTACCTCAATATCCATCAGATTCCAACACTCTGGTGTGTGATTAACGCATTCCGATATGAGAAACTAACTTCCTTTGCCCAATCCTTTGAAAACTACGCTTAAGACTGGGAGGAGAGCTGGACCTCACCACACATCTTATCATCACCCTTTTATGAGGGAACAGCATTTTGTACAACCAAACCTACACTCCACTGCTCTCAAATTAGGTCTCACTCCATAGATCTGCAACATTCCCAGCATTGCTTTCTTTTCTAGATACTTATGCAAATCATACAGCTGTAGCATCGGCTCATTGCAAGACCTTCAAAATATTTTGTCTCATAAAATCCTTGTAGATTACTGAAGTGCTAGCATTCCTATCTTGCAGGGCTAGAAACTAGGGCTTGGAGATGTTAAGTTACTTGCCAGGGTCACAGAAGAAAATAATAAGCAGAAATCTGAAAATCAGACTTCAGAATCCCAAGTCAGTGATTTAACTATTGGAATAGTCAAGCTGTCCACTACAGGACCCTCAAGACCCTTTTCCTCCTGCCCTCCCACATCCTTAAATTGGATCTTGAAGGTCTGTCATTTCTCATTAGGTTTTGTCCTGTGCTTTTACTCACCAAATATTTTGTTTTGAATACTTTTTTCCCTTCCAGCCACTTCCACTATTCCCGTTCCCACACCCCCTATTTCTCTTACCCTCCTCCCTTTCTTTCCCAGTTCTTAGTTTCCACCATGTTCTCAAATTCAACCTTCTCCCTCCTTCTAGGCCCTTTTAATCTTTGCTTTCATTTCCCCCTTGTTCTCCTCTAATATCCTCTGCTACAATTCTCAGAAGGATTGATAATGCTCAGAGAAGTAATTTTTGATGCTCGGGTGCTCTTCTAAAGGAAAAAACCCAAACACACTAACCTCTCAACTTCTGGAATTCAAAAGGAGGGTGAAGAAATTATAAGTTTCAGGTAAATTTCCCTTTGTATCCTTTAATATACAGGTATATTTTGGGGGTGAAATTAATGATATACAGCACATGGCTTTGGAACTCAGCTACCTGAAACTGCTTTTCCTTCTGTGTCCACTTGTTGCAGCTGAGATCAGCTGAGACTGCTGTGCTAGAAGCACCAAGAGTCAGGAAAACCCCATTCAGGATTTTTAAACTTTTGACCCTGCCTTCTCCCTTTGCTTCATTGAATTGCTTAAGCTTGAGTCTAGTTTCTCTGTGGGCAGCACAGGCTATAATTTGTTATGGCAACATTTTTTGGGGATGTTAAGGAGAGATGCACACTTCTTCCCATTGCATTGTATATTTCTGATTTCCATTCTGGATGCTCAGAGACCACTGGATATTTATTGAGTCTTTCATAAACCCAAACTCCTTGCCTACATCAAGATTCACTTTCCCAGACCAGTTAGGAGCATGGCTGTTCCCCAGTCCCCCATCTCCTTTCCTCTTTTCTCCACCACTATGTTCTACTGCTCCATTCAGTCTTCAAGAGGTCTCGAAATGGTGTGTTTTCCCCTCAACTCTACCACCTTGTGCTCAGTGGCACGGACTGCCACATGCAGCTGAGATCACTCAAACCCCATAACTGAGCGATCTTGTATTGCAGCAGCCACAGTAGACTGAGAACATCTCAGTCAGGTGTCGTAAAAGGTAAAGTGCATCTGGCGGCGCAAACTTCACTACATCCCCAGCGAAGGCCTTATACATAATGATGCTCCCTTGGTGCAAGAACCTTGTCTTTCCATATTTCTTTACAACTTCAAGTACAGTCCTAGAGCTAAATTGATAGCAAGTGAGAAGTAGGCTGAAGGCTCTTTTCCTGATGGAGACAAATAGTGAATGCTAGCTACTTTCAATACCATGCTCACTGTGCTTTGGCATTTGGAGACATCCTTAAGCATGGATTTCTTGGTTTCTATTGTTTGTATGTTCTGCTCCAATGCTATTTCAGTGTACATTTTAATGAGTGAATTTATTATATAGCTCACTGCACAAAAATTTCCGTTACATTATAAAAAACTCCCTAGTACTGATTTTTGGATCAGATATTTCCTGCATGTATTTTGAATCCACTGTCAGTTATTGAGTAGCTTTTCTCCATTTTTGTTGTTCTTGGTCCTGTCTGGGAATAAAGCTTAATGTAGGTCTGCCCTCAGTACCACTACCTTTTTTTCCTCCCTTGTATCCCAGACTATAGCACAGACCTCTCTTAAATCCAGTGAGACAAGATAAGCCTTTTCTGCCTGGCAGCATTTCAGAGACATTAAGTGTAAGAGAGAAGGTAAGTAATTCACCATGCCTCCCCATTTCTGTAATGGGGGAGGACATCTTGATACATTTACAATACTCCTCTGGGGATATTTCGTCAGTTATACCTAACTCTAATGGACAAGAATTGATTTGAACTTTCTACTTAGCACAGAGCTGTAAACAGCTTCACTCCAGGTTGCAGCAATGAACTGGTGTTTTGTAAAATTGAGAGAAATTTGGAAAACTTCTGTGTTGGTCTATTAAGTAAGCTAGCAGCTGAATGATCCGGGGGTAAACTAACTTGTCTATTCAATTTTAATACAAGAGAGAGCAATTATCAACCTAGACGCTACAATTTTTCGTTCTAACATCTCTCCTCCATTTTTGTCAGGGGTTGGCATTTCAGCTATTTCATTTACTTTCAGTCGAGATTTGTCAAATCAGGATACAGTTTGAGAAGGTATTTTTACTGCTCTATTTAATGTCAGATGCTTATTTTTGTAGTTCTCAGAGCAAGAAGTCCAGAGAGCTCTTTGTCCTGTTGTAGTCATTAAATAATATTTGCTAATGTCTAAAGTCTATCAAAAAATAGCATCCGAGGCTCTTGGGGTATTCCCCCCACCATCAAATTTTCTATTGGTTGGTACTTTAGGCTGTTTTATTGCTGGGCATGAAAGCAAAATTCCATCATTTTTGAAAATTTGGCATATACAGCATTATATCTTTGCCAAGGTTTGCAAAGTGAAAATACGGAGTTCTTTGTAGCTCTGCTAGGGAGTAACTAAGCAGCTCCTGTTATCACATGCTGTATTTTTTAATGCCTGTTGCATTAGAGATTATCCAGAAAGGTTGCAACTGGGGCAAATGATCACATCAGTAATCCATATTTTAAAATCCCTATTTCCAACATACTGATCATCATGATGAGCTATGAAAACACTTTTGTAAGGAAGGCGTAAACATTTCTTTACAGATAATATCAACAGTCACAGAAAACAGATAAGCAAAGGAGCTATGTTTTATATTAATGCTAGGGTTATAAATCAGCAAGCATAAGCAAGAAAAGCCAAAATGATGACCTTCCCAGTTCAGCCCTTTGCTCCTCGGCAGATGTCATTCTGCAAGACTGTGTTTCTGCACTGTTTTCTTGCGTTGAGGACAGAGAGATATTGTCTTTCTTTTTTCGGATCATAATCTGGGACTGGTGATGGAACAAGCTACTCGCCTTGAAAGCTTTGCTACAGGGCCACAGAAGATCATCTAACACCGGCAGGGCAGAAGATGTCAGGTTTCAAAATCAAGCAGCTCTAGCTGCTACCACCGTCTGACAATTTGAATGGGATCCCAACCTATTTTCAGTTGGTATGAACACTGAGAGCCTAATCCTCACAGGCCTTTCTTATTTTGGCTGTCTCACTGCCATCAGTGACACCGGCCCTCTGAGCAGGATCAGGCATTTTGCTTCCAGTTGTTCCAGTTCGCAAGAGATGACTGAAGATGTACTGAACCAAAATGGCAAAAGGCAAGATGGCCACCAGACTAATGTCACTTTAATACTGTGAATGATCGGGATGAATAATGAAAAACAGCCTATGTGCCTTCAGAAAGTTGAGAAGCACAGTACTGGGTATGCAGCTTCTATAGCTCTGGTATTTTAAGAGAGAAAAGCTGTTAATTTCCTGCTGGTCCCTTGTTCAAGCAGAGTTTTTGGCGTTCATCCAGCACCAGCTTAAGGAGTTAGTAGCAAATACTAGGTGCAAGTCTAAATTTTACTCTCTGGTTTGTACCGGTGCTACAAACATGGCAATAGGGAAACTGGACTACTGCTGTTAACAGGCTGTGTTCTCGTCTGCATTTTTTAAATAACTGATTAAATTGTATATTTCCACATTATGAGGGTCAGGTGAACCAACGTTGAATGCCAATATGTTTCTGCTTATTACTTTGGTGCATTCGTTCTCTTATAATTTTTTTTATAGTTCAGTTTAATTTGATTTTATAACAAGAGGCACAGCTGTATTTTAAGTGTTTTCTAATGAGTTACTCTAAGGGACACATTTCTTGACCCAATACCTCAATTTAGCATATTTCTTGAGACGAATTTGCAATTTGGGAATGGCAGAAGATGAAGAGAGAGAGGTGCTAGCACAAAGGATTTCAGCTGAACACTTCACATTCCAGCACATTTCAGGGAGAAACTGCTAAAAGGAACTGGCTCTTCTAATACAGTCCTTATCGTGAAACCACAAAGACAGACTGGACTGAATTATTAACTTCTGCAGTGATAACATTTGCCCCATCTCTTCTGTCTTCATGGATATCCTAGAAAATGGATCCTGGATGCAATACGCAATGCTAGCTGCCAATTATTGCTTCACAGACCAGCACTGAGCCGGTAGCGAGAAGCGGCAGAACCTTCTGGCGTGCGGTGCTTCGAAAGGTGCCCTTCCGCAGAGACGACACTTGGGAACAGAGGGATGGCCTGTTCAGGACCGGAGGCATTAGGCATTAAAGCACTCAGGCACGGACAGATTCTTCCGAGCAAGTGGAAAGAGCCAGTGAAGGCTAATCAGCCTACAAAAAACTGTTTATGGTTTTAACTACAGTGGTAAGCAATTTACAAACTACTGAAGCAAGGTTTGCTGAATTCATTCATAAGATGATCACTTGGTCTTTCAAAGTAATAGAGCAACCCTTGAATCTCCTTGTATCTCCAGCTAATTTTAAGAACAGATTGCTTTTTTTTTTTTTTTTTTTTTTGGCTAGGAGCACCAACACCTTCTTCTCAGTTCCCTGAATGCTCTAGGATTCATATGCAACATGATCCTAGACGATACATCACTATTTATGTTTTTTTCTTTTTCCATACACCTTCTGTGAAAGTGGTCTAAAGAGTATCTCACTCAGCTGAAAATCATAAAGGGCTCCTCCAATATATACAATGATGACAAATGGAAAGAAATTCTTTACAGCATTGCAGTATTCCTATCCTTAAATATTTCCTCTCTTCTTTCATAGTGGCCTTATCCATTCCCCGCCTCAGACTCTCAAGCTCAAGTACAGAAGCTGTGTCTTTCTATGGGTTTACTCTTTGCGTTTGCAACCGCTGTTGCATCCTTTTTTCTGTAACTTTTAGCTGAGATTTATAAACTTTTCTTATGGCTCTGCTTGGCCTAGACTTGTGCTTAGTGAATAGCATTTGTTTGGCTTCAACAACCTCTTACACCTTTGCCCATTTAAGCCAAAATAAAATAGGCTGCCGTTGTATAGCTGTTCTGGTATTCAGCGGCATCAGAAGTGTTTCTGAAGCAATTCCTAAAGACTGCAGTATGGCCTGGGCCAAAGAACAGTTCTTTAAAGACACGTTATAAATGAAAACCCTCTCTATAATGAACGCTATTTGCAACACACCAGAACCACTTGACTTCTTCCTTCTAGCCATTCACTAATGAAAATATTAATATTTCTATTTACCAAAATAAATAAATATAGGTGCAACTTCTAGTTTCTGGAAATATTCTTATTCTTACTAAATCATATTAAAGGAATGTACTGAAATGCAGTGTGATGAATCTATTTTCATGAAAACAGGGAGGAAGACAACGGATCTAGTAAGACAAGATGCCAAGATCTTTATACACAACCTCCTTGAAAACCTCTCTCTTCCCATTCTATTTAAGAAATAAATTCTGCATTGAACTGGCTTAACCCAAGGTGCTATAAACTTTGGCATTCAAACTAGACAATTGCCTTTTCAAATAATTCTTAGATACAAACCAATCTTACATATGGTTCTTAATCATGGACTCCAATATAATGTTGCTAAAGGAAGGTATAATTTTTATTGCTCACCTCTCCAAAACTTTCCCCAAGTGGCAGCCCACACATCTGATCCTGGTATTTTTCACTTGTGATTCTGGATACATGCAACAATTGTCTGGGAAATACTGCAAGGTCCCTTTACACAGGGTGAATTGGGTAAAGACTCAAAATAAGTGGTGCCAATCCTTTATCCATCTGGTTTATGACTGTTCCAGATGGAAGGAAGCTATTAGAACACCACTCTTAACTCCCAGCAAAGGCAGAATATAGTCTCCAAATTAATGATTTACCATATGAGCGACCTAAGCTTAGTCAGAAGGCCAAGAAAGTACTTGGCCCACTCGAAAATGTTCAGATCTGTCTCAAAATGGAAAAGACCAGATTAACAGTTCCTGAAGTCTACTAGCGAAAGGAGCTAGGAGAGCTTGACAATGCCCAACAGAAGCAGGATGGAAGTCAGCCCTTCCGCTCTTATGCAAGTTAAGAATACAGGTCTTCTGCCCACGATGTATTTTAGGACAACTGTGCCCTCCTGGGGCAGAGTTTCCAATCCAGTAATGCAGGTGCAGCCTTTGATATCCAACTTTGCTTAAAATGAGAAAAGCTACCAAAATGAATTACTTTCATTTCGTCAACGCTATTTAACGTTGAACCGTAATGATGCGCAACTAGTGCGGACAACCGGTGCAATCAACGCACGAGGGAGGCAGTAGCTGGGGGGTGACCAGTGGGCCCCCAAGCTGCTGGGGCAGCTGAATGGCAGGGCAGGGCTCAGCACAAAAAAGGTCGGATGAACAGGAGGAACCCAAAGCTTCGAGTGACACCTAAAGGCAGCTGGGATAACAGAGACCTTTAAAGAGGTCTTTGAAAGAGGGATGTGGAGCAGTGATAGCAGGGGGACGGGAAAGGCATTGCTGAGGATTTTTCTGTTCGTTAAGGGAAGTAAAATACAGCCCTCGCTCATTATGGAGGCAAGCAGCCTCGCCAAGCTGATACATCTCATCAGCCTATTAATAAAGCTCTGCTCGAATCTAGTTTCACAAGGCAACCCATCGGAGCCTGTGCTTCCAACGCGTGGTACAGACACAGGGCTATGGAAAATCTCACCCTCTGGAGAGACCTGAGTGAGGCAGTCTTTTTCATTAGTACCAAGCCTGCACAATGAATCAACAACAGATTCAATAAGGCCAGGAAGAGCAAAAATAGAGCTTCTGACCAAATAAAAGACACGTAATGAGATCAGAGTGAATTTAATGGGAACCTCTATTCCACTGAATAGACAAGGTCTCAAACATCCTCCTTCCTGGGTCTCAGGAGCTAAGCCAATAGACTTCAAGTTGCATCATTAAGTTCAAAATCAGACGAACTGTAATTGAAATAAAAGTCTTATTTTTGGCTTGTTGATCAAAATGGAGCTCAGATGTGCCTGAGGGCATGATTTTCATCAGGACCTCAATGCAATCCTTGATTTCCCAAGCACTGCACCTGCAATGAATCATGGGCTCAACTAGTAGCATATTAATACCCAGTTACCTGGTGTGCAGGTGGAAATAGAAAATGCAATATTTAAACGCTTTAAAAGCACCTGCCTTTTATAATGAACACAATTCTTTCCAGGCACAAAATTGCATCTTAACACACATATGCCATTATTGAAAATCATGCCTGATGATTTTGAAATAGTATATTCACATTTGTGCCTACATCCTGATAGCCTTTCATTTCTCCTCCCCCCAATAATTAGTCTAAAAGACCCTCTTCCTGACCAAGGAAGTTAGTAAAGTAGGATCTCCATATCGTGATCATAGCAGATCCGTTAACCTTGTGGGAGAGTACCACAAAGCCCACATCAACTGAGAGCCAAGCAGTGATCCTACACCGTAACTTAGAGTCAAAGATCTCTAGTTAAATCCACTAAACCCAGCATATGGTCCCTCCTTTAATATGTAATACGGCAGGTGATGGAGAACTGAGAGAAATGAGAAATCTTGTTCTCATAAGTGAAGGGACAGCCTGTCATCTGTCCAATTTTCCCCACACATGAGTAGGCAATAAATACAAATTAGCATCCATTGTCCTAATGTCTTGAAGCCTGGCCTCTAACTTAGTGTCACACACAGCTTCAGCAAATCCTGCGGGATACTCTGGTACCTAGGCAGAAGAGAAGATAATTTGGGGGTTTGGTGATCTGGGGTAGTCAAATGAAAGAAATAAATGGCTTCTTCGTTTCATTTGTTTCCTGCAGAAGAAAGCATCTGCATCAAAATGAGTTTAAACATAAGGGAATACATTTTCAATGTGTTGCACAGGGATTTAGCAACATGACTCCCATTGATGTTTATGGGAAATGAGTGGCTAAATCCCCATGTAATAGGTTGAAATTTTAGCCCAAGGAGACTGACTGTGGAGGAACTCGTCAAGGTCTTTGCTTACAAAAATTGTGAGCGTATCAACCATTCTCAAATACCATCTCTCTTTACTGGTATATAATCAAGTGGACCCCTTGAAAGGGGCCAGTGAAATTACCTCTATTAAAAGGTTACTGAAAACCTTTAAACTGCTCTACTAGCAAGTGCATGAACATGATCTGTGGGTGAAAGGGCATGTCAGAGGCTGACTTTTGTGTTGATCATGTCACTTTTTACAAGCTGACGCTCTCCTGGAAGACAAAAATAAGGGGTTATTGAATGATTTAATGCTTCAGACTTCAGCAACAAAAGGTTTCGAGCAGCATGGACATCCTGCTATAAAATGCATCAAGAAGAGCTTCTAACCATAGTTAGTCTCAGTAGGTTGCAAGAAAAGAAGGAAGATGCTAAATCCCTTGGCTTTTCTCCTGCCTTAAGGAGGATGGAGATAAGCGTCAGATTAAAGTGAGAGAATCTCTTCTATTTTCCAATTACACAGATACAGGCCTACTGCAAGCCAGAAAATTTTCGGTAGCCAAAATTTACGACCAAATGGGCTATAGGAATATCAGATTAGAGGTTTAACCAGGAAATACAAGTCTAATTCTTTCCTCAACCACATGACAGTTACTTCTCAGGGTAAATTAGCAAAGGACTAGCCTATATCTGACTAAAATACATAGTTGGGGTAACAGCGTTTCTGTGAGACCCGCATCCCTTCTGCAGCGATGCCAATGGAATTCTGCAGCCATCTCCCCTCCCTCCCCTCTTGTCCCCCTGCCAAAGAGGGTGTTATGGAGCCAGTATGGACAAAAATGAAATGTTTTAACGTAGCAGATCATTAGATTATATTCTATCATCCCTGTGCAGGTTTAAAGGAAGTCTAGTTCAAGTATGGTGATTATAAAAAGCAGGTTCTTTACAGATGTGCAGCCAGCAAAAAGTTTGTTGCATTTCTGTAATTTTTTGGATATAGCCACTGAAAAATACCCTTCCTGTAGAGGTTAGCATTCATGATTATTATATAGACTTGAGAAACCTCTGAAGGTTTTCATTACAGCAAAAGATTTTTTTTGACCATTATAAACCATCAGTCAGTGGCATTCCATGAAGTCAGAGCAATGCACACCTATTTTTCTTTGGCCATCACACTACAATTTCAAAAGATAAACCGCAGTCCTCTGCGTGTTTCAACTCTGAAATACTGTATATGTGAAAATTAATCTGGCAGACTCTTCTGAAATCGCAGGCTTCTGGGATGAGCAAATGGGTACAGTTTTCTTTTAACTGTTTTTTGAACCCCATGTGTTGAGAGAAAACAACAGAATGGAAATTGCTCATCAAAACGTTAACTTGTGGCATGGCAGAGCCCGAAAGCAGGTGCGTGGCATGCCGTTCCCTCCGCTGACTTGCCTACCACATGGCACCCAGTTCTGCCACCTCCATCTCTTCCTTTTGGAATCCCTCCTCCAGCAAACACCGAAATGTGGCTTGACACCGAGTCTAGCGCAGAAGCGACGTGACCTTTCAGAGAGCAGGCAGTTTGGGAAAACCTTCATTTAGGATAATCCGTCATAGAATAATCCTCTGGATTAAACTGTAGTGACCGCGGTTCTTCCAGCCCAAAGATAACTGTGTTTGTTTCAGCTAATACTTTTGCTATTAGGAGCGTATCTAGTCAGAAAAATAATATGATCTTGCTAATTCAAGCTAACAGCTAGGATGCTGACCTATCACAAATAACTGAATTTTTCAAATTAACAAACACTTGAACAGACAATACAAAATATAAATAAATAAAGGATAAAGCATCACAGAGCATACTTTGTTCATTTATTTTGACAACTGCTTAGGTTTAATTTGTGAAAATACTTTACAGTGTACAAGTAAATGTGCTGTGATGAACTTTCTAAAAATAATGAAGGCTTCATCATCTTTGAATGAATGTCTATCCCTGTAGCTTGTAGCTGGAACTGAAGCTACTAATGGATAAGTTACCCTATAAAGGTGACTGAGATTTTCAGAGAAAATATGGGAGAAGAAATGTCCTTTTTGACTTGTTCTTTATTCTTCACAGTGTTCTGTGTACTTGGACATCACAGACTGCGAGAAGCCAAAAACTGTTCTATGTTTCCTGGATCCTTTAGCCCTCTGCTAAACCTCGGTGAAGGATCGTTCAGATTTCCCCAAAATGTCTAATGACAAACACAATATTGTGTCCTGCTCTCCGGTATCCACCCCCATTTGCCTTGTGTAGGGCCTTGCCAGACTTTCACAGGGATCTTGATCCAATATGATGAATTTCAGATACCTGCTCACAACCAGGTTTCAGATAGAGATGGATTTGAAATAAAACTGACCATAGGTCTAGAATAAAATTTCACGTGCTCCAAAATCCCACATTCCTAAAGATACTACCCGGAATTTTAGAAGTCACTTTTGAAATATGAGCTTAAGGGTATAAAACGTTTATCTTCACAACCTTTTTTCCCCTTCTTAAAATGAAAGAAAATGGTCTGTTTTTCTGAGGCATAAAGACAAACGTTGCACCATAAACTAGAGAGCAATACTCTTCTTCCACCCGCATCTTTGTCTTTTTCTCCCACAAAATACAATGAAAACATAGGATATCTTATTAATGTTATTTGAAGAGAAGCTATCAAGCCTGTGCTGTGTGGATATTTGTCTCCAGGCTTAATCTATCGCTGCCTTCCTGTGCAAAGCACCAAACTTACAGTTCACCAGTTTTGTTATTGCATTTGTTCAGCGTGGTCCGGAGGTGCCAGAGATCACCCCGCCACTCTCTTCTGGAAGAGCACATGAAGTCCTAACACGCTTCTCTGTAGGATCCAAGGGCCTCTGCATCCCCACCCAGGGAATGCATCTTCCCTTTGCTTCCGCTTTCGTGCGACAGGGTTTCCCCATGGATTTATTTTTCCTTTTCCCAGCGAGAGAGTACAATAATCACCTGAAATGGGGAACTTCTGAGGTTTCAGAACAGAAAGAAATCTCCCTGTGAAAATGTAACAGCACAAAGGAAGTTTAAGAAAATCCTGATAATGCCAAGCGAGTTATCAGGCTGCAGGAAAGTCTGTGGGCTACAGCAGCCCTTCTTCGGGGGCCCTGGTATATTTGCTGAACTCAAGTTTTCTCTTAGAAACGGCAGCATGAACAACTACTGTTTCAGGTGGCAAAGAAGAGTTGCCACGCCAGAGCACGCACACGTGGCACTCTTTCCAAACATTCAAGAAAAAAAGAAAAAAAGACTGGAGCAAAAATCCTCACAGATTCTGTTCTTAAAGAAATGTGAACTCTCAACTATTTTGGCCGCTGGGTTCCAGCAGCTGCTGTTTATTCCTTTCACCCACAGAGTGAAAGCTGAAGAACAAAAGGCTGAGGACAGAGTATTGCGAGTGAGGTGGCGCGAGTCAAATAATTACACTGAACGTAAAGAGACTAGAGATGAAGAGGGAAGTTGGTAGCACACGTTCTGCTGATGGCACGTTTATTTACCATGCTACAGGGCTGATTGGACGGACAACAGTCAGGGTAAGCACCCATTGACCGGACTGGGCTGGAGAAAGGTGGAGGGCTTGACCAAAATGGTTGCACAAAGCATTCCTAGTAAAATGTAATGCAGCAGTAACCATCGTTATCATATTTATTTAGAGTTAGTATAGTTTACTACTCAGGTGTGACATAGTATTCAGAGGTGAAAAAGGAGCGGCTCTTGCTATGTGGACAGCACTGACGGGATTTTCAGGCTTGTCATTTTCCTGGGGCCAGAGAGGTAAATAACTCTCAGACGTAGTTTGATTTCAGCCATGGGATGGCAACAGGAGAAGCAAGTCATAGCTCTGCAGATACTCAGTTGCTCCACTGGCAGCCTCAGTCTTTCCTTTCTTCTCAGGATGGAATTTATTATCATAGCTCTGAGCCCTGACTTCATTCTTAGTGGCTGAATTTGTGTCCAAATGTCTCTTTGCTGGCTGCTTAGACTAGGTGGGGGGTGCGGCCCTAGAGGGTCACACTGTTTGAGGACAATAAACAGCTCTAAAAATTCATTATTCTTCTTTAACCCCCACCTCCTCATTATCATTTTGCAGTGCTAAATACAAAGTGCAGATAAGCAGTGAAAACAGAAGACGTGAAGTACCCACGACAAAATACAGAAGCATTAAAGGGACGCTTCCTTCCTTCTTCACTTGGAGCTGAAGTTACCTGACATGCTAGAAATCATAAAACTGAAAAGCAAAAGTATTTTCAGCAAAAAAGTGATTTGATCCTTTTTTAAGATTATTCATAGCCTACATTGCTCTGGAGAACCTAAGTCACCAGGAGGTGTTGGGACCCATGCTGTGTGGCTCTCGAGGTGGATACCAACCTCATACGATCAGCTGAGCTGCATTAAGAGCCGTCTGATGCCCTGTGGTCTAACAGCATGAGTTCTCAGGGCATGCAGTGTGGATCACCCCATCCCCAAGTTGGGTGGGCACGACCTTCCCGGAGCAAAGCTCACTCACACCTCAGCATTATTGATGCAAAGCTCAAGAATCTTCTCTTCCCTATGATGGTTTTAACAGAGAGATGTGTCCTTAGAGAAAATGCTGGGGTGAAAATGTCTGAGTATTATTCAGTATTTTCCTGAAATTTTCCAGTGCTGCTCTTATTCAGGATTAAGTTCTATTTTATTTTGTTGTACCAACAAACAACAAATCCAACCCCAAAGCATTTAATCTAAATCCACTGGAGTTTTATTGCCCTACTGCTTAAGTGGGAACGGACCTCAAATGCTACTTCTCCTTTTCTGAAAGCAGAAGACCTTAGCACTTGAGCTCGGAAGCTTGACCATTAATTGTTTGTATTGCAGAGCCTATGACATACTTAAGTAGCTGAGCACAACAATAAACACAATAGCCCGTTCATTAAATCATTCTTTGTTAAGACTTTCCAAAGCTTTGGGCTTAAGCCTCTTAAAATTGAAATCATTACGCTATTTTTTTAAACAAATGAGCAAACATAACTCACACAAAAAGGGGAAAGCACAACAGAGTCTTTGATGTATGCATCATCCCTGTGATGCCTCACTGAGATTAAACTATATGTCTAACACCGCTAAGAGGTTTCAGCAGCTCTTTCCAAGGAGAAGCTGAAATCAGGAAGGGCTATAAAGTGCTGCCATTGCTGTCACCTCTCCTGCAACAGCTTGCCTTGGCCTGTCACATCACAAGAGAGGCTATCAATAAACTTTGTCGAGTGGTGTTTGTGGTCCCTCTTGCGTCTGTAAGATCCTGTCAAAACCTTGACTTGTTGACGCACCCTGCCGGGCTCTGAGGATGACTGGTGATGACAAAAGGTGGAAGTAGGAACAGAGGTTTGCTGCCTGGGGCGAGTTTGTTCTTTTAATGCAATGCACTGATGTTCAAACTTCGAAAAATGGAGCCAAACTATTCACAGCCTTGCAGGTATTAGGCAGGCATTTTACACAAGGCGATTTAGATAAGGCTAAAATACCTTAATAAAATGCTGTTGGGAGGAGCGCACCGAATTATGCTCTCTTTTAAATATAATCACAATCCTCACCCTTTCTTTTGCCACACAGCTCTGGCTGCCTACAGCTCGCTTCTCCTCTCCATGCCAACAGTGCAGCCACACTGCAAAAGAACTCTGTTTCTCCCCAAAACAATCCTGCACCTTTTCTCACATCGTATGTCACGGGCAGAATCTCTGCCTTTCCCCTCCTGCGAATACCTTTAGTATGTGAATTCACACACTATTAGCATGAGAACACGCTCTAAGGAAAGCAGAAGAGATACGCAGAGCTGAGCAAAAGACTGAAAAAAAGAAATTGCCATCTTTTTTTCCCCACTGTTGTTCCTATTTGCTTTTTCCCTTCTTTCCCTCAGCTGTGTTGGTTATGAGGGTTGGTGTTACGGCCATGTCAGACTAAGAGCCAGCTTCTGGGGCGTGCTGAGCGCTCCCTGTTCCCGATCAGGTTCATGAAAGCTGTCCGTGCTCGGTTTCCTTTCTCGAGCTGTCCCCGAGCCTATAAGCAGTTTAGGGCTGGGGAGTGTTGCTTACGGGCTTGTGAAGTGACAGGTTCCTCTTTGG
Organism: Nipponia nippon; assembly: GCF_047370975.1. Classification (NCBI taxonomy): domain Eukaryota; kingdom Metazoa; phylum Chordata; class Aves; order Pelecaniformes; family Threskiornithidae; genus Nipponia; species Nipponia nippon. Next base: position 6,644,339 of record NW_028262336.1, on the reverse strand, counting down.
GAATAACAAATACAAACAATAATGGGTATGTTCAACATCCTATTCTACCAGATCATTAAATTGCTTTCTTGCAATTTTTACCATTTCTTACAATTGCTGCCACCATGAATTTTAAGACAAAGCTCACGCTGATATGGGGGTCACGGAATCGTGGCTGGGCAGAGGACTCCTGCGCTGTGGCACACCAGCCTCCGAGGCAGCTCTTCCTGAGAGGGGAGGGTGAAAATAAGAAGGGGGGGGGGGGGGGGGGGAGAAGGAGGCAAAGCCCGATTTCTTTTTCCCCACGTAAGGTACCTCAGCCTGAGCAGAGGGCTTGCAAACTACCTGCCTGGGACAGTTGTGGCCTCAGATCTGAGACTAGGCTGGCCTTTCTGTGCAGACACAAAGCACATACAGCTTTAAAAAAAAATGCATAAATGAATTGAGAGTTAAAAACTACTAGAGAATACTCCCTGGGATTATCTGTACTATCAAGACAGGAAAACTTTGCAGATGCTACTGTCTCTCTAGAGGAATAAATGCTTGCATTTTAATATTCTCAGCAGCTGGTTCCTGTTGAATGCCATCAGGATGATTCAGCCACCCACCAGGAACACCAGTAGCAAGTGCACACACACAGAAATCTGCAAAACTTTCTGCTCTCGATGCCAATGCTGTTACTTTGGCAGAGTCTGATCTGTATTAGCTATTCTTCATTACTACCAGTAGCAGGTTTAACTTCACCCCGGGATGGGGAAAGAAAACAGCTAGTCCCTGGTGCTCCCTAATCAATCCAACCGTCTGCCTCCGATCAGGAGTGCTTCCCACGATCCACATCCTTAGCAGCTTACTCCGTGGTTACCTCATTCACCTTCAGCCTTACCACAAGTAACATATCTCTCCTGGGAGCTCGTCTCGTCAAAGTGATGGTTCAGGCAGTCTGATGTCCTTCCCCCTACAGTGGTCAACATCCGATGAAAGGGACATCACCTTATAACATACTTGGTTTCTACATGAGACTCAAATGCGATAGATTACTTCCTCACCCTAGCTGATGATCAATTTATGTCTAAAAATATGAGGTCTGCTATCTCTCCCCATTATTTTAAAAATCAACCTCAGTGACGTTCTGTCTGTGGTCTATGGACCACTTCCAGGTGTTTTATGGAGGTGCATCTGTCTAGTAGCAATAATGAAGCATTTACTTTTCCTCAAGCGGCAACGCTTCCTGACAGTTGTTGACCGGGTCAAATCACTCAAGGTTTCCTCTAATCCTATTGGGACAAATTTCTGCCTCGCTTTTGTCTGGCATTTCTTGGAAGCAGACTAAACTGTGATGCCAATCTGCAGAACCCTACCTGGAGAGGACAGAAACTACAGAAGACAGAACTAACCAGCATAGTCACTCAGAGAGGCTGGGGGACTCGTGACTAGAGATCCCACAGTAGGGAAAGAGCCTTTCGGTTCTACTTCATGTGATGACTGACAGCCTGAGAGTGAAAATAAACAGCTCAAATGCAAGATGGTGGGAAGGTAACAAAGCAGCTGCAGTGGTCAATAATGGCCACTTCAGTTTTCCTCCTTAGTACTACTGCCACTTCATTCGGCTCAATACGAAAGGTGCTACAGGTAGACACCAACGCAGTATTGACATCTATTCTAAAATTATGGGTTTTAATTCCATCATTACAGAGCATCCTAATTTCACCATTATTCAATGTTTTGGAAAAAAAACATGCCTTCAACATGGAGAGAAATGTTAGCTCAGACCAAGCCAGCAGCGTTGGCCTTTCAACAGGAACAACCCCAAATTCTGGTGCCATACGTACAGGTAACTCCTCAAGTAATCTCTCAAACAAATGGAAGAAATTTAGGTTTATTACCTGTGCCAAGTTGTCCTAATGTGGAAAACAAGCCAAAATAGAGAAGTCAGAGGTTGTGCATTGAATAAGTGACAGAAACATCATGAACACAAGTGTTCTCATGTCAGATCCCTGATGTACCCATATAGCTTGTGACACCTACTGCTGACTGCGATGATATTCATCCTGATTAGAAGTGATGCTATCATATTCCTTACTTGCTTCACAAAGAAAACCTTCAAGAAGCTGTGTCACTTCCAGAATCCAGAGTGGTCCCTACCATGATCTCACCTTAAATCAACAAAGTTACGGAGCCGCCACTTGCTCATTCTAATGAGTGAAACAGTTAAGTGCCATTCAGAGTCAGCCAGGAGTCTGCATGAATATGGAAAAGAGAGGCAGGAGGGCAGCAGAAAGTGAGAGAATAATCTTTTATACTGAATTAAAAATGACAAAAAAATTAATGAAAATTTTAACTGCTTTCACAGTTTTCTGGTATTTCATCTCATGTAAAAAAAGGAGAATTAAAATTCACAGAAATTAAAATAACTGAAAAACAGGGAGTTATTTTTAATTAAACAATAAAACAGTGTTTTGCCTTTTTTTCTGCCTTGAAAAAAGAATGAGAGGAAGGGGAAAGAGAACATTTTCAGTTCTTTTACTTCTGTTTTTTTGCAATCAATAATGAGGGTTTTTTGACCAATTCTTCCAGTAAGCTATCTCATTGGATGCGATGTGGCAACAAGGATCTGTTACCCATTGTGGTTTCAGGGCTGAGAACGGACTGGATTGTCTTCTCTCTTATTTTAGCCCCAAAGTATATTTTAAATAGCCTTAAAGAGAATGAAAATTTTTCTCATACCAACGACAGGCAGAAATGGCTTTAGAAATTACTTTCATGCTTCCAACATTTTTTGCTTTTTTCTCCTTCTGAGTAATTTTTTTTTCTTTGCCTGCACAAATGCAAGGGGAAAGCCTGGTTTGAAAGATGTTGGAATACGACACTCGGTGATCCATCAATCAACACGGATACCCAGATATGGGTTTCTAGTAAGCAGTGAGTGTCATGGAGTTTACTTCCACGTACTTCATTCAAATCAGAGACAAGTCAGCCACACAAAGCCAGTTTGAAGGGCTGGCTTCTTTTTGCATCTTCTTAAAAGCATGTATCTTCTCAAAAGCTAGTCTGACTGGTCCAGACTAGCACCATTTCAGTGCTTGGCCTTCAATGGCAACATGGAAATTATCTTTTGTCTCACTCTCTTTTCCCAGATTGGTTAGGACTAGGCATGTGTTTTGAAAAGAAAATCAAAGTCCTTTAGAAAAATATTTTTCCTTTCTTAACAGAAGCCAACCAGAATTTTTCCTTGGCCAAAGGATTTTATCAAGATTTAAGAGGAGAACACTAATACCTTTAAAGCACGAAGAACTCATTATACTCACACTCAGTGCTCTTGTAGCATCAGTAACAAGCATTATTAGAGTTATTTCACAGGTAAAGGAAGACAGGAGAGAAATGGCACAACATTTGAGGTGAAGATGCAAGAATTCCTCATACTGAACTGCATGAAACCTGAAGATAAAGGCAACCTTGCCACTCGCGCCTAATGATTTTGTAGTGTTTTATAGGCCACGTTGATCCCATCTTCTCAGCTGCCCCTGAGATAGGAAACCACCGGCTGGTTTTAGAGTTGTTTGGAATAATTTGAAGCAAGGGGGTTAAGTGACCATTTCCAGGCTGCGCTGTGAGCGGGCAGCGGGTGAGGAACATGTCCAAATCGCGATGTTCCAGCCACCAGAGCAAAGAGAGGGACCGCTCCGCAGAGGGCTGGAAGAGAAACAACTTGAGAAAACTAACAGTACACTTACCGTAAGAAAGTTTTACCCTCTTCTTTGTTCTTTTGTCAGTAGAAAAAAAAAAAAATAGCTATGTGTGTCAGAAGAGCTTTCTCTTGCTTAATTAGGCCTCCCTTTCATTATGCCCTGAACACTGGAGTTTTAATCCTGAGCACAGAGAGGCCTTGGGCAGAAAATTTGGCCAGTCTTTTTCACAAAGTCTGAATGTGTTCAGACCTTTCAAAACTGTACCAGCCCCTCTCTAACCTGAAGATTAAGCAGCACATTTTCAAAGCCATAATGAGCTAAGCCCGCTGGCCTCCTGTGAGATAGGAAACTACCCACTGCTTGAGAAGCCATAGTCCGTACTACCCAAGGTGAATTACTGCTACTCTTTGTGTTACATTCTTAACATAATCTGATATTTTCCCATTTGTCCTGACCTTACGAACCACTGCAGACTACGTTTGTTTCTCTTTTCTGCCCTTTAATAGCGTTATGATGCTTTTCTTTTCACACTACTTTCTGTGTCTATTCTCAAGACTTTTTCTCTTATATTCCCAGCTCTTTCCCTCTTTATAATTGGATATTCGCCTTTACCCACATATTTCTTTCATTTCTGCCTCATCCACTCGGGAAGAAAAAGAAATCCACTGTCTCTGCATACTGCTTCTCTTCTCTATTCACCCATTTCTTCTGGCACCAGTAATCCCTCACATCTCACTTCAAATTCCACTACTCACCTTCCCATACCTTCAAACTGTACTCTGGGTGTCAAAAATTCACCATCAATCAGCAAAGTTTATTAATACCAAGCATGGGGAAAAGATTTCTGACAGTAGAGGGCTCCTTAATACATCAGACAAAGGCATAGCTGATGTTCGACAAATTCAGATTCAAAAGAAGTGAAATGGACTTTAAAACTTTCAGAATAATTGACATTAATATGTGGTCATTCCCTGACTTAAAGACTTTAAGATTACCTGTCTCTCTGAAGGATATGTTCTAGCTCACCAGAAGAGAAGAGCTTTAAGAAATTCAGTAGGCTTTATCACGTGAAGGAAACGAGATGGGACTATCAGAAGGGCCCTTGCTGCTTGACCATCTTCAGAGATGAAAAGGCACCAGTGTCCAATCTGTCTCTGACTCTGCTTGGCAGTCTCATCTCTTGTTCCCACCTGCTAGCAGACTTTGGATAGTTTGGGACAAATCCTTCCCTCTTCAGCTACAAGGATATTTCTCCCTGTTTGGGGGGGTTACCCTTTCCCAAGCCGGGGCTTCATGGCTGCCTTAAAAATGGTGATTGTGAGGATCTAAACGAATGCATTCCCCCACCACCCATCTGTACACAGAGAGGAAAACAGAGCAACTTTTACTTTTCAAGAGCCTTTTCTCATTTTACAGCTCCAGTCCCTGCCCCAGCTTCTGCTCAGGGCTTTTTCAGACTGCCTCCAATAAAACTGACCTAGTTCTCCTTGGCTCACCGAGGTCCCCAGAAGCATCACTAAGAGCTCAAGATTAATACATTTTTTTTCTACTACATGTTCGAAGGATCTTAGCAGCCACAGAGCTGTTAGGCCCAAGACACATGAAGTTATCAATGACTCAATTTACATTAAATTAGCATTTGGAAACGTATCTTCTTAATCATATCTATGAGAATATACAGTCATGTCTTAACTACAGTACAACTGACAGATATGGAACCAACCAGCATCCAATACATGGACTTTTCAAGGTCTGTTGAAATTCATTCTAAATTGTGGGTTTATGGCATCGCAAAAATTTACTGAAAAAACACGAGTTAATATTTGTCCAGTTCTTTCACATGAGAAGTGCTGTTACTGTTGTCAGAAAGTCTACTGTGGGTTTAAGTAGCTGTGAGAATGCAAAACAGTTTAAAATGTGAATAGCTTTCGTAACTAATAGCAAGTAGGCAATATAACAGATGGCAACTCACACGAAAGATAAACCACATCTTAATAACAATAACTTACATTCAGAGGGGTAGTGTTTCCTAGCGGTTAGGGCATGGGAATGGGATCCTGGATTCCCAGGTTATCCTCCTGGCTCTGCCACTGACTCGCTGTGTGAACTTAGAAAAGTCACTCAAAAATCTCCGTGCCTCAGTTTCCTCATCTGCAAAATGGAGATAGTTCTTACGAATATCACCAGACTGCTGAGGGGAAAAGGCTCAAGTTGTTCGTTTTTATAATAAGCACCGTTTTGAGACAAATGAGGGGATAGAAGAGCAGTGTTTGCTGATGCCATTATTCAGCCATTGATCAAATTGCAAAGCGGTTACTTTGCTCAACGCTGAGGGACTACAGCCATCCCCAGAGTGAGAGGGGGCAGCTGCTTAACCACGCTCCAGAGCCTTCTGGTATGGTTCAGGCCAGGAAGCCAATATTGCCCTGCCCAACTGCCTCTTCAGAGGCAATTCGAGGAGGCCAACTATAATTACCTTCCTTGAAATTTAGCCAGGACATTATGCAATCTTCAACAGCGGTCTGAATCTCTATTTTATATCTCCAACAAAAGGCAGCACCTACAGCTCTCCAGGTTTCTGTCATCATTAGTTGGCACATTACTTCGTTTTGATCAGAAAGAAGATTGCTTCTCACTCTCTGACTCTGCTTTGTGCAGCTCTACGGAGTTTCACAAAGGTCCTCCAAAGCAAGCACCAGAACAGTCTTACGCTGTCTGACATGAGCATAATACAAAATGAATAGGCTGCAAAATAAATGTTCCCATTTGCTTTCCACTATTTATCAACTTTTTCTTTTTAAATTTTCTTTTTTTTTTTTGTATGAGTGATGGATCGACTTTTTAACTGTATGAGTAGTAGAGACTCTACTCAGAGAGTCTCCATTTTTGCCATGCCTTCCGGACAGAGATTTCCCCCTGACTTTGGTGAGAATTTAATGAAAATAGAAGTCAGAGAATTGGACCAGGAGGGAAAAACGGCTGGTTACAGAGAGGAAGATTTTTTGTAGGGTAAACCCTGGTGCTTCAGCAATGTACAGGCAATGGCACAAACTAAAGCTCAAAACCAACTTGCTGGCTTGTCTCATTAGTGGGGAAGCTGCCTCAGGTCAGCTCTGTTTTGCTCTCTCCAACTGTTTAGGGTTATTGTGGCAGTGATAATTTTCTGTGGCTTCTGAAGATTGCGGGGATATATTTCAACAACCCAAAAAAAAGTCACACACACACAAAAAATATATATAAAAAATAAACAGCTGATCTCACTGAAGAAGACTCTGGCGTCTTCCTACACAGAGTCTTCACTGGTATTTCCTGATTCTCCAGCCAAAGGAATCATCACTAAAGCCTTTTTTATGGGAGGAGGGAACAAAAATTATTTCTCACGCTAGCTCTGTAGGCTTTATGGGATATGTAGTTGAGATTAACAGGTCAAAGAGTTTGAGGCGTCCTATTTAAAGGACTTCCTAAAGAATATTCTATGTAACTAACTGTAACTAACTTAACTGCTCTCCAGATGGTCAAAACTGAAAAGGCCATCTGAGCAAAAATCAAGTTTTGGAAAGTGCCATGAGAAATTTTACCCAGAGGATGTGGATTCTGCTTCTGCTGGCTTCAGTGGAAACAGAATTACTCTGATTTATTAATTATTTTAAAAAAAAAATCTTAAGTTCATACACAGAAATGTCTGGAAATTCCATGTTGTTATTTTCAAAAGAGATGAGCTCAAATCACAAAATCTGGATCTGGATGCCTAACAGTGCCAGAAGTTCAGGAGAGTTTGGACCGACAAGGCTGGCTCCGGCAAGTGTTGAGTGTTTTCCCAGGATTTTTTGAAGGCCAATACCAGGGTTTCAAAGAGGAGAGAGGCATGTGCAACATGGCAGAGTTACAAAAAAACATCGCTTGGAATTTCCTGGGTTTTGCGAGATTAAAATTGTAAGTCTAATTAGTTTAAGGAAATTAGCTCTTTATAATTTTCATTTTGTATTGAAGAAACATGAAAAATTAAAAATAGAATGAGAATGGAAAAATTAATGGGTTTCAGTAATTAGTTAATCAGAAAATGCTCCTGTCTTAGTGTGACTGCCCAACACACATTAAAAAAGAGAAAAAAAAGAATAAAGTAACCATGACTTTCCTCATACTTTCCAAAATAATATAAGCTTCACCTCTGAGCTTGGAACAACTACTTGATATTTCAACTCAGCTCAATTTTAGCGGTAAGCCACTGAAATTGGTGTTTAGGTTGAAATATCATCTCACCGTAACATTAATACAGACACAGAATAAATACATGCATCCTGGCAAAAATAAACCAGAACTTGTTCCTCCTGCTGGCCACATCACATTTACATGAGTTGCATGCACTAATGAAATGTTAAATGGAAGGGAAACCTCTTCTGAGAGCAGACCTTTTCACCGAGTGCTGAACAGGGTGATCTCGGACATCTGAAAGCAGCAGGACAACTTATTACGCTGTAGGAAAATGCATTTCTCTTGACAGTGGTGACCCAGTCTGAGGCCCCACAAGCCACACACTGGTGCACCGAAGAGACATGTGTTAGACAAGCTGTTTTGTCCCTTGGCTATCACCCTCCCAAGCGCTGAATAGATCCGGATTGGGCTGGCTTAGAAAAAAAGTCAGATGAAAGCAGTGAAGTTAAGCCAAGTCAAAACACAACTTTGGTGCAATTCCACCGAGTCCAAGTTATGCTAACAAAACTTTAGCAGCAACGAGGCTGGCCGCCTCTGCCCAGCCCAGAGCCACGCTTTCAGACATTAGCTGCAGCGCTTGGCTTTCAGCTTTCCGCAGCTCTTCACTATATTTATTTAATGAGGTAGCTAAATATGTATTTTATCATTATTTGAGCTTATAATAACTTTGAAATAGAATAATCTACTCTGCAGAGATGAAGTCAAAGAAGTTTGAGGAGAACGGTTTTTTCTTTAAATAAAGATGCTGAGCAACAACCCACTGAAATGGCCAAAAACTTGAAAGAAGCCTTCTACCTCACACTGACATAGCTCTTGAACTTCAGCCTTACCGTTGAGCTGTTTACTGATTGTCAAGTCAACTAAATTAACTGGTGGCTACCAGAACGAGCTCACAAATAAAATACCCACAGCTAGGACTGCTCAGAGCACTGGAGCCTGTGTAGAGTAACAGGGAACATCACGTACCGTGCATGAACAGCATGCAATTTTTAAACGTTCGTAACACTTATTTCAAAACCAAATTTCTTCCAACAAAGTCTGTAATTCCTTCCTCAGGACGATGAATGTGCCTAAGCACAAAATGTTAAAACAGAGCTGGTTTCAAGTCGCTAGAGGAAGGGAGAAAAGGAAAGAAGCCTCAAAATGTTGTCTCTGGTCAAAGAGTCTCTTGCTTCTCATTGAGATGTCTGGCAAAAACTAAATAAAAAGAAACGGCCTGCTGTTGAGAGTGAAGAAGAGATACATTTTCTGAAGGAACTGGAGGCATATACAAATAAAGTTTTGGACTGCAGGAGTCGGCTCAACTGAGCTCTAGCATCTCCACTACAGCGAGCGCGCCCTGCGTGCTACAGAGGGATGCTGTGCTGCGCAAGGACGCGTTCTGGGTGTCTGGTTTCCAACACTGATTCAGGGGGATCACCCTAGATCCTGATGTTCTAGCTCTGGTTTTCAGTAACCCTTTCTCAGGAAAACCTGCACTGACTTCAGTGGGAAGGTGTCTCAGTTAGATGAGAAATAAGAACCACCACCACCTAGCAGGGAGACCTCGATGTGGTTCAACACACCTACAGTATGGCCAAAATACAGTTGTTTCTGGATTCATAACAAAAAAAAAATCTCTAATCTGTATTTACCTCACTTACAAGACTGCTTTTGTACGCTGGCCTAAGTATACACTGGGGAGGAAATGCTAAAACTTATAGATCTTCAGCAATGCTAATAGGAATATCAGCACAAAATAGGTATAAACGGTGTATACGCAACACGTCCGTACTTTCCCCTGGAGCGTGGCGATCGGCCGGCGCGCAGCCGGCTGCTGAACAGTGCAAGGTGGTGGAAGGACTGGCTGGCCAAAGCATCTACCTCTGACGGAAAGTGTCAGTAACTCCTTTGTGTCTCTACAGTGCAAACAGGATTTCGGCTTTGATGATCTTACCAAATTCCGACGAAAAAAACACCAAGTTCCACAAAAATACAGCAGCAATTACAGAGGGAGCAAAGTTGAGTAAAAAGCTCATTTTCTGGATTGCTTGCCAAAGAATAGTACAATTCAGGTTGCACAAAATTGAAGCAAACAAACAAAAAACCAAACACTCTAAATTCCTCCCAAACAACCTGAATCTCCCCCCCTTCAAACCCTCTCGTTTTGGAATGTTTTTAAGGATTCCCCCCCCCTTTTCCTTTAGAAATCACTTCTTAACAATTGTCAAAATAAATCCTTAGTTCAAAACCAGAAATGAAAACATTGCATAGGAAAATACCAAAACAAAACATTACCTCTCTTTTGGAAAGACAGAACTTTTTTTCTTGCAACGATTTAATACGTTTGATAGCAATTCATCGTTTCTGTTGACGTGACTTTGCATTTCCAGACAAAAAGTTTTGCAGCAGTGTTTATCTAAATAAGGTATTGCTAAAGACAGCACAGATAGGGAAAAAAAGTCATCTCTCTTAAGTAAAATGTGACTCTGTATCAGAAATACTGCTGCCATAAGGCTTGTCTACTTGGCTATACACCTCCGACTGCTAGCTGCTGTCTGGCTCCCTCCATCCTATTATTAGGCACCAGCGTTCTGGTACAGAAAACTTTTATGGGTGGCGTACACAAAGCACGTCTAATTTCTACCTCGCGCTTCATCCTCTATTCCTTCAGCACAATATTTCATTTTCTGACGCCTTAACTTCCCCTGTTTGCTCATCTAAATGCAGAAAAGCCCAGCATACGAATCGCTACCTGACAGCTTTTCAAACTCGGTGTGGTGAAGGTGCCCAAATGAAATAAATAAATAACCAGAGGAAAGTTTATGAAAGTGAAACGAACGGCGCGGAGCGGCAGGAGCGGCAGTAGGCAGCTCCGTACTCCTCCTTAGACTGACACAGGTGTATCCCAACTTCACCCGCTCAGGCAGGAGAGACGGAAGGACATACAGGAGTGCATACGGACAGATCGAAAAGTGACAGAAAGGGCGAAGGAAGAGGTAGAAGAGAGAAATAAAACTGAAAGGTGTTATTTATTTTCACAACTCGACAATGAACTTCAATTTTGGCAGAGGATTAAAAACAGCCCTGGGAAATGATTAAGGTTGTTTTTTTTTTCTTTTCTATAAAGCTTCAGCACAAAAAGAGACATTATAAAAGGGATACGCTCGCACGGGCACACATAAAAATAGGGGGGGAAATGGGGAGAAGGAAATGAAAGGAAAAGAAAACAAACAGCCTCCTAACAGGCCCATACTGCTAACGGGAGTCCAAATAAAGAGTCATATGATATCTGATAGTGCAGGACACGTCGCCAGGAGCTGGAGCGGATTGCCTGCAGGAAGAAAGAGCCAGTGTGTTACTGCTCAAAGAGCTTTTCTTTCCCCTTTTTTTTATTTTTTTGCCCTCTCTCTCTTTTCTCCTGTACTGTGAATGTGCTACTCTCAGGTCAGGTCCGCTAAGAGTCCCCGAAAGACAGCTTTTTCCCTACTTCTGGAAGCAGGGACAGCCGCTGGAAGATGCCTTCTAGTTGAGATTGAGGGGGGCTAAATCCAGGTTTCAGCTCTGTTATGTCCTCCCTCTTCTGTCACCATCTTCACAGTTACAGATACAAAATGTTCACAAAAGCATGTTAGATTTAAAAAAAAAATTTTTTTTTTTGGGGGGAAGATTCAGGCAGAAAAAAAATGAGACTGCTTATCCTATGGAAAACTTCAAAGGCCAAGTCCCATTTCTGTGCTCTTTTGTTTACTTCTCCTGTGATTTTTTTTTCTTTTTCCTTTTTGGAAAGTGAGAGAGCAAGAGAGAAAAGTCACAGAAAACCTTCAGACCATGAAAAACACCAGGAGTTGGGAAAACTCTCCAGAGGAACGAGGAAAGCAAAGATTTAAAATAAAAGAAAGGCATTTGTAATTTGCCAAAAGTTCCTCTATTAGTTATGTTTGCCAACAAAACGACCAGCTCTTTTTGGTGGTCCATCCCTCTCTGTCAAGCATTTCACGTTAAACTGGGGAGCCTGCAAAGTACTTTCGACTCGACACCGCTATTGCTGCTACCCATGGAAATGCAGAGCACCTGGGCTACCGGCAGCGCAGGTACCTGGGCTCAGAGCAGGGGGCTGGAGCCCACCACGACCCCCAACTTCTGCTGGGAGCGCTGTGCCCACCGCAGCTCTGGAGAGGGAACAGCCCCGGCCAATGGAGCGAGCCCCCAGTCTAGATACTGGTATGAAAACAAAACTATGTTTTAACTGGCGGTTTCACTTGTCGTGGACGCTTTCCCTTCACTTTTGCAAGGGACGGGCTGTATCCTGCAGGACTTTTTGCCACTGTAGGGTAGTGGCATTCCTAAAGCGGTGCAGGCAGAGCCCAAGGATGGATTTCCCCCCCTTCGTCATATGAGGATCTGTAAATGGGCTAATTCTCCGTGTACACCTACACAATGCATAGATGTTGCTTAAAAACAGTGCCACAGACACGTATGCGATACCTCTGTAGCTGTAACAGACGACCTCTTCTGAGGGAAGCCTGCAGCATGAATATAAAAATCAAGGTATTGTAGTAATAATGCCCTGCATCCAGAAACAATCGTTCTAACTCTAGAATAATTTGATCTAGTTCTGTATATTGTGCGCTTCTGCTTTTCAGGGGGGGACATAATACACAGCTTCCTCTCTTGTTTTCTCTACCACTGCTATGTGATGCAGTTTTTAGATTGGTAATTTGTCAAAGCCAGGAAAACACAAATCAATAAAGGAAGGCAGGCAGAATTTGGGTAAAGAAAGCACTTCCTTAAGCTACAGAATTTGCAACAGTATGTATTCTCAAACATCCTAACCATTGTACAGGAGACACTGTAGAGAAGATACCCTGTATGTTGTACACAGCATGCAATAAAATTCCGATCTAAACGTCTCCTTAAATGTGATGCATTATTCCCTTCTTTATTACGTGTGCCTTTTCCACACACAAACAGACAAAGCGTGTATCTATAAGAAATACATTCAGAAGAACAAAAAATCTACAGTGCAAGGAGGTCTATCCCGAAATCCTCGATTTGGGGCTCGATGAAAGAACTAAACTCAGAAGGCGAAACGGAGCCATTTGAGAGAGGGTCCCACCGAACAGGAGGAACAAGCAAACAAACAAACAAACAAACAAAAAAATCCCTGAGCTCCGACTAATCATTTGAGCTGCCAATGAGAGGTGACTTTTAGACAGATGGTCAGGGAAAAGCTGGGTCCGTGGACACAGACGTTAGTGCCCCATCTGTATTTTAGGATCCTAGCTTCAACAAGCCATTACCAACTTTTTTTCTAAGTGACAGAAAGTGAAAGATTTCTGTTCCCACTCATTTATTTCTTTTCACCGAAACCACCCCGTTTCCCTCTTTTTTTTCCCCCCAGTAAGAATTTGTTGTTTGATTTTTTTAAGTAAACAGAAACTGTTTGCAATATAACTTTTATGCCAAAAAAAAAAAAAAAAGAGGCTAGGTAAGTTGGCAAAACAGCAATTGGATTTAAAGAGAGAGTTTTAAAAAAGGGAGAAAAGAACGACATATCAAACTCACTTGGTCTCGTCCCCCTTCCATGCCTGTTCTTATTAAATCCAAATTATAATTTGGAGGTAAGGGAACTGCATCTCCTTTCAATCTATTTTGTTGCTGCCACACATTCTGTGCTTTGCTTCTCTCTCTTTCTTTTGGGGGGGGGGGGGGGGAGAGAAAAAAAAATCCCTAATAAAAATAGAAAAACATATCTCAGGCGTTAAGCTCGCTCTCCCCCTTCCTTTGTAAAGAACTCTTTGTTCTCTAGTGAAAATGCTGAAAAAAATCCCCGGGCTCCCTGAAACAAGTGCAAAACACTTAGAGGCTTTTGGGCTGGCGAGGAGCCAGAAACCCTCCCGCTGTCTGGTTAGGAAGAGAGGAAAGAGAGAGGGAGCGAGGAGAGAGAGGGAAAAAATTGGAGCTTCCTTTAATAGACATAGGAAGCAGGTCCTTTTTTTTTTTTTTCCCCCCTTCTTTTTTTTCCTTTTTTTCAAAACTGGCGGCCAAGCGTTAAGTAACTCCCTGTCTAAATCCACCTGCTGGAAATGAACTTGGGTAACCCCCCCAGGGGTGCACAAAGAGGAGACACAGTAACACACTCCGGCTCTTCTCCCACCCGCCCCCTCCCCGCTGCCCTGCTTCCATTCTCCCTGCTCCCAGCACACAAATGCCCACGGCTCGCGCTCCCCCTGCCACCGCCACCAAACGTACCAAAATAAACGCTCGCTCCGGCTCCTTACAGAGCAGAGAAGGGGGGGGGGGAAGAGAAAAAAAAAAGAAAAAAAAAAAAGAAAAAAGGGGGGGGGGGAAGCTTTTTTCCATCTCGGTTGCGACAGTGATAAGGGGTAGGGAACATCTCATACCTGGTGTGAATGCTAATCAGCCAGGAGTTCTCCTTTTTTCCCAAGACAGGGAACTGTTTCCTTCCAAATTTATTAGAACCTCCTCCACTGCCTCTTTGAAAAACCTTCTTTGTCACCCTCTTCCCAAGTCCTGATACTTCTTTAAAAAAAAAAAAAAAAATGGCTTCGGAGCTCCTTCTATTCTTGATATTGATTCTCTCTCTCTCTCTCTCTTTCTCCCTCTCTCTTTCTCTCTCCCCCCCCACCCCCCCACCCCTCCTCCTTTCTCCTGTCTCTGTCTCTTCTGAGTGGTCTATTGATAAGTCCCTAGAGGCACTGGGTCAGCCTGCCCGTAGGAAACCAGACACAATGCACAAATCTCCGAGTGCCATTCTGCCATCAGCAAGCAGACCACGTTTAGGAGAGAGGAGAAAAAAAAAAAAAAACACACACACACACACACACAGTAGAGCAAAAGACAGAGAGAGAGAGAGGGAGAGTGTGAGAAAAAGACTGATTGGAACAGGAGGGAGGGAGGGAGCGAGAGAGCGAGGGAGAGAGAGCGACACTGCCAGTCAGGTTAATCATCCCTACTTTAATTAGCTGTTCGGCTTAGACATAAAACAATTGAATTTGAATGATCTGTCAGTGGGCTCGGCTGAACCAAAGGGGAAATGCGAATATTACAAAAAAGACTGTTGGTGTATTCAGATAAGCTCGCCGGGAAAATCCTCAAAGGATAACTATTAAAACTTACCACCAAACAAGAAGTAGAGATTCAAATGGCATTATACAGAGGCCCTCTCCAAAATGCTGGGAGATCCCTTCCCTCTCTTTTATACGCCCCGCCGCAGCTCTCGCCGAAATAAACACCTGCAGCCTTCAAACGCTACCTGTCCTGCGGGGTGGGGAAAGGAGTGCGGGTTTGCCTGCTACTTCGGTTTGGCTACAGCAAGACCCTGCTGCCCTTCGGCTGAATTTTCCTGATGGATCCCTGGAATGTTATGATTCGGGAACTACACGAGCTCCGAGAGCACATCCTTGCCATGGATGTCTGCACAGACACAGACAAACCCAATACCTGCCGGATACAGACGGAGATGCTGTAAAAAGGCAGTGCCAGCTACTGGGATAGACAAGTCCCAGGCACTGCGGGGGGAGAAGTTATACCCCAAAACAGGTGCCAAAGCAATCTATTCCCTCCACCCTGGCTTGCAAAACACAGTGCAGTTCCAATGGATGAACCCTGGCGGTAACCGGCGCAGCGGCAGCGCTGCGTGGCGGGCAAGGCTGAGATTTATGACACTTCTGCAAAGTCTGCTTCTCAAAAGGTGTGGAGCAGGCGGCCTCTCCCGCCGGGAGGGAAGGCGGCAGGTAACGCGGCTGCGCCAGGGAGCTGCCGGCATGTTTAGCCCCGGACATCATCCCCCCTGCCCCGCCAGAACTTCCCCTTCTCGGACGCCGGGGACCTGCGTTGGGTTTCAGGGCTCCGTTGTCCCCTCCTGAGTGACCGGCAGCAAGCGGCGTGCGTATGAATTTATCGTGTGAGGCAGGTATATTCTCTGTGCTTTAAATACATTCTCTGTGTTTCATATAAGGTTGCAGCTCCGGCAGTAAATCCGTAATTCCCGATCAGCTCTGTGAACATCTGCTGTATATAAACTTTTAAATGGGCACGGCCAACCTGCAAAGCATCGCTCAAAAGCACGGGAAGAAAGTAGAGAAGGAATTCACAACGCGGCTGACTGCTGGCCTTCGAGAGGGAGCGCTGGGAATCCCCCCTCACTTTGCATATTGGGTCCAAATGCTTAAGGAAAGAAAAAACAAAAGACAGCCAGAAGCTCTAGCAACTTCTCTATATTAATTTCATCGTCTTTTCTACATACATCTCCAGGCAAAACTAGCACCAGTTTTTGTCTTTCACCGTAACGGAGAGCTGACGGGAGGCAGCAATATTATTCATCCCTTCTATCACCCTCTGCTGTGGGAAAAGGTGGGTTCCTGCCCTTTTCCACCTTTTAAAACGCCAGGGGCCGGGTGGCTGTGTCCCATCTGCCACCAGCCCGCTGGGGCCCGTTGACTCAGCACCGATTGCAGGAAGAACTAAGTAGGGTCAATAGGAGAGGGACGCACTGCAGAAGCAAATGGGACATTGGACTTAATGAGGTCTGTTAAATGCTATTTATGAGTTGTCTCCCCAGCCTCCCCAAAATACAAATTGCTCCCATTTGAAATATTAGGGGATTATGGGAGGTAAGATGCTACCAAAGAATGGAAAAGGAGATTTCAGAGAAATACAGTGCCATCAAAGGCCTCAACTCCTTTCCAGGTGAGGAGATTTTGTAGAGCACAGTGACACAGACAAGTAGTTTTCTCTTCCCTGGGTCAGTACTAAACTAATAATCCAGCAGGGTGCAAAACAGCTCTGGGCTATGTTTCTAATGAAATATGCAGAGGACTTGACCACTTGATGCAGGGGGTTCAGTGGAAGAAACAGTGTGCAGTCATGTAATTACAGGCTACGGTAATGGTACAAGGGGCCCTCGGTAAGGTTGCACAGACAACATTAACTATGGCATTTCCTAACTTTTAAGTGCTTGACTTAGTAACATTAACATTACAGTAATGCGTTTCCAATATAATTTCTCAGGGTTTTCTTTGAAAGCGAACTTAAAAATCAAATGCCGTTCTATGTTGCTGCTGAGGCTGAGGCGGGTTAGCACCTGTGGAGCTGTAATACAGAACTTCACCACTTCAGCCGGCAGCATCAGCAGCAGCACGAGTAAAGCGGTGCTTACGAGGTGATCAACCACTGGAAGAGCATGAGGATACTTTGTTCAGGGGTTTGTTGGTGTCTTCCTGGCAATGGAAATGCTGAGAGTCAGGAGCCCTAGGCTGACTTCCAAGGAGCAGAGCAAAGCGCACTGCCATGGGGAGGGTCCCTTTGGTCCCCGGCCCCCCAAACCTGCATCTCTTCGCTTTTGCTTCCATCCCCTCCATTCAGTTGACTCCGTGGACTGCTGTTCCTCCTGTTTTCTAGCTTCCTCTCTCTCATGCTATTTCTCCTTCCCTACCCTACTCCTTGACACAGCCTGTTCCTCAGCCCGCTGCCCTAAGATGAGCATCCCCTCAAACACCTCTTCCCCTCTCCTCTACCCCAGGCGTGGACGGACCCCGGCCGCACAGGAAAGCAAGCTGCTTAGCGTGGTAAATTAGGCCACGTGGCATTCCAGGCGGCCTTAACTAGACCACTTCTTGCAAGACTGTTTAAAACTAACTCGGGTATCATAATTTGCAATCCACAGTGTAGACATATCAAAATGTCCTTGTTCTCATTTCCAGTGCTTGCTGCCATAGCAACCCCTGGTCAAAAGGAAATTTCCATTGATATCAGAAGGAGCAGCGTTTCACCCAGGTGAGTTTTTACTATGTGGCACATATTTTATTAGCATGTGTTCCTGATCTGGTGAACCCCAAATCTCCTATAGTGCTTAATGCAGAAGGCGCTACTGTTAAGTCCTGCTCTCAGTAGGTCCCCTTCTACTGGAAGCTACACAAGTCAAAGACCTCCTGATTTCTCTCTGAATATCAACCAAGAGCAGACCTGGAGTCTAAATGCAAAAGGCCAAGAGCAGCTCCAAAAACGTACAACATCTTCCCCTCCTGAGATTTTATCACGGATTTTAATTTAGATACATGATGATGATAATCTTTCTCTTTGCATCGCACCCTCTTGCTTGCTCTTCCTTCATATAAATCATTGCGAGTATCAGGGAGGTTTAGCCAAAGAAGCGAGAACTGAAAGCTCAGTCTGATCAGTTGAATAAAGTTTGCTGTTTGCCATGGAAAAGGCAATCAGTGCTGCAGCAAGCTTTCAAGCTCTTGTGTATGATACCCACTCCATAGGAAGAAAGTGGGGCTACAGAATTGGAGCAGATTTTTAACTATAAGAACTATAAGAACTGTACCTGGATTTGCCACTGGCAAATAGTAGGATTTATGACAGGAAAAGCCACCAGAACCGCTCCTCGCTTTCTGACCTCTACAGGCACCTGGTAACGCCAGCCAAAAGCAGGACACAAAACAACAGCAGACTGGGAAGGACCTGGAAATGGCACGGTACTCACTCCTTCAATGTAGATGAAGTATTCTGCAGCACAACTTGTAACACTCTGTACAGCTGACATTAATGGAAAACCAATAGATCTGGGGGGCACAGAGAGGAATTTGGTTCCTTTGCAATGAAGGAGCTCTGTCTACCTGAAAAAAATTGTGTATAACTATGTACTCTCAGGGTAAGTTGCATAAATATATTCCTCTAGATTTATTGGCTTGTCTTCATAAACAGCTGTGAGTCTGTGCTTTTTGTTCAGAGATGTAAACCAGCACAGCATGTTGGAGAGGGTGAATATATGGTTATCATTCTGTACATAAGAAATCAGAAAAAAAGACTGGGAAGTCCACCTATTACAGAAATCTACTCCTTGCTTATATTTTGGGTATGCAGTCATTCCTAACTTGCACCACTATGCTTGGGAGATACCTTCGTATGCTAAGGTGAGCAGCGTACCATGCCTTGCATCTAACCTACTTCATTTCTCTCATATATGCAATTTGATTTTTTGGAGCAAACCAACCAAGTTTATTTCCTATTGCCTTGATTACCAGAACGAGCCCCCCTGTATATAAAACTGTATCAAATGTCCAGGGCTGGTTCCTAAAGCATCTGGTACTGACACTGTGCAATTCCCAAGGCAATTCCTTTCAGAGATTTGCTGACAAGAGGGAAATCTAAATGGAAGCATCAGAGGGGCCCCATATTTTTTCTCTCTTAGACAATCCAAATATAATGGCCTATTTTGTGGAAGAGCCTCTCCTTGTTAAAAAATGAAAATATTGCAAACTGGCCTATGAGACACGGTTTTGTTCTTTTTTGTGCACGTTACCGCCAGCAATAAGATGCTGAGAAGCGAGCCATGCACTCACCGGCACCAGTGCAACCCCCTTGCCTTCACTGGAAAAGCAACAGTGCAACCTAGGGGAACTCTAGAAAACATCTGGTTGAGAAGACACGAGAAGAGCAAGACTCGTGCCTTTCTTCCTCTTCCATTGCACTGGGTTGAAAAGTAACATTTGGAAAGTGTGTTTTCACGATGAATTAAGGAAATCTGATCACTGGTTAAAAAGCATATAAATGAGGAGGTGACTTTTGCAGGTGACACGTTTCCTGTATGTTTACATGGATGTTTATTGTGAAGGCCTCAGAAGACTGTTAAACACTGAAAACATTAACTCTCTACCCTCTATCACGTTCCATACCGCTACCAGATTGCATCTTTGCTCCAAAATTAAAATGGCTTAAACAGCATCATATGTTAGATTCAGCCTATTCTACTCTGTTCTGTTCTATTTCATTCTGTGATTTTTGAAAGAAGTGGAAGTTTCTCCGGGTGACAGGAGGGTTAATTTTCGCTCATACTTCCATGGGAAGACAATTATAATTTTGATTTGAAGAACTTTAAAGCGGACATCTGCCCCACTTCTGTTCTGAATGCTGACGTGAAACATGCTATATATCCCTCGTGCTAACTTTGGTCCTGTCACACATTCGCAAATCTCATTTCCCGCATTTGGAGGTGACAGGTATTGTGCCTCTGCCTCCAGTCTTTCTCATCTAAAGATGTCTCGTTTCTGGAGGCTTTTCCATAGGCTCAATGCTGAGTAAAAATTGTAATTATTTTCATATTCCTCATTCAGGACAAAACCTTTGTAAGAACAACAGTATTACTAGCAGTCTGGGGAGTTGTACAGCCTCAACATACCAAAACCGTGAGATTCCCACCAAAATCACCCCACTGAGGGCTTCTGGCTTCTCTGTCCAACCCTTAGTTCTGTCTCAGGGCCAGCCGCAAGGGTCCCCACTCTGCATATACCACTTTCTCTCTTAGACGTGGATATAAATAGAGTGGGAAGCCAAAGAGGCAGAGGAGGATGTAGTTTTGTCTCTTTTCTGCAGCAGGTCTGATTGTCCATCTTGTCCTCGGGCTGGGTGAAGCCCTGAGGGAAGAAGACACAGACAGGGCTGATCTCCACCTCCACCTCTCTGCAGACACAGCTGCAGCTTGCAAGGTGACTGGAACAAGACCGGCTCAGGAGATGAAGAGTATTGCATCACTCATTCCTCCTGCCTGTTTGCTCCTAATTATCTCGCAATACATTTCACTGGTAGTTTTATCATACAGAAAGACAGAAGATCCTTCTGGTTTCAGCACATAATGACTACTTTTAAAATGGCTTGCTATTCATTCTTGGGCAAGCATCAGTCTCTTCCTCCCCCCCTCAAGTTCAGTGCCTCTCATTCTGGGTTTGTTGTTTTGGGTTTTTTTGGGGGGGTGGGGTAGGGTGTCAATTCTGATAATGTATTCCGATAAAAGGAAAAGAAGGGGCAGCAGAGGTGGCTTTCACTTTCTTTTGATGAGATTGTGGCCACACTGAAAGAAGTGTCAAAAATCTCAATAATTTCATTTTGGCCAACACACCACCTCTTACAGGCCTGAGGTATGCAACTCCTGTGTAGCCCCTAGTACAAATCAACAGAGCCTCTTTTATACTCATTTTCTAATATTTCTCTCTGACCTTAGAGAAACGGAGAATTGCTATAGGGCAAAGAACTCTCATTTTGCCCTTGACATTTCTGCAATCCATCTCCCTGAGTTGGGAGACCCTTTCACAGATCCGGAACCTCACCAGCATAAGGAAGAATTAGTATAATTAAGAATTAGACACAGGGTCTCTAAAATGGGAATCGTAACAATGACTAACGTCACAAGAGTGTTTTCAGAATTAATTCATCTAAGTACTTAAAAGATAAAAACGTAGGAGCTGCCACATCAGATTAGACCACTGCTCCATCTCATTGAACATCCCGCCTGCAACAGAGAGCAGCGATAAATGCAGGGTAGCAGAACTGGGGTCTCCCCTCTGGGCAGGAACAGGGTGCAGTCTAAGCACTGTCAATACCAGTCCTTGGTTACAGCGGTATTTTATGACTTAGGGGACATACTGAAGCCCCTACAACCCACTGCCACTGAACGAAGTGGTCTTGCAGTTAAAGGAAAGAAGCAGGCACAGCAAGAGCCTGGTGCAGTGGCCGTACATCTGTACATTCATTCCTGTGCAGGACACCTGATCAAGAGTTGGTACTTATCAATGAGAGCACCTAAAATTATTCTAAAAATCTTGAGTTTCAGAAACACGGTTATTGAAAAAATGTGCAGTAGGATATAAGTACTTATAAAATGGGTACACAGAAGGACATACATGCACACACAAACGAGCTGGTTAAAAAAGCAACCTGATCCTCATGGGCTCTGCTCTGAGCAAGGGTGAGGGTTGGACCCAGATGACTTAAGAGGTCCTGTCTGATTTTTATTATTCCAGGATTCTGTGATTCCACAATTTTCCACTGCAGAGTTCTGTCACTGAACATGCAACAACTTGTGGTACACAAAATTTTTAATGAAAATATTATTAGGGAAGTTTCTTGGGTCCAGGATAGAAACTCTAGTTCAAAGCCGGAGAAAGAGGCTGACCCTAGAGCCTGATGATTAAGGGTGTGAGGAGGGAGACCTGGAAGGGAACAGACTCCCACCCTCCCTCACCCACTGGAGGAGTCCTGGCCCTTGAGCCATCAGCTCTACTGAGGTGGTGGGTCCTTTGAAAACTTGTTTCTTTATGAAAAAGTTTCATAAAGTTTCATTCTCCTACTCCAAAATTTCAAATGTTTTCACCATGGGGCATTGCTGTTTCCTGGCCAGCTCACCTACGTGACCACACATTCTGCAGTACCCGCAGACCTTACGTGACTGCTAACATCAGTTGTGACAAAGGTAATGACAATCCTTCTGTGAAGTTTCATTATCTCAGTTGGTTTGACACGTTTATTTTAATTCTTATGAATTTTTCACTTTATGAAACACCTTATCTGAAAAGTAAATGGAGGGGTTCGAACAAGTTTGTCTTTATTTAAGAGTGGGGGTTTAAAATTTGTTTTACTTTCGTATTAAGCAAGCAATGTTTAATAGAAACAACCCATACAATGCAAAACCCTGCTGAAAGACAGAGCCACGAGATATCTTTGTGTATGATTCTACTCTATTCTATATTCTACTTCAGGACAGAGTAATGAAAAAGAACAAATTAGAAGATAATCTGTGAAAAAACAAGTCCCTCATAACTGACCGAACCATAAATAAGTCTCACATTACTGGGACTGGATAAAGTATCATCAGTGCTGGATTATTACATAAGAATATGTTAGTAATGTAGCAGGAGTCTAGTCTTTTAAGATGTGAAAGAGCGTTATCTAACCTCTCTGCAAAGTTCAGGAAGAGGAGCCATATGTCCAAATAATCATTTTCTTGCTGGTGTTTAACATGTCAGTTTTTTCAAGGGGCCTATTTCAAGTTTGAAAAAAAAAAGGTGTGAAATGCATTTTGATTTTTTTTTTTTTTGGCAAAAGCAGCTCATTTTCAAGCTTGCAAGGAAACAAGAAAAACAAAATCAAATGTCAAGTAGATTTGCTCTTTGTTGTAATTAATACGCAAGCATTCGCTTGTAGATGGTCCTGAGCCTGAAAACAAGTAGTGTCAGTTGTGGTGCTATTAAAAATGAGTTGTTCTCTGGGAATCAAGGGGCCAAGTGTTCAACCAGTGAAAATCCCCACTCAAATAATGGCCTGAGGCCAGTTTACATCAGCGAAGGATCTGACCACGAAGGAAGGATGGCGGGAAGCCCGATGGCTGAGGACACGCCACGTGCTTGCAGCGTTGGGCCCTACATGCGATGAGGCAGCAAAGAACGGTAAGGCAGACTTCTTCAGAGCGGGAAGTGGGAAATTATTAACTAAAAATATGGAAATTGCAAAGCCCTACGCTGCAGACTACATGCACACTCGGTTTTTGGTCAAGGAGGTTACATGAGATTTCTCTTTGAGTCAGAGCAATGTAGTGGATAAAAAGGCCCTGTCTAGCCAGGGGGATTTCCTGAGGCCATCGCAGACCAGCTCCACACGCTGTTAAGAGGCTCGTTTTCATGAGAGTTTCTGTTGCATTTGTAACACTGGCTCCAGGTCCCCTAGAGCTTTAAGTGCCACATCACAGCACTACGAGGCCAGCGCTGAATGCTTGGCACAGGACCAGGCATCTTCCCTTTCTTCTCTCAGTTTCCTCAAGTCAGCAGGTGGGGCTCCGGGGCTCCATCTTGTTTTGATTTGTGGGGGGAATTTTTTTCTCCAAGAAGGCTGAAGAAAAAATTTCCCGTTGAAGATTTGCTCTTCTCTTCCTTTTCCCCATGTTGTTTTGTGGAGGCATTCGGTGAGAGAGAAAAGAAAAAAAAAAAAAGTTTTTTTTTTCTTCAAAGGGGCTCACTATTTTTCCTGAAATGGGATGCTGGAAACACTTCGTCACTGAGGTCTACTGGCCTGAGATCTGCTCGCATTTACACCGGGATGAATCAGTAGCAATTCCGCTGAGGTGACTGGGAGTGCTCTGGCAGGCGGCTCCCGTCCCCGGACACAGGGTGAGTCCTACGGGCCAAGCTCTTCAGTGGGACCAGCCACCGGCCAAGCCCTCTGCTGGGTCCCAGAATAGGTGTAAATGGATGCAGGGCAAAGAAAACGTAAACCTCTACCAACTTTCCCTGTGAGATGGTCATAAAAGTGCTGGAACTCAAATGCTGGAGGGAGGAAGCGGGGGCAAAGCCAGCACAGCAAAAAGCCCTCCCAACAAAAGTGCCTGACACTGGCCAGGATAAGAGAGAACCGGGGCAACATATATTATTTCGTTACTTATTTTCCCACACGCTTGTGTCCGATGTGTAATTCTCTCCTATCATTTAGGTCACTGCTGGATTTAGCCCTATGGGTTTGAACAATTAATTATTTTCAGTGATAGAACTATTTCATTTTCAAAAGTGGTTTGAATGGCAGATTAGTTCTAGATTAAATAATTTAACTACAGATCAGTAGTAGGTGTTTGCTCTATATTAAGTTGGCATATCACTGAGCAGGTATTACTTTTTAACATTTTAATATACTTAATAATTTATAACGGTACATTGTAAACTGGCTGAATAACCACCACCTTGGAACACTACAGCCAACACCTCCAAATTTAATCTCTTCTCCAAAGAGCCTTGTTCAATCTTTTAAATGATCAGCGATGGGGAGAAAGGAAGGAATGTAACCACAAAAGACTATGAAAAGAAAGCTGCTTAACTCTGTGAGCACCAGCTCTCAGGTTGTATGACCTTAAGCAAAGGCTATGCCTCGGTTTCCCCATCTCTATGTAACAACGCTACCTAATTAACCGATCGCTATAAAGACCATGCAGTTCTTTTTAAGATGGTTTTCGGCAGACTACTTGAGGCAGACATTTCAAATGATTTCTCAGAAAATCTCTTAAAATGACCCTTAAATTAAAAGAAATTTGTGCTCAGGTGTTCTGGTAAATCGAGAAGTGATTCATCCTGTGCCTCAGTTTCCTCTGCAGCCGAGTGCTGAATAATACGACCTCCCTACTTCACAGAAATCCAGGGAAAGTTAAGTCATTAACAATTACACAGTAATTGCAACTCCTCGGGCAGAAAGTCTTGAAGAATGCAGTAACATTAGATACTATGGATAACAGGCAGAAGAGGCCCAGAGCTCACACCGTAAGAAGATTTGAGGTTCATCATATCAGAAAAGGATCTGAAGTCGCTTTTGTGCAGAGCAGCAGGGCCTGGGAACAGGGAGGTTGTGTGGCGTTGTGCTCCCCTGCCGGGGGAGGGAGACGGGCTTCGGACTGCTCCCTCCCGCACCACTTCTCAGGCCCAGCGAGAACCACAGGCTGCTCCTGCTCTGCTGGGAACAGCGGCACCATGCCCATGTCTGCTTTCTAAAAGGAAAAGCAAGAGTGAGAAGAAGAGGTGCATGGAGAAGGGATGAAGGAAGGGGATATTTTCAGAGGAGGGAAAACCACCAAACATTCGGAAGTGGCAAAAGGACTTTATAGAAAAGAAGAATACTGGAGATATGTAAACTAAACAGGCTGCTCAAATGTCTTAAAGTTCAACCCATCGTATTAAGGGTCAGGAATGATCAGTTTGGGTTACACTAAATATGGCCTTTACCTTCCTGCAGTGCTCAGATGGGGACAGACCAATATCGAGGCACTGGAGGTCACTTCTGATACACAGCAGAGAAACTTGTCCTCCCACATATCATTATTACGAGGTCTGAAACACCGCAGATGAGGACCGAACAGTTGAGAAGATAGAGTGTACATTATGGAAATAAACTGGAAGCATAGTTAAAGGTTAGCAAGTCTTTTTCCCTCCAGCTGCCATTGATACGAATGACGCCCATTCTTGCACTGGCAAAGGGAAAGAAAAGATGAGTTAATGTAACTTTCCCTTCTCTAAATTCTCAGATTTGATGACTAACAGACTACAATATTTCACTAAGAAAAAGGCCTGTTTTTTACTTAAAAGCACAAAAAGTATACAGAGAAAGTAATGTTCAAGGTCAGAGGGTTGTTTTGACATTTAAGAAATACTAGAACAGATTTTGGCTTTTAAATTTGTAAACCAGAACTAATTCCTGACCTGAGAGACGATCTGCCAAATTTCTAGCTGACCACAGGCTTTTCAGGGTACATTAGAATTATCAGATGTATCGTGTTTTCTAGGTATACGCCTCTGTGACTTTAAAACCAAATGTTCATCAACCTTAAAAAGCCACAGTTTCTGAGACCCTTCATACAAGTAACACGCACCCCTTCTCGCAGTACCTAAAGAGGCAATCCTCTCTCTAATAACCATTTTGGTACATTATTTTGCTCACTACTGGAGGACTCAATAGCTTAAGATTAATATACTAGTGAAAAAAATGGAGGGAAATAGAAACATTTCAGCACACAGAAGCCAAACAACTCCTTTTATTTTGTACCAAGACTTTGATCCTCCCACCAATCCTGTTGCAATACAAACTGATTTCATTTAACGCTACATCTGACAAGCCAGACTTCCCTGAGGTTGCAAAACTCTGCTAAATCCCTGGGCAAACTGTAAATGGGCTGAGGGAAAGGCTCACAAATAGCATGTACATGCAGGTGGGCCACACATACACAAAATAGCACAACCTTGCCGTGCAAGCTCGACAAAACTTTGTGCAAATATATTATCGAAGGGTCACATAGTTAAAGACATGCAAGAGATTGCATTGCTTCTCCTTGCAGCCTGTTTCTCTCGCAACCCGTCCTGCCTACCTCCGTGGCTCCATTTGTGCAAAGTGGGTTGTAAAAGTTATGTTGTTTAAAATGGAGAGGCTGTGCTTTCAAAGCCTTGCCTCTCATGCCAAGCCAGCCAAACCGATTTTGCTATTTCAATTAGGCAAGAAAATGAAAATTTTCATTGTCCTCTCCCCATACTTTTTTTGCAGCGACAAAGCCTGAAAACTGTCAGCCAAAACCGGCGACAGCTCAAGACGCAGTCCAGCTACGCTGAAGAACAAAAGCCTGCTGGAGTGGAGTAGGAGCAAAGAAGATGCTGCAAAGGTTCTGTTGCTTCCTAAATGCCTCCCATATGCACCTGTGCTACTTAAACGATGCCGATTCTCATATGGACTATAATGGGAAATGCCTTCTTTCTAAGACTGCTTACTAGGTGTTAGTTTGTTTCTCCTACTTCAGCCAGAGTTGAAATGCACTTGTATTTAAAGGTCTGTTGTGGGTTTTTTGTAACTTCTCTTCATAATAGTTAGCAGGAAAGCAGAGAATTTGCCAGCCTGCAACTCAGCCGCCCTGGGCCTCACAGGATGTAGCTCTTTCTCCATGGAAGGACTGATCTCCAACAGACTACCCCCCTCACTGACTTCTGCCTTTTATTAACTCTTCTCCTCTTTTCTCTATCCAGTCATCTCAACATATCATCTTCTAGTCAACAAATATTTAAAAATCATACAATCTCCAGGATGACTCAGGAAAGCAAGAACTGACGAGCTCTGATAAAAAGATCCATGGACCTGGCATGTCCTGGTGCACAGGACGCGTACGTACAAGAAGGCGAGAAATGCATAACAACACTGCTCAGCATTTGGATTGTTTTAGGTACGGGAATCGCAAAACACTTAAATGCAATAGTGGAGAAGCTTTGGATTGGAAAACTATTTGTGAAGCTGAGGAAGCGATGCTGCTAGCAAGATGAGAGGAGTATCATTTCCTTCTAACACCCAGTTACAGGCTGGCTTAGGCTGTGATTCTGGTTTCGGCAGGAGTACAAGGAAAGCTTCTTGTGACGACCGCTGGCAACACCAGACACCTCAAAGGGGAAATGATAAAGGGAAAAGAAAACTGAGGCCCTTCGTGAGCAAGATGGTCAATATGTAGGGCACACAGCCAAAGCTTTCGAAAAGCTGAGAAAAAATCAATGGCGCCCTGCTGTGCTGAGGGGATTTCTGGAGTTAGGTGTTCCTAGCTGGCTAAATTCAAGTTTTTTCTTCATGTGAATCCATAGTTTAGGTGCGCAGATTAAATCTAACTAAATCTGGGGCTACTGCAAATGTGCCTGCAAAAACGGCGAGCTGAAGTCTGCCTCATGATTACAATTTCTCAAGGAGCTCAGATCAGCTGTGCTTAGAAAATGAAATGATATTTATGTCCCACTGAAATACCAGTACTGAATTCTTAACCTGGGGTTGCTACTGAAAATCTCCTGCATAATGCACAAGGCATCGCCGAGCCTTGCTCTCCCTCCCAGACTCGGTGGTTCTGCTGAGCTAAAAAGAGTGAAAGCCATCAAAGCCCGTTTAATCGGGAAAGTAAGACAACGGCACTCTGAACGTTGACAAGGAGTGGGCTTGTTAGGTTAGAAAAGCATCTCTGCAAAACCTCTGATAATAACTGAACTTCAAGAGGAACGGTATTCTGGTGAGCTGGGTCATGATTGCCACTAATATGGAGAGGCAGAAACTGAGGTGCAATGACAGGGGACCAACTGATTTCCTCAGCATCGGAGGCAGCTTTATGGCTAGGGTTAAAGTGAAAATTCGTGTCTCAGTCCCGTTAGCAAGCCACAAGCTCATATTGCTTTTACTACAAACAGATTTCCCTTCACCATGCTGTACTTTTCTTCTTGCTGACTGTTCAGTACGATCATCCAAAAATACTCCTATTTGTGTTATTTTTCACACACCACCCTGAAACAAAATTCAGTATGAAAGAAGAGCAGTTTCCTCCAATACAGCTCAACATCCAAACTAAGCAGCAGTAAAATCATATTTATTCACTGACTGAGGTTTCAAACAGTAAAATGATTCTTACCGAGTTATAGATTGGACCATGCCCTGAATAAGACCCCAGAATAGGTCTCCGGTGACGGCCCTCTCACCTTGACAGCCCTCGGGAGCACTGGGGGAGAAGGAGGAGTGTATGCACGCTTCTAACTGGGGGCGATACTTGAATATAGTCAAGCTTCACGATCACAGTAGGCAGAATTTGGCAGACTTTGCCTTTGGGAATGAAGTGGGAGACAGAAAGAAGAGAGCTGGGTACCTGAGCCCACTGCCTGCGTTCACCTGCAAGCTGGGTGTGCCTGAAATGGGAGTCGGACGGAGACGAGCCGGGAGCTCCGCGACGCCGAGCGCACCCGGGAGCGCAGCCATGCTGAGCGACCCGAAGGCACGGGTGCTAAACATGGTCATCTTCTCTTTCTGTGTAAACTCTGGCAAGCCCCATACCTTTCTCTATGTCTCTGTTTTCCTGTTTGAGTATGTGATATTCCAATGAAATATAAATATTAATATTTGATTAACTCACAGCTACAAAGCCGAGTTCCTTAAAATCTAGTACAGATCTTTGAAATCTTTGAAAAACTATATAAATATGAATTCTTTTATTTTTATGGCATTACATTAACGACTGTACAGTGGAAGTTGATGAATTAAATAATCTCTGTCTATATTTGCTTATACCTTTCTGAAACTGTTACCTTTTCAGCAGATATTTCTCATGCCTTGTCTTAATCCAGAAATGACATTTTTGGTAAAGCTTTGCAAAAACCCATTCAGCTGTTTTTGAGTCATCCAAGTATGTAAAAAACAGTTTCCAGCTGTTAAGTTTTCCATAAGCCTTTTTTTCTTAAACACGCTTGTATAATTATAACACAGCTTTGTTTTAAAACATCAAATTTGACACGTACATAGTCCTGAAAGAGAAGTAACAGCACTGCCATGTTTGAAACCATTTGGTTTTGAAATAACAAGGTTATTACCATATTAAAATATCTTTCTTTTCTTAAAGATTCTCCCAGACACCGAGCTACAGTTTTCTAACTGTTGACACTCAATTGTGTAAATGACCAGTAAAAAAAGAAAAAAAGAAAGAAAAAAAAGACACCATTGCAATCTGTGACTGAGCTGTAACAGGGAGGACTGGGGGACACTGTTTAGACCAGGAGCAGGCTCAGACCTGTCTATAGTGCGCTCTGCGTAGGCACACGCACTCTCCAGGAGCACGGCTAAAGCTCCAGCCTGGTGTTTTCACAATACCCAGCTTGGCTTCATGCACTCTGGAGAGACGGGCAAGGGCTGGATCCAGGCACTCTTCAGCCCTGCCTGCTGGCGGGCGGCTCAAGGCCACGCTCTCCAAGCCCAGGCTAGTTACCCTGTGTTTTAACAGTTGGCGGGCTAATGGAATCATAGAATCATAGAATTGTTTAGGTTGGAAAAGACCTTTAAGATCATCAAGTCCAATCATTAACCTAGCACTGCCAAGCCCACCACTAAACCATGTCCCTCTACATCTACCCGTCTTTTAAATACCTCCAGGGATGCGGACTCAACCACCTCCCTGGGCAGCCTGTGGCAGTGCCTGACAGCCCTTTCAGTGAAGAAGTTTTTCCTAATATCCAACCTAAACCTCCCCTGGCGCAGCTTGAGGCCATTTCCTCTTGTCCTATCGCTTGTTAGCTGGCAATAAGGTCAGAAAACATGTAGGTGGCATGGTCTGCTTTCAAGATCATGCTTCAACTACTAGTACAGACCTACGATTATGTACTCTCTAAAAAACTTGGAACTGGCACTTAAGGTGGGACAAGGACAACCGTATCCTTCCCCCTTGCCCACAACACGTGACTCTCCGCTGTCATGGCCGTAGCTTTCCATGAAGATTCTGAATTCAACTTGGTGTTGCATACTTCCACAGTTTTAATTATTGCATCTTTGCATTTCGGTATAGAATGGCATCAAATCAGACTGGAGATGATTCCTCACTTATATTCTGCCTAGACAGAAATGCACTGACATGATACCAAGCAGATAAGAATCAGCCATTTACTTAATTTAAACACTTCATTTAATCTGGGGTATTTCAGGTTTTGACGTCTTAGTGGACTAAGTGTTGGTTTTGAGAATATTAATGGTGGCTGAAACAGGAGCTGTAGTCTGATTGATCATTGGGTTGAGTGAAACATGGGTTTCACTCTCAGAACTATTTTTTTCTATGATGACGTAAAGGTATACGTGGCTTTTATGCCTTGCACGAACCACTGGCCTCAGCAAGAACTCTTATAGAATCATTAAGGTTGGAAAAGACCCTTGAGATCATTGAGTCCAACCGTTAACCTATCACTGCCAAGCCCACCACTAAACCATGTCCCTAAGCACCACGTCTACCCATCTTCTAAATACCTCCAGGGATGGGGACTCAATCACCTCCCTGGGCAGCCTGTTCCAGTGTCTGACTGCCCTTTCGGTGAAGAAGTTTTTCCTAATATCCAACCTAAACTTCCCCTGGCGCAGCTTGAGGCCTCTTCTGTCAGGCTGGAGGAACTCTTTCTAAAGATGGAACATTTCTGCAAAAGGCAAGTCGCTGCATGTGTAGATTTCTATATGGGGCACAACTCTGCTGATTTGTACAGACAAGAGACTCCGTAGCTGTTTCTCATTCAAAGTAAACAGCAGTACCTCCTGCTCTTGCCTTTCCTGGGACATATCCTCCTACCGTGCAGGTGAGAGTCCACAGAAACTATCAATGTCAGTGCCACGACAGTGAATCTGAGAAGCCAGTCTGACTCATCTGAAAGCAAAAGATACAACTCTGATGGGCTTTCACACAGAGAAATGCCTGTGTGCATGTGTGTGTGCACGCATACACTCTTCCTTACCTTACGTTATCTGTGCTTTTATCAGTACACCTATAACTCGGTTGTACGTCCGTTACTTTGAGAGGTTTTCTGAATGTGTTTCAAACCGCATCAAACATATAGGTGGTGCTCAACAAACAAAATGTCACTGGAATAGCATTACAGGGAAAAAACTCAGCAGTTCCTACCCATCACACTGTCTTTTCTCTGTACTATCTGCCGCGGTACGCCCACAGCTAAGGACCATACAGTAAGAGACCCTATTGTAAGCAAGGGGCAGAGGTAAGGTTGCTGTGGGAACCTTAACTCTAAATTTCCTGAGTTTAGGGAGATTAAAATCGCAGTCTTCACATCCCATTAGCATACTTTTTGTGCATATGGAACATGGCCTAGGCAAGTGCATTGTTTCTAAAGGAAAAGGTATACTACTGGGTAAAGAGGTGTCTGTGCACATTTTGGCAACTCTAAGCTACATAATTTAGTTCTACTCAACGCTACTGGATTTTGAAACCCACCAATATAATAACGAAGTGGAAAAAAGAATAGAAAAAATCCAAACAAGCTGTAAGTTATGCCGTATGCTCTACTATTCTGAGCGTCAATGTCGAGACAAAAGAAGAGCAAGAGTTTGCCATTTGCTAGTTGTTAATAATCAAGAGAAGATCTGCCAGACACACTCTTCAAGGGCTCTGTCTGTCTGGACCAGGTAGATGCTGCAATACACAAAGGACTTCACACAGTGAGAAAGAAAGAGTGTTCATGGACAATGATGCGGCGTTCTTAATTAAGATTTTCATTACTGATACATACATTAAGGTTTTGCTAATGCAAGTGCCCAAGCACTCTCATGTGCAGGTAGATGTCTCTGATTCTATCTCAAGAAACCCTTTTGCAAATCATCGTGAACATTCACCAACCAAGGCTCAAAATCAGCTCACCTGCCCTTTGTTATAATGACAATAAAAAATAAAAAATGATATTTTATTTGTCTGCTGGAGGAGAACTTAACACTTTGCAGGCATGAGAATGAATAGGCTTTTGCAAGGCTGTGCTACAGCATATTGAAACTGATTCTGATCTCACTTACACCTGTTTGATGTTGAGGTAACATCAGGAGCTTCAATAGCATGAGCGCAGCAAATGTTGAAGGAAAAAATAATGAGAGAGACACGTAGGCAAATGGAAAATGGGATAAAACACAACATGAGTTTGCCAAAGGTAGACTGTAGTAGAGCAACCTGATAACTTTCTTTGATAAGATAACTGATTACCCAGACAAAGGAAATGCAGTAAATTTAATCTATCAGTACAGCATTTGATACAGTATCACAAGGGAAATTATGAGTTAAGATGGAAGATTTGCAAAAGGACTGTAAGGTGAGCAAATACTTACCTGAAGGGGAGATGGGGCAGTGGTGAAAAAAGAATTATTGGGCAGGGTGGAGGCTATATTTCCACAATTTTTTAGTCAAACAAAATAGCATCTTCTAACTAGTAAGATTTGGGGGGAGTGGGTAACATTGCTTTATGAGGCCCCTCAAAGGGAGGGGTTGTAGAGTAGGAAAAAGTGGGAGCATGCTTAACAGCCAGAAAAGGATCAATCAGCTTCAATAAATTGCTCGCTAACAATATTTAGGCCTCAGTCATCTGTAATGTTTCTGTGTTATTTCTGTGGTTCTGTCCTTTGGGAAGTTCAAAGATGCTACAACTCTCTCAGCAGTTTACTTGTACAGTTGAATTAAATATCTAGTTCACTTTTGTGCTTTTAAAATATTCTTATTCCCAGAACAGGATGCCCATTCATCTACAAATCTGCTTGCTGAATGCCTCAGATCTCGTTTGAATGCTGGACCCTGCCTCCCAACAAAATGCTGCTGGAATACGATGTGGAGGAGAAATACTTGGTGAACAGAAGGACTTATAAAAGCATTGCTTCTCCTTGAACACGTTACATGCTTTTCTGGATCTATTTAGACGATGACATTTTGTGAATTTCTTCGACAAGACAAAATGGGCTGACCACTAGCGAGGCAACGATGTTGCGCTGGCACGCTGTACGTACCAGGATGACATGCATCCAAATACAGCCGTGCCAGGATGGAAGGTGAAGGCAGTGCCACAGAAGTCACAGTAGAAGGTATCAATGTGAGATGAATTTGCAGGCTCCAAAAGAAATGATCTGCCAGCATATATTCAACAAGTTAAGGAAAAAACGCAGGATTTTTGACAAACTTCTCCAAGGCATGCCTCAGTCTACAGGTAATTCAATGACTAAAATTGTTGTCTTTCCATTAAAGGTCACTGGAAGAAAGGCTGCATTTTTGATTTAGTCTTCTGTGGCAGAATTTAATTATTTAGTGTCGTAACTAGACCACACTAAGCATGCATGGGCATTCACGCAAGACATTTGCACTGAAAACCAAAACTTGAGGGATTTAAGTGCAAAAATTGAAAAACAGTTTCTGAAACACATCATCTTTGGGGGTTGGTTATATGCTGATCACACACAGGAGGTTTCCTTCACAACCTTCAGTGCATATTGCAGAGCATCCAGAATTTAACACGTTAATTTTTGTCTTTTATGTACAAGTGTATTTACTACAAAAAGTGAAATTCAATTAATCCCTTTTACAGACATCCAGGATAAGTGAACAAAGATGAATACGAAATTTAAACACACATCTGGACCCAAATGTTGCAACTGATCCCTACTTTGGTGACTGGGTGAAGCATGAGTGCCTTCAAATTGTATGCTATTTGAAGTTAGGATTCCAATTTTGTCTCTGAAAAATCAAGCTGTTTAGCGTATGCTTAAAAAGCTAAAACATTAGAAAACAGCATTCAGAAAACTAATACAGCTCTTCTAATAAACCTAAACCTCAATATGATGGAATGGGAGAGAGTGAGATCTATTCAAATCCAAAAGCATTTGCTTTCAGTGGTGTGCAAAAATCTAATATTTTGGACATGCAAACATATGGAAAAAATATTACCTGGGGGGCTGAATTTGTGAACCATATTCAGCATGATATTATCCAAAATGATGGAAAGAAGCAGAAGTGAATAAAAACTTCAGAGGAGGAAAACATTATTTCTTCATACACTGTGAATCTTTTCTGTCTAAGAGTTCCCATTCCCACCAAGAGGTAAAACAGCCTTCATGAAGCATGGCCTGAAGACTAATCACATGTGTTTTGACATGTACACCTGTGTAATGGCACACAGCTAAACTACACAGCAGATGGCTTTCATTTCTTTTGTAAGTGGGAGAGGCGGAAAGAAAAAGGAGACGGAGAAGATACTCTTACAAGCTCGTTTTCAGTCATGGTGTCCTACACGTAGGACATTCAGCATGAATATGGAGACATGGTCTGGCATTTAGACTGCCGTGAGTATTTGTATTTCAGTGCCAGTTTCAATAGTCAAATCTGTGATCTTTTGATCAAGAGGTGACTTTTGGGAAACCACCTATTTCTGGATATCCAGTTTTATAGTAACCACTCCTCCAGCACTACTTGCTCTTGGTACCATTTTTACCTTCTATCTGGTGCGGACATTTTATGGAGACAGGTATACAACACAGTGTTAAAGCAGGGTGCGTCAAAGAGGATTTCTGCATAAGGAGAAGGACTGACAATACATTTCAGAAAAGAGAGACATTTGGTGATATAACTGTAGAATAGCAACGTGCTTGCCCAAGTTGGAAGATAATTTACCGTAACTGCAAAGGGAATATTCTGAAAAATTCTGCCACACGCTGTAGTTGTGCCATTTTGCGCAGTGATTTCAGACCTAACAAACTGGACTGTCTTAATATTTTGATGGTTGGTGTTCAAACTGCTGTAGGAAATGCTGCTACTGATTCAGCAAGGTGGTCTTTTCCATCCAAACAGAATAAATTCTGCCAGTGTGGGGTAAAAGTGCACTGAACAACTGCATTTTCTTTTTGTCCCTTTCTTTTTTCTTGCTAAATCTAAAATATTATGCTCCAAGAACTGCCTAGTTTAAAGTCCTTTTTTTTCCTGCTGTAATGTGTTATATTTTTAAAAAAGCTAACATGCAATACACTGTATTACGCTAATTAGATGAAAAATAACCCAGAACAAAAAGATCCCTAGTAAGCATAACAGCAGAAAGATGTGACATTTTCAACTGTCATGCTGGCCAATCTTAAATTCAATCTCACCCAACGTCAGTGGATATCTTGTAGGTATTGCAATTAGAAAGCAGGTTGCATACATGCCTCTGTTGTAATCTACACGTCAACGTCACAGCTATGGGGAGCCATTATTATTTGTTAAATAATTTGAATGTTAACACTTAACTAAAGCTTGAATGAAAAACTAGTATCAAATTTTGCCATTTTTTTTAACCTGGCTACTTCTCCGCTTTTCTGCATATTGGGTCTATTTTTATTAAAGATGTCTCAGAAGAAAACCATGAACCTTGTCAGATTTGTTTTAAATAAGGGTTTTTTTTCATGTAAATCTATTGCTTAAGTCCATTTGATGGTTATGTCTTCAGATAAAGAATAAAGCTTAAAGTTGTGGCACTTTTTTCAAGCACATTCAGCCCAGTTACACAGTTTGATTTCTATAAACACATCAGAGCAGAATTTCTGCTCCACTGCTATTTTGAGCCTGTTTCACCATTTCTCTCATTTGCAAATGCCAAATAAAGGGCCTCTGCCCATGTTGTTCTCTTTTTCGGAACATTCCCTTCCTTAAGGAGACACATAAAAGCTGGGGAAATAATATCCCTTTCCTGTCTCAGATTGCTGTGTAGGTGACCATTCCCTTCCAACAACTCCTTATTTTCAGGAGCAGATCAACTGAGTCTTCTCGATAATTTGCATGTCTATTTATTACATTAATTATGATAATTCTTGAAAAATGCTAACTCTCGAAAGCTGTTGTAAACATAAGGCTTATTACATCTAGACTTTTTTGGCATTTTGCAAATGTTCATTTTTGATTCATGAATAAGCTTGACCTGGAGGTTATTATCCTCCTCAGAAGTAATGGAGAGCTTCTTAAGAAACCTGCGAAGAGAAAAGATGCCTCCTCCCTGTTCCTGATGTAGCAATCACTGTTGTTGTCCCTCATCTGCAAAGCAATATTAAGCACAGTAACCAAATAAAGGGGTTCAGACGGTGCTAATTAGTTGCTATTTCACGATGATGGTTCAGAGTGCTAACAGACGACAGTTTGGTGGTGAACAAGTACCAACAGCAGGGACACATATATAGATATCAAAGGCTATTTGAGCATCATCATGTCTGATAAAGTGAATACGTATTCTCAGAAACTGGCAACTGGCAGGCTGGAATACTGCTGGGTGTCTTTTGACATACAAATCACTGACCATATGATGGATGGTTCTCATAACTATGATGAGATCAGTAAGATGCTGCTCAGCTTCCCTTAGGTCATCATTACTTGACCGAATATGTCTTCATGAAGCTGAGGAATTAATGGCACTTTTTAAATTTCTCTCTCTCTCTCTTTTTTTTTTTTTTTTTTTTTTTAAACAGGATGTCAAATAATAAGGATTAGAATCAGTGCTGAATCTAATAGGAATGATGCTGGAGTTCAGTACAACCCGGTTACATCAGAAACCTATTTCAAGGAAACGGACAGATGTTCATGGAATTAGGTTAACATGTCCTGCAACTTCTTTGTATCTGGATCACTTCGGTGCCTTTCTGACTTGCACTTACCAAAGCTAACAGAGGATAACTCTTCAATATTGTATGGGTTCCATCTGAATGGGTAGTGCTCTGGAAGAAAAAGAAGTGTCCTACTGTAGCTATTTATCCTACTGTAGCTACCTGTCTTACTGTAAAGCACCTTAGTATTGTTGATACTGTTACACGCTGTTGACAATATGATAGAAAGGCTCAAGACCGGTTGGAAGACTCTTCTTCCATGTAAACGTCGATTTTTGACAAAGAATCCACCTGCTTCTCTCAAACTCCTGAGGACGTTCAAGTGGAGCAGAGATTAATTGTATTCCTCTTAAGTGGGAATATCGTCTGGGGGGGGGGAGATCCATGAAATCCTTCCACCTCCAAAACCTCGATGCCATATAGTCAGAGAGACACATGTGTAACCTGGGGGAGGAGGAGGAAGGTGACTCTGAATCATCAGCAAGTTGTGGGTGGGGATATGAGAAGGGAGCCCAGCGCTGGGTACTGAGGCAGAGGGCAGAACAAATCAGTTATTATCTCTAGATCAGAAACATGCTTGACAGGTACCATTAACAGCTGCGAATGTAAAAATGTCCCAATTCTACTTTTTCTGTTACCCAAAAGAATTCAGAGCCTCAGTGGCCTGAAGGACCTATCTTCCACAGAGAAACGAGAGAACCAGTACAAACAAAGCAAACTTCACTCACGTGCCTGAAATAAAGTGAGGCTCCTGCGGAGCTTGCTAAGCTGGGAACGGAGGAACACAAAGGAGCCCTTGGCTATGGAATAAGCCCGACTTAAGGAAGCAAGGAAGTGTGTGACTCTAGTTTTACAGGTCAAGAAACAAAGGCAGACAGATGGGATACGACTTACACACGGTCACACAGCAAAGCGCTGTTGGAGAGGGATTTCGGCTCTGGGTTTCCACACGCCTACCTACCATGAAGCCAGCTTGCTGCTTCCCCCTAAACTGCCTTGTGCTGCAGAGGCAGAACAACGATAAACCAGTGCCTCTGTGCAAATGTTGAAGGCTCCCGGTCCCTGCCACAGACATAAAGGATTTTGCCACTGCTGCAGGAAGCGTTAACATCAGCGGTGCGTGCTTCACGTCCCTGAGCATCATTAACACCTTTTATCGATATTATGAAGTTCTGCAACAAAAATAATAGGATTTGTCAGGGGCCGTTATGAACCGCCCCTGCTGGATAAATACATAATACATGATGGCAAAGGTCTGATGGGACTTTAATCAATTGCCTTTCCGAGTCAAATAAATGTCACATTAGACGTAAGCCCTGTTGCATTCTGTGGGGGCCTCTGCTCCCCTCGTCTCACGGGCCTGACACCGCCACGGGGAGCTATGCGCACGCATAGACTCCTACTTATTTGTAGCAAATATATCAGAGCAAAACTGGAACAGCACGTTGTAAATTACAGATTTGGGACACCTTATAATGAAAGGCAAAGGGGAAAGGGAAGAAATATGGGGACACCATAGGCATGATAGGTCACCTCAAATACATCTCCTTGGGAGTTGGCATTGTCATACCACCTTTCGCAGTCACTGCAGCATATCTCACTGCAAAAGTAGTGACTCAACTTTAAACGTTAAAGTCACGTATTTTAGGTCTAGTACCAGGAAAAGAAAGCTCGTTGATTGTTTCAGCATGCACCTGAAAAAATTATGAATGTCCACTTGCGTTTTAGCATCCCTTTGAAGAAATTCCAACAATCAAAACACAACTTGAACATAAATTTGCAGGTTTAACTCCTCTCCCAGATATGAAAGAGCTATTTTTCTTACCGTGCTATGCTTTTTTTTTTTTTTTTTTTAAATTCCAGGCAGCATTTTTAACAGCCATCTACTCTCCTCTCTGAACGGGTAGTGGACATGAATTTAAATTGCAAAGTGGAGATCTAAAGTAACACAAAGTCTAGGCATATTTGGACATGGAGTTCTAAACCTAAATTTAAAAGTCCTCATTATTTTTGGCATTCACTAAATACCTCTAACTTGGACATCCCAAACAGTGGCTTAAAATGCTGGTGGACATTTGGAAAACTTTGGTCTGTCTTTACTTAACTATAGTAAATATTATGAAGTGGTAGTGCTATATTTCCCTTTATATCACAACAAGAAAGGTCATTGTTTTAAAAACACTAGATTTCACTGCCAATATGTATGAAGGAATCCCAGCAAAATGCAAACTTTTGTTCCAAATACGCAAAACCATCACATATCAGAACCTGGCAAAATTAAAACCCAAATGAAAACAAACTCTCCCAAAAGTTCCATCCCCTATCCCCCCAAAAAGGAAAACGCAAAACTTAAACCACAGAAATTTTAGTTCTTCCTGTTCTAGGTCTTAAAAACACAATTATCTGGACTAATTTAGTATTGTCTTCAATTAAAAAAGGTCACTGAATTGACAACTTACACAGCAGCAGCCAAACTCAAGTGAATGAGACCAGGCAAGAAAAGAACCCTACATAACATTTTCCAAAGAAACTGCTACCAGATTTTTAATCCCAATATTGTTTGATGTCAAAGAGAATACAGCATATTTAATCTGCCAATGTAAGAAGAGTAGGTCGGTGTTAGACAGGACAACACAGAGGACTGGGTAAGGAAGGGTCCCATGCCACAAGGGCAGATTTCAGCAAGGACAGGTTGCAACGCTACTTGACCGTTTTCTCTACTTGTTTTATGCTTGCACAGCATGGAATACTATATGCTTTATTCTGAACCAGAGTGCAACAGCATAATGCCCATCGTAACATGAATATCCCCAAATATAACAGAAATCTTCCATATTGTCATCCAGAAATGCACGTATAAATTCCAGATCAATCAATAACACAATGTCACTGAACTAAGTCCAAGCCCCATAAGCTGACACGGCATTAAAATCCTGGACTGCCGCATTAGAATAAAAACTCAGTACGGAGTCCTGTGGCCATGGGGAGCAACAGAGAAGTTCACAAGGGCTCCGGGCTGACTTGGATGGAACTCGAACAAAACGCACAACTCATATCAATGAAAAGCATATGTTTGGTATAAATACTTACACAAGAGACAGGAAAGGTTCCTTCAGAGGAAGGCCACAAACTGATCGTGAGCGATCTGAGAAGAAAAGGGAGAAAGAAAAAAGGAAATTAAGTGACAATAAACACACCAAACGATACCGATATAAAACAGGGATCAAGGAGACTCACAGATGGCAGCAGTTCCCACAGGAGAGAGAAAAAAAAAAAGTGTTTTAAATTCACAAATTGCATAAATCTTGGAAGTTTTGAAATTACCTGACCCCAAAACTATGTAGCTGAGAAAACTGGCAATGGCTGAGGAGCCTTTCAGTCCTGGGATAATTCCTAGCCAGCAGACACTAAATATCCTCTGGTGGCTGTTCAACACCCTCTGTGAAATAGGCTTGTGGCTCCTCTGGACAAATGCTCTTATCACAAGAACACTGCCAGATTTGAGCGGCATCCTTCTTAGCAGTCATGCCAGATGATACAGGCCTCGGAAACAGAACTCGTCTTCTTAATCCTGACCTTCACAGAAGAGGGGTTAGGCATAGTATTAGGGCTGAGGATGCTTACATCACGGCCGAGAGCTGCACAGAAAAATTGTGTTCTCTTAGTTCCTTCTGTCAACACAGTACCTTTTGCACTTGACAGATTTGTTACCCTGAGACCCCTAAGGAAAAAAAAAGGCTGCGTGAAAGTGGAAGGGCTAAAGGACTGCAAACTTTCAATAGACTACAGGTCTAGTTTCCAAAGTCTACTATGGAGTATCTAAGCTGTATCGCCAACACATTTTCCAAAACGTATTAACCTGGGATGAAGTAATAGACAAAATGAATCAAAGCCTGATGCTCTGAATTGTAACAAGCAGATACACTCCTGCTGGGCACAGAGAACAAGGGCAGATGCCCCCAAAATGTTCAAAGCTACAAATCAGCCCTGTCCCCCCTTCCCTTCACCAAGCTGAAAGAAATTCAGGTAGTCAGACCAGACAGTGCTCTCCAAAAGATTGACATCAGGGGACCAGGAGCACGGTGGACAAAGACCATGGGATCCAGGTGGTGTACTCCAGCACTTAAGTCAAGACATGGCCCTCACCTACTGTTCCCTGTCCAGTTATAGGGAGAGGTTAGCTCTGTCGTTTCTCAAAGCAACTAAAGATATTCACAGAAATACAAACCTAAGCTGAGATAGTGAAGGGAAAGCGAGGAGCTGTCACAGGAGAGAAAGAGGGAAGGCAGGTAGAAAATTTGTTCAGAGTTGTAGCTATTATTTGTGGGCATTATGGGCCTGGTAGAGGAGGATGTAAGAGAAAGCACATGTGCATACCTAGTGGTTGGTCATTCGCAAGCGAGGTGAAGGAAACACAGCAGAGAGTAGAGAGAATCCTAAAAACTGCAGGGCAGCAAACAAGATGCTTATAGCATCCTTTGGACAGGCCACCCAGAAAGGCCCTGTTTAACAGCAAATTTCTCTTTAAAGAAGTTGACTGCTCGCACACGTAAGGAAGATTTGCATGAGAGAGATGACGGGATGGATTCTGCCCAGACTGAAAAGCTGAACTGCCATGAGATGAAAGGAAGGGCAAGATCAGGCCGGTGGAGAACAGGTCGTTATTTATGTTCCTTTCAAGAATCCATTACTCTGACAAACTTTAACAGGCAAGTTCTCCTGGTGGAAAAACTCCTTTGAGAAGCATGTACTTTCCTTTTGCATTGCTCCTCAAGGTTTAACCATGAAGCCCACAGATTCATCTGCGATAGACTGTATGTGAAGGACTGTTAGTGGCTGGAAGTTGGGAAGTATTTCTTTCAGGGCTTTGGGCAGATGGGACAGTGAGCTGCATACCATGGAAGAACCTGAGACAAGAGGTCTGAGCCAAAGAATGTGCCTTGGAGCCCTGGAGTTAAAAAGAAAAAAAAAAAGAAAAAAAGTAAAAAAAAAACCAAACAGAAGGCATCCAGCATGGGAAAAAAAACACAGAATGGAAACTTTTAGGCCGAGTGGTTAGAGTTTGGCGCTGTTAAAAGCAACATAAAACAAGCTCTCTTAAGGGAAAGAGTCAAGCAACTTTGATGACATGGACGCCAAAGAATTCTACAAATTATGGCCTGAGACTCTGGAGGTGCTGAGTAATGACTTACACCAACATTGCCGTCGAATTTGCTATAAGAAGTGAAGAAGACTGTCGTACCTAATTAAAACTGTAGGGTAATTTCAGACAGGCACGATATACTAGAAGTTGCAAACTCCAATCTGGCAAATCACCAGAACTGAAACACCATCATTTTTTAAATGATCGTAATTGGTCTGGATGTTTGATTACCAGTTTTGTTCAAAAGAAAATAGATGAAAACAAAAGTTTCCATGTAAAGAATTGGAAAAACAAGATGTGTCTGAGGAAACTATGATTCATTCCAGGTTAGATAACTGCAGAACACGTATGCGGGAGAGAAGTGGGCCAAATCCTGTTCTCACTGCCCTGTGCAATCCTGCTGACTTAATTGAAACCAGGAGCAGAACCTGAACCATTAAAATGCTGGGGTGAAACTTTTTATCATATGGCGCTGTTTGTCACTAGAGACTTACTTAACCTAATTACATTAGAT
Source organism: Nipponia nippon (assembly GCF_047370975.1). Classification (NCBI taxonomy): domain Eukaryota; kingdom Metazoa; phylum Chordata; class Aves; order Pelecaniformes; family Threskiornithidae; genus Nipponia; species Nipponia nippon. The sequence continues at coordinate 6,601,591 of NW_028262336.1, read as the reverse complement.
TAACACAGGAGATTTCTTCAAGATATACTATTATATAATAGCATAAAAAAATGAAGTCTAAGCAAGCTGACTGTTTTCCCCAGGTCTCCGTGTTATAAGCAGAATAATTACCCGTCTCTATTTATGTCGTTTGTTTTCAACCCAGTATGGCTCTATTTGGTGGGCTGGACAAAGGGAATCCACTGATCTTTTTCATATTGAATTCCTAGTGTTAATTAATCATTATTATTATTTGGAAGCTGTTTTGGCCATCGGACAGAATAGCCAGGGGCTAATCTTAATCCTGCCCTTGCTTTATTGCAGCCAGATTCTGCCCGCTTTCTCTTTCTTCGCTACGTGAATAAATTCCATTTAAATGACAAAGACTAAGAGACAAGCAAGGCCTAAAGGTTAAGGATATTTAGGGATCTATCCCCCCTTGAGTTTAATGAGAACAAGGTTTCTAAACACTGAAAAATTTCTGTTTATGGGGAGTTAAGATGGTGAAATCTGGTCATATGAGTTAGATCATAGAAGCAGGTAATCGATTTATGAGGCTAACTACAATTTTCAAAAGTGACTTAGGCATTCACGTCAAAGTCCATTGGAAGCCAGGGAAATTTTGGCTGTAAACCACCTGGGGACTTGAGAATATTTTATCTCTGTTAGCTAAAGCACTGCTTACTTTCAACAAAATTAACATCTTAGGTACCAAAGTCATTTTTGCAATTGGCATTCAGTTGCTTCTTACAATTTATTCACTAAGTGGCTTGAGTTAACCTGCTTCAAATGCCTTTTTCTTAGCAGTAAATTGGGACAGCAATTCACCACCAAGGTGAGAAATGTTACGCCTTCGGCCCCTAGACTGGCCAGAAGCTGGCAAATTATGAACTGCTTTAAGCAGGGAGGACTGGCAATGGATTCAGATAATCCTAAACTCTCGCCTCAAAAACATTCTCACCCTTTACCGATACAGAGCGAGCAAAGGGCACAGCTTTATCGTATGTAATCTAATCAGTGTATTGGATCTAAGATACAGGGTCTTGTCACCCCTGTCCTCCTGGATGCACTACATCTGCTCAGTATCTAAACTAGAATTTAATCCCAGTGGAAGATGAAGAAAATAATTCACTGGAGAATTCCTCCGTTCAGAGGGGGCCAAACAGAGCCAGTGCCATGCTGGGGGAACACGGTGAAAGGGGAGACTCAGCTGAAATTCAGTGGAGCCCTGTAAATGATGTGAGGGGGCAGAGAGGCTGCATTGCATCTCTGACACGGCAGAGACAGATTACAGCAAAATTAAATTGAGGATTTTAGTGGATATAATTGTTGTTTTTATATATTAATGAACAACAATAATACGTGATTCTAAACTGAATACCAGGTTTGACATTTAATCTGAGTGCTCATACTATCCATAAATGTTCATAAACGTCACAAGACCCCTACCCTTTGATTGAATTACAATCTAGTACGCAATTTAGGAAACACGGATTAATCTACATAGATTTATATTTCTGCAGGTTACATTGTTACTTGTTGATTTATTCCCTTTTCCCCTAAGTGTCCTTCCCATCGAGAATCCAGGAAAATACATGCAAATCTTTAATAGGAGAGCAGCTCAAAATCCAGTGACTAGCAGCAGATGGAAACTTGGTTCAGTGAAACCTATACTAATTACCATTCGCTTTTTGAAGTCACCTCTGCTAATGGCCAGCAAAATCTTAGTCCCTGTGATATCTCCTATTACCTTCACATTAACTCTTACTACAGCCAGCAATCACCTAACATGTTTCTTGGCAATGCTGTGCAATTAAACTGCCTTTCAATCAGCTTGCTGAGGAATCCAGAAACGGAAACTGCTTTAATATTAGGAGTTAATTACAAGAATGCAGAGGAAGGCAGTCAAATGTTATGTTAACATACCAGAAATATGACAACGCCTTAACCACAGATGTCACAGGCAAGGTAAGGAGCCACATCAGGAAAAGCAACATGGCAACATATAGAGGAAAATGATCCTCAAGTTCTCCTTTTTATTTTCTGTGGTCATGCTACTTGAGGTGACCACCTCCTTTAGCAGCCAAAATATCTGGAATTTCACTGTCACCTGTATTAACAGGCTTCATTGCACAATGGTATCTGCTTGGGGACTGATAATGACACCTCCTCAAACAGTGTGTCGCAGCAATGGTCCAAAGGGCCGATAAGACAATAGCGCTTCTGCAGATCCTGACCTCTGGAGAGGCCCAGTCCTGCTCCCTTTGAATCAACCAAGTCTTCTCAAAGGGTTAATGGGGCAGGTTCCCCTTCTTCTTCTGCATCTTTGCCTCTATGTGCCTACTAGAAGAGGGACAGGTCCCCAGCGCGGCCCTGGTCCTTGTGGATTCATTCGTCCATACAAGACCGAAGAGAAAGGCTGGCTGCTCTACCTAGTAAGCAAGGAAATGAATGTCACTCGGTTGAGTTAGTGCTAGGAAAGTGAGGAACTGAGGAGGTGGTTTTACAACTGACAGCTTATTGAGTGAGGGAGAAAGCACAAATGGGAGAGGATACCGCAAATTCAGCTTGAGGGCCAGTTATACGGCCATATATCAACTCTTAGTCTACGAAACTGGGCAATCAAAAGAAAATTATCTTTGAAAAATGACAAGGAGTTTTTGTACGTACATTGGAATTAAGGGATGTCTGTATACATTGGAATGCACTTACACATGTATTTTGGTTATGTATCATTAAAGAATTTGAAAAAAATCTATTCAACTACAGGTTTTTAATGAAATAAAGAGCCAAATTGTGGTTCTGCAGACAATGCAATGATGACTTGAGAATAATTTTGACTCAAAATTTATCAATAATACTTCCATCACTCATTTTCCAAAGACAGAGTTTGTTTAGAAGCTACAGTCCACAGATGATAACAGAAAAGGTAACAGACTTTTTTCCTCTCTCAAACCTGAAGACAGAAAACCTTGCAGTTTACCTTATCACATACTGTAAAGGATTTATGATATAACTATAGCTTATATTTTCTTTAATTAGTATATAAGTAACTATTTAGTATCATTGTTAAATTTGGACCAGGAAGTGTAGTAAAAGGAGACTTTTTTATTTTTTGTAATTAAGAATAGCTAAAATGTTGGCCTTGTCTTTTTCAAGTTAAGAAATCTGTACTGGGAAAAGGAGACTTTAAATGTGTGTTATACAAAAATACTTTTATAAACCAGAAACTTCATGGACGCTTAACTAGAAAATACAAAAGAAAAGTCTTGATGGCACTCCGCTTGCCAGGAAGGCCGGATAATATCATGTTTTGATAAGACAAAATAAATTAATCCAAGCAAAATTTGGACTTTCAGGTATATGTAAGCTAATTCAAAAAGACATCAAGACAAGGAGCTGACTCATTCCACAGGTAACTCAGCCCAAAATAAGTCCTACCAGCTGTTCTCAGTGAAAACAATGAGATAGATGAAATAAGAAAAGGAATCTCTTACATCTGCAAACTGAACTCTAATTAACATCCATCGGAGGTCTCCAGCTCCCTAAGAAGAACTTCAGTCAAGAAAAGTCTCTATACAAAGCACCTCTGAGGAAAGCATCTTTAAAAGAAGAGCGGGAGAGCTCTCTGGAAGCAACAGCACATTACAGCTTCAGCAGCAGTTGCTTTAAGGGGCTCAGGGTGAGAGCAAAACTAGCAAAAAGTAAAAAAAAAAAAAAAAAAAAAAAGGTTAAATACATTGTTGCTTTATAATCTAAACGTAGCATTTTGAGCATGCATCTTGACTTAAAGGTAGCCTGAAATGGTATTACTTTTAATTTTCAGTAACTCTAACCACTGACTACGTCTTTGAGGAACTTGCAAAAATATGTCAAACCAGGCCGTTTCATTGGCAGGTACTTAGCCACCGCAGCCCCACCCAGCTCAGCCTGCTGGCAGAAGGAAGCTGCCTACCACCACCCTCCCAGTGCCAGGTCCACCACCACCATGGAGGGGTGCATGGGCAAAGAGGCCAGTGCTTCTTGGGCGCTGGGGGGACTAATTCTCGGAAACAGAATAGCTGGGAAGGGGAGCTGCTGCCAAAATAACTCACACCGCCTACTTCTGATTGCCCAAAAGGGCTGCGCTGTAGGCCAGGTTCAGCGCTTTGTCATCCCTCCAACGTCCCTGACGCCCTTCCCTTGTTGCGTGGCTGTGAGTGCTCCCATCAAGAGACAGTGAAGGAGCAAAGATGGCCCTGGAAAAGACGGTGGTTGTGATGTGACTGTGTTGTTCCCATCCAGCTTACAGCCTGTTCACTCTTGGAAAAGAGGGGAAAAAAGAAGTCAATCATTGACCAGATGAGTTGTCTTTGTGGTCCATAAACAGTTTGGGCATCTCCATTTTATAAAATATTTTGTGTTGACTGCTCTTGGCACTTGGAACTCAGCTTTGAAACCTTAAATAGAAGAAAACAGAAGATGTATCTACCTAAATATACAAGGATATATACCTAAAGGTTCTGGCTGTCTTTCAGGATCACACTCTAAAAATTAGGTCTTAGCTCTGCTCATGCCTGTAGGTGAATCTTCTGTTCTGAGGCAGTGTGGTTGAACTGGCAGCTCACAAGTTGGATCTGTTGCCTTACACCATAGCCACATCAAGTCATGCTCTCCTTATTGCAAGCTGGATAAGCAGAGAAATGTATCTTCTGCTTCCCTGCTTGGAGGTTTGTAGCTCCAGTGCACGGTCCCCATTCCCTGAACCCTCTCAAGTACCTGTCCTCAATTCAGCGGTGCCAAAACTGGACTACACAGCATGAGAAAATGCAATCAGATAATGCCGAACTATTTAAGCAGACTAAACTCGAGTAACCGAAATGTTAAACTGAGAAAGTATGGTACTAGGAACTAAATACATCTGTACTAGTAATAGCAATTAGTGAAGTTTGTCTGCTATTAATAAGGAGATAATTACTATAAAATCTAGTGATACATACAAACAGGTTACTGATGTGAGGAAGTGACCCTGGAAAATTAGTTTAAGTTATTGGTTGGGAGCTCTCTATTGCTAATTATTATTTTCTTTCTGGGTATTAATGTTCCTCCAGGATGATCTGATAAATCTAGCGGTGTTGTGATCACTCTCTAAATGGTATCTTTGGATCATACGTGGTCCCAAGAGCCATGACACTCCAGTGTACTTTACGTAATTCATTTCCAAAGTGAGACGTGCTGACTCTCCATAATATTTCTTTCATTTTAACATCTGACTAACATTCAATTTGGGACATAAGTACTCCGATATATCATTTTCCCCTGAAGGCACTGCAGATCAGAGCTAAAGGGCACCGGCTGAGTTAGTGAGTACCACGAGGCTCGGAGAACAGGGTGGGCTGGAGTGGGGGACACCGCTAAGCCTGAGCTGCGAGGGGGCTGGAGGTCTGCAGAGGGATGTGGGGGTCTGCACCACCCATGGGTGCTGGGGGGCAAGGGTTATGAACCCCAGGCTGGGGTTACACTGGACTTTAAAAATCCAGCTTGCTGTTTTTGGGGAAAGCTGTGTGGTTTAGGACTTGAATATGAGGGTATCTGTTAAATGAGGAGCAAAGTGGCAGCAAGATCATTATGGACAAGCATAAGTATATCACATCCATAGTCACAACCATTTAAAGAAAATGTCAGTGTTTCCCTGCCTGGCTATCCAGTAAAGAAATCACAACGTGTAGGTCCTTTCCAACCTTAACGATTCTGTGATTCTATATGAAGACTTATAGGAAAATGCTAACCTGACAGCATACACAAGAGCAGCAAATCCTTGAAAGGCAAAGTACCATATGGTTTGTGCTCTGTTTTTTACAATATGTACTGCTTCGAACATGAACTGTGTTCTTGTGACAGTATGGAACACTTGGAACGAGACTAAAAGCATTACAGGAGTATTTCACTTGCCTTTAAACCCCTGCAGACCCACTGAAGTCACCAGGGTTATGCAGCTGCACCACTTTATGCGGTGTTAAGCCCTCGGCATCTACAAAGACAGGTTAAATATATGCTTTTTCTGAGTTTTGCAGATGGAGGACCAACTTTTTTTTTTTTTTCTAAAAAGCCATAATCAATACTTGGGAATTTATTTTTCACTTGTTTCTTCTCTCTCTATGCCTATTAAAATAAATCAACACTACCTTATAAAGATCCACTAAAACGGCTTCTGGGAACAATACTCTCCCTTTTTATTCGGTATGAGAACAGTGTACCCTATAGCATGCTGTTAGTTTTGTGACACGTGCCCTGAAAACTGAGTTTCAGGGGAACTAAATTTTTCATTGCTCTTTTAGATGGGGATGGCTGGCGGAAGAATCAAGAATGCAGCTTCACCACTGAACCAGATCCCTCTTATCACCAAATCTGATGCTGCTTTATAGGATCCTGTCCCTAATTCTAAGGTTTAATGCTAGTATATCCAAACCACCTCCCTGCTTCATTCCTTGTTTGCCCAGTTTAACATGCCTCCCTCCCTGACCCTCACGCCCAACGTGATGCTACAGGAAGGCAGTTTAAGTAGTGTGTCAGCAGGGTAGCTTAGATGGCCATTCTTCACCAACTCTTCAATATTAACCAGAGTATCCATTTGATAATACAGATAGAAGACAACACAGGGCAGTTGATTGAATCAAATCACTGCAAAATGTAACTGAAGAGAAAAGGTATATGCCCCAGTCAGAAAGAACAGAAAAGGAACCATGTTGTAAGTCCGTAGCACCTCTTCTAGTAGGACTCACCATCTGAAGCGACACTCTGCTCCAGTCCTGAACGTCCTCTCCTGAACAACCAAACCATCCTGGGCTATCTCAGCCTGGCAATTTCATTTGCTGACCCAGTCACCAAGTGGAAATACTATTTATAAATGAATGGTGGGATAGGCTTTATGACTGTCTGAATTATTTCTTGGGTTTTCCAAACTTCCCAGTTTTCCCCAAAACAGTACAGTTCATCCATAACAATACAGCTCATCCAGAGAGAAACTTAATGTGCCTTGAAGCTCTGGAGTTCAATATGCAAAGTCTCAAGAGTTTTATTTATTGAAAAAGAAAACAAAACCAACACCAATGAGCTGAATGTTACCTTTTGCTTTATAGGGGGAATTGTCCTTATTCCCATTTTATGGAATGAAAAAGGGAAAGAAGAGAAAGCTAAACCGATCTTGAAGCTGATCAATACTAAAGCAGAACTGTGAAATGAACTGACATCTTTTGATGCCCAGTTTAGAGCCTGAACCACATCAAATGAGAAGAAAAATCCTTAAAGAAACCTGAAAAGCCACCTGCATGCTCCTTTCAATGAAGAAAAGCTGGTCCCTTTGGTTGCTGAAGCCAAACCAAACAGCAGACACAGAGATTTTACAAAGTCTCTTCGTGGTGAGCCATAGTTTACGCTATTTATCAGCTTTCCTGCAAAGCGTAAGTGTCCATTTCACAAAGACAGAACCAAAAGCAAACAATTCCAAGAACTTATCCAAACCCAGTTTACATAGTTCGCTGCATCCATTCGCTTCAGAAAAGTAAACCCTTCTTTAGAGGTTGGATTTGAATATAATCATTATACCATTTTCCCAGCTCATCTGAAAATGCAACAAGCTACAGCGATCAAAAAGAGGTTCATAGGTGAGGCAGTTTAAGAAACAGCACAATAAACTGGCATTATCGTCTAAGAACATGTCATTTCTGTAGATGGACCCTGTCTCGTAAGCAATTGCAGAGTTATATTCAATGTTAGTTTGGGGGACAGGTGGCAGGGGGAGGAAAGACTCCGATCCAAGGGATACTGTATAGCATGAGAGCAATGCTAGCTTTATTTTGCAAGCCATTATTTTCCTAAGAACGTGAATCAAAGAGATAAACTATGCCAATTTCTTCATAGCTGACTTGTTACAGGATATTGTTTGAGTCTTCACTAATGACTCCTTGAGGTTGGCTATTACTGTGATTAGGAGTTGGGAGGATAGAGGTCTGAGACCTTTCAAAGGAAACATTTTGTTCAGAACTGTTACAGAAAATAAAGTCAGCATTACAGGAACTTTAACAACCCAACCAGGATAATGGTCTGTGCACGCAGACAGTGCTTTTGCTATTTTAAATGAGGGAGATAAACTCCACATAAGATGGCAAGCTGAGATAACCAGCTCTTCAGTCTCGGGGATCAGAAAGCTGTCAGCCTGGGAAATATGAGTATCTGTGGAAACGCTCTGGAAAAGGAAGGATGGTGAAGTTATTAGCAGGTGGCAAAAAAAAAAAAAAAAGAGCTTTAAAATTTGCTTTTAGTTTGTAGCACAGATAAATAAATTAAGGAATCTGAGATGCTTCGATACCCTTGGTAGCCTACTGAAATAGATTTTGTTTTTCTTTTTATGCAAAAGCAGGCTGTATGCAATGCTAGTCTGCTCTGACAGTTATCCCAAAAAGACCAGTGGCCATGCCCATCACTGAGGTTGGCAGGAAGAATTACTGGCTTCATTAAGAATGAAGCAAGGAGTTAGCTCTGCACCATGTTTGTTTGTAGCAACGGCAAATAAAAAGCATTCCTTGAAGATAAAGGCAGGTTTTGTGGGATCTGGTTCCCCCCCAGACTCCTATCTGCTTTAGTGACAAAATCTTAGTCTCCTCATACCATAAAACGGAGATCAAAATAACTCCCTTCCTCAGAAGGTATGTTGTGAGGGGATGGATTTAAAAATTAAGAATCCTTTTCTTTCATTATCAACTCTATCATTTATCAGCTCTAGCTTTTATCACCAGCATCCAGCACTTGCCAGTATGGCAGGATCAGAGCCAACGGTGCTTGCCCAGACCCCTTTGGTATCTCCGATAGTGCAGGGTACCCGGCAAAGGTATCACCACACTGCAGTAAACCTTCCCTGGAGGATTTTGAGTTAACCATGCATTTGAGAACAACTTGAGGGTTGCCTTATTCAAAGCACTCAACAATTTCCATTTCAGTGCAGGTGAAATGGTGAAAAATACTGAGGAGAGAAATGTCTTCTGTATCCAGAGCTTTTTAATGCACATGGACATTAACAGACGAACCCACCTGCTTTATGAGCTAAGCTCATGTCCTCATCCTAAAAGAACCTTGAAGAAACGTTATGGACTCGACTAATGAGCAGACTCTGTTTACTAAGATAGCTATACAGAAAATGCGTGCTTTCCCTCAAGATATGTGTACCTGGGGACAGGGCAGGGGTAAGACATACCATGTAACCTGGCAGATGATCACCGTTTTCTAGCTTCAAAGAAGGGGAAACCCATGCAAGCAACCAACCTCCCCCATCCGCACCATACAAAAGTGATCACTGGGAAGGATTTAATGGAATCAGCTTGTCAAAATGATGAAGCTGGAAAAGCTTTTACAGAATATATCCATGACAAAAACTTTAGCATAACGTATATAGCGCAGAGTGGTTTTTGTCATGGCAAAAAGGAAGGAATATCATTAATTTAGACACTAAGTGTAGGGTTCTGCTGAAACTCTCCATGGGATAAATCGCAGAAATACAGCCTTGACCAGACAAATGGAGCCAGGCAAGTCCCAGCTCTTGTTAGAAGTTATCGAAAGTGCCATTGAGTTTTTAAAGTCTGTCATCTCTGGTAGATGATAAGAAAAGGGTTGGGCTGTTTTCTTCAGATCTACAAGCATCTGGCTACAGTCTTGCTGAGGCACATACATGATTGGAATCGAAAATGAGCTCTTTTAAAAGTGCTTCTTAAAGGGACCCTATTCATACGCAGTACTTTCTCCCCAAATCTTTTATGGGAAAAAAGCTCATTACGGTCACGCAGACAAATGCTGTATAATCTTTCACCCTGTCCACTAGCAATGTGTTCAATCCAATTTACAGCACTTCCCGCTATTCTAGTTCTGGACTCCCCACACAGCTCTCCTAAATGCATACCCATCCTGACCCACTGCTCCCCACCCGCTGCTCTTTCAATTTCAGGCTTCCCTGGAGCACTGACTGCCATTCATGCCTAATAGCAAGGTGGAGCAACTTGATTATACAACTCTGAAAAGTGAAATTTCTGTGCCTTTTGTGCTGAAACGCCATAATTAAGACACATATTATTGTATGTCGGAATGCTCCGAGATAGGGATGAGAGTGGCCTTCGCTTCAGGAAATGACATTTTGTACCCATGACAATTTATATTCATCTAAAAAACAAAAGTTTCTGATTGAAGCTCCTTTAAACTCCTTCCCAGCTTGCTGACAGATCTATTCCTGCCCTTTACGTCCACTTCCACGTCAGCACTAAGGGAAGTAGGGGCTGGCAATTAGTACAGAGAAATTTTCAAGGCGTCGTTTACTTGGCTAATTCATGTCCTTGCCTGCTTTTGGAAGGTCCACCAGCAGATTGCAATTTTCTTTTTCAATGCAGCCTGGTTTTTTAACCTACCTTGGGCAATGTTGTTCACTAAGCCTATACAGTCTGCTTCGAGTACTTGACATTTGGAGCAGGGGTGCATAGGTGGGATCAAGTAATGCAATAGAGCACGTCACACAACAGCCGTACAGCACTGTTTCTGCCTCATGACTGGATTAATATTAAACTCTTGAGCCCTCAAACCACGTACTCAAGCCTGTGCTTAACTTCAAACATGTGAATGCAATGGGACTCAAGCATGTAATTAAAATTTAACCTTTACTTCAGGTTCTATTTAACAGAAATGGACTTATGCATGTGCTTAAATGGCTTGCTTTGTAGTGACAATTTATTGAGCTGAAGTAAGAATTGGGATGAAGAGATGAAGACATCATTGGGATTTGGATTCATTCAGGATTAGAGGGGAGAGAAATGTTACTACGGAATTATAAAAGACAGTGACTCCTTTTAGAAGACAAAAAGCATTTTTGATGCAATATGAGATTTACTGATACTCTACAGCTTCCTGGGTAGGGATGCAGTTTGATTTTCTCTTGCCGTTTTTACATATATGCAAATGTTGTATATGTACGTCCATCGCCATTTGCAGGTCAGGCCAACTCCTGGGCTGATTCCTTTGAGAGCACAAGGGAGGTGAGAAACATGTGTAAAGCCATCTCTGGCGGCACTTATCGCTTACAGGTAAGCTGATAGTTCACTACCTGAAAGCATACGAGCACGTGATTTTTAAAGTGGGCCATTTGCTTTCACTAGAGTAAAGCCTGCCTGCTTGAATGTTTGCGCAAAGCAAACACATGAAGGGCGTGACTGCAGCCGGAGCAAACTCATTTGTAAAAGTAAGCGAATACTCATGGACTTTTTGTGTGTGCGTGTGCGTTAATGTCCACACAGTTGTTCTTTTATTAGGTAGAAATGGCCTTTCTGGTTGACACTGAGAAACAGCGCATCGGTGCTCATCCCAAGGAAATGTTCACATCTGCCAGCCTTCCTCATCTGTCAATACGCCCGCGCACAGGGTAGGAGCAGGGGTGAAGCAGAAGGACTGCGCAGGACTGACAATAGAGCTTGCATCAAAGGTACTATTCCTCTGTCTCTCTGAAATGCAGACATTTTAAAAACCTTTCTCCCTGAAGGAATTAGGATTAGACTTCAAAGCTGCAGAACAAAACAGAGTCATACAGGCACACAATTATTGGACTAAGTCCACGGACAATGATACCAAGGGGTTTAACGTTCATGAGATCTTTTCAGGCTATTGTAGTATCCTCTCTGTTCTCAGAGTCCTCTTCCCAGAGAAAGCCTCCGACCCCTCTGGCAGCGGCCACTGTATTAGCTGGCGTGACAGCGCCATGCGTCCCCTGCCTCACCGGTGGTATCCTATTCCCGCTAGAAAGATTCAGTGCACATCTTTCACATTTCTTAATAAAGGAAAGGATTACAAGGTACTAGGAGTATCAGGCACAACCCCACCAGTCCCTCTTTCACCCCAATTCTATTCTCCCAAGCTACTCATTACATCAACTCTAAATTAATTTATCTTAGGTAAACAGCACAGAAATATTATAAACAGAATCAACTCCTCTTCAACTTGCTACACTTCTTTTTTTCTTTCAGATTCTTTACAAACAGAAGTGGAAAAAAATAATATATGTACATAGCAGCAAATGTTCTCTTACTATTTTTCTTTTTTTCTGTTTTTTTTTAAACTGTTTTTATCTTATATAAACAGTGGTGATGGAATTATAAACACCATTATTCCACCTCCATGTTAATACTCTTATTATCTTGCATAAACAGAAGAGAACGAATATGTACATGACACCAATCAATCCTTATAAAAAAAAAAGGGAGAAGTTTTTATCTTTTATAAACAGTGGAGGAAGAACTTAATGAATTCAAAATGTAGTTTTCCTGTTTATATTATTATGATCTGAAAGTAGAAACCAAATGGATGTATATTCAACATCGCGCAAGCAGTCAGTTATGAAATTCTTTCCTTCTGCTGACTTCAAGAGTAAATGCAGTATTAGTCAAATCTGCTGGTCCAAGAGATATGAAAACTGGTGGCCGGAGTTTAACCACAGAGGCCAGGGGCTGCGCTGTCTTCTCCTATGATACTTTTGCCAAAGTTCCTTGAAGGGCCACCCAAGATAAAATAGGATAGCTCAAGCTCTGCGGTGAACTGTTCGTACTTGGTCTTTCTGCTGAGAGTGCCAGATATAGGGGGCCAATTCATACAGATGGGTTTTGTGTAATGTGGACACCTGCCACTAGAAACTGGGCTCAGACCCCTAAGTCGTTGCACAGAGGCCACCCAACAGCTGTTCGACAGTAATGACTTTGGGGCAGGAGTGACCTAGGTCAGATATAAACGTGTAACTTCAAGCTGATAGGCTCCATATGTCAGTACTAATCCCCATAACCACCCACGCCTTCTGCTTTCTTATTTTTGCGTGTGTTTGTTTCTGGCTGATCTTCTAAAGCCCATCGCTGAGCCTAAAAGATTTTTCCCTGTTCCTCATATATTAGCCTTAACGGGGATGAAGTACAGTTCCATTTTTTTTCCCCTCTACCACTTTCCTAGGGTGGATCATCTCTTCCTTTGCTTTAGTCATCCAGAGTCTACCTCTTTCTCATCCTGAATTAAGTCAGTCATGGCAACTGGGTTTCCCACAAAGGACAAGCAGTGGAGATTTTTCTTTTTCAGGGCCTGTCCCTTTCCAAGAAAGGGGCTGCTCTTCGGGTTGATGATGCTTTTCTCTGCTGTTACCCTTTGCAAAAGCAATATGCATTTTCTTTCAGCTAGTCTGGGTATAAACACAGGCTTGGGGCTCCTCCATAGCTGGGTGCAACTGGCAGCCCAGGTGATCTGCCTTGCATTTCTTTGAAAACCATTTATTCTGAGGTCCCGGCCTGAAGACAGCTGCCTCAGGGGTGTAGGTGTTAACTCATCCTGCTTCCCCACTCCCCACAAAGCTGGGACCTTTGTATATGAGGAGATCACTCGAAAAATTAGGACCAGTTCCACTGTGCAGATTTTAACAGGATGCACGGTCTGAACCACCTGCTAAAGGGCAAAAGTCTCTCCTATGAGTTATTCTACGTGCTAAGGCGATCACGAAGGAAAACCTCTGTAAGAAAATTCAGGGGAATTAGGCCCAATCAGGGAATGCAGAGTCCCTCTGTTTAGGGACCAGAAGAAAGAGTTTTGCTTGGCAGCAATCTGCTTTGCCGCATCTCAGACTGTGGAAAAAATTCCTTAAAATAATAATTGCTCAGATAATTGGGATGCACTGATCATGAATATAGAAACAGTGTTGTCTCCCAGTGTTTCCCTCCTTTCTCCTCCTTGTATTCCATTTATTTGTCTATATTTGTACATACTCTGAGCCCCAGTTAGTGACCCTTCTGCTTGTTATCAGAGAAGAGCCCTGAGATGCAAAGTCCTGGCCAGCAGGATCTATGTCTGAATTTTCCCTCTTCACAGGGATGTCAAAGTCTAAATTTTGCAGCATAAGGCCCCTCTATCTAAAAAGGCTTCTTAAAGCACCAAATTAAACACACAAGGGAGAAGTAAGGCCTTTCAGAGGAGGGTAGCCAAAAATAGAAGGAAAAAAACATATTTCACCATTTGTTTTGAAAACACCAAAAATGATTAAAACATATTATAAATGAAACTAAACTAAAAAAAAAAAAAATCTTACCATATGAACAAATTCCCTGCCAAGTTCCATTTTTAAATCAAAGCCATTTTAGGCTCATATGTCGAAAAAGAGTCTTAAACTAACAAACTTATGTAATGGATTTTAAAAAACTGCACAGACGTGCTTAACTGAAATTGCCAAATCTGTTCGGACTACATGAGGAGAGAGGAGGAGGAAAGGGAAGGACGTACAAAGGTTTGGGATTCATCTGTGTAACTGCCCCCAAGTTGAGACTCCCTTTGAAGTTGGTTCCAGCTTTCACGGAGCCAAGAAAGATGACTCACTCCAATCTAGCTTCTCCCCCTGCCCCCTTTCAGTAGACCTCAAAATTTGAGACAAATACAACTGGGCTTCCTTACCCATAGTAAAAATTATGAACTTACATGTGGATAGCAAAGGGAAAGGAAAGGGAAGGAGGTGGGTGAGCGAGAAGAGAGATACAAATATATCCACAAGGACTCTCAAACAAGAAGCAAGAAAGGTTAGGGAGCTTTTGGGGTTGGCAGAAAAATATATGCTGTAAACTAGGACAAAGAGATGAATTGAGTGGTAAGCAAAACGTCATTAAGTAGCATGAACAGAAAAATGTGAAAGACAAATACTTGCATATCTAGCCCAGCTTTTGGATAGTTCTTTTCCACCTAAGAAATATCAGGTTTTGCTTTAGCTAAGAGGCTATCCTTACATTCTAAGCAAGTATAAGAAAATATAAATTTATAAGAGAAAGGATTACTCAGCCAGCTGTGTCGCAACTGAAAAGGCAAAACTGGAGGTCTCAGACTGTCCAGGCAATGACTCCCTGCTCCTCTTCAAGCACTGCATGTCTTCTTCCCCCCTGAAAAGCATCCTGATACTCTAACCCCACGCAGCAACAGCCCCATAACTTCCTATAACCTTCCCTCTGTGAAGAATCGGGACGTGCGACCTGCCTCATACCTGTCCCTCTGAAATTCTCCAAAGGCCAAGTGGAACACCCTCTGACCTACTCAGGTGCACCTGCTGCTCTCTTCATGCCAAATTTTGGGTGGCCAGGATGGCCTGCTCACCCTCTCTCGGACTGCCCAAGTGATCTTCCAAGTCTTCCTAAGAGTCAATTGCGTTCCTTCATCTGACATTTGCCAAGGTCAACTAGCAGGCCTGCCTCTTTCCCCTTCAACAGGTTCCCCAATCAAGTTTTGTTCCTTTAGGATTTTGGCGTTAGCAATAACAACAAAATTACTTCTGCATCTGGTGAGCCCATGGCCCTGCTTCCCTGGCACATTTCCACGTTCGCTTCCCGGTGTTCAGACAAGATTGTGTCTGGATCCAGGTTTAAAGAGGCCTTCAAAGCCCATAGCTGGTGGGGTAGTTCAGGGGCAGCATCCTGATTTAAGCCTCTCCCTGTACTAATCTGACAAGAATGCTGTGAAGACCAAAGGGTAAAGAGTTATAATTGCTTAGTATCATAATTATAGGAGGGCAAAGGGGGTTCTGTTGCTTTTTTAAAATTAAAAATGTGTGCAAGTTCAAGAATGCTTCTCTGTCAAATTTACACAGAAAAATAATCTCAGTTCATAATGATGAACAATGACTTAACTGGAAAAATAAATCACAGCCAGAAGGCAGGTCCCAGGACTGCGCAGTCAGTAGAAGATATAAAATCCCTCATGATATAAGAAAAGTTACAATAGGGCCACAATAAACTATCCACGTTTGGTGGCCTAAATCACTCCCTCTGTTAACTCCTGTACACCCCAGACATCTGAAGATGTTTCTTCCAGTCACACTTCTGCAACCATGAGGCCTAAGAAACACACTGTCGGTGATCCACGCTCTACCCCACCGCCTTCAGTGAAGCAGCGTGGGTGTAACCTAGGGAGAATTCACCCGTCTGGGACAAGGGAGTTCAGAAATCACCTCAGGAATGTCTCATTACAATCGGATTTGCAGACTGTTTATACAGGCACATGCAGCGCTGTTCTTTAGACTCCTTGTTTAGATTAAGGTCCCTGCATGTAAGGAGCCGAAGCTCCGGGTTCCAAGGAGCTGTCTCTCCCAACGGCACCGAACCACCCAGGCGTGTGTAAAGGGCATAATGTTTTCAGTCTCATTTGCCCGAAAGCAAAGGTTGGATCAACAGTTTGTTGGAAGGCCCCAACTGTAAGCAACCATCAACTCAGACTGAGGAAGGGTCTAATCTGAGTTTAAATATTGCTTTGTGCCCGTAGCTTTAATCTAGGGATTACCAAGCGATACGCCATCATCATCCCCAAAGGGAGGAGTTGTACCAGGCCTACAAAAAACCTGTACTTGGGCCTGAGCCTGGCCACTGATCTTGACCAAATCTTTAAAACAGATTGAGAAGCCCTAGGGAAAGCAGGAATTAAATGAACTGCCCATGCTAAATTAATCCCTTCTCAGGGTCTTTCCACAGCAGGAAAACACATGCTATGGTAAGTCATTATTTACTTAAGACATCCACAACCTATCAAAACTGTGCATCAGATCAAGCACCCATGGGATTTGTTCAATACCAAGAGAGAACTGGGACATTCAAGCTATAGTATACAACAAGTTACAAAAATATAAGCAAGACAAGAGGCTGAAATATGCCTTCATTTGCATTTCCAAGTGTATAAAATCTTTGATGTTGTGCAGCTAGAGGCAGAATTGGGTTCAAAAGGTCTTAGATGACTGATCCTAGAAGGTCTTAGGGTTCTTGGTTTCTACCAGCTTCCAAGGAAGTTGTAGGTGTATCATAATGATGTGGAAAGAGTCACACATATTCCGAGCTTCTAGATTTTAAATGTCAGAAAGTATCTTCACCAGTAAAAACCAGAATGACACCCACACTTTTGTTTAATAAATAAAATAATAATAATAAACCAAAAGTACAACTCCCCCAGCTTCAGTTCACCTTTTATGCATGTGTGGAAGTGTCTTTCTGGGTAGAAGAGGAAAATGAGTAATTTCCAGCTGGAGCAACGTACAAAGAAAAAATTGTAATTTGATCAAGGCAGTGATATCTCTTCCATTCTCAAATCAGTATTTGCTGCCAGATATAGGAAAGCTGTGACTCAAATCTGTAAATGCTTGTGAAAACATGATGGTTTGCAATAGAATGCGCAAGCACTTTACTTACAACCACCTCTTTAAACACAAGTAGAGAAGGAAGCATGGTCTAGGGGCTAGTGAGGCTTTGCAAAATTATCACGCAATTCTACCAGCCCCAAGGTGAATAGCTGCTCCAGAGCAGCTATCCTGCCTCAGCTATCCGGCACCACTGGCCTGAAGGTTCAGTGATGAACAACAGTGGGAAGCGTGAAGATCTTTTAAGCCCTCCATCAACAACCCACCAACCTCCCCCCCACTTCCCTGCACCCTAGAGAAAACTGAGATTTTGCAAGACTTGTTTAGAACAGACTGCTAAGAACCAAGAACACCTGAGCAGCAACTCCATTTTTTCATGGGGGCTCACAGCGAGCCCCAGGGCAAGTAAGTTCATGTGAACTCTTCTAACCGGTTGGTTGCTTGGTTTTCCACAGGGCTAAAAAAGCATGAAAAAGTACAGTAGGAGACTATTAAAATGCATCACCACACTACAGCAACGCTGTGTTCTTTTGATGGGCCCATTCCTTTAACAGATGTTTGAGCACTGGGCTGCAGCCTACGATAGCTGAAACCCACAGAAAATGGACGCGTGCATTGTTCAGTTTTTGGAAAGTACTCTGTGGCCTGGTAGAGCTGCAGTATAAACGTAAGCCGTACCTGATCCCAACCCCCAGAAATAATTAAGACCCAGTGCCAACATTTATTCCAAGTCTGATTTACAGTTCTTGTCAGTATAAATACAACTGTCCTTTTCTGCCACAGGGAAGGGTGAACTGCCTTACAAAAAAATGCAAACCAGTCTGATCTTTTACCCAGAACACTGCTGAGTAACTAATCCTTTAACCATGCCAGTTTGGGAATGAACAACAAAAGCACCAGGCATTCTGTTCTGGGAAGTGTTGCATATTTGGACCCTGAATCTTCTTCAAACTTTAAAAATGCTGATGGAATTACTGAGCTCTTTATTACTAAATAAATACAATGAAAATTTGAAAAAAACTTTGCTTAGACATACAATGCATTTTGCTAGGTCTATGACACCAAGTGACAAAATATTCTGTTCAACATGGTCCTTAAGTAACTTGTAGTCCAGTTTTGAAAATACAAACATTCAAAGGAGTTCCTGCCATTGTGGATACTTAGCTAAACTGATCGTCCTAGTCCTTTAGCTGTAAGTACTCAGACAAAAGTTAAATGGACAGAAAACAGATGAAGAGTCTGGAGCTATCTTCAGAAAAGCTGGTCCCATTAAAATCAGCTTTGCTTTTGATTTCAAGAAGCCAGCGTTAAATCTGGGATTTCATTCCCTGCTTTAAACTCACTCCCTTGTATGATCTACTCATTTTTTGTCTCAGTTTCCCCTTGCCATCAGGGAATAAATTCAGTTTTAAAATAAACTGTTGCTTTTAAATGATGATATGTCATTGTCAAAAAAGAAAAAAAAAAAAAAAGCCCTGGATCCCTACAACACAGTTCAAAGAGGGGGAAAGACTGAAATTCCACCAGCCCTAAGGACAGTCAATATCTCAGCAAGATACCAAGAGCCTTACATAAAGGCAGTGCCTGCAGTGAGCATTCTTACATCTTCTGCTCATAGTTCTGAGAATCAGGAATCTTTTGGAAAAGCAAAACTGGATCAATATGGAAAAGAAGGGCTCTGAAGGGAGTTTAAAGAAATCTTGCTTGCTGCAACTCCCCTGTTGACCACTGAAGCATGAAGTTTAAATGTTTCCAGCCAAGCCTTTAAAAATACTTACACATTGCGGATCTCCTCACAGCCTTTTGTCTTTTTAAAATCCAATAGTAAGGTAGATACACCGCATTAGGTACAAAACACCAGATCAGCACTTCTGCTCAGCAGATGGAGCACAGATGGAGGACACACCTGACCTCAAAGCTGGAGCACAAGGAATTGGTATGACTTAGAATCAGTCCCAGGCATTGGGATGTCAAATGTTGCTGCCCCCCCAGCTCTCTATCCACCACTGCTGCAATGCTGCCTGAAATGCTCACAAAGCAGATTTTGAAATGCTATGGCTCACAGTTCAAGGCTATAAAGCAAATCAGAAGTGGCGATGGTTTTCCTCAAAATGTTTGGTGCCATGGTTCACGGGATGCTTCAGAAGAAGCTCAGATGTTTGCAGAGTTGGGATAGAGCAGATAGCTTGGGCAGGTAACCTTCTTTAGCACATGAGTGCAAGCTGTCTGCACTTGTGAGTCAAAATTCTTGGGTCTTCTGCTCACCTGAAGTGAACCTCTCCCCTCTGAGCCCCGGTGCCATAGCAGAAATTGTACAGCCAGAGAAACCCGGGCTTCCCTCCCACCGCCTCCCCCAGATTCTGGCCTCATTCTCTTTACTGTTTTAGGGACCTGTACAGTCCGCAGCAAGCACTTCTCCATTTTGGCCACAATTATCTTTAAAGTACCCTTTATAAATCAGAAAGATGTATATACTGGTGGGAAATAGTGGCACAGAAAAACTAAGGCTGAGGTCTAAAATGGTATTTTCATTCCCATTTCCTAGTAAATCAAACCAACTTTATCATGCACTTCATCTGCTAAGAACAGCGGAAGCTCAATTACCTGAATATCATGCAAAACCACTAATAAGTATTTGGCCAGTCAAAGGTTCAGATAATGTAGGCATTTTTCATTGGAACAAACAGGCTACAAAGGACACAACCCGATCTGAGACAAATGGAAATTATTCTATATCCTAAGCCAAAATAAAAATTGCCGAACTTAAAGCTGTAAGTGATGCTTGGACTCAAAACTGGTTATTCTGAAGTGCAAGCACAGGCCTCAGTGTCATTTCCACTATCACTTTCTTGTTTTCTTCTTTTTGTACTAAATATCATACGATAGAACATATCATGAAACTGAGTATCATCTGGGTGAATACAACTAGGACTACTTGAGATTTTTCCAATAGAACATATGGCCATTGGAAGATGCCGATTTATCAAAAGTGAAACACTGAAAATACAACAATTTTAATGAAATTTTGTTTAGGAAAAAATGGAATGATCTGCTACAATCAAGTCAATATTGCATCTCAATATTGCACCTTCTAGAGGGTTTTTTATTCAGATGGAACCGCACAATAGAAATTAAAAATAAAAGTAGAAGTCAGAACAAATGTAGTAAGTTTTTAATGTACTATCAATTAATTTTTTGGAGCAAAACCAGGGGCACTTATGCCAGAAAAGGAAAAAAAACCCCACACACCAACAGCCCCCTCCCCAAACCAACCCAGAGTCCTACAGCTCTCTGAAAACCTGAAAACTAATTCTCTCTTAGCTCTGCACACATCCTAGAAGAAATAAAAATCAGTTCAGCTTTGTTATGCAAATGAGAGCGGAATACATGGAGATGGGTCTGCATTTCCTAAATGCCACCGAGCTGCAGTGTTTCAGGACCATCTGGGGAGTGGCGAAGAGAGGAAATAACAGGGAAGAAATAGCATGGCTTAGTGAGCTGTGTGTACAGGATCTCCTGGCTAAATCCTACACATACAGACTTAAGAGTATCAGGGGAGTCTACTGGAGTCCTAGGGCTACAATAAGTTCTGCAGTGGCATCAGTAAGTCTGCGGGTTGGGACAACAAGGTCCCTTGCAGAAGGGAATAAATGGGCTGAGGTTACATGCTCCTTCTGACTTTTTGCCTGACACTGCAAGACTGCAACTGCAAAAAAGCCTTGCCTGGACTACACAATCAAGGACAAGAATGTCCCTCCTGACATTGATTTCAGCATGGCCCAGGCTCCTAAGTGCTGCTGTGGACCAGGGCCCGACGGGTCTGTGTTTCACAAAGCACCACGACGGAGCCCGTGCCTATTATGCAGAGTTAGCACAAGGATCAAGGTAAGCATTTCAAAACATGGAGGCATGGCAGATACCATACAGAAATATAACCTGAGGTTAAACTCCCCTAAACAACCCTCAGATCTCCTTCCTGATAATACGCTAAGCCTCCAGCCCTGCATTTGTCTAAGCAGTACGGCTCTTGAAGAAGAAACATTACATTTTGCTCTGACTCCATGGGGGGGGGGGGGGGGGGGAAGAACCATCATTCCCAGAACAATCAGAAAATGAAAGACATATGAGGACATAGTTCAGGCATGAGAAAACCTTACCCTAATTGCTGATTACTAAAGTACCATAATGTGCTAGAGAAGAAAGGATTCCTGAGAACATCAGGACAGGACATTAGCAGATTAATATTAATCTCTCGAGTTCCAGATTCATTTCCTGTCCATGCTAATGTCCTCCTGATTACTGCAAAAACAATCACACAAAAAAGTTCAATTACAAACAGGAGAAGAGACTTAAAATACTAACATTTTTGGAGCTTTCAACGAAATATGTATAATGAAATGAAAAGCTAGGCTAATGCAATGTTAAAGTTGAGATTTTAATTGTGCAAAGGTCATGGAGTTCAGCATCAAAGTTCATCAGTACATTTAATCATATTGGGCCAAATTCTGCTCTCAGTTGCATTGGCATAAACTTAGAACATCTTTATTTTATTAAGTAGAATTATTTTAGCGTCATGCTACATTAGTGAGCATAAACACTAGAACTTCCTCACAATGTATGCAATACACAAGCTATACAATACAAAACACCACATGTATACTAAAAAGCACATTGTAGACATGAAACAAAGCATAGTTGAATTTAATTACATAGTCTATGCAGAAGTTCAATGAAAAAAATAAAAAAGAAGAAAAAAGCACTGCCTTTTCAATTGCATGAGACTTTATCATTTGTCAAATTATTTCACATTGTCCAGGCACAGCGTGATGAAAAATTGTATCCCACGTCTGTGAGACAGCAGAAGTATATTCATTGTACTGTTGCACAAGCAATATCTGAATCTTCACACTGAGTTAGCATCACTGTACAACTAAGGACCTATATTCAAAAGCTGGCCTCATTTTGTCTATCTAACCTTGCACTGCGTAGTCAGACTTGCATACGCACTCTGTCGGCTATCCACCACAATCACAAGGGATTGAGCTGTTGTTTTCCTGCAGAGAACAACGTACTGAACCCCAAAAGCTCTCACACCCATCAACAGTCCTGTTTGTGAGCTAAGTGTAGCAAACAGGAGTGCTTGCCTGCACAAAATTGCACGCGAACAAATCTCGCTTGAAGCCCATCTAAAAATCCAGTATAAAATGTCCTCATTCTCTTTTAAAAGACAACATAATTTAAAACAGGAGAAAACAGAATAATAATGTACTTTATTGGAATAAGCAGGTCATCAAAAAATAAATGTGCCTACGTTTATTGGAACGTCTAGTCCTCATAAATGGCTTAATGGATTTTTTTCAAACTTACTGAAACATTATTCACCTTTGAGCTTAGAACAAGCCTAAGAAATTTCAGCCAAAAAGGTAATTGTTTCAGAAAGTTATAAACCACCAAAGATAGGGGGCTTGCAATAAAAGTGCTGTCTCAACCATAACTACAATAAATACAGCTAATGAATAAATGCGGTCTGGCAAGAACAAATAAAATTTGAAAAGTCTGATGTGGCCTGCACAAAATGCAGGAAGGTAATTGAGTGAGTAAATGTCAAATGAGGGATTATCCTGCCTCCTGAAGAATTCATCTCAGCGCAAGATCCGGCAAAGGACCTCAAGACCCAAGAGCAGGATAGCTACATTTTGAAGCAAAGGAAAACCTCCCCTTTATTAACAGCAGTTGCACCCAAAGCCTGCAAGCAATAATGATGCATCAAAGATCACATATGACGACAATTCCCTGCACTGGTAAGCGCTAGCTGCATCGCTGACAAGACCCTACCTTCTTTCTCTTCCACAACTTCCCGTGCTCAAACAGCACCAATCTACACGTTCAAACACACAGATACTGTCTTTCCAGAGGCAGCTCTTTGTGTGGCAACCCTATAACTTAACTCCTGTCCTAGTCATCTGGGGATATATTTACGTATCTGCAGTATCATTATCTGTACACATCACGTCTTTGTGCTCTTGAACTGTACAGACAATAAAATGTACATTTGATAATATGGCAAACAGAAAGACAAGGAAGGTTATCATTACTTGGCTTGGGTACAAAGGCACACAGGTTTTGGAGGGTATACTTTTGCTGTAAGATGCTCAAAAAAACTTCTGGATAATGAAGACCGCCCAGCCATCCCCACTAGACTCAGACAGGCACTGCTTTCAAATAACGTTATCATTGTAGGACAGAGTCACAAGTCCCTGTTTATATGCATGCAGATGCAGTCTCAAAAACCCTTTACAAAAGGGTAGAATTATTTTCAATTGGATTCAAATTCCCACTGTAAATAACCAGAAGGTGCGTGTTCTCTAGTGCCATCTAGATACCACTAAAATTTTCCTCTAAATTTGAAAAATCAAGTATAGTGCAGCAATCTTGGGAAAAAAGCTAATCTTACATCACTTTGGTTTAAGATATGTAGACAGAAAATCACAAGAAAAGCTTCAAAACGACCACTGATTCTGCCTTGAAATCTAGCCACATCCATACTTCAGCATGACCTTTTTGGTTCAGCTGTGGAATGTGATACTTCAATTAAAATGCCGTTCTCCATGTCCTAAGGCCTCGTTCGAGGAGGATTTGGCAACTGACAGGCATGTTGTTTATTCCTCAACTGCCTGGATGTTATAAACTTCTCCACCAAAATAAACTAACAGAATCAAACAAATTCCCAGTTGTGACAAACTATAACAAGTTGTTTCACTTGTGAAATTGTAAGTGAAAAGTTCAGAACTTAACCAAGAACTCTGTTTCACAGCTGATATTTATGCTTTCCAGGTAGTGAAGTCAAGGGAAGATTTGAATGAGGAAAAGATGGGAAGATCCCATCACTGGAGTCCTCCTATCATCTCAGTCTTAACAACAAAGATACGATTAACAACACTGGGCCATACAAGTTCTGCGGAACTTCATACATTGCAAAAAAGGAAAGAAAGCAAATAACAAAATAATCCACAATCGCCTTAACGAGTGTTGCAATTGCGAACAGTGCCACCGTTATTTCAGCATTAAACCAATAAAGCTTTAGTTCAATCAAGGTTCTCCTCAAATCCTACCTCTAAGCAGCCTTTTGCAGGTGTTTTACTAGCTAAAATCCCACAAATTTCTCCTCTTGTACTTCATTCCGCCATACACTTTGTACAGAACACCACCTTCATCTCTCTCTGAAAAACTTCTTGGGAGTTGCCAGAGAACTAGACTAACTAACTCTGTCAAACAAAGTCTAGGAAGAAATGTAATTCAATGCTTGTGTTGTCATCGCACTTTTTCAATTAAAAGGTTCCCAAACCCTTTTCCTTGCTATTTTTAGGGGTGCTGAATTGCCATTCATCTGACTCAAGGCACACTGAAGTTGGTGGGAATTTCTCTTACCAACTCTAACGGGTTTCTATGTGGTCCTTCTGGAAAATATCATTAAATAAAAAAAAATATTTATTATATCATGATATGTTATTTCAACTTTTATCTATTTCTTATAGCATGCTATCTAAAGCACTTCCAAAACACTTCCCAAGTTATAAAAATTCCCAAATCCTTACAAAATGTCAAGTGTGTTGATTTCCTCCTTGTATAACTGCAAGTAGTTCTATTGCTATTTGGCACAGCTGCTTTGCTAAAAAATCTCTGTACTTTTTGCTTAATTCACTAGAGTACGGGTATCTATGGCTTTACAATTTGTAGATTCAGGTTCATCTCAGGTTTTTCTTTAGATGTTTTTACGATTCAAAAACCCCAAAGAATGAGACCTGTAACTAGGAGTGACGTTTCCATTTAATTGGGTTTGAAAATCTGTGTTTGAAATTTTAGAATATCAACACCCCTCTAGAAATACTTAACCACACACAGGGATAAAGCTCTTACTTAAATCAATTATCGCAAACAAAGGGCTGGATATTTTGCAAGTGTAACTTCGCATGTTTCAACTAAGATCTAAATAATCATACCAATTTTACAACATCTAAAAATGTGGCCAGACATTCTTTTGGCTAGTCGATATGCTATTTCAACAGCTTGGTACTTTATAATTTCCTTCTTGCTTGATACTTAGAGCCATCTTTTCTTTATCAGTGTCACTAAATGTACCATTTGGAAGCACACAGTAGTCAAAACATAACATAAAGGAGAGCTTTTCTCTATGCCTGGACTGGTGACGTAGGTATCTTCTTCTGAGAGGCTGTTTATCAAGCCAAGCTGTGCTTACTGTTGAATGGCTGAAGTTCACACTGCAGCTGATTTGGCTGTTCAGTATTTCAGCATGAACGCGAAGCCCACCAAGCCTGCCATCCTTCAAATCCCTCTCCTCCCTGCTCAGCAAACACAGCACAATGACAACGGTTGTGCTGTTGTGGCTTCTGGTGCAATGCTCATTGCACAAGCTTTCTCTATCCTTCACAAACTCGGTTGAAACGTCCTATTTTTCTAGTTCCTTCTTATTTACGCCCTCTTCTCAATACTTGTGTACTTCTCCATACTTTGAAAGAAGCAGACTGGGGCCATATCACCCCCTCATATGCTTCGTACAGGAGAAGCCTAGAAGATACTTGCAACTCCTCTGGTGGGCGAGCTGGCAAGACTTGAAGGTGGCAACAAAGATTTTTAGAGAAATTGTTTTAATCGAACATAACAGCAGGCAGCGACCGGAATTTTAAAAGGCATCCAGTGCCAAAGGAACGACCCTAACCTGCTAACGTGCTCTTGAAAACACCTTCAGGCAATCAGCAACATCTTTAAACACCTAAATGCTTTTGACAATCTGGCATCCAACAATTAGACCCCTCCATTGCAGAGTCTCCATAAACGGGAAAAGTGACAACAGCACACATGTGTAGCCAAATGCAACATATAAAACACTGCTGTAAGGCTGACGTTCACCTCGCATCCTGAATAGTGCAGTAGAATCCAGAGAGGCTACGCTGTCCACCATGTGGCAATCCACTACCTGGTTCTAGGTTTCTGATCATCCCTACGTGCTACAGAAATAACCACAGTCTGTTCTGTTTCTGTACGAAGCGAGGGTGTCTGTGAAGCTCCAGACATCATTTGCCCTAGGCAAAGTTTGCATTTACTTCAAGGGTTCAGAGGGTATTGTTCATTTACTTTATTAAAACATTTGTTCCAGTTTCAAAATATAGCAAATCTGAGAATCATGGAACATGCCTAGTCAGTCAGATGTCTGGGTATCACCGACAATCAGGATGGCAGGCCATTCTGAAGCCCTGTTTTAAGGGAAAAACCACCGTTTGGAAAATCGTTTCCTTTAGCAAATAATGTTTACAACGCAAAGGATCTAAATAGGTTCTCCACTTCAAAAATAAAAGACAAAGCCTAACAACAACGATTAGGTCAGACAAGCAAATGGTTAAAAACAGTTAGAAATCAGGGTTGCTCTCCACTTTAATTTGATTTTGCTCTCTAAAGTACCGGCACAAAGCTCTTACCTTACAGGGAGCTAAACACCACCTATTCCTAAAGCTTTATGAGAGTGAAGGAAGGGTTCAGGAGAGCTTTCTCCTCCGAACCTCTTTATTTATCTGACCGGGATCAGGTAAAACACTGTCATTAGCACTTGCTCAGCTCAAACGTCCCGGGTACAGCGTGCCCACTGGCATTTTGTGACTCCTGGGAGGGATGACTGTCTGTTGAAGAGCAATGCCAGCCTCCTCCTATTCCCCGTTCCTGCTGGCACCCCGAGGCAAGCATCTGGGAGTGTATGCTGCCCCTCTCTGAAGCAGGTGCAAAGCATGGTAGTCAGCGTGTTCGCTCCCCGTGAGCCTGCTGCAGGCAGACAGAAAAGCCTGGAAATCCCTCCAGTAACCCTCCCGGGGGAGAATGAGAATTTAGCCAAGTGCACTTAAGACCAAAATTGTTGCAGAAAGGAGACACATACACTTGTTAAAATCCATCTGTAACATTCCCTCCCATCCTCCCCTTACTGTGGACCGATCTGGATTTCTAAAGAGTATAATTATGTCTTGTACAATGATTATGAGCTTTGGGAGCTCTCAGAGAAAATTTCCTCACTGCACATGTGGCCATTGGCTGACATACCAAACACATATCGCTCTGTTTTTTTATTATTTTTTTTTTTAAACTCTCCGTTTTGCTGGGAGAGAGGCCAAAGAAAAAAGGACAGACACCCAAGGCCAGGGCCAGGTTCTGCACTCTGCTGGTGTGTCCTGAATGCCAAAGCAAAGAGCCGTAAGAATGACCTTTACTAACGCTCCCATTCCTCTGCCTGCCTTCCTACTGCCAACAGCGGGACGTCTAATCTACCTGTACATCTCCAGCAGACCCTTTACCAAGAAGGTACTGACACATTCTTGATTTGCCCCTCTTATTTTGTGTTTTCCCTTAAAAGATATACAAAACAGATTTTGTCTTCAGATGCTCAGAATTCACTGTATAACCACGCAGTGACCTCAAGGCTTACAATCATTGTCAAGCTACCCGGTCGCTTTAAAAAAAAAAAAACCCAATGACTGGTAAAATGCTAACAGCAAAAATTACTATAATACACTACCCTCCTTTCTAAATGGATCACTGACGGGCTGGACATCAACTTTGTCAACGGGAGATGCCTTTGTACTGAGCACAATTAATGTTTTTATTAAAAAAATCTTTCCTGAATGAGACAACACATTGTCCACCCATGTGAAGATGGCACCACTATATATCACAAATGATACAGCCAGTCAGGAATGGAGGAAATTATTTCACCTGCATGCTGTGAAAATTTCAAGGCACCTGCACTTGGTAAAATGGAAGGTATGTAAGAATAGCGTCAGTCAGCTTGTACGCCTGAGGGTAATGGACATCATCCTTTTTCCCATCCCAGTCACCATCTTTTCCATTTCCAAAGGGCCTCCAAAGATGAAAATGAACTTGACAATCATTCTGCAAGGCAAACTGATCCTGATTCTTCCAGTCACTTTGTAATTCACTGCAGATGGTGAGAGTGAGATGTTTACTGGCTGGCAGGTAATGAGCCTCGTTGTAGATAATAGTGATGGACGGGCAATCTTGCCTGCTGACAAGGAGGCAACTCAACACGGGCACATGGCATTCATCCATGACTTCATGTAAAAGGATAGCTGTGACAATGTACACAGGTTATAAACTACCTTCCTCTGTTAATGTCAGCATGCAGCTATACTTAAGCCTTTCCAGTTCACATTTAAGTAGCGTAGAATTGATCCTGATTGTCCATGAAAGTAGAACAGTCTGATTTGTGACCTAATGTTTACTCTTCTATACGAAGAAACTTGATCTGTTTAAACATCTAGATATTCCCTCTTCCCAGGTAATGCCATTCATCACAGCTGTCAGTGCTTCTTTAAAAGAGAAATGACCCTCAGGCATAGTATAAAACTCTGTGGAAGAACTATGCACACCTTTGCCAAAAGAAGAAACAGCTCCGTTTTTTTTTTTCTTTTTCACTGGGCTTGTATACATCTCGTGAAAGGCCTACACACACTGAATTATAAGTCAGTATTTCCATCCCCACCCCCACCCCCATATAAAGGAACTCGTATTAAGAGAGCTATACACTGTCCTGATTTTTTTTTTATCTCAGACATAAGGGCAGTGGATTTGGACAAGCTCAGCCATTTGATGAGATATATTTAAGCAGCTGGTTCCAAGGGAAAATCAGAGTAATTCAGAAATGCAACAGAAGATAACAGAAAAGCCCTAACTCCATTTCTCCTCTCCTCCTAACTTTATGAAGTAAAAATAAAAAAAACATCCACTCAACCAAATACCACCGATGTCTTTTGTTTCGCCAGAATATATTCCTCTTGAAGAAAGGTGGTATGACTAAAATTCATAAAATATACATTTTAAAAATGCATTTGTTCATATATATTTATGTAAATATACACAGCTTTAAACATGGCTATTGTTATTCCACAGACAACACTCGGTCTTAGTTTTCCTGTTCTGAATCAAATACCCTTTCCCTCCTTCCCTGGTGAAATCTGATCATTTGTACTGTACCCGGGCTTCAAGACTTGATAAACGATCCCAGTGCTATGAAAGTTTCATCCAAAATCTGTCTCTTCATAGATTCGCTCCACATATTCTTTCTACTTTAAAGACTCATGTGATCATCGCTTTGATCCTTTCTCCCTCAGCTCTATTAGGGGCACCATCTCTTCAGGGCTTGCAGCTTATAAAAAGACCACCATATTTTGATATGCCTTTGATGTTGTCTTCCAAAGTATCTTTGATTTTTAAGTTCTGTTCAACTCTTTCACCATTAACCTTGATTTCACTTAGGAATTAATAGATCTATAGTTTTATTGGAAGGCTAATTTAGAAATTCTGCTTTCTCTGGCACTATTTCTCCCCTCTTAGCTGGAAAGGTAAGTGAAATAGCACAAAAAAACTGACCAGTGTTTGCAAAAAAATGAAACTAAAGATAAGCTAATACCTTTCTTGAGTTTTGACTTGTGCTTATTGCACAACTCTCTTACTGAATCATTAAGCTGCCAGCAAATGAAGTGGTTCTGCAGGATGATAATGAGCCACGCAGACCTTCCACAAGGCCACCGGTGACCGAGAGCTGTTACTAATGGATAGCTCCTCAGCAGGGCTGCGGTCTCAGTCCTGTGGTTGAAGACTAAGTCTCCCCCACATATAACACTTGCATTCCCCCTTCTTTTGACACGCGGCAAAGAGGCTGGAGCTGAAAAGGCCAAAGGAATTATATTGTTTGAAGTAAACTAAACATAGAGCAGTAAAACACTTACTCAAGAGGAGAAACCGGCACTGTCTTTCAAGTCCCTTTAGTAGGTATTTTCAATTTTTAGCTTATGATATTTGAGATTTATTCCCCCTCCTCAGGCACCACTAAGTGCGACTGAAGATTCATCTTGCTGGTATAGAGAGACAGATGAAGGCTAAAACCAGGTCAGCCATAGACGTGCACACACACCCCACAGGATTTATTTATACACCCTAACTACGTTCAGGTGACATTCAGATGCATTTCAGGTTCTTAAAAAAAAATAACAAAGCTCCATCTATGGAAGCTGTGTCTCAGTGTGCCTTTCCTTTATTTAAAACTATCCTGCTTTTCCCTCATGACACTGTTTATTTCTTATTCTTTAGAGGAACAACTTAGAAGACCTTATTCCCTCTCCTCACTTAAATGAAACTGCTACTAATGGAGACGAATACACTTAGTCCTTGCAGCAACTGGCATGTGCGTACCCATCCTTTTCAGGATCTGCACAGGGCCATCACTGCAGCCTGTTGCCTTTGCTAAGGCACCGCCAGCACAGTTTAAGGGTTCCTTCCCAAGAGCACTCGTAATGATACCACAATTATCATTCTGGGCTAACACTCTAACACCTAACCCTTGGGACACCCGGAGCTTCTGATAAGACACCGCGATGCCAAATGCAGCTCATCAGATACGTGCCCTTTCCAATGATCCTTCTTATCACTCGTTGCACTCGCTATCTAAAACATCTTTGGCAGAGAAGCACAGGCTGGGTGCTACATGACCTGTTCACAGCACTTCTCACCCTCCACCGCTGAAGTGCACAGTCTGATGTTGTAGCTTGAGAGTCCCACCCGGGGCTCCCTGCGTAGCCCCATGGCCAGGCACGGTTCCTACTGTATCACGCCTTTCCCAGAATCTTAGCCCCGCTGGAAAGCATTCAGCATTGAGAGGACCCGTCTTTATGCTGATAACACTAAAATATAAAATAATGCCAACAGCTGGTGCTACAAATGGCTTTTAAAAACGATGTTCATTCACTAAAATTCCTCTTGCTACTTTTGACATGAAACACGCAGTCTCTAATTATTCTGATCAAGACGGTGAAATACAAAAACAAACTTTAATTGTGTTTAACAGATATTTAATCAGGACTCACTGAACTACAGATTAAAGCTGAAATTCATAAACCATAATTACCCAATTGTCGCAAGCTTTTTGGTCCACATTCTGCTTCCGTCTGGGCGTCTGGCACTTTGCCCCGAATTTCTTTTAGTGTCTTCTCAGTTTCATTGCTGTTCATGTTTTCCAGCAGAGATTTAGCACAGATTATAAAATATCTGTTCTTGGCAACTTTATTAGTTGTTTTTTCTTACAAAGATTCTATCCCACCTATCCCCATCCTGGGGCTGAACGAACAGGCATATGCCGTGGGTTATTCCTTGCCACAAGCTACTCTTTCCTCCTGCCAGGGTCCATGGTTTTCACCTCTCCTCCCCGGGTTCTGATTCCCTGACCACTGCCGTGCCACCAGAGCATCATCTGGATATTGCTTTGAGCCTGCCATCCGCCATACCTACCGTGAATTATTCCTTCCTTTCTCCAGAGACAGAAGCGGGTGCAATATGGTTTCCTGTTTTGGTAGGGGCTTTTTTATGTGCTTGAAGCCCTGTATTTATATCTGAGAAGACATGATGAAAGAAATACACTTCCCATGGGAAGCAGAGAGTGGTGAGGTATACGCTAACCACCAGTTCCTCAGGGAATTAACTACACGGGCTCAGACTGCCTCCCGAGAAAATTACAGATTGTCCTTTAGCACGGAGAGACTGATGGTGCCAGAGAAGCATGGCTGTTGACAGCAGTTTTCTGGGGACCTCCATACATTGTGTGCAAGTTACGTGGGTACTCTGAAGGCAAGGATTTGATTTAACATATATGGGAAAGTGGTATTGACATCCAGTACTCTTACAGTGATCCATGCTCCCAAGTACGCACAATCCAGTCTTCTCTGCTAGGCAGAGTTTTCTAAGTCCCCGTGCTTTTGTGCCTAGCTACACTATGTTGTACTCCAGCAGAAAAGGCATGAACCTGAAAGGTGAAGGCACTGTCCATTAGGATGAAATAGATAATACAGGAAAGGTTAGAAAATGGCACTCCAAGAGGCTTCGTGAGACCTTTTCTTTTGCTCCACAAAGATGTCTAAACTATAGATCCAGTGCCTTTGACACAAAACTTTCCTGTTTATTTTCACTGTGGACTTCCAGGATTTGGGGAGGAGTGAGTAGAAGAAATGCTATGTAAAAATTTCAGCGAACTGACAGCCAGACGGTAAAACTAGGAATATAGAAGCTCTGTTTTGCTGCCATTGTACAGCATTAGAGGCGAGTCCTGCACAAGGACAACGCTGGACCGGCTGGGAATGGATGGGAGTTTAGTTACATCTTGCTTATTTTCAAAAATGATCTTTCCACAAAAGTGCTCACATTGCCTTGAAAATTCAAGACTCTTTAAAATCCTCCTGGTAGAAGATGATTCCTTGAAAAAACATCCTTCAAAGTCTCCACTGCAGAACCTCCCTCACCAAGAATCATTCTCAGGACTTTGCACGGGAAGGTTATGATGTGGCCTTTCAAACAGAGGAAAAGCAGCTTACCAAACTGCAGCAAGCTGGTGAACAGCAAAGACACTTCACGCTATCAGAACGGCGAAGTAGGTTCCCGTGCTGGCACCAGGCCCGCGCAGCCAGCCTGCTCAGTTGTGGGGAAACACAGAACCCCTGTCAGCCTTAACCCCTCTTAAATTCAGGGCACGAGACAGGGCAGGGGGAGATATGGAAAAGATGACACTGTGGAAGCATGGGATCTCAGCTCTCTGTTGGAGATACAAAAAAGAGTGACCTTGATTAAAAAACGGGATGGCCTTCCATGCGTACCTGCTATTGCTTTTTCTCTTAAGAGCTGGAGTGTTCTTGAAGAACTCCGAGTCTGGGTGAAGATATATGGGACCACACACTGAAGTTCTGCCAGAGCTATTTATCCTTCATGGTCACCCATAAAGTTCAAACAATGTCCTTTATTATCCTGACAAGAAGTATGAGAATACAAGCTAAACCTTTACCTATTTCCTTGGACCTGTTCTCAGCTAACATGCAAAACATACATGCATTTTTTCTACACCTTTCAGACATTTTTCATCATCAAAAACAGTATTTCGCACATTTATTTCTGTCATGGTCATCTTGCCGTATCTCCCCTCCCACTTCTTTTGAGGAGCCAGGCAGTTTTATTCCCGCTGATGGGTCACGTACCTTCCTCATCAGCTCCTTTAGAGCAAGTCTTAAACAAGCAGCAGTGTACCACCTCAGCAGTCACCGCTGCACGCATATCAAACTGCTTTTTTGTTTGTTTGCTTTTGAAGCCTTCTCTGAAGCTTTCATGACTTGACTGACTTGAAGGTCTCTGCAAGAACCCATATCTCGCATTTCACAGCAGTCAAATGCCAGACTGGGAAGACAGAGAGACAAGGAGAAATATGCTATTTCTTCTGTTTCCCTGTTTCTTTTCCTACATAAGAGAGATTTGATTCTTTCTGTCAGCCACACAGTCTGAAGCCCAGTCGCAGTCAGGTCTTTGCATCCTATGCAGAAGTCTGACGAGAACACATGCTACAGGATGGCGGATGGCTTGCCACACAAGGCAAGCCCGATTTTTCACGAACAACTTGTTTTCCAGTTTGGCACAATTGTTTGTCCAAGGGTTTCAAGCTCCGTATTTAAACAGTGATAAAGAAATTGCTATCCGGTGTTAGTGTCATTCTTCATTCAGACTGTTCCTCTGAAAACAGCCTACAGCCTTTGAGATGCAAAATGTATTGTTTTAATGTAGTCAAGGTCCCTGCTTGCTGCATTGCTAAATCTATTTAGCAGATTCTTCTTGGTATAATCTGTCCCCAGACCTGGGGAAGCTCAGTGATTTTAAGTGTTTTAAGCTAATGATAATGGTTAGTGCTGAGAACAGATGTACCTGGCTGTGGTGTGATCTATTCTATTAGGCTGTTAGGAGCTGTGTATTCATATTGACTTACCATTTTATGTCTATTTTCAAGGTGTGATGGCTGCATGGGGTGTAGTCTGGTTTTTCCCCCTGACATATGAGGTATCATCATATCTGTGTTTTTTGATACGCGGTTACTGCACAGAGAGAGAGAGATGGAGAACATCTGCATGTTTGTTTTCACGCCTTCCCAAGATTTTGCATGTCTATTCTTGCTGTCCACTGGCAAGATTATGGGAAGCAGTGATGTATGCCTGTATTCGTACCAGACCATAACCCGGGAAACGGTTGCACAGATTAGATGTGCATGCAGAGAGTTTGATGACGATGCTAGGTATTGTAGAAGTTTACCTTCCCTGGTGTGAAGGCATTGTGCATGAGTGAATTCCCTGTAATTGGTGGCTGCATTGATAACATGCTAAGTGGAAGCTGTTTTACTACTCTTCTCCATCCATAACACAACAGAGTGTAAAACTCTTCAGTCGTATCAATAAATGGTGCTTCACTTCCCTTCAGCACAATGAAGTGAAATTTCTGCTGAGAATTATTTTCCTGATCATATTGCAGGCTTGGTCTTGCCATTCACAAACATCTGCTATTGCCACCCTCTGGGGACAATACGCTATCTGGGCTGTGCTGTAGAGGAGGTCTTGTATCTTAAGGCCTCACCTCAGTCCTCCAACACAGAAGCAAATCCTTCCCACTTACATGGACTATACCACTGATGTCTGGCCAGGAGGAGTTACAGAATTAAGCTCTTGCAGAACAAATGCAACCTTAACCAGTCCACGTTACTGCAGCGCACCAGGGGACACTCCTGCTGAAAGTGAATGCAGCCACCTTAAACAAATCTCACGTATGCAACCTCTTCCCTGTGAGAATTCAAAAAGCAGACGCAAATGAAAAACCACATGGGGCTCTAGCACAGGCACCATCTCCTCCCTGACTAAATGAATGGGACTTATAAAGGGAAGATCCAACAAGGCTAAAATCCAAGACCATTTAAACAACTATAACCATGGAGAAGCTGAGAGATAGGCACACGCAAGACAAGACACTAGATCTCAACAGAGACATGTAAATTACTATCCTGATCTGGAAAGATTAACTGAAGGTGTCGCAGTGCAGCTCCTGGCCAGCACGCCAGCAGTTCAAGTTGCGAACCACACTCTGAGCATGGAACTCGGTTCCTCTGCTACAGGGCAGTGCAGTGATGTGCTGCAACGCTAGAAACGAGAGGTTAAAAGGTTAAAAAATTCAGGAGCCTCTTTTCCTCTGGTGGTTTGGCCAACTTGACTAAAACAGAGCCCAACTAAATCACAGGCACTATAGGCTTAATTCTATAGCTTCAGGTCTCTTAATCAAAGAATGACACCAGTATCATAAATTTAATTTGCATTTCAATACGAGGAAAATACAACTCAGATGTAACTGATATACATTCTCTCCATTCCCTAAACCATGTTCTGGGGACTTTGTCTCTTTGGAAATGGAAATGCATTCTTATGAAAACCCTATGGGTTAAATACCTAGGACATTGCTTCATAAAGCAGATAATTTTGCTATGAAAAGAAAGAATATATAAAGATAAATTCTAATCTATTTCTGACCTTTGAGGTTCTGTGTATACATGAATTTCTCTTTTTTTTCTCCTGTTACCCCATTTCCTTCCTAAGTTCATCTACCACAGAAGTCAATTTGCCCTCCAGAACATGTGCTATAAACATCCTTACCTTTTCCCAAATCCTTCTTTCCCCTGTCAGGATTTTATACAGATGCGCAGGGAAGAAGGCCTGGTATCTGATGGTTACTAAGAATCTCAAGGAGAATATACACAAAGCGCAGTAAGATTTTCTCCCTGATGCTCGGAAGGAGGTGAAGGCTGCTTGCCCACTGCTAGGAGATTGGTCTGTATCTGAAGCTGGGATCTCTGCTTCTGCAGCCAGTACAGCCATTTCTCTCTTACATTTTACATTCCTGCCAATAAGCGTCATTTTTTAGCCTGGGAAGAAACCATCTTTGTTGGAAATCACATTGGTGGAATCAGGTGTTCCTCAATAAAAAACAGTTTAAGTGGCAGTTATCCGAGATCTTACATACTCAGACATGATACTGTATCAGCTATGCTTGGCTCACATTTTTAAGGCATGTTTCTCAGCTATGATGTTGAGAAATTTCTGCGGCTTCGGTTTTAAATAAAAATTGCTGTTGATAGAATTTAAACTAAAGTTCATGATGCAAAATACAATATGATAAACTCTAAAAATGCTTCATTACCTTACATCACTCTAGTGATCCTACTCATCTCCCATTTGTTATAGTTATGTATTCATGTTATCTGCACATACTGGACTGTGGGTCTTTGCAAGAGGCAGCCTGGACTCAGCTAATGGTGCTTTTTAAGCTTCAAGTAATATTAGTGACAAGAAGTATCATCTGGAAATTCCAAAATTCACGACCATAACCTCCCAGACTAGACAAGGAGAACAGCAGATTCCAAAATGATTCAGGTATTTATACAGATATTGAGAATATATGAGAAAACCTCCTCAAGTTTCCAACACAAATCAGCCACTTGGGCCATTCTGGCATTGACCATTGCTGGGCTGCTTGCTCTTCTCTCTGACGTGTATAACATAAGTTGGTATGAAGGGCAGGGTGTAAGGCTGGGGAACGGGCACAGAGCCAATGGCCAGCAGCACCAGTATGACTTGGCATGAGCACCCCACTGCTCTCCTTCACACAGCCACACAGCAGCGGTCTTTGTCTGGCCAACACCTGTCTCCTCCACCCCTGCTGCACAGGCACGGCGGGACCGCCCCGGGAGAGGGATGGCACGGGGGAATTTCAGGTAGGACAACAGCTAAGGGGACATGCGGGGGCCGTGGGAGAGGGGCAGGCAAGGAGGTGAGGAGGTTGCCGAATGTCAAGAAGCCTC
Organism: Nipponia nippon; assembly: GCF_047370975.1. Taxonomy (NCBI): domain Eukaryota; kingdom Metazoa; phylum Chordata; class Aves; order Pelecaniformes; family Threskiornithidae; genus Nipponia; species Nipponia nippon. The sequence goes on along the minus strand of NW_028262336.1, from coordinate 6,564,650 downwards.
AAGGCAAAATCAAAAGACACGCAGAGGAACCCTGCTACACCTCCTGGCCCAGAGCCCCTGCAATGGCACTGGTTTTGCCAGCATAGACAGGCAGAGGACTGAGACCCTTCTCACCCCAACGACCACGGCCCGCAGGGGAGCAGTGACGAGCACGAGGCGCAACAAGGGCGACAGAAGAGACACGAGACAGACGGATGTTTTCTTCCCCAAAGTCTCTAACATGAAAGAGGTCAAATATCTCTTACAGTTTCTTTAAACGTTATTAGACATGAGTTCTCACCAGCCGGCAATGAGGCCTGAACTGCTCTCACAGTGACAGGGGGCAAAGCTGGCATCGCAGCCAGCTGAATAGGGACCTGGCCATGAACAACAAATAAGCACTGCGTGGCACGTAAGGTGTACCATAGCTTGCAAGATACCCGAACATCTGCCTTTTTCCCCTTTGGGAAGTACTTGTGCCAACTACCACACCAATGGCAACTCATGGCCCACAACCAAACTGAACCGGACTGACCCCAGGGAAAGGTGCAGGGGCCTGGGGAAGATGGTGATACACCCGCAGTGTAGGATGGGGAAGATGATGCTATTCCGTTAAGCAAACAATTATAATTTCTGTAACCAGAAAGGAAACAGGAAGATGAGAAAAACCAATTTTGACATGACGCAGAGAAGAAAACATTCATTCATTTCTAGTAACAGTCTTTCTTCTTGTAGCAATCTTCATAAACTGACCAGAGGTATCACTTGTAATTTGCTTGTCAACTCTACGCTTCTGAAGAAACTGCTCGTGAGGGAGGGGGAAAAATCCCTAATTATTAAAAACAACCCCAGGCTGTGCCTTCAGGTTGTGGTCTGAATCCAGTACCCAGAACAGAAACCTTTCAACAGAAGGCAGCAAGGACTTCTCAGGGGAAAGCTACAGGATCAGGCCACACGTTCCCAGTGAAAACTGGCCTTTTTATCCCCCTCCTCCCAATCTTATTATTCCCAAAAGATACAAAGAAAATACAAGATTGTTGGGATTTCTATAAGAAGATTTGGCAGGTTTTTCATATTTGTTTAGACTGTAAGATGTAATTTGAATTTGGGGCTTGCCTCTCTCTCTCTCACTAAGAAGAAGAATGAGTTATTTGTTCTCTGAATAAGTATTTGTTATTAGTGGATCAGACATGGATAAGGTATATTATTACAACCATGTTTGTTAGGTATGATTTACATTGTTTGCTGCATATCATCTTAGGCTGTCTTTAATTTTGTTATACTTTAGGGGGTTTTTGTTTGGTTTTATGCATTTAGTCACAGTTGGTTGTGTTTTGTACTTTGAAAAAAATTAATACAAAGGAAATTAAAAAAAGAAAAAGAAAATATTTTCAAAATGATGTGGAAATCAAATCTATCCCTCAGTAATTTGATTTGTAGGAAATGGAGAGCAAAGCATTACAAACAGAATGCCTTGAAGTGCATCATAATTACTTACATGTGCAAATACATTGTCTAGGTTTAGGCATTCAGTTAATAATAGTCACAATAATTCTATGCCCTTACACAGGGTCTTTCATCTAAGCTTCTCCAGGTTTGCGTAAGCAATGATTAAATAATGCTTGGCTACCCGAGAGTATTCTGCTGCTCTTAAGGATGGAGAACTAGGGGCAAAAGCTCTCCGAGGTCAAGGGACAGATTATGATTTAGTGTCAAGATAGGAGAGAAGTCCAGATGATGGTTTTCTAACTACAGGCAGATCAGAGATGCAGGAGTTTGTAGCTGATCCTACGTTTCTACAACTTAATGGCTCTGTAAGAACGAAGGAGTGCAACAAATGTGTGCCTTAGACTTTCTGTTCTGCAAAGTTTAAAGGCTGAAAATTGACATAAATCAGATCCATGGCTAATCTTTGGTGGACCTCTGGTATATACAAAACCATACCAATATTGTGTATCAAAGCACAGAGACTGACAAATTTGCCTCATTTGGAACTCTTTACCGGTGTGAATGGCTCTTATCTGAGGCTCCACAAACTGTTTTCAGACCACGTATCCTTTGTGGAAATCTGGGCTGAATGTGGAAGGAATCTGGAAAAAGGTACCTGATAAAGTTCCGTTGTTGCAGAAAGTCCCAAACGCCAATTTAATGCTTGTAGCTTATTTTCACATTAATCTCTTAAGTTTTAAGTACCCAAAACTCATAACAAAACTCTGAGCATGCCATATTACCCAAAAGCTTTTCCACAATACCTTCCAGGGAAGAAATGCTGGATTTTATACTCTTCTACTGTTTACTTCCATGCCACCTCTTAACTGCACACCTGCTTTGCTCTCTCTCCCAAGCCAAGAGAGGAACCCATGGTTTCTGCAGTCCAGGCCCTTTGCTCCTCGCTAGCCAAAACTCCATCCTTAATTTACTAGAATATATGTTTTCATGCTTCACTAGATGACCAAAACCCAAGACCGCCAAATTATTTTTGCTGTTTCATTTAGCCATGCAATAATGTTAATGCTTTATGCGACTACCTGCTGAAATAGCAATAAGTGCTGCACTGCAGTTACTGACCCGCACAGGTATACAACTGCATGTTCGAAGGATTTGACGTTAACACATCCCATTTTCCTTTAGCCTACATTTCTGTGCTCCATGTAGCTGCGACAAGAAAGCGTTTCTCTATACATTTCCATTACCTGTTATGCTTTACGCTAATAAAAACATTGGATATTATTTATTTGTCTGGCTGACTGACAAAGCCAGGCATCAAAGCATCATTCCGGTGTCACATACTTCAACACTCTAATCTTTCAGAACTTGTAAAGCAATCTCTTACGGCGCTTTGTGGGCTGTGAGATCACCCTGACAAACTGTGATAATGTTGGCAATCTCCGAATGGGTGTTCATTTGCAATCTTACTACAGAGGAATTGCTACGTTTCCAAATTTGAGGGCTTGACATAATCTGTCTCTACAAAGCTATCAGGGTCTGTCATGAGGCTGTCTGTGACCCAGGGATTTTATGGGGTTAACATCTATCCCCAGTGCAACTTCATCGTAAGCAGTGGAATTACCTGGAGCATGACTTTCTCTGTCTATTTGCTTTCTTTCTCTTTATTTAAAATACCCCTTACTTGTATTATTCTTTTTTTATGTGCAAACAGCATCTAGTAATAACATCTGAGCCAGGTAGGGGAGATTGCTCCTCCAAATCATGACCAGTTCCTTAGAGCTCACGCCAAACCCTCTGCTCCCCTCATCGTGCTTCGGGACTGAGAAACAATGCAAATGTCAGGTCAAGCTACATAGCTATTGCCATCATCTCTTCCCTTCTGTATGCTCCCAGGACTGGCAGTCTCTGGGCTGCAGTCCACAGGATATCCACAATTGTGGCCCAGATTGAGGGAGGGGTAGAAAAACGATGGGACTCTGCCAAGTGTGTCAGAACCTGAACTTGATCCATTTTCAAACTGAAGCTGGGGACTGTGGGACAGCACCACGTTCTCTATAATCCGGCTAAAGGAAGGAAAATAACTTACTGTCTCCAAAAAAAAAAAAAAAGTCAGAGTTAGCGCAGACCTAACATAAATAACTGTTTTATATTTGCCTCTGAACGTTATCTTTAACTAAAGAAATATGCTGTCTTGACGTAGAAGGAAGATTTTTAAAATGCCATAAGACTGTTAAGCACCACAAGAAAAAGTGAGACAGAGGGAGAGTCAGTCTTCATCATATTTATGAGGGCCACAAAACTGCTAGTGAAGTCATTTAATTTTGAAATTACTTAGGAGTCATTTAGAAAAGCCGGGAACACAGGATGGAAATAGAAAACTAAAAAAAGTGCATCCAGTGTTTCAGAGTAAGTTCCCTGCACAACACCCTTTCCCTGCTTATCACCCCCTTAGGCAAATTTACCAGCTCGGCACTTCCTCGCAATTAACAAAAGATCCTCCCCAAATCCTGCTCAGGGTGTGAGTGAGCCGCTGGGACCTGGCCACCGTCGGGTCAGAGAGCCCGTGCCAGGCCACCGGCGCTCCACCGCAGCGCCGGAGCACGAGCTTAACTTGAAGCACCAGCTCGGATATTCTGCTGAACTAATGCTGGGGTGTTCTGCTACTTGTAGTACATTTTTACAAAAGAAGTTCCCTTCCTTGGATTATTCCATCTAATCAAAGCAAAAATTGTTAAAGATGCACTCTACTTTGTTTTATCCCCATTTAAGCTATTTTCTGCATTTCGTTCTCTATGGAAAAGGAAACTCAGTGTCACTATCCGACCTCAGGAATAAGCACCTATCTGCAATGCTACTGGAAAACTTTTGAATCCAAATAAATTCCAAACTTGTATTTTGGCCCAAAATTACAGCAAACTTGCTCCTGCTCTTGTTAGTAAAACACCTGCTGCTTTTACCAGGAGCAGCAATTATCCCTCGTGTCTCTTCAGTCCTTCAGAAAAGCCTGTGCAGCCTTGGAAGCCCAAGGTAAACGTTTTAATGTGTGCGTTATCTTACTGAAGTCGGTAGGTTGCATGGTTATGAAAAAAAAGGATGCATGAAAAGACAGTACAAAGATCCATGGGCTTCAAAAGGTTAAACGGCATCACTAATACAAGCACTGCAGACGGGACAGTCCTGAACACAGCGATGAAAACGGTATATGCTTTTCCTTCCTAAAGCTCCCTTCTTGAGGGCTAACGTTTTTATTTTACAGTAAGCTGAGAACTGGTGAGTAGACTGGTATACTAGTTATTATTTGACTCTCTTCTACAAAAATCTATTTTTAATAAAGAAAAAGTCAAAGGAAAGAGCCCTACTTCTCAGCTAGTGCCACTTCAGAAACTTTTTGCTAACCACAGCTGAATTACAATAATGTTTCTCCTTTTTCATTTATATTTTTTAGTATTTTTAATACTGACAGTAAGTCACTATGCACCCAAAATTTTCTGAAAAAATTTCTGAAAAACAAAGAAAACAAACTATCACTGGTAGATCACTATTTATGGAGGGAAAGAATACAGAAACATATTAAATTTACCATAAACAAGGGGTTTCATACCATGACAGCAACTTTTAATGTAATTCATTTGTCATATAAATTACGTCCTTGGGGATCTCCCATAAAATTAATTAGGTCAGAGAGAGAAGGAAAACAAACGGAAAACTTCTCAAAACTTCAGCAAACCATAGGTTTTGAACATAGCAGTATCAACAATCTCACTGTAAAGTTCTTCCCTCCTCTTCTTCTGTTCTTTCCAGGAGACCAAGATTGTCAGATTGCGAATCATCTTGGCCCACCAAGATCAAGGAAATCATATAGGTTCCAGCACACAGCATTTCTGAAATTGAAAATTCTACAAGCGTCTCTGTCTTTCCAAACTACAAGCTCCCTGGAAAAATTCTGAGATGTAATTTAGTAAAGACATTCATTGTGGCAATGTGGCTTTTAAGCACAAAGCTACAATTGCAAAATCTGGGCATGATACATTCATCACACAACACAGAAAAGCAAAGGGGAGAAGGGCAGAAGAAAACAATAAGAATTTTAGACAAATTTTAATACTGGCCAAACTCATCCTCAAATCAAAACTCGGAAGCTTTGCCTGTTCATTAGCTTCTCTACAGTTTAGGCAAAAAGGAATTTGCCCCTGTACTTTTCCTGTACCGCTCTGGCTTCATTTCGCGGAAGAAACAAGACTTAGCTGTTTTCACTCCTCTCGACACAGCTCACTGAATCGGAGGTGTTGATACACGTGTACAAAATCCAACACATTTTCTGATCCCATTCAGAAGACAGATCAAATTTTGCTCCTCCTGATGCCTATGCCACCTTCCAGTGTAGACTGGAGTAATCAGGGCAGAATAGGAAGACAACAAAATGCAGGGGAGTAACTGAGTTGGTGGTGCTTGATCATTAACGACATTAACAGACTGCACTAATGGATAACTCCACAGTATAAATTTCATCTGGATCATGTGAGGCCCTGAGATCACATTTCTGCCAGCCTTTATGTGTGTTAATGTTAGCAGCGGGGAATAAAAGATATCAGATGAGGCATGAGCTTGCTGGTAAAAGTCAACACATCAAAATAGATTTTTAAAACTGCATCAGAAGAATGAATTTATAATGGATCCATGCTTTGCGTTTTGAGGTGACAGAGTTCTCGATCTGGTAGAAAGTTCCCAAAGCTTGATTTACTACGTTGTCAAAATATAGCCTGAGGGGAAAATCTGACTTACAGCATCTTTATGACTGGTGATGAAAGAACCTTGCTTGGCTTTTAGACCCCAAGTTTGGCTCAAGATAGTGCAGTAGAGAACAGAACATCTTTTATTTTATGCTGGGAGTTCACAGTGTTCCTCTTCAGCACAGAATTAGGTTTTACGGTATGGAATTCTCACACACAGCTCGCTGATGGGTTACAATTCACACCTTCAGATTTTGGGGATATACTTCACACCCTTCATTGTTACTGCTACTAAAGATATGGATTACAGTGTCCTCATGTCATTGTAGAAACTGTAACGGAAATCTTTAGAAAATTCGGGAAAAAAATTGCGTCTTTTACCAGGCCACAGCATGTCTTATTCAGCCTTGGAAAGGCTTCAGAGTGCAGTAACCACATTAATTGGACATTATATGGACAGCCGAGGGTAGCTCAGTTCCTGTGCAGCTTTTACTGTTCCTTGTCATGTTGTTTCAAAACACATTTTGTGTTTTAACCAGTCGTATATACATATGAAAACATTGCACAACACTGGACAATGCTAGAGATCCACAGGAAATAATTGTTTCGCAAATATGAAGCAATCTGCACTAATATAAATAGCGTGGCCCAAATCTGTTCTAAATTATGCTTATGCAAATCCATGGGAGTCAACTAGTACCACTAACAGAGTAGAACAGATAAGAGCTGTAAAAATATAAAATATGGCTCTACTGTACAGCTATCCACGGGCCAAAGCCTGCCAGCCTGCCATCACTTAGATTCTCCTACTTTCCCAGCATGGCTTTACGGAAAATAAGAAAAATAAGAGTATCTGGGATTTCTAGTTCTCTCATGCGCTGGAGGACACATGTCCAAGAACATATGGACTTCAATGTGTCAGCATCCTACATCATTCTTATTTCAAGAATGTTATTAGTTTTTGTGGGTGGAGTCCAAAATTTTAATGCCATATTAGCACACAGTGGCTGTTTCTGTAATGCACATGTCACAGGGAGCATATGTGTAGCAGTCCAAGGATAGCATTTTAACTTGATTTCAAATGATTTTCTGAATTGTAATACTCTCAAAAGATGAAGTATTGATGCTACCAGCAGGGTATTTCACAACTTTTGTCTTCACAGTTTCATCCATCCACCTCAATTCTGACCTCCAGGATATTATGCTAGTGCAGATCTGGACTCTCCACACACAGCTGTTTCAACAAATCTCATTTTGCTCTATAATGCACAGCGTGTGACTTCAGGATTGGTATTTTCAGTGCCGAACCAAGTTATATGAGCAATGTATGCTACTCTAGGCAAAAAGCAAGACTAAGATCAGAGAATTCTTTGCCCTGCTAACTTTACCTAAATTTCAATCCAAATCTTCTCAAATGAATTAGCCTCTTCACCAAACTCGCAGGTACAGACAGATATTGTGGGTATCAGCCATGCGACCGCTCCAACTGGATACAGTGAAAAACGTATTGCCAAAGGCTTTTCGGCTGTAAATCAGCAGTTGGTTTGGCACTGAGATTTCTACCTGTTTGTGGTTTTCATCTTTGGTTTCAAGACAGAAAATGAGACGATACCTTTCAATGCTGCATCTCAAGCAGGCTGTACGGAGAGCGAGGTTTCATTCCAACCAAATCTCTCTCTCTCTTGCAAAGTTGAGGAAAACTGCCAACCACTGCTGCTCTTGCCATCAACACAGAGATGTAGATGTTAGGGAAAGGCAAAGTCAAGGGAGAGAAGAAAAAGGAAAAGAAAAATGTAAGTTTTACATAAACAACAAACTACATCATGACTACATCTGAGGACAACAAAATAAAAAGTACTGGCTTTAGTATAAAGAAACAAATAAACAAAACCTTGGAACAGCTTAATCTAAGAGGTTTTTTTAGTTTATTGGATACAGAGAATTTTTGTTTAAATTTAGTTCCAAGGGACACAATACTTTGAAAACATATGGTAAACTTAAAGGGCCAACATTAAAGAAACAAACCTATCATAGCATCAAAATGAACTCACTCCACCATTACTCAGAGAGCAGCCTGAGCCCCTTCAAGAAACACCCTGCAAAGCAGCAGAAGCACTTACAACATATGTTCTTGCCTGCAAATAGCCCAGGGTGCAAGAGGTGGGTTTCGTTTTTTGGTTTTAAAGCCTTCTGCATGGGCCTCACTCTGCCTTTGTTGAAGGTAGTGTTAACACACATCGAATGCAGTGGGAACCAAATGTGGATAACTGCATACTTTGAAAAATCACACCCAATATGTTCAACTGATGCCATCATTCTCTGAGGACAAGTGTAAGCTATGGAATACTACAAGTAATAGAGAGCAGTAGTCTAAAGTAAGCTTTTCAGAACCAAGGAAGCATATTGCGATATGTTTTCACAGGTAATTGGGAACGTGCATCTTCAAAATAGTAGTCAAGAGTAGGTAAAGACTGTCTAGAGATCCTTACAGTGACAGTAGTCTCAATGTCTTTTCATAAAATAAGAGTTCTTCAAAGCAACTCTCAGCAACCAGTAAGAGAACAGCCAGAGAAACTAAGCTTTTCGGATTAAAGGAAGAAAATGAAAGTCAGTGCCTCTCCACAGACGTGGATGTCATGAGAATGACTTCAACACATCTGCTAGTAATCAAAATGGGTCCACATTCACCAGTGCACAGAAAAGTGGAATCCTAATGATCGGCGAGAAACTTTGTTTTGCCCCAATAACTGTAAAATCGTTCCAGGAAGCTGTATGTACTAATTCACCTACAGGAGACGAGAACTGCGTTGCATTAAATCATCTGTACTAATAAAGACTGAGCTGAACAGAAAATGGAACTACCTTATCATGAAGATACAATCACTCGGGGGGAAAGGGGCCCTAAAACGTTCTATTCCTGAGTTGGAACAAAAGAAAACGGCCAAGAGGGTCTTCTTTCCCCATGAGAAGGTGTTTCCACAAAAATTCACCTCTGAGAAAACCAAAATGGAAATTTCCCATCAACTAGCTAGAAAAAGGAGGAAAAAAAAAGAATAAAAAGCCTTCCAGAACCAGCAGTTGGGAAATATTTGTTTTGACTTTTCTTGGTTAAAACAGTTATTCCGAAGGAAAAAAAAAAATATTTCAAGAAAAAGAGTTTCCACTGAAAAATCTTTCCAATGGAAAATGCCTGGCCACAGCTACAAAGGATAGGACCACTGGCCTCAGCCAGGGGAAGGGGAATGCCAAGGTCAGTGGGCTGGGTCTGCCACAGCCCTCTTGCACAATCACGGGCAAACTGCTTGCCTTCTCCACGATGCTGTTTCTCCTCCAGCCTTTCTGCCTACGTAGACCGTCCACTCTTCAGGGCAGGGACTGTCTCTCACTGTACATTGTACGCAGCCTACCGTAACGTGCATGTGTAATGACTTTCAGCGCTGCAGTAACAATAGTATTTTTTCCCTCCTACAGCAGCTAGTTCCCAACACCGAGATGAAGAGAAAAACACAACCTATGGCTGCAACACACTGCTAATCAAACACTATTGTGTACCATGGGGATGTGGGGGGGATGCCTTTTCATCGTAGAACTAATCAGAGTTTATACACACAGAATCAGACAACTCTATAGTCCAGTCTTGTGATCTGTGTTCCAAGCTGCCAGAAATAAGGCAGGAAAGCAAGCGGGGAGGGGGGGCATCTCCTGTGTTCGTAATGAAAGAAGAGAGATGACTGGACTAAGAGCTGATGAGGTTACAAGGCAACAGCAGTGCCATGAGTTGTTTGGGCTTAAAGCCAGATGTCTTGTATTTCCTTTGATTGTTTCTAAATAATTAATGGTATTAATTTAATCATGCGACCCCCCCCTTTTAGTATTTGGCTCTGTGTACTAACACTAAATATAAAGGAGAAAAACGGGCATGTCTATAGCATACTGAATATTGATGCTGTGTGTTTGGACTGCAACAACAGCTGATACTCATATCCATAAGATTATATATCTACAGTGCTTGCACAGTATTTGCACGAAGTAGATCAAGTAGTAGCCTTCATACTCCATCCATAAACCAGCTCAACTATGGCATATGGACACTGCATGTTTGAAGTAGTAAAATAGAGGGTACAGCTCTCTCTCCGCCCACACTAAGACGAACCTGCCACTACTATTTCACGTAACATTTTCTGGCAAGCTCCCAGTTTTCAGTCATGCTGGTTTGCTTGAAAGAAACACTCAGAGGAGACTCTGCTTGTCTTGCTGTTCGAACAAACAAAATAATCACGCATCTTGAGCTAATGGTCCAAAGCTTAATGAAGATCATAGAAAAGAGGCTACCCGTGATGTGAGCATTCCCTTCTGACTTACCCACATAAGCCACCACTGTTGGCAAAAGGAAAGGGATTATGAGGATAATAAGTAACCCTGAGCTCTGGTCTAGACAAACCTTTGCTTGGTACAGTCACAGCCAGCACACAAAGAAAACAGCAACCCCCAGCAGTGAAAATTTAACTTCTCCCAAATTTTCGACACCAGGGCGCTGGCAGCAACAACAGGAGGACCTGTGCTCCTGCACCTCTCTTGTTGAGGCTGCAAGTCTCAGGGGCACCAAGGAATCTCATGGGAATATTCTCAGCATTTGTGTTGAGTACTAGGACTGCCGAAATGTAACGGCAGAAATCCTGAACAAATGAAGACTAATGAAGGCAGCTTCCTACTTGCATATGTAGTCAGTAAAAATGCTTGCCTCCTACATACAACAGCCTACTCTCAGCTCCCCTAGTCAAGTCTCCAGTCCCACCCATCTTATCTACGCTTTTTTCCTACCGCATTTCCACTTATCTTGAATCCCATGGCATCTACCGTCAGATAGTATTAAATGGGGTAGCTGTGAGGTAATGTAAGGGAGAAAGAAATCTGACAGCTTGGAGCAGACCCTCGCTTTGTCCAGCAATGCCCCAGACTTCTGGAGGTAAGGACAAAGTGACAGGAGGCCTTCACAGATGTCAAAAGAAATTTCCAAAAATGTGCACAAAGCTAACCTCATCAAAGAGTACCTGTGGGGAGTCAGAGAGGGCTTGGGCAAGTCTCATTTCTTACATTTTACCCATGGCTCCCTATTTGGTTGTCATTCTGCAGCTAGACTATCAGATCAAGACTGGCATTATGCTTTCTACAGTTATGATTCTTCAGTCGAGGAAAGTGAACGCTGAAGAGTTCTCCACTAGAAAGCCTGGTCCTAATCTTCAAGGACTTCGCAGTCAAGGCCTAGCAATCCTACAGGCATCTTTCTCCACCACTAACTCACCAAGCCAGCTGGGTTCATAGGAAGAAGTCTGTTTCATTACACAAAGATCATATGGGACGTACACCCGAGCCTTTCAAATGGAACCGGGGCAGAGCCAAAAACTGCATTGGCCCTGCACGCTGCAGACAACATCACCTGGAGGGATCACCGTGACTGCCAAATCGCGGGCTGCGGCACTGCAGAGTGAGTGGCAGAGCGCTCTGGGTATCAGAGCTCAGGCTATGGGGCTCTTCAGCAAGAGAGGAGCAGAATGGCTATCCAACTGACCGTGCTGAGTAGAAAACATCTCACCCTGTCCTTTAAGTCCTTCTCTAGCAAGGCTGTAAGGTTGAATAACATCATCATTTTCTTTCACATTGACAAAGATAAACGGAGAAAACACTAAATAATATTGGTTGAAACAAGAAGAGGAAGAGTAACATACAGAGAAACTTCAAGTGACTCCTTCAGTTCCTACTACCTACCTACAAAGAGTGGCAACACCTACAGATGCAACAAGCACTTCAGGAATAGCTGATGCCAGAGTATCCCCCCTTGGAAATCATTCACAGAAAATGGGCACTGTGGTTTTGAATTGGAACGAGAGGAAAACTGCTTCAAGACAGGAATGATCACATAGAAATGACTGAATTGTTGGTAAAGTAGAGACACTGGAGACAGCCAACTATAGAGCTGAACAGCGCTTGAGTCTCAGCACTTTACGAACAGCCCCTGTGCTTATTTGCTTGTTTTTCAGGATTTTGGGGGGTGGTGGTAGAGTGAGAAGACAGCATTTTTCCTATGGCGACAAGGATCTCTGAAAGTGTCTACATGTCAGACTTCGCTGAGAACGTATCTTTTGTTCCTTCTTCTGCTTTATTTCCCTTTAATGATAGCTTTGCAGCGAATCCCATTTGTGAGTTGCTCAAATAAATGCAAATTTTATCTTGTAAGCAATACCCTCCAAAACACTACTACAACTGAAAATAAAAACGTGAAGAGCTAAAAGGCACTGGGTCTTCCCTCGTGCCCTCATCTCCCCAGTGCACTGGACTGCTTGCTATTATTATATATGGAGTACCAGGCAGGGTACTTGGTATTATAAATATGTACTGTATTGAAATATATAGCCCAAGTCTCCAGGGCCCAACAGTCTAATTAGAATTACAGTTGTGCAAATAACTGATTTATTTGGCTAGCTGACCGAACTGAGAACACGGAAAAGAAAAAAAAAAAAAACAAAAACCAAAAAACCAACCATTTAGGTGTTTAACAAAATGGGCTACTTTTCTGTTTGTGTTTGTTACATTTCAATTAAAATAGACTTTGTTTCAAAATGAAAACAGAAACCTTCTTCAGAAATATCAAAACAAAACCTTTCGGCTTTCCAAAACATTTCTTTTACATTTTGTCTCAGTTTATTTTTTGCCATAGTTTTGGCTAACCTGTATCTGAGGCAAGCAGTTTTCAGCAAATAAAACATTCAACTCAAGTTTTACCCAGATCTCAACCTAAAGTCTGAACTGCGAGTCGACCCGCTCTCGCCTTAATGAAAGAAGAGCAGGGAGGCAGGGGATTTGCATTCTCTTCTTGGTTCAGCCCGTCTTTGCATCCAAGGTGAGTTATTACTTCGTTTCTTTACGGTTGTCTCTCTGTCCACATTTTGTCTCTGCTGTCTCTAAGCTCACTGGGGTTAGATGCACCTCCTACGGCAAGTCTGTACGGTGCCTAACACAATAGATTGCTCATCTCAACTGGGGCCTATATGATTTACTATGATATAAATAACTGCTTGACTGCAGTCAAATCTCTTTTTAATGCCAATAGTTTCACTTGCATATATTTAGCGGCCCATCATGGGAACATCAGCTTCTTTTTTAATTAATTACTTAATAATAGAGGTAAAATATGAATGGACAACAAGTCTAGATTTTCCCTGCTTCATCAATTTCAGCGCTCAAAGAAAGCATCTCGTTTACAGCTACCAGGACCCGACAGGGACACGTACTGAATGAAGCCTGAAAGCCAAGATCCCCTCAGCGCTTTTGTACCCCTGTTATTTAGGGACAAATCCTCTCATCCCTCCAGGGAAGGAAAGGTGACTGGATTGAAAGAGCTGCTTAGTGGAAAGCCTCACGGGCAACCTCTAAACCCTCTGTGCAGGGCTTTAGCCACAAAATTGTCACCGGTAGGAATGGGAAATGCAAGTTCAATGTCTGCAAAGAGGTGGAAACTGAGGCTGAAGGGAAGAGGTCTGCCTGCCTCTTTTGGAGACCGCTTGCATCTTGGAAGGCCAACTTGCTTATCAAAAGATGACTTTAGAGCATGTTAGAAAATAAACAACACAGAAATAGAAACGAATGCAACGTTAAGAACTCTTCAACTTCGACGTGCAGCACTCGGGGCTGGGGGTGGGGAGGTTTCTCAGAGCACACATGGCTGTCACCGACAAGAAAGTCAGTCACGTTTTTAAAACACTGGGGACAGAGCTGCAAATGTGCCCCATTATGTCTTGAGATGTACTCCCTGGGTACAAGAGGTGCGTGGGTTACTGTAAGCTCGTGTGTTACTTTGCTGAGACCATAAAAGGCAGCACAAAGCACAGGCGGAGAAACAGCAACCGTAGAGTACGCGGGGGGATTATTCCTACTGTATGGGCCTGATCCTGGGTGCCTCAGGTATTCTGGAGTCCCACCGTAGCTTTAACCCCACACTCTTTTCCTCCATCCTTGGGGCTGCTGCTCAGCTATAGGAGACACCGCTGCCATTTCGCAGCCCCTGCGGCTGCTCCTAGCCCCCAGCCTCCTGCTAGGGGAACTGCCAGAGGCATACAGGCCGCCCCAGTCACTGCCCAGGGCATCATCAGCCATTCCCCTCCGCATAGGAGTGCCCCCACACCATGCTAAAGGAGCAATTATTATAATTAAAAATAAAACCTCCTCCTTGTCGATTGTCTGTACTTATTGGCCATTGCTGCCATCTAGCCAGACGCATCTCTAATATTCACAGAAGCCTTCAGCCTGTTTATTTTCCCCTTGCTGCTTGGCCTGCAGCAGGGATAAATGCATCCCTTGTTATTCACTGCCTCTGCGGAGACATTTGTAAACTTTCACAGGGTTTTCCTTTTTTTCCAACAGGTGACAAAATCCTGTATAACTGCAGGTGCTGTGGGGACGCAAACAGGAACAGGGAGATCAGATGCAGCTGTTGTTGGAGAAAGGGAAAAATGAAGATAAAGGCAGCAGATAAGAAAGTGCTGAAAAGAGCAAAGAAATGATTGAGAAGGGGCAGTTAGCTATTTTTGTTGCCGACTTACTCTTGCAAGGTAGCTCTAGCAGAATAATTTTGTCTATTTTGTTATCATGCCAAATTTTGGCATGCGTTATCAGGGGAAGGTTGGAAGTTTATTGAAAAAAAAGTTTCTGGATGCTATTGGAAAAGGATTAAGAAGTTGTTGACTCAAGCTAGCACTGAAGAATGTGCTGGAGGTCACAGCTGCGGGGCACTGGCTGGTGTTACTGGACTTGTGAAGCAGGAATGATAAGGAGGTGGTTTCAGAGAGCTTCTGAGTTCCGATTTATTCTTCTAAGTCTTTGTTCCCAAAATTTGGCCAGGAAAATGTTCCTAATGGAGGGCTCATTCTGCACTCATCCCTTCATCTCCTTTTGGTATAGATGGCATGAAATAGGATGAAAAAAGAAAATTCTTAGGAGACTTAGAAATGGAAACATTCAGACGGAGTTTCACTGCCTGCTTTCTGCCTACAACTCAGCTCTAAAAAGCCAGTCTAAACTTCCAGACACTGTGGCCATTCACTTCTCTACACAACCTGGCTTCAGAGCCATAGACCCAGCAATACAATAAGCTAGAGGTGAAGCACAACGGGTAAAGAGAAAACAAATATGACTGCATGATAAAAGATGCTGTTTGCTCTCTGGCCATAACATTTCAACCAAATAAAAGGGGGGGGGGGGGGGGGGAAGACAGCAAGAAATGTCTGTGAATCTGAATTTCTGTTACTGCACTTCCTATTCCACCAGGGGAAAGAAGAAGAAGTTGTATTTTGCTTCCCTTATTTTTTTTTTTTTTGCACAGAAAAAGGAGGTTTCATGGGTAATCTAGAGTAATATTCATCTGTGAATCCAATTTATGCAGTGGGATAGGATTAAAAAAGGAACAGAAGGTCTGGATTCTGAACCTGCTCTAACAGTTTTGATTTGAATACAACCCAAGTCTTGAAATGGCTTGTTTTCCACTTCTGGTTTGGAGCTGGTTGAAATACTGCCACAGTAGCACTTCCTGTAACATTTTTGTCCAAGATTCTCATTATTTGGAACTAAACTCTAAAGATTTTGGCACCGTGAAATCCAAACAAACTCTGTTCCTGACTCAACTGGCCCAGGAGTCAACCCAAGCTTAATCTGGTTCTGGGTCCAAATCCAGCTTCAGCCCATTTCCATTGTTATATAGATTATGCCGTAATACCACCTCTAGCCTCAGGATTTATGATGCCTCCTTGCAGGATGCATATTTGTGTGTAAATACATAAATCACATCAGATAAACAAAGAAGACATGCCAGAAAACAGGAAGGGAGAGGAGAGGAGAGATACCTACCAAGCGGTTTGTCTCTAAAGTGTTGCCAGTTGTGAAAGGACTTGACGTGCTAATATCCGCTCATTCAGACTCTTACAGACATGCTAAGAGCGTGACGGCTGGCAGGCCGTGCATTTAAGTGCTGTTACTGAGGCCCCCAAATATTGACAGAGTGCCAGACTCTGAGAAACTATTGATGTATGCAGCCGGCCGCTGCTCCAGACACCTCTCAGACAGAGTCTTTAAATGTCACAGATTAATGAATTTTCATGAAACGGAGAATGAGAGAAAGAATTAAAAAAAAAAAAATATCCCACAGCACCAACATGAAAGCATCTTTTATCCCTACACAAAATTCTGCCCTCAAGCCTCAAGATTCCTAATAGATTATAACAGATCGAAAGTTGGCAGGAGATAAGGGGTGGAGGAGGTTAGACCCTGATGCAGAGCATCCTCAAACAAAGCCAATACATGAGATGTTCATTTTTACAAAAAACAACGAGGGTCAAGGGCCACTCAGATATCTGTTTCATTTTAACCAAACCCACAAGTTACAAAGCTTAAGGGGCAGAATTGGTTAAATGGTTTTCTATTTGAGGTTCAAATGGGGCCAAACTGCAAAGTTCAGATGTTGACTTTGAACAACCCTAACTTTAGAGCCATTCAGACAGCTGTGCTTGGACCCTCTCTTAGTATTTGACGTTGTGCTTGATCTTATCCAAGAAATTACCAAAGTTATGATATAACATTTTTATGCCATCAGATAAACCAAGTATGCTGATTATTTCTCTTTTTTCATTTATATCAGTGAACTCAAATATGTATGAAAGAACTTCAAATATCATTAAAATGTAATAATGCAAAATGCAGTTGGAGCGTAAATGACAAATCTATGCATAAGACATCACTTAAAGAGGAAGGAAGTGAAGGGATGATGTAGATGATGTATGCAGAGGTAAAAATGGGCCATTTATACCCAACTGTGTTAAAAATACGGCTTCAGTGAGCCCTTCTGCACACAGCCACTTGGAAGCGGGGCTCCACGAGCCATTTGCTCCCTTGTTCCCAGAGGCACAAGCACTGATTCCCGCAAGGCTCAACTGCCCCTGCCGCCCCCGGGTTGACCCACAGGATTTCTTTCCACTGCAATGACACAGAGCAGGGTGAGCATCAACACACCCAGCTCCTGGCTGGCTGCCTCCTACCCCCTCGAAAGCACAGCTATTTGACGATGCTGACAGAGAAAGGGAGGCTGCCGTCACCATGACGGCCAGGCCTGCCACGGGAAAATCCAGAGAAGCTGAGAGCATCC
Source organism: Nipponia nippon (assembly GCF_047370975.1). Taxonomy (NCBI): domain Eukaryota; kingdom Metazoa; phylum Chordata; class Aves; order Pelecaniformes; family Threskiornithidae; genus Nipponia; species Nipponia nippon. The sequence goes on along the minus strand of NW_028262336.1, from coordinate 6,547,304 downwards.
TGACAAGCAAAGCTGTACGAAAAGCCAAGCAGCAAGACCCTGCCGGTGGCACAGCAAGACCCTGTGGTTCTCCACTGACATTTTTGCTCTAGAAAAGTCAACATTCTTCACTAAAAACTGTGTTCCTAAGTTGTCTCTGTCTCCGGCCACATGAGGCTTTGCTGACCACAGCAGCTATTAAATCTCACTGTAAGAACGGGGACTAGCATGAGGCATGTTCAAGAGGAGCTTGTTTCCACATCATCTGGTCAGTCAGGTTATTTGTGACTACCTTTGCCAAAGCAAAAAACCCTAGACTTTCAAAAAATGAAGCTATCTTTCTGACTGGAAATGATTGGAAACAAGTGCAAGGACTCTGATGCTAAGTTCAAGCTCCTGACGACGTAGAAGTCTCCGGTTTTTGAAAGCCAACACACTTCTGTAGGTTGGCACACGCGGCAATCTGTATCATGGACTATGACAGTCAGCAACTTGTGTTATCCACTCTTGTCACCACCCAAAGCATGTCTTCCCTACCACCACACATCCCATGTCTGCCAGAGTTGCAGCAGGGTCTCCAACACCATTATCCATTGCCCTCAGCTCTACAAATGGTCTGGATGAAGTAGCAAGTGGCCATCCCCTGCTGACAGCAAGCGAGAAGACAGAGCACACGTGTGTCCAAGAGTGGATGACACAAATGACTGATTAAGTACAGGAGAAGGCAAAATGTCAAAGCCTTTCTATTCTGAGAACAATCCCTACACAAACAAAGAAAAAAAATCAATATAGATTTTCACACAGGGAATATTTTACGCATCATTGCAAACTTGCTTTAAAACACTCAGTATTTTTTCTTTAGGATTTTTAAAGAACCTGTCTAATGTAACTGCCCCTTCTGGCCTGCTAGTTCTCCTCACACGCTCCTTTTCCTTTCTCCTTTCTTCCTCTCCCTCTCTTTTTAAAAAGTAGTAACTGAGGAGCTATCACAAACCACTAACCCAGCAATTCATTTAGTCCAGGAGCACACCTTCAGCAAAGGCCAGCACTGGTTGTATTGAAGGAAGGTGTAAAAACTCCCCAGTATTCCCCTTCTACAAAAGCCTTCTCCTGTACCCCAGTAGAGATTGGCTTCAGTCTAAAGACTGAAGTGGAGCACTGGGTGGGATGATCCTTGAGGGACACAGACAAGCCCACGTGCCCGAGCTATGAAGTTGTCCCTCACAAGGGCACAAGATGACCCGGACTCTCTCCAATACCGACATCACGATGCCCCTTTGGGTCACTTCATGTCCTGAGTACACGCTAGGGCACGGCAGGCTTGTCGCAGAGCCCGCCTGACACCTTCTCTCCCCAGGAGCGTGGCATGTATTCCCGGGCAATGCAAACACCAACCCCTCCAAGACAGCCTCACACGGCAGCCAGTAACAAAACTTTCTCGGGAGAATGTCTTTTTTCTGGAGGAACAGAAAAAGGAAGCCAAAATTTCTGAAACGTAGCAAAACTCTATGTGAGCATGTTGGGAAGGGAGCAAGCTGAGCAACTTTCTAACTCACTCCAGGGCTAGGACACGTTTTTTCCCTTTGGCATTTTAACTAAATGAAGGGACTGAGTTAGAAGACACAACAAAGTCTTACGACTTGTCCAAAATTATGCAATAGCCTTCTCTCCCTGTCGTCGTTTGCAAATACTAGAACAGCTAAGTCTTGTCCCTGTTCTCTTTGCATGCCAATGTTACAACAGCCCTTTCAGTTCCATAAATTCTGCACCATCTCCAAGACTGGGACAACAGAGGTGGGCAAAAATTTGGAAGAACTGGAAGTATTAATGGTTACACAAAATTTATCATAGAATAGAATAGAGTAAAATAGAGTAGACTAGAATATACACACAACATAGCAATTGCAAGGGAATGAATGGGAACAAAGTTGTTACAGAATTAAAATTATTAGGTCTGAAAGGGACCTTGGAAGTTCCTGAGTTCAACCTCCTTCACCTGGTTTAGGATAGTATCAGAGGCCAGCTACTTAGTCTCATCTAGTCTCTTTGATTTTCACCGTATACTTTCCATCAATTAATTAATTTCTTGCAGTCATATCTGACAACTGTTGTCTAATTTCCATCATTTTCTTTCCTTTCCTCTGAGCGCGTGTGTGTGCATACATCACAGATCACAACCAGCTTGCGCACCCCCCTGCTTGTTAAAAGTCCCACCTCTTCTGCTGACTTACTGCACTCTTAATCAAAAGGGCAGGAGGAAGCCGCCAGGATTCATTCTTCCCCCTCTCTCCTTCTTTTTTTTCAAATGGCACAAATGTCAAACTTTCTAAAAGGATGTTTGGCATAGCTGAGTTCAGTCATGTAACGTACAAAGTCGGTATGATCAAAAGGTTGCAGGGCTGCCCACTGCTAAAGAAGAGGAAAAAAAAAAAAAAAGGAAAGGGGGATCTCTTCTGAAGTGTGAAAGAATGCCTGAGCCAACTGTTGCCACTGGAAACACCATGTCTATTAGCAGCAGCGGTGGGTCTGAAACACGAAAACCTAGGTCCAGATTCCAGCTTCTCCGAAATTCAGGGCTGTTCTGATCCGATTTTCCTCCCGTGAAGAAACAGGGATAGACACAGCTATGGAACTGAAGACTTCTATTCTCTGTGCTTTGCATCGTTATATGGAAAATGACCGTATCTATGTGAAAAAAATAGCAGTTGTTTTTGCAGTCAAAGTTGCTGAAACTCATCAGACAGAACACAGATTCACACATCAAAAATACACGGTCTTGCTGGTGTTTTTATACTGGAACCTCTCACCACAGTATTTTCATTCTTATTCTGCCCACCATCGAAAAGGAGGACAGATTATTCCTCCCTTCTACGTAATGAAGATTGTTATGATTTCGCGTGGCAACTGCTTTGCAATTGTAGGGCGCTTCAAGATTGCTAAACTGTACGCTCGTGTCTTCCTCTACATTTCTGATGCAATGCTTCTGGTTTTATTCAGTCGTCCTATTTGCTCCACTTTGCTGAGTCCTTGTGAAAATGTTCGCATCTTCTTACCCAACGTCAACATTAAAGAACAACCCAGCTACGCCGCCGGCTCCTGCAAAATGCCTGTACTCACGGCGGCCTTAAAACTGGTGGTCAGAATACTCAGCATGAAGAATCTCTCCATGAGCTGAGACGGAGTTTCCCTGCCAGAAGATAACCCCAAAAATGTAGATGGAAAAGCTCCTCGTCAATATCCATTTAATAGAAAAATCTTAATTATAGATAGCTTTCAGTCCCAGAACAGTAGACGGGAACTTGAGATTAATTCCCCCTATGACAAAGTATGTGAACAATAACCAGAATTTGTAATCAATACCCAGAGGAGAGAGCATCCAAATTGTAACAGGGATTTGGGATTCATTCCCAGAGGGCGTAATATATGATTTGGAACAGGTAGACTGGGATTAATTTTTGAATATGAAAGATTTGAACAGCAATTTTCAACTTTTAATGAAAAGAGGATGTGGACACCACAATTAATAGAATTTCTAAGTCTCTCCATCAGATTTCAAGAGACAGATGACGGATCGCAAACAGCTGTTCGGGTCAGACACAAGTTAATGTGGGAGTGCCACCTAAAGGAAAGTGCACTAGGATAAGACTCAGGAGAGAGGCAGGCAAAGAGCAGACTTACACTTTCCCCATTTCTAATAAAACTTGCTTATTGAAAATTCTGCATTAGAAGTAATTATTCTGTGTTTGCTGACTTTACACGGATCATCATAAGTCAGAAAACATCAGTACGGAAACAGCTTTTCTCTTATACAGGGAAAAATATTAAAGCTGTTCAAAGGAGAAATAATTCTTGCTCTGAAAGAAAATTTCAAAACAGGAGTGCATAAGGCCAAATATACAGAACCTCAGCATGTCCTAGGGGAGGAATACAACCCAAGTTTCTAAAGTTCCTTAGAATATAATAAAACAGCTAATTATTTGCCTAGAATAAAGATAACAAGTGAGCTGTGAATCTTACCCTTTTCTGTTAGTTTCTACAAAATAATTTTCTGTGTGTTTTCCTCACAGACCAATGAGTAATTGTAATGATTATGAGCTGCATCTGTAGCCATGTGTGATGAGGGAAATTTCCTCTATCTGCATATTTTGCCATTTATGAGTTAATCTAACAAATTGATGTCTCAGGATGCAGGTTGATCATCGCAGGGGTCAGAAAACCTGGCCTCCATGTCCAGCGTTCAGTATTGCTCAGTTGGGTAGATGCAGTATCCAGAGGGAAAACATCTTGCCCTGAAACAACTGCTAGGAGTTGCTTCAGAAGCAGGACTAAAGATGAACCAAAAGCCTGCTTCAGCTCAACAAATACTTTATTCCTGATTTATCTTTTCAACCTTGTAAAATATTTGAAAAAGGTGCCCTGAATTTCTGAAACTGAAGATTTAACTCTTCCATTTTACTCCTGCTGCATAGAACTTTTGGGTCTTTCACTGAGAAGAGACAAGCCAGCTGGGGTTCCCTGTGAGGCCGCCCCTCTCCCCTAAAACCTCAGACCCACATCTTACCCAAGGATCATTTCCTAAGCCTCCAAAATTATATATAAGTATGCTGTCTCTGCCAGACCCTATTAATCATAAAGTTCTCGTTTCATTTCAGTATTAAACTCATCTTGTTCAAATCTCTAATTTTCCACACTGACAGAGGAGTTCTCTATACATCATTCAGCTCTATTTCCTAGATACGTTCAGAATTACAAAATTCATTCAAGCCCATCTGATCTCTTCTTGCTAAACCTTCTGCCTTCCACTGACTGACAGAGAAGAATTAGCCTTCCTCCTGTCAAGAATACATCTTTTCCCCACAAAAGTATGCGAAAACACATCCAAATACAGCCAATGACTCAGCTTGCCCTTGTACTTGTGTCTTTGCTCTACGGAGCAGTGAATTTTATGGAGCAGCAAGTCCCATTGATATAATATCAGACAGACTACTAATATTTCTAAAGTAAAAACAGCTGTAGCATTTCCTACCCGGCAGGGTACCACACGTTGAAAGCAGCAATATGGATGAAGCGGTACCAGCGGCACCCCTCATTCTAGTGGAGGCACGAAGTCTCACAATGAAGTCATGCTACGGAGCGACACTGCTGAGCCTAATACATCACAGGTCATTTCAAGTCATTAAAAAGTAAAAATTGCCAACCACAATTATCCTCAGTGATCCTATCTAATATTAAACCCAGATGCAGATCTCAGCATTGGGAAGAAAGAGCATGTCAGATATTCTCTGTTCTTTCCCTGCTGCAGCAATCTCATCCATCTCATTTCTAACCCAGTGCCACAGCTTCTCTCCAGTTTTACAAAGACACCGTGGCACTACGCCAGCAAAAGAAATGATGGCACTGATGTAGCGAACAGGAGACGGGACCAGAAGAGCACTCAGGCCTCTCCTTGTGTTTTCTGGTGAGCCAGAAACAATGATGCCTCCCCCAGAAGATCTGTGCCACAAGATGTTTGGTGCTCCACAGCTGGGAACAGCCCCTTTTCTCACCTAGGGCCAGGTATCGTTGCTCTAAAGAGGCTCTGGCTCCCCAGCAGCAAGCTTCATCCCCACAACGTGACTCGGGGACCTGCAGAGCCCTCCGCTCCCACATCCACATCCAGCCTACGCCAGCTCTTCTGGCAAGTTAATCAAAGCAGCTGTGGCAGGGGACTCGGAGTCAGACAGACTCCATCAGGGCATAGTGTGAGATTACTCACCTCACCAGTTTCTGCCTCAGTATCCCCAAGTGTGAATTAGTTTTTGGCACCTACAAGTTAAGAGGTCGGTAGCTTTAGAAGCACCGTGTGTTAGACAGACAGATCGATATTTCATTTTAAAGAACACTCTCTGTTCTACTATACTTTTGCTGATTTGAAAGAAAACAGACTCTGTTGCAGTATTTTTTGACTAAAAACCTGTAGAAGAAATTAAGTTACAGTCTTTTACAACCAGAATCTGGAAGGGTGTCCCATTGTAATATTTTCAAAGAGAAGTTGTGCATGCAGTATGTATGTGCATATGGTGTTTATGAATTGTTTTTTAACTTTAGATATTTTATTCATTTTTCCACATGGTACAAGTAGAACACACATCTTTGTTGGACAGACACCAATGCAGTAACATAGCTTTAGATTTCAGGCACTCAAGATGCAGCGGGACAAAAGGCTACCCTATCTTCATGCCAGGACATCACGTCCTGAAATTAGGACACATGCCATCAGGCAGTCAATATCTCACTGAAGATACTCAGCCCTCAATACATTCAGTTCTACTAAATGAAGGAAGCCGTAACCACTCCCAGTTATTCCATACCGAGATAAGGACCATGAGAACTCTGTGTCTTGGCATACAATATCCTATTTTGATTTCACTCTATTGTGGGATCTGCTGTTATCCACAGTTTGTGGACTTCATTTTTTTTTTTTTTCTCACTTGCAGTATGCACACAGCCAGCATAGCAACTTCAGTCATAACACGGTTCAGAAGTCCATAAAGCAGAGGGAGGGAAGGGGGTAGGGAATGGCACAAAAGGACCTGGCTAGAGCTTTTTAGGACAGCAGCAGAAAGAGCAGAGATGCTGCTGATACCTGCATCCCCACAGTCAGCAATACAGAGTTCAAAATTCACTTTTATTTATGCTGCGTGCATGTGTGTAAGCTGCTCTCACAGATTCACGGAGAATATTGAACGCATATTCTCTAGGATAACTGTCTATCCAGGCTAAGAAGTGCAGTTTATTGCTCCAAGTCAGATGAAATGCAAGCGTGAACAGCTTACCTTCAGACCAGAAAAGTCTGCCCTGCTACTGCAGACTGCCATGTCTAATAACTATATAAACCTTGTTTATTTAATTTCAAAGCTGCTGTTTCATTTAAGCCGTACCACGGTCTCAGGAATCACAGGATGGTAGCATTTAAGAGGGAGAGGCAACGACTTAATTGATTTTCCAGGAAAATGCTAGCTCCAAAAGCAAAATAAAGTTTCCTTTATAAAGAATACAAATACTAATAACATAACTGCTTTTTATAATTTAACATGGTGAACCATTATTCTGTTAAATGAAATATAAGAACGGACAAACTGGTTCAGAGAAAATAAATAAATATTAATTCTGCTCCCACTGGTAATTTAACACCTATCTTGCATCCCAAGGTCTCGGAAACACTGAGTACAAAAAATACCTCTTTCCCACGATCTGGAAAAAAAACGAGGATAAAGGAAACAAAGATTAACATTTACGTGAACTCGAGATGCTTTGGTTTTCAGACAGTCAAATTAAAATGCCTGCACCGGCTATCCACAGCATGCAAAACTAATGATTCTTGTCCATTGTCCTACTGAAAGTCTCTTCCTGCGCCTGGCTTAAATTTGAGGTTTCTTGACAAGCTCTAATGAATGGTTAACCTCGCTTTCCTGATAAAAAGCAAATGCTCTCTGACTTCACTCTTTTCTTGAAACAAGCCCATATGGATGGAATATATGAACTTCTGTCAGTGTGACTGCTGCTCTCCGCATTATTTAAATGTTAAAATAAAAAAGGGGGAATTTTTTTTTCGCTGAGGTGTGGCAGGTCCCACTGCGGGGCATTTCGGCTCCGCTCTCCCAGGCACGGACCCGGGGCAGCGCCAAGCCCTCTCCCCACACCCATCCCCTCTCCCACGCTCCCAGTAGCGGGGCAGTCCTGGGGGCTGCAGGCAGCGATTTCGGTGAGGCGCAGTATAAATAGGAGATGGGCTGTAGCCTTCTGGATTGCAAGTGGCACAGCACGTTTATCTTCACATGTGCCAGGGTGGATATCTACAGCTTACGAGTGGGAAACGTCAGGTATGTCAGCTATGATGGCAACAAACAGCCTCACTAGCGAGCACAGGCATATTCACCTTTCGCTGCTCACAGCTGGCGGACGCCTCCTGAGCCGGAGCGGAGCAGCAGTCCCGGAGCACCAGCCGTCTCTGGGCACGGTCCCACCTTGGCTTGGGGCTCCCGCTCCTTCCCCCCGCCTGGCGGGAAGGTGCCACCGACGGCGAGGGTGGCGGATAACACTGGTATTTCGGAACTGCTCTCTTCCGAAGCCACTGAAGAGATTTATTATTTATAGGCAGAGGGATGAAAACATGAAGTACGTACGTGGGGGCCTGTGGGGGGAGGGCCGGTTACTGCCAGGCAGTAATTTCAGTCTGAAGTTCCTATGACTTAAATAGCCACTTGAGCTCTGCTCTTGCAGTTTACGATGTCAATAGAACCCCTAAATGAAATTACAGCCTTCTGATACGCAGCGGGGTAGCTTTTCTTCACCGTGTAATATACACGGCCAGGAGAAATTGCACTATACGCGGAGTTTCACTAAAGCAGAGTTTATCATAAGAATGTTCCCACTAAAATATGATTAGGCTTCTTGTTTGCCGGATAACACGTCTAATGAATCAGGGTGTGCGTGATAGCCGTGTTTTGTGAACGCAGACATATACCCTGAGGTGAACTGGGCACTCCACCGCCTCAAAGCACCAGCTATTTCATTTCCACCATAATTTGCACCTGCTTTGTTTTGCCAGCAGCACAGACCCATGCTAGCTCTGGAACTTGCCTCAGTTCCAGGAACTCGAAGCATGCACAGAGGAAAAAACAAACAAGGCAGCGACGGGGGGATCGACGTGCTGTATTTACAGGGGTTTTTTTTTTAAGCGTGCCTGAGCCTGGCTAAATCTGATCAAGTTTTCCATTCCGGTAGCTCTGTGAGTGCAGGAAAAAATATTTCCGTTTTACAGGTGGGCAAGTGAGACATAGATAGAGGTACAGATCACGCAGCGATGGATCTGGGATATGGATTCAGGTCTCCTAAAGCCTATTCCCATTCCCTCCATTCTCATTCCATGATTCATCCATCCCCCTTCCCAGCCCAGGACAGGAAGAAATTTCATTTTACCGCTCATGCACCTTGCTATTTCTTTATCCTTTAGCTGAGGACATGAGTTGGTTGTTCAAATGTTCCATGTCACAACACAACTCTGCAGTTGATAATTAGCGATCTGCAGTTAGCGGCTGCTTTACCTCAGTACCTTGTAGATCCCTTTTACTTTCATAACTTTCCCTGTCATATGACTTAATTCAAAATCAAGTTTTACTTTCGCTTCTGATTTACAGCAACGGAAATTAGCACTGTTTCAATGTTGCGATCCTGGAAAACAAGCTATTGTTCAACTTCTGGAGAAGTAGGTTTAGAATATAAAATAAGAAAAAAAAAATTAGCATACCTAAAAACGGGCAACGTACTCAAAACGAGGCAGTTGCTTTTATGTACTTTTACTGCAAAAATTGTCTCTGGATATAGCGTAAGTTCTTGTACTTGTGAAGCGTCCCAGTACCTCTGAATCTGTGTATCTTTATCATTACATCTTTTTCTGTGCTTTGTTCTTGTCTGATGCAGATACCAGTCACAGAACAACAAGCGTATCACATCAAACAAAACTGTTGTGCAGAAAACAGTGGTTTTGATTCAACTACATAAATATATATTCTCTTACCCCAAAAGTATAAACCGGTGGTTTGAACACAAGCGGAAGACTACCATTTTCTCTTTGCTTGTGCCAGGCAAGGGATGATACCCTTCCCACTTTACCCATGGGTAGAACAGGGAGGTTGAATTCAGCGGCACGTGTAAGGCACTCCGAGATTACCAGTTGGGAGGGACGATGTACCTAAAATGGCTATTACTAGAAGCAAACAGTGCATCTATAAAAAATGACCACATGTATTCATTTCCATTTTTTAAAGCAACTATGGTAAACTATTACACAGTAGATAAAGAAGCTACTACTAATAAGACAGTTTATCATCTTACCATCCCAGTGTTTAAACAGACGGTTAAAATACAATTTGAAATTGCAGATTTTCACCCTAATGATTTCAGACTATAGACAAACCATTATAACCTTGGACTACACTCAATAAGCAGCTTATACCATAATAAGAAAGACTGCTGATTTTCTCCACGTTGCTGTACATAAATACCAGCAAAGACAAGTTCCCTTGCTACCACAGAGACTCGCAGAATAAATACATCAATTAAATAATTTAAACATTGAGAGGTTTAGAGCAACACAGAGACTCTTAAAAAAGAGATTAAACATTGTTTTGCCTTCTTGGTGAAAGTTGCCAGAGTGACAGCCCTTGACTTCAGTATATCCAGAGAACAAGTGTTATACAGGCAGAAGTTTGAAGTTTCAGACATTTAACACTCTGCTTTGAGAACTTTCCATTTCAGAAGTACTTATGTCTTTCAGACTTACACTGCCTGGAGGGAGAAAGTAAATCAGAGATAAGCTTCAAAGATCAGACCCAAAAGTGTGTGTGGGCGTTCAGTATAGCCCATTTAGAGAAAAGAAAAAAAATCCATTATGTTTCTATCTGTGATGTGAACTGCCTGAAAGTTTGGGATGTTCTGATCTGTCAGCTGCTTTGAGTACACTGCAGAAAGGTGATGCAACAGCCAAGTCGGGATCTTAACATCAATTTAGTGAAAAGCTGGGACCATTTGGACTGGGGCTTTGATGTACATAAAGCTCATTTCTATGTGTATGTAAGACTCTTCACTGAGGGGATCAGCCAACTTAATTGCGGGTTTTGTTAAGAGCTGGTGATTTAGTTTAGGTTCAGAGAGAGGTTTCCCAGCACCAGGGAACGAAGAGAAAGAGCTAACCCTCGCTGCTCAGTGCTGAAAAACATCTACGGTCAACGTACAGTTTTGTATATGAAAAAAAGAGGAGTTCACAGTTCTTTATGGTTCTAACGCAAAACCAGATGAAACTTGGAGGTTTTGTCTATCTCCCACTTGAAGTTTTCAGGCTTAGGCAAGCTTCAGGCTGAAACTGAAGCAGGGGGAGGAGAACCACACATGGATCGCAACCAAGGCAAATATTTGCAAAAACTGCCAAGCAGTAAAACCACCAAGTCTTGCATGACTTTACTTACTGGTTATAAGAAAGAGCAAGTACTTTAATTTGGGTTGGATGTGATTTAATATTGAGCTCAGTTCTGAAGTGAATGTCAAAGCCTCCGATAGCCCCAGTGAAAGAACATTCATAGCCAGCCTTGACGTACTGTCCTTGTGACTTACACTGGGCATGAAACCAAGGAAAAGGCGACTGGACTTCTCTGCATGTCACAGGTGACCAGCAGCGTTGGGAGAGGGGCTGTCTCCTCGGGGGTCAGAGAGACATGCTTGTTGATACACCTGCTGAATGAATCCAACTCAAAAGCAAGGGTGAGAAGAATGCTTTCTAGTTAACATCCCACGTGAGATACACTGGTGCCATCAAACATCTTGTTCTTTTGCCAGGGACATGTTTCAAAGAACAGGGTAATACCTCAAAATACAAATATTTTGACTGCTACCCTGTGTTTCTTATGTGCCTACTTTGTTAAGAGTAGAAAATGTTAGTCAAGAAATGATTCATTTCTTCAAGTCAGATAATATGGGAGATGATGAAGGATGAATGGAACAGCCCACACGCTGCCCTGGCCATCTTTAGCACTACAGCAGTAAAAGATGAACAGAAGTGACATATTCAGCAGGGCAGGAGAGGACAAAAGGAGACCCTGAGCAATCTGGGCCTGGAACTAGAGATGCACATCCTACTCCTTTTCCTTTCACTGGCTTTCCCAGGCAGCCTTGAGCAAATCTCTGCAGCTTCCTACGCCTCGGCTTCCCTATCCAACAGCTGGAAATAACTCGGCGTAAGTACCTCGATGTTGCCTGAGACGCCTCATTCTTTAGCACCCAAGATTTCGTATATGAAGTTCTCCAAAGTACATTTTTTTTCTGATTGCCAGTTCCCCATACAGACACAGAGAGAACTGAAGAGAAGTGAGAGAGTTAATAAACTTAAAAAAAAAAAAAAAAAATCCATCCCTTCCCTCCCCCTCAAATGGACCAGCAGCCTTATAAACCAACTAGTTCTTCCTATTCCCAGAGGTGGCTTCCACAGAAGCATTTTCTTTTACTATGCATCCACTGTAGAGTTTCGTTTCTGCTTGGCTGGGCAATCAGGTATTCAGAGCATAATGTAAATGCTCAGAACACAGAGGCATGAAAACTTGCCAGACAGAAACTCCAAGCGAAGGATTAACATTTTTCCCCCGCTTCTGCCGTGCCGCCCCCCCCCTCCCCTTCCCGCCAGCTGCCCGGCCGTCCAGCCTGACACCCACCGGTGGCGGTGGGGACACCAGGCCAGCCGCAGCCCCCCTGCCCGGGGAACGCAGAGCTCCCTTGCTCTCAGCTCGGCAGCCTCTGCTCCAAGCTCCATATTCCTCTGTGCTTCTTGCTGATTTTGTTTTCCTTAAAAAAAAAAAAAAAGGGAAAAAAAAAAAAAAGGCAAAACATGACAAAAAAACCTTTATTTCCTGCTTCACCGCGGCGGCCCCGAGAATAGAAGCCTTGACACATCAAATTCTGGGAGCTCACCACTCACCAGGGCTGTGGTTCCTGGTCCAAGCGGTGACGAAGGAGAATCACCTCACAGTCTCTGGAGAGTGGCAGGGCTTGGCTGTGAAGCGGGCCCTGCGCCGATGGGCTTTTTGAGTTCGCTCTGTTCCAGAGCGAGTGCCGAGGCAGAGAAATTAGGGAGGGGAGAGGTGGGAAGGAAAATCACTGGAGCCTCTTACGATCAAACTTCCACTAAGCAAGAGGAAATGTCTTATAAATAAACAACAGCAAGAGAAACAAAAAAAATCCATCCCGTCCTGCCAGAGGAATGTACATTATTGTCTCTCGACGGAAAACTTTACACCACACCAGAAAGCAAGAAAGCAGCCATGTCTCCTGAAGCTACCCTCCCTTACGGGGGGGCGGGGGGGGGAGAGGAGGAGGAGGAGGAGGGCAACGCAAACTTAAAAAAAAATATTGGGAAGTTCATGCAATTTTCCAGTAGACAAACAAAACTGTCCAAATTCAACAGATGTCACTATTCCAAGGTTTCACGCAGTGCTAAATTTCTTTAGATCTGATCGTCGCTCCGCCATTAGGACACATTCAGGGAGGAAGTTCAAGGCAAGGGGAGGGAGGAGAAGGTCACAGAGTATATACATTTGTGCATCTAGCTGTACGTATATACGTGCATGTATTTATGCATAATATGAACATTTTATGCATTTTATGATGAATACTTACAATAATATTTTTATATATGTATTTTAAAAAAGCAAGGTACATGAACCTCTCTTCTTCTGTACCTCCCCAGAATTTTTTGTATCTATGGGCCAGCGTTCCAACACCTTCGTTCTCATCTCACAAAACTACAACGGTAATCTCCTTAAAGCTAACATTTTGTCGTACTGCAGTTCACAAGTGACATGAGTTTGATGATTTCAGTACAGTCCCTAGCTTTGCAAAAAAACTATTGCGTGATTTGGCACAACGTGCGGCAAATAACAGTCTCTTTATGAGGAACTACAGATGGCAATTGAAAGAGTAATTCAAATAATTTATCAAGCACATTTGGAGACCTAGAATGGGGGATGGCCTGAGTCTACGAGAAACCAGTATGCTACAAGTCATTATTAGGGAGCTTATTAAACCTGCCTCGCGTGTACAGCGTTGGAAGATCACAGATTGCCGATGAGAACCCAGGCGCTTTGCAGTGCTGTGTTTTGGGTCATGACCAGGAAAGCAGAGCACAGCAGGTGAGGACCTACTTCAGAGAAGCGGGACAAAAGACTAAAAGATCATGAGATAAGTGAAAATGTCCTGGCAGTCTCAATCTGCACTTCATTTCTAGGGGACTCTTCCATTTGAGACAGAGCTGCAATGCCTAACGTGTATAGTGCCCGCCCCAAAACACAGCTTCCCAAATCTCCAAAAAATTGCCTAATCTGTCGAATTCCTGAGGACTACCGTATTCGCAAGACACAAATGAAAACATGTTTTTTAAACTAATTAGTTTTACATCTGTGTGTTCTTGCTGGCGAAGCAATGCTGTCATAGACTCTTGTTAGCAACAATCAGTCTACGATGCAGGTGGAGAAGGCAGAGACAAGCTGAAGATTGAAATATGGTTGAAAATAAAAGCCTAGAGTCTTTAATGCAAAACTTATGTGAAATCACAGCTCTTTCAGGCTCAGATCTTTTGTGGAAGCTCTTCCGAAAGCACTTCTAGATCTACAATACCAAGGTGATCTTAATAAAATAAAAAAAGGAAGCATTTTCAAGAGATTTCTGAAGACGGAGCAGTAGAAGTGGCATCACCGATAGAGCAGCAGGGGAGCTGGGGGAAGGAGGGGAGTCTAATTGATTTTACTAGACTAACTGGCAAATTGTACATCTGAGCATCTAGCTCACACATGCTGATACCAAAGAGGTCCCAAGCCTGAAAGGACTTTTGGCAACAGAGAGAAGCAATCGGCTGATCTGATCTCGCTAAGAACTGCTTTGCTCATTTACGGATCAGCTCATCACTCACCTCTCGCTACCTGCATGTTTACTAGCATTGCCAGAAATACTTATGAAAATTGAGACAAATTTGAGCTCTTTCAAGCGAAACCTTATTACTGAGAGGTGTCCAGAGAGCCAGGTGCTCAGAGAGCAGAGCGGCGCGCAAAGGATAATGGAATGGAATTTGAAAAAATAATTCCTGACCACGCCGAGAAAAACCTTCAACATTTCCAAGCAGGCAACACCGATCAACTGACCTTAGGTTCCCAAAACCTTAGCTGCCCTTAGCGGATTTAAATAGATGGAAGTGACAGTAGTATATGGCCCGCTGTGTTTAATAAGTCATTTGCTAAACAGTCCAGAGATCAATAGCAGACATTAAATTAAGCACTCATATTATTATTTAGTATCATTAAGCATTAGGGATGGCTGTACTATAAAAACGGGCAGCAGAGAACCAAAAGAAATCTTCTATTATAAAAAAAAAGCCTACAAAGTTTCTGAAAATTAGACTAAACCAAAAAACACATGCAGCAAACAGATCACGCAATTGTGATCAAAATCTCAGCAACTTCCAACTGTTTGCCTGTCAGCGCAGACTATTTCCATTACAGATTTCAGGAGACTGAATTGTGCCATTCTTGTTTCACTACCGTTAACGGTGGCCGCAGCCTCAGAACTGCAAAATAATAAGAGTCAGGAGGACAATAATTTTCCTCTGATTTTTTATTTTGACATTTCCCATTCGTGCCCTTTTTCTAAGTTTTAATTTGGTAAAGGCACTTCTCAGCCTGTCTTTTAACAGGTCACTAATAACTTGGGATGCAAGATCTCATATTTCATTTTTTGCTGCTGCCACCACTAAATATTTCATTTACCTTGAGTACAGCAGACCACTCTGGAAGATTTATTCTTTTTTTTTTTTTTTCCGCAATACTGTTTACAGACTCATTCTTGCGTTTCATTATTTTGCGTTAGGCTAGTTTGATCCTACCTGTTAAAGTAAAGGCACTAGACTGCCTATGGAAATATTTTCATTGTTTACGTAGCCTGGTGAGGCAACTGTACTGACGTTCCTTCTTCTTGGGACCTATATTCAAATAACTCAGAGGTGGTGTCTAATTAAAACACATGCTTTCTCCACATAGTATTTTGTAATATTCATAATGCAGTGTGACACACGCAAATACATACATCTGTACACACACTGAGACGTATTTAAATAAAATCATCAGAGTTTTATTTCTACCTCCTGACTTGGCTGCTAGCTCTTGAACTAGAATGCTAAATGCGTTTGGCTGCAATTCTACGTAAGCACAAAAAAAATACAGAGCTAAACAAAATCCTTTGAGAAACGACAGTACAACCTAAGGGTTTCTCTGCCTGCCTTGTCTCAGTCTAAGGACAAACCTCAAAGAGGCTGATGCTCTCCCCCACCTTGGCAAAGAAAGAGGGAAGAAACCCAGCAGAGGCAGGAGAGGGCTTGGAGACCCCGACTTTTCTCTCCTCCATCCCTCCACGCAGCAAGGCTCTGGACTTAGGGAAAGGCCATGCCACAACCAGACCTCGGGAGCAGCTGCAGATAAGCACATGCAAGCTAATTCTGCTTTTTGCTCCATTATCCTGCGCTCCACCTTTGTGACCCCCTCGAGGAGGACAGATAGCAAGATGGTACAGGCAGGAGAGCCCGGCCCGTGCGGCAGGCCAGGCAGCCCTACAAGGGGAGTCATACCAGGACCGGGCTGCCGCTGGTTCTTGGGCTTCACAGGTTCTGCAGACCAGTTTCCTTCGCTCCTGCCAACCCTGCCCTCAGCACTGAACACTTGCAAGGAACGCTGCAAGGGAACCTTCACGGCAGCTCCCTGCAGCTTTCCCCTCTGCTCTATGCTTCTCTGCATAGGAGGAGCTACGCAGCCTTTGGCAGTGGGTGCAAACAGATGAGATAAGCAGAGGGAGATGAGATAAACCTAGCGGAAAAGTCTTCTCCAGATGTAGTGTCTCTATCCGTAAATAGAGATTCTCCTAGTGTCCTACAGATGCAGGCACAGAGTTGAGATTTTTGTTGTTTTCTTGTTTAGAACAAAGCAATTAAAATGTAACAACCTCTCAAAATCTTCCTTTATTAAAAAAAATAGGTCACGGACACAGAAGCAGTCAGTCATGGTTTGGAGTGGGCAAGCAAACAATTTTCATTTGATTGTGCCCTTGTTTTTGTAACTAGCTTTTCTGCTGTGACCCGCTATACTTACCCGTCTGCTGCGCTAACCAGCAACATGCCTTTTTAATCTGCCTTCCTGGGGTCTGCATTTGATTACAGCATTCATGTTCTATTTAGATTCTTTTGAATCATGCCCTGTGGTGCTAGCACGAAAGGTGTTATTTATAAAATGAAATTCTGTTGTATTGCAACTTGGATTCAAAGAGGACAAGTAATATTAAATACTTACTTTATTTAATAATATCTTGGATTTATTAACTCAATTTCATTACAAGATTAGAGATGGTAACCTGGAGGGCGTTATTAACTAATAAACAGGCTTCAGGCAACTTTGCCCCATATAAAATAAAATAAATAAAAACACATATATATGCATTTAAATGACTTGTATTCTGAGGGCCCAGATACACACCTCCAGCTCAAAAGAATGGCTTTCGTGATAAATAGCATTGTAGAGCGCTCTTGGCTGGAACCTGCTAAGCTCACGGTGCCTTTAGGACAACGGGCATCCACACACAACCGCCGTCCCAAGTGACCGACCCTATTTAGTTGGTTGCATCCCATGTGGGATGAAGTCTACCCCTCGGCTTTGACAGAACTGATGCAGGCTGCAGTTACTTCAAACCACTGCAGGCAGCACACCAGAAACCATGAAACTCTGCCAACCCGTCCGACCCTCCTTGACTTACTCAGCACCGCAAGGCTCATATCCTTGAGCTATTCCACAGCTCTTACCCTTCCAGAATCACTCCTGCGCATTGCAGGGCATACCAAGGGAGACGAACCTCAAGCCTTTGGGGAAAACCGTAGGCAACATGCCGCTTTCTCCCCAAAAGAGGCTCCTAAGCTATTGAAGAGCTGTTCTTTTCAGAAGGAGAGGGCACAGAAAGTTCCTGGCTTTGTACGTAGTATGATACGACTCTGTATTCTGGTACCTAGCTCTTCATGGTAACTTAGACTACATTTAAAACCAGCGCATATTCTATTCAGCCGGATACCTCACAACTAGCAGTTGAATTTAACTGCAATCTCTTCACCTAGCACGCTGAAGCACGTTTGCTAGCATCCCAGCCTAGGGATTAGGCCCAATTTAGGAAATCCACAGAAGGTTCAAAGCTCCCTGATACCGAGATGCAATTTTTTGTCCGTTTCCTAAACAAAAGTAATAAATGCTAATACACTTAAATCCTTCTTCTCTGAAACACTCTATGACAAGACGTAGCTTACGTGACTTTGAACCTGTCAGGTCCACAATAAAGCCTGCATCTGACATGGGAAAATAGCGCAGTATCAATGTCACAGATACTACAGGCTGGGAATTCCCACTTGGAGGTGCATGACTGCTAAAAGCTTTCACCCCACATCTGTTGCACAGTTAGCTGTGAGTCACCTGCAGTCAGCTTCATTAGACCCGAGGTGTCACTCAAATAAGACAAGCTCTTGCTAGAACAAGAGAAATCAGATTTTTAAGCGTTTGATAGATTAAAAGGAAAGTGTCACGATATGTTAAATGGATATTCAAATACTTTAGGTCTCGGTTTTCAGCTACTTACAGATCGTATGCCTTTGCTTAAAGCTGGATGGAAGGCAGAGATCAAAAATAAAGGGCGAATTATTTTTTTTTACTCATGTGTTGTTGTTCATTGCAATGACTCAGTAAACTACAAAATCCAGTGCATGAAGATCATGAAAAGACAGAAATCCTTAATGACTTAAATCTGTCCAGAAACAGATTTGAATTCAGAGTGATCTCTCAAATTCTGGAGAGAACACCTACAGCATGGTGGTGCACAGATATTCCCAAGAGAAACTGAGGTTAAGTAACAGAACTGTATGCAGAAGAGGTTAATTTGGGTCAAAAATAAAGGGAGATTGAGAAACAGATTTATGGTGAAACTTTCAAAGGCAGAAGCAATAATTGCACCCGCAAAAGGCATGTGCATCATTGCTACAAACAAAAACACATGCTTGGACTCTCTACAGGCAATCTGGCATCTGTCTCCCATTCCCTCCCTCCTCCTGACCCTGAGACCTCTCTCTCTGGAATTTTGTTCCATGAATATTCCATAATGCTCTGCTCGGCTCCTATTTTCATGAAAAGTCAGTGAAAACGCATTAGCTAATAAGTGGAAGTTCACAGCATTACTGTCAATCAGTGGTTGGTCTCCATGAGAATGGAGACAGATCTCAACTGAGAAAAATAGTGAGGTTCAGGCACAAGTGATATTCAGTTTACATATGTTATGTATACATACCATTTTGAAACTACTGAACTAACTTGTTTGGCATTTGATTTATTACCAGGCTCTCAAGGGTATCTACAAAATAAGCCAAGTTTAAACAACATTCATTTGGGTCACTTTGAAGTGAGGCAGAAACAAAATATATTATTGGCTACGTTAGGGATACTGCAATTTATTCTTGTTCTCTCTTTCCTCACTTCTTTCTATATGCGTAAAACCACCATTTAAAAAAAAAGACTGAAGCTTTTTTCTAACCTTTTTTTTTTTTTTAAATTTCATTCCCCCAGGTCTCAAAGTATAACAATTTCTGTCTTAAAATAATTAGTGAGAACTTTGTAACTGATACTGTGGATTATAAAGGGAAAATATCTCTGTGTTATTGATAAGAGCATGCTATTATTCCTGAATTAATGCAGCCTGTTTACAATGAACAGGCTAGGAGAGTATACTCCGTGATGCAAGGGCACAAGGGCATGCATGGGGTAGAGCTTTACAAAGGCACCTTTACCTTCTACTATTTTTACCCACTCATCAAAGTTTCTTGCATCTTCTCCTCTAGAACTAAACAAAGTAAACAGTGCAAGAAAAAAAAAAAAGCCAATTATTTCCTTTTTTTAGGGGCTATCAAAACCAGAAATGCTGTAAAATGTAGATCCATTTCTAAATTTCACGTCTTTAAAATTTAATACAATTGGGTCAATAGCTTTATAAGGAAGCGCTATGAAAAGAAGGTAGTTTCGTAACTTTAATAGAAAGAAGGATTCAGTTTTAAAATATACCCCAAATTTAAGACTACTCAGATAAAACTTCTGGGTTTTACTTCTGATTAAATTCATGGAGAATGAGCTCACAGGCAGGGGCAGAGAAGCACCAGCAAACCCAAAACCAGTTGACAGACACAGTTAAGAAGCCTAATTCTGTGCAATTGCTTCAGTGCGACTGATCTCAAGAAGAACACACTAGTTCTGCAGGGACAGACGGTCTGAACAGTGGATGGAAAAATAGGAAGAGACCTCAGGGAGAGAACATCACTTGGTGAAGCCTGCATGAGCAGGAATCACTTGGCCTCTCAAAGACCCACCAAGACATAAGAAGGAGAAATGAAATGCCATTTGCATGCATTCTTCCACATCTCCACTTTCTTTCCACTCTCCTCAACCAAGAGTCTCTCTGAATGTATCTACCTAATGAAAAATTTATCTTCTTTTCCTCGATGAAAGTTTAAAAATTTTTTGGGACAGACCCGTTTTGAAGGCAAACAAGAATTACACTATAGCCACCCAGCAGGAGAATATTCTCCCTCTTGGGATGCTCTCTTTTTACCCATGTGGGGTCAGCCTTTGAAGCCCACTCACGTAACTCTATAATACATTGAAAGAGCTCTTTAATTAATCAGTCACTAATATAACATTGATACTTGGTTTCCATACTGAGATTCAGGTGCGCACTGTAGGAAGCCGAAGGACCTAGTTCCAACATAGTTGTAATCCTGTTTCGCAGTATCCAGTGAAACCACAATTTAAAATTTGTATTCTAGCGCGTTTTCATCCAGCACCCTGTGGAAGGACTTGAGGCCCATATTACAGCCATGTTACGTGGTAGAACAAGCCAGCCTGACCCCGGGCAAAGGCCTCATCCTCTCTGTATCTCCGTTTCCCCAGATGTCAGGCTGGAAGCATCATTCTTTTTCACTTAACAGGGATGCTTTGGGAATTATCTATTTAACATCCAGATAAAAAAAAAGGCTCAGAATGGCAAAGTACTGTGGGGCTGAGTGAGTAGGCTTGCTGCAGTAACATGGCTGTTGACAGTAGGCAGCAGGTAGCACAGATCTCATGAAAGATCACTCATGTTGATTTTAAGTTACGTTCATTTTTGTGCCTGTTCCGTAGGCCCCTGGAGATTAAATACAGCTGAGAGTTATTATACAGTTAGCTCCAGCGAATGAAAAATATACTCTTTTAGCAGTTTTATTCCTTTATCAATTACTACTTTAAGAGACTTGTACTGTATTATTTTATATTGGCCAGTTGTAAAAATAATTTATTCCCTGAAGAGTTTTATTCCTTTAACATTTCAAATTTTTGTTCAGTGTTTACTATGTGACCATTTTTGACAGACACTGAAAGGAATACTTTATTAAAGGAGCTAATACAGCTCCTTTTCTTAGGTACATTTTGACCATGTTTTAAATAAGAGACCTGGATAGGATTTCAAGTAATGCAGAAAGTTTAGTAAGATATTTCTGCTTGCATGTTTGTTTGTATTACTGCATTTTCATCATGGGAAAAAAAAAAAAAAAGAGATCCCATCCAGATTTCTGGTAAAGCACCAGGCATACCTATTGAGGACCAAAACCACCTTCCTCCCTTCTTCTAGGTACATCTTCTTTTCTTAAGCTTGCTCATACCAAGGGCCGTACATAAAAATGAATTCCTTACAGACTTGAAATGCAGCCACTGGGATGAAAACCTTTTAGGTGAGCACTGAGCCACTACGCAGCTAGCTGGAAAGCATGCTCAAACACTACTCAATGACTCCGACATTGTCAGGTAGCGCTGTGATTTAGTTCTCTGTGTAAGTAGCTCAAACCACAATGAAAACAGCTGTTGTGATGAGGAAGATGTCCAGTTGGATTGAAAGGGCAAACTTATGTTGCATTTGAGAACACGGTATCATGGATGCAGGAACCCAGATCATGTTCAGCAGAGGCCTGTGATATCACAGAACAGGGTGACATCATTACGCATGCCTCAGCTGTGGTCATACACCGTCCAGAATCAATTAAGGATGAAGCTATCTGAGACGAAGTTCATCTAAGGATGAACAGGAGAATGAACAGGGTACGCAGCAGAGCAGAGCTGGCGTTTGAGCACTAAGCTTTTGTGGAGACAGTGTTGCACAGACTCATAAAACCTTCGCTGCTCAACAGAAGACCTTAATTTCATTGCCAATTCATAATTCAGATCAGACGATGAAGGGTTTCCTGAGGTTTGCAAACCCTGTTAACGATGGGGGGCCCAGCTCAGACTAACCCTGGAGCTGTTAACATGAAAACACGCTGTATTCAAGGTTTTGTACAACTTCAGCACAAAACTTGGAAGCCCTAAAGACTCACCTGAGTTTTGCTTTAGGCTACTAAACTCAAGCAAACTTTGGGAGAAAAGACTGGCAAAGTTCCTAGCCAGCACCTTTCATCAGCAGTTCTCAAAGTAGTTTACAAAGGGATTTCCTATTTTACGAGGGGAAAACTAGTCCAACGAGGAGGAATGCCTTGTTCAAGATCATTTAGCACACCAGCGGCAGAGCAGGGACAGAACTCGGGTTACTTGTGGTCTAGGCCACCATACTTCCCACCAGACACAATGCCTGAAGAAAATGGATACTGCAAATTAGCAGCAAAGTTTTGTACAACTCTAATTAGACACACCAGTCCCCCCCCAACACCTCCTCCTGCTCAGTCACATAAGTTTATTCACTGGATCTGGATGAAAAGAAGTCCTTTACTAACTGGAATGACTTGTGTCAATCTTTAGCCCTTTAAAACACTGACTAATTTTAGACTTTCTGTGGTTAAATACATTTGTAAACTGTTAAAACAGTCTCCTGGTACATGGAAAACATATGGTTTCAACAATGTTACTCCTTCATGAAGGCCTGTTTCTTCCAAGTTTCCTTTAGTTGTACACTAAGCTTGTTTGTTGTTCAGAACGCTTATTTTTATAACTGTATCTCCTCCTTTCCACAGCTATTTACTTAAATGATATATATGTGCATGTGTGTATATATATTAAAACCACATACGTTTATTGACTGAAGATGTAACTATATGGTGCTAGTCAGAAGAGAGTATAAAAACTGCATGGCCCCAGGAACTCATACCCTCTCACAACTGCTGCACTGCATGTTTGCAGAGAGCAAATGCTGCTCATTGCGCAGTTTTAATTTCTTACACATTTGGTTAATACATTAAAAAATAGGGAACAAGACAGCCTGCCCAGTCTGAGACCTGTGTATACATTCAGAAAGAATCCCTACATTTTATTGAGCCAGCAGTCTACTAATGAAGAATATCCACCACTCCCAAAATATTAAGCTATA
The DNA here is from genome assembly GCF_047370975.1 of Nipponia nippon. Classification (NCBI taxonomy): domain Eukaryota; kingdom Metazoa; phylum Chordata; class Aves; order Pelecaniformes; family Threskiornithidae; genus Nipponia; species Nipponia nippon. Next base: position 6,524,300 of record NW_028262336.1, on the reverse strand, counting down.
GCTGCTCTCAGTTTTAACTGTTTTTCCTGGGACTATTTTCCGTGTCAGCCTGTAATCACCATTTTTGGCTAACTCTACAGCCACCCTGCCTTTGTCTTCCCTCTCCAAACTGATCCCAGAAAACCTGCATTGCTCCAAACTCAAGTCAGTTTGTGAACTTGAAGGAAACTGTGTTTATCTCGGGTATTTCACTTGGCAATGCAGACTGCTGGTGGGTAAGCAGTTAATCTTAACCTTGTTTTGCACTTGATGGTTGAAAGGGAGAAGTACAGCAGACAAGACCAGGCTAGTGTTAAGTGGGGAACAGTCACCCTTGACCAGTATTTGGAGCAGGGTGCAAAACCAGCAACTCCAAAAATGCCATCAGCCTTTGGAGAAAAATTAAGCAGGAGGTAATTTTCCAGCAGCCGAGCAGGCTACAACGAGCATCACTCGTTCAGTTCTGAGGAACAACGGGTCTGGCCTAACACCGGGCCTCAATACACGAGAAGTGGACAAGGAGAATATTGCTTATACTAGAGCAGAAAGGATGCTTTGAAGAAATTGAGAACTGTGTCTCTAGGAGACATGCTAGACCTATATTCGCTAAATTAGGGAAAACAGCTGAAAGAAGTGAGTAAACAGGACAGACCAGAAACAGAACTGGAAAAGGCACAGTGACAAAAACGCAGGATATGTTGGGCACCGTATTGTATTGCTGGATGAGGAAAAGCAAAAGCCAAACAAGACCGTAAATTCATGTCAGATATTAGCTGCATTGCTTAATGAACTTTTGGGACATGCTCAAATACTATGACTGCAGAATGATAATCTATAAAATAGAATTGAATATTTTTCTTTTCAGGCATTTTTTTTCCTTGCATTTTACTGTTCTTTAGATTGAAATTTTTTATTCTGTGTGAATTTATGCTACCAAGGTTGGAACTGACTGATGTGTGTATATCTTGTTTGCACAAAGAAACCTAAATATTGCTCATGCAAAAGTCTGGATGCAACTACAGAGGTCAGAAGGAAGCACTTGTCCATGGAATAAAAATGAACGAATTAATAGATTTATGGCTCAAACAGTCTGCCCAAGTAGCATGGTTTTACCTCCTAAGTAATGTAAGCCATAGAATTTCACGTGGTTATGTCTGCATTCAATCTGTAACGTGAGAAACTTCTTTGAATTGTGAGAACAGAAAGAAAAAAACCTAGATAAGAGAGAGATCAAGGAAATGAGAGCTTGACCTGGCATGGGAGAATAACTGTCAGTTAAGGAGATATAACGAAGGGAGAGAAACACTTGAAGGAGTAGGTGTCTGTACACTAAGTGGAGGTACTTGCAAAAGACCTGATAAATCTGTAATGCAAATACAGAGAAGACAGCATTAGGACATCAAGGGAATAAGGAAAGATAAAGATAAATTCCCTTTATGCCTAAAAATGACTAAGGACGTAGTAACTATAATACATAGTTGTTAGGTGAGCACATCGGAACTATCGTGCTTTGACCTCTTGCTGATGTAAAATTAAGTTTCAAAAAGAGAGAAAGGAAAAATGAACTTGGCCTCCAGGCGGGATGCTGAAAGCAGTGCTGTTTGCTTTATTTGTCCGTGTAGTTTTTTGCCACTCCTGCTGGAACAGCGTGAAGGACAATTACAATGTAATGAAATGAGTGCCCTAATGTGAACACTTCCAAACACGAGATCTATCACGCCTTGACAAAGTGTAATGCCAGAACCCTCTGCCATCACTGCTCTGTCCGGAAACTGCCCTCAAATATTTGAGACATTCCTGGAATTAACAAGTAAGTGCTGATTTGGCCTGGCTGGTTGCTGCCTGGTATCCCTGGCTGGCACCGCCTTACAATGGCTGGCATTGTTATGCTGCAGCAATTCTTTTGCTTTTCTTCTTAAATTTCCCAGCACCAGCAAGAGAACGACTGATTCATTTCAACTAATGTGACTCTTGAATCAAAGATATGACTCATTTTAAGGAAACTTTTGTTGGATGCTTAGTCTATCAAACCGTGCATACTTTAGATTATTTGGCTTCTATAGATGATCTAATCAGGCAGACACGACCATTTTGGTTGAACTCAGGTACACATTATTTTTGTATTGAAAAGCTGGATGTGAACAAACAGTTATAGTGCAGCCTCATCTAAAGTCTACGACCGAGCCTTTCTGTGCTATCTGGAAAGAGCTGCATAGTGCAGTATGTTTAACTGCTTAGAAAATGGCAAAAAGCAAGTAAAAAGGACAAACAAATCTTTGTCAGTTCCCAAGTCAGTGAAGCTGCAGTGCTCAGAATTTGCTTTATGCAATATACATAAACGTCAGGTCACAATGCAAAAACTGGAAAAGGAAAATAGAGTATTTTCTCCTCTTGTGCATTCGTCCCACGAAGCAGCCCGTAACACATCACTTAATTTGGGACTGCTCGCTGGACTAAACAGAATAATGTATTTCAAACATCTCTTTAATGACTAAAACTAAATCTAATACTACAGATAGTGTCTCTGCTTTTTAAAGCTCACAGATACAGAGCTAAGCTTCAGGTCAAGTTCATCAGGATGCCTATGGAAAACACCAGTCTAGGATCATCCCGTTTGCTTTTCCATCCATGCATTTTCACAACGAGCTTTCATTTGCAAAAATCCTTCCAAGTGTTACTTAGTCAAGGCTCACAATGGCTCTTTGAGATGGGAAAACAGTGGCAAAGGGGTGATGTGATCTACTCAAGACCACAAAAGGAAAACATTGTCAGAGACAGCACTATTGGAAACCAGGATTAGCAGAACTCTTTCTTGTATCTGAAACATGCTTCCACTATCATAGAAATAACTGCTCAGATCACCCACACTTCCTTAAGACAAATACAGTCCTGATCCTATTATTCAAAAGTGTTTGGAAAGAACAAATTTGCAAGGCGGATACGTAACATGCATGGTCCTTTTACAGAGAAGAAAGGAGGACTACTATGGATATTCAAATTATGTTCAAGCCTTCACTCCCAGGTCATTCGAAGTGAAGCTGCTAAATGCAGTGCTTCCCGCGGGTGCACACTGGTACACTTGTACACTTTCATATATTTATACATAAAATATACATACAATATTTCTACACATATTTGAACATGCACACACAATATAAAGTGACTAAGGTACAATTATTTGACATGGTAGGGATGCATGTTTGGGACTTGTTCCATAAGCAGGCTCAACTCTTTCTCTACTGGACTTGCAAAGAACAACTGGAAAGCACGAAAGTAGCACTCTTGCCATCTGGGCAGGAAGACCGGCAATTACACACCCTCCTCTCACTTTAACATTTTAACAGTCCCATATAGTGGTCAAAGAAACCCATCCAGGGTTTCTTTGAGAGAACTGTCATTTTCCATCTCCTGGCTAGACAGTTCACGTTGCCCCTATGATGTATGCTGCAGAGTTCAAGCAGGAAGGATGTGTGTGTAGGTAAGAGGAACTCAACTAGGACCTGAACTAGTAACCAAGAGGCCCTGGGTTCTCGATCCATATGTTCCTGAGACCTGCTACCCATGTCATAGGACAAGTCTGTGTTTCCACTTACCCTTATTAGAAAAGGGACGAAAATAATTACCCACAGCACCTGGGAGACTGAAAGGTGTGATATGTGTGTGTGTGTATTTGTGTACATAAATAAAGTCTCCTGAATAACACAGGATCATAGAATCATAGAATCATTTGGGTTGGAAAAGACTCTTAAGATCATCAAGTCCAATATATGGGTGCAGATGCTCCATTTAGCCCAGTCCTCCCTCTCCAATGGAGGCCAAGAGTATGCATCTAGAAGGAAAGGTATAAAACCAAAGCAAGCCTCTTGTCATATCTACCCGGAATATTCTCCTTCCCTTCAGTGATTTAGTTGATGGGCTTATATCATAGAATCACAGAATAGCTCAACTTGGAAGGGATCCATAAGGATCATCAAGTCCAACCCCCTGCTCCACGCAGGACTTCCTAAAACTAAACCGTGGGCTCCATTAAACCTGGAAGCGGGGTTAAATTCAACCAGTAAAGCTAGTAACCAAACCAATAAAAAATATCCCTAAGTGGTAACAAAACGCAAGCACAACTGTAAATATATTGCAACATCATATTGAAAAATTGCTTTGTGAACTACCGATACCTAACCGAACTCTTTCTTCGAGCAATGCTATTTCTCGTTTCCACAGGTAGTCCCAATGTCCGTCAGAAAAGGGTTGTATAACCAACCAGCAGAGCACAGCACAATATATATGATCAAACCTAGATCTGAAAAGCAGAACAGAGTCATGATGCACCCAAACAAATAAATAACTTTGAAGAGGCAGTGCTTATTAGCTTGGGTAGAATGCCGTGCTGTCATATCTATGCCGCTTCTCATTTTTCAAGGTGGTTTGTTCACCACTAATTTGGGTTCGCTGCACTGTGCTGCACTGGGCAGGTAGTGCCCAGCTTTCTAATCTCTTCTGGACTAACTTCCCCAATAGCAGGACCAGACTGGTATTGCAATATCTAATGGCAACATGCACATGCATTACTGCAGCCTGGTGTCTTTTGCTTAAACGTTTTCTGAGATACCAAGGCTTTTGGGAATAAAAGGTGACAAAAAAAATTAAAACGCTCTGGAAATACAGAAGATTTCCCTGCATTCAAAACTGCTATCTGTGAGCCTGATCACTGTCTGAGTTAAAGGTCCATTTCAGTCAATCAATGTCAGCTCATGGAAAACCCAACAGGAAAGCTCAGATTAGAAATTACAATGACCTTCTGTTATTTTTCTGAACACTTCCAAGTGGGGCAATGTTGGGTAGAATTCAACTCACTTATTTTAGCTATCTGTAAAGTCTGCATTTAGCCAGGTACCCTTGCTAACCAGTGGATAGAGACAGGAGCCTGTAAAGAGAAATTTGTCCCATCGTAACAGGTCTATCAAAGGAGGAGAATAAATCACGCTCCGGAAGGGCCCATTTCTCTTCACTTATTTTAAAGAAAAATCCAAAATTCTGACTTTCAGATTTCCAAGGTTAGGCAGGAAGGCCCTTAGCTGTGACTTTGACCCTGTCAGCTCACAAAGTAGGGATGGGTCGGACCCAAACGCTGGATTCCAGCATCTCAGAGCTTGGAGGAAGCTTAAATCCCAGCTCACACCAAACCTGACAGACTTTTCCTGTACGCACACGCTTCTGTTTTGCTGCAGGGGAGGGGTGTGTTGGGGGAAATCCTCTGAGACTTTTCTGCTGTAAACTGTTATTCTTGCTTCTCATCTGATGGCATTCCCAATATACAGACGGGAAGAATAAAACATTTGGGATCCCTTCCTTTGTATCTACAAAATGGATTTATGTATGAATCCCATTAATATTAGCAGAAGTGTTATGAAGAAATCTACACTAAGAAGAGAATATGACCCTGAGTTTAAAAAAAAACAAAGCTCAGACATCTGGGAACCCCCATCATGAAGACAAAGAAAAAAGTAAGGAATGTAGCATAGCTTATTTCCCCAACAACAGGACATTTAGCCTGATAAACTCAAGTTGCCTTGATTCAGAAGCAGAAACTATTACAAATTAAACATTTTCAAGGCAGTTTCGCTTTCGCTTATCATTTGTTTGGATATTCAAAAAACAAAAGCGGAATAACTGACAGATGCTCATATAGGAGGGAAAGCAACTCAATTCCATTCATTGTTTTAAATACGACAGAAAGTAATCTTATTCCCATTAGCAGAAATGGATCATGATGCTACTCTTCAGTCAGTGCAATCTCCGCTGTACTCGGAAGAAAGGTGCGGAGAGGATCCCTAAGCATACTTTCCTGTTTTTCTCATTCCACCTGGAGAAGCAGAGAGAGCCTGTGCACAAGTTACACCCAGTGCATCCAGAGGCACTGCCTATGGGGTTCTGCAGTGAATTGTCTGCCTACAGGGAAACCTTAGGAAAAGCTTTTAACAGATTCCTTCAAGAAGAATTAAATAGTTCTTCAGAGAAAGATGGGAGGAGAAAAGAACATTTTTCTATACCCTGCACCTGCTCCAGCCTCATATAACCAGATGATTATAGCATTCCTGTCTTAAATCATTCTCAAAAGGGGACCAAGTTTAAACTTTACAAACCTCAAACCCTAATTTAACCAAATAAAATACCACTCAACCCTCTCAAATGCTTTATATGAATTCTTAAATAAATGAGGTAAGTTCTTCTCGAGTGACGTATCATATTTATTTTGACTTTAGACCTAACTCGAATCCTGCAACTCTTCGTGAATAAAAAAGAAAGAAAGAAAAAAAAAAAAAAGTATTTCAGGTGCGCTTGCCAGATTCCAAACTGGGTAAATACAATTTTCTCATTTTAGTCCATTTTGCAGTTTCAACAGTCTAAGTTTCCTATTCCAAAAGTCGTCCTATTTTTTAAAGCAGATTATAAGATTCCTGTACAGTATCTTTAAAAATTTTAAACCCTGATTATGAAAACATGCACTCATATACTCAGTTTATATCTGGTTAGCTATTCTCCTGAATTTTTTGTCCTACAGGACTAGTCACACACTTAAATAGTAAGTAGTGATAAGTATTCACAAGAGCAAGACCTACGTTTATACATTCCATTAGATTTTTTTCAGGTAAAGAAACCTACCAAAATTCAAAATACTAATACCAGCGTTTATATTACTGTCACTGCTCTGAAAATATAACAAATATATAACATAAAATGTATATGTAATGTAAATATTGTGATATTTACAAATGCAGTTCCCAGTAGAGCCGAGACATCCCAAAATCAGTGACATTCTCAAATTCCAGAAGAAACAAATCTGCTTTCTGAGCTGTTACATATTGCAAATTGCAGTATCCATCATATAATTTTTATAATTCTTATCAGTAGCTCTTCCTGTTGTTACTACTTTTGACATCGAAAAGATCAGAGAATTTAATTTGTTTTATATCCTTTAAACAAGAGCATAGACTACCTTCAAGAGTACTCAGCTCAGAAGTACCTGCATATACAGCCCAGACCAAGGCATACAGATGTTACTGGAAGCATTCCCACTCAGCTAAATGGTCTCCGGCGCAGGCTTATTGGGAAAGTTCCTGGAGCTGTCAGAATAATTGCACTGAAACCAATGGAAGTTCTGGGTGTGCCATGAAATGAGAAAGGAATAGGTCCACATGGGCTTGTACAAATTAGAAATATTTTAAGTGGACTGCAAATCTCCTGCTGATACCTTAATTTGGATTTTAAAATCAGAAATTCCTTCCTCTGTTTTTCACATGTCATCTTCATTTTGTCCTGCCTTTCACTTAGAAATCTGGTCACGTACACGGTCAAGACTAGGAACATAAAAATCCAGCATTGAATCCTGAAGCACTATTCACTTCTTTCTTAGGCAAAATTCCCTCTGAGATCAATAAAAGAGTATGAGCTAAAAAAGCAGCTGAGAATTTATCTCACTCGAATAACGGATGACACATGACGGCATGGTCCTGCGACAGTCTGCCTAAACTGGGAGAACTGACATGCAACAGGATTTTTTCCATGACCTGCCAAACGCCCTTTGACCTCTTTTTAGGGATTTCCTCAGGCCTTTTGCTGGAATTCAAAACAGTTCTAAAGCCCATTGTCAAAAATGCAGGCACCTTACAGTGCTTCATTTTTAAATGTCAGAAAGACACTCATGTACCTAAACTGTTCTCCTCACTCTGTCAAATGCTTTGTCCTGTAAAATGATAAAAAAGGACTGATTTGTCAGCCTAGGCACTGCATCCTACTGCTGAAATTATCTATTTCTAAACATCCATAAGAAACAGTAAGAATAACCTAAAACTGGAGCGCATTACTTATATCTCACAGAAACATCTGTATGTCCCAACAAGCTCTTAAAAGTAGGAATTCTCCCCCAAGTTTGCAAAATGAGAATGCCACAACATTTTGGTGATGTGCATATTGCACTTTTCATTAGATGCCACAGAAACAGCCCAGGCTGAAAAACATTTGTGTGGATAGTTTATACCTGTTAACAGACCAGTAAAACCAATTGCATGAGCAACAGAAAATCGTGTTTACAACAAATAATTCATTCTAGGTATACAGTCAGCTGTTACTGGATTAATGCATTAATATATATACTGAAAAGTTAGATGGCTTAGTCTCCAGCCCATGATGGAGTGTGAATGAAGTAGTACTAGTGTTTACATATAGGAAGTATAAAAGCACATTTAGATCAGTAAACTTCATAATGTCAAACATAATGCACCCTCCTGGCTAAGGGACAAGAAGAACTGCCGTCAAGGAAAGCTCGGTGAATGGCACTCATCTCCTGTCACCTGAACTTCAGTTCTGAAGATTAGAGAGATCTCTAATCTGCAAAGGGAAAGGGCCTGAAGTAAGCAGAAACTTTCTACATACAGAATGAAGATAGAATGGGAAAAAAAGTGTCTCTAAATTGTGAAGCAAATTCTCTAGAATAAGATAATAGGGTTTCCACTGTTTGTCTCTTTGGAGCTTTCCTGTATACAGTTAAAAGCAAGTCTACCAGGACCTGGAAGCTATGCTACCCGCAGAAAAATTCCACACAGAAAAAAATCATAGAATCGTGGAATCATTTAGGTTGGAAAAGACCATTAAGATCATCGAGTCCAATCATTAACCTAACACTGCCAAGTCCACCACTAAACCATGTCCCTAAGCACCACATCTACACGTCTTTTAAATACCTCCGGAGATGGGGACTCAACCGCTTCCCTGGGCAGCCTGTTCCAATGCTTGACTACCCTTTCGGTGAAGACATTTTTCCTAATATCCAACCTAAACCTCCCCTGGCACAACTTGAGGCCGTTTCCTCTTGTCCTATCGCTTGTTACTAGGGAGAAGAGACCGACCCCCACCTCGCTACAACCTCCTTTCAAGGCAGTTGTGGAAAGTGATAAGGTCTCCCCTCAGCCTCCTCTTCTCCAGGCTAAACAACCCCAGCTCCCTCAGCCGCTCCTCATAGGACTTGTGCTCTAGGCCCTTCACCAGCTTCGTTTCCCTCCTTTGCACACGCTCCAGCACCTCGATGTCCTTCTTGTAGTGAGGGGCCCAAAACTGAACACAGGATTCGAGGTGCGGCCTCCCCAGTGCCAAATACAGGGGCACTATCACCTCCCTGGTCCTGCTGGCCACACTATTCCTAATACAAGCCAGGATGCTATTGGCCTTTTTGGCCACCTGAGCACATTGCTGGCTCCTATTCAGCCGGCTGTTGACGAACACCCCCAGGTCCTTTTCCACCAGGCAGCTCTCCAGCCACTCCTCCCCAAGCCTGTAGCGTTGCATGGGGTTGTTGTGACCGAAGTGCAGGACCTGGCACTCAGCCTTGCTGAACCTCATACAGTTGGCCTTGGCCTGATCCAGCCTGTCCAGGTCCCTCTGTAGGGCCTTCCTACCCTCCAGCAGATCGACACTCCCACCCAACATGGTGGTGTCTGCAAACTTACTGAGGGGGCCCTCGATCCCCTCGTCCAGATCATTGATAAAGATATTAAACAGAACCAGCCCCAGTACTGAGCCCTGGGGAACACCACTTGTGACCAGTTGCCAGCTGGATTTAACTCCATTCACCACAACTCTTTGGGCCCAGCCATCCAGCCAGTTTTTCACTCAGTGAATAGTACACCCATCCAAGCCATGAGCAGCCAGTTTCTCCAGGAGAATGCTGTGGGAAATGGTGTCAAAGGCTTTACTAAAGCCCAGGTAAACAACATCCACAGCCTTTGCCTCATCCACTAAGTGGGTCACCTTGTCATAGAAGGAGATCAGGTAGGTCAAGCAGGACCTGCCTTTCATAAACCCATGCTGACTGGGCCTGATCCCCTGGTTGTCCTGTACATGCCACGTGATGGCAGCCAAGATGATCTGCTCCATAACCTTCCCCAGCACCGAGGTCAGGCTGACAGTCCTGTAGTTCCCCGGATCCTCCTTCCGGCCCTTCTTGTAGATGGGCATCACACTTGCTAACCACCAGTCAACCGGGACCTCCCTGGTTAGCCAGGACTGTTGATGGATGATGGAGAGTGGCTCGGTGACCACTTCCGCAGCTCCCTCAATACCCTTGGATGGATCCCATCCGGCCCCATAGACTTGTGCATGTCTACGTGGTGTAGCAGGTCGCTAACCATTTCCCCTTGGATTATGGGGGCTTCATTCTGCTGCCTGTCCCTGTCTTCCAGCTCAGGGGGCTGGGTACCCTGAAAACAACTGGTCTGACTATTAAAAACTGAGGCAAAGCTCTAACACTACATCCAGTCAGCCAAACAAGGATTCTTTCCTTCTGTGGGAATCAACATCTTCTTCACCATAATCTAGAACCCTGAATCATTGTTTGCCGTCACCTTACACCCATTTATATGTGCAGCTGTCATTTGTTTGCTCAGCAGACAGGGCAATGAGAAGAGACCCAAATAAATCAAGACACACAACATGGAACTATTAATCCTATCCTCAAATCAGTGCCAGGCTCATGAATCTGTGTACCACCTTCTGAAAATACAAGCATTCCTGACAGAAATACCAGAAATGCTCCAAATACAACCTTACAATAAAAAGCTCACGGCCCTTTTCAGGTCAGTACTATTCTGACCTCCTCCTTTACACAAGCAGAAATAGTCTTGGAGGGCTGTCACAAGTACTACCTTACTTCAAGACTCTATCGAGTAACAAAAAATACAATAAGGACCTTGTGAACGTTCCCCAACAAATAAAAAAGAAGCAGCGACTGAACCCCAGCTCTCCTGATGCCCAGTACTCTGTTTTGATCCAGTAAAACATTCTAGGTTTCATGCCTAGTCTGAAAATACCATCATAATAAAAATACAGGATCTGTATGATGACGATGGTGGATGTCGATCTTGGGGAAGTGACTAATACTGACTTTGCAGGTCCTTAACACAATGCCTGGAGCAAAACCATCAAGAGTTTCCTTCTGCAGATTGCCCCTTTAGCGTGCAATGCCAGGAGTGCTCATGATGTCTATCAGCTGCACTCCTGAGCCACAGCAGAAAAAAAACCCTCAAGCAACAGTCAGAAGCCCATGGAGCACAAGCAAAACCTGTGTTTTAGAAAGGTAGGCCTCACCGAACCTGGAAAGTATTACGGCATCTTGCCTTCCTGAGTAGGAAGCCCTTCACCTCCATTTTAAGCAAGACACAGCAAACAAAAGCGTATTCTATCTCCCATGACATGGCAGCATGCGATGGTTTTAGTGTTTGCTTGTCTCTCCTCAGAGTAGGTGCTGCAGATTAGACATGCCTACAGGGGAGAAGAGTGGCTGAGAGCACAAGACTCGTTTCAGGGGTGACCTGCAGAAGATGCGAGTTTGCTTATGCACCGCGTCACCCCCTTGGTCTGATGAAAGCCTCCGCATCTCCCCTCCCTCCCCTCTCCTTTAATCTCTGCATGCTGCTATGCGGAAGGTGCCAACTTGAGAACAGACAGTTCTGAAAAGAAGGCAATTAAAAAAAAAAAGCACAGTACTTTAGAAATTTAAACAACAAGCCCTGTGATCAAAATAATTCATAAAGGGAAGGATTTTATGAAGTCATTTCACGAGCACACAATGCTTTTTTTTTGCTTTGTTTTTTAAATAAATCCGTCAGTACACATGCCAAGGCAACACATCTGAATACAATATCAGCAGACACACCCTGAATCCCTGCGCCTGTGCACTCCCAAGTTACAGCAAAAGCGAAAAGCTGGGCTTTTTGCCTATATTTTAACAATTATCAATTTATTTCTTTTTGTTTGGGTGCATTAGTTAAAACCTTCCCCCCCCCCGCCCGCTCTTTCTCTCTCCTCCTTTACAAATGCTTCTTTTCTCCTCCCTTCACAAAAAAACATTATCTGAAAAATGGATTTTTCTCTTACTGATGGTAAGTGTGTCTGTTTAAAAAAAAACCAACATAAAGAGATCTAACTTATAATGAATCCCTCTGGCATAAGGAAGCCTGTTCTAATCTCTCTTTATCGAGCTTGAGTGATAGTTTTGCTCAACGAGTATTGACAGGGCCGTCCTGTTTCTCAGGCTTTCATTTTCCCTGAGTTGGAAAAAGGATACACTGCATTTTCACATTCTCCAAGTCTGCAGTTGTTTTTATATAAGAAGCAATTTGCTTGGGTCACATCAGGTCAAATGGGAAGCCTGCCCAGCTCTTGGTTTTAAAGGAAAAACATACAGAAAGACACAAAAACACAGCAGTTTCCTTCATTAAATTCCACTCTACCTGCCATGGGCTTGCAGCCACAATGGAATTTCCCACCCTGGCTGACCATAGCTAAACTTTTATTTTTAGGTTTTTTTTTTCCCCCCTTTAAATAAAAAGTCTTATTAGTTTTCTTTCAAGTGAACTTTGAGGTAAGGGTTATTAAAGTCAATGCAATTGTCCATTTTTTAAAATAAATATATTAATAAAGGCCTACACAGGAGTGGGGCCAAATGCCGAAGTCCTTGTTGAAGCCCAGATTCTGATCTCTGTTACAATGCTGTAAGTCAAAAGCAACTCTTCTAAAGTTGTTGGAGTTGTGCCTGGGTAAAAGATCAGGATCTTGCCTCAGTTTTTAACCCATTTCTCACTCGGGGAAAACCTCAGCTGACTTCGGTGCGAGTTTGCCTGAGCTAAGACTGCCTGTGAAGCACAGCGTGAAGCCTGTCTCTGCAATGTGTTAGGCGTTCTGCTGAGCTCTTCCAAACTCGCAGTGGCTTCAACACTTGAAAAGAATGGCACCCAAATCACTGCCTTTCTTATTACTTAGTAATTGCAAAGGTTACCAGCACTAGGAAAGCTTACTCCCAAGGAAGAGGAAAGCAGCCACAATCCTCCCCCGGCCTCCCAAACAATCACTGAAACCCGAGGTGAAATTCTACCCTGAACGGCAAGAAGAAGATGCTGAGGGAGTGACTCAGTGTGTAGATTTTGAAGAACAATAGATCACGAAGATGCTTCATTGATTTCAATATAGCCCTAAGGAGAACCAAACAGAGTTGCTTGCTTTGCTGTGACTATGATTTCATTGCACACACAGGCAAGGGGGAACAAAAGAGAGAAAAAAAAAGAAGGGATACAACCTGAACCAGAAGTGAGACTGTTTCTTTTAAGATGCTAAAAAGGTGTTTAATTAGAATTTGGATCCATCTATCTACCAAAGCATTTGTACCTGGCCTCTCTCTGCTGAACGCCCAGCTAATCCTGCTGCTTTGCTACCAGTTTGCATTTAGCTGCAAATGCTATAATTAAGTTTGCAGAACAGTTTCCATTCAGACTGTTTGCCCATAACTTTCTGCAAAGTTCTCCTTTCGGGCTGAAAGACTGGCCTCAAATGAATCACGCAAAGTATAAGGCAAATTGGGGGCAGGTGGAAAGAGAGTAGTGGAGGATCTACTCAGCCTTGAATTACAAGTGGGTGGCCCCCTCCCTTTCTCACAATTTCCTCCACCGTGAAAAGCCATTCAGCTTCTTTTCTACAATAAATTAAATAAAGAAAAAAAAAAGAGGGGGGAAAAAAAGGAAAAAAAAGGAAGAAAAAAAAAAAAAGGAACAGTTGGCTCAATGCCCCTGTATCCTCTGTTTTCCAGACACTCATGTGTGAAACAATGGCAGTTTTGCCTGAATCAGGGCTGAGGATTGCTGGACTTGGCCTTTGAACGATTTTTTGGACTTACTATCATGACTTTCACGCAGAGATCACAAAGGGCTTTGCACTATTTATCACGCCGGGCAGGCCTTTGAAGCAGTTTGAGCCGTATGATAGCAGAGTCACTTCTTCCCTTGCAGTCTCCTTTCCCCGGCAGTCCAAGAAACAAATGGGTTTTTAAAAATTTCATACACTCTCTTCAGTTTCAAAGGCTGGCTAGTAGGAAACTGCAAAGTTCTCTTCATTTTATTTTCCTACAGTCAAATGGTTCTTTTCTTTTTCTTTTCTCCCTGCTTTCTCTGGTGTCTGTTTTTCTAGTTGATTCATCTATTATCCCTCTTTATATAATCAAATTTCTCGACTCAGTGTGTCATTGTGCTCAGGCCCTATAGTGCTCTGTCACCTCCAACTCCTTTCCTTCAGAAAATCCACACCCCAATTCCCCTTTAAAGTTGCTTGCTGAAGCATTTGTTCTTTCAGCATCGCCTTATGTTTATAAACTGGAGATTAGTTCACTTTGTCTGCCTTCCAAAGCCATTTGCTGCTTGCGACCATTTCATGAGCTTGTCTATTCATGTGAACAAACAAAAAAACCTCAGCTATAATGTGAATTAGGAAGAGGAAACAGCAGTTGCATGGAAAAAATACCAGTGAGGGGGGATCTAGTAACAGTCACAGTTTTTATTGGTGCTGCCCCTGCCTGAACTATTCTATTCCGACACACCTTGAGACAGTAGGATTTTGTAACTTAAAAGGATGATATTCCTTTTTTCATAGAAGTGAGTGATCTACCATAACATTTTGCTCGTGATTCCAGCATTTCTATACCGAAGAGTCCCTAGACTCACAAACTTCTGTCTAGATGATTAATCTGAATACTCTGCAGTTCCCCAGAGCAGTCCATTATTTCCCACAAAGGCTTTAAAACTTTCTACTAAACTCAGGATTTTGAAGTGATGTCTGGCTAGCAGATGTGCTTGCTTATTCTGGAACATTTAGATATCTTCCCTCAAAACAAGAGCCCTTTCAACAATTTAAATTCAAGTCAATGGCAAAATTCCTATTGATTTAAAAAGATATGCTCAACTCTTGAAATAGGGAATGGGGCCTGAGTGTCAAACACTTTGCAACATTAGAATATATAATGAAATTCCAGTCTCCGGATGTATTAATCAAATTGTGTTGATTATTTGCAGCTTAAAAACATGGCAGGAAGCAAAAAAAAAAAAAGGAATTTTCAAATGGTTTACAGGAGAAACGATGGCTAAAGTTAGATGCAGCCCAATTAGCTACCTTGAGCAGCAGAAGGCCTGCAAGACAGCCCCCTTCCCTTGAGGTCATCCAAGATGTGTCATTTACAGCAGAGTTTCCTCAGTGCACTTCCAGTCCTCTGGAAGGGTCTTGTCCAATTTGCAAGACACCGTGCACCTCATTTCTCTGCTTTAAACCCCTTGGAACTGCATTTCCCCTCGCAGCGATGTAGAGTGCTGAAACCCTCCAAGCTTCAGGGTCTAGATTCACATCTGCAAGACTCAAAGGAAAATCGAATCCTCTCTATGCAATCATAAATGGTATGAAGTGGATAGCGGTAAGAACCAGAACTTTTTGCATATCTGGTGCAAACCTCTATGCGGTAAATGGCTCATCACAGACTAATGAGCTATCGGAGAGAGAACCGGGAAACCAGGTGTGCCGCTGAAGTCTTAAAGAAGTATTTGCCAGAAGAGCTTCGATTCTGGTCAGGGAAACTTAGCAGCCTTAAACACTACAACTGACTAAATAAATGTCTTATAATTTTATAAATGACAGCAGGAATGACTGCAATTATGCTTATTAGCAGATAAAAATGTCTCTAAAGGATTGGATTGGAGGGGCTTATAAAGCAAAACAGGAAACAGGCTTATTGAACACATCTGTGGCGCATGGTTAATCTAAGCCGAAGTCTTGCGTACGTTCATTTTCCATGCCAAGCATGATCGTCATAAGAAATGATCATATTCTATCACTTCTAGGGGTTATAGCTTGAACTACTCTAGAAAACTAGCTTAAAATTATAATCATGTTAAGATATTACATGTATTTTCTTAAAGATGTGCTTAGCAATTCCGCCTTTTGAGTGCTTCAACAATATTCCCAGAATCAGGCCTTTAAAATGAACTACTTTGTTATTTGTGTTGCTTAGGAGTTTTCTGAAGGCAGAGAAGGAAAAAAGTTTCAAATATGTTACAACTTCTTCTCTATAACCTGCTTGTGCTGCACACATTTTGGTTGAAATTCTACATAATGTATCATCTTTATAGAATCATGGACTCGTTTAGGTTGGACGTGAGCTTTAAGGTCAACAAGTCCAACTGTTAACCCAGCACTGCCAAGTCCACCACTAAACCATGTCCCTAAGCACCACGTCTACCCGTCTTTTAAATACCTCCAGGGATGCGGACTCAACCACTTCCCTGGGCAGCCTGTTCCAGTGCCTGACTACCCTTTCGGTGAAGAAATTTTTCCTAATATCCAACCTAAACTTCCCCTGGCGCAGCCTGAGGCCATTTCCTCTCGGTCCTATCCCTTGTTACTTGGGAGAAGAGACCGACCCCCACCTCGCTACAACCTTTCAGGTAGTTGTAGAGAGCAATAAGGTCTCAAGACAGACCTCATAGCCCTCAAGAGAGTGGTAAACACTGGAAAGAGAAAGTAAGAGATATTAATCAATCCTGCCTCAATGATTTGAATATTTAGGATGAAATGATGGACCCAGAAAGAAAACATTTACCACTGATATCAATATATCTGGGATTTCAGCTTTCTTATTTGCTTAAATTATAGATAACTTAATTACTAAAGTACCTAATTGATAAAATAACTGGGCAGAGGTAAAAGCTCACTAATGATAAGTTAACCACCACCAAAACTAATATTTACCCTTTCAATTCTCTTACATCAAGAGCAACTAGCCTTCCTGCCTTTAAAGCCACGCACCATACCTAATCTCTATACAGCCGAAAGCCACAAGACACATTCCACAGACAAAGACAGACAGGAGGTACGGGACCTCCAAAAGCAATTCACAGGTTGGAGATCACAAACTCGCTCAAGAGTCCTGCTGTTTTACTGCACAACTGGGCTGAGCTGAGCTTGCAGCTGGGACGCTGGGTGAGCTGCTAATGTTGGCCTCCCTGGTCCTCCCAGCGAGGGACGGAAATGATTCAGCAGTGCCCTGTGCCAGCACAGCCCTGCTGCGCATCGTACATCACCCCTCCTCAGCCTTGCAACTGGGTTGAACTCCAAGTGCTCGCATGCCTGAGTACAGCTAAAACCAAAAATCTTTGCTATCGCTATTAGGTGAGCTGTAGATTAAAGGTCTGTGGGCCTATACTGCTTGCTGTGCTGAAGGGTAGATATACCTGGGCCAGCTCAGGGCAGGCAGAAATAAGCCCCGCAGGGGTCTTTAAGAGGGGAGTTCAATTAGCTGCCTAATAGGAATATTTGAAGATTTTATGAAAAACAAAAAAATTCAGCGCAAGGCTGACTTTGTACGATAGGTGAGGATACCCAGACTTCTAATTTAAATTTCATCAGTCACCACAACTGAAATACTTACATTTTTATTCACATTCTAGAACTTGCCAACACCATCCTTTTTATTATTTTAATATTATCATCATTATATTCCCTATATGTGCAATTCCTGCCTCACAAAGGGCTAGCTGGGTACTATGTTTGAGATGCTAAGGCTGTATGAATTCTCTAGAAATATTCACCATTCACTTGCTCAGAATGGCAAGTTTCAATGAGATTTTCCTTGCTTTAATCGGTTTGAGCTAGCTCTTTGGCATTCTCTTATAAATAATAGAAGCTACACACTGCACTTTTATAACATCATTCATCTAAGGATCTCATAACTTAATTAAGAGGGACATTGTCAGGTTAAAAATCATATATTTTTTATTAAGTAATTTCCTTATCTATGTTACTAATAACATTCTAGGCTATTAAGCTGAAACAAATTCTTAAAATCTAATTTAACCTCTACTACTAGCATGTATATATTATACATACACACAGCTGGTTTACTTTCTGAGATATTAAAACAGATGTGCTAGCTTTACTTTTGTTTCAAGTTGGTTTCATTTACAGATTTTCATGTGTGAACAGTGCTCTTCCTTGAGAGTGGTATAAACACTCCACCAGAACATTTAAATGCAAACAGAAAACTATATTAACATGTAGGAAAATAAAGCATATGTTTTTGTTAATATAAGACTTGCAAGGATTCAACAACAATAAAACTTTAATTTTGGAGAAAACTAACATTGCACAGTGGTTATTTTCACTTGCTAGAAAGGGAAGGTGACAAGTACTACTTCTGGATTGCTTAATTATGGGAGAGCAAAATCTGTTTGCTGTGAGGGAATACATCATTAATAAATTCATTCCGCTACATTCGAGCCTTTTCAGATATCCAGAAATGCTCTGTTACTTCACTGAGGCTTAAAGCAGAGGTTTGTTTTTGATGTGAGAAGTTAGCTGTGGGGAAAGTTAGCATAATGAAGTTTCTACCTGTCAGAGTTTAGTTAAACTGTAAGTTGTTGAAGTCTACACGGCACTTCCATAATAGGCGGACAGTACCTAAAACACTGCGGGGTCTCTTGGGATCTATATAAATAAAGTGTAACATCAAAACCTACAGTACGTATTTTTCCAACCTTCACTTAATACAGGGGAAAATGAAGACACATGATCAAAGTCACGGAGGGAGCTGACGATAAAACCAAAATAAAATCCAGAGCCTGCACCACTCACTCCTCACTAAACTACTTAGTTTCTTCCTGACATTTCAATGTATTTTAGATGAAAAACAAACAAAAAAAGCGCTATTTTTCACTTGTACTCTTCCTAGCTAATACAGCAAGGAAGATGGGATTTTGACTTCCAGTAGGTCATTTTGCCTAGAAAGAGATTCCTTCTTGTCCCTCCGTTCCCTAGGTTCAGTGATCAGCAAAGCAGGTGTCTGCAGATGCAGAGTTCCCGCCACACAAGCCAAAAGGCGTTTTACCTTTCATTTTGCTTTTTAATGGTCCATTGCTCAGACATCAGTCCCACGAGACATACTGCCAACTACTAAACTTTTTAAGCAGGTGGGGGTTGAAATGGGAAGCAGGTCATGGAGTCAACAGCAGTGAGTCAGCTCTGCCTACAGTTTAAAAAGAAAACTGCAATAAGACTGAAAATAATAACTACAAATAATGAAACATACGGCCAAAAGGCCTCTGAGGAGCCGGTGAGGAGCCATGGAAGCGTGCTAAAGCCAACTCTGAAGAATGGTGGTGCAGCCTGATATTCAAAACCAAACACAACACTGTTGTGCAGAAGAATCCTATAGATGAGAAACACTACTGTTCTTCAGCATTGCATGAGAC
Organism: Nipponia nippon; assembly: GCF_047370975.1. Classification (NCBI taxonomy): domain Eukaryota; kingdom Metazoa; phylum Chordata; class Aves; order Pelecaniformes; family Threskiornithidae; genus Nipponia; species Nipponia nippon. The sequence goes on along the minus strand of NW_028262336.1, from coordinate 6,505,215 downwards.
TGTCTTCAAACTCAGCTGCAAATGCTACACGTCAAGGTTTATCAGTTTTGCAGTGCAGAGACAACACGAAATTAGGCCAAGGACTACCTTCCACCACAGGAAGAATTAAGGAAACACATTGTTATTCTGCCTGAAAATGTGTTTTACCTAATAAATGTGTAAGCTTTCTGAGGTACCCTTTTGCTGGCTGACTGCAGTAGTGGGACTTGCGTGTACACTTGCTTCTTCATAGCCAAACCTCTGATAACCTCCGGTAACCTCCGATTCTCTGATAAAATTTTCATTATTTCACCTTAACATCATCTTATGTCAGTGTCAAATACACCCGTACAAGAGCCATAATTTTCATAAAGAGCAGGGAAGTGTATCCAGGATGCTACAAAACACGGATCCCTAAGCCAGGATAAAATTTTTTGGTTACAGGCTTTTTGTGTTGCGCCTATCCAGGATCCAGGCTGTAACAGCTGAGAACCCATGGCCTGGGTCTGAATGGCGGCATTCCTGTGTCAGCTGCCGACCAGACAGAAAGCTGCTTCATGGCCTCGGTTAAGTCTTTCAAATTATCAGTGTTTCATTTTCTTAATTTGTCATGCGCGAGAACATGTCTTGCATGCGCAGGATGGTGCTCTATTACTTTGAAGTTCAACTATCATTATGTACATCTCAGCCAAACTAGCCAGTGACGACTACAGATAGGATAATGCTTTTCAAAAACATATGTGTGTCTTTTGGTTGGTGTCTTAAAAGTATAAGTTCTGATTACTCTGGTATTAATGTGTATAATTGTCTCATTAATCAGCACAGACCTTTTTCAGCTGTATCTATGCTTCAGCAGTGAATAAATCGTAACAGTGATGGTATTTTTCAAGTAATACAATTTTTAAATGTCACACGCATGTATAGCTGAAGATATCTGCCTTCCTCACTGGCCATTCCTAAGACCAGAATACCGAATTTAAAAGGTAACTTGTCTAATTCAGCAAAATCAATCCTGAGAGTCATGCACAGCTATCGCTCTCCATGCCCACTTTTCCCACTTTAAGGCTACGTTAATGCCCAGAAAGCAAATTTAGTCCTGTATTTCTGTGCCTAGGGTGTTTTCTCTTAAAAGTTAAAAACAAATCCCTATAGTTCACTGATTTAAAATTACTGCTGAAGCCAAAGTAAAAAAAAACCCAACACACTAAGACCTGATATAACTTAAGAGTACATTTTTACTGTAATTACTGAGGAAAAAATAAAAGCAAACCAGCTGTACCTATTAACAAAGGGATTTAAGACAGACTCTGGACTCTGTTGTCCTTATCTCATGGATAGGCCGAGCACACAAGGAAGATGCTCACAGTACAGTACTTCTATATTGCTAAAAAGATCAGCCAGAGCAACCATGAGCCAATAGCCTCCTCCCTTTACACATCAAGGCTAAAAAATTCCAGTTGACCATTATCCTAAAATAATCCTGTTAGGTCACCACATGGTGATATTTGTTATGCGTGTCCAGTTCAAAGATGTTGCAAAACACAAGTAGAGAACTTGGTTTTCCAGAGCTGAGCATTGACAACAAAATATTCAGTTTCGTAGTGCTGATTACATGGGAAATGAAATGAGTTTCTATGTTCCAGAAGCTGAAAGCAAGTATGATTATATTCCACATCTTTCTCACCTTTTCCCATTATTTTCTGGGCTCACACATGCACTAGTCCATGTGTGTGTCCCCCCAACATGCACAGTCTCATTTATTTTCTCCCTCACTCTTGCATTCCTCCAACCTCTCCCTCCACAACCAGCTATCTACCCATGGTTTTAGAAGGTGTTCATTTTCTCCCATGGGCCCCTCTAGGGTTCATGCAAAGGACTAAAATGCAGAGTCTTTTGGTCCATGTCTGACTAAGATTGTCATCAGACAACATAGCCGCTAATTATAACTTTGCCTCATCCCTCACCTCTCCCTGAACCAGTTTCCTCTCTTCCCTGCGAAGAGAGCTAGCAGCAGTGAAGTACATCCTTTGGGTACGTAAGGAAGGCCTCCTTCATTAAATGCTATGAAGTGTTTCGATACCCTCGGAAGCGTGGTGTTATTTAAGTGCTAATCACTCTAGTCTTCAGTATGTCCAAAATGATTGCACTTGTTACCAAAATGCTCCGTTGTCACACATTACATTGCCATTGCACTGAAAAATAATTAACAGCCTCCATTTTGGGGTCCATTATTTGAGCTGTCTGACTGACTAGGGAATTATCCAGAATTCCCAAGTTTTCAACGGAGAAATTAGAAAACATTAAAAAGGTAGGCCAGGGAACAGCTCTATGAAACAACTCGTACAAAGACTGAGAAAAGACACCATTCCTTCCAAGCACTAAGACAAAGCAGTAGGTAAAAGTCAAAGTAATCTGATGTAACAAGCAATCTATATGATAATTGAAGGCGGCAATCTTTTAGACGGAGTCGCAAAGGTTATCAAACTCAAATATTCAGTAAACCATTCTAGAAACATCTAGAAATGCAAAAAGTTATGAAGAACAGCACATAGTGCTCAAAACCAGAAGGTGTAACATACAATATACCATTTTATATTTCAAACAACACATAAATCCTGACGTATACAAGAGAAGCAGTCTCTAGTACTTGGAGCACTAACAAATGAGGAATTCGGTGTCTTCCCTCTTGCTTGTTCAGAACCTCTTCACCTTCTTTGCCTCTCTGGATGCAACCAACTTTATTGGCTTGAAGTCTAGCTAATACAAACACTGTCATACATGTAAGTCAGAGAGTCAATATCCTTGGCTGACCCCAGCGAAACCAGGTGGGACTGAAACTTTGCATCCAAACAAACCTCAGACTTCAGTGCCCACCAGATTATGACCTGCATCACTTCCTTACCCTTCAGAGCTCCCAGATTTAGTTAGCTAACATTGGGCAAGTATTTTGATTACCATAAAACCCCATCAACTACCCCCCCGAAAAAAAACCCAAAAAAACAAAAAACCAACCAACCAACCCAACACCACAACACCAAAACTAAACCACAAAAAACCCTAGGTAAAGTAGCAGTGGTACAGAAAAATAAATAAATAACCCCCCAAGCTTTCAACAGCTATGCAAGTAAGCTGCAAATTTGCACAAGACCAAATCCTTAGCTAGAGGTAGAGGAGCAAATGTCTTGTGAGGCAGTACAGCTATGTTAAGGACCTGAACCCCACGATCAAACTCAGTCTCTGAAGAGCTGCAGTCTGGGAAGGGGCATCTTTCAAAGACTCTTTCCTTACGCTCCAAAATTGGTTTTTCTTACAGTCTCAAAGCTGTAGAGAGTCATCTTTCTTTTCTTTCCAGTTTCATCTCCTGACTTCCAGCACTGCCGGCCAGGCCGGCACCCAACGTGCTCAGCCTCTAGCCACTGTGGAATTTCTCACCCTGGCACCACATGCCCAGCTGTGCTCATGGAAGTGGAAAATCTGACAGCATTGTCTGAAAGACACAGCTTGGGATAATTGTTCCTCTGTCAGTGAATATTATCATATTCCTCTCAGAGGAAGGCTACTCTACCTTCATATTTCTCTGCTCCCAGCCACAGAATTCCTCTTTGCCTTTAAAGCAGCAGTAAAATATGTTATGATGTGAGAAAAGGTTTAAAAATCTTGTGCAGATTAAAGCTAAAATCTCCATAACTGTACCCGCTTTAATAAGTCCTTTGTGTGGCATAAACGTGGGAAGAGAAAGAAAAGGAAACCAGAAGGTACCTGTGTTTATGTAACACGGATGGATGACCTTCATGCCTGTAAAATCCTTATTTTATAAATACAATATATGGATTACACTTGTTTTAACGCAGGAAAGAAAAATCACTATTACACTACAAAAACTTTGGTGTAAATTTTAAATGAAACACAGAAAGAGAAGGTGTGCGGCAGCTCACAGCCAGGCGCATATCGGGCACACGCACAACAGATCCCAGTATGAGGAACCATTTTCATCACAGATCCACACTTTCTACCTTCAGTTCAATTAACGTCATTCATCCTATCAAACCTTGGTATCTACCTAACCTCCTTGGAAGGCTACCGTTACCGTCGTGCCTAGGCTCCTCTTGACCTCCAGTGCCTCCGTCCCCCTGCCCCCGGGAGGCAGAGCACGCTGCTTCCCCGGGGTCCTCTGGGAGAGTGGTGGCAAAGCATGGAAAACAGCCCAGGGCTTTTGTGTTTCAGGTTAGCACCCTGACAACTTCACCATCCAATTTTTCTCTCAAATGCATGCCACACGGTCTTTTTTTAGGGACACAGAACTGAAAAAAAGATGCCAACAAAAATCCCGTTCACTCCAGCAGGACAAGGGCTGCACTTTCTAACGTTCTCCACTGATTTTCCTCCCCTTCTCCCCGTCTCTTGCCCCAACCAGTGATGTTGTATCTGATTACTTGCAAGTCATCGCCTTTTTTTTAGAATGCTGGCCAATGCTTAAACATTCATTTCACTGGAGACTGTCAAACCCAAAGTCATGACTGGAAGACATTCTCTCCGCTGCTTCCTTCCGTTTCTTTTGCTACAGGTAAAGGTGCCATCGTTATTCAGAGGAGAATAAACAACATTCCTACTTTACCCAGAGAACTTGAATGACAGTTTCTCTGAGCAATTTTCCACCCGCATATTTGTGCACGCTGCTGTAATGGCAAGCCGTGTGCTGATCTCATCTTAACACTTTGAGGTGAAAGCTTATGTTAATAGAGCAAATTAAGCTACGCAGTTTCACGCCACCTTGGGCTGGTTCCACGCCAGGCCTGATCTCCCATCTGAAATGGACATGAGTCAAAATCAAAATAATTTAACCAAAGCCACTCAAGTATTACACTGGTACCTCAAAGTAACCTTGGTGATCCAGAAAACTTAAATCAATAGCTGATGCCCAGGTGTGGGAAGCAATGCTGTTGGTAATATATTATGTGATATTTTTTCTTTTTGATTAAGCAGAACAATATCCATAGTCGCTATCTCTTTCAGTAGTCCCAAAAAGTCTCCCCTCCATTTGTTTCTACACAGAAGCTGGTATAGCCTAGCTATTCACGTATCAGTACGTCTCTTCCAAAAATTAGTCATGATGTGAGGTGATTAAAAGATACCTTAAAAACTGTAATAGAGCACTTAAAATGGAGGCGCACAAAGTCCCTAGGCATTTAATGAAATTTAGTCCAAAATACATATAAAACATGCATAAATAATACATGTGTTTAGTGCAATGGATGCCTTCTCCTATATATTTTGTATGTTATGAATTGAAAGAAATGAAAAAACATGAAGTAGATACAAATACATGCACACACAGAGAGAAAATTAGGTGGCCCTTTCTAGCATGAAAAGGAAATTATTAAAAGTTGGATAAACAACAACAGAGGATATGACAGGGGCAGCTGGAGAACCACACTGGGGGACAGGACTTCTAAGTGAATCCACACAAAAAAATGTCTCCCCTGACAATCCGTGGTTCTTCAAAGAGAATAATGATTCTAGAGATGAGTTTGCATTTGTCTTTGGATGTCACAATAAATGCTAAGAAAGCAGCTGAATGAGAGTTATTATTTCCTCTGAGCAACGAAGGATTTGGGTAGACTGTCAGAACACCAGCACCCGCAATCGGAGGGCAGATGCAAAGCAACAGCAAGCTAGTGGGAAGCTCAGAATCTGTCCTGGGCCCTGGGAAAGGAAGATGAAAGAGGCCATGGGGCAAACTGGAGATCTAAGAAAGGTAGATCTAAGAACCACAACTGCAAGGCAGCTGTTAAATCATGAGGGAAGTAGGAGTGTTGTTTGAGAGAGCGATCACAGGAGGCATAATGTTTTCCAAGACCAACAGAACATAAATGCATGTGAATCAGCAGAGAATGTGCTCCACAGAGGTCTACGCTACTTCGTTGGAATAACTCAGCCTGAGCCGGTTTGGGGGTACTGCGGTTGCATCCAAGTCCTTACCCTATTCACACACTCGCTACCCTGAGCACAGCAGAAAGGACTAGTAACCCCTCGGTGCTCAAGAGTATCAACAGCTATATTATGGGCTATCTAATCCTCCCTCTCTAAATGAGCCTGCTGGGCAGAACATAAATCCAGCCCTACCTCCGAGAAACAAGATGCTTTTCCAACTGGCCTGATGGAGTACTTGGCCTGAGGATGACTCTCACAGTCAGATGTGCAATCTACCCTCTGGCTCCCTGTTGGTTTGGACTCATTGCCTATATACTCTAATACCCAAGACTGCAAAAGATAAAAGAGAGATTCCTGTTTGACTGTAGAAGACAGTATGTTACAGACTATAGGTAAGCCATGCCCTTGCACCTGCTGTTTGAAGAACCAGCCCTTTCCACTGCATGCTCTTCCCTGCAGTGCTCCTATACTGAAGACGACAGCTGTAAATGACATAAGAAGTAACCTTTAAAGCCGCTGTAGAGCAGCTGGGAAAAAAAAAAAAAAATCACAAACTGACCCAAGAAAGTAGGGTGTACCCTGTCCCGCTTGGTCGGGCTGCTTTGGTGTCACAGTGCTAAGGAACCTGCTTCATTATTTGCTAACTTCCACGGTACATCTGAACATCTTCGTGTAATCAGAACTAAGTCTAAAATGGACTATGGATTGGGTTACGAAAGCATAAAAATATTTTTTAAATCCACAGCCCTGCCCGCCGCCCCCATACCGTTCTATCAAAACATACACAGGAAAATGTTTACAAGTTATAATCTTCTCAGCTAGGCCTCGTTTCCTGTATATATTTCAAATGCAACGTCTCAAGAACACACACATACAAAAATTTACGAATGCAGGTGGAGTCCATACAGACTCGAGCTCCAAATTTTAGATGTGAACCATGTTATCTTCTGATATGTTGGCTTTGGCCCTTCAGTTTGTCCCATTACAATTGAGTTATGAGATGAAGTTCAGACTGAAGCTGAAGGAAGGGGAACCACCCCGGAGCGCTGCTTTTTCTGTACGCGAAGTTGCTCACAATTAAGGGGAACTCAGAATCACAGTTTAATTTGGCATTTTCAGAGCTGAGATTTCTTCATTTCAAAGACTGAGCTAAGTCTGCAAATTTCAAAGTATCTAGCACACTATAAAAAAAAAACAAGAAAATGGAGCAATCACCAGAAGAGAGTCAAGTGCTTAAACTAGGACAAAGTAATAACTGACATGGAACTGGGACTTTCCCCCTGTTTTCACTCTCACAATCCTGTGGTAAACCATTTCACTTCGTCTTTGGCTTAATTTAGGAAAAAATTATTGAAAACTCTCATGCTCAGAATGAGTATATATTAATCTTTTGTTCTGAGTAATAAGGTGCAAAGAAATGTACTCCTGGCAGGATACTAATTTCTGATGTTGTCAATTAAAAAACTTATCCTGGTGTTTTGAATGGAAAAATCTCTCAGAAAGTGTTTTTATCGAAGCACCCAGTTCCAAGTCCTGGATTATTAGGTTAAGCTCTGTCAGCAGAGAGACCAATATAAATGCTTTTCATACCATCTGCCTCGATGCCTTGACAAAAAAAATAAAAAAAGAGGAGAAAATACATAGGTCCAAAACTCTCTGATTTTAACCTGTTTCCCTTTAATATGAAGCTGGGAAATTCAGGTCCTAAAAATATAAAATGAAACACATGTGATTACTTTCTTTTCTTTTTCTCTTTCCTCAAAACCTCACAGAACATGCAGAATCACCCAGTGTTCCCAGGACCTGATTTCTTTTTATATTTTAAAATCAGAAAAGCAGCTTTAAGTGTAGGCTCTAGCAAATTATTTTCGCCACTCCCTTTTCCTGTTCTGCAAAGGGCTCATTACAGTGCCTGCAGTTTTACCTGATGTTTATTAGAAGGCTCCACGTAATTACCAAGGTTTTGATTTTCCCGTTTAAAAACAAATTAGGGTGGTGTGCAGGGCCTTGCAATATTAGGAGGCAACTTCAACAGCTAATGATGGAGGACAGTGCCTCAGTGAAGGCGTTAGCAATCCATCTGGCCAATTAAAGAGTAACTTAGGCAGAGCCCGATACTGTTTCTCAATTACGGTGGCTGTGACATCGAGAGTTGAGAAGCAGGGAGATTTGGTGTGAAAAAATAAAGTGAATCCATACGGAGAAAAATCAGGGAAAAGCTGCTGAAACCCCTCAGCAGAGAGGAAAAGGAAAGCACTATCAGCCAGAGACGTACCTTGACTTACCAACGAGAAAGGGGGCTGGACTTGAAAGAAAACAAAACAGCTCAGACATGAAACAAATACCGATAAAAGTCTGTCTTCCTACAGATTTGCGATCAGAGCCTGCGAGCGCTACACAATACGAGTACAATTATTGCAGGTCTCCTCTCCCACAACACAAATAAAATTCTCGGTGAGCAAAAGACAGCATGTGCTGTGGCTCTTCTGGAGCAAAGCCTGTGCTGGCCAGCCAGCTGTCCTCCGCCAAACATGCTTAGTTGATAAGTTCTGCTTGTCTTTCCCTCAGCAGGGGCACTAATTTGAGTTTTTCTCCTCTCCTTAGATACCCAATTTGTAGAAAACGAATTTTCTTTTCAGTTCTTTCCGACTTGGCTGAAAGCGATGGGCATGCTCGACAGCTATGTATGGGTGTGACAGACAGGCACAGGGACAGATAGTCCCATAAACTTAGATGAGATAACTTGGCAACAAGTACTCCAGAAATCTGGGGCGTTTAAAACCTGGAAGCGGATCCAAACTTTAGCTTAAGCCATGCCTAAGGTATAGCCCAAGGCCTTGTTCTGTTCGCTGCCTTCCCATTCAGACCTCCGTGAGGTCCGACCCTGCGCTATTTTCTCTTGTGGCCATGCCTGCAGAAGCAGGCCAGTAGGATCTCCCATCACAGAATTTGGACACAGACACCACACGGGACTACCTAATGTATTTCATATCATAGACTATTTTAAAACTTGCTTTCTTTTTTCTTGTCTTGCATCTTCAAAAGCACCTAACTTGAACCCAGAAGTCAACAATAGCATTTCTTCCTGTCCTTTCCCACCTGAGAGACGACTTCTCCCCCCACTTCTAGGAGGTTAGCACGTCCCTTCCTTCCCGTAGCCAGTCTCCCATGCTGGCTTCTGCTCCTTTCTCTCATCCTCCAACCGTGACAGGAGAAGGAGTTAAAACGTCGTACTGCTTTCTGGCCAGTACCTTCTCAAGTACGTCAGCCCTCCCCACGCAAGCACAAGTTGCACTGCCCTCCCTCTGGATGGTTCCACATATCTGTCCTCTGAAGTTCCAGAGATGGGAATGATTTTCCTCAACATGAAATGCTGTATAAAGAGTGTGGGTGGGAAATATGCAGTGTAATGGAACTGAAACCCCATAAGGGAAATCAACGCAGGCAGCTGCTGATACACTATTTACTTGGATAAATCATCCATTTTCCTCCCAGGAAAGATAACTTGAGGTATCACCTACCCAGGATGGCAAGTGCAAATATAAATAATAAATAAGACTATCTGAGGAAGAATTCTCACTGTAATGGGTTTTGTAGAGAACTAAGTTTCAGTTAAACTTAATCCTTGCTGTCTTCTGTGTCTCCAGCAGCAGAAACATCTGGTCGGTTTTAGATTCCCCTTGGATTCCCAACTTCAAAGGGAGTTATAAAGAATAACAAATACATGTACTGGCACTGAAAAAAAAAAATTAGAGCAGCAGGAGAGAATGGTAAAATTGTCCTTATTTGACTGCTAGTGACAGGCGCCACAGGCAGAACTGTGAGAAAAAAATCTTAACGGCTCAGGCAAATAAGCTTTTTTTTTTTTTTTAATGACTGGCTCTCTCCACTAATGACGCAGAAAATCTATGGGATCTGCCCCATAATGGCAAGAAGCACATGTGCCAAGGAATATGCACGCAAGGGTATGCAGAAAACAGATTTGAAATCAGATATGTCCTAAATAATAGGCAGGAAACCAGGAACTAAGTTTTGTTCCCAGCCCTTTCACTGCGAGTGCCCTGTGTATATTGTTGGTTAAATTACAGAGGTCCAAATTTTGGCTTTTTCAAGTCAGTAGGACGCTTTAAAGCCTGGTCAAAAACAATGACTGTCATATGCACTTTTCAAATCCTACTTCAAAACCTGCAGGACCAGGGGTAGGTAAGCAAAGACAATAACAGATGTCCACAGCTCTCTGTCTTTCCTCCACTCTCTGGTGGCTGGAAAGTGAATGCCATGCTGCCTTTATGAATGCAGCACTACCAGCAACAACTTCTGACGTGTTTCTGCCCTTGGGTGCAGTGAAGAGAAGCATCCGGCTTCACGCCGGGTATCGGTGAATCGGTGCGCTTGTGACATAATCACACCCCGTTCCCCACTTCACCCATGCAGCATCAGGATCTCCTTTATCCTTTTTTTGTTCCTCGTCTTTTACCATTTCACTCATACGGTTAATGAAATAAATGTAATGCGAAGGGTGTGTGAGGATTCATGAACCTGTGTGAAGCCTCCTCTCTGCTAAACATTAACTCTTGCACGAACATTAACTCCTGTTGTACGAACGCTAAACTTGTTACCGTCTTTCATCAAAACTATAGACTCCTAAATGCCTGGCATCATGTAATGCAAACTTACAAGATGGATGCCAGAGAGGAAAATTACAGAATAGGCTTTTGCAAATACAATTAAAACCACAGCCATACTTCTTTCACCTTCATTTACAGAGAGGCCATAGAATAGAAGTTTTGAAAGCAGTCATCAAATAAATTCCAACGATTCCTGAATCAAAGAGACTGATCAAAACTTGTGGATATTTGATGAGACAAGAAAAACTATATTTGGCAACTAAAATATTTATTGCAAATAATGCATTCAGCTCTGCTGCTGGAGTTGCAGCCATGACTTTTTACATGACCTTATTTTGCCTTATTATATCATGAGGTAAGCAGCTTCCCATTGTTTCATCTTTAAAGATATTCAGGATCTCTTAAACACCCCACATAACAGCAAGACTGTATCAAGATTTTCCCATAAGTACAGCAATCTCATATTTATATCAGAACTTTCAATGATAAAAATCCTAAGTTCTTGTAGAAGAACAAGATCAAAGGACTTCGCAACAGGCTCCTTACTGAAGGACCCTATTCCCAAATTGATTTCTCACTGAATATTAGAAAACTGTAAGTGAAGATGCTTTACAAACCGCTATAGAAGTAGGAATTAAAGAATATACTGTGAAATTTGTCATCCCTGAGACAGAAATCAGAAATTTCTGAAGCTCACAGTGCATCACTATTAAACAGTTGAATCTGCAAAGGGGATCCAAAATTAACCCGAATGTACAGCAGAGAAAAGATGAGCCAATTCTATGTCTGCTGTACTGCTGATGGGTTTGTGGGAGCCATGGTGGGATAAACTCATCCCTCTTGCCCAGGCATTTACCACTGGAAGCAACGCTATATGCAGTAGGATCTCTAGTGCCATCAGACTGTTGGGACCCGTGAAAGACAATACTTTTGGAAGCACTACAAGCCATGACGTACTGATGCAAAAATAACTTTTGGGAAAGTCTCTTTGACTTCTTGACCTGAAGACCTTTGACTCTTGAAAGGGGGCCTGCCTTCTTAGTAGGGCTCTATTACCTGTGTTGCCAATATTGTCCTATTAGGAACCCCTTTGGATGAATGCTTACAATCTCAATTTTCCAGTAAAATGGACCATTTACATCTAGAGACGGTAAGGAAAGATAAAAAAGCCGATCAGAAAATCTCAGGGTTCCCAAAACTCATACTCCAAGAGGGGATTTCTTCAAGTGACACTTAATACCAAGGTAACATCAGAAGTTTTCTGATTTCTGTATTTGCAGTCAGAGCAGCCGTACTGCCAGTGTTGATTCTGGGCTGAGGGCAGCCCAGGCTGCAATAGCTTGAACGACAGTCACGGGTTCTGACTGCATCCAGCAGTTTGAGTGGAGAATTTCCAGTACGGACTTGATCCCCAGCCTGCTAAAGCCAAGGAGAGAATTTAGATCAGGCTTGATACACATTCCAAGGAAACTTCATCTTTTTTCTACAAGAAATGCTATACACAGTGAAATACAGTTCATTCGAAAACCATAGTCATATCTCTTGCCTACAGCCCTGAATCTTTACTCCTATTCCCTGCAGAAATGGCATTGACTTTCTGAAGACAGACAGGCAAGTGAGTACTGGGGAGAAGGGAAGGCTGAGAGAGATGTGTCAGCATTCGACTATTGCACGTAGCGATGGAAATAAAAGGTACTGAATGAGAAGGGGAGGCAGAATAGCTTTCTCTTTACATTTGCTACAAGTTTTTAGCGATACAAATCTTCCCAGTTAAATCGTATCTCTGAGTTTGATGTGTTATTTATTAAAGGCAGCAGCACAACAAAAGGGACACAGGCTATCAATCCTGGGACACCAGCTAACAAACACTTCAGTTCCATCCCAGGATTTCTCCAAACACCTTTATAAATGTTTCTTTACATCCTGTTTATAGCCACGTTACATTCTCCTGTGACTAGAGCTGGTAGACCAGATCCTGCATGGTCTAATAGTTTCTTGAGTACCTTTCCTGTCCTCTTACATGTCCATAGGCATTCAGGCACAATACAGCAATTGAATATAACCATTATAAAGACAGTTCAACTCCTGGCCAACCCTCAGCATTCACATATACATTTGCAAAGCATTAATGGCACGGTAAGCTAAAAACAACCATCCCAATAATATTAGCCAGCTAGGCAAGACCTACAGATGCTTTCTGTTTGCTTGGGATATTTTACTGCTTATATTATTATCTTTTTGATGTCTGCTGCTCCACTAGCATGCAGGAGATATTGTGAGCGTGTCCACAACATAAACTATTTTATTTTTTTTATTTATAGCACTCTGAGGTGGGGGAGCTTTTATTTTTTTTTTTAAGGCCTAAACACATCTATATTCCAGCTCTTCATGTCTAAGACCAGTGCAAAATATATTCTTCAGATTAAATCAGCCTTCTTAAGACTAAATTCAATTTATACTGATACAGCAGGTTACATGCTTAGTCACGTAAAAAAATTCTGATGAATACAGGAGACAGCTATTGGACAAGCATATCTTCCTGCCTGTCTTGTAACTGAGAAATCCTGAACCAACTACACTATTGTCCAAATATATATTTTTTAAAAGCAGCTTTTCTGTATCACAAAATACCCCTTTCCAGGTTTGAAGAACAGAAAAAAAAGGTGAGGAGGCCCAACGAACGGAAAAGCTTTTCAGTTTGTATCACTGCGTCATCTTGTGTTTACCTCTGACCAGGGCGAGAACTCCAAAGTTTGCAGAGCCACAATTTCCCCTAAACGGGTAATTGGACATTGACTGCTCTATCCCTAACTTACAAAAGTTGCAGTGTTGATATTCTTAAGGAATACGACATTGTTGTATCTAGCCAAACTTAAGGAAGCCAGATGTGAATAACCACGGTATCACAGGAGCAGGTTAGTATCTCTGTCCTTGTTCAAAAAATAAGGATCACTGCACTGTTGAGACAAGGTCGGGTGCTTTACATTTGCCAGCAACAGAGCAACCCTTAACTACGTTCTTTGCTTTTAATCTTTGCCCTTGCCCTACTTGTCCAAAACACCCCCCCTCAAATTAATGTTTTTCTTTTGTAGGGTGTTCCCACTGAGACAGATTTAGGCCAATCCTGAAGAATTTAAACTTAGCCAAAACCATAAGCTAAAGTAATACGTCTCCAAGGCATATACCATATTGTGGCCCTGGACAAGACTGCTGCCAGAAGAACTTTACTACTTAAGTATATGGATCCTACATGAGAGTAGAGAGGAAAAAACATCCAGTATATTAGGAAGGAAAAGAGTGAATGTTTTGGGTGTTATACAGCACAAGGAAAGACTCAAAGCAATAACCAGAAAGCGCTCTACTAAGGGAAGGTCCCTTTTAAATCACATCTAAGAAGCAACAAATGGAAGTGAGTACACTAATATTAACTGTATAGGCTTTACACTCACACTATCGTTACATTCAACTGTTTGCTGACTTTGCAAGCAATTGCACCAAGATAGGCACCCAGAATTTGAAAGGTTTGGTCCATGACCAGCCCACAGACAAGGAAGCCAGGAGAGCTGAAATGGTATCAAAGGCTTCCCAATCTGCTGAGCAGAAACACAGAATATATTTCCAGGGGAGATCTATGTATAGTTGCAGAGACAGACTCTGATTAACTGTTACAGAGATAGAAAGTCCCATTATAACAGCAATACAAGAAGACCTCAGTGTAGTCTAAGGGTCCTCACACATTTTAAAATTTTTATTGATTTAATGGAATATGACAGATTTAATAGATTTTTTTAAAAACACATTTAGTTGAACTCTGATGAAGTACTCCCCTAAGCACCACCTAGAAAAGCCCAAACACAACCCAGCATTCCTGCTTTACAGGATAGCTACAGACTTTGAAATTTGCTTTTGTTTCACAGTTGAATTAAACACTGCATTGCAAAGTTGCCCATGAAACAAAAATAAAAAATCATTTCAATCAATTGAATGTTTTGTTTTGACAAAATAATTTTGTTTTGATTGTTACTTTCAGTTTTGATTTAAATTTTATATTAGAACATAGAATATATTTTTGAAAGAAAAGTTTGAAATAAAAGCATTTCTGTTTCAGAAATGCCAAAAAGCTTTATCTGGAAATATGAATAATGAAAATAAATATGAGTCCTGTGGAGGTTTAGTTTGGTTTTATTTTTTTTTAATGAATCAGTATTTCCACAAGAAGAGAATACCAGTAGGTTTTTTTTTTTTAGGGCATCTAGTCCTGACCTTCAGTACTCTTTAGTGAGCCTCAGAAGCTTGTAATACCTCTGCAATACTATCTATATATCAGCAACAATCTAATTATTATTAATTATCCAGCTGGTATGTTGTTCTTGTCCAAGAACCGGTGGAGCTTACCAATGTATGAAAGGTGAGAGACTTTTCCAGCCAGTCATTTATGTAACAACTAACGTACGTCTTGTTGGGTAAAGTACCCTTAACTACTACTTCCATTTGGGGAAGTATCAAAACCGGTTCTAAGCAGGATAAAGCAGCGGACTGAAAGTCACAGAGTCCTACAGAAGAATTTGGAGTGAGGAGAAGTGAGGGGACTGCTAGTTGTTTCTGCTCTGTCACTGTAACCTTAAACTTAACCAATAGAGAAATCTAAGAGCAGTTGAGATTAATAAGATGTTTAACATCTAAGAATTCTTTGTTCTTTAACCATTTGTTCCAACCACTAAGAAAGGTCTTGATCACTGCTCATACATTTCGAAATGAATAAAATGCAAAATACCATGAAGTCATGTGAAGCTTGACTGAAGCTGTGAGACAAATCCTGGCCTAAAACGGGAAGAATTCAGGGGTTTCACCTAGATCAGGTAGCAGCAAGAGTGCCAACATATGAAACTATTCACTTTGAAAGACCAGAAGGAGAGCTGAAGTACAGCTAGGCCTTTAACCGTGACAGCACATCATTCCCAGTGGCTGGCATCCCTTGGCTATTTCAGTGTTGAGATGATTATGAGAAGTGGTTGTCTCCCATGCCATTTGGTGAAGGGTTTTTTGTAACATGGACAGAATCTCAGTAAGAACCAAATAATTTTCTTTTCTTATAAAGCGAATTTCTGAAGGCAGTGCTTGGAGCAGAAGTCCAAGGATTCAAACAACTGTACTGCTTAGTCCCCCACAAAAGCACTTTCTAACTGGAACTTGAACCTACCTACTACAACATCGGATGCCACACTTCACAGAGACGAGGAAAGTCTTGGGGAGAACTGTTGGGACTACCTCACCTGGGGGTTTTAAAGTATTAGATTTGGGGACGGGTATTTGGGAAGAAATAGGGTGGCTAAAATAAAAGCAGCCTGGATTGCATATCTTTAGAAACAGGTTATTACTGTATGAGAGAAATACAAAGGCTTGTTCAAAGGCCTGAACTACAGTTACCTCTAACAGAGCTCTCCTGCTGCACACCAAGCAGGCTGTTCAAGTTGTGTTCTGCGTACCGGGCCCAGGCGCTGGCACCTTCCACCACCTGAAAGGAGCTGAAAGCTCCCTCCTCCATCTTGCGTGGGCCTTCAGCTGAGGCTGGCTGTTACCCCTTCCTAGCAGTAAGATTTCAGAGCCTAACCGCCCGAGGAAGATGACTGACTCCCTCACTCTTCACAAAATAAAAATACAGACTTAGAGGTCAGAGAAAACAGAAAACACCCAAATGCACTTCCATGCCTCAGCATCCTCGGCACTAGCAGTGAATGATCCTCAGGCTTAGATCCACATTAAGCAAAAAGTTTCCCTTTCCTAAACATGGTGCTTCTTCCAAATGAGGGACTCTCAATCCTCTACCCACAGCTTCCCTCTCCCTTAGCTGCTCTTAGTTATTAAAACAACCAACCAACCAACCCCCTCCCTCTGCTAAGCATCCCACCCCTCTCCTCTCTCCACTTTCCTTGCGTCTCCCTCCATGCCTCCCAGGGTTTGTCGTTTTTAAGCCCCTGCACTAATACCTGGTCTCTTTGTTCTTTTTTCTGTTTGCTTAAAACTCCAGCCCCCAAAAGTGAATTTGGAGAAAACTGGCTTTCTCTAGTTGCCCCATTGTTCTTCTCAGGCAAGATCTATTTCAGATGTTTCTATTTCAAATATTTAATGACAGACCTATTCATACAAAGATATGCCAACACCACTCCCCTGTCTCTTTGGCACGATGCAGAGCACAGAAAAAGATTGTCACAAGATACAAGGATTCAGTTAGTCAATACAATCAAGTTCTGACTTATAAACAGTACGTAGCAGATTCCACGCTTCCCAGAAGCAAAAGCCTGACAAAGAGCAGTTTCAAGGGAGACACCACGGGACAGACGCATCCAGTTAGTGCCACCACAGCAGACCCTGGCTGGCTTGCCTTCCAACAGGACCTGAAGAGAAGCCAAAGACCGTACTGAGCCTTGGAGAGTTAACTTACTTTTGGGGTCTTGTCTTCACTGCAATGTCGTTTGAAAGTACAATGCTAATGTTGCCCCCAGCATGACTCCCACCCACAACAGAAGCCGCTTGCTCAAACTAAGTGCTATTTTAACTTGACTCTTTGGCCTAAAAAAAGATTGGAAGTGTCAGCCCATGTGTTGTAGTTACTGGTGTCAGTAACACAGTGGGAACTCAGCAGTTCTCTGGTTATGAGTTTAAAGCGTTGATCTAAGGCCCTGTCTTGCAACTGGGATCTAGACTAAAAACACACAACCCTTACACCCAGTTATCTACATTAAGCTCTTGCAGATAGCAGATGACAGTCTGATGTTAACAATCTGCTTCTCCTCTCCTCAGTCTCTGAAGTACATTGCTGGCAAATAAATACTCCAGATTTGCAGAAGAAACCAGATGTGTACAATCAGTTTAGGACAGAGAACCCTTACCAACATCAGTTTGTAACACTGTTCCGATAAACTAATTCAACGCATGGAAAACTAGGCTGGTTTTAAGCATTTTTACCCACTACCTCTGCCTAGCCAGGCTATCACCAGGAACCAGGGGGGCTTTTTGCATGTACCCTAGAGTCACCGTCCGTGAAACCCAGCACAGCTGCACCAACACCCAACTCTGACATGAACACAGCGTGATCAGATTTTAGCTCTGTGTGAACCGCAGACCTTATATATATATGGACAACAGTATTTTAAGGCACATTGTGGAGCGTGAGAGCAAGCTAAGGCGTCCATATAGACAGTGTCTGAGTGGTAAATCCAACCTCTTGCATCTTGACTCTTACCTACATAAACCCTCTCTTTAATAAGCCAGCATGAGACGAGCAAATCTGAGTACAGGCAACTAACACAAACCACCACAAAAGTGGCCATATTGTCATCTGAACATCTCATGCTCTACTTTATTTACAGCCTCCAGGTCTGTAATCCCAGCTGGTAGTTTTAATTAGAAGTGAATGTACTTTCACAACAAATTGGACCTTCTCCTTCTTGGCCATCACTGATCTCTTCCACAGATGACTGTGGAATATGAAGAGAGAAATTCGGGGAACGTCGGGACAGGCAGTTTTCTCGTATCACACATCTGAAAAACTACCATCACTCTCTGGGCTCACAAAAGGACTTGGCAGCAAGTCGGGCTATTTTGACTGTCCAGAGGACTCTTCCCCCAGTGCCAGAGTACTAAGATACAGGCATCATGGAAGCTTGGAACAAAGCACAAACTAATGCTCTGTAGAAGTCAATACAAAATCATGGACTACAAGGCCAGCTGCAGGGGCTGTCTTTTGCTTATGGGTTTTAAGCCAAAGCATGGGATAACATGGCAAGCATCATCAGAGTACGTACGTATCTACTCTTTTGCTGTTATCGTACGAGGGCAGCTTTGCTCATTCTGTAGCCATTAGTAAATGCCTTCCTATAAAACTGCAAGTGTAGCAGAGTTTTAACAGTCTTTTTCCTCTAGCTGCTCTGGGATTTTTCCTCTCTTGGCTGTAACCAGTTGCAACCAGTTGTGAATAAGTCGTTATCCCTCTATGCAACTCACAGCAACTAAAAGAAACCAGTGTCATTATGCAAGTTTCAAAAAAAAAAAGTTTTGTTTTATGGTTAATTATCCATGGTCTATTTACAAAATAAATCAACACATTGTGCACCACCAGGATTTGTGGCCTCATTTGAACTTTGCTTTTCATTAATCACTTTAAAAATAAAAGCTAACTAGTTTTGGTGTGTTTTTTTTTTTTCCTTTTTGGTTTATTACTTGCATCTGAGTATAAATTGTAAAAATGGTTAGAGAACAAAGTATGGATTATTCACCCTCAGTTTCATGACTTACATGATCTCAGTCTTGTCTTTCTCCACGTGCCTAAACAGATGCACAGTCCAAAAATTCCAACATTCTGTAAGAAATGCAATCACAAGAAGATTGAAATATTTTTTAAACTCAAACTTTGACTTATTCCAAAAAAATAAATGGTAAAAAGCTTCCCTTATGAAACAAAAAGGTGGGCAAACATTTACAAGCACATTTAAGCTACTATAAGAGGCCAATAAAATTACTCATGTAGATACCTAAGTAATACACAAATGTTTGTGAGCTCTGAGTGCAAGGCTATTTTGTTTAGACAAAACCTACTTGCACGCAAGCTGAAGAAGGCAGCAAATGGATATCTGATTTCTTTATAGTGCTTACAATTTATACAAGAAACCAGAAATATTTTTTTCTGAAAATGTTTTAATTATATAAGAAGTTTAGATCTTGTCCCCATGTGATGACAGAGAACTACTGAATTTCTGAAAACTAGCCAATGGAGAGGCAGGAGAAGGGCATTTTTAGCTGCTCTGTTAAAAAACTAACTATATTAACACTTATTTCACTCTGATAGGGACTAAAATACATATTTGCTTAAAACTGAAATTATCCTCAGCTTCAAATAAGAAAGCTTGAACAATGTATTTGTTTCCACTACGGACTCTTCAAGTAAAACTGAAAAATAACAAAGGCTGATAAACTAGCACAAGAAAAGCATATATAACACCAGGATATCAAAATGCCACCCCCCCCCCCCCTTCTTTTTTTTTCATTTACCAGTCACCCTTAAAGACTCTTTGCCTTTACTATGAGGAACAGAAAGTCACAGTCCTCCACGCAATCACCAGTGAAACGCTACGGAAAAAGCTGTGCTGTCAGGAGGTCAAAACCTGTGGTTCTGCTGCACTCGAGACTACAACTTTTTACTTTAAAGCTCCTGAGCTGGATGCAAGTATAGAGACGACTGAACACAGCCAACAGGTATCTTTTCGAAACCGAAATGAAGAGTTGAAGCTAAGACATTAGATCATCAATACTACATATTATTACTAATAGGAGTTCAGAAAGGTAATTTTTGCTTGCCTGTTGCTGCGAAATAGAATCGTAGAGATTTGAAAAGTTAAAGAAACCCACTGCCTCCTCCTCCACTTTGCAGATGGCTGAGCTGCATTAACTTTCATTTACCCAAAGTAAATTAGCTCCTACTTAAATGAAAGTACAAATTTAAAGCTGCCTCCACCTGACTGGAAAGCACAGCAGCCGTGCCGGGAGAGGAACGGATAGGCCTTCAAAGAAAATAAAAGCCTTTTTAAGCGACTCCTAATATGAACGCCTGCCCTTGCAGCAGCGAGCTGTGGCCCTACAGCCGCTTTCTATTATAAATGCTAAATTGGGAAATGTTTAACATTCTTTGTTTAATCTTTGCAGTAGAAAGAAAAAACAGCTGATTCTCAGAAACACGACAGCCCAAACAAGCGTTATGGATCTGCCCCTCCCTTCCTCACAGCAGAACAGACCACTTCCAGCCTCAGCGGCGACTGACACTTTTTAAACAGAAATGTATATTCAGATGGATCCCAGAAGACAAGACTGAAACTCTGTCAATTTTTTTTTTTAGTCATGTAAGGGGCCTAAGGCAACCAGGATATTTAATAAAAACTGTAAGCAGAGAAATAGTTTAAGAAATACATGTAGTGAAAACTATTGGCAAAGATGGTTTCAGATGTTTTCTGCGCTGTTCTCTCTTAATGTCTTTCCACAGTCTTTCCATGAAAAGCATTATTACTTGTTTTGATTTAAATCATTATCAACGGAGTGTGTTTTTCTCTTGCTCACTGCACAGTCAAAGCTGCGAGTCCATCTATTCCGCTGCAACCAGTCACAAATAAATCAGCAAAAACTCGGGAGCGAACAGTCCTCCCTGCTGCTTACGCAGGCGAGCTCTCCTTGTATCTCGTCTCTGCAAGAACTTCCCTAAAGGGGTGAGTTTCATCATGCATCCTAAAAGCCAAATAAGTCAGAGGTTTCTTCGGTCAAAATTATGAAATAATACCCCAAAATCCAGTCCCAACAGAAACGGAACTGTTTACAGTTAGTTTTGTTACAAGATTTTACCCTGAAGCATGCTTTCTGGATTACCAAGTCTAGTTCCCTGCTCTCTTTTACAACAGGTATAAAGGTCACGTCCTAAAGAGTCGTCGTTAAGCCTCCGCATCAATAAGGTGAAGCGAGCTTATCCGTCCTTCCCACCCGTAGGCCCCAGCATTCGGTAGCTGGCAGCAACGAGCCCAGACGTCCAGGAACCAAACCCACCAGCAAAGGAGGATGTGCTCCTTCCCCAAAGCGGGCATGACGCTGCACGGCGCATCCTCTGCGGGGCTGGGGCCGACGTAGGCACTCCATCCAAACACAGCCCTCTTCTTTTAGCGACAACCGGAAAATATTAACCACTGGGCAGAAGAAAGAGCAAGGAATATCCAGGTGTCGAGTCTGCTCTAAGCGTTGTACCCATCCCGACAAACTCCTCTGCATCGCAGGAGTTGGCCGATCCTTCCCTGCGGATGTCACGGCCCACCTGTGTACATCGGATTTAACAGCAAAAGAATAGAATATACAGATTCTTGGATGGGAGAAACGACCCCTCGGCTTCGTTTGCTGTGAATCTGTGAGACAATAATTTCAAAAAGTTGGCCTGCAGGAACATTCAGTGCGGCTAGGCCTGATACTTTTGTTACAACTACTCTAAATATATTACTTCTTGCTTCATTTCTTACAGGCTTCTGTAAGTCAAAAAGACCCGTGAAACTACTGAAGGCCCTAGCAATGAATTACTGATAGCGAAGGTCACAACATTGTCATAAACTTCAACCAAAGTGTCAGAGTTGCAAAAAACACTGTTCTGAGGACGGGAGGGAGGGAGGAAACCTTGCAGAATAATTACTAGATTAAAAAAAGACTACTGTAGCTAATTCAGCACATTGCTGGATACAGCAAAATCATATTAGCTATTTTTCCAATATACCCAACCCCAAGCATGTGTCAGGGAAGAAAAATAACGAAATTTAAAAACAAAAATTAATGTAGAGCTCTTTTCATTTTTGCTGTTGCTTTTAAACCTTTAGGGTTCATATTTAACATTTTCTCTAAAATAACAAACTTGAATTTAAGAGAACTAAGGCACAGATCTTCATAGTGGCAAGACTCAAACAGCTTATGTTTAAAAATAAAACACCAGAGTCTTTTAAAGTTGTGAAATGAAGTCTTATTCATTAAAACTGCATATTAACATCTCATTTCAGAAACTGTTCAAACCATCACTTTCGCCTATTTTGCCTACAAATTTAGGAAGACAGAAGTTTCACAGGTTGCATGTCTAGCATCTGGTCAAGTCAAATCACCCTCTCCTCCATAAATTAAAATTAGGTTTCCATTCTGCAGAAAACACAAAATTCCATGATTCTGGTCACTGTTCAGCTGCGTGTATATATAACCAGCAGGCACTTCCAAGGTTTTTCTTCTTGATTAACTGGTAAATACTCAGAAAATAACTAAATGTGTGTTTGACCACTCAGGAAGGTTAGTGCTTTGTTACAACTCCACGTAAGTGTACAAAGGAAAGCTGGGGTCTGAAGACTCGGGAAGTCAGACGTAACCTAGTAACCCAACTTCTCAGTAACTGAAAAGCATGCCAATGCCTTTAAGAGGGAAATTTGCTTGTCTACTGGTAAAAGTTATCACGTTTCGTACGCCTATTCCAAATAAGTCTTCCATTGTAATTAGTGCAGACAAAAAACTTACAGACTAAAACTTTGAGAAGACGAGCAGAAAGTAATTTTCATTCAAAGACATATGACCACGCTTTTGATTAAGTTAAATGCTGGAATCGTTATTTATCATGTTCTCTGTAAAGCTACACAGTCTACGTCTTCCAAGCATTTTATTAAGGGTTGACAGCTATTAGGGACACCAGGATAAGGGATTTTAAGGAGATTACTCTCCTCCACTGCATGCAACCATGTCATGAACTGCTATTGATACGTTGGTTCAGCCCCATCTTACAACTACACAGGTGTCCAGGCCCTGTAATTCCTACAGGATAGTCTTCCAGAATTTAATCCTCTGATGACCAGTGTCATCTTCTGATTTCCAGCTAACATATATATATATATATATATGGTTGGTGCCCACAATTTGGTCTCTGTAGCAACACTGGCCTTAAGTTTAAATTATTTTTTAACCTCTTCAAATTACTTCAACACCTTCTCCCTGTGCATTTAAATCCACTTTATAAACATTAATAAAATAGCTTTAGAATATTTCTGTAGGGCACAATAAACCAAGTATCTACTAGTACAATCCCCAAGAGATTCTGTCCCGAGACAGAAATGGAGGCAGAAGAAGTTTTCCTTGCCCAGAGCCAATGCAAGGGCTGGTTGCAGAATCAGGCAGGGAATCCAGGTGTTCCGATACGCTTTTCAATATATAGGTACTCCTCAGCAATTTGGTGAAATGTACTTACACAGCTTATAATATACTTAGAGAGCTTCAAATATCCCAAATCCAGTTTTCACAAACCCCTGTTTCATTTAAAGCTTGTCTCAGGGATCGCTGTTGAAAGATGTCAGCTTTAACTATTTTTTCTACTATGCCTGAAGTGGGCATAATTCAAACTCCGGCTCATTTTATGACTCCTTGCCAATGCCAGAAAAACACTTTAAAATAACGGAGAAGCGAGCCCTATAAGTTTATAATTGACCTAATAGACTCCTGACATAATATCAACAGAATTAGCAGCATTACACTGGGGAAGAATCTGCTCAAGAATGTGCACGCAGACAAGAACGGTTTGTAAAGGGCAAAAGAAAACAAACCCCGACACAATGCTCGCAACCACAAACAGTTCAGGTCCTCGGAGAATACAGCTAGGAATAAATCGGTTGCAATAAGTACAGGAATATTTTCTTCCTGTGATCAAAAAGTATGAAGTTTTCTTTCTATTGACCCTTTTCTTCCCTTTTTTGACCCCCCCCAAATCCCTCATTTTTTATTCTTTTAGCAGGGTTATATGTTTTTCACTTGCATTTGACAGAAATCATCCCCAAAACATCTCAACCAATCCTAATCAAAAGAATCTCTGGATCTCTACCACCATCAATCACTTAAATGAAACAAAAATGAATAAATAAAGTTCAGCGCAACCTAAAATTTCACTATGCTTCTGCACTTGCTGCTGTCATACGGAGACTGACCTGACACTCGCATTAAGGTCAGGAGAGGAAAGGGAAAAAGCTGTCATTGTATACATCCAAAGTTGGGGGGGGGGGGGGGGGGGGAGAGAGGAGGAGAGAGACAGAAACACTGTGCAGAAGCCAGGGATGTTCCAGAGCGCACTGTGACAGGAAAATACTCAATAAGAATTCCTCCAGCCAAAACCAGATCTTAAATAGATCCATTGTCTTCCAGCCTGAAGCCCTTAAAAAGGCTCGAAATTAAAGTCTGTGCTGTGGGCACCCGGTCGTTCTTTCCTTTCATCAGGATTTGCAGGTTTTAATACAATCTGTCGCGAGGAAAAACAGTAGAGCTGTACAGTCCAGAGAGGTAACAAAAGCAAAAGGCAGGCAAGAGTTACATAACTGGCTTTTTACATAAATATTACAATGAGAGATATTTTGCTTTTCAGAAAGGAGAAAAAAAGATTTTTTTTTTTAAAAAAAAAAGGAAGCACAAAACCACGCCAGAGAATTCAATCCAACCTCCCTTACTCCTCGTCCCTCTTTCGCTTTGTAACATGTATCGAGTAGTTAAAGTGAGGTTTTTCTTTTCCTTTTTTCCATTAAGACTAAAACAAATCACCAATTCAGCCTTAAACACTTCATAATAGTTTTTCTCGTATTACCTGAAAAGTGCACCACATCATGGACGCTGGAAGAAAGTCTTATTTTAAAGCACAAGCAAGTCTGCCTTGCTTATCTGCAGCACAGGGCAATTAGAAATTACCATGGATGTTAAACTAACTCCCCTTTGTACAGTCTGAGAAAAGGGAAAAAAACTGCAAGTCTCCCCATCTGTTATTTCCTTTTTTTTTTCCTTTTTTTTTTTTTTCTTTTGGCTGTAGAAAAGCAAAATTATGCAAGAGCTTTTGAATGTAAAGCCTGTGTGTGCTTTTTCCCTTTTTGTCTCTGTGTACACGGTATGTGATATTGCGTAACTGAGTACAGAGTGGGCGGTTAGCATTTACTATTGATTTACACTACTCCATATAATGAATTCAGAGCTCTAAGAGAGAGACACACACGAAGAAATGCAGAGGGGCGAGATGCGGATTAAAGGTATGCATGAGGAGGGGCACCACGGAAAGAGGGGAGCAAAGCATTTCGAAACAGGATTATGCCTTTCTGAACCAAACGTGTTTTTCCCAACCTTTTCATTTTCGTGCCCTTTGCTAGAAGAGTGGACGCTTAACAAAACCCACAAACCCCTCCGTCCAAAAGCAAGGTTTCCCTCCCACACCCGCTGCCCAAATCCTATTAGAAACTACAGAAAAATACCTCTTAACGCTACTGTGGCACTTCTTGTGCTAGGTATAAAGATGCATAGGAAGCTCATACTCCGCCATAAGGGTCATTAAGGTTTCTAAGAGAAATCTTTCTGCAGTAATACTATGCATCAACTTTTGACTTACTCCTTCAGGACCTACAGGCTTGTAGCAGCACTGAAATCACAGGCACTGTGCATAGTATGTAATATAAAGTCCTGCATTTTTTGAGATGGTAGGGTAACATGGAAATATGGGAATTAGAGACTGGAAACAAGAAATGCCTGACCTATATTGCTCACTCATTAGGCTTGCCAAAATATCCCCATCGTTCTCTCTTGCACACGAGCACGCACCTGGACTCCCCAATTTAGACACAGACAGGCCCCTAGCTCTGTAAAGGGAATAATTTTAAGTCAATAAGGTGAAATTCTCTCGTTCCCACAGGTGAATGCCCACCACATTGCTCAATCCTTTGCCTCCAAGGTGAGACACGGGTTTCCAAATTCTGCCTGCTCCCACTTCACACCAGGTCCTACAAAGCATGGAAACACCACCAGGCTGGCACAGCGCTGGATGGCTGGGCATCCAGTTATTTATTCGTATTGGG
This sequence comes from Nipponia nippon, assembly GCF_047370975.1. Classification (NCBI taxonomy): domain Eukaryota; kingdom Metazoa; phylum Chordata; class Aves; order Pelecaniformes; family Threskiornithidae; genus Nipponia; species Nipponia nippon. Next base: position 6,479,261 of record NW_028262336.1, on the reverse strand, counting down.
CTGGGGATTTTGTTAACAGTGTCAGTGGGATTCTAGAGCATGTTAACACAGTTTCTAAAGCACACTGAAAGACTGAAGACTAAAAGGAGGTTTAGTACAAGCCACAGCAGACACCTAGCCTAGTATACGAAATGAAACCCAGTATGCTGATAACAACAACAACAACAACAACAAAAAATCAACTATCAATGCTCTTAAAGCTTCTTCTGCATTATCTTTACCAGAAGATATGCATTCCTCATATTGTTTTCTTCAAATTCTGTGTAATGGGCAACATGCTTTTTCTTTACAGGTCTGGCATCGGGCATTTTTGCAGGTCCTAAATTAGCAAAGCAAGCAAACAAAAGCCCCCAATGTTACAGGAAAGGTAAACCCTATTATAAGGAAATTCCACAGATATGCAATGTTTCTGACTATTCTGTTGTTTTTTTTCCTTTCCCCAGATCCACATCTACGAACATTAAGTATGATACTACCAGCCAGCATGCAGCCAGGATCTCTGTCTGGATGTTAGAAAAAGAAAACGGTAATTCACGGTCTTGCACGTGCTTATTAATTTTGTTTGCACAAAACTGGAATTGCATTGAAATTACCCAGAAAAGTTTTACCCAAAAAGTCATGTGCAGGCTAACTAGTCAGATCTGGCTTAAAATGAAATTGATCCTTAAAGGAAAAGATTAAGGTATTCAGGAGGAGGGACCTAGGCATGCAATCTGGATTAAGCACTCATTAATACTGATTGGGTCAACCCAAAACGTGCTCAGGTACATTTTCTTTGTTGACCAGGAGAATACTAGGGGAAAGAAATGAGACACAGAAGACACAAACTCTACATCACTGTTATGCCGTCACCAGAAATTATGCTTCACAATCAAACTTTGAGTGATGCTGTGCAAGGTGAGTGCCTCAGGAAGAGTGGACCGCAGGACCAGCTTATCAAACAGTGAGAGCCTGCATTCTTCTGAATAGTCTGCATGTGAAAAGGAACATATTTTTCAGCACCATTTATACACTTAAAGCTAGTCTGGACGTTTAGTGTGTCCTCATCTTACGGGATGCAGTGTAGAAGCTTAAAATGCATTCGTCTTCGGGACGTTATATAAAAGAGATACAGTGAGACACTAAAGAAATACCAGCTAAGGGAAACCAAGCTCGGATATCAGTAAGAGCAGCTCCAGCACTGCTATGCTTGCTTTATCATTGTCCAGAGTACACCTATATTTAAGCACTTGTTTGCATGTTAGATTATAAGCAACTGGCTGTGGATTGCACATATCAGGTTCAACCAGAGATCTGAATCCCCTACAAATAAGGGGAGACAAATTAGGTAGTTTGGTTCTGATACATATTTGTACTTGGAGGGCTATCAAGTGAAGCTGATAAAAGTTTCCATTATAATAAATTTGCCTTCAATCACTCAAAAATTTTTGAAACTTCACTACGTAAATTTTCTATTCTTAATGTATACCTAATCTGAAATGTCATGAAAACTTGAGCAAACAAAAGTTCATCTGTTTTGCACATAGGGAAGTAGAAAAAAGAACATCCAGAGATTTGAGAGAGAGGGGAAAAAACCTAGAAAGCTAAAACTATCTATAGTAAAAAGCATTAAAAACCAAAAATATGAATGGACTCATAGCTTATAGAGTCAATAGTGGCTAGATTCATGTTTCAAGCAAAAGTTTTCTACTATGATGAAAATACTGAAGTTTTAAAAAGTCCACACAGCTACGAAATCCTACCAAGTATTTTACAAAGAGCATCTTGGATACATACTTAGGTCAGAAAATCCTAAAAAAACCTTTGCGTGTGCTAACAAACTGCGCTTTTTGTATGCAACTGTATGTTACAGTCTTTAACTTCTCTGATATATGTTGTCCCTACAAGACAACATACCTGCAAAGTAGCATTATTTTTCACTATGCTAGACAGCTGGTTCGGGGCTTGGGTTTGGGGGTTTTTTTTGGGTTGGTTGTATTTTGTTTTTTTGATTAGCGCAACACATTAATAGTAGATGCCATTTGCACGTCTCAAAGCTTCTATAGCTCTGTATTTGCAGAAAAACAATGTCACTTCTCAGTAAAGACTGTATCATAAGGGAGAGACTAAGGTTATAAACAAGTTATTACTCTAGGATTTCATGATTTCGCACGTAAGCTTAATGTTTCTCCATACAGTTTCTGTCTTTTTAATGACTGTAGGAGGAGATAAGCACAGTGCTAGGTTGCCATGGGCTTTTAATGGCAAAATGAATAATAAAAAAATATTAAAATGATAGAGACAAAAAATAAATACATTAGAGATGCTTGCCAACTCTTCTTGCTAGTTAAAGAATCAATAAACCTTTTGCAGACCTCCTGCAACATGATTTTCCTTGCAGTGAAAGTAACTCGCAACAAATACGCTTTTCTTGGCAATTTACCTTCCTTTTTCTCCCACTGACTTCTCTTTCACATGAACCTTGTGGGCTCCACCATTTTGGAATGACCATGACACAGCAGAAATTACTAAACTTGCCCTACCCCTCAACCAACCTATTAAACATCTGTGATGGTGTCATTTCCTAATGGTTCTTACAGGCTGACATATTTCCAAAACGGTTTTAGTCAAAATGAATGGCAGCAAAATTGGCAAAGACTCAGAAAGCAAAATCCAAGGAGACCAGCAAAGAACTCAGAGTCAGAAAAAAAGGTCTCTGGATATTTTTGCCATGTCTGCCAGAACCAAAAGAATTGAGGTTATGTCAGTATTTCCATAATAAACCTCAGTTTTCAAGGCTGTAACTCAGCTGCAATGATCTGATCCAGACTGAAATCAACACATGCAAGGTTTTAGATTAAGAGAAATTTTTTTTTTTTAATATATTTCCCTTACTGTAAATACAATCTAATGTTATAATTTAATCTGGTAAGGAATTATTAATTTATCAGAATTAGGGAGAGAAAGGAGCAGCAAAGCAGAAAACAGAACTCAGAATTCGCAGCGAGTGCTTTCTGGGATAGCATAACTTCCCTCCCAGATATTCCCTACGAGATTTTGAAAAGACCATGTTTCTGTCGTCATTGGGGGCTCAGTATAATCCCTGTCCAAGAAACCTTAATATTTGTTTTGGTCCCTAAAAGCAAAACCTTATTTTGAAGCAAGTATAGCTGTTAGAATATGCAGCAGACTCAGAAGAGACTAGGAGGGACTCAGAAGAATTTACAGGATAGGCCAGTTAATTTTGAAGTACTGTCATTTATCATATCCATTCACCAAACATCACTCAAATACGCTACACAGGTTTCATCCTGCGGGAGTCTGAGTAACTCAGGGCTATTCGGACAACAGGTAGCTCGCACATCTGAGGAGTCCCCGAACTGCAGAGGGCAAGGTACTCCCGTGAGGCACGCGAGAGCCATGCCCAGAGCTGAGCGCATCCTCCAGCCCAAAGGCGAGAGATGCTGCTGCCGCCCCCATTGCCACAGGTCCCTGTTTCACACAGCTTTTCCACTAGCTCAAGGACAAGCAAAAGTGCCAGCGCCTCCTCTATCAGCTAAGAGATTTCCCCATAGCTTCTTATTATTCATAGACATAGGACTTCAGACTCCTCTTTGTGTTTAAGTCGGGCATCTCAACAGATGTACTAAAAAATAAGCACCTTCACAGGGTACTTCGTGTGACTCAAAGATCAAATTTATAGAGAGCACCTAGGTGACTGGAAATTGGGGCCTAACCTGAATAACATGTTAAAATAAAGAGCTTATTTTCAGGTATCAAAAGAAGAAAGCTGAGTAAAAAATGGCTCGTGCCAAGCCATGTAATGAGTTCAGGAGCAGAACCCAGATGTTCTGAGCTGCCTTTCTCTTTTTATCTGCTAGAGGAAAATTAGCTTAGACTAGATATTTTAAGAAAACTAGCGTTAAATGAGCTGAATACCACAGCAAGGCTTCCACCACTTGACATTTTAATTTTCTGTCTTTGGTTACATTTTGTCATATCGAGTACTGTTGGTCTGAGTATGAATATATACATGCTGGTGTTTACCTTTCTTCTGCTTTGCTGTGAGCTCCTCAGAATACAGAAACTTGACAATACTCATCAGCTAATGGCATATTTTGAAAACAATTAAATAAATTAAAAATAAGTGACTTGTTTGTAACAAAATACAGAACATCAGCAATAGTATTTTCTACTGTTATTTCTTCGTTTTTCCTCAAGTCTGTCAGAGCACTTTGTAAAAAAAGAGATATACTCTTATTGAACACCTTGCTCCACGAGTAGTTCCAATGAACTCATGAGACCTATTAACAAAACAATGTTATTATTCAATTACCAAACCCTGTGACATAATTATTATCAATTCTACTCACAAACGGGGTAATAAGTACACAGACTTTAAACAATTTGTGCAAGATCTCACTCTGAGCGAGTGACCAAGCTGGAAAGAGAATGCCAAACTCTTGGCTGGTAGCCTCTTGCTGTAGACACCTCAATACTACCTGTATTATACAAAGAAAAATAAAACACGGTATTGACAATTTTCTGGCATTTTTGAGCAATCTTGATTTATCTGAACACCCTCATCAAAATGTTACAGAATAAGAAAAAATTGACTTTTTAGGCCCCCCTGAATAGCTGCAATGTTTTCTTTATATCTAGTAATATTAAGACCTTTTTGACTTTAACTGCCTATATTGCAGCTATGGATTAGCCAAAGCTATATTGCTACAACAGAGAGAAAGCTGGCTGTTAAAACAGCCATCGGAGATTTGCAAACAGAAGGCTAAGATACACATATACGCATACACTCACAACATTATTTCTGAAACTTGATTTTGTCATGAACTTAAATGTTTTTCCCAATACTCTGTCACCCAAGTTCATCTGGACAGACCGTAGGACCTGAAGCAAAGATCTGAGGTGCAGCAGAAGCAGAAAGTTGACAACACAGAGCATGAGGCTTGTTGTAAAATAGAAACCAGAGGCTGCACTTTCTCAGACTGTGGCTCAGGATTTTTATTTTATTTACTTATTTTAAGGTAAAATTACAAACATTATCCTTTGTTTCCATCCTCTGACTTCAACCCCAGAAGAAACTACACAATGCCTTGTATTAAGCAGATGATTAGAGATAGCAAACCTTCTGTCATAATTGCTGCTCATACTGGAAAGAAGTTTTCTTACCTTTTTACTACGTTTGCTGAGAGCCAACAGTGTCATCCCCTCAGTCATTTCAGTGTCAGCTACTCTTTTATTATACAGAATGCAAGTAATAATGAAACTGTGCTGATCTGCTAGCTTTCACTCTATATAGTGTCTATATTTATAGGCTTATGCTTCTATTTGAATCTATATTTATCTGCTTTATCTGCCTACAGTGCATCTGTTTCTCATACACACAGACATATATACATACACACGCGTGCATGCACACAAATATACAGACATATATAAACACACATACGGGCATACCCAAGAATATGCATGCTTACAGTAGGCTTCTGTTCAACAGTGAGATTTGTATAAATATAAACATATGTGGTATACACAATATAAATGAAGACACATGCACAAAGAAAATCATAAACAATTATATGAATATGCCTTGCTGGCTTTAGGAAGGTTTATTATTCAGCAGGCTGCCTAGTCAAGAGGATTGTATACATTTAGTTTCCTTTACATGACTCTGCTGCGGTAGCTTTGCAAGCAGTAGCAATTTTGCTGTTATTTTGCCTGGAGTTTTTTCTGCCTAAGCTTACTTGGCACAGTTGTGAAATCACTGCCGTCCTGTCTGTAGACTGATTCCCTGTCGGTACCACTAGCAGTTTCCCTCAGGCTAGTCATTAAAAAGGCCGGAGTTAAGCCACCCTGTGCCAGTTCAGGAGACCATCCCCCAGAGGGAAAGAACAAGGTGCAACTCCAGATCCAGGTCAATCTGGCAATTTTAAGACCAAACATTCTCTAGGCCTTAAGAATAAACAACATTTTCCCAAATGACCAGAAGATAAACAGGGGTATTCACCTTCACAGGAGCAGAAACCAGCATGCCACACTTCCCCGCATCACCTGAGAGAGTTGCAGGTATTCTGCCCCATCACTTAGGTCAGACCTAGGTCTGCCTCAACCTTTCTTCTTGCTAGTTCTGTTAAGTCTATCAGAACTACCAGAGGAGACGACTGAACTGAAGTCTGTGACACTGAGGTCTCTATGGTGCCGTAATGCGATAAAGCCTGCATTAGGCCAGTTACGTAAACAGATCATAGCACATCTCCACTGGAGGATCTTAATTCAGTACTCGATTCGTTCACATCCTACCATCGCAAAGGGGTGTTGGAGGAGGAGGTTCCACAAGGTGAGAGCAACGTTAAGCAACAAAGTCACTAGGGGTTCCTTTCTGTGTCCCTCATTACAGAAGCTATATTTTGGCTTCCCAGTTGCTCCTAAGGCAGTGAAAATGAACTGCTGATTCAATACAGGACCTCTGGGCTCTTCTGAAAGGAGCAGGAATCCCTAAGCCAAAAGCTACTGGATATATTGGCTAAAGAAATAAGATACATAGAACCCACTGGGTATCAAGGGCAGTTGAAAAAAGACAGCCTTACCCATAATCTTTTTGATATCCTGCAAAACTTCAAATATGGTGAAACAACATATCTTGGCAATCTACAGGAGTAAAGAAATAGCAATTTACAGGAGTAAAAAACTATACTCAAGTCTAAAAAAAGTCTACTCTGAAATCCAGGTAATAAGTGTATTAACTAGTAACTTAATGGACAAACATATTAAGGTATATTTAAAAACACCAAAGAAGTTCTAAAATATCCTATAACTCAAAATCAGGAAAAAAAAAAAAAAAACCACCTTAAGAAGACATTTTATGCCAAGATTGTGTTGGATAACTAAACCAGAAATACTACTTCCTAAATCAAAGACTTCTGGATAATTCTTTCATTCACTTGATCATACTGAGGAACTGCTCCTGTAGTAATTTTATGCTTATCTGGCATGAGATGGTCCATTTGAAAGAGTTTTCAGAAAATCTACAAAGAAGAAGGCATTTAAATATAATATATACTTGCCACGTAGGCAGATTTTCTACGTATCTTAATTTAATTTCTTTTTGGTCTTAATATTCCAATTTCTTAATCACTATACTGAACTGCAGCTATTGAACAAAACTCCATTCATACTTTCCTCACTGTTTAAGTTACCCCTTATCCCCTGATGGCTGACACAACCATTTTAAAATTTAAAAAATATAATTCCATCCTCTTAACTTACTTATTTTTTTTAATTGCTCAGCACAACTTACGTAGTAACAGCATCAACGCTACTTGAAAAGTTTTGCCATCTAGAAGTAAAATACCAATTTGAAAGAGGGAAGAGACAGGATTTTCAGTTAACTTCTGCATTATCTGAGCACCATCGATCTGGTAGGGTTTCTTATGAAAATACTACCATACTGCTAAAACTGACAGTTTTGTGATAACTGCAATGACTCTGCATTTATGTTATCGTTAGCAGTGACCATTTAGCAACTAGTCCATTCATTTTTTTTTCTCAGCAGGTTATTTTATAGTTTTAGTGTGCTTAGGAGCATTTCTAAATTGAAAAACATTATTTAATTATTCAGGTGGCAACAGATTTATTGCAGAATATAGTTTCTCTTTGAGGGTGCCCTACAATGCACCTTTATACATATAAGAAACTATTTAAGCATTTCTTTGATGCACAAATGTACAAACTCCTACCTCATTTGTTCGGCATTCTTTGAAATTCTGTAGGTAGAACATAAAAGGAATCTGTTTAATGCAAACTCTCTCCTTTCTTATGACAAAGAGAATGAATATTATCAGAGTTCAAGAAATGCATCCTTTTCTCTGTATACAATGCACTGAAAAAATATAGGCTGGGACAAACGTCTAATACACCTTATATTGCTCGAAGGAGAACTGCTATGTTAATACATAAATACCTCTCAATTTTTGGCACATTGTCTGCCAATATATCTTAATCTCTGACATACATCTATCCCTCCTTAGGAATCCTTCTATTAGATTTGCTAACTGATACGTATGATCTTAAACATACCATATTATTTTTTGGAGAAGATTTAATGGTATGTTAAAATTCAAATTAGATAAAGTAACCCTCTACTTCCAAATAAATTAAACTGTAAAAACTTAAGCCCTATCCTTGCCTCAACAAAAGAGTCATGTCATTTTATGCTGATGCAACTGTATGGGTTTATAACTCAATCTTGTATTAGTATAACTATACCCATGCATGAAGTTGATCTAGTATAATTACTTCAGTAAAAACATCCATCCTTTCAAAGAGAACAATTATATTAGTATAAAATCTGTGCACATACCAGGCCTTAGTAGAGTCTGAGACCTCCTAAGACAAAATGGTAAAGACCAGCTGTCTATTCCCATGGTCACAATTCCTGATTAATCTCAACAAGCTCAAACTGCCCCAAATGTATTAGACTTAAAGCAAGTAAACCACGTGGGCTGTGCACTAACGTGTGGAATCAGAATTTCAGAGACCAACAATGAGCACTTAAAGATTAAAAAACATTATTTGTCCAGTTTCTCAAAGGATAAGCAGTAACGAGAAATTATAAAAGGGAATTCTTCTGTTGGGTTTAGTGGGACAAATTCAAAGAATGACATGGACATTGTAACCCAAACAGGTCTGTTTAGCAGCTCTTCTTAGAACAGGCTGAAATCTCATCCGCAACAACTGATCAGTGCCACTTCCTAACAAACAGGAACTTAAGCTGTAGATATACAAGCACAACTTGGCACCGTTATCATTCCTCCACGTGGTAGAAACTTTCATATGGCAAACGCCACTTAAAATTTGGAAGCAGGGTAGGCAGTACGCTTTCCGAAATATGCCATTCCACCACTATCTCAAACATTTTATCCATAACCGTAACAGAAGACTAAAAGTGTGACTTCGAAAAGTCAGTAACAGAAACAATAGAGCTGTACTAAAATGTGAATGCTGCAGGAATGCCTAGCTTAGCACAATGCATAGGTTTTTCTTTCTTTTTTCTTTTTTAAAGCACCTCCAAGTAGCATAGATGATTTAAGAACAAAGTACGCTCTTGAAACTGAGATATCAACAGATGAATTTTAAAACATTATAAAGGACCTTCCCAAATGGCAGTGCTCCAGGGCTGTAGCACTGAGTTTGATATATCTTTTCAGGACCTCCTAGTCCTTTATAACCCTCAAATACTCTGTGATTCTCTGAACACAGAAAAACAGCCTTATTCCTCCTTGGAAGCCAGCAGAAACACGTTCTTGAGAAAAAGAATAAAAAAAAAAAAAAAAAAAAGAAAAGAAAAAAGTGTGTAACTCTGTAGATCATCTTGACCAAAATAATGAATTACCTCAACAAATAAAACGATGGCAAAAACCTAAGGAACTATCTTAATCCTATCACTATTAACTTCAATTGATCATCCCCACTTTCCTGGAGAATCGTTACAAATCACTTGTCTCCTTACACAATGAAAGAGAAGTATCCTCCTCCCTGCAGTAAGCACTGAAAAGGTATTGAGTAAGATTTTTGTAGATAACTATCTTGGGAAGTTATCTTGAAGGCTCAGAGGGAATCTAAGCAATGTGTATAGATACCTGATGTGGGGCAGTAAAGAAGACCAGGCCAGGCTGCTCTCCGTGTTCTCCCACGAAAGGATAACAGAGAATGGGCACAAATGGAAATACAGGAAATTCCATTTAAACGTGAGAAAAAAAATTTGATGGTGAGGGTACTCAAACACCAGAATGGTTGCACAGAGAGACTGTGGAGCCTCCATCCTTGGAGATACACAAAACCTAACTTGACACAGCACTGAGCAACCTGCTCTAGGTGATGCTGCTTTGAGCTGGAAGATTAGGCTAGCCAATCTCCATTGAGCCCTCAACGATTCCGTGAAATTTTCTTTTCAGATATGAATTTAGGAGCTTTACCAAAACATATTAAAATATCTTCCTGTGCATGGCTTTATTTGACTTGGTCCTGCTCAGAAATACAAAGCTTGACTCCAGGCTGTATAAGATTACAGAAAAGATGGGAGAAGTATCAGTATGCTTTTATAACGCCTTCGGGAGAAGCAAAAGGCGCATCCTTTATCATGTACTTTGTTTATGATAGCTGTTGGAGACTGATAGAGACTCAGGTCACCATAAGCTATACCCTATCTGATCTCCCTATCTCTGCGTGACACCTTGCTTTAGAAATCAAATCTTCATTCTGCATCTCAACAAAGCCTAAAGACTCTTTCATCCATCTGATGTAAATATGTCCAAGAAAGAAGTAACGATCTTCTGTGCACATTCAACCACGTATCTTTTTCTAGGCTAACAGACACTTCTGAAATTCCAACATGTGAATGAACAGATCTGACCCAACTGATTTACATCATTAATACTAATCTGCAAGCTCTCTTACCTACCCTAAATTAAATTTCCAGAAAGTATGATTATTTACAAGCCAAGATAAAAGAGTGATATAATTCCTAAGAGTCTTAAAAGTCTTTCCATTATTTCTCTTTATTTGGTACAAATAAGAACTAGAAAGAGTCGCAGCAATTGCAGCACAGAAAAAGATGAAGCAATAATCATTCCACTGAGGTTTCAAAGCCAGAAAAACACAGGCAGATACTAACCACCCCAACGAGAAAAACTGTATCTGGAGAACCCCAATTGGATGCATATAGAGCTACCTATATTCCTAAGAATTAAAACCAAACATGCCAAAGCAATGAAGCAAAATACAGCAAGGGCCAGTTTCCTTTCTCACTCATGACCTCTGGTCCTCTGATCTCCTCCAAAATGTGGGGAACAGCACTAAATGCTAAATATAATAACAGAGTCAGAATCCTTTGGCTTTTCTACCAGTCTAAAAAATGCTAATTTTAAAAGACAGTATTCTCAGGCATATCAATCTTTGGAAGTTTTTTACTAGAGCACAGTGCTACTGAATTTTGAGCTGCTCAGAATTAAAATTAATTTACCTTCTTGGGATTTCTGTAAGTATCTACAAGTGAGAATCTTCTCAGACGTGATTGCTAAAAGATGTGATATGCTCTACAACAATTGATTAGAAGAAATGCTTGGACAGCAGTGTAATTTAAAAAGAGTTTTCATCATTACTGTCCAATTCTGTTTTAAGAAGAATTTGCATTTGGACTGTCCGTCTTCTATTTTCAACTCGGAACCTTTAAATTCTTTATGTGGCCAGGAGGTCATGCTTTTACAAGGGCTACTTTTGAGGGTTTAGAAAATCATTAATAAAGGGTTCAATAAACATTTATTAGCTGTTATAAAGGATTGAGTGGAACAAGCCAATTGATGTTTATAATAATCTATAGATAAATCGGTGATGTGCTTACAAAATGTGGAATACATATTATCCGTCTCAAAAATGTTCTTAGAATATTGATAAATCATATATAAACTTTTATGAACTGTTTATAAAGTGTGTAATCAATATAAGTGTAGCTGGATAAACAATTCAAGAAAGAACTTGCAAGAAGGCTATTTACAGCACCTGTAAACACACATAATACTTCATTGTGCAAAGACTGGAGTAATAGTCTACTGTTTTCACAAGGATTAGTCCTTCCTATCCCTCAGCTGGTGATCCAAATCTTATCTCCCCCTCCTGCATAGTACCTACAGATATCTCAAACATCCAGGAAAACCGAGCAAATGGCACCCATAGTGACATATGGACCATCAGCTCCCACAGCAGCAGCAGGGAGCCATATGGCTTCAGAGTTTCAAAACCTTGTAGGAAATGCCATCCCTAAGGAACACCAGGGAGTATGTATGGAGGGGGAATTTGTGACTCTCCTTAAGGAACTTAACCAATGAATGGATTACTGCTGTGAATGCATGCAAGTTTTACCTATGTAACAATTGTAATATTGACAGTATTTATCTCTTTACCCTTGCGTAGTCATAAATTATGCATTCTGCTGTTAAATCAGTAGAAGTCCTTTAACGTCAGTCAAATGACCTCACATTCATCGAAAGCAGAACCTGGTCCTGAAGGTCATGGCAGTGACAACATAACAAAACGGAAATCTCGTGTGAGAAGGCATTGCAGAATTTCACGGCACATTAATTAATCTTTTCTGATTGCAGTAAGGCTTTCACTTCATTGACATACACTAAATAACAGAGACAACTACCAGTCCTTACTGTTGTTTTCTCAAAAGAGGTTTCCTTGTGACAACGAATGCCCATCCAAGAAGTTATATACTGTCGGGAAGTTTACGGGAAGAAACACACCAGATATTACCTACTGAAAAATATAAAGAATGAGGCTTATACCTCTAACTATGTAATTTTACCAATGTTAAGACTAGAGTGTAACTTCAATGACTCCACTCCTGGTTCACGTTTCTGCATGAATCATAGTTCTGCTTTAATAGTAGTATCATATATTGACTATTTTCAGTAGAAAGTATCAAGATTATCATGCTCCAACAAGAAGTCTATGTTTGTAGATCTATGACGAGAAGAGGATTGTCCATTTTTCATTATTTAGCCTCTAATTCTACTATTTTAGGCAGCCAAGTGACCTACACTATCTGAAATTCAAGCACAGCTTCCTATCTAACACCACTGACTGAACCAGTGCGCTGCAGTTCCACAGGTTTTCCCAGAAGCACAACTACAAAGCACAATTCTGCAGTATGATGGTTATGCACAAGAAAATACAGATAACATATCTGGTTTGGGAAACATTGTCAGGTGAATACATTGCCCCACGTCAGCTCTGACCACGTCAGATTAGCACATCAGAAAGACATTATGGTTCTGATGGGAGAGTAAGTGAACACAGAAACATATTACATTGAGTACAGGAAAAATCTAAGGGCATCGTAGAAAAGCTGGAGAGAGTGATTATATAGGCTCCGGGGGATACCAGCAATTATGAAAAGGACATTGCCAGCCACAACTGAAAAGCAAAAAAACAAAGCCAACAATATGGTATTAATCACATGCCCTGTCTGCGTATGATGCCAAACTATTCAAAGCACAGAACATTCTTTATTCACCTCGCTTTATATTGCTGAATGAATATAGCATTTATGAAAATGAGAGATTAAAAACATTGATATTAACCAACCTGTGGGCCAAATCCGACTTATCTTATTGATGCAAGTTGTTCCACTGATTTTAATAGATGTAATTACTATTGACTTCAACAGAGCTACTCGCAGAGTTAGGAGGGCAGGATGTGGCTCATTGCGTAACCAAGCTTCCTTTACTACCATGAATGGTGCCAACTCATAATTTCTGATGCAACCCTCCCTGCTTTTCCGGTAATGGATCCCTCGAGCAGAAACAACTGTCCGCACCAAACTTTGTGATACTTTTGATGCGAGGACAGTAATAACTTGAATTAAATGACCGATTTTATTTTTACTCACCTCTTCAGAAGCAATAGACACAACCCTCTGACACAGAGAACTTCATAGCACAGCTTTATTGTTCATTCCTCCAATTCCTTATGAATGAAACATCTGGGTGGGGCTGGAATTAAACTTCTGCAAGGACTGCGTATCCTCTGATGATTATAGTATATTTGAAAAGGATAACGCAAACTAAACTGATTTACAGTAAATCTCGTGGGCACAGGAATAGAACGTTTCCAGCAACAGGTTTCAAGCAGCGGATAGCCCTTCTGAAGGAGATTAGACTCATCCCATTCTCCCTACTTTCAGATTTAAACGCGGAGTCTCATTTACGACCACACCTATTTTCTTCTGCAGTATCCCTTAGCACCATGTCAGAATGGAGGAGATTTGAGGGTCAAAAAGAGAGACTGCAACAAACAACATGAGGAAGAAAAGAGAAGGGAATCACCTTGGGTTTTGACAGCTGAAGAGTGATGCTAAGGATGCTGCCTTTTAGGGGCTCAGTCCTTGTTCTTCAGCCATACTGCTTCAGTGCCTCGAGGTAGGGGCCGTTAAACATGTCAGATGGCATGAAGCACGTGCGAAGCAGAGGAAGGCAGAAGTCTGTAACTCTTTTTTCAATAACTTATAACTGAAGAGGCAGCAAACCAGTGCTTTATGGCAGTTAAACCCATTGGAATATACTCTAAGCCAAGAACGTCTGTCTTCAGTCCCAGCCTTCCACAGTCCACTTGCTACAGCATATTCTGAATGGCTATTTATGCCGGGGACCAATTCTAATCTCATTCTTATTTTATTATAAAATTTAAGTTATCTCCATCAATCTCAAATTCCTTTGTGGGCAGCTGAGATAAGAACCAGTCTGAAGATGTTCTGCTGCACTGGTTCTCACTCCTCTCAGTGAGAGGTTATTCACTGTCCTCTGAAATTCCTCACTGGCTCCTGAATGTAGTTATACATTCAAAGCTGACACAGATCTATATATTTAAGGACGCAAATTTCAGACACTTGAAAAAAAAAAAGTGATCTTTTCTTGCAGAGCAAATCTTTACATGTAGGACATTATGAAATTCTTCCGTGTTTTGTAGAAATACTACAACTAGGCTTAGATCCTGTTATAACTAGGCTTAGATCCTGTTATGTGCACATTTTTTAAACTATTATTATCTCAAGCACACTGAATAATGGTTAATATTTCAGATTTTAAAATACAGCGGAGCCTCAATTATCCAAATTCAGTGAACCCAGACAAGGTTTTGCCCCTTGTCATTTATTAATTAAATGGTAAATTGCTTCTATTACTAATTATTTCCACAGATCCATGGGCATGCAGGGCATTTTGGTTACTGGTAAACGCGATTATCGAGCTCTATTCAGTGTTCTTCCCATGTTCTTCAGATAATTGAGATTCTGATGTACTCTGAAAACCATTTAAAGCATTTTTTACAATGTATTACTGGAGAGCTTCCAGGTCTTGTAGGTCCTCTGGGGTAGAGGCATCCCCAAGATTGTGGGAGGCAGCACTCTTGACAAGCCAAAAGACAGGAAAGTGTGTCAGCCAATACATAAAACAAAAGGAAAACTATTTCTTAGCGCACAATCTGACAATTTCTAATCCCACCAGTATATTAGTTTGAATGAGTGACTGATTGTCTGAATAGGATGCTAGCAAGTCAGGTATTATGTTAAATTTGCTCTTTTTTGTGGCTGGTCTCTATTCAAGGGAAGAGAAGTTTACCTGAAGAATCCTTTAGATGTGAGGGATCCTACAAAGGAGAAATGATTCCAACTAGGGCAAAACGGTCCAGACTTAAAAAGACTATCTGAGAGATCTTAAAGCTAGAAGCACAGAACTGTACACAGACCAGAAGGATGCATCATCTGTGGGCGAAACCATGAGAACTCTGTATCTTTGTAAAGAAGAACAGGACATAAGTTGATAAAATTCAGGTACCGAATTCAGCAAAGAGCTGCCTCAACAAAGTCCGTTGTCACTTTGAGCAGAGTATCTAAACAGATAGCCAGGTCAAATGTGTGAGCACTTCAGTACACGACCTAAAGTCTAAGGACTAAGATAAGAGAAGTGCAACACTTTTTCAAAGAATAGACTTCTCTAAGACACAACTTCAGCAGCTGGAGAAGATGTTGTACGTTGCAATACTAGGGTGTGTTTCATAATAATCACAGAGTAGGATGCACAGGTGAGGGACTGCTGCTGTGAATTGAAGCATATATACATAAAATGAATAAATGAAAATTTACAAGTACCATAAAATCTCCATGGTTTTTAATTCCAGGCCTAAAAAGAAAGAGAATGGTGTTAGAATCATACTACACAACATCCTACCAATATGCTGACAGTGACTATGAGATGCAAAACGGAAGACTTGAGAGGCAGCAGCTAGCCAGAAAACCTATGAAAGAAGGAGCAACTTTGCTTTAGTGCTAAGATCACTAAACCTACTTTAATATGTGCGTATTAAAGAACTACCTTGTAATAATGAACATAATGCACGTAAATTCAGTTCTCTATAGGACTGAAAAAATAACAAAATCCACTACAGCAATATGTAATTTCAGAAAAAAATCCTATTTAAAATAAGAAACATAGGAAAAGGAAATTAAAACGAAGGAGCTAAGGATAAAATGCTTTAAGATGCTACTGTTAGAAGATACGTTATCAGAGATTCACGTCTCTTACAAGAGGAAAGCCTTACCTTAGAATAGCTGTAATAATCCTGACCCCCAGTTGTCTGCCTCAATCATTCTGAGGAACATCTCAGCAGTTTGTCTGGCAGACACAGCAAATTACAGCCTGAGGTACTAAAGAAATCCCTAAACAGTTCTGATTTACCTGAATATGCTAAGGTTGTAAACTGTCATAATTTGGTTGCCACTTTAGATGAAAATCCTTTGCAAGAGGGCAAAAATCTCCAGGAGAAAAGCATGGTACAGTTCCTGTAGATGCAGGAACCTTTACAGTTGTCCTACAGTAATTCATTGCTACTGTTTACTCAGAACTTCCAAAACAAATGTATAACCGCATGTAAAAAAAAGAAAATAATAGGATTTTTTAAAAGTGAGCCAAGTGAGGGGATTTACTAGAAGTAAGAAGAAACCATCCCAAAAGAGGAAGTCATATGTAAATGCAGAAAGCAGAAAAAGGTGTACATTTTGATGATTTTTTTTTCTTTTAAGAAAGCAAATGTAGAATAAGGCAGGCCCATGAAAATGTTGAGGAACAGCTTTTTAAAGCCATAAATAACCTTTCTAAACACCTTGCACAGGTTTCTTCCAACAGACGAGGTGTAAAAGAGTGTTCAAAGAACAAAAACCCCAAATTAATTCTTTGTACTTGCATTCATTATGGAGAAGTTTAAAAAGGTTTGCAAGTGAAACCCCTTCTCTGGAAGGTCAAGTCTGAGAAAATGTATAATGGAAAGAATAAATGGTTCCCATCTAACAGTTATAAAGAAACTCAGACATGAAAGAGCTTAACTAATAACGCTTGCACATAATCAGGGTGGGCAACAAAAGAATGGAAAGTGATTTAATGGCAATAGTAAAAAAAGGGCTTTAGGAAGACCCACATAGATCAGTTGGTCTATATTCTATGCTATAGAAACCGGTAGAAAATATGTTAAATAATAACAGACACATGGGCAGATAAAACAGGAAAGATTCAACATGAGCTTTTGCAGAGGGAAGTTTTGATTCACAAATCTACCGGAGTTCTCTGAAGGAGTCAATGGGCATACGTGTGAGAGATTCAAGTAGTACTAGTTGCTTAAAAAAAAGAAAAAAAAAAAAAAAAAAGATTAAAACCCTCACCAAAGACTCTAAAAGAAAGTTATCATGACATAAGAGAAAAGAGACTAAATATTCATCCAACACAATAGGATTTAATTTAGCTATTACTACACAGGAAAGACAGCATGGAACGCTTGTGGATATACCCATGAAAGCACCAGCTCAATACTCAGCATTGATCATACAGGCAAAAAAAAAAAAAAAAAAAAAAAGTTGGGAATTATTAAGAAAGAACTAGAAAATAAAGCTAAAAACATAATTATATCCTACTAATAAATCCATAGTAGACTCACATACTGAATACTATACGTAGGGTTGAACGCTCAATGCAGAAGAGGATATAAGCAGCCTAAAAAAAAATGCACAAAAGGGCACAAGGATGTTCAAAGCATGGAATAACTTCTGTGCAAGGAGAGATTAAAAAGAGTTGGGTTCTTTGCCCTGGAAAATAAACAATTGAGAAAAATATAAAGGAGTTCTATAAAATCATAACAAACAAGGACAAGGTGAACTGTTAATAATTGCTCCCTATTTCTCATTACATATTTCTAGGAAGCATCCAAAGAAGTTATCAAGCACCAGGTTTAAAGCAAACATAAGGAAGTACGTTTTCATACAATATGTAATTAAATTGTGGAATTCACTTGCACAGGACGTTATCGATGCCTAAAGCAAAAATGGTTTCAAAAAGCAATCGGACAAAAACAGAAAAGAAAGCTTGGGCTTTAATAGCCCCTTCTACCAGGGCCATTAAACACAACGATGCAAAAGCAGAAAATGTCACCCCACGCTAAGAAACGGGAAGGCTCATCTGCACATTTCTGAAGAGCTGAATAAACCAATCTGACATCTGTATCAGACAGCAGCTAGGCTTCGACATAGCTAACACGTAGATCACAGAGATTCTGGCTTTACAACGAATTTATGGAGCACACAGATTATGGCTGCAACTGATAATTTACTATTGCGCTGTCAACCAACTGGATGTTGATTAATACCCTTTCCCAGGTACAGCCATAGTTAAAGCGTATGTTAAGGACAAAAAGTTAAGAGTGAAACGGAGAAATGTTTGGAGAACAAGGTATTCTTTCGGGAGACCTGTGATACATAAATAGAGCAGGTTTTCCTAACTGGCTGAGATTCCAATAGGTGATATTCATTCCCGAGATGAAAACCACCTGCCTTACGTAGTTAGCAGAGATGATACCTCCTTTGTTTCTAATGGTTCAACATTCACACTACGGAGCGATTTCTGTGGGAGCTGCAGGTAGCCTATTGTGCATGTTACACTCAAAAATGCTTTGTAAAAACTAAGGAAAAACATTAAGGTCATAAAGCAAGGCACGCTAAAGTATGAAAATATCAAAATGAAGTCTGTCACAACAGCTGTAGTGTTACAATACAATCTTCCATGTTACGATTGTATATTTTGCGTTCAGTATAATGGATAGCATCCAGGGAATGAGACTAATTCAAATACTCTTTTTTTATCCTCTCTGTTCAGTGTGTGGCCCCAAGCCTTGTTTACTGAGTGGCATCCAAGTCTTGCATGAAATAAGATGTTTTTTTGTTTCTGGCTTTTCTGTGGTACTCATCACTATAGCGTCTGAATATCTCAACGATCTTGGTGAATTAATCCTCACAATGTACCCTCAGATGTCTGGAATGATTTTAATTCCACATTGAAGAAAACTATGAGAGAAATGATGTGACTTTTTCATGGCCACACAGGAAGCCTGTATCAAAGACAGGGTGACAATTCAGATCTGTTCATCCTAAGGGGTGCCAAGCATCTCCTGAACTCATCCTACAGAAGGAGCACTCCCGAGGATTCGTGCTCTTCCAGCAGACCCGCAGCTCATCTGTAGCATCAACGTTCTCCAGCAGTGGCGGGATACCATGGACAGGGACCTCATTCCCACCACACCGTATATCCAATCCCGTGAATTGGGAAAAGCAGCTCTAAGGATTCAGCTCTGCAAGATTCGCAAAGCCCTTGGAGATACTCAGATCATCAGCACGGTGATGGGCAAAGTATGACGTTTTGTTGTTACAATCGTTTGCCAAAATTTCTCCTCCTGATTTGCATTCTCTAGGATTCTTGCCAACATGAGGTACTTTATATTATATTTTTCTAAAAGGTCTCGAGCAAGGGCAGTGGTATGGGTGTAAGAAATCAACAACTGACACATGGACTGTTTCTGTGATGTTCAAGATTGCAACTTATAGCTGTGCTGTAGTTCACAATTATGAATTATAACTTTATGAAACACTCTTCATACACTGCACTTGTGCTCTAAGTGCATAAAAACACACACAAAATTACCCTGATGCACTGCTACGTTAAGGGTCTGCCTCACACCTACCAAATCCAAGAAACAGAGAGTAAAGCTCAATCTCTATCCTTCTATTGTGTCTCCTATTGTGCCTACATGTTGCAGCATTTGTGGTCTCTAAGATCACCCACTGTAGGAACAACTTTCAGTTCTCTGTGACAATAGGGTGAGCTGAGGACAGACTGGCAATCTTTGGAGATGAATTTCCTGCCCTTTGTGGGTTTCAGTTAGACTCTCAGCATTATTTGAACTTTTGTGGTTTAATTTTCTTTGTTGTTGTTTTAATTCTAATGGCAGAAAACAGGAGAAGAAACAACGTCCCTCTGGAGGCAGTGAATCTCAGGATCTGAAGAGTAAACAGCCATGTTTTCTCTTTCTGGCATTTTAAGATACATCAGAAAACAGAGAAAGGACCAATTAGTTCTGTAGAATGGCAAAGGGACGTAGAGCTTCTTATTTCTTGATAAAGATACCAAAAGCCTTAGGATCGGTTGATGTTTTATGGCCTTCTGAACTGATTTCTTCCCAGTAGCATTCAACCACTACTACAGGCTCAGAAACTACTCGCTACCATTCTCCTACTAAGGACTGAAAAAGAAATAGAGCAGAACAAAGGCTATGGCGTGAAGGCTATCCTGCAGTAGAAGTATTAGTTGCACCAAACAGGTAGGAAAGAAAGCATCTGCCAGCCTGAGACCCAAATATTTGTTTCACTCAACTACTATGGTTTGTAGTTGTGCACATGTTATTCAGAGAACAAGAGCTCTTAATTACTCAGGGAGCAACAGAAGTCCTTGGAAAAGGCAGCTGAAAAAGTCCCGTCCCACGTTCTTAATTTATAGAATTTATAGAATTATAGTAGACTGCCCTTCTCTCTCCCCACTTCCAGCATCCATGGGCCCAAGCCACTACCTTTAGGATGAAAAAGTAATAAAAAAGATGTTTTCTCTGGCAATGTGCACGCCTGTCTGGGCAAAGATATTCTTCCGCAACTGCTGGTGGCTTGAATCAAGTGACCCTTTCAAATAGCGGTGAACTTTGGATGCAAAGATGAGATCAAGAGCTATACTTTAGTAACTACAGTTATTAAATTCTTAATGGGGGTCAGATCTGTTTGTTATGTTCTCCCCTCACAGACGCAAAGGACATTATAAAATAATATTTCTTATGTACATGCAGGAACTTTCCCTTTATGTGTTTGAAAAAGAATCATAAAATAACTCCACTGTAAAAATAAATAAGTCACTAAACCAAATAACAAATAGCTTCTCTGAGGGGGGAAAGTGCCAGCTATGGGATAACAGTCACTAACTACTGCCATGAGTTTTCTCAGATTCCAGGGATCATCAACATGAGAGAGTTTTCATTAGGTCCATCTTGACTAACATATGCAGAAGGGAACATTTCTGTTTCTTCATTCCCTCATTCTCTTGGGCGTCACAGCTTCCTATCTTTTGCTTCTGTTTATAGTTTTGTCTCACCATGTATTTCAGGAAAAGAAAAATCTAAATAAAGATCAGAGCCTGTTCCATTATGTGCCCTTCCTCTTCTTCTTCCCCTCCTTTCTTGCATTTGTGCAGTGTTGTGGCACCTATTAACTACCCATGTTTTCAGAATGACATTATACAAGGTGCAGGATGTACCACTATGCCCTAAAAATATCAACAACTGCATTAGTCTCACAATAATTAATGGCAGGCATTATGCAAATGACAACTTTTTCACTGCAAAATAATGACATTTCTTCATTTTGAGCAGAGTTATGCAAAACAATGAATTGGGGATGATAAATCACACAGGAGAATTAAGAAAGCCATAACGTTCCTGCCCAGGCAGGCAGAAAGACAGACAGACCAACAATTTAGAACACATTGTTTGTTCTCAAACCGCTATTAAGAAATAAATAAAAGCATAGCCAGTCGGTCATTAGAACGTATGTGTAATTTAGTTTCCCCCCCTTCAGGCAACTATGCATAAGGGGACGTTAAATTCTAGCAATTGGATTATTACAAGTCACAAGCAAATTTTTTTTTTATTAACCTTAATAAGTCATTCACTCAGAGACTACAGTCATCAGGCAAATAAAATGTATCACATGTCATTCTCCTACACATTAACTAATTTCTTATGCAAACATCACAATGTATAGCAATTACCGCTGCTCAAAAAAACCCCAAAGTCAGTTCCAATTTATTTTATTGCTTTTGTGCGTGGCCATTTCCCGTAGCGCTTTATTCTCCATCCCCACATGCTAGGTGCGAAAGAAAAGAAACGCAAGAAACGAGAGGTACTTTGAAATGTTCCCACACCTTTTTCTTCCTATTGCGAACGCTGTTGGAGAAAGACGTAGGTAAGATCCTCTGGTAAGCCTAAAGAGGCTTCTCAAAGGGAAAAAGCTAGCACTGACCAGCTGCGAGCACCCTCCCTTCCCCGTCCCTATCTCCACTACATGCTTCCCACCTCCTGAAAGAGCAATCCCTGCCCAGTCCTCCCAGTGCCTCCCGCCGAGCGCCTGGCGCAGGACGGTCTGTGACCGCTCCCTGAAGAGTGGGACTGGAGGGTGGCTTTCAACTCCCCTAACGTACAACATTCCTCCACTGTTCCTTACAGTGTCTCCTGCTGGAATGAAGTATCTATAAGCTTTTTAACAGACAGCACTCCTGGATCTTTCTTTCTAGTGATTCCTGCTGGGAGAGTCTGATGTATCAAAGAATTACAGCGATTAGAGCTGGAAAGACCTATGGTATTTAATCATTTACTCTATCCTCCCACCTGAGCTGGGGTATTCCTTACACTGTTTTTTTCTGATGTTCTATCTAGTCTAACTTTAAAGAGTGCCAAATAACTGAGCTCTCACCTCTTCCCTGGGGAGGTTATTCCACAGTGGTATATCATGAGACTAGAAATTTCCCAAGGTATTCAGTGTAATTTGACTTCTTTATGTTTAGTTTTATTAAGCAGGCATTAGTTTCAGACTCCCAATACTGCCAAAAGATTTCTTTCCTCTGTTAGTAGAGACTGGAACTGCACCAGTCTTCCTCACGTCCATAGCTCGGCATGATATTTAACAACATTGTCCACTGAAAAAAATCTGGATTTGCAGCACCTAAAGATTCTCCAAAGACTGGTTTTATTCTTCGCAGTGACTTCTGACGAGAACTGGTATGAACAGGGAAGCGGGCCAGGACCTTTACAACCAACGCAGTATTACCGCTCCCCTCGGGAAGTGCTGGTGGCCGTTCCGAACACACACACACACACACAAAGCAGAGCATCAGCAAGGACTACGTATTCCCTGTGATGCCTGGAGGTTAAATTGTACAGCTCCCGTTAAGCATAGTGAGGGGGACTGGAGAACTAACAATTCATGCGTGACAGTGAAGAGTCAACTCCAGCTTTATCTGAATCAACAGGAAGATCAACCACCACATTTTCTTCTCTCCAAATGCAAAGTACCCTTACCTTCGCTCAAAGACAACTGAGTACATCATTGACACAGTCATACAGAGAACCCAGGAAAGAGAACAGTTGTTCTGGAAATAACTGGTGCCTTTGGAAAAGGTGGTAGCGGTTGAACCCTCCCTCCCCAGGTCCCCCCTCTTATTATCTATTTCAGGACTTTTAAGATTCAGTGCAATTCACCCCCCCTTGGAACACTGCAAAAAACTCTCCACCTCCAGCCTCTCATCCGGAAGTTAATAACATTTTGCAGCTCTCCTTAAATAAAATCCAGCCCATCCTGGATCAATAAGACTGATGCCTATTTCCCTAATGGCAGCCGATTGCCATTTGCTATTCAAATCAGACTAGATAAATTACAGTACATGCCAAGGAACAGGCCAGTGAATTAAGACAGGCCTCCTGAGGACCAGCGATATTATTAATCTTTTAAGACACTATCATATTTCTTCTTGACAGTGTGCGTAGACTCTCAGACATGCTGCACCCAGATTGAAATATCAGCTGCTGCAAAAAATCAATAGCGTTAGAAACACAATAATTTTCTGTCTGCAGGGCCCCCAATAAGCAACACTTATGTTTCTCCTCCTTTCCACATCTCTGCTCCAAATGCATTTGTTTTAAAACCCAGGCTTCAAATCTGAATAATAATTGCGGTGGGCAAAGTTGCTTTTGTTGTCATCCTTTGCCACAGAAGCCACAACTGTGATTCTTGATAAGGTTGCGGTTCTCAGAGACAGTGTAAGGTACTCTAGGGTCAGATCCTCACCTAGTATATTTTACCCTTCTCCCCACACTCGCCAGCTCCGTCTCTTGCTCTCTCACTGCAGGCTTTATAAAGACAGATATTGCTAGAGCTCCCGCTATCCCTAAGAAAAATGAAAACAGGGACCTTGGACCTGAACTGACAAAGGGAGACCGTACATGACAAGAAAGCAAAAAGCTTAAGGGATTTCTCTTCACACTGGCAACAGAAAGGGTCAATTCAAACAATTTTGATCTCTTTAGACCTGTGGATGAATTCAATAGAGGCTCTGACAGTCAAGTAAGCTGCCTGCCTGGTTTCTCAACTACTCTTTATGCTAAAGGGGAGAAAGATTCTACAACTGATAACTATTCCAAAAAGGGTATTTTATGATTTACAAGAGCAGCGGGCTTAGGGAAAAATGTGTAGCTTAGGGGATTGGCAATGAGATGTTAAAATGAGGTTTCTCCTCACCCTTGACATGTTACAGTTTAACTGTGTGGAAAAACAATTACAAAACACAACAAAAACAGAAGTCTCCACACAATTCTAAGCATGAGAATATTTTACATATAACTGGGTAAGAAAAACATCTACAGAAATGGACCAGAGTGGATAAATCAACTCCAGGTTGGCTAAGCTGCCATTCAAGATTGCCAGATTGCTGGCATCGCAGGTCAACAGTGGCCAGAAAGAGTTGATGAATGTCCCAACCGGGTGAGAGTAGTAAGGCGATGAAATCATTCAAGTTACATCACAATTAGCCATTGCCTTCTGCCCTTAAAACATTGTTAGCGGCATCGGGAGAACAAAATTATTAACTCTCCTCTGGCACTCGCAGAATCTTGGGGCTTCAATTCATCTTCTGCTTAAAAAGCGGGGTAAGCATGGCCACAAGTGATGCCAACAGAGCCCTGCCTTCGGGTGAAGGCTAAGGTGACCTGGCCGATGGCCACGGCGTATCAGCAGGGTGCTCGTTACTGCATGGGTGAGGAGCCAGCCTGCGTGGTTGTGGGGTATGGTCTGCCTTCTCTATGTTGAGCAGAGGACTTGGCTCCTCTTCTCCTTCCTCGGGATTCCCAGCACAGCACATTTCCCTGGTGCACAAAGTGACGTGCTTAGACAAAAAGGAGAGTGAACCACCATCAGGCTTGTTGCTAGGGAGGGGGTAATTTTAATTAGAGCTGGCCAGTGGATGAGAATTTTGCTTCCTTCATTGGGACAGAAATAACAGGTTTTGAATGCTCTAAAAGATAATTCGCTGGCCAAATGCCTCCAGTCCTAAAAACCTGAGGTTTTCGATCTCTCCGTCACCAGAAGTGACCAGAAAGTTCTCTCCATCAAACTCCTTGTACTAGAAAAGGGAATATTATGATGAAATGTCAGTAGTGTTCTGACCAACTCTAAAATTAATACAACAGCACCACGATGCAATTTTCAATTAGAAAATTAGTTACTTCCCAGTAACTTGCACATCCGAGGAGCAGACTTGAGATTCAGCTCTTGCTCCTGATTCTCCATGAGCTGGATGTGATTTGCGCATCTGAGTGGAACTGCTCCTGATATATACAAGCATCACTCTACTTCTGATAGATGTGGGGCCTAGGAATACGTTGATAACACTTTGTGTTATTTAACTTCATTGCTTTTTTTTTTTTTTTTCTTTCTTTCTCCTGAGTTTGTCACCTACCTAAATTAAATTCTGCTTTCATTAATCCAGGAAAAACCTGGGCCCGAATTAGTAAAAGATGTCTCAGTAACTGGACATTAATTTGGGAAGCTGAAACCAATGTATTTGTAAACATGACCTTGTGACCTTGTGCATGTGGAGTTTAGTCTAAACTGTGGGGCTTATATGAGCATGGGTACAAAACTATGAGCAAGCAAGCAGTATGAAGGCTAAGGAATAAATACTGAGGACCAGCAAGGACAACATCATGGGCTATGTAGGACAGGATTTGAACCTACCGCTTTTCCTCTCCTATCCTCAAACCACTCCTCTGCTTGCTCCTCATCTTCCTCCTATAGTCTCCTCCTGTGCTACCTCCTCTAACTACAGATCAGTGATGCTTTGATTTTTTGCACCACAAAAATCATTAGCTCACACAGTACTAGGGCTAGCAGCAGCATAGTTTCTTAGACAATGTCATGGCATCTATTCTAAGACAACTAGGACCTACAAATATCACTAAGTGAGAGAGAGAAGAAAAACTCATTTCTCCAGAGCAGATAAGAGGCTAAACCAACGCATACAGCCACAAACACTTTGAGTCAGGCCTTGTCACAAATTCCTACGGCAGTCCCAATAATGTGGTGCCAGTCTTAAGCTACACCAGGAACCTGTGCCGCATCTATGCGGAAAGCCCTGAAGTTGCAACTGGGCTGCAGTATAGCATCACGGACACAAAAACATCACGCATCAAAGTATGTGCCAGCCGTTCATTAAGAATGCCCTGTCTTTATGTTTGTAAGCATACTGAACACCTTAATAGGAACTGAAGTCTTTAGAAAGGTGGGAACTTCACGTCACTGGACATTGTAACAAGGCTTTCCCACGCTAAACCTGTACTCCACCTGCAGGTGTCCTTTTCCTATTGCAAAGGAACAGAATTTATTCTGATCAATATACACTAATTTCCTCCTTTCTTTTTAAGTGCTATTATATGCTACCCTATGCCCTCTATTATCCTCACATTTGGAAAAGAAATCATTTCTGTAGTAACTAGCCATACAACTATTGTTCAGGTTCCCCTGATATTTTTCCCCTGGGAAGCAAGATCATCAGTGCAGCGGACTGGTATTAGCAAGGCCATGTAACTAGATGGACTCCCTCATGCTGAAAAATACTCTCTTGGGCTTTAAAAGAAGCTGCGCACATCTTCCTTCTGACATTTCTGTTTCTAAAGCAAAGAATGAGACTGAGGGCAAAAGTACTGTACAAATAAAGTGTTAGGGCCATCGCTGCTGGTCAAAGCTGGTTTGGAGGAGATTCTCTAGACAGCCTCCTCTGGATAGATCCTGCTGGAACTCCGTCTGCAGCCGGTAATGTTTAAATACCATTCAGAAGTTAAAACACTGGTGACAAACCCAGTTAGGTTTAAAGCCATATTTCCATTGCAAAACACCCTGCGTGCCGTCCCTGCTGACAGGCAATGCTAGGCACCGCTGTCAGCTACAGGGTACAAAAGGAAGAGGAAGAAAGTAAACGTATTGCAAGTTATAAGGCACAGACACATACTGCTCACAACTGCTGTCTGATATTCTTCCTCATCCCCAGTCTCTGCCCCAAGACATTGCTCTGATTTTGCAATACAGAAGAGAACTAGTCTTTGCACAGGAATCTACCCACAGGCTATAACTCCAGGATACTTAAAAAGTATTCGTCTTAGCCGGTGCTTGGCCTCTTTAGTCATAGGTGCTGAACAAACCCATCTTTTGAGGAGGAAGCGGCACAGGGATCATCATCAAACTGTGGTTGTGATTCACTGTGATAGTCTACCAGCTCATTCTATAAAAACAGATGGATAGAGATGGAAATTGCAAGTGCTTTTAGGGGAGAGGAGCTGGGAGAAGAGTGACAGTACAAGATCTCCGTGAGAGAAGGGTGGAATAGAGAGTCAAAAGCGCACTTCAAGTGGTATGGTTTGTACAGAATAAATCATATGAGAGAAGAAAAAGGAAGATCTGGCTGGAAACGGTCAAAAGACATAAAATATGCAAAAGGAAAAGCAGAGACCATTGAATGATGAGAAAGTAAGATGAGATAAACCAGGATTTTGGGGGTGGTTGGGGGAAGAAAGCCTAAGTGTTGAAAAGATGGCAGCAAATTCAGCCAGACTTCACCCAGCCAGCCCAAGACAGAGTGCCCTCCCTAAAAGCTGCAGCTAGATCAAAACTGTTTCCTTTGCTGGTCATTAGCATCTATGTCTAACAATAACTTGAGAGCAAACCATTTTTGAGGGCTTTCTCAGCTATTCTTCTTTCCATACCACTACCACAACCTCCCTGGCATGGCCAGAAAAATATCCAAACAAAGCATGTATTAGAAAATTTGGGTCTTCTCAACTCTTGTTAATGATGCGGTTCAGCTGTGGTCAGAGCTGATGGGAAGTCACTGGTATACAGTGAGCTCTGGAAAAGGTAATGAACTTCTCCAGAAGAAAACTCTCCATGGTGCATTGAAAATAAGTTGCTGCCGACGCTCCCTGGCTGCACCCTTAATAAAGGAGGTCAGGGAGAAAGAAGGCCTGACACTGAGAGGTCAGGAGCATCCTAAATCCTCCCTTTGCTTTCAGTGCCTCCTGTTGCAATGGGGTCCCACACCGCTGTGGGAACTGAGCCATATACCTGTGCAAGACACGTTAAGTAATGTGTATCAGTAAGCCACGGCCTCTTCCTTTGTCTGAAGAAATACTCCCTCCAAATCGCGGCTAATATCTCCTAAGGGGGGTGGGAGAGAACATCTCTCACCACAGCAGCCCCGCTGTCTCTTGCACATGGGCAGAAGCACGGTTTTTCAGGCTCACACGACTCCATCCCTGCACTGGAACCTCTGGTGGAGACACTCCCAGATCAGTTACAGGTTTTAATTATGAGATGACAGTACCGATGGCTGGCTTTGCTTGAACCGGCATGTGTCACTGAAGCCGATGGGAAATATGTAAGAAAGAGACCCAGTTTAATTAGCCTGAATATTTTACAATGATTATTTTCTACAAGCAAACCCTCCCACATCTTATTTGTCACCTGTCAGGTTGCTGTTCTTATCCCCCACGATCTCTCCTTGCCTCTTCGTGTCATAAAAAACCAATGGAGAAAATGACAGACAGATACAAACAAGATTTTGGTAATTACAGCACTGTGGCTGGTGGTTGTTTGAACATCGTTTTATTTCTTCCAATCAAACAAGTCCTTGGACTTCACAGCCCTAGAGCTTCAGACAGGGGTGAAGCTGATTATATTATGACATTACAGTGCAGACTGGCAGATCAGACAAAGTGGATTTCACTCAGTAATTAAACTGCAGTATCTTTCGTCTAAAGTCCAGGGCAGGATTAATCGAAAGGTAGCTCTTTATCATTGCGATTAGTGCTGGGATTTGAAGAGTGAGTCCACAGATTTCTGATTTGATAGCTCATCCTGGGTACCAGCTTATTGGTGGCTGCACATCTGTCTGACTTGTAAAAATAGCATGAGGTCAAGATATATTTGCCAAGTTGCACCATTTCCTTTATTTTATTTTTAGCTGGAGGAAATTCAGATTGATTTAAATATTACAGTGTCCTTTGTCTTTCTGTGGCAGTACAAAGAGTTCTATTTAAGACCTGTTATCATATAACTCTGCCCCCATCCTCAACTGCATTGTATCTATAGGACAGACTCACAATTTTCTCTGTAGGTTTACCTTTATTCTTCAGGGTCCAAAAAAATCCTCCTGATCTTGGGAAACAGAACAATACAAATTTAAAAGACAATAGCTTTACAGCTGCTCTAAAATGGTCTAGCAAATCAAGTTTCAAGCTTCCAAGGAGGCTCCTAAGATTTACTGGATGAAAATAGAGTCTTAAGATTTTGGGTTTGTGTCAGCATTGTAGAAAATCCCTAACACCAAATGCCAGCTGATGCTGCCTTTTTTCTTTTAAGTTTCCAAAAAGCTTTCAATGCTCCTGTTTCTGCTCACAACTTTAATAAACACAGAGCTGGGAAAATTTGCTCTGTACAGCCAGACAGTTTCCTTATGCTGCTGGCTGGGGAAACAGCACTCCTGGCACCTGCCCTGGTTTACTCACTGGAGGAGATTATTTACCAATGGAAGCAAGGCAGGGAAAAGCAATGGCTATCTCTTTTTACTTTCTTCTACAAGTGGTCATCGTGTTTAGGAAACAAAAAAAAATATCAAGGAAATAGAAAGAAAAACATTATTTCCTCCTCTCATGAGCAAAACAGAGTTAGGATCTGACTTCCAGTTCCGGAGGTACTCTCTACCTAAAATTTGGTGCAGCCAACGCTGTTTCTGGTTCGATCCTAGGGGGAATACCCCAGTAAGAATTCCAGCTCCCCAAAAACGGGTCGAGGGTGACTTGGCATTTGTCCTTAGGAAGTCATATACATTTTTAGGTTCCTTTCATTACGTTTTAAGCTGTGGCAGTCACAAAAACCAGTGAGCCACAGGCCACTATTACTAGGTTCCAACTTCTTCCCCAACAAAGGCTGATAAAAAAAGAAATGTATTTGTGAAAACTTCATTAGAAAATTTATTTGCAGCTGGACAGGGTTTTTGCAAGACAAATGCTTTTACTGAAAATGTTAGGAATTTTTATGGAAAACTCTCAGCTGAAAATCAAAAGTATTCTCTCTGGAAGTCAATTTTCAACAAAGTCCTTTCAAATTTTTAGCCTTAAAAAAAAAAAAGCGCACAATTTACACTGTTTTGTTTCATCCACAGAACACACAGTCCTGTGCCTACTGCATTCTGCACGATTAAAGTGTGATTTAGAATAGCTTGGCCCATCTCTACGCCAGGATAGTCTCCAAAATGTCCTTTGACATTTTGCCTATAGCAACGTCTCCTCTCATTTGTATGAATCTTTGATGTAGATTATGAAGATCTAAAGCAGGGGCAATCTCTTAATTTCTACTCAAACATTTAATACAAACAGACCCTAATTCTGTTTGGGGACTGGGGTAGTACTACAACCCAAATAACAAACTAAACAATTCCCTAGGCAAACAAACTATTTTATTTGCAGTTTTATTGTTATTGTTATTTTTGTAATGGAATTTACAGAGAAAAAAACCCAAATTATTCATACCCATTCATTTTAAGTCTTGAAAGCTATTTCACAGCTCTCAGAGCCATAGAAGACCCACAGCCTGATTCCCATACACTAAAGAACTTGTAATTCTACCCAGTAATTCCTAAAGCAATCCTAATGACTAGTGGCTGAATGGGCACATACCTTTTACTAACACATACGATCTTAATTTACTGAGTTAAACCAGCAGAATATCACAAAATACCTTGGAAATTTGTTTTAATAAGTACTTTCACTGCCCAAACACTTATAAGTGG
This sequence comes from Nipponia nippon, assembly GCF_047370975.1. Classification (NCBI taxonomy): domain Eukaryota; kingdom Metazoa; phylum Chordata; class Aves; order Pelecaniformes; family Threskiornithidae; genus Nipponia; species Nipponia nippon. The sequence goes on along the minus strand of NW_028262336.1, from coordinate 6,448,404 downwards.
GGAGAGAAGAGGAAATCTAGCCAAGCAAACAGGCAGAGGCACAGAAACGTCATACAGATGAATGATGAATAGTGCATTTCTTGGTCAACTAATAAAGACACAGATAAGTACTACCAGACAGAACAGTTTTAGTAATCTTTGTCTAAATAGCTAGCAAAATACATAATAAAATCTCACTGCTATACTGGTTCTTTGTGGAGGTGTGAAGGTGAGAATTTTATTCCTAGTCTCGCTGCTGATACTGTAGATACGGATTCAACTCGCATAGGAATTTCAAAGCTAGTATTCAGACCACCAAACTATTCCTCAGACCAAACTGAAAACAAAATGCAAATGAGCTACTGCTGATCCTGATCTCATGCTGTGTCCCTCCTCCCTTTCACCGTTTTCCCCCATTTTTCCTCTGAAAATTCTAACATGCTTTTCAAATATTATTAACCAATCTAATAAGTACCAGCCTTTATATTTATATTTTATCTCATTTCTGAGTCTTTGTATTATGGCTTTGATCATAAATTCAGTGTCTTCCCTCCAATCACAAGGACTGGAAACTTATTTTATAAACAAAAACCAAAGATCTCAACATTATCTGTTTGCTTCAAGAGGAGCATCTTTAAGAAAAACATCAGATATTATGACACTTTCAGTAACACTGCAACCACTGCCAGCAAAGTAAAACATTAATCTAGGTGCGCACATCCCTCTGGTTTTCACGTCATGCTAAACATTGAAATTCCACAAAAAGAGCCTTGTAGCTGTGAGCTGCTCTGGAGAAAAGCTGGATATCGTAACATATCCATGATTTTACAGAGTGGTCAATCAACAAGTGTTTCCTACTCCATAGGAACGGACCCTAAAATGCCAAATCCTGGCTTTGGGGACACAGTGGCAAATTTCATATTAATATAAACTGAGACAAGTTTTGTCCCAGTGTAAGTACAACCAGAATTAATGTTATGTTTTACAGAGCTCCTGAAGAACTACACATTTCTTCCAGCAACCACCTGGAAAAGGGAAAAATACATGTCTTGCAGCATGATGTTTCTTTTTGAAATTAAATCACAGCTGAAAGCTTGGATAAGTCCAGCTAAGAGAAGAAGATAAATTCCCAGCCATCAATACCAAAAGTGACTGCATATGTTCCCCAAACTCAGATGATGCTGTCAGCATCCAGTTCCTTGGCCATATGTTAGTCAGATGAACTAAATCGATCCATAAACCTAACCAGGAAGTTATCATGAGGGCTGAAACTGTGATGCACTGATTAAGAATCTGTTTATCTCAATTAAAGACATAACCGTAATTACTTTCAGTTGAGTCAGTCACACTCTCGTAATGTACCCATCCTCAAATGATATTTAACATCGTATACTAAGTATGTCAAGCATTCGTTCAATTAATAATACTTTGTACTTCTATTCTGCTTTTTATCCCAGGAGCCCAAAACACTTTGTGATCATGAATTAATCAATGCTACCACCACCTCTGCATTGGAAATAGTTGGCTGGAGTCCACTCAGTGATCCTGGACGATAGCTGGAGATGTGATCCTCACTCTTATTGCCTATCCCAAATCTTAACCAGAAGACAAACCATCAAGTAATAAAACTGAGCGACAGCAGCTTCCCCAAATTCACCGAGTACTGAGCACAATCAAAATAAATTTGTCAGAGTAAACAGATATCATAAACTTCACCTCTACCATGGTAGAGCATATGAAAAACAGAAATATCAAAAATGAAAAAAAGAAAAAGCACAACTTACAATTTCCTAAATTAACACCGAGTTTGCCAGGGTAACAGTATCTTATTCCACTGCACGATCATTAGAATCATTGAATGGTTTGGGTTGGAAGGGACTTTAAACATCATCTGGTTCCAACCCCCCTGCCATGGGCAGAGACACCTTCCACTAGATCAGGTTGCTCAAAGCCCCATCCAACTTGGCCTTGAACACTTCCAGGGATGAGGCATCCACAGCTGCTCTGGGCAGCCTGTTCCAGTGCCTCACCACCCTCATGGTGAAGAACTTCTTCCCTGAATCCAATCTGAATCTACCCTCTTTCAGTTTAAAGCCATTACCCCTTGTCCTATCATTACATGCCCTTGTACAAAGTCCCTCTCCAGCTTTCTTGTAGGCCCCCTTCAGGTACTGGAAGGCTACTATAAGGTGTCCCCGGAGCCTTCTCTTATCCAGGCTGAACAACCCCAACTCTCTCAGTCTGACTTCATAGGAGAGGTCCTCCAATCCACTGATCACGTTTGTGGCCCTCCTCTGGACTCACTCTGGCAGGTCTGTGTCCTTCTTACGTTGGGGGCTCCAGAGCTGAATGCAGTACTCCAGGTGGGGTCTCACCAGAGTGGAGTAGAGGGACAGAATCACCTCCCTCAACCTGCTGGTCATGCTGCTTTTGACACAGCCCAGGATACAGTTGGTTTTCTGGGCTGCAGGCATGCATTGCTGGGTCATGTTGAGCTTCTCATCAACTAACACCCCCAAGTCCTTCTCCTCAGGGCTAATCTCAATCCATTCTCTGCCCAGCCTGTATCTGTGCTTGGGATTGCCCCGACCCATGTGCAGAACCTTGCACTTGGCCTTGTTGAGCTTCATGAGGTTCGCACAGGCCCACCTCTCAAGCCTGTCAAGGTTGCTCTGGATGGCATCCCTGCCCTCCAGGCGTGTCAACTGCACTACGCAGCTTGGTGTCGTCAGCAAACTTGTTGAGGGTTCACTCAATCCCACTGTCCATGTTGCTGACAAAGATGTTAAACGGCGCCAGTCCCAATACCGACCCCTGAGGAACACCACTCGTCACTGATCTCCACTTGGACATGGAGCTATCGCCCACTACTCTTTGAGTGTGACCATCCAACCAACTCCTTATCCACTGAGGGGTCCATCTTTAAACCCATGTCTCTCCAATTTAGAGACAAGGATGTCGTGCTGGACAGTGTCAAATACTTTGCACAAGTCCAGGTAGATGACAACAGTTGCTCTTCCCTTATCCACCAACACTGTAACCCCATCATAGAAGGCTACCAAACTTGCCAGGCACGATTTGCCCTTAGTGAAGCCATGTTGGCTGTCACCAGTCATTTCCTTATTTTCCATGTGCCTTAGAATAGTTTCCAGAAGGATCTGCTCCATGATCTTGCTGGGCACAGAGGTGTGACTGACTGGCCTTCTCCATATCCCGGGTAGCCAGGTCTCCCATTTCCTTCCAGAGAGGGCCCACATTTTCCCTCGTCTTCCTTTTATCACCAACATACCTATAGAAGCTTTTCTTACTGCCCTTGACGTCCCTGGCCAGATTCAATTCTATCAGGGCTTTAGCTTTCCTAACCTCATCCCTTGCTGCTCCAACAATTTCTTTGTAGTCTTCCCAGGCTACCTGTCCTTGCTTCCACCCTCTGTAGGCTTTCTTTTTGTGTTTGAGTTTGTCCAGGAGCTCCTTGTTCATCCACGCAGGCCTCCTGGCAGTTTTGCCTGACTTCCTCTTTGCTGGGATGCATCGCTCCTGAGCTCGGAGGCGGCGATCCTTGAATATTAACCACCTTAGGTTTACAGTCTCTCTCTCCCTCTCTCCTGTGCTATGCTTACAGGCAACAAATGAGACTGTCTGGTGTGAAAGATTAACAGATTGGAGAATAAAATAAACAAACCGATCTTGCTAATTTCTATTCTCCAAGAAGTTTGGTTCTAGGTAAAGTTTCACGAAACTAAACCCTTCAGCGCAGATCATCAACAAAATAAAGGTTTCTGCTGAAGGTATCTATAGATTGCTTTCTGGAAAAGGTTTAAACAGGGCTGGCAATATTCAAAAGCTCCTCAGATTTCACCACCAAAGAAATCTATCCTTTCAAGTCCCTCTAAATAGAGCACAGAATCCTGAAATACTTTGCTAACTTTTGATTTGGTTTCTACTTAGTTAAAATACTTACTGAAGTCAATGGAAGCTTTGCTGAAATAAGGGCTGAGAAGAGAGTTTGTAAAAGACATTATTCCTATTTTCATGCTAGAAAATAGTTGCAGAAGAATATCAGTGCATGAAATGGAAGAAAAAGGTTCAGACTTCACACTGTTTCTTCTAATGAGGATTACTCAGTGAACCAGACTGATTATGATATATAACCTTATGTTACCAGCTTGACCGAAATAATGCCACTAATGATACCTGTAGAACAGGACAAGGTCAACACGTGCTATGCACTATCTAGAATTATAATCCAACTGTTTAAAACATATGGTATACACCTTGAGTAACTTCAGATAAGACACATTTTTCCTTTGTACCCCAGAATTTAACAAACTGCAGATATTTAACACGTCCTTCTCTTATCCTGCATAGATTTCAGTAACATGGACATTAATCCTGTTCTTCACTTTTGTTTGATATGTATTGCAGTTAATACAGAAGTACAACAATTCAACTTTTAGTAAATTTTTCTATGATTAGTAGGCATGAATACATGGCAATCTGGGAACTCAAGTCGTATCGACACCACTCAGCATATGTGCTGAGAGGGCTTTTATACCGTGTCGGGTATATGAACAGTTAAACTGTATGCTAATTATTCTTAACTGCCCATCACACCCCCAGTATATGGCACAATTAGAATGAGTATTTATAGGTGAAAATCTTGGCCTATGGACTCATCTAAATTGCCAGAGAATCGCCGATGTAATCAAATCAGCATTAATGAAATCAGATGGTGTATAGCTGGCCTCCCTACTTTATATGATACACCATTTTAACAGAGAGTCAGAAATTATATCTAGTAACTGCTAGTAACAGGATTTCTCCTAAATTACTATATGGTAGGATTATCAGCAGTAAATGATACGCTAGATGTGGTTACAAGTATGGAAAGTTTGGTTTTTAGGGCTCAAGGCATTTGCTTAAGCAGAACTTTCAAGTGCCCTCAGAAAAGCCCTAGAGCTTAAGTACACCTGGACATGGCTAGCGGATACAACTTACTGCTTCTGAGATACCTGGCTTTTGGGAAAAGCAGCTGAGGCCAGGAGGTGTATCCTACAGCATCCCAAATGATACCAAATACCTGTATTTGAGCCTTTATTGTACTGACAGTGCATGCGTACCTTTCCCTCTACTCATTGCTTTCAGACCTTCTTATCCTCGGCACAAATGTAAGAAAATCAAATTCCTTCTGTTTCTGGCCAAACACAAAAGAAGATATTAATGAAAAACTCTGCTCACAAAACTCCACTTCATGCTCTCCATGTCTTGGCTGAGGAAATTCATACTCTATCTCTGCATATTAAACTGGCTGTAACACATGCAAAATTTCCTCTGACTGAGGGGAAATCTGGAATTCTAACAAAGCACATCACTTTTACGTTTTGTAAATACACTAAGCTCAATCCTGACAGGAATTCACAAAGTCCTGACTGAACAAATCGTGTTGGACTGCATTTCCCCTGACTTTTGAATTTTCCTTTCAAGATCATGAGATTGGATTTTCCAGACTAGACCCAGAGTCTACGCTAGTCTCTTCTACCAGCCAACACACTTAACCCACTGATTTCAGATGTTTGCCCAGATGCTGCAGGACGGCATTATCTGCTCTTCTTCTCACCTTCCTTCTTCACGCACTGCGAAAGCTACTGGGAAGACAAGCTGATGTGAAGAGACTTCTCTCAAAAACCAGAAATACCTCCCTGTAAAGCTCACCCAGCGCGTTGTCAAATTTCAAAAGTATGAATGTAAAAACACAGAGACTTATCCATATTTATTCAGGATCTCAGAGAGATGGTAAATACTATTAGACAGGGGTTTTAAGGTAAGTAATATCACCTGCTCTTTCATCTTCGTTACTCTAAAAAAAAAGAAGCCCAACACTGGTAGAAGCATTCAAACTGCAGCCTACATTCTTATGACTCTACAGTTTCTTTTTATTTCACCCATACTTGCTTTTTTCACTGGCAGTGGTGGTGCTTTTTGATGGCTGTATTTTCCCCAATATGTCCATTAAGAACAAGACTTTTGGTTTAGAGCACTGAAAGATTTAGTAGTGCAGCGTGCACCCACAAAGGAGACGTGGGTTTGGATTGAAAGCAACCTTGGGGACCTCGGTCAGTGGAGCACAGACATATTATAACCACACATTTATTGAAATGGGAGACTCCTCCTGCAGAGTGCTACTGTCGAATTCTTGAGTGTTTTTCTTTCAGAGGCAGTATACTGTCTCTGAATTCAACAAGAAATCAAATTAGGACTCCTGGGTTCCATTTCTAGTCTGCCACTTACCCATGATAAGATATTGGGCAAATCATTTAACATAAATACGCTTCAGTTTAGAGCTGAAATACTGCACATGGGTGTAGTAAGACTGATGAAAAGTACTATAACAGTATTATTAAAGTGCTTTCTCCCAGATTTTTAAAATTTGTTATCAACGCTTCTCTTAACCCTCCTTGCTGATCTTTAAAGCCTACTCACTTTCTTAAGAATCTCTTTTTCAAAGGAGAAAATTTTTCAAACGTCTAAAGATTTCCTTGCAGGCATTTGTACAAGATTTTAGAATAAGGCTACATATGGTGCCAGTAGACTAAAACAATTTAAGAAATTACTGCCTTCAAGTCCCAACAGAGAGTGGCATAATATGCTAGGATCTCTTTACATGCCTTTATCTGACTTTAGCTTATAATTCTGGGTACGCATGAGAAAGGGCAGCTGTTTGCATCGTCTCAGTCCTGCCCCAGAAGCCATTCCGTTTCACTCAGCTCGGTCTGTGCTTGGGCTCTGTCAAGCAACTATTGGTTTGTATAACTTTTGCAAACCAATGAAATGATCTAAAATTTAGTCTTTTAACGCACAGATTAACATTGATCACCAAAGCCCTGAGGATCAGATGCAGCAGATTAGAAGAGAGACCAATAATTTCGCATATAGCCAAATTTAGCAATAGTGTAAGGTGCCTGTGCTAAGACTAACAGACATAGCCACTCAGTGCTAATCTTTACTCGTAGTATATGTGAAACTAAAGAGAGCTCATAAAATGTAAATGCAAACCATTTAGGAGCTAATAAGAAGTCTCATCATTATAATTATGTACCAAGTAAGAGAAATCCATCTTCTCATAACCTGCGAAGCTGCACAGTGCTCCCATTTTCCACAGAGAAACAGAGAAGCAAAGACTAACATTTCTAGGACAATTCCCTAATTTCAGTTATTCAGCTTGAGGTACCGTGCATAGAAGAACCTCAGATAACTTTTAAGGTGCTTACAGTCCTCATCCAGACCTCCTTTCTAGCCTATGAACAGAAGTAAGCCCTTATACAAGGGTCTATTTCAGATGCCTTTCCCTGTGCCAGGCTGAATCACACCTCTAAGTGCCTAATATTCTCCAACTGGCTGCAAAGAGAGTCCAAACGAGGACGAAGGTACCTGCACCATATGCAACTAAATGTCAGCGAGAAGATCCTTTGACCCTGGTTTTCAGAAGCTCTGAGCATCTCTGGCACCTAATGAAATCCATAAAAGCTACAAGTGCTTAGCCCTTACTTGAACCAAAGATGCATAAAAAGGAGCTTTCCAGAATTAAAGCACACTAAATGGGAGATCATGTTGTGAATTCATTAACAGCTTGTTAATTCAAAACATTACCATCATAAGCACAGGGTAGGAGCCTTACTGCTCCTGCAGTCGTTTTTTTTTTTTTTGAAGATGATGTCATCTCCCCAGCTACAAGTAATACAACGCTCAGACTGGCCACGAGGAAGTCTAATATAGGATGCTCCACTAGAGACACCATCACTTTAACCACAGTTGGACCTCTGCTGCTGCCCTACCAGGAAAACTTCCCGATTAGCTCTTCTGTTGTGATAGCACACACCGTACCTGCTTTAGAGGAAGAGCATTCTTCAGCAAACGGGACTGTCACTGAGGGGGTTTCTTACAGCTTTTGTGGAAGCTCTGCAGTTGCCTCTCTTGCTCTTTGCAAGTGTTCTTTTTCCTCCTTTCCTCTTCAGTGGAAAAAGAAATTTGATCATCACAGATGGAAAATTAAATATTGCCAGGATGGTCAATACACCCAACAGCCATTCAAACTGGTCTGATAAATGGAAGTATTTAGATAGTTGCAACCAAAATAAGCAACAGAAGGTGGGAAAAGAAATGCATAATTGTGCCAGCTACTAGGGTACTGTTTATGTTATACTAATTGGAGCATCACAAAGTACACAGAACACATACTCTACCAGCATTTTTTGCATGCCTTAATATCTGCATACTAAATCACAGGTATGTGTGGTACACGAAATTTAGAAAGAGCACCAATGAGTTTAGTTTCTCCAGTTGATGCATCAGCGTTATCAATTGGTCGTTCAAACCCCACTGCCAGGACGACTGCTCAAAAATACAAAAATGGCCAATCTCCATCATGACGCTATGTGATCACTTTAAATGACACCATTCCCTACATGATGCCTCCACGTTTGCCGGTGCTGCATGTTAGAAATACCAGAGATGAGGTAAATGAGATTACATAAATTAACTGAATCACTCTTCTCTTTCACCTCCAAGGGCCTGCAAGGGCCCACCTGACCTCCAAGGGCCCAAGTAGCGAAGAAGAGGCCACAAAGTAGTAGCGGAGGGAAGGTCTTCATGGCTGTCCTTTCTTTCCCCTTCGCTAAGTGACTTCTCAGGGACTTTCCTGCATGTTAAGCATTTTTTTTGTGCATTGCTTAATATTGTTATTAATAATTCATATTTTTGTCTTTCTCCTCTCACTCTGACAACTTTTATTTTTAATCAATGGGCATGTGTCAAATTGCTTTATTATTTATTTATAATGTAAGCTGACAAAAGAATGGGATATGTGGCATAAAGCTGAGAGAGTGTTTCTTTCCTACAGCTGATATCGTCAGTAATAACTATGTGTCTTGTTCTAATCAGTAGGGTCCAAAAAACTAATTTTGCCACAAATAATGGAGGACATATTTAGTAGATTTGTACAACGGGATGTCTCCCCTCTGTCCCCATGTTCACACACTGAAAAAAAAGTTGGAAATGTAGGTTTATTTGTATGCATGCACATTGACTTTGAGAAAGAAACGGAGCAGAGCACACAAAGGTGTTAATAACAACGCACCAAATACTGATGCACTTACTCAGACAAATGTATTACTCAGATCAATGTGCTTGGTCCCCTAATATATCAACAATTTTCACAACCTGTTTATGGCAGAAACCCGTACCACTCTTTCCACCTAAAAAAACCCAAACAGAATCACTAACTTGTCAAGACTAGAGAGGAATTCAGCAGCACAATGCTTGCTTCAACCGGCAGCCCACCTTGCCTCATAAAGCTGGCAAAACGATTAAACGTTTCCTCACTGAACATGTGAAAAGTCAGCTGTTGATTACAACTGGCTTCCACATCACATACTTGGGATTTGACTTTTACGCACACATATTTGCCTTGACTGCTACTTGAGAACTCATTTAGTTACTCTCTGGGTTTAGTTTTTTTCAAACGGTAAACGCATCTCATAGTTCCAGCTGAATAAAATTCAATGTTGTGACTGTTTTGGTGTGTCTTGAGGCAGGAGGCAGCCCTGTCTGGACTGTGGGAACAGTTTGGCGGAGCTTAGGATTGTATTCGGCAGCAACGATTGCGTGCTGGGCAGGATGTTGTCATACAGGGTGTAGTCATTGTAAAACAAAATAAAGCACAAAGCTATAAAAAAAAGGATTAGACACTTTTTTTTGGATAACAAGGATACTGTGCCATGGAACTTCTAATTCAAAGGCAGGCATAGACTGAGGTTGTCTACTTAGACACCTTCTGCCTGAAAAGCTCCTACTTCCCATTTTCCTATAGTCACCACCATGTGTTGAGCGCTCAGTGGGGACGTGTTTGAACTTTTTATTTCAAAGCCTAGTGAGAGGGTTGGTGCAATAAAGTAACATCCCTTTACATCATGTGCCAAGCACAAGGTAGTATCAGCAGACACTAGGTCCAGCAGCGTTACCTGTTACAGCTCTGAAAGCCAACCAAGTGACACAGCGCATCAAAAATCTCAAAGCAACCATATGGGCTGGCCAGTGAATTTGAGAAGGTACATCAAAGAAAGCAAGGTAGAGGATTACATTATTAGAGCATTACATCGTTAGACCTACGGTTTGGGGGAGGGAAGAATTTACTTTGATTTTCAGAATAAACTGCCATAGTCTACACACATTTGCTTTTATTTTCAAGTTAGCTGGTGTTTCACTCTGTTTTAATTAATCCACCATGGAACGGAGAATAAAAATTGAAGCATTTTCTTTGATGCTATCCTAGCCTTAATGCATTCTTTCAATGCCTTCTTCACCACACACACACCATGCCGAGAATAAGCATGGCATTCAGAATGAGGATTGTCCCTCCTGATTTACAGTTCAGGGATACAAAGAATGCAAACGTCTATTTCTTATGAGTAAAGACCAGTTGGTAGCCAGATCTCCTCCATCTTAAGCCTGCTTTTGATACAGTTATTAGAGAATCCAGACTCCAACATGGCCGTGATAGAAGCGGACAGTTCCCATATTTCTGTCATGAGCACCACCAGTAAGTGAATTTCCCCTTGTCTACAAAATAAGAGACCATTCAGATTTTGAGTGCCAGAGGAAACTATGGCCATTTAACATACTTTGAACAACAGAAATACAGTAAAACCAGGATAACTCTTAGATACCATAACCCCACCACATAATCGGGGATCAGGCACATATGGCCTCCAGACAACTTGAGACCTGGAGAGCATTGCCCTTGCCCAGGGAGAGGAACCCAGCAGTCCAAAACTTGTGACACTGCTGGGGAATTAGTCTGTGATTTCTGACCTCCGAAGGCTAGAGAGCGCTCTCCTCACCTACCTTCCTCTCCCAGAACCACCTCACAGAAGGAGCTTTTTATTTCTGTGTTGCCCGTTAGGAATGGCATAAACAAGGAGATAGAGAAAAGCGTTCCTGTCTAGTATGCTCAACAACTTTCTGGATTTAAAAAGGGCAGAGGAAAACCCTCTGGATGCACAGATGAACTGGGCTGCAAGACGATTAAAAAACAAAGCACTGTAGAAATAAGGCTGGTGTGCTGGAAAGCACCAGCTCTCCCTGGATATGAAATAATGCCCATTTCTGTCCATTGTCTTCCCTTATCCAATTCAGGAACACAAAAGCAATGTTGGGTATGAGTTATTCAGTTGTTGTTGTTGTTGTTGTGGGTTTTTTTGTTTGGTTGGGTTTTTTCATATGAACCTGGTTTTATTTAGGGGCGAGATTTTCACAATATGCCGTACTGGTCTGTTTCATCTGAAGTGTATGGTAAACCCCACATTGACTTCTGTGGACATAAAATAAAGTCATTGCTGACTTCTGAGAAGCTTACCCTAAAAAAACCCCCAGAAATCTAAAATAATCATTTAGTGTCAGTATGTATCTGATGCTTAGGGGTGGTCCTGTCTTTTCTCATCATAAATTTTTCATTTCCTACCAGCTGAAGCTTCTCTTTTTTCTTCTTTTATAATATGCTTGACTAACAGATGCAGTTACATACCAAACTGATATAAAGGTACAGAAGTCTAATGGGGAAAAACTGCCACAGATATTACATATTAGAGCTACCTATTCAATGCATACTGGTACATACATATCCATATAATTACAATCTGCCAGTAACATGATGTGAATGCAGTTCAAAATGTTGCTTGGTATGTGTTCAGTCTAAAAGCTACTAGAGATTAAAAAAAAAGGGAGGCTTGCCCTCGTGGAGAAGTGACACTACCTAGGATTACTGATTTGATGACCTTGGTCTTGGGATGAGAGAGTCAAAACAATTGGATCGTCTGAGGTAACACACAGCCTGCAAGAACAAAAATCAGCTTGAACTGTAAGGCCACGTGCGTGCTTCCAAGGACCATGGATCTTCTGCTTTAAACAGCGAGGAAAAGGTCAGGACATCTGTTTTTTCTTTCTCAATTGCCACTTTATTTGCTGTGTGGCCTGCTTCATTTTTCTCTGTCTCAATTTCCAAATCCTTAAATAGGAAAGGCTAATTGTATACAACACCAACGCCCCGAGATGGCATGGCGGATTTTGATCAAGTTCTTTAGCCATCGACTGAAGAGGCGTGCTAGCTGTGGATTAGGTATTGTTTACCAAAAAAGCCCCGAAGTTTTCCTGAAAAAAGTAATGGCACTGTGGCTGATGTGAAACCAAAGGAAGTTTATCTTTTAATGTAGTCGCTTTCCGAAGTATTTACTTCTACTCTACAAGCCTGCCGTATGCAGTATGTGTATATTGAAATCACGTATACTGAGGAAAGTCTTCTGATTATATTTATACCATGAGGCAAATTTAATCCTGCCTTATACACTAGGTAGACACTTTGACCTTCAAGAGGTGCCAATCAAGACAGAATTTATCTCAGTACCTTTCTCTGCCAAAGTTTTCCACAATCTTGCTCATGTGTTTTACAGTAATACTTTCTTTTTCCCTGTTCATTAACTATTAAAATAAAATATTCACATGACAGATTTTTGCCTCAGTTTTCCCACAGCAATCATATTTCCTCCCCCAAGAGGATGTCAGGAAGCTTCATTAATTGTTTCTGAAACATTTACAATTTTTCATGGAAAAGGTAAAGCATCTGTCTCCTAAAGGAGAAAAATAATTTCCAAATGGATGAAGTATCTCAGCTCCCCTCTGAAGCACACATGTATTTTTATTCTTCTCTCAGATAAAGAATTTGAGACATAGATGATATAATCAGTTTGTCAAGTTCATGTGTATTATCTAAAGACCAGAACTTGTGTCTTTTTCCCTTCAGTTCCAGTCTTTCATCTCAAAGTGATGCTTCTTTGCTAAAATACCTCGGGATATGGTGACAGGCAAGAGGGTAGCTGAATTAAGTAAGTCATTTCACAAGTAACAGCACTGGTGAGGCTTGGCTTCCTTTGGATTTGGGTTCTCCCGCTCTACGACATCCCAACCATGATATCCCCAGTCTTCCCAGCTATGACTGCCCTCTCCCACTCTCCTTTGCTCTTCCCTCTGGCCAATGCTCACAGCACCTCCAGCTTCCTCCTCCACACCGAGTAGCCGGGCACCCAGTGCTGAGGAGCAAGAAGCGCAGGCGCTACCCACCAGACCAGTCTGGGAGAGCTGACCTGGCCCAGCTGGCGGGACAACCCTTCTGTGCATCTCAGGAGTAATTTCTGCCTCGGCCTCATTTCTGGTTTTCAAAAAAACTTGTAGGAATTCAGTCTCCAGGCAGCCTCCACCCAGATTGGTTTCAAGCTAACAAGAGAGGAGGAGAGTGGTCTCCTAGAAACGAGGCATCTTCTCATATCAGTAACTTACCAGTGTGAACACCCCGTCACCTTTACTTGTATTTTTCTGGATTCACAGACTGTTATCCAGAGTCATTGCAGGCCACGATGGTTAGCCCATGTGAAATACAAAGCCCACTTACAGTACAAAGAAATTACCAGCTGGCAGCAGCTCATTTGAGCTAATCTTACGTGAGAGTTGCCTTTTTTTTTTTTTAAGTTATTTTTTACTTTTTAGAATTTCTTTTAAAAGCTGAATTGGTGGAATAGAAATTTCAAAAAGCCCTTTAAGATTTCTAAACAAAAAAAATCTAAGGTAAAAGCATCAGCAGTTGATGCAAACAGAGAAACACGCTAAAGAAAGAAAAAAAGACCTTGAACTTCAAAACATATCACCAGGGATACCACCAGGGATGGCCACCAATAATTTAAAGACTATATTGTCCCTTTCCAGAGGGTGCATTTATTGTCTTTCTTTCTATGTAGCAGGACTGTAGCAGTATTTTAACACTAGGTTAAACTATTAATATCAAAATGATAGGTTAGGAATGAGCTCCACAGGTATGCACTGAAAAAGTTCTCTGCTGCAAACTGAAAAATGGGGATTGATGCTCAGAAGAGATTAGGGATATCTCAGGAGTAGGGAAAGAAAAAGCTATGTCTTAAGGATAGGAAGCCACAGGGAGTTTGGGGAGGATATTGAGCCAGTGTTTGCTGAGAACTTGAATTAATGTACTAAGGCTCTGTAATGATCAGTTCCAACTCCTTCATGCATAATACAGGCCCTAAAGTCCTGCCTCCTACATGCAAACCAGACGAGCCCCATGCAAAATAAAGATCTATTGGGTTTCGCTTGTTCAGGCTGAGATTCCCTCATCCGACTCCAGCCCCGCAGTCACCCCCCGCAGCACAGCACCACCGGCGCAGGGGAGTGCTTTAGCTTCTCCCCCGTCCTGCGGTGCCTTGTGCCAGGCATAGCTTGACAGCTTCTCCTCCGGCGCACTAAGCACGCTGCACCCATACCGCGCTGCCCAAATGTCCCCACGTTCAAAGTCCTTGCAGAAGTAGCTCACGCCGTATCGGCCTAACACCGCGGCTCCTCCGCTGCCCTGGGGCTGGTCACACGCGGACTCCTTGGCTATCCTGGCTCAGGACCTAAATAACGTACATTCTCCTGACCCTTCTACAATGTGACCCCGATGCACAGCTCTCATGTGCTGGGCCTGCAAGCAAACAGTACATTTGGGGAGCCTTGGATTTATTTCAAAATAGATGAAATCCTTTTCCAAAAGAAACAGGAACATAAAAGCCTTTGTAATGGAAACAGTGAGACATGGGTTTCAGACTGATCAAGCTGAAGCAGTCTTCAAGGCAATCTTTTGTCAGAAATGAGCAATATTTTCACTCCCCGCCCCGCAGCAGACCCCTGTGATATATTTTATTTCCTTTGCAACTGGCATCAACTCATTTTCCAAAGTCAAATACATCTACCTTCCTTGCTTCTCTCTCTTGGGACTCTTTGAAAGAGAAGGAAAACATCAAGAATAGACTGTGTTGTGGGATTAAACATGTCAGGAGAGAAACAACAGAGAACACAATTATAGGCGTGATACATAATACAAAATAAATCGGGGAAAGGGTGAAAAAGAAAAAGCATAGCCAAATCATCTGCACTGTAGCTGCAGACAGCATAAATCCCCCTATGATTTGCCCAATCACAACCGCTTGGTTTAGGATTCTGCAGTACTCCGTTTCACCACTGTCTATCATTCACACACATAAAACCAACGCTGCTTTGAGCTACACTGCGTGATCATAAAAAGCCTTCCTCCCCTCAAACTTGTCCTCCTGCCAGCACAAAAATCCCAGGTAAATCTGCCACGCAGTATCACCTCCTCACAGCACTTAGAGCTTCTGTGTCCAGCTACTTTTTAGCCATCTCACTTCAAGCATCGTTTTCTGAGGACAGACTCCCACCACCGTCTCCTTTACTTCTAAGAGGACTGGGTAATTTGCCCCTTTGTAGAAACATCCATTTTGTCCAATTTCCACTCTTCTTGGGATTTCACGAGGTCACATCAATTCTGTGTCACAAGAGAGTACGTGAACTGGTGGGAGGAGGAAAATCATCATGGAAAGAACAAATGTCTTTGGGAAAGGACACTATCACTGCCCTCCATCTATTTACATTTCAGATGTCATCACAGTTTTGGACGGCAGCTCTCATTCTGTCTCCGACACCTCCCTGTGCGGCTGTGTTTGCAGCATTTCTCTGCGTTTCCTACATCACTTACACAATATTCTGAGTACAATCCAAAATGTATCCATTCTTTTGCTCCCCTTCAAAGCTCCTGCCCTGCTATCCTGAAACCTCCATCACTGACCACCTTTCACACCCCAGGTTAAAGAAGGTCTCTGGAACTTCTGTTGGTTTGAATTTTCCGCTGCTTCACAACGAAGGGATTGTACAGTAACCTGAGCGAAGCTTTAAATATGCAGAAAAGAAGTAACACCTTTATAATGAAAAGCTGAGCCTTCTAGTGAGAGAGGTCACATTCTAGTAGTAATGTGCAAAGAAATGGTAAAGCCTCATTACTACTCACAGTTATAGGGAGATCGCCTTCAGCTCAGTTGATAATTGTCTAGAACTGAAGGACCAGGACCACTAAGGCAATTTGTCTGAAAATAGGAGCCGGAGGGCAATCTTTCCTCTAACAGTACCATATAGTCACAGTTGGCTACAGTATTCTCCCTGCTTACCTCTCCATCAAGACTCCATCTTTCAAACAAAAGCAGAAAAACAATCTCCCCATTACTTTCTTTTCTCCCAACTGCTCAAAAAGTTTTCCATCCTATTAATCTTTTTTATTTTAACTTTTCAAAATGTTTTATAGCTCTTATGACTTGTTTTTCCAATTTTCATAAACTTTGTTCCAACCTGATGACTAATGGAAAAATGTTTTTACGGAAAAATTGAGAGTATGATGTACCAGATTCCATAACTCCTAGAAAAACTTTTGCAGAAGATTATTGATCTGTAATACCTTCTTATTCCTGTACTCATTGAATTTAAAATGTGATTATGGTTATTACGAATTTGTTTTCTAATAGGACTAAACACACTGAAACACTTTCCTTGCAATCTAGAATTTAAGGACTTTAATATTTAATGCTTGGGCACTAAAAGCCATGTTCATTATTTGCCCTTTCCTAATTTCTCACCACTAGCTAAAATTCTGTTTAGTTATCCTCTCGGTTTCCTTTACCTTTATTTTGCCCTGAAATAGAAGGCCCTATTCTCCAGTACTCAAATTCGAAGGCTAGAAGTTAGGGTCTCTGTTTTTCTACCTCCAGCAATGCCAGAAAGTCCGTTTGATGCCTTGTATAAATTACTTGCTTCTGCAAGGATAACTCTTCTGATCTCTAGAGAAAGGTTACACCACTTCATAGTCCTCTGATATCCCAAGCCCAAATGTGCTTACGAGCACCTCCGACAGTGAAGTGCTCCCAGCCCTGCGCTACGGCCCTGATTCAGTCAGCACATGCCAGGGAGTTCCGTTGGACAGCTCGAGCTTAAGATCACAAAATCAGGGCTTAATGACTTTATTAAAAATGAAGCATTTATATTCTCCAACCATTTTCATTCTGAATTGGGATTTACAGTAGTGTGAACAAAACCTGGAATAAATTGCACCTGAAGTTATCAATAGATCTCAGAAGCCAAGCTCTACCAAACCGTGAAGAACTGAAAAAGTGCAGACGCAGCTCTTTAACCACTGGAAGGCTGGCTACGTACTTTGACTACCCCATATTAAACATATAAGACAGTACAGACGCAACTAGAAAGAAGTAATGGTATGATTTTTCTTTCTTTGCTAATGACCTACATCAGTTGTTTTGCTTGAGGTACTGAACAATTCACTCTACACACTTCAGAAACATGTTTTGAGAAGCCTCAGTACCTAGTGTTTCAACAGTAATACGCTTTTCCTTCCCTAGCTTTTCCCACATGGGGTTCACAATGATCTGTAGAAGGATACATTCGTTATTCCTCTGCTACTGTCCTGCTTTTATGTGGGAAAGAGCCATAAAAACAGTTGTGCAAAGTACTCAGCTAGTTGATGGCCATAATATAATTCAGTGCAAGTCGTGGAGCTTTCCTTGTTTTTAGCAATGGATGGCTACTTTCAGTGTACAAACACAGTCCCTGCATCACCGACCATGCATACAATTTAAAAATATATGTATAGTTGGACTCTTCAAGTCCATCTTTTCGCTGTTTCTCCTTTTTTCTCTGGTTTGTCTGGGCAACGGGATTTCTTCGCATTGCAGAACCTGAATAGGGAGCTGCACCTGTTAGCTCTGCGATACCTCAGGGCGCTCTAGTCAACCATCTGCTTTTCAAAAATCTATTTATTATCTCTTGGGCAACCAAGAAGGCATAAAGTATGCTTTATCACCTTAATGCTGAAAGTGATCATTTACTCTAGAAAAATATACCAGGCCAGGCAGAATTTTTACTAAGGAAGAAAATTCCTGGTGGAAGACAGGGAGGGGCAAGAGGAAGGAAAAAAAAGGGAGAAGGGGGGTGAAGCAAGAGGAAAGGAATGGGACTAAAACTCACTTGCTTCCAGCAAAAGTCAACTTGATATGCTCTACTTCGACTTGGGGCCTTCGTATTACATATTTCTATAACATGCCTCTATATATCTGCAGAAATAAAAAGATAAAATTTGACAATCTAAACTGAAGAAAAAGCTTTTTCCAGACATTTTAATGCGACTGCTGGCCTTGAATTAGTGCCCGAAAGATGCTTCTTTCAAAAGACTGAAGTAACGTGGTGCCACCCGAGGAACAGTCCTGGGCTCTGCCTGTGTTTTCCAGTAATAGTAGACCAATGACTGATTCATACTTCCATTATATCACAATTGTGCTTTTGTTTGGCACCCTCTCATCCCTTGCAAGTCACTTGCAGATGGTCTAGAAGCCACAGAACAAGCTGTGCTTCCTTTCCATGTCAGCCATCCCCATCTTATGGAATCCTTCCAGTTTGCTGCACACAAGGTACAAGGATCCTTCCCCACAGATCTCGTTTGACTTTACAAAACTTTCCCTAGGATTCTGCAGTTAGCCTTTTCCGTTACCAGAGAAAAAGAAATAAGTTGCACTGTTTCCATCTCGCAATGCACGGTAAGTTCACGGCACCCAACTCAGGGAAAGGAAAGCGAGGGGGGCCCAAAGGAAATACTTTCCCGAATACTATAATGCGGTTACATACGTTGGTGTTATGCCATCGCTTCGGATTTTGCAGTCCACCCTGATCACCCCGTCTCGAGTAGGATAGAGAAGAAACAAGAAGGCTTCAGAGAGTAAAAAGACTCATTAAAGCCCTCAAGAGCTTTCCATACGCGAAAAGTTTAGAAAGCTTCAAACTGACAGAGAAAATGAAAAAGACTGAACACAGTGGAAGTGATAGAAATGTAACTGCACAGAGAAAATAAAATAAATCTGACCTCCCAAGAAAAGAGGGGACAGTCATTAAAACTAAAAGGCAGAACATTAAAACCAATAAAAGGATTATTATTTTTCATCCACATACTATATAATTAACTTGCAGTACTCTGTACCCAAGACATCAGAAGGGCCAAGATTTTATGAGTTTAAAAAGGACTAATTATTGCCATAATAATAACAATAACAATAATATAGACCATTATAATAATGATAAATATATTATAATTTTAGAAATAATTAGCATAGTACTGAATAAACAGAATATCCACAATTATGGTACAATAAAGTACGAAGACTGAAAACTGCCTGTGTTTAAAGACAAAAGCCACCTTCAATTTGATACCTATTAAGGAGAAACTACCCCTCTGGGAAAGGTTAAATCATCATTACTCTTTACCGGGAATTCAGCATTTTTTCTGAAGGACCCGATGCTGGGTTCTGTGACGCTTACTGTGTGGCTTTCTCGAGGGGTGTCTGCAATGCATAAATGCGTAAATGCCCATCAGTCGAGTATTCAGCTTGGATACCCCACCTGACAGGGTCTGTACAACCAAAAGCAAGTCCCTATAAAACCAAAAGAACCTTTTTGCTCTTCAGGGGTACGTGCTATTTGCAGTTACTTGCAAAAAGTGAGATTGCTTTGGCCATTCCTTTTAATGCGCATGTTGAAACGGGGAGCAGAAATGAAGAACAACATTTTGCAGGTTTGATGAAAAATGGTAATGTTACTGTTTCATTATTTGATGATTAAGATGTGAAGAAGAGTCATATTTTAAGGCAGAGTATTCTTAACCACCTATACAACTCCACGCCCTAACAGACTTTTTTATTATTAGAAAATGAAGTTTGCATGTGGAATAAACAAAAATAAAACTCTGTGAATTTGAGCCAGCTCACGGAGATCAAAAGGAGCATCCTTTCTTATGGATTTCTGTCCACGTTTGGTCTCTGATGTGCAATTTTGGCTATAATTGTGAGGCAGCCTCTCCCTCAGCGGGGTCATTAAGAGAGCTTTTCCCCTTTAAACAGCTGCCTACTTCCAAGAAACACGTGGAAGCTTAGGTAGCTTGGAGACTTTCACCCATCAAACTTGCCTGAAAGTGGTCAAATTCAAAAAGGGAAGGAATAGGCGACAGTCCCTAAGAGTTGCCTAGAAAAAGTTCCTTCCCTGCAGCATCTCACAGGCATTCCTTCGGTGATATCAGACTGCCTAGCAATGCGAGCACATAGGGGCAATGTGTTCCTGCCCCATGTTAAGCTGATGTGTAGCTTTTTAATTAGAGGCACCTCTATACAAGCTGGAACCCATTTAAACTAAATAAAACTGGGCTGTATACTTTCTCCCACAAGCTTGTTTTGTTCTCTTGTACATTGATACATCCGTGCTGATAGAAAAGCATACACTACAGCCCAGAAGACTATCTCCGCTTCCCCAACTTTTAGACGAAATATAGCTGTGAAACCAAAACATCAGTTCTCTCAGAAACAGAAAAAAGTAGCAGTCCTGTAAATGATGGACAATCTAAAGCTTCAGAAGAAATATATGCAGTAATGCACACATTCTTACCTGCACAAGTCTGTACCATCAGCCTTTGAGAGTTTTGGGTTTTTTTTTTTACATCTACTCTGTAACGATGCATTTTTTGAAAATGGTTCTAGGGCTGAGGAATGCCAAGAATTTAAGAAGAGAGCCACAGCTTAAGAGAGCAATTATTTGTCAGCAAATACTCAATTTGCTTGTCCTGTGATTTTCCTTCTCCTAACTCGCCCTCTCCATAATCTGTCTCTTGCTGCGTCATGAGCACAAGAAGTCTTTTCTTCATAACATAACACTTCAGTTTGCTATTTTGTTAGCATTAATTAAGAATTCCCTCTACTGGTCATTTTCTATACTCTTACAAATAGCACCTTGAGCCCCGGCCATTAGAAGGCAGTGAGTCAGTGTGTGGGATTCAGCCACCGTTTATAAACACCTTCAACCACATTCACCCAGTTTACAATATTCAGGACATCTCAGCTGAATTACTGCTTTGTGTCCAGTTTGTATTCAGATGGGGGCCATATGTTCCTTCATGTATTAGAGCAGAGCTCATTAGTGCTGCTGCAGTCAAGCCACAGCAAACATTTTTTTTTTTTTTTTTGTCTTGCCTCCATTTTAACCTGATTAAAAACATTTTCTCCAGGGTAGATTTCTGGAAGAGAACTGCTCAAATCAAAAATTACTGTTAAAATGGATATGTGTAAATTTAAAACTACTTTTAAAATTAGTAGCTGCTTTTGCTGCAAAAGAACTCAGTTGTTCCTTAGGCTTAAACTACTTAGTAAAAGCACCTTCTAAAAACATGGAAAAGCCTTCACAAAAACTCTGTTGCAGTAACCACAAGGGCTAAATATTCAGTGAGCCCACAGACCTAGAAAAACTCAGTATCCGAGCTCTCGCGTAAGGATTTAGGCACATAACCTATTTTTAAAGAGGGTATGTATGTATGCATCTGTGCAGGCAGCATCATACAACTCGCTTAACACCTTGCAATAATGGGGAGAGTGGGTGTAGTTCAAAATCTGCATGTGCAAATTGTATTTCCTAAGAAATTTTGTGTAGGCAAGTTCCATTCTGCTCAACCAACAGTAGGCAGAGAAATACTATATTTGGCAAAAAATTAATAAAATACAGAAGGAGTGACTTGAATCACCCACATTAATTACTAAATGAAAATCTAGGTTCTGAAATACAAAACAGGAACACCCTTATAGGGAGCAGAAGAAAAAACTGACCTGTCTGAGATTGAATGGTACGATAAAGAATCCATTTAAATCCATGGTAGGATAGAAATGCCTCATCTGTCAAAATCAGTTTGGGTCTGCCTACTTCTTACACGAGTGAAAACAACTTGTAGGCCCCAAATTGAAAATTAACATCACATCATGGACTCTTTACTGCATTTAGAAGGGCTGTGTATGTTTCATATGATACTGTGATATTGTAGAAATCCATAGAACTTCCACAAATTCAAACCACAGGATGATAAAATGTAATAATAATTGCTCACATACAAATATGCATTCTAAAATACCATGTTCTGAGCACATACAGCATCGGAGGCGTCAAACATCCCTAATAAAACGCATTTATGTTATGTATATCCTATATATCAGCTGCTAAAAAGCAGACAAGTTAGAAACATGCTTAAACAATGCAGTCACCTCTGGGATACCCGTATATCTCACAGTACCATATGTCCAAATTGATTGTTAGTTCGTGTTAGAAATTATTTAACTTTCCTCCCCAAACCCCCCTGTCAAACAGCAACATAACAGAGGAGGATCCATAACCTTTGTAAGGGTACCGGCCATCTCCTCCACGCAAGACAGCGCTCTCCAAAAGCAAAACAGGATGGGGAACTAAACAGCACGCAAAAGGCGAAAACCCCTCTTGGAGTGCATTGCTCCCTTCTTCCCTAAAACTGAGTTTCTTCTGAAAGCTCTAAAAATGAGGCACAAAAAATACACCTGATGGCGAATACACCTAGCTGTACAAGTGCCTTCAAACCAGGAGAACTTCCAAGTGCCCGGCTAGGGCCGGTCCTGTACCCTTTGATGTGAACAACAGAGTTATCATGGCTTTCAAGAAGACAGCGGTGGACCTGCTCTCCGATGGCCATTTGCGAGGGCAAGTCTTTGGAAATATACTGAACTTTGGTTAAACAGAGTTACATACTAATTGTATGTAAGATAAACTCATTGTTTTCCCGGAGGCTTTGACTTAAACTGAGATAAACAAACCATTTCAGAATTAAATCTGACAACTGTTTAGTATACGTTACATATAATTTAAGAAAAGGGCAGAGAAGAGTAGATCAGTCTTAGGAGGTACATTCAGGTCAAATTTTCAATATTTAGATGAGAATCTGAAAATGAAACTTTAAATCAACTTTAAAGTACATGAAAGAAAATCAAAGTGACAAGTATAATTCTGTTGTTAAGGCCTAGAAATGAAAAATAAACAAAAATAAAATTAATTTTTATAAACAACGGCAAGCAAGCATATCTGTTGTAATATTCTGTAATAAATAATTCTTTCTGAAAAAATCAGTAAGGGCTTCCTAATTTTTGTTGTCTTAAATTACGTACTTTCACATTAATATACTAATTTCTCTTTGCACAGCAGAGCTTGTGAAAGAAAAGCTGACACACTTAATAGGGACAACTGGGTTAAATGGGAATTTACTGGATAAAGTCAGAACATAACAAATTCTTACTTATCCAGTGTAATTAATGTAAAATTATACTCTTCTCAACAGGGACTGCATGGTAAAAGGGATATCTGGTTTGCTTAGGAGGTGCCCCCATTAACTAGAGGTTTTTTTTTTTTTAAACGCTCTCAGCAATCAGCTAGTAGAGCCAGACACTGTCCTCACGTAACCTCCTGCAGCTGCCTTCAGTGCAAAACGCTGTCACTTCTCAGACTTCACGCGCTGTGATCCGCTTCCTTCCTTCCTTCCCGCTCGGCCCCGCGGGCCAGCGGTCCAGCGCGGCAGCCCCAGTCCCTCCTCTCCCCGCGGCCCGGGGAGCGAGCACTCGCGTGGCTTCGCGTTGTAGCAGCGGGGCTGAACGCGGCCCCGCATCTTCACGCGCGTGTTTTGGTAGGAGCCCCTTCCCAATCTAACTGACGGGAAAACGGGGTGTGTGGTCGCTCTGACTTTTTAACCTCATGTTTGTTTTCTCCCTGCTTGCAGCACCTACTTGCTGTCGCTTTCAAAGGTATTTTTGTTTTCTGAAGCTGGACAGGCATTCTGCGGTGATTCTTCTAGCAAGAAAAATCTCTCTCAAAACAACTTGGGGCTTTTTTTCTGTGTCAGAAAGGCTCCCGGTACCAACATCTCCATCCCGTCTCCCCACTGAATTAACTCTCAGCGTGACCTCTGTAACGTGTACCGCTGCTACGCACCAGCTACAGCCAAGCATCTTTAGCTACTTACAAATGAAGAAAGTAGAACTCCGAACAATAAACGTAAAGAAAACATTAATTTTGAGGAAAAGAGAAAAAAATCCAGCAAATTAAGCCCACATTTAAGTACATGAACCAGGTAACGTAAAGGATTCAACTGGTCCAGAAGAGTTAAAATTCAGCAGCTCAATATTAC
The DNA here is from genome assembly GCF_047370975.1 of Nipponia nippon. Lineage (NCBI taxonomy): Eukaryota > Metazoa > Chordata > Aves > Pelecaniformes > Threskiornithidae > Nipponia > Nipponia nippon. Next base: position 6,424,415 of record NW_028262336.1, on the reverse strand, counting down.
GTCTTTATCCAGGGAAATTCCTACTGAAATCAACAGATGAGCTTCTGGTCACCGATACAAACCTGAGCTACTCTACTAAAACCGATACTGCTCACACAAATTTAGGAGGGCGTGACCGTGCCCCAAACCCGACCCAAGGCAGTGATGCCTTAAGGAAGGCTGACTCGCTGGTTAGTAAGAAACAGCTTGCTATGGAAAGCTCTCCATTGGAAAGCTGTCTCCTGGCAGACACCAAGATCCACGGCAGCCGAGCACTTTTCCGGATAGAGCTCTTGGAGGAGATAAACGCTATTGCTATTTCCCATTAGCAGGGTTAGGAAGCTACAGAGGTACATAATGATATATCTGTCAGTCCGAGCACTGCACGGGAACTTGTTTTTTTATTTTGCTCTCTGCACCAAAGTGATTTTTTCACTAAAAATATCTTATAATCCATTTGCTGTACACATTCAACAATAGATTGTTCCACAACATGACAACATGATATAACTTAGGTCAGGCGCAGAGGCGTAGTTTGCACAGGCTGTTACTAAGTGACAAAGGAATTTAGGGCATCAGTGAAGAGGTTGCATTTGTTAATTGTTCATTTCCAAACAGTGGTGGCTACGAGGGGGTTGTGTTTGCTCGGCCGTTTTTTGATGGGGGTTCCTGCCTACCTCTGCTGGAAGTGGCTGGGGAAGAGCTGGCCAGGTATTTTGGTGGCAGAATCATTCAGAAGAGATTTAACGAACAGCCCAGGTGCTAAGCAGACATCACTGATGCACATTTCCAGCCTCTGATATTTCTGAAGAATTTCTTTTGTTTTGTTTTACACATCTCCACTTAGCGCTCACACAGTGCACTTATTTCCAGCTCAGATTTAAAAACCCACCAGGAAAAACCGTAATACCTTATCCTATCAGACTAATAACGCCCAGCCTACGTGCCACTTAAATCGAATTGCTTTCCGCCAGTGAATGGTGGATAAAATCGTTCTAGACTGCAGCAGATGGAACTGGGACCTTTGTCGTCCTGTTTGTATCTGGGGCACATATGATCAGCCTATGCGAACAAGGCTTCAGCAAAATATTTAAAAAAGAAGTGTATCAGGAACACTAGCATTTGCAGAAAATAAATCACGGAAAAATCGCTATATTGCAGCTCTACAGCAACCACTTTCACCCTGTAAAGGGGATCAAAACTCCGAAGTAACGCGGTGGGCTGGGCACATTGACTCACTGCATCCCCCACGGGGGAGAGGAGCAGGCAAAAGCCTCCTCTCTCTCAACAGCCCTGCTCCAGAGGGAGGGAGACACGGAGGTTTCCCCAAGCAGCCGCTGACAAGGGGTGCTCAGGAAGGAGCTGCGATCACCTTGAAGTGTGGATGGTTTCCTGGTGGATCTCCAGGACTGGGAGAAAAACCACCCCACTCCAGGCACAGGCTGGGAACCCAACCCACACGTGTGTTTTCCAGGGCTCGCTATCGGTTTCAGAAAGCAGGTTTATCTTCAAAGGACCTCTGCAGCAGGGAAATAGCATCCCCATTCCTTTTACAGCTGGGGAACATAGGCACAAATATATTATTGACTTTTCCAAGGTTACCAAGTCAGAGAGGAGAAGAGAAGCTGGATCTCTCTTGGTCTGTTGATCAGAGCCTTAAAAACACCAAGCAATCCTCCCTCCAGCTTCAAGGCCACAAAGTCTGTGGTTTAGTATTTTCACAGAGGGCATAATCTGGGCATAAGCGAGGATGTGCAAGACAGAAAAAAAAACTCTTGTTTGATCTTCACAGGAAACCTTAGCCCCGAAGTAACCTTGAGGTAACAAGAATAACAAAAAACATGATTTTTACTTGCGAGTTTAACACACGAGGTTTGAAGGTCGAAGTGTTTTTGTCTCCGAAGTGAGAACTGGTGTTTTTACACTATACTTTCAGCACAGTGGTTTTAAAATATCGCTGTAAGGATGGATACAAGCAGTTTGTTTACCAGATTAGGAATTAAGAAAAAAAAAACCCACAGATTTAAAACTCCCCTTGGCTTAATTACTCTTAACATTTTATTCACTTAATCAGAGGAAAGAAAAAAAAAATCAGCTTGACTTTTTTGACAGCAAAGTCAAACCAACTGGAAAATTCACCTCCTACAAGAAATGTCGAAAGGGAAAACTCCGGATAGCGACATGTTAGTGAAATGCTTTCAGCTGCAGACACAGCTGCATTGTAATGAAATCTTATATTCTCTTTGACTCGCTACCTCTCCTTCCCTCCAAAAGACAGGGAAAACTGTTGGATTTGAGTATTGGTTTTGATCAACTCCTTTCCCAGAGGAAGGGGCACTGCATGGGGTACAGACATATAAAATCACATGCCTGTGAATTTACTTTGCAGACTACCTGCATACGTAAAAACATGAAAGAAGTTATGTTAAGGTTAGAGAGTACGACTACTTCTTCAACATTATTTTTTCCCTTCCTTAATGCATGTTGTTAAGTCAGATAAGGACTCTTAAATTCATTTCAGAAATAGAGATTATTGGGGGTCACTAATCTTTTTTTACCCAATTAGATTAGACGTCAGCAGCAATGCTGGGAAGGGACCGGAGTGGCGAGGTCCTCATTCCGCAGCTCCCTGGCTCTTCTCTGGGGCCCCAGTAGTCTTCTGTAGCCACTGGGAAACAGTGATTCTTATATCTAGAGATCAAAGGGGCAGAATCTGTTCTCTGAGGACATAAAGTCCTAACACAAGCTAAAACCAAATGCTCCTAAGTTGTTCACTGTAGGAAACTTGGAAAAGAGTCTTTGTTTTGCACCATTTATAGTGCCCTGCAATCAAAAGTTTTTAGAGAATGCAGAAAGACATATAGAGAAGTTTAGGTTTGAGAGAACTGTTCTGGGCCTCATCCTAACATGACATTTTATAGCAAAATAATAAAATGGACATAGATAATCTTTCATAACAAGCTTCCAGTTTTATTTGGTTCTATTTAATCACGTATTTTGCTGTGCCCAGCTGCATTCTCTCTGGTCTCTTAGACAGTGGGTTTCATGCATTCTTGCATATATTTGAACTTCTGATCATTTTCCAAAAATTCACTGCTAGTATCCTAGGCAGCCATCACTGGGTAGTGATACGGGTCATTCTAGTTCAGAATAAAAAGGAGATAAGTGTGACTGATCCTTTTTCTCAAGGCCAAGTCTCATAACAAATCATCTGGAAAACTGCCAATGACTTCAGTAAGACCAGAAACTGTCCCTACTATTATCTAAAAACTTCATCTGCCTTATAAGAAAATCGGGGTGCAAATTCTCTAGCCAGACTAGATTCATTCTCCTACAGACTAGGAAAAGGAGAATCAGACAAAAAAGCAAAGGAAGGGACAGCAGTCTTTACCGTATGTTATTGTTCATCGAATTCCAAAATAGATGGAGGGAAGGCAGGGAAATGCGAGCAGTGTTGCATCGGTTCTTTCTGAGCAAAAGTGGAAATACTACCTTGTTTTAGTACAATTTAGAACAGGTTTTATTATATAAATAATGTATATAATACATATATATAGTAATATATAGCTATAATTCTTGTCTTAATCCTTTAGACTTTGCTCCCAGCAAAAAGTGAACGGAAGAAAATAAAGCTGGAATATAAACTACTTATGAAGTTCCTTTTTGTCAGAAAAGGAAAGAACAAGGGGAAAAAAAAATGCTTTTGTTCCTTTTTTTGAATGTTATGCTTTGGAAAAATGTCAGTATGTCTATATGAGTATGCGCATACAGGTATGTATGTCAGATTTACTGGAATGGCAAAGAAGAAAATGAGTCGATCGCAAAAGACACCAAGAATCTGGGACTTGAATTCTCTGACTTCAGCAGCGTTGCAAGGACTTGAAATGTGACAAATACTGGCATATTGTGTCTTGCCGTGAATGAGAGCTCGACTGAAGCTTTACAGCATCTCTGTTCCTAAACAGCAAAACGCACCGCTCACGAGGCGCATCTGAAGACTTGGGCCGTGACTAGCTATTCTTGACCTCTCCCTTTCCAGTGTGCAGTGCTTACCCCGTCAAATGCCTGGCCTGTTACTGACCTTTAATTTCATAATAGGCTCCTGTTGACAAATCACTTTGAAATGAGATCCACACTGAGATCCACACAGATACGTAACTCGTGCTATGATACAGGCACAAAAGGAGTTTTTCAAAAGCTGGTGAGCACAGGAGATAAGCAGCAGTAGCATACGTAAGGGGAGTTACATGTTCAACTGTTTGCATGTTGGGCTATCATTGTCAAGTACTGCATCATATTACTAAAGCCTTTTTTTTTTTTTAAGCCTATAAAATGGGGCGAGGGGAGGTATCTGGTTTTGGTTTTTTGGGGGTTTTGGTGGGGGTTTTACTTTTTTTTTTTTTTTAATTATTCCTATACTTTTGCTAAGTTCTATTAGGTAGCCACCTCCAAGGCAGGTACACAAGTGGGACACAATACTGAACCACCAGTGGGGGGTGGGATTTTGGGTTATTCCGAATGCCAGCGACTTTCCAAATCACCACAGGTCCTCTTATAGGAAGAAAAAGAGTATCCAGGAACTCATTTCAGGGTGAATTACATGATCATCAATTTAAGTCTCAGAGATACGAAAGACGAAAAGTGGAAGGAGTTTGAGAGGAGTACCCAGAACTAAAGAATTTCAGTCTTGAGCTTCAGACTCCATAGGCTGCCCTTTTAGCAACGTTACCTTGTCTTATCGCTCTTTATATTACGGGGTAAATACGTAAAGCGATAATTTAACCACAGAACGTTTGTATTAAATGGGGGCCCCCCGCTCTCTAGTTTCTATAATTTACAACAAAGAGTTTATTAAACACAACTCTTTCTGTCTGACATTCAAATCCATCTCTGCAACACACTCTCCTCTGGATTTGCGCCACCGAATGAAATGCTTTGGAAAAACAAAATAAACCAAAACCCTGCTGTGGAAACAAGACAAATCTAGTTTCACATCCCCTGCCGAGAGAGAAACAAGACGGAAGTAAAAAGCACCAAATGGAGCTCATAAAGCTTCACTCTGATCTCAGCCTCCACATTCTGGCAGAAAGCACTACCTAAGAGATGTGCTCTGCTTCAAGTGAGAACAGCCTCCGATTGCACCGCGAGCACAAAAATATATTGTCTGTGAACAATTATCCTGAACAAACTCTGAATAAGGGAAATCTGACTACAGAACAAGGGGGAACATGGTGGGAGGCAGGCTAATCGCCCCCCTCCCTTGCCGAGGCCTTATCTCGCACGCCAGCCATCTGTAGTAGCTGTGCCTGTGACTACGGTTTGCGGGCTCCGCCGAACCCCTGTTCCACAGACTGCCTACATGGTGCACCGCAGTGAGGCGGCCATCGTCCCGCCCATCAGAAACCATCCACCATGGGAGGGAAGTAATTTGAGCCACGTAACAAAACCAGTTTCTTGCTTTAGGTCCATTTTATCACAGGTAGTTGCTCATATTCCTTATAACATTCCATATAGCAGCGCGTTACCAGAAGGAAACCCATCCTAACCCACAGGTGCCACAGGGAGCTAATAGGGCTAGCGTTAAAATTCACTAGCTCTTTCTCTTTCAATACATCTACAAATAAAAATAACTTATTTGTTTGGAAGTCAATGCCCAAAACAGGAGCAGATGCTGAACATTTTGAACCTAACATGACATACCTAGAAAGAGAAGGATGCACACCTGAGTACCATCTTTCTCCAGTCCAGGATCCTGGGCATCTCCTCTTTGGTTACATCTTTGAGGACAATCAGCAACTTAGAAAATGTGTGTTGGGGCAGGAGTCTGTTTTGGGTTTTTTGGATTTTTTTACTTTTACACAGCATCCTTGTGCAGTTTGGTATGCATATATGTGGACGGTAAAGGAAAGAAAAGCACACAACTAGATACAGGGAGGCCACCTTGTGATAAACCAAGTTCTCATCTTGGTGAAACTACTCTTAAATTCAGGTAGGAAACAGCTTTCTCTGCAAGAGAGCACAGCAGAATGCTTTGCCGAAATGCAGGAGATTCTGTACCACAATACATTGCTGACAGCTTTCTTGTGACCCGCAGAAGATCCCGTTTGAGTTTGGTTTATTAGTGTACTAGGCACTCTGTATGTATTCCTCATTGGGCTTTTACAGCAAGAACATCTTCGAATCCCATGTCATAGGATGGTCTCCGGTTTAGACTTAAGTCCTTTATTCCATTAGAAAGACAATGTTCTGCCATGATTTTTTTTTTGTTGTTAATTAATTCATTTGAGACTATTCCTTAAATTTTCATTTTAATGCATTTTTGTGTGTGGGTATATTAGTCACTTCTAAAGTTGCATACAACTGTCACTGATTTAAAGTCTTTGTGAACATACATATACAAATCTGTTTGTATTATATATATGCATGTGTATGTATGTGCATGTGTGTGTGTATGGATGTATATACTAAAAAAACCAAACCAAAACCCCTTTCCAACTGCACCTTCCTCCCTCCTCCCTTCTCCATTCTGAGCAGGTTCCTGCTATCAACTGCTGGAGTGTGCTCACTCTACACCTAGAGCTATAATTATTTTGCTTTAATTTTACAAAACCTTTTGTTCCATTCCCACGAGCCCACCTGATCCTTATATTACACTTGCTCTATTAAAACACTCATGCAGAACAAAGCACAGTTGTACTGATTCATAAGTAACTCACCCCCCCACTCCCTTCTCTTTCTTTCTACTAGGCTCATGCATCTTACTGCAGTTTCATGACACTGTCCCTGATGCCAGTCCATGGTCCCATTTTTGCCTTTTTTTCCTTTCTTTTAAACCATTATTTTTATGTGCTTAGGGTCCAATTACACTATTGTGTGCTGTTGTTTTGAATGGCTGTTGTTCTCAGTCATTTTGTGTTATGCTCTTTGGCATGACAACAGATATAGTGCAGAGGGTGTTATGGAATTTATTTGTTGTAATCAGACTCTAGGATTGTTTTTTATTATTATTATTCATAGAGTACAAGCACCAAGGCTAGCCCTACATTTTTCCAAGGGAAGCAGAAGACCATTTGTAGCCCAGCCTCCGACACCAGCATACCCTATCTGCAGTAAAGGGGCCCAGCAGCAGCTTAGGTCATGGTGATGACTATTACTTGGGCATGGTCTGCTTTACAGGAGACTAAACACACTGACAACACTTGCAATAGGATCTTCACAGAGGCAGTGGGCATTTCAGACTTGGGGGGGGGGGGGGAACCCAAACAATAACCCAACCTCTCAGAAATTATTACTGAAAAATGGAAGGGCAGAGTACAGCTCATCAGTAAAGATGGGAACGATAGAACGGCTGTTTCCTCTATTTGTCCTGTACAACAACTTCCTTTAGCTGAGACAGCCTTCATTTTCTGGCTTATAAAGCATGTTGTTAGGACTAAGTAACGGATAAATAATAATCAGCCAGAACAGCAAGGAGTGGGTGCATATGGAGAAAGAGCTAGCAAAGAGCAGATACAACCCAGCTCTCGGTAGCCATCTTCTCAAGATGGGGAGCAGGACACGTTGCGGTGCCCAACTGACCACCACCAGTGGTAGGGGAGTGCAGGAGAACAGACCAGGCCAAGGTGTGAGAGGAGGCAAGAAGGGAAAATGGGGTGTGGGTATGGTTTTCTGGGTGACGTGATTTCTAGCAATGGAAGAGAATAACAGGGAGAAGGGGGAGTGTGGCAAGGCACAGAACGAGCAGGGCTGTAAGGGGTACAAACCAAAGTTGCAATTTACCAAAGAATAACCGTTCTGCACATTTCATGTAGCATGTCAAATCTATCAGATTTTCTCTTATTAAATCATCATTCTACAGCAACAATCATTCTCTCAATCAATCCCCCGTGTTAACATCTCTTAGTAATGACTAACTTGGCAGGAACTGATGTTTACATATATTTTAAAGTCCTGAGCACTGTTCTGTATTTTTTGGATGTTAAATTTCCTTTACGTTTTGCCTCTTATTTTTTAACCTGTTTTTAAAGGATGGATGCATTCAGTTGGAAAATAAAGTTTTGTAACACACACACACTCAGATTATGTTAGCTCAGGAAATCGGCAGTAGGATAAGAACAAAACCATTCACCTCCTGATTGCTGATTCAAATCTAGCCCAAGCGAGATAGTCACAGAAGCTATAAGCCTCCCATGGTGGCTTTGTGATTTGAGCTTATTTTTTATGAATCTCAATCCACTTCAGGCCAAGAACCAGAATCGCAAATCCACTGCCTCAATGAGCATTAACTGGCATCACTGCACACAGTAAGAGAGGAGATGCCAAAAAACAAACTGGTCCTGGAGACAGACTTCCCACATTATCCTGGGAACTGATCATTAAAAACCAGGGTTGGTTCACGCAAATGTGGAGGACGGGGAGACATGGATATATCTGTCTACCAAACTGAAACCAAACCAACCCACCTGTATTCATATCAGCTAGGTGCTGCATCATTTACCTGAAATGTGAACTGGCTCTCCAAGACTTCAGCAGTCCTAATCTTCCCCAAAACCAGAAGGTGTCTTATGGCGTGACCCTGTATCACTGCAGAGCTAAGAGACAGGGAGGACAGGAGGAGAGGGGCACAAGGCAAAGGTTTTCCATCCTTACTCCTGGGGAAGAAGCAGCAAGCCTATGCACTCCTTACCCCTTAAAATCAAAAGGGCCACAGAGCAAGCTTTGGTCATTCTTTGGTCCACTTTGCCTGCCTAGGTAAGAGGAAGAAATGAGGGATTTAATTTCGCAGAAGACCAAACCTGAGGAGGGCTGTGTTGCACTTTTTATTTGGGACATGACTGATTAACAAAGCTATTAACAAAGCTGTTTCACTAAACAAACATCCCATAGCATCCAACAAAATAGCTATGCTCAGGCATATTTCCCATGGCTCCTTCTTTTAAGGAGCATGAATCATTAAAATCACTTGGGAATTAGTTACTCCAACTTCCTCCCTTCAATACGTTTGCTAACCTGAGGGGGTAAAGGTCTCAGGACCCAAGAGTAGATTTTAAGTTTTTCCACCATCTGTGCTGAAGTGCAGCCAATGCAAATTCCACCTTCAGATCTGCACTCCGGTGCCTCCCTGTTATGTTTCATTTCACACTTGTGATCTTTATTCCTTAGAAACAGGAAAAAAACGCACAGTTGATGAGCCACGTTTGCATGCAACTTGAAATTGTTCCTTCAGTGGCTGTCACTTGGACGTGCACTGGACTATTCAAAGGGAAGCGAGATGAGAAATAGAGCTACATTTTAAATGGCCAAGTACTCCTCATTTTACACAGGGATTTTTGGAAGCAAGTAGTTCTCTTCAAAGTTTTCAAAGACATCACTGAAAGTATTCACGTGTAAAACAAGGAAAAGTTGGCGGGAAGGTCAGACGTTTTCACCTTCCTTGCTTTTCATTCATTTTTTCTTCTTTTCCCTTTTTGCCAACGAAAAGAAAAGGGAAGACGCTAACCAATGAAAAATGAACAAGTATGGGTTTGATGGTCTTTGTCCAAAATAAAAATCTGAAGAAGGGGTAGCCTTTCAAGTTGTAAAGGATACCTGTAAATACATACGCACATGTAACTTGCAAATGCTTCTGTCACAGCAAGTTCCACTAAAATGTATAAAAAAAACCCTAAATGCAGCTAAGCAGATAGAATAAGTACAGTTAAATCCAGTTGATAAACTTGAAGAAGCAGACAAACAACAGCTAGTAAAACTATTAAGAATTTGGAAAAAACAACACACCCTTTATATGAATTTAAACTTCAGATCTGCCACAGAGAATGATTATTTCATTTAGGAGTTGTAAGGTTAATAATGCTGATCCCACTGGCAGAGACTTCAAACACACATTGCATCTTTCTAAACCTACAAAATTGTTTTAAGTGTGTTTTAGGGGGGCTCCAGAACGAGCCAACTTGCCAAGGGAACCTGTATCTCTGCGGAAGCTGGTGTTTAGCACACATGACTCAATCATAAATTATGAGATGGTTTAGGCCAGCAGAGCAAGGAACCACTACTTCAGTGAAACAGGTATGGCTTCACTGAAAAGAAATCATTTTCAGAATGCCCAGTAGACAATTTCAGCTCTCATTTAACATGAATTTTTATCGACATCGACTACACTTCAAAAAAAAACACTTGTGAACTTGCTCAGTGTTTTGGGGAGAGCTGATACAACAGGGGATCAGAGAGAACTCAAAACCTACCTACGCCTCAATCTGCCTTGCCTACTGTGAGGAAAACGGTAGCACTAGCCAAGCTTGGACTCAGGAGCTGCACGCAGGCCCGCACCGATGTGCTGTGCACTGGCATGCTTTTCACATTGACGTGATGCGATTTTCAGTTTGTTCAATGAATCTGGACTCTTATGATTCTTGGTTTGTGTGGAAGCTCAGATCCTTACTCGGAGCTGGTTTAACTTACTTGATAACTGATACGTTGGGCTTGCAAGCACAGGCATTTAAGCACCTTCTCCACGACTACACCTACGTTGGAATCTGATCATCATTCTGTGTACCGAGTAACCTGCAAGCTGAGAGTCTTTAACAAGAGTTAGAGGATGCAGACGTTTGCCCTGACATTCCCACAACAAGGTGTTCACCAGTATGGATAGTAACACAGCAGTAAAAAAACCTGTTCAGATGTTTCCTACAGGAGAAACTCTCAGATGAAGACAGAGTACCCAAAGTGAAAATGCCATCACATATACATGCCAGATTTGGTCTTGACATGGTATCTGAACCTAGACCGGGATTTGAATTTTACAGTTAGCTTCACACATCCCAGTTAGTTTCTCAAGCTGCACAGAAAGCACAAGAAGTTCACTTTAGCCATGTAAAAGGAGACAATAGTAAACTTCTGAAAAAACATTATAGGGAATAATTGTGCTCTGGAGGATTTATTTATTTACTAATGCAAACAGTACACACTGAGATAACATCTGGCAATGTTTATTACAATGAAATCCAATCAATACCTCTGTCTACTACAATATCTGTCCACAAAATAGTCATTCCTCCTGGCACCCACAAGAAATACTCAGCTATTACAGGAGCCTTTGTCAGCAAAAAGGGAGGTGGTCACCTTAATTCTTCTATTCAAGACTCAAGAGAAGACAAAGAATTAGACGCATCTAGACACAAGAATGATGGTGGAAAATTAGAGAGAGTTGCAGCTTGTAGCAGTGCAAAGAGCACGCAATTCATCCCCATAGAATTTCAAAAAGTCACAGATCCCAGATCTATCTTCTTGTGCCTCAAGGAGTTTAAACTTAGGGCAATCCACTACTTTTGCTAGTGAGCTACCAGGCCTTTTGTGGCATTTTAAAGCTACAAGTAAAGGCAGAAATTTTGACTTCTCAGTTCCTTTCAAAGTCAGAATTCAAAAAGAAGTGATACTGAACCTTCCCACATAATTAAAAAGCCAAAAATACATTTGTTTTGAAAGTTCTGTGTATTAGAATTTCCAAGTAAGCCCTTCCATTCTTCTCTATTTCTATATCTGCATTATTGCATGCCACCGTAGAAAAACTGGCAGTGCTTTTTTATTTAAAAAAGTCACTAAGCATCAGCTTAGTACTTACTGAACTTACACCTTCCCTAAACCTAAGTGCACCTTGCAGTCTAACAAACAGATTGACGTGCAGCAAGACATGCATTACTACCTACATATCACAAAATTAAGCAAAAAAATAACAAAACCACACAAAGCCAAAATCAGTATTATTATTTTTCCTCCTTACATTTTTAATTGCTCTAATTTTGCTTTTGTTGAAACAGTCATCTCCAAAGAAAAATGATACATCTGATTAATGTGACCATACATAAAATAAATGTACATTTGCCCCTATTTAATTTCACATTTTGCTGGCTGACTGTTCAAGGCATTTCTATTTGTACAGGGCCTAGAGGTAAAACAAGACCTTCTGTGCAACATCAAGTCCTGAGGCATGAGCTATGTTCAGAAGTTATTGTGGCGATACGTTACCTTTCTCCCATAAAAAACTTCTCTTTGACAAGATAATTGGGATTGTAGTTATGAAGCGGGGAGACGAGGGGGCACGATTTGTTTCCCTCTCTACTGGTCTAGATCTACTGGGCAGAGGAGAGCACATTTTAGTTCGTGACTAGTAAACGGAGCAGCCACAGTAAGCACAGCAGCCACCGAGGAAGCCATTACACGCCACGCCAATTCCTGTAATTTGTGTTAGTAGGATTTGCATTAGGATTTTTTGTTTAGTTTCTTACCGTTTCTTGCCCTCCACACCACCAAAGTCATACTGTAACCTAAAGTTCCCAATGAAGTGTCCATTAGGAATGAACTGGGGAAGAATTTTAACAATAGCGCTATATTAGCAAAGTGGTGAAAGAAACAAAAACTGACCTTCCAAGCACTGAAACTGGTGAAAATCCCACTAAAGTAAATGGAGGCCCTACTTAAAGGGCAACAGTACTATCCATCTTTAATATTCATCCATTACTGTCAGTTTAGCCACATGAATTAGTGCTAGACTTGCAAATACACAGAATATTTGACCTAGCTTTAAGTGAGAAGACTGGGATTTCAAATGTGCAAAACAAGATCCTTTATTTTTCTCCTATATTTAAACAAATACAGGCCAAATACAGACTCAGTTTTGAAAGCTCTCAACACTGAAAAAGATCAGTGAGGGAGTTTCCATTTGCAGATCAGTGCTGCAGAGGAGTAGAAAAACCAGAGAGACTGGGAATTCTGCACCTGGTTTCAGTGCAGGCAAGAGCCCCACCCCAGCCCAGCAGAGGACCAGTTTGTCTGAACCACACACCAAATTTGCCAGTTCCTCATCAGCTCCACAGAAGAACTAACTGTTATCTAAGCTAGTATTAAAACCGAGCTAGATAAAATGGGAGAAGGGAATAATTTCTAACCAATATATATGAACTTTCAAAAAAGAACTCCAAACCACCTAAAATTAGGAGATTAAAAACAAAATAAACCTTCATTCAACCACTACTGGGCAAAACCATCCATATGACAACTTTTATGTCACTTTGATATTACAACAGGGTAAATCTAGGTGTTTAAAAAAAAAAAATCTAAAGAAAGCGTGATGTATTTATTTTCCCACTGTAAATTCTCTTCCCCTCCATCAGCTAAGGGAAGTCCTGTGCTTCCTCCTGTGCCTCGAGGCTGACGTGACGGCAGACAGAGCCGGCGGCGGCTGCCCCTCGCCAGGGCGGCACTGCTGGAGAGCTGGGAACAGATGTGTAGGTGTAAATGCATCAGGCATCCTATAACCCGCGCCGTGCAAAGGGGCAGCTCAAGCACGCACATTTGCAACACACCCTGGCTCCACTGAAAGGCATGTGGGAGAATCCCACTGACTTTATTGGGGCCAGGATTTCACTCTTTATCTGTAAAAGAAGTGATGAGAAAATGGCTGCACTCAATACAGAAATGGTGTGCAGAGTTCTGGCACAGATTGCAGGTGATATCATGCTTGCATAACCTCTCCGGGCACTACAAAGAAAGCTTGCTTTGTCACACTGCTTACCTGCAGCCCTAAATTTCACTGAGTTCACTAGCCCTGAGTTGCCAGCTCTAGGAGGCAGCAGGGGGGAGTTACAGGCAAAGTCCTATCCCATTGGGACAGTGGGATGAAGTACTGCCAGCAGTAGAAGTGAGACTGCCTGTTTCACAATATGGATACTGGAGCTTCCTACCATCTCAACAGAGAAAAACCAGGAGGAAAAGTCTATTACCCTTTCTAGACTTCCATTAGCACAACCACGATTAATCACAACGTGGCTTTAAGAATTAGTTCAGCATTAAATAAGGAACATCTATTTTGCTATACAGTATATTTTTTACAAGGTTTTCTAGGTATAAGGAAGCTTAAAGAATAACTACTGTACAGTATAGATACATTCTAAACATTATGACAGAGACGGTGTAAGAGATTTTTAGAAATTAAATGCTTTTAAATGTAATTAAATCATAATAAAAAGATATCATATAGAAAGCTGTGCCCCTGACAATCTGACAATGCAGGAAGATCGGAAATGTTTCCCACCATCATAAGGCGTGGGAAATCTATGCCTCATGTTGCTGAAAGGCAAATTCTATAGGGGGACAGAAAAATGTATTTTAACAGCTGATAAATTTCATAAAAAGTAACATTTACCTGGCACATTTGGAATTCTCTGGGACACTACTGGCTGCAGTGAGAAAAAAAATCCTTTCTGCGTTTCTTACTGGTAAGAAATCCTGTCCGTGGAAGAATCGCCGAGCCTTTAGCCTCTAGAGCTTCCCTTTGGCTGCCTCTAGGTTGCCCTCCACCCACCAAGATTCTTCCCTTTGCCCTTAATACATCCCAAGTACTGGATAAAGACCCTAATTCTGGGGTTTGAATGCCACTCGGAGCCAAGCACCTAAACATTACTGCATCTAGCTTTAAAGGCCATAAAATATATTTGGACCTGGTGGCAAAGTGGCCTTTTGTCATCAACTTCCATATCTCTGCAACAGTTTAAGACTTCAAGTATGAGAAAAGAATGAAGTTGAGAACCCCAGAGGTTCAGGGACTATCTGAATGCAAAGCTTTGGTTCAGTACCACTCCAAAAACATAGACATTAATGTAACAGATTTTGTATTTGTTACAGATTATAATCATATGTACTAGTTGTGATTACCTTCCTGCATGAAGAAGTCTCCTGAACTCTTGCCAGAGGATGGTTCCCTGGACAGAGCAGGAAAACACTTGAGGTGACCATGACCGGTATCCTGAGGAAACTAAATATTTGCCAGATATCGAGGGTTGTACTAATATCTGAAGATCTTCTTCAGTGCAGTTCTAAACCCAGCACACAGGTGTGAGACCACCGCAGCATAACAAAGACTGGTAAAGTGAACCAGAGTTTGTCATGGTAAATAAATGTCTTCTTGAATGGCAAGCATGATCAGAATAAGGGCAGATGTAGCTGTAAAGAGCAGTATTTTCTAAACCACACACGCACAAAAAGAAGCTGAGAAGTACTAACACGTTGATTTGTGACACAGGAAGAAACAGCAAACGGTATCATTTCTGGAGTGATTTTCACATGGCCAAAAAGCACCAGAACAAATTCAATAGCACTGAAGGCCTGACAAAATTAAAAAGCATAATCTTTTCCTTCCTGCAGGATGGAAACAATTATGAGGAACCAGCACTCTTACATTCAGGTGCCATCCATGAACATCAGCACCTATAGCAGCCTTGCCTATTGACTCAGGGATTTCTCACGGCTAATTGTGCTATAGTTCCCGTCAGGAGGATACCCTAATGCAATTCTATACCCTCTTCGTCACCTGATTTCTGGTCCCTCAATGCCCTCTCTCTGCATTCCTCAGGCTTGTGTGATGCCCGACCGCTGGAATTTCCCCTCTAGTTGTTAACTGCATCCAGGCAAAAGCTGTCATTTACACACTAAGCCTGCCCCAAAGGGTGATCATTGTATAGTTGTTTGCTTCAGGAATCCGGTATCACTTGTTCCGGAGAAGTGACAGCTGCTCAGACATAAGAAGGTTAGTTGTGTATTAAAACAGGGCAAGAGACATGACAAAACAGATTACCCTCCTCGCTCGAAACCCTAATGAATGGAAAAAGAAACTGAGAAGACATGAGAATTCATCTGCCTCTGGCTTAGCCTCCGATGTTTGGCAGATTTTCCCATTGACGGTCTGATCTTGCAAACTATATACACAGAAACTGTGCTGCTATACCCTACCTACATGAACTGGGACTGCAGGAACATGACCTAAACCGGTTCACATTCAGAGAGGACATGCAGTGAGCTGGTGCACAACTCCCATCATTGCTGCTGAGAAGGACATACCTAATTCCTTGAAAAGGTTCTACTGCTAAGAGTCCCAGGATTCTCAATTACTTATTGCCAGTCTTGAAAGAGATGAGATAACACTCTTCCATTTTACAAAAGATTGTCATTATTCAAAATTTCCATGAGAACATTACATGAACAAGAATGAAATTTCTAAGGCAACATTATGAAGACAACTAAAAAAAAAAAAAGTCTGCCAGGGAAAGCAATGGGTTCAAAAAAATCTGTTAACTGAAGGCACCTCTGAGTCAACCAGCATTTATTACTGACACCAAACCATCTTGCAAAGCCAAATACTTTTCCAATGGCCTTTAACAGCATAGACCGATCTGCCAAGTGTTCACTATCTCCAACCCGGCTATCCTGCTGCCAGCTCCTGCAGGCTCCTAAAGGAGACAGGTATAAGAGAAGGAAGCAAGAAGCAAGAATTAGGCCCTTTTAAACCAAAACGCTATAGGATGGTGATGTACACACACACCAAAAGATGCTGGAGGAATTCTTTTATCATGAGGAAATACAGGACTGTTAAAATACGTATTTGAAGGACAGCGTTCCCTGTCAGGCTTCTGAAGGCCCTGCAGAGCACGCCCTGGCGCCCAAGCCACGGACACATCAGCAGTGGAGCTCTGTAGCAGATTTATTTTTATAAATAAATAAATAAAAACAAATATTCTGATCTCTCTCATGCCAGTGGAAACTGTTGAAAACAACAGACCAATTTTGACGGAACTGAGACTAAAATCTCTTCTAATCTATTATCGAGATGCATGGGCAATGACAGAAAAGAGGGCAATAAGAAGAACCAGATCCTCTATAGTAAAATTCAGAGCTCGACCACTTACACTAATGAAGAAAACAGACCAGAAACTTTCGGTAACTTACATTCATCAGACTGCCCTACATCAGACTCTGGAATTTGAAATGATTCAGTGAGAGTGTCCTCAGGGACACTGATGTAAATATAGAATAACCACAATGCCTTTCTGTGGAGTCCCTCCCATTATACGCTGGTTTAGCTGAAGAATTTCATTTCAGATAGGACAAAATAAGACTACCAAGGCTTGGAAAAGGCCAGGTCTATGTTGCTTTCTTTCTTTTTGTAGCTTATCTGATGACATCTCTGGTCTAAGATAACTTTCCTTGCTCAATAATGTTTAGTCTTTCTTTTATCTTGAAGCAGATCAGCAAATGCTTTGATAAATGGAGTGAAAGATTTTCCACTTTCACCGTGGCATCTTCAGGTGCTGAAATGCTGAAGTGTTTTACAACTTACTAAAGTAGTGCTACTCAGGGAATCAATGCTAATATTCCCATGCCTTTTTAATATGAGTGAATCATAACCCATACTCCTTTATAGACTAAAGCAACCACACTCTGGAGAGCCATTTTCCTATCTTCATCTATTGTGGCTACTATTCTGCAAAAACAAGAGCTACCACCTATGAAAAAAGTTGGGATTCTACGCATTTGTATGCTACAACTGATGCCCTTAACATACAGACCTACAACAACAAACAAACAAAGCCCATGCAACCCCTTCACATCCCCCAAACCTTAAAGATTTGCAAGAAAAACAAACAAACAAAAAAAGCACAAAGGACTTAATCGTCAATCATTCCCAACTCTTTTTCTGTGCTAAGTTGTGAACGGGACTGATTAAAACCAACCTGAGGACTAACAAAATTTTCAGCCTGGCCAACTGCATTTTGAGATTTGCAGTGTCATTAAGTGAAAATATCTTTCAAGGATGTTTACATGAAAATTCAGAAAACAGAGACAATGACAAAGCTCCCAACCTCCAGAGACATTTACCTTTTTGTGGCAGGCTTTACTCCAGCCCCATTACACACTTGCTCTGATCATCAATCCTATTTGCAACTTTCAACTGTCTCCACGATCTGTGGCAGAGGCCTTTGTAGCAAGCAATACCTGGAGTGTCTCCATTCATCCAAATTTTAAAAACCAGTAACTGAAACAAATCAGCATTTGTGCACCGACTGGAAAGAAACCATGCAGACTCACAGTGACTGAAAATCTGCCCTCGGTGTCTATACGACTCCCTCCCCTGTCCTCTAAAAAAAGAAGGGTCAAAGCAAAATACTGGCAGCCCAATGAAATCTTTGAAGAGACAGTATGGTTTCAGTTATGAGAGGATGGAAAAATTAGAACCCTGGGGATCTTTCGGGAATGTTAAGCTTTATTAATCAGGCATGTATTAGCCACATACCAACATTCCCAAACGGTACGCTGAATCAGAGAAACGCCAGGGAGCAACAGAACCCATCTTCTGCCTTACGGCAAGTTCTAGCACGCCCCGAGAGATGATTTTCCAAGCCATTCCTTAAAAAAGAAACCTCCCCTGCTTCCACAGTATCTACAGGTTGCACGTCCCAGTGCTTTACAACCCATACAGTCAGAACATGGTTCTTAACATGTAGCTTGGTAATTTTCACTGCTCATTGAACTGATTTCTTTAGGTCTTTCTCCCAGTGGATATGAAGAACAATTAATCACTGTGCTCCTCATTATAACTTTTCACTCACTAGAATATTTTTTTCATATTCTCCTTAACATACAACAAAAGCAACGCCTTCAGAAGCGCATAATGCCACGTAGGGCTCCTATGTATCCTCTTGCCCCTGGGCCAGATAACAATCAACCAGTTTCTGCTTCCTCAACAATTTTAACACTAGGACAATTTCTGCCTTGACAAACATTTTTGACCTCTCCACATTTCCACTGGGGTTCCACAGGTAGAAATCAGGGCAGAAGTTATCCCCGTGAGTTTCTGGATTAATACCTTGGTACAGGAAGGGGAAGAGGCAGAATTAATTCTCTTTGTTAGTGCTAACACAATTCCTCAGTGACAGTCAGCCCCAAGACATTGATCTTTGTTCAAAGGAAGCACACTTCCATACTCATTTCACATTTATACACATCTTCTCCAGCAGAGCTTCTACAAGCCAGTATCTTCTGCATTGAAAAAAAAACGGCTTAAACTATTGAGGGTTTAGATTTTGTCAGGGGAATAGGAACTGGGAATTTGCAGGGTTCAACAAAGCTCATCTTAGACATTAAATTCTAGTTAAAACAGCAAGTTACCAGAGGGAAGGACAGATCCCATATCCATCAGGAACCACGAGGATTCTTGCGCTGTAAAGAACATGGTAGGGCAGCTTGTTTGTTGCTTCAAAACTCTTCCTTCATTTAAAAGCACTACTGTGATGGACGAAGCCCTTCTCAGCCCTGACATCCTGACGCTACACACGCAGCCCGCGCCCCGGGATGGCGGCTTACTGTGTCACGTTGGCTTGGGTTCTGCCTGCTCCTTTCCTTATGCCTGCAAGCTCAGTTGAACTTATGAAAATTCAAACTGTCTTCTGTCTGTTTCATACATCATCAGCAAACAATCACTAGACAAAATGAATTTGCTCTCTGTAATTTGGAGGCTACACAAATGTGTCTGCTGTATAATACAAAAAAGGGGAATAAAGTTTGGTATGCAAGGTTAATTCAGCATGGAGGAAAGTAGCAGAGAAACAGACAGAGAGAACATGAACAATAAAATACTCAACAGTGGGGAGAGTGACATGAGAAATACTTCTGTAAATTGGAGTTGGCCTTGATACCTTTGAATGACGGAATTAAACAAAGGCACAAGTGAGTTGTGAAAGATCACCCCCATGAGTGGCTGCATCTCCATCCCTCGTGATTTGCCTACACAATATACTTATTAATAATAACAATGGTTACTATTTCTCCTCCAAGAGCTTCGCAAACACAAACTCAGTAATGTTCACAGAGCTGTATCAGTTTGAACCAGATTGAAAAAGTGATCTGCTGAACAAGGCACAGCGAGGTTAAATGACTTGTCCGATGCCACTCAATGACCCAGCAGCCGTCAAGATTAGAGCACTGGATCTCTTGGTCAGTAATCAGATCACAAGGCTGCATAAGGCTGAAACCTTGAAAAAAAAAAAATCTCTCTTTTTAACAAAAATAATGTGTCATATACTCCTTACTGGCCTTAGCCGATGGCAATGTAACTAAACCCAACACTCTGAAAGCACATCCAGTGTCTCTCTTGTATTGGTTTTCAGGTTGTGTGCACAGAACCTTTTTCTTTCGCACACAGCGCACTGTCACCTTCTAAAATCAAGTAGATGCTGAACGTGAGCAGAGGTAGCTCCTCATACTAGACTTAATCCAATTTAGGGTTAGTTGCAAACAGCAAAGTACTTAACCGCATCCTTAAAGTTAAGTATTTGAGTAGTCCCATGGACCTCAACGGATCTACTTGCCTATCAATCCACATAACTTTAGTACATAGCAAAACACAGCCAGAGCACCCAATATAGCAAGAATCCAGCCCACAGACCTTTTCCATTAAGAGCATGCCTGCACTACATTTAGAAGGCTGTGTTTTTACGCAACTGCCTGCTAGCTGTTCCTGTGTTGTGAACCTGTATTTTCTTCTAATGCCATGTATCAAGTCAAGCATATTTTTGTATCAGCTGGAAATCTGGCCCATTTTATATTAATCAGTTGCTTTAGGGACATCCCTACCCTAAAGCAAGTTTTCCACCCTTCATTTAAAGAAATCTGATTCAAAAAAAGACCAGAAAACTACCAGAACATGGCTTGCCTTTTCTTTTCCTGTTTTAGGTTTGTTGTTTTGGGGGTTTTTTTGGGTTTTTTTTTTGTTTGTTTTTTGGGTTTTTTTGAGGTTAATACAGGAAAGCCATACTGAGAAGTTCACTTTATTAAAGATCTTACAATTGGAGACACCTGATTACAGTGAACATACATAGGAAACCGAGGAAATCCTTAAAGCATACTTTCTTCTATAAAGAAGGTGCCCCCTTTTTTATTGTGCCAAGTTACTAGTTACATGGTCATGAGGTATAGCAAGAATCACATCTTCATTTTCCAGCATACATATGCGTACGGTAAAAGTTCCCCCACCTTGTGCTTCTGTATTCCAGAGACAGGCTGTACACCAAGGCTACAGAACTTGGGAGCAGCTACAAGTATACAGGTGGTTTGGTTTTGTTTTCTTTTTTTAAAAAAAAAAAAAAAAAAAAAAGACACAAGAAGCTCCAAGATTAGAAACTTGGACCTTTACTTCATGGAACGGGAAGAAGACCTGGGCAGAACAGAACAGACCTGGGAGTCGTGACCCCACACTCCGTTCCCAGTTTGACCACTGATTTACTCTGACCTTGAGCAACCTGCTCAACATCTCTGCCTTGGTGTGCTTGGCACCCTTGATTAAACAAAACAGAACAAAAGATTTCCTATCCGCAAGTTTTACACTTGTGTAGTTATTTCCCCTACAAACCCTAGAGTCTCATATAACTAAAAAAAGCCCATTCCAGCCAGCACCAATCATCAGGCCCATATATTGCTACCTGGTATTTTGGCTTGGGGCTGTCCATGCAGGACTTGCTGACCATCTGGATCCTAAGGATTCAAAGAACTTGCCTTAATTCACTCCTCACTCTGCTGCTGCGTTTTGGAAAGAGAATTACTTCTACTTTCCAACAAAAGTTCTCCCAGTTGTTCACACAAAATTGCAAGACAACTTTGAAATTCTGTACTCACAGATTCAGAAGTGTCTTTTCCCCCAACACCTCCCTTTAAATTGCTGCTGGACCCAGCAAATCCACGAGTGTTTCCAACTCGGCTCACCAGCGTAATTGCCAGGTTAACCTCTGGTGGCCAGGGAAGCTGCTCATATTCAGGAATGATGAGCAGAAAACGTTACATACCACTCACTGGCCACAGCCTGCAGTTAATACACAATATTTAAACAACACAATGGCATGGCCCTTGCCAGTAATGTAAAAACACAATGGAGTAGAGCCAGAATGGCACAGTCTGCCTGCCTGAGTCATGCTTGGCGCTCCGCGCTGGAAGGGACATGCATTAGCTGCCCACTGTGTACTGTACCCTTCAGCTAGTTTAAAAGAAATCATTAAAATACAATTTAAAAAAAAAGGGGGGGGAAGGGAGAGGGGAGAAGGAAGGAAAAAACCCCACGTAATAGTTAAAATACTTTAATGCTGAAGGACAAAAGTACCAATTTGGAAGACGGCTCTGGATTTCATTACAGACTGCACATTTTGATCTCAAACAAGAAAACAAACCGACTTTGCTTTGTAATGTTCCGCAGCTTTGTAATGTCCAACTAAAATAATTTTTTCCTACTATCTGCAAGCTCCTGGATTTTTATTCATATATTATTTCATTAAATTCAGAGTATCTGAATCTACTATATTTTTCAGTCCTCTTTTGCCTGCCTGTTGTTCAGCCACTGAAGTTCCAAATCCTAATTATTGTCCCAAATACATTCAATAAACACATTCTAAATAAGGCTAGATCAGACTGATGTACAATCTGACTTGCATTTATGGAATAACTATGCTGTTAGAAAGAGACTCCTTTCTTGCTGAGAGCCCTAAGACGTTATTCTGCCTGTTTTGTTGTGTCACAGCACAGATCAATTAGGCATTTCTGCCTTCGTCTGCACCCTAAGGCAGCTCACACCCCCTGTGATGTCATCAGAAAGTTGTTTGTTTTTTTCTTGTATAAAGGAGAAACATTTGTTATGACATCATGAGAAGAGACCAAACTATATTTTATGCTACAAGGAATCTTCTGCTACTTTCTGTTATCTCTGCAAAGTGCAGAAATCCTCACTGACAAAGCGACAGGAACTGTAAGCCAACAGACACAGAGATGCACACTATTCCTAACAACATTCAAAACAAAGCAGGAAAAAAAAAAATGATCTATTCAGGGGTCTGAAATTAAAGATCTGCAAGATGTAAGTTCAGTTTTCATTTTTAAATAAAACATCCTTTGAACTTCTAAATCCCATTTAAGGGGACTCTGACCTTTATCCAAGACCAGCTACTGTGCTAATGCTCTGGATGCGTATAGAGGAAAAATATGGACAAAAGGTACCGGAAAAGCTTTTACTTACAGGAATGCAGTGCAGCTTAATCTTTTTGTTTTTAAGGTGCAGTGATTTCAGCATCTACAATGTAACTTCAGGCAGTCTGAAAAGAAACAGGTTAAAATCTCTTTCAGTTATAATTGGTATTTCAGATTTAATTAAAAATTAAACTTTCATAATGTTTCACCATCCAAAGCAATGCATTATCAGTCAAGCGTAGCCTTTTTTTTTTTTTTTGTTAAAAGAAGCTCTTCCCAGAGTAGTTTGCGATGAAAGAAGAAGGGGAAAAAGGCAATTGAGAGTAGCAAAATATATTTCTTCAGCAAAAGATCTCTGAATAACTTGGAAAGAATCCTTCTGCCACTTAATTTTAACAATCAACCCTATACTAATTAAAAAAAAATAAGCATCACAATTAAAGAAGACAGAAAAACACCATCACATACCAACGACTGTGAGAGGAAAAATGTTAATTTCAGCAAAACAAGGACATTGCTAGGACCAGAACATACGCACCAAAAGGGAAAATATGGCTTTACATAATGCCAGCCAACAACATTTTTTTTTCAAAATTCCTTCTACAGCACGTAGCACTTTCAGACTGTTGCATGGAGGAGCAGGGGAAGACAGACAAGTTCGAAAAGAGGAAAGCTATTCTTAAAGTGTACAAGGCAAAAGGCCCCTTGCACCCTTTTGTTGAGGGATACGAAATAGGTACTCTGTAAAACTGCAAGGTTTCTTATTGTGCGAAATCCACGTTGGTTGACCGTGCAAAACAGATGATGAAGAAGTGGTACTGTAGACATAGCATTTGTACAGATGCAAAAAAACATTTTTTTTTTTTTTCAAAATGCAGTTGGAATGACAATAAAACTCCAGGGGTTCCACCATAAATATGAGTTTAAATGTTATACTGGAGTTTAAAACCTGTGGTTTTAATTATATCTAATTATAGAGGCTCCAAAACCAGGAGAATTGAGAAAAACAAAAAATATTAATAATAAATTAAAACAATTTTGCAATAACTTGTCAGGATTTGGCCTCATAATAACAAACCATACAGCAATAGACACAGACACATGCAATGTACCAATGGTTCATTAAAGGAACATATCAAAACTTGATTCAATTTTATTTTTAAAAGGTGACAGCAGAACTTGCCTAATTTATCCCATTCAAAGTCAAAGGTATTCTCTTTACCAGCAGCACACTGACCAGAGCTGCAAATAAAGCCTGGATGCCAATCTAATACTGGTTTTGGATGCCCCACAGGCTGGGGGCAATTCCTAAGTGAAATTTTTTCTTTCTTCTGAGTAAAAACCTAGTTCTTCAGACTTCAGTGTTAGGTGAGCCTTCCCAATTTGTCCCCACAGATGTTTCAAAAGAAATGCACTGTATCAGATGATATACCATCACACAAACCCGTTCATACACACATGTATGCCACAAACAGGAATGAGCTCAGGAACTTATTTTTAGGTTTAACTTTTCCACTCTGTCGAGATCAGATGTATTAAAAAAGCAGGAGGCAAAGCAGAGAGTAGAAGGGGACGGCACAGCAGCAATGATCAGATCTTAAGCAGAACCAATTCTTGAGCATTCAAATGAAAGAACGAGAGCCCCCAGACAGAGGCACCAGGACGATGCTGCCACTGGATAACCTTTAAAGGCTTGGATGAAATTTTTCTTGAGGGAATCATTTCAGAAACATGTTCCTCATCCTTTAGACAATCTTTACACCAAATAACTATCCTTCTTTCTCCTGATTGCCATCTAGTAAGATAGACAGAGGAACAGTGGAGAAATCCAGGCAAAAAAAGCTGAAGTCCATCAGAAGTAGGCAACAGCACAACCGTCAGATAAGCGATAACAGCTTCAGCCTCTGAACTTTCATTTCTTTCCCTTCCTTCCTCTTCCAAATTTACCCCTTTTCTAACATCCTCAGGACTATAATGCCGGCTTGCTGGCAGGGAAGGAGAGGGGCAGTGGTATTTGCAATCCAAAGCTATTTCTTTTAATGAATGCAATGAAAAACTGACCTCAACTGAGAAAACAAAGAGCATTCACTGAGGGTGAAATGTATCCCTGTATAGAGAGCCAGCACACAGACTGCACCACTGAAGCCCTATTCTGATGACCTAAATAGGAATAAATTGGTGCATGGACTTCATCACAGTGAATTTTGTCCAAACCCCCGATTTTCTTGTAGAGAACGAGTAAGCCTTTAGTCCTCTCCTTATCAAAGCACAAAGGTACAGCACCTCCTTCCCATGCCAGGCACTATGCTGACAACTGCTCTTCGGTGTATTTTCCTAGTAGTTTTAACCTGAAGGTCTTCCTGCTCCGTGCACATTCTTCTGATTGGAAAGGGAAAGGAAGAAACGCAGCAGCTAGCGTTACTCCGCGCGTTAAGCAGCAGGGCACAGTGCCTGCAGACCAAGCGGCCCCTCTCCTCAAGGCGGGCCTAATCGGCACACGCTACGATCCACCATTAAAAGAAACGGAGCCTCGGAAACAGCTCGCTGTGAGACCGTCTTCACTGCCACCTCGAAAAGCTTCAATTAAATAACCATAGTTAGCAGAACACCTGACATACACCACACACAGAGCATCTTAAAGAGCTATTTTAGCTACAGGTTGGAGTTAAACCCAGAACAAAACCTACAGAAAACCTCATTAAACTCAAAATACCAATCATTGCCGCTTTGGTAATATCTTTCACTTTACAAACCTAGAAACCTGTGACCTCAAGATGAAGTGATTTAGACAGGTATGTACGAGCAAGAGGTAGAAATGGAGGCAGCTTCTTCAGCATTCCTGCGCACAGGTGAGCATGCTTAGCACTGCGGGGCAGGAGACCGTTGCCTGAAAGGAGTGCCCTAATCCCCTTGCGAAAGGCAAGGGACATAGCTCAAGAACAGCCGGTGAACTTCTGCTTGAGAGAGGCCCAAGAGCTGGAATTGCAAGAACGAGGAGTATAGCAGGTCAGGAATGAGGTACGTTAATAGTGTGTTAACAGAAGAGTAAGTGTTAGCTTTCCGTAAAGGCTTTAAAAACAAATATCAGAAGGTAAACATATTTTACTTTGCTTTCTCATGATTCTTGCTTGCTGTAAAGTTTAGGCAGAGCCTGAAAACCATAAGAGCAAAGCTACTGACTGTACAACAACAAAAGTCCATTAACAATATTCCACGACTTGTATGGCACCTGGCTCTACGGTGCCTGACTCAGGTTTATAGCCTAGTCCCCCACTTTCCTACAAACCACATTCATTCCATCTAGAAATTAAAGAGAAGAAAAAAAAAAGTATCATTTGTCATCGGAAAACATTTCAGAATATATCAGCCTTCTGCAACCTCTTAGCAATAAGGAAATTCTGTATCTGTAAGAGTTGGATTTTCCTTGAATACCTGAAGTCAGCTGGCGCAGGCCAATGGGAATCATATACAGGTGATTAGTTATGGGGAGGGAGAAGGCTAGGAGAGACTATAGCACAACACTTACTGAGAACCTTTGAATTTTCTACATAGAATTTACACCATCAGTCAATTGATCTTTTTCGCAGTACTTGCTCATATCGTTGCTCTCACTTCTGGAACTGCAAATCAATGATCAAGCAACTGCCACAAGTAACTATTCACAGAAAGTAAAATACTGATGTCCTTACTCAGGAGAAAACTCATTGATTATATTACAAAAGACCTCTTCAACAACCAGGGAAAGGGAGGGGGAAGAAAAAACAAACCATATCACCATGAATAAAAAAAAAACCAAAACCCTAGCATATTACTTTAAAGAAAATTTTCAGATAAGCTTAGGGACCAGTCAAGAGACCTCATTCCAACTTCAGAATCCAAATAATGACTTAGGATACAGCCCAGATTACTTTCTGGCATTTTAGGTTTGAAAACATAAGCAGGGCCATGGACTAATTGTGTCACAGAAATCAGAGAGGGAGGTCGATGCTGCACAGGCTCCTCATCTAACAAAAATAAGCAAACTTTGAAAATGGAACCAGTATAGACACGCCAGCACAACGCTCTGTCTAGGTTCATCAGTAATGCAAAAGAACAAATCTTATTAACATAGATATAGCATTACACTACTACTGCTTTTTAAAGGTGAATGCACTTTAGCTGGTACTGGTTCTCTAGGAAGAACAAAAAAAGAAAACAAACAAACAAAAGAAAGTAATGCCTGTGCTTAAAGAATCCTTCCCAAAAAGGAATGTTTTTCTGAATTAGAGCCCTTTGTACACTTCTAAAAGTACACAGGAGTTTTAGTCATTTCCAGTTCTGTCTTTGAACGCATGGCCATTTGTATGGTAACAGCGGCACTCAACCGGGCTCCTTCCTAACCCTAGGACTGGGCTCCTTCCTAACCCTAGGACTGGGCTCCTTCCTAACCCTAGGACTGGGCTCCTTCCTAACCCTAGGACTGGGCTCCTTCCTAACCCTAGGACTGGGCTCCTTCCTAACCCTAGGACTGGGCTCCTTCCTAACCCTAGGACTGGGCTCCTTCCTAACCCTAGGACTGGGCTCCTTCCTAACCCTAGGACTGGGCTCCTTCCTAACCCTAGGACTGGGGCTCAAACCAGGGTCACAGGGCTGCAGATGGGAGAAACTTGGGGTTTTTTTTGTGATTCAGTAGAACAGGAGCAGAAAACAACCTACGGCATTGTACTGGGATCAAGGGTTCCTGCCACTGCAGTAACGGACAACAGGAGACCGAAGGGTTCTTTGTCAAAGTGCTAAATCTCCATCTGTTATTAGTTCACTGCAAAGCTGCGTGCCCACAGAGATTTCATCTTCCTTATGGCGTTCATCTTTTGAATTTACTTTCCCAGTGAAGACTGTATCCGTTACAAACTTCAATTTCCAAACCATGGCTGTTTCAGCTAGAAAAGCATTTTAATCAGGAAAAAGGTGTATTTTTGGCTCCTTTTCACACACCCTGCACCCCCCCCCCCCCCCCATAGCGTTTGAACTGTTTTCATTCAAGTATGAAAAATACTGCCTTTGGGCAAAGACTAACACTCCTTGAAATTCAGGTTTCAGAAAGTTAGAGACACTCAACTGAATAAAAGCTGCGATGCATAATCAACCCTAATGGTCACTCCGAAAAATGTACTGGATGCAATTTCACCACAAGGGCCCTCATACCTGTTAAACATGTTGGATCCCTTAATAGCACAGTCCACCCCTCTCATTTACTCCTACTGCTAACAGAGTAAGCAACAAGCACTTGAGAAGCCCAGCTGTGAAAGCACATTAGAAGCTGAACTTCTCAACCCACTGAAGAGTTAGTCTCTTTATAACTGCACTTAAGACCTGACCTGGACTTCTAAAGTGCAGTTTAACTGGTAGTTCTGCTACAGCCAGGTGGGACCCAGCATCCTTCTAAATACCTCTTGAAGCTTTCCTCCTACGCGGGGGTGATGATGGTAATCAAGTTGGCTGCTGAAAACCATGATATTCCCTATTCCAACTGTTTTCTTGCACAAGCTGTCCCTAGATCCTGTTTATGTTCCCAAGGAACAGGAACAGTGACAGCATGCAGCTTTCACGAGGCCTTGCCCAAACAATTCTTTCTCTAAAGATACAGCTTTTTTGTGAAGCAGCTCTGAAGCTGATATTCTCCGAGCATCTCGTGGAATGCAGCTTGAGGACTTTGCTTATGCCCTTTACAAGTTATTGTAGCATATAAGCTTCTCCCACTTCTTTTCAAGGTTCATAATGCTTTGATCTTCACAGCCTCACCGCTCCTGTTGAATGGTATCATCTCCCATGGCTCAAATTATCTTTAGTGCATAAAATGATAATACCTGTTAAGAAGCAGGCTCTATCATATAATCACAGCAGAACCTTCACATTTATTCTGGTTTAACACAGAAACTTACATCAATAAATGCTTCATTGTGATGGGTATTTCAGTGCAGTGACAAACTGGGCGGATAAAGGAAATGTGGCGGATACAATTTGTTTGGATTTTAGCGAGGCCTTTGA
This sequence comes from Nipponia nippon, assembly GCF_047370975.1. Lineage (NCBI taxonomy): Eukaryota > Metazoa > Chordata > Aves > Pelecaniformes > Threskiornithidae > Nipponia > Nipponia nippon. The sequence goes on along the minus strand of NW_028262336.1, from coordinate 6,395,579 downwards.
CACAGTACCACACAGGAAGCTCATAGAGAGACTAGAGAATTATGGTCTGGGTAATAATACAATAAGGTGGATAAAAACTGTCTGACAGATAGGAACCAATGAGTTATTAATCAAAGGCATTAGATGAGAATAGAAAGAAGAATCTACTCCGATGCCGAGCAGTAAGTGCTAGGATTATTATCATTAAACAGATTCATTAAGGATGAGAAAAAGAATGTAAGTGTTGACCGCATCCAAAACTGATGATTCAGAAATAAGAAACGTATCAAATGCGAAAGGAATCAAAATTCTAAGATCCAAGTAATGGAGAGGTGCATGAGCCAGACCAATGTGGTATTTAATATATCTTAAAATGTAAAAAACGTTATTGAATACTGATACAGTATTTGGTTTTGAACTCAGAAATACAAGGTTTGCACTGGGTGAGTGTATGTTCGTCATGTTATTCTGCACCAACATGGTCTAGTTGTGAAACCTGGCTCTCTTGGGAAGCAAACTAAAATAAAAATCGCAGCCACTGTGGTCAGGGAAGATCATCTGGCTTCTGTTCTTAGAGTAAGGATATTAATTCTAATGATTAAAATTTTTGAGTTTCAAGTAATCACAGATAACATCCTTAAATTCTTCTTTGGAAACAGGGTCCTCCTTTAGCTGTAGTCCTGAATTTCCACTGCCCTGCACAGTTAAAGCCTTTTCGTTGCCGATTGCTGGTACAGGAGATGTCACTGAGTTACCCCCACAGAGACACTGTGTACACGTAATACTTGCAGTTTAATGGCTACTCTCTCTCCCCTTCCTTCACAGATCTGCCCCCGAAGATGTTCAGTCTGACCCTTCTCTAAGAAAGGGCAACATCTTGGATGAATGGTAATATACTGAGCTGGAATGAAAAACCACATGGCAATGCACATACATTTCATGGGACATATGGCAGAGAAGATCAAAGTGATAAATCTCTATTTTGAATTCTAAATATCCCTAAGTGTGGAACAATTAAACGGGGAAGTTGAATACTTCCAAGATAAACTCAGCAATATCAGCAAGACATGAAGCTCACTATATCCTGCCTCCTTCTCTCTTATGAATGCTGGAACTTTCCTTTTCCTTGTAGAGAGAACACACGCCCGGCACCACAGCCTCGGGTTACTCGTGCTGCTCCAAGAATAAGGACAAAATAACTTTTATTGTCCTCTTTCTTGAGACAGCAAAAGCAAGCTGAATAAGTGAATAAAGTCTGCAAGTTTTCAACTGTAAGGAACTTTGGGAAGTTGTCACAACTCTTGACTTATCGTTAATGGTCCATTGCATCGCAACCTGACATCAGGAGACTATACCTAGTACAATGCTCCTACCCTCATGCGGGAGCCTTACCCCATCTCCCTGACAAGCACCTCCTTCCCTCTGCCTTGCATCTTCCCTTCTTCACACGCAAAGCTTCCATTCCCCCTCCTATGCTGCACAGAGAGAAGGTACTGGGATGAAGATGTGACACTCCTCTCACAGGAGAGAAAGACAAGGAGGGAAGTGGCATCAGCACAAAGGCATGAATTTGTAGTTCTTGTTGATGCCAGAGGATTGAAAAGAACGAGGGGTGGCAAAACCCCCTGCAGATCTCCTGAGCAGAAACAGCCAGTGCAGCTTCTGGGGCCCTGGGACACATCAGATGGACAGGAGGTCCATCACTGTTTTGCTACCCTAAGGAGCTGCCTACTTCATCCATGTAAAGTAGTTTTTAAAAAGGCCTTCTGCCCCCTTGCTTTGGAACTTACCTCTACAGGTCCACCAAGGACCTTGGGATTTTGATGTGTAAGAAGAGAGACGCTACCTTTAAATAGAAAGTATACCTTTTAATAGAAAGTATAGATAATAGAAAGTGAAGTTAGGACTACAGGCTTAAGTTTGGACTTCATATAAGCAGGTGCACCTCAAGCAGTATCAGGACTCTTCCAGATTATGCATGGATTGAGTTTATCCCACCACATGCAGAAGCACAAATCAACGCACGCTTTTATTTAGACACATTATTTATTCTTTTGCCAGTAGGCCATTAACCTGAAGTCCAAAACCAGCTTCATCTTGCACAATGTCATGCACAAACCATGCCCAGAAGATTCACATTATTTCAGTTTACGTAACTGCCATATTAAGCTTAAGGCCCAAGGAGGATACTGAACAATATCATATTGTACAGGCTATTGAGATTCAATATTACAGGGACAATGCTACCAAACGCCCCAACTTCATTCATCTCAGAAATGTTTGGAAATTTAATACCAGAGGACTTCGAGACCTTTGGACCGTATTGTAAATCTGCTGCTTAAACTTTTAATGTAACATCAATGTGAGCTCTCAAATATTTCCCAGTAAAGTCCATATATATATAATTCTTGTTTAATTAGACATCATCCTACAAGAAGTGAAATTCAGACCAAGCTGGAACTATACAAAAGTTCAGGGAAGTTCAGTTACTGCATTATGATCTGGTAAACCTCTATTGTAGGTTTTTTTTTTTTTTCCCCTGGAAACAATACAGAAAAAGAGAATATATCAGCAATGACTGGAACTAATCACTGTGTCAGAACAGGAAGTAATATTTGGGGGGGGGGGGGGGGGAAGGAGAAAAAAATCTTCCATTTATTTTCAATATTAGTAAAAACAACAAAAAGGTTTTTATACTGCCAGCCACATCCTGCAAAATCTAGCTAATAAAGCAACAGCATAATTACTAGATAAGTTTAAAATGGATTTTTAAAAAGAATGGCTACTTTTGCTGGAGGCAAAGTATATCTAAATATGTTGCAGGACTGGATTCAGAGACCTCAGCATCCTGCTGGCCTGGTCCAATACAAATTATGTTTGTAGTTATTCCAGGGACCTTGAGCTATAGTGCGTACACACTTAAATCTATGCAATATTTATCTCTGCTTCAAATACATAAGATGAAGAGTACATGCTAGGTATGAGCTCAGGCTAGTAGGGCTTCTGCAATGACTGAATTATTCTAAGTGCCAAGACTAAAATTCACTCTGGCTCCATTTGCACTACAAAAACCAAAACACCCCTAAATAGGCAGTAAAATATTATTATTAGAAAAGTTGGGTGTTCAACCTGTTCCATAATCTATGTTTAAACAAAACAGATGAGATCAAAGGCACCCCCCTGGTGGTCAACCAAACTACAGAATTGAAACAGGTATGTCATTTTTTAACAGTAAAAAAATTCTAACAAAAAACTGCATATAGCAAAATAGGAAATTCCGTCATGTTAACACTAATACCGGGGAAAGGACTACAAGACCATATGCTAATTACGTTCCAGGTAAAGAAGAAGAGAAGTTCAGAGATGCAATTGGTAACTAGATTTCTAATAACATAACAACTTCAATCTTTTTCAAGTCTTTTCCAAAATACCAGAAGTGATTAGAACACATTATGGACCAGTCACTTGCCAAGTTTCATGTTTGAAATCAAAGCTGTTTTAAAATTTCCTGAACAACAAAAAAGCATTTTAAAACTGGTAACATTCAGTCATGGTGATATAAGCAAATACCAGCCAATCTGAATCTTGGAACGTTCTTGATCTAATGCCTTTGTGTTGCCGCTAAGCCCAGAAAAATATTTCAGGCCCAATTGCTAAGACAGTGAAAATAATATTCACAAATAAAAACAGGTTCATTTACATATTATACAACTACACTTTTTATTTCTTCAATATACCTTGAAGGAATCAAAAGCAGAGATCCTTCAAGACTTTTTGGCATCGGAACTGAGATGCATCTACATTTACCAAAGACAAACCTGCCTGTAATTTGCATGGAAGATCTAAACCTCTCCTCCTCCCCTCCTCTGCATCTCCCCCAGAAAGAGCTCAGCGCTCTTGAAGTATGTTCTCTACAAATACCATGCAAAGGAAGCAGGTATCTCATGGAGGAGCTGCTTAGTTTCTTTTCATATGCTGAGGAACTCTTTTTGAAATAATGCAGGCCAGCACCACCTCACTCTTCCCACCCACAACACTTAGCAATGCATGAGGAACAAAAAATTTGAACCTGCATCTTCCACAGTCAAGGTACTTGCAAAATACATTAAGCCTGCCAGGAAACGGAACACCAACTGCTATTCCACTCTACCTTTTTTTAAGATTGTTGCCTGTTCACTCTAACGTATGCAGAAAAAAGAAATATGATAAGAAGGCAAACTTTACGGCAATAGTTTACAAGAAGTACAAGATCCTAGGAGTTATAGACACCTATAAATTCTCATTATGCATCTGTGTGTACTAATAGAGACTATTACATAAAATACTGTGTTATTTAATGTCAATTGAATGGAGGTTTGCTTTCAATTCCATGTAGTCACATGTCCCCATAATCAGTTGGTACAGTAACTGGGCAGAAATTCCCAAACATATTCAGCCTTTCCTCCTTGAATCTCAAAATCATTTAGAAACACGCTTACTTTTCCATGAAGAGATACAGCGATGCCCACAACAGCTACATTATTCCCCCAGCAGATCTGGACATGCTGGAGCAGAACTCCAAAGTCCAGCCACCAGATCCTCTGCTGTAACCATCTGACACAAGACTCTCCCTCCTGCATTTCTCTCTTTTAGCTTAAGTTTTTACTCTTTAATGATGCCCTGCGACATTAACAGCTTTGTATTTCCTAACTGTGACTGAACCTCATATTTGGGCAAAAGAGGAAGTTTCCATCTCCTGAGCTATAACGCAAACCAGCCCAGAATTTTATATAGTCAGCAATCTCCTTTCTGTCCTCATTGACTGGAAGTCTGCATTAATAAAAAATAACCAGTACAGCAGGGCCCTGATGTTCACAGAGACAAATAAAGATCTCTCTCATGTATTTAAAAATGCTTCTTCCACTGGTGAATTATAGGAGGAAAGTTGGTTTTTTTCTTTGTTCTAAGCCACATTAAGCCCAAAAGAAGGAAGTCCTACACAGTGAATGTGTACAGAACCATTTCCTACCTCTGCAGGCTGCAGAAAAATCCCACTGTGTTAAGTACGATGGTACCAAGGCCACTTAAACATATTAACCTATTAAATCTGCATTCCCTTATTGTTCTTAAAATGCTAACGAAACATTCCAGGCCAGTGTTTATTTGTAGGACTTCTGAACAGTCATGCGCTACCACCATTTCTCTTAAAGCAGCATGACGGCCCATGTACCACTGGTGAGGCTTTTGCTGATGGCCTGCAGAAAACTCGTTAGTCACATTGCTCTGGCTCACCTTATTCCCAGTTGCTACACTGCATTTAAAAAAAGACAGCTAAAAATACATTCAACTTTGCACTGGAAGCAACCACAGTTAGCTCTCAAATAGAAAACTACACAATTCCAACCTGGAGGGGAGAGAAGCCTCACCGCTATGAATAAGAGGAGGATTGTCTCAGATTTCCTAAGATGCCTCCCACATTAAGAAGTGTCCATATCAGGAAAAAATTAAGAACCCTATCTTTAAGTTCCCACAAGTACAGGTCCAATTAGGAAGGGTTCTTAGCTTTGAGCTATCACCGTGCTAAAAATAGAGATGTTCAGGAAACACATTACTCTCAAAAGCGATTTCACATACAATCTGTAAACATGTTGCCCTTTTAGGTAAAATGGCAATTGTTTGAAAGCCAGAAGCCAGAAATATTAAAGCAGCAGAGAACTTTAAAGACAGTTTGCAACCCTAAAAATTGAAACGTGTCATTTTTTGCTTTCTGTAAAAAAGAGGCTGAAAGGACTAAGTACAATAGGGATGGGGGAAGAAGAAGAGTGAAAAACTTCTGCACTTTTGCTTTGAAAGTTTTTTGTTTATACACACATAGATGTATATACACCTATAAGAGAAATGCAGGTGTTCTTTTCTTTTCATAACCTTGCATGCAACTCTGAGGGATATGACTTGTACCGATCCCAAGTTTTGTCATGTTTTATGCAAATTTCATGTTTTCATTTTATCAAGACAACTTAAAATTCACACAGTTCAGGTTATAAGTACAATGCTGTCACAGTTTCCTTTACCAAAAAAAAAAAAATTTTTTTTTTTTTTAAAGGATTCTTTATTTGTTTTTTCTGTTGTACCTTCCCTTTGCACTTTGAATGGTACAATGCTATTTTCTGGAAAGGTATGGTGAACAACTTCTGGGTTGGTGAGTGTGCAACATTGGATGATTATATTTAACATTAAAGTTGGAGGCATTAAGCAGAAAAGTGATTTTTATTCTTCCAGGTGTTCAAAATACTGTTTGTTAAGTTTCTTAATGCAAGTTCTTAAGTAATACTTGGAAAAATACATATCTTGCTAAAAGAATGAATGGAACTTTCAATATAGAATGGCAACTGTGAGTAATCTCATCTAAGGATTTCAAGAAGTCCTCTAGGAAAGTAAAGAAAAATAATTCCTGTCATTGTCATTACTTGAGGGAGAAACGCAGACAGATAAGCCAGACTGGACAAGAATTTTGAAGAGAACCATAATCTGTTCCTTCTTTTCTAATGATACTGAACTCTCTCAAAAGGAGATTAAAGTGCAAAGATCCAAAACTGAGCTTGTACCCATGCAAGAAGAATTAAACGAGTGCTACTGCCAGTGGAACTCCTACAGATAATTCTGTTAGTATCGCTCACCCTAGATTATCAATGCCGTTACTGGAAGATTAAAAGCATAGTTAGGAGCCAAGCGTGAAGGAAAGCAATACAATGATGAAGTGAACCGTCATTGCAGATCCCTTCTTGCAACCAAGTAGCATGGTTCTTCATAATGTCGTGCCATGCCATGGCAACTGGGCTGACATTTCATAGTTCAACACTGAGAACCAAAACAGCAGTCCTTTCTGCTTGGCATAAACAAAATAACTACACAAGGACATCAGAGAAGGTCTAGGATCCTCCCTTCCAAACTAGAACATCTGTAGTTTTTAACCACCTCTTCACAGTCAATACTTCATTCTGTATTTAAGAAAGGCGTTGTGCTATACTGACTGTGTAAGCAACACCACAGGAAACACATAGTGATGACCTCATCTGTTAACGCCACTGCCCTCCCAGCCCTGCCTACAGAGGTGCCCAGAAGCAGCCTTCTATTTTTCTCCACTATAGATAAGGGCTACATAGCTCAAGACTTCACACCTCATTTGTAGAGGCATCCTAATGCGGTCTTTGTCACACAGTTTCCCATCATCTTTTGACAACTGGGACAAGTTGGCCCTCTGTTAATAACTGTTGGTAAAAATAAAGCAAGGTCCCGAGCTGAAAAAAAAAAAAATGCATTAAATATAATTTGGTATAGTCTAATGTAACTTCTGACTGATGACCCCTGAGATTTCTTGCATTACGCCTGCTGGCTGATATTCACTGAAGACTCCCCACAGAATAGAAAAAAAGACTCAGAGACCAGAGAGTGCAGAAAAACATATGTGGCAGTAGTAACTATGGAAAATTTGGTAGCATCACAGACCCCTGCAGAAGAAGCGGCTTCATCTCAACTTTCCATACCACAGAAAAAAAAAAAAAAAACACACCCCAAAAGACAACAAAAAACCCAACCAAAAAAACAACCACCAAAAAAACCCACAAACCCACAACACCCTCTCCCTTTTATAAAGGACTATAACAAATTCTGAAAATACCAACCATTTCATTACACAATCAAGAAATGTGAAATTTATGACATATCAAATGGCCAGCCTCATGCCTGACAGACAGCTCAAACTCTGCGCATGCAAAGTAATCAAAGTTCAAGGACCACAGGGATAGCAAACTCGGTTAATCAGAACCATTTTGGACTCTTGGAGGTCCCACAACAGCCAACTAAAAGCCAGGAACAATAAGCCATCTTCTATACACAGCTGTACCTGTTATTCTCGCTATCCTTCCAACCTAAGGAGCATCGTAGAAGATTCCCACACCACCACAGAGAAATCAAACAAATTTTGTGAAAGAGCTTGACCCAAGCAGAAAGCTCCTTCTTTTGGAAAACCCAAGGCAGCATAGTAGCGTAGCCAAGGCAGAGGCTGTTGCATACGTAAAGTAGAAGTACGCTAGGCTGGATAGAATTGATATTCGCTTGCCTTGAACCCAAACATAAGTAGACTGCAATCTGACATAAGTATAAAATACCTTGTAAGACCATAATACTAACAGCATAACTGGAAAAAAATGCACAACCATTTTGTGATACAGCTAAGCACCAGTACCTAAGTAACATAGAATCACAAAGGGGCAAATAGATACTTGTGTTATTGCTGCAGAAAAGGGGGTACAACTACTAAAATCTGCAGGATAAGAAAAAGGACGCAGAACAGGCAGGAAAGGTATCTGCTGGAACCAGAATAATCCTGAAGATTAAGCTGGAAAAATGTCTGGTAGAAATAGAGCAATGCTTGTCTTAAAAATAAGATAATGTTGGGAGCGGATGAGATTACCTCCCTTTTGGGGGGAGGGTGGAGGGAATAGGGCTGAGAAGCATAAAAACCTCAAAGAAGAGCAAATGAAAAAATGAGGAATAAAAAAAGTCACTTCCCTCATGAAAGAGCTCTTGACTGATGACCTCAGCCCTGGTGACTAAGACCACCTGGGACTGATGGACAACCACAAGGCATCAACTCTGTGGTATCATACACTCACAGCTAATGTAGAATGGGATTGTTAAGAACCAACTGTTTCAATACGCAGTGATAATAAATAATAATGATTAAAAACTGAATGAATGCCAGTCTAGTAAAGATTTGCTTTTAAGCTTTAAGGTGGCCTGACTTACCAGTCTTCCAAACACTCGTTCGTTGTAACTGATGCCGATACCCAGCTTCCCACTGCACAGCTCGCGTGTCGCATCACAGGATCAAATAAGAAGTGAGGGACTGGCTCTAGCATACATTACAGACAGGTGAAAGGAATGAAAAAGAAGCCTTAATGCTTTACTTTTCACAGATTTGCCAGTGCATGACCAAAAAAAAACCCAAGCAAGTAAACTTACGTAGTCGGTTTCTCTTACGGCAAGTTCCAATTCGCAATAAAACATAGCTAGTACATGAAGAGTTAAACAAATCTCTCCTACTTTCTGGGAGATCTTTTTATTAACAATAAGTTAATGTTCAGGTAAACCTCTCAAACCCATAAATGCTCTTAGGTCTCCTTTCTTCAGGCTGCACAGTCCATACCCAAACTGTCCTCAATTCAGAGAAACATTTTCACCTGCATTATTCAATCAGCAGAACCTGTTCAAACCTTTCAGTATGAATCATTATCAAGACATATGTCAGCATATCTTAAGAAAATACTGACAGCCTGTTTACCATTATCTTCTACCTTCTCAGTATTTGGCAATAAAGAACCCCGAGATCCTCAATCAGGAATCTGAAAATGGCCCTCAGCCCATATGGAGATCAATTCAAACAATTGATATTTTCTTACTGCATAACAAGACAAGTGGTTTGCCAAAGGTCATAGAGCAAATCATTGGTTAAACCTGGAATAACTAAGGATATCCTGTCTCTGGGTACCAGCTTTTTCTCTTGGTCTCCCTAAGGCTAAAATTGTGCTGCCTGGACACATCCTCTCCCTAATACTCTTTTAATTTACCAATTTCAACCAAATTTTCTATAGGGGTATAACCCTGAAGAAAAAAAGCAGATTCCTACAAGCTTCATTAAAAAAATGGAAGGGTAGAAAGACTTAATTTCCCCCAGAACACAGAACTGGATTTATAAACATCTTAAAAACCAGAAAACACTTCAGGGTGAGGTCACAGCTTCTTAGGCAGCAAGTCAATCAACCATACCACTAATCCGTAAAAAAAAAATCTAGATTCATTAATTCCAGTGCTCACTGAACTGTTTCTTGAAAATTAGCGGAAGTGCATTCTTCTTTTCTACCACCATCAGCAGTCCTGATAAAAATGAACCCTATGACAAGAAGTCTTCTCATTATCTTCTTGAGGTGGGAGAAAGACTACATATCACCAAGAAGCACCATTTTGACCAAAAAAAAAAAAGTCTTCTGTTTTTAATTGACAGCTAAAGAAATCCAAAGACTAGACCTGTATTTCGTATCTATTAAGCTCTTAATATCTGATTTTGGCTAAGATGAACAATTTGCATGCCCTATGGAGGTATGAGGTTTAACAAACATTGCTAAAGAAAATGAGGATCTCAAACAAAACTCTAAAATATGCATTAGAGGAATCTGCTAATATTTTAGATAGCTGGTATCTTTATCTGCTAATGTCTTAAGAGGTCCAGAACATTCTTCTGAATCCAGAGTAAGGGGAAAAGTTGATTTCTACTTTATTTCAGTTTCTGCAACTTCAAACCAGTCAGCTTCTGGCTTCAGAAAAAAAGTAACTGGGTTAATGGTGCAAGGCATGTTTAGACATGACCATCACACGTGAAAGGTTACATAAAAGACTTCAAGACTACATAAACAACCTGAAGTTGCTAAACAGTCATTCATTAGTAAATCCTTCAATTGCTTGAGGTGGGAGAGAGATTTGGCATAACCTGAAAGCATTAATGAATTGGTTAGCAATGGGCTGGATATGGACAAGTGAATATTTCCATCATCATTTTTCCCAAGGAGAAGGCAGCACAGACCAGAGATTCTCCTACAACCACCATGGAAGGTCCCAAAAACCTAGGCTAAGGCTCCTGCAGCGAAGTTACTACTGCCAAGAGGTGGAAGAAGCATGATGCAGCCACTGTAAGAGAACGGATAGGGTACAACACAACACTGCCTGCAACACAGGAGGTGGCCCCAGGAGTGAAATGCAGCCCTGGTAGCTACCATACTGGGCATGGGGGTCTAGAAGAGCACAGACTGGAAGAGAATCTGCAGTGTCCTTTCCACATTTTATGAGATTCTTGCTTCTTCTTGTTTGAAGAACAGGCTATGTGAAGTAACAGTTTGACTTCTATGTTGTCCCATCATCAACCATTTCAGGATGTTGTTAGAAAAGACAAGTCTAAAAATAATTTTTTTTATTCTCTGACAAGTAGTACGATTGCTCCATTAGCCAATACCATCACTTTTGCTGAAGCTCTCAGTAAAATGGCAACTGATACCTACACGGGAAACAATTGCAATACCTCAGGTCACAGTGGGACAGCGATGTATAAGTGCTGACTACTGTCTACACTGAACATTTTCCACTCATCTTTTTTTCCTTCCCAATCATGTGACTCCAAGGATTTCAACGTAGCAACCCCCAACTTGACCCTCATTTATACCTTAATCAAACCTACAGCATGTGCTGCAGGCTGCTTAAAGAGCTGGAAAATAAAAAGAAATAACCAGTCATTTTCAGGGCTTCTGCCTTTTCCACTTACACTCTGGCAGAGTACTGTGTGGACACCCCTTACGTTTCAAGTACCTGCAGACAGTTTTCCTCTCTGCTTAGTTCATTATCGAGGCCAGAATTCCAGCACATAATGACATGGTTCCTGTTTACAGCTAATACTGCTGCCGAGCTTCGGCACTACATCAAGGAGCAAACTGGTGGGCCTCCCATAGAATCATAGAATGCTTTGGGATGGAAGGGACCTTTAAAGGTCATCTGGTCCAACCCCCCTGCAATGGGCAGGGACATCTACAACCAGATCACGTTGCTCAGAGCCCCATCCAGCCTGGCCTTGAATGTTTCCAAGGATGGGGCATCTACCCCCTCCTCTCTGGGCAACCCCTTCCAGTGTTTCACCACCCTCATTGTAAAAAATTTCTTCCTTATATCCAGTCTGAATCTACCCTCTTTTAGTTTAAAACCATCCCGCCTTGTTCTGTCACTATTGGCCCTGCTAAAACGTCTGTCCCCACCTTTCTTATAAGCCCCCTTTAAGCATCAAAAGGCTGCAATAAGGTCTCCCCACAGCCTTCTCTTCTCCAGGCTGAACAACGCCAGCTCTTTCAGCCTTTCCTCATAGCAGAGGTGTTCCAGCCCTCTGATCATTTTTGTGGCCCTGCAACGCATCCTTCAAGCATGGAAGTGGTACAGAGGTTCTGAAAAGAGCAGGCACAGAAAGAACAACGTATTCCAACCTCACTGGAGAACACACGCAGCTCTTGAGAAGGCCCTTGATGACCTGGGCAGTTTCTTTCTGCCTTTTCTGAGTTAGAGTATGACCACCACCTTCAGATTAACTCTTGACAACATGTTCTTTCTCTGGGAGGCAGTGTTTCTGGAAAGCATCTTGCTGTGCTAGAAATCTTAACCGGCTCATCGTACAGGTGGCCATGACACACCCTCTTACTGTGATTTTTGTTTTCTGTTGTTATGCTCCAGAATAACAACTTCGGTGGCACTGGCAAGGGAATGAAGAAAAAAAAAAAAAAAAAATCCTACCTCCTGCACTGGCAGGATAACACAATTTAATCCTCAGGCCAAATGAAAAAACTCTGCATCTGAATACCTCCACCTGGTATGCAAGTTTGGTATTTTATCTGAATTGTGAAGTTGGTGGCCCAGGTCCCTCTGTTTTCATTTTCTCCTGTGCTCTACTTTATATCCCAACTATGACTGTATTCAGCAGCACACATTAGTGATTTCCAAATCATCAGCTCATATTTAGCCCCTATTTTCAACTGCACACTAGAGACCTGCACCTATTCCACAAATAGAAAGAATCCAAATGCCTTCCCCTAGGCTCCTGCTTAGGATTTCATTATTAATTATATTTGAAGGTTATACAGTTAAAATACTAACTTTTTTATTTGAACATTTATATTAAGCTGCTGAGATTTCTAGCAGCTTAGCAGCATTATTTCTGTGTAAGAGAATAAGCCTCTTAAATTCTGCATGCAGGCCTCTCGTCTAAAATGAAAGATTTTAGAAAGGCACTGAGAGGTAACACCAAGTTGATGATGCTTTTTAAACTGAGACCTCCAAGACTGATCACACAGAACTCCATCAGTTATACACCCCCTTGACCTCCAGCCCAACAGTGCCTGAATTCAAACAAAGTTTAGCAAAAAGTTAGTTCCAGAAGATGCACTTCAGACTCACCGCTAGTTACAATTCATTACGTGGATTTACTACTTCCAATGCAATAAGATGTTTAAATATTCGGTAGCAAATCCCAGAAGACTGTATTTAACTATTTTCTCCAGAGACAAGCAAGGTTAGGTACGAGAGTCATCCATCAAGAATGGTGGATATTAAGATAATGAATTTTTTTTGCAGGCGCGGACGATGGGGAACAGACCAGATGACGTCAGCAAAAGGAGGTCTATGCCAACCGCTACCTCACAACACAGACTGAAGCTCCCAAATTTCAGATAGCTGATCAAATTTTCATTTTAGATATATGCTAGTGTAAATCCAGAACACTGACACCTGTACAAAAATCCAGGGTTATTTCTGATTGATGACTGCATAAGAGAAGAGAATTAGTTTCACTGGGCCAACTTCATCTCTAGTGCTGTTCTTTAATCAACGGATATAAACCAAGAATTAGATCCTTAATGGGTCAAGTGCTGAAAAAAATCTAAACAAAATTGTATGTGTGAAGTATGGACACATTTTTTTCCAAATACATATTTTATATTTATTAACGATAACAAGACAAGCACCATCTTTCCATATATGTCAGAGGCTGATTTTTAACACACAGATTTTTAGGGTTTTTTTTTTATTTTTTTTTTACCCTTCACCTCTTGGTGCACCTCAAATAGACCTTCTCTCTTGTAGTTTTTTGCCCATGCTTTTGATTCTGATGTACAGAAAGCTTCATTTTCCCAGGTCAACTTCAGATTTCACGCCTGGATCTATCTACTTATAAGTCTGTATAATCGCATAAAGTTACCACTATTCACTTCTTTCCTTTAAAGGATTCTTGCCAGTCTGCAGCACCAAAGGTACTCCCTGATCCCCATGACCAGCTACAAAATCAAAAGTAACCCGATGGCATTATTTTCAAGATGACAACCCCATAAAAGCATTCAACCGGTTTGAAAAATGAATGGCCCTTCCAAAAAAGAGCGTTGATCCTCATAGCTTGATGAACTAGAGCATACAAAGACACCTAACTACGCTCTCTTCACATGATTACAGCATGCCTCGTACCAGATGACATTGAGTCAGAGCAAAGGTTGCATCATTATAACTACCCAGCAGTTACAACCGTATTACAGCCTTGAAATCCATCTTTTGGAAAATATTACTTAAAGTATTAAATAACAATATACTTCATACACTTAAAGCACGTTATATCACCCAAACTCTATACAAATATTAACTAATTAATGGCAGCTAGTTAAATGGAAACGTTAAATGGTGTTTAAACCTTAAAGCATAGCAGAACAACAGTGCATTTAATTCCCATTTAAATAAACGCATACAAAGGGCTTGATGGATTTTTCTCCATGTAAAACTAACAAGGAAGAGAACAGATAAGTCACACAAAATTTAAATAAAAGTCTTTCCAAATTTAAGACGTGCAAGAATACCGAGGGACATCGGGGTACTCCTCCTAAGCAAGCCAGAATCCAACCACAGCATCATTTTTCATGAAAGGCACAAAATGCTGGGCCCTTGTCTTTGCTCTCTCTCGTCTTTTGGAAGGAGCCGTACACACACCTCGTGTCTTTTAACGCTGTCAGGAAGCTGCCTGAGGACAGCCTAAGTTTCAGCAGAGACTTCAACTCCTGTGCCAAGTTTCAGCCTGGAGTGAATTTTTAACTGTCAAGTTATAAACCCATGAAAATAGGGGCTTACAGTTGAACTGCTGACAAACCCTTAACCAGAGCGGTGCACACGGCGCCAATAATAGACAAAACTGCCCCGTTTTACAGCACGCAGGAAGGCTGGAATTCAGCTGTTATCACGGATAATAATAAACTTCTGCTGGTGACTCAGGCTCTCAGCCTCAGATTTACATTCCCTCTGTTACTAAGAGTTTTTAAGTTAAACAATTTTACATGAAAATGCAATAAACAACATTTATATTACCGATAGCATTTGTTCCGACTGCTCTTGCGTTAAAATACCACGCAGCTTTCCTCCCGCTCTCCACCTCCTCCCCGCCCCGTGCCGCCAGAACCGGGCACCGACCCACTCGCTCCTTGGACTCTCGGGCAACCGGGACGAAGCCCAGGATGGCCCGTGGCACCCAGCCCAGCCCTGTGCCAGCCGCCAGATCGCAGCGAGGGGAGAGGCCGGCACACCGAGCACTGCCTGCCTCCGGTCCCCCTGCGCTGCAGAGCAGCTCTCCGTCCTCTTTCTCCAGAACCAAAGGAAAAGCAGCGCACAGCACCACTAACAGACTTATTTTTTTTTTATATATATATATATATATATATTCCCCTCTAGAATACCTCTTGCAGCACTTATCAAGCCACCTCAAGTTAAAAAAAAAAAAAAAAAAAGCTGTAGCTTAACATTGCATCCTAGCTTTTCAGTGTTTCCTCCTGCTAAAAAGCCGAGGTCAGATATGGAAAAGCTAGACAAAAAAGGACGCTCACTTCTCGCATAACAGACACTCGAGGGGAAAAAAAACCATCTCGTCTAGAGGATGTAAAAGGTCTTTGCGAAGTTGTCACCCAAGTTGTCCCCAGCCACCGGCACGCAGAGACCAGCTACTCAGAGAACTTCTTATGCACAACTTAGCACTCCTCTGAAGTTTCCCTTCCTCCCGAACACTACCCTTCACTCCCCTAAGGAGCAGAATTACATCAGTGACCACCAAGTTTTAAATTTATCTACCCAACATCTATATTTTATTTTTTTAATCCATCTCTCAGGAACAGCTTTTAACGCATTTGGATTTTTTTTCTGTCATAAAATACTCTATTTATTTCCCAGCAGCTGGTGTCAAAAAAGTTGTTGTTTTCTTTAAATATTACTCTTAAATAAATAAAATCTGTTTTCATATCATGTAAAATTAGTTTTGCCTGCTGTGAGTTTGTGGCGTTATGAAGTGATCATTTTTTCCATGAATTATTCAAAACGAGGATAAAAAAAGGAAGAGAAAAAGATGACGGACAATAGCATGCCATTCAATTTGTATAAATGCAGCAGTCGCACTAATAGTTCACTATGTGCAGCACAGATGAAACACTTTTTCTCTGTCAAATGTAGCCACTAACCTTAATTTAGTATTTCAGAGAGAGGTAGTGAAAGAGATTTTTTTCATTCCTCTGTGTACCCCTGTGACTTGTCTAATGGGGCAGATAATAGACGCGTCTTTTTTTGCTAGTAAGATACTAATATTTTAGACAACAAGTTTTTGGTTGCTTATCCTCAGTACCTTGGCTCAGCTGGCCCTTGATGGCCTTCAAGTCTTTCTTTTTTATTTTAACCTATTCTTTGTTTAAAGCTCTGGTTTGACAGTGTCTCTCTGTCTTTTATGAAAAACTATTAGAATTGTTAACATTTCCTCTGGAGTCTTCATATTACCCTGTCTTTCAGAACTGCCATAACTGCACAGCTGTAATTATTCTCACTTTGAATTCTGACTGTCGTATTTGGAAGGGGATGAAGGGTGGGGACTGTAATAAATCATGCAGGCTTCCCAAGGCACATACTATCTCACCAAATCTACGATGAACTTTTAAGGTGGAGGGGCTTATGGACTGAACGTATAGATACACTGCTAAAACATAAAATGCCATTTTCATCAATAAGAATGAGCAGATGGTAGTAAACTTGTGGGTGAAAAAAAACTATAGTAACTTAAAAAATGCTATTTCAAATGGTTTATCACTAATAACTTCCTTGCAAAGGAATCTTCTCTTGAAAACAGAATGCTTTCATTACGTTTCAGAATCTGGCTGTTAAGTAAAGTCTACTGCTAAAAGAGTGGGTTTGAGACTCATGAATTCTATCAGGCATTACAATCACTTAAATTCTGTTTCAACTTCTCCAACCCATACGTTATGGTAATTAAAATACTTGTATCACAGTCATGCCCATAGAGCCTGATCAGAAACAACAATCCTTTGCACCATGTAGAAAGAAAGAGCTCCTACCCCAAATATTTCCAACAGGGATGGCATTAACCTGCCACACAACGTTCATCAGAAACACTGGCCTCAACTATGTCATCCTTTCAACAGGAAGAAGTTTCAGTATTTTGAAAGAAAGTGGGGATTTTTTGAGGGAGAAAGAGACTGGGTGGGGTTTTTTTGTTTGGTTGGTTTTCAATTATGAGAGCAAATTTCCCTCACAATACAGTGCAGATGGATTCAAATGAAAATCCTGGACCTGGACATTGGCATCCTGGCTGATTTGCTCTGAACAGTGTCATAAAAAGGACGAGCGTTTCATGCAGCAAAGGTACGTTGATCACAAAGTCCCCCCGTAATAAAGCACAAACACGTCTGTTGTCAATTAAAAGCAAGATTAGGATGAAGTGTAGTCACCAGCGTCCCAAATTCCATTATCCCATAGCTACAAGCCATTACTCCTTTCTTTCAATTTAATTTTTTTTAAGTAGGTCATTCTTGTATACTCTAATTTTTTTTTTTTTTTTTTTTTTTGCCATTCGTGCCAGCCCAATTTTGGCCAAGTCTCCATGCCCTAGAGACAAAATAAAACCCGCACATTTATTTTATAAAAGATTAAAATATTTCTATACACACAACTCTCATCCACATCTTGCAAATTTGTATACAGCAGACAGAGTCAAATACAGGAGGCCATGAATCTTGCTTGCAGAGCCCTTCAACTTTTTTCATTTGGAGACTAATGTAAATGGTAAATATTTCAGGCTCACTGGACAAAATAGAGTGTTTAAGGTGCAAAATATCTCAAGACCTGATAGGGAAGAAAATCAGGTCTCAAGCTATCTGAAAGGAACACCGAGATGTTTACAGGAGTCATCAACCTCCTGCCTCCACAGCAGCACAGCTGCTTCACAGCCATCTCATCAGCACCTACAACTCTGCAGAACTTGAAGGATTTCCCCTCCAGATTCCTGTTGTGAACTTTAGAAAATGAAAGAAGAGACCAGCTGAGACGAACCAAGCTTTACTCTGAGCTTTAGTACAAACAAGAGGAGATTGTGGGAGTACTGTGTTGATGCCCACCAAGCACAGACATATGCTTTATGTAAGATAAAAGAAGAATCCAGAACCAACATTAAACTTTTGTAAGAAATCCCACAAGCGTTCTGATGGATTAAAGTTCCAGTTTGAGGCCTTCCCCACTGTCCGCTCTGCCTGTGGTCACTGAGACGACGACTGCATTCCATCCACAGCCACGCAAAGAAGTTACCAACTGGCTCTCCAAATATTAATTAAAAAACTCTTGCTTATATTGCTGTACCCTGAGCATTAATTTCTGCTTTCCTTTTTTTTTTTTTTTAAATAATACATGCTCATTAAAAACCACTGCAAGCAAGCAAAATGTACAATTCTACTGACACCAGCAAAGTTGCACACATTTATGCCAAGACTGAATTTATTGATAAAGAACTAAAGGATAGGAATATAATTAATGCTAGTCAACATGGTTTTATGGAAAGTAGGTCTTGTCAAACAAACCTGATTTTACTCTTTGGTAAGTATGTAAATTTTCTAAGCATAAGAGCATATACACTTATAGTTTTACAAGCATTTGACTTAGTACTGCTACACAGCATTCCAGTTCTGTCAATGAAAGCATGTGTTGAACAGCTAACTAATAGAAGATCCTCACAAAAATGTTGCCTGGGGGCTCTTCAAACACAGGCGTTTTTAGTAAGACACATGCAAAATTAGTAATAATCCCAACACTATTCAGCATTTTGCTCAATCACTCCCGAGTTATAGAATCACTACTGAAAAATTTCCGGGTGACACAAAGACTGGTAAAAGATCAGGAGAACAGGGTATCAACAGATGGGGAGAATCAGGCATTTGCACAAGCTTCTGTTCTTTCAAATAAAACTTTTTAGTGTGGCATACCTTTAAGAAAAAGGAACATACGCTGTATCCACAGGATTGGGCACCGGGGTGTAGGGGGTGTGCTACACCCTGGAAAACAGCGATTCAGAAAAGGATTTAGAGGTCGCAACAAATAAACAACTGAACATGAACACCCAGTGCAACGTGGCAAAGATGGCTAACGCAATCCCTGGAGGCATAAACAGGAGGTAGTGGGTAGGCTCGGGAAGGCGTTTTTACTTTTCTTTGTTGCATTGTTTTCTAAAGGGATCTTCAATTGGGTGAAGAAAGGCATAACAAGAACCAAAATCTGGAACGTGAAGCCAAGAAAGAAAGAAAGAAAGAAAGAAAAGTCGAATCGAACCAGAAACGAATCCCACATTTTTAAACAGCAAGGGAATTAACTATTGGAACAAAACTATCAATGGAAGGGAGGAGCTTTAACCTCCTGACGGCTTCAAGATGGAGAGATGCTGTCTGTGCATAACTGGCTTCAAAACAGGGATGACTGGACAAATCTAATACCTGGGGACACACAGAAGGTGAAACTAGATGATCTAATGGTCCTTTCTGACCTCAAACCATATGAAAGGAAATTTTTGATGTTATGTTTTATGTGACCTGCAGAATTAAATAGTATTTCTTCTTTCTGAGTGACTGTAACAAGCAGTCCTCCCACAGAAGATGCACGTATGCCCAGCATAGCGCACCAGGTTTCACTGCTTCTGAAGATTTCTGAGAAGAATTCTCAAGTCTGGAGACAGCCTGGAAAGACATTACTCATGTCCTCTGAAAAAACAGAAAAGCATTGCTTTGTTTGTTAGTGAAGTGACTGTATTTCATCAGAGCGTAGCTCAGCGGACAGCCATCACTGAGAGCTCACATTCAAGCACTGGAACGTTTGCAGTCCTCTCTGGGTCTGCTTCTGCATTCAACTTTGTCTTGTGCTGGAAACCAAGTTTGATGCTACCTGGAGGAATGCTATCCAGGCAGCAAGGAAAAATCTGCCCATTTGTTGCACAGCGGGGAGGTTCCAGTTAACACTTCTGGAAGTCACAGATCCTGAAAATCTGCTTCAAGCTTCGGATTCAAGCATATGTGAGATAGCTCTGAAACCATTATCTTTTATCCTCTTCCCTATTTCCCGCCCTCATGCTTCCAAAAGTTGAAGAAAGCATCTAAGAATACCGCTACAGCTGACAAAAAGCATTAACAAGGTTTTTATGGCAACAAATAGCTAGATGTTCAGATCCTACCTGAAAGCTAGAGCTGTAGAAATAAATACCCCCTAAATATCCTGCTGGGCCCAAGCATCACAGCTGGCTTCAAGGGAACAGCACCACCTACTGAAGCACTCCCACAGCTCCCTCCAGTTCTTCCCAGTGATTCTTTTGACCAACTACTGGCCAGACAACTCTCTCTGCTAAATAAATCACACCCCAAGATGGCACAGCTGCAGGCACTGAAAGACATAAGAGATGTTCCATTGCTAACTCTTGCTTTGAATTTTCCTTCTACATGCTGTAAATGGTTCAGCTTATAAATGCAATAATTTTTTTGATGTCACTAAAACTATGTTTTAGTTACAGTTACAAGCAAATGTCACTCATCTACACACTCTACCTACTGCCTGAAAACAATATGATTTAAGGAGTATGTCAGCAGTAAGAAAAGACTCTTCCCACTGGATTAAAAATGTGCATTTTAAGAAAGGAAACACTTTTAGAAGGAAGGAGAGGGAGTCTTCTGTTTCTGTAGTTTATTTTTCTGCTTAATGAAACAAGGTTTCTAGCTTCTACAATAGCAGCTGCAAAGGCACTTCATTAATCTCCTGAGTGCACTGCCTCTCCCTACATACCTGTAGCTGCCCTGTTCTAGCCTCCTGAAAATTATCTGTTGGCATCGCTTCAACATTCTTAGGAAATTAAAGAAAAAAAAAAAAAAGGATGTATTAAACTATGTAAATTCTACACCTTTGAGAAAGAACACGTTAACCAGAAAGTTCATTTTCTGATACGTCTCCCATATTTCTAAGACCTTCAGAAGCACTGAACTCCAACTTGTTCCCATTAAGAATAAATCAAAAGACTCTCTGTAGAGATCTACTCAAGTAAATGACAAACAGGGGGAGAAGTCATTGCTGCCGTCTCAACACGGACTGCGTCAAATGCCAGATGCTTGTTCAGGCCAAAGCCTTCAGGGATGATTAAAAAAACACACAAGAATTTTCAGAAGTGCTCAAGTATGCTAGGAAAACAAATGCCATGGGAAGCAAAGAGTGCTGGTCTCCTAACGTCATCTAGATGCTTTGAAAATCCTATATGATGAGATTTGGCCCAAGGATTTAAACAAACTCAAGTTTTCTGACCTTATTCTGGAGTATTTAACTTAACTCACTTATTGAAAATTGATAGGTATACATAGATTATGCAATCTATTTTAAGAGGAAACAGCATCAGCGAGCCTCAGACCTCACCATCTTGTATTTCTTAGTTCAAACGCTAAACGCTAATTACACGAGGCCTTTAAAGGGTTCTCAGACCTCTAACAGCAAAGCGGCATAGAGGAAATACTAGTAGGAAAAGCTAGGGACAGGGCAGTGCTCCCAGGTCTGATTACTAATTACATTCGCTTCCTTATATTTGCACCTACCATAATTATGATAAAGGGTGGAGTTTCAAGTAGTTAATTGGAGATTTTATGACAGAATTCCTCCCAGAACACTGGAAAACACCACAATTTTTATAGTGCGGTATTTGTTGAAAACACAAATATTTTTCTTAGCATCCATGCCACGGTTAACCCACAGCTCACTAAATTCCCTCATAAAGGAACAAAAATGGTCAATACTGTGCACAGTTTAGTTGACTCCAGATATAGGACTTTTGAATTGCATGGAATGGAAAAAACTTTGTTTAAAATTAATTTCATATATGGGTTTAAAAAAAAAAAACATTATCCCACCAAATGAAATTTCTGGCTTGTGTTCCACTCAAGGTTTTAGAGAACGAGGGAGAAATTATGTACACTCCAGTCTATTCATGCAGTTACATTTTAACTCTGCAGTATAATCTCTTCTTCACAACATCACAATATTTTTTCCAAACTTACCTCCAAGCTCTTGAACTTCACTTCTGCATAAAACAGGACATACTGTTTTCCACATGTGTACAGTATACACAGCAATAAGGAAATCAGACACAAACTACAGAAGGGGCCAAAATGGAGATAAGAACAGAGGCTCATTTGCTGCAGTATTTTTCCCACTGGTGGAGTGACTCCCGTAATAGAGTCCCCTTCATTTACTAAAAAAATTGCTCTTCATTCTAATGCCCATTCTAACCGTAAACTACACAAAAAAGGCTTGGTAATACTTCTCAATGCAATAAAACAATAAATACCATTCTGCCACCAGGAGAACAAGCTAGTTGTACACGCTACTTTATTTTTTAATTTGCAGGGAAAAAAACAGAGCTGATAACAGAGGAAGAACCAGTCCCTCCCAGCAGCCACCCCACCCCGCAAAAAAAAAAGGAAAAAAAAAAATGGAAAAGATGATCTTAAAGAACAGGCAGATGAACAGAGGAAAAAATATCCCGTGCATTAGGCAAAAGCCTGTAATATTATCTAGAACGACAGCACAGCCATTGTTAGTGCTGCCAAAGCACTGCATGTTTGCTATATCACCCCGGGTCCTAGGAGAATAATGAACTAAGCAGATTAGACAGAGACTGATGTCTCTGTGCTGCCTCTACCTCCACCGAACACGGGCGCTGGTCCGCGCTCCAGAGCACAGGCGGGCAGGTAAACCCAGAAAATGGGTACTCCATGTTGGCAGGGGCGGGGGGGCCGGGGGGCCGCTGCCAACAACCAGGGCCTGTTTATTATTTAACAGTTGGTATTGCTAGAGGCCTGGCACTGCAATAGAGCAATCTCTGTTTCAGCGCGAGTAAGCCTGATTAAGAGAGCACGGGAGCCAAATCATGTTTACCATCGTCGGCGAGAACCTCAATGCCCCCAACAGGCACGGAAATCCTTACCGCAGCATCTGTCCGTCCACCCGTCCGCAGGCTGCCTCCCTTCCCTGGGGCAGGGGTACAGAAGGGATGGCGATCCCCGTGCAGGACAGGAGGGTTTTGGACAGGACGTTCCTCAAAGCTGTAGGGTACCACCTGTACTGGCACCGGCCAGTCCATGCCCTCCTCTCCATTTTTATGAGCCACCGCCTCAAGCACCTGATGTCACCCACGGCTAAAAAAAGTTTCCAGCTCTGGGGAGGGTGGGGCGCAACAACACTCTTGTGCATAAGTCTCCTTTCCTCCCCAGCAAGGACAGCTTGCCATAGAGAAAGCACCTCCCCACTGTTACTCCCATGCTTTGCAGAAAGATACCACTGACAAAGAACTTGGCATTAAAAGTTTTCTTAGCTTCTGGTGGAAGTCATCCCTGTACACAAGAAAAATCTGGAACACCTCCCTCCACACACATGAACTTAAGCTAATCCCATTTCTAAAATTTATTTACAGGAATGCTCACAAAGATTCAGTCACACTCAAATAGAATTTGTGAAGTATGGAATCTGTTGAGTAAATGCAATTATCAAGTGCCATGAATAAACAACACTGGGTCAAGCCTCAACAGTCTATTGCTATGAAAATCACAAAGGACGATCAGACCATCCTGGTGATATGAAGCCTTCAGTTTTAGCTTGTTGGTTTAAACAGTAGCTCATTCTGGTAATCACAAGAAGCCAGTCACATCTGAGAGCTGCTTCTCAGTCTACATAAAACAAGCTTAATGAACCACCTTCAACTTCCCAATGAAGAGGACTCATCACTTTTGGTGTTTCTCCAGTTCTGGTGAGGTTCAGCGCAAGGGTGGGCTGTTGGAAGACACGTAGTCTACTTGAATCTCCACCACTGGCATGCTACATGACTCAGAGCTGGTGGAAAGTGACTTTTCCCACATCCCCTTCTTAAAAAGAGGATAACGAAAAGCAATGGATGTAAAAACTAACAACTGATTCTTTAATATTGATGAAGAACTTAGCAGTACTGACACAGTACATGTGCTTAGAAACACAAAGTTTTACTATATTCTGCATCACTACAACAGATCCTGACTGGTCTCATCAGCAGAGGGATGGCAAATGGAAAAGCTGTTGGAAACTAAGGTTTAATTGTAAGTTGAAGTCACTCCCAAGTTAGGACAGCCAGGAGCACAGCAAAGCAGGATCCCTGAATCCACTGGTTACGGTCTCACCACAGGGAGGGCCCTGAGCATCACGAGGGATCCCATACCCCGGGAAAACCAGAGCCTGCCAGAGCTCCTGGGCAGTGCAGGAAAGTGTTACTCAGACAGGTGGTTCAAAGCACAAACCACCACCTGCTCCTGGATCTCTTCTCACTGTTTTCCCCAGCTGACTCTGGCCCTAACTGCTTTCAGCTGGCCAACGGCAGCTGCCCTGTACCACTGCAAGCGAGATGGCTGCAGGCTGCTCACAGGAGGAGGGGGGGGGGGGGAGCAGCAGCTGCGCACCCCTTTCCCACCGCCTACCACACACAGTCCTCTCCTCCACCGCCCATTCCTCCCCTAAGAGGGGGGACCTGACTTTGGGCTTCTCTAAATTCCCTACTTTAGTCAAAAAAAAAAAAACAACAAAAAACCCTTGGCTGCAGCACAGATGACCCACAGGAGGAGAGGGCACAACAAGCAGCGGTCTTGCCTGCAACTGGCAAAAATAAGAGAGCAGGCAGTGGATTCTTCAACACTAGCAGGAGCGATGGCTGTGCATGACTCGGCGGTGCAGGGGAGGGTGGGCAGCGCACACTCGGCTGCAGTACCTATGCTATGGATACATACAGCAGACTTCAGTCTCCGGAACTGCCAATTTGGCACTAACATGTAATTTGTACTAAATAACGGTTCAAGAATTCAACACAAATAATGTAATAATAGCAATTAGACCCTTTATCAAGCATAGCTGTATCAGACATGCAGTCCAGTCATTTCGCAGAAGGTAAAAAGCACTTGATGAAGGAAGCCGCACCTTCGCAGGCACTAGATGTGTGCAGGTATATGTAATAATTGCATTCCTTGTGTATTAATGTTTGCATATACGAAATGCATGCTGAGCTAGCATAACACCTCCTTCCTCAAATAATAACTAAGTTTCATACTGTGCCTGAAGTGCTCTTTATATAGTACACAGAAATGGGTTATGTAAAGATTAGAGCTGTGACAGTTGTTCACAATATAACTGAAAATCTAGTAACAAAATCCAATTCTAGCCTAGGTTTCCCCAACACAAAACTCAGGCCAGCTTTACAGAAAGGTCTGTGAATTTTTGATGGTTTTGACGCTGCCATCATACCAGTCTCATACCCAGAAAGAGAAAGGAGACTAGAAGGATAATAAGAAAAAAAGCCCCAAAATGGCATGGAAAGAGGCTGGAAAAGAAAAAGGAAAAAAAAAAAAAAGCAGGAGCAGTGAGGTTGTTTCCCTTCTTTCCCATGGTGGAAAGGGGAGAAACAGCCCCCAGCTTTTAGGGAACGCATCTCGTACTGGAGCAACAATGGGATGCGTGCAGTTAGGGGTGCTCAGATGCTTTTGTATGTATGTGCATCGTTACTAGGAGATGACTAGATTTGGTATCGGGATAATATTCTACCATTGTGTGGTGTGTTCCCATCTGATGTTGCCTTTTCCCCAGTTTAAAAAAAAACCCTAATAAAAAAGAAAATTAAAAAAGATACAATAATTGTTACTGCACACTCTAATGAATTATTGTGTTCAAGGTTCCTACAAAAAAAGTAATATTATACTCGGCTTATGTTTTAATTGATTTATTAATATTTTATCACAGGAATGTAATTTAAGCTCCTCATGATTTAGATCTCATAAACCTTTAGCATTTTGCAAATTCAAATTCCAATTTAAAGCCAGGGCGAGCAATTAACTTTTCTATCATCTTGTCAGGGGAGAAGGTTCGTGTTTAATTTGAGACAAAGTGACAGAAATATATATACACTGTATGTATTACTCCAATTTAATTTATGAGTCAGCACCATCCACCTTCCAAATGCAGATTTAATGGGAGGGGAGGGGGGAGTGGGGGGAAGACCCCGCTATCATGGCACTTTCTGCAATATCTTCCCAAATTCACTATGAAAAAATGTCCCTGGCTGAGATACCGGGCTAGATTGATTACAGCTCTATTTTCAACCCTTTTGTTTTAATTTCCATTCACTCATCACTTTCTCCTATAAAGCAGGTTCTCTCAAACATCAACTAGCAGTTCCCAACCAGGGACAGGCAGTCGATGCCACGGCAGGTTCTCCCATGGCCTGTCCCAACTGCTCCACGTCCTGCCCCCACCAGCACCCCCAGAAGGCAGGCAACAGGCAAAGCAAGCTCCCTGTAGGACTGATACGGGTTAATACCTGTGGGGCCAAATCCTGTAGTCCTCACTGGTGCTGCGGTCTCGCTGAAGTCTGTGTGATGTTCGTTTAAGGAAAAAACAGAAAAAAGATGGTGCTGCTAAACTATCCTCGTTGTTATTGCCCAGTCAAAAGGGCATTCCAGCTTCTTTATGTGTAACGAAGGAAACCTGCAGCCTAAATTTGCATGGGCAAAAATTTGCATGAACAAAATAAACTGTTGGTTAGCATTTGCATGTGCTGTTTTAAACACTGAAGGCAAGGGCTAGTTTATGGCTACTTGCCAGAGATTTTCTGGATCTGCTGTCCCCACAACACACCTAAGCATTGCATAGGAGTCAGCTCGTGAGCTGACAAGAAGGCCACTGAGAAGTTGCCCCACATATTACCTGTTGGTCTTCACTGTTTCCCTAAATACTTACATAAAGCAAACTGTACTTCAGCTTTATAAAGGAGAGGTTTTTTTTTCATGTGTAAGAACTTTACCATTACCGTCGATACGTCCGATAGTCCTATCGTATCAGAGGGGATTGCTCCAGAAAGGGATTAGGGGCTCCATTTCAACACTTCTATACACAATCAAGCTAAATCTCAAGACTCCCAAGATCTTGATGCTGCAGACTCAGGCCCAGACATTCCAAGATACCGGAATAATCAGATCTTGTTCTGATTTACAGAGCTGTGACACACACTGCAAACACAGAACCAGCTCTACATCCAAACCTAGCTAAATATAATTGTAACTTGCAGTGCTCAACAAGCATGTCGGGATGAAGCTCATTCAGAAACATTCTTCCTCCTCACAAATTCAAAATTTTGGCCTTCATCTTCAAAATATTTGAAAATCAAAACTTATTTGAAATAAACAAAAAATCTCCACCAGTTTAAATTAAATGGAATATTTTGTTTCAATAATTTCAGGCCATTTCACTGGAATTCTTAGGCATCTTTAATATAATTTTCTTTCCTTAGAAATAAAAGAACACTTTTGTATTGAAAAACCATGATGCCTTTAAACAAACAAACATGCATGTGTATACATATACATACACAAATTAAAAGTTTGGCCAAAGCGTTCCTCCAGAACTCCCTATGCAGCCTTGTATCAGCTTACAGTTATAATTTATGTAGCAGAAACCGGACCCGAGGTACACTCATGATACAAAATCCAAGATACAGAAGATCTCCGATATTCAGCCATGCTTCACTCTCAATACACACCAGACTTAAAGCCAAACTTGAAAATCTTGTTTCATGCCCGACTCATTTATGAAGCTTCACTCTAATTTAGAGCCATATCACTTTCTAAACTCAGGTAAAAAAGCTCTGCTGTCATGCATATTTTTAGGCAAATTACAGCAGAGTGTCCTGCAATTTCCATTACTTTGTGGTGACTGCACTGCTGGTAGACACCAGCCTACATTGGCACTGCTGCCGAGGTATCCTAATACTTGTCTGAAAAATACTATTAACTGCACATCACAGGCATTTGAAGTGCATAAGAAAACCATAAACTTAATTACACTGGAGGACTAGTGTGATCTCACATGAAATTTGAGCTACTGTTATTAAAAATAGAGAGATTGCATTTACTTAATGCTTCTTACAGTAAACCAGTCAATTTTAAACTTTCAAGGTTGTATAATCAGACAAAACAATATTGGGGGGGAAGGAGGTGTCTGTGGAATTTACTGGTACAAGTATTTCACATGTCAAGCAGCAAAAATTTGTTTATTCTGCTAAAAAGAATATTCCTTGAATTACAATTGTATATGAGATAGGATAGCTATTCAGACTGCACAGCATAAAGACTTAGACGAAAATAATTTGCAGAAAAGATTGGTTGCCATACAGCTTTCTTCCCTACCCCACCCCCAAAAACTCCAACCTGTTCTGGATTTCAAGCAGCTTTTAAGTTCTCAGATCTGTTCTTAACGCTGTGTAGCCATTACATCCACTCATACCAGGAGCATTGCCTCCCTCTTCCACGCGCTACCCACTCCTAGAGGGGAAAGAACAACTTTTGTTTCCTTCACTTTTCTTCTGTTATCTGAGATTTACCTGTCTGAGCCTATGGAGTTTACCTGAGAAAAAAAAAAAAGCAAGGAACACTTCCACCTCCAAAACCACAGCCAGGGAAAAAATGAATTCTGATTAAACTAACAACATGAATCCATGGCACTTAGTGACACCCAGATTTTAGATGCTGAGCTCAAGAGATGCTCCTTGGAATGAGTCACAGCCAGAGACGCTCACTTCCCTATGGATACCCTTGCACTTGCCAGGTCTCCATTAAGAGGGAGAACTGTTCTCCCGTAATGACTGGGCGGGGAGAGGTGGGGAAGTTAAAAATGACCCAATCTCTCCCTTGCCCTCAGAGGGGCAGAAGAGCTATAATACACAATGCCATTAAACCTTCCTTTTGACTGGAGAGAAGCAAAAGCATCCTCCTTCGTTTCTCTTCCCATGCCCACCAACCCTACCCCAGCCTCTTCCATCTCTAGGACTTTGGTAAGGGAAGGAGTGCACAAAGCAAACTGTTTGCCAGGTAAATGCTTGCCAAGCATGCCTACCTCATAAAAATAAAAGAGGTTAAAAAACTTTTCCAAAGGAAGAGTCTTAAATCTGCTCATGAACCTGCCTTGGGATCACACCAGCTGGAGTTTGAAGACAGGATGCTGAATCTTACTTCTGAACATTACAATTTGCTTCTTTAGATTAGGAAAAAAGTCTAATCTTCATGTGTTTTATCATCAAAGATATCTCCCAAGAGTAGTGGCTCCTACAGGAGTCTCAAATCTTATCATCTGTGTTGTCAGAGATTTTATGCAGGAACGTTTGCTGTGTATGCTGCATCATTTCAGACCTCCGTGACAGACTTTGACTTAGGAAGAACAAAAAAAAAAATTCTATCATCTTCCCCATTTTTGGGGAATTATCCATGCCTAAGGTAGCATAATAATTTGAAAAAGCCAACTTTTTAGATTAAACTGACACCTGATTTGAATTAGAGCTCCTCCTTTCAGCAAGCTATGTGCAGCCACTCCAGCTGCATAAAAGCACTACAGCTTGTAATGTGCAAGGCAAAATTGTCTCCTGATGAATGCATTGCTGTAGTTGTATCCTACCTAGGACCAAGTTCCCCTAAGTTCTGTCCTAGCCTGTGTTATGCTCATTTGAAAAGGTGAGATGAACCTTTAGTGTGGGGAAGAAATAATCTCCTTCCAGTCTTCTTGAAAGTCTGCATGCAAAAATGATATTGCCACATAATCCTGCAAAATGTATGCCTGAAAAATCAGTATGGTTTTGACTCAAAAACCAATCAAACAAACAAAAAAAAAAACCACCACCACACCAATACCAAAAAAAAAAAGAAACAACCCAGAAAATCCCCCACAACTACACCTTTCCCAAACTGCTAACTTAAGCGGACAATAAAAAGAGATTAAAAACAGAAGCAGCAGAATAACCCTAAAGGCAGGGCCCCTCTTTCTGAAAGGGCACTTGTCAGAAAGTAGCTTCAGAAGCACACCTACACAATTCATACGCCACTCTATTTAACGTTCCTTTTCATGTTTGCCCAGGTTCACGTCAGGAGTACAGCAACCCAAGGTGTTTCCACAGCAAACTTCCGCGTCCGCTGCAATTTTCCCTTTCAAATTCAATACGGTAAAATGAAATGAAGCAAAATGAAACAATCTTTATATACCAGTTCAGCTAGCATTCCCTAGCCCTTATTGTGCTGCATCTCTCATCAGCTCTCATTTACTCAGACAAGACAGAAAAGATTTGCAGATCCTATTACATTTTCCCACCCTATTTCCCATTCTGTAATTTTTTTTCCTTCAAATAATACTGATTGTGTCAACTGGAAGAAAAAAAAAAACGAGAGAAAGAAAGAAACAAGCACTCTTTGTGTTCTCTTCGTAGTAATAAAATATGAAAAGAAGAATTCACGAGAAAACAGCTGAATTCCCAGTGCTTAGAAAACGGACCTGGCTACAGACAGACAAGTTCTACTTCGAGCAGCATCTCCAACTAAACTGTCAAAGCGTGGCAAAGAGTTGTGTGCACTTTTGTCAGTGAATAATGTGGAACATAGCGCACTTCCCACCAACCAAAAGTCAAAATCCTGGAAATTGCTATTGCGGCGGGGGGAGAGAAAAAAAAAAAAAAAAAAGTCTTTTGTAGACCAGTAAAGTGATGAGAAAGAAGGGAAGAGCAGGGCAGGCTCTCACTACTGGTATCAACTTTTTTTTTTTCTTTTTAAAGAAAAATTAACAGAATGTTTTAAAAGGATAGAAATAGTGAAGTGTTAAAAAGAGTAAGTGAACTGGTAAGAGAAAGCAGAAATACTAGCTTTCTTTGTAACGCACCTAGAGATCTCTGATTTTACAAGCAACTCAATTCAAGCACATTTTTTTGCTTTAAGCACATGCATGCTCTCACCGTAATCTTGAGAATAAAAGCACCCTTTCTTTTTCTGCTATCTCCTGCCTCATTTATTAAACATTTTCCAGTGTTTGCAGTAAGTGAGGCAATTGATCTTATAGAAAACAGCATCTTACTAAGGAACCTCTATTCAACCTCAGACGAGGTCCATTAGATGTACTACAAGACGACTGGTTCCCACAGAAAACTGCATGTGATCACATAATTAAAATCTGGAAAAGCACAGGGAAGTTGAATTAAGGCTGCTCTGTAAACTTTAATTCTAGTATTCACAGATTTGACTTTAGATAAGCAAAATATTCTTTCACCTTTTTTTGAGTATTTAATTCCCTGGATTTTCAAATAGCCAACCAAAAAAGGGAGTCTGCTACACACCACCATATCAGTGCTTTGTGGTCATCAAGAGTATGGCAACCTTCAGGCCCACCAGACAGACCTCTGCCTCTTGAGTTAATGAAGAAGCTGCTGATACTGGTAGTAGGTCCTCCTCATTTTCATAGAGCAGCTATTGTCAGGATGGTGAGATAAACAAGTGCTAAGAAGAAAAGGACCAAATACTGCCCTGCCATAAAGGTCATTCAGCTGATTTTTTTTCCAAAGCATCATTCCAAACCATGAAGGCACAAGAACTCTTAGAAGATGTTATCAGAATATTTTAGCAAGGGCAAACCTTATTATTTTCCTCCAGCATTGGATTTGTAAACAGCACATTCATAGCAGAACCAGCTCTTCCAAAAATTATGTTTAAAGCTAATAAAACTAACTACAGATGGTTAAAATTCAGTAAAACTTATAAGCAAATGAGAGAGGTTGTTGCAACAGTAACAGCAAGACAGCGAAACCTGCCTCTAATAAATGGAGATAGCATGCATGAGACAGAGCAAAAAGGAAAACACTCGGCAGGCTTTAAACAATTCAGAACATCAGAAACATATAATTTTAACTTGCAAGAACATGACAAAAGCACAGGTTCAAGGAGAATTCCACCTAACAGGAGAAATGGCGACTGATTACGCTGAACTCTTCCTACATAGGACATTAGGCCCATTCAGTCTGGTGGGCAAAGAAATGCCTGCATCAGTTCCCAAAACCTTCTACACACTCCCACTGTCCTAGAGACTGAGATGCTGACAGAGGCAGTAAGTGAAAAGGGAAGATTTCGTTTAAGACAAGGGAAGGAACTGTGAAACAACAACCGAGGGGCAGGAGGGGTCTCTGCCATCAGGAACTTGGGTCGCTTCCTCCCGCGAGAAAGCGCGCAGCCTCCTCCTCACCAAACAAACCCAGAGCCCCACAGACCCGTGTCTTAATTATAGGAAAAACTCAACTAACTTGATTCCTGCCAGACAAATCCTGGGTAGCTTTCCTCACGCACCTACCTGCCTTAATCTGAGCACAGAAGGTCCTGCTTAACTAAAGCTCCTGCCACCACGGCCCTCTCTTTTACTGGGAGCATAAAGACTAATTCACTACCCTGGAAGGAGGGGGGGGGGGAAAAAAAAAAAAAACAAACACCACACACACAAAACACCACCCACTGTTCATCTAGTTGTGTTCATAAAAAGCATACCCTGACCATACTCCCAAAACTGCACCGCTCCTGCACATGTATACATTACAAACATACAGGTCTGGAATTTACAGTCAACAAACAGCAATACAAACAACCACCAGAAAATGTATAAACACTCAGAGGAGCAAAAACACTCAGCCTGGCTGCACCACACACAGTGTTTATTTATCTCCCTTGCAGAAGATCAATGGGAGAAGACATTCAAAACAACTTTTTAAACAAAGTGTCACTTTGTGTTAGTTTATGTCAGTGGGGCTTCTTCCAAGTGCTTGTGTCACAGTAAGATATGGATGTGTTTAGATAGTTTTCTCATTCCTTTGCTCCAGTCATGGCAGCTGGGCACAAGTGAAGAGAGAGAAGGGCTGCGGGGCTGACCGAGTTGCTGATTTAACATTTAGAGTCTTTGCAGCTCAAGAGAAAATTGCTGTGTATTTGTAACCTGAATGCAGGTCAGTAACTTTAAAAGGTCAGGCTGAACGTTTAAAATCTTTTTGTTATTAATTCCCCACCAGCTCCCAGTTCTGTGAATGCCAATGAGCAGACTCAGCTCCTACGGAGCCGAGTCGCAGTTAGCCTGCGCCTCCGAAGACCAGGTCCTCAAGATGATGCAAAAGGAGTTTTACAGCAATGACTTTCTGCCATACAAGCAAATGAATTCACAGTTCACTTAAGACCTGCTGCTTAAACCACAGGAGGCACAGGTTTCTTTAGGGGGGTTTCTTCATCTCTTGCTAACCCATTACCCTAAAGCCAAGGCACCCGAATTTTCTCCATCCACTTATTTAAGTTTTTAGGAATACACAAGATATTTTGGTGCTATCTTGCACTAATTTCCACAAGATCATAAGATTTGTTGATGCTCCTTAGCACAGGTAACTCCCCATAATACACCGCACTTCCATAACACCTTTAATCCAGAGATATCAAAGCACTTTGCAAACAATACACTGGCCTTACACCCCTTCCCCCACCCCCTGTGTTAGGTCCATATCATTATCCATACTACACTGTCAAAAAAAATAAGGCACAGCAAAATAGTGCAATTTAGCAGGGTTACAAAAAAGCAGTAGGAACAAGAGCAAAATGGGAGTTTTCTGATTTTCTGGCTCCCTGATTCATCAGGCGGCCGGCAATCTGAGATGGTGAAATTCAACGGAGGTTACCATTATGCCTCAGGTAGATTTACATTTGTAACGTGCAAATACTACGCTGTGTGGTTCATGCTATTGGCCTTTCAAGGGTCCTCCAACTATACAACAGCTTTTGTATTGGCAGGGGATAGGGGACATGGGGGAATACTCATACTAACACGAAAACTTTGGAGTTTTCTGACCAAAGGATGAAACTCCAGTTTGAAAAGATTTCGATGACAGCAAAGAACATACCTAAAGCATCACAATAACTTTAAAACCAATTCCTTTCTGATATAATATGTCCAGTCTCCAAAAGATAGAGAAATAATCCAGAAGACATGCGACCGCTGCTTTTCTGTCAGTGGAGCAATCTGAGCGAGCATCTGCTTCCTGCAAGGCGGGGTGATGCCAAGGGATCACACGAAGGAGTCAAGAGTTTTTCCCCCTGTTTTGGTAGATCATACGCACTCTCCTATTGCGGCTCAAAGAGCTGGCGAGGGAGGAGCGGAGTGCACTGAAAGAGCAAACAGGCACTGGAGCCACTGACAATAAATGAAAGCAAAACAGTAAGTCTCTGGAAATAGCCTGCTTGTGGAATGGACTACTTCAAGTCAAATCCAGATCTGAGGCAAAGCAAGTCCTTCTGGAGCAGCACCTAGAGGCAGCGGTGACCCGATTCACCATCGGTTTATGGGAAGCTACGCATTAACTTCAGGGTTCTAATCAGACAGGAAAGCATCCGAAGCCTCAGGACCCTGGCGTATCTCCCTCTCGCTGAGAGTGTTTGCATCACATACTCCCCTCCACCAGCTCTAAGGTGCTAGACTACACTGCTTGGTATGTTTAGGTTTCTAGCACCAGAATGAATTTACGAGAACAGGTGAGTATTTGTGACCACACATCTGGTAGTAAACTTGTTTTGAGGGTCAGCATCTTGTAGAGTAGTCACAAAGCCAAGAAGGCAATATTATTAATTTTCAGGCTGTGGTTTAAGCCATAAATTACTGATGCTTTGCTTTATTTCC
Organism: Nipponia nippon; assembly: GCF_047370975.1. Lineage (NCBI taxonomy): Eukaryota > Metazoa > Chordata > Aves > Pelecaniformes > Threskiornithidae > Nipponia > Nipponia nippon. The sequence goes on along the minus strand of NW_028262336.1, from coordinate 6,361,100 downwards.
TACCTTAAATATACTTGAAAATTTGTCACAACTCCCCATAAGTAACCACCTTCAATTACTAATTTTTCAAGGAAAATTTGTCTTGCATTGTTGATGCAGTAACCTTCTAGTACTGATGGCCTTACACAGGAGCAGTTTTTTGTTTTAATGACTTCAAAAATCTCTTAAGATCCTTTACCCAAGACTTTTATGAGCAAGTAGCTCTCTGCTCTGGGAATGTCATCTCCATTACTAACTGCAAAAAGTAATGCTTATGTATCCCACACCAACACTGAAACATAATCAAATAAGGAATACCGGTTAGATATTAGACACTGAGCACAGTAAGAGAGATGCACTGAATCTTCAGTAATTGTCAGAAGAACACAGCTTGCTGAAAACAGATCCTGTTTCACAGGAATGCAAAATTCTAGTTTATAATTTAGCACGACAGAGGAAGAGGAAATGCAGCCTAACGTACGTTCCACTGAAAAGGCACCCTACTTTCTTACAGCTTGTAAAGGCATTACACTGAAAGAAGCGCATTTTGTATGCTCACGCAGTACCTTCAACCACACAAACGTACGATCAACTGCCATTCACGTTACATTCTCAGTATCCTACTTACCAGTGCCTCATAGGTGACTGCACATTAGATTGAACAAACTCCCTTAATTTGTGATTTTCTAGTTATGCATCCCAACTTATCAAGTGGGGGCAACTTGTACCCCACCAGTACAAGACTCCTCTGCAATATATTTGCCCAAATCAGCACACTCAAACTCCTACAGAAATTATCCAACAGCATGAGCTGGCTTGGAAAAAAGTCTGCCTTGCTGTGAAAGAACACATTACCCCACCAGAACTATCACCCTCATAGCTTTCCTCTTTTTTTTTATTTTACTTTTTAATGGAAGCAAAAACCCCTGTCATCTCACCTACTCCTCTTTTAATAGGGAATGACTGCCGTGACTACCCCCATCTAGAACCACCATTCACTGCCAGCACCTCTGCTCTCCTCGTGTGCTTAGAGAACAACTGATTAGCACTTTGCATAATTAACCTGATTAGCACTGTGCATAATCAAACTGATTAGCACTTTGCATAATTAAAAAGAAATAATAATAATAACAATAATAAGCAGTAGGTAATAGCAAAAGCTGCTAGTCCCAATGCCTGTTCGTTAGCTCTAGGATTAGTGTGGCATATTTTATTTCTTAAAACTATTTTTTTTTAAAGATGCACAAGCTCCTGAGAAATACAAGTTAAAAAATTCTCATTTACTTTCAAGATCACTAGTGAAAATACTGCTTGTTCCACTATTACTACTTAGGATTTCTTGTTAAATGTCTTCAGCTTTTTCACAGGACAACGCCTGACCAGATGGACCACTGGGCTGATTCCCACATCCGTCTACAGCACTGCTTTCGGATTCATTATCACAGGATACAGAAACCTCACAACCTTTAATGCATACACCCTCGCAGTGTAGTTCGAGGGTAGGAAAGCTGTATTATCGTCATTGTCAAGATGGGCGAGGTAGTGAGACGCATATCCTCAAAAGGACGTAGGCACTGAATTCTCTCCTGCCCTGAACAATTACTCCAGACCACAGGAAGTCTGGAGAGGAACATGGAATTAATCAGATTCCTGCCCCTCAGCCTGCATCACTTTTCCCCCATTTGAGCATCATTCTTATCTGCAGGTATGTTTTGCATCCCTGCTCAAGAACGTGAGAGACAGAAGGTACTTGCCTTGACTGCTAGCCTGGCCCATCTCCAGCATCAACCTCCCAATTAGGGTTTCAGGATTAACCACCACCTCCCAAAATCTAAACAACCTGTGTAGCTACAGCTAGCTAGATTGCAAACTGTGTGAAAACATCAACATTAAATGTCTGCATCACTAGTGACTCAGTTCTCCTAGGACATTCAATGCCAGGCAGCCTAGAAGAGCAGTGCCCCAAGTGAGTGGGTAAACCACTAAGATTTTCTTTTTACTCATATAGCCTCATCCCTCCTAGTCACCACTATACCCTGTGTTTCTCCTCACTTTATTAACCTTATCTCTCTCTAACATCATTATAGCTCAGATTTCCCTTACAGAGCAGTCTTCACCTTACATCTTCTATTATACCTTCCAGAGCACCTGAAGTTTTCACTGCCAACCTTCCACCATCTCCTTACAATGACCCTGCCTACATTTCCCACTGAGTAGCAGACACACGTTGTGGCTTCTCCGCTGATGGCTCAGCCAGTATGGCTTGGACACTGGGCAACTGGGGAGTCAGTTCGTTCCAAGTGATCAGCCCGCTGGCCCTGCGGCTGTCCAGACAGGCATTGCTGCAGCGGCCCAGATGCAGCACGTTGCATGGCCCTGTCCTGGAACAATGACAAAAACATTCCTGCTGTACTGGAGTTTCTCTCATAAATGCTCTCATAAAATAAGCCAATGAGAAACTGAGGGAAAAGAGCAATAAAAGAGAATCTTATCGTAATTCACGGTAAATGTATTACCCACAGACAGAGGCCTCTCCATCACCCCAAGCAAAAGAACCCACACGAACACGGAAGGGTGCAGAGCTAGTCACTCCCTTCACAAGTTGTCTAGCTGCAGGAGAAAACTGTTGCTGTAGAGATTTTTCAAGTCCAAATGTTCCTGGGGAAGGTAGTTCCAGTAATTCTGGGAAGGATGCCAATCCCTTGGCTTTATATGTAAATATTTAAACAATATTATTTTTATATACATATATTTTATACACATATACATATATGTCTTTAGACTTCCAGACTTGCGAAACTGCAACGGAAAAAATATGCCAGTCGACATACAGCTATCAGCTCACCTGCCTGAACCACGATAACTGACTGTCAGAAACAAAATTCAACAATGACTTCAAAATAATTGAGCCATGTCATCTACGTATACTAATCCACCGAAACAGAAGAGCTGAAAGAGCGGGACTACAGATTGTAAAGCAGAGAGATTAAAGTCTTAAATTTTATCTCCTTAGAAGTGGCAAGAACATAAGGTTCATCAATTTTAAATCTTTCGTAGCCTAGATGGATGCCGAGGGCTCCATCCACAGGTGTGGAATCTCCAGCTTTGGACAACACAAAGCTTCACATTCCTAGCATCTTAGAGCTCCGACGCCTGCCAGTAAAGCTGCGACTTCATCGTGTTTGGAGAGGTCACTGCTGCTTCAGGCTTAAAGCAGGTATATACCTCAAAGGGGATTACTTGGTAGAAAATGCAAGCAAAAGAATGGAAACGTATTGGCACTGAGATTTAGTGAATAAATAAGATGGGAAGAAAAAAAAAAAAGCTTTAAAATTTTGAGGAGGGGGTTGATAAAATGGAGGAAGATGATTTAGTGAGCAGAAGGTATCCAGTCAGAGCATATGATAAATAAATCAATCCATGAAAATAAAATTTACCACATGGATTCCACCTGTATATACTCAGTAAGCAAAAAACACACCCTAATACAAGGTCCATGTGTGTCAATTCATAGCTATATGATTTAAAGAAATCAAATATTTATGAATATAATATTTACATGTCTGTTCAAGTATATATATATAGCACAGCCAGCATGAGTTAAGAAAAGATCACAGAAGTGTACATACATATACATTAAAAAACATGCAGAAAAAAGGACCAAGAGCAGGGCAAGTCTTTTAGAAAATATTTTAATGGCTTTATAAAAAGCCCTCACCCAAAGTTTGAGGGGTTTTTGCAATCTTACATTTTTCTATTGCAAAATACACCTGCTTTCTTTTCTTTCTTTTTTTCCCCCTAAACTAAATATTTCTTCCGTCTAATGACTCTCTTTATTAGACAGCATCTAATTTGCATACATTTACATACAATTTAACTGCTAGCTTGTGAGAACAAAGAAATGGCTCTGTATTGTACTGAAGGACAATACTCAGAAAAGGAAGGTATAAAAACTAGCTAGCTCAGTGGCTGTGTATTCTCTTTGTTTCAAAAATACCAGGATTTTTAAACACACCACTTAAAGGGTGAAAAAGATTATTTCATCAAACAATGAAAAAAGATACAGTGCAGCTCCCTTTTAACACATTCTCTCTCTGGCCTGGTTAATGGGATTTAAGGGTCCAAGATTTCTTTGCTTTCTTCTGTTTCCTTTATTAGAACTGATGGATTTAATTCTGTCACATATTTTACTTCATATTTTATTCCTATAACAATCTATGCCGAAGTTCAGCTCCGATGCTAATTCAATACTATCTTCCTTTCCTTGCAGTCAGCCTGGAATACAACTGAATGATCTTTGATGGGCATGAAGTACTCTGCCCTCAATGCTCAGTGCTAATGGATTTTAGAGCGAGTCTGCCAGAATTTTACCTTGTGGCACCAAGTCTAAGAGAATGAAAACTTACCACGTAGCTGACTGGGAATCAACAGGAAGGGAAGCAGGGCTGAGCTCCGCTCGTGAGAACAGGGAGGGACTGCGGTCAGAGTAAACGCAGGATGTAAAGGACGTGTCAAGCCCTCTAGTTCCCTAAAAGAAGAGAAGAAAAGGATCTTTAAGATCTCACAGGAAACGAAAACCTTTAGAAACAGTTGGCAAAAACTCCAATACAGGCCCTACCAAAAGCACGATAACAGCAGCATAGGGTTTTTCTCCAAAGGCTTTGCAGCGGGAGCACCAATTGCAGAGGACAGCTGCAAACCTAATCCATGTGGACTTGACATAAAAATCTTGCAGGGAAAAAAAAAGCACAATTTCAGGCTGCATGCTGCACATCCCCATGTCCCCTCAAACATGCAAAACCCAGCAAAGCAGAAGGGTCTGGCGTTTGTTACCGCCTGCTGTAGCTTCCCTTCCAAACTCTCCCCTTCCCAGCATCATACTCAACGACTTGTGCTCAGTGGGGCAGACCAAGTAATGCCTGTTTTTGAAAAAGTAAAGTACTAACATTCAATGGCTCAGGAACAGGGGAAAAGAAGGCTCAGTCACTCTGGCAGCACATCATAAGGGCCTGTCCTACAGAAACATAACAAGTGAAACCTTCTCTTGTGTAAGCAGACCTATTGCAACCCAACGGACCGGGACTATGCATAGTAAAAATCATTAGGCCAAGTTAGCCTGCGTACAAAGCAGGTGTACTCTTTAGGATCCAGCAGTCATCCATTCAGGCTCCTCCGGCCAGCCACATGGCATGCAGTACACCGGCTTCGTACGCTCAGCAGAAGGCCAAGGGTTAATTTGATGGGCATTCTCACACCAGCGTGTGCGGCAGAGTAACACTGGGACAGAAGACACAGGAGCTACATCACAAGCTGTGCGTGGAAGAAAATTGTGCTGATACTGCCCTGACATGCCTCATTGGCACTCAAAATACATTATAGATTATTTTCAGACACAAATTTTAATTTAAAGCTGGCTGAAATGTTAATGAAGTTTTAGCTCTTTTTCAAAGGGGAAAATTCCCTACTGCTTACAGAAGTGTTTCCTTTTTTCCCCCCCCACCAGTCTGATTTGCTTATAATGACATATAGCAACCAAACCTCATAAAAGAAATCAATCAAGCCTTCATATCATTTTCCCTTTTCAAGGACAGAAAGGTTGAGGTGCGTGATCTTCGGAGTTTCTGATGCATACCAAAATGCAGGTTTTAGCAAACAGTGGAGAAAGTAAATTCCAAAGCCAAAGTTCCTTTAACTACCGCACCCTATGCTCACAGCTATATGTTGCTGAAGTCACCAGGTTATTATTTCCAGAACCTTTAAGAGTGTGGCTGCATGACAACGTAAGCTGATTTTAATTGGAGCTGCCACAATCCCACCCTTTCCTCACCTCTTTTCTCTCCTGGCCACATGTCCCTGAGCCCATCCTTGGGCCAGGACTGGATAACTGTCTGGTTCAGGGAGCTTTCAGCTAAATCAACCCCCAGTCACAGCTCAGCATCCAGGCACAAAACTTGGGGGTTAGAGCTAAGGAGGCAGCAGAACTGTACAAATGAAGGGACAGCAAAAGAGCAGCCCCAACGTCGATCACTTTAAGCTGCTGTGGACCTACATCTTGGGATATCTAGGGCTGCTTTGGTATATGACATGGAAGAACAGCTCCTACCACATAGCTGGAAGCCAAACGGATCATGGTGGTGTGGTTTAACCCAGCAGGCAGCTAAACACCACACAACTGTTCGCTCACTCCCCTCACCCAGTGGGATGGGGGAGAGAATCGGGGTGGAGGGGAGGTAGAACTCATGGGTTGAGATAGAGACAATTTAATAGGACAGAAAAGAAAGGGTAAATAATAATGATAAAAGAACATACAAACCAAGTGATGCGCAATGCAATTGCTCACCACCCACCGACCGATGCCCAGCCAGTTCCCGAGCAGCGGTCACTGACCCCCAGCCAACTCCTCCCAGTTTCTATACTGGGCATGACACCATATGGTGTGGGATATCCCTTTGGCCAGTTGGGGTCAGCTGTCCCAGCCGTGTCCCCTCCCAACTCCTTGTGCGCCCCCAGCCTCCTCACTGGTGGGGTTGGGTGAGAAGCAGAAAAGGCCTTGACACTGTGCAAGCACTGCTCAGCAATAACTAAAACATCAGGGTGTTATCAACACTATTCTCATCCTAAATCCAAAACACAGCACTATACCAGCTACTAGAAAGAAACTATCCCAGCCAAAACCAGGACGCATGGTTTTATAGGCAAAAAAAGCCAACACCTCATGTGCTAACCTACAATAAGTTGGCAGGCTACGCAGATCATACAGCACAGATGCAGCCTGCTTCTGATGAAAAATAGCTTGAGATAACAGTGGGCTGCTACAATCTGCACCAGGGGCAATTTCCAAGTGGCAGGTCGAATTAGCCTCAAGTGACATGCATTACAGTAATGCTTCCCTGAGGCGATAAGGCAAGGTCCCACATTCAAAAGGAAAGAATTGAGCTTTCTTGCCAAAGGCAAACGATAAAGCGCATGATTAAGAACCACTGTTACCAGGACATCCAGAAGCTCCTGAAAAAAAAAAAAAAATCTTTCAGGGACTTCAGAAAATACATTTGGAAATAAAGAGCAGGAATTTTTTTTTACATCTCTACAGTTAAAGTACTAAGCATCTCTTCTGCTACTTTCCTGGAGCACAAGCATTAATTCCATCCTTACTGGAAGCTAGCCTTTCTAACCATCAGCATTTTTAAAGTCACTATGTCCAAACAGTTGTACAGGAGGCTGTGGGATGCGTATCTGGATTTCAGCTGAATATGGAAGACACTGAAGTCCAAATATCTTCCTTTAGCTTGCCTGCTCTAGGGGTAACAAGAATTGGAACATTTTAAACCCTGCATGAGAGAGATCCTATGGCAGTATGGAATCACCCAACACCATTATCTACAATTTCCTCAGGAGGAGGAGTCACTAAGGAACAGCTTCACTAGCCAGTTAGCATCCACAGAGGATTCATCATCTCTGGAAACTACAGTAACTGAGAGAACTAAAAGAATCAGTGTGGACACCTGATCTTCATCCATTTTCATCACCTCAACGACCAATACCAGCATTTTCAGTACTGCAGTCAGAACTTTCATACCTAAGTTACAACCAGACCTCAAGGGGAGAATACCAGGTCAGACATAAGAACTGGTGGCTTTTTTCCTTCAAGGATAATGAAATAATGCTTTCATATGTAGCATTACATACCAGCAGACATGATTCTGAAGGGATGGCATCCACACAACTACTTGTTTTCATTCCAGTCTTACATGCACTCTAAAGACGGCTAGCAGTTATTCTATCAAGCACAGGCAGCTACACAGGTTGTTACACAAATCTATACGTGTTCAAGTTATGTGACCCCTATACAATAGGCTTGGTTCATTTCCCCAACAGGAGACTCCCATTTTCCTTAAACTGCCTTTATGACACAGCCGTTATTAATACAACACACTCGTGCATATATTCTTACTGTAGTGTCACTGAACACTTTTCTCTATAAAATAACTGTCCATTGGAAAACATACATACCTAAACACTAACATATACATACACACACATATTAATAACAGATATTTGTCAGAGTATTTTATATCTAATTGTGACAGTATCATTGGCTCATCATCACAATTGTTTGATTAAATTAATTTTATTCTTTCTAGGTTACAACAGGTGCCTGTATCAGTTTTCATGGTCTTTAAAACGATAAGGAGAACCTAAGAATTTTAAGTTATGCCAATATTTGAACACATTCTATTCAAGTGCTCTTGATTGGTTTAAAAGTGTATTACCACAACACCAGCCTCAAATATTAGCTTCACTTTAACAATTCTTGGAGCTAACAGTAGGTTAAAGCTAATTGTTCATCAGATTTTTTCCCTTTCTTTTCTTTTGTTATATACTCCATTGAAGCCGAGATATGAAAATGTAAAAGTTGGTGTAAGCAAAAAAAAATAATTCAGTGGAAAGTAGCTCCTCTTCCACCTAATTAAGTTTTGGCATTTATGAAGTTCCACTTTTTGTACATCGCTGTCTCATCACATTTTGTATTAGACATTATGGGTGGGGTTATGCAAAGGAACAAGGGTGTTATTCTCTATCCACTCAAATCCTGGTGAAGTAGTTCAAGTTGAATCCACCAGCAGCACATTCAGGCCAGCTTCAAATGCTTTTGAAAATCCTCCCCGTTTCCAACCTGCTCGGAAAGTGGGCAGAAACAAATAAAATCCCACCACCTTGCATCTGGGAAGCAACATCTACAAGTTGCAGCTGGTGCGGTTCTGTCAAGTTAAAGATGCTGAGAATTCTCTTTTACATACAAACAATATTTCTGAAGGTAGTAAATTCTTTCAAATATTCACTTTGATTTGATAAATTATATTAAATACAATTTGCCTCAGCGGCATTTTGAAGCATGACAGCTAGAGCACGAGTAGGTCATTTTACACACAAAAGTAAAATCTACCTAGTTGCGTATCCAGCCTAGATTATGTATGCAGGCCCAGACTCTCCGAGATAACAAAATTACCCGGCTCACACTCCAAGCCAGTCAGAAACTGTGTAGTTGCAGATAGCAAAGTCAAGCCTGAGCCAACCAGTCCTGCTAAGCAGCTGCTATCTCAGTTGCTTATTACTTCACCAGTACACTAGCCACGACCAAAGGCTTCAGATAGGCTCACGGTATGCACACAACAAATGGTCTCTGCTTTCAAAATACCACAGAAATGCAACCGCGAATGAATACTATCAAAAGGTGGAGGTAGGAGAGAAACTTATTTCAAATTTTCCCAAAACATTATTTTTTTAACACTGAAGAGAAAATCCTTAATCTCGAATACTGTGTAATAACAGAGTCATGCTGTTTGTTGGCAGAATGCTAAGTTTCATTTTCAGCAGAAAAAAAATTGTATAATAATTTTTCCTGATTTAGATGGGTTTAGGTCAACTTTAGCTACATACAAATGAATGTTTTGTTCAAATTACAGGGTAATTTTAATTAGGACACCCTGTTAGACATCCTGTTGTTCTATTTAATGGACTTTCTCAATTATGAGAAGAAACACCTCCCCACCCTCCCGCAACTTAAAGTAAAAATTATGCTGAATAAATATACAAAGATAAGAATTATTTATTCTGCATTAGATCTTTTTATTTCTGTTAATCTTTATTTGGCAACTTCTGTATCAAAAGGGCAGAGTTCAGAATTCCGCACCCATTAAACACCTGTTTAAAAACCACTTGAAGCACTGGAACCAGCCAAATATGTCCCAATTAAGCAGAAACGTTGGCACTGCTGTCCCGAGTAAGGAACACCCATTGCCATTTGCTCTCATTAGGTTAAACAGGTTTCTTGGGACATAGCTGAATTCCTGATTATGTGCATTGGAAATGGATGGAGAACACCAGAACAATAAAATTTAATTCAGCATAGCCTTCTGTCCAGTTGTCGAGCACGGAATTTTGGGAAAAGCAAAAACTGAAGCGCCGGGAAGCGGACGGGAGTTATGTGCACCACGTGAGACAAGTTACACTTCTTTCAAGAAATGGCCTGCTTGACCTAACACAAAGAATTGGGCTGGGATTTCTTCTTGAAAACACTCCAAGATTAAGAGCTGCTTCCCTTTTTCTTAGCATCTCCTCCTCTGTACTTTGCATCAGTTTGATTCCCTTACGTGTTTTTATTTGTAAGTTATAAGCACGATACAGTATCTTTTATAGTCACTTTAGTATTAAACTGGTCACCAATTTCTTGGTTTTGTACATTTATGAATTCAGTGATGGAATGAAACCAGAAAAATAAAAGCTTTGTTCATAGATCTGATACAGTACTGCAAGTTTTCTAAATATTTTTGTCAACTTATTTAAAGGTTCTTCTAGAGATACCAACTGCACAGCAAACAGAAGAATCTTGTCTTTATTATTCATTTAACCTTTGGGCCTCTGTCAAGGATGCGGACATGCTTGCCAATAAGCAGCAAGTCAAGTGGTCTTTTTCCAAATACCCAACAATACATTTCAGGGTGGTGCCACTAGAAAGCCACTAGACAGAATCAGAGCAGAGTGGTAGTGATTAAAAAGTATGTCTGAAATGGTTCTAATATCCATGCTCAATCCTCTATAATCCTACTTCATTATCAATTCATTAACTTCCTTTGTTGTCCTTTCCGTCACCCTCCTGCGCTAGTCACTAATATATCTTAGTTTGGAAAGCGCTCTACTCCGTGTGCACAAAAAGCTAGCATACTTCACATAAAATTGATCAGTTAACTGTATCCAAGGAAAAGATGTACAGAGTCTCTAAATAGATACCTTAAAATTAAATGTATAAAAAGGACAGTTAGGTACTATAAACACTACTTAATTCACAACTCAGATAGGCAGGATCTTAGCAGACTGAAAAGAACATCTATATATTTTTCTCTTCGCTTATGCCACATAGACTTAAGAACATAAATCTTGTTGGTTTTCTACTACCTCTTGTACTTAGTGTAGAATTCACCATTATTAAGTGCCTGCATTTCTAAAGTAAACTTTAGTACAAGAAAAAAGCACTCTAGGAATAAAAGATGTCAGCTAGCAGTCGCTGCTGACCTAAAACTATATTTATTTTCAAGACAGCCATAAGAGTGGCAGATGCTTTCTTGTTCTGGCTGGCTACAAATGGCACCAAGAAATCCTAAGATAGACGCTTGCATACTTACTTTTTGCTTGTTCTCTCCCTCCCTGCCCCCCCCCCCCCAATAACAAGTATTTTTGCGTACAAACAACACTTTCCAATTTGCTATTGCTCTTTATTTAAATATCCACGGGTGCCATATTCACTGTGGGCTCAAGAACAGTTTCCCTTCCATATTCCTACTGATCTCAACAAGAATGCTGGGTACCCAAAACATGTGAAAAAGATAAATATTCCATATTTATTCTCCATTATTTAATTCATAACAAGCATTGCTGCTTATAGTGAAACCACTTTACAACAATATCCCTAAGAATTGAGCCATTTCTTAATTCTTTCCTTAGCCATTTCTTAATTTAAGCCTTAGCAACTTCCCCTCTTTGAGTCGGTGGCTGACATTTTATTCAGTAGATGATATCTGTAGCTGCAGCACTTCCAGACTACAAAGAGCTGCAAATGCTGTCGTTACAAATGGATGTTTTTATTGGTAGACCTTTTGAGAGACTAACCAGAAAGGAGGAGGAAAGCAGGAGCATGGGTGGGAAGAAAACAAAAACAAGGCCACAAACAAACAAACCACTACAGATCACAACAGGACAAGAGAAAAATCAAGTGGTGACATCACCTTACTGGATTAGGAAAAAAAAAATCTGGCTTGAGTGGAATTCCAGTTTTCATCTTCTATTTCCATTAGACGACTCTAAAATGTTTAGCTGCATCACTTTCACAGACACCGTGATAAACTACCTTGTATTACTTGTGCCTAAGCACACTTAATGCAACTTATAGGTAAAAATAGTAGTCTTCTGTACTGTTAAAACACAGTGCACTGTGCACTGCACTCCTTGAAAAAGCAGAAACAATTCATTCCGTACGTTTCAACTGGCATTTCACTGAACTGAAAGTGTATTTTGAACCTTAGAGAAGTTGCCTTCAACAACACCCTTCAAATGCCTGAGCTCAACAAACCACAGCGAGCAGCAGACTGGCACGTTGGCTGGAGAAGTGATGGAATATTCCACGGGAGGAGAGACTTTGCTTATATCACAAATATCTACAGGCAAATCACATAATCTTTTTATATCTGATATAAATAAGAGATACAGGTTAAAAGGAGAGAATGAAACAGCTTCCGAATCACCTGAAACATTTTGTGGAACTGACTTTTAATTGCCTACAACAGTAGTTTTTAAAGCTTTTGCAGGAGGCAAGTGAGTCTCTGTGTATCAGCTGAGGACAAGGCCCTCTCAGCTCCAGGAATATGTGGTAACACCCAACAAATGAGGGGAAAAAGGAAAAAAAAAAAGAAAAAAGGCACTGGAATAGGCTACTACAGGAATTTCTGCAATACAGAAGCTTACCCAGATATTTAAAGCCAAAGGAAAAAAAAATAGATCATAATTACTCTTGTGTGAGGAAACATACTCTTTCTCACCATCAGGATCCCACAGTGGAGTGGCATCTTTCAAGACAAAGCTGAAAACTGTGGGCCATGAGACAGAGATTAAAGCAGCAAAAGAAGAGAGCGAGGTGTGGGGTGAATGCTGAAGATGAAAACGGCTGGAATGAAGACTCTGGATACAGCCTCTGTGGCAGGGAGGGACAAAAAAAGGAGGCACAGACTTTATGGATGAAGTCAGTGGAGAGATATATTAAAAAAAAAAAATAAAAGTTTCAACATGCCATCTTGTGATACCACATTGAAAAAACCACACCACTGTGTTGTTACTGTATTTGGCCAAGTGCAACATTGCGTTTAATTTGAACTTTGATTACGATAAGTCACACCATACAGGGAGGGAACCAAGCGACTCTCAGTCCCTTCTGAAATCTTACCCTATTAAAACTTAAACTGTAGTAGCAATACAGTAACCAAAATCTACGCACATGACACCAGAGGAAGGGATCAGAAGTACTGAACCAACATCCCAGGCTTGCTTGGTCATTTGTTCGACATTAAGACTGACTTCGCCGTGCCAGCAGTTAGACTGTTGGAGCCGTAGATAAATTCAGTGCACGCATCAGATACAGCAAACCAGGGGCTGCCCAATTTTCTAAGGAGGGCACAGACGCTCCGCACACCTGACCACGATTAAGTCTCACTACTTATGAAGAAGAGAGTCGGCATTGGCAGCGCACTGGCTTGAAGGCAAGGGAGGCAGTTGGAGGAGAAGCATAAACCTGTTTCTGCTCTCTACCAACAACATTATTGCCGGCACCAGTAATGAGGTGGCTAGGCTAGAAGGGGAAAGGGATATAGGATTTGGAGTGCTTTATCAGCTCCAAGACCAATGCTGGTTTTGGCACTATTTTCACTCTAGTGAGTTACAAACAAAAAAAAAAAACGAACCAAGCAGGTGCTAGCAATCTGAGAGACCACATGCCAGCTACAGCTGCTTCAAACTGATTCAATTACATCTGCCTGAATAGTCCCAGGACATTGAGTCTACTGAAGGGAACCACAGGTCGAAGGGAGATCCAGTACTTTGGGATTTTAACACTCCATTAAATTAAGGTAGAAGTCCCCCAGCTGAAACTGGGGGAGGATATTCAGGCAGGGTCTGAGCATGGGATCACACTCAGCCTAGGATAAGATGGAAGCTGGGAGACAGCATATGCATGACACAGGGATACACAGTAAAAGCCCTTTGGAAACAATACCTCAAAAAAAAAAAATCTCCTGAAGCAGCCTGACAGCACTGCCTTGTTTCCCAATACACTGGGTGCAGTACATTTGCTTGAACATGCTCTTGGGATTGGGACTTCACTCCAAACCTTGTTTGTACAAAAAGGGGCCAAGCAGCTGGGAAATTCTGGAGTGTAGTGTGTCCTCATTAGCTCCCATCTGCCATCAGAACTCAGCTCATGGCAAGTTTGGCTAAGTCCTGGTGTTCTCAGGTCCAAATCTGGGTCAGTTTTAATTACACTATACAGAATTCAGTGTGCAGTTTTAAAATCCTTATTATACAGCGCAGAAGAACGGGCAGCTCTCCAACTAATCAATTTTTTAAAAGTACATATATAAAAATTTTAAACCAGGCTAGACAGACAGTGGGTGGAAGAGGAAAAAAAAAAAAAGTATAAGCGAGTACAGGGGTTAGTTAAGAGAACTGTTAGCAAAAGTGGGTCACCAGCAAGTTCTGCTTTAAAACTTCAAAGGAAGGGGAAGAAGAAGAAAAAAAAAAAAAAACAACACACAACTCTTCATTTTTTAAGACAGTGAAACTGATGTGCAAGATGTATACAATTCACACTGCTTTGAGCATCAGCATAGGTTACACACAACAATACTGCAGCCAGATTGCTGTGAAGGGAAAAATAGATTGTCTTGTGGCGATAGGACCATAGCAGGCACTGGCTGACCTATTCCCATGCCTTTTAACAGTTTTATTGCCTGGCTTGGGAAAGTCTTTTCCCCTACAAACAAATCAAAGATTGTAGCCTTTACCCCATAGATATAGAAAAGGTGTGGTTTGAAGTACAGTTCAATGGGAATCTTGAAGGTGATAGTGAACTGCAGGATGTTAGTTGAAATCCTTACCCAATTAATGTTTTTTGGACTACTATAACTGCTATTTATTTTCCCTTTTTCTATGCTCTCAAATAGCCATCAGCCAGGTCAGGGCTCCAGAAGAGTTTTGCTTGCCAGGTTGCTGGCAAACAAAACGATAGGAGGCACAGAGAACTGCATGTTTTTCACTGAACAGACACTTGGGATAGCATAGCACGCCAAATCTTATCTATGTAAATTGGGCTAAAATCTACTCTCAAAGTCAACAACCAGAACCTGCCCTGTTTAGAGTCTTTGTCAGATGCAAGGGAGCAAGTGGAAGTCTTCAGTGACAGCTACCGACATAGACGTAGCTCAGAAATGGAGAAAGATGATCAAGGAGCAGTGCAAATAGCGATGAAGTGATAGATGCTTATTAGAAGAGCATAATATTCTGCCATCCCCTACACAAAAACTACACCTTCAAAGATTTCCAAGTTTGCTTTAACCATTTCCATGAAAAATTCCCATTAAACAAAAGATTTCACTTCATGCACCTTGTTAGCATTATCATAGCTTTCATTTTAGAGCTACAGCACAGCAGAAACATGAGAAAATCCTGCACTCGCCTTCACTTGGTAGCTAATCCATACATCTCCAGCTGCCAGATGAACCTAGTACATCCTGACACAGTGAGAAATACACTACTGACTATTTCAGGATCAACAAAAGCTACAAGGCTGGAGTAACCAAACAACACTTTTTCTTTAAAAAAAAGACAGCCTTTTCTTCAATGTAACCCCCCTCCCTCACACACCACCTCTAATACATGAAAATCCATACGTCAAACATACATTACACAACAACCCAAGCAGAAATCAAAAAAATAAAACCTACCACAAGAGCATTACAATCTAGGGACCACCAGCTTCTCCATTATTGTACTGGTTCTCAATTGTCGGAGGGTTTTATGCCCATACCACCTGACTGGTCTCAAGCTCTAACCATCCCCACCTGGACCCACTTGTATTAATTAGGCCAATTAGCCTCACCGTCTCTGGGATAACTGTCAATTTAGTTGAGCTGACACCAAAAAGAATTTGGATTAAAAAGAAGCAAAACAACTAGGCAAGGTAATCTCCAATTATTAGAAAAAGAAAATTACTTCATGCAAATCTGTTTTCTAAGGGTCAGGTTTCTTAGCAGAACTTCTCACTGTGAAGTTTCTGTGCAGATCAGTAACAGAACAACAACGTGCAGAAGAACAGCAAACGCTAGTAAATTTAGCCCAGACATTACCATCGTATCATTCTTGTAACAGAAATTTCAGTGCCCACATCTGTCTTTGGACTACACTCTCTTTTAAAGCACCGTTAGTGCAGTTAGGCACATTTGATGGACTTTCGAAGACATGACCCACCAGTGACTAGGCAGAATAGACAACCCGTAACTTAGAGGAGGGCCACAAAAATGATCAGAGGGCTGGAGCACCTCTGCTATGAGGAAAGGCTGAAAGAGCAGGGGTTGTTCAGCCTGGAGAAGAGAAGGCTGCGGGGAGACCTTATTGCAGCCTTCCAGTACTTAAAGGGGGCCTACAAGAAAGGTGGGACAGACTTCTTAGCAGGGCCAATAGCAACAGGACAAGGGGGAATGGTTTTAAACTAAAAGAGGGTAGATTCAGACGGGATATAAGGAAGAAATTTTTTACAATGAGGGTGGTGAAACACTGGAAGGGGTTGCCCAGAGAGGGGGTAGATGCCCCATCCTTGGAAACATTCAAGGCCAGGCTGGATGGGGCTCTGAGCAACCTGATCTGGTTGTAGGTGTCCCTGCCCATTGCAGGGAGGATGGACTAGGTGACCTTTAAAGGTCCCTTCCATCCCAGAGCATTCTATGGTTCTAAACACAATGAAGAGTGGAGTATTAATGCTATCCCGTGCTGCACACGCTCTGGAACACTGACAAGAAAGTTCAATGGTGAAACAGCATGGCTACTTGGGAAGCCCGGGAAGGGAGGACTGTACAGTTCAGAAGGAAAGTTCAGCTGCTAGTTGATTTTTTAGTTTTCTATAATCTCTCAGTGTAGCTTTATTAAATAATTTTACATACCTCTTTCTTTGGCCTCTCTGCTTTTCCTCTTCCTCCATTTGATATATATTATAACAAACCATTCCAAAAGGTAAAAGTCAAAGATGGCTAGCATTGTATCCAAGTGCTAAGGTGGACTTTCACTACGCTCTGAGCAATCTTAAGGACCACAAGTATGACAAGAGGTGTCACTCATTACCTGCTGCAATGGTGGGACTATAGAGTAGAAGGAACACTAGCTTCTGAAGTGTCTTTACATTCTGCTGTCTAGACATGTGGAAGCTGCAGTGTGGAAAACAAGGCCCAAGGGAAAAAAAAAAAAAAAAAAAAAAAAAAAAAAAAAAAAAAGATGGGAGACTCCAGGATGAAAGGACCGGCTCTGCCCATGCTCACGTCCCTAGAGACAGACTTCTTTTCTTTTCTCTCCTCCCTCTAAAATGGTGTTCGGATGTGACCCAAGTTAAAGTCACTAAAACTCTTCAGGTTCTTCAGCTGATAACGCAGCCACTTCAGAGTTGTCTATTGTCACACGGACTTGTTCAAGGTATATCTGGTAGCCCTGAATTCTGACCAGGGAGCCTATGGCAAAAGAGACTGGCTGATATTTCTGAATAATCCATGCTGTTCTCATGCAACAAGGCTCCCACAGAAGCACATCTTCCTTCTACAATTCTGTTTATGGGGAAATGGTGAAAGATCCGGCATGGCATATGGATGCAGATATACTCTACAGTAACAAAGCAAGTATGTCATTCTGAAACAGGGGATGTTTTATTTTGCAGACTGTCAGCACCTGAGGATGTCAAAAATGTGAGAGTAATTTACAGAATGAAATAAACCATGGGGGTCCCAAGTTAGAAATTAAAGACAGACTCTCGTCAAACATATCTCCACTAAAATTTGATGCGACTGTATTCATCTTACTGTACCTCCATGTAGCAACTCACATAATCCTCTTAGTGGGGTCAGTCCTTTCAACTACATGAGCTGGAATACCTGAGACAGGATGATTTATAAACAGAATGAGTCTCTCAATTTTATTGTCCTTGGTTGCAAGAGTTTAAGTCATACTCTTAACATCTGAATGCCAGTTTTCTATTGCACTTTATTTGTGAGTGGGTGTTTTTGGTGCTATACAGTCTACAAAAAATGAATCAGTACATAAAAATGCAACACCTATTATGTGTTTCGTAAACATCCAGCCCATGGCTTGTGTGTGTTGTGCAGCACAGTTGTTATTATCAGCTAACAACGTGTTCTAAACTAACAGAAAAATTCCTACAGATCTCATTTTTGTGAATTTTAAAAACAGTGGAGCAGGATTAAGGGGAGGAAGAAACCTGCAGTTCTCTCACTGCAATGAGGAGATGGTATCAAGAACAGCACTGAACAAGGCCAACCAAAGGAATCACAGGTACTTTCCTAAAGAATAATATCCTGTGTATATTGTTCTCAAATAAAAACTGAGAGTGCTGACTAAAGTCGTGTCAACTTGCAAGTTGTGTGGCCCAGTTTGCAGCCTGCATGACGAAAGGCAACAAAAAAGCACACAGACCTACATACGTATCTCAGTTTATTCCATTCCATGATTTGATAGCCAAACTAATGTCAGATAATGAATTCAGAAGGCCCTCCATGGTGAGACAGAGTATAACCCAAGTTTAAGACAGAAAAGGAAGTGACAACAGATAAACACAGGACGACAAGGAAAAGAAAGTTTACAATATACTGCTTTTATATAGCAACATGAGATACGAACACCAATTTTCCCCATTTTCTAAATGATGAAACAAAAAAGCCCTGGTTTAAACAACAAAATAAGTCAAGGGACTCACGCTGAATATACAAGATTATGTCATACTCTGGTTTCTATTAATTTTATCCCATTTACCTTCAGTACCTGACAACTAGTGCTTTCTTTTATTCAGCTTAAGAAGCCAACAACAACAGATAAGCACTGGAGCATGCATCTGGAGCATGGTTCAACTGAAAATCTACCACGTCCACATCCCATCCCAATGCAGGCCACACAGACAGCTGCACAGGCACACCAGCACGAGCCAGGGCAGTTACTTACTGTAACCGTGGGCAGGGCAAATCAGGAGTCTTGTTGCCCTCCATGAAACCTTTCCAGTTGATGGCAAACCACTGGCTAGGGATTTTCTGATCAAGTGGTTATATTCACATCTTTGTGTTAAGCAGCCCTTGATGGACTTTTCTTTCGTGAATGTATCTGATTTGCTTAGTAGGCAGATTTCCTTCTGCTTTTTCTTCATCTTGGGTTAATGACTTCTACTGTCAATATTTGCACTGTGTGTCTAAAGAAGATTTTCTGGAGCTGCAGAAAAGAGATCTCCGATACAAATACGAGGAAGAGATTGGTCTATAGATCACTCCTCCTGGGCTAAACCAGCGTAAACAGATCTTAAGGCAATGGCAGATCTGTTCCTGTCTCGTGATGAAGATTTCAACAGATCATAACAATGCTGGCGCTTTGCATTTTGTTTAAATAGATTTATAGCATACTAACTCCCTTTTAGAAGAGCCAAGGGATGCTTAATCTGAGCCAAGAGGCACAAACTGAGTAGATATGAAAGTGAAATGGTCTGAATTTGCCAGTCAGACTTGCAGTGTGACTGCATCTGCTGCTTGGATGCTGCCTAAATAGGCCAAGATCAAGGTTGCAACGATTGATTTGATTCTGATCCCTCAAAGTAAACAACAAGACCCAGAAATCAAAGCTCCTAATAAAATTTAAAATTACCCCATGAAGTCATCTTGTATTCCCTCACTGCAATGCACATATGTGTGCGTGCACACCTACGCACACATTCACGCTCAAATCCATGTTATCCCCTGCGTTTGTATGTGACACCATTGCAAATACACTCTGAAAGATCATAATCGCTAGAGGAAAATAGCACCACTGGTGCAGAGAACCTACGCTACTGCTCCCCTTTTCTAATGAGAAAACACTGATTCACATCTACTTGCCTCACCTCCCTGCCCCTTAACCAAGGAGGAACTCACCTTACGTCTCTATAAGGCTTTCCTTGGCCAAGTCTGCGACCCCAGGCAACCCAGCCTTGATTGTAGGTGGCAAAGGCAGAGAGCTCAGCTCAGACTTTGCCATGCTCAGTGCATGTCACAGAACACAAGCAACGTGCTAACGAGCTGCTATGTGCTCTCTCAAAGTCACAGCTGCCAGCAACAATTGAGCAAGTGCAGCCTAGCTGTTCAGGATTCCTGCCTGTTGCCCAGGAACCGCACAAAGCGCTGGAGATTTTCAACAGGTGCAAACAGTGCTTTTCTCCCATGCCTTGTCCTCCAGCACGTCAGACCGCGCAGCCTCGGCAATGGCGATGCAAGAAGAACCAGAAAGCAGCAAGTGAACTTTTAAAATGCGATCAAAGTTCCTACTGATAAAGCCACGCTTGTATGACACGAAAAAAACGGCTTGTAGGTAGCACTATAAGCAGATGCAGAAAGGCTTAGTCAGGCTTGCCTTTGTGAAGACCCGCTTTTTCAGAAATATGCAACTGTATTATAATTCTGGGTTACACATTTTTCTAAATTTGACAGTATTTCTCACCTGCAAAGTATTTTGCTAATGTAAGAGGTAATGTTTCAGAACATGCAATGATTCAGAACACGTAATGAGCACCAAAAATAAATGAAAAGGATGCATTTTAAAGCTTACTTATAAAATAATTCTATAGCTGTATAGGAATTCTTAATGCTCAAAACTATCTGTCAAATAAGTGTATTTATGGGCACAATATAAATCACACAATTCTCTAATTTTGTGTATGTATAGAAATTATATAGGTACCGTGTGTTTACAGCCCATTGCTTAACATTTTAATCTTGTACGTGCACAGCTCTGTGCATAGGTGGTACCGTAGGTAGAAAGAAAAGGTATTTCCCGAACTGAAAATCTGTGAGGCAATTTTTTAACAGGCTCGTTAGAAAAGGCTGCAATAACTCCAGAATGCTTTGTTTTGTCAATATTGCCTACACTGTGTTAAGGTCATCAGTACGAGTTTGTTATCAGCCACATTCCCACGTTGGTAATCAGGCAAATTCCTGTTAATTTCAGCCAGAATCTTGCCTGAATTGGAAGGGAGCAGGAATCAGGTAAGGCCATTAATCAGATGGCCATTAAGATCGGGTGCTCTGATGTTATGATCAACTGCTAGTCTGGTGGCTACCTGCTACTCACAAGCCTACTTAGAAGAGCAGGCACAGGTCAAGCCTTTAGCAAGGTTCTTTCGCTGTTCATTCAGAAATGTTACGATGCCGATATTCATGCTAAGGGCTTCTGTCTAAAATGAAACTGCTCAGATAGGTTTTACCTTCCCTTTTGGATTCAGCTTTCCATTTGGATGGGAGGCTGAAAAGGCTAAAGGGTTCTCTTGTACAGACGCCAACAAAAACAAAGGTAAACTTAGAATTTTCATTAACTGTAAATTACAAGAGCAAACAGAAATAAGGATTGATGTGAGCAACAGGGAATGCTAAAGCTTCACCAAATGTAATGTGTAATGCCTCAACCCAAACATATTTTGGGATGACTGCCAAGAAGATGGGTATAAATGTGGGAGGCTTAGTAGAGTACAGTTTGAGCTAAAATGTGTAAAGTTTTCACTTGTGCTAAGGAAACATTCATAGCTAGGTAAAAACAAGGCCTTATGAAAAATCCAGTTTTGCATCTAATCTAAATTTCCCTGGGCAAAGCAACTGCTCTCTTCCTAAACTGATCCTCGAGATAGCTGGTGGTAGCATGTAATTATTGTGGATAGTATTGCCATGGGTTAGGCACTAGATGAATATTGTAAAGTCTAGAGGTGTCTTATCCAGCATTAAGTGGTTTGATGTTCTCATCTACATCTGAATCGGAGTTAGTCATCATAATGCTTTTGCCATTTGGTGGTTCCATGACAACTGTACAACTATAAGGCAGAAGTGTCGACTCTGTCTAACAAGCCTTCATGGGCTATCTTACCTTACGCTGTTATCCGTTAGATCTTTTGACCCAGAATCTTCTAGTAGTGAAGGACGCAGCATCCCAAACCATCAGAGCTTCTCCAGCAAAGAATAATTACCATGTCCTGTATGCTGTTGGGGCTGTAGTGGAAAGGGCATTAAGTAACCCAAATAATCTCTCTTCGGTGCTAAAAATCCCCCAGCAGAAAAAGGCCAACATGGTTGAGTTTTAGTTTATCTACTGGTAGAGCTGTGCCTCAACAGTAAGAGTATGAGGTGCTTGACTAGAAGACTAGTTCATGAACTAGGACTTAGGTTTACTTGCCATCAGAGAAACAATGGACAATTCTAGTAAAGGCAAGAGGCTGGAGAGTAAAAGGCTATAAATTCTATAGAAATGTTCAACCCAGGCTCATTTCTCAGCTTTTTTTAAGCTACTTTCTTCTTGAGTTGACAGACCAATTCTTTCAGCAAAAAATGTCAACAGCAGTAAGGCTTCTTACCTATTTTTTCTGCATAGACTTCAGAAAGCATACACAGTAATGATGCTCCAAGAAGCCATTTTACTGGCTACCACTTCAGCTTTATCCTGTGATTGGGTCCAAGATCTCGAGACAGTAACACAAGCTACTTCATGTCTATGTTAACTGCAGGGTACAAGTTACTTCATGTCTATGTTAAGTGCAGGGTACATCCTTCCCTCCCTGTGCCTGAGATGATGCAGCATCTGCAGCTGACAGATACAGACAGGCTTTTGATTCCCCTTAATGCACCTCCAGTTCTACAGATGTGGAAGTATAAAGTGCCTATTGACAACACAGTACAGGAATCATACTGACAACACCCAATGCATCCCATTACTTGGCAAATAAACATGACCCTCCGGTAAAGAGACGGTAACAACAGAAACTTATCCCATCTGAAAGAGAATTAAAATCTCAAAAGACACTGCCTATTCATTCCATTGCTCAACAGGTAGATCTATTCAGCTAGGAGGACCAAAGGTGACAAGTAACCCTAGCAATATAATATATACACATATTCGAAAAATGTCCAGATGTGGTGCTTAGGGACATGGTTTAGAGGTGGACCAGGCAGTTAGGTTAACAGGTTGGACTCGATGATCACAGAGGTCCTTTCCAACCTTAACGATTCTATGATTCTATGATTCTATATAATGCTACTTGTCACCAGGAGTAATAATACAGCCTCCATTGGTAGGAGAGATTGTGTCTTTCCTTTCGCTGGGGAATGTGTTTCCCTTAAGGGTAACATTGGCACGGGAATGGTGGGAACATATAGGAAGGACTCTAAGGTAAATGCAGCTCAAATTTGTCTCCACGGTTGCCAGTAACTAAGTGGCAGGCAAAGACATATCTTAGGTTGTCCAAGAACAGAAAGTACACAGTGTGCTATGGAGTTTAACGACAACAGTGATTCAAAAGACTCTCTTTAAAGTCTAAGTAAGGATCCTAGACATTGTGAAACAGGCCAGGACTCACTATTTTGGCAACAATCTTAGGGTGAAGTTACCCTCTCTGTAAATTGAATCTTTCCTTCAAATTACATCAAGGCTGTGCGCCTCCGCAAAGCTTAGAGGAGTCTGAAAGAAGACTGTATCCTTTCCTGCAGTGGCTTTCGTAAAATAAGAAACTGGATTAACCGTAGTTTTCACTGGTGCCAGCCAGACCACAAAGTGTACCATCAGCACTCTGCTGTAAGGTAAAAGCTATTGTTATTTTAAAAGAATATCAATTAAACATCCTGCCCCAGAAGTGCTATAACCTGACTTCAGATTTCTTATAAACTGTGTCTTCTTGCACTCCTGAATAATACCAGAGTAAGAAGCATCAGATTACTTTCTAGGAGATACATACAAAACTCTGGGATATTCTAAGCAGATATAAGCAAATTTTATTATACTGAATAGCACTACAAGCTGCCCTCCATCCACAGCACCATGCAGGCTGTCATTTTTGTAGTTAGGATGCATTCTGCAGCAAGACTTAACTGTTCTTTCATGTGCACTGTGCTGCTAGTTGTTGTCACAATTATTTATAACTAGGGACATCCATCTCCTACTAACCTTCTGTTCTGGTCCAATAGACAGGAAACAGTATTTGGAGGGCTGAAGTACATTTATAAGAATTTCAACTCAATATTTCTTAGCCAGAGTCTGCCCTCTGTTTTTGACTGCAATCCCAGGCAAGTCCAAGCTGGTATTCAGTCTTCCTCTGTAGTGCTTGCTGTGTATAAAATCTTAATTTTTATAAAAGGTCAGGATGGCGAATGAAGGTGTTCAGCTAAAGAAGTGCTTTTCCAAGAGACTTGTAAACATGAGACCACTAGTTGGGTTTCTTCTTTAAACTGTATCATAAAAGTACTGTAGCATTCTTTAACACAGAGAAGCAGCGGAATACTGCATGAAACAGTCAATGCCAAGAAATAATCTATCCCTAGCTTAGCAGTGAATTATCCTACAACCTTGAGAAAATTACTTACCTCTGCCGTGTTTCAGTTTCCCCATCTCAAATGGGGATAATGATACTTTGTAAAACCACTCTAAGGTTCTTTAAAAATATATTATAATTTGGAAACTTGTAAAGTGCACTGGAATTTCTAAAAAAACCACTGAGAATATAGGCATAAGTGTTGCTTTAAAAGTTTGTTGCAATATTTTTATACAAGTCATACCTTTCTTGTAAGTACTTTACAATATTCTCAAGTGTTTATATGTACTATCTGGATCAGCTACAATTATCATACCTCTAGCATACTGGATTTGAAGATACTACATGCTTTAAGTTTAAACTTGCAACTCTTGGTTGAAACATGAATCTTTCCACAGACCTCAGTAAGAGATGGACTGGGTCCTGTATGGTTTCCTAAGAGAGGCAGCAGTCCTCCAGCTGAGGTATCACTGCATTCTTTGAAACACACAGTAATTTGGGAACTAAAAAAAAGAGATGAACATTGTGTCCTGCCTCCCCAACATTTTTTTCAACACTTACATGATACAGATGCCACAGAAGACTTTGTCTTACTTTGAAGTGCAGGAAAATACATCATGGTAAGAGACTGAGTGTCATTCAAAGCATCTTTTGAAACTTCTTAAAAACTGCAGCTGAGCTTTATATCTGGAAATGTTTTAACGATTAGTTTATTTTTCTGTACTTTTAGAGTACAGAAGAGCAGATTCATTACATGTTTAAAACTCAACATACTTTGCAGGCTTTAGATATTCAAACACTTCCACTTCTGAAAGTTTATCCTGCTTAAATATGTACTTGTAGGGTGTAATCCAAAAGTGGCTGGGCATATATATTGTATGTCAAATTCCAGGTCATCAATCAGCTAGTTATGTTTTTTAAGGCAGGTATTTTAGTGCAGAAGAGAGCTGTTTCCTCAACTTCCTATTACGAGAATGGATCCCAGAGTTTCTCAAATAATCAACACTACAGATGGAACCAAGTGTGGAAACTGCCAGGCCCCGAAGACTATTTTCTCTGGACGTTATTAACAATCAAAACCAAGATATCAGAACCGGGGATGGCTCGCAAGTTTAGAAACAGCACTCATTATAAACCAAATGCTGCAATAGTTATATTACTGAAGGAGAAAAAAAGTTGGGGAGATTCCACAGCCATTTCGTCTTTAATAAGTATTTCATTCACTAAATTTGTAATACAGAGAACAGAATTTCTATCCATCAAGTTATTCAATCATATTTATAGCAGATAAAAATTTACAGGCATTAAGTTAGCTACAGTCACCTTATCTCCAAGTAAAAAATTACCTACATATTTGAATACAAAGGCAGCAAACTGGATTTTCTTATTCTTATCAAGATTAATATAATACTTGAATGCAAACAGCACAGCTAGATAAGAGTTACAACAGCAACGTGTGAAATTCCCCCCATTTTTAGGTATGATTAAGAAAGCAACACCAGAAATATAAGCAAAAGGGAAAAAATAAGGTTATTCGAATTAAAATTATGTTAAAAAAATATGTATGGCCCTGAATCTGTGGTAGACCTGTGAGGAGAGATTGCAAACCAGAAGCAGGGGAATGAGGTGGGATGCCCTCAGATGGTTAAGAGCACAGAGCGTGGAAGAGAGTGCAAGAGCGGGAATGTGCCCGCGCAGCTCCTGTTTCAAGTTTCAAACGTCTCCAGCTGAAGTGAACGTGCAGAGGCAACCACTTCAAGCAGAACTTTTTACTGATTAAGTCACTACCATAAATCTCAATATGTTCCCTGCCATATTGGCAGCCTGTCCCTTTTTCCTTTTAACTGTGGGCCAGATCCTCAGCTGGTATAAGTTGGCATTGCATTTTGTTGCCTTCAGTGGAGCTAAGCCAACTGATGCCATCTGAGCATCTGATACTATATTTTTGTAGCAGTTAAAAAATAATACAGTGGCATTAATTACTACATAGCCATGTCTCATAACCTCATGGCAGGGGTGGAAAGACTTCTCATTTATAGTCACCAGTCAACATACAAAGTGGAAGGGTCAATTGGCATTCCAAGCTGAGTTTGATGGCTGTTAAGCTACTAGTATCTATTTTTATTTGATTCCACAAGTCAGTGGTAGTCATTGCAAACACAGAAGACACCACTTCTCATTTTCCCATGTGATTTAAATACTTCAAATTTGTTAACTCAAAGGCATGCAGTAGCTATGCTATGCGCTTAAAGCACTATACGCTATTGCATCAAAAATGCAATGGATCTGACATGCAGAAGAACAGGCAAACTGGGGCAGACAAAAACTCATTTAACTGAGAAGCCCGACTCCCACTGCCAGCAGCGGATGCTAAGGGGAAGAAGGTACGTACACGTTCATCTGTAAGCATTCTGCTACGGACCTACAGCACGTCACAGATGCAAACGGGAAAATCCTTGAGGTTATAGCTGCAAGTCAAAATATACCTGTACTTTTATTCGTAACTGTTAGGAACAGCTTTACAGCGATAGCTATATTCTATAGCATCTATATATAGCATCATTCTCCACGGCAGGATGCAGAGGAATCAGAAAATGGAAGGCAGTCATCTTTCCAAGGTCCAGAGGGACAGTGGTGGCAGAACTGAGAACATTCTCTTTTTGTATTCATGTTCTTTCTTTCTGCTTGGGTTTTGCTGTTGTGCGCTTTTTTTTTTTTTTTTTTTTTCCTGATAGGCCACCCTGCCGTGTAGAGCTAACTAGCTACATTTCAACAGCCAGTTGGAATAGAGGCTTTGGATTCCTGAGACCACACTGAGACCCTTGCCTCAGACACAGACATTCTCCAATTTATGATCTTCCTATAGAGAAGGTGGTCATTTCTTGGTTCAGCAACGGGCACAATGGAGTGCAAGACTCATTATGGACAACAGCACATTGGTTTGGACTATCTCTTGCTACAACCTGACACTCATAGTTTATACTCTTTGTGTAAAAAGCCCATATGTTCCATTTCACTGCAGAAGAAAATCACATTAACAGGAAAATCCTAACACCCAAATAAAACCCTTCTTCTCCAATGAAATAACATTTCCTACTTTATACCCAAGACAAAAAAGTGTAGGTTGGGACTCAAAAAACAAGGGTGGGCTCAGACACTCAGACATCCAGTAGAAGTAATGATCACTTGCATCATTGCACATTTTAGACGCAGAAAAATGTTCATTAACTCAAGTAGGTTACTGAGGGTTATTGTCTGTGTGTTTGAGGGAGGGGTAAATGGGAAGTTATTCTGTGGCACTGAATCTATCTTGGCCTGCCTTCATTTGCATTCCCTGCCCTTCCCAGTATTTCCTCTCATATATAATTATCTCCTCAGCTCCTAAGTTATTTTGTTTTAAGCGCTTCATGCCCCCTGGACACTCAACACTGAGATCTTACTGAACATTAAAAAAGCAGATTCCCATCTTTGTGTTTAAATGGGTAAAATAAAAGTACTAACCTATCAGAGAAAAAAATACTTATTCTCCACCTACTCATTAGCATTTGCATGTTATAGCAGCATGCACACTCCTAACAAGCTTCCAAATGGGGCACTGGAAGTAAGTAGACTCATTCGAGAAGTAAATGTAAAATAAATGGCCTTATGTTGGCTGAAGCATATGTCCCAAAATGCAGATAGTTTGCTGTGAATATAATGTAACTACCTGATAACAAGCAAAAGGCCAAAACATGGGAAGATAAACCCTGGCTTGACTGACTTCAACAGACATTTTGCTTGCGTTAAGGACAGACCATGAAATTCAGGGATTCAGCCACAAAAGGGCAGAGCTACTAAGAAACAGCAAACAAAAAAAGAATGAAAACAGTGAGAGCATGAAACATCAGAGAAGACAACATCTGGGGGAAGGATAAGAGTAAACAGGAAAATGTAAGGGGATGAATAGGAAACAGGAGAAGCAATGGACACATATTGATTTGTTAAAGCTTTTACAGGATTGACTGCAAGTTTCTCTGCTCAATACATAGTAGTATTTAACATGCCAAAAGACGAGTAACCGAATCTATAACCAGGAAAAGCTGTCCTGTTTTGGGAGAGTTTCTGTAGTGCCTCTCTTCATCTGTACCAAAATGGCAGTCTCCACCTTTCTCCCACACTCTTCCTCCACCTGTATTCATAGCTCGACTCCCCCTCTAGCTCTCATCAAAACAGTCTGCTGATGAGAAGGAACCATTTTTTTCCCTTGCTAGTAATGGAAAAAGCAGCAACAACCTGCCTCTCTCCCAGGCCTCAGCTCAGCAAGGAATTTATATCAGAAGACTGCTGAATTGACCCACTGATGTGCAAAATTTGCAATCAAGAAGTAAGGACTCACGTTAAAGCCAAATTTCCTTGATGCTGTCTGTTTATAGGAAGATGCCAGGATGCTCGTGAAGCGCACTCAGATTCTTTTCAAAAAATCCCGCTGTGATGAAATGTCTTCACAGCCTTGCACATTTGCTATTAGGTTCTGATACTACAAATGGAGAAAAATGATGGAAGCTCTACTACTGTCATTCCAGAGAGCGTTCCACTGGGAACAACTTCAGATGAAGAAAAGAAATTATGGACTTTCTCTCATAGCTGAGTGTATCTGAATGGGGCGAGTAAGAGCCACACTGCAAAAAGGTTTGAAAACTGTTACATACCCAGTAGAAAATGTAAGAGAGATTTAAACAGACACATTCTGCCTATCTCAAATAAAATTAAACCAATTGGTTAAGAATATGTCTTAAATTCACATGAAGACTATCAACCATCTTTAAAAGCTTGGCCTTCCATTTTTGTATAGTATACGTGGCAGAAATATGTCCACATTCAGTCATTTTTGTCTTAAGTCAGTCTTAGGATCCAGCTGTTCTGATACTGATGAAAATTAAAATTTTAATCTTCAAATACTTCCTTTAACTACTATTTAAGAAATATTATTGCTTAAATGAATGCTCCCTTCACACACACAAAAAAAAAAGCTCATAAAAATGTCTGCCTTACTTTTTTTTAAAAAACAGATTTTCTGTGTCCAAATTTTATAACAATCCATAAATGTGTTTAGTCATCCTTAACACAGGGGAAGAACGTAAGTAGGGAATTTCTGTCTGACAGAAATCCTGCAAGTGACAAAGCTTCTGATTTGGACTCCAGTGGAAATTTTGCCTCAGTATGGATTCACAGGATTTGGCCTACGCTTTGCAGAGATGACTGGGGTTCAAGTATATTATTACGTAGATAACTGTTTTGCTAGAATCTCAAGTGCACTCTTTGGAGACCTGGAGGGAATGAGTTTGACAAGAGATCAAAGAGATCAGTTATTAGTCTGTCCAATAGACATAAAGTGTCCAGGGGACGCCAGCTGGATGGGCAGAAGATGGGAATTAATCCAGTTTAGTTTTTGGGTGCGAACATACAAAGTAGAATAATTTCTTTTCCTCCCCAAAAGCATGGTTAGCATTTATATTCCCATTTCTTATGTAATGGAGCTTTCCTAATATTTATTATTTATCAAAAATACTTGTTTTCAATGTTTCCCTAGGATGCTGATATACCCAATTTCAATTTCTAATTAGAAAAAGCATGCAGCTGTTACTAACAGGCCAAATGCCGAAATGCTTGCCCGGGATTTAGTCTGTCCGCTGGTACAGATGCAACGTGACTAAGACTCCCCATGACATCTAGCTGATAGGTCTGGGGAAATCTGGCCAGGCACCTTGATAATAAACAGAAATACACAGGCTACGCAGGCTCATAAATTCCATGTCTCAAGTCTGTTTCTCCATTTCCTCCCCATTGACACCTCTTTCCTCCCTTTGAAAAGATGTGGAAAGGAACCAGGAAAAAAGCAACAGCCCATAACAGAGTTGTTCTAAATCTCCCTGAAGAAGCAGGCCGAACAAATGGCTCTTCAAAAGTGAATCCCAGGTGAAAGCTCCATGCTGCACTTCTGTAGTCCTGAACACAAGAAGGGATGCAGATGTTCTTTATGTTAGAACAACCTAGCCTCTAAACTTGTATTTACTCCAGTAAATTGCTCTTTGTTTAACCTGTGATTTTGCTAGGTGGTAATAATTTTGCACTGTTGCTCAGAGGACATCTCTTTGCTTTGCTAACTATCTGTTATGATGTGTATGTCACTGCAGAATTTGGCCATGTAAATCTTGAAAGTAATTTGCAGCTCTGAAACTCAATTCTGATCTATTTCTTCAAATCCTATGCTGTCAAAACTCAGTGAAACTGTGAAAAGGCTATGAAGATAACATCTATAAACAGTGCAGCTGGGTACACAAAAGCTGCAGAGGAAGAATAAGGGTTACTGGAGCAGGAAAATACTGTTAATTACTTAGCATTGTTTCTTGAAGCATAATACCTGTACCTGGGAACTACACATTCCTACCTGTACATCACATCAGTATTACAGGGGTAAATCTCTCTGGAAGGAAAGGGAAAGCAAAAAGAGAAATGAAACAACCAAACAAAAAGTACTCATTAGGTAATATCTGCAGATGTTCAACTAGCAACTTCACTCTTCCCCCTCCTTCTTTCAGCAAAACCCTCTACTATGAGCATTACAAATATTAGATTTCTTCTCTTGTGTGCCCAGTGATAGAAGTTCATAAAAAGTTAAAGGATAATACTCAGTAGAAGCCAATAATAATTTTATATTAAAATATCCACATAATAATAATAATGCCACTGTGATGGCAAATTTCCACCTTGGGTGTCAAATACTGGTGGACTCCAGCTTCTCCTGTTGCTGTGGCTTAGGCAATGCTCTGCTCAGGAAGCTCAGGATAAGTCTGTTCTCCCATTATTTTATTCTGCGTCAGCTGGCTCAGCAGAAGAGACTTTTATTCTGATATGACTCAACCAAAAAGTACTCCGGACAGATATACAAGGAAAATAGAAAATACCCCACAACCAGCAATCATATCATTATTATGTATTCAAATGTAAAGTGTTTACAGGATTAAGCAGTGACAGCACCGACACGATAACACATAGCATGGCCTCATCCTGCAAGCCTCTCTCATCTGAATAATCCTAACTAAGTGTGTGCAGTCCCTTGCAGGGATCGTTAAGTGCAGAAAACTATGAAATTTGGGAGGAAACAGATCAAAAAGCTGAAACACACAGCAGCGATGTGACTCACTTAAAATCCTACAGAAAACAAATAGAAATTCATAAATAAAACTCTTTCTGACTTTTGATCTTATCTGTGGGACTCAGTCTCTCCTGTGAGAATAAATATACCAAAGCAAAAGCGACCCCTCCCTTGACATTTTATTATATTTCTATAATTGTCTCAATATACCAGATCAATTGCATTTGAAAATACAGCTATTAAACCATAACTAGACCATCTTTGGAGCCTTTGTTTGCCAACTGCATCAAACAACAATTCTTCTGCAGACAACAAATCAGACTGTATTTTTACAATAATTGCAAGTCATTTCTAGGAGAAAGAGGTAGCAACAATACCCAAGGAAATAAAATAACACACTTTTGTGCTTTCCCATCAAACCCGATAGTGGTATGGGTTTAAATCAGTCAGAGGCAGCTACGCATGAGAGATTGCACTCTGCAGGCTCTATCAGTCAGAAGTCAAGGATACACGTCCATGATTTATCATACTTTTCATGGTAATTAGCTAGAGTGCCATTTTGCTTCCAGTAGCATCACTCAACTTTCTTTTTTTAATTTGGTCTTTTTTTCTGCAAATGAATTTACATATTTCTCAGTCTCTCATCCCCTACTATGTTTTATTTATGAATATAGGCCTTCCTGATGGTAACTTTAATGTGAAGAAGGTAGTAATTAGTGTACCTATCTGCTAAGTTAATCCCTTTCCCACAATGTCTGCAGAGAAGTTTAAGGTAAGTAACAGTTTACAGTCAATATTAGGTTTAATTATGCTTAATGAGGGTAACTGTCTCTGTTTACTAACTGCACCTAGGTGTGTAGCTCCTATATGAGTTTTTCTCCCAGCCTCATTCTGCACTGTTAATAGTGCCACTGTGCATGGTACGTGTACTGCTTTAATCCGTAGAAGTGCTCCAGGAGCGCCCAGCAAGCGAGGCACCTGTTTCAACGCAGGTTCAGAGGGAGCAGAACGGCCTTAAAACAACGACAGCTTTGCGTAAGGAGAAAGTTTTACTGCCTGGTATTTTAGTGTATGCCGTGCATTAGAGAAAAGAGGAAAAAAACCCAAAAAACCCCAAACAGACGTTCCCCAAGTTCCCCCTCTTAAAAAATTTGAAAATAAAATAAAGCATTTGTTCCCAGTTTGCAGGGATCCTCCCCAAGAACGTTTCCTGTAGGAGCTTCTACGTTCTTTTAGTTCTTCGGAAGCTGTGTTAACAATGAATACCCTGAAGTCAAACAAAGCAATGAAGACTTCTTGTCTTACTCATATTTCATGAGCAGGTATCTTCCAGAACTAAAAAGATTCTAGAGGCAACTGAGGACGTCACCAACATTGTCTTGTGACTCTACACTAGTAAAAGGTCAAAAGCAAAACCTCAGCTCCAAAACCAGTCCTACTTCAGCTGCTCTGTTTTCAGCCTCTGCATAATGTTGTTACTTCAGTCTGCATCTTCCGAAAAGGAAGATCTGTATTTTACTTCATTACTTTTTGCCATACCATTTTCCTTTGTGATTTCATGTGTTATCTCCCCTTGGGAAATTCATGGGATGGGAAATTATTTACACATATTTATAACTACGTATGAAAATGTACCTTTCTAAATCTTGGGACTCCCTAGGATGCATGGATTTAGGGGGTTCTGTGTGTGTGCACGAGGGACTAAGTTTGCAGGAGAAGTGCCGAAAAACAAAGCTGTGCAATTTCCAAGGAGAAATGGAAGTGGAACACACAGAGAAATTGTTCTGTAAATGGAGAGGTTAGTTCATTTTTTTTTTTTTCCACAGCAGTTAAGAAGGGAGTTCTGCATTTCGTTCGTATCAGAGAAATGTGAAGTTTGCTCAGACATAGCTCAGGGGTTTTATTTTTTTCGTTCTCTTTTTTGGCCTAGTGAGCACTCTGCATGAGTCCACATGTTCCCTCCTTATTTTTGCCACTGGCAAGACTTCAAGAAAAAATCTGGTTAGAAAATTGTTTAAAAAGGGG
This sequence comes from Nipponia nippon, assembly GCF_047370975.1. Taxonomy (NCBI): domain Eukaryota; kingdom Metazoa; phylum Chordata; class Aves; order Pelecaniformes; family Threskiornithidae; genus Nipponia; species Nipponia nippon. The sequence goes on along the minus strand of NW_028262336.1, from coordinate 6,327,792 downwards.
GGAAAACCTTCAGCTAAATCATGCTTTTTGTTTTTAAAAAACACCCAAGTATTTGATTGTCAAAGTATCAGTTACTAAAGTAAGATTTTATTTAAAGGCTAAACTCTGTAATTCTGGAAGCTACATCCAGATCAACATGCTTTGACCATACAGGTTTCAAAATCTAAACTCAAGCCTCTTTGTTAAGGCTTATATGAATTATTCCTACAATGTGCCAAACTAACCCTAACACCCATATTACTGGATGTTAGGGAAAAGGCTTCTAAAAGAGAAGTGAGATTTTGTACCTGACGTCTTTCCCTCTCAATACTGTGTTCCAGAAAATGTGATCTAAACATGTAAATACAAGTTTAAGCACTATGTAAAAATGCTAATAGCTACATACCAAGAAAGAAAAGATACCTGCTTTCAAAGTGAGAGTATATTCTTCCTTTTGCTATTTAAGACATCAATATTCAGATAAACATGGACTCCATTATGGGATGAAAATTATTTACATGGACATATATTCTTCAGAAAATTTGCAAGTTTTTATATCCAAGAAGGGAGCAGAAGTAGGAGGGGTCGCTTTACTGCTTGAATACAAAATCCAACAGCTAGCTTCATTTAATGACGTAAAATACTACAGAATGACTCTGAGGATCTGGAGAATTTAAGCAACTCATGATTTCAAGGATACATTATGGAAAATCTACCTGGAGAATGAAAACAGCACTTAATACAACTGGCATATTCAAGTTACTTCTCACCTGCTGCTACCTTTCAGTTAGTGCCATAAACAAAGCTCGGGTAACTGAACATTAACCTATTTTACTACAGCACAGTCCTCGAGTTACAGACAACAGGATTACCTGCAGGCCAGTGATGTTCAGTGTACATACACGTGTAACTGTCTCCTCAAAAATCCACAGGCAGATCTCCAAACCATAGGAAGCAGATCTCCCTGAGAGAAAGATGGATGTGGGCATTACTATGAAAATCTGTGCAGCTTCTCTCCCAAACATCTGGTTGGAAAAAAAACCCCATGCTTTTCTGAAGAGCCTGGGAGGGAGGTGGGCTTGCTTACTTGGATCAGTTTGGATAATAACTAGGTTTTTCCCATTACAGTGTTGCCTCCACACATCTCTCTGTTCAGATTCACCAATTATAATGAAGAACCTTGGGAGGATAAAGATTTTTTAAAACTAATTGCAAAATAACCAATGATGAAAAGCTATTTTTCAAAAGTCCATTTTGCGTCAGTAAAAATCCATTTTTTTCCCAAGATCTAGGGAGGTTCAGTCACTCCTAAATGAACTGAATCTTTGCTGCAGTATAGCGGCTCAGCAAAGAGAAAGACGCTCTCCCTTGATGACCTCTGAAGTAACGATGAGGGTCTCCAGTCTTCGTGGAGGAGAATACCTGAGAGACGTACAGTCTGGTGGCCTCCGGAATCTCAAGGAGGCTTAAAGCTTAGATTGAAATGGCTTATTTCATGTTTATAGCCCAGCCAGGCAGGTGGGACTGGAACATTGTGTTTTAGTCACATACCAATCAAACTGTTAGAACATAACTTACAAGAGAACTCTTAGACACGGATACTGAGATCTTGGGGCAATCCCATCTCATAAAGAACATTTAAATGTGCCTGTAAACATTATTGTAAAGATATTGTAATTCAGAGCAAGGAAGACGTTTCTGATCAAAGTTCTGCAAATGACCATCATTCAGATTATTAGAAAATTAAAGGAAAATTCCTGATGTAATTAAAATGCTCTATGAGTGACTGAGTCGCAACATTTCTTGCTTCTTTATTGTTTTCTTCAATATTGATTTCTTGCCAGAAAAAATACAAGTTTTCAGCTGCTAGTCTCTCAGAAGAGCCTCTGCCTACTTCTGTGAATTCTCTCTGCCATCCTTAAGATATGCCTTCTGAAGGCAAAGAGACTTGTATCATCCCCAAAGTCCTATTAATAGCAGTAAGAATGATACAGGTCTGATTCAAAACAACCAGAGGGAATGGCTAAAATGGCCTCAAAGCTGTTTTTCAGAGTCAGAATTGTCTACCTCATCTACCTGGCATTAAAATGTGCTGCTGCCACGTAAACGGTCCAGCTCAGACTGCTGCTGACTTCTTGCCATCTCTCATTTTGTTGTCTGCTCTTTTATTTGCTGGTACGGGAGGAAGAGGGGGTTGGCCTAACACTGAGCTTATGCTGCTCTGCTAATCGTACTATTGAATAACGTAATGTTGGGTTTGACTGAAAGGTTTAGAAAACGAACGAGGCACATGGAAGGTGTTCAGCGGCATCACCACAATGTCACCATACAAATGTCTGATTCAGCTTTAACAGGAGAATCGACGTCCATCGATAGAAAGAAGGGACAGGGAGAGAAAGAGGGAGGTTCTGAGAGAGAGGGGGAGAGAGGAAGAGAGAAAAACAGAAATAAAGGGAGGGAAAGAAGTAGGGAGGGAAGGAAGGAAAGAAAGAGGGAGAGAGGGAGGGAAAGAAGGAGGGACAGAATGGGAAAAGGGTTTCAGAGTACTACTCATTGAAAGACACATCTATTGAACTTTGTGGGACACAGTAATGTTTTGAAGAGAAAACCCTGTACCACCAGATGGAGGATTTAACCCTCCCTTTTACAATTAGTCCCTTGTCAACCCAAGCTCTACTTGTATGGAAAACCATGGAAGCCAAGTGCTTACTGGGTTTAAAAAAGACAACAGAACAGAAATCTGACCAGGAGGAGGAGCAAAAAAATGCACTGTCCTGAGCTATCCATTGAAGAAAATTAACTTTCCCAAACCGAACACCAGAGATATTAAAGATCAGTACTTTAATCTGTCTGACCACCTGAATATTGACATCTGGACAGCAAAATTGCTATTTATTCTTTCCAATGAAGGTAAACTGACTTACTGGCACAGAAGAAAGAATTTCATACCAAATTTTGTTCCATGTGGCAAAAATACCAAGTGTAACCTGCACCACATCCTCCAGGTATTACAAGGTGATCTGCACGTAAGATGAAGAAGAAAATCAGAATGAAAGGGAAGTTTCTTCTTGGCTTCCACCCTGGCAATCAATACAGCTACATACATCTGAGCAAGAACCATGGTGGTTAAATACCTTTTTCTGAATCTCAAAAGACTTCACTGACATCTATTCCTTGCCCATGCTTTTTCACTCCCAGTGGAGAGGGACGTCGTTTTTTTCATAGAGGACGTGTCAGATCACGGCCCCTGGCAAATCAACACAAATCACTGGCCGCATGATTCAAATGTGTCCTCTAAGAAACAGAATTTTAACATCCTGAATCTCCACTCTTAAAGCGCTGAATGAGGAAACCTGTTGTGCCAGCGTGTTGATTAAAGAGACCAATACTTTGACATTCGTTTTCAAAAATGGTAAAGGAGAGAGAGTAAAACCTTACCTCTCTCACTTTTACCAGTTATATAGAAAAATAGGCACACTGGCCGTGCATTGTTAGTTTTACTAGAATATATGCCAAACAACACAATGCATATGCATGCAGGTAAACATAAACACACACGCACAATGCTGAACTTTGTGTTGGCAGCCAGACTGCGGTAACCCATGTCCCCTGGGCAGCAATCAGCTATGAAGGAACAGGAAAAAGTTAGTATAATGATTAACTAGCCCGGTGGGCTATTATTCATGAGAAGTAGAGCAGCAGCAGTGCAGGCTGCAATGCCAGTCACCTCTCCCTCCGGAATGCTGCTGGATGCCTGGAATCAAACTCAGCACAGAAAAACCAGCAAATGTAATGTCAATGTAAGAAAGAAGCTGAATTTTCCCTCTTGGAGTCTGCACATAAGGAAGACGTGCAGGAGCAGAGATTTTCTGTTAAGCTTGATGTTAAAAGAATATGACAGATTCCAGTATCGCCATTTATCAAATATGTATGCATAGGTTTTGGTAAGATTAATAAGGTTATTGGTACCAGCTATAGGAAATTATTCCCTATACAGCAGCAAGCAAACAACTCTAATGGCAACTGGCAAGTATCAATGTTGATAGCTGCAGCCATGCTGTTAGTACTGGAGCAGATGGTGCAAATGCATCCATTTAGGTGAAAGCCTAAACCATGAGTATCCCTACAGTCAATCAGGGAAAAATCAGCGTCATCATGGCTGTTCCCCTTCCTTTGGTGCTTTCACGCTGCAGTCCCCAGCAAGCTGCGGAAAATCTTTCAAAATTCATTCAAATCTTTCAAATTCTTTTAAAGCACTGCATTAAAGGCAAACATACCACAACACCCACTGTATTTCTCTTGGTGCTACCTCAGTCAGCATTTTGCAGAGAGGCAATACACTAGTGCCTGGACTTCAGCTTGAAAAACCAAATTCCACCTGATTTTTTCTAGCTTTCAATGATTTAACTTTATCAGCCATGGCAGAAATGACAATCAAAAATTCAGTTTTATTTTTTATTTTCCAACAAAAGCATTTGCTGCTTATTTAAGAAGACCTTGAAAGAAACTGTTTAGCAAAAAAAAGCAAATTCTTTATTTCAGGAAACTCACTTTCTCTCTGAAAGGCTTTGCTCTGTGTGTGGATTATTCATTTACTTTAATTATTTTGAAGTGCCTCTGTTTGAGTTAAGTATCCACAACACCAAAGTAGGTCCTAGAATTAGTCGTTGTAAACAAAATGTTCTGCAGTGGCCTAAATCTGCATAAGTAGTAAGCCTTGAGTATTTTGGAAGTCCTTTTCCACAAAGAGTACTTCTGGGGACCCTGAAAGCTATGGGACCCAGGTCCATGAGCTTATATTATGGGACTTACAATGTATGGACAGGTCATCTCTTTCTAATCATGAACGCATATAAATCCTTTTTCTCATTTTGTAGGAAAACAAAAATGTTGCTCTTATTTCAATGTGGATAGGAAAATCCCACCTGGAAGAGGCTGGTACCAGCTAAAGCAACTGACCAGAAATTTTAATCCGTCATACAGGAGGATTTATTAGGACACAATGACCAAGTGATATAAGAGAATGCAGAGAGCCAGAACAACATACGCAACTAGGCATGTAATCAAAACCAAATAACAATCTTTCATAATCTCTGTAATCACAGCTCTCTCTCTGACACACACACACATACTCAAGCATAGAAACAGAAATGCTTAAGTTGTTACCCTTTGTTAAATGTGTTCAGCCCAGATATCTTTCTGGTTAATAGGTACACATGCTAAAAACAACAAGAAGAAAACAAGCCAAAAAAGCCCTAGGAAAACTTCAGATGGAAGAGTTTGGACATAGTTATGTGCACACATTCACAGAAAGAAGAGGAGGAACCAACTGGGGAAAATACACACGATTATCACTTTATAGGCAGTGGGCACTGACTTGAACAAGGATTCCAAAAATAAACACATCTAACATTTAAATCCCAAGCTGTGTTTTCAGTGACACCCTTTCTCCCGTGACTGTATGTACCCTCAAAAACAAAACCCCAGCAGCTAAACATCCACAGCCTTGATGAATTTCAGTTCTCATTCTCAAGAAAAAGCTATCATCCAAACTTTCCGCTGTATCCACAGGCTTCTACTACCACATTCTGATTTAAGGATGCAAATGCAATAAAACTAAAGCCAAAGAGAGATAAACCAGTTGAAATGAAGAGTTTGCACTACCCATTCCTTCAGAGATATGGAAAATGTGATGTAGGCATCTGGAAAACCAGAAGACATCTTCTCTGGTAAATCTCATTCCGTAAGTCTCCCCACTTCCAATTTGCATTCCTGTGCTTTGCGCATACTTCCATATAAATTTATAGCTCCTCTGCACTGTTGCCCATAGTTACACCCCGTATTTACAGGTAAGCCTGCAACCCTGTTCCTCCATGGAGGTAAACGAGAAAGGAAGGAAAATAGTATGAAGGAAAGTAGGAAAACAATGCTGCACTTACTTGTCTGCAGTTGGTGGCTCTATCTCAGGAAGAGTTGCTTTAAAATACAAGTTGTTGTTGAGGTTTGATTTAAAAATCTCTGTCAGTTTTGACATTCAGGTGAAAGTATTGCTGCTGGCTCCAGAACAATTTGCATATCTTATCACTAAATAAAATGTCTGAGGTGTGCACCAATCTGATGAAATTATAAACAAGAGTCCACACAAGCACACATGCCTTCCTCTTTGATTTCTGTCCTGTTCACTCCTCTGTAATAAATTATATGATCATCTCATTCTAGCTGGAGGTTTAACTGTGCATGTAAAAAGGCAAATGATAGCAGCCTATTCTTTTTCACACTTTACAGCTGAGAACCTGACAAAATTGTGGATTTTGGGAACAAGCAGAAAAGCTTATTTTGTTACCATCTACCTCCTCTTTAATTGCCACAAAATTGGTGGAAAATCCCATGTATTTATGTATTTTTAAAAATAATTTCCCACACTGAAAATAAAAAAATAAATGAAACTACACCTCTTTTACTACAAAGACTAATATACATGCTTAACTTTATGTCCTGCAATTAATCTCATCTACTTCAACAGGATTACTCATAATGCTGTAAGTGAAATACATGTGTAAATCCTTGCAGAATCATCGCCTGAATTGCCAGCAACATTATATGGCACAATTAAATGCCTAGGCCTAGAATGGCTCTTCAGAAAGATTAGGAAAAAAAAAACAAACAACCTTAGGCATAATAACTAACAAAATCTACGCCAGGGAGTGGCTATGGGGGAAATAGTATTGAGGGAGTCGCCTTCCCTGGGGAAATTCACCTGTCACCAAATCCTTCCAGTAATTCACCTTCTTCCTCTACCAGTTCTCACCTTCCCTTACCGCTCCTTTCTCACTCATCAAATACCATTCTCCCTCTCCACACCTCCTGCTGCTGCTGCTGCTGTGTGACAAAGGAGACAGGAGATGTGTTTTACTCCTTCTTGTAGGATGAGAGCACAGTCTGCCCCTTACACTAACTAGCTTAGTAATAAACAGCTCACGTGCTAATCAAGGGAGCTGGGTGCACAACTAAACGATTTCACCAACTTTGCTTCTTAACCTGTTGCTGAACGGTCCACACGCTAGTGATTCACTGAAAATTATGTGCCCAGTAAACTCTACGGACAATCCTTAACCTATTACTGGAGTTCATTACAACTGGATACCTAAATCGCCTACCTCTGTCTCCCGATGAGTAGCTTACCACATGGTTTCTTCTGCAAATACTCACGAATGCTATATCAGAAGTTACTCTCTGTACATTATCTAGTTTTTGACTAAAATGCACAGCTTCCACAAACACTTGTGCTTGTAAATTAACTCAGTCAGAAATACTAACTAAAATGCCAGGAAAGCAGTCAATCCCTTAAAAGTTCAAATGACTATTTGTCACAAACATTTCACCTCTACTAATCAACTGCAAAAATGAATGATAGAAAATGCAAAACTGCATTATGTTTAGCAGTTAACATTTTAATAAGGAGGAGATTAGCAATTTTTAATACCTCCAGTGCTTTGTTATATACAGTAGCACAATAACTGAATATTTTAATTGCTAATTATTTAGACCTCATTCAGTTCTCACTCAGGCAAAACTCCCATTGAGGGACTCTTGCCTGCAAAAAGAGCTACAGGATTTGTCTTACTGTAATTTGAAAAAACTTTATATATCATAAAAACTATCAAGTTATAGTGAGACAAAAATCATTAAATCCTTCGCCATATTAAACCCTACTGAAAGTCCCACTGACTCTTAACGCCAGTGTTTTCATATTAAGTAAAACAGATAATTGCAGTTTACCAGTTTTAACTTACCTGTATAATTTATGCCCAGATATGCTGGTGCTCTTAAAGAGGTCTAATAATGTTTTGAGTCTTCTTACCGTATCCCTGCTTTTCTCCTGTGGGAAATCTCAGTTCAAATGTGATAGGGAAATAGCATTTCCAAAGAATTACGATATCAACACCTTCAGAAACCCAAAAACTAGCATTTGGTTTTACCTTTTGACTTCGGACTCCAAAAGGGTTAAGAGCAGCTCTCAACACTTCTTTCTTATGCTGCTGTAAAGAAAAGAAATGCTTATGTTTAGGGATTCGTACACACACCACCTTGAGTTTTCATAACAGTCGAATAGCAAGGTATTCAGTGGGAGAAGTGGGTGGGATGCTGTATATATATAAACATATAGCTTTCTGAAGGAAGACAAAACAAAGTCTTACACATTCACATTTAGTACACAGGTGATGAACAAATAAGCTGAATGTACTAGCATCCAAAATGTCACGATATACACATCCTCCAGAGAGAAAAGTTACACAACTGAACACCAAATTAACAAGACTCCATGCTTAAAAAAACCCAAAAATCTCAGGTTTTCCAATAAGTGTAGTTTCATTCCTGTTAGAGATAAAAGCAAATGGGTGTCACAACCAAAGTATTGCCACTTACGTTTGCCCTTCAAATGCATTTGTGGAAAAAGTTACAAGTAAGTACTCTAACAGGTCAAGAGTTTGAAGAAGTTCTTTTATTTTTTTTGGAATGAAAAATTGTGCGTGAATTGTGTGTGAATTTTTCAACTATAAATGGCTTTAATGACTAAAATGTTTAGAAAACCTCTCTATAGGCTGCATTTCGAAAAATGAATTAAAAGCAGACTTAGTACCATACACTGCTAATTACCAAAACATTCAGAACTGGCTGCCAAACAGCTGAGGAAAGAGTAAGTATTTTGAAGTCTGAAAATAAGACTTGGGTGCTCTCCTTCCACCAATGCAGAATATGTTTTAGGGACCCGACTGGCATAATTTCCAACTCCTGTTATGAGAGGTCCACTTAAGCTTACAATGGCCGAATCCACTCCAGCCAGGCTTCTCACACCCTCGCAGGAGCAGCGAGATCCCTTCATTGCCCTCAAGCGCTGACCTTCCACTGAAGAACCTGTGTCCAAAGCTTACACCAGCTCGCGTATAGCAGGACGGGGCTAACTTAAGCCTACTGGTATTCTTTAATCCTTCGCTGGTGAGGGGTTTTCAAAGCTAGCCACAAACACATTTTAATCACTGAGGTTTTGACCCCCTTGTCATTCTGCAGAACCGATTCAATTGCACTTAATTTGCTCCAGACCTGTCCTCTCAAAGCTCAGATGGGTTTTTTATCTGTTAACGGAACCTGTGATCAGTTACCTGTTAAAAAGAATCTCTTAACAGAAAAGAACTGCTCTGTGGAGCACCCTTGCTTATTTAGAAAGAAAGGACACTAAGTGCTGCTCTGCTCAAATAAAGAAGATGGCTTTCAGGGTCGGCATTTCCAAGCCTGACTTCCCACCAGCTCCTGGCTACTACAGGGATGCTTCTGTTGCCTTCTCAGAGACCCGCTCGCAATTTCTTTTCACATCTGCAGCCTTCCTCTTGTTTTCTGGCTGCTTTCTATCTCCGATCATCACAATCAAACGATGCCCCAGCTTCAGCATCGGCAGAAATTTTCCCCGGCAATCCCCCCCAGCCTACGGGGGTCAGTCCTGAGCGTACACAGCGCAGTCTGTTCAACAGCGGCTTCCACTGTTTTCAGGGAAGAAGGTTTATTTTCCTTAAACTAAGGCTGTGTAGCATGTGCTTCAGCTTTCACAGGGTCTGCAGTTGCCTGAATAGACACGCTGGATGGCAGCTGTTAGCACTTTCCAACATTACACAACCATGGTCTGGAATAGTCTGTCAGTTCTGCGCAGACAATGAATAAAGCAAAACAGAAGGCCTAAAATATTGAGTAATGAGGATAGGATTTTGACCTTTAAATGCTGTTGGATGGATTGCACGAGGATATGTTTGATTTAAGCGATACGATTAGGTATGAAACTGTGCTGTTTGCCTAATGTCTAACTCATCGAACAACCGAACCACTCCGTACTTGCCAGCACACGCTGTGCTGCAGCGAGAGATGGCTCTGCTGAGTGAGCCCAGTAAGAGAGGGTGGCACTGGGGAATCTGGAAGAGGTGAAAAGAGGGGAAAAAGCAGCGGAAAAACTGATCACAAGGTGAAATAAAATATTTCCTATTTTACACAGTCAGACCCGTGGTGGTGATTAGACACTATCTCCTCCAGCTCTGCAAAGGATTAAACCCAAGTCAAAAGTCTCGGTTTCCCTTCTCTGGTCTACCAGCATTTGAAATTTTGTACAACTACCCATGATGCACACAGCTGCCTTTTTGTCAGTTGTGATTCTTGCCAGAAAGTGCTATACAAGTCTGTATAACTGTTACCGTTACTTTTCTTTATTTTCACAATCATTAACTGATCCTTTCCAAACATTTGAATGCCTGAGTTTAATTAGTGGCAGCATTTCTGCCACATAGTTTTTGAAACTATTTTTATATGCGATTTAAATTAATCAAGCCTGATACTTGAGATGGTCATTTGTTGGACCAAAACAGCTACTAGAGTGTACCATATCCAAAATTACAGGCCATTCATTTTGTTTTAAACTCCAACCTCCATGTTTATATTTAATTGTTTCACTTGGATCAACAGCTTATTGGTGATTCAGATTATATCATATCAAGTAATACCCTCTAAATTTGATGCATTCACATGACATCAATGATGTGAAAAACTGTGCACGCAACTCAGGAAACCGCTTTTGGTCCACTTGAAAGTTAAACCCCACATACTAAACAAAGGCGAATACTTTACCGCATAGGATCACGATAGGCTTACTGACCTCAAAGTCACAAAATATATCACCGTACTCAGAGAGGCTTGAAGTAGATCATGGTAATTCCCCAGAAAAATGTGCTTTCAAGGATGAAGCAAGTTAGGTACACTTACTATCTCTGCTTTTTAAAATATCTAACCAGAACGAGATCTACCACAAAAATAGGAAATATAGAAATGGACAATTTAAACAGTGCTGAATTTAAAATGCCTCTTCTGCTATGCCAGTTGCTCATACAGTAACAACAGCATACTGTACTGCTGTTTGAATGCAAACAAGAAAGAACCATACATACTTGTTCATTTCCTTATGTTAATGCCTATAAGCTTCATGGCCTTTTGACATTTACTACTAATGAAAAAAATCCTATTCAGTGAACTATCATCAGATTAAGTGAGACCGAGATAAATACATTCCTTTCAAGAATATGTAAAGAATGTGTTGACTTTATTAACATTTTCTCTCAAGGTTATGGAGCTTTCGCTGAGGGGGGAGAAAATATTATAGGCTGATAACTGTGAGGATCTTCTCTTTTTAAGACTCTATATTCAAAAAACAAAATGCAAAGAATTAGATAAATTACATTAGCATCACTGCAGTGCAATTCCTTCCAAACAGTCATCATACATACAAACTAAACTCTGGTAGCAAGTGGATGAAAGGAATCACTGTTGATTAATGCTAAGAATATAGGAGCCAAAAGGGTTTCAGACAATGATTCACTGTGAGACTACCAGTAAATCTCTTGGTCTCTTTTGAGATTCAGTCAACCTGGCACGAACACTGGGTAAAGTATGTCCCTAGCAAAATGGACAATGCATCACAGCAATGCTCTTTTTTTTCAAAAAAAAAAAAAAAAAACAAAACTTGTGTGTGAATTTAATGCTTATGGAAAAGTCTAATCTGGCAGGCTTAGAGCTTGAAATCCTCTCATGTCCAGGACAGTCCTAGCAGCAGAACAGATTGTCTCAGACAGGCTCACCACTACCCCTCGGCCTTGAACTGAGAGACCACGCTGAGTGGTCAGGTTTTGTGGCCGGTTCAGCCTCTTTCACTGGACTTACAACCACAGACCAACTATTATTGACTGTAGCAACGCTTTTTGTGATACGGACTTCTGTCCACTGAGAACTAGAGTTGACATCTCTCTGACTTGTTTCAAGAATCAAGCTTGTCTGTCTCAGGGAAAAAAAAAAAGAGGAATAAATCAAATGACTAGCGTTAAACTCCATGATAAAGACAGATTCTGGAGAATTTCTGAAGACAACTGCTCAAAGCAGACCACTGACCTGGCCTGCAAGTATGTGATAACAAACTGGGTATGAATTGGCTTTTTTTGCAGGAAAGGATGCTTCGTACATGTGCAGAAAAAATTTAAAGAAACAACAGTGTTACAGTACCATTCTTAAGGCACAAAAAAGTCTTTCAGAAAACAATTTAAGTTCCCTGTGCACTTCTAAATTCTATTTGAAAAGGACTATCTGCCCATATTTATCTCCATGAAAGACTTGGATTAAGTGTCTAGGCCCAGGACAAAATGACCTTTGAAGGCAACAGTCACGTAATGGAGAAAGGGGAACATCTGTAACACTATATATAGCAGGTTAACCTCCTCTTAACTTTATGTACCATAACTTTACTTAAACAGAAATCATCACGTGGAACATAAGAAGCAAATGGCATTTTTAATATTAGAGGTACTAGCAACTAGCCTGTGTATTTATTCAGAAGGAAATACCAATGCAGACAGTGAATTAAAACATGCCATGGTAACAGATGAAGACTTCAACTGTCAACAAAATCAGGCTATTAATTCTCACATAAACAGTCTTTTTAAATCTTTGATTTTTAATATACAGTCCAAAGATCACTCTCACATTTCAGCAGCTTTTGTCTTTTAATGCCAATCATTTAAACTGACTTTTCTCACTACCCTGTGCTTTCTGTCCCCTTTGGAAAAGGTGAGTGAAAATATCAAATGATATCTTACTCTGCCAAGACCAAAGGAACAGTTCAAATGTTCAGAAAAATTAGGCAATGACTTTGCTTAAGGCAGAGAGGGAATGTGATTAGCAGTGGGGTGGAGCACTGCCTGGCAGGGAAGGGAAAAAACCCAAACCCGAACCCAAATCTCTTCTCGTTCTCTGTTTCAATCTATGCTTAGGTCTAGACTATGTAAACAGCAACAAAAAATTACTGGATGGAGAACACAGAATTATTTTGCTGCTTGTCACATTCTTTTCTCAAGTGACAGATACGGAGATTCAAGGGGAACCTGGGAAATTATTGGCCTGTTCATTACCACCGAAAGCAAAGATGCCCGGACTGATTCCCTTGGACTAAACTATCATCACCTGCCGCAGGATGCAGTCTCACGATGGATGGACCTAAATGTGTCTGGGAGGGCAGCTCACGCTGCTGTTGGCCTCTCTGTACCTCCTCAAAGGACAAAGATTTCAGACTTCACAGCCGTCAGCTCACAACCTTTCACCACATTGTAACTCACTCACACTACAAGAAAACAGATAGGCGATGCGTCTGTTTTACCTCATTTTTTCCTTCAAATTTCTGTTCTATTTCTGAAACAGAACAAGGCTGAAACTTCCCTTTGACTGCGATGAACCTGATGTCACCTCATAACAGACTCCTCTACCCCTGGTCACTGGCATCACAACGTAGGAATCAAAGGTGCTGCTTTTGTCCAAAAATCCATTATCACCTTTAAAATTTAATTCCCTCAAAGCACTAGAGACTATTCTGGGGGAACGCAGAAGGGAAGTGAGAGATGACAATTCTCCATTCTCTCCAGAGACTATGCGTCCCTACAGATTTTGCTTCCTGTGCAATGCTTAACTCCTTGATGCCTTTTCTCTCATGATCTCCTCCTTGGCAAAAACTTCTTCAAAATTAAAAATCCGAACATGAGCCAAGTAAATAAAAATAAATAAATAAAGCTCAATGTCTATAAAAAGTACACAGACTAACCTGCTTAATTATTAACAGGTAAACACAACAAATTCTGAATTATTTACTTAATCTTTTTCAGCTACAAACCTCAGACTTATAGAGCATGAAATACATGCTTTATTTTAGGACACAAAACAGATATTTTATAAGGCTGTGGACTTTTTTTTTTGGAAGTGGGGCTGTTTTGAAGAATACACATTTCTTATTAACACCAAAATACCTTCCTCTCACTGAACCCTGGTGGATTTTTAAATACAGAAATAAAAGTTTTAGTGTAAAGATCCTGTATTCACGTGTTCACTAGTGAATGTGCCAGCTGTTTCTGACTTGCAACTGAGTGAAAATGAGACTCCTGTGTGGCATAGGCACCCTCTCCTGTTTCTGTACATCTGCTAGGAAGACGCTAGATTCAGAGGGAGAACCTGGTGAAGACAGAAATTCTACAATGAAAGATAAAATAGTCCCAGGTACAATCCCATTTTCTTTATTGAATAAAGCTACCCTGCTGAAGTAAACCTTCTCTGTGCTGCAAATAAAAAAAAAGGTCAACGCCACCAGTCCCTGATGATCCAAGGAGGTGCTGTTCTAGGCCTGGCCTCCAGCTGAGTCCACCTTTATGTTCTCCCTCCTTCCGACACATCGTTCTGCCTAACGCCGTGCCAACCTGACGCAGCCCTCCCCGGTGATACGCTGAAAATGAGAGAAGTTCCAAGTTCCTTGCTGGATAAAACAGCGACATTTCTGTACCTGCTGAAGTTAGCACATAGCTTTTGAAGTCTCCAGCATTCAGTAGTGTAAAACAATGCCATCTCCTCCTCAGTAACCTCAGGCCATCATACATTCATTACCAACCAGAAAAAAAAAGCTATATCATCATCACAGAAGAAATGTGCCCATGTATCTCGGACAATTTTTCTTAACTAGCTTTTCTTTGGAAATGATTCTATAATATTACTTTTGAATCCCTAGATTAATAAAGACATATGCATATACGCTGAAGGTGCGTGCGTGAGACATGCCACTAAAAATCTAAAGTTTCACACACAAGCAGAAGTCTTCACAAGAGCGTTACAATAATATTTAACAAGGTATTCACATACTACTATTCCCTCATCATTTCCACAAACCTGTACAAATGTGACATCCGATAGCATATTTATTAAACTACGCTTAATTGCTATAATGGTTAAACATAATTTGGGTTTTTTCCTGGTTTTAGATCTTAACAATTTTGTCAATATTTATATACTAATCTTTTTTTGCCTACCGAAGCCTTCCAAAGGTGCAATTCAGGAGATGAGACAGTTAATCACGGAGCTGGCTTAGCCTCTAATTTAGGTGGCCTACTTATGTTAGCAACATTTTATTAGCACGTTATGCTGTATATTTCATATTTAGTACACTATGTGAAAATGGTTTACTGTGTACTGCTCACATAAATGACTTACAAATTCTGTTTGACACATAGAGAACAGTGTATAAGTAATACATGTATTTTTAAGTATATCTAACGCTACAGAAAATAAGGATAACAGAAGACATGTAGAGAAAACACTAAAATGTATCTAACGATGGAGTTAAAGGCTAGCTTATAAATACTTTGGTAGACGAAAGATGAAGAATTAGGGATATATGCACAGTGCCCATCCCTCCTTTAACTTTTGATTTCAAATCCTCCTCTGGAAGCCTCAGCGGACGTCCAGCTGAAGGAAAAGATGACTTTCTTAATTGCTGAAGTCTCACAGTGGAGACAACTGCAAGAAAGCACACAGCAAATCCCCCCAAAACCGTTTGTATTTTACGAGACCCAAAAGACAAAGTAGGATCTTTCTCTGAGTTTAGGAGTGCTTTCAGGACATTTTTCACAAGGCAGGTAACTTAGCTATGCCCTCATGAATTATGCAGCCTTTCCAGTGTGTTCTTACACAATGCTAGCTGGAAGCCCCAGGGAAGGATGCCCTGTGTGGATGAGCAGCAGGTGATACCAAAGGAGAATCGCTCAGCCAAATGAGGTCCAAGTTTTCCTGGAAGAGCTGGAGACCAGCTCTGAGCAGGAATCCCAGTTATCGAGCTACAGCTATAGCCATTTTGGTTGCACTGATGTTCAGATATTACCACTGGGAAGGAGATTTTCACTTTAGCCCTTAGTTATGGGGAAAAGTACAATCTTTTTCATGCTCCTCCTATTTACAAAGTGAATCAGAGCTACACCAGCAGGCATTTGTAAGGGCCAGATAAGGCAAAACCCTTCAGCCTCACCTGAATTAGGCCTACGTGAAAAGACCCGTAAGCAGCCCTGGTGCAATTCTTTCTGCCTTGGAAGGGGCAGAAGAAGGGATTTAGCCTATTTGCTTCAGCCAGATCCTTCTTAACTTTCAAATTATTTGAGCCACTTTAGATATGGGTGACTCTTTTTACCACATACCCTGGAAACAAGTAGGTAGAGTAACTTTCCCTAGGGGGAGAGTTTATACATTAGCCCTACCTCTAGCCCTGGATCTCTACCAAGCGAATCATTCACATTTCTCAGAAATACATTTTTGTGAAATTGTCTGACAGGTGGAAATATCAGCGTGAAGGAAGGATGATAACCTTCCAGGACAAGTTGTCTCCGGTTGCCTCTGAAGCCTGCGATACCCCAGTTAAGAAGGAAAAGACCATCAAAAGGCAAGGAATCTTGTTTGTAATCAATATGTTTTAGCTTTTTATATTTCTTCTGCTGTGTAATTTGTCAATATATCTATAAATCCTTTTATAATAAGGCAGCTAAGACAGATGCTAAGACTTTAGTAAATACCAAACTTGTTTTCTGCAAAAATATATGATCACAGCAAAAGCATTTTTTTCTACCGTTGAAGCATTTTCAGTATTACTACAAAGGACCCTTACTGTTTATTAGAATCCCTGACAAAATATCAGTTCCAAAGCTTTTCTCACTATTTTCAGTTGATGTTTTGTCAAGTGACATTCAAAACCATTTTTATTTTGAAAAACCAAACCAAAACAAAATTGAGCCTATTTCACATTCTTTTTATTCTTGTGCTTCACTGAATTTTTCAAAATTATTCCAATACATGTACAACGCTTACATGGCATACCCTAAAATGCCTCACAATAGAGAAATTCAGTTCACATTTCCTCTAGGAAAAAATCCACAAAACAAAACAATCTACAAAACCTCTTAGAAAATGTATCTTTCCTCAGTTATATTCAGTGGGGGACATTAAAAATTCAGTATTTGCCACTTTGCAATGACTTCTGGACACAAAACAGTTCCTTCATGCTGCAATAGGTTCCTCTAGTCTAAACATAAGGGGAAACAGAAGAAAAGTACACACTTGGAACAGTGCTAAATATGACACCCACAATACAGCTCCGATCCTGACATCACTTTTTCTCTTATTTTTTCCGATCATTTCTATCATTCAATACAGCTACAGTATTTATTTTTTATAATGATTAATATGTGAAAATCGGTACATAGAAACCAAGTAACAAGAATGGGTCTACTTAAAAATTTATATTATTACAAAATTAACTATTATATTAATCAATATGAAGACTGAGATATTCAGATCAGTAGGACATTTTTAGTTCTAACATTCATCCTGCTTTAAGGACACGAGGACAGTTGATTTAGTAAAAACCTTAGCCGATACATTGATATATAGCCTTTGGATTAAAACCATATTGGGAGCTATATTGCAAGCTAGTATCTCCATTATAAGAATGCCTCATATTTTATAGAACAAATACAACGTTTGTACAGATTAAGATCTGAAGGAAACAATCCTAAAGGAACACAACAATTTTAGCTGAAAATTCACCAGCAAAAGTGAACGGATAGTTGTGGATCAAACTAACCTTTGCTGTAGTCTTACTAAAATCAATGAGATTCAAGGATGAATTTAACTCACTGCTTATCACACGGTAGAGTTTTTAAATTAAGAACACTTTAGTACAAATACTTTATATAGTAAAATCTGTTTCTTGAGGTGATACCCCTCAAAACATGTGATACACTTGATATTATTATGCTCATATGACCTATGTATATAACTTTTACCTATACTTTCCACAAACTTGCACAAAATTACCCCCACTTTTCTTCCGTTTCAATGGATTATCCAGGTTTTTGCCCTTTTATGTTAAATGAGACTAAACAAAGATTCTGAAATAAATAATATAAACCTATGTTTTCAGGCAATAAATTATTTATATTGCAGTAGAGTTTAGAGATTGCAGGGAGATCGATGTATTACGCACTGCAGTGACAAAGACTGGGAGACAGTCGTCACTCGAAAAGCTTTTCAGACGCCAGCCAAAGAGGGAGAGAGCAGGAACTACTTTTTCAGATGAGCTGGGACACACAGACTGGAGTTACTCAGGCAACCTGTCACCGTGCACAGTGCTGAACATTTATCTCAAGCTACACTCCGCTACTTTAACAACAAAGCCTTCCTTCCTATCTATTAATTAATATAAAGCCCACTCCAAAAAAAACAGTATTACATCTGCCCCATTAACAGTCCAAACATCATGCTACTTTGCATTTGCCTAACTCTATCATCAAGAATCTCGAAGCACTGTACAGCAAAACCAAATTGAACTAGATTATCCTTACTTTGCAAGTAGTAAAATAAAAGCATAGAGACATTAAGGGTAAAGTCATCTCACCGAACTTTGGCCATCTAAAAGACACTGTTGCCTAGGCTGCTCCTTTCACCACTGGAACGAGGTGAGCGTCTTGTGAGGGTGATTCCTTCTCTTCTCAGGTAGATGGCTAGGTCAACCACCAGAGAAGGCTCTCCCTTTCTTCTGCCTATTCCTTCTGTCTAGCCTAGATGCCTAAATGCCTCATGGTTAGGTGAGTGAGCTATATATCCCTATCCTACCACAAAGCAGGTCTCTCTTCAGTGTTCCCTTGATATCTTTTCTAAGAGGCAAAACGGTGACTGCCCAAGATCTGTACGTGCTGAGTAGCCAGCACACACGCACGGCAAGTTAGGTGCGCACTGCTAGACCTATGAGCGTACTGACGAATGGGGCAAACAGAACTCATTGCTTCTTAGCATCCAGGCAGTCTAACAGTTGGCCACCATCTCCTGAGATACCGGCAGACCAAACAAATGGCCGTAAGTTGCTAGGGCTAGCTGAGATTTGTGCTGCTCTTAGCCCAGGGTGGAAGCCCAGCAGGAATACTCAAGGTGCTGTCACAATATAAATAATGGTTATAAATACAACTCACATCAAAATGAGATTTTTTCCAAGAAAGGTGATAAAAGTCTACTATCAGACTTTGATCACAAGTCCTACTATTCAGAAAAGGAAATATCTCTGAATCCCAGCGAAAATGAATCTGTCTGTGTCTGAAATAACTTAAAAACCAGAAATTCTTCTATCGTTTTCTCTGTCAACCCAGAGATCAGATGTGGGGGTCCAAAAATGCTTGACTTTTCTATGCAGATTTGCACACATCGGAAAAACCTGGCACTATACTACATGATAGGATCGTGAAGCTCTGAAGTAACTGCGAAGTGGTATTTCAAATAGCTCTTCCAAAATGAAAACTGGTTAACACAAAATTAAAGCGATGCCTCTTCCAACATTAAAACAGACAACAGGAATGAAAGATACAGTGTCTCGTCTCTCCCACAAACGAATGACTTGGACTAAGAGCTTCCATTCTATGCATAGAAAGTTAAGTAATGTATTTCCGTGTTTTTGCCAAATAAAACCTGGGAAGGAGTTCTCTAAAGTGGTGTTGCATGAAAAAATACCAGCACTTTCACTCAATCACTTTCCAAGTCCTAAAGGGAATGAGAAAGCTGCAGTACCTCAAGAATCAGGTCTTGCAAATTCAAGCTTCGCGTCTTTCTTCGGTTACTTGCAAAAAGCACCCGTTAGGTACATGTAAAAGCACTAAAGTCTTGCTCTAAAACAAAGCACTGCTGTGTAGCGAATGAGCCTGAATTGTACGTGCTTATCACAAGCCCAGCAGTTAGCACTGAGCCAACAGCTAGAAACAGCGCTACCACGCTCATGCTTCCCAGTTTTAGCAAGTCGCTCTGTTTAAAATGAAAGTAATATGCTAGCAGTTCCCCAACCAGTATTTGTATCCCTATTACAAATGGTTATCTGTTATCAGCAGAGAAGAATCGATACTTAGCGCAGTAGCTAAAGACCAGCTCTCGCTGTTTCACGGCTGAGGAGCGAGAAGGGAGAGGGATGCTAAGGAGCGGGGCTCTGACCGCAGATGCTGCCACCAGGATGCACAGCAGCAGCGAGCACCCGACCCGCTCATTTAGCGAAGAGCAGAAGGATCTTCCAGGGCCAAAGTAGAGAAATGGCCCTTCCTAGGAATAAATTTGCCTTGCAGATCTTACCACCTTCTTCCGTTCACGCACAATTTATTTATTTGACCTGCCCATTCCAAACAAACAGAGCTATGGTCAACAAACGAGACCTATCACAAAACCACAGTGGGCTCGACTCTTTCTCCAGGTAAGAGGATGAGAAAACAAATGGAAAAGCTCTCAGTTAACTCAGCGATGAGTATATCCGTATGCTAATAACGGTAACGCTTAATAATTCCTACTGAAGGTACTAACCTGTCAATAACACTTTTGGACAAGATTTTTAAGGGCATGAAAGTAATCTTAATACTTTGCCAGAGTAATATCTTCATATCCATCTACTACCGTTAACTTTCCAAACCAGAGCAACTGACATTATGCATAGGAATTAGACTGATTTGTTAATGTTTATTTTTATGGCGAGGAAAAAGAATACCTTAACTCTGAACTTTCCACTTTTGTTAATGATTAAAAAGTTATTTAAATATTAACTTTATTAAATTAATAATTTATATGACACTCCTAAAATTTACTTACAACACACACTAGCCAGATCTGTTTGTTGTTTTGGGGGCAGGTAGATGGAGCGGGTGAAGTATTCAGACAAAACAAAATAGTTTCCAATAGAAGGATATAGACCATGTTCTATTTATCTGAGAATAACATCTATTATTTAGTGTGGAGCAAATACGTTCAGAGGCTAAATGGTCTCTTTCAAATGACAGAGGGATTTTTTTTCCTCTTTTTGTTTAGTACAACATGCCCCTGATATAACCAAATAGCTCTATTTAAAAGGCAATCTTTATTAGGTAATTTTTAAAATGGGAATTACAATATGTGCTAGCAAAAATTGCTTGGCTGTTTACTTACTGATTCTTTACAGAGGCCACTTATTTTACCAATGGACAAGATGAAATCTGTTAGAAAAAATTGAACTTATATGTTAAATCCCATTTAGAGCAGAGAGTTATTTTGTTTCTAGGTCTGGTCACCTAAAAAAAAGGGACAATAAATTGAAGACTGTATCATACTTCAACAACAATAACTGGTGCCCCTAACACTTTCTATCACAAATCTCACTGGCACGATTCCTACTTTACAAGTGAGAAAAACCTATCTGAAAAACGAGCCGGGGTGAGATAAAGAACAGAAGAAAATAAAAGGCTTCCTAACTTCCAGCCTTGTGCTTAGATGGTTACATTACTGTTTCTGACCCAGAGCCATTACATCTTCTCATTTTTTAAAGAAAAACATCCTGCATTTTTAACGTCTCTTTTGCACATCCATGTGTGCGTCCATATTTATGTAATCCACTGTCACGAGTAAAATAATCTATTAAATAGGTATCATGGCCATTCAAATCTGAAAGTGAGTGTAGAATTTCAGTCCTTACAATATGGAGTTTATCTGTGTAAGCCCCTTAAAACATTGGGTATTTCTGTTCAGCAGAGTCCCTCCAACACATACACCCCCATAACCCTCCCTGTGACACCACGGGCCGCGCTTTCCCCTTAGGCAGAGCCCCGCCGATTAAAAAAAGTCAAGAGTTAACAGCAGGATGCTGTCAAGAAAAAAGCTTAACTTATGAACATGTTCAGATTGCCATTGCCCAAAAATCCGCGTAGTGTTCCAGATACGTTATGTTAATCTGTTACACAAGATTGTCTGTAGTATCAGTATTTTTTTAAGGAGTACTGAGGGCAGTGTTGGGGGTTGGACGAAGGCAGGTGGCCAAAGTTATTACTGAACTGAAGAGGATTATTTTAATTATTATTGGACTATTAACCCTCTGCATGGTCCTATTTAGCCAGTTTCATTGTGTTTACGAGTAATATGATTTATAACCATTGTACTTGAAATTACTGTTGATCACGAAGCATTTAGGAATAAAAATAGATATGATTAGATGTGCAAAGCTGATCTGAATGCAGTTTTATGGACTGGGTTTCTAGCCACTAAATATAGCCCTTAATAATAAGATATCAAGGAAAAACGCAGTGAGAAATTATATTTTATGTATAATATGTGATCTGTGCTTTCTAGATGCACCTCATAATGAACGTGACCAAACACTGAACACAAACTGAAGAAGAAACCTTTTGTGTTGATGCAAAATTTGAGTGGCAGGAAAAAAACATGACAGAAGATAAGGGTTTTCATTCACAATGCAATGTAAATTAAAAAACCGTGGATACAAAAGAGTAGAAACAAGAAAGGTAATATAACAAACTTACATTTCACCCTCCATCATTACAAGGATCAAAACAGGGGCATACATCTTCATTCTAGTCAGATGGCCACTATAATAATAAATTGTAGTAGCTCATACGAGAAATAAATATGAAGGACTCAGTTATGTTTTAAATTGAAACAAAGCAAACCATAACAAAAAAGAAACAAAACAAACCCTAAAGTCTATGGTTTGGTTGTTTTTTTTTTTTTCCCAAACGAGGGGCAAAACATACATGGAAGTAAGGTATATCTCTATTTATGCAATCACTTTGCCTTTAACTTCACTGGGAACAGCATGAAGCTCAGAGACTTCCCTTACCAAGCCTATTTTCACTCTAAATAGGTCTTGACGGTGCTGTAGCTGCGGAGCCAAAAAAAATGAGGCCAAAATTTATGTGGTCATGCTAGCGTGGTGGAAAAGCTTTTGTGAGGATTTGATGTTGTAACGGCATTTGTACATCTGGCCCTTCACAGACCTTCAGACCTAGACATCTATAGATACTTACGGGGATTATTAAATGGCCTGTTCGTAGAAGAGGTGGATTCAGGACACTGCCACATTTGAATTCGGTATCTGCAACTGGATTCTGACATTTCATTTGGATACTTAAAGCATTAATGTTATTGTATCCTGTAGACCTATATTAACAAGTTTGATGTAACAGATGGGAGCTTTTTCAAAAAAATGTAAACAGCTGATCTGAGAGCCAGCACTTTCTATAGACAGACCTTACAGTGAAATATAGCACTCTACTGTTTATTCCAAACACATCACGGCACTGTAAGTAGACCACTTTATACAGTGAAGAAATACAGTAAACATAAAAGGCACACACCTCAGGAATTTCTCTTCCCACTTTCACCAATTTTAAATAGAACATTCTCCCTCAAATGCTCTGCTTCTGATCTGTCTCTAAAAAAAAATTAAAAAAAAAATATTAAAAAATCAAGGAAAATATTGCCCTCTATAAGCCAGGGCAGATAATTTGAACCAAATCTCACCGAGTCTTCTTGCAGGGCTTCTCATTGTGCATTCTCAACATCACCACGTTTCTGAATTTTGCTAATTTAAATATTATGCTCATTTTACTATTATCTATTATACTAGACCTTACTGATTGTCTGCAATGCAAGTAGTTTCCTAAACACATACTTACAAACCTGCTCCTTAATAAAAATAACCAAACTACTTCATAAATAAGAGAAGCACAAGAAATTGGTGGGGTTTTTTTGGAAATGGGGTTTTAACTATTCTTCTTGGATTATCCTCGTGGTCTTGAGTTGCATGCTTGTTCTTACACATGTATTTTACGGGCATGTTAATATTATAAATGGTTACAAATACAGGACCATCTAGTTTCTGCATTTTTCAGATTGCATATTTGCTTTAGCACAAGTGAAATTAATAACAATAGCCACATCTGACTGCGGTTGCTTCTTGTACGATTTCTGCGATGCGGTAATAAAAGACACTGAAAGCTCAGTGCTCTGGAACGATAACTCTAATTATTGTAATGTTTACTACAGGAAATTACCTATTGGACAGCCCTGCCCAGAATCCTTCGCAGGAAATGGGACAGAGAGAGAACCAGCCAGCCCAGAGCATCGTTAGCAGCGGCGCTTGAGAGCTCTCCTCCGTTACGTAGGGTGAAAGATGGAAACCTGCAGCTCCTACCTGAATGCAATAAGCAACAGATTCCCCGAGCTGTATCTGAACATGGGTTGGTGTATTTTTTCCCTTGGAAAATAAGAAAATCAAACTGTTTAAGGCAGCGCTCCCAAGTAGTTGATAGTATTATCTTACTAACTTGGTTAAATAAGTGAACAACAAGGAAAAAAAGATCCCTGTTCACAACAGGCAGCGAAAGCAGAGCAGAGTGCAGGATGGGAGCTGCCTAAAAGTAGCACTGAATCTCTGTGGTCAGAGTCCAACTTGCATACTTTTATTCGGATGTTCTTCTCCTTCTGTGAGTCCATAACACACTTTTATAATATGGCTAGTACGCATCAGAGAAGATATATCCACATTTATTAGGCTTACAACAGTGTAAACACCATTAGAAGTGGTTCTGGTATGACAACCCTTATTTTGCACTTCTCCATGTCAAACTTCCTTCGTCAGTTCTCACTCTCATCCACTTAGCGCTTCCATTTATTGTCTCAGGGCCAGATTTTCAGTACTTTCTGTTCATCTCCAGCTCTCTCTGCAGCTTTGTATGACAACCAAACTGACTCCCCTGCTGTCATTTGGGATACTTTTAACATTAACTGGGCAAAGTCCACATTCTGTTACTTCAAATATTTCTTGAGTATCTATTCACTCTGCACTTTAGAGATCTCCAGGCTTTAGTTTACATTTTTTAAGATTTGATTTTTGCCCCAAGTCCGGTATTTTTGTAATATAACCTTTATATAAAACAAATGTTCTAGTACATGCAGAAGATTAAAGGAATGAAGGAGGTACTCGGCTGTCCTTTAATTTTACATGTGTTTAATGTTATCTTGGAGAAACGTACCCATTTTCATTTTGAATCTAATCTACAAGCTGTGTCAGATGATTGTGCAAAGAGCCAGCATGCTAGCTGTTTAAAGAAACAAAATGGAGCCAGGAACGAACACGGGATGTTCAGTGGCACAACCCACTGGATAATGGATAACGTTTGCTTACTCTCCGATACTCAGTACCTTTGACTTTATTGGTCATATCCAGAGGATTAAAATCCAGAGGCAATCAGGCTGGTGGATTTTGTTTGGCCTCTTACACACAGAAAGCAGCTAGACATTTCTGATCTGGGTCCAGCTACCAAACTCTTCTTCTGGTTGTGGGAGTGGAGATGAAAGCAGGCTGTTTCAATTAGGCTGGCTATAGAGACGATCTGGAGCTGTGAATTAATTGATTTGAAGACCAAGAGGGACAGCTCCTGCATAATAGAGGCCGTGGAATCTCACTCTGTAATTACAGTGAAGTTCAGCTCCACATCCAATAGAAATCAAAGGTGACTGTATCAGGCCCATCTCTAATCAAAAGTGGCTCTTTCCCTCACCACTAAGTCTAAAACATTCCACATTTCTTTCTGTTTCAAAAAGCCATTTGGGTTTAAAATGAACCTCTGTGAAATATCTTTATTCCTGCATGGACAGGAACAAACTTTCCACTGCTGCATGAAAAGACCAGAACAATGAAAGTATTGGGAAAGGAAAGTGGTGGGGCGGAGGAAAGCTCTGCCTTTTTGGCAGGACTTGCAGAACATTAGTTAGGGTAGGTGGAGTCCTGCTGGGTCCAACCAACTGCTCAGATCCCCCGTAACATTTTGCTGGCCCCCAGCTTTACAGCGTACATCTCAGAACATGGTGAAAAAGCTCATATATACATATCTTTTAAAAGACACAAAACTCTTCAGCACACATCCAGAGCAGATCAATTGCCTTTGCAATATTCTCAGAACAAAATGTTCCACCAGCAGATCTGATAAGAAGAGCCAAAAAATGGAAAACACTTGCTACCAATTTATTGCAGTCACCCATAAACTATTACTAGAACATTATGTATTGGGGTTCAAGCCAGAAAGCTATTAAAGCGGACTGCACTAGAGTCTTTCCACTATGCTACTGAAGCATTAATAAGTCCTTGGAGAATTGTGTTTATGTTGAAAGAATCATCTTATAATCAAATTTTCACACACAAAAGATGCAGCTCTTTTTAGACTTACTGTGCGCCCTTGCTCTCTCCCCCACATTGGCTAGTGTCTCCACAAATAACATCATTTTCTATGTTTCTGTCTGGCCCAAACCCTGACGTACATACTTTGTGTTCCAAGCTGGACAAATTTCAAGATAAATGGTGCTAATTGACAGTGTTAATGGGCGCAGGATGTACCGCATCCTTTTCCCTGTTGTCTCTGCCTAAGTGTCTTTCTCACTCCTTACAGTCATTCTTTGTGCAAGAAGAAAAAGAGTTAAAAGATGCTAAAAGGCCATCACTACTTCTTTTTGACTTAGACACGTAAATAATAAACATCCAGTGGTATTCTATGGGACTGTGCTTCCAGTGCCTGTTACAGGAAAACCTCTAATAAATCAAAAACCTCCTTTCCCATTTAAGAGACCACACCGATACCCAGCAAGATAATGATTAACCCGACGATTTAATGCTTTTACCTCAACAATTGTTGTTTTCCTTTGAAAAGGTGTATGCGTTCTTTTCAGGCACTTTCCTCTGATAGCACACAGCTGCAAACGATATAACAGAGCAGGCCAAGTGGAATGATGGCAGCTCCTCTATCCCTGGAAGCTCTTTGAAACAGTAAGTCTTAAGGAGTTTAAATGAACTAGGCCATCACTCCAGAAAGACTTCAGATTCCACTTGAATTAAGTACAAAAAAGAAAGACCTAAAACTGCAAGAAGGGAAACCAAGTCCCTTGTATGCATTTATTTGTACTATAGTAAGCAACTAGTTTTGTTACAAGTTGAAATTTGTTGTATATATTATTATTATGATATATATTATTATTATCGTCATCATCACATAACCACTTCACCTATATCCCCACTCAGAGCCCTAGAGAGTGTAGGCCAGGGGAACAGTAGGGAATTCTGGAAAGGATAGGCTTATGATAACATAAGGCCTTTCCTGATTTGCCTCTTCAATCCCTAGAACATCCTTATGGTTTGAGAGATGACTGGGAAAGCAGTCCTGGCTGCTGACTGACCCATAGGCTGCCCTCACTGGGTAGGAAAAGTTAAATTTCCTTGCAAACAAGGAGAATCTTCAGCAATTGTAGTGGCTGTAACTACCGATTTTGCTATTTTGTGAACTCGTTGGACAAATGTCATCACATTTAATCAGACAGTACTGATATACTTGACCTGAAATAGTCTGATTTGAAGAAATGTTAAGAACTTGGAGCTCTCACTGATGTCAATGGAAATTGCAGAAACTTAGTCTCTCTCCTTGACTTAGGCCTTTAGTATACACAGGGAAAAAACAAGGATAGCAGGTCAAATGTATCCCTTAAGTAACTTCACTCGATCCCACCGTGTTTTTTATCTCTTGATTAACGACTGTGGGATATATTGCTTGCTCAGGCAGCACATTTATGTGTGGAGCTTTTCTATTTGCTTGTGTAATTAGTTACATTCCAATCAAACTTACAACAAAAATAATAAGCAATCATTTCTACCTGCACTAGTGCACGGGGCACCAGAGAGTGATTCTGCAGTAGATAAACAGACCACGTCTACAACAAAATCTCTCTCTATGGTTTGCCTCTTCACAGCAGGATTCAGGCTCTGCTGTCATCATGAGAGTCAATGAAATCTTCAACTCAAGAGGTCCTTTTTGATTCTTCAAAGAATACAGAGACACGTGCTGGCATCACAATGTGTCAGTGAGAAGTTTTAAGTGAGACCCTTAATATAATGCTGAAAAACTCTCACTATGCCAGGAAGAGGAATGAAAATACTTAAGCAGAAAAATCAACACCCCAGAAAGGCTTGGAAGCGCTCAGGTCTCCGGAGGAGATTTTATCTAGGACCTCTGCAGCAACTGAGTTATTGCACCTCTGCTCCAGCTCCATTAGTACATACGCAACAAAAAAGTTGTCCACTGCTTCACTGAAAGGTTTACATTAAGACAGAAGTCTGGTGCCCAGGAGAAATGTCCTAGATGTTTTCTATGCTTAAAAGGCAAGATGTGCCTAGTGTGATTTTTCTGTAGAGGACAACTGAAGTATGGTATTAATAAAAAATAAACGATGTTAACTTATGTTAAATCTTTCTCTCTTCTCCAAAATTACACAACTGAAAAAAACCTGTCCCATCAGTACTAATGCACAAGCAAGTCCTCTCCATCTGCCAAATATGTAGGTCATTTCAATGAGTGACAGAGACAAAGAGGCCTGATTTTAATTCATGAAATATTCCTGCTAATAGCAAAGTTATTGAGACATCTGTTAAAAGCCTGACCTGTTATAATGGGGGGATATCTAAAATGACTGAAATTTCTATTTAAATTAATGCTACACTATTTTATTGGGCATTTTAAAGAGGTACTGCTATTAACAAAAACATTATATAAATTAGAAACAGGCCTGCAGTAATCCTCCATATAAAATCTGGTGCTGTCTTCTAATGCTATGGTATGAGCTTTTATTTGTGTTGTGCACTATGTGTATATATTACAATATAGCAGATATGTTAAAAAAAAAAAATCTTAGAGTCATAGCAGCCCAGTTTAAAGTATGGCAGAGAACAGTTGGCAGACATAAGAAAAAAAAAAGAAGTAAATATGTTTCATGGTCTGTATATAATTGAACATTCTTCAAATTCCTGCAATGGAAATGTCAATACCATGGAAATCCTTGAAACATGGACACAGACAGATAAATGTGACTGAAGCCAAACACCTCCACCCAGAATGAATAACAGGCCTCCAGACAAAAAAAAAAATCTACATAATAATAAACTACCCACTCAAGAATACTAACAAACTTAAGTTTTTGCTTTTGGGGTAGTGGTGAGGTGAGCAGAGGGTGGTGGAAGATAGGTGATGAAAGCTGTCAGGAGGAGTGCCCTGCAGAGGCAAGGTACGGATGGGATCTCCTGCCGTCGGCACGCCGAGAAAGGCAGCTGAGCGCCAGGAAGGACCCTCTGATGCCACCTGCGGGGCTGGCCCTGGGTGGTAACAAAGACAATGGCTCTTCTGGTATAGACTTCAACAGAACAGGACCGATGACTAGCTTTCTTCTCTTTGTGTTAGATGATGTACTAGAAGGTGCGTCGCACCGGTGGTGAGTACCTCATTCTCGGAGGCTGGATGTTGCTTCAGGAGCTCTTCGCTGAACGCTCTTCTTCACACTGGCTCACTCCCAAAAGCCGGTGACAGAAAGGGGAAGCCAGGGTTTCCCAGGCCACACAGATACGAGCTAGAGTGAGGGGTGCAGGTCCCAGGTCTTTGGTACAAGTCCTAAGAAAATACTCAGCACAGCATCGAACTCCAAACCAAAGTGAAATCTGAACATGCAGCAGCCTTTCTTCTCTTTCTCCCCCATGTCCTGGTTTCCTCACAAGATGCTCCGTGCCCAGACAGGTGGAAGTTGTAGGGCTTCTGCAGTACTGCCCCTGCTACGGGTGCCTCATGGACCGATGAGATACTGAAGTGCATAGCAGAAAGTACATAAACAACCAGGTACAACTGAGTAACAGCTCCTCAAAAAGCTGCCAAAAGCCTTTGAATCATGTTACAGGATAAAATACAGCTCTGAACGTTTACCAATAGACCACTTATATGTATATTTGATATTTAATTCAAGGTTTCCTTTTTCTGAATGTAAAAAATGCTGGGTAGCAGATCAATATATTTTCATAAAAAATACAATCTTGTTTCTAAGGGAGAAAACTCAGAGACATCATTATTTAAAAAGTGTGGGCCAGCCAAGGTCAACTCAATACCTATGACAAAAAATACGAGCACATGCAGAAAATATAAGGTCTAATATGTGCTCCTCCACCATTACAAATATCGTGCACCCCCCCAACATCCACTGAAGTCATACCATACAACCACTTGATGTACCACCCATGTGAAATCTAGCCCTTTTTTATAAAATTAGCTAGGCAGAGATCTGGGTTTTACTCTTTCTCCTGAGATGCTCTATGAATGTTCAGAGTTTTACAAGCATGTCTTTTTTTTTTCCCCTCCACAATCTATATTTTACCTCTTTTCTTATTGCTTTTTCCTTTTGCTATTGCTGTGTGAGACATCAACGTACAATGTAAAATACATAGACCAGGGAGACAAACTGACTCTACTGAAGGTCTATCAAATGTAAAAAACACACAGATTTTTTTCTTCAGCATTCAGCTATAAAAGCACTACGCAGAGCTAACAACAGTAAGAGAGAAAAGTGATGATTTTAAGCTGCCAGGCTCCCCTTGGCAATGAAATGTTCAGTCTTGACTTCTCCAGTCCCTAAACTCTGAATACTTCTCTGTGCAATTCTAATAACCCCTTAGCTGTATTTTTGAACGGATTATAAGCACACCTTAACAAAGCAAAAAAGCATCAAACAGCACCTAGATGGGTTTTCTTCTACTTCAGCAGCATCAACCAACATTTTTGTATTATTTCATACCTCTTTCCAAATTCATGTTCTTCTGATGCAGATACTAGTTTCAAGGAAAATTCTTAAAATCCCTACTTAACCAGGATCAAATAAATGTCACGGAAGAACCATAGCTGTGCTTTTCCTTGTAGTCATTACAAAATGGGCATTATGAAAAGAAAATGGAGTAAGAGTCAGATCTCTTCTGAAGTATGTAAATGTCTCATCATTATTCAGTAATACTTTCCTCCCTTTGCACCTCATTCAGGGTCTTACTTGACAGACCTTCCTCTTAGACCACCACTGCAAATAAACAAAAAGCACAATCCTATCATGTACCTCAGGGAAGGAAGCAAGGACTGTGGATGTAAGCTACGGAAACCGAACTTGTGGGTCAGATTCCCTATGGGAAAACTGCGCTGCCACCTTCTCAGCCCAAGGAATGCTAATGAGCAGAATGATACTTAAGAAGTAGAGTATTAACATCAATGAAAACCTCTTACAAAGAAATGTCTTCCACCTGAAGAAAAAAAATTGCAGGTGTC
Organism: Nipponia nippon; assembly: GCF_047370975.1. Lineage (NCBI taxonomy): Eukaryota > Metazoa > Chordata > Aves > Pelecaniformes > Threskiornithidae > Nipponia > Nipponia nippon. The sequence goes on along the minus strand of NW_028262336.1, from coordinate 6,296,923 downwards.
TGCAGTTTTTTGACTTAATATGGTTAAAAGTAGCAGAATTGAAATGTATCAGTGGGAGAAACCATTCTCCAATTTTCAGCGCGTGTGCACTTCACAGCTTGTGTAATAAAAAGATTCACTGCTCGCCCGTGAAGTCAGGAGGTCCCGATCCTGTGAGCAGGTCTGTCCTTTCGCACCTTGCACTCACACACAACTCAACTGAAATCGCTGCAGTTCTCTACAGAGACTTCCCCTCGAGAAATTTCTGTAAGCTTGAGGGCTTAGTTATTTTCTCTCTTGTTTAGTAGGTCCCTGTAACTTAACATCGGAGGAAACCAAAGTCCTTATTTACTACAATTTTGCTTTTTAAAGAACTTTGACTATGCTCCTTGGGAGCAGTATAGTAGAAGCTGGGATTCTTTTTCTTGTTTTAAAATATAGTCATTTTATGAAACATTTTTTGCTTTAATACTGAAAGCATTACTTCGACGTCTTCTAGACCAGAGCAGAATTCTCCCCCTGTTCCAAGAGACTAAATTTACAGTGTCATTTTTTCCCCATTCTGATCAGAAGAGAAGCACGTTTCTCTTGAGTCTTTCATGAAAAAAATAAGAAAGATAAAACACACTTCATCTGAGACATGTGAGGCTCAGGGCCAAGACCTTGCTGTCTTATTCAAAAAGAGGACTTGAACATAGTTGTTCCCCGTCTCAGGTAAAGTGACTCAACCATAAGGCAACTGATCATTCTAAACGGATTCTCAAAGTTTCCATTACTTTGACCTATTTTTTTTTTTTTTTAAGGAATGCTATAAACCCCAGGAAATCATTAATAAAATCTGGTAAACCCCTTTAAAAACACTGAAACCAAATGCGATCTCCACTAATGTCAGTATTACCATATATAATGCTTAAATATCAGTTTCTCTGAGGTGATCACTTTCTCTGCAAGTGTATTTGCACACGCTTGTTGGCAAGTCCTTTTTCTGGCACCAAGCTTCACTGGGAAGTTGAGGAAATTTTAAGGGAAGTATAATTCTCTTTAAAACAGGAAAAGGACTCTAAATGAAGACGGTGGTCCAAACAGACTTTCAGGTGGCCCAGGAGCCCCCAGGCTTGGCCCAGCTTTCTCTGGCACCTCTGTAAACACAGGGAGCTTCAAGCAGAGGGGATATGACAGGAGAGATGGGGGGACCAGCTGCCGTAACGAATCATCACAAGAACTTTTAGGCACCTCAGAAGTATTACAGAGGTTTATATTGGGCCCAATGCTATGAAAGGTGAAGTTCTCACTTCTGCTGTGACAGCTGGAACAAGGCCATGGTACCAAACTCTGCAGTTGCAAAGCCAACCCTTCACAGACTTATAACAGCTGCGCAGGTGGGTTTCCACCAAATCCAATTTTTTCCGTGTGCGTTCATTTCAGAGGGATATAGTGGAGCAAATCAGGGATCAAGTCCTCTGACTTAGCCTTCAAACGATACAGTTGAAATCTCAATTCCTTTTTGGCTTCTTGAAAATAAAAGACTGGGGAAGAAAAGGGAAGGTGGAGAAAATCAAGAGCTTACACTTTACATTCCTGTTTTGTCTCACACCTTGGAGGGCGCCTGGGTAATGACTATGAGGGGACGAGAGGCCCCCAGTAATTTGCATCCTGCCGTGACTTTTGCAGTCACAGTTGGCGATGTCTTTCTGATTTCCAGTATTTTTGTTTCATAAAAGATAATAAGAACGTAACTTTTGGTTTCCCGTTTCCCCTCTTCTTTCACAGCCAAAAGGTGCTTCCAAGAACAGTGCCTGACTGTATCTCTAAATTGCCCTCCAGGTGTCACCGGGGCGGGAAATTACCATTCCCAATCTCAGTCTCTTCCCTTTTACAGTAAGTTCATGGTGGATTTTTACCCAAGAAGGTGTATGGTTGAAAGGGATTCTGCAAAGGTATCAAACAGACCTGTGAAGTTCAAATCTTTGTAGAGATTAGATCTCTTCTGAAGTTCCACTGTATGAACAGGTTGTGTTTTAATGTATAAACACAGAAACCTCACAACAGAAACAAGACTTAAGATGTTGTTCTTTTTTTTCCTAAGAGTGAGAGAATAGTATAAAAGATTTCCTAAGTGGCTGTGATAGACCCCTCCACAATATAGACCCCTCCAAATACTATTAGTATGTACTAATAGTTTGTCATAAAAGAAGAACGATCAATATTGCAGGGCCCCAGCCACAGGCTGTGGAACATCAGGTTCACCCAGAGGCTCTGCACACATGCTGTTAGCAAGTGGCAATCTCACCATGCTCCAATTCCTCATCTGAGGAATGAAAATCATAGCTCTGCCTCTCCATCAGCATTGCACAACTAACCACGTTAAAGTTCTGTTAGTAAATATGAGGGTAAGAGGGGTATCATTCCCTGTTACTGAAGACTGAACAACTATTTTTTAAGCCTAGCTGGTAGGGCATTCGGTACTGAAGGCCAAGGCTGGTTTTGGATGAAATTTATGGCATACTGGACAAAAGCAAGGGGATACATGCACAGAAGCTATTTTTCTCATCTGTGCCTCTCTCCCAGACTCTTAGGGAACTGCAGTGAAGAGCATACCATTAGTTTCAGTGCCCCAAAAGTTGGAGGACTTTGAATATTATGCTACTCATAAAATAAGCATTTAAACATTATCTGAAAGTAGAAAAGGCTTTTAGGGAATGGAATGCAAAGAGAAAACACAGGATGCTGGAAGGCAGCATGGAGAAAACCAGATTGAAAAGATTTAACCTGAAATACTTCCAAATTTATTTTCTTATTTGCATTTTTGAGCCCTAATATTCAAGCTAAACCTTCCAGAAGTTTCAAATAGTACTTTAAGACCTCTGGAATACAGTTTGCCAGCCTGAATCCAAAGCTTTTGTCCTTTTCACTTGTTTTCCAACACCACTACTATCCCATATACAATACCTTAAAAAAAACCCACCTAATCCATCAAGTTGGGTTTAATTTACACAGAAAAAAAATTAAATTATATATTTCTCTGGGCATCAGACACTCCTATTTCCAAACTCTAGACCAAAAATACGAAGTTAGACCTTAATGTGGGCTTAATGTAGACTTAAAACTGGCTGGTTTTGGTTAAAAGCAACTACAATGAAATTTAAGAAATAAGAAAAAGTTACATGAGAGAAACCACTGGGGGTTGGATTGTGTTGGATTTTTATTCATCTTTATTAAACATTTCCCAAGAAAGAAAACATTTTTACCACTGAATGCCTTCCACAGGAACCCACTAAAGAACATTCAACCTAGTCTAAGAAACAGAAATATCTCAAGGAGGAAAGAAAGCAACTGTGTTCAGAGGATCAACCAAATTCTCTTCTCCCTTTCACAGGCAAGACGAAGAGTTACCCAAATGCATATAAACAGAAGTGATGTGTATGGGCCAGCACAGAAACCTCACATTTTCATTCAGCCTTACCAGGCAGATTCCCAGCAAGCATAACTTGTCACAGACAATGGAGGCAGGCTGACAGCAAACATCTGACTGTTTGGCCATCTACTTTGTCCTGACTAATGCTGGAAGCGGAGAGTCCACAGAGGAAAGTAGAGCTTCCATTTGCCCACAAACTCACTAGCACAGTATATCCTTCATAGCAATCGGAGAAGTCCTCAAGTCTTCATTTAACTTCAGTTGAGAATCCCCAAAGAGTAGCAGAGTGCCTCAATAACATCAAAGTGAATGTGGTCACAGGCATCTTTCAAGTCAACGAGATCTGCTGCTGTTCTGCCTTCTTGATGAAAGAACACGCCTACAAACAGCGCATGACAGAGCCAATTCCCAACTCGCATGTGGCACAGAAAAGAACTTATCCCTGTTTCACTTGAACAGGATCTTTAGTGTCATCAACCCAGTCTGCTCCATTCTTAACTGAAACTACTGAAGACATTGGGACTGTCTTCCTCTTTTCCATCAGGCAATTGGTTCCTGGTCACACAATGTCTCTACAGCGACATAAAATAGTTTTAAACCTGAGAGCAATCCAAACTCCTAAGCCTACGTGGCAGAGACTAGCTCATAACCACACTGCTCAGAGCTAAGTGTCTCTACAGCAGACTTGTCTCAAACAACATTGCTTGAGAAAGTGGAGCCACAGGGACAGCTAACACATGAACTGCATGGATGATCAGGAGCTGGGTGCTCAAACTCACCTCCCGGCCCTCTTCCATTTCGGAGGACAAATCAGCCACAGTATACAATTTCCAAACTTTGACTCAAGTTACTTTGGCACCTACAACTCATTTTCAAAAGTATTTCTGATCCTAAGACAAATCAAGCCTCATAAAAATGCAGAGGGCATTATTTCCTAACTGGATGATCCACTACTGAAAACAGATTGCAAGAACTTCAGGCATGATTGAATCTATTATTGAAATACTGAGCTGACATTTGAAAAAGACAAAATAAATGTGTACAAATGGAGAACAATTCTAGAGTTAAGCTTTTGTGAGAGAAAATTTAAGGAGATTCAAGGTGTTTTTCATACAGGACAGGCAGATATAAGTTAATAAGGACCCACTGAGAAAACCCTTTCAAATGCAAACATCTACTACCTGGCATACAATTTTGTTCTTCTGCGACTACTGAAAAAAACCTTCACCTACTGAAAATGATAACAGTACTGAGCTTTCTGTCTCACCTTGCCAATATCATGCCATCCCCAATATTTGTGTCACGTAGAAACCAGTTTCCAGTAAAGATCCCCAAGAAATTCTGCAAAAATACTCTATTGAGTACTGTGGTTGTAAAATTCTGAGGGTGCCAGCAAACTCAAAGATTGACAAAGCTGTGTCCCCACTGATCATCGCTGGCAAAGCAAGTTGGAAGACAAAGTTCAGCTCCTGTCCCAAATGTAACTCTACAGGAAAAAAAATATTAACTAACCACAAGGAGAAGTCTCAAGGGTCTTTTGACCTGGAGTCATCATTCTGCATTCAATTCCGGTTTATGTAATGCCTTCTTCCCTCCACACCCCAACTTTCACTTTATTTTTTTTTTATCTCTGGAAAATGGAGTTTAAGTATAGTTATCTGTTATTCTTGCTGATCAATACCATCTGTGGCAAAAGACTAGGGAGTTATACTGGACAGATTAGACACTGAAAAGCTTTTAAAATTACCAAGAAATCAAGTGCAACGTACAGTTCTGTTGACTGGTCTGGATTAACTCCCAAAATTGGCTGATAGAAAGATGTGAGAATCTTTCCAAGAAGTTAAAACCTGTAGCTAATAAAAGTAGCTGCAGTATGAAAAATTAGGCTCTTCTCCCTTTAAATCACAGCCCATAGAGGCACTGAAGTAAATCCCTTAATCTCTTTTTAAGTAGCTATTTTATCCCAACTTCCTCTGTGGTTTATACCCTCAAAGCATCTACACCGCAACTCAAGAACAGCCTAGGCAAGGAGCTTCAAGTTCCTTTTTTTCAAAAAGCATCTGTAATAAAAAAAAAAGGGGGGGGGGACGAACGACACTAAACAACAACAACAAAAAAACATCAAAGCAAGAGAACCACTAACCTGCGTTTGGCCTTCCTGATCTTTTAACCCTTTGTCACAACCATGCATCAAAAAGAAATATTCACCACTCTTAAAACCGCCATCACATATTCACTGAGGCATGCCAATGATTAAAACGCTGTATGTTTGCATCTTTTACAAGTACATATCAGGACATGAATCTGTTTTCATCCTTGTAACCAATTTACGGATGAGAAAAGGGGAACAGCAATTTTAAGGCCTCAAGTCTGTATCCATGGACAAGCTTTCTGCTGTTTTCACCACAGTATTGAGCAGAGCATTGGGCAGACCCAAGGAGATCTGTCAAGATTCAGTGCACAGCAGGCAAATTGACTTGCTCCAGGATTTCTAGCACATCAAGGGTGGACTGAGATGCAGACCCAGCACTCTAAATCTCGTAGTCATTTGCTGAAACTGAACAGCTGAGGAAAAAAACTTAGAAAAAATCTTCAGGAGAAAGGTTCAGTAATAAGTTTTAAATGATGATGTTGTTTCTCAGGGAAAACCAGAAAAGTGTATTTAAGATGTTGGACCATGCCTTCCTCAAACAAGGACAATTCCGCAATACCATAAATCTATGCCCGACTCATTGAACAATGGCATAAAAGGTGCTGGATTATGAAGGTGAAAGTGTTCACTTAGACAGTCTTCAGTTTAATGGTGACATATAATTTTATATATATATACTTTTTTTTTTTTTTTTACAACCCTTTGCATTTTCACAGGACTTTACAAACATTAACTAACTGTCGTAATCTTCACCAGGGAGGCAGGTATCATTATCTACACCTTACAGATGGGAAATTCCAGGCAAAACTGTTGGGTGTTGCATCTAAGACCAGAGAGGAAGCCCTGTCAGTGCCAAGAGGAGTAGATCCTTGCCCCCCGACTCACATTCACATCACGCCTCTCAAATTGCATACTAGACTGGTCTCTTCATTTGAAAATAAAGGTCCATCCTATCTTTTGGGTTTTATGAAGAATAATTTGCTGTAGATGTTGACAGCATTTAACTTGGGTTCTGGATGATTCCACTAGCTCAGCAGAGGAAACACCAGTGCAACGTTGAAGGTTACAAAGTGAAGTGTAAGATCACCAGATTTTAAGGAACTTGCCAGCGAGGCAGATGGTTATGTAGTAATGAAAGGAGAGCATTATAAACTAAAACAGCATTCTACAATCTCCTTCCTTGTTTAGACATATGCACCCTGACTATTTACTAAACCCATCGCACATCTTTACATTTCATCATCTGCATCAGCTCTCAAATCTTTTGTGTTTGTTTTTGCTTAAATAAAAATAAACAGAAATCTTCACACCTGGTGCTCACATTTAAAGTCACACCACAGATAAAGAACCACTCGTGAACTAGGGAAGGGACACTCGGTAGCTGAATTATGGGTTCCCATAACGTTTCATTCCTTTGGTTAATGCATTTCTTTGAACTCCTCTGGCCTAAGTGCACAGGATATATGAGCGTATCAACACTTTCATGACAGCCCAAATCACCCACTTTCCATGGCAGTAGACTGACATGTCACGGAGAGGGTGATTAGGAGGTCGTTAGAGTACACAAAGCACCAGATTATAGCTCAAAACCAAGACATATTTGCTCCTTTGGTTATTAAAAAAAGATCAGCAAAGGAAAAAAAGCCCTGTTGTAATTGAAAAATATGAGGCTTAATATATTGTCGAAAACGCTTCTGTGCAAGGCTGTTTGGGATTTTTTTAAGCCAACAGTATTTTATCTTTTGATAGGGAAAATAGTCATTTATTATAATGTGGCCTCTACTTAGGTTGGTAGCAAGCTGACAGGCCAGCATCATTTGTTGCTGCACTAAACTCTTAAAAAAAAAAAAAAGTAAGAAAAAAAAAAAGAGAAGGATGAATACATGTTCCTAATGTTGAAATTTTTTTGATTCTGTCTGTACAACACATTGCTGACTGTGTTACAAAAAAGCTGGTAATTCTTTGGATCTCCCCATTTCTCTCAACTCTAGCCCACCGCGATCCACCTTCTGCTTTTTTAATACAGGAATCTGAGTCTGCCAGTTCGCTATCCTTTCTGAGAAAATCCATCAGACAGAAGGGAAGCAGGCAAGCTATCATCGTATCCCACCGATGTCCAGGAAATGCCAGCCTAGCAGCTGTCACAACAAAGGAACTTCAAAGTCACAGCAAAAAAACTAACAATTGCCCTTACTAACACTGGATCGTTAATGAAAAAACTTTATGAGAACCAGAATCAGCTTAAGAAGGAGAAGGAAGAATTAAAAAAAAAAAAAAGAAAGGGTAGGCAGGGAGGTATTTGGTTGTTGGGGTTTTTTTTTCCCCTTTTTGAAGGAGAGATCCAAACGCCCACATTCTCCAAAATGTCCTTGATTAAAATCTTCAAGAAAGTTATCATTCATGCTACCTCTAACCTTATGTCTTCTTGCTGAAAATTTTCAAGGAAAAATGCTTCTGTCATGTCCTTGGTGCAAGTACTCAAGGATGTGCCTTTCTCATGAGCTCTGAAAATCTTAAAACCCCTTGTCTCCTTGAAGGAAGTGAACGGATGCCTGCTAAACACTTAGGTTTACATAACATTTCTCCCCTCTTATTTATTGAAAAAAAAAGTCTTTTTAGAAAGCACTTCATATTTTGAGAATACTGAATGCTTTCTTTCCTTTTTTTAGTATTTTTGGCAAAGTATGTTTTTGATTATTTAAAGATAATCTCTATTCGAAATTGCATCTGACTCACATAACCTCCATACTTTAGAAACCACAATAAAAGTGCCATATATTGGCTATAAATGAATAGGGAGTGAGTCAGTGAATAGTTAAGGACATTCCATGGAAATGCATGAGCTGCATACTAAGTTTTTAGAAAAATATTCTATTTCATTTTTAGAATTAACAGTATAGGTTACTTGGAACAAAGAAATACTCTTTTTTTTTAATTCCCAGATGCAATGTGTTTTGTTTTCCTTATGCATCTTTGTCTACTGCACAAAGAGACCTTTAGTGAAGTGACAGAACCAGTGGTGTTTTCAGAGAAATAGTCACAACTTGTACATACTAAAGGATTTCTGTAATTAAGTTTTTTTTTTAACTCTTTCACTGGGAATACCTCATTCTTTGGCCTTTGCAAGGCCATCTTACAATACTTACTTACAGAAATGACTTTAGGGAAATCACATGTTTTTCCCTAGCTACCGAGTTCAAGTGTGCTTAAGTTCAGTGCTTTAAATACTTAAAAAAAAAAAAAAAAAGTTGATACTTCTACTTGCCAAGGCTCCCATTCTCAGCAATGTCCTCATATTGAATATATGAAGAAGTTCATTAAACACTAACTGAAGTTTTCCATGCATCATTGTGTTTGCAGATCCACACTGGGGAGTCATGCCCCTTCCTGCATGCATCCCAGATCCAGTAAGTATGGTATAAATAACTACATAGAAATCCAAAGTAGGGGACGTGAGACAAACAGAATTCTTACAGCAGAAGATTATAGCTATAAAAAGAGTCATAATAACTCTCATTCTATCAAACCCATAGCTACTGTCTGAAAAACAACTTTTTTCAAGATCAAAAAATGACAGAGCTAAAACATTTACTACAGATGAACCCAAGAGAAAGGCTCTCCATTCCAACTTAAAGCCCAAAAAGCTGACTGGACCATAATCCGAGCATAAACTTAAACGTGACGTGGAAACATATCTGGGATAGGGCCCCCCCAATCCTGGCAGCCATAATTCATTTCCAGAAAAGCCATTAACTACACAGGTGCTGAGCATGCTGGAGAACCCCAGCACAAAGCTAGGAAAAAAACCCAAACCAACCCGACGGTAGGGAATTGCTCGGTGGACCTACGTGTACCAAAACCAAACGCATGCAGTGTTCTTTCCCACTGCCTCTCCTGACTTGGGCTGCACTAGGTGTTTGGATGGAGAATGCAGGTCAAGCTCCAACACAATCATCCAGCCACGCCTTAGCTAGCCCCTGGAGAGCAGGGGTAGGCAGTCAAGGACCCCCCAAAATAACAGAAGATAACAGTATTGATTAATTATTAATCTCACATTGAACCGTGGGGACTGAAGAGGACAGGCTCTTGCAGCCAGTATTCTGCAGTCATAAATCAAGGCCATGCAAGGCTCTGGGGCCAGACCGGTGTTGACCCCAAAGCCTGTGTTGCCGGAATCTCACCTTTTTTCCACCCCTACTTGTCTGTCACTACCATGCAAGGAAAGTTCAGGGTTCAGAAGAGAGTCCACCCAACTATACCTTTGGCTCACAGCAATATTAAGCAACCCTCCCTGTTAAATGACAGCTTGGGACAGCAGCTCTTTGAGCTGAGTACCTAAATAAAGAACCCCTGGGCAGGATACTAGTAACAAATCTTAAATCAGCAGCTGTTTTCTATAGATGATAAAATACAGATTTCCTCAAATGAGACAGGTGTGGGAGATCCTAAACCCCTTCCCACTTAATCCCCATAGCAAAAAAAAAACAGAAAAAGTGTCCACCCACACAACCACTGCAAATCTTTTCACCTCTTCTCAGATGCAGATGTACACTCCCCTGATATCTCTGCCAATAAAACCAGAAGGAGGAGCGAAACTTAATGAGATATAAAAATATAACTGGATTCCTTTTTGTATCATTTGCTGGTTTTATTTTTGGACTGTTTACCCACTGAGGTGACATGATCTGTAGCAACACAGCATAACCCTAAAACCCAGCATCCCTCTCTGCAACACTTGCTCCAGTGTGTCCAGGCTGAAGCTGTTAAACAACCGCTGATGGTACAGAAGCAGATCATCCACACTCAAAAAATAAAACGCAACAGACAGAGGGAGAAAAGAATTCTTATTCTTCAGGGTTTAGCTTGTAGCTGGCCACATGTGCCAGAGAGGCAAGGATGGGAAAGGCTCTTCCCAAGAGTATGACCAGGGCAGACAGCCCAGCATTTTCTATTGGGAAGATAACAGTTCTGGTGAGTCTAAGGAAGACAGCAACTGCTTTCTATCACAGAACTTTCAGAGGAAGTTTTTCAAGAGCAGGAGGACTAATTAGGTCATGGTGAAACTTCACGTGCTGTCAGCAAAGACTGTAGTGGCTTTGCTGAAGTTGTCTCTTCTGATATCAAAAACGGCCCGTCTCTTCAGCCTCCCCCCGACAGCCTTCCTCTGCAGCCTCTGTCTGACCAAATGGTCTCTGGTTTTGCCCAGCCAGCTACTTTTATAAAGCAGAACAAGGTGCTTTTATCAACTCAAAAGCCCCAGTCTAGCAAACTAAATGACATTTCAAAACATACCTGGCTCACCTGGTGCAATTTCCCCCTCCGCTTCCAGCGGTTTACAGATAATGTAGGATTACCAAAGCTGGGCGTGCTCCCAGCTTTCTATTTGGAGTACTATAAAGAATGGCATTTGGTTTGCTTTCTCCTGTACATACCAGTGATGTAGGACCTTCTTAAATTAAGCCACTCCAGAACTGAAATATTCCAGTAACCTAATATCACACGAGCTTAAAGGCCTATCCCCAGATGTGTGCTCAGCGTTGTCCAGTGAATTCAAAGCCACAAATACAAAACCTTTCTATACATGGTAAACCCTTTAATTCAGCTATTGCTTCCCAGTGAGCTACAGTATGCAGGCAACACTGGGTACTGCTCTGAAGTTGGAAGCAAGCACTATTTATACTGCAACAGAGAGCAAGTTTGGTCTTAACAGGAGGGATGCCAGCTTCCCAAGCTGGCATGCATGATGGTTTTGCACACAAGAAAATGAAAATGAGGAACAGAGGGCAGAGGAGGGAGCAAGAACTGTAGTCCTCGCTCCTTCTGTCTGTATCTATTACGAGTGTAAAACCAGCTGTAAACAGTAAAGATGTCCCTGTTAAGCAAAAATACCATCCCGATTAAACAGTGGTCACAACAGTCAAATATTTTTAGACTTAAATTAGTCCACCACAATTCACTAGGATGATAAAGGACCTCCTAACTAAACTAAACATACAGTGTAAATCTGAAGCCTTTATCAGAATGAATAAATAGGTGTTGAGGACGCTTAGAGTTGTGGGGAAGAAGTCTACCGAAAAACAGTTTTTAATGTGATTGCACCAACTTACAGAGATGAAAGAAGAGGGTAAAAGGAAAAAGAAAACACCTAACATGTCATATCAATCCTTTGCCAGGATATTGTAAAATTCTTCATTACATTTCCTTGAGTCTTCTGCCTATATTCTGCTGGTGACAGCTTGATTCTGCCTACGCTCATCAAATGGATGGGTGCATGTACAGCCATATGATGGAAAAGGGCTTCTCCATAAAAACTGCAGCTGAAGGCAGTTTGCTGCCACCAGAACGAACCCTCCGTGCTGCAGTTCATTCTGAAGGAGCTGTCAGAAAAGCCCAGTTTGGGACACAGGCCCACCTGGCTGTTCGGCCGGGCCGCACGGAGCCCAATAGCCTCTGCTGAAGCATCACTTGGTCTGGGCAACTGCTCAGAAACGGATGGCACGAGACCGGTGTGCTTTTGTGTGCATGCCTGCGTGTGATCTCTGGGCTATGTGAAACTGTAGGCTTTTTACCACCTTCTTGCAGAATCCACTCCGTGACTCCAGCACATGCAATTCTCAGGAAGTTTTTGTGATTCACACTGAAATTTTTCCTTGCAGAGTTTTACCCCTTTGAACATCTTAAAATAATTCCTTTTTTGTCTTAATATTTTACACCCTTCAAATACTTGTAGATTGTTATCATATGTCTTAGTCATCATTTAGTCCAAACTGTACATATTAAAATCTTGTAATCTTTGCTCATATTTCAATCTCTTCAGCCTCTTAACTTCTGTTGCTCTTCTCTGAATTCTCCACTAATTTCTTGACAACTTTTTGGCAACAGAGTGGTCAGAATAATAGTGTCATGGACACCTTACGGCTGTACAGAGATAAAGAGGGAAGCTTGCGCAACACCAAAATGACATTAGCTCTTCCCCAAAAAACAACAAATATGTCTAATCTGTTGTCCAGGATCACTTATTTTTAGTGGCTGCATCATGAAATGCTCTGAAATACAAGAACAAATATTAACCTAAAAATAATAACTTGAGTTTAATATACTCAAAACTGTGTTTAATTAATTTTCATGTCACCTGTGAGGAAGGTAACATGGAACAGTATTTACCTGCAATGCTGGGGAGCAAATGGCTGAAGGGAAGTCTCAGAAGACATGACCCATCAAAAAGAGGCCACGCCAAAACAAAGAATCCAAACAGTTTCTTCACCACACACCGAATTAAGGAGCAAGTTACAATCAAAAAGGTAAGGAGACAAAGCAAGGTTTAAAAAAGGAAATCTTTTAAAATAAATACAACTCTTCTAAACTCTGGAAAATTCTAACATACACAATCTCTACAAAATAAGACAAAGTATAGTAGCCTTTTGCGTTGTATATTTGGACAGTAGAACTATTCTTCAGCTAAATCTGATCAGGCATGGGGCTAAGATGCATACAATCTAATTATTATCTTCCTAAAAGTTAGGTATCTAACTGAAGCCACCACAGTCATCTCCAAAGAGCCATTAATCCCATGCTAAAACTGTAATATATTTAGGATGAATAGCTCTCTTGAGGTATTTCTCCTCCTCTCCAGTGACAACAGAGGGAGACTAAATAGCTGTCTTAAATTTAGCCATCTTAAAGGAAAATGCAGTCAAGTAACCTGTATCCAGACATCATTTTTAAATGCTGGTCTCTAAAGGAATTAATGTAAGCAATTAGATTGTACAGGCACTTTAAATATTATCTTCTCTAGAATTTTCCAATTATCTGGTATTAGAAACCAAAAAGAAAACAAACAAAAGGAAAAACCTACAGATTCATATTCAGATGTCCTCTCATCTTTCCAAGTACTAAACCAAGGAGTACTGAATATCTGCTTGTGTGAAAGATTTCCTTCCAAACAAGTCTGCAAACATTGGTGGCAACATGACAGGTTCAGTACGACAGAAATCTGTCATTGCCTTAAGATGTAGGGTTCAAATGCTCTGAAATGCTATTAACTAACTAACTAAGGTTTGGGAAAGAGCATTCAACCTTCATCTGGTTCACAATAGGCTGAAACAGCAAATGAACATGAACAAAGTCAGTCAATAGAGGAGACTCACACAAAGCTGGGACAGAAATCGGACAAAAAGTTTAACTTTATGGGACAATTATAGGGAACCATGTGGTTGCAATGGCACTGATCTGCAAAACTTCCAAAAACGCTACCAAGAAAATTATGTACGAGGAAAACGGAGAGAAGAACAGCAAGTCTATTAAGCCATAGCTGACATGAGAGAACACAAACTCTTGCCACAAGGAACTTGCAGGCTAAGAGGAAGAAATAATTTTTAAAAAGAAGAAAATAAGGGTGGGGGGATATTGAAAAGAAAAAGGAAATGGAAACCAGAAGTATAGGAAAAGAAATACAGTATATTCATTGCTAAACCAATTTTTAAGTCAGTAAATTCAGATTACAATGGAATTACGGGGCTTTTAAGTGAGGCCAGGATAGACTCCTGGACATTCCAGTTCAGGGAGGCAACACAGGGAGAAGGTGCAATGCAACACAGAGGGCATAAGGAATACAAAAGTATCTACAAAAGCACTTGAAGGACATCAAGGCTCAAAAGTGAAGACAATTTTCTAGAAGCAATGCTGAAGGAATCAGTGTTCCTCTCAGTCCTCACAGCAGGGGCAGGGATCAGGCAAGGACAAAAATGCTAGAGATAACTGCATCACACATGGATACAGATGGCATCACTAAGGAGAGATTTTCCTTCTTTGACCATGGGAAATGCTATTAAGGACAAGAGGACATTCACCTCATATAAAAGGAGGAGGATGTCCGAGCACCAACTTGCTAACCTACTGGAAAGTCTTTTAATGAGGACTAAAATGGGCAGGTGAAAAAAAACCTAACAGCTAAGTATGAACAACAGTAACTTGGTTGGGACCTCCAAAGAGGAAGTGAGCAAGACAAAAAATAGGTTGCTAGAGGGGGAAAGACAAAAAGGAGGATAAAATGGCTATCAGATAAGCATCTCTTGTGTCCATATGCAAGAAGCTTGGTGAATAGAAAAATAAACTAGATATCTTAACACGTCATCAGACTGTGACTTAATTAGTATGACAGAAATCTGAGGGGCTAACTTGCATGACTGCAATAGAAATATAAAAGGATATATAACCTTTGTGAGAAGGATATGGAAGAGGAAAAAAGGAAAGGAGTGGTGCCTCCTGCAGACTGCACAAGCACACTCTGAGGTCCAGAATGTATCGAGGGCCAAACCTACTGGAAAACTACAGGTAGTGATTAAAAGCAAAAAAATCAGCACCACTATGATGGGGAAAAACCACAATTAGTGAAGTAAGCCAACGAATTTGCATGAAAGAGCTGGTGAAGATGGGGATTAATTACGCATGTTCTATAGAGAAAAGAATCCAGCAGATCACAGCTTTCCAGCATCTTCGTGGAATGCACCTGAGACTTTTTTTTTTTTTTTTTAATTCAGAAAGTAAAGACCAAAGAGACATTTCTTCCAGACTGGGTTCTAGCCTGTATGGATGAACACACTGAGTGCGTGAGAGTGCAAGACAGACAGTCACGAAGTTCACAATTCTTTAGAAAAGAAAGAGGGAGAAAAGCAAAATAAAATCAATGGACTTTCAGAATTTAGATCTCAATGATCTTGGAGAACTAGAAGGTAAAATCCCTGGGAGATCCTACAGGAAAAAAGAAGTTAAAGAGGCATAACCGTTCTTCCAAGAAATTATAATAATATCATATGCACAAGCTATCCCAATAAAGAGGAAAGAAGGAGAATAGTAGGGTTTTAACATCATGAAATTATGAGCTCTTTACTGCTATGAAGATAGGAAAAAAAAGCCTGAAGAAAGCAGAAGGATATCAGAATACATGAGAGTAAGTATAAAAATTGCACAAACATGTAGGCTCAAAATCATAATGGTCAAAGCACAAAGTTAACAAGGTATATCAAGAGCAACAAGAAACCATTCTATTAGTACACTTAGGTATATGAGGGAAAATGCGGATCTGTTAATCAATGGAGAGGAAGATCAACTGACAGATGATGCGAGTAGGCTGAAGTGCTTAACACCTTTTTTTGTACCACTTTTCATTCAAAATTTCAAGTGGAGAGACATGGATAATTCACTTAATACTCATGAAGAGGGAGAGGGTATGGTCTTACTCCAGAAGCAAGAGCAAACAGATTAGACAGTACGTAGCTAAGTTAGATATTTTTCAAGTCATTTATGTATGAATTTCATCCCGGTATTCTTCAAGAACTGTCTGAAACAGAATTTGAGGCTTCGTAGAAGACAAGAAAAGACTGGAAGAATAAATCTAGTACCTACCCTGAAAAGACAGAGAAAAAAGGAAAAAGAAAGAAGAAAAAGAGAATTCTAGAGCAGTCAATTTAAGCTTAATTCCTAGAAAAACTGTTGAACAATGAATCAAACTAGCTTATAAGCCCCTAAATAGAAAAAATGAGTAGCAATCAACATTGGTTTAAGAACAAATCATGCCAAAACAACCTCACTTCCTTCTACAACAGGATAAGAAACTTTGTGGAAAGCAAATGTCATGTACCTTGACTTTATTTTGGTCTTTGACAATCTTATAGAATATTCTTATAAGCAAGCTAGGAACAAAACAAGTATAGTCACGGTATGACACAGATGCAAAACTATTTGCATAAGGGAATCCACACAGTAATTATCAAAATACAAGACTACATCAACTGGGTTTCTGCCCTGAATTTAGTTCTATTTGACTTTTTCATGAACAACCTAAATGATGGAATAGAAAACATGTTTATTGAACTTGGAGACAACATAAACATGGGAGGGCACTGAATCACTTAATAAAATTCAAAATTACCTCGGCAAATAAAAGAAATTCTCTAGAGGAATCTCACTGGATAAGATTCAACAGGAATATTGGTAAAGTAATGTACCTGGGCAGAAATAATTAATGACACAAATATAAGATGGGGATAACTAAGCAGGCAGCAGTTTTTCAGGAAAGGACCTAGGGTTATTGTGAATTATAAGCTTGATATAAGTTAGCAATATCTTGGTGAAGCAAGGAGTCAATCATCATTTTGGGGTTTATGAAAACAGACATGCAGCCCCAAGGACAGAGGAAGTAATCGTTCAGCTCTCCTCAATTTGGGGAAGTTTCAAGATGTAAACTGTCAAATTATGGGCAGTACTTTTCAAGAAGATGTGAAGCAGCTGAAGAATATCCAGAAAAAAAGCATGAATGATCATAAATGCAGATACCATAAACAGTGTGGAAAAACTGCCAAAAATAACGACGTTACCCAGATTTCCAGTACATAAAAGGCTATTGCAAAGGGAATGAGATTAATTGCCAAAGAATTAATGGAAGTAAACTGTAGCAACAAAGATTCAGGTTAGGCAAAAGGAAAATCTTTTTAATGGCAAGAATAATGAGATACTAGAACAGATCCCTTGAAGTGGGACTCACGACTTAACAGTCTGGACAATTACTTGTCAGGAATAACAAAAAATACAGTCTATCCTCTTTTGGGCAGGGAAGAAGACCACACGAGTTCCTTAAGCCTTTTTCTTTTTTGAAGGTTCTAGGATAGCTAAAATCACTAACAAGCATTAAAGGAAAATCCCACAAAAGAAAAAAAGACAGTTATGATGCACTGCAAAATGATCATATATCTTAGGAAGAGAAAATTTCAGCCCAGAAAGGGACCGTCTTTGTGCTTGGATTTCAGCAAGATATGTGTTTATATGAGTAATCTAGGCCAGAAGTAAGTGAGAGTGTCTCTTACGATCCTTCAAGATAGCCTCATTACACCACGACTGTCAATCCTTTAGGTTTCAGTATGCGTTAGATGCTTACAAATAAATCCATCAAGTCCAGAGACTCACAGAGAGTCTTTAGAATAGAAGCCAGTACCTGCTAGGCCTTTCAACTGGTCTGATAGCAGCAACAAGTCACAGCAAAGTGGCAGCAGCAAATTTAACAATTTTTTGTCATCTGCTCACTATCAGGGAAAGAAAAAGGAATAAAAGGTAGGAAACACCTTGAAAGAAGAAGCAAAGGTAGAGTGCTGGAAATCAATTGCACCCAGGGCACAGTATTTAAGCATGATTTTCTTAAAAACATATTTATCAAGATTGGACTACCGTATTAAGAGGGAAGAAAATCTAATGAGGAGTGGGCCTCAAATATATTTATTTTTAATGTTTACAAGCTTTTCCAAAAGCAAAGAAGTTTCTTATGGTACCAGCACACTGGCAACGACATCTCCCAGTTCTGTGATGAACCTCAGACGTGCACAAGTCAGGGCACGTCTGTACTGTTTCTTTTTTCCCTCCAAAACAGACCTTCACCTTCCCATCCTTCTAACGCAGATTCTACTTCAACTGTCTATTTACACAATTCACCGTCCATGCCCTTCTGCCACGGCCCACCCCATGGCACTGTTCTCTGCTTCATTCCCTCCCTGCTTCTCTCACCTCCACAAAACCAGGGTCCAACTCCATCCTCTCACCCCTCCATCCCACTCCCTGCTCACCTTCCCCATGATCCCGGCCCCATGTTGCCTTGGGCCTCCTCCCCAGTCTTGAAGAGAAAGCGCAGATCCCGAGATGGACGCTGTTTCAGCAGCAGCTGCTGGGAGTGGAGCAGGCTGGGTTACCACCACTGACAGAAACGAGTTACCACTTGCCACATGACTTTCCTTAAGTGCTGTTCAGATGACCGGGGGAATTATTCGAGGAAGGATGTTTATCATGTGGTCAGATAAGAATCTCCACATAGGCAAGGCTGGGAGCTTCTAGCTATTTGAGTGGCTCAAGTACCTCAATGGATTACTCCAGTCTGTAGCAAGTATCGCAAAAGAGGAATGCAGGGAAATTATTTCCCAAGTCAAATTTCATAGCTTTTTGCCTGCCTAGAAGACAGGCACCTCAGCTGGCCCCATGCATAAGACTTCACACAGCAGTTCACGTTACCTGGGCTGTCCCTCCAGATCTCCTTGAGCTCAGGACCTCACTTGGAGGCAGAAAGCCCTGCAGATATGGCTAAACACCATGATCTCTAACTGATTCCCAGGATCACACGCAGGAGACACAGCTGGCAAGCAGGGTGGTCCGATGCATCTGGAATATGGAGTTCCACAGCAGGAGAGATGCTGCTGTGCTGCATTTGCCAACATGTGGATTGCCAACAGCGTGGCTGAAAAGTGTAATGCAGAGATCGACCCCAAACATCACAGTGCCTAGCAGATCTGAAAGGCCTTCACATAAAACAACCCAAAGACTCTTCCCATCAATTAAATTCCACCTGCTTGACAGGGAGTTATAAAATATCAATCCTATCTTAAAGATAGGTAAATTGAGGCAACAGATACATAATACCTTGCTTCAGAAAACGCAGAAAGTTTGCAATTTTTCTTGACTCACTAATACAGGCATAGGTAAAAAGGCCTACTCCTACTAATGTCAGCAGCAGAACAGTTTGGGGAATGAGAACAAGATTAAGTTTTGACATTTTCCGAAGAAATTAAACCATTACCCAAACTCATTATTCAAACACTTCTTATACATTCAGACTCTTTCCAAATGCACTACTTGTAAACATAGGCGTAAGTGTAGGAGTTAGCACATATATAAACTATTTTGTATACTTCTACGATGACTGCAGCTAACCCTGAAGCCACTGGAATTCTGATGATGACAGGATGCACATGTCCACCAGATAACAAAACTGAGATACCAGGAAGCAAATTCATGCCATAGTGATTCATGTTTCTGACTCCATCAAGTTGCTCGGTGCTGTCTGCTTCTACATTACTTGAAACCTCAAATATCCAAACAGCTTTCCACACACAAAACTTCAGAAAAATTAAGCCATTTCCTTTCATGCGTGAATCAACCTGTAGATCCATAGTATCTGCTACAAAGTAACACTGATACCAAGAGCTTATTAAAAAAAAAACAACAAACAACTTTCATATGGCTAGTATGAATATCCATTACTAAGTCAAACAGAACTCTAATTGAGTAGAAAACCTACACCTGCATTGTTTAAAGACTTGGCCAATTATCCCATGACAGAGTAAGGTAGGAACTTCCTCCATGGCTGGGTTTCTGCATACTTGTTCATGAGAAGGCTTTCCTTACCTACCTTAGACATTTTCGACAGTTTCAGAAGCAGAGATGACTGAACTATGTGAACAACTTGATTTCTTCAACAGTTCCTATCTTTCTACAGATATCCATATTTTCTACTTTCATGTAAATACCATACACTGCAATTATACAACTGTTTAAAACAACATTTTTGGCAGAAATATCACGCCAGTTATCTGGAATTTCTAAGTTCATCTAGACCTAAGAGGCTTCTGGCCAAAATTTTCAAAACTAGTATCTAAAATTACTTTTCTAAATCCATATGCTACTAGAAGTTCTCTGCATCCAGCAGCTTCAGCAAGTGTTTCTGGGCATTAAGCGCTTTGAAAAAAGTAGCTACTTATTTAGAAACATAAATATGGAATTGGGCAAGTAAGATGAGATAATCAGTTCTTAATTCTTGACAGTTGTAGGATGTATGTTTTCTGTCTCCAGATCATATGAAAAAAAACTGAGATCAGTTAGCGTATTTGAACAAACACCCCCTCTGAAGCTAGCAGGGGACTATCTCCAATGAAGCTTTCAAGTTGATCGCTTACTTTCTCTGCTGGCCTGGTAGAGCTAGAACCTAGAGATATTTTTAAAATCCATCCTTATGCAGAGGGTTTGCACTGTGCAAATCCAATTCTGTTTAGCGTGGAGGTTCTATCAACTAACTCACAATCAGTTTGTCAATTATGAACTTTATGAATTAATAGCATTTTAACCTTCTATGTGTACTTAGGAACAAAGTCAAATTAAACAAGTGTAATATGAGTAAGGCTGGCAAACGTACTCTAAAACATTCTTCAGGGCACAATCTCACCACACAATTATAAGCGCCTATTTTCACACTGTGCATAGGCCTCTTTAAGAGAAAATTAATTTCTCCCAAGGTAGCTCGTCAGTACTATGCTCCCACCATATTCTGTTCTGCCATCACAACCAAAAAAAAACCACCCCAAAACCCTCTTTCTCATCTCTGAACTAACCCTACACCAGAGCAGCCAAATGTAAGTAAAGCAGCTAGTTGCCAAGCAGAAAGAGAACTTGTGAATCCACGTGCTTTTCATGTAATAATTCTAGAAGTCATTGCAAATACATGACATCTCTACCTTTTTTATGTCTGTTTTATTCCCAAATATTGGAGCTTATGTATGTACAAGCTGACTGTAACAGAAAGCCATCTTCAGCACCTGTGGACCCTTCAACAACAACACAGGAAAACAATGCTGTCCAAGGAGAGGCACGGCAACCAGTACTCTGTCAAGAACAGCGCAATAGTTGGCATTATGATATTTTCCTCAGAGCAAAGAAGCTATTGGAATTTGTTTTGTTCTGGATCCCCCATACAGAATTAATTGTTTGGGACAGTTTATCTATCTCTTAAGCCAAGTCTGCATGGGGATGTTGAGAAAGTTAAGGCAAATCAACTCAAGGTCTGACATCAATATGCACACATTTAATTGTCTTGAAGCTGTGAGTAGATGCTCTAATGCAACAGCAAAGCTCCCTGTAGCTCCTTATTCAGTTAAGCTACATTGGTCTAAGACTAATTTACTCCTGAATTAAAGCAGTCCCCCAAGGATTCAGCACAACTCATTTTTGCGTACTGACTTCATGCGTTTAGCCAATTTGCCTCAGCTCTTCCTGAGTTCCCCAAGCCTTAAGAAGTTTTCAGCCTATAGCTGAAGGGAGCTTGGCTACTTCATCTCTGATGTTGAAAACATCAAACTGAGTGTTTTCTTCCACATTTTCCATCTAGAACACAGAAAAACTAACGAGAAAGTCCTCACATCATTGCTTAGCTGCTTCCTGCTCCAAGGTGGAAATTCAGTGGTTTTGGAGTTTACCATTATCTTGCTCCTACTCTCACTCTTCGCCTTTGTGGAAGGCAGTCTTGGGAACTGGCATGTTAACATACAGGAAACAAGCAGAAACAGGCAATGAAAAAAATGCAAGAGGATACTAAACCCAAAGTGGGATTTGACCTGTCACATCATCTTTAGAGAGTTCAAATCATGTCAAAGTTGTATCTACTGGCACTGGTTTTGTTCATCATGATTTGGAAATGGCAATTGTTATCGCTATGCTCTACCGTTTCTCATCGCAACCACTGTTGTGGTACCTCAGCACTTTCTGGAAATGAATCATATTCCATGAATTCAATACTAATTCAATTCAATACTAATCCTAAACTGGGTTTGATATTTCTCAAAAGATTCTAATAAAATTATCTATAGAAAGGATCAATTATTTTTAAAGCAAATGAGTTGCTTCCTCACAGCGAGAGCTCAGACTACCGTTTTATTTAAGTCAAGATTTAAAGCACTTCTCAAACAATAAGCACTTAGGAGAAGTAAAGGTGTGCTTCTTCCATCCGGGGTCATTAGAACTTAGGTGGATGCTGGCAGCAGTTGGGCAATACTTTGTTTTGGCCTTACTCCATGGATGTTCAGGTTTCAGTGATGCTTTGAGTGCACTCGCACAGACACACTTAAGCACATGCACGTGCAGACGATATCCCAAGGGACCTCAGAAAATTAAAGTTCCTGTATTAAGTTCATTGATTGAGCTAACCGACTGATAAACTAGAGTTAGAGGCCCTACTGTATAGCAGCTGGCTGAAAGGAATGTTCAGAGAAATAAACAAATATGCATAATGCCTGATGTTTCCTTTCCCCAAAATAAATTCATTCATTATAAACGAACTGTCACATCATCATCTTTAGAGAGTTCAAATCGTGTCAAAGCTGTATCTACTGACACTGGTTTTTGTTCAGCACAATTTGGACATTGTAATCTTGCCGCCATGCTCTACCAATTTCTCATCACAACCACTGTTGTGGTACCTCAGCACTTTCTGGAAATGAACCATATTCCATGAATTCAAACGCAGATCTAACACTTTAAAACACTACTCAAGCCAGGTGCCACCAAAATAAAGAACTGGATAGTATGCAACATGGGATGCACTGGAGCACGGACTTTTTAAACTTGCATTTTTAATTCTAGATGTTTTTAAAACGGAATATTTAACCTCTCCATGTCCATAAAAAATTATCCAAATCCGTAAGTGATTTGTGTAGCACTATTTTAATATTTTGATATATTTTATTACTCAAAATAATAACAATAATACGTATGCAAATGAAAGTAAAGCCCTCTGGACAATATTTTCCCTGATTTGCTGGAGAGAAGGACCCCTAGTGTCCAGCTGGATTTTAGCCAGCTTGGGGTCTGGTGACTACACAGTATCCAGGATGAAAAAACATCTTAGCTTGTAAAATATTTCCTGCAAACACTTTCTCATCTCTCTTATTTGGAAACCGACTGATTAAAAGAAAAAATACATGTATACAGTTCTGCTTTCTTAAACTAATTATTTCAAAATATTATCAAGGTATCATGTGATCATCTGGACTCTGAGGATTCATCATTACTGATGAACAGGAATGTGCCTTGGCACAATAGCTTCAGTGGTTGATTATGCATTGCAGACACCTATAGATAAACATCTCTATTTGTAAAAAATGAGCGCTGTCTCCGAGAGCAGTTTCTGATGAGGCTTTAAAAGCAGCATCAAAAAAATGTAATGCGAGAAGGATGAGGCTGCCCAGCCCTGTCATAGAGTAGCATTGCTTTCTAAGAGGAAAAAAAAATTAAAAAATCTGCACCGTTCCTTATGATCAGGGTTTTACCCATTTATTTGGCTAATCATTCAAATGGCTAAACACACCTCTAATTTGAAAATAAAAACCGATTGATGCAATCACAAACAAGTTCTGAAATTGTGATTTATAAAAAAGAGGGGAAATCTTGTTCTAAGCCAAAACACACACACAGTTACCTTTTTCTAATCAGAGCATTCATTTCTCCTCATTATGATCTCACAAGCACATTAAAATCTTATTAACATTAATTACTTCTGAGCGTCTATGCATGAGCAGCGACAGGCTTGCGTGCGCGCGCGCGCGTGTGTGTGTATGTGTGTGTGTCTCTGGATCATATCTACATTTATATACCTTGCTGCACTTTGCTTATAAAACATGTGAAAATATTGCTGCTAACACCAATTAGCTAATTTCACACACACAGATAGTAAGCTGCTGTCTCGCTGCACAGCTTATTATAGACCAGCAGACAGATGGACAGACAAACAGACGCAAAAAGCATCACGGCTCCTCCTAAATGGAAGATCTGAAATGCCTGGCACCCCCAGGAGTGCGAGTTTTATCCTCGTAAGTCTGAGGGAACAAAATGACATAAATAAAAAAAAAAATAATAAAAAAAATAGAAGACAGCCAAATATCCCATTTTCTACACAGATGGGTTCAATGATGAAGTGATAGAGACAAAGAAAAAACTGGCAGGCAGACAAGCAGCAGGCGCACAGAGAGATAGACGGAGACAGATAAACAAAGCAACAGAGAAAGAGATGAAAGCGTATTCATATACGTGAATTTGGGCTCAGGAATATCAACTTCATCCCACCAATAAGGTAAGGAAAGAAATGGCAGAGCCAGGAGTCACAATAGGTCCGACTTCACAAGCAAAATAAAATCCTGACTCTCTACAAAACTATTTATGGATTCTATTTACGCTGAGCACACTACACGCAGCACTGCTGCTGGTGAGACTCGGCTCCACCGCAAACTCCAGAACAAACACAGGCATCTAGACAGTTATTGCTGTCGAACGGCACCTTCTTCTTCTTTTTCACCCTTTGTTTCTATCTAATTTAGATTCACCTCTATCCCACTTCTAAATCCCCTCCTCCTGAACGCTTCCCTCTGCCAGGGGTTAAGATATAAACAGCACATCAGCATCGCTCATCATGCCAAAGCCATGTTTCTCCATCACCAGGGGATTAGCCTCCCACCTGCAAGTCTTTCAGTCCTTTGCAGAACCCAGGTGGATACTTGCTGGTCGTTTTCCTCTCTACCCAAATACCCACCTCTGCTCATCCTCTGCAACTCTGAGAACTAACTGCAACCCTTGACTGCAATTAAAACTTGTCCACTGACATCAGTAGGATACAAGGTTTAGAAGCGTCAAAATTTGCCTTTCAGCGCTACTACCATTTGTTTCACTTCTGTATTCTTCCCCGATGACGTGATCAGGCAAAACACTATAAGGAGGGAAAGTATTAAAGCTTTGGAAGACAGTTTTCTGGAGAAATTTCCAGCTGGCATGAAAGGCTACCTTATTGGGAAAATCTTTGAAACGAACACCTTCATTTCTCATGGTAACACAAGTGTTTGCATTTTCTGCTTGCGCCTCTCAGATCAAGAGAAGGTAAATGTGGCAAGAATTGCTGTTTATCTCCAGCCTTTTTCACCGGAAGATTTCTGAGCACTTCACAATATGTTCATTAAGCTTCATGGCATGCAGAAGTTACTCTCATCACTCCATTTTACTGCTGGGGAACAGAAGAGCAAAGAGGTGAAGTTGAAGTACCCAGATCAGTAAGAAGGTCTGCAGCAGACCCAAAAAGTCCTCTTATTTACATTTCTCACATCTTCTCTTCTTACATATGCCCTATCTAAGGTCATTATAAACAGTATCTGAATTAAAAAAAAAAAATTCAGTGTTTGAGGACTGTACTCAGGATGCTTGACTTTTGTTTGTCTCACTCATGACCTTCTCCTGATGATGCTCATCCGGAAGGACCTACTCCCACAGAAGCCCAGCACAGCTGCTGAGAGAACTACCATGAATGCAGTCAAGCAACTTTGGGACACATCAGGCATACTTCAAACATCCAAATTAGTTATGGTGCATTCACAGTAAACCCAGTGATTCCAGGAAGCTTTGGAGCTCCTGGGCATGGACATTACTACAGTCAAAGAATCGTAGAATTGTTTAGGTTGGAAAAGACCCTTTAGACCATCAAGTCTAACCGTTAACCTAGCACTGCCAAGTCCACCACTAAACCATGTCCCTAAGCACCACATCTACCCGTCTTTTAAATACCTCCGGAGATGGGGACTCAACCACTTCCCTGGGCAGCCTGTGCCAGTGCCTGACAGCCCTTTCGGTGAAGAAATTTTTCCTAATACAAGCAGCAGGCTTGGTGCACCTTGACCGAATTCTGCCCAGCTCAGTTTTACTGTGCACACACAACAGATCTGGTCACGCCGCAGAGAAGGAACCATGGCATATGGCCCCTTCTGCCACAAGGAGCGGGTACATGACCTGCTCAGGCAGAAAATAAGTAAGCAAATTGAACACCACTCCATTTGCTCAGCTTATTATGCTTCTTTTGTTAAGGTTAAATATATGGGCGTTGAGAGTAAAGATACAGAAAAGTAAAAGCTTTATAAAATAAGCAAAGAGCAATAAAGATTTGAAGCTTTCCAGTTTTATGCACATGACAAAGTAGGCGCTTGCCTGCATATTTCCTAAAAAATAAGAGCATAGACCTTTAAAGTCTGTCTCGAATCATGCAAAATTACTTCCTTCCTGGCCTTTCCCCAAAGAAGCGCTCTGCGAGGAAGCAAGATTCTCTCTGACACGGCAAGGAGCCTCACCAATGCTGGTTAACAGCGGTTCAGCCAGAAGTTCAGCTCATTAACCCAGGCTTCCCAGAAAGCTCGGAGAAATCCCTGGCCAGTCGTTCTTCCAGATTCCAAGCTCCCCGCTATGCTACCACCTCACTGATCTCTAGGCACATTGGAAACTTAGGAGAACAGGAGGGCCAAGGAGAATTTCCCCCTAAACACATCAGTGATCCCCATCAAAATGAAAGGAAGGGCCACAAAGACATGAGTTCTATAAAATGGTTAAGAAATAAGTATCCACTAGATTTGCTGACTTAATGCCTACATAGTTGTTGACTCTTTAATCCGTCTTTCCCCAAAACCCATATAGATATATAATGGTTCACAGCACCCAGAAGGAAAAATGGTGTGCCCTATAAAGCACTCCTTTGGAGTTCTGAAGACTCCATCCGTCCTAATTATATATAGCAAAAGTTGTACCTCAGTAAATTAAATAACAAACCCAGAAGCTCATTTATTTAAATAAATGCATAACAATAGAGATGCTTAATGAGAGAAAAAAGTTGCCAGTTTTTATCACCACAATAGCACGTAGAGGCAACTGTGTAATAGAGAACCTCTGCAGAACTTTCCTATGTCTGAGTTTAGCATGTAAAGAGGATACAAGTGTCCTAAAGAGTAAGAGGACTCAAATACAATTGACTTGAGGATCTCTCATAGGACCAATGCTTATCAGCAGGGACAAACGAATCTCAGAGACCATTCAATCTACAGAACAGGTCGTTACGTATATGTGAAAGGGGAACAGGGGAAAAATCTCTACTTAGGAGGTGTGGAGGGGGGAAAGACATTTATTGGCTTTCCTGTACAAAGAAGCTGGACTTGCCTTTCTCAGGTGGGAATTCTCCCAGTAAACCTGGTCTCTTCATTTACTGTATTCTTCTACTTCATGAACCTTGTTGTATTGTGTCTACCAAAAGTCACAGCCGGCTGAGACAGTATGAGAGTACTTAAGAGGTGCACTTGCCATCCAGACCAGCCTTGCGATCCAAACCCCTCTGTGTCCTTTCGCAGGTTAATAAGACGAGGTTTTACTGACTCCATCCTGGCTTTTATAAGCTTGTCAGGGATTACTGAAATTGGAGATTGAATATGAAAAAGCTGGTTCATCCATTTCCTAGGAGGGACATTCATCCAGTTTGCCCTTCGATCCTTGAAACGTGAGACATGCCTGAGGAGTGTTCTTTGTTATAGTATCTCACAAATATATCCAGTGATGGTGAGTCCATATGTCTCTGATAAAAGGAAAACCTTATTGTGCATTCCAGCCTTTTCTTTTGTAAACATACTACACTAAATGAATTTGGCTCTCAAAGAAGAAAGTATTCATTGTGCTGGCTAATAAAACTTTCTGTTGCTGTCCTTCCAATCTGGTCTTCTAAGCATCAACAGACATTAAAACTGGCTCTTGGGAAGTGAAAAGATATTAGAAAGCAGTACAAACCCAAAACTTGTTTGCAAGTTTTCAAGAATTGTGATCTGAATCTCATTCTCAAGTAACAAGAAGTTAAATGCAGCTATTCATTGTACAGTTTTCAGGTTGAATGTACAAAACAACTCAGTTCCTCCTACTTCCATTCTCTGACAGATGCCTCAGCAGCAATACATCTGTGCTCTGCCCAAATCCAGTACTCGCAAGCTCCCGTTATTACTTGCATGTGCTTTGTCTCCACTGACAGTTTAAACAGACAAGTAACAATCCTCTTTAAATGCTTCTGTCCAAAGAACCCTTAGGGGCTATTTTCCCCTTTACATATTGCAGCTCTCATAGAAGTTAACAGCAGTTGCACATACCAGCAGTTACACATACAAGAAGTCCAGAACAACCTAACTATTTGAAGGTGCTTTTGTCTTTACACATGATAAGGAGCTTCAGTCTTCTTTTGATGACTATTTCGTGAAGCAAGCCACATCACTATTTATTTCAGCCAGGTATAATCTTCCCCTGTGATTATTATTGTACAAAAAGAGGTGACAGACTGGTCCAGTTTTTAAACATCTACTTCTTGGACAAAGCCAACACTGGAGCTCATTGGGACATATCTAGCTGTGGGAAATCCAATCAGGAAAAAAAAAAATTGTTGCTTACAAGTCTTTGAAGTTATATTAACTGAGTTAAGAGAGTAATTATAAATAATAAGCAAACAAAACACCAAAAATTTTTTTTAAAATTCTGCTATTAAAAATAAGATTTTGTTGTCATGTTGGTATGTTAAATGTGCTTGGCCTCAATTTTCAGTTACTGTAGGGTCTTTTTCTCTCATTCTGAAAGTAGAAATAAAACTTTAATGGCAAAGAAGTTGCATATGTGTTACAATACCACAATGGTGTAAAAAAAGCCTAACGGTCTTTAACATAGCCAAGAATCATCTGAGCTTCCTTTGTCCATGGAACATGGCCTTTACTTTTCCAAGTCCCATCTGCATGTACAATACACCGATGAAGGAAGAAAGAAAGGCACCACTTCCTCTTTCTCTCTGTGCCTCGATTGTTCCTGATTAAAAAATGGAAATAATAATGTTGATTCAGCTACTGGAGCTCAGCAAAACTAAATTAACTACTTTCGTTAAACGCTCTAAGATATTTGAATAAGTTTCTTCAGAAATGCAAAGTGCTATTTATTCATATCAGCAGCTATCTCTGGCTAAACTGTCCTGGAACCTTTTGTGAGCATTCCCTTCTCCGGCTGAACTCAGCTGATAACTGCTCTCTGTTTTGAAGTACGTGTGTCACTGCTTTATCTAAAAAAGCATAGGAAAGACTTAGACAGAACTGGCGTTTCTCTGTTTTGGGTAATGAGAACAAAGCAAAACAAAACAAAAAAATAAAATCGCACAAGGTCTCAGGATGAAACCTTTGCAGATGAGCAACCACAAAAAAAGGCATCTTTTGGGATGTTAAATTCTTTGCAGGCTTTGCCTGGGCACTATGAGAATAATCACCACCACCTCCTAAAAGCAAGTCTTTTCATCAACTCCATAAGCTCGGATTTCAAGGAGAGATCTGGTCAGAATCTTATTAATGCACCTATGTATGCTGCCACAAGGGAGACAGTATCTAACACAGCAAAAATGAGGTCAAATTCAGCAGCACTGTCCTAAAGAAAACTGTCTCCTGGTCACAAATCACTTGTGGAGTACCATGCATCATCTGTACTGCTTCAGACGTATGCCTGCTGCAGCCAGTAGGCTAGAAATACAAAGCTAAATTCAGCTCTCAGTTCAATGTTGATTCTTCTAAATTTCATGGAATTGGTTCACTTTTATACAAACGTAACTTAGGACAAAATGTGACCCATAAACATTTTAGCAGAGACACAGGCATTCAGAAATTTCACGTGGAACTTCTTATCCCAAGAGCACAATCCTCTGAAGATGATTATTGTATGATGATTATTCCAGCTCACTGCTCATGAGGGAAAAGGAAAGGGCTGTGGCCTCGTCCCACTCCACTCTGGCCCTACTCATACAGAATCCTGCTGCTAACATCTTCTCCCTCTCCTGCCAGTGGGACCAAGTTAGCCCCTCTTTTTGCATGAAGTTCAGACTTTTTGTCCTCATTTTCTCTGAACAGCTCTGCCCCCTGCCTGCGTCTCCGCTTTTATTTCTTCTAGCTGCTCACATTCTTCCCAAACCTCCCTGCTAAATGCTCCATTTGTATCCTTCTACCACACTGAAGCCAATGTTCCATAGTAACATTACTCAACCAGATTTTAATAACTCTTTAAAACAGCTTACAGTCAACTATACTGTGTTCCTGCACAACCAGTCTTAACCAGGAAGCTCCAGAAAAGTTCATTTTAGCTCGCTTCCTTTTTGTTTTCCACTTTTTTTCACCTGAAAAAGATGGGGAATGAAACTTAAATTAATTTTGGTAGCAGATTGAATTATCACGGGCCTGGATACGGATGTGATCTAGACAAGAGGGCTCTCACCCCACCAGAGAGACAGCTTTAACTGAGCTAGCTCAGTTATTAATAGCACTTTGGTCAAGAGAGCCCAGGGCTGAATGCAGTGAAAATACATGGCTCAAAACATATGCAAAGTTGACCTGAGATCCAACATAATACAGCCTGCATGATCACGGCAGAACAATTACTGCCATCTAAACTACCTAAGTAAATGCCAGCTCTTAATCTCCAAGAGGTGAAAACTTCCTCAAAAAAAACCCCAAAAAACCAACAAAAACCAAAAAAGAAAACCAAAAAACAAGACCTCAGGTGTCAGTTCTATTCTGACATGCCAGAGAGAGACCACAAGTATTCAAAAACTTCATTGGGAGGCTAAAGCAAACCTATTAAAGAAAGAGGTTGTAATGCACTTCTAGGGTGATAACGAGGCACAAACTTGAGAGGGAAAGAAAAAATTAGCTAATATAGCTATAACTAATGCTCTCCCAACTGCCCTCAGAAACTAATATACATCATTATCCCTATCTCGAAGACGAGTAACTGAGACACTGAGAAATGAAGTCACTTGTTGAAAGTTACACAGAAAACTAGAAACAAACTACGACTCCTGCTTCCCTAACCAGTGGGTTATCCTTACCGGGCCCTATGCACTTGCATACATCACCGTAGGACTGCACTGCAATCTGATTACAACTTCTGATACTGCACCATGGCTTTGTACTGACAAAAATATTTAAGATCTCTGTACACAGGTTTAAAAAAAAAAATTGTCTAATAAAGTATTAAGAAAGGCTTTGAATGGGATCTGGTCCCCTGTAAAAGGGACTCAGAGATTAGCAGAAAAAGAAAGTTAATTCCAGAATCCAGAAATACCCAGCACCAGGGAAAATTACTGAGCTTTCTCTTGCCTGGCACAAAGTACAGCATAGCCAAATGCACTGCAAAAGCACAACTGGCTTTTAACCTCATTCAGGAGCAGCTGCTTTCACAGCAGTGAAATGTTTCAGGCTGAGCCTGACTGACTTAGTGGATAAATGATTTGGAGTTGGTATAGCTCAGAAGGAACCAGCTCGTTTAGGTAACGTCACTATCTTAAAAACACACTTTTTCTATCCAATTGGAGCAAGCTTTGAAGCTTTCAAAACTTGGCTGTGGCTTGGAGAGGAAAATAAAAGCAGCATTTTGATGAAATGCTGGAAATGACAAAACACGGCTTGGACTTCAAACTGGCCGCCCATGAGCCAGGACAGGCTGGGCCTTCGCCGGGAACTCGTGTCGCTTCTCATCACTTGCATTAGTTTAGCGCTAGCAAAAGGTGCCAGATTGGTAGCCCCAGGCGCTGAATTCTCTATCTACCCCCAAAGCCGGTAAAGCAGGAGGGCAAGCTATTCTAGAGATACCAACCCCTGCTACGGTTTCTCACGTCCAGGGACCTGGTGACAGCGGGGTGATGTGGTCTCAGTGCTGCACTGGTTTCCTGATGTCTCTGCCGTGACTGCCCACACGGGGGCCAGTTCCCTGCACTACGTTTCAGGAGGATGGGTTCCTAAACTGCAGGGCCTATGAAAGGGAAATAATGGAGAATCATCCGACAAGAATCCTCCGAGACTTTGAGAAAGAAGCATCAGGGATTATTTTCTTTGCATTATATTCTAGCCATCTCAAAATGAACGAATACTAGAGAGAGCGATGAGGCCAGAGAGAGTCAATGTACTGAGTACAAATGAGATTTATATGTGGCTTGAGTCACTCCAGCCAATTAGCTACCCACCAGGCTGTTTGGTTTATTGTCCCTACTGTATAAAGATTTAATAAGCAGTTACCTAGATGGGAAGCATGAGACTTGCAGAAAGGAAACTTTTCACTACTCTACATGGAAAACTTGAGCCCAGTCCTGCAACAGCTCTGCACAGCTGATTCCCACTGATGTGTCAACGGCTGCAAGACCAGGCTCTTTATCATGACAGTCCACGTAGGTGGAAAATACGGGAAACACAGGACAATCTTTCATTATATAATTACCATGTCAGAAATCTTCCACACATTCCAAATATTCTACAGGAATTAATAAAGCTTTCTTCAGTTTTGTTTTTTTGTTTTTTTTTTCTCCGATACTCAGTCTTATGCAGGACAGACATTTTTCATAGCATGAAAGTACAAAATGCTGGATTTTAAAAACTTATCTACTGGGGAAATGTGCTGTGTAGGGAACATATTAAACAATTCAGTCTATGTTTGGAAAAGAAATACAGATTCATCACAACGAGGAAGGATGTTCAAGAGTATCCTGAAAAAACAGCCGGTATTCAAGCCAAAGGACAGGATGAAGTGGGCACAACAGTATAAAGCTGACAGGCAGATTTAACTGACAGTGACAGAAAGAATTGGAAGCTGCCAAAGCCTGAGCTACACTAGGGCTTCTTCAGATACTACGTGCACTAAAATTGAAACTAAAAGCACCAATGAGAACATTTTTTAAAACTCTTTCAGCTGGGAAAAATCCTAGAAGCAGCAGCAGCAGCAAAATGGAAAATACAAACTTTGGGAAATGATAGAAAAAGAAACTCCTATCAAATATAAGTAAGACTGGAAGCAAAGCAAAAAAGGCTGAATTACAGGCTTGGACATTTCATGACCTTTCTCAGCAGTCAAGCCTGGTATATAAGGCTTTAACATACTTCGTCAGAAGACTTCTTTTCCTGTTAATACTGCTCGTTGCAAGAGAGCTCAAAGCCATTCATTTAGACACAATTTTTGTAAGGCAGTGTCCCAGAGGGTGTGGCCGGGGCTCCTGGGAATAGCATTTGTTAGTTTTCGAGAACCAGCAGAGGGAGCACATTAGCAATTAAACATGGTTTTCTTGTGTTTGTGCCTAAACAATGAGATTTTTTGGTTGGGTTTTTTGTTGTTGTTTTGTTTTTATGCTCAGCATTCCTCTCTGTCACTGGTGTCTGTGACTCACTTAGCTATCAAATTGCTAGGAGTTTAGGAGCCAAAGCCATGGAGAATAACAGGCTCCACGTCCACCCCACATAAAACAATAGTGGACGTAAGCTTTTACCTAGTTGTCTTTCTTTACTCTCTCCCCATATCAACCTCATCTTACCCGTTCCTGACATTCTGCCCGTGAAATCTTGTGTTGCCACACGACGATCGCTCTCAAATTCCTGCACTGTGACCACTAACTTTCTAGCCAGAAAGAAAGGCACATGGACCTCTAGGGAGGAAAGAGAAATCAATAATTAACTTTCAGTCAGCTGAAAGGACAACTCTGAAGTCCATAAGGCAACTTTCTCACTCCTACTTTTACATCCTCAAGGGATTGATCACATTTCCAGCTACTGATGATTTTAGAAGCAAGATATTAGAAAGCTTGTCTTTTAGTTGAAAAAAACCAAAAAACAAAAAAACAAAACAAAACCAAAAAACCCATCAGTAGAGTAATTTCCATGCTGTATTTACCTCAGAATCAAATGGCACACTATACTTGCCTGCATTTTTAGCTCTACCGCAATCCCAAGATAAATTTACTGTAGAAGCATAACATTAAGAGGTCATCTACAGGTGTAATGCACAGAATGGCTTCACTTCTGTCCTGCAAAGGATTTCCCATCGGTGCTCTGCAGAGGGTCGGAAGCATTGCCCATTCACGTTTCCTTTCTTCCTTGCTGTAGTTACCAACTGTTTTTAATACAGACTTGTACAACCACCGACACGATACTAGCCCAAACATTCGGGAAGACCATACGGGTTTTGGTTCACCCTTTGGACTGTCATTTACACTTGCGCAAACGGGACATTAAATGTTACCTAGGGGTCTGTGTCCACTTCCTTCAGAGAAGCACAAGGAAAGCCATACGGCACGAGGCATTGAAGAATAAAGTCCGAAAGACGCTGCCAGTGTTTGAATTAGGTAGGCTTGTTTTCTGTTACTACACCTATCTTTCATAAGAGATGTTGAGGAACGGTCCCTGATAACAAGAAGTACAGCACAGTCGCCAGTCTGCCCTCCACGGGGCTGGCGGGGCAGGTTGTCGCCAATGGGAAGAGACCACTTCTTGGCGTGAAAGGATTTCAGCCTCTGTGCTTGCATAGTCCATGGCCTTTCTTCCCTTAGTGCCACCTAGTGCCAACGCAGTCAGCAGTTGGCTTTTCTGCAAGGTGGACATCTGCCCCACCAAAAACAGGCTGGGACCCTCCACACTCATTTCACCAAAGCCAGACCCCAGCTGCCAGAGGAACAGTAGTTTTTTTCTTGAAAGACAGCTTTATCCCATTAGCCCCATTTCCCACTCCTGTACTTTAACTGCTTCAAGATATAGTCTCCACCGCACAGGATAAAAGCCAAACTTTTTTCTTCTTGCAAACCCCTGGGATGTGCAGCAACCTGCCCCGCGGCACCGGCAGGCCTGGCTGCCCCGGCGGCTATGGAAGAAGGAGGTGGCGCACGTCCCCGTGCCTCCGGTGACCATTTTACAAGACCCATCCGCAAACAGAACTCCCGCCAGCACCGGGCGGTCAAAATGCCGTCATAGTACACGATGGCACTGAAGGATTAAGTACAAAAATGTAGGATAATGTGAAAGACACAGGCAGTAATGATTCTGAAATGCCAGTCTCCTATTAGAGGAGAATTGGATCGGTGCCGTTAGAACTAAATATTAACTTTTAAGATAAATAATAACCAGGAATATAGGCAACATCGTCAAAGCAAAAAACCATTCTAGACAAAAGCCTTTTCCTTTATTCACTCCTCACTGAAAGTTTGATACATCTGTGAAAATCTGCTCAAGTTAAAGCTGTGCAGACATTACAAAAGTATCTCAAAATTTGGTGCACGGTCAAACACTGCTCTTTACCAAGAGAAACCTGGATTATTGGCATAGATAGATAATTAAAAATCCAAGTTATTTTTCACAGTTGATATTGTTTGTTTAGTCTCTGAATTTTATTGGGCCAAACTAACAAGATCAGTGAAGTCCGTTTCACTTTGATTTGCCATTATTTTCCCTGTGCAGCACAGTTTGAACTGCAGATTCTACAGAGGGAACAAGTTATTCTTTAAAAATAACTATTTCCAGTGCATTGTTTCATTTAAAAAAAAAAAAAAAAAAACATTTATAAAGGATTTGGATTTTCTAAAAGTTTTGCTTAAAAAAAAAATCTAAGTAACTTGAATTTAAATTTCAGTGTTTAATTTTCCATTAACATTTATGAATCTCTTTCAGTAGAAGCTCTTCACCATACGGATCGGAGTGTAAAAAAGTCCTATAAAAAGAGACAGGAGTGAAACCAACTGAAATCTATAAGGCCACAGCATGCCATCAATTTCTAAACAGAACTCCTATTCAAATCATTCTGCTTAAAACCTCATATGGTCTGCAAAAATGAACAGGGTTTTCTTGAAATGATTTAAATAATGATTTATCTAAGACTGTAATCTCTCTTGTATGGGATCTGTAAGCCATCCCACAGAATTCTCTAGCAGGGGACACTGTTCCCTATTTACATCAAAGTTTTATATAAATAATATTACATTTTTTTAAATTTTCTGCAGCTGTTTTCCCTTATGAATAAGCTGGGCCTATGAAGAAAATGTGAAAATAGGAAAACTGTGAGTAATATTTATAATAATGATATATCCAACTCAGGAAATTGCTACAACTGTCTTTATCAAAATAAACAAGATTGATATTTTTTCCTTCTTTAAGAGAAAAGCAAAATCCTCTGCTATTAAAATTAATCTGAGTTGGTATTTGTTTGGTATTTGGATTTGACTGTCTTGTATCCCATTTTTGGTCCTGTTAAAAAAAAAACAAACAAACACACAACACAAAAACATACACACAAAAAAACCCTACAGCGTTGCTTTTCGTCTCACAGGAGTGAAAGCAGCATATACACACGCCATTCAACCCAAAATTACTCTAGCTACAGGGCATGGCAAAGCATGAAATAACTGCTCCGGAGCACTTCCTCGTGTGGGTGTGTTAGATAACTGTCTGCTCCAACGCTAAAATAAAGCATGCTGTGACCCAGCCGACACCGCCAGCTCTGCTCCGCACGGCTGCCCGGGCTGCGAGCAGGGGAGCCCGGAGCACCCCACGCCGCCCCGCGCACACCGCTCCGCCAAACTCGGCCCTACCCCCCGGCCCACGGCCTCAACGCTCCCCGAGTTCCAGCTACAGCATCATACGCCGGATTTAAGTTTACTTAGGCATACTTTACCCTTTGCTGCTGGATCCAGATTGCAAATGGACTTTGTGCTATCAGAAGGGCTAAGATTTTTTCTTTTTTTTTGGTAGAGTATACTTGGGGTTCAAAGAAAATGAAATCCTTCTAGTGAAAAAGTTTTTAAGAGGATTAAAAAAAAAAAAAAGAGATCTTACTGGGTAATGAAAAGTGTTTCTCCTACTCCAACTCTCCTACTCTGCTCGAATTCGTCTTGCCTGAGGCTTTCATAAAATCAAGAGGTATCTTGTAGTCATTTTTAAAGTTTTTCAAAAATGTTAAGATGAGTCTGGGCTCCTGCTAAATGTACACGTAAGAATCCTGAGGGCAGGTCCACGTGCTTCCCTACAAAAAAACCTGGGCTGCTGAGGAGCGTACACCTGCACTGGGTCAGGAGAGAATGACAGGTGCCTGAAAACCCACCCATCCCGCGCCGGGGCCGGCCGCTGGCGCTCCAGCCGCATCACTCCCAGCTGACCACCAGCCAAAGGCATCGGCTACCCCACCTTTAAGACCCCCACATTTTTGGCATGAGTTCCGCATCCCCTCTACGCCCCAATCTGCCTTTCAAAGCTTGAGATTCAAAACTTCAAGACGGGAGGAAACACCTTGCTACAGTTAACAGGTCGTTTGAAGCAATAAACACATTTAAAGTCTATCAACACAATATTAATTCAGAGGCTTGAATAAAAAAGAGGAGGGGGGGGGGAAAAATAGGAAGCAATGAATGTCATTCCTCAGCTAACAGATGAGCCACCAATTCTTGGCACACTGATACAGAAAACCTTGAAAAGTTTCGCTCAGGTTCTGGAAATAAAGCTGCTAATAAA
The DNA here is from genome assembly GCF_047370975.1 of Nipponia nippon. Classification (NCBI taxonomy): domain Eukaryota; kingdom Metazoa; phylum Chordata; class Aves; order Pelecaniformes; family Threskiornithidae; genus Nipponia; species Nipponia nippon. Next base: position 6,259,635 of record NW_028262336.1, on the reverse strand, counting down.
ATGGAGCAAGTAGTTTCTGTAGTTGTAGTGCCAGTGAATAGATCTGCTGCTTTGGATTTCAATTAACTTAGTTTGTTCAGCGAGGAGGCACTTCTGTTGAAACTGGGGAGTCGTAAGTTGAAGGACAGCTGAAAAAAAGCCCCAAACAACAGCTAAAAACCTGTTGGCAGCAAAAGTTCTCTCTGGCTGTAAAATAATGGATTTTTAAGAAACATTTCAAAGGATTTGAAGGTTTTGGAGAATCTCCTAGGCAGTCCCAGGTGGGTTAGGAATATTGCATTATGGACTTCTTTGTGCTAAGAGGAAGGCCTAATGCATGTTTTTAAGAAGTCCGCCTCTTGCTATTAAATAAATAATTTTCTGTTAAAAAAGGTGATTGTTATTGTTGAGAGATCTCCACTGATCAGCGTCCATTTTATATAATTACTTACGATTCTCCAGAACATTTTATGTAACAACTCACTTCCACTATCTCTTTTCTTTTCTCTTTTCTTTTTTTTTTTTTTTTTTGTTACCAGCAGAGTAGCAGTTTTACTCTCCAACAGAAATGACAGGAGCTCAGATAAAAAGACCATTTCAAATGGATCAATTTAAGCAGTCTTTAGAACCCATGATAAATCTGGGCTCCAAAAACTCAACAATGCTAAATGGGCTATGAAATGCATCACAAATCCCTCCCCAGAAAAAAAAAGAAGGAAAAAAAAAGGAAAAAAAAAAAAAAAAGATTAATGCAGAGAAAAGCTTCAATGTTTGAAATTACAAATAAGCAGCATATTAGTGGAATGAAAAATGGTAAATAAATAGTTACTATTTCTGGACAAAATGGCTCGATAGATTTCATAATTTGCCAACACTGTAAAAAATATCTATTCCCTTCCCCCCCCTCCCCCGGCAGTACACACGGAAACACAAGCATAACCATGCATAAAGTGGGAGGGTGGGGGGCAGCCAAGGATACAAACTCCCTCTTAGAAAGTTTGAATTCTTATTAACCCAGTGATGCCTCCATAACGTTACATTAGATCAGCAACATAAAAGTTGGAATATACGTCTCCTTTCTTCCTAGTAAAGGAAACTGGAAAAATACTAATAATGAAAAATAGACGTTAAAAATATCCAGGAGGAAAAAGTACATGTACAATAACCAAAATTAACCCCCTCCGCCCCCACACCAAAGCAGACAAACAGCAAAATCTCCAAATAAAAATCCTGTCAGGAGGAGTGGAACCTGCTTTCTCTTTTTTTGCTTTTATTTACTGTATGCCAAGCATGGACTTTAAACTTACAGTGTGCATATATATAGAAAACAAAGAACGAGAGTCACCGTTAACCCTGGTCACCGGCATTACAGTTAAAAGTCATTGGCAAATACTAATAAAGCCCCATTTAGCAGTAAATAAGGAGAACATGATATATGGACGGACAGATGGAACTGCATAAACAGAAAGGAAAAAGCAGAGATACCCACAAACATACGAAGAGGGCTGTTTTAAAAGAGTGAAAGATATTGATTTACTTGGAACTAGTGTTGGAAAACAAACGTATTTGTTTCCTTCGTGATTAAAAAAAAAAGTAATTAAAGTGAATCATAAGGGGGCACACCCTTAAATAAGTAGAAGGGGGAAAAACATTTGGAGAGGGTAAGGCCTTCTATAGATGGTCCGAATTTTAAGCTAGCAAATAGGTCTGGCAAACTTACATCTCTAAATTAAAAATCGAGGGGGGGGGGAGGAGAATAAAGAAGTGCTGGTGGTTTAAGGAGAGTAGAGGCTTTATTCTTTTATTTTTTATAAAAGTTGACTGGCCTACCTTGTTCCCCAGTCCTCAGTTTGTCTCCTCATAGTCGCTGTCTCCCTGGAAGTACAGTGTGAGTGGTAATGACTGCCTGCCTCCCTAATGAGTCCATTTTCCTGCTCTTGATGTTGTGTATATACACACACTGCAACCTACCTTACAAACCACAGAGACGGGAAAGGGAGAGCGAGCGAGAGAGAGCGAGCGAGAGCCAGCGAGAGTGCGAGAGACGGGAGCGAGAGGGAGAGGAGGGAGAGAAAGGCGCACACAGACAAAGCCCTCCTACCAGACAGCAGACAACCCTCCTTCCCCTCGCTAGGAAAATACAACTCGGCTAATGCAGCAACAGGTTCAATGCTGCCAGGCTGAGGCAGCGTCGAAAAGGTATACGGGGCTGAGCAGGATTTCTGGCAGATAAACAGTTTAGCGCCGGCTGGCTCCACCTTTCTTATTTCTGGTACAGGATGTTGGAATGCATTGTTTCAGACGGTCCATAGAATTATCATAAATACATTTTTTGGTGCCTATTAGCATGAAGCGCCGAAACGTATCAGCCATTCTGCTCCGTAACCTTATAGCTTTAACACATGCAGGGAAGGTGTAAACATATCTCTTTTGACAGGCAGACTACACAAAGCCCGCTGATGATTTTAAAGTCATGAGATCTTTCAAGAAAGACGCTCCTGAAGATAGGTTTCCCCAGACAATAGGGGAGCAGGGAAAATTGATCTTGATGAGGAAGAAGTCTTGGGAAGAGACTGCTCGGTAAACAATTGAGAAGAGAGGGCTATTCTCCCCAGCATTCCCTCCCTTCAAAAATATATATTGGGAAGCTTCTACCCCTACAGCTATAATAATGTGCTGTGCTTATGTCTGAACAGGTGCAATGCATATAGTACATGGTGTTACAAGGACAGAAATAAATCTTGCAAGTAAAAAAACATTTTCCCAGTTGCAAACAGGCCAAGGTTATTTAAAATATAGGGCTAATTTGAAGAATGTTCCCCCACTCCCTATATTTTTTTGCTGGGGGGGGGGGAGGGGGCTAGAGGGAAGGTGTGAAGGGGAGGCAAAGATGGGAAAATTAATACACGTAACCAGTTACTAAATTTTTATTTTTACGATATTCTGGCATATCTGAAGAAGATATATGCTGCTTCTGAAACAATTTTCACTCAGCCCTGCCTCTCATCACACGTAAACTTACGCTGACACAAAAATTCTGTTGATTTTAATGACAACTACAGGCATGTAAAAGTAGCAAGAGCAGCAAAATGAGATTTTGCACCTGTATTTCATCTTTGGACAAAGGTTCTCCAAGAACTTTAACTGGGTCCAAGGGGAAAAAAAAAAAAAAAAAGGTCAAGTGATATTCCCAAGGTTATGCTGTAAATCAGCAGAAAAACAGATGAGAAGGCAAATCACCTGATGCTTAACACAGGCTGGAGTAACTCATACCCACCTAGAAGTTACGTGTCCTACCTACGCCAGTCGTGCAGGCTCCCTCTGTTGTCAGTGGAGAGACAGGCACCTCCCAAACCAAAAGCAAGGCAACCCAGCTCTCCCTCTCTCTCCCCACGGAGGAGGGAGCCTACACAACTACATTAGGCTAGGCAGCTCACTTGTAGTTGGCTAAAATTAAGTAAAATGAATCTCACTTTTGATCTAAAGCGCTATTACAACATCCTGCTTCCCAAAATACATTTTTAGTATCGCATTTATTATTAGGCAATATATGCCTAAATTGTAGTGATTGAAAAGGGGTAGCCTGCTGACTAAAAGAGACAGGTAAACTCCCTAGATTCATGGATTTGTACCCTCAGGCTGGCTGAATATTCATGATTCACACGGTCTTTATAATATTAACCAGCCTGGTGACTGGTGAATTTGATTAGTTTCGTTCACTGGTAGCTGCTACACATTTTCGTATTTTGCTTATAAACATGCTGTTTTCATCCAGATGTACAGTAAATACAGAAGGATTAAGTAATTTTTTTTCAAAAGGTTAATTTTCATTAGTGTTTTCATCAAAACACAGTCTTTCTTACCTTAGGGTAAAATATAAAGAGTAAAAAGCTCTATTAGGTGACTTAGTTCAACTCCTGTAATGTTTAGTTATGTACGCACCTGGCATGGGTAGAGGCAGTTCTACAAGTTACTCAAAATATATATTGAAAAAATTTAGCCCTATTCTGTATTTGCTTCTCTGGACTTTATGACCATGTTCACCTTATTGAAGGGTATGTAAGGCCAGGAAAGCAGAAGGAGCATTTGGAGACTTCGCTTCTGATTGTGGTAACTCGATCTGGCCGTGTATGTACCAATTGACCACTCACTGCCTCAGTTTTTCCATCTGTAAAATGGACTCAACTGTAGTTCCATGAGCAGGTGGTACCATAACTATATGAAGTGCTTCATCTTCCTATTTCAGCTTGGCATCTCTCAGAGTTTTATGATGGAGAATATTATAGGAAAAATATAATATTTCATCAAGGGGACCAGCCTTTATCAAAGCCAGCTGATGAAAATCACAAGCTTTTATATACTTCAGTACAAATAATATGAATAGTCTCTGAATTTAAAATTTAAAAACTAGATCTACACCAAAATGAGTGTATAAGATGTAAGAAGTTCTTAGTACTCTGGAACATTTGACCCCAAACTCAGTCCTACCTACAGTATACATACAAATCTGAAGAGAGATTCAAAATGTACCAAGTTTGGATAAAGTACAGATTTGAACCCTTCACATTTAACAGACAGTCAGGTTGAAATCCGAGTACTAATTCAGACACTTAAGTTCGAACAATGTTCAAATTTGCCATTGATCCTGATCCAAAAACTGTAAGTTGGGAGGCATCTAGATCCTTACTTCCTGTAACTTCCTAGAAATGTCATATATGTATCCGAACATGGACTAATTAATTAATTAAAAGGTCAAATTTCCTCATATTTTGAAGAAGCATGAATCTCCAGAAGAATGCTAGAACTGAGCCCGATTCCATCCAGTTATGGCAACGCTTAGACCAGACCTAAACTGGAACCCAAAACTACTTCTTCCAAAGTTGCATGGGGTTTGTGTACATGCAGAACTGTAGAACCAAAACCAAACATTTTCAAACCTTGAGATTGTTTGAAAGCAAGTATGAAGTAGATTCCAACTTAAGCTAGTTTTGGCCCTCAATCAGAAATTAATCCAATTAGCCATAGTCTTCATAAAATCTAAGTATCTGTCTGACCTGACTGATAAACCCCACAAGATGTGATCTGTACAACTGGTTCCTTGCCTGCGAGTCTTTCTAAATGGATCCAAACCATCAATGGCTCGATTCTCTGTTGTCTTATAAATCATTCAGTCTACCTAAACCATACAAAAAGAGCTTAAAAAAAATCCTGAGTGGTGCAATTGAATGGAGAATCCTGATTCAATAATGTTTTGCCAACATAAAACTGTCTGCCCGTTTGCTTGATTCAAAACACCCAATGAGAGCCTGCTCACCATCATGCCACATTCCCGTGGGCTGGCAATTCCTCCTCTCCATTGCGGGAGCAGGCTGATGGCTATGTAGTCGGTTCACTTGCAGGAAGAGGAAAGAGGACACGTAACTGCTGACAGCTTTCAGCCCTGTCACAGGACTGGACACACACCTGCCATGTGATGGTAGGGCCTGCATGGCAGTCACATGGCTGCCCTACGCTTGGCCACGCAACGGAACGGGCAAGCAAACTCTTGTCACGTGCCCAGGAGCGTGCGCCTCCCGTGGCGGAGACACCGAGTTTTGGTTATGCCACACATGGGGTCACCCCACAAGAAAGAGGTTGGAACAGAGGGCTCCCAGCTGCCTTAGTAAGAGGCTGCATTATCCATCCTGAATGCAAGAACAGGCAATGCTGGTCTACCCAGTAGATGATACTCCTGGTTTTCTTTCTCTGTAAACTTGCCTTCTCGGTTCAGAGTTCATCTCTAGCAACTGTCATTAGGGAGACAAAGGAGCCCCAACCCCTCTAGCAAAGCCTGAAAAAGAATGAAAAAATGACTAGCACCATAAGGCAGGTGGAAAACTCCGGTGCTTGGCACAGCAGGGGCCCCATCTACAGTTCTCCCCGGGAGCCACAGAGCGCTAAGAACACCCTGATCTTCAGTAGTAAGGGGGAGATAGGAAAAATCACACTGTCCACCAGAACTGTGGAAGTCTTTGGTGCAAACGACAAGATTCTGGATAACAGACTAAGAGGGAAGGAAGGTGCTTCGGTGCCAAATAACATGTTCTGTACGGCTCTCGTCTCTTCTCTCCTCTCCTTTTGATGTTGCCAGGCGCACCAGCATGCTGAGTTTAGACATACCTTGTTGGCAACCACAACTGGAAAAGGAGTCACAGCATCATATAAACATGTCTGAGGCTAAGAGCTACTTCGTTTGAAAAAAAAAAAAAAGGCATCTTAGGAGTTACCTAATTTTTAGATAATAATTAATTAGTTTTCAAATTCTAAAGAAATTGAAGTGGGACTGACTCCATGAACTGGTTGGGTATCCTTCCCATCCCTGTGGGTTAACACACTGGTTTTGATGTACGCCAAGTACCTGCCCTACGACAGTTCCACCAGTGCTTTCAGGGAGCTCTGCTTTACTACAATCCCAGGAATTGTTGTTAGAAACCAGGCTGGTTTCTAACCATACTGGTGTTAAAAATCCCTGGCAAATTGTCACAATTCTCTTTCGGATGGTATATGCAGGACCTAGAAACACTCACAGCAACATGTCTGAACTTGATTGCTTCCACTTCGTCCCCTTCACCACATACGCAGATCTCCTCGACTCCCCTGGTGTATCACACCATCATGTTGCCAGCCCAACAAGATTGGTGATTCAGATGTCTCTACTGGTGTCCTGCAGTGTCTCTGCAACTTTGTTCAAACGTAATGAGAAAGATGCCAATTAAAAAAGCACAAGAGTCCTGCAGCGTGGCAGGCTGATTCAAATTAGATACCTGTATGAAGTGATTAAAAATAGGTTTTCTAAACCTGAAGATAACAGGAGGACAGTATGTTTGATTTACATCAGCAGGGGTCAACAAAAACGTAGAAGAACCACACAAAAGCTCTTTATCCCTGCCGAGTTACTGGTGAAGATGCCGAGGACAGAAGGAGAGAAATACAGCATGCTTCTGGTGTCCTTCAATATGCAAAGAATCTCAATTGCTCTCCCATTTCAGCAGCCATTACTTACGGCCAGACCTCCAAATAAGCAATACTTTCCTTTAATTTAGCAACTTTGATCCATCATTCCATAGTTCAGTTGCACATACACATTAACAAATCGAATCTCACACAGCTTCCTTTGGCAAAAAGCTCCTGTCATTCCCATTTTACAGATAGTAAAAACTAAATGGAAAGAGTTAATCACTCTGTGGAGAACAGAAGGGAGATTGGGATGTCAGGCTTTCCTGATCAGAAGTTCAGGCTCTGCTGCCTCTATGGACCAGGCTCTCAGACAGCCCAATTGATTGGCAAGACTGGAGCACACTTGCTGAACCAGAACTGGCTTTTCTAATGTTGTTTGTTGTTTTTTTTTTTTTTTAATCCCGGAATGTCCTGAATAATAGATCAGATGCAAAGCTGATATGTCTCCAACAGTTTCAATGGATTTGTGAAAATCTGTCTGCAAGTAATACGTACCAAGACCCATGAATGCCCGCTTTCTTTTAGGATGACACTACCAGCACTTCGGTAAAGGAACACTCCGCACAATGACTGGTCCCTTACAGCCCTTAGCCCACTTTGCACAAAGGCTGCAAAAGGGCGTTTCCACTGCATAATAATCCCATGTCAGATACAATAGCACTGCATTACTCTAGTACCATGTTGGGTAAATACTGCTGCCACATCAGTAAATTGTGACAGTGAGATCTAGGCAATATAAGAAATTTTGTCCCAGCAAAGCCAATCCCTTGTTTTTATACACATCAACAGTGGTGTGTATCGATCACCACCTACAAGGACTGAGAGTCCTCATAAAACAAGCTCCAGAAGACCAGTATCATACCAACATACCATTTTCCAATTCAAAAACCAAAACCACACAAAAAGTCCTCGGACTCCCACAGGCTTTATCCCCATTACACATACATGCACAGACACTTGGGATGTTCACGTGTTAGCTTTCTCTCTCGAATGTGGAGATTGTGTTGTAATTATTTAACACCTAACAACCTGCAGTTAGGTATGTGGCCTTGGCTATGTATGTGTTCATCCTCTCCGCTTACGGAGTGCTGGCATATTACCTTTAAGTGCATCGGCAGGCCATTTGTGACCAATTTAGCTGTTGAGCTAACGTGCAAGGCCCTTATCCAAGCTGTGGAGTTACAATGGAATCGGATCTCGTTACACAGCCCGCCGCACCGTGTGGTGCACCCTCTATTATGTAACGATATGGTTCCCAAAGGTTACCTATAATTCAATTATAAAGAGTCATGTTGCAGTTCAGTCAACATTTAAGGGCTAGAAATTTGATGATTTTCTTATGGAAATCCATACTGAATCCATCTCAAACTGAACAAACAACTGTAAAAAGTAGTTTTACCATCTGAAAGGAGCTACGGTAACAAACAAGTCAGGATGCACATCCATCACTCTCTTCTACCAGATAACTAGGATAACTATCAAAGATTTCTATTTTTGTCCCAGAAAGTTAGGGAGCATGCAGGAGGATTTGATTGCTGTCATAATAATTGCAGACGGTTATGACATGAACCACAGTGAAAATGCTGAAGCTCTAGGTGGCTGTCACTTCACTTTTACCCTCTTTAAAGAGTAGGGGAAAAAACAACAACAACAACAACAACAACAACAAACGAAACCAAAACAAACTTTTGTAACTCTAGTGGTTGTCACATCAGTTGAGATGCACCACGTTTATCATGAATGAAGATCTGATCTAGATGGGAAAAAAGTGAGACACGTCACGAGCAATATTTTGGGAGTTGACCCTCTGGGTGCAACTGAATATTTTCACAAGCTTATGAGCATGAATCCGTTCTACCTGGAAAGTATTTCTGTCAGCATTTTCAAAGATGCTACTCTTTCAATTATCTCCTAGTTTAGAATATCACATCTGAGAGTATTACCCCCCAAATGAATAGCCACTTCTGGTAAAATAAAAACAAAAATGCCATTTAAGTGTATCAGATGTACAAAGACAGAAATTCCATACTTTGTCTTTTATTTGATTGACTATACATACAGTGGAGCAAAAACACCTCTACGTAAAAGAGGCAAACAGTATTGAAACTTCAAACATCCAAAAATCTTGAGTAGGCTCTAAAAGTTATGCAATTGTCTTGAAAGCCAGGGAATTTTTTTTAAATCTCTATTGTGCTCCCAAGTACTTTTTTAAGCTTTTCTATACAAGTATAAAAACTAGAAATTTCTTTATTTATTTTCTTGAAGCTAAGACTATATGACCAACACAAAAAAATCCATATAAATCACAGCATGTACAATAATGCTGTAATACTTGACAGGAGCAATACTAAGTGCCATTATTCATCTTCACCATGAAATCCCTTCAGCTGACGTAGGATTGTCTTCCTCAAACAGAGGCACTGCGTGAAAGTTCCTCTATAAGCTCTTTCTCCACGTACTCTAGGCAAGGGGAAACCAATGCATTTACCAGGCAGACTGGAGATGTAAGTTACTGAAAAGGCTGGGCTCTTTCTCAGAGTTGCGTGGCTTGCATCAGACTTTTAAACAGCTCAGCACAAAATTTCACCCTAGGACCCAGGATCAGATGGCCCAAATTCCTGCCAAGCCCCCATGCTTAGCGTTTCTGGATATATGCCCTTAAAATCCCACAGAGAGCCAACAGAAAATATCAGGCACAGGCACTTGGGGGTGTTAAGGCCAACTCCCTCTGACCTGGGAGTATATAAAAGTGCCTGATTCTGTTTTGGGGTAAACTGAATATTACAGAGACCATGAAGTAAGGAAATGGAAATGAGCAAAACATCAAACAACGGTTTATCCTTGATAGTCTGAGAAGCCCACTCCAAAAAAAACTTAACTGGTGACCTCTGTATCAAATGCACAGGAAACACTAGTAAGGATGCAACCATTTTACTAGTACTAACACCACCAAAATTAAGTCTAAAAGTTTCACTTTCACAAACCTTGATTATCTGTAGACCACCTCAGGGGGACTATTTTTGTGTGTAGGTGGGCAAGATTCATCGTCTTTGAAACTTTTAGTCAAAGAAAGATGTTTCTGAAGAATAAAAAACTAGGTGTACTAGATGTAATAAAGAAAAGGAATGGCCTGGTCGGAATATTTTTTTACTTTATAGAAGGTAAATTCTCTTAGAAAAACTAGGCAAGGCTGGTTCCAATTAGTCCTTTAGTTTTAGCCTAAAGGAGAATATTTTTGGATAATCTGAACAAAGTTTGCTCAGCTGTTTTAAAGGACACATTTAGAGGTGCATTTCTTTTCCTGAAATATTAATTGAAATTCGTTTTGTAAGGAAAAGATAAAAGAGTTTATTATTCAAAGCCAAAGAAATGAAAAGCAAAAAGTTGTATTAACTTAAAATTAAGCCTCAGGTCTTATTTTACACAATAACAGAGATAGATAAGAGCCTTTCTTTCAATCAGGCCTATCAAAAATGGGAAGATCTGATGAGGTTAGTGGTGGTGTAAGCCTGACAGAAATGAGCTTGGGTATCCTATAGACAAACAACTCTTTTATTTTGCCGGTACTTGAACACAAGGGTCTTTCATTACAGAACCAGAACATACAGAACAAGATGACATAATATTTTCAAAATGATATAACTGAAACGAAGTGTACCAACTTCAATGCTACTCTTCAGTCAGGTTTTGTAACGAGCCTGAGTTAGGTAGTATTTTATGGTCAAAGGGCTCCTTTTCTGTAACTTTCTTTGCCGTTATAAGCTAGGACTGTAATATTTGGTATTGCTACCAAGATGGTCTATGATTATGTAATGAGAGATCCCCTTTGCAATATCTGTGCAATTAGGCATAATTAAGTTTGTCAGGGGAACTTTAATTTCCTGATTTTTGAGTAAATAAAGAATCAATGTTAATATTGCACTAATCAGTACTAACTAACATTTAATTTGTTTTGTTTCAAAATCAGAGGTCACATTGTGAAACCATTTGATTGTATGCAATGAAAAAAACACAACAAAATAAACAGAAGTTGGAATAAAGATAACTTTATATTAACTGGTGCTTTGCTGTCCTACTGTTCCATTTATTGAGGTGTCCTGAAGCCAACAAAGTATCTGTAAGAATCAGGATACAAATATGACTTTAAGTACTCTCTGTTGTGGTCTCAGAATGCATCGACATTTGTTTTTACCACACTGTGATAACATCACAGATGTTAGAATCATAAGTGCCGGTATACCTTAAAGCTTTCTGTTTCAGAAGCAAAGGTACCACCGCTACAGCTAAATGAAAGTCTCGACTAGCTTCAGCAGACCATTTGTGGGCCAGGCACCAAGCAAGAGACAAAAATCATGTCTGATAGAAATCCCACATGAATATCAAGCTATACATCATGCCTCCATCCAACTGGGTAAGTAAAACTGAGTTTCAATCTGGAATTCCTAGGGATTCATAGAGTAAAGCTGTAACGCACCATAAAAATTCACTGGGGATTATCAGATATGGGCTTAGGGGGGAAACGCGGAGTGCCCTGTGAATGGCGACCTGGTGCAACACATCTGTTCTCGGTCACGAGAGCTGGGACTGGCTGTTCGGGCACCATATCCAGTTCATGCGTGCACCTAGTGCTGATAATCATTCACAGTTTAAAAATAGGTATGAGAAAGGTAGTCACAGGATTATAATGAAGAGAATTTATGGGGCATTACTCTCCCAAACTGCTGTTTCAATCTAAACACTACTCTGGGCTCGAGGTGTCAAAATGTGACAACAGTGCTCAAGGTCTCCATAACAGGATTATCGCTTTTCTTTTCCTGCCTTATTTCTTGAAAAAAAACAAACAAACAAACAAACAGTAAAACAGTAAATAGTTTTAACATTTAAATGAATGTCAATAGTCTTCAGAGTCAACACTGCTTCAAACATCCAAGACTTCTTGTATTAGGAAGCAAATAACCAAGTGTCAGCTCACATCTAATCTTTAATTAGAACCTCACAGTCAAGCAGGCTACAAGCTTTTTACCTCCAAAATTAAAGCTGTAATTTTGGAGCACAAGAAGTCAACCACCAGGGAAAAAAAAGCACCAGTTTGCCATACCGCTAAAAGTTGGCTCAGTCTGATCCCTGTCTGGAAATCTGAAGGACATACATTGTATCCTTTTCTGGAGAAGCCACAATATAACAATTTCTCAGATTTTGGTGTTAGGTACTTAATGATGTTGGAAGTTCTTTGGGATTACTTTACAGGCTACTCTTCCTTTGAGAAAAGAAAAGTTATGTGCAAGACAAATGAAACCAAAGAGTTGACTTACGGGCTCTCAGCACTATCCACAGGTCTCAAAGCTCAAGATGATCCATCCCTATCTATGGCAAGAGCTCCCTTTCAGAGGAACAAGAATATTTGCTTCACAATAGCTCAAAGGTGTTTAAATCCCTGCAAGATACTAACACTGTATTCCATTCATTTTAATGGAAAATAGATGTCCAAATTCCCAAAGACAGCCCTGTTACCATTGGGCCCAAAGAAACAGATTACATGAAAATATCTTTTTATCACAAGAGAAGACAGGAAAAAAAATTCCAATTAAAATTGATGGAATTGATCGACGAATGAAAGCCATCAAGGAACAGACAGGCAAAACGGGGAATAAAATAAGGGGAAAGTGCATAAAGTTATCTCATTCCCCTCAAGGAGTATAAAAAACCCTCCCTACAAGAGTAAAAGAAGATATTTCCAATTTGTTTTCTAACAGCTAAAAGAAGCGTAGATGAAAGGAAGCATGTTGAAAATTGTGGCAAAGGCAGACCATAAGTTGGAAGTAAAACATTTTAACTTGAATTACTCCATTGCCACAATTAAATGGCTATGAAGCACTCCAGTGTTCTAGGAGTAGCCACAAGCACCCCTAACTTCATGGATTTGAGTTGGAACTGAAGTCCCTTCAGCTGCAAAAAAATTCCTAGCCAATACTGCTTGGGCTAAAAAAGAATTTCCTATAGGTGCAGTCTTCAGGCTTACCATAGATATCTGCATATTTGCAGCCTTAACACCACTCCTCTTAGTATACCTTCATACTCCAACCACAGGTACACACGCTCCCACCTGCTAACTTAGCCTTTCGGTACCCGGATGTCTCATGTGCACTCAAGACCAGATCAAGCCCTGGGAGTTTCTGAGCGGAGCCCTGGACTTAAGACCATCCCTGTGGGGACAAGGAAGCACTTGGTGGATGAAGAGCAAACCATCCCACACAGTTACCATCCCACACATTCTCCCGCTGCGGCTAGGCTCTCAACCCACAGAAAGCTTTTTGCGACTTCCCACAGTACCTGATAAATCCTTCTCGCTCTTAAAGCAGTATGTATACCCCCATCTTTGAAAATGTAAACAAACAATTTAAATGAAGCGTTACTTGTGAAACTGATAGCTAGATTTTCACTTAACAGCACTACATCTAAGACCGCACAGAGAGGGTAATACTGGCACATAGATGCATACTACTTTGCAGCCATGAGAGAGATTGGGGGGGCGGGAAGACAGGAAAAAAAAAAGCAATAAGTTGTAGCAGACCACTGAATATGCCAATGACAAATATGAACAAAAGCAGCACAAATTATAAGGTACTGGTAAATTAATGTATTTCTCGCTTTTCAGCAATTGAAAGCATCTGAGGAATGCCGGCTTTTACAGAGGTGCTCCTCATGCCCTCCCCTTTGAACACCAAACCAAAACTCACACAGATGTGACTGATGAGATGGAGCCCCAACAGACAAACCTACAGGTGGCTTCAAAAGCAGAAATACATTTGACCCAAGACATCACGCCTGCGTCTACTGTAAGACGAGTTACAGCAGAATTCTCCTCAGCCCCTCACAATGGTCCCAGGGGAGATGTTACTGCATTTTGCTGCTGTTGCTTACATCTAGTTTGGCCAAGAGTCCATGAATCACGATAGCTGTATTTACGATGTCAGATGCAGGAAAAATCCAGTGGCATTTTTCTATTAGCGCTGACTATTTAGGACCTGTCACTTAGAAATGTTTACATGAAAATAATGAAGAATAGGAACATGTGATGCTTAAAAAATTAGGCTCTAATTTCAATCTACAAATGAAAAATTTAAACATTCTAAAACTTAATAGGGAAGTGACAAGAGTACAATGATTTCTGTCCCTCGTCAAAGACAGCAAGAAATGTACACTTTTGCCTACCTACTTAGACGGGGAATAAGCAATGCTTTCAGGGCCTGACGAGAGAGATGCTGCTAGTGGATGGAATCATTTGTCATTAGATGCTAAAAAGAAAGTAATAAATGGAATGAATTTTGAACATGAGCTTACAGACAGCAGGTTTCTTGCTCTACTGTTAACCTTAAAGATACCAGTGTTACAAATTGGAGCTTAATGGTTAACACACATAAGAATATTCATTTATTTGAGTTCAAGAGAAGTTGAAGAAAGCAACAGGAAACAAGTGTATGCATGTACCAAAGTAATACAAAGCCCAAGATAATTCTTTAACAGTATAGTGTAGGCATCGTCAAAAATTGTTCAAGAAGTTTGAATGAATTCACATCCGTCTCAAAAAGTGCAGACAATTCATTTCTGCAGACCCTTCAAGATGAGATGTTCTTTTAACAGAAACTACTGAAGCAGAACTCTGATGAGTCTGATGATCCTGAAAGTGCGATGTTTTTAGTGCTATCATTATCATTATTAAACGTAGCTGCAATGACAATTTAAATCTGTGTTCCAAACCTCCTAGATGCTCTTCAACATTAGACACCTTTGTGTCTTGAAGACCCAGAATAAGCTTACTGGTTGATTATGCTATAAAGAAAAGCTCTGCTTAACAAGACAGATCCAACCTTATTTTATCTTAATGATGTTGCCTTCAATGGAACACAAAAGGAGCAACTGATAGCAATGATTGAAACATTTCTTTCAGAGACTTGTAAATTCAGCTGTCCACTACAAGAATCTCCAAGTGAAGAAACGGGGGGGGGGGGGGGGGATAAAAGAAAAAGTAACAGCACTGAACAGTGACATTAGTGCAGCTTGGCTAGCTGAACATGATAAATGACCTCCTAATGGCCACAAGCGTACAGACAGTGCAATGTATGTCCTCGTACGCTGCTATTAATTCTGTACCAAAATGAAAACCACAAATATTGGTGCAGTGTTACCGAAGATACCATCCAAGAACAAACAAAAAGAAAAAAAAATGAGGAAGAGGTCTTTACTCTTTGGTTAGACAACAAAAATAAACGGAAACAAGAATGTTTAAAACAATTTCTTCTGCTTCTGATATACAGCTGCTCAGTGCTGTATTTCAACGACACTGAGTGAAAAAGTAGCAACCAAACTTTCCCAAAACTGTACTGAAGAGCCTAAAGACAAAAATCACTCCGCTATCACCAGTAGCCTGGCTAACTCAAGTGAAAAAGGAAGACTGATGCCCCCGGTTCCCAGAGACACTCAGTGTTGCTCTCAGGAACACATGCCTCTACGTTTGCATCAACAAGTGTCTTGAAATTCGCACTGAGAACAAGAAGGACTTTGATCAAAAAATAGCACACGTTTTACTCTGCAAGGAACTTTACAGAGAGGTACTAAATTTACAAAAGCAGTTGAAGGTGGTTTCAGAGGGACTTGACAGATTACAGGCTGATGACACTACCCTTGCAGCCTCAGTGGAAATGTGGTTTGATCTAATTAACAACAAAGAACTAGAACCACTGAAGAACAAAATTAAAAAATTATTCAAAGATGCATGGAAGCTTTCCATTTCCTAGCCAGCAGGACTGATTCCAAACACAAACGGATGGGATTAAACCCGGGATAGGATGTTGAGGTTGGGACAGGCACAGAACATACTCCAGATATCTCAAATCTTCTAAGATTAAAAACTGAAGATCCATATTTTTGTCCTAAATATTTAGTTACAAAATGGATTTGATTGAACACGATTAATTTAATCATGCAGGTGGAAAATACAGATGTTAAATTAGGACAGACAAGATGCCTGAACTTAGAAATCCTGGATTTTAGAACAGATGCATTGCTGTCCAGCCAACTTAGCATCACTTTTTACACATTTTCAGTTTATTCATACCGCTTTGATTGAAACTGTGTAGCAGCATAGGTGCTAAAATCAAAGAATCTGGTGAAGTGCACTGACATGCAGAGTGAGATATAAAGCCTCATAGACCTAACTTTTTTCATAGGCTACGGAGACCATGAGGATGTTCTTATTTTTTAATTACAGAATCACACACTTTACATTTTAGATAGTGTGTCTTTTTGTGTTTAAGGAATAAATATGCCCATAAAATAAATGGCATCACATGCCTGCACTGTTTCAGTGGATCAAATACCACATTTGAGCATTTTCTCTGAGAGGCTTTTGCAGAAATAACCGAAAAAGTCATGCCGGGGAGAAAAAATTCAACTCTGATATGTTGCTGCTGTTTCCACAGACAAATTTTCTCTCCACACCCAACAGAGAACACATACCTCAGCTGAACAATTGTGAGCATATGTTGGCTATGCCAGTATCCTGTGGAAAGTAACAAAAGGCTTTAATTTATTTTTAACTGAGAGAAGTGCATAACTAAGAAAGTTTGTGCCTTAGAATTTCAAGTCAGATTTGGGATTACTGTATTTCCCTCTTTGGGAAGTTGTATGATTACTAATCTTATAATTAAAAAAGTAAAAGTTAATGAGGAAACATGTTAACGTCAGATGATTTACGTGCCTATTAATATTACAAGTGTATTGGGAAAAAAAGAGGGGGAAAAGGAAAAATCCATTGTGTAATCCAGTTCTGATGAAATGCCAGACAATTTTGAGACTGATAAAGTGAGTCACTGCCAACTGACTCAGCATGACAACAGGAGTTCATTGTTGCCTTCGGACCAAAGGAAGCAAGCAAGCAGCCAGTTGGTTCAAACTGGATTCTTTCTTTCACTAAAATGTGATATTTCCACCATCTTCTTGTTCTCCTTTTGTGTCTTCCATCAGACCCTCTAGTGTCTCCAGTACATACTGCATTTATTAAGCCCCGCACTGTTCAGCTAGCATCAGATACAACACACATTAAGCCCTCAGATGCAGCATGTTACAAAATTAACTTAAAAGGCTGGAATACAGCTCCATTTTTAAGTCCCAGTATATTTATATTTCACATATGGTTTTCGCTAGGCTATTCACAGGGGGGACTATAAAGCATCTCAACATGTGAGGTACTCTTGTAAACTCCACTGTGTCCTCAGTTGCACTTACTGTCCTCAGGCACGGAGGATGTTGTACTGCAAGCATTAATACGGATATACGTGCCGCCTGTTACATCCACATCTCCCCCTCCCTGCTTGTAGGTTTGGCAACAGCAGGATGGCTGAATTCAGCTCAAAAACTGGAATTCCTGTTTGTCTCCAAGGCTTTCTAAAGATTGCCTTCTGCCAGGCGCTGCAACTTCCCCCAGCACCCGCTGGAGTTAACAGAACAAGGAGAGCTCAGCAGCTCCCGTGGGACTCAGGACCCTTCAGAGTCTGGGCAATGGAACAAATCAAAATATACTGCCCCCATCCTTGAGATCGCTCAGGGCTGGAGCTATATGAGAAGGTTGGTTTTTTTTTTTAGTGTTGTAATAGAGAGGATTTACATTGTTAATACACAGGACTAACCAAGAGGAAGGTTCACCTGTTGCATAACATTGTATAAAGTGTACAGAGGAATGTTACAAAATCTGGTTCGTGGCTCTTGTCTTTCAATATGCTCAAATCTCAGTCTCATCATTCATTATTTTCTGCTTTTCACACTAAAGCTGCTCCTCCTGAAGTCTGTCAGAAATGTGAAAATCCCTTTTTTTCCAAAAGAGATTATTAGAGTCTTAAAAGTTTACTGATTTAGCTGCAGCTTGTGAGAGAATCCTGGAAATAAAATTAAATTATTTTGGGGAAGAAACAAGTGGCAAGGAAGGTCCATACTTGTTCAAGCAGCTAAAGCATCCCCTGCCATTATAACTCTTTAAAAAGCGTATTTTGCCAGAAGGAACTACGCCACATCAAAAATTACCATGCCAGGAGAAAGAAGCTCCTCACAGCTGAAGGACAAGACTGGTAATCAACAAATCTGGGTTACAGTCATGATAACTTGGCAGGTGACTTTGACTAAAAGTCAGTCAACGTCTCTAAACTGGAGTTTATCCATCAGTGCAAGAGGCTACTAATGCTTCCCTATTTCAGGAGGGTGTCTTAAAGCTTAATTAATTGATGTTCATAAAGAACTCAGATTCTCAGATGAGCGGCATCAGAGAACACCAAAGTATTATTAATCTCAGGTGCCAAAAAATTATCCCTGCTCGTGCATGAAACAGCTCTGAAATATTTGTGATTTCTATGGTAGCAATATCCCCAGTTCAGTTCGCAAATGATGAGAGTTATCCAAATAAAATAAATGTCTGGTCATCAGAGTAAACAAAGACATCATTTTACAAGTCCAATCTAAATTGTAGAGATAATCAATATGAGAATAGCAGTGCCCACAATGAAACCTGTATTAATTATGAAGAGAGTTTATGAAAGAAATTAATCATTATTATGGAGTTCGCTGTAGGAATTTAATAGCATGAGCCAATTCTACATGACTCTTATGATGCTTGAGGTCAAATATGCTGAGTTTGAAATAAACTTTAATCTACTCTGAACTAACTTTGTATAAAAAAAGAAAGCTTCTCATAAGTTCCACAGTACTGCCCAAAATAACAAATCTACTCTACCCCATAAGTGCGTGTGGTCTGATATGCCATCCTGAAAATAGACTCTAATGCCTCTCCTCCCTCTCCCTTTTTTTTTTTTTGTTTAAATTGGTGCTATAGGAAAATGATATACACTGATTACAAGAGACAATTAGATATGGGAGATAACCGATATATTTTTAAGCTTACTTTGTTGTTTTGGGTTTTTTTCTTAAGTAACGACCGTTCCAAAATAAACACAGCAATGTTTATGGAAATAAAGAAACAAATGATAACAATTTTAGGTAGCATACCACAGTCAAATAAATACCATTTTCTAATAAAACAAACTGGGAGAAACCCTAATAGAACTTAACCCATAGTAACCACAACAAAAACTCAGGAGGCTTTCTGTTTCAAAATCAGAGCTGTTCTTCAGAGCTAAAGATTCATATCCATTGGTCAACTTCAGCATTAATCAATTAATCCTTTTTGTAAGATTAGAAATTCTCTGGGGAGAGGCTTTGACTGGAAGCGTTGAAAATGCTCAATGTTGGCTTAATTCCATCCCCAGTCAAGTCAAGTCCCGGTTGTCTTCAAAGGGAGAAGAGCTAGACTGATGCTGAGAGCTTTTGAAAAGCCTGTCCTTTGTATTTATTTGCTTTTGTGAAGTACTTCTTAAAACAAATAAAAGCAGGAAGACGTAAGTAATGAGCCCATCACACCTCTGAGGCCCACGCATGGCAAGAACTCCACGGGTCAGAAGTGGACAGAGAATCCTTGGGGGGGTCCTTGCCTGGGTTACTTCTGGGCGCTCACGAGGGGAAGGAAGGTACGCCATTGGGATGCACCCACGTCAAAAAGGTTGGCTGCCCCTACAAGTGCACAGAGAGGTGCAGCAGAAACAGCATCTTGCTTCTGCAAAGTATAGGATTAGCCATTTTGGAGACTCGTACTAATGTATGCGAAGCTTACAATACTGTCAGTAACGATTAGGTGTGCAAAAGGGGGACTGAACCCTTAAAATTTTACAAGAACAAACAGTCTCCAATTAAAATAGTCCAAAAGAGCTCAGCGTGAATATTTCTCTGAGCTTCCTTTGTTGATGCCGTAGGATTTCTTTGTAGTTGTACAATTCTGCAAGCTAAAATTCTCTTGGCAACTACAGACTTCCTTACTTCTGATCTCATCACACACAGATGGCTCAGCCTTGTAAAATATTATTAGGGGACGTGTTGGAGTGGCCTGAACATGGGTCACTCCAGCAGCGTAATCTGACTCTAACAATTTCTCTGGACGTGTATAACCTTGAGTTCTGCTGCCATTGTTTCCCAAACTCCAAATGGGAAGAGAGTCTACCTCCTCACGAAGCGATGAGAACGTGCGAGTTAATATATGTACAACTCTATAAAAAAGGAAAAGCATTACTGCTATTTGGGGAGAGTAAGATAGGGTCATGTGGGCTTCAGTTTTATTCTCTTCTCTGAAACAAACACCGACACAGATATAAATAGTGCCTGCAGAAAAGCAAGGGGTGAACTTCTGCTTTTTTAAACAATTTGTAGCTTTTGCATGTAAATTCTGTTTAGAAGAGATTTGAATAGTTTAATAATTAAACCAAAAATCTTTAGTTCTAAAAGTATTAACATTTACCAGAGTAGATTTTTTTTCAGTGGTGTCATAAATTCACAGTATTTACCCACCAGTTCTGGTTTTCATAACAAGACTGTGGTTTTTATTTTGATCACTGGTTAATTTATTGCTGTAGCACATCATTTTGCTTTTCTTTTGGAGGTTCTGAGGAAAAGTAATTCTTTACAGACACTATTCAGATGGTATTTTTCAATTAAAAACACTTAGAGCAGAAAGGAACGGTTGTCTGGTGGGGGACTGAAGATCAGAGTTCAATGCTTGGCTCTACAATAGACTCCCTGGGGAAATTTTCAAAGGCACAAATGGCAGGTTGGCACATCACTCCCATGCTTGCTTTAGTGGGAGTTAGTTGCCTCTGAAAACCTCTCTTTCCTATCCCGATCAAGTCACTAAATCTTTCTGTGTCTTGGTCTGCAACCGCTATAGCAGGAATTCTAATATTTTGTTTCCCTCACCTTTTGCCTGACTTGCCTATTTAACTATAAGCTTCCTGAGGCGGCGCCTCTGTTTGACAGTATATAAAATACCTCGCACCAGTGGATGGGGCACAGATCTCATCGGGGAATCCTAGTTTCTGTTAGAATACATACATGCAAATAACGTTAATACTAATTGGGAATCTGGAGAGTATTAATTGAAACTGTTTCCCCAAAGCCCGGGTTATCGTGCTTTCCAGGAGCAGTACTGCGTTGGTAAAAAGCGCCAGATAACCAGCCCAAGAGAATGGCATCCACAGAACGGGCGCAGGCCAGCCAGACGGGGTAAATGTCTCCCGCATGGCACCAAGAAGATGACCCATTCGTTGAACCCGGGGGTTACTAACCCTCGTCGCCTCAACCTCTGATTTCTGGTAACTTCACTTTAGGCCCACCTGTACCATTTGACTGAAATGTTGCATTTTACTGGAACAAAAAGTGAAGCCTAAACGAATATCCATGATGCCTTTCAGAAAACAAATCGTGAACCTGAGTATGCATTTGCACCACGAGATTACAAGGACTCAGCCACTGCGGCAGCAAAACCAGTTCTGTCTTATTTATCTTGCAAGTCAGGACTAGGCAAGACAATTTTTATTTTCAAACCACAAATGTAAAATTCTCAAAAATGTGACATGTGGAACCACTTAAAGGGCAAGAATGACAATATAATGAATAAATGCGCATGACAAGTAAATGCAAGGAAATATTGATCTGTATTTGCTTATTCAAAAAGTGGAGTGCCCCACAGAATTATTCAAATAAAACTGATAATTATTTTTTCTACTCTACTGAACTTAAATGTGGTGTGACCATGAGTAAAGATAAAAACCAATTCATATTCCACGCACACTCATTAATTACCTACTACCCTACCAGGAATTACCAAGTTTGCCAAATGAGAGGAGGATAGGGCTCATTATATTCTAGAACACCACCACAGAGCGATGACGTCTTTCAGATACCCACTAGTAGTTAAACTAGGCTTTTTACTTTTGTCCTATTGCATAAATCATTCCCTAAGCCATTCATCTTTCTCAACGATCTCTTTATGCCTGTAACCAAGATCCTAAGTTTTGTGGGCAAATTTTTTTCCTCAAGTTAACTCGGCTAAAGCCAGCAGCATTACAGTGGGAATTATTTTTGATATAATATATTCATAAGACGAATGCATATCTTTATGTGCTAGGTACATCCTCTGTTTCTTTCTGCATCATCCAGTTTGTATCATCTATGCAATCAGCCCAGTATGCAATACAAGACAGAATTCCTACAGCAGATGTAAATAATTCAAGGAAGCTCGTAACTCCTCAGGGAGATTTACTCACAGATCACCTGTTCACAGAGTTTAAAGAGATGTCAGAAGAGTTCCAGGATTATTCTAGACCAATGATGGGAAAGGTTATAACAAAATATCGGTATTACTACAGCATAGAACTGAAACTGGCTTTGATTTTGGATAAATTAACAAACTTCAAAGGGATTGGTCTAAATCTGCCAGTGGAGGAATGTTGTTTGATTGCATCATGTACTGGGACGCTGCTGCAGTCGGATCCAGAAAGAATTACGCATCACAGTCTGACATGGCTCTGATAATAGATAAGTAAACCGTAGGACTGCCAAATGAAGAGGTCAAAAAAAAAAAAAATCCCAACAAAAACGAAAGAGCTGATAAAGCAAATTACACCAACAGAATCTGCAGTGCAACACAAAGGAAACCCAAACAAACCCCCTTCCTATTACTGATGGGATGCCCCTGTGTCCCACACAGCATCATCGAAATAGATGCTGCAGAGAGTGAGAAAGACACAAGCACACAGTTCTGCGGTAACGGCAGCCCACGCAGAATACCACCGCTTGCCAACCGAGAAACCTTGACTTACTGGCCACATGCCTCCCTTTCTATTCTACTGATCCACTAGATCAGTCACACCTTAAGGTAGGTTCACAATCACGGGTGACAAAAACCCAGCCTTTTCTGTTCGTGACAATCCTTGTCTTTTCCTCCCAAAGACAAAGTATGCTAAGGACATTCTTTATATGTCCGGAGGCCAACAGACTGTCACTTTCTTCACACAGTGTACCACATATATCTAGGACATAGAAGGGATTATTTAAGACTCTAAAGGAGACATTTATACCCAGTACATTTCCAAAATAAGGATGGCAAGTTGCTGAAATAACTTATTTAAAACTTTTTCTCAAGTACAGAGTGATAGAATTAGAGTAAAATCATCTAGAAGGGGTTGGAAACGCTTTCTCATGAAGTCTTAAACATCACTTCTAGTGACATTAACTTGAGCTACATGTCCCATCGGAGAGCAAGTGTCAGCAAAGTAAATGCATTAGTTAAAGCTTAATAGTAGTTTGGTGTTCAATATCCTGAAATATTTAATATGTTTTTTCCCAAAGTAAACTGTTATTCAGTTTTAATGAAGACATTAACCTGCTTGATTTGTAAGCTCCTGTGGGAAGTCAGTCTAAAACACTGTCACAAGAGGTAGGCAGAAGTAACAAGAGCTGTGACAGGAAATCAAGCACATTTTAAATGTTAAAAAAGCAGCCAGAAAATGAGTCTCAATATGCTCTTGTTTTCTTTTAGTTTTGTTTATTTTTTGGTAATATGATTTCTGCCCTTTAAAAGATGCCAATTAAGGCTGGTTATAACGTAGTCTGCACGTAACTGTGGGTATGGAAATCTATGTGAGTTTTCACCAACTATTTTGTAAACAAGAAGTGGTAGAATACAGACTCAAAAAAAAAAAAAAAAAACAAAACCAAGAAGTTTGGGTCAGATTCCGAACTTCGAGACACTTTTCAGTTTCCAGCATTGTAGGATGACAGCTTTAAACTGGAATCCACTGTTACACTTTTAGCCGCAGTTTGAATTTTCCAGACTGACTTTGGATACAGCCTACATTTCATGGGAACAGCCGGTCTTGTGAGTTTTCAGCTTGAAATGATAGTGATATAACAAGATGAGCAAAAACGGTGAGACCCCAAGCAATTAAGGTGGGTGTGTACTCTTCCTGAAGTGCATATTGGTGGTTTGACAAGGGAGACAAGCTGGCTGCTTTGTTTCACAGTAGCTGCGTTTAGTTCATGCTGTCAAGCGTGGATTCTGACACTTAACAGTATTAATATTGCTATTTCTATTGATATAATTAGCACTTCTATAAATAATAGCTAAAGCTGCCATAGCTAAGTATATTACTGCAATCAGCACCATCAGGCCCTTCTACTTTACACACCCTCCTGGAAATACAAGCTGATTGATCTCAACAAGACGACAGCCACTGAGCAACGCTGTTGATTCTAGCGGCCCAGCTAAGAGCAGCCACCACCACGGAGAAGACTCTCCTAAACAACTAGTTTGTATGTGCGAGACTGAAGTTTCTCACCAGTCTTGCACCTGCCAATGTTTGAATGCTATAAATAGGGAGGCTTCTTTCCAGCCACACGATAAAAAAACCTCACGTTGAGTTCAGTGGATGTTTTTTCATACGCTACAATGGGGGAGAAGTCCTACGAATGTTTTGGAGAGAAACTGGACCCAACCTTTACATTCCAACTAAACAGCATAAAGATTGTATTTATTTACTTTACAGCTATGAAATGGGATATTGCTTAACGAAACAGATACTGTTTCTTCCACAGAAGAATAGCAGCACCTGCTATTTTAATCCCTAATTTCATTCTGTTACACAATACTGAAGAACGACAACTTTTCTAGTGGCCCAAACACCAAATTTCAGGTGCTCCCAATCTGTTTCAAAGAACTTTGCCCTTGTTCCACTATGCCTAAAAGCCGTAACTTCTACATTAGTTTTGAGGGTGTTCAGTAGTTATGCTTAATGACTGCAACTTCAAACTACCACCAGCGGGAGAAGGAAATGTACAGAACTCGTAGCGCTGGTGGTGGAAATGAAGCCGCAGGGTCTCAAAAGATTCATGCAACCATATAAGCAGTTAAAAATTGTCACCGTGTTTGAAACGGTGGTTATTTTCTGCTTTCTTCATCTTCCATAAAGTGATGTGGGTAAACACCACACAAAGATTTTCTGAAGGCCAATATTTACAGCGTCTGGAAATAGAAAGCATTACGTGGAAGAAAAGCAGCCTAGATTTCTGACCGTAGCTTTTCACAAAAATTCTTTAAAAGTTTGAAGTTCTTAAGCTTTAGTCAAATGGATGTGCTAAAGGTCGTACGGGGGATTAAGTCATTTGTGTGTATCATCAGTATTGGGTATGAGACATGCACATTTTTGAATCCTCTGAGTTCTTCCAGAAACACTACTTGCTAGCTGCAGTACTTGAAAACTTAAAATGGTAAAGAGGACACTACAATTCCACAGCAGCTTTGAACTCCTGTCCTACTAATACAGCTCACTTCGTACGAGGCCAAAGCACTCACACAGCACTATGTCTTTCAGTAGTATCAATGCCAAAATCATTCCTGTATAATTCCACTGATGTCACTTCAGTTATTTCAAAGAGGAAATTCATGTCTAAGCCACGTTCTGTTTTCTGATGCAAACCCAGAATAACTACACCAAAGTTTATAAAGCTATTGACGTTGGCATTTATTGTCAAACCAAATAGCCAATGGAATAATTGGCACCTACCATTTGAAATTATTACTTGAAATATTATATATAACCCTAACAGCAGCACTTCAGAATTCTCCGTGTACATACCTTTGCAAATATTTGTGATGACAGCACACGGTATTATTCCCGTTACACAGATAGGAAACAAAGACCGAGCAATTTTCCCTAAAGTCAAATATGCTATTTGTGGCAGAGCAGAGAGCTTCACGAGTCCCAGGTCTGAAGCCAGGAACCAGAACCACTAAACAAGAACTCAGTCTTCAGTATGCTTTCATGAAAATGTAAGAGGCAATAACTGCGATGGACCCCATATTGATGAAAAAAAAATAAGGAAAGATGAAGGAATACTTGTTTCTTTGAATGAGTAGTAGAAGAGTCAGACTCAGAACTTTCCCTGGTATTACAAGAAAATTTGATTACATAGTGTTGTACTTTGGTATTCCTTGAGACACCTTTCGTGAATACCTGGGAAAATGAGAGTAGAATCGGAGATCTACTAATACCGGTAAGCGCAAAATAACCGACATCCTGAAAACTTGTTTTGTTCTGCTCACCCTGCTCAGGCCACAAAGCACGGCACTTCACAACGCAATACACACCTTCCAAAATCACCGCTGGTTGTGAAAACCTGTCAATGGCAACTATCTTCCTTTGCTTCAGAAATGCCCAATGATTCGTCTCAGCACATACTGCTCATGAAAGTTAAAGAACTGAACGTTGTTTTGTTCGTGTTGCTCTGATACCCAAGATCAAGGGTCAGCATGACTATGGAAGGGTAAACAATGTTTACTAAAAGCTGCCAATTTGAGACACTATATTGTTTTTGTTTTGTTTTTCAATACCGTAATGATTTGTGCACGCTTTCTGCAATAGCTGGCCTCTTCAGAGAGCTTAAACTGCTGCTAAGATTTCTTGGGCTACTACCTATGCAATTACAGATGAATTCTGCTTAGTTAGCATTAATTTGGTACTTTGAACAAATTAAAAATAATTATTTTTCCCCATAGCATCTTCTCCATTAATATCTGCAGTCACTCTGGAATCTTAATGAGCTAAACTTCGTATGTTCTGTCCATACTCGGCTAGAGGACGGCCTTTTCCTTCATGATACACATGCGATCATTTGGGAACAGTTTGCAAATCTAAAATCCCACCTCGCTTGAAGGGATTTACAGCCTCACATGACAAGCTATACTGAACAATACTGAGGCCCTGTGAAAAATACACAAAAAGAACACATTTCTTTTCTAATACCGAGAAGGAAATAGTAAGTCTTGAGGGCCGCCTGGAATTTGACCAAGGTTACCCAGCAAGGATCAAATCCTATTTGTCTTAGGCAGGCAGTCCCGCTGAAATCGAATAAGCCTACAGCACAGATCAGTCTACCGGGGCTATGGTTTAACCTCTGAGGCATGCTATAAATCCTGTGCCATAAAATAGGTGCTATGGATTAATTTCTAATCCCAAATTATAACTCCTCATTGAAGAGCTGAAAACCCCGTTCCCCTCACAGATTTAAATAACAAGGAGAGAACCATGCTGAGATCTTTTAAGATTTTACTTTTAAAATAGCAAACAAAATATTTTCCAGGATACTCAATTAGTGCAGTGACAATTAAGCCACGCTCTTTGAGGTAACAGAACAAATCATACACTATGAGACAGCATCTTTTTTTTTTTTTTTTAAATCTGCCCGCATATCTAGTCACTAATTTACCCAATAAATTAATTCCACAAGTGGCTCTCCGAGTCATCAGTTTGAATTATCAAGTTTTTGCTGTATTTCCAAAACAATGCCAGGCATGCATGTGCGTAGGAGGGATGGGACAATGAAGCCAATAGGTGCAGCTGTGGCCTGGGAGGCAGAAGGTCTGTTCCAACGCTGTCACTGACTGCTCTTTGACACTGGGAAGTCATTTCAGCCCGGTTTAATTCAGGGTCTTTCTAGCATATAATATTTTAGCAATGAAATAACTCCCCAAACATTTGGAAGGCAAGGACGAGCCTTCATGAACTTTACGAAATCGTCTTTTCCCCTCAAAATCAGAAACACGGGGGGGAAGGGGTGTGCGCACGCAGGTCTGTTTGGATTTGCTGCCTTTGTATCTTCCCCACGTGTAAACCAGAAACACTGTCAACCTTCACAAAGCACCTCTATGCAAGTACAGGTGAAAGACAACCTCTGTAAATTCAGGCTATTGAATGAGCCAGCTGGTATCTCGTACATCTGGCACTGCTGCCACAGGGGATCCGAACTGCCCTCCTCTTGAGTTCGAATGCTAGCGACCCTGATTTTAAAGCAGGGGGCTTAGGCTTCCATTCCTAACATTACAACACAGTAACAGCAACCATGAAATCCCTGGGCAGAAGGATTTTTTTTTTTTTGTGCTAACACAACAAACGAGCTACGTTTTAAGACTTATAAACCATTTCATTTTGGAAGCCACAAGGCATCCATATCTTTAACAACTGACTAGTCACAGATTCTACATGCTATCAGAAAGTTTTCTTCTGCTAGAAATGAGGATTTTTTTAAAACACCTACAGATTAAATGATGAGATTTAAAATAATGCTAAAATCTTCTGTAATGTTCTTCCTGCATTACAAATGGACTATTAAATCAGTGAAGTGCCAATCAAATGCTTTTGTACTTTGAAAGAAAGGTTTAAATAACAAAAGCAGTTTTTCAGGCCTCTCTCTCCCGTGGTAGTCAGTGTCACCTATGCACTAATTACAACATATTTACTCTCTTTTCTAGTAAGATCACAATTGAATAGATTTTTCAGAACATGATTTTTAAGAAAAGTTGCAATCAGAGCCTCGTGGATTCTGGCTCTTTATTAATCCAGCTTGTCTAAGAAAAATACAATGTTGTGCAGTAAACTTCAAGATATATGACAGGCTTGAATAATAACAGCTCTGGATTCAGTCTCCAGCTTTAAAAATCAACTCACTGCACGACCTCGGGTGAACCGTTAATTAACTAGGGCCAAATCCTCTGTGGACTAAACACAATGGAACTAGCCAGTTTGTACAAGCCAAAGATCTGGCCCCAAGTTTCCAGAAGTTTAGATTCGGGCTGGCCAAACACTGGAATTTTCGTCCCATGAAAAAATGTTCAGTTGCGTTTCAGGATAAGAAGTAAAGCTCTCACATCCTTTGTGGAATAAAAATTCCAAGCAATTCCTTTAAGGGGCGGGGGGGGGGGGGAGGGAAAGGTGGACGTCTCTCAGGGGAAGATTTTGTTAACTGTGCTTTCTCCCTGTAAGCAGACAGTGGACTTGACAAAAGTCTTCAAGGCAGGTAGCCATGAACCATCACTTTAATTTTTTGGTCAGAAAAAAAATCTAACTTTTTTTTCCAGTAAAACTGGAACTTTCCTGCAGAAAACTGCAACTTCACAAATACCACATTTTCCACTGGGGTGGGAAGGATCCTCCCAATCAGCTCTAATATTGTGCACTCAGAGCATCTACTGAATACAGCCTAGCTGCTAAAACAGCTCTCGCCTCTGAGGTTTTTTTCGTGGAAGAAAAGGATGACATGACTTTCCTAGCATAGATTTTTGTCTTGAGTTAATCGTTCTTGCAAAGCACCCTAAGATTCACAGATGCTAAATGATTCTGCAAGGCTACAACGTTAGCCCTGCAATTTCAAAGACATCATTTCTATACGAGGGTATATCCCAGGCATTCAGAAAGACCCAAGGAGGTGTTCAGATTTCAGGATTGTTACACGGCTGTAAATAATCACGGGTTTTATAGAGACTTTTTCCTCCTAAATAATTACTTTGATCTGAGAACCTAGCTTCAGCCTTTGTATAATATTCATTTCAGTAGACTGAGACTCATACTTTCTTATAATTTCTCGTTCGCAGTTCAGCAAAGAGGACTACAAGCCTGACAAGAGGGCATTTAACCTGAAAAATAAAGACTTACTCGGCTACAAAAGGAAGCAAAGTCTGGATAACATGACTGGCAGCGAGGCAGCCCGTTTTCTAGCTCTCTCGCTGCAACGACTAGCAAATTCATTTTACCTCAGTGCTCCGGTTAATAACTGTGAGAACACTCCCTGTTGACAGGGCTAAAGAAACCTGGGTACGAGACCCTGCCATCTTGGCATAAACAGATGCCTGGCGCTGGAAGCACAAGCGACTGATTGCTTTTAAAGCCACTGTTGGACCCGAGGTATAAAGTATCCCGATGGCTCGCCCAGGTAGAAACGCGCTGCCAACCTCAGCGAGGACCAAGGCGCGTTTTTTTCTCCATGAGCCCCAAGGGACGGCGTAAAAAAGCAGCTGAGCTCATCGCTGTCGGGAGGACGATCAACTCCTCCCAAGCCCGGCTCCCCCCCGCCGCCCAACCACCCGCCCGCCGCCGACGGACGGCGCGGCCCCCCCCCACCCCCCGCCCCGCCGGGCACCTTGCGCACCGCCCCCCCACACCGCCACCGCCTCCCTCCCGGGGGCTGCCGCCGAGCTGCCCCCCGCCCCCGGCCCGGCCCTCGCCTTGCCGTCGCGCCGTTCACGAAAGGGCGCTGGCAACTTTTCCCAGCGGCTCGGCCAGCGGGGGGAGAAGGAGGAGGAGCGGGGCGGGAGGGGTGGATGTCGGTGCCAACTCTCCCTCCGGCCGCACGCACCCTCAAGGGAGCGGCGCTGCGGCTACGCGGGGTGGCCCCCGCCGGCTCGGAAACTTTTTCGGGGAGGAAAAAAAAAAAGAAAAAGCTGCGCGAAGCCGCGGGCGCGGGGAGGCGGTGGGTGCGGGCTCCCCCTCCCTCCCGCCCGGTCCGGTCGCGGCGGGACCCGTGAGGAGCGGGGAGCGGCCCCCTGGCGCGCGCCCAGCGCCTCAGGGCGGCGGTTGGGACCTCAACGGCTGGCGCGCGCGCGCCCGGTCCGCAGGGCGCCCCGAGGCACCCGGCTCGCGCTTCGCCCCCTCCCTCCCGCCCGCCTGACGGTGCGGAGCGGGCGGCCCCGCCCCCTGGCGGGCGGTGCCCTCCGGTGGCCCCGCCCCTAACCCCCCGCTGACCCCGGAAACGCGGTTACCTCTCTCATCTTCCCCCTTCCCTTCGCCCCGCAGCTCGGCACTTTCACAGGCAGCCGCCGCTGCCTCGCCGGCCCCCCTCATTGGCCCCGGGCCCCACCGCCCCGCCGGCCTGTCCCCATTGGCTCACAGCCCCGCCACTCACGGGCGAGCCTCGCCCCCCTGCCCCCCCCGCCGCTGCCTGGGCCCGCCCCCCTCCTGGCGACTCATCGCCAATTTTCTATAGGCGAAGCCGCGCTCCCCGGCCCGCTACGCGCCCCTCCTATTGGAAGGCGCAAATGTTGGTCAAACGGACGGCGCCTCTCATTGGCCGGAGTTTGGAACGATTGCGGCCGCCTTCGCCGGCCTAGAGTTCTGATTGGTTCTACGGAGACGTCAGTCTCCCCGACAGCTGGGTATCGATTGGCAGTCGCGAGTGCCTCCGCCCTCAAGCAGCAGGTTAGGTTGCGCGCCCTCCCCCCCCCCCCCGCCTTCTACGCATTTCTATTTCCCGCTTTATTTATTTATTTTCTCCATAAACTTAAATGACCCCGGAGGGGCGGGGGCAAGGCGGGGCCCGGCGGGCCCGGGCGGCCAATAGGAAAGAAGGAGCGGGGCGGAGCCTCGGGAGGCCCGGGCCAACGGGAGCGCAGCAGAGCGGCCGCGCTTGGCCCGCCGCCGGCCAATCGGGCGCTGCCCTCCGCCCCCGCCCGCCGCCGGCGGGGGAGCCCGGCCCGGGGCCGGCCCGGGGGCCGCGGGGGTGCCCGTGCCCCGGCGGGGCGGGACGGGGCCGGGCGGCCGGTGACAGCCGGCCCGAGGGCCGCGGGGGTGCCGGTGGCGGGGCGGGACGGGGCCGGGGGCCGGTGACAGCCGCCCGGCCAGGTTGAGGGGGGGCACGGGAGGGCGGGCAGGGCGCCGTTCGCTCGCCTCACGCAGCGGCGCCGGCCCCGGCCCGGGTGTGGGAGGAAGGGACACATAATCGCTTCCTTCCTCACGGCGGGGCGAGCGGCAGGCGGGGCCGGGGCGGGGGGGGGGGGGCCGAGCTCGGCCCCCGCGGACCATCGCTTTCTGTGGCGTTTCCTCAGCCTCGCGGCCTGGAGGGCGGCTCTCCCGGCTCGGCGGCCCCGCCGCGCTCGTCCCACCTCCTTTCTGAGGCGGGAAGCGAAGTCATTTCCCAAGAGGGCTCTGCTCTGTGCCCTCGGGCCTCCCCAGGGACTTCTGCCCTTAGGGCTGGGGCAAAGCCCCCCCGGGGCAGGAGCGACGCTTATTGCTACAGCGAAGGGGTCCTTTGTACGCGCTGGCTTTGCGGCCGGGTCCGAAGCAGGCTGATGATAAGCACCCCCGCCACAAGCACGGCCAGGGTTCTCCGAGTCCCGAGGTGGGCTCGCACCCCTGGGTCCAGCAGAAGGGAGCCGAGAGCCCTTGGCTGTATCGGTCTCCATCCCTTCCCATCAAAGAGAAGGCCCAGTCCTTCCTTAGTTTTCTTACCGTGAATATATTTATAAAGTTTTTACCATCCTTAACACCTCTTCTGCTTTTTTCTTTTCTTTTGTTAGCGTTCCTGATTGTAATCCTGCATGCTTACGCTGTTCTTTGAGAACTCCGTTCATCTGACCTGCCTTCCACTTTCTGCCCGCTTCCTTTTTGCTTCAGGTTAAACAGAACTCATGCGTTTTCCAAGTTAATCACTTACTATTCTTCCTTTTTGTTTGAGGTCAAATAAAACTCATGCTTTATCCAAATTCATCTCTTACTATTCTTCCTTTTCCTTCCTGTACACGGGCGAGTTTAGATTTGATGGTTATCATTCCTTTGAAGAACCCTGAGCTTCCTACCCCCTTTTTCTCTGACGGACTACTCCTGCGTGATCCAACAAACCAATCCTCCCATTCCCTCATCCTAGCAGTCAGTTATGTTTGATATTCTCTGTCCTTCCCTTTGCATGGATCACCCAATCTAAAGTTATCTCCCTAACCCAAGCTGCCTCCTGCATTCATACCACAAGTATTTATATCTGTCTGCTGGAGCCACGCGGGGAAGAGCTCCCGTTCCAGTTGGTTTCTCCATCTTCCACGTCAAAGTTTGTCACCAGTGTTTTCCATGAAATGACCCTTGTTGGGGTCTGTCCCACACAACTGAGTCTCCCGTTGCCGTCCGCTTGGGTGATTCTGCTCGCTGTTTACAGAAAGCTCCACTGTCTCGTGAGTTGGGTTTTGCAGCAGGTCCATACCGGGAGAGCCCAGCTTCTTTCCTCTCATCGTTCCCAGGGACTTACAGCACCTCGCACTCCCTTAGCATATTCGATTTCAGAACTGATGTATAATAAGCCAGAACATTTCCCACCCCCCCTTATTATCCTCCCTGAACAAGGAATTACCTTTATATTTGTATTCCAGTCATGTGGATTACCCCACTGCACCTCTGTTGCCCCAATTAGAACATGCCCTATGTAACCCTATTTTTTTTTTTTTTTGAGGGGATTTGGGGGGTTTTAACGTAATGGGAGTAATTAGGAAGCAAGTTACAACTGGTAGTAAAAGAAGGTAAGGACGCCCATCAAATGCAGCTCAGTGTTGTAGTGAACCACTTGGATTTTAAGCACTGGCATAATCTGACTGCACAGCTGCTTAAATGTAAGCGTACGCTGAAGTTCTTTGCCGAATCAAAGCTTTAATTTTCTTTTCATTTTCTTGTGGCCTGTTCTGCATTCTTAAGCTGAGACAGAGTGTGAAGTAAAACACTCAGAAAAATAATTTCTCTAGGGCATATTCTGTTTGATAATGTCATACCTGGAACTTCATCTGGGCTGTCAAAACAATGGCGCATGACAGTAAAACTGAGCACACTTCATATACATAAATCTTTCACAGTCTGTAACTAAGTATTGCGAATGAGCTGAAGGTTCCTCTGGCTGAGTTGCTTGACTGAATGAGAAATGCTGTGGCCATTAGAGAGCAGAGACCTCCCAGCTGGGAACTCTAGGTAACAACAGGTAGAGGTGGCAATGAATGTATGGACGCACAATTAAACGGCACGCCGCAGAAGGACAGGGGATTTTAAAGAGATGCAGAGGAGGAGATTCCTCTCCTTGAACAGCACTTCTTGTCCACCTCAGATCACGAGGCTGCATTGCTGGTGGGAGTGACAGCTGTACCAGAGATGCCCAGCAAGTTACTTGGTGATTTGCTGGCACAACAGGGAAGAGTATTTCCAGTGACGGTGGGGATCTGCTTCTATTTAATGTCATCATTAATACTTGTGGGATAGAGAGCACGCTTTTAAAATTTATGGTTAGAAATCATGCTTTAAAATGTTACAAACCTCTCAGAGAACACAATTAGAACATGAACCGACTGTTAAATTGAGAAAGTGATCCAACCAACAATCTGGTACTTAATAGAATTGCTAAGCATGGTATAGAAATAGAAATCGACTGTAGAAATAGTTGAGGAATTTCCTCCTGGAAGAGGAATAACTAAGGAGGCAGAAAGACTACAGAAGAGGATCCGAGAGGTCAGGCTAGATCACAAGTGAAATACAAAGCAAAGGTGAAAAGGGCAAAACTCATTCTAGGGTGTACAAACAGGAGAGTCCTACTTAAAGTAAGCCCAGGAAGAAATGATTCTTCTATACCCAGTGCCAAGGAGGCCTCAGCTGGAATACTGTTTGGCTTCGGACGCTGCATTTAGAAAAGATTTGGAAGATCAGAGACTGAAAGGTTTGAAATGCCAATGGGAAGAGTCTTAGAAAACACGGCCTACAAAAAAAGGGCAAAGGAACTAGATTTGTTTAGTTTAGAAAAGGGAAGAAAGAGGGGAACGTTACAAAGTTCTTGCATTACGTGAAATTCCTGCAGAGGAAGATAAATAAATTGTGCTGCAAGTCCACGGGGTCAAGACAAAAAGTAACAGCTTTCATTTGCAGCAGTGTTTTAGTTCAGATATTGGGAAAACCCTGCGTGAGTTCAGCACAGTAAGAGAGGCCTTGGAGGCCATAGGATCCCCGATACCGAATGCTTTTAAAATTACAACCGACTGGGGCCAACCACCCTCTGGACAGTTGCCCACGGCAGCAAAGCAGGAAGACCTGGAGTGGCACCCACTACCTTGCTGGGCCAGGCTGGGAACCGCAATGCTGGGAGCAAAGCAGCCGTGAGAAACGACCCAAAACTCTCCAGGTCTTTCGGCAACAGCCAGCAGCTCCTGCTTTACCTGGAGTCACAGTACCACCCGTCAGCTCAACGGTAGCATATTGCCTCTCTAAGCGGCAGCAGTTTCCAGCTTCTGCTTAGTTTTGCTGTCAGGTTTAACGTCAAATCGGGGATTGCAAAAGAAAAAAAGTACAATTCCTTTCAAGCCAATAGAGTTGCAAGCAAATGCCTCAATTCGTGGAGTCATTTAAAATAGATCTTAAAAATAAGGTGTCTTCTCACACAGTAGAAGGACTGGTGAGCTTGGAATCTTGTAAACAGCAGCATTAAAATGGGTTGTACTTTCGTAGTACCCTCATGCACGTGAATATCAAATTCCATGTAGTTGCTTACTGAATTCAAGTTTTGAGGCCTGAATTTCCTACCTTAATTGGCAGGAACGAAGAAGTAAATCCTCATCAGGCAGAGCTCATAGTAAAAAGCATAAGAAGTCTAATTTATTGCATTCTTTCAATATGACTTCATTTTTGAGCATTTTGTGACAATCTGACCTAATATTGCACTGATTCAGACAATAGAGCTGTTCTATTGTACTTTAATGACTGGAAATGTAATTTGCTTCCTGTTTAATATTTAAGCCAGCAATAATACCAAAAAGGCTTATTGCTCTTAAGAAAAGATGAAAGGGGCATAACTCTTAAGGTTTTCTTGTGTTCAAAATTTGACCTACTTTAAAAATACTAGAAACTCATGGGAATGGTCCTCAGAATTAAAAATACCAATATAAGATTGTTGCCAGGGAATTTTAAGATACATCACTTCCAGCTCATTGAAAAGCCGAATTTCCCTCCCAAGGGAAATCCAGGTAATTCAAAATTAATTTTTGTCCCAAAATACTGAATTAGCAGAGTTTTTCCCAGAAAGGGAAGTTTTAAAAGAAAAAAAAATATTCTGAACTTTAGAAATATTTATTTTGGGTTTGATGACCGTCTTGAAATTTTTCAGTCTGGCTCAGTTGATGTCTGTGCCTGCCCCAGCTACCTCTAGTGACCCTTACCATCACCAGTGCTCTGCAGGCTTGCTCCGTTATTCTCCTTGGAGAGGCCAACTCCATGGCTAGCCCATGTTGCCTGTAAAGCCCTTCTGTGGCGAGCAAGGAAGACAAATTTTGGTGTCACGTGCGAGGAAGACAACTCGCAAAGGCTGAGTGGTAGAGGATAATAGAAACACGCGTTATCTGAACTGCTACAACACTGAGATATGCGGTGGCTCAAATAGGGATGCAGAGCCATAGAAATAAAGCAACTTGAACAGAGAACACCACAACTAAAACATAACCTTCACATGAGGCCCATTGCCTTTTCATTTGGTATTACTGCACATCCCGTTACACTGTCGGACGATACTGCACGCACAGCTCTACCAAGTCTCTCCTCTTCCCCTGCCCCTCGCCTCCTGTGTTGGACCCTTCGGGGACCACATTCCTCCTTGTTGGTCTTGTATTAGGGCTGTCTCCGTTGCAAGGCTCAGTGAGTCGAGTCCCACACCTACATGGAGAGGAAACCTGAGATCCAAGGCTTCATGAAATCCCTCAGGGACAGAGCCATTCCTAATAGTTTACATATTACAGGTAGTTAGATGTACACCATTAAGCCACTGTCATACTTCCATCTGACAGTTAGATATGCTGGTCTCTGTGTGAAGTTTGGTTGTGGGTTTTTTTTTTTTAACCATCCACTTGGAATGAACATTGGTAAATACGTTTAAAAAAAACCCCAAAACTATCACAAGTAATTCCACACAAATATCAGGCCCAACTAAAACACTACGAAAACTTGCTCCTCTGGAAGCGCACACAGAAATGCCAGGTATTACTGGAAGACAGACAAAGAGAAGACAAATCCTTTTGAATGTTTTGTTTCACTTGGTTTTAAGAGGCATCTCTTTTTAAACTATGACATTTTGACAAACAATGATGCTTTGTGTTACCCTTTAGTGAGAAGAAATGTGAACAGAATAGTTTCGGGCAATCCGAAAAGCAGCTTGGGAAGGAAGACTGCTGTGTACTATTCCCAGATCAGTTATTTACTTGCTCCATATATTTGGATAAGATACTTAGTCCTTATCTGTATGCCAAGGTTGTACTGCTTTAGCTGTACCAGTTCAGTAAAGCTATACAAACCCTCTAGTATTAACACAACTATATTGGTATTCAAGTACTTTTATCAGAATAATACGTTCATGTTGGGCAAAGGGAATAATCTTACCACTATAACGTACCTTTGTACCATTATAACTGCTGGCACAGTGGGGAGTGTACTGTTATAACAAAAAGATAAAAAGGTCTCAGCCGTCACCAAAATACTTACACCTAGTAGTAAAACTGTAGACCACCTTTGGTGCCTCACTTACCCCATCTATAAAAGCCTTTTAGTTCTTACCTTGCAGGGCTGTTGAGCCTTAACTCCTATCTGTAACAGGGCTTTGTAAAGTCTGCGTAAAAGGTGCCAAGGCTTTATTTTTAACCAGTCCCAGAGCTTTTTTTGAGTTCCTAAAGAGCGTTTGCAAGAGGCAGCTGTGCCCCAAAACATGCCATAGCGGAGGAGTTCGGCTGGGCTTGCTTCCTTTTTCTGTGAACATTTCACATTACATTTGACTCAGACTTCTCTGACAGCTATTTCGTGACATATTGACTGTGAAGTCGTCCCTGTTATTTCATGTATTAACGTGAAATCCACTCCTCTGTTTCTCTGGGCTTCGGGGATTAGCTTCTTTCCCCCACCACCATTAGTCTGACAAGCAAAGGTTAAATTGAGAAGGACAAAAATCTTTCTTGTTCGAGGCAAAAAATAAAATAAGGGTGTTTTCCCTGCTGCCTTTTACATAAAATCTAATAGGGAAAAAGAGAAGTCAAGAGGCTGCCATCTGTTGGGAGAATCTAGGGAGGACACCAAGAGCCTCCAGCCCCGGCAGCACCTGACGAGAGTTGAGCAACGTTGGGCTAATTGTTGGTGTAAATGACATCAGCATTTGGCCTATGATCAGTAGCTTCTCTCCGAATAATTTAGTAAGTACAAATATTAAAAATGCTTGAAGTTAGACATTAACCAGATGAAATGTTTAGACAGCAATAGTAAAATGCATTTGATCAAACTTTATGGACTGAAACTCAAACAGAGTTTTATTTAGTAATAATAACGGGGGTGCTGATGCAATTCCTAGTTAATCAAAAGGGAAAAATTCAGAAGCAGCAGTCTTTTGAAATTGAAGTAATATCATTTCAAGGGCAACTTTGAATTTGTTCACAAAAGATTTCCTAATCCACAAATCCATTCTGATGGCTCTTTTCCCACAGGCATTCGCTCTGAGCGCCAAGGCCACTGATGTTTTCTCCAGGTTCGCTGTTCATTTTGAAGCCATGGAGCAGGATACTTTGCAGCAGGCTTTCTGCTCTATCTTGCAAGCCACGCAGGATTTCCAGCTGCTCAGCCCTGCATCAACTCGGTTGTCTGCTGCACTGGACATGAGGCTGAGATCTAACATTAGCAGGAAATGTCTGGATCTACAGAGGCCCCAAAAGACGCCTACACGGAATAGGACGCATAGGAGTGGGGTCCTCTAGACTGTCAGGCTCTAAAGGCTTACATACCTTTGTTTTCCAAACATCTAAGTAGAACATATCCTAACCCACATCATGGACATAAAACCCCGCTCGCCTGCTTTCTTCCAAGAAGTACGGTGTTTAAGCAAAGTGCAAGGACATCACAACAGCTGCTCTCCCTGTTGGATGATAGCCTGGGTCCAGGAAGCCCGTTAAGTTGGAGGAAAGGTGAGACCTTAGAGAGGCCCACTGGATTGTAAGTGTCGGAGCCTTCCCATCGGGCCTGCTTTCCAAGTCACCTCTAACAGCATGGGACTCCAGCCCGAAGCTGTTTGCTGGTGTCTAGGGAGCGG
Organism: Nipponia nippon; assembly: GCF_047370975.1. Classification (NCBI taxonomy): domain Eukaryota; kingdom Metazoa; phylum Chordata; class Aves; order Pelecaniformes; family Threskiornithidae; genus Nipponia; species Nipponia nippon. The sequence continues at coordinate 6,221,061 of NW_028262336.1, read as the reverse complement.
GTCACATCTGGCTTGAATTTAGCATTTGCTATTTGTTAGCACTCTAAAGACTGTTTAATTTATGCACAGCCTGCGTGTATGTGCATGTGTGTATGTATGTATTAAGCAAGAGACAGCTGGTCCTATGCAGGCAAGGTTGACTGTTACCCCTGAGGCAAGAGGCCCATGGAAAGCAGGGTGGCCGGTGTTGCATTATTGGCCTTTACTATTCTTTGACCTCCGCTTGATACATTTTTCCATAACCCTAGGCAGTGAGCTCTCTGTGGGTGGGAGCTATCTGTGTGTTATTGTCTGTTAAATGAGGACCTCATTGCAGGACACAGCTTCTGAACTTCACTACTAGACAACTAATACCAACAGGCAAGGTGGCCAGCATCTGTCTTAACTGGTCCATCACCCCAGGCAAGGTGGATATCGCCTGATTCAGGGGAAGCCTGCAACAGGAGTAAAAGCTGTTCCCTTCAAAGTGCACCAACACTAGCCAAACATGAAAGCCACAATTGCTAAAAGCATGAATCACACACACACATCACAAGAAGCAATAACGAGGATAGCAGCACACAAAAGTGACCTGTGAATCTTTGAAGAAGGACAGTGGGGAAGACAACAGCGAGTATAGTGTATAGTGTGAGAAAATGCTGCTTCAAGGCATAGCAGAGGCACATGCTAGTCATTGGAGTGACCCTTTCAGTTGTGTTTGTTGCTGAAAACTGATGCCAGCACATCAAGGGGACATCCAGCAGACTTGTATCTACATTTCTGACCCTCTAATATTTCTTTGTCATGCAGGGATGGGAACATCTTTTTTTTTTTTTTTTTTTTACACGCTGAGAAAAGTCAGTGTTTTCCAGTGGAATTTACACTGTGGGGCAAAAAGTAACCACAGAACTAAGGAGATTTTGCCTTGCCCCCAAGTAGCTGGTATGTGACAATGCTCTCAGGATAGTTATACCCAGGTGCTACTGTTGTTCAAAGGAGCAACAGTTAGAGCGGGTGCAATGTGCACCATTAAGGACAAATGAAACAAAGCTGTACCAGAATGAAGCTGAGAGAGGCCCTTAGCTCAAAAGTAAATGGCATGAAGGGCCCAGGGTATTCCCTCATTCCCTGGGAACAGCATTCATCTTTTGCCACGCAACTGTGCTTCAGAATGCAAGTCCTTCGGGTGACTAAGGAAGCACTGAACACATAAGCTGAACGTACCTGATGCAGTAGTGCCTGACTGCTTCTGTGGCCTCTGAGGCTTTAGCTTGGGGGGGAATTACAAGAGTTCAGTTCCTCTCCAGGGGACATTAACTCTGGAACATAACACTAGGCATAAAATTACAAAGCATATAACCATTTCACTGCTAATCAAACTCATGCTAGAATCCTTGCTTATTCCTCACACCTTCCCAGATCCCACACGCTCCTATTGCCTTCTACTGAACTGTCCAGTTTGGATTGACAGTACGTGAACCCTGTCTGAGTGGTGTCAGGACAAAGATGTTTGGCATTCTGAAACTGAAAGTAGAAAGATTAAACAAACCTGAATATAAAAATATAACACATGACCTACTGTCCTCAAGGTTGTATTTATTTTCACATTGAATTTCAGTAAAAATGTACCTTTAAGATTAGAGTCAACACAATCTATGTCTAGTCTGCTGCACTGTCAAGATAAAAACCCAAGAGGTTTTCTAAAGGGACTATGTCTAGCTTCCTGTGAAGCTCATGGTGATGAAGTGCCCTGATAACACAGAATATTGTTCAAGAGGCTGGGAATCGGGACATGCAGGTACTACTTGTTTGTGCTATACACTTGCTGAGAGTTCTCAGGCAACTTATTTATTCTCTTTGTGTCTCTTTCCTCAGAGAGAAAGTAGTAATAACAACATTCCTAAGTTCTACACACACAATTCAAAGCATAAAGCAAGAGGAGGAGAGGTATTACTCATATAGTATCTTCTATCATTACTCTGGGATAATGAATAAGAAGTGCAATTAGGGGCATAGTGGACATTACTAGCAATAAATGGCATAAGATTGTACTGAGTGTTAAGGTTAAAGATATATACAAATGTTAACTTTCTCACTGCTTCCAAAAATAAGCTTGTCTCTCCTGTCTCTGGCCAGCTAACAGCACTGGCTGCATCTAGTGACAACGCTGAACTGACAGCTCTCAGCCTCTGCTTGCTGCCTCGTTTCTCTTCACATTAGGATATGACCCAGAGGGTTGCGAGGGCACCGTGTTGCCTGATTGCTGGATGATGTCAGCCCCAATCATTTATGTATCATGTCTCTGGGGCACTGAATCACTTCCTTTTTTGTGCCCTTTCTGATGAAGAGGAACTGGAACTAAGCACTTTTGCCTTTCATAGCCCCTGGCTAGTAGTATCTGGCATGGGAACCAGTTATATTGAGCAGGCTCTGCTGGAACTTCACATTTTAACCATAAGTGCTTAGAAATTATGGTGCTGCCATCCCATCTAGTGGAGGGATCAGATTAATTCATCAGCTGCTTGTTGCTAAGTAAGCACATAGCTCTGTTCCTACAGTCACAGCAGAAGTATCAGCCTTGTCAGGATGCAAGCAGTCTGCACAACGGGCTCACGCGTTGTTGATTCACCCCGTGCAGAATGAATTGGGTGCATTTCTTGACATAAAAAGTCTGAACATTTACACTGATGTCAGACAGCAGCAGTTTTATCAGAAGACCAAGTCAGAGCTCACCGAGGGAGAAAACCAGCTCTGCAGCAATGCTTCACTGAGAGTAACAGGGAAGCGAACAATCTATTACTTGAGCTACAACTTTGTAGGTGTCCCCCCCCCCTTGCACCACCACCCCTTCACCTCCCAGTGCAGCTGTTTTGACCTTATGTCCTCCTGTCAGCCCACCAAACTGGTCACCCCCCCTTTTCCATGGCTGTGTAACCACTGGCTGAAGACATCTGCACTAGGAAGGAACAACTGGCTACCTTCAACTGCAGGCAACAGCTTTGCTGCTCCAGGGCATGAACATGAGAACCAGCTGTAATTTCTGAGTTGCTGCCAACAATTAAAACTAATTAGCCATTTCAAGGCTAGCATAAACACTTTGCAATTCCCTCTGAATCCTCCTCCAACCCCATAAGGGTTGGACATGATCCACCTTGGAAGAACTTTCATCTACTTCACAGGCAGGATGGGGAGGGAGACATTCCTTCTTCCGACATGGAAGAAGCTGCACAGCCAAGAACTGTTAGATTATCCCATCCTGAAAGAAGGAACTGTTCACTAACCGGTCAGATGAGCAGGGCACATCACAAAAAAACCCTAATGCCAGTAGAATTAACCATCCTTGTATTTGTACAGATCATTTTTACTTGCACTGAGAAAATGGGGGGGGGGGGGGGATTTCGAATAGGTCTGAAAATAAACTTGAGTGACTCCTTCTTGAGGACAGTCTATTCTGCCAGCCCTAAGCCTCATTCCCCACTGACCCCCAGCAGCTACATAGTGCAGAGCTCCATCCGCTGCCACTGGGCAAACAGCTGCTATATGGTGCCACACGCAGGCATTGCCCACCCTGCGCCTCAGCATGTGGGAAGCTCGTGTGCTAGGACGAAAGAAACTTAGTCCCGAACAGGGAGAGGGCTGCAGATGCTTTCTGCTCTGTTATTGGCTTGAATAGAGCCCATCAGGCCATCTCGCTAAAAAAAGAAAGAGTGTGTGATCCATCTCAGTTTCACAGATGAGAGTTTTCCTTACAACCATCGGTCTTGCTGGCAGGCAGGGAGAGTCTGCAGGCATGGAACGAGTGGGCACACAAGACAGGCGAGCGTACCTCCATGCTGACAGGTTATCCACTGGTTATCCACAGGTTATCAGACATTGCTAAGGCAATGTGTAGGACAAGCTTGCATCCAGAGAGCTTGTGGAAACCCATTTTGGAGATGAAGCACAGATTCCAGCTAAAAGGATTACTCATGCATAATGGGAGTGTTAGAAGGGTGTTATTCATATCCTCTTCTTCATACTTAAAGATTACCTGTAAGTTAAAACACTGTTTCTTTACACAATATACAAATACAATGCCTTCTCCTATCTGGCAGTGCCTCCAGCCTTTGCACACACAGACCCAAAGCACATTATTTTCTACGTGGTATGAAAATGCTCTGTTCAAAGTGCACTAGATGGCAGTGTTCCTTTTGAATCATTGCTGAGCCACTGCTCCACCATGATCACCACATTGATAAGGCAAGGCCCTAACAAGTGTTGATGTTGTCATTCCCAGGGTATTCTTCTAAATTTTGGGTTTCCAACCTTTGTGTCTTTCTGAGGTGGAAAACCGCATCCTGTCTCCTCCAGTCCCCTCGCCATCACCTCTAGGAAAGCCTTCCTCATGTTCAGTTGTCCACTATTGCTTCTTGCCGTTGAGCCCTCAGAGCTAGTGCTGAACCCAAAGACTAGTTGTGTTTCTGTAGCACATGGGCTATGGCTCATATGTTGCTTAATCTTATTCAGACTGAGCCCAACAGTAAGTTTTACAGCAATTTCTCCAGTACAAGCTTTGATCTGTTGTCTGTATCACTCCTTGGGATTCTTGGAAGAGAAGGTGCTTCCTTGATGTATTAATATGAATTTGGAACTTTCAAGTAACACATATGGCTTTCCAGTACAAAGCCAAGGATATTTTTACTCTGAGATTCTGGGGATGCTCAGAATCAGCACACCTTACCAAGGCAAAACTGCATCTAATTGCAAGCTGGGAGAGAGGGGTAAGTAATTTTGATAGCCTTGTCTCATATTTGAACTTGCTCTGTCCACTCACAGGGGATTCCTGACAGATTCATTAACATTTCTCACATCTAGTGAGAAATTTAACTTTAGCCAGATCTCTCAACTGTGCAGGTCTGCCCCTTTTTGTCCCCAAAGTAAGGCTTCAACTCCTTTAGCAACTGTGCTTTTAGGAGAGAAAGCAACTCTAAAGGGAACTGCACCCTTCGTCTGATGTTGAAGGGATGATGAGGGTTGAGAGCAGCTCAGAGGAAGAAAAGAGGGAAAGAGCAAAGCAGTGCTCAAACTGTCTTGATTGACTTCTACTCCTCGTAAGGCAGGAAAGTTGTAGAAGGCAATCATTGAGGATGGAAATCTGATGGCAGCGTTAAACAGATCCCCAACGGCTGAATGACAGAAGTCCTGTCACCATAGACTCTGCTGAAAAGTAGAAGGTAGAACTGCTTCCCTGGTAATAAATCCCTGAGAAGCTCCAACACTGCACTTGCACGCATAACAGAGCAACGTCTCCTGTTCACCGTAATGCCTGCACTCAGCGCATTCTTGTAGGAAGACATAGGAAATAAACCCAGCCCTCGCACTGCGCAATCAGTCTGGAAAGACAACACAAGCATTTCCAGTAGACCTGAGCTGAGTCCCAGCCCTAGCGCCCACCTATTGGAAGAACACTGAGCTGGTGTAGCCTTCACCCTGGCTCTGGGCTCACATTTCAGCCCAGGCATTTATGTATAAGTGGAGGATATGGAGACTTGTTGTGTTTGGTTTTTGGGTTTTTTTCCCCAAAAAAACCAAATTATAGTGTTTCCTGTTTAAATGCATCTACACCAGCCACTTTGGATGCCAACACACCAAAGCTTGTTGGGTACCATACCCTGTCAGCAGCCCTACGCAATGTGCCAGATGACCTGTCTAGACCACAGCACTCAGGAGCTTGGAATCTGCATCCTGATGCTCTGCCCAAGGCTTCCTGCAAGTCACCGTCTCCTGCGGCTGGATGCTCTGGTGTCCTTTCGGTGGCCAGAAATACTAGCCCCTGTGGGGTAGTTTCTGGTGGCAAACATAGCTTGTCTCAGTAGCCAAGAGAGGGCAGCATTCTCCCTCAGCTGGGAAGGCAGAGGAGGAGGGAGCTGCCTGGTCACACATCTCTTTCTAGGAAAAGGCATGCTTTATCAGATGGCATTTTAGAACAGACATTCATTTTAAGACTTTGTGCATCTGTTCATAGAGATATCAACTGATTTACACCTTGCAGTTGCTGGGGACAATTTATCACACACCTATAAATAAAATCTAAACCAATTCTTGGTGTGCCATCCCCAGCTGCCCATGCCTGCCGTTACCCAGCAAGAGGGCATGGCAGTCTCCTGGTAGCCAGCATCCCTCCCCAGCTGGTGGCAGAGTGGGAAAAGCAACTGCATCTCTAGTTCAGAGTATATAGCTTTACAAGGTGGTGGTGCTCTGTATTTGTTACTGTTTTATATTCCTGCATAAGTAATACCAAAACTGGACTTCAGAAAGAGCAGCCAGTAAATGGAAATAGAAGACTCCAGCATTTAGCAGTGGCTTGCATACCAAATGGGGGCCTCTGTTGCCTAGAACTGCATCTCCTCCAAACAGCTATCTGCATAATCCACTGAGGTGGATGCCCGTGGAAGCCCACGCTGGTGCTCATACTGTTTGTGCATCTGGCAGCCTTCAAGCGCTGAGCTCCTGATGAGCTCGGTGGAGATGCGGTGCAGCTGGAAAAATCCAGCCTGTGCCACAGCAAGGGAGAAAACACAAAAAAGCTTTTCCCTGCCCAGGTTCCTCCTGCAACAGGTGAGAAGGCAAGAGGCAATGAAAAGAGCTACTGCTGCACCACTCCCCTGAGGAAAGAAAGGGGCTGATCACAGGAAGATTCCCCATCCAGGGAACTAGCACTCATGTGTAGGCTTGGGAAAAAAGAACAAGCCCATGCTGGCAGAGATCTGCCACCAGCATTTCATTTCAGAGCTGCATTTCAGAGCTCCTGTGGTATGCTTCTTATTGGCCTAATTAACAAGCTTGAAAGACTAGGAGTCACAAGGTTCATATGTAAAACAGATGGTAGACAGGACATCAATAAAGCTCTTTTAGATTATGCTGGAAAAAAGCAGAAGCTTTTGCTTGAAATATTTTCAAGCAAATGGCACTCGATTTACAGTCCTAATACAGCACATTATTTATACTGTTGCAAACCTTTAAGAATGCGAGTTGCTCACTGAAGATGAGTTTAACTACAGCAGTAGATGAGGGTGGGTTTTGATCTAGTTCTTAGAACATTGCATCACCGCGCAAGAGAAGTAGGTCTTATTGCCAGCTCTGCTACTGACCTGACACACGCTGCTTGCCCCCTGCCAGCCTTATTTCAAAATGGGAATATCTCCTTTATATAATGCTTTGAGATCCTTTTAAGTGACATATGATTAATTATTCTAGTAGACAGAAGAAAATGGAGGATCGTTAGAGGTTCATATCCTTCAGTTTCTGAGTACTGCTATATTTAAGTTTACAAGTGCTTTCACCTTTTGGATTAGACCAATTTCAAAGAACAGTCAAGCTGAGCCACTGCGCACTGATACACTCAAACACCGCACAGTTCACCAAGTCATCTCTGACTCAGTCCGGTCCTTCCATAAACTACAGGGAGGGACTTCAGCCCTGAAGATACACAGTGAAACCCAACGAAATTTGCATTTATCAGACTGCATTGAGGACACTGTCCCCCACTGTCACTGGGGACAGTGTCTAGTTGATAAATTTAAGATTAGCAGAACTTATACCACTGTACCCATGGTAGTAAAATCTAGACAGCTGGAGGGATCCAGAGAGCAGTAAAAATACACTATTTTGCATAGAAATATGTCCTAGCCACTAGAGTGCATGCCCAAAGGCCAAGCACCGGTTTGTCTGCTAGCTCGTACTGTCACATCTCCACCACAACGGGATACACACTCCCAACAGTAAGCAAGTACTACGATGGGAGCATGTGCTACACTTCCACTTTTATTTAATAAAACAGACTTGGTGCTCAGCTTCTCTGTCACCATGACATTGGACGCTGGTTTTAAGCACAAAGAAAAAGATCTCCTCTCTGGGTGAACTGCAGTCGCTGCATAACAAACCCAGCACTGAACTGGAAACCATGAAGTGAGAGTTTAGCAAAAGCTTGGTTTGATCTATTGACCGGACCTATTGAAGAAGTGACTGCTGACTGAAAAGCAGCCAGGAGCATTCAGAGCTTGATCTCATGAGAAGCCAACCATGAGCAGAATAGTGCTATTTCTGCAGCCTGTGCCTGCTGGGGCCATAGAGGATGCTGGATGTGCTCTCTGTTCCTGGTGGAAAAAAGACCCCCACACTCAGCTATTTGTCTTTACCTAAAGCCCTGATCCTGACTGATTTTAGCAGAAAGATGGAAGAGGCACACCACACCCAATAATTAACTTTTGTACCAATTGTGGCAATGGTCAGAGCAGAGGTCATCTGATACGCTTGTCTCCTGTGAAGCACTGAGAGAAATGTGAGGATTTGCAGCTCTCAGACTTATTTCAGTGGGAAGCAAAGATGTTTGGTGTGCTGAAAGCAAATGGGATCAGTGGTTTTCCTGTGCTTCTTAAAAGTGCTAAAGGGACCTGGTTCATTCAAGCCACAGGAAGGCACATTAATATCCGATAAGCTTTTGGCAGAACACAGAACAGCAGTAAAACGCTTGCCAGAAGGGTTGAAATGCAGAGACTTGGGACTAGGCAGATCCAGTAACAGGCTGGAGCACCTACAGTGGCAATTAGACAGAAGTGCATAGGTCTAAAAATGCAATTCAACACCCCTAATCTTCTTTCCCATCATACACCCACCCCCCAGTCACTGAGACTGTAGGTCTCTTCCCTCCAGAAGTGCATCGATGCCTTTAGCCCAGTTTCCCAAAACTGGGATATTCACAGTGCTGCTTGTACAAAGCTATAAGCAAAATAAACTCCAGAGACAAGTCCATCCCACTGCTTTTTCCACAGAGGGGGTGAGGAATAAGAACACTGCACAACTGCATCCCTATGTAGGTGACACTTGAACCTGCATATCACAGATTTCCCAGCTTAGCTTTGCTTCTCTGTGTCTGATGGGAGCACCGCTGCACTGAGCTCCTGCCTCACCCTGACCAGAGCTAAAGTAGTACGTTTTCTTCTTCGTGCATACCTTTATAGCCTGGATTCCCCCATGTCATGCACAACTACTGTGACCACAGGGCTATTATTCTAGAGAGAATCCCCTTTGGATGCATTAAAGGAGAAAAATGATTGCTTGCCTTCTCCATCAACAGACGCAGCAACACACACCTGTGATCAGCAGAGGATCTGACAGCAATGCACATGCAAGACGAGTCCTGCCCTCTGTCACAACTTATTTGTCCCTCAGTAATAATACAGAGACTGTCTTCTGTGGGGCCATGGGGGAATTATTTGCATTTCTTTTAAAGTCTCTCCCTCTCCCTGTTGTCTCCGTTTCCTGACCTGAGACAAACCAGCCCAGCCATTAAGCAAACCCACCTGCAGAAGCTACATGCAACAAGCTGCCCAAGGAGGGGCCTCCACAACACGGTATCCCTGCTGTTATCCCCATATAGTCAAATCCCACTCTCAGAGCAGCAGGTCCTAGACAAGCAGATGGACCTCCCTATGTGTAACGACTGCGTGGGCAGGGGTGAGGACTTGCTCACCCCAGCACTTCCCAATTGCCTAGGTTTTGGCAGTTGCCTGCTGACCAGGAGCTGTGCCCTTGTTTAATGAGCAGGTTTCTGTAGGTCTCTTTCTGTGCCATTTATCTCCCCTCAGACACTGCACAGGGAGCCCGAACCTAAGCCATGAGCCTGGGCTCTGCTCTAAGGGCCACAACAGCTAAGCACTGCAGCACCCACATCGGTACAGGATCTCACTCTGCACAGCAATGAGCCACATGGTCTGGTGACTAAAGCACAGATTTGGGCATTGGTTTCTACTGCCGATTCCAATATTGACAACTTGTGTTATTAGCTAATACTTGCAGGCAAAAAGGACATCAATGGTTTATTGCTTAGGCACGCTTAGCACTTAAAAGAGAAGGCTATTCTCTCAATGAGTACTTCCAGCATCTAACACATCAGGCCAATGTAGTCCCCTCTTTAGTAACATTTCCTTACATGTTGTTTTCACTTTGACTCACCTTTCATTATAATTACACAAGTTTACATAAAAATAGGATCTCTGTTTTTATGGAGCTTCATCAGTTGCAAGCAGCAATGGCCCTTCTATTCTTCAGAAGATATTTGTAGTAAATAATTGTTGTTTATACATTGCCATCTTCCACCTCCCAAAATTCTCCATGAAGTTGTATAGGAAGCCATGTTGCTCACCTTACAGCACAGATACTTCTGAAGCAGAACACGCTTACTCAACAGTGCTTAAGACTATAGAACTTCAGATAAAAAGCTGACAAATAACTTCATATCCGGTTGAAGTGGAAGGGAAAGCATAGCTAGACATCAGATTTTGTAGCACCAGTGCTTTTTAAGAGTGCTACAGGAATCACAATGACTATAAATGGTCAGAAACTCCATTTTAGGTTTCATGCAAGAGATGGCACTGTTAGCACCAGCAATTAATTTAGAACCAGGAGGAGGTGTATGTGGGAAGGTACGGATGTATTTTTAAAGGTAGATTACAAACATTAATATTAGAAGAGGTATTTTTGTTTCTGTTTTGATTAACAGAAGGTTATTACATTTTCACTGAAGAAAGACTCATACATTCCACTGCAAGCAGATTGATATTTCACTAGAACACAGGAAACAGAAAACAGAGTCAGCTAAGAAAGGAAACCCAGAAATCCAATATCAGCCAAACTAGATATGTTTCTTGTTTAATGAAGAATTGATTTCCACCCACCCCCACCCCCCCACCCCCCCGATGAAAAAAAAACCCTATGTATACATGAGTGCCAGGACCAGCATTATAAGTGGGAAAACATGAAGAATTTAGATCTTCCCAGGAAGGTATCACGTGAGTCTTCACTTGCTAGATAACACAAATAGTAGCCAAACATTTCCAGTTTTAAAATCCCAAAGATGAGTTTAAAAAAAAAAAAATCTTCAGCACAGCAAGCAATATTCACAAAGTGGACTTCCCACGCCTAAACTCCCTACTCAAGTCACACAGATGTTTCTTGCTAACCTTGCACTCACCTTAGTTGCACAGGCTACCAGTAAAGCACCAAACCTCTACGGCACAGTACAGAAACTCGAACACGTTGAGCTGCTCAATGCTGCTTTGAAATCTTGGCCCTTGACTGGGATTGCAAATGATTCAGAAGAGCTGCCTCCTTGGTGGGTCCTGACCCTTTAGGTGTGTCTAAATCACACAGAGCTAACACAGCGCAGCTGAATGAGGGGGTGCTGTTGCTCTGATAGGCAAATGTACCCAATACTTAGGATATTCACTATGGTGTGAGGCACCCAGATTCCCCTCTCAGGTGGGGAAGGGAGCAGAGGCTACTCTGAGATGTACTTTTCAGCATTTAATAAAAGCCTCTTTTTCCTCCTTCTGCTTTGGTGCTAAAGCCCAGTAAAAGCCTTTAATCACAGCATTTCTTATTAGTTTCTTTGGGTGGTTTCCCACAGCATTTCCTTTAGTTCCTTTGGGTGGTTTCCTATCAGGCTGTGGTTTCCTAATTGGTGAAGCTGACCGAAGTGGAGGCTGGAAGCCCTCCCTCCGCTCCGCTCCAGCAGCACACTCCCAGCCCTGCCCTGTGCCAGCGCAAGCGTCCATGCAGCTGTGCACCCAGCTTTTGTGTTTGGTTGGGTTGATTTTCAGCTGGGTCAACTCTGTGATCTGGCTTCCTTGTGCCCCATGAACACTTGGGACAGAAGAAGGGATGGAGTGGGAAAAAACACGGCTAAGGGTGCCCCTTTTGTCAGCAGCCGGCTTTTGGAGCAACTAAAACCAATTACGGCACTACGGTATGGCTGTGTTGCCTTTTATGAAGGGCGTCTGGTGCAGGGTCTTCTCATGGCAAGTCTGAAGACTCAGCACCTAGCTCAGTTCTTTAAAACAAATTGGTCTTGAAGTCTCAGTGTAAATGTGTCCTAAACAGTGAATGTATTTATTGTGCAAGGAGGAGAATAATTCATAAGTGAGAGAAATACAAGCTGATCTTGTTGACCAATTAAGTTACTGGAAAGTGTCAGTTTCAACAGAAATACGGCATAGCTGTGCTGCAAGGATTCATCTTGCTGAGTGGAAGGTAACTGAGAATCTGTTTAGGTGTAGGAGGGTAGAGCTCTGTGCTCAACTTGTGGACAGAGGGGAGCTAAACTCTGCTGATTTGGCTGAAAAAAAGTCATGGGAAGATTGTGCTGCCTCCCCACCACAGAAGCTCAATTAAATAAGCTATTAACAAAATGTTACATACGAACCTGTTGGCTCAGTGGGCCAATGAAGTGGGCCAGTTTCTGCAACCAGTAACACCAAGGGACAGATGTGTCTAGTGTTAGACCTGGTTGCTTTTAAAAATGCAGTCTGAATTATGAGGTGCTTATTTCCTCTTGGGCCCATGGGAGTGGCACTACTCTGAAGAAAGCCTCAAACATTGGCATCGGGAGCATGAAATTTAAAATGACAGTCATCACACCTCTAAGGGGCTCAGTGTTCACCACAGGCAGAGGCTGAGCAAAGAAGCTGCCAGCTGTTCGATAGCTTGTCCCGCCCCTCAGCTTAATGGAGTTCACTGGCGGGATCTGTAGGGGTGCCCTAGCATCCTGTCGTGTCATCTCTTTTCAAGGTTCCTGGAGTTATGAAGTCATTGGGATTCAGGTAGAAGGCTTTGCACTGGTGCTCCAGACAAGCTGAGGGAGACCTGTGGATTGAGATGCTGGATCTCAAGCATTTTCCACCAATATACACACTCTTACCTCGCTAAAGAATAGAGAAATGGTCTTTCCACTTCCATACGCTCAAGTCAGCTGTGGAGGAGAATACTGCCCTTTCCATGTCAAGGCAACCTTCTTTGCAATGTACTTTGCTTCTTCACCAGAGCATTTCCCAAAGGACTGGAGAAGAATCAGAAAGCAACCAGGGCTTGATGCTGTGGCTGATTTTTTTAAAAAAAAAAGTTGGCTAGAGAGCCAAATGTTTCTCCCCAAAAAGCACCATCATTTTCTGCTTCCCCAGCACAGGACCCAGATGGGACCAAGAGAACAATCTTCCTGCATTGCTTCTGGTACATGTCATTAATTTAACACAAGGGATGTTGTTGATAGACACCAGTTTCTCAGCCTTCCAGTGTCATTAGCGATATGGAATCTGCTGCTGAGTCTGGTACAATGCCTTGTTTGCAATAGCTTTGCTGCATGAAAACAGAAAGTCCAGCTACCACAGTTACAGGCACGTATGAAATGTTTGTTCTTTAGCATGACTCCTAATGCAGATCTTGTGTTCATATGTGCCTAAGCTTTCACAGTAAATATATATGTATATTATGAAGCAACATTGGTTGAGCATAGTGGATTTTGTACAGCAGAGAAAATTCCATTCTTCCATGCTCCCTGCTTTGCTGGTGATCCCTAATGCTTTTGAGGAGCTAGGACATAAACGTATTTTAAATACAGAAGTCAGCCACCATCAAAGTGGTAAAAGAAAAAATCTGGGACCTTCTTCCTGAGGGGCTGGTTTGAGCCAGTGACTGAAAAATGAAAAGACTTCTTCTCTGGCTTTGAATATAGAAGCAGATGACAAACCTAGCATGAAAGAAAGTTTGTTTCACCAATGGATAACGGATGTCCCCAGTTTCCAAGACTGAAACTCCAGTACCTATACCTGCTTCTGACACACTGGCTCTCACACGCCCCACCTTGCATACAGCAGCCTGACACTCTGCACCGTGCACAGGCTTTCAGCAGCAGCGTTACTGGGTCCATATGTCCGACTCACTGCTCCATGCCTCCTGTTTGCCTCCCAAAGCTATATTATAAATGGATTGCTATCATTCGGTGTGGATGCCCACTCTGCTAGTGTTTGTTTCATGCATGCTAATGAGAAGACCAGTAAGAACAGATTTATGTTTGGCTCAGCCCAGAGGTAACACGCATGAAAACGCTGACACAAATGCTGAATAAAAGGGATTTGAAAATCAACATCCCCTACTGTTACCAGCTACAGTGTAATCCTTTTCCAGGCCTGTTGGGAAATGTCCTCGGAGAAGCTCTGACATCAGTGCAGCTGCTTCTCTCCTCAGCAGTTCGAGCTTGCTTTCACATTTTTGACCGAGGCAAAAAGAAACGACAGAGTGTGCAAGTGAGAGAGATTATCTTCATTTCTTAAACTTAGTTTTGGAGATAATGTTGTTTATATTCCTGAGAATTAAATGGGCAACCAAAGAGGATAATGGATGGAAGTAGCTAACTCCTAAGCACTGCTTTTGCTTTCTTTCATGGTAAATGCCTCACAGCTGAACCTTTTGTCTAATCCGGTACGGTTGTTCGTACGGTCACAACTCTGCTTTCTTGCAGTCAGGTCTTTCAGGCTTTCAGGCAATGTGCAGAAATGCAGCTGGGAAGATGTGAGGATATGCATGATCATAACTTCTTTCTCCCACCATGTCTGTTTTGAATCCCCTAAGGTTTACTTTAATTTACTGCACCTAGCACAAGATATGGCTCCCGTCTTCCCCCTTGAGCAAAGAAGGCATAGGCGGGAATGTCAATGCTGGCCTTCAGCCGAGGAAGGCAGCGCAGCTCCCTGGGAGTCTGAGCGACTTCACATTTGCACTCCCTGAGAGACCAAATGGTAGCCCACGGGATTAGATGAGTACTGACAGAAAGCATTTAAAAATGTGAATAAGACTGGAAGAATGTGCAAAAGGCTAAGTCCAGGGCTGCAGTCCTTTGTCTCGATCAGTGCAGCTTGCACGTTGACCAGGGTGGAGCAGGGAGGCCTGGGAGCTTTAGTATCTGTGGCTAAATGCCATCCTAGTAACCCATCCCTACCATGGAGATGTTTGGAGGCCCTGTGTACTGTAGTCCTTTCGCGTTTGTCTTTGCCAAGAATATCACTTAGACTGGACTATAAACGGACAAATCACAGAATCACAGAATTATTTAATTGGAAAAGACCTTTAAGATCATCGAGTCCAACCATAAACCTAACCCTGCCAAGTCCACCACTAAGCCATGTCCCTGAGCACCACATCTACCCGTCTTTTAAATACCTCCAGGGATGGTGACTCAGCCACTTCCCTGGGCAGCCTGTTCCAATGTTTGACAACCCTTTCGGTGAAGAAATATTTGCTAATATCCAATCTAAAATCTTTCCTAAAAAGCTGAGGGTAAAATAAATGAGCTGTCTAGGCTTTCCCTAAAATCAATATAAAGAGATGGGAGAGCCCCCCGGACTAATTTACCTCATTTCTCCTAGGATGGAGTGAATTACTCGCAAAAGATGCTTTATTCATCTCTGTTGACTATAGCGGGGACCTAGGGGATAGCTTAGATCTTTCTTGCTTTCAGATTGCATCTCCTCCAGATGGGAGGAGTGCGAGTGTTGTAAGAAGCACCGTACCTCCATTCGTTAGAGAGTTGGCCAGCGGGAGCCTTGATGCTTGGAAGACCTCAGCCCACCAAGAGGGCAGATTCATTCCTTTGCCTCACTGAAAATCTCACTAACTGTGTACATGCAGCAAGTATGTTTTGGACACTGAAAAGCAAGTGTTAGGTAATAACTCTTAGCAGATTACTTAAAATTTATAAGTGGTTATAAATAATGAATGGGTACACTTCAGCTTTTAAAGCTAGCTATGTACTCTGAAATTTAAAGCTTCCATTCAGCAAGAGTGTTTATTTAGTTTCGGAGAACTGCACTCTTTTATTTTTTTTTTTTTAGCTTAACAGATAGCCTATTAAAAATTGAATGAATATTTTAGGAGCTGTAACAACCCTACAGTAAATAGAAACCTGATTCTGTAATATTGCACCCAATTTTTTTTTGGTTGTCTATCACGGTGTGTGACATTTCTGATCGATCCTGCCTCTCTTGCCAACATGAGGATAAGGAAGCATTTGTGTCCATAGAGATGGCCTCTCTTGTCCATCCAATCAGATATGATTCAGATGACCTTGGAAAAGTCACCTGAGAAACAAATAAATTACTCATTGCATGTCATAGTGGATCTAGAGCCCCAATCTATAAGGCACCTCTGGAGATGCTGACTACTAGAATTTCAATGAGAACTGAGGGTACTCAAAATTACTTAAAACTTTATAGAGTTGACTTTGTGGGTCTTGATCAAAAGACTTAATGCCCCATGGAAAGACTGACCATCTTCAGCGTGCTCTTGATCAGTTTGCTAGAAAGGAGACAAGACAAAGAAACCATGCTGACGAAAGGACCTCAGCACAGCCCCGACACTGTGAACATCCTGTACGGTGACTTCACTACATGCAAACGCAAAAAAAAACCTGAAAAGGACCTAACCATCCCACCCATGTCTCTTGCCTGCGTGACCTTTTTCTGCATGTCTTTAGGTATTGCACTTCATACTGGAATTCATCTGTGCCTAATGGTTCTGTACCAGTCACCAGTGCATGGGGATTTGCTATGATTCAGTACTGACTTCTGGTGCAAGCCGAGCCTGCGTTATCTCCTCCTGGGATCACCGGGAGTTAAGCACTACCCAGGTTGTGCCTAGTGAGCCATAGCCAGAGATCAACACCCACACAGACTGAGAAAGAATGAGGATGTGTTTATATATATTGTTAGCATGTTTTGAGGTAAATATTGATTCACTCCACTAAGTTGATAATTAGGGATTAGTTTCTTTTCTGGTGCAGCTATTTTCCCTGTCTTTTTTTTTTTTTTTTTTAAAGGAAACTTTCAGTGTTGTTTAATTTGCAAAAGAATTACTGAAGTAAAAATGAATTAATGAAGGTATCCCTAACTAGCTGTAATTTTCACTCCCCGTCTGGCTTACTTTGCACAATAAAGGACATACAGAAGTTGTGAAGAATTTTGTCAGACCTGTAAATAATGCTGTTACATAATTGTCTCCTTCCCTCCGTCTCTATCTATGTCCTTAAATAGAGGGATCGGCACTACTTACATAACCTGCTCCCATTTTCCTCTGATTTTCCTCTCCCTTCTGGCTGGAGTCTCAGGACAGAGCCTGCTCCCTATACCCGGAGCAAGCTTCCTTCTTGCTTCTCCATCTCCAGCAATGTCCCAGCAGCAGCTAACCCTTCCCTTGGGACCTGCTGCTGGCTACGGCGTGGTGGTACCCAGGCTTCGGGGTGTGTTTGTGGGTGGCGAGGGAGACTGGGGCTCTCCCTGCTTGGGCAAATGAGGTGCGTCTTCCTGGACCTGGTCAGGGACAGGTCACCTTCCCGACCCCACCTGGAGCCCATGTCTTGTCCAACTAGGGCGCCATTGCCATGATAGTTCAGGAGCGGTGCTGTGCCTCTTGGGGCTGCCATTGAAACCCAGGGAAGTGATGGGTTTGACCCAGCTCCTATGGTAAAGCTCTTATGGTAAAGCCCAGCTGTTATGGCTGGTATCCTTATGGTAAAGATGAAGGCTACCCTGGATGCTGAGAGCCCGGAGCATCATGTGTTTGTCGCTCTTTCCTCAGATCAACACCACGCACAGCTGTTTCCTTCCAGATCTTTTTTGATGTTAAGCTGCTTCTCCCCACTCTGCTAAGGAAGAGAGCTGGGGGAGGAGATGCCTTGGTTTGGAGGATTTTACGCTAACAGCTTGGGCAAACCCTGTTGTGCGTCTCAACACCAGGCGTGGGGGCCCGTGACCGCTGCGGGGGCTCTGCAGCATCCCCGATCCAGCCCCAAGGACCCAGGTGGGATGCATGAAGTTCCCGCTGCCCCACTCCGTCCTGGCTCAGGGGAGGGTCTGCAAGGGATCCTCCAGGCTCCTCTTGTCCTCTTCGCTACTCCAAAAGGGAAGTCAGATGTCCAGGGGGAATATGTCCAGAGGATATTACAAGCCACTCACACAGGCTCCGATAGAAGCAGAGTATTGTAGTAAAATGATCCTTCATGGTCTCAAAGGTATTAAAAAAAAAATCTGCCAGGGAGAGTATTTTGACAAATACCTCATTAAAACCCCCAGAATCTCACACTGCACCAGTTTATGTAAATCCCAAGGACAAAGGAATATTTAAGTTTTCACGTACCATAAATAAACCTGTTAAACTAATACATCTCCAAGGAATAATAAAATAGGAAAATACAGTAAATACATTAGTTCTGCTCCACTTTTATCTGAGAGGTGCTTTCCTTTGTCTGCCAGACAGGCACTTCTTGCTGGAGGGGAAAAAAAAGGAAATTGTTATTGATGAAAGGTGGCAGCCTGTTTGAATCTCAGGAAGCAAAGCCACGGCCTTCAATTGAAGGAGTAGCCAGAGCAGGCAGAATACACAGGAGATAATGGAAAAATCAGAGGGAAAGGAGGGAAGTCTAGTGGCTGAAAAGGACCATGAGGTAGATGCCAGGAACAGCTCTGGGAATGGCATTTGTGGTTGTTTAGAAGAAATTACAAAGTTAGCATACACTGCCTCTCTTCTCAGCAAATGGGGAAGAAGACTTGGACCTTGCAGTTTTAAAAAGATCTCTCTTTTTTCCATTTCTGGTTATAGCCATCTTGGTCAACATAGAAGAAGGTTTTGAGAGTTCAGTCACAAATGAGAGGATGTGGGAACACAGAGCATTTTATACTGACCTGCTGCACATAAATAAGAGAGGAAGGGTGTTGGGTGGCCTTCACTGCTGACAGCAGATGGTGAGAGCTGTGACAAATGGGCAGTCTCATACCCTGGGCGCGCACTACAGAGTCTGCCCACTTCAGCCAAATTTAGGTCAGGATGTCTCCAATTCTAGTTGTGTCAAGTCAGGGCTGACCTCCAGCATGCAGGCGGGACCTCTGTAGACACTGAGGATGTGAGGGGTTTGTGAGAAAAAAGCTTGAAGGAAAGACCTTTACCTTTGATAGCACTTGGCATCACAGATTAATTTCTCCATTCTGAACTTTGCAAGTAAATGCAATGAGTTATGAGTTATGCTGGGACCTTTGGAAGAGATGGAGGAGTGTGGGTGCCTGCTAGTTTCCATGTTGGACAGCAAGCACAATAAAGGAACTGAATGTGAAATCTGTGAGCAATCTGGATGCAAACCAAAACCTTTCTGTCCTGTTCTGAAGGACAAGCTCGGGACACCCACAGAAACCTAATCTTTCCCCCACCAGCGTAAATCCACAAGTACTCAAAACATAGGTACTGCAGTGTACAGCAAGCGTCTCCATTGTGTGCCATCGCTCTGCCTCCATGGTGACACAAAGAGGCTGGATGTGAGAAGGGTGTCTGTGGTCCCAGCAACACACCTAGGAAAGGACCGCTATGTCTTAGAGGTCTAGTTCGGGAGCTTTTACAGAACATCTGCTCCGCTCACAACAATAATATAAGTCCCTATACCCTTACAACAAACTTGCGACCTATTTTAAGACCAAAAGCATACTAAAACGTTCCATGGAAGAGGACAGGGAGACAGGTCACCACCATTAATATGCTAGGTTGCTGATATAGTAGGGCATTTGTTACAAAAAATCCCAAATAACCACTAGACCAAAACAAGAACACTAAAAGAAAACTTATGAAAGAAAAAAACAAAATGGTTTTAGGTAGTTTGACCAGTGGAAGACATCCCCTGTTCCTGAATCCAGAGATCAGTTTAACCTCGAGCACACGTGTGGAAAACACACCAGCCAGGTAACAGAAAATTCAATGCCAGTAGGAGTGCCAATATGCCTGGCCTGCATCGAGTCACTAGTTACAGGCAGCATTAATTCTTATCTCATCCTACAGACAATTAAGGTATTAAAAGTGGGAGGAGAATTCCTATATTTGGCCCAGACAGGCCTCCAGAAGAAGACAGACGCATGAAATTAATGCAACGCAAATATGATGCAAATGCTATTGATTCAGTCTCCTTTCAGCCCCTCGGAAGTACTAAAACATGGGACACCCAAGGGCTTTATCACAGGCTGGCTTTCCTAGCTGCAGGGATTCTTCTATCGAGCTGTAGATTTCTTTCCATATGCTTCCAGGTCTTGGTCTCTCCCATGGAGCTGTAACTAAAGTTGCTCCAACTAAAAGCATGTGCTTTTCTGTGATATGGATGCTTATCCTCTTCCTTTCCAGCAAAAACAAGTATTTTTGTTTTGGTTTTGGGTTTTTTTTCAGGCTTATGGAGGTGGAAAGTGATCTCTGCAAGGGCTTGCTCTGTGCTGCTCAGTGATGTCTCTTCCTATATATGAGCCATATCTCGAGTGATACTTTTCGTTTCCCCACACTGCCTTGCATTGCGCCGTGTAGCCATTCGCTTCAGCTTGTTTCTGTGAATACGAGGTGTGCTCCTTGCTGCCTTCTCTTTAAAATGCTCTTCTGAAAATGATGCTCTTAGCTCTGTCGGGTTCTTTCTCACATGTTGCCCAATGCAGTGAAAGGCAGTGGGGGCAAAGTGGCAGCTGCTGGTCTCCACTTAGTAGGCCCATATATGATGTAAGAATATAAGAGCAACAGTACTGGGTTAGAGCAATGTTTTACCTGGCCCAGTATGCAGTCTCTGTTGTTGGCCAAAAGCGGATGCCTAAAGAAGCATGTTGGAATAGAGAAAGATTGTGTAATACTTCTTCTGACCATACTTCCAGCTCTGTTTCCAACTCAGGGACATCCCAAACCAGGAGTCATTTCTGTGCACCTGAATTTTTTTATCCATCAGCTTGTCCAGCCGCTCTCTGAATGCACCTAAGGTCATAGCACACCTTGTGGCAAGGAGTTCCCCAGTTCAACTGTGTGTGTGGAGAGAAACTACCTCCTTTGTTTGTTTTGAGCCAGCTACCTACTAGCTTCATTTGGTGGTCGAGGTTCTTGTTTCAGAAAAGACAGGTAACAGTCAGTGTGTGTCTACCACCTTCATGGCACTTGCTACTTTACAGTCCTATCAGATGTCTCATTTCTAGGCTGAAGAGTCCTAGATGACTTAGTCATCCCTTGTATGTACGCTTTTCCATACATCCTCGTTGTCTTTCTCTGAACATCTCCCAGCTCTGCTATGTCCCCTCCTGAGATGGGGAGGCCAGAGCTGTAGACAGTCTCCAAGATGTGGGCAAACTGTGGATTTCTTCAATAGCCTGCAGATAGTCTGTGTTTTCTGCTTGGTTCATCTCCTAGGAAGTCCTAATATTTTCAACCACTTCAGTCTGCCAGTTTCTGGAGTAAAACTTCCAGAAGAGATGTATACTAATGAATCAATGTTGAAAGGTAAGGGCCATGTGTACACATTTGGTGCACTGTGTTTGTTCACTGACTTTTGTCACATGAATCCTACTGGAAGGGTCACTTGAGCACAGCTGCTAGCTGACATGAGTAGCAGCCTGCAAATGAAAATAACATTGTGATCTAGAAAGGTTAACAGGTGCAAAAAAAAGAAACCAAAAATTTGTGAATTTGCTAGGGGAATTCTCAGGCACTGGTGGCCAGAAAACACTGGGTCTTCAGAATGCCAACACATCCCATGAACTAGGCATCAGAGCTCCCCTTCCTATGTTAGCCCCATAAGACCAAAGCAAGATAATTACTCAGTAGAAAGCACTAAACTTGCCATTTAGGTACTTTTTTCCTATCACCATTAGAACCCTTATTTTTTAGCCATCTTGAAATATGTCATCCCTGACAAATCTAGGAGCACTCAACTTTTCTCTCTGTGCTCTCTGAACAAGCTCTTTCATTCCTGGTTCCTCGAAGAGGGAGCAGGTGCAGTCCTGCTATCCACCTGAGCTACAGGGACACTATCCAAAGGTGTTAATCCAAAGATGACATGGTACAGCATCAGAAATCACTCGTCAGAGGCCAGGCTCCATCTTCAGCGAGCTGGACCTTTAGGTTTCTTGGAAACATCGATCAGTGTAAGTGCAGGTCAATAGAGGCTTTTGTGTTGGCATTTAAATGTTAATCAATCAATCACGTTTTTTTAGAAATGTAGAGGGACTGTGCATGTGCGTGAGTTAGCGTGTGTGTGTGTAGCAGATGGGTAATAAAATCTGGCAATGCCAGATCAAGCAGCAAGGGGGGCTGTCTTGCTGCTGCACAGTGGACCTTCAGTGCCACAGCAAAGCAAAATGCTGCTTTCTAGACTTACGCAGAACAGAGACAACAGGTCCCTAAAAGACAGCCAGCAAGCAGCGTCTAGCTGTGCATTTGAGCTCTGTGGTTGTGTGCCGAGTACCTCCACACTGCTTACCTGAAAGATGCCTTGGATTGGCAGCTGGAGGGTCAGGGGTAGGGCGGGGGATATGCAGGTGGTGCCCCGTGCCTTGAAGCACATTTCAGCACGCAGTGAGTCGGCTGCAGTCATCCAGACTTGCACTGGTAGCCTCCATCTATCCCAGGGGCCTTGGGTGACATCAAGTGACCAACATTAAAGTACAGAAACAGAGGGGGATGCTTCCCAGCAGGTCCCCATTGTCATGGACTGCAAGGGCAGACACAAGGGCAGCTCAAGTCCATGCTGCTTATCAGCAAAGCATGACCAAGAGGTCCCAGGCTGTGTGGGAGGGCTTTTGGGGGCCCCTCAGAGTCTCAGAGGGTCTGCTAAGTGCAGATATGGCCAGTGCTTTTCCATCCCAACGCTGGGCGGATAGTGCCTGAAACAGTTCTTCATGGCTTTGTATCTCTTCACTGAGATACAACCTGTAGAGCCCAGGAATGTAATAAAAGCTGATCCAGATTTAAAGTGTCTGGAAGAGGATTGGAAACCAGGGCTACAGAGGGTTATTTTCCTGGCTGCCATATTCCCTGCTACTCACTGAGACGTGGTGCCTGACTGCTTCTCCACAGTGTTTTGAGGCAGCTGGGTAAATGGGGCTGTAAGATCCGTCTGCTAAGTGCCGTCAGTATCAAACTGGAGGGATGGGGCAGATTTTGTAGTTCCCAAATGCCTCTGCTGATCAATGCCAGAGTGAAAGCTGAAGCAGAAACGGATGAATCAAAGCAGGAATGTAGGGGGCAGAAAGCTGTGGAAGTAGGTACATGATAGCTTGAACAAAGACGACAGACATCCAGAAGAGGCAGAGAAGGCAGAGCATAAATCCAGGGGCTTAGTGAGGGACTGGCAAATTGCAGAAAAACTCTGGAGTATATATAAAATAGGCCTTTTATTGGGACTTCCAGTGACATCTGGAACAATGAATGGCTGAACCAAACAGAGATAAACATCTCTAGAAAGAACAGTATGCATCCTTCCCTCTATATAGATGTAAAAGCCCTCTTGGAAACCTGTGCTGAACTCTTTTTGTTTTTCTGTCCCTCCTATAATAGAACAGGGAAATTATCACTGGGAAAGGCCAAGGCACTATTTCATTTCATTTCATTTCATTTCCCAAAGAAAACGAGAGTGAAATATAGCTGTGGATGTAATTTTACTGCCTTATGCAAGCAGTCAGACATATGCTCATGATTATTTTGATTGTAAAAGGATGGCTGCCTCTCTTATGTTAAGGAAAAGGAAATTCCTTTTTCTCCGGACTGTTTGCAAGACTGGCTTCATGTCAGTATAGGTCCACAGCACTTACAAAAATTAGGTCATACATGCTGTGATGGGCAGCTGGCTTGCCCATCACTTTCCTTAAGAGCTGGAGTGACAGCTGTGGCTGAAGAGGACACTCATGTTCCCAGGAAGCCTCTTCCAGAGGCTTTAGCTGCCACCACAAAAGGCTCACATCTTAGATCTGGCTTCTCCTGAAGATCAACCTTAAGTTTTCAACTGTCAGAGCACAGTACAGGGATCATGTCTGAAGGAAAACATCTTCCTAGTCAGGCAAAGCCGTCACGCCTTCATTTGTCATATTCTTCAGATAATTCTAGCTGTCTGCTGCAGAGGTATGTGCTGGATAAGTACAGTATCTATGCACACAGAGAGCTTGCTTCTGACAGCTCACAGTCAAACCATCTTTCCTGTCTTTGATAATATCTGTAAGGAGCTCTGGATACCACAGTGATGGGTATTGTAGGTGTACCCATCAAAGAAGAAAAACAAATGACAGGATAATAAGGGCGAACAATCCCTTCTTGGTGATATTCAGAATAATGTGCAGCTTGTCCTGTGTGATATTTCAGTGGGCATCGGGACCCAGAACCCTCCGAGATTTCCTGAGCTTTTGTTCAGTCCGTAGCCTTGCTTTGAGCCACAAAGGTGGTCAAATTCAATTATTATCATTGAATGTCCCGAAAGTATACAGGCTCACTTGAACCTGAAACTCACAGAGAAACTTGGAGATGCAAAACTGTGCAGAACTGATGGATGTAAAATGCCTGCACATCCTTTTGACTGAACCGAAGAATGGTTTTGGCTCTCAAATACAGCACTGGAAGTCATGTTGCTCCATTCTTTTCCAATTTTCTGTCTCTACTTCTTATATAGCCTTGGGGAAGATGCTAATTACCTCTATGCCTTTAGTTTCCTAAAATGTAAATTAAAATAATGGTTACCCACAACGTGATGGGGTCCTGACTCTTCATCCGTTAATGTTTTCAAAGTACTTTGGGATCCTGCGTAGAAAGCATTAGAGAATGCCACTGTGGTTGTTTATACGCAGGTGAGAGAGTATGTTTTAGCTAAGGTGGGAGGTGTAGGTGGAATAAGGTCAGATGCAGATGAAATGACTCAGACCTTTAAAATTGAAAAGTCATTAGTCTATCTATCTGAGGACCTGATGTCAACTGGTGAATGTTTTGCCTGGATTCTCATAAAGACTATCTCTCTGGCAAAGGGAAGATTCAATAACCTGCTCTAAGATGGTGTTCCCAGTAGGCTGAAGCACTCAGAAGCCCATGATGCCATCAAGACATCAGCGTGTCATGGGCGGGTGGCTGGATTTCATGAGTCTGTGCTAAGTTACGGGCACGCTCTCCATCACAGCATTTGAATCCTGCACACCAAAGAGCAGATGTAAACAATGCAGGGATCTAACACAGAACAGCTTGGGTGACATCAGAGTGACTGTGTGCTTCTGATGGGAAATGGTAGTATCAGGGCAGAGCAGGTGTGAGTCATCTCCCAGGAGAGACAGGCAGAAAAAACGAGATAGGGAGGGGAGGAGGAAAGCAAGAAACAGATTAGCTCATACAGATATATTCCCCTTGCCTGGCTTCCCCTCTCTTTGTGCATCCCCCTCTCCCTCTACAACGCGCATACATAAGCATGGAGATTTGACTGTTACGGCTCGATTCCAAAGCCCTATCAGACAGATTATTTGCTGCTTTTTTTTCTTCCCTTGCCCATTTCTGCCCCAAATTCAAGATCATTTAATATGTGGCTAGATAAAACTTGAGCAGTTCTTCAATGCACATTTACTTTCTGCTGTGCATTAGTCCAGTTCAATACTTCTCGTGGCAGGGACTCAAGTAAGAGCGGGATGGGGATCTAGACAGAGTTGGCTGCAGAATGATGGCTGTATTTCTTGTATGATCAGCTTTCACCATATCCCCAGTGTGTTCCAAGTGCCTCGCTGTAATGACTTAAATATAAAAGGTCATGATCAGGGCAGAGGTGTTTTGAGTTTGTTAGCTGGGTAAGACAGATGAGCAGTATACGAGGTGAATGGGTGGGAGGGAGAATCTACGTGTTATCAACACAGGGGAAAGGACACTCCGGTGCAAAAAGACTCGTGTTGCACATGTTCCTCACCACCATTAAGCCCACAAAGAGCTAGATGTGCTCTAACAGGCACCGAAACACAGCTTCCAAATCAGAGCACAGTCCCACTCGCCAGCCCTACAAATCATTCTGAGGCTGTAGCACCAGTATTTAGGACAATGGAGTGAATAATCTCTCCAGAAAAGGAATGGTACTCAAAATATTTGTTAGATTAAAAAGCTAAAACAGCAGAAGAGTTCCTGGGAGGAACAGATGAATAACAAACAAGACAGCCACAGATCCCCACAGAGTCCCTGCTCTACCAAATGACCTCACCCGGTGTAGTGTGCCAAATTCTGCCAGATTGTTACCAAAAACAGAATCAATGCTTTTAAACTGCATTTAGAGGTGATGACTGTACACCTGGAGTAACAATGGAGAAAAAGGAGTAGGGCGACACTTAGTCATTCAAGTCACAAAAGGCCAGGGAAGGGAGGTGAATGTTTCTTTTAATGATGAGGAGAGACACAAGATGTTCTGTTAAAGACAATAATGGAAAAGTGCCTAGCAGGAAGAAAGGGGCACTACAGAGTAACCAGTAGTGCAGAGTATTAATGAATATATAGAAGAGGTCAAACTCTAAACACATTGGAAAGCATTAGTCAGGGCAGATGCCTGCGCTTCGTATATACCTATAACAAGCCCAAAGGTTTTTCTCCTGCTCTGTCTTGACAACATTTTTCTCATCTGTAACGCTAGTAAAGGATGTTATATTTTAGGGTGGGTTTGTGTGTATGTATGGAAGGGAGTAAGAATTAAGTCAAATGAGAATGCCTGAAGAAATTTGACCATTCTCCCTGGTCCTGAGAGAACCCCTTTTTTTTTCTGCAAGCATTGAATACATTCCTTTCACACCATCTGAAATGATGAGGTGAAGTACTTAAGACAAAAACAAAGAGAATCAAACCACTCAGAAAGTCTTGTAACGCCAAAGGTTTAGTGTTCAATAACAGACTGGGATGACTTATATCTGTAAGCACTCTGAAATCCTCCTGCTTGTTGACACAACCCCATTGTCCTGCTGTTCGGTGTCTGTGTTCCAGTTGTCACAGAAAATGAAAGGACAATAGCTATTGTTATGTTGCAGCTGTATATTGTGACTGATTCATAGTTTCCCTTTTGGGGAGGAACACAAGCTGGCCTTACATGTTCCCAGGCATTTGCAACACACATATATAATTCTCACATATCTGAAGATGGTGAATATTAGACCCTACTTGCTGCTAATAAACCATCATTAGCAAACAGCTGATATAAGCTGTTGTAGAAGTGGTACGAACGTTTCAAGGTGTGAGGCAAGGTTTTTAGGCTGGAAAATCTCTTTTATTAGATGAACTGACACATTTGGAGGGAAAAACCCACAACGGAAAAGCCTTTGGGAATTCAAGACCTTCTCCAGGCTGAATGCTTTCCAGCAGAACGTGAAAAAACAACTTTGTCGCCAAATGGAAATTCTGTTTTTATAACAAGTTTGCATTTGTCGTAAAAAAAAAAAAAACAACAGAGCTTTTGTGGTTTTTGGTTTAACTGAAGCCCCAATATTTCAAAACAAAGATGACATCTGTCTGTCTGTCTTTCAACTGATATTTTTTTGTGGAGAAAACAATCCTTTCTAAATGAACTCCAGTCTGGCATAACATTGGAGAACATGCTCTCTCTCTCTCATTTACATAAATGCATCTTTTATTAACTGTCAGTACAGGAACAATTCATCATGTAAGACATAAACAGCTGATAAGTAAACAAGTTGGATCCTTTACTGGCATAAGTCAGCAGAACCATGGGAGTTCAGTGGGTCTCCATCAGTTTACATCATCCTGAGGTCTAACCCAGAGACACGGGTAGGAACACAGGCCAAATCCTGACTGATTCTCCATTTTGTTTTCCTAAGCTGTTGAATGACAGACAGCAGAAAGGAAGGGGGAGTGAGCCCATACACAGAGGCACTGCATGCGAGACTATGCAAGCAGACAGTCTTTTTCATTAAGCTATTAATAAACATGGATACAAATGAAAGATAGGTACTTGGGGTGAAAGACGTATGGCCATAGGCGCTGCTCCTCTGGCTTCCTCTCTTATTGTTCGTCTCTGTTCGCTCGGGTGGCAGCCACATGGCTGCCTTTCAATAATTCAGGACCCAGTTTGCACGCATGGCCAGTCCTGCTTGTCACATTTTCTCACCTGATCACAAGTTCATCTCTCTGTAAATGAAGCAAGGTTTGTAAGGAGTTGCAATATCTTTTATTAGACTGGCTGATATACTTGGAAGGGGGCTGTGGGGGAAGGGAGGGAGGACAAGAAGAAGAGCTTGTGTGCCTGCAAGCTTTATCATTTTTTCTAACCATATTAACTGGTCTAACAAAATATATTACTTCTCCCAACAGCTTGTCTTGCTGATTTCCTTAGACCATCATGACTATCTCTTCTGTTGTTGCAATGACTCTATATTAAGCTTGTGTGGATCAAAAGAGCTGCATTCCTACTAAGTGCACATTTCCATTGACGTCTATATGCCATTTTATTTACCTCCCACGAACAGTTCCACCACAGTTCATAAGGTTATGGGAATAAACAAGATTTCTTAACATTTCAATAAAGATGATTTAAGTAATTGCTTGTCCCTCCAGGATTAGAACCACTGATTTGACCATTTATACATGAAGGTGTTAGCACCAGAACTGTTAAAAACAAAAATTTCCTCAACAGTAAAATAACTCAGTCTGAGTCTCAGGCATGTTTTCCTAGTGTAATATGGAATACAACACTAATGGACACTGTTCTTTGCGGTCTGAAGTAGGAGAGCTTGCATTAGAAAGCTCCATAGCTGCATCACTTTTAATCCATTCCAAGACATTTTTGCTTAGAAAATATCATCCTTTGCTTCTTCATATGGTGCTCTGTAAATGAAAGTTTCAAAGATTTCACCTTCAGCAAAGTCAAAGTAGTATCTTTGCAAAAGTTGCTGTAGAATTAGTATATTATATTAGTATTATATTGCATATAATGCATATAGGAGCTTCTGAAGTGATACGAAGTGCAATGTCACACACACATACAGGTACAAGCTCTCACACATCTTTTGGAGGTATGATCTCAATTAGGGGTTGTAGAGTTCTGTGTAGAAGGCACAAGAAAATACAGAAATGAGCCGGAACAAAGATTAAGGATGTTACCAATATCACAGAGTCACCCTTATTTAACATGACAAATGTCTCCTTCTTATGTCTGTCACCTCCATCTTTTCTTGTCCTTTTCTCCTTCTCACTTGTCTAGGTGGCCTGCAGAAAGAAGCCTTCCTTTCCCCTCTTCTAAGCACCTCTTTCGCAGTCCTAAGCATTCACAAAACAGGAGACAGTCCCCACAGAGATCAGTCCTGAGAGTTTAAGCTAATCATGTATTTTGAAATAACAAGGTTTGAGTTCATTTCACTTGCCTTTAGGGTGCAATTGCTTTGAGTTTCCAAGCTTTTATCTATAACCATGAAGGACAGATATGTTTTTTTTTAAGGAAAGCTGAGGGTCTCCTTTAATCTCTCAGTAGTTTAAGTAGTGTGAGGCAGCAGAGACAACTCTGATTTTGGAGGTCTTGCCTCCCACTCCTTGCTTTGCTCACTATGCTGATATTCAGCAGAAGTTAAGATGCCAGGAACGATTTATGTATCATCCGTCCCATTAGCAACTCTAATAAATCTCTTAGATTATCCTTTAGGTTTGTTATGGTTTATTCTTTTGTTCCAATCCCACCTTTTATTGTGTACAAACATTTATACATGTATTTAATCTGTTTTGTTCCCCTGTCTTGCCTTGGGTTATATTTCTGACTTGGTGCTTTCCATTTTGATTGAGGTGGTGACTAGATGGGCCTCATCTTCCCCTTGGTTCAAAGAACAATTCATTATTTGCTTGTGTCTGGGGAATGAATGCCTCTGTATGATATGTTGGGAGACAGGGATAAACATCCCTTCCGGCTGATTGATAGTCTTATTAAAGATTGCAGTAGGTGAAATAATCCCCCGTAGCTTCATAAGGGTAAGATCCCTTTTTCTCTTCCCCTCAGATTGGCTTTAGGGCATGCTTGGGACTTGGCTTATGTTCTGTCCAATCTTATAGCATTACTTAATTAGCCTTTATTGAAAGCCACTAGCATTGATCAACAGCGGGACACATTTTTACTGGGGGAGATGACCAAAGTATTTATCCACCAAAAATTGCGAATTCAGTCAGTCCAAAGCTGACTGAAAATTTGCAAATGCAAGTTGAGTTTGGTAATCTGATGCTATTCTTGCTATTGTTGCTGTTATTTCATAGTAGGCTTCATTGATATGAAAAGATTTTGAGCCCTTAGTTGTCATCTGCAACATGCAGGAGGAGGAAGAAACAGCAGTGACAGCTTGATTTCCCAGTTATACATTCATTCCTTCTTTGAGTTTTGCATTTTCCTTCCATATTGATCTTCTTGTCCTCCTCTTAAGGGGCTTCTTTGCACATTTCCACCCTGTGGTCCATCACTGGTTGCATCCTTGACATTGTCAATGCATTCAGCCTTGTCCTCTTCCTCCTACTGCCCTCTTACCCTCACCCACTGTACCCTGTCTGCAGGAAACAACCTTCTGGATTCTGTCCCTCTCATTCCATAAATCCCTTCTTGTTCATTTTTTCCAGGCAGCTCTCAGGGACATTTATCATCCAGTCCCCTCCCTGACTGAATGTCCTTTCTAAATTAATAATTAGAGAGCAAACAAAATGTGTACATAGCCGACAATATGTTCAGCTATTGTGGCTTGCTGATCCAAAGCATGTGAAAATCAGTGTGGACCCCTCCCTTTTTGATCAGGGTTTGCCACTACATTCCTGATCTTTCTTATAAAATGAAGGTTTTGTTGCTTTTTTTTTTTTTCACTTGTAATGCGCTGCTGCAATCCATATAATAAATTAGATTATAATCCCCTCATGGGCAAGGACCTGTCTTTTTGATACGCCTGTGCATTGTTGATCTCGTAGTACATATGCGTGTTTGCACATTCTCACCTCCTGCTTCTAGCACACCAGGATATAAGAATGAAATGAGAACAGAGGTGGACAATATTTTTCTAATTACTAGCATGCAGATAAGCCCCTTTAATTAAAGAAATTATATACCCTATAAAAAAGAAAGCTCCACTGTCAGACTGCAGTCTTGTAATGGCTTTGTGTTTGTGCAATTAGGACCAAATCTTGAAGCCACTGAAACCAATGGTGGCCCTTAATGGGATTAATTCTTCATTTGTGGGGTGATGGGCTAGATGATCTAAGAGGTCTTTTGCGTCTTGCGCTTCTCCAATCTCTCTCAGGGTAAATGACACATAATGGAAAAGACAGACAGCTGTTTTTGAATAAACTGCATTAAGTATCCACATACGATTCCTAATGCAGGTTAAAAAAGCCCACCCCTGTCTCTCCGCTGGTGTGCGTGTCCTTCTTACAGAGCAGGTCTCTCCTGTGCTGCAGACACTGTATGAACTCGTCAGTACCCTGCAGGTTTCTGGGGGGTATGTATTTCTGTGCTTCCCGAGATCCTCTGGGAAAACTCTGCAGCTAGCACTAATCAAATTGAACCGCTGTCAAGACTTCCTGCGAAGCTTTGAGGAATCATTTCAGAATATTAGAGGTACAGGAGAGGAGAGTAAAGGTTGGGGGAGGGAGGCAGGACAGTTTTAGAGCTTAAGTGGATTACATAGCTCCATAACCCAGTTATGGGTCCGTGGACTCGAGTGAGCTGTTTTTTCCCCTCCTCTGGCTGTCTGCCTGTCAGATAGTTCCCCTGACAGGCAGGCTTTATTAGCCTCCCCCAGCTGGCTCTCTCAGCATTTCTTATTTTCCAGTGCTCGCATCCCCTAGCAGCTCGTCTCAGCCCTTCTCGTATCTCTCAGCTCCCCGGGGTCCTTCCCTTAGTTGCACCAGCTGTCTGCACCCGTTGAAGTCTCCACACTAGCCCGGTCTACCAGCATTTACCGAGCCCAGTGGCAGGTCTTTGATCTCTGTCCCAGGTAGCCAGCAAAGGGTTCATGGTTTAGCCCAGATCAAGGGACCGATGTTTGAAAGGTAACCTACTCTCTGACTCTCTTGCATTTTAAATAGCTAAGAGGACTAGCTTAAAAATAGATGAGCACCAACGTTGGGTGGTATGAAGGAGCAGCAAGTGCCTAGCACATCTGGATGCACTAGTATTTCCACACTTTGCAGAAAAGTTGGGTGAGCATGAGTTAACCATGAGCCTGGTTGTTCAGTCTGAGCCCTGAAATTTCCCCTCAAGACTGAGGTGTGAGCCTGACATCTGCTGGGGACTCCACCACTGCTACAGAAAACGCCAGGCCATCCTTCCTCAGAGCTGCTCTGCCGGGAAGGGTGGTGGCAGGGAGGCTGCCGCCCAAGGGACTCTGCATGGGATACAACCAGCTTGCGAGGAGGCAACGTGGCCAAAGGACAGGGTGACCCAACTGCAGCGTGGTGGGAGATAAAGGCTGAAATCCCAATTTACGCTGGAGGGCTCCAGTCCCTCAGGAGCAGGCCAGATGCAAGAGAGCAGCCAGCCGGCACATGGATCCAGGTTTACAGTGTCTGTCTGGGTGTCCAGATGCTCCGCATCTGCAATGGAGCATGCCTGACAGCAAGCTGAAATCTGCTTGCCCTCTTTTCTTTTGAGGTATCCACCACCACCACCACCAGGTTTTGACTTTCCCGCATAGCTGGTTACTTTAGACTCGCCTGAGCCTTATTCAGCTCTCTGGGCTTTACAGCCAGAAATGCTGCAGGTAGACTCACCTGCACAGGGAGAAAACAGGGTCACTGCTTGGTGTCCACCATCCATGTGTCTCTGTGCCTCCTTTCTGTCCTCATCCACGGCCTCCTTCCCCCTTCCCTCCCTGCTGCTATGGTGTATCTGTATGGGACTTCTGTTGGGTCTTACAGGAAAAGATGGTTTCCAGGGCTGACTGTGAGTAAGAAAATCACCTAAGAGTGGCTCAAGGACATAAGGAATGATGGAGAGTAGAAGCAAGTGCCCCTTGGTCTGATTAAATACTGACCTGATGCCTTAAAACTGTGCTAGAGGGTGCTGTGCTGCTGCATCAGCTCTGGCTAGGAGCACCATAAAGGAGGGTGCTTGGCCGCTGGTGGCAGGCAGCATCCCTGGGCTTTGCTTTGTCAGTGAAGGCATAGATGGGGTTTCCTGCTCTGACCAGATGCAGGCAGCTGGCCACAGGCTGCCGTCCTGGGTCCTCGCCTCTTCCCATGCCCTGTGGTGCTGAGCAGGTTGCCGCTTTGCCTCTCAACAGGGATTGCTGCCCTTCAGTAGGGATCTGGGAGCAGCAGGTCCTGCACAGGCTGCTGATTGCACTCACCAAATCCCTGTGGTTGCTGTGGCTGGCCGGCCCCTGCCCAAAAGCAACATAATTCTCATTAATCATCCTTTGAATACAACTAGAGAGGCGAACACACAGCGGAGCCTCCACCCGGCAATGCCGAGTGTTTGCATAGCGTGATACGGCCGACCGCAAGCCATCCCCAAGCTGGTGCCCATGCAGCAGCCCCCTGGGCACGTTGGTATGGGTCCCTAAAATGTGAGGGCTGTAGTGACGAGGGGCTGTGCTGCTTCTGGATCTGGAGACAGCTCATCCAGTATCAGTATAGGGACAAGATCTACTGGGTCTATTAGAAACAGGGATCCTAAACAGCATGCAGGCAATATGGTAGCTTGGAATTTTGTTGATAGCACAGTTATCAGCAGCGTCTTTGGGCTCTCTGCCAAAGCCTAAATAAATGGAAGTGTTACTTTCTCCTAAAAGTAAACCTGGCCTTTGTGCTGCTTAGTCACCGATTGTATTTGTTGCTGGCAGAAATGAGTGGATAAAACATATATATGAAACTCTCGAGGAGAAGAAAGAAGTTGGCAGTTCTCATGGTTTTAGCAGGGATCTTATGACAGTTTGTGTTGCGGTTTTTTCATGAGGACTCATATTCTAGAGGAATGCGACTAGTCAAGGATCTCAGGGGTTTTATTAATATTTTTAGAGTGAGTTTTTAGAGCTTTTGGCATGGAGGAACACTAAGAACTTGATGCCAGTTTAAACTAATGATTCAGAAACCATAAAGCAAATAATAATAAGCTAACACATCTATTTTTAAACTCATGATTTAAGGCACTGTCATGATTTTGATGGGGCCTGACATGTGATTTTCCAGCATTGGGACTGGTAATAAAGCTTTTGTGTACTGATTTGAATGGAAAATCCTTTTAAAATCCCCCAGCTTGCTTGCCTTAGTCAATACTTAACAAGGACTCAGCCACAGCAGCAAAAAAATCCACCAGTCAAGACATTTTTCCTTGCCTCTCTCTTTCTCTTCCCACATAGAAAAAAACCTGACACTCAAGGGTCATGATTCATCGCCATCCCAGGGCTGAGTTAGCAAAACTGGTGCACAGGAATCCCTCTACATGGGAATCCCGGAGCTGCCGACAGCATCCCAGGAGTCCAAACACGACACAGGAGCATCCCTCTGTCAAAGGAGTTTCCCATGGGATTGAGCAGGGTCTGAAGAAAGAAAAGGACAGACCTGGGTCAGATCTACACGGCCATCTTGGGCTTGTGCTACAGTTATTCTGTGCCCCTATAAAGTTGTCCTGCGACTGAGCAGGGGTCGAAGGTAAGATGAGTTTCAGAGATGCGGAGAGGGCCAAGCCGTGGCACAGAGCCCCTGCACAGCCTCCGTCAGTCCCCGCGTGGGCACATGAAATTGCTTGTCTAATGGCTGTGTCCGTGGAGGAGTGGGAGAATGCCAGCTGGTCCCTGCAGTACTTCATTTCTTCTCAGGAGCTGAGCGAGGCAAACATTTATGGGAAGTAACAGCTAAAAGCAAGAAAGATGAAGTGCCGTTCCTACTGCCCCCAGCCTGCTGTGCCCTCGCAGTCTGGATCCAGATACCGATCGTGGTGTGAGACAACGGCTTTCTGTACTCCTAGACACAACCCAATGTTTTCCAGCTTGCCCAAAGGATCTGGGATCAACGGAAGGAGCAGCAGGAGGCTCTGAGCAAGCCAGACCCATCTCAGTGCTATTTTGAGGCACTTAGCTTTCTGGCCAGCGGGTATGCTGTTATTCCTCTAATACAAGAAAATAAATACATGAGGAATATATATCAAAAAAACAGGTGACTCATAAGTGAGACTAGCCTCATTCTGTCATTAGTGGAGGGTAATTTGCCACATATTTGTATCAATATTACACACCTCTGCACAAAGCTTCGCTGCCTCGTCACACGCTTTGGGCTGAGCGTGCGGCCGCAGCTGCCTGCAGCAGGGCAGCAGGAGAGGGTCCGCAGTCAGGCGCTGCTTGGCCCCGATTTCTCTTTTTGGTCTGAAAAGCGGAAGAGGGTGAATCCTGCTGCTTGGCCCTAAATCTGTCAGGAAGTGATTTGAGACTTTGAGTAGAGCTTGGCCTTTTCTTCCTCCTATTAAAAAGAAAGAAGATGGCATTTTATAGGTGTGTTACAGCCGCATGTATGTGCTGATCTTTAAAGAATGATGTGAACAGCCTCTTGAGCTACTGCTGGACACAGCGCTGTCAGCAGAAAGATTGCCTGAAATGAAATCTCAGAGAAAGAGTGACCTGGGAATGGCCTTGAATCAGCTTAATAGCTGCGTTCACTCTGAGAGCTAATGATAACACACCTAACTGTTTAGTGAAAAAATAAATCTTCCTTATCTAGAAAGTGTCTCCCGCATCTGCCCTGCTGAAGGAAAGGTGGTTTGTGAAGAAATTATTTTTTTCAAAGTGACTTAGGAGCCTCAGATCCATTTTTTAAATCTGCATACCCATTTACTTAGAAAAATCTCATCATAAGGCTTTTTGTTCTTTGCTTTTTGAGGCAGAGATTTTGGCGTGGAGCAGTTTAAATCAGAACTAAACCCAGGTATCTGCACATATCTGGAAGGCACCAGCTCTACCGCCAGTGGCATGCACACCATCTATTAATGACAAAATGAATGAATTAATGTGAAGAAGCAGGATGGGGAAGGACTGCAAACTCCTACACCAAGCCTAGATTAAGCCCTGACAGCATGACTACAGAAATAAAAGGGATGGCGCAGTTCCCTGCTCACTCTTTGGCGGCAGGGTGGCACTGCTGCTGGGGGCAAGAGGGCTTTGTCTTTTCATGAGGACTCTTCTCTACCTCTCCCCTTTTCGTAAGAGAAAAAGAAACATCTTTGTCACAAAACAGAGTTTATGAAAAATCAGAAAATACAAAGAACCAGGAGCTAAACATCTTTTTGGAGACAGGAGAGCAGGGCAAGCTTTACCTTGGCAATTTTTTTCAGAAGAAATATCCCATTATTTCAGACAAAAGCAGTTGGCAACTTCCACCCAGCTCGCCTTGGCCCATGGCACTGAGGAAACAGGCAGAGAAATGGTGTGGAAGATGGAAACCCCCTGGTGCTCTGGCTGCTGCAGCTCCCACCTTGCTTCTTCCTAAAACTTGTCTTGAGGAAACCAGGCTGCAGTCTTTCAAGGACCTGAAAGACTTGCTTCATATCCATTTTAGATACCAACTGTGAGTGCAACTGTTCCCTGCTTATCCATTTTCAAAGTCCCAAGTGGAAGGGGAGTCTTCCTGCTTGCAGGTGAGTGTTTGCTGCTGGTGTTTCCAAACCAGCGCTCTGATCCACAGCGGCTATGGGTTTGTCACTGCCCTGTTAATTTAGCTACCACAGGATAAAAATACCTCAAAAGACTAGCTCACTCAAATTGCAGTAGCTCCAGGCAAGAGGGCTGCCAGCAGGGAGCCACGTTACAACTCGGCTTGAAAGAGCTCAAAGGTAAAGGCAGGTTCAGTAGTGACAAACAGGGAGCAACAAGCAGCTCACTCTGCCTCATGTTTCCTGAAACCTAATGTTTTCACAAAAAAAAAAAAAAAAAAAAGAGCCTTTTTAGTGGAGCAGGTTTGTCTGGGCCTGTTAGGGGTCAATGGTGTGCTATAGCCACAGGCAGGGTGGCGCATGGAAACCCAGGGAGGTAGGATGGTGCAAGGAGGAGGAGGAAGGGGGACAGTATCGCTGCTCTTTTCTGGTAACAGAAGAGGGAGTTCATTGAATCTGCCAGAGTTGTGTGAGTCATGGGAAAAAATTGACACCGGGGGTTCCAGGATCACCAAACCTCATCCTGTAAAAAGCCTCCTGAAACGAGGTTGTAGTGAGGTGGGGGTCGGTCTCTTCTCCCAAGTAACAAGCGATAGGACTAGAAGAAATGGCCTCAAGCTGCGCCAGGGCAGGTTTAGGTTGGATATTAGGAAAAACTTCTTCACTGAAAGGGTAGTCAGGCACTGGAACAGGCTGCCCAGGGAAGTGGTTGAGTCCGCATCCCTGAAGGTATTTAAAAGACGGGTAGATGTGGTGCTTAGGGACATGGTTTAGTGATGGGCTTAGCAGTGCTAGGTTAACATTTGGACTTGATGATCTTAAAGGTCTTTTCCAACCTAAATGATTCTATGATTCTATGACAAAAAGCAGCACGCCTCCTGCTAGGTGGCACAGCCTGGGCTGTGTTTGTCCCCCTGGCTCGGGACGGGGTGAGAGATGACCTGGCATAGTCCCAGTCATTAAGGACCCACCATCACATCTGCCTCTGACACATCCAGATCAGGTGGTTTCTCCTTTCCAGGGAGGTGGCAGTGGCTGAAGGACGCAGGCTGTTCTTCAGCAGGGCTTTGGCAATAGGTGCCTGTCCTGGACACAGGCTGGAGGGATGCGGGAGCCTGCAGGCACTCCTACCAGCCTAATGAGCTGGTGGGAGACCCCATACACTTGGGAAGCCCCTGTCATGCAAAACTATGCCTCCTCTGCCCTGGAGGTGATCTGTTCCAGTATCAGCACATTCTCCAACAAGCACTCCCTGGTGTGAAGGTGTCATGTGGGTAGTTTGTGTGGAGGGTAGGGCCGAGACTGAGCGCTGAGAAAGAAAGGCAGGTGAGGCAAAGTCCCAGTGCCTAGAAGTGCTTAATACCTCGCATGGGCTAAGAAACTTGAGATTCCCATGTATTTTCTGTCAGAGTTGTGTTGCCAGCATCTCAGATGGTCCTACAGCAGGTGAGTAGTGAGAGTAACTTCGGATGTGGTAGGGAAGAGAACTGCAACATGGACGTCTCGAGGATGCTTTCTTTCCTCCCCTGCAGGCCAGGGTCTGCGCTCCCCACATCTAACTTCCCACTGGGAAATATGCTGGTGCTAAAAGCTCTGCGTGCGTTTCCAGAGTACCTCTATATGTTGCCTGCATGAGCCTGAACCACCAGTCTGTGCAACAGTAACACCCACCTGGCTGTGCAAAATGCAGAGCCATTCTCTACACGCACACACGTGCCTGACTTCATAGCATGGCACGCACGGAGGAGGTCCGGTCTGCCGCGCCATCAGCCTGCTACGCGCGGTCTCAGCGGTACTTCTAGGTGCAGGACACAGGGCACTGCCCTCTGACGGTGCTGACATGGTGACCACAAAGACAGCTGTGCCTGGTCCTTCTCCACAGGGAGAGGGAAAGGAGCAATTTCAGGCTCTGCAGTAAGTGTACGTCTAGTGCACATATTGGTAATAGCGCTGTGCCGGGGTCTCGGTGTGATCTTCCTGTTGCTCATTTGCTGGCAAGTGTGAAATGCAAATGCCCCTGGGCTTCTGTCTCCTCTCAATATTCACAGGAGCATGAAGGCTGCTGTGCTGGTGAGAGCCGGCAGACAGCAGGGAGCTTTGTCTCCTTCTTTGTCTGGAGTTTATGGGTTAAAAAAATCTGTTTATTTGAGAGGCTTTACAGGGAGAGTCAGCTCACTGCAACTGTCCTGAGCCCTGCCTCTGCCTCATCTTGGGGGCTGGTGTGGGGTAGGACACCCGGCGTGCTCACGTTCGAGTGCAGGGGCCGCTGCACCAACGCTGTGGCTCCATGGAACCTGGCAATGCCGGGGCGGGGGGCACGGGCTCTGGGCGGCGGGTCCCCAGGGTGAGTTTGGCCCCGGGGGGCTCGGGGCAGTTGCCCCCGTCCAGGGCCCACCAGGCGATGGTTCCCACCCTGCCCCTTTCCCGTGGTGTGATGGTTCCAGTCCAAACCCTGTCAGCTCTCTGGAAATGGCAAGTGAGGCACTTGTTGCCATGGTGATCCTTAATAGTTCTGACTCAGATGTAGCGTTGCTATGGCAACCGCATCCGCAGCCCTTGGGAGGCAGCGCCGGCACGATGATGATTTTTCTCTCGTAGCGGCAAAGGGCTCCGAAGCCCCATTTTGCTCGCTCCTTGCTGCAGTGCAGTGACGAAGCTTTTGGGCTGCTTTATTATTCTCCTAATGAACGACGGTGCTGATCCTTCACTAGAGGATCTGTTACTCTACAGGGTAGAAGTGCTCTGGACCGCCTCACCATGGGCACGTTGTCTGCATGTAAGGCGATCCCAGCCTCTGCCTTTCAGTGCCTCATCAGAAAAGGAAAAAAAAAATATTTTTCAAAAGGAGCAGTAACATTTCTTCCTAGGTAGGAGCAAGCTCCTTTCATCTCGGGAGCTCAAGGCCAGATCCAGCTTGGGGGGGGGGGGGGGGGAGTTAGTCTGAAGATTCAGAGTGTCTGTGGCTGTGAAAGGAGAGACAAAGGGGGAGCGCATGTGAGGGAGTGGGTGTGCCTGTGAGAAAAAGAGCGGATCTGTGTGCAGAGAGTGTGTCCGTGGGCATGGCTACGAATGTGAATGGGAGAGCAACTGCCAGGAGAGGAGACGCCACGCAGAGCGTGCCTATGCCGGGTGTAAAATGAGAGAGGGCACGCTTGCCGGCGGGCGCGGGGCCTTTTGTGTGCGAGAGCGCGCGTGCACAGGCACGGGGAGAACAGGTTCACGTCATGCAGATCTGCGTGAATACACTCGCTCACATCCAGTCCGCTCTCCTGTCATCTTTGGCTAGTACAAAGACAGCCACCGACACATGTAACGCCTGAAAGGCACTTGGGTCCCTATGGGGAGGATAAGCTCAGGGATGGGGGGTGTATGTTAAGTTTGCTGTTGCAAACCTAGCAGCAAAGACTTTTGCAGCGCTAAGTAATCCAGCCAAAATCATTTCATGATCTCCTTCTCAGGCAGAGGCAGGTGGGAATGAGGGGGCATGTGAATTCTCCACGTGGGCAGCCTTGGGCTTACATCTCAGCCAAACCCCCTGTTCTGAGAGACCTGGACATGGTTCCCAAGGGAACTGGTCAGTGCTTTTCCCAAGTCAAATGTCTGCCAGTCAGGCAGGAAGAGTCAGCGGAGAGATGCTTAAAGCTGCCTGGGCTTCCCAGGGGTTTAATAAACTTTCTCTGTGGTTTTTCCAGCTGGGCAGAGAATCACATCAGCCTCTCTCCTGTCTGACGTCCTGGTTCTTCTAGCCACCATCTTGCACTGGTAGGGCACGGTGGGATGTCCTGGAGCAGACCTTCAGACAAACTGGGATGACTGGAAGGATGGAAAAAATGACAAAGTCACCATCAAGGTGGGAGATAATTTTACTGCTCCTAACATCTTGGTGGGGCTGGGAAGGATGTAAAAGTGGCAGATGCAAAAAATAAAGGATGGTGCTAAAGAAATCAGCCACATTCTGCAATGGGAGAGGGTCCAGGGTGACTCCTGTGTGTCTGGCTCAGGTGATGTGAGGACAGAAGCCTTATTAGCAAGGGTAAGTAACACAAGTAGTGGAGAAGATTTTTGGAGTGGAGCCTGATGAATATAAGCCAACCTTAAAGAGGTGCTTGGGAACAAAGACATGAGAATGAAGATCGTGGAGAGCTCCAGGACGGAGAAAGATATTTCGGAGTCCCTGAAGTGGGGTCATGTGTGCACAGGAAGGTCCCCTGCAGATTAAGGGCAAAAAAGGGCAGAATTAGGGTATAAGCTGTGAGGCTCTCAGGAAGTGAATGAACCTGGAGTAGCAGCAAGGTTTCAGGGAGAGGAAACTTGGGACTCGGGCAACAGCCCATGCAGGGTTTCTGGATGAGCAGTTCATGAGGCTGGAAGGTGATGAAAGCCAGGTTCCAGGAGCGAGTCTAAGGCTCTTCAGAGGTTAATATGACCTGTCCAAGCAGTTTAGGGAGGTGGGGAGGTGGGAAGGGAATTGAAGAGACTCAGTCAAAGGAAACTTTTAAACATGTACAATGACTTGCTTGGTATGCAGGGGGAAACTCATCCCTAGTGTAAGCCTAATGAAATCAATAGCTTTGGCTTTAGCTCTGTTTGTTAATTCCACATGACAGAGGCAGAATGAGGGGAACTGTTTGTTTTTCACAAAGCGATGGTAGTCTCCAGATTGTCTTTTACCCATCAAAAACTATAACCCAAAATATTAAAACGGTATGTTTTTCTCTTCCTTCCTCTGGCCCTTCTGCCTGCCTCGTCAGAGGAAACCTCTCTCTGCCCATGATCAGGGTGGTGCTCATGACAGGCTACAGCTGCGCCTGCGCTGGACCTGTGCTGTCACATATTGTCCTTTGTCACCTATGATGGGCAGGGTAGTACCTGCGCCCTGTCACTCCACGTCTACCTGCTACAGAGATGGGACCCTCCGTGGCAGCTTGCCTTCATCTCGCAACCGCCCCCGCAAGGAACAAACTGGGGCTGGACAGGGTTCTTCTGTGAAATCGCAGCTCCCTCCTTCCCTCTGCAACCTGTGCTGGTTCCTAAATGATCATGGTCTGTGTAGGCTATTTTGACTCTGACACCTGCTGGCATCGATGTGAGAGGACCACACCAGGGGCAGCAAAGGCTACTGGAAGAGTCCCTTGGATCTGAGACTAAATGAAGCCTAGGACTAAATATTGCAACATTTTCATCTCTATTTTGGCATGATCAGTTACAGAATTTGCTGGATGTGATTTCTTGCCTGAAACCTGTAATAAAACATAAAAGTAGGGCTGAATTATTGTGGGGTTTTTTTTAGAGAAAATGGGGGGAACTGGAGAGGGCAACCCAATTAATCTATTGCTTACTTATCCAGACAGGATCTAAACTGCTACCCTCTGCTTTCTTTGCTCACACCTAAACAAAGTGAGGAAGCCTTTTTAAGGACATCGATAGCAATAAATACTTTCCTTTCTTGTTTGTCTCTGGGACAGCTCAGTCTTCTCGCACAAAGCAGCAATTTTATTAAAAATGAATTAGTGTAAAGCATGAAAAAAAGAGATTATTATTGTTGAACTATTACACTCAGGAATTCCAGCAATTACCAGGTTCATCAAGATTATTTCAAAGAGAAAATCATGCCTGTGGAAGGAGAGGGTTTGGGGGCTGGCTGGGAAAGAGGGAAGAACAGGCTGAAATACTGCAGCTGTCTTCCTTGTTGTTTCTTACCCATAAAAGAAATAAGTTGTTGTATGGCTGTGCAGGTTCAGCCTGACCTGAGCTGCAGCCCTTCTAGTAGGGTTTGAAATCATCAGCTGGGAAAAATGGCCCATGATGCTCAGGGCATGGGAGTAGGGGGGCACATGTGTGCTGGGGTGGTGGAAGGGGAGAGGAAGGTTGTAGGGTGGGGAGGAATGGAGTGAGGGTGCAAAGAAGAAGAGAGGATGGTCTTGTGACTTGGATCTAAACAGGGTCTTGGGATGATATCTGCTTGCTCTTGTTAATGAAGATTTTGTTTAACAGAACCCTTTTATTCACAATAAATATCCCCTACAGCAAATGAAAAAAAACCACAAGCAGGCAGTCAGAAAACTTGATACCTCCCGTTCCACATACATTTGGGCTTTCTCCCTTTGAGGAATCACACTGTAGTGAGAGGTCAACACACAAAAGCCATGAAGGTTCTGTTATTTTTTTCTTCCTGTGCTTCTTAAGCAGCGATGCCCACAAGATTAGTGTTTACCTTGATTTAATGTCTCATCAGAAGCATGACATCCCCAGCAGCCCTGCTGTGGTGCTACTAAATGAAGCATGCCCTGTTTCCTCAGCTGGGACTTAAACCTCTGCCCTTAGAGACCTGAGGGGTGGGGAAGAAGGATGGGGAGAGAGTGATAGATATTGACCCACCTAGCATGTACGCTAAATTAAATAACCGGGCTTTATTTTTTAACCTATTTAAAACAGTTACCGTTCTCTGCACAATTGATGTTTGCATTTGCGGAGGTTACTGAGGTGGCAGCTGCAGCAGTGTGAGCCTCCCCTGCTCCACACCTTTCCCCTGACTCCCATGCTGCGGGTGACCTTCATGCGTAAGGACAGCTACAGTCTTAAGGAGAGAGAGAGAGAGAGAGAGAGAGAGAGAAAGCTTTTTCTCTGCCAGTTAATTGAATCCAGGCCTTCCCTTCAAGTTGTGCTGGAAAAGCCTTATTTTCCTCTTGCGGTAGGGAAACAGTTGCTCACGGAGGAGCTGAGCAGATGAAACCCTCCAAAGTCCCTTTGCTAAAGATGTCAAACTAAATTTGAATCGCATCCGCTCTTAAACCAGAACTGACCACAGTCTATGGGAGAGTGCCACTGGTTTTAGTGCTGCTTTACAGTAAGCAGCAATATGGCTCAGTGACTATATAGCGTGATGACCAATTTTTCACTGTATTCTACATTTTCCTTTCTCCTGTTCTCCTCAGCATATCTGCCCCATACTGAGTTCCTAAGAAATATCACTCATTATAAAAACCCTCCTTTGAGGGCCTGTTGTGACAGCCCTTTGAACTCCTATGCTGGGAGAGCACAATGCACAGGACACAGAATTACAGGCAGTTAAATTGCCTCATTAAGAGAATATTATTAGGTCCTATTTGGTCTTTTCCTATCAAGCACTTTTGAATACTTTATCTAAGCCAATTCTGTGTCACAGGATCCCCCCCTGTTTTCCCTGAGAGATTTTCCTTTACTCTCTCCTCTTCACATCTGTGTCCTCACAAGGGCTGGATCTGGCTGGGACGTGGCGAGGGCGCAGCACCACAGCCATTCCCTTGCCACAGGACATCCAAGAAGGGCTGTCTGGGGAGGACGGTCTTCTTTCTGCACCAGAACTTGTAGTACCTGCAGATCCCAGAAAACTTCTTTGCCCTTGCAGCTGAAATTGTTTGGGTTTTTTGTTTTGTTTTGTTTTTTTAACTTTAAAATCCCAGAAAGGTGTGTGTGTTCCCGGGATGTTTAGTTTGGTTTAGCACTGCACCTCCAGCTAAGAAACATAGGATCTCCATAATTCTACTCCTTTGTCCCTTGGTACAAGGATTTACCCCGCTGAGATCTTTCAGGCTGTCTATGTCCTGTCCTGACTATTGCACATTTCTTTTTTACAGAGTCCCAGCTACGCAGACTTCCTAGGCACAGCATGCTAACACTTAACTTGTATTCTGGCATCTCTCGCTTCCTAATCATCTTTGGTCACAGTTCAGAACTGCCCCTGTAGTTTCAAGAGCCTTTGCCATTATATGCCTGTCTTTTTCTGACCCTAGGCTTTTCCTTGGCCCTTACTCATGGCTTTCTGCAGCTGGCAGTGCCATACACACACATGCTGCTTCACCCGTTGGTGTGTCCTTTGCTACCTCCTCCGTGATGGTCTGCCTTTTAACATCACCTTAACCTGGAGAAGAGCAGCTTACCCCAGACCAGGAATCCTGTGTGCTTCTGACCGCTTTCTAATTAGGAAGACCTTCATTTACAACCTCCCATGTTCCCTGCAGTGTGCCCTGCAGTGCCGCTTATCATCTCTCTGTTCTGGCCAGGATCTATGCAGGCTTGCCCCCACCGAGGGAGCCGCCAGCTGTGCTGGTAGGAAAGGTGCCTCAGCTGCTGGCGTTGGGGTAGGTGACGGGGGGTGTTTTACACATGAGATAACATGGGGGGTTCATTTCTCCCCGGCGCTGTGTTTCTCACAGCACATTGAAACTGCACTGCCTGAATTCAGTTCTGCTGCTTCC
Source organism: Nipponia nippon (assembly GCF_047370975.1). Taxonomy (NCBI): domain Eukaryota; kingdom Metazoa; phylum Chordata; class Aves; order Pelecaniformes; family Threskiornithidae; genus Nipponia; species Nipponia nippon. The sequence goes on along the minus strand of NW_028262336.1, from coordinate 6,176,601 downwards.
CTCCAGCCAAAGAGCCATGTTCGACCTCTGGTCAGCTCAAAAAATCATGCTTTTGTGCTGTGTGCTGAAACACATGCAGCAACCGATGGCCAGGATAAGAATCAGATCCTCAGCCAGGGTAAATTGCTTCGGCTTCAGTGAAGTCAGTAAGGCTAATCCATTTTCTTCCAGCTGAGATTTGGGGAGCATGGATTAACTATACTGTCTGGAGTCAGCCTTGATTACAAATCCAGGCATAATGAAGGATGTGGCTCCACTGACCCCGTTGTTCTGCAGCGTCTCGAGCTTCTCCTCTGCGCGGCGGGGCTCGGTGGCTCCTGTTCCCTGCCTTCCTGCGGCACGCAGGAGAACAACCCGGCTGCTCATTCACAGCGGGGACGAGCGATGCGAGGGGAAAGAACTCTCTGTTCCCACGCCGAGACGCACGGCACGGCAGCCCGAGTCCACGGAGACTCTCTGATTGATGTGACAGGGAGGGAGTGACAAGCCTGCTGATGTGCTAACAGCATTTTACTCCAGCAGTTCTTGCCAAAAAAATAAAACACCTGTGACGAAAACTAAACCAGCTCGCTCACTCGGGGCGTAAATGTCCAGGACCTGAGAGCCACTACCTGATGTGAGTTACGAAGCCCTGCCTTTCCCCGGGAAGATGAGAGTGATATCTTTTGACACATTAGGCTCAGGGTGCTCTGCGCTCTGGTTTAACGCAGCGTTGGCTTGGCCTGTCTCTGAAGGGCTGCCACCCTGTGATTTGTAACTCAGTCTTAACTGCTGGTCAGGAGATGAAGGGTATGCATGTGAGCTTGCATATATAAAATACAGCATGAAGTAGCAGGGATTGGGGTTTTCCTCAGGAAATCTTAATTTTTCTCGTCGGTCTCATCGAAAAAGCATTTTACTTGAACTGGGGGTCACACTGGATTTTGGTGGCAGGCTGCGAAAGCTGGAGGAAAGCTGGACCATCTACCCAGCTGCAGGAGGAGTATAAAGTGTTTGGTACCTAATTCCTTGTGAGGTACAGCACCCTTCTCCAGCACCAGCCCACACCATCACAGCTTGTGGTGGGAGGAGGCAAGGTCTTCTCTTTCCATACTTAGCTGCTGGACCATACAGTTTTCTGTCATCATCTTTTCCAGGTTCCTCTGACTTTTCCTTATCACTCCCATGGTTAAACACCTTTTCCTGAGTGGTGGGACAGTCTTCCCCCAACTTTGGTAGAGTCTTATCTTTCTCTTCTGGCATCTTTTTCCCCCATTACTGCTTGTGACAGCAAAGGTCTTTGCGCAGCTGGGTTTTGAAGCACATGGAAGAATCTATGGGGCTTTAAAAGCACAACTTATATTTCGCCAGGCTATTTTTAAGCCAAGGCACTACTTCCCTGTCCTGGTTGACAATGTGACAGTGGAAGGGCAAGAGCAAGCTGTGGAAAAGCAAGAATACGCAATGTTCTCATTGCTGCCACTCTGTCACATGAGGGCCGAGTGACAAAAATGTTTATTTTTCTCCTTTTCCACATGTCAGTGCGAAGTGGGACAACTGCAGCCAGAAAGACTGGCAGTAGCCTAGTTCAGAGTATCTTGGTCTGGTGACTAAGCCCTTCTCTTTGGGAGTGGAAATGATGTGGGTTCAACCTCCTCCTGCGCTGGGGGCTGATGCTACGTCTGCACCGAGAGGATGCGGTCACTGCTGGGGAAGGAGGGCGACTGGCTGGTCCTGCTGTGACACTTTGGTGCATCCAGGCTTTCCTTCCTATCCTGTTTATGAGATGAGCTTACAAATAAAAACTGGAAGTGTCCCACTCATCTCTCTACTGACACAGTCTCTTTCCCTGCCTTAGTCTCATTTCATGTGAAATTATTTGACAAATTCAGTTTGAGTTTGCTGTGATCATTTTGGTGTCACAGAAAGTGCAGCTCACAGGAAAGAAATGATTCAGCAAAAACAGAGGAAAAAAAATTCACCTGTGTCACTGCTGTCACTGTCGCTTTACTCAGCTCCTGATGTATCAGTAGCAAATTCTTCTTGTCTGTGACAAGCTTAGACATAACACAAAAGCTGCCATCTGCCTTAGGAATCCCGAGGTAATTTTCTTTGGGTTTTCACTAATTCCACCAAAGTCAGAAGAGGGATTCTTGCTCATCTCATTGGGCTACAGATTAGTCTCCTTGCCTGTCAAGACACCCCCAAAATCTCTTGCATGAATTTTCCATCAGTTGTGCTGAAGACATAGTAGAGGGGTATTTGTGCTGATATATACACTATCTATACATTTTATTCTTTGAAAAGAGGAATCGTAGGCCCTAGAGAAAATGAGTCCGTCCTAATTGCTCCCGTGACCTTTCTCTTGCTGTCCACTGACTATTTCTTGTGTCCAGTATGGCTTCAAATGCTGCAAGCAGTGGGGCTTCCATCACTTTTTGTGGAAATAATTCCACTGCCTAATAAACCCCATTCTCTCCCAGGTTATGCTGAAATGGTATTTTCATTAATTTCATGTCAATGCATTCACTTATGACCATCTGCTTGCTGTCCTTTAATACTCTAAACCATTGCATTGTTTCTGTTTCCATCTTCGAGGCTTGTTTAAGCCTATAATCCTCTCCTGAAAGTATCACTTGATTAAATTATAGAGAATGTCTTTTGAAAATTTTTTCTCTCTCTTACTCCTTAATTATTTTTATTGTCCTTCGATGAATTTCTCTTTAATGCTGTCAATCTCTCCCTGGCTTTCAGCATCCAAAATACAATGCAGTGTTCAAAATACAATGCAGTGCTCAAAGTACAATACAGTGTTCTAGTTGTGCCAGAAAATTGTACAAGGAAATAATTATTTCCTCAGATCAAAACGTAAGTCCGCAAGCTCTGCCTTTTGTCCTACTTAGTCTCTGTACTTTGTCACCTTTTCCTCTTAAAGTATGAACTATTTGTCCCATTAGGAAGACTTGAAGGACCTTATGCATATTCTGTAAATCCCACTGTCACGAAAAAGAGCAGACAGCAGATATCATATCAGGCTATAAAAAAGAGGCATGTAACATGGGAGGCCATGGTCTGCTCTGCGGTGGTAGAGCCTTGCTGAAGCACTGCAGCCAGCGTTGCATGCTGCATGCAAAGAAAGATGGAGGACTATTTGGTGGGGACAGCAGAGAAGAGGAATAAAAATGATCTGAGGTCTAGAAAACACAACCTGTGAGGGAAGACTGAGAGATTTGTGGTTATTTCAGCTAAAGAAGGAAAGACTGGGCCTAGAGGGAAGCAGTAGGAAAACTTAAGTCTTCAAATATATAGGAAATTGCTACTAAGAGAAAGGGAATAAGCAAGTCTCCACTGAGGGTATGACAAAGAGTATTGAGCTTAAATTGCAATAAAGGAGACTTAGGCTAAACACTAGGACAACTTTTTAGGCTAAAGAAAATGTATGTGAGGCAGGAATAGGTGGCCTAGGGAGACTGCATGAATTGCTAGCAGTGTGGTTTTTCAGAACAGGTAGGACAGTTGGGGAAAGTTTATACAAAGACTGACCCTGCTTCGGGGCAGGGGATGGACTCAATGAGCTGTGTTTTTTATGCTCCTGAGGGAAGAAAATGAGTATAGGCTGGTGATGTTTTCACAATGCTCCCACCTTTTAAGTAGATGCTGTTTGTGTGTCTGTGAGTATGTGTGGATGCTGTGAGAGAAGCTGACAGATAACACCCAGAGAATGTTGGGTTTATCCCTTTTCCAACAAACAATTGCCTTATCCTGACTTTATTTCAACCTTAGGTTAACGGGGGAGAAGTGATAAGGGAGAATAAGCTGAGCTCCAGAGGCTAAGGTTTGTATCACTCATTCAGCACATCTGATCATAACTCCTTCCTGCACTGTACCTGAAATTAGGCTTAGGATTCCAGAACAGTAGATACTGGATCTGTTGGGCTGATCTTTGAATACAGATGGAGAGAGATGCTCACTGCTCAGCCCTCAGCTCAGCTTACTCAGCCTCGGAGCTGACTGAAGCATTTGTACCATCCTTCTCGTTATTTACTGACATGGGATGTATCCTGCTCTCCCTGTCTTTTCCAGTCCAGTAACATGCCTCCCTGGTACACCCTCCCTCCTTGGCTCTGAGTGAACATTCTTTAGCACAAACGAAGAGCATGTTGGAGCTGAAAGGAGACACAGTGCAAAGGGAGTTAGGTAGGGCCAAAGTGGGTTAAAAAAAACCAGATGTCAATTCACAAGGACAGTCAAGAATTGCAAGGAATGCTAAAGCAGCAATGAGGACCCTGAAGGGTATCCTGGCTCAACCCTTTCATAATGTCCACACCTCTTGGGCCCGGATTTGATTCAAAGCTTAAGTGAACTCCTGGGTTTGGGATAAGTGTGGGTGGTTTAGGGGCTTTCTGCACCTACTGGGAGAGCTGTGCCCAGGGCTGAGCCAGGGCCCCTTCTCTTTTCTCACGAATGGCATGGAGAATGGTGCTCGCTGGTGCAAGAAGCAAAGGGCACTGAATTAAACTAGCAGCTGAAACAGAGCCATTAGAAGGACATGGTTCTTCAAACATGTGGTTCAGGCATGGAGATCTTTGCTGCAAATGTCGTAGATGCTATATGCTTGCTTACACGGGCTTCAGAGGGGTCTGGACTGGTTTAGGGAAGGGGAACCTACTGAGGGTTATAAAGATGTCATCAATGGCTCAGGAAATCCCAGCTGCAATCTGCTGGAGGGTATTGTCAGGGTCTTCTGGATTTTCCAGGTGTACATTTTATATTTGGTCTCTTAAGAACAAGCACTTTCCAAGTAGTTTCTTCCAGTCACTGCTGGACAGAATCCTGGCTAGATGGACCTTTGATGTAACCCAGGATAGCTGAACTTAAGTTCTTACACCAACCTGATCTGTAATTATTACATCAGAAATGCTGGCATGGTCTGATGCTTAGCATAAAAGTTGACACTGCTGGGTTTATCTAGGTGAAAGCTTCAGCTGGGATTTCTAAACAGGGACTGCAAAAGTCTGCTCCCAATGTAAAATCCCGTGTGTAAAATGCATTAGAATTCTGAGCCAGAACTCAGCTAGTCTTTGGTGATTTTCATTCTTTCAGCTATTACAGGCAGCAGTTTATAAAAGGGGTCGTCACATGACACTGTAAATCCCATAGAGGGCTATTGCAAGAGTACAGGGAAAAATATGTTAATTCATAGTAGTAAATTCAGGATCACACAACAAGCACATGCTTCCTTCTTGAGGCTGCCAGTTGTACATGTAGCCGCAAGTGACTCACTGTGAGCCATTTTGCACTGTGCGTTGTTTCCTCCCTTGGCTGAGAGTGTCGTTAAAGACCTTTGCACTTGCTAGTGACAGTCAGGTGTGAACAGAACTGACGGAAGACTTGGGTTGTGCCTGACCCTCTTCTGAAGTGTGATCAGAAAAAATCCAGCTGATTTGTTCATTGTTCATATCTATAGGGCAGTTTAATCTCCTCTTGAACTCTAAAAAGTGCCTTAAAGCACTATATAAGAATTTCTAGCTCTCTTAAAATTTGAGCTTGGCACTTGAAAACTGACTCTTTGTTAACATATAAGGCAAAAGCTCTGTAAATCCTGATGCTCCACATAAAGTCATGTGGCTGTAGAAAGTGGGCAGGACTTGTCTTCATAAGAGGAGTGTCTGCAGTTTGGGCTTTGCCCTCTTTGGGAAGGGGCTTTTCATATGCATCTTTGTCATCTTAGGTAAATAGCTACTGCCATGCTGTTTGTCAGAAGCTGAGAATCAAGCTGGCCCTTTCCTGATCTCCTCAGCTATCCCCCTTCAAGTCAAGGCTGGGAAAGGAGGTGAGCTCAACTGCTCCCAAATCATTTGGGTCCATGCTATGCAATAATGAGGCTTTCTTTCTCTACTACTCATAGAATTTTCTTTATTTATTTCATTTTTATTTGCTATTATTTATCTTTTTCTTTGTATTTGATCTCCTGTACTTTATAAATACACAAAGTCAAAAGTTAGGTTAGGGCACAGATTTATGATGTGTGATCCTAAGGCATGCTCCTGTAGACAAAGCCATTTTGCTGTTAGTCTTGCATACAGCACTTCTGGGAACTGAAGGAGTATGCGCGTGTTTCTTAGTTGATCTGATTGTTTGCTGTTTTGCAGGAACAGTGGATAGCTGTAATAACCTGCTTATTGTGCTAGAAGATCAAGGATCTCTCAGGGTGATGGAGGTTTCTGGAGTGACTTTCTGTAGTGCCCAATGTCACAATATGGCTAAGAACATCTGATTACCAAATATATTTCCCTTGTTTGTGGTGTGACACTAGCTACCTTTAGTTTTTTTGTAAAGAATGCATAAAATTCTCTGACGTAATTGAGGTGGCTGACCGAAAGGGGCATCCGTGTGTGCCTGTATGCGTTGTGCTCCAAAACCTTGTTCTCCCTGAACCCTACAGGCAACACAGGTTCCCAAAATAGTTCTCAAATTCACAAGTCAGTGACTTTAAAAATCAAAGATATGTGTACCAAGTTCAAGATCAGATTGAAATCTGGACATCTCAATAGGTATGTTCCCTTCATCTTAGTATTTCTACTCCCCTGAAACAGTAAGACTTAGATAAAAAATTATTTTGTCCATTTGTAACAATTTCTGCAGAAGATCTCAATGGATTTTAAAAATATGAATGAAATCACCCAGGTCTCCTGTGACTTGTTGTGTACATTTCATGGATGAGACGCACTTTGTTCTATGTCCCACAGCAAGTCAATGGGCAGAGCAATGTCTAGCAATGCTGCATATCACTCTTCCACCTCCACAGCTATACATAACCTTTAGGCAATGTTTTGGAACATCTCTATTTTTGTTCACTTTTCTTCAACACTAAATATGAGCATTGTCTCCAACTTTCTGGAGGGAAGACTCCATTTCCAAGGGGATTTCTCAGAACCGCACATGCCACTGTCAAACTTGGATAGGTTTCTGAATGCACCAAATCTAAGCTGCTCTAAAGCAAGCTGGGACCTGCGGTCTGTTTTTCTGCTTGATGTAAGCTTGTTTTAAAAAACAGGAAAATAAAGCCTGGAAAAAGATAAGCTGGAACATCTGATTCACAGCTCCTTTGGAGAATATGCACTTATTCAATTCTGTTCTTGTGCTTTCTTGTAACCCCCCAGGAACAGGGCTGCTTTCATAAGCACTTGTTTACATCCCACCAGCATTCATGTCCCATCAGGTAGAGAGAGAGTTTGATCTTCTGGACTGATGAGGAATGAGAGCTACTAGCAAAGGAAGAGAAGAAGCCTCATTCAAATTATAATCTGAGCCACCACCTCTTACCAGTATTTAGAAATCTTGTTTTGTCCCTGATTTTCTGCAATACCCTGCTGCAGTTTCCTGAACCCTACCAATCAAGATTTTTCACGGCAATGTTTGCTGTGGGACAGAAAAGGAGATACATGGGAGGAGATAGGGGTGCAACTGGTAAATGATCTGAGTTTTCAGCTAAGGAAGAAAGGAGATGGACTGATGCTTCCTGTAGAAATGAAGGGAACAATAGTGAAGAGTATAGTTTGAAAATTAGGAAAGGGTTCCTATGGGTGAGATCCCAGGGGCTGAAGAACAACCTTCCCAGGAAAGGGGTAGCAAAACAAGCCCTTTGGTGAGCAGTTCAGACACTAGAAGGACCTGGACCCAGTGGAAAGTGGGGAACGAGGTTGTCAGTGATGGCTTTTGCAGACTTTCCTTGCATGGCTATATTACCAGGAAACTCCAGACTGCAGAGGATAAGCAGTGACCGCAGTGAGATGAATTGACATGTCTGCTGGTACCTGCCTATGCAAAAATGACATCCATTAAGCGATTGTGCCAGCCTAGGAAAAATGCTGCTAAATCCTACTACGTGCTGTGGGCACAACTGCTGCTATGTGTTATTGAGATGCCTCCCAGAGTACAAATTTAGTGAGGGGAGCTTATGCCTCTGAATGCCTTTGGATACAGATGCAGAACAAGTTATCCCAGAAAAAAGGTACCCCAGGTTAAGGTGTGATCTTTACAGCGTGACAGCACAGTACCTGCCCATGGACATACTTTGACCCCACAGCCAAGTGAGGCAGTTTATCTGACAAAGTAAATGGGATAAGTGACTCTACATGCAACATGGAAGAAGAACGTACACGCAGGGCCATTACGCCAGAGTTGCTGATGCTCTCCGCAGGGTCACATCATAGCTTCTTCTGGGCTAACTTCTCTGTGTGCTGGTATTCACAGATACCTGGGGTAAGACTGTTCAGTGTGGGTGATTAGAAGCATATGGATAAGCTACAGAAAGGGAGAAAAAAATAGTGCCCTTACAAACCATGAAGCCATCTCTGAAGAGAGGGGACCAGGGAGTTATATGGGGACAGCACTGAGTGAAACCACTGTTGTCTTGGAAACTCAAAAAGAAAAATTAGCATACAGAAGGATTTTATTTTTCAGAGGCAATCTACGCATATGCACACATGCACTCTCAATAGATAGATAGATAGATAGATAGATATTCATGCTCCACTGCTTCTTTGCTGATGACTTTCTCGCCCAAAGCCAGTCAATGTAAGAATTCATTGTGTCTGATTTTAAAAGTCAGAATAGGAATGAACCCCTATACTTTCTCTTCAGTATAATGAGAACTGATTTTGTGTTAGCAATTCAGAGAAACAGCTGTTACATATATGGATGGATTAAAGAACATACATGGATGAATTAAAGATACAGATAATTTAACAGCTTAGCTTTCCGATCCTCCCCAGAGAAGAAAAGGAAGGAGACCTATCTTGGATTATGAAGATGGAGAGCTGTGGGCATAGCTTAAAGGCTCCCTCATGTATCACACTGAAGTCTGAAACAGCCAGGAAGACCCGCTTTCCTCAGGTAGCTGCGATCACAGCGACAATGGACATTAGTGATGGAGAACGCTTGTGACCATAGCTATCCCTACAGAGTGCTTCCTGGCCAGTGAAGCAATTTTCACTGTGCAGGAGGGAGAATGGCAGGAGGGACCTGCAGAAGACTCTGGAGTCATCTTTCAGCAGTTTGGGAGCACAGCCCTTGCCAGCGGGGACAAACTTGTTGCTGCCTGAGGCTAGGGGTGGTGACAGCGTGCGTGTACCTGAGCACGCACAAAGTGAGGGACACCACTCAACTTCTTCGGCTGAAGGCAGCTCAAGGTCAGATACCTCCTGTCCTCCTCTTGCACAGCTGAAATGAGGTGCTATCAAGAAGAAGCAGTGGAGGATTTGGTCCCTCAGCTCAGGTTTACGAGTCTCTAAACCAGCCTGCCAGAGACAGGCACTGGCAGTGTGAGGAGGAAGAGATATGGTCCAAGGGAGAAGACTGCTATCTTTTCTGGTTCTGTGGCTTATCGAACGGGTAGAAAAATCATGCTGGACTCTCCCTTCTGAGGAAAAATAGGCACCCATTTTGTCTCCCCTTGCCAGAATCTCAGAGAAATAGATTTGTAATTTCCCTCTTGCCTTGTTGTGCACTGGTTTGGGAAGCCAGCCAGCAGCACGGATCCAGGCTCTGGCATATGCATGCACTCTAGCATGGGCAATGAACTCCTTTCAGATAGATTTATTTCACTGCTTCCCATGCCACCTCTCTTTGCCTACAGCAATACATTATCACAGCACCCATAACAACCAGCTCCTTTAATCACTAGCCTGTATTTACTAGCCCTGTTCCTAATGGCCTGGAGTTCACTCCCCCATCCTTAATGTTCCCACCTCTCCCAATACCAGCAAGAAGCCATACTGTGGTTTTAAGTCTGAACTAAGTCTTTCGGTACCCTGCACTGCCCTCTGTGGAGGTTGGTATCTGCCTTGGTCTATGCCACACTGGTCTGTTAGGACCTGGAAACTCGTGGTCTATAGTGATGATGCCTCCCACCAGGAGATGTGAACGGAGGCTGCCACACTATTAATTTAGAACAGCAGCATCCAGCTCCCCCTAAACCACTGCTGATATCTTTCTAACAGTCTCCTTATCTTGGAAGAAAGGGGTTGATAAAACCCACATTAAAGCAGTCTGTCATCAAACAGAAATATCTTGCCACTGTAAGTCAAAGCCACTGATTTACTTGTGGTGGTTTATGAAGGAGCATCAGCTGCCACAGACATGACCTCAATAAGGAGTGTCTGTAATAACACTTGGGACATGGTTAGTCCCTTTCAGGATGCCTAAACGCATGTTCTGTGCCTCGTGTGGGGGAAACCAAAGTGGTGTTGCCCTAAGGCACCCATCAGTTAGGTAGCAGGATTGACTCTCCAAACCACTGTTCCTTCACTCTACCTGCTGCCTCTTGAGCAGCTTAAGGAGCAGCCCTCCAACACTCAGTGCAGTGTTGAGTATGTGTAAATTAAGCAACAAATTTCATAGCTTACCTAACATCGCACTTGGGCCATGCTCTCTTCCAGTGTAAAACTGAGACAGAGCCATTGGCCCCATGGTACCAAGCTGGCTTACGCTGCTGAGTGTCTGTCCTGTACCTTCTGCCAGATTCATGTTAGCAAGCGGATCTTGCAAGCTCTGCCCTGGGAGGAGGGAGCTGCAGGGCAAGGGCAGAGGAAAAACCCCAAGAGAAAACCAGAAGAAAGCAGAGCTGGGGGCTGACACGTGATTTCTGCTGTGCGATGGGGTTACTGAGTTTCCTGTGATGTCCTCCCTCGGGTTGCTGGGTATTTATGGTAAGGTGAGTCAGAGCGTTATTTCATACCCTGTGCTTTACCATGGATCGGCAAAGTGCTCAGCTCAGGCGCTCCTGTGTAAGACAGTTTCCTTGTCTGAGAATCACTTCTTACATGGCCTCCCTTTTGGGTGCACTATGGGAAGGAGGGGCTCTCATTTCGACTAAGACAAATCCCAGCTCTACTCATCTTCACAGAGTGCCCCTGGGGACCGCAGCTGGTCAGGGTTCCTGGAAACCTGCTTTGCATCCCTCTTTGCACATGATGGTTAGAGCCTATGTTCCAGATGTGACCTTTGCGTAGGTGACAAAAGAAGGTCTCCTTTGTAAATCTAATGGAATCCATTACCCAGCCTGCATATTTCCAGAGTTCAGAGATGGATCTTTGTGCATCAAGAAACAAAAAGAGCTATGCTTTCTTCCTGTATGTGCTTTTTTCTGTTTTGTACCTTTTTATCCCTGACTATTTTATATCAAGGGCTATTCATCATAAAGACTATAAAATGAATCCTCACAGGAGATGGGGAAATGTCTTGGCATCAACAGTTTAGTAATGGGTTAGACAGCCTTTTCATGTGGAGTTTGCCAATATGAATCCAGCCCACACCAGCAGGGACTGCAAATTTCTATCATGTGCTGACTGGCTGTCAGCCGATAGCAAATGAACTTAGTCCCAGTCCGGTTCCTACTCGATCAGTGAATGTCAGAAATACCACCACTGCTGGAAACTGTCTCCCTCTTTCACTGGGAAGCCTGGCAGAGAGGCTAGAAAGTGAACAAGCTGCAAGCTACTCTCTCATCTCTGGGGACAATATCTGAGACATATTAGCATCAGGAGCTGTAAGAAAAAAGCTTACTCAAGCACTGCTAGTACTCAACCTGTCCTGTGTTGAGGCTTGTCGCTGTTAATTTTAAACTTTTCACCAGCCTCGTATTTAACACAAGCTTAAAGAGATTCTCAGGAAGAAAGAGAAAAATTGCAGGTGGTGTCTTGATTGGAAAGGCACTAAATGAGTAGTCTAGGCAGAGTTTTAACAGGTGAATGCACTTTCAGACAAGAGCTTAAAGATGTCCCAAACGCAAGAGTTTTGCATGCTGAAGCTGTGCCAGGGAGAGGCAGAACTGCTCAGATGTCACAGCCAGGCCTGCTTGGGAATTTTTCAGCTGCATTGATTTTATCGAAAAAATGCCAGCTTGCTAAACCCCAAAATTTCTCAGTAGTTCTGATTAAAATTTGGTTAGGAAGGATTTTTCCAGATTAATGATTGAATTCCTACCCAGTGTGATTTTCTGTCTTGCCCTAAATGGAGGCCACTAGCCAAATGCCTTCTGGTGCTGGACGGAACTTCACGTCAAAGAAATGCACACAAGGAGCTGCAGCGGAAAAGGAGAAAAAGCCAGATGAGAGTGTTGACACCGTACCATCCCAACTGGCACAAAACCAGTTTGCTGCTCTCTTCACACCGGCACTGTTGCAATGGCCCTAAGAAACACAAACTCATCTTTCATCTGCATTTTCTTACCACATCCCAGCCTACAGGAACAGGTGTGGAAGATCCCTCCAAAGTTTCTTTCTGCATTATTTTAACTTTTGGGTTGGGAACTTTTCAAAACAAGACAGATCAAAACTTGTCTCCGTGTAAGTACGGACCATGTGTGCAAGTGTGTGCATGCATGTGCATGACTGCAGGAGTGCGTGTGCACCAATGCCACTGAGGTGCTGCTCTGAACACTATGAGCAGAGGATGCTTCCACCTCTGGTTTTGGTACCTGCTCAGGGCTTTTTTTTCCCCAAAGAATTTCTCATTGGATTCATTGCTTTGACAACTGGAAATGACAGGAAAGGTGATAGCTGGATTCATTTGAGATTGCATTTATGTAGCATAATGCTTCAGAGCACTGGTAAGCATTGCTGCGTCAATCCTATGGCTGAGGGAGCCAAGGCACAAAGTCTTGTCCACAGCCATCAGAGATAGTAGCAGAACCAGGACCAGGATTCAGATCTCCTGGTACCTTGTTCCCTGCGCTAACTGCTCAAATGCTGCTTATTCACTCTGCTTATAGCCACGTATGCTGCTTTCACTGCCGCTTTCACATTTTCTTGTTGATCTGAGCTCTCCCTTTAGCTATGCCTTTCAAGTCATAGAAGCTGTAATGAATATGTATCAACATTTCAAAGCCATAGATCCTGTGGTGGAGAAACAGAAAGGGGACGGGAGAGACAGACACACATACAATCTAATTCATTTTTAAATGTCTGTAATTCATCCAAGAGCATTATCAATAATTACTAGAAAAAAGCAGTAACTCACATCACAAAAAATCAGTGCTTTGGCAAAAAGCTGGCAGCAGGCCTTACAGATATCTTGCACATGCAAAATCTTTCTTGAGCATGCTAATCAGCTGGGGTGTGGGGGGGAAGGAGACCTTGCTGTCTGTTCACAGCTCCGATGGCCTCGCCAGGGAACCCTGCTGTTCCGTCAGCGCTGTGCCTGTGTCAGGCACTCTACAGCCTCCTGCAGACAAACTCGGTGGGTGCATGCTAGATCTCGTCCCTGGCAGGAGGTATGCGTTTTCAGAGGAGCTTTATGGGAGCTGGATGCATTATTTTCTTAAGCCTCCCTTGCAAGATCAAGCCTGGATGCTCACTGAGTATCCTCTCGGGGTCTCACCACTGCCTGCTCTCAGCTGCAGTCATAGCTGTCCTATGCTCATGGCGGGGCAATGGGCATCTCTGATAATCTCTGTTATGCCACGTTTAAGATCATTCCTCTTAAAGCTGTGACTAGGAGACAAGTGGTGGCCTGGGACATAGCAGTGGCAATGCATCCAGAACTGCATCCAGTTTGCAGTCCCCAGCAGCTACCTCCCGCCTGCAGATCAGAACCCCCACCATAGACAAAACCAAGGTAGGTGAGACAGATGAGGGAAAGCGAGAGGGGCACTCAGAGAAGGGAGGCTGCTTGTGTTAAAATGTGAATATTTTTTTCACCTGAAGCCACTCCTGGGTGCTTAGTTTCTGGACATGAAGCTACCAGGGCTGTGGCATTTGAGGACATGGTTTGGTGGCGGACTTGGCAGTGATAGGTTAACGGTTGGACTCGATGATCTTAAGGGTCTTTTCCAACCTTAACGATTCTATGATTCTATGATTCAGATCCGTTCCCATCCATCCCATTTTTATGGGCTGTCAAAACCTACTTTGAACGTATGGGCCTGGCAGGGCTGGGGATGAGGTGTGGGGATCCTGTGTCATTTTGCAGTTAGTCCGTGGTGATGAATGATCCTCTTCCTCCTTCCCCCCATGATACCATAACCCATGCGATGCACCCCTGATTTTGGAAGAGGGACAGCTGGAGGCTGTGACCTCTGCCGCTGCCACACACTGCCAGTCAGGCTGCTTTCCTGACTGCTTTTCCCTGGCCTTACCAGCACCACGGGAGCGGAGATGCTGGCACAAGTGCCACGGGGCATCCCTGCTGTCATATCAGACCTCAGGCAGAAACACAGCTGCGACTGCAATGTCCTAAACCCAATGGTTCGATGTGCTGGGGCTCCTCAGTCTGAGACTTGAGCCTCCTCCGCAGCTAAGGCTGACCAAAATCTCATCGCAGCACAGACACTCACAGCATTTGGGTCACCCCGGTACAGTCCTCTGTGCTGGCCTACAAGTGAGGAACATTTGGCAGTTTCAGGTAATATAACAGCAGCTGCTGACTCTGTGGTGTGTGTCTCATGAAACTGCCAAACACCTGTACTCTCCAGTTGGCATCTAGTTAATTAACGGATAAAATTCAAGAGATTAGCTTTCTGCACAAAGACCTATACGCTTTAAATCCTGCAGCTGCACCCGGCACTTTTAACAGATATGGAGAAGGTATGGAGAAGACTCTTTGGTCTGGAGACACCTGCCCCAGCGGCCTGAGAGGGCAAGGACAGCCCATGGTCCATAGATGGACAAACAGCTTTCAAAGGACGCTTAGAGAAGCTGGGATTCTTTTTTTCTAGATGCTGCTATTGAAGTCTTTATTTGAACCCCACCAGTGTGTTAGAAGACAGACGACTTATACACCTGGCATGATTTCATATCTTTGTAGGCACCTCAATGGCTTGATAGACACATTTTATTTAATCTCATAAATAATTTGATTTATGATTTATTTGATTTGTGGTGGCCCTTGCTGTTTCCCATGTAATGTCTGATGCTCTGTGTCCTAAATGAGCCACGTTGCACTGGCCTGTAACTCAGGAGTCCATACACTACACAGACACTCTTTGTCTTAAGCTTTAGGGCATCAAAGCAGGGCCATTTCCTCACTGACAAAAATCCACGTTTCCTATGGAGAACAGAATCGGGGCATATTCTGGGTCTGTTAGGGTTTCGGGGCTTTTTCCCCCTTTAAATCAGGTCTAGTTTAGCACTTCAGCACTTGATCAGCTCGTGCCACAGCCTGATGTTTGTTGACGAGAGCACCTAGCCCCGTGATGTCACCGCTGTGCTGGGTAACAGCAGGCGACATCACGCTGGGGGGCAAGACTGTCTCCTAGGACGGGGAACTGAAAGCGCCCAGTGCTTTGTAGATGTGCAGCTGCTTGGACAGACTGGACGTGAAGCTCTACCCAGATGCACTGGACAGGAAAATGGAAATCGAGGGTTTGTTATTCCAGCCCTCCCTAAGGTTGTGGCACCAATACCACAATAAAGGCAGTGAAATGCTGCATGGAAATTGGTTAGATTTAGCACTCTCTAACTTTGTTATTGCAGCACAGTCAGAAAGCCAGGCCAGAGGTGTGCTTTGTAAGCCTAGTGAGTAATGATCTGAGCTATAGATTAGCCAGTAAATGAATACTCAACTGATGTATCTTGATACTGCCATTCCTGAATCCATTCCACACAGTAGTATATGTAAAGTTATAATACTGTCTGCATAATCAGTGGGTGGTGTTGCTATTTTTTCCTGTAAGCATACGATGGACAAACAGCTTCTCCACTGTACATTTAAACCACTTTCATCATTTCTATTCATCTGTCCAGGATAAATTATATAGGAAAAGATGTGTAGGTGATGAAATTGCCCTCCATTTTTATCTGTTGTTTTTTTAACTGACAAAGGAGAGACAACAGACGAGGTGTGTGTTGACACAGAGGTGGGTGGAAAACATAAATAACTTGTGTCTCCAGAAGCAAACCCTAAAAGCCAGCTTGACTGTTTGGGGAGTAGGGCTAGGGGCAGTCTGTGTGATAAGATGTTGGCATTCTTGCCTTCTTAAAGCTTTCTATCTAGCTTTGCGATCTCTCAGCTATTTTTTGTGGGTTTCTTAAAAAACAAAAACAAGCTAAGATCCCATTTCACAGGGATTAGAGTTTCCATGGAGAGCTGTAGCCCTTGGCGCCTGTGGTAGGTTGTGGCGTGGCTGTAATGACAGCCCTAGCCCGGTCCCGCCAGTCCTGAGACGTTAGCGTACGCACAAACGCGCACACGAAGGAACACACGCACTTCATCTTTAATGGGTTTTTAATTTTGTGCATGCAGGAAGCGCCAGATAACAACCCTGGGAGCAGAAGCTGATTGATCACAGATCTGGTATGGGATTTGGGTGGCACCAACAAGGCGCTTGGGGCCCTCGCTGGTCTGCCTGTGACGTCCCAGTCTCCACAGCTCGGTTTGTCATCGGCCTCTTCAAGAGAATGACCTTTGAGGACCAACAGCGCCAGTGGTTTTTCTGATGTGGAGGTTGACCACTGAAACTAGAAAACCACCCTCTTCAAAATTCCTAGGGTTTCTTTCTCTGGCCCTTCTTGTGTCTTACTCTCCAAGGCTTCTAGCCAAAATCATCCCAGAGCCAAAGGGCCAGCAGCTAAACAGAATGACAAAGCTTTTAGAGAGCCTGACTGGCTGGGCAAAGGGCCTTGCTCAAAGGAGGAGTGGAACAAACAGGCTGGAAGCCAGGGGATGGGGACCTCGCAGGGAGCTGGGATCTGGGCAGGGGAGAGGAGGGGAAGGGCAGGCTGAGATCAGGTCAGCAGGCAGGAGGTGGAGATGGAGACCCACGGATGGGAGAGGGGCTAAGGCAGGAGCTGGGTGTGGGAGCTGAGGCGTCAGAAGGATGCTGCAGAAGGGGATCTGCTCCTTGCTCTTCTAAAACCCTGGTTTGTCACACAAACGAATCAAATGGAGCAAAGCGTTCAGAGAGAAGCACCTCCAAGTTAAATATTACCTGCGCAACCTTCACTAGGCTTTGCAGCACCTACAAACTAAAATACCATGGTCAATTACATGCTTCCCTATGATTTTATGCAGAAGGTGGGCTGTGCCTTGCAGCAGCCCAGGCACACCTTGCTGCCTGTGCTCCAGGCAGCTGCCCTCTCTCAGAAAGGCGTCCAAGCCTCACTGGCAGCGAGCGCTCAGCGTGGGTCAGTGGCTGGCTTCTGCTGCAACACCAGTCCCTGCTCGCACGAGAAAGGCACTCGAGTGAGAGGAAGGCTTCCCTGCGTTATTGTGCCAGCTCTATAGCTCTAGCATGTTTTACGGCTAAGAAAAATACTCAAAGATTGGACATCAGTTTCTGTTTCTTTCACACGCACTGACTGCGCTCTTTGGAGGGAGCCTGCGTGAGCAGCTGGGGGCTCAGGAGCTCTGCTGGGCTGGGGCAGCTGGGATAGTTAACGTGAGCGGCGTGCAGTCTCCTTCATATCAAGGCAGGGTGTCCAAAAAACGAACATGGAAACATGCTCGGGGGATAGATGAAAAACATGATTTTACCCAGCCTAAGCTGAATAGGAAATTTGCGGGACCAAGTGATTGAACCCACAAATAACAAACCAGCAACCAAACTAGGTATACTGGGTTATGCTATGCTATGCTATGCTATTCATTCCTTCTCCTCTCTGCACAGGATTTTCACAGCTGCACCATTACTTAATTTATTCATTTTAGAAGATATACATATTATCCCCATAACACCTGTAGTCCACTGTTCTCCTGCTGTGTTGGCTCCCTGCATACAGGCATGCCTAGCTCCTGGTAGGAGGCAATGGGGACTCTGACAGAAGGGACTAAAGCCAACTCGAGGTTTATTTTGATGCACTTAGTGCGTATCAGGAGGCATTATTTGCAGCCCAACAGCAGTATGTAACTCTTGCAATGTAGGTAGGCAGATGTGTTTGGCAGCTGGAACAGCAGGAGAGTTAAGACTTGATCTGTTTCTGTTTAAGGCAAATGGGATTTTAGCCACTGACTTCAGATGCAGCAGGATTGGGACCCGAGAGCAGAGTCAGTCCGGCAGTTCGTTGTTTGCCAATATTGTCTGTGCTGGTGCAGGGGAGCGCAGAAGCATGGTCAGAGGCAGGGGGGGATAATTAGCAGCGCTTATTAAAAGCTATGGCGATTATTCATTATAGCTGCTGTTGGCCACCCTGCTTCAACAGCATGAGCCCTGAAGTCGGAGGCAGGGGGAGGGGGAAGGAGAAGTAAATGGGGGCCTCCTTCACTCTGGTGTTCCAGTGGCCGTCTCTTTTCCAGAAGACGGATGTTGCTCTCTAAGTACCTCTCCAGAGAGCTAATGGCCGACATGGCATTATTACCAGCCTGCGATGAGCTCCATTTTTTTTTTTATGATAGTAATTTGTTACACCGGTTTGCCACATGCCCGCTGCTTCCTTGTTAATCCAATAATCTATATGAGAAAAGCAATTTGACATTCCTCCTTCCCATCTGCCACCCATCACCCAATCTATATCTTAACTATCAGTGATTTATTAATGGTGTCTGCATTAAGCACATCTCCGCTTCATTGGCGCCCTCGATTCCCTCCCTCCTAGAGACACTCTCTGGATACATTTAAAGAGCAGAGTCAGCATGGAGAAGAAAAGCAACAATAAAAGCAACCAAGTCAGGGATTTTGGGTGCTTTGGTCAAATAATCCACGTGTTCCCGGGTGAAGAAGTCCAACAGCCCAAAGCCCACTCAGCTGAGACTCAAGTGCATGCTCAGCCCCCCTGCTCCTTGTGAAACATGACGCACTGGGCAATACAGGGCTCTGTCAAGTTTATGTCTATAATCCCTTTGCCAGCAACAGTTTGCATCCAGTGTGGGTCTGTGTTCAGCAGCTCCTGGAAGGGTCACCTGCTTTTGATGGGGTTTATTCCAGTGGTTGTTGGGCAAAGCTTCAACAAGGTAAACCAACCAGATCCGTGATCTGTGGAAGTAATGAAGTACAGCATCCAGTATCCTGGATTCCTTAAAGTCTGAAAAGAGTGGGTTTGTTAGCCTTTCTGTCAGTGGCAGAATGAGCAGCGCAGCCTTTATGTGATCCCCTGTTTTCGTGACACTTGTCAGAATACTGCACCTTCGATACCTTCAGCAAAGTTGGTTTGAAATCAGCCAATGAACTCAAAAGCTATCGGAGGCGAAGGGCATCCGAGAGGCTAACGTACACACACACACACGGACACACGCACTCCTGTGTGCTTACAAAGGCCTTGTTTCCTTAGAAACCAAGCTAAAAATCTACTGGCAATATTTCAGCCTGCTTGCCAGTATCAGCAAGGAGCTCAGGGACTACTTGAGTCCTGCGAAATGAAATCTTTTCCTTTCTAAGGAATTCTCTGCTTGAAATTAGATTTGGGAAGTACTGATTCTTGCACAGCTTGAAGCTCGTGCTGCTCCACCTGTATGGGTCACAGGACCGGCATTCCCGGTCATTCACCTTTCATTCTCAAAATTCAGCTGGTGTCCTTGCATGTGCTGGCTGGGCACTGCAAACAGGTTTCATTGATTCAATTACTCCCCATACAGCAATTGCGTACGCACTTGCAATACAGCTCAGCATCTTGCTGTATTTCTGTGTATGCAAAAACACCGCTTAATGACTTTTAATTTAACTCCTGTGGGAAAAACAAAAAAGAACATTTGAGTTTACGTCGAAGTTCGTCATGCACATCTTTCCTGCCGTACTCCTGGAGATTTAAAGATGCAGGGTGCAGAAACCAGATCTTGAGGATTACATAATTTAACACTACCAGATTTGGTCACATCAAACTCTCTGTTATATAGAAAGTTCATACTGCCAGTTGGATACAACGCATTTAGAAAGCATGGGCTGTGGACAACATGGCGGATGATACCTTTATTTCATTTTCACCAACAGCTCTTTTTAAAGGGCCTTCATTTATTCAGAATAGCCTAGCAGAACCTTTTCTGTAATTATTACTATTTTTAAGTTCCAGAAAAAAGTTGTTAAAGAACAAAGTGCTATGAGGAGAGACAGATTCCCAGAGAACAGTGACAATGTGGAAATGAAACAGTTATAAGCAGAACCGAAATGGATTTCATTGCTTTTTGAAGCCCAATGGAAAGAATGGGCAAAGAGCATCCACCTGCTCTAGACGTGCAGGGGCAGAGGATGATCTGTGCGGGGCGGGGGGAATGCACTGTTGGTGCTGCCAAGTTGCCTTCCAAGATAGCTGGCATTACCTGGACCGTTCCCACCCAGCTTTTTTCCTGGCACAGGAAGGGTAACTGGAGAAAGTTTAGATTCACCAGGGTCTGTGGTGGCTGGCTTGGAGGTCCCACAAAGCAGTTCCCACCTAGCCTTGCAGTCTTGTTACACCGAACAGTGTTCAGTTTACTTCTGAATTTTTGCCTCTTGATGCTGGTGAGCTGTGGGTGAGATGCTGCTTTTCCCGCTGCTCGGCTCCTCAACCATTTTCAGTGCCTCAGGATGCCAGTCTTAATATCGTTGAAGGCTCCCAAGGTGGGTTTTTTTTGCTGTTCCCTTTCCCCAAGGCTCAGATTTTCATTGGAGTTTTAGAATATGAGTTAACCCACATTTATCAAATGTCAGTATCACTAGGACTAATAACTCTTTTAGGCATAATGAAAATCTTGGGATAAACAGACTGGGAAGAACTCAGGTATAGACTCATCATTAGGAACTGGGTGATCTGGTTTGGTTGTTTTTTCTTTTTTTTTTTTTTTTTTAACTTTTTTACTGTTCGATGTGTCCATGCAGTGTCAAGAGGCTCTAATGAACTTCAGGGTTTTAGTGTGGCACTGTGCAGTGACTGTACTGGACCTCAGAAGTGCCATCACCAATCCAAAGAGCTTAGCATGTAATTCAGAATGAGGCTAAACTGAATGTTTTTGGTAAATAAACTATTTCTTGATAATCATGAAGTCAGCCGTGGCCATGCAATAATTACAACTAAATCTGCTGAATAGCCAAAAAGGGGGTTGGTTTTGGTTTTGGTTTGGTTTGTGTTTTTTTTAAAGGAGTAAGAAGCTAAATTCCTATACTGGAGGATGACGAGGAAGGGCCCATGTTAACCCAGCTGGCTGCTCCAGGCATTCACTCACACTAACAGAGAGACAGACTCTATTCCTGCCTCTGCCTCATCATCTTGAAATTATATTTCTGCCCCAGATTTTCTGGGGTAAACCTCTTTTATTCCCTTCTGCTGGAGCTGTTCCACTTTCTATAACATATTTAAATCCTTTTTGTATGGGGTTTATAAAGAGGTTGGCTACATGCATTGCATGTGTAGTACAAAGCAGAGCAATGTGAAGATTGACCTTAACTTACATAAGAACCTCCTATAGCAGAGGAGGTAGATCTAAAATGGGGAAACTTGAATATTTCACAGTCTGTCAGATGGAGCAAACTGCCCCTCTGTGTGTTGTAACACTCCACTGCTGAATAAAGCAATGTCTGCCTCTAGTCTTTTATTCCCATCGTTTGTTTCTGTTAAACTTACTGAAAATGGAAAGGGAACATTTCCTGTTGAATTGAATGAGATGTTTTCTTTGAGCCAAAATAAGGAGAAAAAAAAAAACTTTGTTTATTTGCTTGTTCATTGATTTGGCAAGGGAAGTCCCGTAAGCATTTGAATTTTGGCTCAGATTAGAACTACTACAATGTTTTGTCTTTTTCTTTTTCATGTTCATCTGTCAAACAGCAACAATAGTTCTCTACACAGGCCTGCTAGAAATGAGATGCAATGGCTCAGGGTACCAAATGGCTGGATAAGGGAGGGTGCAACTGCATGATAGGACAGTTTGGGCTGTTCAGACCTGGTGTGTGCATGGCATGGTGATGTGGAAGCAAAGTGTATGAGCAAATCCACTCCTCAACCTCCTCCTCCCCAGAGTCATGGCTTGTAGTGTCTGCTGCACTCCCTTCTGGAAACACAAATGTTTTGAGAACTTGTCCTGGCTTCAGCTGGGATAGAGTTAATTTTCTTCTTAGTAGCTGGTATAGTGCTGTGTTTTGGATTTAGGATGCAAATAATGTTGATAACACACTGACGTTTTAGTTGCTGCTAAGTAGTGCTTACACTAAGTCAAGGACTTTTCAGCTTCTCATGCTCTACCAACTGAGGAGGCTGGAGATGCACAAGACGCTGGGAGGGGGCACAGCTGGGACAGCTGACCCAAACTGGCCAAAGGGCTATTCCATACCATATGAGGTCATGCCCAGTATAGAAACTAGGGGAAAGCTGGCTGGGGGGCTGCTCCTCGGGAACTGGCTGGGCATCGGTCAGCAGGTGGTGAGCAATTGCATTGCACATCACTTGCTTTGGATATTATTATTATTATTATTATTATTATTATTATTATTATTATTATTATTATTATTATTATTATTGATTTTACTTTTATTTTATTTCAATTATTAAACTGTTGTTGTCTCAACCCATGAGTTTTCTCACTTTTACTCTTCTGATTCTCTCCCTCATCCCACTGGGAGGGGAGTGAGTGAGTGCCTGTGTAGTGCTCAGGCACCGGCTGGGGTTAAACCACAACAGAACTGCATGGTGCCCGCTTCTCCAGCTGACTTTCTCTGCATGAGAAGAACAAACACCCAGGAAAAAACACAGGAATAACCCTGGCAACCATTTTCATAAAGGGTTTTATAGGCAAAGATGGGAAGCACATCTTTGGTGTATGATCCTGCAAAACTGTAAGAAGAATCTGTATATTTGCTCTGGGCATTCCCTTAGGCTGCTGTGTCTTAATGGGACAATCTTAAAACAAGCTAATGCTAGAAGAAGAGCAGAGAATAGGGAGTGCAGGCAGGAAACTCAGGCTGAAGCTAGATCCTGATTTCATGTATCCCCTCCTACTCCAGATAACACCAGTTTGTTTGACCAGTAACCATTACAAGTTGGGGCTTTTGATAAACCAGTGTTTTGGGACCTGGGGTTTCCTGAGATTTTCCCTCTCGCAGAATAGCTCTTTAGCAAATATTCCACAGGAATTATTTCAGTCTTTATATCATTATCTGTATCTACAGACTTATGTTAGGAAAAATTTGAAAGTCAGCATTTTGTATTATAAGACTGTCTGATGCTGAGTATTTCATGAGTTGCAGAGGGGCCAGGAGATAGATTATTTGTCCTTGCTACTGTGTATAGAAGAGCTCATTTGGCAGTACCGTAGGAAGAAAGATTTCATTAATGGCTGAAGAAAACACAAGTGAAAGCTGAGAATTATTTGGGGTGCGGGAAAAGAACGGAAGGAAGGAGGTGAATCTCATATTTGTAGCTTTGTAGATCTCTGCAATTACCTCTTTAGATATGAAGTTATTTCCCCCTAATAATCTGCTTGTGGCGTGTTTTTTCTTCCAAGGAACATCAAGTGTGTGTAAAATTCCTACAATCAAATGTGAAATAGCAGTGCTGGAAAGATAATGGTTCGACAACAGCCAACTGCCCCAGGCTGCCATTGCCTTGCATATTACTCCATAAGGTATCTGAAACTTTTTTGAGTGGAAGATTCAGTGGAAGATGTAATTATAATTATATAATTAATCTTTTCCTTTGTACTTTCTTAAAAAAATAAAAGAAATAGAAAAATCTTGAAAAGGCATTTTTCCTGTTTGTACCGAAATCGTTCTTGTGTTTGATGAAAGCTCTTTTTTTTACAGTGAGTCTTTAGGAATAAAAAAACCCCTAGCAATTCATATTTTTGTAAAAATGTTTCCAGAAAAAAAATAATAGTTTCTGACTAGCTTTAGTTATCATGTATTTTTTTATTAAAATCTCCATCTCTTTGCATTCCTGCTGCTTATTTGACAGTCTCTGCTTGTCTTTCCTGTACTCGCTCGTCATCATTTCACAATCTCTCTTTGTACTCTACACTTCCTATTTTTAACTGGAATTTTCTCCTTTCCAGTTCCTTCACCTTTTCTGTATCACAACCCTTAGGTGGTAGATCATCCTAATAATATCTGAGTTGGAGCTGAACTTTAGACCCATGGTATAGCTGAGTTGTTTTGAGCTAGCTAAAAATTATTAGAAAGAAAAAAGGTAGACATCAGACATTGTTGAATATTTTTACCTGATTTGTATAAGCAGAAAGGAGATGCAACAGCTTCAAGTAAAATAGAGTTCACATTTCTCTTCTCTAATAAGGACTAGAGTTTGTTATATGCGAGAATGTATCTATTTTTAATACATTTATATATATTTATATGTTTATAATGAGCACTTTGCATTTCACTTCTTTTCTTGCCCAGAAATGTGTCAGTGAAACAACTTGAAAGACGATAGAATTGGAGAATAGAGGAGGTGGGAAAGGACCTCTAGAGGTCTCTAGTCAAAGCAGGACCAGTCAGATCAGGTTGCTCAGGACCTCATCCAGGTGAGCCATGAGTATCTCTGTGGGCAGAGATTACACTGCTTCTCTTCGTGCACCTGAAGCAATCTGTTGGGACAAAGCAGAAGACAGCTTGGTTTGCAAAAGTGGTCTGGACAGAAGAACTGAAGCTGGATTGGGCTAAGCCTTGGCCTCTCATTTTGTTGTGTCATGCTCATGCCCTCTCCATCCCTCAGCTTGAAGCAAATCAGAGAAGCAGTTTCTTTTCACTACGTAAGTGTCATTCAGGTTTAAATTCAATAGATGCAGCTCAGGTGATCCTGTGCAACAGTCTTCAGAAAGAAAGGAGAAGAGGAACTACTCTCGTTGAACCTGTCAGATGGACTATAATGGGCTATGAGACCTTCGTACTAGAAAGTGGCATAAAGCAACAGAGAAATAGTGGGGGAAATGAGCTTTGGCCCTTTTCTTGCTTTTGTGGGCTGGGAAGAATGGCAGCACCCAGGAAGGGTGGGTGGTTGGGATGCTGCTGGCATCAGACAACCATGGCCCTCTCACCTTGTGAGTGCAAGCCCTTGTGCTGTTTTCCATTCGGGTGGCCACCTGAAAATATGCATTGGCACTCGTACAGAGCTCTGTAGTTCCGCAGGCTCTCAGGGGATGGATGTGCTTCTGCCCAAAAAGCAGTGTGTTTTGCTGCATGGGGCAGAAGACAGTGAGGCCAGGGGTCTTGCCCCACAGGTGGGCCCAGCACTTGTGGGCACCTACAGCAACCTCCATCAAGCCATGGGCCCTCCATTCAGGGGAACCTTCAAGGACCAGCTGAGACAGCTTTACCTCATGGACATCTATCACTTCTACTTTACATCCAACTGAAATAACCTCAGCATACTATGGAAAAAAATGGTCTTGTCAAAGTTCAGTAACGGAGGAGAGATTTAACCATCTGGCCACCTTCTTCTCTTCTGATACGATTTATATCTACTCTTTAAATCAGGAATAATAACCAAATTATATATGTTGAAAATGATGAGGTCTAGAAGTGCATGAAACATGTGAAATAAAACCTGAAATGGAGTGAAATTTGACTAGTTTCAGCTGTCGGTACAAGCTTAAAACTCAGGTAGGGCTCATTAGGAAGTTCATCTGACCTTTCTGACTGAACCCAAGGCTGATTTTATGTCTGATCCATAGAGAACACTGTCTTTTTTCTTTTTTTTATTTTTTTCTTTTTTTCACCTATATGAAATCTCACTGATTATGACTGGAAGCTCCTAAGTTTGTTCAAACCCAAAGTTCAAAGCAAATTCAAAGGACAGGAAGCATGTAGCCACGAAAATGGAAATAGTTGAGTTTTGAATCCATGAGATCAGAGCAGCTGGAATTTGCACTTTGCTGAAGCTGCCTGAGCCAGAATGCTCTGAAAAGATGAGAGTTAAAACCTGATGAATAGAGAAGAATGGAGGAGGCCCTGGCTTTGGCCTTGATCTGTGGCAAAGATGGCTCACTTTCTTAAATGGTTTTGCAATACAGATGAATCCTATCCACTAAATATTTGGGTAGAGACTGCTGTGAAATACACTAGAAATGGGTAAATCAGTGCATAGGGGAAGAGGAATAATATCTTGCCTGTTTGGCCTTTAAGTAGAAGTACGGTAGGGCTAGGAGAGGTCTAGCTCCATGGAATGACTAGTTTAGCCAGGACTTGTCATCTCAGTAAAAGTCTAAACAATGCTGTTTGCAATCTGCTGTAGGAAGCTTCCAGGCTCACACTATGGAGCGGTGAAGAAATTGCCTTGCTAAGCTCTGCAGATAAAGGCAGGAAATGTGCACCATTCTTCCTAGTGGGAGTGGGTAAAAGAGGTATGTGTCTGGGTGCAAGTCTGCTCCCGTTTGGGGGAATTATAAAAACTAGCAGCTGGAGAAGGACAAGTCTTATGTTTCCTTTCCACCTTTTCTGAAAACGTTTTGTGTTTATACCTGCTCCAGCACAAAGTATTTACCATACAAGCTTCAGTGTTGCATTCTGCAGCTCCCTCTCCTATGCCGAAGTTTGGGGTGAAGCTCCCCCTTTAGCTCCTATGTATTCTCCTGGAATGGGCTGGTAATGGACAATGGGAACTGGGACATAATAGCATTGATAGGTCTGCTTCTTGTCACCATGAGTTTGTCCTGAGAGAGACTCGTGGGAAAGAGATGCATGCAATGTTAGCTGAAGACACAGCGCAAAGATACTGGACAGTAGCAAGTCCTGTCAGGAAAAAAAAAAAAAAAAAAAAAAAGAAAGGGAAACAAGGAGTGAGAAAGAAACAGACCTGTGGAAGATTCATTTCTGAAGGCTGGAAAGATCCATCTGTATCATCTTGCCTGATGTCCTTCCCAACAGCAGGCAAGGAGCCACATCCAGCAACCGCCCTGTCTGATCCAGAGATACATAGTTGAACTGAAGTGCATGATTTTAAAAGTCCTCATTGTACAGTTTAGCACAGGCTTGATGCTGACAACCTATAGCTTTGGGTCTGTCATCATGGATATGGGACAGGACTGTACTGCAAGCTAATGTGACACACTGTATTAGATAATTGTGACTTCTTGTGATTAGCATCGTCTGAACTTCAGCAAGAAAGACAAATTGAAACTTTAAGGAAGAGAGCTTGCTTGCTAATAATTTTGTACATTTTGGTGGTTAAATTAGGGTGTTTTCTCCACAAGCTTTTCAGGTCCTCTTCTGTCTGTCTAGATTGCTCTCGTCATCATAGTGTTGTAATTCATGCTAGCCACTCAGCAATTAGGCAGTGCTGCCTACAGCAATACCTCATCCTCCTGAGGGATTAGAGGCAAAGGGGTAAGTCACAGTGATCTCCTAGCACACTTCAGTATGTATTTCTGGGTCTCTGCAGGTCTCTGCAGCCCCTTGCAACTCATACAAAAACTCAACCCTCTTTAACGCTTTGGTATAAGACACTGGCTCCGTCTTTGGCCGTAACATGGAAAGCTGTGGGTGCTTTGAAGGTGGTAGAACAGAGGTGTGGACACAAGTGAAGAAAAGTTGTTTTCAGTACCCTGGGCAAAGGTTTTCTGACTGTAAGCTGCTGCTCCCCCTGGTTTGAGTCACATGTATGCCTGCTAAATGGTATGGGTGTCAGCCATCCAGCGCTTGTTTATTCTTCTGGTCCTGCTGGTAATTCAATCAGAGAGGTGCTCTTTCTCCTGCCCCAGGAGCAGAGTGTTCACTCTGGAATGAAGAAGAATAATGTTGGCTCTTCCCCTGCTTGTACCCTGCCTCCATTTCCCTCCTGCTGCTTCTGAACCCTCTGACCCTTTCAAAGGCACCTCACCAGCCTGCTCCATCTTTTATTGAATTGAATTGCAAATCCGGAGAGGCCGCAGTGGGAGCAAGCCATCCATTTAAATTCTGTGTCCCTGCTGTCCCTCCCATGGGACCATGGCAGACCCTGAGGAAATGCAGTCAGCATTTGTTGATTGAGCCCTCTGATGAAATTAACTTCTGCTTTAGTAAGAAGTCAGTCATATAGTCCCAGCTGTGTTTGGTCCAGCCAAGGCTCAGTCATAAGACAGAACAAAATTTCTGGAGCTCTGCATACCCTAAACGGCTCATGGACGGTGTCTCACCCTTTCAGCAGTGTTACTGGAGAAGCAGACTTGCAAAGCTTGACTCGCCATCTCTGCCGCCCATTAGGAAAAATGAGGCAATAGGAGGCAGCCAACTTAGGACAACCTACCTACCGTATGACAAGAACACTTCTGACATGAGCACCCTTCAGCAAATTGCCTTTCTGCTGAGGAACCATGGAAGATGGATGACCATCGGGAGGAGCACCATGACCGGCAGCACATGCTGCAGGGAATTACAGTGCGCTGATCCTAAGGACACCAGCACAGACCACAGCCCCAGGGTCTGTGTCCCTACTTAGAATGACTAATTCTCCACCCAACTGCCAGAGGTGAGGGGTCAGAGGGAGAGGTCAGAGTGGGTCACAGATCAGTGGAGAGAATACAAATCAAAAAGAAACCCTTGGCCTTTCAGCTTGGTTTGTATTAGCAGTTGGATCTATCTTTTTTTAGCTCCAGCCTTGCTTACTATTTGGAGCAAACTGCTTTCCCCTGAGCACCTGCAGAAGAGCAGTTCAGAAGATGGCAGCCACACTCACAAGGTTTATGCTTGACATCTCTCTGTGGTGACCCTGTGACAACAGGAGTTCACTGCTGCGTCTCCCTGGAGCGGCTCCCACTCCTGTTGACTTCAGTGACAAAGCTCCTAGCCTTTTTAAGCCATGTAAGGCTTGCAATAAATTGCAACTTGTCATTACAGTGAGTAACTCAGAGAAAACTCTCCTCTGTGGTGTGCTGGGTGGCACATCATCCCTTGTGTGGTCTGCTCGGCACCCTGCATTCATCTTATATGAGCCACCAATGCCCCCTTCAGCGCACTCTGGTTATAGTGTTACTTGAGACCATTCTCTTTCACCATTACTGCCGTCCCAAGGGTGCTTGTTACCGACTCTCAGGGACTAGGTGTGGAGAATACAGGGAAAAAGACTTCCTCACTCTTTGTCTCAACCTAGGTGTTTATATGTGTTTATGTTTCTCTTTCCTTCAGTGATGATAGCAAATGAACCTGCAATCCTGTTGCAAAATTAGGAGTTGTTTGTTTGTTTGTTTGTTTGTTTGTTTTATTTTTGGAAGGTCTTTCTCTCTCTAAAGCAGAATACGTTCAATCTTGAGTACTTCCGTGCCACGCCCGCAGCCCTAATTGTGGCTGTCTTGAAAGCAATAGTTCAATTTTGCAGCAGATTTGGAGTCTTTAAAATTAGGTTTGATTCCAAAACCCAGAATCCCAAGGAGCCTTCTGGCTATTTCTTGATAGAGAGTGCTTTCATCTCCAGCTGACCAGTAGCCCAGTGGGACTGGCATGTCCTGATGGCATGGGAATGCCAGGTAATGCAGAGGTTGACCCTGAGCCCACTCCTCCATGTGGGTGGCTGCTCCCTTGTCATGGCACTCATGGCACGCTCTGGCTGGAAGCTGCAGGACGGGAATGTGCTGCCTTGCTTTGCTTTTCTTGTTAGTGGTTCTTTCTGAGGAGATGGTAGCTCTTTCTCCCCTTCCCTCCTTTCAGGTGTGTTTGATTTGGTGGGTTTCATAGGTGCTGTTTGGGGTTTTTCCAGTCCCTTGGGCAAAGATGTCTGGCCCTGGGGGACAAAATTGTCAGAGCGCTGCACATTTGGAGACTTTGATGGGGACCAGGAGTTGCAGGTTTTGGCTTAGTAGGGGAACATGTTCTAGCTGTGGAGAAGATAATTAGTTGTAAAAAAACATATGGCACATCTCTGTGTGAGCAAGGCAGTTGTTATGTTGACAAACTCAGCCTTGCTGACAAAATGGCTGTGGAGCATATTACTGTATGTGGTATTCTCTATCCTGTTGTATGTTTCTCTGTAGCTACTATTAGAAGTTATCATCTTTAATATGCCTCTTGTCTCACATCTGGTGAGAAATAGTAAGGTCAATAGTCCTACAAGGCATCAATGTCTCAGCAAGCCCACTCTTCTTTTGTCTTGACAACGGCCAATAAATCTCAGAAGGCTTCCTTGAAATACAGGAGAGAGGAATCTGTTTATAGTCTGTATGTTGTTATTTAGAATATTCATAGAATCATAGAGTCATAGAATCATAGAATAGTTTGGGTTGGGAGGGACCTTTAAAGGCCATCTAGTCCAACCCCCCTGCGATGAGCAGGGACATCTTCAACCAGATCAGGTTGCTCAGAGCCTGGTCGAACCTGCCCTTGAATGTTTCCAGGGATGGGGCATCTACCACCTCTCTGGGCAACCTGTTCCAGTGTTTCACCACTATTGCCTGCTTTTTTTGTGGGAATAATCACTTCTAGTTGAGCTGGAAAAAAACCCAGACTGTCCCAGGAATAGGTGGCCTTGTGCCCAGGAATCTGGTGGTTTCCATGGCAGTAGATTAAGATGGGCTGTCTAGGGCCAAATCAGATCCCAGCAAGCTCCAAAGGTATCTGGGGCATTGGTGCCCACTACGGTCTGTGAGCACAGCACCATAGTTTCTGAGTCCCTTTGCTTAGCTGTGAAATAGAAGTTGACTCTGCAGCTTCTTAGGGCTTTACATTCAAAAGATGCTGCAGCACTGACTGACTCGGTCAATATTGCTGGAAAAAAAACCCAAACAGTGGTGAATTTAGTGGTGAGGGTTGTGCTTTCATAGGGAGCACAGGGTAGAGCTAGTTCTTGAGTCGTGGCAGCTCCTCTCTGTCCTCTCCTCCTAGTCTGTCATGACTTTCAGCACGGGAATGTGGGAAAAGGAGTTTTGGGATTATTTGGTCCCATATGCTTTGATACAGGGATTGGAAATTTAATCCTTTTACTGTGTGTAGGTTTTTGCATGAGACTAAATGGAAACTTGAGACAGGCATCGGGTTGGGAATGTCAGTTTGTTTTCTTTAGACATGTCTCTGCTTCGGACATCTGCAAATCGAAGTAGCTCCAATAATGGGCAGCCAGCAACAAATCATCTGTCTGCTTTTTTAAGGAGCAGTAACAGTAGGAATTGTTTATTTGGAGACATTTTAGCATGCCTGATGTAATCTATCTTCTCTTCTGATTGTAGGTTGTTGAGATGAGTGATTCTCTGCATAGGAAGAAAACTATTTTTTGAGAAGAAATCTGGTTCTAGTTTGACTGCTTATTCAGTATCTAAATGGATATTTCTTTTCTGCACAGCTTCACAGAGAAAAAGGTAACAAGACTGCTGCAGTCTCTGGCATAAGTCTTTCTTACTCATGACTTTAATGAAAAGTATGAGTTTTACAATCCCTTCCTAGACAGGCTGCTTTGGTTGTTGTCCAGAAAGTAACTCCAAACTATGTATTAGCAGCTTGGGCTATTTTTGAACAACAACATCTTTTTTATATTAATAATTTATGTGCCTAAAAATTTCCCTGTCATTCTTCCCCTCAGAATTGGATTTCTTTTATTAGCTCCCTGTTGAGCAGATTATGTTTTGATTTGGGAAGAGATTATAGTTATTCCTTGATGAGAGCTGAGACAGGAGTTATTGGGAACATCACGGCATTTCTTACCAGCAGTTGGATGCATTTGGCTGAGCTGATGCTGGATGACATTTTCACTCCAGTGTAAGACAGCACATGTGGTTGAGTGCTGTCGTCCTGCTGCGTGGTGGGACATAACCCAAAACCTGACACCTCGGCACTGGTAGTAAGATTGCCTTGTTCATTTTTATGTTTTCAGCATGGCCAGTTGTAAATACTGAGGGAAAAGTACAAGGAAGAGAGCAATTAGGGAGCAATCTTTTCTAAGCACACCTTCCCAACTCCCAACCATTAGCAGATAAGGACATTCAAAAGCCACAGATAGAGTATCATGTTGCACCGTCACCAGTGGTGAAACTGTCTATTCCCTTTCTGAATCCATTTTTACTCCTGACCTGAACAACTTTTTATAATAAGAAGATAGAAATGTATGTAAACACCATGTGAGAGAACTACTTCTATCTAACCATCAATTCTGATGATTCTTTATTGGGTGAAACAACAACTAATTGTTCCTTAAGTACCCCTGGTTTGTAAGGTTTGTTGATAGTCATGTTGGTTTATCTTTAACGACTTCAACCATAAGCTATTATTTAGGCTTTTGGTTAACACTGTGCTATTTTCATAGACTTGTTGATGGTCTCAGTTTAGTGGGGTCAGTATTTGGCTGCAAACTCACTCCTCAGTGGAACAGCATGTAAGCTGCTAGCTCTAAAGATCTTAACTGGAAGGATCTTCACATGCCTGTTGCTATCAGTGTATCTCTGCACCTGTCCTTTCCATTTGCTTTCATTTTTGTGAGGAAGCAGAAGGTTGTCTCATTTCCCTCAAGAGCCATGCCCCCCTGCCAGACATCACTGCTCGTGATGGCTGTGGCACACGGCTGCAATGGCGATGGAATCTCTCTGATTGACACTGGTGTGTCTCATGGGACAGGCAGTCCACCTGAAGACCCTGGGAGGTAACGTGAAATAGGAGCATGAGACATTTCATACTGTCAGTCCCATAAGACACCATAATGGCACTTCAAATTCAAAATTTTTATTTTATTGTCAACCAGACCATTTTAGTTCTGTGATAAAATAGTTTGGTTTGCAATAATGAATAAGGAAGATTCAAATTGTTTCATTGAAAATTTTGATTAAATTATTTTTCCATTTTTCTCTTTTCATTGAGATTTTCTATTAAAACACCTGACAGCAAATGTCTGATGTTGCTAGGTTGAATGTCTAAGCATGTGTTTCTACCTTCCCATAGCAATGTCTTGTATATTGAATCAAAACTTTTGGGCAACTTCAGTTATATTGGTTTTCCTCGCTCCCTTGCCCTACTGTCTCCTTGTCTGTCACAGCCACAAGAAAAATACAGGCTAACAATTTCCAAAGCAGCCAAGTCCCCTGAGCCTAAGCTTTATTCAAGGCCAGTGTGATTAGTGCCAGCTTTAAGCACAGCTAAAGCAGGCAGTTGCCTAGGGCAGCAGACTGCTGGTGGCAGCAAAACAGTCACTGTTCCTCTGCCTACTTTTCTGTGTCAGAGCCACGGAGACTGAGCTGCCCGCTATCGCCAAGCACGTGGGCCAAGGTGTGTGAGCCAGTGGCTATGCCTGGGTGTGCATTGTCTCCCCGGGAGCAGCCATTGCTGCCTGTCCTCCTTCCACTCCCCTGGCATCATCGGGCATCCCTGAGGATGGCAGCTCTCCCAGCTCCAGTTCTGCCCTCTGCTTGCCATCCCCAGGCAGTGAGCGCCCATCCTTGTTGCTTCTCCATGAGGTGGCAAAATTGAACTTCATTTACACCAACAAAAGACTTTGAACTGGCTCTGCAGGAGGTTCAGCCTTATTTTTACAAATGAGACTTATGTTCTTCAGTCACTCATATTCTTTGGAAAACGTTACCATGGAGAGAGTATTCCTACCACTGGATTTTCTATAACTACACATAAGTCATTTGAATGGTTGTGAGGCATGACCTTGGTACCTTCAGAGAATGTTTATTTGCTTCTGCACTTTTTCCTGCTTGGATCCATGTGTACATTTGTGTGTGTGTGGCTGATGGGAGGAATATATGCTTTACACATGCATTTGTGCATGAGCATGGTTTTGTCCAAGTCTGTGCTTATTTAATCATGTCTGATGACGGTTTACATAGAAGGTTCAAAACATATATGCCGGGTATATATTCTGAAATGTATTGGGAAAGGCCTCTCTAGCTGAGTTTCGCTTAGCTCAGAGAACTGAGGTGGAACTCTGGCTCCTGCACTCTCGATTGCCTGCTCCCACTGAATGGAGGAGCAGCTCCAATTCCCGACAGGGGCTGTAAGGCATCACACGCCAGATGAAGAGGGGCCCACTGTGGTTAAACCCCACAGTACCTCTGGCACATTGCCTGGGCTGGACCTAATAAAGATGATGTTGGTATATGAGGCAGCTACAGAGTCTTCTCCAGATGAAGAGTCCCTCTATTCCAAGAGACACTTGAGGTGGATAATTCTATCCAGAGTATTATTACTCATGCCACCTGCGTGGTGGGCAGTGGCCGCAGTAGGGATGTGTGTAGGTACACAACACGGGCCCTATTTGTTGCAGTACCTGTGAATGACAAGTGATGTTGCAGTTCAGTGGCAGCGTTTCAGTGCTGCACAAAAGACGCCCTCACTCTTCTGCGCTGCACTGGTGGGCGGCCATGAGCGTGGACGTGGTGGGAGAACGTGCATGGGGAGAGGCATGGGCCAGCTTTTTATCTGTGTTGCTTTGGGGGGTGGGCCATACATTGTGTGTGTGCTGACAATGTGAGCACGGACATAGTGCCTGCAAGGCACTAATCTGGGCAGTAAGAGGATTACATGCTCGGTGTCATTTGGGTGGCAGGCATTGCGCAGCGCGTTGGGCCTCAGCAAAGGACAATAGCAAGTCAAATGGAAATGCCGTCACTGTGAACACAGCACAAGGCAGAGCTGTATCTTTGCTTCAGTCCTTCGCACTTCCTCCCATGGCTCTTTCCCTTTCGTTGTTTTCAGGGCAGAGAGATCTTCACTTCATTTGCCGAGTGACCTCCCCATCCCCTGCCTGTAGCGCTGGAGAGAGATTAGCACAGATGAGAAAACACAGAAGAAACTGCTGGAGCCAATATGGGGAAGTCTGTGACAGGAGGAGCGAGCAGCAAGGTGTCTGAGCACAGCCGGGTTATCTCAAGGGGACACAGACACAGGATGGTTTCAGGCCCTGGCGCCACTGTTCCAGTGGGGAATTGCAACCACTTTAATTAGGAGCTAGCTTTAGCTTTTCCCCAGAGCAGTGGGAGAGGGGGAGACAAGAAGCCCCTGGAGAGGAGGGGGAAGCGGGAAACAAGGAGCAAAGAACACAAACCAGAACAGATTTTCTAAAGGAGGTATCCCTGTTACATCCACGGATACCCCGCACCTGGAGGTCTTCTAGAAGGGCATCGAGAAAAAACAGGAGTGGTTGCAATTAATGCAAGAAAAGCTGGTGGGGAAAGATTTTCTTGTTCCAAATATCAAGAGTTCCCAAGTCTGTGGATCATTGCGTGCTTAAAGCATGGTTGCCTTTAGGCTATGAGGTCTGCTGTGGGCTACATACCGATTGCCTCACTCGGCATCTTGATTTGCAGTGCAGTGCTTGAGAAATTGCTTGAGGGCCACCCTGAGCCACTATCAGGCTGAGGTGAAAAGTAGGGTTGGGGGGTGGGGAAGCTGGCATACTATCAGAGCCTGCAATGAGAGACTGTCAGTGTGGACTAGGACCACAATTTCTGAGGACAGAACTGGTTCTAGGCTTGCAGGATACAACAGTAGGTGTGGGGAGGAGAAATTGGATCATGCTGGGTGAGCAGGCAAAGAGGGACCTCTGGCAGAACAGGCAGGATGACTAGCCTTCTCCCTACAGCCGAATCTTGTCTTTCTATCGCTGGACATAACTTGCATAGAAATGGCTATTCCCTGGGCCCTAGCCATTATATTAAGGGTTAATGCATTGCCTCGTGGCAATAAATTTTGCTTGTATGACAGAGGAGTGGGCCGGAAATGTTTGGTGAGGAGAAGCTGCTGTCAGCATTGTGCCTTTTATTAGTCTGTACATTCCTTCCTTCCCTCTAATGAAATGTTCACTGACATTTATGGTCTTGTCATCTGGTGAGAAAGCCATCGTCACCTCCACACTGCCACTTCTCCCATCACAGCGGGTCCCATTCTAGCACTTGAAAGTTGTTGTCATCTTCTTTTTAAATGGACAAACCTTTCCTGGATAGATTTTCTTGCCCTTTGAGCCAGCAAAGATTACCTTGAGACAGCATCATAGTGGACCTCTACGGTGGTGTTTTCTGTGAACTGCACCTGCACTCCTCTAGGGACACTCGAGGAGCTCGTGTTCATGGGCAGTGGCCATTTTGTTCCCTTACATGCTGTGGCCTGTTGTAAAGGATCCAAATACTCCCTGCTCTCTAGTGACTGACTTTTACTCTCTCTCACTGCAGTCTTTTGCCTGCTTTTACTTCCAGGTAGTTCTTGATACCATTGGCTGTTTCTGTGGGGAATGCAGGTCTCAAAGACAAGCTTTGTACACTGACCAGGCAGATGAGAAAGACCATCTCAATGTCTCAACAAGGAAAGGACAGCAATGTAAGCTCAACCCTTATTAGCCATCAGAAACTCTACATTGGAGAGAGCCCTTGAAGGTATCCCACATGCAGAAAAAGCTTCTCAGTTTCCATTCAGTTACCGGATTCAGATGGGTAGGAAACTGCTTCGATAGTAGCAGTGTTTATGGAGCTACTTGCTTTATTCCAAAGTAATAGTTATTTTACACTGAAGGTACATGGCTGCTCTGCTTGTACTGACAAACAGCTACAGATTCATTTATAATGTGACTTGGTCAGACATGCACTCATGGGTTTTTTTAAGATAAAATCAACCATACCGCCTGTCATTGAAGAGGTAAATAATTAGTCTTCACTCAGTTGTCTTTGGTGTCTTTCATTTTCCTTTTTGTCTTGGTTTTATTATGAGGGGGGAGATTTTTGGCTTTTTCTTCCAGGATTTCTTCAACATTGTTAAGCCCCTTAGCCTAACTGAGCACCTACTTCCACAGCTGGGAGGGTGAGATCACAGAAATCTTTCATGGTCTCTCAACGGAACTCCCAGGTTGCTGGTAGGAGTCTATGAGCAAAGGAGAAGGCCTGATGCCAGTACCATCCCCTCCTGCATGTGCAGCTCTAACCGTCAGATTTTTCACAACCATGGGGGAGGGTGTTTGATGCTTAGGTTCAAGTGTGCTGCCCAGGCAGCTGTTTCCCACCTCCTCAGAGGAGACATGGTGGGCTGGAAGGAAGGCTGGTTCTTGTCTTCAGGCTGCCAGCTGGACCTCTCTGGTATCGTGTTTACATCTGGACAAAGTACAACTCCTGCATGTTCTCTTCTGACGGTTTATTTCTGAGTATGAAAACGAATAGGAAGAACAACTCCCAAGTCTGGAGGTGCACAGGTCTCCCTATTTCACATGGGATCTGAAATAAAAAAACCTTTACTCCTTCATATCACTCCTTGCATCAAAGGTGAGAAGTTTCCTATGAATTTAAAGGCATGATATGCAAGACAGTTGCTTCATCTTGTTTCAGTTAATAACATGCATATACTACACTTATGAAAACATAGCCTTTTATTGATTTAATCTTCTGGCAGATCAGTATTTATGTTGTGGCTAAAACTGTCTGCCAGAAGGGACTGTTCCTCATCTCTATCCTGAATCTGGCTTCAACAGTAACATATTCACTTACATCTTCCTTAGGCCAGTAAAGAGCAGAATCATTTAATCATTTTCTTTCCAGTAACTCAGGCCTTTTCCCCTCTCTGAACCTTTGTCTTACAATAGCTGAACCATGGGTCATCATTATTTTTCTTTCAGCCTTTTCTAGGTATAACACTGGCTCTATACCTTTTGACAACACCTTCTTTCCCTCCTCTTTCTCTCTTTTGTTATTCCATAACTAACTTTCTGGTCTAGATATAAAATCCTAGGAGACATGTATTGTGGTTTATTTACTCTAAAGAATTTTTTCTTCCAGCTCTTTTCATAAATCCCATATAAATAAATCAAAATTAATCTGTAAAATGGTGGTTTAAAAATAATGTAGTCAGAGTTTTCTGCAGGGTGAACAGCAGAAGAAACTTTTAAGATAGTACACTTAAAACAGGTTACCGTAAGACTATCCTTGAATGTTTGTTCCAGGGCTCTTTGAAGGACTTGACTTGAACAAAACTTAGTGCTAGTCCATCTGACACTAGGTGACAAGCAGGCAGTGCACTGCTGAATTTCTTTGAAGAATAGTTGGAAGTTTCTCAGAAGGTAATGGACAGTTGTTGGCAGAGGCAACATTTTAAACCGCAGCCTTATTGAAGTTTAAGACATAATTCCCATTGGCCAAAATCTTACCCAGGCTATACAGGCAGGCCATAGGCAAAAAACCATACTCCCTACAACATTACTTCATAGAAGGATTGTTTGGTTTTGTGTTTGGGGTTTTTTTTAATAAGATCTTTAGAGTCAAATAATAAAGACAGTGCTTTACATCTACAAGGGTAAGTAATTTCTTTGCTCACAAACTTACAGTTTTAGGGACAGAAGGGACTAATACACTATCATCTATCTGACACATGCCAGAGACATTTATCCAGCTGTTTCAGTAATGAGTCCAATAACTTGTGTGTAGTTAAAATAATGTATCATCCAGTAAGGCATCTGATCTTGATTTGAGGATTCAAAAAATGTGCCAAAGCCAGCATATTTTTGTATTTTATTCTTATATTTGTTAAAAAAAAAAACGGGTCTTGTTTCTTGTTTGAATTTGTCTGCATCTAGCTTAACAGTATGAGTTGTTGGCCCGTTTTTCTCTGCCATACTAAAGACCCCGTAAGCACTGGGCACTTCTCTTAAGGTACTTACAAATGGTAAGTTAGACACCTCTTGGTCTCCTCTTTGATACGGTGAAGAGATTGAGCTATTGATACGTTAGTCTCCCTGCCTTTAAGATCTGTGAGCTGCCTCGTGTCATGTTCTCTTCTTAGTCCAGTTTTCATCCCATGGCTGTGTACAGAAACAATCGGGCAGCAAAGAGTCCCTGTGCTTTGCCGATGCCATCTTTGGTGTCTGTGCCTTCCCCAGCTGGGACTGGGCCTCCCGTCCTACCCATAAGATGTGCTCTCTAGGGTTGTTTAATTTTGGCTTGTATTCACAGTTTTTTGGGGGGAATTCCTTCATATAACTGAGCCCAGCAGTCTCTGTATGTTCACATTTCCTTATGTGAACAATATGCAACTTTTTCCGAGAGAAGGATTCTACATAGCAGCAGGTTCTGGAAAGCTCTTTCACCCAGCTATAAATTTGAAGAGATTTTATCTTTCTCTGGGAAAAAAACCTTTGAAAACAGCTGTTGTCTCCATTTGAAAGAAAAGAGCATAGATAAGCCATCTATGAAACTGCGTAAGTGTGGAAAGTTGAAATAATGTTTCCAGACATTAAGAAACAAATCAGACATTTGGACTCTGCTTGGTGTGAAGTTCTGTGAGGGATGAGGAGGTTGTTATTTTGTTCAGACCAACTAATCAGTCCAAAAATACTGCCATCAGCTTATCCAGTGTAAGAGGACATTCCCGCAGTAGTCTTCCTCTGTATTGCAACTGACGACTACTTGAGGCTGATCTTGGATTCTGGTCCATTTAGAGAACCCTTCCATACCTTAATCTGTCCAACTCTCTGAAACACCCTCTGAGGCACCTCCTCTTTGCAAGTCCTATTGTGCAATCTCCTTCTTCACTCTGTGAGTCTCCTCATAGGAATGCCTGAACAAGTCTTCATTTTTACCAATAAGTGATGCTCTGTGATGCCCTGTGGAGCCGTGAAGCTCAGGGTAAGCACCTGCTAGAGAAATACAGGCATCCCTGGAGCAAAGGACATCGGGAAGAGGGCCAAGCAACTCAGATGTGACGCATTTGTTACTATGGGGCTGTAGGAAAAGCCCTCTTTCCTTTACCCATCCCAATTTTCTTTTTCATTAGCCTCCTGATGCTAACCTCTGAATAACTTCTAAAGTAAACAGCCCATAAATATTGCACGAGTCTCCAATACTAAAAGCTGATAAAGTTTATAGCACTTATAAAATAAATAGAAGGAAATGCTTTTCAGTTTCCTATTTATAGGTCTCAAGAGGGATCTCAGGTATGATTTATCGCTTCAATTTTAACTGTATTAGTCTCCCCCTATCACATACACACAACTCTTTTCCTTGGTCATTCTTTTTTTTCTCACACGCCGTTGCTGCCTCTTTTCCCTGTAGACGTGCTCACACCCACACAGCCATTTGCCCTCCACATCCTTTGCTAACAGGCAGCAGGCTGCGTGCGCCTTTACAGTGTTGAGTGCCATCAGTTTTCACCAGAGTCAGCAGGCGTTGAGGGTTCTCAGCATTTAGCAAGGGGCTCTCAACCACATCTAATCCAAAGGAAAAACTACTTGTTTCAAGTCAATGTGGCACAAGGCCAAAGAAGGATTAAAAAAAGAGGGAGGCAACATTTTGGATGTGGGTGGATCATTAAAGCACAGAGAGTATAGTTAACATAGGGTATGTTTCTTTTTAGGGCATTCCTATATGCCTTCCAAGTGTTAATGTTTCTGAATATGCAATGTTCATCCTCAATTGCTAGTGCATTGCACTCAAGCAGATAAATGGGCTGTGGCTAATAATACCCTTTTTCTTGGAGCAAATGAACATAATTTCTTCTATTTTATAAAAAGGGAGGCACACTGCACAAGACATTCAAAAGACACAGAAAAAACTGGTGTGGGGTGAAGAGGACTCCACAGACACACAGAATTTCTCTACCCATGTGTCAAGAAGTGGCATTTCTGTTTGGAATTTGTGAGGCCCTTCTTACAACTTCTTCGTATGTCCTCTAATATCAGTCTCTGCACATGAGAGGCAACTGAGATAGATAACGTTACTCTCAGTGAATCGTGCTCAATTGTTTTGGCTTCAGTGCTGAGGCTCTGCCTTGCTGATCCTCCCTGTTAGGAAATACTGCCTTGTCAGCACTGCCACTCTCCAGGGCCTGTCCCCTTCCTTCTCCAGTTCCCATCGCTCTGGCTAGGACTATGCTGTTGTTGATGCATGAGCTCTCCCCTCAACCACATCTGATCAAACCATCACCCTTTTGTTATTCAGCCTATTAGGCAGCATGAATAAACCTTTCATCATTTACTGCTTCATACCCCACTGACCATGCTGTTGTCTCCTATTGACAGCAACTACAGCTGCACTTTTCTATCTGCTCAGGCCACAGGCAACTAGTCAATTAATATCAACTCAATTCCTTTCCAGTTCAAAGCTTACTCAAACTCTGCGGTCCCAGAGAACTATTTCTGGACACAAAATGTCATATGCTGGTTTAACTCATCTTTTATCTCATTTGACAAATTTGACCTGCTGGATAATATTGAGATGTATTCATTACCTTCAGGAAATATTATAGCTGTAAGAAGGCAACTGTAACTTCAGTGGACTTACTTACACTTCTACCATTTAAATCACCCTGTTGTCATCTTGAGACTGTTAAGCATGGGGTTTGTTTCAGCTGAGTTTAGCCATCTAAAAACCAGGTATATAAGCATGAGTTCAGGCTCCCTCTGTAATCAGTGGGGAGACACAAGTGGCTACACATGATGTTGTTTCCATCTGTTAGAGGCACCTCTCAGGATGAGATGAATGCTGCCTAGGTTAGGAAGCTCGTTTGTCCATGTGGCCTATATCATTAATGAAACAGGAGGGATCCTTCAGAGGGGTGATTCAAAGCCATATTTTGCTGCTTTGGGATGGAGGAAGAGGCTGGAGAATGCATCGAGAAGGCCAGTCTGTAGTCGCAGGGCTGGCATGCAGCTAGCTTTCTGTGCAAATGCTTCTCTTACTAAAAGATCCTACTGAGCATGAGAAGGGTAGTGTCTTTTGGTTGTTATCCAGCATCTGGTGCATGAGTTATTGAGGATTTTCATGGCAAAAAGGGAATTTCTGAGCTGCTTACACCGTAGCTGCTGGGCGATTCTTCCTTCCCAACCTTGCTGTCCATGGTTCACCCTCTGTCTTTGCAAGGCCTTTGTACAGTTTATTTCTCCTACAGCAGCAAAGAGGTTAATGAAAAAGCCACCTAATACAGTCTGCCTAGAATAACAACAGACCCAGATGCTGAACTGCCTGGCAGATACTGCAAGGCCAAGCGCAAATGAATACAGGAGCAAAGCAGAAGACGTGCCTGCTCACGGAGGGAAATGAACAGGGCCTGGAGATGGTTGGGGGAAGCAGCCTGACAGACAGCCATCAAAAGTCAGGTGGATTTATTAACCTGCCAAGAAGCGCTAGGAGGAGGGCGATGTGAAAGCAATATGTAAAACGTAAATGTCAGTAAGAAACATGAGCTATGGAGGTCTGTGAATAGCCTCTAAAGACCAAGCCTGATGTGCCAAAGAGCCTTTATTTCCCGAGGTCAGACCTCTTGCTTGTCGCTGAGTAGGGAGGGTGGAGTGAGCTTTCCAAGTCCAGAAAATGATATGGTTCCCGTCCAGCCATTTTATTCTATGCATCCTTAGGGTGACTCATGCCTCTTCATAACCGTATCTCTGGCCACAAAGAACTGCAAGCATTACAGAAGAGCCCCATCAAGATAACAGCTCCTTTGATCCTGCAAAGGAGATTGCTGAAGATCACAACACACAGAATTTCCCTTCCCGAAGCCTGACAATTTGGGAACAAGAGACCAAGCACTAATGTAGGGCTTAAAACTTCCCTGGTTTCTCTCCTGGAAGAATTGCCTTTTGCAAGCTCAGTAATCTTCCTTTATCCCCCTTGGTCCAAAAACTGAAAGATGCTTTCTTGCTCTGGCCTCAGAATAGATAGGAAGAGCAGTCCACTGAGCCCTGTACTTTCCTTACTGTGCCTCAGCACAAGACTGGTGCAGCTGCAGGAAGAAATCTCAGCATGGACACTGCTCTGCGCTCTGTTCAGCTGTGAGCCTCTCCACTGAGCTTGCCAATGAGGGTGAATGCAACTAGCTCCAAAAGAGCTGTGGTTTTAGTGGTATGGGCACCTGTCCACTAGGAAGTGCGCTGAAACCTCCGACGCATTTCATAGGTTCCGCCAGAGACCCATCAAAAACTAATAACGTTCAATCACTGCTAACCAAGGCTGATTTTGGACCAGATGCTTGGAAGTGAAATACTACCTATCCCACCACCCGTCCCTGCCATAAGTCAATTATACATTGTAGTATTTGAAACCAATAAAACAGAGCTTTTTATTATATGCCATGGCTTTCTTTGGAAGGTATTGTAACCACAGTTGAGTTTGGAAACTTCACACATAGCTTATTTTATTTTATTTAATGACTTTATATATATATATCTTGTTACCAACCCTTTTATCCACATGATGTTATTATTTTTTAAAATTGCAAATAATATTTTGTTTCCTTCTATTTCTGTTCGGCAATGAACTATATAATCTTATTCTTTATTTAGATGCATTTGTTCACTATTCAGGCAGCATTAGTACTGCCCACAATTAGAATTCACTCTAATTCAAACGCCATCGCTTACCACACTCCAACCCACACAACAGACAGTGCCGTGACAGAGACTTTGAAGCATCTTTTGAGAGAACCTAACGCCAGAGTGTGAACCATGGTTTGGACCCATGCAGAGAGCTGTAATAACTCTAATGGCGTCTAGTCACTTTGGTGAGCAGTCAAATGCCACCAGATTCAAATGTAAGCCACATCTCTTACATATGAGCTATGGGCTAAGAGTGTTTTGTATCCATTTGGACAAATCCAAAGTTAGTTTCATGTGAGGACAACCTGCTGGCTTTAAAAAAGGCCCCTAGGTGAACAAAGCTGGAGATCAGGTAGCTCTGTATGGTGAATAACTGTATAATGCTGATGTGTCCCAGAGAGAGGCCACCTGTCAGCACCCCATTAACTCCAGGAAGAAGTAAAATTTCGAGCAAAAAGACAAAAACCCTGTTGTTTTAGTTTCATCTGAATTTATAAAACAAGGTGCATCCACAATTTTAATGCTACAGTGGAAAAGAATAAAAATACCTAAGAGTGAGGG
Organism: Nipponia nippon; assembly: GCF_047370975.1. NCBI lineage: Eukaryota > Metazoa > Chordata > Aves > Pelecaniformes > Threskiornithidae > Nipponia > Nipponia nippon. The sequence goes on along the minus strand of NW_028262336.1, from coordinate 6,133,057 downwards.
AAAGCGAAAATAAGAGTTGTAATTTTTATTACGAGAGTGATGGAGGGAGGGGTGATAATTACATTAAGTAAAAAGTATCATGTGAAAGCACACTAAATGAAAAAAGAGAGATCCTACCTGCCCCCCAGCCATGTTAAAAAAATAAAATAAAATCAAGGGAAGCCATTTAAAGAAAAGGCGATCCTGACAAGGACAAGGAATTGTTGCTCTGTGGCAAGATGGGAAACAATTCCCACCCCACGCTCTTCGGTCCTTCCTTTCTCCTGACCCTCTTGGCTCCCTTCCCCCTTCGCCTTCCCATTCGGCAGCCTCTGGCCTGCCATCCTTCAGCTGCTGCTCTCCTCTCATCCCTTGCTGTCTTTTTGACTTTAAGCAGTTCCCTAGCAACAGCTGTTTTCAGCTGAGAGGAAGAGCCGTGGACATTTTACCGGCACAGTGGTGGGCAGGGCTCGGCCTCGGCTCACGGGTGATGGCTGACCCCAGGACTGAGTGGGACACAGCGCAGTGCCAGGGCAACAATTTCTGCACCAACCTCTGGATATGACCTGAGACAGGGGGGCTGCACCTAACTGTTATGCTTCAACTGTTCTTCTTGTTGGTTAACAAAAGGTTACTCATTCTGCTTCATTGGAAACGCTTATTTCCCCTGACCAAACACTGAGCTTCGCCCAACAGAAAAGCCTCTCAGACACCATCAGTATGGCAATGCTATGGTGGGGACACAGGTATTTGGACATGGCACAAGGGTCCCCATTCCCCTGGTTAAAAATAAGAGCTCTGATTTCTATGGGTCGGATGCTGTCCTGAGCCCCTTGTTCTCCAGCCCACCTCGCTGCTGGAGGCTGTTACCTCCAGAGCAGGACGGGGCAACGTGTGCTCACACCTCAGCTGCTGCACTTCACAGCGGCACGTGTTAGCCGGAGCCCTCGTGGGCTGCGTGCGGGGACAGCCAAGGACCCAGGCACGCAACCCCTTCCACCCGCTCTGCTTCTGCAGCAGCGGCGCTTTGGCAGAGGGGAGGATGGGCAGCTGAGGGCAGCAGCATCACTGCAGTAGAGTTACCGGAGCTCAGCTAAAAGAGTGCTAACCTATCATTATTACTGATGTTGTTGTTACTATTATTATTGTTAGCGTTATTATATTCCCGGTTTAATTCGCCCCAAAGAAACCAAACCTGTGTTACTTAATATAACAGTCATTCACTCACCACCCACAAACATCTCCCATCATAAGTGCTGAAGTTACTCTGGAAAATATGATGCAAGTTTTTAAGGCATTTGGTAGGGCTTTTGAAAATTGGACCCCAAGTCATCACACTGCAATGACCTAGTTAGTCTAGAATAGACTAGTACACTAGTTAAATTTGTAAAGTGGGCACGTACTCACATAAACCAAGTGATCAAAGCATCTGACAAGACCCCACAGTTATTCCAGTTTAAAACAAAAGAAGAGAAAAGAAAAAAGACAAGGTTTTCTCCATTATCCAACAAAACAAGCGGACGATGTTTTTTACTGGGTGGCCACTGGTGTTTGAATTCTGTGATACTGCATTGATCAAAGGTGTTTTTCCTCCTGTTTATTTCCAAGCTTCCTAACTATTATGTTGAATAAAGGTGCAGAACTGCCTTGCGTGGTGGAAATTATATGTCTGGATGTGTTGTGAATCTGACCTCACTCTCAGTCTTGTCTCTTTTCGGAGTGGTGTTTTGTCTGTGCTTTGCTCATCCCTGTGCGGACAGGGGCTTGGCAGCCCTGCCAGCTGGCATACCTTATGCATGAGACACATCAGTTACCCACTGCTTCACCCCACCTCCTGCCACCTGGTAGAGTGTCTGCATCTCCCACCTTGCCTGTTCAGCACTCCTAGCAGTGTCCCCCTCCGGCACCCTGCGCATCTGCCAGCCAGCTGTGTCCACGGTTGAGGGTCCCACAGCAGGAGAGAGGTTGCAGCCCTGCAGAGCTGCTGCAGAGTATGTGTCTTCTAAGGGGATCCCACAGTCACACATGTCCCATGAACGAATGTTTTCTGTAGAAGTAGACCTTCCCCTGCCAATTGCTATGTGACTTGACATACTACAGTGACTTAAGGCTGGTGTAAGGTAGAGAGTAGTATTAGGGTGAAACCTCGTAAAGGATAATTGGGTGCCTTGGGTCTCCTAGCCTGAAGAGGCCCAATCTCTACCCTGGCTTTGCTGTCCTCTACATCAACAGCAATCATCATTTGCACTTGTATCCCCTTCTCCTTCCTCTACCATTTCCACTTGCCTAGCTCTGCCCCTGTGCCTCCATCCCTAGGACAGCAGTCTCTGCTGCCCGGAGGAGCTGATGTGCAGAGTGGGATAGGATGTGGATGGGTGATAGATGGGATGGAGAAAGTATGTGTGGGCAGAAGGCTGCTCAGGTAGAGAGAAAGGATTGTGGGGTTTAGGGAAGGGGCCAAGTTGGAAATGGAGCCCATGTACTCCAGGGAGTAAGGAAGGAGTAAAGGGCACCAGGGGGAGAAGTGGCAAGAGAACTGGAGGAAAGGCAACAGACCCCATTGTCTATCTGTGGTCTCATACATCTGAAAATACCACTGCCATCCTCTCTTGCCCACACTCCTCCTGAGATCTACTATCCTTCCCATCATGCTGACAACACCCAAAGCACCACTGATCCTTCCCGCGCTCCCCCATTTTTCAGCCTTTGGAACCGCCTTCCTTGCCCTTTTCCACTGCTGCAGAAACTCACTTTTCTTACCCCAAATGTTCTGGCAGCAGGAAAATTCTCTGAGGCTGAAAACCCCTTGAGCCGCCAGGGCTGTGACCTGATGCCCAGCAATTTACCTCCCAGGCAGCCTCACAGAAGCTGAGCTGTGCCTGCCCTCACACCTCTGTGAGCTGCAAATCACATCTCCTTCTTTGGTCCTACCCCCACCCCCAGCTGAGAGAACTCTCTACTGGGGTGAAAACATGCCCACTTCCTAGGCCATGTTTTTTTGCCTTTTGTGTCCTTTCCAAACCTGCATTTTTTTTTTTTTTTCTGGTCCCTGCTCTCCTGCATGTCTCAGCTCCTTTTGCTCTTTATGCATTTCCTTCTTTTTGGCAATATTAATTTTTTGTCTTATCTCCAGTCCTAAACTTGTTTTTTTGTCAATCACTGGGGCTTAGCAGCAAACTAGTTAATTCTGACTAAGTGCCCTCATTAGACGTAAAATGAGATTAATGGCAGAGTGCAGGAGTTTGCACTTCTCAGGCACTGCTTTAAGCTATCCATTGTTTCAGGCAGAGACCACTGCTTTAGTTATACCAGCTCATATTTGATAGGTTCCTTCCCAAATCAGAGGCAAGACTTCTTTTGTTTTCAAAGGAATGCTTATATACTTAGAACTTGAATATGCCATTTGGGCCACATAAACGTATGTTGGCCAGATGGTTAATACCCCTGTTTCAATGTGTTTTGCTGGCAATAAAAGAATAATGAATGTTCCTGCAGGACAGTTTGATGTAGATTAGGATACAACAAATGCATTTTGACATTTGAGTGTGTAAGAACAGCAGAGACAAAAAATGAATGAAATGAATAAATTCTGTTCTTATTTTTCCTCTGTGAACTTGATATTTTATCCATAGGCCTGAGTATAACATACTTTATGAGCTGACCAGCAATATACTGTAAAAACAAGACAAACACACACCCCAAGCCCAGTCACAATGAATGCCACATAAATCACCCCACATAATGGCTCTGTGGAATCTGCCCCTCCTGGCTATACTCAGTGGGTGTCATCAGTTGCATTCCAGCAAGACTGAATTTGGTCAAGTAAGTAACAATCTGGAGTGTTTATGTGTTCCACCTATTGAAATGATGAGTGTTAAAAAATACTGACACTACAAGGGATCAAATTCTGCTGTAATTTATATGTCTTAAAACCCTACAGGAGTTACTGGGTATGTGTTGGTGTAACTGAAAGCAGCATTAGGCGTACGATTTATGGAAGCAGTTTAGTACAGCGATAAGCCTATCAGAGATTAACACACACACACACAGTTTCTGCATTTTGTAAACTGCCATCAATCCCCAGTACTGCCACCAGAGAAGATAATATCTTCTCGTCTACAATAACATATACTCTTTCTAAATTTGGTACCAGGAATGTTTATTCCTTGCACAGCTCAACCATATGAATAAAGAACTCAGAATGACTAGATCAATTCCAACACAAATCTATTGGTATGCAGTGTATTTTATGTCATATGGAGTACTTCAAGTTACATGCTCAAATATGACACCCGCCAACATAGTGGGAACTTGGAGTATGAAATCCTGTTTCTGCTAAAATCATGGTCTAGTCGTGCTACTGCTTCCAATAGAGTTTGTCTCTGGGCAAGCCTCAGTTACATCAGTGCTGGAATCCTTTCACAGTGCATGGACTACAGATGAAACTGGTGGGTGGCCACTGGTGTGCTTGAAATGTATTGTGCATCTACGACTGGTCCCTAATGGTGTATTATCTTCTAACTATTCAGCTCCTTTGGTCCCTAATGGCATTGCAAAAGGGAAGAAGATGGACACTGATACAGAGCTATAACCACCACCAAAAGCTGAGCTGTTGTCCATTATCGGAGAGCAGTGCTTTTCACTAGAGGAAAGGGCACTCAGCCATGGAATCAGGAAGCACTGAAGAGAATAGCAAAAAATAGCGTTCTGAGGTAGAACTTAAAATGAACCTGAGACGGGACGAGGTGACATGACATGTGAGATTTTTGGGGCTTCATTTGGGAGTTAAGAGACGTGAACTGTTCTTCCAGCAGTTCCAATGGGACCAATTTCTCCCCAGCTTGTGTTCCCTCTCTGTACTGCTGTGCCTTTTCTTCTATTTGTCTTCTTTTTTTGTCATCTAGTTCTTCTGAGGAACGACTCCTCTCTCTTCTTATAGAGTACTGCAGTGCACATTATAATAGAGACCTGATCTCTGTTACGATACTAAGATCATATGGCAAATGCAATAAAGGGTAAATGGGTGAAGATGGAAGTGCCGTCTCTGCAATGCGATATAGAGATCCAGTGTCACTAAAAGCTGATGTGACTAAAAGTCTCTTTAGAAAACAGCCTGTTTCCCAAAGGTGGGATTTCCCTGCCAAGCGCGTAAACTCAGAAGACTCTAGTCTCAGCCTGCGCTATGTAAGAATGTATAAGAACAGCAATAGCAGATAAAACCACTCTGTGTAGTCTAGAGTTCTGCCTCTGGTCGTGGCCAACAGTCGTGCCCTGGTAAGAGTATAGAGCAGGGCCAGCATATAGCAGCCCTTGCCCTCTATACTCTTCCAGCCTCCAGCAAGTTATGGCTTAAGAATTCCCTGTATAATGCAGCAGCAGAGCTGCATCAGGTAGCTTCTGATGTTTGTTTCTTCCAGGACTGTGATTACTTTTGAAGCTCATATGAACTTCCAGCATCCCTGAGAAAAGGTACTCCTTAACTGTGCTTAACTGTGCATTACATAAAGGAGCTGTTTCTTTGCTCCACTTTGAACCTGCCACCTGCCTGCCTTGAACATGTGCTGTGATTCCAACACAGTATTTCTGGCCTCTCCTCCAAGCTGAGGTGTAGGAAATCATGTTTGCAGACTCAGCAGTCTCATGTAGCACACAGCAGCGTCAGAGAGACACACAGGAGACGGTGTTATTTTCATACCACTCCTCTCGGGCTTTCAAGAACCGAAAGACTACTTGTCTTCTGGTCCACGCTATTGACTGGATCTGGTTTTCTGGTTTTTATGGATGGATGGACACAATGGCAAGCCTTCCTGGCATAAGGAGAGGCCTGAATATCAAAAAGGAATTTGAAGAGAGTCTGCTGTGATTTTCTTCCTTCCTCTGATTCACAGTCATGTTTCATTTCACCAGCTAAAAGCCCTGAAGTGACACAGGAGGTTATTCAGGGCCATTCCGTGGCAGTGCAGCTGAGTAAAAAGTATGGTTTCCAACCTTACTAGCAGCTGAGCATGCTAAATACACAACTATCTTGCCAGCATGAAGAAGTCATGTGGCTCCACCAGCTTTTTCACTGTAAAAAGGATGTAATAGATCTTCCAAGCTGTGCACAAAACTGTGCAGTACAGCCTCCTTCCTCCCACTGTATCACTCTGCAATGGGTGTAAAGTAACACATTAAACACCTTTATAGCCATGTTAAGGCCCTTCTGAGTTTCTGATAAAGGTTCTTGGTATAAAAAAAAAAAAAAGCCTTTACATGCTTTTTCAGATCTGAGTCACTGAGGTTCAGTACTGTTTATTGCACAAGTGCAAATGCAAGCTCAGTTCTGCCGACACTGCTGCAAGGCTTAACGAGATGAGCGCATCGGGTTGTGCCCTCCTATGTCCGCTCAGGCTGCCTGCCTCAGTACAGGTGGCCTCTGCAGTGACCTGACAAAACATCTCATAGCAGAAATACTAGCAACAACAGTGCATCCATTTAGCGCTAGATTCTTACTGGTTTTTGTTTGCCCTCCCCCAAAACCCTCTCTGCTCCTCACTGAGAGAAATAATGCCTCTTCCCCTGTTCGTCCTGAATTCACTGCTCCATGCAGTGGAGTTGTTCCTAGTGCTTCTCCCTCTTCCCTCTGCCTCTTGGAGTGCCACCATCCTACAGTAGAAAAGGCTGTCCTTGCGCCTCACCCCTTCTGTCTCCTATTTTCCCCTTCCCTTGCAGGAATGGGCTGTTTCTTCTTCCTCTCCCTCTAGTGCCTCCCTAACACGTCCTCCACCCACAAATCACTGAAGCAGCACAAGTGCAGCACTACCTGCGTTTAATGTCTGCTGCATTGCCTGCTGCTAGCACAAGCTGGATGTGGCAGGCGAAAGGCTTGGCTCTGGCTTATGGGTGAGCTTACAAGAAGAATATGACAGTGTGAGCTGTTTCTTCCCTGACCGCCCTGTCCATGCCATGCGAGAGTCTGTCTCAAGCTCCTTCAGCAAACCGGCGTGAAAAACAGCTCTCGTCTGCATTGGGCATGGGGCAATTTCTGCACTTTCCACTGTGGTAGGCTAGCCTGGGTATTAAAACAAGTCCTTCTTAACAGAAGCACAGTCGTGAGTATATTTGCACCTTACCTGCACCTCATATGCATGGCTGCTGGTGTGCAAAGGTAAAAGGTCCTTTTTCTAGGAGTTTTGGTCAGTGGCTTTTCCTTTGATTGTAGCATGGAGAATACGTTCAGGAGGCAGCTGGATCTGGCCACTGGCTTTCCAGAGACCCGGAGCCAGTTATCTCTACACAGCAACATAAAAAAGGAAGAGTCACCAAAGTGGGGAAGGATGTGTAGTGGGAAAAAAAGCTCTGTTAAGGGACACTTGAGGTTCTCTCCGTTCTGGAATATTTGGGAGAATATGTGAATATAGAACGAATATGGATGTTCTACAGGTTTCAGATATAACACACAGGATTGCTGCACAGAGAGCGAGCAAGAGAAAGAGGGTTGTATATTTGATGGCTGAAATACTGCCAGTCTCTCTCCCCCGCCTCGAAATATGTTCATGACGCCTAGACATAAAGTTCAGTGTTTCATTCCATCTCAATAGGGATTTTATGACTAAAGTGCCGAGGATAAGAAAAGACCAATTTGTAGTTTTATTGATCAGGCTAAAGGTCAGGGGCAGATGTGTAGGTCATGGTGCTTCCTCTGAACAGACACAGGACGAAGCGCCTACCTTCTGAAAGCTGAAGAATGAGGCAGGGGAGGGGGAACTGATGAAACATGACAGCCAAGATGTCAATCATGACCAAATTGGACAGGCTTAGAGATGGGAGGCCTCGCAACAACCGTAACTTTGCCCCCATGCCTGCATGCTCTGGCAGAGGGGCTTATACTATGTGTTTGCTCAGGCTGTGATGTGGTGCATGAGCAAATGCCAGGACAAAATTTAATATAATAAAAACATAATTCATGCTGACGAAGTTTATGAGATCAAGTTTCCCAGTCCTAGCTGAACCACATAAAGCATATACTGTCACTACAGGCATTTTGGCTGAAACGGTAGGGGCTTCTGCTGCATGGAGATAGCTTGGAAGGTATTCGTCATCATGGCCCACTCTGGGCTGGCTGCAATAGTAGAATAACACAAAACTACATTGATTCATTGTCAGGAATTTACAGTTTAGACTTAAAATGTCATGAAGTGAAATGGTTTCCACAGCAATGTCAGTTTTTCTCCCCTACATATATTAATTTTGTCCTCATTTGCCCCTGTGAATCACCACTGAAAGTGAGACTTGGTCTCTGTAGTATATTCTGCTCCTGGTCTCTCTGTGTTATGTTTGCAGTGTAAAGCTGTTTATGGCTGAGACTGTGCTTGCTGTAAAAGACAGAGGATCCAACACAGCTTTAATTAAAGATGATTTAAGCTAACTCTTGTTCCTACTGATTCTAAACTATGCCAAGAAGCTGCTGGTGTAATGCTGATGGGCGCACCTTCTGTCCTTAGTTTGCTCCTGCCTCCCTTTGGGGACTGGCTCATGTGTCCCAAAGCCAGGAAGCCAACATGATCTTCACGGTTCTGGAAGACCTCCCTCCTGTGAGAAGGTCCTTATTAAGCAACTTGTGGCCTTCACAGCCCCTCCACACTGTTCTGTTCTCCCTGCATTCCCCACCAAGTGTAGCAATGGAATGAGCCTTCATAATTTCCTACCACTTAGGATATGAGCAGGCCAGGCAAACGTTACTGTAGGTGGCTTAATTTAGGTATTGCTTTTCCTGACCTTACTTCTTCAGATTTAGTCTGTACGAAGCAAAAATGGGGGTTTGTTTTATGGTAAACTTAATCTTCAGGTACAAAGGAAGAAGGATTCCTAACTTGTAAGTGACGGGCTAACACAGCTAAGCTCTTCGAAGGGGATCCAGAAAGATAAAACCTTCTCTTTAACTTCCCTTCCCTACATTAAGTTGAAGGCAAACTAAGCCTGATAACAGGCAAGGCTCCAAGTCCCTAAGGAAGGTATATCATTACATGTACAAAACATCTCTCAAGTATTTGTCCCATCACCCAGACTGTCAGATGGCTTGATTAATACCTCACCATTTCACTGAATTTGTAATGAAGGAAACAATACCGGTCATTTCTTGGTATCTGATCTTGGCTTGTGGTGGGCAAGGCAGATGACAAGGTTTATTGGTATCACTTTGAGCCCTGTTTTCTCTGAATTTGGAATAAACTTTTAACACTCCATTTACAAAGGCTCTTACAAAAATGGCAGTATAGTTAAAAAGGGGTGCTTCTCTCACAGGCGAACAACTCCTTAAGTTCAATACGAAACACAGGATGGGAATGTTTATGTGATTCTGCCTGTCTACTCCACCCTCGTGAGACCCCACCGGGAGTACAGTGTTCAGCTCTGGGGTCCCCAACATGAGAAGGACATGAACCTGTTGGAGCGAGTCCAGAGGAGGGCCACAAAGATGATCAGAGGGCTGGAGCACCTCTCCTATGAGGAAAGGCTGAAAGAGCTGGGGTTGTTCAGCCTGGAGAAGAGAAGGCTCCGGGGAGACCTTATTGCAGCCTTCCAGTACCTGAAGGGGGCCTACAAGAAAGCTGGAGAGGGACTTTTTACAGGGGCATGTAGTGATAGGACAAGGGGTAATGGCTTTAAACTGAAAGAGGGTAGATTCAGATTGGATTCAGGGAAGAAGTTCTTCACCATGAGGGTGGTGAGGCACTGGAACAGGCTGCCCAGAGCAGCTGTGGATGCCCCATCCCTGGAAGTGTTCAAGGCCAAGTTGGATGGGGCTTTGAGCAACCTGGTCTAGTGGAAGGTGTCTCTGCCCATGGCAGGGGGGTTGGAACCAGATGATGTTTAAGTCCCTTCCAACCCAAACTATTCTATTATTCTATGATTAACAGAGAGTCAAAGGCCCTGGCAAGTACAAGTTTAGGAATGGTGTACGTTACACATCAGGTCTATCAGGAACAAAGATGGTCTAGCATACACACTTGCGAAAACCGCACGCCAAAGTGGAGAACAGGCCTACTTTCTTTTACACTTTGTTATTCCAGATCTCACACCGGCTGAATTTTTCTCTGCCTGTACTATCTTCATCCTGATGGTTTCTGAGCTCCACATAAAATCTGGTTTTATCACACACACCTCCTCCAGCAATCTAATTCCTCATCTTTCTTTTCATGCTGTATTTTTCCTTCTATTTGTTAATCAGCTGAGTAATGAAGTTTCATGGTAGGTTCTGGCAATCGTGAGACCTGAGGTCTAATGTCTTGAAGCAGTGAGTTACTTAGCTAGTTACATAGCTAGCTGCTATGCAGCTTGGTGGCTTCTAGATGCCTGCTGCACCAACTGGAGCTCCTTCTGGCCACAGCAATTTCATGACTGTGGTCAGCCGCAAGAGTTGTAAAAACACAGATGTCTTGCCTAAGAGCTTGTTCTAAAGAAAAAGGTGCAGTCATCTGATTAGACAAAATCAAATAATAGTTATCTATACCTCAGTGGCAATCTTTATGCCTAGCAGATTTGAGGAGTCCACTGTAACTCTTAGCACTCATCTCCCTCTGATCTATACCTTTTCTCTGGACCATGGAACTAGAGAACTGTCCTAACGTCACATAACGAGGATTGAATAGCCTAGGGTCTGTGTGTATTTAAATTACAGCCTCAATGCTCCATTAGTGTGCATTTCTATTGCCTTCACTGCTTAGATATTTGAATGTCTGGTAAATAGGTTGTTCTAGTAAGGAAGAAGGAAGGGTCATATTTACTTAGTGTAATAAGAAAATATGAGAGGAGCAGAAAATAGAGAGCTGCCAGCAACTATACCTAGTGTTTTGCAGCTGAGAGGGTTTGCATTTAACAGCCATGCCTATTAGACCACATCAGATCTTATAATTAACTAACAGTGGTGGGGGAGAGACATTCCCTGGGTGAAGCCAAACAGCAGCAGCAGTGTCTGTGCTGCATCATATTGGGGAGCGAGCCCTCAGTGTGAGGGTTGGGGAGGACAATATCAAAGAAGGTGATCCTGAACTGCAAATTCTTTGGTCTACGGAGGAGATGGGCAAGAGGCAGAGATCGTTAGAGGGAAAACACAGGGAGGGAAAGCTGGAAGCCGACAGGCATCAGTTTGATTCAGAAGAGCAGAGACAATAGGGTGGCCTCATGTACACAGGCAAAATCTCAGTCTCAGAAGCAGCTGATGGGCATGGAGAAATGCTCCTTTTGATCTCTGATGTGTAATTGCCAGTTAGGGACACAGTGAAATATTAGAGAAATTGGGCAGAAATATTTCAGCAGCCATATAATCAGGGACGTAAGTGAGAACAGGATGAGATCTGGGAGAGTTTAAGATGAGGGCAGAAGACAGGTTTGGGGCTAGAAGAAAACAGAGTTATGGTCAAGTCCAAAACTGGGGCCCTACTTTGACCTTACAGGCAGGATAGGTGTAATGAGTCTCTCAGAGCTGAAACTGGAGATGATGTTTCGCTAGCCAGGAAGGCGCAATTGAGATAAGGGTGGTAAAAAAGACATGATTCACTATGGATAGTAAGACAGCAAAGCTGAATTTCCTATTTTGTTTCAACCTACTTTCAGGACATCCTTTGGCGTATGTTTCCACCACCAGGCTAACTCTCCAGGCTGGCACGCAGATGAAAGCAAAGCCTGACCTGTTCCCACGGGATCTGCTGTCACCTGTGCATTTTGCGAGGGATTCTGGAGCCATTTCCCACTTGCGCTGCACGGCACAACTCTTCCCCAGGGAGCTGTGAGCAAATTTGCCTGCACAGACACACATGGGAACTGCGCAAAGGGAGCTGGGGTCCGAAGGGGTTTGGGTGGGCTAGCGCCAATTTTTGCTACTAAAAGCATGTGGTACAGCCCCAGGTAAAAGCAACTTCCACGTTCCGGTCTCTATCTTAGGTTAGGTCAACTCCACCTGATGGAAAAAAAGAGATTAATGTATGTGAGCACAGGAAAGGACATGGATCTGTTGGAGCGGGTCCAGAGGAGGGCCACAAAAATGATCAGAGGGCTGGAGCACCTCTCCTATGAGGAAAGGCTGAAAGAGCAGGGGTTGTTCAGCCTGGAGAAGAGAAGGCTGCGGGGAGACCTTATTGCAGCCTTTCAGTACTTAAAGGGGGTCTACAAGAAAGACGGGGATAGTCTTTTTAGCAAGGCCTGCTGTGACAGGACAAGGAGTAATGGTTTTAAGCTAAAAGAGGGTAGATTTAGACTAAACACAAGGAAAAAATTTTTCACGATGAGGGTGGTGAAACACTGGAAGGGGTTGCCCAGAGAGGGGGTAGATGCCCCATCCTTGGAAACGTTCAAGGCCAGGCTGGATGGGGCTCTGAGCAACCTGATCTGGTTGTAGATGTCCCTGCCTATGCAGGGGGGATGGACTAGATAACCTTTAAAGGTCCCTTCCATCCCAAAGCATTCTATGATTCTATGATTCTATGATTCACTGAGGTGGTTTTTTTTCTGTGGATGAAGGACAGTTGCCACACCTGAGGCAATGCTGGTTCATCTCCCTCGGGAAGGGAAGCCCTCACCAGAACAGAAACCTCCGCAGTGCAGAGGAAAGGGGGAGCCTCAAGGGTCAGCAATTACTTTCATGTATTTGTCGCAGGGGGTACTGGTAGCAAGGCATGACGCTTCTGGGGAGCTTTTTAATCGGGAAATCTTTCTCTTGGAGGTGAGCAGAAAGGAGAACGAAGCCCTGAGCTTGGCTCCACGTCCCACCTCGGGGCCAGCAGCCGGGCGGCACTCGCCACACCCAAACCTCTTATTTTCAGCGCTTGAATGGGGGGGAACCACGCAAGGGTGGAAAATGCTGGCACACAGCGTCCTTCCCAGCCCTGCCAAGGCAACCCCGCTGCTCGCTGCTGAGCACAGACAGGGTGACGGGGCCGTTTAGCAGCAGGTGAGGGTGGGCCCAACCGCCCTGCCTGCCCCAGCCACCAGCGGCCGACGGTCCCCGTCCGGGGAACAAAATGGCCCCCCGTGGGCAGGTCGCGCCGCCGTTGCGGCCGTTGCCCCCGTTGCGGCCGTTGCGGCCGCTGCCGCCTGCCACCGCCAACCCCGGCGACGCGGCGGCGGCCGGGGCGCAGCCGGCAGCTGCTCGGGGCTGGTTTCCATGGTGACTCCGGCGGGGAGGGAGGGGAGATGTCTGCAGGGACGTGAGGGGGGAGTGGGGGCGGGGAGAGATGGCGGCAGGCAGCGGGAGGGGAAGGCGGGCAGGGCGGTGGCGTTAACCCTTCGCTTGGGAGGGAGAGGCCTCCCCGCAGGCTCAGGAGGGAGCCCGGGCTCGCCGGCTGCGGGTCACCCGCGGCCTGCCGCTCCCCGCAGGCCGGGCGGCTGCCGCCCTGAGGGCGGGCGCCTGCCCCGAGGTGAGCCCGGGGCTCAGCCCACCCGCAGCCCTCCCCTCATCTGGGGACGGATGAGTTGGCCCGCACCCGTAATTCGGGACAGGGACAGGGACAGGGCGTGCAGGGGAGCAACAGGAGGATGAAGAGGGCTGGGGATGCCGCTGCGGCAGGCTATCGGCAGTTCGCTTCCATGGAGCTCTGGCCTGGTGACTGCTCAAGATGGCTCTGCGGCTGCATGCTCTGAGGAGCTCTCCTGCAGTAGGCTTGGGAAAGCCACCGGCCATTCTCCCCGTAAAATATTTAGCAAGTCAGCCCAGCCGCATCCTCTGTTGGGAGCCTCGATGGTGCCTGTGGTCATCTCGGAAATGCGGCAGTGCTGGGTTACAGGGTGCGGGAAGGTGCTTGGCGAGGAGCGGAGCTCAGGGTGCAGACTGTAACACCACAGCTGGGCTGCACAGGCAAAACAAACTGTGTGTGTGAATACACGGACTTGGTCTTCCCACAGGAATGAGTTCCAGAGTTCAGGATGGTGGTTACCCTATAGAAAAGTGCTTGTCACCATGGTGACCGAGCAATCCTGCGTCTTCCTGGGAGTGGAAAGCACCAGTCCTGGGGACCTGCAGCATGAGACCAGTGGGTTAAATGCAGCTGCCTGTACCTTTGGAAGCCAGGGATCACAATCTGTGTTACAATTATATATATGACCATGAAGTGAATTTTCTGGAATCAGCCTGGTGCCCACCGGATGGCTATATGTATACAGGAAGGACACCATGAGTGTACACTGCTGTCTATTGCAGGCAGTGTCTTACAAGAAGAGCCTTGCAAAAACAAAAGCAGCAGCAGGGAGTGCAGCAGGGCAGGAGGGACATCTATCCATTTCCAGGTGTACCAAGAGCTTTCCTGATATTTCAGGGGTTTTTTGTTTTGGTTTGGTTTTAACCAGCGGCATACCTTAATCTGATAGAAGTTATTACTGCTCCGTACAAACGTTGGTCCTCTTCAGGAAGTCCTAAGTATTCACCCCAGAAACCTGGAAAAAAACTTTCTAAAAACCCTAATCGCAGGTGGCTTCCAAGAAGGGTGACAACAAACCTCCCTGATCCCCTGGCAAATTCCTCTATTACTGCATGTCCATCTAAGAAGAGGGTAGCTCTAAGCATGGTCTAAGAGACTCATTCACTGGTTCTCATACCTGGGAACGCAAAGACTCTGAACCAGCGGGAAGGAAAAAAAAAGAAAGAAACTCAGTGGATTCTCCCTTAGCCAGGTCTCCTTAAGGTCACCATGAATGAAGCTTGGCTGATGGAAGTAGTGGCAGATTCCTAAAGCGTTTTGAGAGGATTTTGTTGAAGATGAGAGGGGCTTTGAGTCCAAGAACTGCTTGCACTGCAAAAGACAGTGCCCATGAAGGAGGTGAAGACACCACTCGTGGATGAGCTACCCAAAGTATGTTCAGATGGGTAAGGCAGTGCTGTACTGTGAGTACTTGAGCATGCACCAGACGAGCTGGTATACCTGTGCTTATCCACGCAGAGACATGAGCCCTGGAAGGAAATTAGCCATATTAGCATAGCGTGACATTGAGGTTAATCTCCCCCATTTCTGCGCAGAATTCATAGAATAGAATCATAGAATCGTCAAGGTTGGAAAAGACCCTTAAGATCATTGAGTCCAACCGTTAACCTATCACTGCCAAGTCCATCTATACCATGTCTTCAAGCACCGTATCTATCCGTTCTTTAAATACCTCCAGGGATGGAGACTTAACCACTGCCCTGGGCAGCCTGTTCCAATGCTTGACCACCCCCTCGGTGAAGAATTTTTTCCTAATATCTAACCTAAACCTCCCCTGGCGCAGCTTGAGGCCGTTTCCTCTCGTTCTGTCACTCGTTACTAGGGAGAAGAGACCAACCCCCACCTCGCTACAACCTCCTTTCAGGTAGCTGTAGAGAGCAATAAGGTCACCCCTCAGCCTCCTCTTCTCCAGGCTAAACACCCCCAGCTCCCTCAGCCGCTCCTCATAAGACTTGTGCTCTAGACCCTTCACCAACTTCATTGCCCTCCTCTGGACACGCTCCAGCACCTCGATGTCCTTCTTGTAATGAGGGGCCCAAAACTGAACACAGTGCTCAAGTGCGGACTCACCAGTGCCCCGTCCAGCCTGGCCTTGAATGATTCCATTCGTTGGGTCTCAAAGCACATGTGGCTATATTGTTTCCAGCTCTGGAGTTATTTGGGGCAGAACTACCCATGACCAACTCCAGGCAAAGCAGGCAGTAGCTACAAGGGGTACTGAAATACCTCCAACCCTGCTGTCAGCTCTGCCAAAGCCAGGCTGGCAGCATCATGTAGAGAAAGGCTGAGTTGTGTAAAACATTTACGGCTGAGGGTACTGGCCTCTCAGAAACATCCTTCTTGCCTTTGTCCTCTTCCTCCTGGAGTCTCGAGGGATCCCCATTCCAGTTTATTTCTGCTTTGTTTCCCTTCCCAATCCTTTCCCTTTCCTCTTCTTGCACAGGAATAGTCCAGCTGAATCCCCACATCAAAACTGAATTTTACCTACACTCCTGAGAATCCGCCCGCCATCTCTGGCACTGTCTTCGGGGATCTCTGCTTGGTGTAGCCACATCCTTTGAGACCCCCCAGGTCAGATATGTTTGCCATAGCTAAACCTGGCAGCAAGCCCCTCTCCTTGTCACCCCTCCCTCCCTTCCCAGGACACTGTGGGAATGGCAGCAGCAGCAGAATTACCTGGCTGCTTTTCAGAACATATCCCAGAGCAAAGTAAGGCAGTAGCCTCAACCACTCAGTGTAATTAAACACAAGCATAATTTTTGTGTAGCCTGTGCCGTGGCAACCGCAGCAGTTACTCTCATTCAGCTGGAAGGTTTAGAAGGGAGAGCCGTGGTATTTCACAAAAGATCCTCCTTGCAGGCAGTGCCTTAAACCATTTCACTGAATGAAATATACTCATGGAGCAAAGAGTGCCGGAGGGGGCAGAGGGGGCGGGAGAAAAACACACTGGATAGAACCACACCATTTCTGGCCATGGTTCAATAACAGCTCTTGGGGCAGCACCTGATATACTATTAGGGTGAAAAAGGCTTTTTATACGTAGTGCTTTGGCACCCTGATAGCATCTCTGTTTTTTCTCACTTTCTCTCTTGAGTTCCCCAGAGAGGCAATATATTGTCTTCCCTCTAGTTAAAGGGAGAGGGGGCTATTTGCATAGACAGGTCACTGTTTCTGTTGAAGGTGAAATGAAAGGGCTAGCTAATTCATGCACACAGACAAGAGGATATAGCGCTGTACTGTCAGCCATTACAGGAACCGGCAGTAAGACAGGGCGAGGCAGCTCAGCACAGGGCGCACAGCACTTGCCGGAGCAAACCTTTGGGTCAGGGTGGCAGAAAGAGTGATGCTGATAAAGAAAAGCCAGTCAGAAAGGAAGGGAAAAGCAGAATAAAAGACAAGGGGTCAGATTTTTTGGCTGCTATATATGACCCTAAATTCTTCTGGCACCACGGTGGGGAGAGAAAGGATGTGGCCACAGTACTTGTGCGTCCCAGCTATTCTGGACTCTAATACACTCAACATACAGCCAGGTGGTGACATTGCCAAGGGCAGAGTAGCAAGCACAATCTGGGACATGCCAAAGGGACTGTGAGATCGCTTGCCACCTAGGATGGGCTCTATCTGTTATGCTGGAGGTCCTGAGACGGACAGCCAGGACCTGGGTCATGATCTGCTGAAGGGACCAGCAGAATTGGAGAGCCTAGAGTTGGAGCTCCTGCAATTCAGGCTTGCACTTCTTTGGAGCTTAAGGGTTGGATACTGCTGCCAGTGAATGCAAAGGAGATTTGGCAATCACCCTCAGCTAGTGCAGGAGAATAATATCACCTGAGTCTTACATAGTGCTTTTCATGAAGAGATCTCACGTCTGTGTCATTACTGCTAATTTTTTGTATTGTAGGAAACAGAGATGTGGAGAAGGTGAGCGGCATTGTCCAAAATTGACCGGTAAACTGGTGGTAAAACAGATAGGAAACCTGCTGCCTCACACTGCCAAACTGAATTCACTTGTCACACACAAGGGAATGAAACATAAGGCTGCTGTCTTCCTCTCAGTCCTTCTGAGATAAAGCAGAAAGCTCTCTCTGAGGTTGTGGATACTGAGGTCTCCTGTGCCAGGATAGCAGATGCTGGCGCCGTGTGGGTCCCAGGCCCTATGAGGATCATTGTCCAGACAGCATGTCTCACTCTGCAACTGGTCCGAAGTATTCATTCCTCACGTGGGATGGCAAATGGTGGGGAGGTAACTAGATTGATCTCCCTTGTAGGCCTTTGCCTGGGACTTGGTACGCAAGTTCCAGATGGTACAAAGCCCCTGCTGCTTGGATCCGCACAAAACACTGCGTCTTCCTCAACCTATTTCACAACATATTTGGCTTGCTCTCGGTTGGTTGCTATTTGTACGAATTAAGCTGAGCTGCCAGGAACGTTTGCAAACAGTGAAAAGCAAAGTGAGATGCACAAAGCAAGTCAAAACAGGTCTCAAATCTGGCAAAATGCCTGCAGGTGCTTATAACATTTGACTTACTCTAGCCCATATGTTACACACCCACACACTCATTCATCCAGCTTTCTCTTGCCCTCACGCCCACACGCGCTCACCCTTCACAGATTCATTCACCTTCTCTTCTCCCTCCCCACTTTCTCTTCCAAACACAGTCATTCCCACACACAAGTCTACCTCAGACACACTCTTTGTTCCCCATATACAAGCACACACACATTTATGAGTGCTGAGTGCAGTGTCTGTCGGTGGTATATATACATTTGTGTAGCAGACGATGCTGTAATCTTATACCTATGCTGTGAAAAAGCCTTTGGGATTAGTGAGCTGAGAGCTCTGATTGCTCTCACTTCCACATAAAATACCACTGATCCAGTTTATGGGGCTGGCTGTTTCCATCCTTCCCTGCCTCAGCCTGAACTCTGCCATCATTTTCCACAGAACCTCCCTTTCTGCTCATCTTCCCCTTGCTCCCTTTGACTCTTTCTCCCTATGCTTTTCCTTTCCCACACTGCTCCCCAAGACCACAGCGTTTCAGAGAGCTTGGCCATCCCTGTCTCTCTCCATGACCTAACGCTGGCCCTAATTATCTCACCGGGATAATTAGGGAGCGTGAGCAGGGATGCGCATGGGGCATGGGGCGGGAAATCCTGCAAGGTGCGGTGAGATCAGAGGCAGAGATGGTAAGCCGTGGGATGGACCGCGCTGCCATCCGAGCAGCGTTGAGTCCGCCTGGCATCGAGCCTGCCTCTAATGGAATGTGACCCACCGCTGGGAATGAGCTCATCTGTAATCCACTTAATTGAGTTTTATGAGCAGGGCTCTCGCATCAGGGAGCCAGCCTGCCTTCTTCCTAGCACTCACCCTCCTTTGCTTGCCGCCTGGGGAAGAGAAGGGGAGTGAGGGGTGCATGCAGAGCTCCACTGTGCTGTTGATCATCTGGTTTCTGATTTTCTGCCTGCCCCGGGGAATGTGCAGGGAGCTGGACAGACAAGCTCTTCAAGAGACCCACTGCCTCATGGTCTAACATTGTTTGCTTTTGCTGCAGGTAGTGGTGCTCAAATTCCCATGTGAATATTGGTGATGCTGTCAGGACTGCAGAGCCTTAAGTTCTCCCAGCTTTTTGGTCTCTGTGCCAGTGCTGGATATTCAGAGGAAAGGCTTTGAGGTGCCGTACAGATCTCACATACACATGAACCATCTTGGTTCATGGGAGTCCAAGTGGGATGGGGACAGAGGCATTCTGATCTCACTCCTGCTTTCATTGTGCAGTGATCTACGTGGTGGAGCTGTCGGGATCCCATAAGAGCCTTTGTTTACACTGTCATGTCTTGCCATCTTTAGCATCTGCATCATCATTTGTTTGTACTGTGTGAATTGGTCACATAAGGGCCAGCAAACAGAGAAATCTGCTGTCTGCCAAGGGATTTGCAGGCTTGACTCTGCTTGGTGAAAGATGCAGCCTCTTCTCTTGGTGAAGCAGAACAGGGGGAGAAAGAGAAAGTGAGAGAGGGAGCCTTCTCCCCAAGGGAGTGTTACTCTCCTTGGAAAGGGCTAGAGCAGAGACCCTCTGGCATGTGTAATTTGGGATGTATTCCCTCCAGTGCTGGCATAAATGCCTATATTTGAAATAAATGCTGGGTGCAACTCCTGCTGCTTTTCTATCGCTTCTGGTCTTCCTTGTAGGAGGAAATGTTGACGTGATTTCAGATCTAATGTTGCATACACATCACAGAGCAGTAGCTCAGCAGTTCCAGAAACCCCCAGCTTTAAGGAAAGGTCATGGCACATGGAAGGGAAAGTGTCCTGACACATTAACAGAAAGACCATAACAGACCTCTGCTGGGAACAGCAATGTCACCACTGTGCATCGAGTGATACTTCAGGTGTTTCTTAAAATCCCTAGATGCTGGAATCACGGAAATACATGATAATAAAAGTTTTCATTTTTCTGCTTCTAGTCTTTACAGTTGCAGACAATAAAAAAAAGAAAACGGACCAGATGAAATCCGAGGACTCAAAACCCAGAGAGGAAATAAAAAGAACCCATATTATATGGTTCGGGTTTTTTGAATGGCATGATTTTTAAGCCAATCTCAGACAGAGGTGCAATGACTTTCCATTGACATCCCGATGCTGAGACACTATAATGACTATTTAGGATGGTTCATTGCAGCCGTGCCACAGCTGAAGTGCGTGCTTTCTTCCCTTCATCTTTCTGAAGTTCAGGACTCCCTAAATCAGCTGTTGCTTTTGAAGAAGTATTCTTTTTGTCTCATGGACACCTAGAATGTGAATCCAGCTGGGTCAGCAATTCTCCTGTCTTTATTTTTTCTCCAGATTCTTGCAAAATGAGCATTGCAGGACTGCAGGGTTCTTCCAGTACCTAGCACCTCACCTTCACCTGGTCCCTCTGTCCCAGCTCCCGTGTCCGTATATGTTTGAGGAAAGGCATTAGAGCAATGACTCTACTACTCTACTACTAGCAACGTAACAGACAAATCTGATGGAAATTGATGCTGAAAGACTGGTATTCAGTTGGACAAACTTAGACAGAGACTACCTTGGAGTGAACAAAGATACTTTTTTCCCCCCCTTTTTGTACTGCTTACTCTAAAATCTGAAAACAGTCATCCCAGCATTATATAAAGTCCCCAAATGGCCATGCAATCTGGATAGAGGTAACACTCTTCCGGTGAATCCAATGCTGGAAATATCTTCTCCCAACTTAAATACATTCTTCTGCTGTGTCCTTTCACTGCGAAACTCCTGACATCATGTTTGATACTATTTTATCCCTCGAGTAGTAGTTAGCTTCAAAAATGGCAGGAGACCCTCGGTATTGCCTCCGGCTCTCTCTGTTTACAGGATCCGCACACAACATATGGTACATGGAGAAAGGAAGAGCTGTTAAAAGGATGAAAGCTGTTCCAGTAAATGTGGTTGTTAGGAGCCAGTGGAGTATCTGTCATTGATGAAAGCAAAATATTTTAGGATATTTGTACTTTATGGCACAAATGTTTTTAGAGAAGTTTTGTAAAAATGATTTTTTTGAAAAGTAAACTGTCCAGGAAATTGCTTCTGTCGTATCTCAGAGCACTGAAAACGTCAAAGTTTCTGCAAAGATCTGTACAGTGTTTCACACCACTGCTGCTTCCAACCCAAAGAGAAGCTTGTGTGTGTCTTTTCCTCCCTGTCCATAGCAGTTGGCCTAATAAAAGATATTGACCCTCTCTACAGCATTTACCTCATGTTTAGGTGTTCAGGCAGTAGCAGGGGGTATCTTCTTTACCCAGGACAGGCAATCTTGAAGTAGCCAAGTCCGAAATAGTTACCGCTCTTTCCTCTTGCTTCCCCCACTAAATATCTTCCTTCCATGACGATTGCCCAGATTTGCTGGCAGGGCTGAGCTAAAAGCAGGAGACAGAGTGCTGACAGGGGCTGTGCTATGCTGTGGAGGTCCATACCGCATCGGCGATGGAAGGTCATGCATCTCTCCACTCTCAGTAATAAATACACAGCTTGGCTTTTCAGCCTAGCCCTCCCCCACTCAGCTCTTCACATACATCTATAAAACACCCACTCACATGTATGCATATAAACAAGCAAACAAATCATGCCACCTAAAAAACTAATTGAACAATTCCTGCTACAGCCTGGGAAGGAACAAAAGAAAGGAGGATGTTGGTTGTTTCTATTTCTGAAATATTGAAGAGCTACTTAACTACTATTGTGACAGAAAGATAGATAACTACGTTGATTAGATGGTAAGAAAAGAAGAAGGGAAGTGTGGAAGAGAGAGAGAGAGAGGAAGAAGCTTTGTCACATGGCTCTGTCAGCTTGATTAGTGGCTTTCTCCTGAATCCTCAATGGAGTGGCCTCCGTGGGTCAATCTCATTAGAGATAAAAATGGAAGAGTTGCAGGAGTCCACACTGAGCTTTACCTAGAAAGTTTGATGGCAGAGCCTCTGCTCAGGCTTGGAGGAACAACAGCAAGGTCAGGAGGCGACGGAGATGGAGATGGCAGTGACAGCGGCACCGCTGACCAAGCGACCTGTGGAAAACCATTTGTTCAGCAGGGCACAAAAAAGGGTTTGTTCCTAGTGACAAACCAGTGGCCAAGACACCATGACAAGAAGATGCTGAGCAGACAGTTTTCCAAGTGAGCTGACTAGCCCACGGGTGACATTTCCCTGCGGGTCCTCAGAGACTTGCTGAAGTGCCTCACAGGTGATTCCAAGAAATAAATCTGTCTCACAACCAGCAAGTAGGGTTTTAAGGTCAGTGGCCCTCATGGGGCAGGGCAGCGTGAGGCCTACCAAATTTTCTTAAGCAGGAATGACATCTAAATAGCATTCAAAATGATCAGGATCCCTAATGTTGGGATATTTGATGTCAGGGAGAAGTTGTCAGGGAAAAGGAAAAAAGTCTGGAGCTGCTGAGGGCAGCTGACCTACTCTCCCAGTCTATTTTCTAGAGAATATTCTCCATGCAGAGGATGGCCAGGTGGCTATCAGGTATCTCAGGAAAGGGGTCAGGAAGCCCACGTGCTGTATTAGGCTTGTAGTTGCTACATGCAGCTGCAGTGGGTTTCTCACTATAGAAAGGGGCTTTAGTGATGCTTTCCTACATCGGGGGTAGAGTGAGATTGGGTCCTGCTTGTGAAATGCTCTTTTATCCTCTAATGCAACACGGCGTGCCAGTGCTGTGAACGGCCTTACAGATGGGATTGTGGACACTTGGCATCTGTTCCAGGGGGCAGGAGGGGAAGAGGCACATGAGGGTATGTGGTGTGTGTGGGAAGTTTGCAGTGCATCTGCTCCGCTCTATCAATTCTGTGGATAGAAAGAGGCTGACATTAACACTCACTGTATGGATTTTGCAAGGTCTGTGGTGATACGTGCTTCCTGCAGTAGATTAGAGTCAATTTCTGTTTTGTCAAAAGTGGTTAGAAGTAGTCTAGTTTTGTCATGTGCTTGGCTTTAGGTATTTGTGTGGTTGCTGAAGGTTGGGCTGGCAGTGTCAGGAAACCTCTACTTCAGACTTCCAACGGGATTATAGCCTAACGAGGGCCAGAATACTGCTGGGCATTGGGATTTTCCCGTGACCTCTTCAGTGCTGCTGGCAATGCACCTGTGCTATCTACAGGTGTCATGGCCAGGGGTACCACGCTTCCACCCTCATACCCTCTGAGAGCAGTTCTTCAATCTCCAGGCTTTCATGCTCCAAAGATGGGATCCAGCATCTCTCCTATTCTTTGCCTTCATCCCTCCACTCCAGTTGCCTGTGATCCCAGTTGGTCCTGGCTCAGCAGTCTTTCTGTTGGGAGCTGTGTGGCCCTGCACTGATAAAGGTAACCAGATAGTGTTCTCAAAGCAAGGTATCGTTAATCAGAGCAGTATCACAGGCCATAAAAGGAAAACCTTTCTTTTAGTCCCTTCTGGTAGTAGGACAGCTGCTTTTTCTTTTCCAGTCCCTCGGTGAATCAATTATTTTTGTAAGTTTGGGCTCCACAAAAGTATTCCCTTTCCCATGCCTCCAAGGAGGTGCTCTTAAAGCCATATTGATGGTTTGGCTCAAATCTTTAGGCAAAATTCCCCTTATGACCTAAAAGCAGCATTTTCGCAGGGATTGTCACAAGTTACTGCCTGTTAGTGACCCTAGTTGTATTTAGCCAAGGGTGCTTATTTAAAGCTAAGACAATACCTTTGAAGCTGGTTTACTGAGATTTTCTTAAACTAACTTCTTCCTCTGCAGTTTTTCTTTAAAGCCTGCTCTATGGAGGTAGTAAAAATCCTTGTAGCCCAACATGGCCCTGCAAAAAATTCCCCTTTAGCTACGCTGTAGGATCACTGATCAACTCCAGGTCCTTCACTGCATTTTCATTTCAATTTTTGTTTCTGTTACAAAGTAATGTGGAGACTGGAAATCAGAGTGAGGATATGAAATTTCCTTTTGCAGAGGTTCCCCAAAAGTATCAGCTAACTACCCTGGCTCCGGATTAATGGCGTGCAAGAGAAGTGCTCTGTGTTGCATCCTCTAATTCTTACTGTTACCACTCTCCATTGTGTAAAGAAGCTCGCAGAGGCAGACATTCATCTAATATTCCCATTAGAACAATCCTGCTAATACAAGTGATTTAAGCATAGACTTTTGTTGTAGAAATAATAGCTTAAGTGGAGGTGGAACCTCCTCTATACATCTTTCTTTTTTTCTTTTGAAATCTCAGGGCCTACTTACATGTCACAGGAAATATCGGTGTAACTGCATATTGTAATTTGCTTGCAGCACATATCATGGAACATATCAATGAAGTGTTTGACAATGATAGCAATACAGAAATAATCTGTTTTTATGATCTAGCAGACATTTTTTTCATCAAGCTGTTTAAGGCTCTTACTATTTATTGGTGGTGTAATATCATAACAAGAAGCACTGTGTAACTAATACTGCATCCAAAGTGAAAACATTGCTTATAACATCTTCTCCCTTGTAAAAGAAAGTCTTGCCAGAACAGGCTTCTTGACCTGAGCACACAGGCATTTGCGTGATCAAGGACTTCCCTCTGCATCCTCACATCTTTGCAAGCATTTGTGTAGTTGTGAGTGATGGAGTCTACAAATGAAAATGTCAGGCAGAAAGTGTTTATGCAATTTTGAAAATAATGTAGATACTGTAGTTGAATCTGAGGGAGATAAGATTACACTGTATGTGTCTGTTTGTGTGTCTGTGTGTATGAAAGAAAGTGAGTGCGAGAGAGATTACATTGTGTTAGAAAAAGGAATGACAGTATGTATTAGAGAGAGATAAAATTGTGTTTTCAGGGCCTCTGTGTTAGAAAGATTTCATTGTGCAGGTGTGTATGTAGCTGTGCTTATGCTAAGGAGATTTGTCTGTGTGTGTTTAGAGGGTAAGATTATGGTGTATATGCATTTTAGGGATGCAGCGTGTTATAGTATGTGTGCATGTGTATGTATGCATATGAACGAGAGAGCCTACACTGTGTATGTTAAAGAGAAGGTCATAGTGTGTGTCCTTGGAGAAAGACAAAGTCACAATGTATGGCTATTTCACAAAATGAAAATGTGAGTATAAAAATAACACACCACGCGTGTTTATATGTATGGATGTGTCTGTGTGTATTTTAGATAATTTGTAAACGCTGTTTCCATTTTATTTACAAAAGAAACCACTGTCCGTGTTTTAGAAACATTTTTCCAAAATTCTGGAATTTTCTAGAGCTTTTTATACATTTTCACTCAAAGCACTTAGGCTTTTAAAAATTGCTATTAAAATATTTGTTGAATATGCCAAACTATATCTAGGGAAATATGACTTATAAAATTCCTCCCTGAAAAAGAGAGTCAATTGGAATAAGTGTTCATTTAATTGAGGAACAGCACTTGGAGCAAACAGAAAAATCTAAAATTATCAGAACTTTTATTTTGCCCGAAGCAAATTTTAATGACACTTGTTGGGTATTTCATGATAAATTCATTCAAAACAGTAAGTTACCAAAAAAACCATCCTTCCCTCCAGGAAACATGAACATGTACTGGTGATTCAGAAGCTGGAAGTTGTGATATAAGCATGCATTTTTAAAAAGAATGCATTATATCCTTTTTCATGAGTAATTTATTAATCTGAACTGCCTGCTAAAAGCACTCCTTTTTTATTCAGAAAGTAGTCACCTGAACGGTGTTTTTATCTGTGTTGAGAAAAGGTAACATTTTGGATATGCTAGAGAAAAAGTATGACTGAGCCGTATGATGGAGAATTAAAATACTCCTTTTTATGTGCTAAAGAGAGAAAAAAGACTTCGACTGTCTTCTCCCTGACTCAGACCTCCCCTGCATCTTGACAGCAATATCTCTGCTTCCCTATATCTTACCCATATTTAGCTCTCGGCACCAGGCACCCCTTGTCTTTACAGCTCTACTGGGGTGCGATGGCCCCTTCAGATGTGCCCACACTGTGTTCTGCTTCCACGGACAAGGGCTGAGGCTGCAACGCAGGGTGGTACTGGGACACGCAAAGCAGAGGCCACTTTCCATGGCCTTCCATTTAGTTACTCTAGCTATTGTCACCTTACTTAGGAACAAAGTTGAAGTGGACCACTGACAACTGCTTAAAATGTTTTAATCTGACCTTGGCTTCATCATTTAGGTGATTTAGGCTGCTTGTGTTCCTGTGGTTTCATATTGCTGCACACATGTGAGAGGTGGTCTCCCTGTCCTCTTCTGCTTACAGTCCCTGAGGTGACTGGATACTCCAAATTAGCTCATGCAGTAAGCAGTGGAGAACTGGATGGTCAGGACTTGCTTCTGCTAATCTGAATGCAGCATCTGCATGTAGGCTGGTGTTCTCCACAACCGTGATTCATATGCCCATCACTTCCATGTCATGGCAACCTTAGGAAAAGCTGTCGGACTGCCAGGACTGTCACCACACAGGTTTGGAGAGAAGCACTTGGCATCCTCCTTCACACCTGCTTCTAGCAAGGGGAAGAAAATCTGCCTCAAACTGGGTAGAAACTTCTCAGTCCTGCAAAGGCATGTGCAAGGGGCAGGGAGAAGGTGACAGGGGGCACAAAGGGATATTCTTGTTTGGCCAGCACTGGGTCTTCTCTACTTGGGATGGAGTCCAAGCCTTACTGCTGGCAGCCTTTTACTATCAACAGCCATAAATCATTAATTCCGTGGGTATTCAATCTCGATGAACTCCTTTGGTATTAATGGGGAACCCTCAGTGTCATTCTATAAAGCCCTTCATTGCGATTCAGCAATAGTTACCTTCTGTCTGTAAGTTTGCCTTTTTGGCCTACAGCCATCTCACCTCTGGCTGCAAGCTTGATGACAGGCTCAAGGCGCGAAGAAGGGTGAGACTCTGTGAATACTGAAGAGAAGAAAGTGAAGACAGAGCTCTTTCATCTGTTTCAGCACTAACGCAAATGCAAGCCACACAGCACCCATGCAGGATAGCCATTAAATATCTGCGCCACTTCGTGCTATCATATGATGAAACCTTCCCTGTCTCCCATGCTTAAGGAAGACATTTACTCAGACAGTTAATATCTTCTCTATGCTCATTCCCCAAGATAGCTAGTGCGTCTAATTCTGGACCATGCTGGTTTCAGAGCTGGTGGAATCTGGCTCTGCTATGCTTTGACAACAGCTATACACCTTGTCTTGGTGGCCATGTCCCTCTGCACAGAAGCACTCAACAAATCCTCCCCTTTTTACTCACTCATGCACTTTGTAGCAGGTGCATCTGCTGGTTCTCTTGTATGCTCTCATGTTTATGTGCATGGCCAGGCTTGCCAACTCTCAGCACCTTCTTGTGATTCTCCTTATATTTGCTACTTTTTTTGCAAAGCCACAGCTCCTAGAGTCAGGTGGTTGTGTGAAAACGCTGGCTGTCATTTAAAAAAAGATGCAAATTTGTAGCTTTTCTGGTTGGGGAGAAAGGTTGTAAATGTAGTGCTATAATGGATCAAAAGAAACAAAATTAAAAGACAACCTTTTTCTTGTTTAATTGCTTGATTTCCAAGTAAACTTAATGATTTTTGGGGGAGTGCACAACTCAGGTTTTTGGCTATCCAGCGTGGATTTAGATATATTGTATACACATGTGCCTTCTCAGCTGCATGTATAAAAATACACATGCATTTGGGTGTAGATATGCATGTGCCAACTGCACATATCCCCTTCTCACAGAAACCTTCACTCCCACTCTGCCTTTCTTCCACGTTTCCCTTTGTGCAGCTTCTGTCCACCACCTTTCTCTGATCTATGGAATCTCCACTGTGACTTGTACCACGTAACCTTCTCCCCCGCTCTCCTCCCTCCTCTCCTTCACTCCAGGAAAGCTCTTTCTGATTCTCTTTTCACTGATGTCTGGCATTCGTACCTCTGTAGACAGAGAATGGCAGGAAGACAGTGACGTGAGCAGACAGAATAACCGGGGAATAAAAAGGAGTTGGTTGAGAATCTGTAATTAGAAGCCCAATTTCCATTTCCTTCTCAGGCACTTTTAAAATCCCTTTCAGGGGTTTCTTGACTGTCTCAAAATTGAATGTCATTGAGATTTTTTTCTTCTTTTTTTTGCATCCTCTTGTTTCCTTGGCAACAAGTTGGTGATGCAGGAGCTAGAAATGTGCTGTGTCTCCGTGGAGATGTTGGCGTGGGTGTGCCATGGTGACATCCACGATGGACGCACAGCTCTACCAATCCTACCCCACCCCTTGCAATAAGCACAATAGGCCCAGCCTCGGAGGTGACGCTTTTATTTTTAGCTTCATAGGTGTTAATCTGCTCTCTTTTCATTGCACATACACCATGACGGTGGGTCGTAAGATCCAGACGCCTCATTACTTACATCAGCACAAACTGACTGACTTGAGGAGGGCTTTTAGGGCCAAATCTTCAGGTTTGAATTCAGGAACTTCTTAACTTAGAAGAAAGTACACTCCTGTCTTGGAGGGGCACTCAGTGCAATGACTTAAGTCTTTCCCCTTCTCTTAGAGAAGAAAGAGTTAGCAGTCATTAATGAATAGGACTGTGAATCAGAGCTCCTGTGTTTCATTTTATTCTAAATGAAGTCGTCTTTCTCTTTCATACCTCAAGGGCTGCTCATTTGGAATGCAAAGAAGCTGCTATTGCTCTTGGCCTGGGGCATGGGAGATTAAATTTTATTGAGATGTTTAGCTGGGAGGTTCCAAGGCGACTTGTGTACGCCCATAAGACAAAACTGTCTCCTCCAATGAGACTGTTGCTCAGATTGCTTAGCTGTTGTTTGGGTCTGCCCAACACCACACAGGTAGCCTATAGAACTGTTTCTAAAGCAATAGTAAGTTATGAAGACATCTTAGACTAGACCTCCCCAAACACCTCAGTATAATGCTCTCTCTCCCTCTTGTCCCTCACGCTCAATATCTTTACAATATTTGTTTTTATTGTGCGTACAGCCTGTGCAACCTTGTTATTCTGTATTTTGTATTCATCAATGTTCTGGCTGCAAGCCAAGACCCAAACTCTCCTTTGACTTAGCTCTTGATACATACAATAGCAGAGTAAGGGCTAGCCACAGTCTCATCAAATATCCAGAGATCCTACTGCTTTTTTTGTTTCGAAGAAGGCTCTATGACATCACACAGAAACTGTGATGTCAACAAGGAACCCTCTGGGTAGGCTTTTGAGAGGTTGCTAAGGATCTTCTTTCTGCCAAATGACTGTAACTTCATCCCAATGGGATTTGCAATAGGGCTCATCCATGCAGCAATAAAGCCAAGTATCGAATTCTTCGTGCCAGAAAGACCAATTAAAGGATTAAATGTGAAAAGCTGAAACCCATAACATCCATGGTGATAGGGTTTTCTTTTCTTTTTTAGACTGTAATCATCTTTGCAGCATATTGTTCTGGGATCAGCACCCTTGGGGATACATTAGTACGGCGATTGACGGAAAGAAGCTGGAGAGGGAAACCAAAGTGAACCCAGCCAAGGCAAGATAAGCTTCTCTTCCAGCCGTGCTGGCATGTTTCTTTTGCCTTCTTTCCTACACTTCTTCAGCGATTCAGGCACAGACTGAGTTCATTCAGCTTCCAAGATGGCAAGGTGCTTGTTCAAAAGGTGTTCTATTATGTGAAGCCAGAGGAAACATGAGGAACAATCAGACACCAGAGGCAAATTAAGAAGATGTGTCATTGACACATTATGTCAATGAGAAGGAGTGAATCCAGGTTCTGTTTTTAGGGACATTATGTTCCAAGGCAGGCACATAAATCTGACTCAAATGCCTTGCTTGTTGGATCTGAATCCAGAGTTTATTCCCGACTGCCACTGAAATCCAGGTCAGATTTTTCTTTTTATTTGCACTTGTATTAACAGATGAAAGGAGCTGACACATCTGTCTAGCTCCAGCAGTATGCTCAGCATTGTATCTAATGTTGTCTCAAGGAGGTCTCCTGCCTCAAGGAACTAGCAGCCCATAGGTGTGATTTGATAAGATGCAGAACACGGTAAAAGAGACACTTCTACTAACTTTGATGGGGAACAAGGCTGCATGTTTACTGGGAGCGGAAGTGACACAGCAGTGCCCACAGCTTAAAACCTGTTATGTGATGAATTACCTGGAATCAACAGTAAAGGTAGGGGAAGCCGTTGTTGGAAGACTTGGTAGAGGGAATGTGTCTAAAATCATGTGACTAAAACTAAATAGAGAGGAAGATGAGCTCAAAAACTTAGGCAAAACTATTCTATGGGATTTTTTTTTCTTTTTTTTTTTCCCTAGATGCACTAATATAAAATATCTGCCCTCTGAAGAAAATGTTAATTAAAACATTGCAGTGTTTATGTTTCCAGCCCAAGAATTGTTACTGATTTTGCAGGAAGAGTCAAAGTTTTCCCTAAAAAAACCCCACCCCTCTTCTTCCTCCCCCTCTTCCCCATCTCCCATCTCTGGAGCTGTGGGTATGAACCCTACACTTATCAGGAACACTGCAAGGAAGATCCTGCCACCTCAGGTTCTTCTCCATTTTGGGAAGTCACAGGCAAATCCCGGAGCAGCTTTCCTCATACCCAACAGCAATGGCTTTCTCCATGTCATTTGAAAAGCAGGTACAACATGAAATAAAGTTCAGTCCAGATTCTTCTGGCACCTTCTTCTGCTGTCTACTTCTTGTGTTTGTTAGCACCCCTTTGTGCTAGGTGTTGTATGCACAGAATACATGAGAGACCTCACCCTGTCTCTTGCCCCCAGGAGATTAGGCAAGCATGCACTGAGTACGCAATTGCTTTTTATTTCTCTTCCCTTCCCCTCCTTTCCCTGACGGAGATTCAGCAGCTTCTGCAATATGACAAGTTCCTGTCAGCTGTCAGGGCACTAAAATAAACCTTTATCTCGTCTCTACAGCCCTGAACGACGGGGCTGGCAATAGGTGCACTGCAGCCAGGCAGCCATTTCTGCCATATGCTCTTTCAACCTTAGTGCATGCTAACAGAGCAATCTGTAGCCTGGCAGATCTGCTGTTTTTCCTTGCAAGACCCTGGTTCTGATCTCTTCCTATTGCAGTATCTTTGCAGTATTGCTGGGTTATAACATTATTTCTTTTGCCTTCTTCCTCCAGTGTTGCGTGAGAGTCAGAGCCAGAATACCAGTCCAATGCTAGAGAATGAAAATCCGGCTAATTCTCTTAAATTAGAATTGGCTGCAAAAATGGCCATGAGGCACACATCATAAATTGAGTTGAAACCATGCACCATGCAGTTGGAGGGAAAAAAAACGCTATCTTCCTTTGGGGAGAGAAGATACCACATACACTTCAAGCATGAACACCGTTGCCAACTAATCCTTCTTATTCCACAAGGCTAATTTCAAAATAGCATTTATATGGCATGGTTTGCTGGGGAGGGCACTGATGAATCAGTTAGCTGCCCTTTATAATAAGCCTTGCACAACTGCTTCCTAGACTGCTCTTTTCCACTGCCTTGTCTTTCAGTCATCTCTGTGCCACATGCTCCTTATTCAAAGGGCACCTGTTGAATAACCATGCAGCAAAGTTACTGAACAGGGGCAATAAATAAGGGGAAGAACAAATACACAGTACAGTTCAAGCGACTACTTTTCTATGATCTTGCTGTAGGGACATGGGATTCTGCTGAATGACTGTGCTGGTGCTTGAATGAGGAATGATAAGCCTGTAATTTACTTGCATGGCTGTGCGACTGCTTCCTGCTGAGTAGGAAAGCCTAGAAGAGTGTTGTTAGCCCTAACACTGCTGCAGCTCAAAGCAGTTCTTTGGCACTACAGGCATCACACACGCCATTGGCTAAATGAGCCCTACACTGCAGCATTTGGTTAAATATTGCTGCCCAACAACAGTTGGGAAGTCCAGAAATTGCAGAAGAAATATGTTTGCAGCCAGGGTCTGAAATGCTGTATTTATTTATTTGGAAACCTTCCTGTGGAGCAAGTTACATTAAAAGTGCACTACATTAGCAACGAAACCTACCCAATATGCTGGTGGTTCTGCTGGGTGGAGGACAGAGAAAGATTTGAATTAGTGAAGGAGAGGCAGGGAAACTCAGGCATTCCTCAGTCTGCTTGGCAGCTTGAGAATGACCATCCTTGGGTAGGCCAAAAGTCCATCTAGTCCACACTCTTTAATCAGGAGCCAAAACCAGGGATGGAGAGCAGCAATAACAGAAACAGCAAAGGTGCTTCCCCCAGACACTCTTCCAACCTCTAGCCGTTTGCAGCTCTGATACTTTCTGAGGTAGAGAGCGTCTGAGTAACCAACAGACACTTAGCTCTGAAAAAGCCATGGGAAGTTCTGTTTATTCCCTTATGGCTACGTCAGAAAAAGTTATTAAGGGCTACAGGAGTCAAATGAGGGGACCATGTAGGTTCAAGAAGATGGCTGTGTCAGGGAGAGTTTACAGAAAGTGTAGTAGAGAGGAAATTTTAAGAACATGGGGTAGATTTGGGGATATTGTGTGCCAAGGTGTCAGAATAAGAAAGAGTTCTGCCTTGTGTGACTTCAAAAGGATCAGATTTGAGACATTTCAAAAAGTGTCATCACATACAGTGATGTTAATTACCTTAACCATGGATATGTTCAGCAGTGACTAATAATAAAGATGAACTATGATGTATTTCAAAG
This sequence comes from Nipponia nippon, assembly GCF_047370975.1. Taxonomy (NCBI): domain Eukaryota; kingdom Metazoa; phylum Chordata; class Aves; order Pelecaniformes; family Threskiornithidae; genus Nipponia; species Nipponia nippon. The sequence goes on along the minus strand of NW_028262336.1, from coordinate 6,100,468 downwards.
GGACTTAAAGAAAGATGGGTGAGGATTTTTATTCTTATTTAGGAATGTGGTAATTGGGGAACTGAAGTAAATTTATCAAGGTCCCAAAGCATGTTAGGAGCAGTAAATATCTCACCGAAGTGGAAAAACAGATATGGAACTATTTGAAATTTCAAAAGAAAGGAGTGAGTGCTTTCTAAGCACTGCAGCAAAAGTATATAGCTTTTAAATAATATTAACTCTGGGCCAAGCCTTAGGAAAATAAATAATGCTGTTGCCAGTGCGTAAATGTATACACATTGAGAAAGGGTTTATACATCTCCCTGTTAAAGAATTGTTTCCTAAAGCTTATGAAAACGTCCATTTGTTTCAGGAGGTGGTGTTGCTTTACTTTAAGCTTTACTCAAGAGCAAGTGAATGGTGGGGCCAGAACATCACCCTGACTGGGTGATGAAGGAGAGAAAGAAATGTGCTCAAAGTCAAGCATAGTGTAAGTGGATTGGGTTCACTAGGATGTTGCAAAGAAATCTGAAAAACTGATGAGGCAGTTCTGCATCCAAATTTGAAAAAGACTTGTAAACTAATGTTTATGAAGGCATCTTTTTTGCAGTCTGAGGAATCCTATCTTTGATCCTTCTGTAGATTTAAGCTCTAGGAAGAAGGAATAAGTTTCTTAGAAAGGCAGAATTCACAGCAGATCCAATAATTTACCAGTATAACAAAAAAAAAAGTTATGAGTTTATTATTAGAATGCTTGGATAGATTTTACAAAAATGCGAGATTGCACTGGATATAATGAAAGAATTTTAAATCCTCAGTAAAGTTATTAAGCTAGGGCAATTTTGCTTCTGTGCTTCAAAAAGCTCAGTGTGACTACAGAGTAGAATTTCTGTTCCACTTAATAACATTGCTGGAGAGGGCAGAAAGATTTACCATCTCTGATGCCTTTTAATATCTTTTTAAAAACTACTGTGAAATTCTCAGAATTAGGTGAAGTGACATGTCCAGCACAAACAACTTTGATATGTAGGTGACCTCAGTGCTACAGGTTGGAGGAAGTGACAGAAAAGATAGGATTAAATCAGTTTTAAGATCAATGAAGGTAAACCTTCAAATGCTTCCTAATTTTTTTGTGTGCAGAGGAATAGAGCTCTACTCTAATGCTAAGCATGACTTAAGTTTTCAAAGTACAAAAACATCCTCTAATTTTTGTGGGATGTGAGACCAGCGTACTTACACAGAAAGGACTCAGGTGTCCTGGGTAACAATGAGACAAATTTTGGGCCAGTGAGGTTGGACTGTGTGTGAAGAAGACCTAATAAGAGACTGCAGGAGTTTGACGAGATGGTAAAAAGGCAGATGCAGCCAAGTCCCGTTTTCAGTGGGCACAGTATGATCAAAATTAAGTCAGACACAGTAGCTCAATATCCCTTGGGAGACCATTTTGACTTCTTGGATGACTGAACATACAAAGGAGGCAGTATTCACCAAAGATCTAAGAATTAATAACCTTCACTGGCTTCCAAGCAACAATACTAAACGAGCAACGTGTTTCAGTAACTTTCCTGTCCCTGTTGGGCTCAGTTTTAGCCTATTAATTCCCAGTGGTTGCAGGAAATGCTGGAAGACCTTGAGGGCATCATAGTGCTTCAAGCCATGCCTTGGTAACTATTGAGCTTAATGCAAGAACAAAAATGACCATGCTGCTCTCTATTCAACGTTAGCGGCTAACAGCTAAGCAGGGGGGTCTGCGTGTGTCATGTGTAATATGGAGATTACTTGACACTGTAGGGTTGTTACCTCTTTGTGATTGGTGTTGCCTGAGGACTCAGTGTTTTGTTTTCTCGGATCTTTTTTTTCTTTTTTACCCTTAAGAAGGAAATTAATGACATTTAAAGTTTTAGGTAGAACTCAGGACTGTTCTTGAACAGAAGGGCCATGCCAGTCTTATCTTTGTACTGTGACTAACTTTGAGAAAGCTGGACATGTACAGTTTGCTTTTCTAACATTACAAAGACTTATTTCCATTTTAGAAAGTACCCAAGGAAATAGCACACAAAAAAGCTATGCTGAGAAAATACAGATCCCTGACTTGAAAAGAACTCTAAAATGAGGAAGCTCAGAATTACAGTTCCTGAAGCAGCTGAAATTGTGTTCACTTGTATCTATTCTTAACAATAGAACCTTTCAATATATGATCATACGATACAGATAAGATTGTCAAACTCTCCATCATTTACTATGGAACATTGTTCATACCTGAGCTTAGCTTTCATAACAAACAGAGAATGAACTTCCTTTTCCTCCTCTCTGGCTGAATAAATTAGGGTAACAAGGAAGAATTACCCTTCACATTTTATAGCATACAATATTAAAATAAATTTTAACTTGACCCCACTGAGATGAACACATACGAGAAAACGATCAAGATCATCATATGTCTTCTCTGATGTAGGTGGTAAACGAATGTCTTTTTCCTCCTTTCTCCTTCGAGCTGAAGGAGACCTTTCCACTTCCACTGAGCACTGCATCTCCTGTGCCATTGCCTGTGTAGGCATAAAGCTCCCTGTGTGCTTGGCTGCGGGTCCTTGTCACCTTGCTGCTTCCCGCTGCCTTCTTCAGGCTAAGAAACTCTCTGGACTCTTCTTGTGTCATGTTGTGCCTCATCTGCTGGGTAGAGGGGACTGGCAGTTGTGGCTGGCAACTACACCAGGAGGATGGGACAAGCTGGGTGAATTGTGCACACGGGTTGTAGGGCAAAGAAAGGCGTGCAGCAGGTGTGAAACAGGACTGGCTTCTCTAGCATGTCGCAGTGTCAGGCATGCATGGTATGTGCCACTTGTGTTGTATAACACAGCTCTGCCAGGTAGTGAGGGGGGCTGTATAACAGCCTGGAGAGATTGGGCTGTCCCTCACCAGAAAGCTTCCATTTCTCCTTGCCACCAGAATCACTTGGGGAAGGAGTTAATCCCCTAGATTTACACAGTAAGAAAATTCACCATTATGCTTGGAGCAGCTTCTAAAACTCTAGAAAAACATGTTCCAGAAACACAGCTCTTTATCCTGTGGAGCTGAGCTAAAACAGGGCCTTTCACTACAACGCAATTTCCATGCACGGGGCAGCAGGTTTGGATTCCTGCCTGCACAGTCCTGGACTCTTAATAAAATTCCATCTGTGTTTCCTGCCCTCCAGGGTGAATTCCTTTGGCTAACAGTGGGGTCTTGGAAAAGAAATAATAATTGCTGTACCAGGGCACTGTTATGAAGGCTGGGCATGGTGGCTCTGGCAATGTAGTAGAACTCTTGTTTAATGCCCACACCCACCAAAGCACAGCTCTGATGCTGCTGGAGTGAGGTGATGATAATCAGACCTATGAGAATCCTAACTATAAATTTCCATTTCCAGTATTGATGATTTTATGGACCAAATAGAGCACTTTTTAGCTTGTAAGAGTGTTGCAGTCCCTACCTGCAATTCATATAAGTCTGTTACTGGATTGCATCAAAATCAGTATGGCTTCATCTCCCACTTCTAGCAGGATTCTACTTAAAGGGAACTGCAACAAGATTTTGGCCATGGTGAGACTGAACTACAGACCTGCTGTCTGCCCAAGCCCCGTGCTCTGCATTTTGGATTGGGAAGCTCTTCCACTTTAATTGGATGCAGTGAGTTTTGTGTAGAGCAACCCAGTGCAAGGGAACAACCCTCTCCATATGCCATGCCCGCCTGACAGACTGAAGGATATGGGCTTTCCTCTCAATGTGTATCTTGTGGCTAATCTAAACGAAGCCAGGGCAAGGAGAGATGCTTTTTGGAGCCTTAAGGCATGTGGGTGTTTACAGTTTTCCTGCCCATTTAATTCCTGGTAGATCTTTGCTATTCTAACTCCCCTATGTACAGCTATGGATAAGTGAAAGTGTCCTGTCAGCTCACTCCACCACCTCACACTTCTCCAATACAAATACTCCTCCTACGTCCTTTAACCATCTCTGTGGTTTGTGGAATCTGCTGCTATGATCCTCATCAGTGCATGGCCTGGTCACCATATGCCTGTGAGTGAAACATGGCTGTGGTTAGAAATCCTTAATGCCCTTTCCTGAAGGGCTGAAGGCTAGGGCAGATGTGATCTGTTGGGTGCTCTTCATTCCTGGAAACTTCACCCCATAGCTGACAGTGTGCCAAGTAAGGGTATAGGAAGGTCTTCTTCAACTTTTCTTTCCTCTTGTCCATTGTCTGGGTCCAGGATACCCCATGTACCTTCCTGCATGCAGACTGGTTCTGCTCAGCTCAGCTGTTTTTCTGGAGAGAAGAAAGAGTCCGATCAGCTGGAACCTGTCCCTGCCTGCCCACCTTCTCAGTGCTGGAGCAGCCAGATCATCATCCCCACTCTGGCTTGAATGAGGGGCGTTGTGGGCAGGTGTGGAGCAGGGCCAGGAGGTCCAAAGGCAGCTCAGGAAATTGTGACTCACACCATAATGCTGTTATGTCCTCGTACTGGTATCACTGGGCAGCTCCCATGTTCAGCACTGCAGTGTTAGGGGAATGGCAATATATCACTGAAGACGCCAGGGGGGGAGTGGAACTGCACTGAGATGGACTTTTCTTCTCCAGTCATGCCCTGAAGTTAGTGTGTAGGACTCACACCTCAGCGTTTGTCTCTGTCCCAGTCCCATCACACCCCGCAGCATGGAGCAGCGTAGATGTCCCCCATGTGGCACTGTAAGGTGTCCAGCCTGGATGCTGACAGCAACTTGGCATGGCACTGCAGGACTCGGAGTAAATGATGGAGTCAGCCTGAGAAGCAGGGTAAATTGGCTCGTGCTGAGCTCCTGGTGACCACTGATTCTCGTTCAAAGCTTGCTTTGCTGAGCCTGTGCTACAGCGGAAGGGACTGCTGTGTATACCCAACAGCACATATTGAAGGGTCCCTGGAGAAGCAGGAAGGGGCTTCCTGGGTCATCCTGTCTCATATTTGGTTCAGTTTGTAAAGTATCACATTCCCCCATGGCAGACTATAACTACACTGAGAATAATAGCTGATAGGCTTGACTGTTTTCTGTGATGACATTTTTCTTTTTGACAGACAAGCAGATGAGATTTCATTTTATTGAAGAGTTACGATCTTCAGCACTAAGCTGTGCTGGGATTTAACTGTTGTGTTTGCATTTTTGATGATTCTGAAGCTCAATAATAATTAACATTGACCTGGGGGTTGTACAGACCATTCTTTGTGCATGTTAAAAATCTTTCTACCCTTGCTCCCACCCAGATATTCCAGTCTGTATACACCACATAATTTACAGAAAACACATTTTTTTCTAAGAATGATGAAAACAGGGGAATTATTGAGGCCATTTCTTATTATGTTTCCTATTGCAAAGTCAGGTGTCTTCAGTGCTGTGAGCCCAGCTGTGCAGGCATGGGAAGAAAAATGGAAATCATAGGGAATAAATGCAGAGCACCTGTGCATATCTCTGACTAGCACGATGGCAACAGGTGTCATGTGTGTTCAGTGTCGTGGAGGATGAGCAACGAGCAGTCATTAAAGGCACTGAATGAATTAGAGCATTCCTGGACTGGCGTTTTCTGAAGCCTTCTCTGCAATAGTAAGTGGCATTGTGGCTTTTGAAAATCATGGGTTTAAAGTCACTTATTTCAGCCTGTGGCATACAGACAGTCTTAGGTCAAAATAAATTAGGCTCTCCTTTTCTATTATTAATAATTCAGGATTAACTGAAATCCAAGGTAAATTGACATAAGCGATCCTTATACTGAAGAATGGGTAGTCCTCCAAGGCGATTCATGACTATGTCTAAATCATTTAGAAAAGGAGTTTGGTCGTGGTGTTGCACTGCACTATTTTGTGTCATTAAGCCATGATGACTGAAAGTGATGCTGAATGAGACCAGAGTTGCAAAGCTACTGAGGAGACTAAAAATGCACGTGGGCCAACAGTGGGATTTTCAGGAATGCCTATTCAAATGAGAATTCTAAAAAATCTTTATAAAATTGGCTTTTTTCCCCTTCAGCATGAAAGTTGGCTAACAAAAGGCGAGGCTACCACTATATGTGGAACATATGAATAAAGAGAAAAACCCAGTCTATCTCCCAATGAAAGCAAGTCGCTCACTTCAGTGCTGTTTTTACTGAAGCTTTAAATATCCCTAGTAACGGGACTTTCACAGTACTTCTCTCGAAGAGACGCCTCTTCAGTTTAGCATGCTTACCACTGGGACAGCTCTTACAGGCAAACTATCTTCCTTCTTGGTTTTATTTAACTTCATCTGGCCAGGGAATCAGCCTGATTACAGTCCCAGAAGCAGGTTGAAACTAGGTGGGTCTTTAAACCAAAACTGAATCTATGCTGTTACTGTTGAAACTAAATTAGCAGCTGGACTGAAGATGCTTCTTCCTTGAACCAGTATGGACCTTGAGCTGCTGGGGTAACTTCAGGCACTGCTAAACCTTGCAGCAGAACTGAACAGAGAAAAAGCACTTGTTTTTGTCTCTCAGTCCAGCCACCCTATGTGGTAGCAACCACCGATACATCTCGTTACTTTGAAATGATCTGGACCCTTTTAAATAGAAGACATGGCTTTGAATCAAAGGAGTCATCTTAATAATTACTTTACACAAACCATACCCTCCTTCCCAGTGAAGGAACATGCAGTATACACCAAACAGTGGGTTAATATATCACTCCAAATGATTCCTTTCCCTTCTTGATGCTTACAGCTTTTGAAAATACCACACTTCTCCACCTCCTTAGCTGTCATTTAGCCAAGTCTCACACATGAAGCTTTTAAAATCTATGGACATTGTTCACTCCCTCCTGCCAGCCCCCTTCCCCAGCCCCCCATTCATGTCATTCTTTGGAACTGCTCTTCCTTTTATTTGTGTCGATTCAAAAGCCAAGGTCAAAGGCGCCTTTCAGGGCATGTCTACACTGCACGATGCAGTGTTATCCAGAAACTCTGAAGGAGTGCTGAATGAGCCAGTGTCGGCAGTGTGGTGAAGAGACAAAAGTGTCATTTGGATGAAAGCATCGCATCTTGACTTGGTGACTTCAAGAAATGGAGATTCACCTCCTCTCCCTCCCTTGAGTTTTGCTTCTGATGTTCATTAATACCCTGGCTGAAGTTTGTGCCTTTAATTCCCTCTCATTCCCTTTGGCCTTTTTATTCCTGTGTAGTTGTCCTTTTTTCCTTATGTGTTACCAGATAATTTACCTTACAGGTTGAAGTGATGACATAGCCAAAATGGCAGGGCAAGGGATGCTGGGATATGATTTTCAGAACCATATAATTGGCTGAAGAATTTAAAGTTCAACTTTAAAGATACTTAAAGGGTCCTGATTTGAAAGAAAGGGGTGCTAGGACCTGACATGCCCTGAAAATTTCGGTCTCAGCTTATGGCTCTTCTGCGTAAGAAGATTAACTCAGAGGAAACTCAGATGTGACTCTGCAGTGGACTGGCCACTCACCACTAACTCTACATACATGGGGAACCTATTAAGGGGTTTTTGTCTATGTGTCAAAAGTGGTTTGCAATAAGCTAAAGCACAGAGTATGGGGCTGAGCATGAAGAGAGGTGGCTCTGCCTTTGGCTCTGACTTAAGGTGGTGAGCAACTGCCCCGGGTGCACACAGGAAGGTGGCTTGACCCTCACTGGCTGCACCAACGCAGCGCTTCTGCTGCCAGCCTGCTCCCCCTCCGGGTGGGTGTCTGGGAAAGATGGGGGCTGGGAAGGCTTTCCTCGGCAGGGCTCCCTACAGCAGGGAGGTTCCCTAAAAAGGCCTTGTCAGTGGGAAGAAAACAAGCTTCTGAAACACTTCTGAAGCGTGATTCGTCTGACCTAGTTTAGGCTCCTGCTTTAGGATGATCTAAATCACACCCTCGAAGTTCTCATTTCTCTTCATTGTCACCAAAGGGAGTCCAGGGTGACGCTCTCAGATGGGGACACGCATGCTTGACCAGAGGAGACCCATCTCCGAAGGGGACCGGGAGCAGTCGTGTGCGTTAGCAAGTGCCCACGAACTCGTGACACGCTAACTTCATCGTGGAGGTGAGCACCCAGCAACTCCTGGGGCCGGGGCAGAAGCTCCTAAGTCCCATAGATGTATTCCAAAATGCCACTGCACTGCTCCTCAGTGCCTTGGCATGGTGTTGCCAGCAGTGGTGTATGTCCCACACACCCCTTCCTCAAATTTGATGGCCATTGCTTTCTGCTGCTCCACTTCTTACCTATTTTCATTCGATTGCATAGTTTGCCTTCTTTTTCTCGGCATGCGCTTTCTGAAGCTGAATCTGATCTTCGTTATTTAATCCTGTGGTCTACTTCTGTATCAGCTGGTGTTTGCAACTCTTCACAGTTTAGTATCTTCTCTGAATGTCATTATCATGGCATTATTTCCCTTTTCTAGACTGTCAAACCAGGACTAACACTGATACCTGCTTGACCCTAAAAGGCACTTCCCTTAAATTACATACAGATGTAGACAGCTAGATAGATTCTCTTTGAAATGCTGTTTACTTTCCTTAAAAAAATACAGGGTACTGGGAACTGCAATGATGTCATAGCAACTGAATATGATTATGTAGGAGTCTGCGCTGAGGGGTATTCCAGAAACTGTATCTATATATGTATGCGTTTATTTGTATAGGCACACACGCATGTGTGAATATTCGTATTAATAATGTATTTAGATATATTTAAAGAGCAAAGGCCTTAATAATAACCTAAGACAATTTTTTTCTCTTTTGTGGGCCATTTTACATTAAAAATAAATTAGAAGTAACTCCATGGTGTGGCAGAGAAGTTGATGCAGTGACATTAGTGCTAAAAAGGAGAACAGCATCTGACTGTGCCTCCCAGAGACAGTAAATAAAATAAGCTAAATTTGAATTTTGGAAGATGAAATCCTAAAAATCCAGCAGTCTTTTTATATTTTTAACATGCTCAACGTTGTCATACTTTGGTTTAACTCTTGTCTGGAATATTTTTTCACAGTGACAGATATAGCTATCCTGCTCAAATATATTCTGAGAAAACACGGTGTTATAACTTTCAAGACGTGTGCTTGGGGAGGTGTGTGCGCATTAATGTTCGCTCAGGCTCACGCGTCGCCATGATCTTCTGTGCATGCAAACCCATACATTTTTGTTCCCAGACGTGCTTGGGGGGTGGCTGTGTGTGTGAACATGCACATCTTCCTCGTAATAGTTTACAGCAATTTGCAGGCAGAGATAAATAGATGTAGAAATTCCTTAGGCGCTGAAATTAATTGAGATCTACACAGAAGGGAAAGGGGTGATCTGTGCAGGTTTTCTAAAAGCTATTCTAAAAAAAAATAATCTGTTGCAGCAGCATCATTTTCTACGCCTGTGGAAGGTCTCTAGGATGGACTGAGGGAACAAGGGAGAAAGTTGTCCCACTCGGTGCTGCAGGACGTCACCACGCAGGGTTTGTGCCTGCACACACGAAGAACGCCGCGCGTACAGACATATATGTTTGCGAGTGTGCTGCTGAGGGGGAGGGGGATTTTTAACAGCCTTTTTAACATATTTTCCGATTCCCATTTAGCTCGCAGCTCCCACCTATGGTACGTCACCTGTGCATGGCATACACCGCCTGCCATGGCAATAGCCCCGCTCCCTCTTCTCCCCTCCGTGTCCACCCCACCCCATGCTTTCTTCCCCCATAAATCCCACTCCTGGCCGTGGCCGGGTGCTGGGGGCTTCGGCTGCTCCAGTGGGAGTGGGGCTGGGGGCTCCCCAGCCGCCTGGGCCCCCTCCTCGCCCGGTGCCTCCCAGACACACCCCACCCCACCCCTCCCACCCCCTCCGCAGTCTGCAGTGTCCCCTCTCCCCTGTCGCTTCTGTACAGTGGGAAAGTCGTTGGGTAATTGGGTCCAGATTGGAGATTTTAATTATTCATGAGGCTGGCAAGGGACTTGGGGGTGGGGTGGGGGGGCTGCTGGGGTGGGGGTGGGGTGGGGAGGTGACGAGTCAGGGAGAGCTGGTGAACAATTCTGGGAAGGGGAGGGAGGGAGGCAGGGAGAGGCAGCGTGTGCATGTGTGATGAGCAATAGCTGTGGACCTTACAGTTGCTGCTAACTGCCCTGGTGTGTGTGCGTGTGTGTGTGCATGTGCGTGTGTGTGCATGTGTGTGTGAGAGAGAGAGAGGGGGGGAGAGAGAGGGAGGGAGGGAGGGAGTGGAGAGGGTGGGGGGGAGAGATAAGAGAGAGAAGAGGAAAAGGAGAGAGGAGAAGGAAGGAAGAAGAAGGAAGGAAGGGGACAATACGATCATGCTGTGCTGTATGAGAAGAACAAAACAGGTAGAGCTGAAGATTTTTATATTTCTTTCCGTTAAGAAATCCCCCAGGCTGCTGGGTGTCCGTGGGGTGCGTGTCTGCCTAAGCGTGTGAGGGGCTGGGGTAGGGGGGGAGGAAATTTCAGCTGCTTTCAGCAGACGTCTCTTTTGCAATTCTTTAGCATCTTGCGACTGAAGGCTCTTTTCACACCCTTCAACATGACTGTTTTGCCTTTCTGGGGCTGGTGATGTGGGGAAGGGGGGTGGCCTACGTCCACATTTGGGGAGCTACCAGAATCTCCCCTCTTTTCTTCTTATTTTTTAATAGCGGGCAGATGTATTGCCTAGGATTTTCTGTCTGTGGTTCTGAGGGTGTGGACGGGGAGGGGGGTGCGGCTGGCAGGAAACGTGATGAGATCTGGCTCTACCTTGGAGATAAAGGAAGCAATTCTTCATCTTATGCCAAAAAAGAAAGGATGCCCAGTGAGCCTTGATCCCTGGTCAGAACGCTCGCTATTTCTCCTGGCTCCGATGAATGGGAGATGCTTTATGTGCATGTGCTGTGAGGTGGCTCGGAGGACAGGTGCATTCATTTTTTTTCGTGTTATGACAATCTGAGCAAGAATTAACCTGAAGCTTTTTTTTCAACCTATGCTGTAGTGAAAAATGCAATTAATTAATAACAAAAGCATTAGCCAGAGGAGGGGGAGAGTCACCCTCTTTGCAATACCCTTCATAGTACAACCAGTTAGACAACTGTGCACCAGCTGGTAAAGAGACAGAGGACCACGCCTCTGTTAGCTCTCAACTCGGGTGGGATAAGAGAGGCTCACAGTGTGAACCTGTTGGAAACCAGTTCATTCTCCTTACTGGTACCACCTGGCTTTTCCTGTCGGGGAATCAGGATGATAAGAAGGTTTAGGTGGTGGCTAGTTTCCAGTGCCAATTTTTTTATGTACCAAATGATAATGAAATTGAAAAAAAAAAGCTACTTTGGTCATTTCCCCCTCACCCTTTCCCCTTTTATTTCATGTGAAAGCCAAAACCTGCTCCTGATTAAGAGACCCGATTTTTGCTGAACCTCTTGGGCTTCCTTGGGAGGATGCTGGATTTATGCAATTGGAACTTTGAGGCAGGAATTGGCCCCAGATATCTTTGTAAGGCATTTTGGAAACTTCCCCGAATAACAGATTTGTAGGTAGCAACAAAGAGCTTTGGTCCTTGTTCTGAGTGCAAAACTCAACTCAGTCTTGGGTACAGCACTATACTGGTTACTTTCTTTATATATGCGTGCATTTATATATCTCGTACAATATAGCACTGCAGTATTCTGGAGCAATAGCCTAACACACTGATGTGAGTAACTCCAGTTACAGAACAGCACAGTGGTGAAAGAAAATCCAGGTTAAGGTGTGTTTCTGAATGGAGATGTGTATCTTATCAAACGAAGGAGCAATTTTGTAGAATAATGGGGAGGGGCAGGTGAACGGGCTGGAAAGAGACCCTGCGTCATCCTGTGTTTTTCCCCATGCAGGTTTTTCAAATGCTTTGCAATTAATGATACGTTCACTAAAATCTGGAGGGAGGTGGTGATGGCTGAGGGGGGGGAACATGTTGCAACCAGCCAGCAGAGCACGTTCAGCTGGCAAATATGGGATGAAAAGAGCAGAGGAGGAGAAGGAAGGCAGACAGGGAGGCAGAGTGACAGAGCGGTGGGCGGAGGTGCACAGCAAATTTTAAAATAAAGTAGGTAGCTCTGGGATTCTTTGGAGTCAGAAGAGAGCTATTGAGGGAGGGGAATAATTTTGCCCACACCACCACAGGTTGGGCATTAAAGCTCCTGAATAATAATCCGATGTATCTGTTCTTTACATCTCTATGGGTTTACTCCTGTCGTTTTGTATTCTGACATATTCAGGAATGCACGGCATGCAGGTATCTTGATCGCACATCGTCCTCTCTTCCCCCTCCGCACATTAATCCACCGCATGGTACACACCCCTTTGCGCGTGCATGTGCGGCACACATCTCCGCTCTCCGGTCGCTCGCATCTGTACTACACATATATGCACCAGCACACACGCAGTCGTTCGCACATGCTTTCTGATCCTTATGCAGCCATACAACCTGAATGTGCCTGCCCATGCATACTCGGTGGATGTTCCTGGGCTCAGAGCCCAGCTCCTGCTCCTATACCTGAATACACACCACGATTGCCAAACCGGCAATATAGCAGTTCGCTCAGCAAAGCTGGGGATACACCAGAGGAAGATTTAATTTGGAGAAGAAAAAGACCTCAGTTTTCAGCTTGTGCTCTTCCTCTGTCCCCAACCAGACCTTTCACAGGGAGAAAAAGATGGAATGGGCTCTTCAGCAGAAGCAGGAGTTTCCTTCCCAAAATAAAGATAGCTCTCCTCAAATTATTTTGCAGAGGAAGCCCCTGGTGTCCCGCCTTTCTGGCAGCTAAAGAGCAAAATGTTGAAATTACAGGCTTGGGCGTGGAAGAAATCTCTTCACATTTGTGTCTAGGTGTGCCTGTATGTGTCTGTCCTCCCACCCCTCAAAGACAAATATGTTCACACACTCATACCTTGCAGATTATTCTTTCTTGTGGGTGCGATGCCAGTGTGAAGAGTGAAGTATCTGACTGACTGTGGCCGCCCATGAGAGATGTAGATAGCTTGGTGTTGTCATTTCTGCCTACAGTTGATTGCAGCTCTGAATCTGTGCCCACAAAATATTCAGCTAAAAGGTGGCATAACTGAAAGGCTGGGTCAAGCAATTTCTGAAAAATTGAACTTAACGTTTACTCCCAGCAAGAGATGCAGTCAGTAATACGCAGAGCTGGATAGTTAGATAGGTGGCTAAAAATGCAAGTGCTGCATGCACCGCATACTAGAACAGATGGACGTTATGGGGGTATGTGCTCAGTATTGGATTGCATGAGTGATTAAACAATAACCCGCAAGCAGGTTTCCCACTTGTGGGTGAGATGAGTCTCATTCATCACCAGCCATATCCGACGGCTTCCCTCCCATTCTGTCCTCTCCTCCTCACCCCAGTGCTGGAGAGCCAGCGGCTGCAAAGGTTTAAACCTGCCACACCCATCAAATCAAAGGAGGGAGGGGGGAAGAGGCAGTCTGCATTTCTTTCCCCTTCCACACGAGCAGCATGAATAAACAGGGCTGTACCTCTAAAGATGCAGTTTAATGCAATTGGAGAAGGAGGAAGCATTAGGGAACGGTTTTAGCAATTACAGCCCGCCGGTGAGGTGTCTTGTCATTCCAGGAACTGCAGATGTGTGCAGGAAGGAGGAAATGGAGAAAAAGAGAGAGAAGAAGATGCATGCAGGGTTAAGGTTTTCTTGCCTCAGGATATTAAAATGTCTTGGACCACATTTAGAATAACTTAATTATGCAGCACAATCCAGATGCTTCAAAACTCGCAAGGCATGGTCTTACCTTTAAACACCGACGTGGAGAGAGGAAAAGGGGTATTTTAAAGGAAAGGTGTCCATCCACGCCCCTCCTCCCTCCGCTTGCCAGCCTGGTGTAAATCACCACAGACCATTGACTTCAGGACAGAGGCACTTCATCTGCACCTGGGGAGAGTCTAGCCACTGCCTCTGCCTTTCTGAGAGACACCGAGCAGTTTCTGTGCTTCTTCCGGTAAACAATTGCTGCATGGAAGTTTAATTACTCCAGGTCCTTACTATTTCTCTTCCTGGGGCGATACCCCTGGGATTTCTCCCGAGAAGGGTGTCTCCAGAGAAACACCCCTCCCATCACCCTGTCCTCCTCCGCTGCCTTTGCTGACTATTAGAGACATTGATTTCTCCTGGATCGCGTAATGTAACTGGTCTTAATGGCACAGACAAGACCCCTCCTAGGGAACTAATTGCAGGCAGAGTTTCCAGGGGGAGAAGGACAGCAGTAATGCTTAGTGGGAAAGAAACCAGTCCGTTGATCCAAATTGCCTATTGCCACTTGCTCCTGAATGAGAGTCCCAGCAAAAAACAGCCAGGCAGTACCCACTGGTACGTAGTGGCATCCCTGCTGAGAGGGCTGCGTTGAATCTTGTGTCTGCCTGTGCCAGGCTGGGTACACATGTGCAGCCTGAGGAACCGACATGTATTGTCTGAGGGCTTGTCCTGGCCCAATGCTGAGGGTGTCTGCATGATCTCAGAGCTGCTCGTGCCTCAGGATAAGAAAATGGGCTGTAGCTCCAGACTCTGCCCATGCCATGCTGAGAGGGTCGGCATCGCTTGGGGATGAGGGATGAGAGGGACCCCTCCTCCAGTCATGTGGCTTTGACTGACTAGTAGGAGAAACTGCAAAGAGGCTTCACCTCAAGTCCTCTCTCATTTCAGGCCAGCTGTCATGGATTCTCTGATCCCATCCCACAATCTAGTAGCCACCCTACACAGACATTATATTTCCCTCTCCCCATTTCCCAGAGCAGGAATTCCCCACTGCTGGCACCTGCCAAGTTGCAAGGCCTTCTTGTGCTAGCGGTAAGGTGAACTGGGCCCTTTGCCCGTTGCAAGATGAAAGCAAGCTGATAGTCTTGCCTGATGTAAATGGAGGATGTGTATACCTGCCTGGGTTCGCTGGCCTCATGCTGTGAGGCATGTGCTCACCTCAGTGTCTCTCGTCTGCTCCACGTGCAGAGGAAATGGGGCGTAAGTGGGCTCTGCCTAGTCTGTACCAAGCAGGCAGGTATATGCTGAGAGACTGGTGTATTAACAGGTAAAACAGCAGGCATAGGTGGAAGGTTGCTTCTGCTTTTGGCCAAGATAGTATGAAGCAAAAGCACCAAGTACATATAACCTGAGACCTCTGCACGCTCCCAGTAGGCTGATAGTCTGTTGCTGACTACCATTTGCTCAGTCCACACGTTGCTGGCCCATGCATCCTTCCCTCTGCACAACTCTCCTGTTGTCCCCTCCTCCTGCACGTAAATGAGTTGTCTCTTCTGTTGCTTTGGGCTTCCTCCCTGCACAGGAAGGGCTTTATTTGGATTTGAGGATGAACGATAGCTCTGATGACAGTTCCAGGCTAAAGACGCCTGAGGATGGGAAACTTTTTGATGGCGGCTCTCTGTGTTTGAGTCTCTTTGGAAGTCACTGTGCGATTCCCATGTTTGCTGTGAGTCTGACAAGTCCCAGGGATAGATTTGGCAGCATTCCATACCTGGCTGCATCTGAGTTTTGAAGGACCAGTGTCCAGCTGTAAGGCAACAACCATAGCCCAGTAGCTCTACACAGGGAAGTGCCGGGCTGGTAAAAGGAGACTGGTCTTCCAGAAAGGCCCAGTGGAAGGTGCACATGCCTTGTTGGTGGAAATACCAGAATACCTTGCTGTGGGAATACCAGAGCAGGTATCTGGGTGAAACACCTTTCAACATCTGAAGTCCAAAGTCAAAGTCTGGAATGCATCCATATTCATTTCATCTACAATTCGAAGATCCTCCTGAGCACACCGGGAGGTGACATGTAACCTTAGAGCTCTGATGGCCTCATGTGGAGAAGGTGTTTATATTTCCTTAGGGCTCTCTCTATCACCTGCTGAGTGTGTGTGTAAAACTCCATGGCTTTTCATGGTTGCAAGCACCACAGGCCAGTAGTTAGTATATAGGAATTGGTTTCGGGAGAGCTGTTTTCTCTTCCTAGCAGTGCTATTAACCTGCTTTCTGACTTGATCTAAGCACAGTTTCTCTACCTGTCATGGTTGTCTCTGCAAGATGCTACTTTAATTTGGAAACTAAATAATTAGTGTGGGAAGAAACAAAGGATTCAGATGCCCTCAGTTGAGAGGTGCTTTAGACAGGCAAAGCATTGCTTTATCCATCCTCAGTCACGCCTGCAGTGCTGGGATGTTTATTAGGCACTTGAGTTCCTTTAACACAAACCATTGATTTTCTTCCCAGACCCAGGCTTTCCTACTATGGGCTAGAGCCTGCGAGTAGGGCTAGAACTTAGTTTTCTCCCTGCTATTCACCAGTGTGCTAGCTCCTCTGCTACCATCATAACGACCCAGCCTGTAGCAACCTACAATATG
The DNA here is from genome assembly GCF_047370975.1 of Nipponia nippon. Classification (NCBI taxonomy): domain Eukaryota; kingdom Metazoa; phylum Chordata; class Aves; order Pelecaniformes; family Threskiornithidae; genus Nipponia; species Nipponia nippon. Next base: position 6,084,118 of record NW_028262336.1, on the reverse strand, counting down.
TGTATGAGGTGGAGGAATATTGTAATGAAAGTAGTGATTTGTTTTTAATATAACAAAAGGAATTTGTGCTTTTGGAGTTACGCTGATCCTGCTGTCTCCGCCTGTTGTTCATTTCGTCTCCTCTCCCCATGTGTTCTGCTCCTTGTCTTCCTCCTGCTCCCTTGACCATGCAGTCCTCTTGCTGCTTCTTCTCTCCTCCATCTGGGTACCAGCCCTCCATTAGGCTGTTCTTCTTGGGGACTCCTGCTGGCAGCATCAGCCACTACCACCAGGGTCTTATTCCCTTCACCCTTCCTGGCACTGGTATCAGAAGGAAAGCTGGTAGGAGGGAAAACCACATGGCTTCTTCCTTTGTGCTTCCAGTTGCTTTTGCAGCTTCCCCAGTTCTCCTCCACTTGGGCAGCTGTCGCAGGTACTGCAAATGAGCACCTATAGACAGAGAGAGCAAAGTGGCGCATCTTTACCTATCCCATTGCTGTTAGCATAGGTAAAAGGTTGCCCACCCCCAGCAGGCGGCTGGGGAGGGGTATGGCTGCCATAGGAGCAACACATGCAGTACAAGCTAGTATCACCATTCCTGCTCTCTTGAGGGTTCATACTTCTTCTGGGCTTGTTCCTTGGCTACTAATGCCACTGTTGGGTAGCAGGCTGTGCTCGAGCTGTCTTGTTGGCCCAAAAGAAGATGTCCTGAGACTGCCTTCCTCCCACCAGGGTTGGTTGGCTTTGATGCCTCGAAAAAGAATCCAGGATGTACTTATATTCTTTTAAATTATAACCAATAAATGTCAGTCCCATTCATTACTCATCTTACTTCTGAAGTTTCTTGAATTAATTCCAGCCATAATCACAGTATATCTCTATTTATAGAAAGCTGGGACATCTCACAATATTTAAAAATTCTTTCTGTAGGAGACACCTCTATAAGGGCTGGTAATTAATAAAGCTAATAGGCTCTAAAAGAATCCTACTCCCTTGGTTTGAATGCCCCTAAAATTTAGAGGCACAGGGGGAGTGTGTTTGGATTTGAACCTAGCTCTGAAGCAAGTTTTATTTCACTCTTCTCATAATTGCCTAGGAGTGAAATTGTGGTCTCAGGAACTTCAGGCTTTTTATGAATTGGGATGATTTGTAATAATTGGTGATGTCCAGAATAATTTACAGTTTTGATTACTCTTATAATTGTTAAGACCATTATCAATTGGCATCCAGTTCATCAGACCATTGAATGGAGTCTAATCCATTTATTTTATTAATAGTATCCAATGACCTTATAAATCTGCAATGTTAAGTACTCAAGGGTGCGCAGGTTGGGGCAGCATGGTATTGCTTTGCTCTTTTGCACAAGGTGCCAATCATTTATATTAGTTCAAATTGAAACCAACAGGATGTAAACCACAATGGTTTTGAACTGACCATTGTTCTTCTTGTATCATTTCTTCTTCGGTCTGCCCACAGCTTTGGGAGTAAGGTATTCAGTGGTGGATTTATATATAATTTTATAAAAAATCATCTAGGTTTGGAAGGGTAGACATAAAGAAACAAGTATCACTTGCTGATTTGCTGACAGTAAAATTTGCAGCCATTTAGTTTCACGTAAGAGTGAAGTCCACGGCTGGATATCACCTGCTGAGAAAATGCGAGGAGGGCATCACCTGCTCAACCATGCCTGAGAAGCGTGGTGCAGCTGGGAGGTGGTACTGGAACAACGGGGAACTGGAACGATGGGGAACTGGGGCAAAGGGGCTTTTAGAAACTGGACCAAAAGTTTATCCTCAGCAGGGGCACTTCACTGTAGATTGGAGAGCTGCACTGAAATGGTGCTTGTGTTCCTCAGAATTGGGGGCACCTTTCTTACGGTCAAGATTTTAATTCTTAGCTAGTTATGTTGGAGTAGTCAGGCTGGCAGCTTGCAAAGAGTTCCTTGCTGAGTTGGAGTCTGTCAGAATGGAGCCTTTTCCTGATCAAAGATGAAAAACAGTGGTTTTAACCCTTCCTGCTCTTTGCATTTCCAGTGGAAGACCCAGAGGAAGTTCAAGCCCTACATAGAGTTTTGAGGACAGACACCCGCAACAGAAAATTGATGTTTAATGTTGACCGTTAAAATTGCAGTCAAAAGCATGATAAGGATGCAACCAGTCCCAGCTAAAGCACAGGATCTGGCAAACGGCCTTTCTCTTCTATCCTAAATTCCAGTCAGAATACCAGATAGAAGAGATTAAATCCTAAGGAAAGGATGAATGGAGCAAAGAAAAAAGATCTCCCCCCAAAATAACTGAAGAACTGAAGCTAACTGAAACCTCCATGAAGTAAACAGAAATTGAATAACTTCCAGAGGACAGTTAGCAAAGTTAATATGTGAATCAATACCTGAAGCTCCCTCTTATATGGTAAAACTAGATATGCAGCAAAAGAACCCTCTATTATGATGCCAGTGTGTAAGACTTTGTGGAAGACAAAAGAATTGACAAATTAGTGAAAAATGAGCCCTAATGGCTTATAGGAATTATTAGCAAATCTTCCTGTAAAGTTCAGTTAATTCTTCCTTATGTTCTTTGTTTTCTTCCTTTGAGTTGTATGATTCCACAATTCAGGAAGAGATACTATAAGGCAATGCCTTATCTTGTAGAATTTCATTACTTTTTAATTAGGGTGTGGCTGACAAGAGGAGTCTGACATGTATCACAGTATTTTACCATTGTTCTGAACTGAGAAATAAGGGATTGTTGTAAGTTGAACTACCTTCTTAGAGGTGTCTGTCATAGGCTGTAGAACTTTAGAGCTTCCTTCCTTTCTAACTGTGGAGGTGCCTAAAGTCCTAAGATAATTACACTTAGACCTGTAAAGTCCCCTAAACATTTAAAGGCTCCTTACTGGCATGCCTAGATGATCCTTAGTTTTATAAGCAATAATCAGCTCAATACCTACTTAACAGCTAAGCTACCGTGGGATCTACAAACCAAGTATTCTTTCAGTTGCTTTCCCTGCAGAGCCAAAATGAGTAAATTTGTCAGAGCACACAGGTCAAGTGTCCGCACAGAATGCATCCAAGAGGAAGGGAATGTACTACCTTCCTTTTATCCAGAAACACTTTGCTTAAGTATTTACCCAGGGATGTGGTGAATATACCATCTCTGCCTGAGTAGATCTGTACCCTCACCTCCCAGGAGAATGTGCTATTAGGCTATAGAAAATATTGGGACCAGTGTTTCCTGGAGAAGCTGATCTATTTTGCACAGACAAATAAAATATTAATTGGGCCAGAGCAAGAGAGTGAAAGAATATCATCCTGACTCTCTACCTTAGTGTTTGTGATACTCGTGGAGGGGAGGGAAGAGCTTTGGTTAAAGCTTTACATCATACATTGTCAATAAGGCCAAAGCATTTTATGCCCATTTTGCATGTCTCCAGTAATGTGGTCAACTGCAAGTTGATGCCCAAAACAATTAATAGATGCCACAAAGGAGGAAGATCAGGATCTAGGAAAAGGGCAGAACAAGTCAGGATGTACTGATGTAAGATAGTTGTTTCCAATCATCCTAGCTTATTTACAAAGCTGATGGAAGCAATCTCTGAACCATGAGCTTTGAATGCTTTGAAGACTCATGAAAGGTGGATGAGGTGTCAGAAGGGTGAAAAAAGAACGAGGAGAAGATAAGAAATTATAGGCTACTCAGTTTAACTTCATTCCTGGAAAAAAAGATGGTAGAAATAATCAAATAAAGGAGATTATTAGGAGCCAGCACAGATCTGTCAAGAGTAGATCATGTCAAACTAATTTAGCTTTCTTCTATAACAAGCCTTGTGGATACAGGGGAAGTAGTTGTCATACCTTGTCATCTGTAAGGATTTTGACATTATCTCACAGGCTTTTATCATAAGTAAAGCAAAGAAACATGGTCCAAAGGAAAATATTACAGCAGAGATGCAGAACTGCTGTAGATAATCCTACTCAATGAGCAATTCTCACTGATTTCCTGTCGAAACAGAAAGCTCTATTGAGCGGGTTGCCACAAGCTTGAGCTGTGGCCTGTTAGTGCTTCATGTTTTCATTAAATACATTGTACTTTATATTTTAATTTCAACCTGGATGACTGTCTAGAGGTAGTGTCTTTTTAAAATCTGCAGATGGCATGAAGCAGGTATAGGCTGGTGGAAATTACTGGAATTTAAAACAAGCTTGTTAAACCAAGGACCTGGTTTGAACAGCATCAGAGCAAATGTAAAGTGCTCTCCATGGGAATGATTAATAAATTGCAGCCAGCTGTCCATGGGAGCCAACAGGGCAGCTAGCTCTCCTTCAGGAGGGGAGACAGTGTCACTAGAGGACCACAAGTTCAAGGTTAGTCTAGAACATCATTCTGTTGTCAAAAAGGAAAGCATCATCTTATCAGGTTGTGCAAATGGGAGTATAGGCTGTAAGACACATCTAATAAGCCTTCAGCTCTGATGAGCACATGTAAGTCTCAGCGGAAATGTCATGCCTTAGTCTTGTACTGTACTCTAAGAAAAGTGTGGTCCAGTGAGAGAGAGTGCAGACTGGGATAGTGAGAATTGCTGGAGGTCAAGGGAATTTGTGAGGAAAGACTGAAATAATTAGCGTTGTTTAACCTAAAAGGAATAAGCCTGAGATGGGTCAGGATGCTAGTCTGGCAAGTGCAAGAAAATAAGAATAATCTGTTCTTCCTGTCCAGGGTGGATAAAACAAGGAGTAATGGTCTTTAATGGGCCATCAGAGTGATTCAGACTAGACTTTAGGAAGAGTCAAAAGGACTGTGATGCACTGGAATAGATTGTCTGAGAAAACTATGGCAGCTCCAATCACTGAAGGGCTGTAGGAGGTACTTCTGGACCAGAGGATGGACTAAATGGTCTCTTGTGCTCTCTCAACACTATTTTGTATGATTAGTATCAAATATTCACTGAAGCAGGAACTGGACCCAATCTGTCCTCTTGCAGAAGAGTGCTTAACCAGTAGGCTATAAAGCTATATTTACTTCTGTGCTCTCTCTGTCTCTGGCCTCATGCTTATTTAATTCTTCCATGAAAAAAGCCCAAGAGCTTAAAGCAGGAAAAGCTAGGAGCAGCTTACTCTAAACAGTCTTCTGTAGGAGGAAGGTAAGACTTGAGATCTTTTCAGGTACAGTAGAGAGTTGAATCAACATCTCCCATAATTTAGGGAAGCTAGTCTCTCCACTGAGGTACTAGATAAATACCTATCTACTCCATGCTGTCAGAGAGGAACTATAGTAGTTGTCTCTTTCTGGGCAGGGGTTCAGGGCTTGGAATCCAAAACAGAAGATGCCTCCCTGATAACCACAGCAAGATGCCTAAACCCAGACAGTTTAGAAGTCGCTCTGTTTTCACCATTTGCTATAGGAAGGTTCAAAAGGCATTTATTTGGTGTATTGTGCTACTGAGGTGCCTAGTTCTCCCCATATTTTCTAGTGGACTTCAGACTATGGTTTCTGCAAGGCATCTCACCTTCTTCCTAGACTTACCTCCAACATCCGTCTTCTGAACACGGACATCTCCTGGAACTCCACACAGAGGTTCCCTTTTTATCATCCTCAGGAGAGAATTATTACAAGGGATTTATCAGTTGGTGGCTTCTTCTACCTGCCTGACATGAATTGTCTGAAAGCATTTATATGGCAGTCACTCAGAAATTCCCAACTGGAGTGCTGTACCCCTACTAGCACTCACCTTCAGTGCTTAATCCCCTCTGCTCCCATTATGATGTGTCCCAGCGGTTGCTGGGAATACTGCATAAAACATGCTGAGATGTAACATTCACCTCCACTGGATATATTCTCATGCAGCAGATGAGCTACTGCTGCATGAGCATATAGAAGAACTAAAGCTGACCTGTGGTATCTTCCATTGTCACGTGCTGAGTCCATACAACCCTCCGGAAGATATCCTTTCTTCAGTTATTCCAAAGCCTTTACACAACACAAGAAGGGGAACAAGACACCCTGCCTATGGTCAGGATTACCCAACTTTTGGGGGATGAGATAAATTGTAATAGTCAAAGACAATCTTTTCAACTACATCAAATTTTGCTGAGATTTCCCTGTTTGGATAAGAATTTTCTTGGTAGGGGTCTTCTTCAAATAGACACTGTGGGTTTTTAATTTTTTCTTTGGCTGTATCTGTTGAGATTAGGGGAATAAATCTTTGAAACTGTAAAGAGTTTTGCAACCATTTAATAAGCAACTGTTGTGCCTTGATAATATAAGGAAAGAAAATGCCATTATAATTTCAAATGATGAAATTTCCTATTTTCTTCCTTTTTAGTTTATATTTTTAAAATAAGAGATTGAACACTTTTGTTAAGCATACGTTGAGTTTTCAAAACCACACACTTAGAATACAGAGAATTAATTAAAAGGTTGCCTATCCATCTCTAATTTGTCTTCTTTCACTTATAGGCATAATGATGTGGTCCTTAATTATAAGATCAAATACTGGCATATATTTTTTTCAATAGGATCCCTGTCTCATTCAGTGCACAGAATGGAATATACTTAGGGACTGAATGAATTTTGCCATAAACGAAGGTGTTTTCTATAGGTCTCCTGTTTCATTTACTGCCAGTGATGAAGGTCATGTATTGAACTGAGCAGGGGGCTGTTCAAAAACAGAAGAATGCTCTCATGTTTTGGCAATTGAATACTGCCTTGAAGAATTAGGCTTTTTCCTGCCTTTTGCCTGGCATTCCTATGTGATATGAAAAAGCCATATAAATGAGGTTTTCCATGGGTGGTCACTAATTGGTGTGTTCTCATTTTCTGGGTTCTCAGTCTGAGGCACCTGGGGTCTGACTTGCAGAAGTGCAGAGCCGGTATTGTATGGAGTTCTGCTCTCAACACACACAGAGCTGGGGAAATGCTAGTCCAAGGCATTGCAAATTAGGGACCCAAAATTAGTGGGTGCTCTGGCCATTTTGACCTTAGCCTCTTTGTGTCCGATTTCACTGTCTGTAAAATTGAGATAACAACCCCACCTACCTCCCTGGGAGAACATCCATTAAGGCTCATGAAGCACTGAGATATTATGGGAAAATAGCACCACAGAAAAATACCATGAGGAAATTAGTATTCTGCATTCAGTGATGGGTTTGAATGATGTGTGGCAAATAAGGCACTTTGCCATGCCTGAAATTAGGGTAACGGGAAAATACTGAATCACTACCCACTCAGTGAGCTCTGTCTATCCTTTGTAGTAGCTGGGGTGGGGGAGACTTGCAAGAAAAAAAAAAAAGATATAATAAAGATTATTATGAGACATATGCACAAGGGAGTCAAAGCGAGGTTTCAGAGGTAGTCTCCATTTTACATTTTCTGCTTCAGCCTTTACCACGTGCCCAGAAAGATGCTTGTAAGACAGGCTTTTTATGTAATATATGAGTCACGCTACTTTGTACTTGTGCCTGTGAATGATGGGTTGCAAAATAATTGGGCAAAAATGGCCCAAATGTGTTATAGGTTAATAGTTGGACTCGATGATCTTAAGGGTCTTTTCCAACCTTAATGATTCTGTGATTCTATGATCACTGAAACTAGTACTACACTTTTCACTGGTACCAGAAGATGTCAGTTTAGATCCTTAACAAATCAAGCATGGAACACTCTTGTTATTACTCCCTTTGTATGTGAGGAAACTGAGGCACAGAAGAAAGTGGAATTATCTGCTGAAGTCATTCTGTCTGTTTTCTCAATATACAACCAATAGCTTTTAAACTAGTATTCACGTGCCTTGCATGACTTAATCTAGAAATGAGAGAAAAAGTATGGCTTTTTTCCTCTCTTCTTCCCCTCCCCTCTCCTCACCTGGAAGAAATAGCTTGAGTAATGCAAATGGTTTGTTTGCTTTATTTGTCAGTCACTTTATATTTGTGTCTGTGGGAGCAGGGCATGTACCTGCCTACAGGACTCCATGGGAGGATCTCCTGAGGAAGGGCTGAGCTGGAGAGTTGAGGAAGCAAGCAGGTCTATGCTATCACAGGTCCTATGTCCCAGCCTTGGTGCTGTTCTCATGAAGTTCAGGCTCTCAGTTGCTGCCCTGGAGGATCTCCAGGTGGGGAGGTTGTGCTCGCACTGGGAGAGGCAGTCTGTCTGGAATGTAAGCTCCAGACCAGGATGGGCTTAAGAAAGAGGTCAGAGCCTTCAAACTGGGCTTAACAGGGAGCCTGAGAAGAGGCAAAAACCTCAGTGATACACGGTCATACACTTTTATTAATGAGAGCCTGCCTGGGGTTTCTCCCTAGTCTGAATACGCTGTTATTATTCTGGAGACTATGAATGTCTGTATTGCCTTCCTCAAATCGCTGGTGCATAAGATAGGACACAGTTTTCTGGCCAGGCACAGGTGGGAATTTTTCCCGCTATTGCTACATACGCTGGCTGCCAATGAACTGATATGTTGCCTTCTAGGCCTCTGTGTCTGTGAATTATCTACAGAAGAAAGTTTACTTCTCCCAGGGGGGCACAAAGCAGCCTAACATGCTCAAGGGAGAGTTTTTCTTAGCAGAGACTGAATTCAGAGGTCTTGGAAAAAGAGCAATTCATCAGCACTCCATAAGCATGGAATAAGAGTTGTGCATATGTCTGTTGTCCTGAGACATGCCAGCATGGCATGACACAGTAAACCCACCAGATCGAATTGCTGGTTATGGCTTGAAGCCTATGCCTTATGGGGATACCCTGTCTCCTGTTTTGAGGACCTTCTGCTGAGATTGCCCTCCATGGCAGCTTAAGAGACCCTCCTGCTCCTCGGGAGTTAAACCTCTGGCTATCAGGACTGATGCAGAGTTGATGGTCAAGGCGGAGTGATCCAGAGAGATGCTTCATGGAGGCAGTGTAGGTGTCCAAAAGAGAAGGTCCTGTTAGCAGGTCTGGGGGAAGGACGCTGTCCCTCTACCAGTTAAGAATGGAAGTGGAGAGGCTGTCAGTGTAGGGAAGAAAGAGACCTTGTTGCGAAGTGAATCTGTGGTTGTCTCTCTGGGCCAAACCTGATGCACGTTTGCCAAGAGGGCAGTGGAAATGTAGGTCTTGTGTTAGCATTTGTGAGGTGGTGGGGATTTCGTAGTCCCTACTGTTCCCAAATCAGATGGGGTTTCAGCCTACCCCTGGGGCAATCCCTGCTTCTGGCTTTGTCACAAAAGAAGTGTACACTGCCACAGCACAGAAATTAAGGGGGAGGCAGAAAAGGCACTGGACTAGGTCAGGAGATAATTTTGTTGGAAGCATCTACAATTGTGTGGCTCCACTGGCTTCTTCTCCCCATAGAAGGAGAAGCACTGACCACAGCAGATAATACTGCAACTTGTAAGCACCCGCTCCAGAACTGAAGGGGCCTCACCAAGCTAAGGTCAGCCTCCCCGTCTTGCAAAGTGCAGTAAGTGGCCCCACTGGCAGGGCTTGCTTTCTTCTCTTTCTCTTCTGTGGTTCTGACCTGTCCCTACAGAGAACAAAATGTGCTCCTCATTGCTCTGCCTCCTTATATCCAGCCCCATTCAGTCCCATCTTTCACACATGATTCATTGCATCTCAGCTTCACACAGTATGGTATCATTAATGCTGATATTCCCAACCTGTAATTTTTCCACTTCTCTCTTGGGTACTTGCCTCTAAGCTTTTCCTGCTGTCAGGCGCAGCAGACGACAGAGTATGCTGAGTACCTCTGAGGGGTACCATACAGAGCAGTTCTGCTGTTTGGAAATTTGTTTGTGAATACTCTGAGCAGCGCAGAAATGCCTGGAGAAGCTAATCAGAATTGGAGATGGGCACAGTTTTTAAAAACACAAGTTTCAAGTACTGTGGTGTAAACAGGAGGTCAGTGTGCTGCCAGTGGCAGTGAAATAGCACTCAGTTATACAGAACACAGGAAAATGCTGAACAGGAATTCTGTCATTCCCTTGCTCCACTTCTATCAACACCCTGTGCTTCTGCCCTGCAGCACCCCTGCTATTCCATCTCTGATGTTGCAGGGTAGCCATTGAGTTGCTGAAAACTAGGCAAGGATATAACTGATCCTTTGAACAAAGTAATTCTCTGTCCAGTAGCTTTTTGTACATGTTAAATGATTAAATCTTTAGGGGGCTTTTCCCTGATGCAGTAATTGTGCACTCATTACATTGTCAGATAAGACTTACTTTCTATTAATTTATTTTTTGCTAAGAAAAACATTTCATTTTCCACTGATAATCCTGCCTCACCTAACGCAAGGATGGCCAACTTGTGGCTTTTAAGCCACAGGCAGATACGGAACAACTGAAGTCTGATTCCTGCAATGGAGATACATCATATTGCTGACAGCGCACTGCTGGTGTTAGGACTACTTTTTTATCAGTATCTCCATGTGGGAGGAGGCTCTCAGGGGCTTCTGAGCCCAACAGCTCCCTACAAGCTCCAGGACTCCGCTGTGCACCCAGCCTCACCCCATCCCACACTGGGTGCTGGGACCTCGGGGAGCCATTGCTGTTTTCTGTCTGGGAGCTACTTGTTGAAAAATCCCTCGCCTCACCTAAGGTACTGGGTAGGGATTTGACACCTCTTGGACACAGGAAGGTTATTTTTTTAAAATGCTCATGAGTCCAAGAGGTTTGAGCTCCCATGAAATCTGGGTAAAAGTTGAATTATCCTGCATTACTAGGAACGGAAATATAGATTTAGGCTTCAGCTGCAACATGAGCTAGTATATGTGTGAAAAAGACCACAGAGAAACTATGTTAGAAGAAAGTTATTAAGGCTGCTAAGTCAAGTATTAAAAAATTAGCCAAAAAATTGGAAATGCAGTTGCCTGTGCAACCTCAGCATGGTCTCCTCTTGTGACTGTACTTCACTATGCTTCTGATAACAGGAACACATCTTATTTTTCTTTCCAGGGATTCCTACCGCATTCAGATCACAGAATGGACAGTGCTCACTTAATGAGCAGTTGTTCAATATTTTGTTCTCTCATAATAAGTCATCTTATGACCCCACAGCTTTGCTCAATAAATAATATTCAAACTCTGCTCTGAAATCAGAAATACTAATTTTCTCCTGGACTGTCTTGTGATTCTGAGCACATCCCTAACATTCCTTAGTAAATCTTTGCAAGACCCATGTGAGATGACTGAGTATTTTTACTCCATTTTTGCAGATGGACAACTGAGGCACAAAGAGAGAGTTTGGTCAGCAGGACTCCCTAATTTTACGTGCTGAATCTGAGAAACAGAGGACCTGACTTTTATTAGTAATTTTTATTTTCAATTGCACATATCTGAAAGCATCTCCTGTTACTGTCAGCTGCAGCTCTGAGTGCACTGCTCCAAATCAGACTCAAGGTGTCTGAAGCCAGCTACTCAGAGATGCAGAACATGCCCCTGGGAATCACCTCGTGAAAAGTATGGGCCAGGATAAGAGAGGAATTGAGCAGCAAAGGTAGGGCAGTCCTGTAGGACAGCCATCTGTCGGCTGCCGTAACCCTGAGATCCTCTGTTCTCCTTTGCCAAGCCTCTGCCTCCTGCATTTTAACTTTCCAACTTCCAACTGGAAAAAATAGGACCAATATTTTAGTGTAATCCCTTTATACCCCTGAGTTTCCTAAGCTTCAAATATCCAGATTTCCTACTAAAGCTTTAAGTCTTCTTTAAGCTCCTTTGTTTTACTTTGCAATCTTTCAGCAGATATTTACAAGCCTAGTTCCAAACAGTGGCAGGGTGATATCAGGTGATTTACAGAACTGTCCTAACAAATAAGATTTATATAGGCAGGAGCCTAGCAGGATTTTCAAAGAGCCTTGGTGCCTAATTCGCACTGGTTTCAATAGGATTAAGGCAAGTAGGCATTTGTCAAGATCCCACCATTCGTTCCTTAAAACCTGGCCCTTTAATTCTTCTTTCAATCGAGTTTATGTCGACCCACTAGAGCTAAAGCATAGGAATGTATACTGAAATGTTAATAATTGATGAACATTTGTAAAGAGCTGTGAGAGTACAATCTGGAAAGCAGGCATCTTGGGGGGATGTGTTATATTTTCTTCAGGCTTCAAAATAATTGCTTTTGCAACCAAAGCAAAATACAGGTGGAAACTTCTTTGCTCTGCTTTGCACTGAGATCAAAATGTTAGTTACCTGAAAGCCCCAATAGGTGCTCCAATTCTACACTGAGTACTTGCAGATTTTACTAAGGATTAGGCAGATCCCAAGACCTTGCATTAGTGACTGGTTTGAAAGAGTACAGAAAGTGTTTGTGCCTTTGTACCTCATTCTTTCTGGAAGGTATCAAATGACTCTTGTTGAATTTAATCTGTTTGAAAATATTCTGTATCTAGGCTTCATTTTTTACTTCATTTCAGCAGGATTTAGTGAACTGGTTATGCAAACTGACTTCAGGCAGTGGATTTCTTGCAAATTAATCACTTACTCCACTATGTTTATATATATGTGTGTGTGTGTGATTTGTGACACACAGTTTGTGGTAGTTACACAATATGATTTCCTCTCTCCGACTGGGAAGGAGGAAAAAGAAAGAGTTACAGAAAAAAAAAAAAATTAAGAAAAAGCCACATTCCTGGGCTAAAATTTTAGATAGGTAATCATTCACTATAATGGAATTTGCATGATTTGTGTCTATTTTCATGGCTGAGGGACCAGTTCGTCTGAAAAGTAGAGTAGAACTAATGACATAACCTGGCCACATAATGTGGACATTTTCATACCATAATCTTTGCTTCATTTGAGCAGACCTACAATTTGCTTAACTCCAATGATGTGTCTTACGAAGGACTTAGTATTGTTATTGTAAATGGGTCAATAAATTGGACTGGCAAGAACCTGCCTTGTTTTGTGACTTCCTGAAGAAGCAGGAATTATGTCTTTCTACCAAGAAATGGCTCTATATTTTAGATGGTGTTAGGAGAAAGCAAGCTGGTTCCTATAGTATCTGAATTGTTTTTCCTCCGTAAACCAGTGTGCTGCCTGTGCCCTTGCTTGTGTTCAGCGCACTCCCATTGTCTTGCCTCCTGTTGCTTGTTTCATAGCTTCCTTTCCCAGCAGCACAAGGGAGATATATCCTAAGGATGTAGAAATAATAATGGTTGTCATCATCGTAAATCCTCGTGCATTTGGCTCTTCTCACAGCAGGCACCTCCTCCTTCATCTGGAAGCTCACGATTAGGAAAACAGGAGCCCAGATGGAAACTCTTGGACAATCTCCGAAAAGTGTTTGACATCCTTCTTACTTGTCCTAGCCTGCTCCAGCTACCCAACTTCTTGACATCCTCAGAAAACTCCTAAATGTGCTGAATAGTGTTTGGGGGAGGCTGACAGGAGGTGGAGCAGTCAGACTCAGGACTCTGTTTAACAATCTGTGTGGGTTGCTATCTATCTATAGGACACTTGGCCATTCATAAGTTCCCCTAAGCTTTTTTTTCCTTCTTTTTTTCTCTAAGTGCTTAGCTATTTTCAGCACCATCTATGTTCATGGCTGCAGTGTTTCCTACTGCCTTTGGGAGTCTGATCCACACGTTATTTTTAGTTATATTGCTAATTATTATTTTTGTGAGTACAGTGTTTCATTATTCATTAAAGCTGGGGAGACATTTTAGTAATTTCTCAGTAGAACAAATGTGAATTCAGTAACCAAAGTAAGATCTCTGAGTAGGGCTTAAGAAGGCTAGGAAGATTGATCTGTCAAAGAAGGATGGTATGACCAGTGAGGGCTGTTGATATACGAAGGAGTGTTACTAAGAAAGCAGAAACAAGCTATTCTCAACATGGACAAGATGCAGGGGGCTGGCTGAAACTCTGGGAGGAACTCTTCAGCTCACCAAGAGAATAAACTGCCAGAGAAACCCAGAGAATCATCTTTGGGGGAAATGTCCAAAGACTGGTAAAAACCACTGCTCTTGCAGGGTGGGTTAAAGATGAAGAAAATCAGCCCTGCTGCAGTGCACAGGGAGGGCCTAGAGGACCCTGGAGATTTCTAATTATTTGCTCTTCAGTGTGTGACGAAGCTGTGCAATGTGAACTGGCCCTTGCTAGCAGAAGAGGAAACACTGCACATTTTCTGGTGTTAAATTGTCTGTGTTCCCAGTGCTTTCTGTCTGGCTTTGCATGGGATCCTGAGGGAAGAAGTTTCCTATTCCAGAAACTCACAGGTCCTTCTCAGGATGAAAACTCTCTTTCCATATCACATCTGCAGCAGAGCAGAAAGAAGTGGAAGGAGCTCTGTCCACCCTGCCTGCCCAGCCATCCCCTTGCCTCGCCAGGGGTCCCTTTTCCCTCAACTTCTCTGCCAGGGGGGCTGCTGAGTAAAGCCCTCCACAGGGAGGGCTCCCGGGGTGCCTGGATGTACAGTATGGTTGTGCTACAGATGCATCAAATACAGAGCAATCTAAACTGTGTGCCCAGGGTAAACACATTACAATGCGCAGTGCTTTGAGGCTACTGCCATGCTTCCTGACTGAAGAATGGAAAAAAGCCAGAAGACTTTAGGACCAAGATGTTTAAAGCTTATTGAAGCCCTTTTTTAATAACAACTTAAAGATGGGAAGCCCAGGGAGTTAAAAAAATGGAAAGAAAGAACAGCTTACCTACAGCAGGAAGCTTAGGGGAAGCTCTGGGTGACTACTTAAATGTGGCTGTGATATACTAGCTCTTATAAGCTGTGAATCCAAACACTTGTGGCTTTTTTCCCTAGCACATCTATTCAACATGTTCCTTTTGGCTGGAGGTCTTTATAGCACTAACTTAAGAGTGTCCACAAAGGGTCTATCGCAGCGTGTACTGCAGGCTTGCCTCCCCCCTCCCCCTTTTTCAATAGGGCTGTGTACAGTAGGGGAGCAAAGTAGGAAACAAAATGGCTTGAAGCCACATGTGCATTTCCCATAGCTCAGTGCCAGTCTCTAGAACAAGTGATGAAGCCCTGAGGCTACTGGGTCTGGTGTTCAGCTGCCTGTGGCCCCAAAGGATCTTTCCAGTCAAAGCCATGTCTGTGCTCTGGTGACAACCCTACCTGAAGGATGGGAGAGGGGTATGGCACAACATTACGCCTTTGGCGCTGTGCCACTCAGGAGTGACAGCTGCAATCGCAGGCCCGATTCATCAGTTTTACAGACCTTGGAAAGCACTGAAGTTGTTACACAAACTGGGCATTGTCTCAGGCAGTCAAGCCCAGGTTCTTGGGTGAAAGAAGCTGCGTCATACAGGTCCCCTCTGGAGACCTTTTCAGGTTCTGACAGACACTTATGCCTCCTTTCAGGATGTTCTCATCCTGCACTGACAGGAGGGAATAGATAAGAGCACAGCTTAAATATTATACAATGCTTTACCTTGCTACAACACCATGCATTTGAGACTCTTGCAACACCACAAATACTAATTCAATTAGGTTCAGAGTCCTTCTGGAACATAAAAATATCTCCTCTTGCAAGTTGTTTGGAGCAGCAGACAACAGAGGTCTTGTAAAAATTATTCCTAGTGAAAATGTCATTGAAATCAATGAAATTACACTCCACTTTCACCATCCAACATTGCATTTCGCATTGAACTTCCAATAAGATCTCAGTACAACTGTTTGTTAATCAGCTGTACAAACTTTGGGATAGGAGGAAAAGAGAGAGATGGTCTAGGTCTTCTCACACTTTGCTGTAAGTCAGCAGTATCTAAGAGCTCATAGTGGGACCAGTGACCTGTCTCCTGCATTTGATATCTTAAGAGTAGGTTTAACTCTTCCCGTTCTCACTTGAACTAATGACTAAGGAGGGAGGAGATACAGGATCTCTCTCCTTCTTTCTCTGCTTGTACTTTAAACACATAAAAGGAACAAGAAAAAAATGTAGGCCAAGAGTGATTTCACAGAAGGTTTTCTATAAGGTCACTGGCATCCAAGACATGTTGTTGCTGTGAGGAATTCTGATCCATAAGAGGGGTCCATGTCTTACCCATTGCTTGTGGTGAGTTCATACACATGCTGTCATGAGAGCCCTTGCAGAAGATCTGTGGAGCAAACATCAGCGCCAATGGTACCACTGAAGTAAAGGTGGGTGGAGAGAATGGCCAGGGCAAGCCAGAGGAAAAGGTACATGTGGACGCATGAGGGCAGTCTCTGGGTCAATCAGGCCCAGATGGGCATGAAGATCCACAACACAAATCAATAAACTGAGCTTCCGTGAAGATCAGAGCCAGCACTCAACACCATCATTCTCTGCCTCCAGCAGCAAGGCTGACACCCTGTCCTAGTGGAGCTGGGGCTGGTGTTAGCAGGGTCAGGCAATCCCATGGAGCAAGAAGCTGAGCCAGCAGAGCCAATCCTGGCTGGTAAGGAGAGGCCATGCCACCGAGACCTGTTGAACCTATTGGAACCAGAAGCTGTGAAAAAGCCAGCTGCCCCAGTGAGGAAATGGAGTGCACTAATAGTCTACTAATAGGTAGAACCCTTTGCTATGTATTCCTGCTCTTTGGGGATACGAGATCCTGGTACACACACCGTTCAGCTCTGCAGTGGGGATGTGGGATTGGTCTAGCTGGAACAAAAGCTGAAGTGTTTAGGAGAGAGGATATCTTAGGCGGAGCTGTTTTAGAGCAAGTTTATCAAATTACGTAGACTTCCAACTCTGGTTACTTGGGTTTTGCTGGGGGCAGCTCCAGTGATTTGAAAGATTGTACTCTGCTCCCTGGGGAATGGGAAAGCTGTTGGCTAAAGGTGGTGCTGTGGGTTAGGCTTTCTTTCAGGAGATGAGAAAAACAAAAGACAAAGATCTGACCAGGAGGCTAATGAACAGTAAGAAAGGCAGTACTGACTTTACTGTCCTTGCCAGATCCTGATCAAGAATCCTGGTTGCTACCTTCTTCTGTGATTTCAGGTGGGATACACACCCCTGTCCCCCCTGAACTTCAGTTGCTGTATGTGGCTGTGGGCACAGGTAGCAGCTACAGCAGTTTCACTCTGGCAGTAGCTGCAGTTCAGGAGGAGAGAGACCTTTTCTTCTTTGTGCAGGTGCTACGTGTAAAGCAGTGGGGGGTGAAAGGTCTTGTAGAAGCATCACTGTCCAGATGCTCTGTGGAGCAGAAGTTCATTGCAGAGCAGTGTGGGAAGACAGAGGAGGCTGGTGCACAGCCAAAGCATTTTCCTCATTGAAGCCCTAGTTGACGTGAGCATGGCTGATGGGATGGTCTGTGATAATTGAACAGGATGTTCATGAGAGCACCTTGCCTCCCCTGCAGCACCACAGCAAAACTTCAAGTTTCAAGGGCAGAGTAAGCATCGCCCTTTACATTTTACAAGTAGGATGACACAGAGCTACAAGTGAAGGACTGAACAACCTTCATTCCCCACTTGGATTTCCTCTCTCATATCTCCCTGCTGCCTTGGAGAAGCTGCTCCATCTCGCTTCCCCCCTCCACTGTCCAGGAGAGGAAGGAGCAGGAAAGGCTCAGCCCAGAGCTGTCCCACATTAACTCACCCACATCCAAATCAGCCTGCTGACTGACAGGGCCAGCTCCCCAGCAGGGCACTCTTGAGAGGCTGATGCAGGGTCCTTGGGACCACTGCTAGCCCAGTGCTCATGGAAATGACAGCCAGGGTTGTACAGCAAGGTGGCATGGGCCAGAGAGAGCACTGCCAACACCTCTTTCAGCTGTGGCAGAGTCAGTCATGCAGATCTGCTCCAGGAGACCCTGCTCGGCTATTTAGCTGCCTGTTTTCTCTTGGTATTTCCCACTGCCACGCCCTTCAGATGCGGATCAGTGATTTTCTCTCTCTGTCCCTTGCACTCTCCCTTCCTCTGTATTGCATCTCTGTCATTGTGCTTCTTATTTATTTGCCTCTCATCCATTCAGTGCCTTGGCTTTGGACAGGTTTTACCTATCTCCCCTCCTTTCCTTTTCTCCTCTCCATTTAGTTCCTTTGTTCTTCCCTCTCCTCTCCTCTCATTCCTTTCCTTCTCTGCCTTGAGCTCTGTCTTCTCCCTCCCCTAGCCTGACGCCTTACCAGACCAGCTCCTCGCAGTGCCCCTTCTACCCACCCTGGGTTTCAGCCCCACACCTCCCCTTCCCTGCCCACCCCTGCAGTGGCAAAGCCTGGGGCTGTGCTGGGGGGGAGAGGTCACTGCTGTAATAGCAGAGCCCACCCTCGAAGCAGCTTCCCAAGCCACTGGGAATTAGTCCGTGCCTTGCTTTCCCTAATTGCTGGGGATGTTTGTTTGACTTTAATGAACTTGCAGATGCTTTGTCAGAAGATAATTGCCCCCATTTCAAGTGACATAAACTAAAATAATAATAATAATAATAATAACAATAATAATACTACTACTAATAACAACAACAACAACAATAATAGAACAAATACAGCCCTGAGCTTACCACCAAGCAGGGAAGGAGCTACTTGATGCTTAGCTCTCTCTCATCACTAGGTTGAGAGATTTCATGGTGTTGGCAGTCACTGCCTGAAGGAGGTACCAGAAGAGATTCAAGGTTAAGAGGCAGGTTAAAAAGAAGATTCAGAGACTTGATGGAGTTGGGGCTTGAGACTTTCATTGTTATTCTGCTGGCTGCAAAAACCCTGGGCGAACCAGCAAGGAGCACAAGCAGGTGCTGAGCTAGTGATAGGGCCTCAGTCTAGTTGCCCATAGACTGATGATTCTAGCACGAAATCCCTCACAATTTCTAGGTGCAACCAGGAAAGGTCAAGGTAACCTCAGAGACCAGCAGTGGAAGAACTTGTAGTATCCCTGCCTGCAGTTTACAATCCTCCCTCAGGTTGGGGAGAAGTAGGGATACTTCCCATCACCAGAGCTGGGTGCAGCCCTGTGTTCCCATGGAGGGAATGGGGTAGGAGCTGCAGGACACAAGCTGCTGCTGCTTGTGGAAATGGCTCTAGAGACCTTGCATAACCCTGGACTCTGGGGAGGCTCAGCAGCTGCCTGCACCAGATCTCAGGGAAGCAAGTCTGAGCTGTAAATTAGCCTTTGGACCTTGTCTGCAGCTAGAGCAGAAGCAAACGTGTCCAGCCCTCATGGGGGCAGGCACTGTGAGCCACCAGTGGGTAATAACAATTCCCTGAAAATTTTTGTGGAGTCCAAAACTAAACAAGCAAGGAAAAGAAAGAGAGTGAGAGAGAAAAGGGAGGGAGGGAGAGAGATCAGTAATTCAGGGTTTCATTACCTGCTCATGGTCAGCAGACCTTCTGAGTCTAAAGGTGTTACTTTAAAATAATTCACATAGCAGCAACCATCCTTGCCCAAACTGGACCACACAAACCACATAGTTTGACCCTGGATAAAATTTATTCTTTATATCTTTAGTCCAGTGACATCCAAGCTTGCGTTTCTGTCTAAGCCCATCTGCAGTAGAAATCACATATTCTTTGAATGGACTTTTCTAATCAAAGCATAGTTCAAGGGAAATTTTTCACCTGGTCCTTTTGCTGAATTTCTTCAACATCGTCTGTTTTGGGAGTGGATTTACACTGTCAGCTTGGATACCTTCCTGCTTCATTTCCAGGCTTTGGTCCCTTGATCTGAACTCCTGCTGGCTGGCTCCTTCTGGAGCGACACAAGTATTCCCCTCCAAAAAGGAGACTAGGCACAACTGACAGCACAGTATGTGCCAGGATCCAACCTGAAGCAAGAGCATAGATGTTGATCGTGCCAAACACCCAAGGCCTTCAACACAGTGCACACAGACCTTGTGCCCTCAAGTGCCCTCACACCCTTAGGCCATACCCCAGGAAATACACACGCCCTTGACATTAACTATAAAAGCACCGCCTTGGCAAGCTGCAACCCGGTCCTGTCTCTGAGACAGGGTGCTTTGAATTGAAAGATGAGCGAACGCATCCAGTGCCCCACAACCACTGAAGTGCTCCACAGAGCCCAGATCAGACCCAAGGCAAGTGCATTTCCCCAGTGACATCCATGAGCCACTCTGCTCCAGAAAGCATGTGTCCTGGGCATCAGCCAGTTTACATCAGCTTCAGGGGCAAGGCTCTTCTTTCTTTCACCCAGCCTGCAGTAGCAGTATAGGCAGTACTGAGTGCTTTTCTCCATTTAACCACTGGAGCTATAGCAGCTTCAGGGTGGTAGATGACACCATGGTTGACCACCAGCTTAACAGAAACAGGTTGACAAACAGAAGGGAGAGTCACAAAACAAGTGAGGAGAGTATAATGGATTTATTGAGAAGACACACTAACTAATAGCTAAATAGGTCTAGCTTAGATTATTTTCTACCTCTCTTCTCAGTCACTGTACACAAGTGAATAACTTCCATCCATCTGCCTGACCATCATTAGCTTATTCCATTCCAGGCACCATAAAATAGAGGGGAAATTTCCTATGTGTGAGAGGATCTTGTAGAGGAAAGGATGGAAACTCCATTGTTAGAGGATTTGAAACAGGAGAGCTGAAACCCTGCTAGTTATACCCTGGGGAACCATCTTTCATAAGCCTTCAGAGAGATGAATTAACCTTTTCTCTCTCAAGGGTGTTTTACCCACCATCACCATCGTCATTCTGGGAAAAAACAGAACTCTGTTTGTTTCCTCGCCTTGCAGACAGGTTGTGCTGAGAAGTGCCATCCTCTAGCCAGGTGTCTTCACACCATTTAACTGGGTTAAAAAAAAGCTGTTCTCTGTGCTAAATTGCTTCCTCACTTCACGAGGCGTGAAAGCCTTTTCTCTCTCATGTGTCCATGCTGCACTCCTTCTGGGGAGACAGCTGGTCTTTTTTTTAATGCATTCTGCTCCTTAAATGCCGTCTCTGAGACAAATCAGGTCATGTAGAGCCAGGCCCACTAAAGCATTGAGGTGACTCAATCCTGTGAAATCAATGGGAGTCAGGTGCCTAAATTTCTTTGAGTCTGGGCCGAAGTGACCTTGAATAATATCAGTAGGAACATACATTGTGCTCTAGTCCAGATTAGAGCAGGGGCTGAGATGCACCTTAACCCCACAAGTACCACAGGCGATCAGTTGGTTCAGCACTACTTCACCTAGCCAACCGAAGGAAAGATTTCCACGCATACCTTAGCGCACATGTCATGAGAAAGAAATGACTTGGAGTCCCTGTATCTTTGCATGGAGAACATGGGTTGTTGTTTTTTTTTTCTTAATAATCGGGTATCATATTTCCCTTGGGTTGTGAAGCGGGTTACTGGTAACTGTCACTGGTCTTACGGATGTCCAGGCTCTGGCCAGTATTGATGTCTCCTCTGGTGAAAGCTATGTAAGTCCTAAATCTGGGCTCGTGGCACACGGGTTTCAGAATACCAGGAGATGGCAGTGTGAATCTAAGGGCTCTGGGATTTGGTGTCATGCTAAAGAGGAGCTCCTATCTAAGGACAGAAAGGACCAGGATACCAGGATGATGACTGAGTGTACAGCAGCCTGATCCTAGGATGAACATTGAAGAGGCTGATTCGTGCTGTATATTGGTGGGCAGAGAAACACCAGGAAAGCGAGAGCTCTAGAGAGGGGTAGAGGAGACCATATGATATTGAAAGACCTTTTAATGGAACAGTAAGTTCTTTCTTGATCTCTCCATTCCAGCATCCAATATCAAAACTATGTGATTATTTTTCCAAGGCCAGGCAATGAGGTACACCACAAGAGACAAGCGGACAAACAGCAAGCAAGCACCAAAGCACTCAGTCCCCTCTTTCTTGCTCTTTGCCTATGTGTGGCTGCAAACACATGGAACATCTGGAAAACATCTAGTTTCTCCATTTCTCCTTTCCTGACATACCAGCATGTGGGACATTTAGAAGGGCCTGGAGGTTACAGTAACGCTTTCTTCCTTCTTTGCCATATTTTGACCCCTCTGTAAGCTGTGGGTTTGGAGATGGAAGGTGGAAAGGTAGCCAGAGATCAGAAATCTTCTTGGGGTCATGGCACCATGCAATTTCCACATTCCTGGTATCTAAGAACTAACCTCTGCCCTACCTGTTTCTTAAACATTAATTTATTATCTCCTGCTCTCTCAGCTATGTGACAGCAAGGAAAGTCTCACTTACAGGAACAGTCTGCCTGGGAAGGGATGTCCTAGAAACCTGGAGGTGTGGCAGACAAGCAGATGGAGATGGTGAGAGGATCATCCCTCTAGGATTGGAAAGATGTTGTGGGCTGTGTAGAAACAGACATAAAAACTTAACAGTGTGTTTCATGAAGAAACCAGTGTTTCAATGTGCTTTGCACACTGGCTTCACTGGGTATGTGAGGCTGGTCCAAATAAAAAAATGGACATGTTTGACTATGTATGTCCTTTTATACATCCATATAGCTATGTATCCACCAGCCTCAGTGATTTCAAGTCCTTCTGCCATTGAAGGATCTATGATTTGTTTCACACTAAATGAAACAGAGGACATTTGCTCTACGTAAAATGACAATACATTGCATGCACACTTACAATATCATGAATATGTCAATATTAAGTATTAGTATGAGTTTACTTTACACACAAATGTGTAAATGAAGGGTGTGTGACAGAATACTAATATGAAACCTGTCCTTACCAGACCTGATTCCTGGCTGAGAGCTCTAGATTCTGAACAAACACTAGTAATAATAGTCACTTTATTCCAGCCACAATACTACAACCAAGATGTCATACATGCATGGCAGATAGATAAGACAGACAGATTTCTTGTTTTCCACTGAGGTGCTTTTGAGTACATCCTGGCAGGGCTGACTCACCCTTTTAGCTTTCCAAGGAAGATAAATTGCTTTCCAGGAGCTTCATTGTATACAGGTTATTTTTGAGCAGCTTCCTTAATTAAGGTTTATCTTCTGTGTGCGTAATCCATAGATGAAGAGCCCTTGTCTTTTTTTGTGTGAACAGAAGTTTCCCTCTGAACAATCTGTTTCTCACCCAACCCATTGTTATACAACATGACACACATACTATGCAGATACCGTGTTCAGGCCAGTAGCCTGAAAATAAGTCATTTCAAATGCCTAGGATGCTTCAGTGGGGAACGACTGAATAGAAATGGGATTCCTGAGGGTCACAGTTGGCACAGACAAACTATTAGTACATTTCTTTCATCCATGACCTTAAACTCCACCTCTGCCCCAGCCTCATGTTTCTTATCTTTTATATCTGAAATTATGCTGAAAGCACCCCATTGGAAATGCAATTCACAGTTGCAAACCTTGTGATCTGGCAAGGACTCAAACTGATGTCATCCCAACTGGGATGAGAGGACAGTGATGTCATCAGAATAGCAAAGGAGGCTTTTAGCTCTGTAAGGGTGTAGGTGCAGGTGAGAGGTTTCAGCCTGACCTCCCTGGAGAGAAAAAGTGCTCTCCCATTCCCTGCCAGGTAAAAGGCTGGCTGGCAGTCACAGCTCTCCATGAGTTCATCTGTCAGCATAGCAGGAGAGCCAACCCCGCGGCTCGCTGTGCCCTGGCCTCCTGCTAGCAGTGGGAAGGAGATAAGCCTTCGCAGGGCTGCATAGCCCAGGTAACAGGGTAACTCCTCTGGAGTCAGAGAGGCATGCATGCAGCAGGCCACACTGCATAGTAGCTGTCCTGGTTGGCGCAGGAGGGAGAGCAGCAAGGCCATTGGCAAGAGACGTCTCCCTTCAGTCAATGGTTTTCATCTTTGTCCAGGGATTAACAATTTTGTCACATTCACTAATGGTTTTGCAGGAATCGGGCATATGGGACTGGACTTTTAGGGTCTTGTAGTTATGTCTAAATTGTCTTTCCAGTCTCCCAGTCCTGCTGCTGTTTGAAATTGGCCACAGTCCTTAGGGAGAGAGAGTGAGAGCTAGGGCATCTAAGTGCTATACAGTGCTATAAAAGAGTATCTAGTCTATCTTCACGTTGCTGTGTCTACAGTGTAATGCAGGCATACTCAAGCTCTCCTTAAACCAGCTAGTCCAGGTATCAGTAGTTATGTTGCCACAGCAACACAGGACTTACTGCAAGCTGCCAAACTTGCCTAAAGAGCAGGATGGATGAGCCTGTGCAGAGCTCTGCACTACCCTGGCTGGATCCCAGCTGCTCTGTGAACATGCTAGTTTAAAGGTACTTCTGCTTTGTTTCCATTCCCTTGTGCTGAAATAGGCTGAAAAGCTTACCGCAGATGCTCAATAACGTAGTGCAGAGTTAGCTATGCAAGTGAAAGACATACATGACTGGTTACAGCATGCTGACATCTGCATCGTCTTTACACATAACCATCACCTGCTCTCCGACAAGCTGAGACAAACATGAAAGCCCACTTTCCATACCACGTCACTTTATGCACTGAGGGAACTGTAGACGTAACTGCTCAGCTTTGCCCCTGTGATAGCTACAACATCCATTTTGTCCCTGGACATAATCAGAAGCACAAAAACTCCTTGTGCTGAATTCTGTGTATTAATATCAGTTACATATTCATTCATGGGCTTTTTCATTCACACCAAGCAATCTACATAAGCATCCTGGCGCCTAGTCTCCCTCCCAGCCTTACTTCCTGCCGTATACAGACCCATCCTCACCCCTGCACAGCTGTGTGGAGCCGCTCTTTTCCTTGATGATTTGGGGCTGCTCGTTCCTTGGCCACCCTACCCACTCAAGCTCACCCCCGTTTGCCTGGGGAATGATCCCAGGTGGGCACCAGTGCTAGGGTGGGGGATCCTGTGCTCACTGGGGACCCAGGGAGAGATAGTGGGTACCACCTCTGGCATGCCAAGTGTTCGGTTCACTGGCACAGCTTTGCTCACACGTGTGTGCCTGACCCTGTCTCATGCTGTGGAAATGATGACTTCCCTTCTGTTTCCCAGTGATCGCTGCCAGTGTGGCCGGTCCTCTCTCCCCCTCTTCACAAGCATGGTGTTTCCAGTGCCACATCTGCATGCTGCAGTGGCTGCTTCTCCCTTATTCCTGCTGTGCTCTTTTTGAATGTATTTATAGGCTGTCCCCTCTCTCTGCTCTTCTGGTCCTGGGCCTTTCCCCAGATGGCACCTCTCAGTTGCAATGGCCTAAGGAGTGCTTTCCTCTTCCCACCCAGGAATAAACGCTTGCTATCTTTCTCAGCCAGCTCATTTTCTTTCTTTTGTGACCTGAGCCAGTGTTGAAAACCAGGTGCAGACAGCAAAGAGGCCAGTGGCTCTGCTTCCGAGTAGCTCTTTTGAATGCTTCCCAATGGGAATATTAATAGAACAGTGTCCTTTCATCAATATGCAGCTGAGCTGTTACTTGCCCAAGGGCTGCTAAATTATTGGGGTGAAGCATGGTATGTCCTGTAGATTCAGTGGGCGTTTACAAGCTGAGCGTTATCTATCTGCAGCAGATCAGCATGAGGCACAGGCTCCGTTTTGGTCCCATTTGAGACTCTCATGCATGGCTTAAGTCTAAAAAACAGGGGGAATGCCTGTTCTTTGTTGCAAGGCTGAATTCCCCCCAGTAGTCAGAGAAATAATAATAATCTGCTGGAATCAGAAAGACTGATATCCATCTGCCTATTATTCCTTCACTGAAACCATGAGTGGGGAGCAAAGTGCTTGGGGTGCTTGCAGGCAGGGCATTTGTGTGGAGTATATCCTGCGAGTATCTGTGTACGTCTGACAGCATGCATCTGCGGTGGGGCGGGCAGCAACACTATTCTCTGTTGGCAATCCTGAGCCAAAAAGCTATAAAGGACAGAACACTTGGTGTCATTAGAGTCACACACCTGTGAAACAAGGTGTCATTAAAAAGAAACAAAGACTTGAAGGCAAAGGCAGATTTGGAAGGACTGTGAAAATCCCCCTCTGGAGAGTGTTTTGAAAATGAGTAGGGGAAAAAATCTGTGCATTTCAAAATGGATGGGAAAATAAATCATGGGAATAGAGACAACCCAGCTGGTGCAAGCCTTTCCACACAGCCAAGGTGCTCTCAGCATTGCTGACGGAGATGATGAGGTGCTTTAAATTCCTTTTACAAACCCTCCATGTTGGTCCAGCCCTAGGATGAAATTAGAGCCACCTGGCTTCAAACCCATACCAAATGGAAAGGCTGCTTTGAAACTTGTCATTGGTTAGCAGGAGGGGGAGGTGGGACATTCCCAATAAAAGCAGAGCCTGGGCTGCACCTGGAGAGATCTTAACTTATCTCCCTGTTTTCTCCTTTGCCCTCCTCCCTTGTTCTTCTTCAAAGGTTGAAAAAAATGAGGATGGGGACCAAAAGATCGAGCAAGATGGCATCAAACCAGAAGATAAAGCTCATAAGGCAGCCACCAAAATCCAGGCCAGCTTCCGTGGACACATAACAAGGAAAAAGCTCAAGGGGGAGAAGAAGGGAGATGCCCCAGCATCTGAGACTGATGCCACTGACAAGAAGGAGGAAGGCCCTGCTGGCGGAGCAGCTGAGAACAAAGAAAGCGAGGCTCCCACTGCCACAGAAGCAGCCGCTGCTGACAGTGCCCAGCTGGAGGAGGGCAGCAAAGACAGCAGCGTGCCAGTGGAGGAGAAAAAAGGGGATGGAGCCGCCGACACGGGCTCAGAGCAGCCAGCCCCCCAGGCTGCCACTCCTGCTGCCTCCTCAGAGGAAAAGCCCGCTGCTGCCACTGCCGCCGAAACGGAAAGTGCCACTAAAGCTTCCACTGATAACTCGCCGTCCTTGAAGGCTGATGAAGCCCAAGACAAAGAGGAGCCTAAACAAGCCGACGTGCCTGCTGCTGACACCACTGCCACCACCACCCCTGCTGCAGAGGATGCTACTGCCAAGGCAACAGCGCAACCCCAAATGGAGACAGTGGAGAGCAGCCAAACCGAAGAGAAGACAGGTGAGTGAATGCCTCGCTAGGGATTGGGCCTCTCCAGAAATGAACACCTCCCTTGGTCTCTTGGGGATGCATCTGAGGTTGGCCAGCAAGAGCTGGTGTGGGGGTTAGAGAGAGTTAACAAGGGAATCCCCTTGCTGGGTTTTAGGGGTGGAAGGAGTTGCATGTTCTTGCTTAATGCCCTTTTCCCTGCTTCCTGGCAGCTTTTGGAAGCGCCGCACCTCCTCTCAAGGCTCCTGTTCCTCTAGGTGGAGGTGCCATCCAGCCCTTTTTTCCATGGTGGCAGGAGAGTGTCAGCCAGCCAGAAGGCTTGGAGGAGCCTGGGGGAGCTCCGCAAGCTCTGCATATGCTAAAGAGGGTGATGAACCTCCCTGGTCACACTAGCGCAGGCAGCTCCAGTGGGACACCAAAACAGCCCAAGCTGATACCAGCTCACGGGTGGCTGCCAGCTTGATCTAAAGATCTCACAAGAAAAAAAGCGCTCTTATACTGCAGGAAGCCATTTAGCCTTGCTGGTGGGATGGTCAAGAAGGAGCCAAAAGGGTTGTCTTTTCCATCTGCTTGTGAATGGATGAGATTCCTGGTACAATCACATCCTAGTCAGGAACATCTTGTTATCAGCATCAATTATAGTTTCATCCACACCAATACTGCTAGCCTCTGTAGCCCATGACAACCATACTTGCATGAAGCTTTCAGATGTGTCAGCTGGGTCAGACCCATGTGGTAAGAGGAATGGGAAGATTAAAGACCCTGACAGCTCAGTGAGTGAAGACAGAAGAGAGGGTTGAACGCAAAGTCGCTCTAGGAGGTGTTTTCAATTCTTTGCTCTTGACTGTGTGCAACTCTACTTAACTAGTTCCACTGGGAAGAGGCAAAAAGTTTTGAGAGGCAAAAGTGAGCATTTTTGACAGAGACATAGTGTTTACAAATCATGAAGAAGGGCTGTTTATGAATTGTGATACTGAGCTGGGTAGAAAATGAATCAAAGACCTGAGGATACTTTTACTCTTGTTCTTTACCTTCCTTATGTTATCAAAGGAAGAGAACATAAACAAAAAAAAAGGTAACATCAGAGGTAGGCACCACATGAAACTCAATCAAGAGGCAGTGCCAAGCATAACTGGCCTCCGCATTCATGAGACATTCAGTTGTACAGGACATTCTGCATTCATTAGCTTGTTGGGGCAAAAATGCAGCATATCACCTCGATATTCATAAACAGCCTGATGTAAATGTTACAGAGCCTCAGCATCCAGTCTTGCACTTACTGATGTTTCTCCATCATTTTATTTGGTCCACTACTTCTCTTCCACAAATTACAATTCTCACTCTAATTAGACTTCCAAGCTTCATAGCTAACTCAGGGCTTCAGGCAAGTCTGTTCCTGCTCAACGAAGTGGACAGATAGGAGAGAACAGATATCCAAAAGGACAGATAAGTACTGGGAGAGGAGCTCATGCAGAACACTTATGACTTAAGGTACAAACAAGGGGAGTGGCCTTCAAGAGTGTGAGTCTAAACTGAATGTACACAACAACAAAGGGTTGGTGGTTTTACCTCCTTTCATTTAAACATTTCTAGAGATAAGCCTTGAAAGTGCATCATCCAAGTTGGCTTTTTGTTGTCCAGCTCTCCAACCTTTTGTTCTTATTTTGTGTGATGAGTTGAGTGGCAAGATAACCGTCATGTGATTTGTGAAATCTAATTTGGTATGTTGCATGCTGTACTTGCGTTGTTTTTATACTTGGGCAAAGGTATAAACATCAATGGCAAAAATAGGACAGAGTGAATCAGTATGTTGGGGTCCTCTGTATACAGGATAACAAGTGCTAATTAACTCTTATTTAGGACTTGGGACGCCTTATTCCTAAACAGGAATGGTGATTCTGCTTTGAATTAACATTCTATTTTTATTCAGATTAATCTGCTCTAATGGATAGAGGTAGCAAATTCATAATAGCAGGCTATTTTATTTGCTTAATTTTACCTGTTTTGAGTCACCAGTCATCAAAGAATCGTTTATTTCTATGCAGTATTCTAAATTATTTGCAGATATCTTCCCCATGCTATTGTTGGCTTTAACATCACTTGAAGTGGCCAACCATTCATGGCCACATTGTTTGAAGTGGCCATTTAAATGCATGATTTAATACACATTTGCACATGATACTGTTACTTATGTAAATATCTAGCCAACAGAGTAAGTTGGAAAAATCGACGATCAAATATATATTTAAAAATGAGTTTTCAATGATTGTTTGAGTGTTCAAGACCAGTAGGTGCAGCTATTATACTTATTCAATATGCATGCAGTAACACTCAAGCTTACTAATGTTTGCAGAAAGCAAACATGGAAGGTGTGTGGCCACAGTCAAACTGATAGTCTCTTTAAAATGTTAATGAATATAGATTTTTTTTTCCTAAATTCCTATTCCAGTATGATATCAGCCTTCCAGTCACAAATTCAAATAGCTGGGTAAGTGCCCCCAGAGCCATCCAAGAAAGAAATGCAAAAAAGATTAAATAGGCCTTCTTGTCCATCTCTCCGAGGATGCTGGGTTGTGCTCTGCAATACACTCTCTAGCACAATGTCCAGAATAGTAAGAAGCTGCTTTCTTCTTAAAGAATATCCCACAAAAGAGCATCATCACAGTATAAAAGTTCCCACAGACAGGAAATATTTCATGACAGAAAGCCTATGTTTTCTTTTTCCTATCTTCATCCTATTACTCCCTCTCATCTCCTTAAACCTCTCTGTTTCTCTCTTGGTACTCTTTCCATACATTTAAAGACATTTGCCACGTCTCGACCTTTCTCCCAGTCATCTCCCAGCAAACGCAGCACTGGTGGTTGCTGGCATGGCTGCGATGGTCATTCATGAAAGAGGGAGGGCTACCAAACATCTGCCACTCCAGTACTCCTCCAGCCTGGGGACAGATCCTCTTTCAGCTTCATCAGTCCCCTTCTCCCAGAAGTCATCCCCTTGGCTTTCAAAGGTCATCTCTTATCGTTTCTGTGATCGAAGACTGGCACAGTAATATGCGGTGTCAGGCTGCCAAAAATAAATCAAATTGGCTCCTAGCCAGTGTCATCGTTTGGCTGGTTGCCATGGTATGCTTGGCTGCTACTACTGTGAGGCGTGCAGACCGTGCTACTTTTGTGCAGTGATGTTCATCTGCCTTGAATTTTACTACAATGGCTGTATCATGTTATCTGTGAATATCTTCCCTGGTGCAAACACAAGCAAAAGCCAAGGGCATTTCATTTATATCCAGAAGAGATTTTTTCCTTCATCTAGGGGCAGGACAAAAAAAGACAGGAAGAGGGGAAAGGAATAACTAACCAGATAGAGGTGCACAATTTTTAATGATTAATATTTAATGTTTCTGGAGTGGGGGAGAGGCTGGGTGATTCTTCATACTAGTTGCTAATTCCCCTGAGAGCCCTCAGCTTCCCTTGTTATTCAGTTCTACACACTACCTGTCTGTTGGTAATGGCTTAGGAAACGGCTTCAAACAGCTATCCTGTATCCAGTATTAGTTGATCTGGAACCCCAGGCATTCCCAGTTGTACAGTAGGGCAGTTTCTAAGCAATCCTCAACATATCAAAAAGTAGATGGAAAAAGTAGATGGATTCCAACCTGGGTAAGGCATGAAATGAGTCAGTGGGCTTTGTTCAGTGGCAATGAGGGATTGATGTAAGAAGGACAATCTCTTAGTTCTCTTCATGTCTTTTGGTGGGTGACTTGCATGCCAAGAAGATGTTCTCTTATCTGAGCATCCTTGCCAAGACTTACGTTTATAGGCTTTCTTGTTATGATCCAACTTTTGCCTCTTTGGTGTTGGTATTATGCTTAGAGAGGCTCCCTTAGATGCCAACCTACTCAACAGGACAAAACTCAAAAGTGGTAGGAGGGAATTTATACATTACATATGGATGAGCAGGTGAGACTTATTCTAATCTAGGTTGCATTGGCTTAAACTGAGACTCTCCATCAAAGTTACTGGAAAGAGCCTACATTAGTGCAGCTTTGAAGTGAGATCAGCATCCAGCACAGCAGACTATAGAAGAAGATGGGCTACTGTGTGCCTTACAGGGAGTAGTGGAGGTGAATGTCACACAGTGTTAGATTCTCTTTGTACTTTCCCAGGTTTTCCAGTCTCACCTCCAAATTTGGCTAGCTCTCACATCAAAAGCACTCTCAGATTGTCAAGTAAGAATACAACAAAGCCCAGAAATGTGAAAGAGTAAATTGTGCCTAAGGAAAAAAATGGATCTTCTTTTGTTGGGAATGAAGAATGCTTTCTCCCGCTTGATGAAATAGCTTTACAATGGAGCAGTTTCACAGCTGAAATGAAAAATCAGCCAGATGACAATTGCTTTGCATGTAAGCGGGCCAGCAGTTCCCCCAGGGCCCTGTATCCCGCAAGCAAGGAGCACTGGGAGGCACCATCTTCTCTTCCTCAGAGGGAGCAAGTCCCTACAGATCCTTTTTTATGGTTTAGAGTTGAATCCATTCTTTGTTTTCAGTTCAATCAGCATATTGACGGGAGGACAGTACTTGCTGCACCTAGGGAGCACTGGCTATATAAAGATTTGGAAAGGGAGACTATGTGTTGTCATGTACCAGCTAGAAGGTACAGCCTGCGCTACACAAGAGGATTGCAGTTGTATAACTGGAATTTTAGCCTTGGCCCATGGGTAGCTGGCATGAGGCAGAACACCCTCGCTGCCATTCTTGTTTCATGGGAGCTTATCTCTGCTGCTACACCTGGCAGCTGAGGAAAGCAATGCAAATACTGTAGTCTTCCCATGACTACCCCAGAGGGAACAACTCTAAGCAAGCATGCCAATGTTTTCTTGTCTGTAGTACTACTCCAGCAACAAAGTAAGAATATAAATGCAATTTAAGTTACCTGCAACATGCTGAAAGGTGCCAAAGTATGTGCCTAGTCCTCAGTTGCTCTGAAATTTTTAATCTTTTCATTGTGTCTACATGGGTATAAGCATTGCATACATATTTCACGGCCTGCTTTGCATTGGTGCAAATAGCCATGTGATGGGCGGGATGAGGAAAGTAGAATATCACAATTTTCCAGAGAACAGGAAACCTACACGCTACCTGCTACAGGTGCAGGATTTCCTCCTCTGTTGCAGTGAAATACTGTCTCTGGTCCCATGTGTGCCTCAGGTCTGCTGTTTTCTAATGAGATGCAACTTACCCCGTATAGGTGGGAATGGTGCTAGTGGGCTAGTGGTGAAGCAGGACTTGATCTCTTTTAGTGAAATCTTCGGTGGCACTAAGCATATTCACCGAATATGCTCTGGAAAAGGCCTCTTGAGGAGAGCAGGTTAACTACTGTTTTGCACCAAGGAGGTACCAGTTCTTTTGGGACCTCAGTAAATGGACATTCAAGGCTGGTTAACTGGTTTATTTTGTGAAGGATGGAAATTATAGGAAAGGTGACAGCAATCTTTATCCCCCCGATGTTGGGAACCACAGCTGTTGCAGTATCGGCCGAGCCCCTCCTCGTTGATCATGGCATGCTGCACAGAGTTCCTGTTCATGGGGAGGCTGGCCAGCCTCGCTCTTCTTCACATCTTTATAGTATTCTTCCAACTGAACAAAGCTATCAGTCTTGAACCTGTACAACACTGAATTTTCTAGATGGCTTACCAAGGTTTGCTGAGAGCATTACACTCTTACACACCTCCATAGGAAGGAGCTCTTACAAGCAGTACCTACAGGTGGTATTGCTTAAGGCGGTGCATACTAATGTCACGGTACGTGCTCATGTTGTATAGTGGTTGCTCATGCCAACACATGGCTCTCTACAGCCAAGGCCGATGGTTAAACTCCACCTAGATTTTGCTCAAAATCACTGACTCCTTGTTACAATGTTTTCCACAGTGGCCCACTACAACTGCATTCAGATCATCTTAAGAAAATGCTCCGAAATCCCCACATGGGAGGAAGGCTTTCTGCCATAAATGATAACCAAATTTTCTGCTGAGAAGGGCTCAAACAGCAGACCAGTGGACATAACAGACAGACGGACAATGAAATTTAAGTGGCAGCTGTTTGCTGTAGCTGCCAGCAGTGCTCTGCACTACCACCAGTGTCATCTCTTTAGACTAGGATCAAGTAGGCTGAACTTTTCAGATAGATATAAGCTTACAGGGTATCAGCTGGGATTTACAGCAGTACTTTAAAGGTAGCAGTACTGACTCTGTGGTACAGATGACTGCCATGTGCAGAGGAAAAGGGATTGGGAAAGTTCACCAGGTCAGCACGATCAGATTAGTTAGACATTCCTTGAGAGCTGTATAATAGGTGCATTAATACTGGATTATCAGTGGCAGTACAGTGATCGTTTCCAATGCCTGTGGCAACTCCATGGACTCTGGCAAGTTGAAGTTGTACTTCCAAGGGTGCGTGCAAATGACTGGTAGAGGAACATAGAAACTGCCAAGCCAGGTCAGACCTAACATCCATTTATTGCACTTGTAGTGGCTAGCACCAAATACTGCTATGGGCAGATTTGGGGTAAACTGCCTTTCTACTGCTAGGACTCAGCCCTGTCCTCTGCTGCCTAGGATTTGGTTTAACAGTTAAAGCATGATGTATTATCTCTTTTGATACTAATTGTAACTGTGGCTTTATGTGACATATATATAAATGCATAATGTCCAATTGACTAAGTGTCAACAGTTTCCCCAACTCTAACCAACTGTGCCATCGCCGGAAAGTTCAGCAATTAATTGGCCACCATTGCCTTAAATATCTTTTTGTACTTGTGTTATGTCACAGAAAGAGCAAAAGCTTTTGATAGCCCTACTTTATGCCATTAATTATTATATATAGCATCATATAATATGCACATATGCACAGAGGGCATAGTATCATAGCCCTTGGTGTTCATCTCTTTCCTGAAGAAAACACAGGCAATGCTTTCAATGCTCTTTAGCATTTTTGTTGCTTTTCTCTGCACTCCCTTTAAATCTGCAAATCTCCTTTATGAGATGGTGTGACAAACACTGTACACATTAATCCAGAAAAGGCTGTACTTGTATACACGTATTTCCAGAAAGGCAATATTTCTTCTTTTGGGAGTTCTCCTTTTTTTGAAAGCACTGCACAAATATTTTATTTAGCCATATCATGGTCTGTGAGATTGGGCAGTGGCCAAGAGAATCAAAGAAAATGTAGGCACTGACAGGAGGCTTGCAAGTCAAGTCACTGGCATCAGCTCTGTGGGATAGGTTCCACCTCCAGTTCTGGACCTCCAATAGACCCATGAAAGACCAACTTATGCAAGCTCAATTTGAACAGGTCTCTAGCCACAATACATTTTTCAAGGCTACATTCATGCTGCAAGCTTGACTTAAATGAGGGCTTCCTCATTCCCTAGCTTTCTTCTCTGTTGGTGCTGAATGTCTTTCAGGCAGAAAATAGAGGAGACACTTCACGAAAGTGTATGGGGGAAAACTGAATGATGGAGAGTGCTGCTATTGCGTGCTTAGCTGTTCTCTGACGGGGAGTCTGGTCTGGTTTTGCAGGTTACTAGAACTGTGACTTTCTTCCTAGTTCTGTATTCCCTGCTAAAGGCTCCCTTTGCATATCCTTTAGCTCTAGTGGTCTGTGCATATAAAGAGCCTTGGCTTTATCACCACCAAATGTGAATGTGATCTGTGGAAATGTTTCTTTTTTTCCTTCTGTGTCCTTAGCAACATCACTGTCAGCATGGGACATTGGAACAGAGCTGAAAAATCTCAGCTGAGGTCCTGGCAGCCAGGAGCCCATGTTGGACACCTGCCCTTTGCAGGACTGCAGAGTAGTCAGGAAAAGAACTACGGAAACCTGGACAGGGCCCAGAGATGTAAAGGAAAATGCTCTTCTTCTAATGACAGGAAAAGTGAGACTCAAGGCTTCATGTAAATATGTCTTAGATAAAGGTCATAAGGTCCTAATTATCCAGTGTTCAAAGAACCACACACTTTCCAGCTGTACCTTGAGGCAATAGCAAATGAGTCTGCTTTTCATTATGAAAGAAAGCAGAAGGTGGAAGACACTATTCAACCTCTCCATCTTCCTTCAGCAAAACACAGTAATTGGGAATGCTAGTAATGATAACTGGACATTACCTGTAACCTACAGGGCTTAATGAAGAAGAAAATCTCTCTGACATTTAGAAGAGCATCCAAATCCCAATGCTAAAGTGGTGCAGTGCTGCAGAACCATAGCTGACAATGCATTGCACGTACAGGGCAAGGGATGGGAGGGCAGGAGCGAGAGCTGTGACCAGTCTGCAGGAGCATTCCCCAGTGCTGCTGACTTTGGCAGAACCATCTTAGCAGCTGTGAAAAATGTTTCAAAGACCTTACTGGATAACCATTTGAAGAGATGGAAGATGGAATAAATTAAAAGTAATTTAAAGTTGGGATGGTGGAAAGTACTTTTAAAGACCCCTTTGCTGTTTTTAAAGGCTTTGGGCACCCACTGATTTGCAAATGACACAAGTGTCTAAGAGGAAGGTGTGAATGCAAGCTCGTGTGGACTAAATCAATAACTGCCTAGTTTTCAGATGAGTATAGGGCTGCATCCCCTCACTGGGTGTGGGCTTAGAAATGAGAGTATGTATTCCAGCTTAGACACCCTGTGTTACCTATCCCAAAATTTCTCTTAGAAGCTCCCCTTCCTCCCATCTTTTACAGCCTGTTTGGAGCCAACGCTCACCAGCTGTAGCTGCAGCTACAGGGCTGAAATCTGAGCCTCACTACCTTATGTAAGGCCAGGATTTCACCTGTAATTTCAGCATCAGTGTCTTAAGCAATTCAGAGTAATCTTCAGTCATCAGTGCTGAAACAAGGTATATGCCACAGAAGACCAAGCCCTGGCCTGGAGCCTGCCCTGCTGCACTTCAGAAAGATGTACGAGTTGAAGCAGTCTGTGGTCTTAATCTTAGATCTACTCACAAATGGTCTGTATGTTTCTTCCCCTGGGAGAGACTCAGTGTAATATTGGTCATCTGCTTTCCCTTGTGGTCAGAAGGGATGGAAATCCCCCACATTCACAGGGTCTGATCAGAGATCTCCCTTCATTGGGAGACTTATGGCAAACATGGTGCCAGGCACAGGGACTGAACTTGACCTCTTGCCTGTGACACAACCTGTCCCAAACACACCTAGGGCCCAGCAGGAAGGCAGGGGAAAGAAATGCACAAGCACTGCTGCTGAGCAGCACCAGTTCTCTGGATGAACAGCAGACTTCAGTCTCAAGAGATGCTAACCCAGCACTGTTCACTGCACTCAATAGAGAGACACAAAATGAGAAAGAAAGCATTTCTTTGTGCCTCAAGCTAGAAACCTTCTCATGGCTGAAGCCAAATGACTGTGAGAAAGATGAATGGAGTTACTGATTTTTACATCAGGGAACAGGGAGAAAATTCCAGCTGTTCCTAACTGATGTAGCATGCAACAACTTCTCATCCTCATATCTAGCAAAACACATACACGTGTTTCTACCAAACAGAAGAGTCAAGCCTAGTTGCAGTTCAAACCACCTCCATGCAGAGTTTCCGAGTCCCGCTGGGCTGAAATTTTTCTGTGAAATTTTTTTTTTTCATTAAAGAACCCTTTAATTTGTCAAAGCCAAACATAATGTACCAGTACCAGGAATGATGGGACTTGTAGATTAAAGTAGTAAGAGAAACCTTTGCCTGCTTTTAGAGTAGCTAGCACGTGAGGGTCAGGTACTCCCTGAATGGACAGAAGACAAGATGAGCCCATGCCTTAACCTAGGAAGCTGAAATCCAGTGAGCTTTGCAAGCAAGCCATTGGGCTGCTGGACAAAGTTTCCCCTGATCCCTCCTGCTGGAGCTGTTCCACTTTGTATAAATTATTTATTATTTGCTGGAGCCAAGATGTGGAGTTTGGTCTCCCCCCATTCCAGATGAGTGCCCTCACCACTGGTCTACAGAGTCAATGTTTTCCTCTGACCCAATGAATTTTTAATGATTTATGGAAGTGGAACAGCTCCAGCAGGAGAGGAAGAGTAAGACAGATGTATTCATTCACGTGGATATCTCACGACATCGCTCTGCAACCAGCAGGCAAGACCTGAGCCAAGGACCTTTACAGCAAATAAAATCAGCCAGAGGACCAAGGGGGATAGCATGAGCATGAAATGGTGGGGCGCCTTTTCCTATGCCTCAGTGCAATTTCAAAGCAAGTTCAGAGCAGCTCAGGCCTGGTGGGTTCACGCCTCAGTTAAGGCCCTCTTCTGTCACAGCCATTGTCAAAATGATGGTGCCCAAGGCAAAAGTATGGGCTGCTCCACCTTGGCCAAAAACTTAGAAACTCTTCAAGTGGGAGCTGTGGTAACTCACAGCCTCTGTGGACCTGTGCAGAGCTGGGCTTCATAGCAGCTTTGGCTACGCATGAGATAGTGGAGGAGCGGCTACTGCTGGGCCCCACAGCCGAGGCAGGGCCACCTTGGGCTGGCGGTGTTAGCAAGGGGACAGTGCTGAAATGTCCTTTGATGAGGGAGAAAAGCCTTGTCATTGTAGGCTAGCTCAGCAAAGGGCTGTCTTACCACCCCATAAGGGTACTTTTTTTCCACCATAGTGGACAGTACTGAGGAGCTTTGCCTTTGCCGTTGACAACCCGGACATACCTGCTACTCCAGGGTGTTAGGTGATGCAACCTGGCCTCGTGCCGCCACGGCACGGCCAGCTGTGTGCAGGGCTTCGGGCTGCCTTGCTGTGCCCCTATGAGGTCTCCGCAGCATTTGCAGCTGCCCTGCTGGGTGCCCTCATGTCAAGGCTGAACTCATTACCCGCCTGATTGAATTGTTATTGTGAAAAGCCAATTAAACCGAGATGGCTACTGTGGGACAACTGCACTGGTTCTCTTGGTGCAGCACTCAGAAAGTTCAGAGGCTGGAAAGTCCCTCCCGAACTGCAAGAAGGTTGTTTAAAAAAAAAAAAAAAAAATCCAAATTTGAATTAAAATCCGAATTACTGATGCTAGCTGCTGCCACTTTCACAGGGAAGACCACCACTGGCAACGAGAGCACTTGTGAAAGGTTTTCCAGGCAGGTCCCTCCTTCCTTCCTGCTGTGCAGCTCGGTACTCTGAAAATGGCCGGCGCCAGGCGCAGGGCTGCCCTACACCCTCCTTTCCTCTCGGGCTGAGCACTTGCTGGTCAAGCATCACCACACCTCTGGTCGCAGAGATTTCTTGGGGCAGAAGAGGTGACTATGCAGTCCAACCTCCCACCTTAAGTCAAGCTGTGGCTTTTCACCTCCCAACCTGTAGGCTGTCTCACAGGTACCCAAAGGATGAGGTGACAGACCAAGGAGGATCTGGCCTTTGCAGTGTGAGCTGGGGAATGTGTCCAGCTGCCCACACAGTTTTGCAGGATGGGTGGTGTGACTCCTGATCTTTCCATCCCTGGAGGGCTGTGATTAAACAGTCCCAGACAGGGGATTTTGGGCAGAGGGGAGGGTTGCTGTGCACCAGCAATGCCACTTCGTGTTGTCTTGAAGTGGGGATTTCCCCACAAGTGTTCATAGTTCAAAATGCCTCTTCCTATGTCCAGGCCATTATAACGCATGTGATGACCTTCTCCTGTTGAAATGAAAAGCAAAGGCTCCCAGGAGCTTCAGTGGGTACAGCATTAAGCCTGAACTGCCTCCCAGAGAGCAGCAGCTGGGTTTCAGTGCCCGTTCTGCACAAAACACATTGGGATCCTACGTGTGTGTGCACCAGCTGTATGCATGGGAAATATTACTAATATCTTTGATGCAAAGAGCTGGTGTTGGTGTTGCAACTGCTGGGGACAGTTATCAACAAGATGGCTGTGGAAGGGCTGACAACAGGCACTTAATTCATTTTAGCATCCAATTTGCAGAGCCTTCGTGTATGATGATGGACAGAAACAAACTAATGATCTCTAAATGAAATTTCTCCTTCATTTAGACACAAAATGGGAGGATGGCAAAGGGAAGAAAAAAAGACATTTTATGTCCTCTCCTTGATTGTAATTCCCTGCCTTCAGCTAGATCAATATCATTTCTGCTGGAGATGGAGGCTGCCTCTGGTTTCCATGGCAATCTGGTTGTTGGAGGCTTGCAGGCTCCATGAATCCCCAATTTATCAGCCTTCTAGGCTTTAATAATGGAGACCAGCAGCCAGGCAGCTTATGAATGGCACATGTCTTTTGGGCTGGGGGAAGGGAGGTGGGAGCGTGGTTTGTAGTAAGGGCTGCAGCAATTTTTTTTCCTGCCACCAACAGCTGAAGGGGGAGGAGTATGAGGGGAGGAGCGGTGCATTAATTCTGGATGCACTGAAGGAATTTCTGGACCTTTTTGCTGCAATTATGGAAGATTTCCTCCTCTGGCGTCTTTTCCCTGGCCAGCTTTGCCGGAGCAGGGGAGAAAAGCAGCCTCACCGCTGGTCCTGTGTGATGAGGTGGGAGCTGTAGATGGAGAACCCAAAGGCTCG
This sequence comes from Nipponia nippon, assembly GCF_047370975.1. NCBI lineage: Eukaryota > Metazoa > Chordata > Aves > Pelecaniformes > Threskiornithidae > Nipponia > Nipponia nippon. The sequence goes on along the minus strand of NW_028262336.1, from coordinate 6,044,866 downwards.
AGCAGTCTGCACGTTTCCTTCCTCTCCTTAACCCTCTTTATTTCAGGATCAGCAGTGCGTGAATGCCAGCAGTCTGCCACAGTTTTGGGTTCATTTTTATCCCCCTACTGATACTACCACAATTGCCAGGCTCATCAGCGGAGCTGTAAGATGGGCAGACCTCTGAGGATCTGATCTGTCTATCAAACTTCTGTCACTTGCTGTGCTATTCTCTGTGCATCTGCCAGGCCTCTCCAAACCCCCACCCCCAAAGTGCTGTAAGCTCCACTCTCTGAATTAATTACTTTGCTAGAAATGTCCTGGCTGTACAGGAATCACTATCAGTCACTTCCATAAGGCTGCATTTTGCTCACTTGGCCATGATCTACTCAGGCTATTTCCATTTCTTCTTATCTTTCCTCTGATTTCTCCCCTATGATCTCACAGGGCAGCCACCCTAGACAGGCTGAAGAATAAATGGATATGTCTTATCAAGACCATGTTCTTCTGTCCCCTCTGTTTCTAAACCATCCTCCAAAACGTAACCCAGCAAGGGGGAAAAGATGGGTGACACAAAAGAATACTGTTGCATGAGATGGGGACATCCTGTTTTCCAACGTGCATGCCAAGAGCAGCTGCCAACTGTTACATTCCACAGCTGGAAGCAAGTAAAAACCTCTATATTCACGCTGTTCGAATCACAAGGTATTTAAAGAATTAAAAATAGTAGCCTTTCTGGTCTGCAGGACCTATGTGAAATTAACAGGGGCAGGGGAGGAAAAGAGTAAAGAACAACTTATTGGTTATTTCTTCTTAGGTTTTCCTCAGGTGAAGTAATGAATGCCTTTCTTCTGCCTGCCTTCCTGTGATGGTTGGGTGGGGCAGGTATTGCTGAGATTGCTGCACCTCCAGTTTTGGCCAGAAATTAGGACTTTGTGGAATTTCAGAAATCACAGGACCAAGGCATCGCATCTATGAAGGTGCTGCTGTGTGCAGAGTGGCTGTTTGAGATGCTAGAATGAAGAGCCAAAGCAGTTCAGCTTCCTGGGTACGCCACAGGGTTTTGTGTGACCACAGCCCAGTTCTTCATACTTCACTCACTCTAAAATGCAGATAAAAGCCTTTACTTTCTTCACTGGGATGCCACAAGGATAATACCTCCATGATTGTGAGTTAGGCCATTGTTGTGGTGACAAAGACGAGATAAATACTTACATTGTTGTCTGCCTGTAGCAATTTGGGAAGGCCACAATGGAGACAGCTCTTGATGTTCACAAAGGCCTGGGTTCATCATAAATGTATGATCTGGATATTATATCCTGTTTTATCTTATATATGGGGTACGATCAGGGTATTGTATCTAAAAAGACCAGTACGCTACCTTGCTGGAAAGTCAAGCAGTGGATAATGAAGAACTGTGGTCTGAGTGTCTGCAGAGGCATCTTTGACTCTGGCTCACCCTTTTTGGGGAGATGGAGAGGCTGGTAGCTTGGAACCTGTCCTGAAGGGAGCCTTTCTGCTCTAGCAGGGAAGCTGAGCAACTGGTTGGGAATCAGATCAGCTCTGACCCCAGCTGATGGCTGGAGAGACCCTGCACAAGTCACTTCCCGTTTCTGTAGGCTCCCTGGCTGTAAAGACTGTGGAGCCTTGGTAGGAGCCTGTCAAGGTCAGCACCTTTGACACTGTTTGGCAGGAGTCTACTCAATATCAGTGCAAAACATCTGCTTCCAAGGCACGCTCATCCCAAAAGGGCTCTTTTACCTCCCCTTCGGCCACTGTACTGCACAGCCTCCCACTTGCCCACCACTTTCTGGTGCAACAAAGCATCCCCACAGAAGCACCGTGACAGATCGCACTGCTGCCAGGTGGGAGCACCATGTCCTCCCTGGAGCTGCATTTACTTGTAGCAGTGGCAGTGGCCAAGAGAGAGGCATTGTTAAAGGAGATCTCACTGTCTGAAAACCTAACCACTCGGGTAGGCTTCTTCCAGCCCTAGCTGGATTGCAATTGTCCAGTTATAGGTACTGTACACAGGAAGTTTGGACCGAAAGTGCTGGTAATAGGCAGGAATAAAGGACCAGCCAGCATTAGGCATGTCGTTTGTCTCAGCCTTCAGGTCTGACTGTGTCCATGGGTGTGGGAAGGAAATAGCAGTGGAAGAAAGAAGGAGAGCTGCTTCTTTCCCATCCTCCAGGAAGCAAAAATATTTGCAAATGTAGCTGTAACAGGGTTAACACCTCACATTCACAAGGAACATCCTCCCTTTTTTCTCTCCACCCTCTTCCTCCACCACTCCCATTTCTCTGGAGACCTCACTGCTCCCTCCCGTCAGCCAAAGTTGGGGAGTTTCCATGGCAACCTGGCAGCTGGTGTCTAGACACTGTGAAAGATGCTTTGCAATGGATCTGTGAGCCCGTCTCCCCTCGGCACCCTCTCCCCACTGCCGCGCACCCTGAGCATCTCTCCCACCACTCCCTCCCTTTCCATCTCCTGCACACAACGATGCCAACGCAGGGTGGTTTCGTGGTGGTGCTGGGGAAAGAAAGGCATGAGATAAGAGGAGAGGGAGAGGAAATCCCTAAGCCACTGGCTCTTCAGCTTGACAAAGCGCAAAGGCAGCTGGGGCGACAGAACTGGGGCTGGCTGTCCTCTGAGGATTTAGCAGAATCAGAAAAAGAGGCAGCCGTCCAAGCTTGGAGCAAAGTCATCAGCCGTGGGACTGGCAGAAGTTGTTTTTTTATCTCTCTGCTAGAGCAACTGAGGTTGGCATACATGGCACTGAAACAAAGATGAGGGGGTCCAGGAACAGGAGGCCCAAGCTACCATGTATTGTGGCTGTGTTCACCTTTTTGCTTTAACCTTAACAGGCTGCTTTGCCTGCTTCTTTCCAGTAGTTATTGGGAAACTTCCCTGGACCTCCTGCCTGCTGTTTGCAGCGGGGACATCCCTCGCCACAACCTTGTTGCAGGATTTGCCAAGGGGATGCAGATCTTCCAGGTGCCATGTGCCCACCAGGACCCTCCAGGGCTCACGGGAACCAGGTGGTACCCTGGGTCCATCTGTAGCGAGTGAGGGATTCACCAGGGGTTTGGTAGAAATCACGCAAGTCAGTCCCCTGGACCAGACACAGCCACTCACCTGAAATACCCAATTCCTTCATTTCTCAGTGTTTTGCTGGGCCAGCATTAAGTCTGCCAGTTTTCAGAAGCAGCAAGTGGGGAGGGCGTAGGATTTTAGCACTGCATATGACGCATCATAGGGCTGACTGCAATGGGCTAACTTGGATCAGGAGGAGAACTGTGTAAGCAACAGCTCTGAACCTGAACTGTGTCTCGTTTCAGCAGTCTCAGACCTACCATCGTCTGCCTGGAATCGGCTTCTGGCTGGCTAGAAGGACAGATGGATCAGGACAGATGAATCAAGCTGTGAAGCCTGGATCCAAGTCTGGATCCAAATGTCATTAAAACTAGGAGATGCTCAGGTCAGGGATTTTAAATGGGGCCTTCCAGTGCTCCTTACCCTCCAAAAAATGTCTCTAAACAGAGTCATCTCTGGGGCAGACAAAGTCTTCTTATAACAGGGCAGCAAAACCCAGATTAATATTTGGAAGCAAAGAGGAGGCCAGACGAGGCACAGGTTTTCAGTTCCATCTCTGACCAAGCTGTAGTTGGCAGAGGACAGAGGGAGAAAGAAGTGAGCATGACAAATGCTAGAGGAAGAGCAGCAGCTGAGTAGATCTGTTCAATACTTCAGCACGAAGGCATGGGAGAGTTCTAGTGGCACAATCAGTATCAGCAATAATTATGCAAACAGTGGAAAAGCAGCAAAAGCAAAATCCCTGCATCTGTAGTAGAATCCCAGTGTGTTTGTGCAATTTCTCTTCTCTTGGCATCAGCTGTGGTAATTTAAAGATCTGCAATGGAACAGAGACAAAAAGGAAAACAAAACCCAAGCCACCAGCCACAAAAGAAATGATCAGCAGAGAGGTTGCTGCTACTATGGTCATAAGCTGATGTCTGCTCTGATTTAATTAATCTTGGCAAGTCAGACGGGAGCTGGGCAGGTCCCAAGAGACACTGTTTTACCCGGAAATCCACTCAACCTAATTTCACTAATGTAGGGCAGTGAAGAGACTTGGAGAGAAGCCTGCACGCTCAGCCATTAGAGCACAGCATAGGCAAAGGCAGCTGGAAGTACCACCATTCAGCAGAACTACTGCTTGTGTGCCTGCTTCAGCTTTACAGCAACCAGAGCTGCATATGTTCGAGGCGTTTGCTCCCCAGCAGGGCTCACAGACATGACTCTCACCCTTTCCAGGAAATAAATGGAGTGCTGAGGGGCAGGAGCAATCTAAGACCGTATTTCAGCAAGGATCTGTAGTTCATTTCCATATAATTCCTTTTCCATGGGCAAGGCAGTACCCTAGGAGGTACCAGCTGGAGCTGTAGGAATGAAACATGTCTCTGACACAGGCCCTTCAGCTGGGAAGCAAACACACTTCAGCCTCTCCCACCGTGCAGCTCTATCGCTTAAGCAATTCTGCAGTCGCAGCTTAAGGTTTGACTGAGGCTGCCCAAAAAGGTTTTTCAGCTTGGCTGCCCCATCCAGGGTGCTAGATTGAAGTGCGACTGGTGGCATCTCAGCTCACCTGTCTCTGTGGCAAAATTATCCCATGTTATAGGATGATCTGGACTGCAGCATAGATTTTGAAACAAAAGGCAAAGCTGCAAAACAAACTAAAATCTCAAAGCTGTGTCTAGGGGGGACCACAGGGCTGGAATAACGAAGAGCACTGCAAGCAATGACTGATGTGCATTAAAACAAGTGTGAGGGTGATGACTGCAAGCACAAACTAGGTGGGTTTTGTTGTTGGTCTTGGTTTTTTGTTTGTTTGTTTGGGGTTTTTTTTGGGGGGTTTTTTTTTTAGCTTTTTGACCTAGCCATTCCTGCCTTATCCTTCAGGACAGATTTTATTTTTGGCCCCTCCTCAAGCTTCTTTTGCTTCATATTACAGCTCAGCCTCCCCTCCTGCTATGTTTCCTCCACACGTGCACATGTTGTGTTCTCATTTTGTGAATTTGGGCCCTTCTTTTTGCTCTGTGGCTGGAATGCTCTAGAACAAATATGGATGTCTCTACCTTGGGTTGCTAAAGATGTAGGTGTTCCCAGGCTGCAGCTCCTCTTGTCCTAAAGCAGGCATCTAAATGGGTCAGCTTAATAGAGTCCTAGAAACGTCATGTTTATTTCCAGTAATTAGAAAGGGAGCAGAGGGTGAGAAGATCAGCTGGAGGTGCCTCTGTGTAGATGTCTGGAGTTAGGTGAGACATCTACTCCCACTTCAACTTTCCCATTTCATGATCTCTTCACATGCATCTCAGTGCTGCCCCAGTCCAGGTCCATCTTAAGAAATAACTCACTGCCTCCTACTTGTTCTCTCCCTTAGAAATGGACACGGGACTGATCTTGCAGAAGGAGATCTCACAGTGCTGCCATGTTCAGAAGGGAGGTGGCTTTAGACAGGTGGAAATTTGGCCACCCAGGATGAAATGTTTTTGTTCCTCAAGCAGGGGATGGAACATTTTGCCTAAACGCCCTGAATTCTCACCTGCTTTTTTGTCACCTTTTACACCTATTCCAACAAAGTGCAAAGTGAACGTAAAATGCCAAGGCTGCGCAGTTCTCTCTGTATCACTGTATTTGTCCACTACAAACCAACAGGTGTGACAGTGCAGAGTTCAAGGAATTGGGAAATCAAGACTAGTATTGAGTAAAAAGCAACGTAAGAAACATCCTCTCTGATGTACGGAATCCCCAGGATAGCTATCTACTAATCTCCCCAGGGATACCTTGCCCTCCTTTGCTGGGACACTGAAAACTAGGCTGGAGAAAACCCCAGAGAACATACTGCAGAAATAGCCTGCATCAGACAAACTGGTGAAGGGTGAGTCAGATAAACCGTCTCACCTCTCCTCATGAATCAGAAACTGCTATTAATTGGCCCTGATGTCAGTAGGGTTGTGCTGCGTTGCTCCCATTGCACAGAGAGAATCCTCTTCTTTTCACTTCTGTGGTTTAGAAGTGCCACAGCTTGAACTTTATTTTTTGTGCCAAATTTTTTATCCTTTGTGGTATTACTTCTTGCTAAAGTTCATTATTGTATAACAACACCAGCTTACTTCTTTTCCCTCGTCCCAAAGACCAATGAAATGCTGCTAAAGCTGCTAGGAAATAAGACATAGCTTAGCAGGGTGTAGCAGTGCATAGCATATTTCCCCTTATTGCTTCAACACCATGCAAGAAAAAAGAGGGTGAGTGGCTGGCTGAATTTTCTGTGATAATTCCTACTCAAAAAGCTAGACCTCTTGTTTATACTTGGGACATCCACAGTCATGAAAATTTGCTCTAGTTTGCCATGTGTCCAGCATTTGGTTTATGATTCCTCTCTTGAAGGAGAGGAATGACTTGAATATGTGATTAAGTGACTTTAAGTCCTTTCTGCTGCTCCATGATCTCGAGTCAGTCCAGGTTATTTCGGCCATGGCAGAAATCAGTGCAGTCTCTGGGCTGCTTCAGCAGAGAGTCATCTGCCTACCACTAACTGATCCCCAGAGAAAGGCAACAGGCGCAGCGAGGCACCCCCGCGCAATTCCTCTGCCAGCCAGGGATCTCTGGGCGCCACAGGCACTCCCTGAAAATTAGATTTGCCACTGTGGTGAGCCAACAGGGAACAAAACATGGCAGAAAATTGTGTTTCAACCTGCCTGCTTATCTTAAGAGCAAGAACGACACGGGAAACATGGTGAGCTACCCCACGTCACCGAGGTTGCCAGCTCCCCCACTTTGCGTGCAACCAGATTTCCTGCCCATCTCACTAGGACAATTGTCAAGAGCCTACCACTGTAGGAGTTGGACCCCACTTTCAGCTGCTGATGTAACAGGGGCATCTGTGTGACTTAGCGGTTTGTATGTCTTGGCCAAGGCACTCAGTATCACAGCAGGTACGCAGGACCTCCGAGTGTATAGCCCTGTGCTTCATGCATTACGGGCCCTTCTGTTGTGCTGTCCGGAGGAGGCTGTGGGGACTGCTGGCTAAAATGTGTGCATATTTTCAGTAGGAAGACACAGAAAGTCTTAAACAAAACAAAATATAGTGTCAGGGCTTGTGTTTCTGAAGCCACATTGCCTATCCTTTGTTGTTCTTACATTCATCATGCATTTATGTGCAGAAAAAACAGAAATTCTACCTTGCTGGGATCTATCAGAGCCATATAGTAAAGCATGCTTTGCTGCTGGCTAACGATAGTCTTTCGGCTCAAATTTTGGGGTAGGTGGTTGTGCACTGGGATTCTGCTCTCAGCTCCATAATTCAACGTGTCTCCTGCTATGAATGCCTTGGAGAAGAGCAGGATTAAAAGGACTCCCTTCCCTCTGCCGTGGAGTGTGATCAAGTCATTCAGGAAAATTAACAAAACTAGGGCAAGTTGGCCTGCTTTGCCTTCCAGCGATACTTGCATCCTCTTTTAATCAGTAGTCTATTTTGTCTTTGGTTCATGGCTGTGGCTATACCATGTATAGAAGGAGTCCTTGAGTAGCACTCTGTTTGGCTGTTCAGTATCAAGGGAAAGCAAGTCCACAGATGTTTTTGCTGACAGGGGGTTTGCAGGTGCAGGGGCTCAGGTTATGGTCCTGGGCCATGGGGATGTTCCCACAGACTTTTTCCTTTTGGAAAATCAACAGTCAGCATTTACTAAGATAAAAAGTATTTGAAGGTCCAGAAGCAGAGCCTTTAATGAAGATGATTCAGGATAGGAAGTTGCACACAACTTAAAGGTGATCCATATGGAAATGGTGGATAGGAAGGAATTTAAAAGAGAGGCTAAATAGCTGAGGGGGAGATGGAAGCGAGACTGCAGCACCTACTGCCAGTGTTGGAAGCAAATACAAGTCTGCCATCTGATGGCATTGAATAGACCAGACCAAAATGCATAAATGGTGTCAGTAAGGAAAGGTTCACATCCCAATTAGCATTCTCACTAACGCTAAACATGGGTGTGAGGATGCTAATCCTCACAAACTAAACATTGGCATGTGAACATCTGTATTGTTAAGCTGACAGCATGGGCCATGGTGTGATTTTTGAATATGCCAACCAGCTTTGCCCCAGACAGCTCCCAGACACAGCCACTCTGTTCTGGAGAGAAAGAGTTTAGCCGTATGGACATGACCTGTGTAGTGCCAGCTGGCCTCAGGGCCAGAGAGCAGTCCCTGGCCCATTTTATTTGCTGGGTAACATAATCTGGTAGCCCATCAGAGAAGCCAGGAACTGTCTGGTTCAAAGGCACCCCACAGTCCTCTGTGAATGACCACCAGAGATACAGTGATGCTACAGAGGTATGTTGAGTGCCAGTGTCGAGGTATGTGACATACCAATCACATGGTCTGTCCCACACCACCCAGCCCTTCAGCACTTGTTTCTTTTCCCTGTTCTTTATCCCAAATCTGGAGTGATGCTGCTTGCTTGGCCTCTCCATGGTCTCTGTGTGTGTGTGTGTGCGTGTGGTGGGGAGTCAGTGAGGAATGGGGAGAGACGGGAATGGAGCAGACCAGCCACTACAGTACACTAAGACCCTTGTGTGTTATTCTACCTTACAACCCTGCATGCCTGCGTGAACCATCACCTTCACCTGTAAAAAGAAATCCACACAGTGCATAGACCTTACCGGGGCTTCTGAAAGAGGCCCAGGAACACTGATCTAAATATGATGAGAGCTGGTCAGCAGGAACTCGGAGACAATTAAATTCATCCTGCTGCAATGAGAGGGGCATGGTGTCTCAGGCTGGATGAACCCAGCAGCAAGACCGCTCCAACCTGAGGGGCGCTCCTTTCTTTTACCTTGTCCCTGCTGGCTGCCTCTGCCTTCCCCTTGGTTCTGATTCCCTGTCTAGTTCATTGCTGTGGGATTGCTCCTAGTGTTCATTTTAAATTCTCACGTGAATGGTGTGCCAGAACAAGGTGTCTGACTGACAGGCAGATCCAGCCTCCAGTTACACTCATTGCTTCCCCCTGGGGCAGCTCTGCCTTTGAAGGGAGAGCCCAGAAAACCGGAGAGACATGATAACCTCCCAGTTGAAGGCTCCTGTTCTTGAAGGCTCAGAGACATTTCTCTAGGTCTCTATTCAATGTAAGAGAAGTCTGAGTTACACGTTATAAAATTTTTCCCTCTGGGTCTTGCAAAGCTTCAAGTGCGTGTAGAGTTGTCTCTTCATTACCTCTTTAAGACTCGACTGGAAGGATCTGTAGGACTAATTAGGGGGCAACAATTCAACAGTGGTTGGCACAGTCATTGGGTTCAGTAAAAGGGTAATACAGGTGTCTGATCTAGCTGGTAAGCCAAGAGCCTAATCAGTGCACCTGATCAAATGAATGACAGTTGCCTGCCACATCAGCAGCGAGCTAGGCAGCTCCTTCCAGAGAGCTCCCTTTTTACAAGGAGTCCCATGGTGAGGACAAGGGGTAACAGGTACAAGTTACTCCCAGGGAGATTCCGATTGGACACGAGAGGTAAACTTTTCACAATGAGAACAGTCAACCATTGGAATAATCTCCCCAGAGAAGTGGTTGACTCTGCTATACTGAAGATGTTTAAGACTCAGCTGGACATGGTGCTGGGCCATCTCGTCTAGATTGTGCTGGAAAAGTTGGACCAGATGATCCCTGACGTCCCTTCCACCTGGTATTTTATGATTCTATGATTCTGTGGTTCTGTGATTCCTGTTGCACATGGTTTCTGGTGGGGCTGGAGGTGTTTCATGAGAGCTACACACTTGTCTGCTGGGCTGCACGCCGGCACATTCTTTCCATGCTGCAGAAGTGCCAGGGACTTTGAGACCTGGGTCACTTTGGGGAGAGAGAAGCCTGAAGCCACGCACTCCATCGTGCGATGGCTGTGTGCACGTGCAGGATGCTCTAGATCATGGCTGACTAACCCTGGACCATCTCTTTCCCCACTAGATGCTGTAGAAGAAACCAAACCTACTGAAAGTGCCCAGCAGGAAGAGGTGAAAGAAGAAGAGAGCAAGGCGGACCAAGAAAATGCCTGAACATTAAGAAATGACTCCCCATTGCCCCTCCCTCCCTCCCCCTATCCTCTATCCTTCCTTCCCACCCCAATCTTGATCTCCCCCCTTCCTGCTCACATCTGTGAGCCTGTCCATCCCTCTCCCATTCCCACTTAAACCCTTTTTCTCTCTGTGTGGCAAACATTTAAAGAAAAAAAAAAAAAAAAGCAGGAAAAATCCCAGTCAAACAGTGTGGCTTAAACATTTATTTGTTTCTTGGTGTTGTTATGGCGAGTTTTTTGGTAATGATGATCCAATCATTTTGGGAAAATTCTTGCACTGTATCAGAGTTCTTTGACCTGGCGCGTGCGTGTGTCTGTCTGCCCACCACGAGCGCGCTCTCTCTCTCTCTCCCCCCCTTCTCTCTCTTCTCCAAGTGTGTGTGTGTGCAATGTTACGTTCATCCGAGGAGTCCAGACTTACCGAGTGAGTTAAAACAAAAGAGGAAAAAAAAAAATCCTTTTCTTCCTTTTTCAATGTGATGGAATGAACGAAAGAAAAAAAAAAGACCAAACCCAACAAACGAATGAAAAATCATACTAAACCCCAGTTTGTTTTCAGAACTAAAACAACAAAGAAAAATGTGCCAATTAGCGTAATGCTTGGCTCCAGGCTCCTTTTTCAAACTGAACAATAATTATAATAAATGAGAATAATGATCATTAATACCACCGTGTCGCATTTCTATGCTGCCGTACATCCTGCTGCCCTGCGGTCTTTGGTGGGCCACTTTGGTGGCCCCGCTGTGCTCCTCGGCCACCGGTCAGGGACTGACCACACTCCCTGCCACTGCTGAGGGGATTTTTAAGGGAAGCAGGCTTGGATTTTGAGTGAGGTGTTAGCACCAACTAACATAAATAATGAAAGTAGCAAAGTCAGTTTTAGGAAAGAACAAAATCAGCAGCCCTCTAGCAGATCTCTAGGCCCTGATTTGGAGAAGCATGGTGACCTGACCTTGGAGGGATGAGCCCGGGCAGCCCCATGGGTCCCAGCAGGGGGACCAGCTTTGGTCCATGCTGAAGGTCCGACCCCTGCCGAGGGTCACACTGAGGGCCATGAGGGGACAGGGTCCTGGGGCCTGAGCTCCCCCCGGCAGCAGGGTGATGCTCGCCCCACCGGGCTGGGGTTGGAGAAGGTGTTGAGTGTGTGTGGCCCTCCAGAAATGTTCTGTTTGGCAAAATAAATTGGGCCAATTCATTGAGTAAATAGGCACGCGGGCAGGGCAAGGTCTGGTAGCATAAGAGCCAGTCAAGAGCACTTCGAGAAATATCTCATTCCTGCTCCCTGGCAAAACCCGGGTTGCTTCACCCAGCCCTAATGAGGGCCAAAGCTTTTAGCTGTCATTTATGACCTTTCCAGCTAAAAGCCTGGTGCAGGCTTGGCGCCACGGGCAGAGAACCACTGTGTTGGTCTCCACTACCGCTTCCCACGGGGTGTGGGATTTTCCCTGGTGCGCACCAACCGCACACCCACTACACCCAGCCTGTGCCGGTGGAGGACTGACAGATGCCTGACCCTGAGGCTGAATGGCCGTCGGGGTCTGCTGCTCTGTTTATGAGCTGCAAGAGTGAACAGTTAAAATGTATTAATTAATAACTGTGCTTTCATGAAAGCCCAGTTATTGCTCTTTCACTGCCGTGATCATTATCATGTGCTTTCCCACCAACTTTTGCATGGTTTCCTGGCCACATTGGCAATGACAGCCAGTGTACCTTGCAGGATTGCTGTACGATGCTGCAGGGCCACGGTTAAATTGGCGTCACAGCAGTAACACCAAAAAATCGGGTCTGCTGGCAGCTCCAACGTCCCTTGGTGGCTGATGCTTGGAGTGGCAGCCCCATGGCCTTCAGAGGGCTGGCTGGCCCTCCCTGCCCTACTCCTTTGTTCACCTCCATCTCTTTGTTGGAAATAGGGAGAAAAGATGAACGGTGTCTCCTCAGAGATGATCGGTTTGAACGTAGATCGCTCACTGGAAGTGCCACCAAAACGCATCAGGATTCATTTACATGCGCTTCCTGGCATTGTGCAGAAATAAGCGAGAGAGAGAGAGTGGGAGGAATTTTTAAAAGAGAGGGAAAGAGAGAGTGGGAGAGAGATTGGACAGAGATTTTTAAAAACAGGGATTAGAGAGATAAGGGGGGGAAAGATTTTCGAGTGGATAGATGGATGATAGGGAGACAGAGGGGAGTATAGCTAGAGTAAGAAAGATTAGAGTGAAAAAGATGAGAGAGAGACAGGAAGAAATTAGATAATATGGAGCAATAGATGATTGATAGAGATAGTGAAACGTAGCTAGCTAAAGTAGATTAGACAGACTAAATAGGTAGAAAGATGGGCTGACTGACAGATAGGTATTGTGTCATACTTCATAAACGATATATATGCTAATATTCCCATGTCATGATGGGTGGTAAACCCTGAGACACCTTCCAGCCTGACCTCAATTCAGCAGATGTAGCGCGGACATCAGGCATTGCTTGGACCGTATGTCAGGTCTCACCGCCCTGCCCGTTTCTGCCGCGGGAGCGGCAGGGGGGCGGGCGGTGTGTGGGGAGGGAGAGCGCTCTGACGGACACGGGGGGCCGAGGCGTAGGGAGGAGAGGCGTAGAGTATGTTTGCTGTTCGTAGCACACGAGGTGCCCAGCCCAGCTTGGACGTTGCAGACACCCCGTGTCTCTAGCACCGAGTCCAGAGAACTGAGGTTCAGCTCTCAGGATTTGTGGGAGAGGTGTTTGGGAGGAGGCAGGAAGGAGAGAGCACAGTTTTTGTTTAGCCTCATCTCCTGTCATGACCATTTACAAGAGTTTTCTTAAGGACTGTCTTGCCTGTTTCTGCAAAGACCGCGTGGTCTCCCTGCTCTTCTGACTTCAGACCCCAAACTTTTCATCTTGCCTCCACTTTACTATAGCTATTTTTAACTTTATAAGGAAAACTGCCTCTCATGTCTTCTTGGACATAGGCCTTCCTCCCTCCTCAAAAAACAGAAACATTTTTCTCTCCCCAGGGATGTTTTATCTTTGTATTTCGCATGTTGCCTCCCCCTTGGCTGATGGTTGGGGCATCGCGTGTGTCGTGTCACCATTCGTAAGAACATACTTTGCCATGTTGCGTAGAGAACAAAGGGTTGGGTTTTGTGTTTTGGTTTTTTTCCCCCCACAAAGAGACCGGGGTATGTGGTTACCAACTGCAAACCTAAATAATTTAAATACTAATTCCTCTCCCTTGGTTCCAGTTTAAAATTACTAGCTGTAACCAAGCACCCCCCTATCTTTCTTATTGTACCGTGTCCTGATCCTGCCAGAGAGTCAGGGCAAAGAGAGCGTGAGAGAGAGCACACAGACAAACCCTGCCTTGAGCAGGCAGTGGTTTAATGTGTAATACACAAGATTTGTATAGGAAGCTGGGCTGTATTCAGGGTACAGGAAGAGAGCAGAGAAAAGCATTTGGATTTCCTTGAGTTGCCTCTTCAGCCAGATTTTAAAAGACTAAAAGGAAACAGTATAAAGGATGTAGCATGGGACGGAAACTGGAAGGAGAACAGAGGTATTTGAGGAACGATTTTTCTAGCAGGATATCAAGTGAGCTGAGAGCAGCACAAGAGGCAGGAGGTCCCAGAAGTAAAGCGTGGAGCAAAGAGTATCCAGCAGAGTAGCTGGAGCTTTTCTGCTACTCCTGATGCAACAACCAACACGAATTCCCCAGGGGGTGTATATCTAATCCTCTTTCCCTGAAGAGGATATAGCTTTGCCTGGAGGTGTCTGTGGTTGTTACTTTACGTACGGAGAGGGAAGGGCATGTCAGAATGACTCACACTGGGAATATGGTGCCTGACCTCACCTACAGTGCTGCGGAAATTCAGAGTCCAAGAGGGGCTTTTTCCATGCCTCTGTAGTAAGATATGCTAGTGATCCACATCTATACTGAATGCTCGACCCAGCTGTTGGCCAGCTCTTGACATTTCACCTCATCTAGACTAAGCCTTGGAAAAGTATAAAAAAATCCCAACCTAACACCCCCTGTCAATGCAGTAGATCATTTGCATGAATTTGGTCTGCTTTGCAATGCTTGTGGCATCCCAGACTGTCTGCGTTGGTAGCATATGAAAATCCATAACCCTTGCAATAGTTGCATCAGCCAAGAAGCTCCACCGTGAGCCACATTCCAAAGGGAGGGGAAGGGCACCCTGCCGAGATCCCTTCAGACCTAGTGTTTTCCAGCCTCAAACCCTAATGCAGCCCCATGAGAGGCCTTAGCTAGAAGGAACTCACCTATGGCGACAACGTAAACACCATCGCTTGGGGAACGTGTTACTCTAAATGAAAGAAATGGCCATGACTGGAGGAGAGGTGTTCAGAAAGAAAGGAAAGAAGTTCATACCAAACTCCACACAGGAGTTTGTTTGTTTTTTTTCCTGTGGTCTCCGAATGGCGAACTAGCACATGAGGCTTTTTGTACTGAAGGTCTGGTGTTTGTCATAGGTGTCTTAGGAAGGAAATAGCGCAGCTGTGGTTTGCAGAGGTGGAGGGAAGGTCTGAATGAATGTTTTTGTGGCCCCTCTTGGCTAAGAAGTCCGTTCAGTGGTCACCTGCAGCTCAGCGACGCGGGGGGTGGTGTTGGGGGTCCTCTTCCAGGCCTGTGCTCAGATTCCCTGCTTTTCTGCATTGCCACATTAGCACTTTCACTGGATATTTAGAGCACCTCAGGACTGGTTCTCCTCTCGCTCACACTGGGGTAACTCAGGAGTCGCTCCACTGGAACCAGTGGTGTTAATCTGGTGTGAAAATAATGCGAGAGGAGGATTCAACTCCTCGGGGGGGGATTTTCCAGGTCCCCGAGGGGGAAAAAAAAATCAATGGGAGTTACATGTCTAACTGCCACTTGTGCCTGTGAAAGTCTGCCCCTTATCTACCCATATGTATATAGGGTACGGTTTTCAGAATAACCTAAGTGACATGGGCACTTGAGAGCACACATTTCACTGGCTTTCAGAGACATAAGCTCCTAAGGCCCAGATGCTGAAGGATGTCCAAACTCCTCTCTGCAGCGAATTTGGGGTCTCAGGCCTAAAATTCTCCAGTCATTTTCCAAAATGGAACTGAAGATCATGAGTCATTTAGGTGGTCCTGAAAGCGCTACCCTCTATCCATTTTTCAGGGTGTTGATCTCAGGTCATGTGCAAGCCTGCATTCTTACCTACAATGCTTTATTACTACATTCCTCTGTTGAGCAATACTTGGAAGAAGAGGTGAAGGTCGAGATTTGCAGAACAGGCTAGTGACCCCAGTGGCTCACGTCTGGAGTGCCCAACGTGAGAGACATCTTGCTGGGACCCAATCCACAGGTCCCTCGTATACTCTGAACATCAAGATTCATGTATTACACACCCAGAACCACTGGTCACTTCCAAAAGAAAAAAAGAATCCCAGCCTGACACCTAGACTACTCTCACAAAAGAAAATCCTAGGTGAACCGTTCATCCAATAGCTTGGTTTTTCTGCTCATGCCTGTTCCCAATGAACGAAACACATCCCTGTGCATCACCTAAGCCCTATTTCGAGGAATTACACTGGCATACAGCTGAAGTAACACAGTAGTAAATGGGGGCCTGAAGAAGGCGGCTACAGCCTAGAGAGTATCAAGAACTGTGATGTGTCTGGAAGCTAATAAGAGCAGAACTTGACGATTAGAGTGGCCCATTTCCGATGCTCTTGTGTGAGGATCTGGAAAGAGTCTCTCACTCATTGTACTTGTGCATTATGAATGTGTCCATCTGCAGAGATCTAATGTACACATATGTCCTGAATATTGTCCTAAGGTTGCAAGCTTCAAAAATGAGCAGAAAACATTCCCAAGAAGTGAGAATAATACAGATGTCTGTATTTGAAAAATTGGTTCAAATAAAGTCTCTCACTTATAGATATGTGTAGTTGTGTGCAGTTATTTGCTCCTGTAACAGAAGTTTCTCCCTTGTGTAGGATTTTAATGCTTTTACGAAAAATCTCATTCCATTCGCCCTTGACCTTGTCAGTCAAGTCCTATTACTGTGGAAAGAAACACTTCCTACTTATTCTGTCTGGATAAAAAGCTATGTTACAATGAAAGGGTGAAGTAAAAGGCCTGGTATGTTTTTACTGCTGTTAAGTATCTATTGAGGTAGAAGATACAGGCAAGATACAGGCAAGATACATCTTGCCTGATGCAAGATGTATCTTGCGTCTCCCAGTGCAAGAGTACTAGGTATTTATACAATAAGAAGCAGACATCACTGCACATGCTCTCGACCCAGGAAAGGCTGGAGTGTGGCTCTCTAGACACTGCCTGAAACCAGGCTGAACTGAGGAAAGCTGTGCTTCGGCACCACGTATCTGCAAAATGTCCACGGCAAAATGCTGGGCCGGTGATGTTCCAAGGAAGGCAATCTGCTTGGGTGTAGAAATGGTGATGTGGGTCACCGTTCAGTTAAGCACTCAGCATGTTTAAGGAAAAGTGAGTACAAAATGGAATAAAATTTTTTTAGACAATTAGGCAATCTTGTGCAAGTGTATCTAAAGGTATCAAATTCCTCATTGGATTTAAAGCTTCAGTAGTTCACTGGGAAACTCCAGAAGTTTTTGAGATAGGAATATATATTTCAGCACCTAAGAATCCCCACCAAGTTCTTTCCCTCACTATCAACTTTGTGCCAAATACAATGAAATATGAACAGAGCAGCAATTGCTGCCCAAGCTGTGCTAGGCTGCTGACTTAATGCTGTGCTGTATCTGTCAGCAGCTCAAGAGCAGAGCTGAAATCAAGCATTTGTATCACATCTATTCATCCCAGGAAGCTTTGCAAACACTATTTAGAAATCACTTGCAACTGATCCCTGGAATACAGCAGCTGGCTTAGCAAGGGCCCAGGAAAATTCCTGATGAGGCTCCAAGGAGCTGCCTGGGAAACAGAGCAGACCTCGGCACCTCACATGGGTTCTGGACAAAGTGCCAATTTACAAATGAAAATGACACAATTAGATGTCTGTATTCTTGCATGTAATCATCAGTTGCCCCGTGTCTTCTCCAAAAAAGGCGTGGACTCCAGCTTGTGTGCAAACAAATATTTAGCATTCAAAATCAAGTGGTTTCAATTAGCCACATCGCTAGATTGCAGGGCTCAACCCTGGCAGATTGGCTTTGCTTCAGTGGGGCAAAATACCTGTAAAGGGGCAGCCAAGAACCTCCCTCCACGTGAATGGTTGTCTTGGGGTAGCGAGGCTGCCTTGCACTCTTTTATCTTCTGCACAGCGGAGAGGGGGCAGGAGGCTGAACGGTTGTCCCATGGCACATGTGTTAGCTGAAACACAGCCTGATGTGAATCTTCGCCAGAGACTTTCTAACCAGGCACACAAAGCTCGTTGTGCGTGACTTCCAGTGTCACGCTCTTGCCACTGCGAGCTGGAAAAAAAACTTTCTGCCTGAATTGTACAAAATGGCCCGTGACTCACCTCGGGTGTTCACCCCCCATCGCCTCTTTGCCCAGGTGAACACCCTTCAGATTGCTGCTTACATTCATGGCCTGCACCGACAGCCTTTCCCTAGCTTCTGCCAGACGTGAGCGAGCAATGGGTTTACGATTCCCATGGTGGTCCCCGGCTTAGCCCACACTGGGCTGGGGGAGACCTCCTCTTCTTGGGGAAACCACAACAGGAGCTTCACGTTTTCCTGGGTTTTGACAATGCCAACAGCTTCACGGCAGACTTGCCACCTTCATTGCTCTACTGAGGTCACCGGCAAAAGACCAGTATTTCTCATACTATCACTCAAATTTCTAAAAGTCTGCTATCCTTTACCCAGCAGGCGGCATGAAGCACCCTGTAATAGACATTTACAGTCTCCTAATCTGCTACACTTTGCCCTGTTTTACCATTGTATGTGGAGCTGGCTTTCAGACTGACAGGGGCTGCTGCCCTCTGAAGATGAGCAGAAAAAGCCAGACAAAGAAAATTATGCACTTCTGTACCTAAGATCACTTTTGTTTATTAAAAATGAAATTATTTTTCTCCATGTAGGGCCACTTTTGTTTATTAAAGAGGAAATAATTTTCATTTAGCTTGGCATGGAACGATGAACATGAATAATAAGAAAGGCAAGGAAGTAAAAGCCCATTTCTCCCTGTAAATGCACCAGCCTACAATCCAAACTACAAGCTGGGTACTGGTAGAAAGGCACTGCTTCGTGCTTAATTTAATTATGGTAGTTGATTAAAAAAGTTATGAGTAAAATGTAATTAGCACTTCAGGAGCAATGGGTGGATGCTAAGCCAAGAGAGAGATAAGACACATTATCTGTGGTGGGAGAGATGAAGGGTGGTACAGGTCATCACTGGCTGGAGGACAAGGAAGGGTTAATTGGGGTGAACTGAAAACTGCTGGTGAGGTCTCTCTCTACTGAGCCCATGATTATGCTTTTTTTGTCTTGAGACAGTCATCTTCTGAAGGGTTTTGGGGCCATCCTCAGGACCCTGACCCAGAGAGGGAAAAACAGTTTCTCTCATTGGAGGAGAGGTCTAATGGAGAAGGTTCAATTTTCCCCCTCCACACCACGTGTGCCCAACATTTACCTACGCACAGTCAGTCAATCTGTGGTTTAAATTTCAATGAGTCTCATTCAACTCCTGTCTGTGTAGCAGCTCCTGTTTAAGTGGAGGGACGATTTCACTGCGTGTGCTGTGGGGCAGACTCTTCTTCCTTGTGTTTGCCCAGAGCCTGAGGCTTTCCTTCTTGGGTCTCTTTCATTTTGAGGCAGACCTGAGTGATTCACAAAAAACACAGCAAAAGCTAAGAAACTGCCAGATTCAATGGTGGCCTAAGGGGCTGATGGTGTCTAACAGGGGAGACACTGGTGGCTTTGGATGTGGAGGACCAATGTTCCCGGAAGCCATGGAGAAGAAATCCATGAGGAGCAGCCCTGTGAGTGATGACGGGTCACCTTCTCTAGAAGCCACTTAAAGACCGAAAGACAATTCCTGGTTGACTGCCAGCACCTGGCAAAGGGGTGAGCAGTTTCTGAACGCCAGTGCTTCGGCTTCCTGACCCCACCTCTTCTCAGCAGCAAAGAGAGAGGAGCCCTACAGCCATGAGTTGCTGCCCCCAGGCTCCTCTCCACTCATGACAGCCAAGCCTGGTGCCAGACACCCCACAGGCCATGTTTAGGAGTTGGGGCTGGAAGAGCAGATTGCAATGCAGGGTGCATAGACTGAAAAGACCTAGCACTCTGACAGGTCCCTAGGAAAAAGTTGAAGACCCCGGGGGCATCGCCACCCCGTCTCATGTCTGAGGGGACAGTGAGGAACGCTCGCTTGCTGCCGTGGAGCACCGGTGCGCGGGCTGCAGCGGGAGGCTGGGGAGGGCTGGCTCTGCCTCGCCGCGGCAGGACAGCCGTGCTGCTGGGCTGTTGGCACTGACTGCCTCCCAGCCCCTTGCCGGCGGAGAGCCCATTAATAAGGCTTTCCAGCCTGTCACTTCCACGCTGAATCCTTTGAAAGCCGCACTCCTCTGGGCCCATTAGAGGGAGGAACTGTCTCTGCCGAAACATATGGGGCTGTCAGGCTCTGTCTGGCTGTTGCTCTGAAAGCTGCCGCTGCTCTAGCTCTTTGCTGATGGGGGGGGGGGGGGGGGGTAAAAGCCATCTCGAGGAGGCTGTGATGAGATCGGGGGCTTGGTAAGGGGCTAGGGGAAGATGGCAGGTGAGCTGGGAGGGATACTGGTAAACAGTGTGCTGGTAGGTGATGGGCTGCTATAGGAGGACATTGGGTTAAAAGCCAGCCAAATGCTGCTGGGCAGCTCAGGGGGAGTCTGGCATGCTGTGAGTGCAATAGTGGGAAGAGGTACCTCTGAGGACAGCTGGGCTAAGCTGGGTGGTGAATTTTGGGTAGGTGCATAGGGGCAGGCTGTGGCAGCAGAAGACATGGCTGACAGCAGAGGTGTTTGGGCTTGTCTGGGAAAGGAGAGGACGGCAGCAGTGCTGGGTGGCTCTACGGAGACGGTGCAAAAGGGAGGTTTTGGAAAGCATCATGGGGTCACACCGGCCTGGAAGTTGCTAGGTGCATTCCTGACATTGCCTGAATGCTGCTGGAGTTTCTCATTAACCAGCATACCCTCCCCCTCCAGCTCCATTTGCAGAGACTGAAGAGGATTTAATGGAGTCCCTTGACTTTCTCCTCTGAAATATTCATAGGTTTTAGCAGTCCATTTCATGCTCACCTCCTCCTCCATTAGAGAGCATCGAAGAGGGACTGGGTGGAAAGTACGCTGCCGTGGAGCCAGGGAGACAGATAAAGGGACCTGTGGCTCTAACCAGAGGCTGCTGGGAAGTGATCCACTCCCAGACTGCTCTCTGTCCCTCTCACCAGGCCCACAAAATGACCCAAAATAAGCCCTGGGCAGCATGCACAGGGAGGTGATTAATACAGTGAGAAAGGAAGGAAACCAATTAAGCAGAGAGCACTATCTGGAGTTGCTGCCCCCCACCCCTATCACACGCATACACCCCACATCTGTCTCCCTGCCTGTCTTCATAACCTGCAGGGCCAGGAGCTCTGTAAGAATCACACAGGCTGACGAAAAATGCCTGGAGGCAATTAGTTTCTTCCTTGCCTCAGCACTAATCCAGGGAAAGTCCAGAGCTTCGATGAGACAGTGCAGAAGCACATTGGATTTTGGATGCCCTGTCTGCAGTACCTGACACAGCAAGGAGCCTGCTGGGAAGTGTGGAGAAAGGATGTAATAAATAGTGCCATTGCACTCTGCTGTCCCAAATGTCCCAAAAGATCAAGGCCAAGTGGGATCTCAGAGCATCATCTGCATCATTGCAAAACAAGAACAACTGGACTTGTGGAGCATCCCACCATGATATAAAATAGATCCTTCTCAGGTATACTCATTTACCTTTTCTTGTTTTCTGTCTCTCCAGTTTGACATTTTCCAAACCTGTTAGGTACTAAACCAGGACTCTAATCGTCAAACTAACTGATATGTCCCTGCCAAAATCCCAGAACCAAATATCTCTGAGATTTTTGGGGGTGGGGAAAGGTGCAACTCTCTGCTCCAGATTCAAACCTCTTTTGCAGCAGCCACACTTTGAAAGCTTGCAGCTTCAAGTCTTAAGTAAGTTTTTATCAAGGACTCCACGAACTACAGTCGGACCTGGATAGTGCACTAAGAAAACAGATTGTTCCTGCACCAGTGCTATCGCAGCGAAAACTACAAGAGGTGCTCAGCAAGGGGCTCACAAGACCACTTGGCTTCTCTCTGCATTAGTACTTGGATGAACCAAAAGAGCAAAATCTTCATGCTAATGAGTTGTTCACTCTGGCTGACAGAGACAGAGAAGCAGGATTATAAATGTACAAATTCCTGTGGTTCCTCCCTGCTGGATTAAAAACCAGAACAGAGTCACAGATGCAACAGCACCTATTTATTCTTATTCTCAAAACACTCGTCAGGCTGCTTCCCCTTCCCTCCTGTACACACACACACACACACACACTCGCGCATGTGCTCCAGGAATCAGATGTTTATGTAAGTATTTGCAGGATGTTCCATGACTCCCTGAAATGATAATCAACGTGCCCAGAATCAGCTTAATTACTAAGCATTCATCATACGCCCACAGGCTCTTCCACGGCAGCTCCACACAACATCTCTATGAATGAGTCTGCATGTTTTTCCTCTGCTGCCAAACACTGCTCATGATCAAGAACTCAAGCCCTTACATCTGAGCTGTTGTGTTGTCTGGTTATTTATTTCCAGGCAGGGAGAAAGAAGTTTGTAAAGCAGTGGCAGTGCACGAGCAGACACAGAGAGCGTCTCAGGGTGAAACTTGGCTAGCTATACCTTTTTGCAGCACTCTCTCCATGCAGGATAAAGACATGAATGATCCCAGTATTAAACAAGCCAGATCAGAGATTTAAACATGCCAGGTCTATAGTCTGGCAATTAACTCTCTCCGTAGAAAAGGCACAAATCAAGAATCTAAGTACCAAGAAGTGTGAAACTATGAAGTTTTGCTTTGCATGGGTTGCACCCTGACATGTATAGGTGCTCAGCAGATAGGCACTTGGGAAAGAACCGAAGGACTGCTTGGTTTAGCAAGTCAGGCAGTCAGAAAACACACTGCTGAGGTAAGAAAAGAAAGCACTCTCTGAGGCAGCTAAGTGCACCTCCTGTAAAAAAGAGCACCATTCATGGCTCATCAGAACTTTTCTGAAGGATCTTCTGGATGGAGGCTGTGGGCATCTGCAAAGATCATGGTCATGCCTTCACTTTCTATCAGCGCACTTTCTATCAGCTCCACAGCAGACAATCCCTCATAGAACTTCTCAGGTGATTTCAGAGGTACGAAGCACAGGTGGAAGAAAGATTCAGGCTCCCCCTCATCGCTCTGTAGTCACCATCTGCCTCTGTGCCTGACAAGGTTTGGACCCTTCACACAACTGTAGCTGCCTCCATTTCCTTCCCTGTGGCATTGTACTAGCAAAACCCACATGATGATCCTATCACAATATTACACAGACTGGAAGCATTTAAGGCCATTAAGGTCACACTTCCCCAGTTTATTGCTTTCTTGTGGAGCTTGGGGACCACAGAGCCCAGAACCAGGGAACCCTTTTCTGTCTCTGCTGTGATTGCCATCACATGGCAAGAAGTCTCCCTTCATTTAAAATACAAATCCTGGTGTCAGATGTGCCCTGAAACAGAGATATGATCAAACCAGCATTTTGATCTGAAGCAAGGGCAAAGCCCACAAACACAGGCTCATTTCTGCACTCAGGCACGTTTACACACAGGAGGTGTGACTTTTCCTCTCTGTTCATACAGGAAAATTCTAAAATGGCCATAAACCATTTTGCCAAATCTTCCATGTCCCAATTTATTAGCTATTCAAGATTTTGTATGAACAGGCCATTGCTCACACAGGCACTTGGCTGTTGGTTGCCATCACAAGTAAATAAGATGCTCCAGCAGCGTCTGGGTGCCCAAATGGCTGGCCAGCTCTAGCCGTTCAAATTTGGCATTAGCAATGCCAAGACTAAAGGACTGTCTCACATTGCTGGTGATGTCTCCAGACCTCAGAAGTCTGCCAGCCTTAGCACCACAGTGTTTCCATCACGCTGTACCCAGGAGCTGTCAGTACTCTAATAATGTGATCCTCACAACCCCTGGAGCGCCGCGCGAAAGATGCTTGTTACAACACAGGGCTGTGAAGGCTTCGACCCTCAAGACATTTTGCGATACCTTCCTCCCGGTTGTGCAGCAGGGCTCTGCTGCTTGCCCAGAGGCGCGGGAAGAGGCTGTGGCAGAGCACACAACTGAGCTCGTCTCTCAGGATTTCGTGCGGATCAGATCAATAACTACTCTGCTCCGAAGTATTTATTCTGCAGGGAAGAGGATGAGAATAAAACATACCTTTAAGCCTTGTTAAAAACACATGCCATGAAGACAGCTGTCTTCTAAGGGTAAAAGCGTCTCCAGGGATGATCTCTGGGGAATGTCTCTGTAAGCAAAACACCCAGCAGGGAAAAGGCTTCTCGGGACCGTCTCTGTAGGTGAATGCTCTGCTAAGTGAAATGCCTCAGGAGAGCACATACCCGCGCAGCGCTCTGCCTACCTCTGCCTTTCCCCGAAAGCACTTCCCGTCCTTGCAGCTCTTAATAAGCCTGCTGTAGTCACAGAAAAGTCTGCACATAAGGCTTTCTTTTAGTTCATCTTTATTAAGTGAATAAGATCAGATTTTAAACTAGAAACACCTTTTTAGCTCACTCGGCTGTTCATCAGTAACAGCTCTGCGCCACCTGAGCTGTGCACAGAGCCTTGGCACTGCACGTGGCATGGGCCTTTGCTTGCAAACAAGCACGGTCAGCCACCCTTTACGTTTTTGTTAAGATCCAGGTTTAAATGCCACTGTCATTCAAATGGCAGTGCAGCGACGGCTGGATGAACCAGGCAGCCTTTGCCACGTGGTGACATGGTAGCAGGTGCGATAGGGAAAGAGAATGGGGATTTTAGGAGGCCTTGGCATAAAGAAGGCAAAGCACTACTGAATCAGGGACTGGGGGTGCACCCCTTGCACCGTGCCGGGGAAGGGGGGAGTCAGGGGCGGCAGCACCCCAGTAGCGCTGCAGGGTTTGGAGATGGGGCAGCGAGAGACCTGTGCAGCCTGCACAGCAGCCACAGCAAAGCATCCCTGTGCTGCTCAAAACAGATCAGCCCTGCTTTCTGCTGCTGTTGAGACTGCTGGAGGGGAAAATTAGATTTGCCTTTTGTTCAGCGAGCCTCACGGAAAGCCTCAGCTCAGCGGCTGGTTGAAAAGCAGAACCCGCTCATGGTGCATGCACTTGGGTATTGGCTCAGTTGAGAGGGACCCTAAGAGTTGTACCTTCTCCTCCTGTCTCAGATGGCTCTGATAGCTCATGCTGGGGTAGAGGCGCTGCATCCCTGCCACAGAGACATCAGCCTCCATCGGCAGCTATCCCTGCTGCCCTGCTCATGGTGGAGAAAGCTATACTTTTAAATGATGGCGGAGATCCTTGGGATCCATCCTTTGCTAAACCAGGCTCAAGACCCACGGTGCATGTGTGCACTTCCTTGGCTGACTGTGGATGCCTCCAGGATACACCCTGCCCTTGTCGCATTTTCATCCCACCAGAGAATGTCATGCCAAATCCTGATGACATGCAGCTAAAGAAGGGGTCAGATGGCCTCCTCCTTTCCTCACATTAACTTTACTGTGTTCTCGCTGATCACCTCAAAGGCAGCTCCTGTAACATTTTCTGTCTAAAAGGCACTGATGCTGGAGCAGTATTTAAATTTATGTTCCCATAAAATACTTTTTCCATAAAACATTTTTTTCATAAGCCGTGGGACAGATTGGAATCTGACAGGTTCAGCTGTCATTGGATGAAGGGAAGAGCAGAAGCGACAAGAAATTTTTAGGAGAACTATATTAAACTCTGTGTAGGATTCCAATTTAGTAGTAAGAGCAAAGTGAAATTTGAGCTGATATTTCATTATCCTGTTTGCAGTACACTCTAATAACATCTCCATTCATAAAACAGTTCAGCTCCTGTCCTTTAGTGTTGATCTATTTGTTTTGCTCTAGAGCAGTTTTCAACATGCAATGGATTTGCCTTCCTGCATACTTGTGTGTATAAGAAAGGGACAACGCCTTTCCGGGCTGCCAGCCTTGTATTTGTGTGTTGGACCCTGAGAATGATCATCTCAATGGTGCGTTATTTCATACAGGTGTCCCTCTGCAGATCTCTTTGCCAACACTTGGTCAGCTGTGTTTCTTTTCCCATCTTCTGGACTAGTAGAGGCCAATGTGAGCAGATAGGCAACGAAAAGAGAGAAAATACAAAAGGCTGGGCTAGGAAAGGGCGGGGGCCGGGGAGGGAAGCTCATTTTCTGTTTCCACCTGAGCAGGTCCCAGTGACCCATTACAAGTGCGTGACTTGCCTGGTTTTGCAGAAATCACGGTATGCAGTCTCACCGGAGGGTTGCAACGCCTCTCCCGCTAAGCCTCGCTTGAACTAGAAATCCTTTGTTCTCTTCGTCTCTGCCCTCACTCGCAGAGTCAGGCTGTACAGCCAGCACCCAGGCAACTGCGGAGCATCTGCCTGCGCACAGTGAGGGGTGAGCTTCCAGCCCATCTCAAGCAGAGGTGCGATGTTCTCATTGCACTCATTCCTGAAAAAATTTCATCCCTTCTCATTGGAAATTATAATAATGGACCTCACTCTTTACTGATATTTTCTTAGCACCTCTGCAAGGTGAATGCAAGGTGCTATCAAATCCCAAGGGTATCATTTTAACCCTGCTTTCTAGTGGCATAATAGATAAATCACCCTTTACAGTGAGTTCAGCCTGATTTGCCTCCCTTCTCTATCCCTTTCCTATCAGACATTGCAGCATCTCAACCGCCTTCCCTGTCTCCTAGCTCCTGCAAGACATGCAGCTACTTCTAGACAGCCTCTTTCTACACCATAGTTAAGTTACTAGGCAGCTGAGATAAAAGGTTCCCACCTTCATAAATAATCAATGTGGGCCAAATGGCTCGTGCTTGCTCAACAAAATCATGCACTAGAAACAGAAATGGAAGAGACAAACACTAATGCTGCGAGGAAATTAACTATCTAATACCAATAAAGGTGGAAAGGAGATTCGAATGACAGAGAAGCAAGAGAATAAGAGCAGAAAACAAGGCAGCTGAGCACCCATCAAACACTTCCCTATGTAGCTACACTTCTTTTATCTGTTCATAATGTGTCTGGAGACTGGCTTCACTTTTACCTAATTTGCTCACTACAAAAAAATTATTAGAACGACCTGCTACCTGCCAGCATGCTCCGGCCCCTGGGTGAGACTCAGCCTCTGTGTTCAGCCCCGCTCAGCAGGGTCCCACTGCGCCATGCCTCTGACAGCATTAGAGGGGCCAGCAAGCCCAGCGTTGGGGGTCCCACTGCAGGCACAGGGTGTGCACAGAGCAATCACAGCCCAGGTAGCGCTTCTCAAGGGCTGCTTCTCCTGTACAAAGGGCAGCTCAGCTAAACAGGCCTCTCCACCGAATTAAATTTCTAGGGCAAGATTGCCATTGTGGGACAGCATGACTTCAAGGCTCCAGAGCAGGTGCCTACACATACCTGTCCTTTGTGGCACCTGTCAAGCAGAGTCCCATCGCTATATGACACGGCTGAATCCCTCCTGTTTGATAGGTTCTACATATAGCAACTCTGACATTGGAGAGGAGCTCACTAACCAGCACAGCAGACTCATTGGTGTCAGTATATCAATGCTGATTTTCACCACGTGGGTATCTGGCCCTTAAAGTAGGCATCTGTGCCTGGAACCAAAATGGCACAGTAATCGCAATAATCTTTTCAGGTGACAGAGCTGTTGGGTAAGCACAAGCAGAGCCATCATGCTGTCTCTCTTGGGGTTATTCATAGGCATTGGTAATGAGCATATATGAAAAATACCCCAAACCGCTCATACCTGATTTGCCACCAGGTAACCTCTCACACCAAGCTGGTGCCATCCTTTTGAAGTGAGGCTAAACCCAGTGCAACGAGGCAGGCACACTTAGCTCAGGAGGTATCAACAAGGACTTTAGGCAGGTACTAGTCTGCCTCTGGTAGGAATCCCTACTGTTTGTAAACATTGGACAGAAACTGCTATCACAGCAAGAGTCCCAGCAGGGTCCCATGCTGTAGGTTTCCCGCTGCCTAAATTACTGTATTGCTTCCACTGGCTGAACACACAGACCCAGTCCTAAGTGTTGAGTGTTGTTCCTCTGTCATGGGTGGCCCTGGCGTGGGCACCCGGTGCAGAAGGATGCACAGGGTGGTGCACAGGCTCCCTCCCCATGATATGTGCCTCTTAGCACAAGGTTATGTCTCTTAGGGCAAGAGCGCACAAGGCTAAAAAAACAACCACATGTCACAGAGACAGAGCAGGAGAACGCAATGGCATTGCCAGTGTTTCAGAGACGGACAGGGACAGAGTTCAGCAATTAATTCATTAAGTGAAATTGCCCAGCCAGCTGAGGAAGGGGACTATTCCCTCTGGTATACAAGCAAAAACCATTTTATGCAGCCGCTGTCCTTGTGCCCCAAGGGAAAACCTCCCTGACCCTAACCGTGATCAGGTCATCCTGGTTTCTCAGACTGTTCCATGATGCTGACCACAACATCAGCTTTTGGCCATGGGAGTAATGATAACTTCCTACTCCTGTTCATCTTCGTTGCAGACAGGAATTGTTTGTTGCAGATACGAATTTTAGAAGGTGGGAGGGAGGATAGCATCAAAGCAAATTCACCCTCCTGCTCTGAATAAATGTTTTATCAGCTCTAGCATTTATCTAAAAGCAAGGGGGAATCACTACAGGGCAGGGAGGGAGAGCTCTGAGGGTACAGACAGTGACCAAGGGAGTGTGCGGGAGCACTGGATTCCTTGGGAGATTTCATTGTTTCATTGCTACCGAATTAATCCCCTGAGCTTCTCATTGCGATTTTGTCTCATTCAGTGCCTTTTGAAATGAGTTGCCATTTGTCTGTCTGGTGCTAATTTTCCCTCATTTGCCGCATCGAAGCCATCATTAGAGGCACAAAGTGCCTCCATTGTCTTTTTTCCCCTTTCTTCAGTCACTCTCCTTAGTGCCTTGTAGTTTGTTAACTCTGCTATCACTCAGTTGCAATCAGCTCTTGTTGGTCTGATCTGGCTGCCTCAGGATGCCCTATCCCTCCACTGCCCAAAGACACATCGCTGCCTGGGGTAGCTGCCTGGGGCAGGGGGCCAGGGAGGTGCTTTAGAGCCGTTGCAAACCTTTATTTGCAAGTGTTACAGCCTCTTCCCAGAGATGTTTGGTCTCTTTCCTTATTTCCATTTCAATTAGCTAACAGGGGTAACAAGAGCAGAGCAGGAAGGCTTTGGACAGCATTGCAAATGCCCTCAGAGCTTGTGATCCTTGCCCCCATGCTGATTCAGGGTTTGCTTGGACCCAGGAGCTGGCTCTCAGCTGCTGGCTCCTTACAAAGAGGCGCTCAGTTGTGCCCCCGGGAAGTAAATCCTTCTCTGCAGCCATCAGCACAAATCCCTGTCTTCTCTGCAGCCCTCGGGTCCCCAAGAGGTGTGAGTCCCTAGAGAGATGCCCCCCCTACATCATCCTCAAGGAGACAGCAGCCCAAGGCCACACTTGCACACCCATCCCTTCCGCAGCCACTTGCTGCCAGAACACTTGGCAGTAAAAGGCCTGACTGGGCTCAGGCATATGATCACATTTCTGTCCTGCTAACAGAGCACGCAGTATGGCTCATATTGATGGGTACGAGGGCCGTGTCAGCTGGAACCCCATCCTGCAGCGTAGGAGGCTTGCCCTGATGCCTGCCAGCAGCTCTGCTGTGCCAACTGCTGCCACGGAAAAACCTTGCAGAAGAGCAATGCACCGCTACCAGCAAGAGGAACTTGCTTCAAGAGCATGGCACTGTGTTCATCCCCACTGTGTGCCATGGATGGAAACAGCAGCACTGCTCCCTGCTCTGCCTTGGCTGCAATGAGAGAGGCTGCACATCGTGTTGGGTTACCAGAGGTGCAGCTGGGGCTATCACTAGCACTTCAGCAATGAACCTCTGGACATCTTAGTTTCTGTGCCATGGAGAAGAGCTTTGATCAGTGACAGGAGGCTGTGCTGAAGGCGTGCAAGGCTCTGTGGTGGAAGGAAGACCTCAGACTGGGTAAAGTAACATTCATGGAAAGATATAGTGAGCCCACCCCTTCCTTCACAAGACAGACAACCAGCACACAAGTACTGGTGCTGGGAAGGGGTTGTCTTGGCTCTGCTAAGAAAACCAGTAAAGTCAGCAGCCAGTGAGATGATGTGGGAGAGGTTCTCCATGGCCAGAGAAGTTCTCAGGCCACTCTACAAATGGGTGATGGACCCACAGGCAGGCACAGCAGCCTTTATTTGAGCAGGCTTCCCAAACCACATTGCAGAGAGGATGCATAGTCTTATCTCAAGCTTGCCATCAGCTCATGGGGGCTCTAGCTGAATGCACAGTGCTTGTTTTTTGCCAACTGAAGCCACTTTAAATGAGCAGTATGTCCCTGAGGCAGAGTTCCTCCAGTAATGATGGTTGTGCCACCCTTATATCCGGAGACCCAGCTGCCTCCTTGTGTGACCTGGCTTATGCTGTTACTTGCTGCAGGCTCTGGCACCTCTAGGAGCTCTTCGTGTGCTGCCTGCTGGATGGCAGTGGAAGGGTGCTAGCTGCCAGACAGCCAGGTGAAGGCAGAGATCCCACCATCGGTCTCAAAGAGGACCTCCTGCTTCTCTGCCAGGATCCCCGGTGGTTCCTCTGCCCCTGCATGACACTGAGAGAATGAGGGTTTGGAGATGGCATATGGCTGGGTGGGAGGGGATGGGAGAAGCCCAGCTGGAGTCAGAGCTTCTCCCTGTGGCCGTTTCAGCTTGCTCACTTGCCATGTGTTCACTGGCCCAAGGAATGGGGAGGGAGGGGGTGGCAGGAGTACCCCTGCAGACTCTTTGGTTCAAGATCCTTGCTTTCTGTGCTGCCATATCCCTTGGCCTGAAAGCAAAATAACTTCTCTTATAATGGTGGGGATTAGACCATTATTCCCCATGAAAATTTTGATGCTAGACAAAGCATTCAGTGCTGGGAGGGGAACCCAACAGAACAACAGGGCAAAAATAAAACCTGACTCAATTCAGGCATCTACAAGAAGTAAGCCTGCACGACTATTAGAGCTACACGTGATCATGTAGGGCTGAATGTGGGGCCAGGACTGGAAGCCAGGTGCACTGTGAGGGGCTGAAGCTCTGCTGGATTCCTGCACTCGTGTCAAGTGCCTTGTGCATTCCCACTGACCCTCTCTCTGGGTGGCATCCTTGAGGGGCTCAGGCCCTGGAGTGATTTCTCCGGCTGGGAGGACTGGGTTGCAAAATGGCTTGCAAGCTAAAGAAGCAGTCTTGGAGGCTGGGCTCCAAGAGATTGAAAACCCAGATCCATGTGTTGAGCTGGCAGAAGAAGGTGGGACTGTCTACTTCTACCAATAACTTCCACAAACTCTCC
The DNA here is from genome assembly GCF_047370975.1 of Nipponia nippon. Classification (NCBI taxonomy): domain Eukaryota; kingdom Metazoa; phylum Chordata; class Aves; order Pelecaniformes; family Threskiornithidae; genus Nipponia; species Nipponia nippon. Next base: position 6,014,149 of record NW_028262336.1, on the reverse strand, counting down.
CATTGCCAGTACTGCAGCCTGTCGCCACAGGCATCAGGGGACTGCAACCCTCAAGTCCCAGGCACAGAGCTGGATAAAAAAATCAGCAGCCAAGGAAAGAGCAACAGCAGATCAATGCAAAGGTGTGATTTCCAAACCAAGCCTAAAGGGTGCCTTGCTGCCCTCCGGCCCTCTAACAATTTTGGAGCAGCTCTCATCTGGCAGAGTGGTGTTATTCCTGCTCAGTGTTTTGCATTTTAGTTGTAATATTTTAAAAAAACTAAAATCAGATTTATCACCAAGGTTATTGGAATGTATGGCCACTCTATTCTGCATTTCAATTAACACCTTCCTCTCTGTGAAAAATGGTTCAAACATTCATTCTAGCTTCCTGGTCATTGCACCATTTTTAAGCTAAACTGGAAAGACAGCGCTTTTGAAGAGGTAAATATTCTACAAACCATATACCATGAAGTATTAATCACCAGAAAGCATTGTGTAAAGCTCATACTCTCCAGTGTGTTCCCAAGTTTTTACAGACACCACACCTGCCGTGTGTGGACATAGTTCGTAACACAGACAAGGCATTAGGTACAGGTATCTCTCTGGAAGCAAGTCATTGCAATTTCCAGCTCTCATAGGTATCCCGTGTCACAGCCACTCCAAGATGCCCTTGTGCTTCTGGGACGCTTGGGTCTGAATTTTGTGATAAGTTGAGACATTTGCATCCTGATTTATAACCCAGCCTGAAGTGTCACATTTTGAGAAATCTTATGAAAAAAATCTCTATTTCACATCCCAAGCATCAAAATATGGTGTGTCTAAGACAAATACGCTGCCTTGGGATTCCAGCTGCTGATAGGCACAAGTGACAAGTCCTGCCAATCTTAAGAGTGCCAACCAGTGCACAGTTGTGGCAAATCTGATCAGGTGTTTTACCCATCGTAGTTTATCTCTCTAAACTCAGGTCTTTGCCTGTTCTGACAACGCCTGCTTTCGATAGCAAGAGCCAGTCTTGGCTGAATTGCAAGATAGTTTTATGGACGCACATTTTCCTGTGGCCTTTGAGCACCATAAACCTTAAACAACTCATTTCCAAATGCAATTTAGCCATGTTTGAACATAGTTCTCCAGTGAGAAAAGATGAACACCGTCCCCAGAACATCTCATCACTTTTTTTACTCTTCTGGAAGTTTTGAGTTATGGTAAGTGCCAAGAATTTAGATCATCATTTACCGGTAGGTCTGCATCACTGCTAATAATTTCCTATGTACCTTTTCCAGTGAGAATGGGGTACATCTAATAACTGCTGTTACAGATACAGAAAGCTCTTTGTGGTAGTAAACACAGTAATTAATGCTAATGAGTCTGCTGTTAGCAAGTAATACTATTGGTGTTATGCTCACGCCTCACCAAATGCAAAGCTTCAGTTTGTTAAGCAGATGCCAGTGTTAACAGCCAAATTCTCTTCCCATGGATAAGTTAGTGTTAGTTAAATGTACCATTAAAAATAACCATTTAAAATGTTAATGAAAAGAGATGTTGTGCTTGCCAGGGTTTTGCTTGTCTTTTTAGTCTCAGCTTTAAGGAGGTGGAGGTGAAAAGGCGCAGACAGCTTTTCCAGGTGTATTCAGAGCAGACATTGCGGTGGAGCCCTGGTAGCACTGGTGACATCCATGTACAGCACCAGAAGCGTGGCTTGTTTCCACCTCAGTGACCGGCCAATAAAGCTCAGTACCGACCTTCACATCTGTACAGCACACCGATACCCCAGCCTGGGGCTCCTCCACCAGCTCCGCCTGTGGCCCCCCCATCCCCGCAACCCCCCGGCTCTCCCAGCACCATGGAAGAGAACGATGGTGACAGAGGAGGGTTCATAACCCATTGCTTCTTCTCGGTCTCGAATAGCAAAGGCGTGGTAAGCGCTAACCACGTTCATGTTCACAGTCCTGCTTATGTCTAGTGCTTACTGACGTACCTCTGCTTAGCACGCCGTTTATGCTGAGTTGCTGACAGCAGGTTTTACTTAATTTCATGCAATTTAAGAAACAAGTCTGTACTCTACTGAAAACCAGGCTTTCATTGTCCTATGTGTTATGTTCCAGGAACAAAATTAGATAAACCTTTTCATAGAATATACCCCTGTTTTGTACATAGGTCTCAAGTCTCTGCCCCAGCGAACTGTAAATAGGAGAAGGTGGCAGGTGAAACAGAGGCAGTGAAGGCACCACACAGAGGCTGGGCAGAGCAGACCCAGAAATAAGAAGCCCTGGTTTTTCACGCTCCAGCAGCGCATGAGGATGAGACCACCTTGCCCTCAGAGCTGCAGCCAGGCTCTCCCACAGTGCGAGCTGAGCCCAGCCACGTGCAGCCTTGTGCTGCTGCTCCAAGCCCCAGGCCCTCTCTGTTCTCCTGTTTCCCCTCTCTGCCCTCAACATAAAACCTGACTTGTCCAGTGCTGTGTCCTGCTCCGTTTTCTTGGCCAGCATTTCCTGCCTCCCTTCCCACTAACCTCCTCCTCCGTCTCTGCCGTCGTGCTCTGTCCTTTGGTGCTCCTCTCCCGTGCTCACCTGTCCTCTCAGTCTCAGCCCATCCCTTCCATCTGCTTCCTTGCTCTTCCCTTCCTGGGAATGCAACCCTGATCCCGACCTGTACCTGCACACACACAATTATGCTATTTAATTTAAAAAAATGTGATTATTTGCAAGAGCTGAAGGCAAGCGCTGGCTGCAGACAGCCTCTGCACCCCACCTCTCCTCGTGGCATCCCTAATTCATGCCTATTTACAGCCAGCCTGCTACCTTCACCCCCAGGCCCTGCACCCCAGGGGCCAGTCTGCTAGGGGTGACCCGGCACCCTCAGCCCCAAGTGACTTGCCCCTGCCCTGCTTGCAGCCCTGCACCACCTTGCCCCGCCAAGGAAGGTGAGGGAAGGGCAGCCTGGCCCGCGTCCCCCGCGTAGGCTGGGAAGTCATCACTAGACACGCTCAGAAAGGAGACAAGCCAGGGTATGCAATGAAATGAGGGAAAATGAAGAAACATTACCTCCTTTTCAGGTTTATTTAATTTTTGTATTTTTTTGTATTTTTTTAAGATCACAGAAGAGCAGAGCATTCATACATGTAAAGAAACAGAAACGAGATAACAGAAGTTAAATACATTGAGAAAAGAAAAAATAAAAAGCTTTTTTTTTTTTTTTCCATCACTGGGTTTTGTTCATTCATTTGTTGGGTTGTTTTGGTTTTTTTTGATAGGTTCTTTTACACACACACTTGCGCTTTTAAAATTTTCTTTCACAGAGCTAGTTCCAAAAACAAACCAATGGCAAAAATTAAAATGGCCGTTTTCTCGTTTCGTTAAAGAGAAGTTCAGCTCATGTCTACAGTGCTGGGGAAAAATATATATAAAGATATAGATATATATATATATTTATATGTATATAACACTGTTAATGAGGAGAGTTCTAACCACCCCACCGTGTAGCAAGAAGAAGGGACTGGCCTTCATTCTCAAGGTCTAGAGGATGAAACTTGGCTCCAGCTGGGAAAGTTGAAAGATTTTGGGAGGTGACGGTGGCACCGCGGAGGCAGGTTCCTGCTCTTCGCCCCCACCTCCCTTTCCTGCCACACACGCGTGCTTCTGCACGCACAGGTGCAGGCACATGCACCCTTTCTCCTGGTTTCCTCAGGAGGTCACCACGTAGCTGCGTGGGCAGACAGAGCCATCGCCGGGAGCAAGCGGAGAAGCACATGTCTGGCCGCGTGTGTGGTGGAGGGCGGGGGAAAGGAGAGCACCTGTGTGGTAGCCATGAGGACTACTGTAGCACGTGTGCGGTAGAGGTCGCAGGGGTGTGCATGTGTGCCTGTGCGTGGCCAAAACGGGGAGCAAACGTCATAATTTCAGAGAAGGACAGCCCCACTTGGGAGATGCTCTCCTCACTGGCTGGCTCCTAGGTGGTCTTGCTCCTCATCTCCATCCGTGGCCCGTATGTTATGTACAGAAACATCCACATGCCTGTTCCTGGGGCACGGCTGGAGCCACGCGGTCTCACACTGCATCACTCACTGACGCCCATCGCAGCGTGGTGTGCACACCCCGGGGGGCCAGGAGGTGGGCGCCTGATGCACCGGGAACGCAGGCAGGGAAGGAAGGTCCTGCCCTACCTGGGAATGGCCCTTCTTGGATGCGATCTCTGCCCCTTCCCCAGCCGTGCTGCCCAAGGAGCCTTGCTGTACAGGCAGCCCTGCAGTGCAGGCAGCCGTGCCACCCGTGCTGCAGTCACGTGCACTGCCCGTTCCTCCTCCGCTGCCTGGGCACTTCTACAAGGCTTGCAGGGCAGGCTGAGTCACTGCGGCACCAGCTAGCCTGAGCCTGCAACAAGTGAAGGACCCTTTGCTTGCCACCTGTCTGGGCTAAGAGAGCTGCTCCTCTTTCCCAAGCCCTGCCTTGGCTGGTCTCCTTGCCTCACACGCATCACCCCAAGCCACAGAGATATAGAGGACCATACCAACATAGCCTCACCAAGCTGACTTCTGCTTTCCTGTTATGGTGAGTGAATCAACAAGCCAACACCACATATTGCCCTAATGGGAGCCAACCATCAAGCAAATTTGGGGGGGCTGTAGGAGCTGCCTGAACATTGTTCTAGCAAGTTACAAGAAGGAAAAGAGAAAGAGGTTTTAATGGTGTGACACAGCTCTTAGTCAGCAGGAGTCATGCAGTTAGAAAAAAAAAATCTTCTGGGCATCCCACTGGAAATGAAGCCACTCTAAAAGACTAGTGTTGAGAGGCCACGGTCTCCTTGCTGGTGAACCTGGGAGTTCTGCGCATGGATGATGGACAGCACCCATCCCTATCCTTTTCCACTGGAATCACATCTTGGAAATTATCATCCAGTTTTTCCATCACTTCCCTGCCTGAGGTTCTGCTCTTTCCATGGGATAGTTTGCTCCTGGCATTCCTAACTCAAGAAGTTTTGTGTACTCGAGTCAGAAGAGCAGTAAGATTGTGCACCATCAGAAGAGAGAGAGAGAGAACTGCTCACCCCCCTAGCATCTCCTCTGTAGGACTGTCTTGGTTAGCCATCCTCGGTTTCAGTTGCTACATCACATCAAGCACCATGATGATTTGGGCTGCGGGTCAGTGTGCTTGGAGGAGAGGAAGCAGAGCTGTGAGGGGGGTTGAGAGGAGAAGAGCTGTTTCCCTGTGCCCACAGGTTCCTCATCAGGGAGGGGCGAAGTGGCAAAGCACTGCACAAAGACTGGGCTGAAACATCACCTGGTGGCGGGGCTCTGAAGGACTCTAAGGTAGCTCCTCCGACTTCCCAGATCCTCTTCCCCAAATGCTCTTGAATCATCAGGACTTGCTGTTGCTCCCCCAAATTCCTTCCAGATGTGCAGCTTCCACTCAGCCTGGAGACCATGTGGCTATTGACGGTGACTTTGTCCATGCTGTGAGCGCGAACTTTCAAAATGGGGTTGCTCAGACAGGTGGCTTGGGGGCATGGTCTGGATGCACCTGGAGCTAAGGAGAGCTGGTGGGGCTTGGATATACTTTGACCAAAAGTGGGGCAAGGAGCGGTACACGAGAGATCTGCCCAAGCGGTGAACAGTCAGTGGCGTGAGAAAGGTGTGCAGACAAAGACTAACTCTCGACACAATGCATGTCACCAATGAAATCTTCGTGAATGGCACGTTAACATGCACTTGGTGCTAGCATGGGGCGACACAACTTCACTGGTGAAGAAAGCGGGAAGGGGGGAGGAGGGGAGTGCATCACTGAGGAACATACCCGCAAGCTGCGGGGCTGCAAACAAACAAAAATGAACACAACCGCCAAGATACAGGTATCGGCTGGAGCATCCCACATCACCCTTCCCAGCCGTTCAGAGACAGGTGTCTGCTTCGTTTTCCATCTGACCAGACACACGCTCCAAGCAGCACGCTACAGTCAGCATGGAGTTCCTGTGGCTCGGGATGGCTGCAATTCCCCTGTCCAGTTCCTTTCAGAAAGACTTGCCTTCACCCCTCCTCTCGGTCATCTGAAAAGGGTTAGAAATCTGCTAGCAAGTATGGGGCCATATATTAAATCCAAGTCTTTGATCCTCTGCTTGGACATTACCAGACATCTTCATGTAACTCTTGTAATATTTACAAACCAGTAGAAGAAATACATTTTTTTTCTTTTTTTTTTTTTTTCCATTTTGTTCATTTCTTTTTATAACACTAAATGTTAAATCTCCATCAATCAAACACAATTACACTGACAAGCTCAAGGAACTGGTGTCCATTCCAAACTCCCATCTGCCCCAGTCCCCAACCAGCTGAGAGCCAGCAGGAAGCGAGAGCGCAGCTTTTCGGGAGGGGCTGGGGAAGATAGCAACATGAAAGCGGAGTAGAGGCAAGGAGGAGAAACAGCTTCAGAGAAAAGGGCCTGAGACATGAGAAAACCCTTTGCAACATCTCTGTCAAAGGGCAGGGGGAAGAAGAAGAATGGGGAAAAGCGTTTGACCTTGCCTGTGTTGCCTATGTTCATCTGGGCTCTCCTCTCGACAGATGCTTTGAGCAATCCCTGCTTGAGTTCAGGAGAAACAGGGGGATATTCACAGCAACCTGTGAGGCACGTGGCAGCTTGCAGGATTAGCTTCTCGGAGTAAATCAAGCTCCAGCCTACCCACGACTCCCCCAGCCCTGCTAGGAACAGACATTGCCAGGAGCAGGGCTCCCAGCACTGCTGCAGGTAACAGGCATACTTGGTATTTGTGGCTTTTCTCAGACAGGTCTGCAAATAACTGGCTTTAACCATGTTTCACAGACATGCAATGGAGGCATAGATCTGCCCAGGTCCTGCGGGCAAGACCAGATCTCAGCACTGGGGTTGTGGCTGTTTCCTCTAGCTAATAGGCAGATGGCATCAAAAAAAACGGGTGTCCTGGGTTTAGTAATGTATTTCCCTTTAACCATGAGCCTCTGTGCCTTGACATCTAAAAAAAATAACCCCTCAAAACTCCTTCAAACCAAAAAAGATGTGAGACAATGAGGTGCTGGGGCTTGTGACCACCACCACACCACAGGGCTCTGATGTGTGTGAAGCGAGTGCCTAGGAGTGACCCCACAGCCACAAAAACACATGCAGAGGACAACACGCAGGACAGACCTTCCAATAGCAACCAGGCTGACATCAAAGAGAAGCCTCAGCCTAAAGAAAACGGTGGGCTTGACCCAGCCTTTGAGAACAGACTATGCCAGCATGTCCCTGCAGGGTCCCCACCTTCTTGCAACAAGCCTGCGACAATTAATCCAGGCGTAGGTACAGCCCCGAGAATGAGAAATGCCAGTGACGCGGTGTTTTCCCTCGTGCCAGTGTGCTGGAGAGGGTGGAGCTCCCAGCCCCAGCTTCTGGGACCAGCATCAGCTCGCAGCTGTACCAGGGGGATGAGGAGCCCTGTTGCAGCAGGAAATCTGGAGTTGTTACTAAGACACCGAATGACATGACCCTCGCGAGAGGTAGGCATGAGGACTGGGGTGTCTGAACGCTCTGAAGGATACAGGGCATTTTTTTTTCCTGGGCCATAGCATGCCGGTCTCCAAAGGAGATGCAGAAGTCCCATCAATGACCACCCTGTCTCGGAAGGGGGGAGCTGTCCCTGGATGCCTTCGGCGGATTTCAAGCACCAATTGCCCAGCTCTCCCACCTTGTGCCAAGGCACAAACACCCCCAGGTATGGCTTTGGGGCCTGGAGGAGCAGCGGGAACATAATTTACCACCATCCAAATCCACAGCAGGTCTATAGCAAGTCTGCCATCACCCAAAGTTCAGCCTCTCGTGTCTCTCTCTTTAATATTTCCTCGCTCATTCTGGCTGCCTGCGAGGAGCCCTTCACTGCCTGCTTAATTGCCTGTCTGCTGCTGCCCGAAACAGCTGAGCTCAGCAGAGAGGAGGCAGGCGCCGGCAGTGCCGCAGTGCAAGGTGAAAGCGCCGCACTGAGCGGCAGGGAGAGGCCTTGGCGGAGTGTGCCCCTGCCGTGCAAAGATGGGAACGGGCTCACAGACAGCACTTCCCACTTTCCTTCCCGGCAGGGGACCACCTGGTGGGTATCCCCTCCCGCACGCCGCAGGGCTGCAAGCCCAAGATGTTTCCCCCTTGCCTTCAAGAGTGTGCAAGCATGGCTGCCAAGTGTGCTGCCGCTGCACCAATTCACAGGGCAAAGACAGTAAAGCAAGCTTGCTGGTGCTTGAAAGCTCAGTGGTGCCAAGCACCTGTAAAACGCTGCACTGTCGCGGGATGGTCACTCAACTTGTGTGGGCAAATTCCTCCCTGCGCATCCCTCCCCCCCAAAAAACAAGTGGCTACCTGATAAACCCTGTGTTTTATCATCTTTGCAGCTGTGGATGCTAGGGCTTGTGACTGGCCAGGAAACACAGGAGTCTTCTCCCCACTGCCCCTGCCCGCATACATGCACCGCGGCCACTGGAGTGTACAACTGTTGGCTTCCCCTCTCCCACTGCTCGCTCCGGCTCCTGCAGCAGACCTGTTGCTGGCATGGCAATTTCCAGCCACCACCCAGCATTTTCTTAACCCTGTTTCTTACAGCCTTTTCTCTCCTGATCCTTCTCCTCACTCAGGAGCCACTGGAGAATCTCCTGGTGGCATCTCTGCATGTGATTCTGCCATGGGAAGGGTGATGGCAAGTGATAGCCCTCTCCAGCAAGACCAGCACCCTTCAGATGAGGAAAGAGAAGAGCAAGGGGAATTGTGCTGCCTACTTCTTCGCTGCACCACTTTAAGATCCTTCTTTATAAGCCCAGGATTTTGGACCTGACATTTGTTTTTCTTCTTACATTCACAGGTCCTGGACATTTTCTGACCCAATTTGTTTCAAATGTGGAATTTGCAAAGTGAGCTTTGTAGTAGCAGTGATGTACAATACACACACGCGCGCGCACACACACACACTCTCACCCTTACATAGCATACGTTGCCTTTTATAACAGGGAGGACAGTAAGAACAACAACAAAAAAGGGATATTGGCTCTATTTTTGCATGACTACCAAAATGGTTAGGAATGACCAGATTGTGGTTTTCATGTTGAGGCATCATTCCTACGCGCACGCTACACCTACAGGAATGGCTGCTTGGTGATGTCCAAGGTCTCATCACTCACATCCCACTGGCCCAGCCTCCCCTCCCCAGGAGGAACGGACGGCAGCACCCTGCACTCTGTAGTGCTGCAGGCCAGTCCTGCTTTCTTCTGCTTATTTGGCCAAAGGCACACATGTGCACACCCCCATGCGCATGTGCAAGCACTCGTGTAGCAAGGGCTGCTAGGCTGGTACTTGAAGGCTGAGAGCCAGACAGGTTGCAGGTGGGAGAGAAAAAAAGGCTAAACGAGGGTGCAGACTGACTCTTGCAAGCAAGGTGGCCAGGAGTCAAGCCAGTGAGGACGCCAGAGAGGGGACACTATGGGAACCTGTGTTGCAGCTGCCTCTCTCTCCTCACCCCTCTTCTCTGCCTGAGTGATCTCTCAGCATCTTGTCTCAGACTTACAAGGCAGGACATTATCTACAGCAGGATGAGCACATGTACACATGGACTGTTCCTTTTGCATGCTTAGAGAGAGCAAGAGAAAGAGAGAAAGAGAGAGAAGACGGAGCGAGAGCCCAACATACACGCATGCACGCAGGCACACAGGCATACACGGGAGAAAGACACCCGGTCAAATTAAGGGGGGAGAGGAAGAGGATTAAAAAAAAAAAAGAAAAGAAAAGAAAAGTATGTTTTCAGTAGAGTTGACACAGCTTTAGTTCAGGCCAGCGAGAGCAATGTTGCATGGAAGAGGGGATGGGAAAGAAGGTGTTTAGCAAGGGCTGGGTGCACAGGAGCGCAGGGCGAAGTGAAGAGAGGAAGGGGTTCTTCACAGGACACCAGTGTGCAGAGAGCTTCAGGTGACTTGCTCTGGTTTGTGTCTTTTTTTTTTTTCTTTTTCTTTTTTTTTTTGTTTTCAAAAGTATGAACTGGCTGAGCATCGGCTCACGAAAATGACCCAGGGCATCCAAAAAGTTAAGTGGCTATTGACACCGAAGCAAAGACCTCTTTCCACAAAAGAAAGAAAGAGGAGGAAGGAAGGTGAGGGAGCATGGAAAAGAGGAAGGAGGAGAGAAAAGAAAAGGGATCTTCTGTTCGATTGGCTTTGCGGGTTTTGTTGGATTGTTTACATTGCAGCATCCTCCGGCAACACGATCCTTGCTGGTGCCCCATTCTCTCCCTTGCTTTGTGTTGCCTCCTAGATGGTCAGTGACTTGACAGCCGGCTTGTCAGTTTTCGGATTAAATGTTGCTGAGTCTTCTTTGCTGTAAGTTTTCCTCTCCCCCCTCTTCGCTCCTGAACACACAAAAGTTGTGAAATAAACAGTCCTCTCTCTCTCCCCCCCCCTTTTCTCTCTCCCCTCTCTTCGCTCTGTCTCCTGTATAACGCATTTTGTTTTGTGTGTTGTTGTTGTTGTCGCCGTGTTGGTTTTTTTTTTAATTATTATTATTATTATTTTTTTAAATTCTGATTTGTATTAACATTTGCTGAGTAGGCAGAGCAGGGACGCTGCCAGCAGCCACAGTGGGATGGCCAAACTCATGGAGCCGTTGTCTACTCTCCCTGTGCCAGGTCCTGCAGGGTGCGAGAAGGGAGAGAAAAGAGGACAAGATTACACGCGGCTGGGCGAGACGTGGGTAACGCAGGAACACGGCGCTTTGCTCCAGGGCTGCTCCTGCGGCAGGGGGCCGGGGCTGCAGGGCACAGCCTCCTTCCCGCTTAGGTGAGACTCCGTCCAGCCCAACTGCAGGCTCCTGCCCGCCAGCTCCTCGGCATCCTCCCCTCCCACCCAACGCTCTGACAGCATGCAGCTCTTCCTAAGCAACACCCAGCCTGGAGAAACAGGGCCTGGAGCAAGCGGGACGGCTTGATCCCAGCTGCCAACCCCATCCCACCCCTCTGGCTGGGAGCCGCTGGCTGCCTGGTGCAGGGGCATGGTTCACACCTTCGCAGGGCACAGCCCCCAGCCACCGGCCCCGCACCTCCCCGCTCTGCCACCTTCCCGGCAGTGGCCCTGGGATGCCAGGGCTTGTTGTAATTCTGCGCGGTGGCCAGTGCCTGTCTGCAGCCAGACACGGGCTCCGCGGGGGCTGATTCATCACAGCGGTCCGATCAATAAAACATGGGCCCAACCAGCGGACGCCTACCCTCCCAGGGGCTGCGCCGCAATTATTTATTCTTTAATCGGGGTGGAGGAAGGCTTCGCTGTTGTGATTACAGCCCTGTGGCACAACACCTATGGGGTGAGGGTGCCAGGGAGGTTGATTTTTCATAAGGGTAGGAAATGAACTTGCAGGGGTGTGTGCGCGCATGCACGGGGGTCTGTCAGAGGGGGCAGGGAGGAGCGCTCTGCTGCAGCAACAAATAATGCAGCCTCGCTCCAGGAATATTAAGTGCTAACACTCCTGACATCTTCTCATTCATCCTCTCATTTATGGGTTTCCTTTTCTGGATGGCTTTAAAGGCAGTTGTGCTGTTTTAAATTCACCCTGCAATACCAAGCCTTGGCAGCTTTTTCTTTATAATGGGGCAGGGAGGGGTATATGGCTGTGGTTTCACAAATGCATGCTCATCATGCATACGTACGCATATGTGTATGCATATATGCAAATGTATGTATATGCACATATACACATGCATGTACATGTACACATATACGTATAAATACATGTATATGTACACATATATGTATATGCATATGTACATGTACACATACACATATACGTTTATGCGGTGTTTTACACAGAAGGGGTGCAGGAAGATGCTGAAGTGTGGAGATGGAAATGAGCCTATATGTTGGGACTGACCCTGGTGTGGAAGAAGACATGCTTACTACCAAGAAGAGCTATGTCTAATGGCAGGCGGGGAGCCAAGAAAAAAATAAAGCCCCCTGTTCAGGAGAGCCCCACGGGACCGAAGTGCAATTGCTCCCTCTCACAACCTGCAGAGTTTACCAGGCGAAGAGCCCCTCTCTGCTGGGTGGAGCACGGGTGCCACAGGCTTCCTCAGCAGCACGGTTGCTATTAAACTCTAGCTGGTGACTAAAAGGCAGCAAGAACCCAGAACCCCTGAAATTCTGTAGCACTTTCATTTATGTGATTTCTTGCTAATGTAGCCCGTCACTTACTAGATCAGCTGTTTCTGCCCCAATTCTCTTCTTTCATTATTAAGTATGTGCTGAATTGTGTGGAAAATTTATATTCCATCTATGGCTTCTTTTTTCAGTTATTCCCTGCTCGTCTTTTGTGGATTGTCACACAAATCCTACAACACTATTTTTTCATTCTTTGGGTGACAGGAACTTATTTTCCCTTCTGAGCTCAGGAACAAGTTCAAGTTCAGCTACTATGCTTACCTGACCTATGTGTCAGAGAAAGCATCTTCCATGGTCAAATGATTGGGAGGGAGGATGTTTGGGACTATTTGTGTCCTATGTTGGCAGTGAAAAAGTCCCAAAACATGACTTCTCTGGCCCAGCAAATAATCAAGAACACAACAGGTAGGATGTGTTGCCCACAAAAAGTTTTCAGCCATCACATTTTTACTATTTGGCTAAAATACTATTTGTCCAATACATACATGGACATATATGTAACACATACATGTGGCAACCAGCCCCCCACTTTTCTTGGGTACACATGCAATCAAAGCAAAGGCGTATGTACCTACGGAGGCATGCAATGCACACCTAGCACAGCAGAGGGATAAGTATGCTTGGCCTTGCCTGGGTATTGCTGCCTTCATATGTCTACGTGCATGGCTCTGGGGTTTGTGTGCTTGGTGGGAGGTAGGGGTAGGGTAGGGTATGGTCTGGTCTGGTCTGGTCTGGTATGGTATGGTATGGTATAGCATGGTAAAGAGATGAGCTTCTGCAATACCTAGGTATAAGGGATGACACACAAGGCATGACATGATGAAGGACTTGGCAGAGGGTCACACCAGCTTCTGCTCTGCTTGAGTTTGTGTGCGTAAGCTTGAGGATACCTGACAAGCCAAGACTCCCATCTCCATGGCTGAAAAATGGCATGAGTTACATGTCCTGTGTTTCCCTGCTAAGCTCCCTGCCTGTGCCAGTGAGGTGGTGGGGCTGTCCGCAGAAGCCCCTCCAGGTGCAGGCCTGATCATGCAGACCACCACATGCTCACACCAGCAGTTGTTTGCACCAACGGGCCGTATGTAGCCGTGAGGGTGCCGGGCAGTGCGTTAAGCTGACTGGGAGGCCTGGGAGCCGGTGTGGTTCAAAGCTGCTGCAGCCCCTGCACATAACCCTGGGGGCCACATGTACCCTGTGTGTCTTACAGCACAGCTAGCTAAAGCACCTGACACGTATGCTACATTGACTGTCACATGTATTGTAAAAATGCGGGAAGGTTATAGTTCAATCACAAATGTTGCAAACTTTGAGAATTTAGGCTTGGGGCAGGGGGACTAATTGCTCAAACTTAAAAAAAGAGTGAAAATGTTAGAAGAAAATAAACTATTCATCGTTGAATGAGATTTTGTGCAGGAAGTAGTATCTGTTTTCAATTTATCATTTTCAGTCTTCTTTCCTAGCCACACCTCGGTATTGCCATAGAATCATAGAATAGTTTGGGTTGGAAAGGACCTTTGTAGGTCACCTAGTCCCACCCCAAAGGCCATGCTGTGGCCTGGCTGGCTGTGACAGCCCATGTTTGCGTGATGCCTTCTCTGCGTGCATGTCCCTGTGCTCGGCACTGGTGAGGCCGCACCTCGAGTCCTGTGTTCAGTGTTGGGCCCCTCACTCCAAGGAGGACATGGAGGTGCTGGAGCCTGGCCAGAGCAGGGCAGCGAGGCTGGGGAAGGGTCTGGAGCACAAGGCTGGGGAGGCGCTGCTGAGGGAGCTGGGGTTGTTTAGTTTGGAGGAGGCTGAGGGGAGAGCTCATCGCTCTCTACAACTGCCTGACAGGAGGTTGTAGCGAGGTGGGGGTCGGTCTCTTCTCCCAAGTAACAAGTGATAGGACAAGAGGAAACGGCCTCAAGTTGCGCCAGGGGAGGTTTAGGTTGGATATTAGGAACAATCTCTTCACGGAGAGTGGTCAGGCATTGGAACAGGCTGCCCAGGGCAGCGCTGCAGTCACCGTCCCTGGCAGTGTTCAAACACACACACGCAAACCCCCCGTCTCCCCACCGCGCCGCACCGCCAGCGCCCCAGGGCCGCGGGGCCCAGGCCGCGCCACCGCCCGCCCGCCGCAGCAGCGGGGGAGGCCGCGGTCTCCGCCGCCCCCTGGCGGCCGCCGCCCGCCGGTGCCGCCACCCCGGCGAGCACCGCCGGGAGCCCCGGGGCCAGGGAACCCCCGTCCCGCCGCGCTGCACCGCCCGGCCCGGCTCGGCCCGGGTACCGACCCGAGCCGCCGCCCCCGGGCCTCGGCTCCGAGCTCGGCCGCCGCCGCGCTGAGCGAAGCCCGCTCGCCCTGGTGCTACAAGGCAAGAAGCGGCCCTTGGGCACAGGGGGCTGCGGCAAACGAGTAGCGTTTTCCCCGCCGCCTCCCGCTTCGGTAACCTTGGGCCCGTGCGCTGGGAGTTGGCTCCGCAAGCTGATGTGCGGGGCTAATCGTTCCCCTGCAGCTTGGCAGCGCTGCGAAGTTCGTGACCGCGCACGAGCGTTGAAGGGGGTTTTCTTCCACCGCCGCCAGGGAAGGAAATTGAATTTCTGATGATGATGAGTTCATAGGAATATCTGGCAGCATTTCACAAATAAACCCTTAAGGGACCCCAGGCCCCAAACGGCTGACCGAGTCAGATCACATTAATCAAATCAAGAAGGAACAGACTGAAAATTGGCACGGGCAAAACAATTGCGCTTCTCTTCCTTCCGCCAAATAGCGAGACATTTAGATGCTCAGCGCAGATGCAGGTGGACCCCTGCCACCGTGCTGCAACAGCCTCACGGGACACCGTACCCCATGTTTCCAAGGGTTTGTCCGTGGCACACATTCGGCCTGGGTGATCTGCATTGCTGTCATGGCACGAGGCAGCCTTGACCGAGATTTAGAGATCTGTAGCTCTCTCAGGGCTGACGGAGACCACGTGCAGCCCCCATCCCACCCCTCTCCCCAAGGCAGGGTAACCCTAGCTGTGTCCTTAAATTTAACCACGGAAAAAACAGAGCTGTGCCACCATGACCTCCCTGCTCCTGCCCACCTGTGTGTTACGGCTCTGTACACCAGCCTCGTGCAGAGAGGCTTGAGGCAGAGAGGCATCTCCTGATGCTTCTGGGAGAACATCACCATACTTTCGGGTGGGGATGTGGAAGGGGCAGCAAGGCCCTTCAGCAATTTCACCCAGCGCCTCACCCCCCTGCAGGCAAACCCTTCCACGCAGCATGAAGAGGAAGACTTGCTGCACGCTCTCGTGCGCAGCGTGCTGCTTAGGCAGTGCTGCGAGGGCTCTACCAGCCTCATATGCAGAGCCAGCGGCACCCGCTACTGCTAAGGTGGCCTGTCCTTTCCCATTATAAGGCCCCGTTTGCATAGCACTTTACAAGCATCAGCAGGGCGGGTGAAATGATCCCATGCTGGGTGTTTGCCTCAGGCTGATTTTATTTTTTTTAAGTGGAAGAGCAGCAGCCAAAATACTTCTGCTGTGTCTGAGAGCAAGGCTTGAGGAGGAAAAAAACGTTTAATTGTAAAAAAAAAAGAAAGCCAGTGACTGTCCCTCAGAACATTTTTCTGCTCTGATGCTTTGGCTCAGAGCCTTGCAACAGTGCAGAGCTTTGGTCTTTCAGAAAAAGGTAAATAGCTACACAAAACTGTCTGTGGAGGTCCCCACAGACTTCATGCATCTTGAATGACTTTCCTGGGACCACCTCAGTGGGTCAGTGCTTTGGCCCCTCACAGGTTTTAGTCCCCATACAACTGGCACAGCACAGCTGGGCTTGCTACACTTTCTCCTCCCAGGAGGTCTGCAAGCTAGGCTATCCCAGGTTTGGGGTTTTTTTGTGTGTCATGGCTCATGAACTGCTCCTACTCCTGTGAAGGGTGTAGGAAAAGACATTGCAAGGAGGGTGGTGGGGCTTGGGTGAGATGGTGGAGGGAGGGGGGGAAAGCAGGGTGCTGCTTACGGTCGCAGCAAACCACAGCAAGATTGCAAAGCCAAGAGCTGCTCTCTTCCTCCAAAAACAGCCTGCCTCCAAGAGGAGCATACCACCTGGAAAGCCTAGCTCTACTGGGTTAGCCCAAAGGTCTTGACTAACCTTCAGTCCTGTCCCCTGCAGGTGCTGGGTGGGGGCTGGCTGGGAGCACATGGCTGGCTTCAGAGTCATCCCGAGCACTCAATATTCCTTGACAGATTCATTTTTTTCTTCTGTGAACTTGTCCAGTCACTTCTGGACTGCCTGAAGACTTCCACATCCACAACCTCCCTCAGCTTCTAGGGAGCACCATGGCAGTCAGCTGCCAGCGGTGATATTATGGCCACATATTAAATTTGGGTGTTACGCTCTCGTGTGACTTTAGGACCTTGGCATGAACAGAAAGCCTGGCGCACTGCCCGTCACTAATTGCTACCTGAACTCGCTAGATTAAAAACTGTCTCCATCACGCCTTGCTCTGCAGTCTCCTCTGCTGACTGCAGGAGAGGCAGGCTAAGGAAAACTGCTCAGTGTGGGAAGAATTAGCTGGGGTGTGTTCAGATCTCACTAGGAAAGAGGGAGACGGGCTTTTTGTCAAGGAAACTGTTAAGAAAGAAGCTACCCAGTGTCAAGAGATTGGTGGCCACCGAATGCGTGGGTGCTGAATCGCAGAGCTGCAAGTCTCCCCACCAAACCTGGGGCACAGCTATTGCTGAGCCCTCAGTGGATGCTACCCAGGCGCCTGAAGGGAGCACAGTTTAGTTGTGAGAGGACTTCGTATGATGCTCCTTGAGGCCTAAGCAACTGAGACTCCAGTGGTGCATCGTCCTTGGCACAGGCTCAGCCTCCAGAGACGAGGCTAGCTACAGAAATCACGGAGAGGGGAGCAGACTTCTGAGGTCTGACCTTTGTGGGATGAATAAAAGGGCCCTTTTTCTCCCTGCCTTCAAGCCTTAAATTTATAGTGCTACAAAGCACTGCAACACACAGCCTCGGCAGCAGCGGCCAAGGTCAGAAGGCTGCTCGGTAGCCCCATATGTGCCCTGTGTCATGGCTGGCGTTGGCCCCTCAAAGCCTATAGTGCCCCATTCGGGGTTGAGGGCTGCATGAGGAGGTGATAAATATGGGAGGAAGATTGTATGAGGTCAGAGGCATAGGAAAAGGCCGCTGTGATGAGGGATATAAGAAGGGGGTAATATGGACTGAGGCACTACGATGAGCTTTACACTTGTACCAACGCAGGGCTACAGCAGAGGAAAAGATACCAGGGAAGGTCTTCAATTGAATGGCAATATGGGCACGCTCGGCTCAGGACACTGAAGAGAGCAAGAGGAGGAGATGTCAGCCAGGGTGAGGATGGGGAAAAGCAGGAGCTGATGTAAGCGTGCAGGTTGGATAGGTAATGAGAACACGTCCTGGGAGAAAGGGAGATAAAGAGAGGAAATTAAACCCAGATCAGGCATAGGGAAGCAGGGATGGTGGGAGAGAGGCAGGTATGCGGAATGATGGCGTTTATGGGAAGAGGGAGTTAGTACCAAGAATGCAAAGGGAAGAATAAGGAGTCAGTACCAGCCTGGGTCAGACCTACAGGAGAAAAAGCGGGGATTCCTACAGAGCTGTTCGGGAGTGGATGTAGTGCCAGGTGAAGCTCCAGTGCCAACAAACAGGCATGAGAGAGGGCAGGAGCAGTACGTGACGGGGTGCTGGGAGCTCTGTGGCCTGCGGGCGTAGGGTGCTCGCCCTCCGGCTGCCCTGCGCACAGTGGGCCGGCACCCACCCCGGGGGGCTCTGCTTTGCATCCCTGCCGTGGGCTGCCATGCCCTCCCGCCTTGCTCGGCCACAAAGCCGCCGCCGCCAAATCGCCTCTTCCCCGCGAGGTGGCAGCCGAAAGCCAAGAAAAAACCGAAATTCCCGTCGCTCAACCCGAGGCAAGGCTCCAGGCTGGGAATAGCACTGGCTGGCGGTGACACTCAGGGATCGTGGCTACGCACACCTGCGGGAAAACCCTGGGGTCCTGCAGAGCGAAGCCCCCGAGGGACCATGCTGAAGGAAAGGGTGCCAGCTTTGCAGGCTCGGAGCCACTTTTGCCCGAGGCAGCCCAGTATGGCCACGTTTTTGTGGCACAGAATCGGATCCCCATCGGTCTGCATCACTCCACAACCACTACGCAGCAGTAACCTTGGTAAAACTGCTTTGGGGGGCAGATCTGATCTGCTGGTTGGGTCATCCCCATCAAAAGCAAGACCTCTACCCACTACAGTAGCAAGAAGCAGAGGTTGCAGGGAGTGGTGGTAAAGTTTCTAGCCTGTTCTACTTCCTCCACACAGACTATTCCCCCTTCTCTCCCCTCACTCCCTCCAGCTCCTTTTTGCAACACCAACAGTACCCCTGAAGGAACCCGTAAGAGCGGGGGATGGAGGCTGTGCCATGCCATGTAACCCTTGCTGAACAGGCAAACTGGGTCAGACTTGTAAGCAAATCCAGAATTCCTCTTGGTTGCACAGAGGCATGCCTCCAAACGCTGTGCACAACACCATCACCGCCAGCAGACATTGCCTTTCAAGATTCCCAACACAGACCTTTAAAAAGGGTCATCTGAGATGCAAGTAGAAAGTAGACGTATTTCTGGTCCGTACTTAGAGAGAAAAAATCACCCACCCATCTACATGTTTCACACCCACATTTGCCAGCCTAGAATATTCTGCTGGGTCCTGGGTCCCATCATCTTAGTAAACCAAAATGGAGATACGAAAAGAGACAGCAGGTGCCACTTTTTTCTCTTATTTACATTAACAAGAATCCAGGCTTTGACGTATCTGCAGTGCTGATGGAGGAGAGGCTACAGATAAGTTTCAAAAGGCATCAGAGAGCTACAGGCTCCTTATTTGCTTTGGGGAATCTGCCCTTGGGATCCTGTCAAAGAATGCGAGGTATAACCTGGTATAAGAGGACAATAAGCCCCTATGAGTTTCTAAATGGAAGTGAGGCCAGGAGAAGGCATGGGACAGGCTAGGAGGACTTGTCTGTGATGGGAAGGAAGGAGTGATGGCAAACCAAGTAGAGCTGGCCTGCTCTTTCTCCAAGTGCTGTCTACCCTGAGCAGCTCTGGGCTCCATGCTGTTGACAGGCTGACGCTACTTACAGCAAAGGCTGGAGTCCTGCTTCTTCAGCAAAGAAGAGGACGAAAAATGAGGGAGGAATGGGAAAAAACTCTAAAGGAGAAGGTGGAAGGGAAAGGGGATGTGCACCATACAGGTCTTTGTCTCACTCCCTGGGGCCTGGAGGGGTCTTAGGTTTTACACTTGCCAGCTCCTCTGCAGGAAGCAATTTTTCTAGTCTGTTGACTTTCTTGCCAGGGCTTCAGAAGATGAAATCTTTATTATCATGAAGGCTTAAAAGGGAGGAATACTGTTAATTCCATTTTCAAGGTCATACTTTGAAAGTTATTAATTTCTTTCTTCCAGGGCTTTGCACTCTGCTCTGAGGCTTTAGGGATTAGCAGCTTCTACTTACTAGGGTTCATTTGGGGCTCTTTTCTTACTACTTTCTTGTGTCCCCCCCTCCCCTTTGAGAAGAAGACACGATTTTTCACTCCCTGTTCTTAATGTTGAAACTATTTTGTTCATTACCTGCTTGTACCCCATTCTCACCACCAGTTCTGCTCCTGTAATTAAAACTTGACTGTGACTGCAGTGGCAATAGGCTTTTCTGAGGTGGAAGTACCACTGTGTAAACTAGGGAGGATGCCCTCCAGCAGCTCTCCAACAAGATTAAGGAAATGTCTCTGGTGTCTATCAATCTTCGCACACGGTTTAATGTATGTCAGAATTTGCTCATGCTTTTTTAGCACTGAACAGTTCTTCCCCATGTTTTGGAGCTCATTCATGGTGTACTAAGTACTCATCTATCATACCTCGTGTCTCAGTGAAGATTCATTCGGTAATGCAGCACACCCATCCTTCCCTGAGGTCTAAAGACTTCCTGAAATTTTATTTCTTAGTATCTTTCTGAGAAGGTCATGGTGTTCAAGAACTGGCTGCTTACACCATTTATCCTGGAGCTGGTTTACAGTACTCCTAGTCTAGAACTGAACTGTTTTCCTGACCAGTGAGGCTGGCGGTGGCCAGAAGACCATCTACGTTGCAAGGTTACACAGATGGTTCATCACCAGGTCTGTCCTGTAGATATCAAAAAGTTCCAAGGTTTTCTCACTGCTGAAAAATAGTTCTCCCACCCTTTCCATTCCCCTAGCAGCTGGAGAATTTAAAAAAAAAAAACAACAAACCAACACTTGGCAAACTACTGATACAAAATCAATTACTTAAAACTGCTTTATCTTCAAACCATTCACTGAAGACTCATCCTGCAAGCAAAATATCCAAAAAATACATAGCACAGACTTTTTCAGGGTCCATCACAGGGAAGATCTGAGCTTTTTTTGCTTTTTGTTTTCCTAGGATACAGCAAACCCTCCCCTGCTCACCTCTCACGCACATGTGTATGGCACAGCAGACCAAAGGTGATGCCAGCACACAGTCTGGTGTCTCAATAGGGAACAAACAGCATAGCCCCCCTCACCCAGAGCACAGACAGCCCTAGGAAGCAGGTTTGCTAATCGGAGGCTCTGGAACCTCTTGAAAAATTAATATTTTCATCAGCTTTTCATCAGTCTGTTTACCCACTTCATCTCTGCTATGGTTTTCCACAAGCTTTGCTGGATACTCGGCACAAGAAAGATTTGAGTGGCTGTGAGCAGAAATGAAGAGGGAGGGACACACCGAGGGGTGACTGGAAAGGAGACTGGAGCAGAAGGGGAACTAAATCGGGGTGGAGCGTGACCAGCATGCTTGAGGTTGCTCTGGTACTGAAATCCAGTCGTACCACTGCTTCTGCCCTTCCTATCCTTCTTTTCTAGAACCTGCAGCACAGTGCCCCCCCGACCTGTCCTTGAGGTCTTCTTAGGGCCACCACTCCTCTCTGGGGACTCCCTTGCAGTGAGCTTAGCAGCAACCAACCTTGTCCCTATCCCTCCTTGCCCAAGAAAGGAACAAACTAGGAGGAGGTTTCAGCTAGCCTTCATCAAGGGCTGCTTGCGAACAACAAGAAGTAGGGGACCCGTATCATGGGAACACTATAAGCAAGCCTGTGCCCTTCTCTCAGCATTTCAGTGAATTAGAGATTTCACAGGAGTCAAGCTGGTCCCACAGACTGGTGTATGTCTCTAAAGCGTGTGGTCTAAGTAAGTATTACTTTGTGTCACCTGTAGTTCTCATCCATGTATGTAGTTCTCATCTCCTGTATGTGTGTGCAATTCCAGAGTGAGACTCCTGGTCACCTTAACGCCCTAACAGTGCAAGCATGGCTTTAATGCCTGGCCCAGGCATGGGGAAAGCTGGAGCAGAAAGCCATAATGTCTTCCCACAGCCCATTCCCAGACCAGTAATTAAACAGGGAAAGTTACTACAACTTATACAGGCAGCTGACCTGGCCTTCGGCTGAGTGCATTGGGGCAATGGAAAGATGCCTGCAGCCACTTCGGTTCATCCTTTAGATGTTCTAGGGTGCCTGGAAATTGCTCAGTGACTGTGGGATGTGCCTCTGAGCACGGGGTGTGCGCGTACGGTGCATAAGGTGACCTGGCTCAGGGGTGTACTCGTCCATCAGTGAACATGCATATCTGTAACACCTACCGTAGAGGCTGCCTGGCCAGCCCTCACTGAAGCTATGCTGGTTATGGCACATCCTTCTCCATGGCCTGACCCCTTGCTCCTGTCCATGCACTCATTCCCCAGATTGCAGAGGGACATGCAGGCAATGGTGGGGAAGGGCCAAGCGCATTTCTCTTTGCTCGCCTTGCTGCTAGGCCTTTCCCTTTTGCAGGGGAGCTCTGCTGACAGACCTGCTCGTCCACGGGAGGGAAGGCCTGCCAGGAGCACTCTGCTTTTTCTGCAAGCCTGATTTCTTTGGAATGGTTGGCTTTTTCCCTGTGCACCCCCTCCCTCCCAAATCCCACACCTCCCTTCTCCCGGTTGTTTTTGTTTTTAGAGAGAGCGCTTAGACAGCTGTATTAATCATGCAAGCCCAGCCATGTGTAATGTGCTTTATCAACAGCAGAGCAGACACTGAATGGCAACCGGTTCACAAGCGGGCCTGGTGCAGTGCCTGAGCCGGGAAGATAAACCTGCCGCTTCCCAAACCGACTTACCGTCATGGGTTAGTGAATGGAGAGACTGTTCACTTGGGACAATAACCAGAGGGGAGGCCAATTTGTTAGGAAAATTCTTGAGTGGTTTACACTGGAAATGGAAAGGGGAGGAGGAGGATGAACGTGGGAATTACTCTTTGGTCATTTTCTCTCAAGGGTGGGAGGAATTTTTGTGTGTGGGTAAGGATTAAATCAAGACAACGGTGGCTGTTCTTCATCCTCCTCCTTGCTGCCCTCCACACTTCGGTCCCAGTCAGCCCGGCTGGCAGCTCAGCATGGGAAGTAAGGAGAGCGAGAGGGAGAGAGCAAGGATTTAGGTACACGTGCTGTGCAGTGGGTATAAGTTGCCTTCATCATCTCTAAGGAGGAAGGTTCAGTTGACGGCTTCAGAAACTCATCTAACACAGATGGTATCAGGTTATGAGTATCCTTCGGGCTGAGGATATCTGTCTCAGGAGGGTTATAGCCTGCCCGAGCTCTGCTCTGCAGGGTAATCTGTCCATGCTACACTGCTGACACTATCAGTGTCCCTACCGGACAACTGATTTTCCACGGCAGTTGCTCTTCCATGGGTTTGTTTCTAATCTCTGCAGTGCAGTTGTGTGTTTTCTTCCCCACTGGTTTCACCCAGCCTCCACTCTTGCACCTGACTGCTGTGCCCCAACCTCTGTTCTGCAGGGCTGTTCTGCATGCATGCAAAGCCACATCTGTGACTAAGGAAACCTTGAAATGCCTCTCCTATCCCAGTACAAGGGCCCAGCTCAGAGGAATCTCTTTCTGGGACTTCCAGTCTCAGTTCCTGCTCTCTGCTGCTGCTCTTCCTCACTCGCTGGATTCTCCACAGCATTGCTATTGGAGAGGGTTATGCAAATATATGCAAGCCAGGGCTCATTTTGGAATAAATCAATCTAAATTAAAATTAATGAACAAAAAGTACAGAAACAGATCAAGCAATAAAGCCATTTCTCTCTCTTTTCCCCTGTGTGTCTCTTTTTTCTTTAAGAAAGCTGGTTTCTTTTCTTCATGCTTTTTTGGGGGAAGAAGTAGACTGGTTTTTATTTTTTTATTTAATCAATCTCAGCAAACAGAAACTGTTGCTATCCAGAAGAACCCACCAAGCAATGTTAGTAGCTGTAGCAGAAATAATTCTTGGCATTTCTCTTTTCCCTAAGAGGCTGTTTCCAGGTACAACCCTACTACCCCTTTTGGAAGACACCATCATCACCTCTGAATTCGATTTTATTCCCTTTTAACCACATGGTCAAAATAAGATACAATGCCACCCCTTGCCTGGTACCTATGAAATAGCAAGAAACAATTAATATGGTGTTGGCCTTCTGCCTTCACCCTGTCTTGCCCTTCCTGTTCCCTTGGCCTGAAACCCCCTCAGGCTTGGCACCCAATGTGGTCCAAGCCTTCAGTGCCTGCAGACCTGGCAGGGATGGACATCGACCTTGAGCAGCAAGAGAAGCTTGGCCTGCCTGAGCATCCACCCTGCAGAGCCACCCCCTTCTGCACTCACCAACTGGAGAATGAGCTCTTTGGAAAATCTGACTGGATACCACCAGCGCGGGAAGCAAGGAGAGCCGTAAGTTGTGTTTGCCGGCCAGGGTCATGGGTGCTATCAGGTGCCGATGCCCGAAGCTCAGCCAGCTTTCAGGGAAGAGAGAGGCATGCTCCAAGTAGTCAGGCACACATCACTGCAGAGTAACGAGTACAGCTGAACTATGGCCCCTGAATGCCTGAGAATTTATGGAAATTCATGGCTTGCTTTGGAGACACGCACATGGCTCCAAACATGCCCTCCTGTGCTTGGTCCCTACGGCCATTATTTTTCTCTGCTGATAGTTTCTATGTCAGGATCACGATACGACAAGATTGTCTCTTTTGGCCTGTTTATGCTATGGTTTCCCCAGCTCTGCCAACTAGTTTGTTTCAAAGGCTGCAAAGGCTTGGGCTTTCACTGACCCTTTCTTGGAGCCATCTGAGAAAGCACCCACTGGCCTCAGTGGACTCCAGAGACGCATGGGTTCTTTAGCTGGCCACACCATACTGGGAGGGCTGATTTCTGTGGAATGCTCCCACACCACTGCCTGGTCAGCAAACCCCCACAACGTGTTAACCCTTTACAGTCTGTACTCTCTGAGGTATTCCCCCATGCTTCTCTCCTTAGCTTCGAAATATTCAGATGTTCATCCTTTTGCCAAAGCAGTCCCTGCTGACACGAGAGCTGCCTGCTCAGCAGGACTGCAAAGGCCATGCACCAGGGAAAGAAAAATGGGAGCAGGGATGGGTGGAGGTGACCACTGCAACAGATGAGCTCTCTTCTCCACAGCTAGGACCTCCATAGGGAGGGAAGAGGACTGAGAGGGTATTAGAAAGATGCTCTCTATTTCCCACTCTGGTCATCAGACCCAAATGAACATCTCTTTCCTCCCTTCCCCCAGCTCCCACCCACCTGATGAAGGCATTAGTGACAGTACAGGCTACACGGGCTACAGCTAAATGGAGACTAGCTACGATCTACAGTCATACAGGGTCATTCTCCCATCAGTGTGCATTCTGGCAGAAAGAGAGGACTGCTCATTCTCCTTTTCCTTCCCCCTCCTCCAATTACTAACACACTATTGCTATAAATCTTTTGCCACCCTGTTGATGGTCATGACTGGACTTTGATCAGGCCCCAAGGACTGGCATGCTTGATGCTCTGCGGGCAGTTCTGGATGTGCTGCTCTCTGGGAAACATGGCATCTCCCTTGCAGAGCTCCCAGGGCATTCAAGCTAACCATGCTGAGAAAGCCCCTGGTTAATCTGTGGTAAGCCCTCATCACAAATCTCCTGAGAAGACTGAGACTGGGTTTTGAAGCCCATCGGTCTGGCTAAGCCATTCTGATGTGGACACTAGGTGCTAATCACGGGGGAGGGAGTCTATGTTCAAAGGGCTGAGGGCAAGAGACAATGGAGGACAGAGGTGGAGCTAGCACCCTAGTCGTGACAGACCCCTTTGAGGTTCAACAGTGATCTCCCTTGCCCTGTCATTGGCAGGTGTGGTGTGGAATGAGCAAATTCTCCTTTTCCAGAAGAAAATTCTTTTGAAAAGCCACCTGATGATGCAGTAAGGCCTCCTTTGTGACAGCCAGGTCTTGTGTCATCCCATTATAATGTGATGTTACAATGCAGACAGGTAGATGCAAAGATGCGGCATCATCCCAGAAGACATTTTATGGCATTTTGAGTGCCCAGTTGCAAAATCAGGAGGGCTGGAAAATTAACCAGGGACAATTGTGTTGAGAGCTGAATCAGCTGGGCTCCACCAGCCTTTTAGGAAAGTGCCTCATCAAATTCAAGTCCTATGTGTTTAGCTGAATGGGCTGCTTCTGAGTCTCCAGCCTGCCTGAAGGCAAGATCTTTCCACAGCAGCTAGCTAACGATAGCAATGCTTAGCATGACTACAGTGCTCTTCATCTCAGAACACCTTCCTTTTAAATTAATGCTTAAAACCCCACAGGGCAGGGAAGTGTTACCAAGGCTTAGGAGAAATGGAAATTGAACGAGAAAGAGGGAGGAGGCTGTGATTCTGGTTATTGAGGAGAGGCTTATTTGAGAGCTGAGAACTGCATCTCAGAACATCAACTCATAGGCAGAAAAAGGTCTAACAAGAGAATTTTATGCCTAAGGTTTCTTTGAAGGTGAACAGCAAAATAAAAGCAAATGTTGAGATAAGCGCCGATATCTGTGCTGAACGCCCACATTGGAGAAGCTGGCAGGGGCTTTCAGAAAACAAATGAGCTCCAGAGGATTTAAACTCTACTTTCCCCCTCTGCAAAATCCTCTTTGCATGTCCTGGGTCACGGGAAGTATCCCAGCATTTGGCACCACAAATTCCTGGAGACTCCTCACAGAAGTGATGTCACACCAGGATGTCCTTCGAGATGATCTCAGGAGACTGGGGAGCAGTAAAAGGAAAAAAATAACAACTTCAAAGACAGAGGGGGAAGTGTTTTAAAGGATTGACTAAAGCTGTACAGGATGGCCTTGGCAGCTTGATTAGGAGGGGTATTTGGTATGGAAATCCTGGCCTTGCTCACTTGCAGTTTTTGCTTTATCATTTAGCTTAATGGCCTACTAATTCAAAACCAGCTGTAAACAGTACTGGCTATGAAAAAAATTAACACTGCCTGCTTGTGGAATTTAAGGATATATAATAAAAATAATCATAAAAAGAAAGAGCCCTGGGTTTTCCATCAGACAAAAATATTTGTCATTGAAAATTCTGCTTAAAAGAAGAACACCCAAAATTGGAAAACTCAAAACCTTACATCCCAAACAGCCTCAGCAACTTTAATTTCATATCCAAGCACAAGTTTCATTTGCAATACATACGATAATGGTGTTTAATTGGATTTATTTTTCCACACTAGGTTCCCAATGGCCTACTTCACTCCTTTTCTCAGCTCCTTGAATGTTATTTACAAATCACTATCTGGGATTTAATTTTAATGGTAGCTTGATTTCTCCACACCTCCCCCTCTTTTTTTTGTAGGTACTTTTCTTTAATTGTATTTGTGGATTTGCCTTTTAAATAGGCAATTGTGACTACATCCTGAGCCTGAATTAGTTGCCAAGAGCATAGCTTGATTTGAAAACAGCAGAGTAGTTAAAGGGAGCTGGTGTAACACCCAGCATTTATTGTTCTTTTCATGGGAGTACCTGCAGGTGCTTTACTTGGGCAGGCGCCCTTTTGCAAAACAAACCAACATGGGTTCCTAATAACACTCTACGCCAAAGCTCTGCACAGACATTAACTATTTAGGCCTCTGAACATCCCAGGAGTTGAGCGCATCTTCATCATATGGCAGTAAAACAAAACTACTAAGGAGCCCTAGGCCAAGATTTTTTAAGTGAATACAGGAACTGGCTGCCTTATTGTTGATTTAGTTTCAAACACTGCTTTCAAACGCTGTAGCCTGCTTTCTGGAAGTGCCCAGTCTCTGCGATTTTTCAGAATCTCAAGGTTGCATCCAAACCCCAAATCTCGTGTGGACATTGGGGCTGCGCTGCCTTCATACCTTCTTCCCTTGGAATAAAGCAGACAGTAGCACCTCCCTGTGCACCTCTTTTCATGCTCTCTGCCTCAAATGCAGCACTATGTGACTGGCAGACTTGGGGGGGGTGTGACAGAGGAATGAGAAAACAAAGCGTTTCACCATGAATAGTTTGCACAACTAGAGTGAAAAACCTCCTGGCAGCAATGTAATTTTTAGCTTCTCACTTGTCCCTTCCACCATCTCTGCAAAATTTTAGGTCTGCCTATGCTTTTGGTCCAAATCAGAACATGTGGTCAAAGACAGCTTAGACTGGAATATGTATTAGGAGTAGGTCTGCAGACAAATTGAACCTCACTGAAGACTGTCTAGACCCGGGTGAGGACACAACACCATAGTCAAAGCTTGGCTAAAGGTTGTTGCTGTTTAGTTGATTCGTTTCTGAAAAGGGAGGAGGGAAGGGGAAGGATGAAGAAGGTGAGCAGGAGGGACCAAATGACATGTAGACAAGAAGGGAAAACCCTTATTTTCCTGTATTTCTGAACTGTTTTGCCCATCCCTAGCTCTGAGCATTTATCAGGATGATGGAGAATGACCCGGCTAAAGAGCTACTTCAACATAAAACATATACTGACCTGGAAAAGGATTGGGGAGTGTGGGTAAAACTCGTTCTAAGGGGGGAAAAAAAACAATAAGCAACATGCAGGAGAAACGGACAAGCCACTTTTCACACCAAGCAAGCAGCAGATACAAACCTGATGGAGTTGTCCATCCCCAAATTAGATGAACTAGAGTAGGTTTCATATACGGAGCATTTTGCTAGCAACACGCCTAATACACATCAACATCCCCTGGGACTGGGAGTCAGAGAGAAGTCATTTGAAAAACTAAACAAATAATATCCACACAGCAAGAGGGATTAAGCACCTGCAGGGAAGGTAATTGGAGTTGATGGGCCACATCTCCCCTCTGACTTTCAAGACCACTCATGTCATCACACTACAGCTCCTCTTAGCTACACCTCTGGCTGGAACCTAGTCTTGGCAGAGAGGTGAGTTGTGGAAGTCCTCCACGGGTAGTTGCTGCCTCCCCAGAACCTTCTCCACAATGGATTTCTTGCCAGTGACAGGTCCGCTGAGGATCTGAGCATGGGAGCAGTCACCCTAGCGAATCCTCAAGGGCACTCTTATTTCTTTTGAGCCTTTGTCTCCCGATGGGAACAGAGTTTTTGCAGACTCATCAACCTCTAGTTGTATGCAGAGCCTGCTGTTTTGGTTATAGGGTTTTTACAATGCGTCCTTGTTATACATCACAGCAGGACTTTGTTATATGTCACTGCTGGCTTCACACTTTGCTTCTTCCACACAAGGATCTCAAAGAGTTGCACAGACACTGAGGGAAACCGGTGTCAAAGACCTCCGTCTGAGGCTACCAATAGCATTAATTCTGTTTTACAGGTTGTGCAGTTGATGCACAGAGCAAGGAAGCAATTTACCCAAGGTCAAATGCTGAACTGTTGGCAGAGCCGGGAGCAGAACCAAGAATACAAACCCCCCAGGCCTGACTCTGATCACTGGGTCTCCCTTCATTACCTTCAGAGCTTGCTGGATGCCTCATACTGACTGAGACAAGTTCCTACCCAGGGACTGATGGGTAGGTAGACATTTAGCTGTAGAGATATGCCACTATGCAACAGCTGATAGGCCTGGAGCAATGAGTTGTCTCCTGGTTTACCTGTGAGGACAGTGTTAAGATCAGTGCTGACGGACATAGAGCTTGGCAGGATACATCGGTAGTCTGCTATATTCTCTGATCAACCCAGGCCCACCTATTTGGCGGCCAATGCCAATTATACAGACAGCACCCTTGGTGTAAGGAGCCAGTTTCTGACTCGCTGGAGGCCACGAGGATGTAGCAGGTCAGGCCCATCCCTGTGACACTGGCAGATCTCCTGCCCTCACGGTGGTAATGGAGCTGTCTGAATCCACAGCAGGCACAGGGGAGATTGTCTCTTGTGTAGAAAATACACGGCTAGCCTGGATCTCTGTGTTTAGGTAGCAACGGGGGACTATTGTTCTGTGAAAGCAGGCTGTTGTGCTGACATGACTTCCTTGTTATTTAGTTTGGTTAAATAACTCAACTCCCCTTTACCTTCTTCCTGCACAGCAGGCTGCAGACTGCACAGCACAAGCAGTTAAACCAAAGCACTACGGCCTCATTATCATGCTGCTTTCTATTCAAGGACTCTACCTCTGTTCCCCTCGCCCGCTGCCTGCTGCCTTTATTGCTCCACCCTGGCTCATTAGCAGTGTCTCAGCCTTGCCCCATCTGGCTGTCACCCTAACCACTTTCCTCCTCTCCTGAGTCTCCCCGTTATTGACAGCCCCTGGGAAAACACAGGGTTTGCACTAAGAGCCACTAAGAGAGATTTTGGCCACAATTACGCTCCAAACCCTAGCAGCAACCACCATAAGCAAATGCTCAGGTGCAACAAAGCGTGGGCAGAGAGTTAGGAGAAGGGGTGTAAGCGTGTGCACACAGGCAGCACTTGTGCCGGGGCACTAACAAATCATGACAAGTTAGAGGCAAGCGCCAGCTCTTCTTAGGAACGTGCCTCTTGCTGGGATCAAAACTGCTGGACTGAAATGATAACTCTACCTGAAGCCTCTCGAGGAGGCAGGGGTGGGATCCTGTCTGCTGCTGCTTCTAATTGGCACGGGCCTCGCCAGATGCTGCTTCACCTCCGTGTTTCCTTACTCCCTGAAGGGTGCAGAGGACGCAAGCTGCAGAGGATGCAGCGGGGGACCTGCTGAGGTGGCAATCTCCTATAATTGAGACAATTTAGCCAGCAGGACTGCATAAGGATGTGCGGCACTGCCCTGTTGTCTCCTGTTTTATCCTCTGGGATGGGCTAGCTCTGCGGGAGGCAGAAGTCAACTAATTTGGAAAAGGTTTCATTTCTTTTCTCTGCCTTGCTAGAATGCACCAGGTGCTGTGCCTGCTTCTGTGTGCCTGTGGGGGTGTGTGTGCTTGCTTATACCTCACACAGGTGCGTACGTATCTATACATATGTACATGTAAACCTATGTATCTATATGCTTGTATAGCAGATGTGTATCTATCTGGTGTATATATATGTACATATTTACACTTCTGTGTAGCATGGGTTAAGATACAAATTGTGACTTTTACTCATAATGCTTTTCATAGCACTTTGTCAGCTGAGTGGAATGAAAAGAAAACTTATTTTGTCCCTCCTAATACACTTATGAAAAAACCCCTTTTCCTTCGGTTGTGGCACTGCTTCAACTCCTCATATCCATAGATGTGTGATATGGTTTCCCCTCTTGCAAGGGCTCTGGTGCTTATTGAGCCCTTCCATGAAGTAATTCAGCTCAGTACAACAAAAGAAAACATTTGGGGGCTTTTTGGAGGGGTGGGCAGTAAAGCTTGCTTACTTTTTCACTGGCTTAGCAGGTTGAACTGGCTCAGTGGGTTGTCCACTGAGTACCAGAATAAGGGAAACAACAAAAGCATGTGGCAGGGAGCAGGGTGAGCAAAAGGAGTGGGGAGGAAGGGATGGCAGCAAGCTATTAGATCAGTTGTATCATCAAACTGTACCTGAGTACCCTCTCTGCAAACATATTCCATATTGCTGTTGGAGACAGGTTCCTAGGTAAGACAGACCTTTGGTATGGCCTTTTTTATGTTGTTGTAAACTCAGTCTCCAGGAGCGAGGGGTATAAATCTCTCCACCTACAGCAGCCAATCCTGCTGCTACATCCTTTAAGGAAGATCACTAGCTAGCTATTCATACAGCTCAAGGGAGCTGCTTTTGTATTTTAATGCATCTTCTATCTATGGCATTGACATCTAAGGCACTCGGTCTCTCCGAGAGTTTTTCAATGCTGGCTGAGATTTCCTGAAATGGTAGTCACCCATTTTTCTCTATTGCTAAAGTGTTCTTTCACATCATTTTGCTAGCTCCCCTTCTGCCCTCCACCTCAGGCAAAGCAGTACCTTATGATTAACTCTCTGGTTGTTTCTTCACTCCTGGCTGCCATTCTCTTTTGTGCTGCAATGGGACACTGAGGAACCATCACTGTATCTGCCTCCCTAGTGGGATGTTGCCCTACAGTGAGCTTGTTCTCCATTTAAAAAAGAAACAAAACCTCTGATTCTAGGGATGAAAAACACTCCCAACTATTTGAGTATCTGTTGTACCTTGCAAAAACTTGGCACTGCTTTATTTTTCTGCCTGGGTGTGTGGCTGGGAGTGTGCATTACCTGTTATTTCAGCTACTGTGTGATCACTAGAGCATTTTTTTCATCTGCGCTTGTAGGTTTTTTCAGCTGCTTTCTTTATCTTTATGAGGCTGGATTCCCTTCACTCATTTCCCCCCTGATTTCTTAACCTTAGAAATACCAGCTGTAGTCTGCCTGAATTTATTTTGTTTCTCTCTCTCTCTTCCACACTAACGGGAGAACAGATATTTCCTGAAACAATATGAAGCAATCGCACACTGAAAAAAACAGGGATTAACTAAGCAACAAAAATGAAAGTTAGAAACAGTCCACTGAAAATCATCAAATCTCTCTCAGCTCCTGCACCTCCATTCTTCTTGCTCTTGTGAAGTTCTCTAGTGTTTTCCAGCATAAATAGGCCTTGAATTTCTAAGGTAAAAATGATAAACAAAATCCAACAACTTGAAAGAAGGAAAGTTATCTTCATACGCATCAAAAGGAGGCTACAATAGGACCCTCACTGTTGCAAGTCAGCTTTAATAGTTGCCACATTTCCTCCTGGAATGGTTAACAGCAACTTCGCAAGATGTCCCTGGATCTCTCACAGCTTCTGCCACTCATTTTATGACCATGGGTAAAGCACTTCTTCACTCTGTACCTGAGTTGCCTACTGCAAAATGGTGCTAATAAAATTCACCCATTTCTAAGTAACTTGTGATGTTAAAATATTCATTGCTAGCAAATCCTTTGAGATCCTTTGAGGTGAAGTTGTGAAGTCATGCAAAATGCTTTTCTAGCAAAACCAACCCCCCCCAGCTAAAATCACGTATGCATACATACATTATTGAATTTCATCTTATATTTTGTTTCAGTGATGCATTTCAGCTCATCTGTGTAACAGGAACCAACAGAGAGGGCCAAATTTAGAATTCAGCCACAAATAATGGATTCTAAACTTAGCATTATATTAATATCAGCAAGAACAAATCTGGAGTATTTGAAAATTGTGTTCCAGATTGCTGCCTGAGGATTTATTTGAATCTCATGACAGTCACAAGACCAGGGTGAAAAGACTTTCAAAGTAGAAATTTGCTTCGTGTGCTGCAATGCTACAGGAAATCAAATATATGTTCTTTTATGATAATATCTGCTCTTTAGAAAAAATCTTCCACAGAGTACCCCCAAATTTTGCACAAATTCAAACTGCCATGAAATAAATCCAGAGGTGGCAAACAAAGAATGCCAATGGATTTATCCTTTTGCACTACATCTATTAAAAAATAACCAAACCAAAACATTGTTTTTCTGACGGTTTGATTAATCTGACCATGCACAGCAAAAACTATACGAAACTGCGTCCCATACTAAGACTGCTTTACACAGCTTATCTTTTTTCTGTTTAAAAGGACATGCAGGTCATGGCCTGGGTGTTTTAATTCAGTTTGGGACTGTCAGAGGAATACAGCCCTAAGCCACTTTCGCATCTATGTGTCCATTCATGTGAGTGGGTCATTCTGCTGTGGTCTGTTTCTGGTGGCAATAACACATGGTCCAAGCCGAGCCCAAGTTTTGGACTTGGAATTGGGAACTGTGTTTTGAATACGCCACAGTTTGTACGTGTGCGTGGGTGGTAGGTGAGGGGCAGGGGCTCTGTTTAGGGTCAGGTTTGAATCAGCTGCAAAGTTCAGAACCAGCAGGTAACTCTGCTCTGGAGTTTGGTCTTGTCCCAACTTCTGTCTCTTTACGCTTACTACGACAAACTCAGTAACTGAGAGGTAGCAGAATGAGATCCAAGGAATTTTATGCCATATTTCATCTGCTGATTACCTTTTCCCCCATGTTCCCTATGGTATGCCCCTTTAAATCATTCTGTCTTTTCCCACTTCTTTCCGTTCCATTTTCAAACTAATTTCTCTTTTTCTTGACTCTCTCTTGTTCTCCTCAGGCTCAGTGGCTAGTTCTCTCCATCTCTCTGAATTACTTGTCATTTCTCAGCTGTCACGGACCCTCCGAGCCCTGGCCTTCTGTCTCCTTATTAAAGGGGCTGTCATTCTAAAGGTTTTTTGTTTCAAGCTTTAAAACAAACATGTTTTTATTATTTGAACAAAATCTGACTTCAGCAAAGAAAGTCAGTCAAAGGGCTTGACTGTAAACCTTTTAATTCAGCTGTGTTTGTGTCTCACGGCAAGTATGAACACATAGGTATCTGAAGCAGAGCGCTGAAACCCAGTTCATGGCTGGAGATTTGAGGGGGTGGGGGTGGCAAGCGGATGCTTTCCTGAGTTTTGGTCACCGTGTGCTTCCTACATAGCCTGGTCTTTGTGAGAGCGATCTGGACCTCCCTTCACCCTCTCCCATACTTACTGTAAAGGTATAGGCTGGCGTTTGTGACTCCCAGCTTGTTGGCAGCCACGCAGGTGTAGTTCCCGTAGTGTTCCTCAGTGACATTGGCCACCATCAGCAGAGACTGGCTCCCCGTGCTCTTTATCTCCAGACCATTGGCGCTGTTTATCCTGGGAAGACAGGAGAAGAGGTGTGCAGTGCAATGGCAGTTGCGTATTGGGAAAGAAATCACTGCCCGGCAGGCAGTAAAGCAAAGTCATTCAGCCTGGCTGGCAGGTGGGGATGGAGGGAGGCAAGAAGGAGACGTGAGAAGAAAGAGACCAAAGAAGGCATTGATGGAAAGCAGGAGGAGGGAATGAAAGGAAAAAGGAGCGCAGGGGGGTGAAATGCCACCAGTAAAGCAGTATAGAAGCAAGAAAAACCGAGGGAAAGGGAGGAAACCTTTACCCAGCACTGACTAACACTTGGAAATGAACACACCATGGCCAGCTGAGGGCTAGTCCGTACTTGAACAAAAGTTTTTTAGTGAAACACACCAATTCATATGTTCCAATATGTGCTTATACCAAAGCTGAGCCACCCTGAGCCTGTGCACATGGGTCAGGTTAAAAACTAGGGTAATAACACAACCTTCTTAATGCCAGGTAAATGCTCAGGTATAAGAGACAGATCCCTTTTCTCTTCTCATTTTCTCTCGTATGCAAATCTGGGTGGCTCAGGTCACACAGATGTGGGGAATCTTACACCTCAGCAGCTCCTTCCCCTAGATTAAGGCACCTAGAGTAGCATTACCTACTTGGAGACTAACACTGCCTATTTTTTTGTCTGTATCATGGGCTATTTAATGCATGAACATCATCAGGAAGACAGCACTATTGATGCCTTAATTGTGTATTGGCCCATAACTGACTTAAAGGCAAGAGCTCCATCCTCTGCGCTTCCTTCAGCATCCCCAGCACAGAGAGGGATTGCCTCCTCCAGCCCTGGCCATGCTGGCTCTGCCGAGTCTGATGGCACCATCGTGACTCATGTGGTTTGTGAAGAGTAATTTGTTTGAGGAGAAGAGTTGGGGAGGATAATAGGTGATTCTTTAAGGATCCTCTGTTGAGTGGACTGAAAAGGAGAGAAGAGGTAAGCTAAGGGTCTTACCTGGTATCATCTCTGTACCACTCGAAATCAGGCGTGGGCACTGCTGATGCCTCGCACCGGAGTAAGGCTTGTCGTCCCGTGGCCGCTTCATTGCTCTTGGACTCTGTGATGGTGGGAGGGTCTGCAGGAGGGAAACACATGGTCACTTCACACACTTCCAGGTGGAACAAAACACTGAAACTATGTCAGGGCTGGTTCCTCATGCAAACCATTCAGGCCACGACTGCTGCTTGCTGTGGCTCATGCCCCCCCCCGCCCCCCGGCTCCTCTGGAGAATACCTGCTCTTTGAACTTTCCCTAATACACTGCATTAGCATCACTCCTTACGCGTGCTTCTCTTCAGCAACACTGAATAAAGTTCTGTCATAAATGCATAGGCATACACAGGCAGAGTTAAGGTTAATGATGGACTTCTGTAATTTATGAATATTTACCTGTGGATGTCTAGTTCACATGGGCCCATCAGAGAGAAGAAGATGAGAGAAAGACTTCATCAAGGGTAAAGGAAGACAGCAAAAGTAAAAGGAATAAAGTGGGAATTTAACACTAGCATGAAAATTATTTTCCATACAACCTCTGTGTCTAATGTGAAAACCATAACAAGAAAGGAAAGGACTGAGGCAACATGTATGAGACAGAAATACATTCACAGCTTAAAAGGGAAGAGCTTTAGCAGGAGCTGTGGGTGCAACTTTGAGATCCAGACCACCTGTTGAGACACTTCCCTTACATGTCTAAGGTTACAAATCCTGCCCAAACCTTCCTGGACTTCGTGCTTTGTCACAGGCTCCAAGAGGGCTTTGCTCGTGATTGCTCTGTGTGAA
This sequence comes from Nipponia nippon, assembly GCF_047370975.1. NCBI lineage: Eukaryota > Metazoa > Chordata > Aves > Pelecaniformes > Threskiornithidae > Nipponia > Nipponia nippon. Next base: position 5,978,185 of record NW_028262336.1, on the reverse strand, counting down.
GCCTGCCCTGAGCCCAGCACGGTGCTCCCACTGCTGCTTACTTTGAAGCCTGAGAGTTGTGCCATGGGCAAACAAAACTTGGGAAACATATCTGTGTGCTCTGATGGAGCTAGGTCTCAGTGCTGGCTGGGCGCCAGGCAGGGTAGTCACCGTCATCTTCAATCCCAGCCCCATGTTCAAAATGTTAAGCGACAAGCTTTACATGTTAAAAGACAGAATTATTTCCACCTGGCTGCTGAGAGGGATCAGGGAATAAAGGCCTTGTCTCTCATCACTAATACTTGCATACCCTGAGATTACAGGGCTGCAACTCAGACAGCTACTTTGCTGAGACTCAAGTTACCGTAAAGCACACTTTGCGTGTACAGAGTACAGCTCCACCATCTGTATCCGTCCCAGCACTGAAAGGCCAAAAAAAGAATCAAAATGGATTGTGTCAGTCAAAGAAAAAAAATAATTCTGTCTGGAAAATGTATGGAAAGAAGTTTGTTTGTGAACATATTAGCCATCTCAATGTGATCCCTTTTCTGACCTTAATCAGGATTTTATGCAGGGCTTTAGGGATATTGCAGTGCGCCCTCTAACATCATAAATATTAATAAGTGTACATAAATAGGATCCTACATTCAAAGGCTGTGGGTTCACGTAAATATTTTAATTTGGAAAGGAGGAGGGGTAATAAAAGGATAGTGAAGGTGATTTTTTAAGCATCCTTCTTCGATTTTTTGGTTCGAGCAGTATATCTTCTTGCTGTCTGCAGCGAGACAAACCTTTTCCATTTCACTGATTCCAGCGCAAGAGATGAGTCACAAAATGAACAAGCACCTTTCTATGGGCCTAGAAAATGACCCTGGCAGGCGTGTGCTCCCCGCAATGCTGCCAGGGAGCCCAGCTCCTCGCTCTGAGCAGTCCCTGCCTTAGCCACCCCCTTCGGCTTTTTTACAGGACAGGGCCCAGACGGGTGGACAGGCCGTACCTCTGCCACCGCTTTTGTTAAGGCACTGCTGGCCCCGAGGCTGCCCGCTTAGCAAAGGGCAGTCTGCTTGCCACAGTGCTCGCCCAGGAGAAGGGGCAGGCGGTGGCCCTGAACAAACCAGCCCCTTGCACTCAGAAAGCAGCCGCTCTGTGTTTAGCTCTTTGTTGCTGGGGAAGCCAGGAGTGGGTTCCCTTTAGCTGTTTTCCCCTCAGTCTTCCCCAGGCCTCAGTTTCCCTGCCTGGGATGTGCAAGGGCCATTACTCGGGAAGCCTGAAGGTGGTAGTGTGAGACCAAAGCAAAGCGAGGATGCTCTCCCCTGCAGTCCAGGCTGACAAGCTACGTGCTCCACAGTGCAGGAGGATGATAAGAGATGGCCAGGAAGCTCCTGAGGTTGGGCAGGTCCCATTTTTCACACTTACTGTAGCTTTCCCACTTTCTGCTGCTTGTGGTATAGTTTAAGGAAGTAAGATAAGGAAAGATGTATGCAAATGTCTAGCTTTCATTCCCCAAAAAGGACTGATTTTTTTCCTGTGCGTGGCCCTCACGACCTCTTAGATATTTTTCCTTTGTTTTGAAAGAAAAGATCTGTTCTGAAGGAATTTATAAGTTGTTTACATTACAAATTAGGCCATATAATAATATTACAATACTCTATCACATTATATTTTTATATATTCCAACAGTAAAAATGTTTAAGATCTAACTGTAGCATAGTTATTATGAGTTGAAACTAAGTCAAAATCAAACATTCTGACTTTATACAAGCAATCTGTTTCAACCACGTTAAAAGCATCATTGAAATTATGTTTCACAGAAATATTTGAAAATATTAATTGGTTCTCATGGAATGTCTCACGTTTACAAACTCAGATGTTTTTGACAGGAAAAAACCCTCAACAGTTTTAGTGCAGAAAATCTGCTACGACAGTTTCACATTAATGCCAAATTTGGCCCATGAAGCAGCCAGTATTAAACCACTGCTACCCAGTTTCTGAGGGAATTATAAAAAACTCCGTGGATTCTGAAGATGCTGCAGGGAGCCTATAGCCTTGACTTCCAAGCAAGACAGATGAGTTGATCTGATGTGATGGCCCAAAGGGAAAGAAAGAGACAAAGAGCAAGAATGGTATTAAAAGGTGCTAAAATCACCTGTGGTGGCAATTTAGACTGGGATGGGCTGAAACACTTGCTGCCATCAGCTCTCTGCCCTAACCCACTCCCCGAGAGTCCTATTTGTGAATCAAGGCCATGCATATGCACCCTGAAACATGTCTGTAACCATCTCCAGTTTCAGTTTAAGTTAATATTCTGGTGTGTAAACTGAAGAAAGTCAGGAGAGGATATACCTCCCATTCATCCACCCCTGCTGCAGAGGTATTAGCCTCCAAGCAAGGAAGCAGAGCAGGTACATGGGGATATTCACTTTAAAGCACTCCAGTGCCAAATATGAGCCATACAAATATGGAGGTGGACACATACACACGTATGATTATAAAAGTAACGGCAGTCTGAAATATCTTGTGTCACAGTGACACAGCTAACTGTGCTTCTCGGTGCTTTTAGGTGGATTGTCGTATCCTTTGGTCAAGCCCCTTTCTGTATTGCATTGATGCGCGGAGGGTCTCTTAGAGAGGGCTTCATGCTAATGACCTGAAACCGGCATAAAAGTCAAGTTTTTGCCCCCTCTCATTAACATATGCCTCTACCACACGTCCCCCCAGGCCCCTGGGCTGTGATACCCATGTAGGCACTGCTGAGATGGCTGGGTGCAGGCAGGCGTGTGTTTGCTCTGAGCTGGCTGAACCCTCCCTTATCTCTCCTTTCTGCCTTGCTGAAGCTTCTCTTCACGCTACTGTTCTCTCCAATATCAATGACTGAAAACAAGGCATCACCAGCGTTTCTGAGGGGAGAGACACGGGCAACTCACAGCTCCTCTCTCTCTCTCTATTTTCTTAAATATTACCAGGTTTAAAGCATAAACTATACTCTGTGATAAGTGTCTGATTGCACATAGTTTCCTCAGCGTCCGTCGTCCCCCCATTTCAGATCATATAATATAAACCCAGAAAGGCTTCTCTATTTATCCTAAAGTCCCCCCTGCCCATGGGCAAAGCTCTCCCCGTTGACCTGCTCCAGTTGCGATGTACTCACAGTTCACAGTGACCCGGACTTGCTTGACGTCTGCTGAAGCAACCTCGTTGGCAGCTTTGCATTCATATTTGCCCGATTGCTCTCGCGTGATCCCTAGGATCTCCAGATACTCCTCCTCGCCTTCAAACTCTCTGCCTGGTAGGACAGAAAAATACAGATGGTAGCTCTGTTAGGCATTCAGATTTGGGAAGCCTTCTGCTTAATTGCTATGGAGGAACAATCACAATAGGGATTCTGCAAATAAACAACAGTCATAAGCGATTTTAAAAATTATTTCAGAAGCCATATCAGCAAAATACTAGCATTTTATTTAGTTATGGAAAACTTGGGTTCTGAAAATCTGGAAGAAAGCATACAAATGATACCAAAGTGTTGTATCTCACAGGCTGTCCAGGCCAAGAAACAAAATCTCCACTACGTGAGACCGGAGAAAGTTCACTGGTGTAATGGCAGCGTACCAGGGAAGGTTAGCCAGCCTGTGGCCGATGGGCTGGTTCAGGGCTAGCTGCCTCCTCTGATGTGGTGGTGTACTGTCAGCACCCTTTTCTCCACCGCAAAACTGTGAAAAATGTCTTTCTGTCTCTCAGAGCAACCACCACCCTGAAGTGCCATCGATCAGAGCGAGCTACCGTTAAACACAGCCAAACGGAGAGAAACAAAGTGTAATTTGATCCGTGGAGACCAATAATCATCACGAATCCCTGATCTACTGTACATATGAAATGACATACTTAAACCGTGCTGCCTCGCTAACACAGTTTTGAAAGCAATGACTTGAGCATCGGGGTTACAGCCAGGGGCAGGAATCAGGGGAGGTCTGTGGCCTTGCTTTTAATTCACTGTATGACCTTGGGTGAGTCACTCCCTTGCTCTCCCTCTGTGAACTGCGGCTAATAGGCCCCCTTTCCCACCACCTCCTGGTCAGAGAAGTGCGGTGAGGTTAACCCATGTAAAACACATTAGAATCGCTGGATGAAAGGTGCCAGGGAAGCATGAAATACTAGGATTGGTATATCTATTCCTTCAGAAAGCAAAGAATTCTTTCTCTTCCTGGAAAGAATCTGAACCACATTGGCAGCAGTGTAAAGGGAGATGCTTCCCTCCTCTGAGAGGGCTGCAAGCACTGGTCTGCAGCATGCAGAGCCACAAGCCCCAGTTGCGTGCCTGTGTATGTTTAGAGAAAGTGTTCCCCAACCCTCAAAGGGTAAAAGCCAGCTTTCCAAAAAAAAAAAAAACAGGTCAGCACACAAGGGCTCCCATTCAGGTCCTTCAGAGAGCGGTCAGATTTTCCAAAGCAACTCTCTGCCCAGAAGACATTTTTTGCTCAATACGTGCCGAGCACTTCTGAAACCCTGCCCACTGCGTGTAAGTGCTTAGAGTTGTTTGACGGAGTTCAAATAGTGCCTGCGAGGACGGGGCTGTTGTCCTTGGCCCTGCGGCACCGTGTGAAAGCAGTGGGTAAGCCCTGTCTCTGGAGCTAAAGTTCCTGTGGAGCCATCTGCAATGAATCCCACCACACAGGCACAGGCTTGCTGCAGCGTGTTGGCCAGGTCAGACTGCAGATGCCAGCTGCGTGCATTTCCCTTCTGCATCAGAGATAGGGACTTCAGCAACTTCAAAATCTGCTCAGAACTCTGTCTCTTACACAATTATTTTTGCCTTTTTTATTTTTTTTTTCTCCAGCAATTTTCAGAATCATTCTAGGGGAAAACCACTCCCCATTACAGAGACTCAGCATGAAAACAGCAGTGTACCTATTAAACTCACGCAAAGACAAGGTTTCCCCTATCTTTCAGCAGGGCTAACCAGCAGTCCTTTTTCCAGCTCCGACCAGATGTTCAGGTGAATGGAAATCTCATTGCTATGTCTAAAACTTACAACTACTTTGATGCAGATTTTTGCATCCCCTAACAGTCTGCTGAAGGGCCTTACTGCATGGCAGCAGTGTATTTTACAAGGTAGGGAGGCAAAGCTGGCTCCTGCTGCCCACCCAGTGCTCTGGGACATGGCTCTCAATCCTCTGCTGTATACTGGGGCTGATGCTCTGGAGAGTCAGTGAATGAAGCAGGGTGGGATTTTCAGAAGTGCTTTTTATCGCTGTGACTCGTGAATATGTTAGGGAATCTTAACTCCTGTAGGACCAGAGTTAGGCGACTCCTAGTACTGGAAGGGACTTCAGCTGCCATCTAGCCCATTCCCCAACCTCAAGGCAGGGCACATGGGGCACGTCAGGGAGTCAGCCATCCTCTGCCCTCCTGCGGCAGAGCCTCTGCACCCACTCCGGATGATTTGTTCCCATGCTTCGCTGTCCTTACCACTGGAGCAGTTTCCTTGAAGTTTGACCTGAGCCTCCCTTGCTGCAATTTAAAGCTATTATTTTTGTCTTAGCCACTATAGACAAAAAGAACAAATCATTCCCTCCTTCTCTGCAATAGCCTTTTATCAACTTTTAAATCACTTACATTCCTCCCTCAGTTGTCATTTTTTTTTTTTTTTTTGGTCTGAATATTGCCAGGTCTGTCAACCTTCCTCTGTAGGTGAGGTTTTTTAGACCCTTGATCATTCTTGTTCTTTCCTTTTAGACCTCTCTGACAAGTTCACATTTTTCTGGAAGTGCAACGCCCCAAACCAAACACAGTGTTTCAGACAAGGTGTTACCATGGTTGAACGCAGATGAAGGATTGCATTGCAACTTCTGTGCTGTGCTGCTGTCCATACAGCCAATACATTGTTCGTGGTTTTGCCATAGCAGGATTCATTTTTGGTTGCGAACTCTTTTAATTCCTGGATCTTCTTATCACATACTGCTACCTGCTACTAATGTTCTTTGAAAATCCCACCCCCAATTTGAGCTGACAACCAACACTCCTCTCCTTTCACAGCAGCACTCCCAGTTGGTAGGTCAGCCAGTTGACTGGAAAGTTAATCAGACATCAGGGAAAGACTCACAAAGAAAAGGTTAAAACATAATTTGCCTCTGCTTTGCAAATGATTTGCTCTGCAATTCTGCCTTGTTTATACACAGGGTTCATTCCAAGTGGGACTTGCTTCTCCTGCAATTTGCCCTTGTCACAAGACTGTCACCGTAATGAAAAGAGGGTTGAGGGTGACTTAACCAGCTCTAATGGAGTGGCACCCTCATTAAGGGTGCTGTTAAGCCTGTCTGTCAGAGAACCACATCAATGGAGCTCCAAAGTATCCTAAAAGGGTACATACTTTCCTAAGGGAAGATGTTTTTCAGCTTCTCCACTGCATACTTACATGCACTTAAAGTCTCAACCGTGTACCATGTCCAGCAGCAGAGCTTTCACAGCTACACACAACACTTCCCAAGGGATGATGAGCTGCTGGTTTGCCCAGTGGAGCTCTCTGGGAATGAGTGAAAGGGAGGACTTCTGTTTTAAAGGGCATGCCAAAGACATCAATAGGCCTATTCAGCTCCTCATTCCCCAGCTCCAGGACACAGATATGAGCATAACACTTCAGGAAAAGTTTCTGTGACAGTCTCTTGCTGAAACAGTGGTAGCACTGTTTCTGTCCCTGCACTGGTGACCTGTTTCAACCCTGGGCATCAACATTTTGCTACAAGAACTCAGCTACTCTTACTTGCAAGACAGACCCTTTCGCTTGCAGCCTTGTCCCCTGTAAGAGTACATTAACCATTTCTAATAGAAAGCATTTATATAAAATCGAGGTGTCATAGTACAGATCAGGAGAGGAAAGATGTATCACAGTATGTTAGAAAAATGTCAGGTTGTGGTATCTTGCACAGAGCTGTAGAGATGTTTTCACTAATTCACCTTGGCAGCCATATTAGGTGAGTCGTACAACTCTAACCTCTAAGGCAAAGGGGGGGCACGGGGAGCAGGAACAGAGCTTTATACGCCAAGCAAATTTACAGTTGGTTCTGTGCAGGAGCCAGCTCTGGCAGGGAGCTGATGGCTGTCACTATGCAGTTTATCAAAGTGGGGAGGGAGAAGGCTTGGACAACACTCGTTGGTACCAATAACAATCAACATATTCTATTAGGTGAGGAGAGGGACTGCCAGCTCCTGGCAAGCGAGCCACTCCATTCCCATTAAGAGAAGACATTTGCCTTGAGCGTGTTATCCAGGGACAAAATCCTGACCCTACTGCCAAACCTTCCTCGCTGCCATGGGTTGTGGGTTGTCCCCTGGCTGTTTTGTCTGGTTCCTTCCCAGTGAGGGACCTTCCATGTTTCCCTGGGGGGGATGACTCCTCATACAGTGCTGCTCTTCTCATCCCAAAGCATCCCTTCCAGGCAACTCCAGGCAACCTTCTTCCCTGCAGGTTTTTTGCCTTTCACATGTTCATAGTTCACTTGGTTTGTTGCTGCAGCCCCATTAAACACTGTCTTGCCAAGCTGTAGCTCCTTAACTCTGTCCCAGTAAATCAGAAAGAGGAGCTTTCTGCTCTGGAGGCTGGAGATAGAGAGTATGAGCCTGGGAGGCTTGACAATCAAACCAACAGGGAACAACCCTGAGCAGAGTGAGCCAGGCGCTTGCTGCTGCTCGGAGCTGGCAGAGCCCTTTATGCAGAGGGATCTGCAGCAGACGGCTTTGATGTGTGCAGGAGGAAGGCTTTGAAGGCCTGCTTGCCTCAGCCACATTTCCTATCTCCTGGCTTCCTAATTGGACCCAGTAAAGTAAATAATGAACCCAAACAGCAAACCTGCTCAGCAACGCTAGCCTGCTGGCAAGAAGCTCCCCTCTCCCCCCACCCTTTGCAGATAGGCTTGTACAACCCCATGGGCTTTGCGTATTGTCCCCTGGTGACATGCACACCTGCCTATGCTCTCGTATATATATATATTTTATATATTATGTATTTTATATATTTTTATATCTATAAATCCCACTGTGTGTACAGAATCGCAGGCTTACACCCTCCCCACGTACTTACAGGTCCTCCCCACCTCTGCCCAGAAGACCCCTTGCACTGCCACACACCACCACTCTTTCCTCAAAGGCCAAACTCTTCCTTTCTAGAAATGACACACACCCAGATGAAACCCCACTTGTACTGTGTGCAGACAGCTCTTTCAGGTAGTCAAGGGACCAGCAATGATTTCAGCCACGTGCTCTACCAGAGAGGCCTTTCCCTTCATGCCCTATTTCCTTACATCTCCAAAGGGGAAGCTAGTCCGCAGAAGTGGCAGAAACATTTTGGTCTGTCCTCTCCTGTTTGTGCAGCCAACACTGGGCTCCTTCTTGTGCAGAAATTACTTTAATTCCCCCCCCCCCTTTTTTTTTTAATACTGTTGTGGTCTTAAACTACACTGAAGTTCAGACCCACTGAAAGTATCTGTTTGCATTTGGTATGTGGAGAAAGAGATCAGATACCCTGCTTCTGTGTCTGTTTTCCTTCTAAGCCTCTTTGTAGTTGTGAAGTGGGGAGAGCAGAAGGGGTTATGCATCTTTGTTGGGCCCTCCTCTGCCTAAAACAAGATGCAAGGGGATAAAAAAGATTGCAAATCAATAAATGCCATTTGAAGTTTTTTTGTGTGTAGCAAATTCCAATGCTGAACTGCAGTTTTTGTTCTCTCTGCACTCTCCATTTATTGTTTAAGGTTTTGCTCACCTAACTTTCTTCCTTCCCTCTGCACCTTACATTCCCTAGGAATAAGACAAAAATAGCTAAGGGAGCCTTTGACATAATTTTTTTGTTTTACCTCCAGCTGGGATTTTTTTTTTTTAAATTGAAAACTTTGAAGTTTTCATTTATCAGCCTTCGTCTCCCAACCATCACAGATTCCAATGAGCTTGGCAATTTTTTTTCTGTCCCTTAGTTGAAGAGGCTTGTTTTTAGCAAAGAGATCAGTGGAGAGCAGCAGATGGTGGATGAGCAAAGGGACAGCTAGTGCTACAATGCTACTGTGAGGAAGGAAGGCAGAAAAACTAGCGTGGCATGGGAAGTGGTGAAAATGGGGAAAGCTTGAGGCGAGAAAAAAATAGATGGAAAAAAAATTGTGGGGGGATGAAGAGAGGGACAGTGGCTGGGAGAGGGAAATGCAAACGAAGTGAGATTGTTCAGTGACTGAGAAAAAGAGAAAATGGTAGTCAGCTACTGACAAAGAGAAACGCACTGAGACACAGTGAGTGAGAAAGACGGGAGGCGAGACGGTGGCAGAGAGAGATGTATGGCACAGAGAGAGGCACAGACGTCCCTTGTATAAAGGAAGCCATGAAATAACAACTGCCAGAGGGACAGGAACAGGGGTCACATGTAGTAAGGCAGTAATTACTCTGTTTAAGCAGCAAGGCACAGCAGGGTATTTATTGTTTAAGCTGGCCTCATGCCTCCCATGCCCTTAGGTCTGTAGCTATTACACATAAACCAAAAAACTAGTGCAGTGCCAGGGAGGGCTCTGGCCTGGCTCTGGCTTCGTGAATGAGAATGAGTCAGATCAGGAGGAAACACCCTGGCATGGTTTCCCCTGGCATTCACGGGACCTTGCTCATCAGCAATCGCATTTTCTCCTTACGTGCAAAGCTGGCTGCCGTGCTTCCTGAGCCAAGGACTGCGCCCGAGGAGCTCCCCAGCTCGGGCAGCACGAGCGCCTGCTCGCACGGCCGGGGTTAAGAAAGCCTGCGATTTTCATGGGGACTTTCTCCCCAAATCCCACGCATCTAGCATGCAAACAAAACCTTCCAGGTTGAGAGCAGCCTCCCCAGACTGAGCGATGTCTCTGTGCTCCATCTCGAGGGACAGCGCTGACCAAACCCAGCAGGAGAGACCACTTGGGACGACTCCTCATTGCTGATGTCTCTGCCCAGGAGCTGGAAGCCAAGAGCTGACAGCTCAGATGCAGCTTGCATCCTGGCCATGGGTGCATGTCGGCGGGGGCCGTCTGCTTGAGGCAGCCGCAGCAGGTCTGCTGCATCTCTGAATTTCCACTCCCTCATCTCTCATATTCATAAATGACCACTAAAGGTCATCACACTCTCTCACACACAACCCTGAGTGTGGGCATGGAGCAGGTGTGCAATATACCACTGCATCTCAGCAACTGATTAGATTTTCCATTCAAAATCCACACGTGAACACAAGAAAGAAAGGGAACCAGCCCCTGAAAAAAAATCCAACCCTGATTCAGGTCAAAGCCTTCTGTTTGACCAGTGGTTTTCTTCTGCTCTTTGCTGAACCAGAAGAAGGAATTAATGTTCTGCCTCAACTTGAGAGATAATTTCAAAAAAATGATTTCATGTCAAAGAAAATGACATTTTTTTACCCTTTTTTTTTAAAATTACTTACTGAATTTAACCCAAACTTGCTAACACTTTTTTAATGAACACAAACAGCATTTTTTGGATAGATGAATTGCTCTTGAACAAAACCTGGCTGTGATGCCAATATGTGAAGTAAATTATGAGCCATGAGGTAAATTAAGTCATCTAATGTCACAGCTACAATATTATACTCCCTAAATGTTGCATGCTGCAATGTGAGTTGTCATGACTATGCTACCAAACATCAAACCTTAATGCTACTGCCAAGAAAATGACATATAAACATGAACGAACCAACAGTTGCACTTTCTGCATGCCCAAATTTCTGCCTGCTGCCTTTTGGAGGTTACTTTACAATAACGTGAGGTAGAAGGTGTCATCAGCTAAATGAATCACTGAGGTGACACCAGACCTTTGAGTGTCTTAAGAAGGCAGGAGTTGGTAAGTCCTCAGGGCTGAGAGGACCATGCTGGAGCAGCTAATAAAACAGAGGTTGAAAACAGAAGGTTCGACAAAGAATCGCAGCCCAGGCACAGGGGTTATTCAATGTGCATGCATCGATAGCAGCACACCAAGCTCTCGCTCCCAGCAGTGTGGTCAGCTCTGCGGGGAGCTGCTCCCTCTTCCTCCACCGTCTACAAAAAGAGGATGGCCAGTGGTTGCCCCTGGCAAGAGGAATAGTGGGGGGTGGAAGAGGGGGGAATCAATTGGTGTTTGTTTCCCACTGTGTTAAGCACAGGAAGGTAATGCAAGCCGAGAGCTGATGCAGGCAGCAGTGTTTTCTTGCATGTCATGGAAAACTATGAAAGGCAATTAAAATAGAACAGCAAGCAGTCAACCGTCACAGACTCTGGTGACTCTGTCAGCTGGTTTCCTCTCATTTGGCCTCAGGTACTCCTTTCCCTGCAAGTTCTCCCATTTTGGACAAAGCACTCATGCTATCATTGTTATACAGTTTGAAGACAAGTTCTTCCATACAGACTCAAGATGAAAGAAAAGATCAACAGCAACAAGACCCATTTGGGGCAAGTTCCACAAGAAGCCTGACTGAACCATATCGTTTCTGTCCTGCCAATGAAGAGCAGCAATGGACTGCAATGTAGTTCCTAGTTTAATTCCACAAATCCTTCTGTCAGTCCCAGACCTTAGGGAAACCTCACACTCAGTGGTACTGACTGTGCCAGGAACTCTAGGGTTGGTCTGTGCTTGGTGGTATCTTTAAAAATCCTTGTTATGTTCCTTACAAGAGTCTTGTGTCTCCTGTAGAGCTAGACATGCTCAATATACTACTGTGCAAGAATCAAGTGGCTTGCTTTCGTAGGCATCCGTGAAAATGTTTCCTTGTTTTTAAATATAATGGGTATGTTCCCTTCTGTCTTATGTCCACTCTTACTTCTTGGGATGAGGGGGTAAGAATGAACGCAGAACTTCAACCTAACTTAAAAATTACAAGCAAATTTAAAGACCCCCAGAGATTCAACCTTGCCCATAGAATTCCATCCTTTTATGTTTGAAACTTGGAAGAAGGCTTGAGGAATTACAAATTAGCCCAAATTCACTTGAAACGGAAAGAGCATTACCTTAGAAGCTTACACATTGCTGTGGGTCTTTCTCCACAAGCTGGAGCCAAACATTTCATGGCCAGATCACACAGCCCCTGAATATCCTGTGCTTTTGCAGGATGGCAATTCCTGTAGCTCATCCCTGTTTTCAGCGAGGCCACTCTGAACACTGAGCTCACAACTAAAACCTAAAGACCGGGATTTCTGTATCAGCCCAGATCTTGCCACTGATCTTTTACACAGCTATAGTTTTCAACTGAGGAAATGAGGTCAAAGAGTTAAGCCACCCCTCAGCAAGATTTACCCTTTCAAAAACATGTCAGTGTGTTGTGATGCCTGGCGCCAATATTGCTATAGGTGGATTAGCTCCTTTAAAAATCGTTTTGTTTGCTTTTCTGTTGACCACTCTCCTTGCTGCAATGTTTATCAATTCGATCCAGCGCAGTGACTGCCCGACACCATCCCCCATATCTGCTGCTGGTGGAAGGAGCAAAGGGGATATTCTCCAGGGAGCACAACAAGGGATCAGGAGATGAGGCTAAATGGCTGGATTTGGGATTGAGCAGGCATGAAGCACTGCCAGATATCAAGGCAAGGATCACAGAGGTTTTGAGCAGGGTGGGGTGTGCTGGGAAGATATTGTCTGGGCTCACACGCTGCAGGGACTTTTGATCAATTGGGCTGGCTCCTGTGATATTATCATCTAAGGTATCTGCTGTTGATTCATAGTGATAGTGGTCCAGATAAATATTGCTTCAGTCCAGGATATTTAATTCCTATGCTGTTAGCCACTCCCTTGCTTTCCAAAGAATAAGGAGCTTCTCTTTCTCAAACGTGCAAGGCACTGACTGCGAAGGAGGAAGGCATTTGCTCAGTGACTAATATTGCAGCTTGTACAGTCCTACAGGGGAAGCAAGGAGAGAGGAAATACAGACCCTGCTTTTGAGCTCTTTTAGCTCCCAGCTGCAACTCTTACCATTGCAAGTGCAGCTGTTGGTCACCAGCACTATTGCAGCAAATCATGGCTGTGAGGCAGGGTCTCTCCACCAGGGATATGGGAAAAAGAGGGATTCACCAGAAAGGGAGAAGGCAGAAAATAATGAATAGAAGAAACAGTTTCAAATCAACTCCTTTCTGACTTCTTCCAGGTTACCCCATAAGTTTAGGAGGGGGTCTGAGGACAAACCAAAAAGATATTTCATTGCCTTTATCCCAATTCCCTGATTCCCTTTCTCGTCATGACACTTACAGAAAACATCCAACTATAGTAACACTGCTGGCATGAGAAGACCATGGCCAACCATGCCGATCAAAAGTGTCTCACTGGGCTTCACTTCTCTGTGTCCACCTGTTACCGTCATGGACAGGAATCCACTTACCTCTCCCTTCCCCATCCCTCCTTGTTCCCCAAACGCATTTGTCTGCTCTGGGGAGAGAAACATCTTGCTCTGGCACGAGCCCCTAGCTCCTATGGGAGCCAGAGGCAGCCCAAAGACCCGAGAAAGCATGAAAAGCCATCTATTTTGTGCTGAGGACTCATTGGCTCCTTTCCTCAAAGCTCCTGAAGAGGCAGGGGTTTCATTAGAGTGCCTTTGCAACTGCACACCAGTGAGAGTTTTACTGTAACTGAAACAGCGGTTGTTCTAATTAAACCAACACAGAGCAGGCCACCTTAATCACCAGCATGATTTCATCTTCCTTGAGGAGAGAGGGGAAGAGGAATCAAAATTGATAAGAGAGAGGGAAGAAGGGGAAATGTGCTGAATCCATTTGCTTCTGGTTCCTCAATTTAGAGCACTAAGGGATGTCTCTCATCTCTGTAAAGATTAATGTGAGCTTCTGATGGCGTGTTTTATTAAATGGTTATATAATAATTAATGCTTGAAAGCAGGGTTTCCAAAAGCCACTAAATGCTTTAACAGGACAAGACCCAGTGGCTTTCAATGGCATTTGTGCTTGCAAGTCACTCAGGTGCACTGGAAAACTTCACCTCTACTCCCTTATTCAAATCAGTGCCTCATTTACTCCATCAGCATGACCTTGCCAGGCTACATGGAAGAAACTAGGGGCAGGGGTGAAAACCATGAGCCCTCTACAGAGAGGGTCCATGTTCCCTCAACCTTGGGTGGAGGGAGGAGCTACTAGCAGCACATGGCCTGAGCGAGAAATCCATCAGCTGATGAGCAAGTACCCAGACACCAAGGACACCTGAGGAAATAACAGCCTGGTAATTCCCATTCTGACTCTCCCAAAGCCTGCAACAGGGAGGCACATCTGTCCCTGAGACAAGGCATGCCGGCAGGCCAGGTAGAAATGCTGCTGGCAAGCTAGGAGGCCAGTGGGCCAAAGCTTAATAGGAAAACAGCAGTGATTTGTCTCCACCACTATTTATGTTTCAAGCACATGACAGGCTGTCAGTGGAAGTGAGTGCTGCTAAATTTACTGCTCCTCAGATCTCCGCCACAGTTGCATACTTGACAAGTCACTTCATTTGAAGGGCTAGGTGTTGGGCTGGACTTTCCTCCCCCACGCTCTCCTTTGGTAAAAGTCACAAACCAGCTGTCTTTACATGGAAAACTCTTCCCCTTGGGGGCTATATTATCAGGGTATGAGTTTAGAGAAGAGGGATGTTCCCAGCATATTAATTTTTAACCCCGATACATGCCAGTCTTGTTCTGTGCCACTTGACTGCAGATGTGTGTCTGACAGGACACACACATGACTGAACGAAAGTAATAACAGCTGGGTTACAGGGCTGGGCATCTGGAGACGGAGAACGTGAGAGTGTGGTGAGCACGAGCAAATACCAGCTAGGCATGTGGGTGAGAGCTGCCAAGCATGATAAGGAGAGCAGCACGAGAGCTCATGGGGATGTGAGAGGAAATGCAGGTGGGTGAAAGAGTACGCGGGAATTAGACTGCACGCGTATGTGCATGTGTACGGCTTCGGAAAAAATGCACGTGGGAGTGCAAGCGTGGGACTGAAAGTATGACGGAGCATTAATGTGAGGATGTGCACGGGGGAAGGCTGGCAGACAGGGAAAGAAGGATGAGAGGACAAGCGCTGGGGTGTGCCGGCGGTCTCGTGAGCAGGCAGCAGAGCTGCACATCACCTGAGAGTGGGTGCTCCTCCGTTTCTTCTCTTTTTTGGAGGGCTGCAGCTCAGAGTATCATTTGCCTCTTCTGTCTCAAGTGCTGCACGGTGCCTGTATCCACGCAGCCCCGTGCACGCCTGTGACAAGGCACCTTTTGGCAGGTGGGACAAGAGAAGAGGCCTCACTTCTGGCTGAAAACCTATAATGGCTAGTTTCAAACACTCCTGAAAAGCAGCAGAAGGGGAGTGGGGCTGCCGTTCGATGATGTGGGCCCTAAGAAACTCCAGACCTCCCCTCCCTGAACCTAGGCACGCTCCCAGTGCTTGTCAGTCTCTACTCTGCACCAGAGAAGGGAACCGATCTAGTTCAAAACCAAACCAAGCAAACGGGAGTGAATGTTCCCCTTTCAGGGTAATACCGCTAAGTTCTTCCCCTTCACTCCTAGCTGGGATCAGCACACAGGTCAGGGCTCCTGCAACACAGCTGGCTGGCAAGAGATAACCAGGTGGCACAGGTCTCAGCCCTTTTGACTGATCCTTTCATCTGCTCCTTCTGCTCTTGACCTCCCTTCCTTCCCCATGGCTTTGGTCCAGGCAGTGAGGGGGCAAAGCTGAGAGATGTGGGAAGCTCCTCTCAGTGCCTGTGCTGCCTTCAGGACAAGCTGGTGCCTGGACCCAGGTGGACACCACTCCCACGTGTGACATGGCTTCCTGCCCATGCAAAGGAGAAAGGCTGGTATGCTTCCTCCTAAATTCTTTTTTTTTTTTTTCCTAACTTGTCCTCATTGCACTACAAACACCTTGTTGAAGGGTTCTGGTCTTAGTTGTGTGGAAGCTGCTCCCCACTTTACAAAGCTGTGCTGCTGGATGGCACCACATCTTCTCAAATGCTCTGACTCTCCTTTTGGCTACAGATATCAAGACGCAGTTGTCAGGAATATGGTGCTATGAAAGACAGCCAAAGGGGATTGGGCACATCCTCCTGCCCCAACCACTCCTTTCCGTTCTTCTATAGACAGGGGAGCTCTGCTTTCTCCCACACATGCTCTTGATCTCATGCACAAGATCCTTTCATTCTGTTCTCTCATGCGCACGCAGTAAATTACACACGTGCGTGCAGATAAACACATACCCCTACACAGACTGCCAGGCAGAAGTGGGACACATCCTCTTTTTTCCTGTCACAAGGGTGCAGGACAATTGCAATTCTCCACCAGCCCTTTAGGAATCCGCTTCGCTTGCTTTTCCAGTGGTGCAGGCCAGAGGCCCTTGTTCTGCAATTGCGCCGCATAGTTTATACGATTAAATGTAGCATCTGTGGCTATATTAGCTGGGCTAATAGTGACAAGTGCTATCAATCCTCATACTTCAGCGAATAAACTGATCACCAGCTGGGGACAGAAATCTCCCCTTGTCTCTCATCACCATAATGTACAAACTGCATGCTTTATGCAGGTTTCACACCGCCGTACGCACGAATCACGGTTGCAAATGGGCCACTTCTCTCTCTCCTGGCAGATTAGAGGCTTGTAACGCTGGACTGTACTGACAGTAGCCATATTGACTGGCACCACAGTACATAGCATGCAGTCACCCCTCTTTTACTGCAGCACCTTCTCCTCTTTATCAGCCTTGCCACTGGAAGCATCTGCAATGGCTTGTCGATACTTTGTCCTTGCCCTGCTGATCTGTGGATGCCAGTCACATGCTGACAAAGATTGCCTCTTTAGAAACCCAAGAGCGGACGGAGAGAAACAGAGAGAGGTGGAGTTTGTGAGTTAGAGACTGACAGATAGTTTTGGGTATCTTCTACTCTTTCTTTGGTTCACTGCTTTCCATGCAACATATCAGACATTTTTATGAGTGGCTCATCCAAGGCTGCTCTAAATTTTACGGGGGGTGGGGGAGAAACGTGACAGTTGTGCCCTCCCCCCTGGCCTCCAAGGACCAGGAATTCATCCACAGTAATCATCCGTGCCCCGTGGATTGAGGTCCTCTGACACTTTTACTGGATAATAGCCCCTCTTAATAATCCAGCCATCCAATCGAATTCCTTTTTATCACGTCTCCAATACCAATACTCCATCTGAGCGCTCTGTGTAGGCGAGGGCTCAGTGAAAAAAAAAAAAAAATCCTGCAACTTCTGACCATAAGGTATTGAAATAATACAGAAAAAACCATTTTTTCAAACCCCCTCTCCCCAAACACTTATTTCCTTATTTCTCAGCTGCTCTCAAAACTGCTGTCCTTGTATTTCTAAGTCTGGCATTCCAAATGGGATGCTGGGTTTGATTAAAACTACTTCCTGGCCTATAGGTTATGTCAACATCCTGGTGGGCTTTTACGCCACTAATCTCAGCAGTCTGCAATTGCAGAACAGTTGAAGGAGGGGAGGAATGTTAACTACATTAAAATGGCAAATTCACCTGCAGACTGTATTTTTTCACTGCTTCGGGAGCAGAAGGTCCTGAGTTAATTTTCAGGCAGTATGAGCTGGCATATACAGGGGGATGCAACAAGCAGGAAGGAAAGGGAAGAAGAGAGAAGGAAGGAGAATGAAGAACAGGGGAAGAACTAGCAAGACAACAAAAAATTAAAAAACAATAGCATAAAGAAGATAGTTTGTGAGACACAAGTCTTCAGGAGAAGGACAGAAAAGGAAATAGATAAGGAAATGAGACACAAAACATGAGATACAGATGAAAGGTTGATTAAGAAAAAGCAAGGGGATGCAGAGGGTTAGGGCAAGCAAGCAGAGCTGTGAGCGAGGTGAATCACCATGGGAAAGCAGTGGGGAACGTAGCTGGTGTTGCCTGGGAATACAACATACGAGGGGTAACTGAGGCCTGAAGATGTATTACAGTTATATTGATCTGTGGTAAACAATTTCACTGCTCGCAGGCAATACAAGGCTATTGGCAGTATGGCTGAAGGTCTCAGACACTTAGATGGTGTGTATACATGCACAGCACATACAAGTAGGAAGAGAGGTAGGTTCCCACGACCTTTGGTAGTGAGGGCTTGGGATAGAGTGGGAACATTTGGTGCTGAGTCATCCTCCTTACTTTCTGCCTGCTTCATGTCATTAAAGGCAGATAAAATACACCATTAACTACCATCCCATTTCTAGACAAACAAGTGCTCTTGTTGCTACCTTCTCAAATACAGAGAAGTCCTCTAGAAAATCTCAGTTAATGAAATGCTCCATGTTATGAGACAGTCTGTGATTTATGGATCAAAACAACAAGGAAGAAGCCATAGTCCCAACCCCCAAACAATCCCAGCACTGCAGGAAATCTAGAAGATAATCTCCAGCACCTTCCATGCAGTCCTGAAAGAGCTCCCATGCATTTCTTTTCCTCTTCTTCCCCTAGGCTCTTGCTGTGAACAAGCCCTGGTTTGCACGGAGGCCAGTGTGGCTGCCAAGAGGCTCAGGGAGGAAATAAACACTGTGAGCCTCTCCAGTTGCTTGTCACTGGGGTCATTCGAGATTTTGGTGCCCTCACTTGCAAATCTGTTCTGGCGGACGCTGGCTCCTCACACCTCCTGGCTGCATCAGCTTGTCACGCAGGGGAGCTGGGATGACTGATGCATGCATGGGAGGGAGCCCACAAGCTGGGATGCAGCAGGAAGCTGCTGCAAGAGGGGATGGAGATGAAGCCCAACCTGCTGAAGACCACGGGTCTGCTCCTAATGCAACATGAGAAATGGCCGTGCTGCTCTGTGATCTCCTGAACACACAGCTTGCCCAAAGAGGGCATCTGTCATGCACAGTGGGAAGGCTGAGGTGTGCTATGACGAGGAAGGGCTCTCCTCTCAGGTCTGAAAAATCCTGGCTTTTTCTACACCCTTGTCCTCTTCCAGCTGGAGGCACTTGTAGGGGGTCATGGGAGAGAGCTGGAGGAATAAGAAACCGAGATACCTATTCAGGTATTTCTTCACTTGACCCAAAAGCCTTCCTGAGTTCTTCCCAAACAGAAATTGGCTGAAGGTGACATATAACCCTCTGAATTTGAACCTCCTCAGGACATCTGTGTGTGCTGCTCCTGCCAGCATGCTATGTTAACTCATATATCACTTGCTTAATGATTCAGGGATTTGACCACCTTAACTGGGAGCAGATAGTGAGTTGGAGGCAGGAATGTTTGACTCCCATCTGTGTTTCTGTACACTCAGTCATCCACAAAGGTGGTTGATTTCTGCACTAGCCCAAAGGCAAGCTCAGCTCTTCCAATTATGAAAAAAGAAGGAGTAGACATCTAGAAGCCCTCAGAGAGACAGAGATGGGTTGATGCTGGCAGAGAGTATCTAGCACTGCTTAGAGTCATAAGGAGGGAGACGGTCTCACTTCCCTTTCCATGTGGGAATACCACTCCCCACCTGCACTGCAGTGCCCATCACCAGCCCTGTGCAGGAGGGGATGCCTTAAGAGCTGGGGCAGGAACATAGGCTGTCGAGATGCTCACCTGTATTTTCTTCTCTGCTTTCTTCATGGTAGCTATGGAGCTGCTAGCAGCCTTTCCAGTTCCGAGACTGGAGTCTAGGTGATAGATTAAATCTCATCTTAGGCAAGAGACTTTCTAGGGAATGAGGCTGCAGAAATTCCTACTGAGTTTTCTCAGGAGAAATGCAGTCTACGTTAGATTCAGACTAATAGCCTAACACTTGTTCCTCTCTAAAAGCAGAAAATGCCCAAGGCATTTTTCTTGTGCTTGTGCAAAGACACTGATCACAAACCTGTATACAGCACCACATTCTGGGTCCCTTCTGCAGGGAAAAATCATTAAGTAAAATCACACACATACACCCAGCGAAAAAGGCAAAAGATGAAAAAAATTTGTGTGCAGAGGGAACAGTCGCAGCAGTTTCAATTTATGAGACAAGAAATTGTATTTCAAAGAGAATACAGGAGTTTTCCCCTTTGAGAAAGTTATTAACCAGAATTTGCAATAAACCCCACTCCATTTATATGCCCCTAAACTAAAGGGCCCTGATAGAGATTATATCTCTCCTGCTTTTTGACCCATCACCCCCCTGCTTCCAGTTTCTCACCCTTTTTTTCCCTTCTTCAGTTCACATACCTCTTTTTGTCTTTTCACTTTTTCCTCTTACCCTCTCTCCCTCCTCCTCTTCCCCTATTATTCTCCTTTTTATCTTCCAACCCTTTTCTCCTTCCACTCATATATCTGTCTAAAAGACCAAAACCTGACTGTAACTCACTTGAGCTATTGCAATGACAAAAAAACATTAATGGAGGAATAGTGTATTGGAGAAACATCTAGGAGAAGGGTTCTTATACTTGCAGCTTTGGTTTGCTTTTACAGTTGTCTGTTACATGGCAAACACATGTGGCGATTAGGACGAGAGGAAACGGCCTCAAGCCGCGCCAGGGGAAGTTTAGGTTGGATATTAGGAAAAACTTCTTCACCGAAAGGGTAGTCAGGCACTGGAACAGGCTGCCCAGGGAAGTGGTTGAGTCTCCATCCCTGGAGGTATTTAAAAGACGGGTAGATGTGGTGCTTGAGGACATGGTTTAGTGGTGGACTTGGCAGTGCTGGGTTAACAGTTGGACTTTATGATCGTAAGGGTCTTTTCCAACCTTAACGATTCTATGATTCTATGATTGCTCCAAGAGAGACGATGCCATATCATAGCACATGGCTGGAAAAGACTTCATTCTTCTACTTTGAAGCTGTAAGGAATTGAACTGGGGGGGGGGGGGAGGGGGGTGGAAAAAGAGGAAGAAAAAAACCACCCTACCACTGATGGAGTATGCTACAGTTAAGAAGAAATCACTGGGAGGTGTTGGCAGGAAAGAACTAAGAACTTCACTTATGGAAGCTGGGCTGCTGGAAATTTCCTTGAAGATGACCCACTGAAGATGTGTTTGATTTCAACTGGTAAGGGCCTGTGTCTATTTGTACTTGAGGACTCTGGTGGAAAGCTCAAGGCTAATGCAAAATCTTTTGCACATACTAGCTATGATGCATAGGACATTTATCAAGAAGGCAGAAAAACAAGAGAAGATATGGTGGTGTAAAAGAGGGAGCAAAAGTAGAAAGAGGCGGTCAA
Organism: Nipponia nippon; assembly: GCF_047370975.1. NCBI lineage: Eukaryota > Metazoa > Chordata > Aves > Pelecaniformes > Threskiornithidae > Nipponia > Nipponia nippon. The sequence goes on along the minus strand of NW_028262336.1, from coordinate 5,957,081 downwards.
TCCAGCAATCCCATGTGTACCTGCTCTTAAAAATGGAAAATTTAGTGTGGAATATACATCCATGTTTCACTCTCACTTTTTAACAAGGAAGCAAGTAACTTAAGGAGGTGATAGGTTACCCATGAAGGAAAAACAAGCAGTTCTATAAATAAAGGGCACTATCTTCTTCTTAAACCTCTCACATTGCTGGAGGAAAGACAGTGGCCTGGGTAGACCACTGCCCTTTTTCTGGCAAGGCTGCTCTTAGACACATTCTCTGTGCCCTGTTGCTTTCCGCTTCTACCTCACAGTGTCTCAACACACACTTTTCTATACATATATTTGCGTGTGGTCAACTTTATATAACACAATTTGTATGCAGCAGCCTGGAAATGAAAGTATAACAAGCATTGCAAAACTGATATTCTCCTCATTAAAAAGAGAACAGCCCTCCTTCACAAAGTATGACCCAGTATCTATATCTCCCTTTTGGACAATATATACTGTGCCGTACATACAATGGAAGCAATAAATAAGCCATTATGTAAAATAAGAGGCTTCCTAATAGGGCAGTGAGTGTTTGGCATGCAGTCATTGATTTAAACATCAGCCAAACAGGTAATGATTAAAAGATGAGAAAATGCCTGGTCTCACTCAAGAGCCCAATCAACACATCACAAAAACCTTCCACAGTTTTTGCACAATAACCCTCTGGATAACTCCCACTGAGGAGGGTCCGAGGCACAGGGGTGGGAAGCATTTGACCCTGCTGCCCAAAACCTCTCTGTTTGGAAGACAAATTACTTCATCTTCCAGTATTTTCAGTCTTGTGCTTTTGCACAAGAGTCATGATATAAATTAAGCAAGAGCTCGGTCTCCTCCAGCAAGCAATGGCCAGTACCCACACCAGTAGAGGGAGCATCAGCAAAAGCAGCTGCTATTTAGCACTATAAAAGCAGCCTTTTTCTTGTTGCCATTGTGTGATCCTACCTGCACTGGTCAAGGAAGCCTCCTTTATATCCTCGGACACCTATACATGCTCATAAGCCTCTCTATAGCCAGCCTGCAACGCAGCGTCAAACAGGCTTATGCTGAACCACTCAGGGTTTTGAGGCTGCACAAAAACAAATTGGAAAAAAATACAGCATACTGGAGACAGTCTTTAGAGTGAGCATTATATGAGTCTGACATGGAAGTAACTGAGCATCCTACTGATTTGTACAGTGCTTCTTCTCTTTCACTTCACCTGCTTTTAACCAGCTGACTGAACGGTCTCAGGAGACTCCCTGGTTTGGGGTTCATCTCCACGCAGATCTTCCTGTCCATCTCCTCCTGGTAACCAGCCTTTCTTTTCCAATTCCCTCAGTATGAATAACAATATCTCTGCAGGCAAAAATTGTCTTTCTCTGCAATCCCCAGTTTGATACTCTGACATGGCATCAATATCCTGCTGCTATCTCTTCCTTTTAATTAAGTTCTACCCCTGCTTTTTATGCCCCTTCTCCTTAAGTCGTTCAGTTTTCCTCTTCTCTCTGCCCTGCTTCACCCTTCCTGGCGGGGTTTGGTTTTTTTTCCTTCCCTTTCCTCCTCTTCTGGAAACTTGCCAGCAATACAGCAGAAGGGAGCACACCGAGAAAGGTTAGGCAAACACAACATTATTACCAGAATCAGCAACATATTGCTCATTAAACATTTAAAATCAACAGTTGCTGGCTTGATCTGCCAATATTGTGAGGAATGCCAGTTTTAGCTCAAGGTGCCTCTTGTTTCCAAAATGGCTTTATTTATGATGTGAGAGCTGGTGGCTGCAAGAACAAAACCCTACCTCCAGTGGCCAACAACACCCAGGCTACAGGCGGCTCCACGGAAAGTTCCCCAGCGAGCACCAATCACTTCTGCCTCCCTGTCGCCCCCGCTGCTTTCCAGAAACAAATGGATGTGTAAGAGCACAGAAATGTGTTTGCAGGAGATAAATTATTTATCTGAAATTTACTGTTGTGAAGTCAGCGTAATTCTCAAATCTGCAGACATATTTTATGCACTGATAGGACGTTTCAAACAGGGCATTTGGACTTGTTTCTTCCCTCCTTCTGCAAGTATTAACACAATAATGCCTCACCTGGAAAAGAAAAGAGCTGGTGCCGGAGCTGAAAAGGCAGTAGGATAATATGCTTGTAGTTTCATATTGTGTCCCAGTAAAGTTCTGTTCCTTGATATACAAACCAGCATAACACTCCTTCCTCCCCTCCCTACCATCTCTGTGATATTTGCCTTTATTTTTTCTCCCTAGCCTACAGCGTTGATGCATTTGGTAGTAGGAAAAGACAAGTTTTATACCATATCAGGTACAAACATCACTACTGTGGGCAAATCCCAGAGCCCTCCAGCTCTGTCAGTGTCCTCCCTCCTTCCCTGCAGCAGTCCTTGCTCTCCCAAATGAGGTCAGAGACAGATCACTCCTATACCCATGCACATACCCACATGCCTACCACTACATGGGCACTCTCCTTTCTTCTGCTGGCTTCTGGGACATTTCTGCATCAACCACAGCCTGTCAAATGTCACATGCTTTCAGGAGTCCCTTGGGTAGTAGAAAGTATCTAAATCCATGCCACTGACAATCTTATGAGTAGGCATCCAAGCCAAGATTCCTTCTTCCCAGAAAATAGTTTTGGGGAATTTTTGCCAATTATTCTGAAGGGAACAGAGCTAGGTCTTAGGTCTTGGTGTGAAGATCTATTCACTCTGAACAGTACTTGTCTGAAGCATAAAAAATAAGATTGTCCTCTGCTAAGGCAGGAGTAAAGAGGTCCACACATAAATCACACAGTTCACATAGCAGATAATCAGCCCAACATTTCTGACAAGCTCTTGCCCACTGAGCAATAACAAGTTCTGCAGATGCTCGCAGGCACCCTTCACTTTAAGTCAGTCAGAATGGAAATGAATATGGCCCGGACATGTCTTTCCCTTTGTTCTTCACGGGTGTATTTAAACCAGTACATGCTCAAAGAGAAGCCAATGGCTTGCTCAAGGCTCTAGTAAATCCAAAAGGCAGCAGTAAAGGCTGCGGTTTTCCAGGCTATAAGTAGAGCATTTTTGAGAAATCAGATGGAATGCTTCCAACAATCCAGCAGAGAAGTCCCAAAAGCTCCTCATTTTAACAATAACTCCATAAGCGGATGCACTCCCCCACCTGCCACTTAAGAAGCCTAATCACATACCAGATCCTTCGTTAGAGTTGGCCACTGCACAGCAAAGGAAAAGTTGGCAGCCATTTTCACTGAAACATAGCCTAAGCATCTTGAAACGCTGCCACTAGAGTTTTCAGAGGGAAAAGAAAAAATAAGAGTTCTTTTGATTTAAAAACAGTTACTCTCTTCCTTGCATCTGGCGTCCCTTTGTTTGTTAATCCAAACAAACACCTGACCTATGGTCAGATAAAACGTGCTGGATTTTCACTGATAGGAGCAAATCTTGACTGCGGCTGCAAACAGCTATTATTGTGTGCTGTTTGATATTCAACGGGAAAGATGAAGCCCCTCTTCCCACCCTTCCTGAGCTAATTACCAGCCACTGCTGTCGACAGGACTGCAGGGCCTTGCACAGGTCAGCCCAAAAGACCGTACTCTTACACTTAGTCTGTGACAGCAACTGATGGTGAAAAATTGCTGCTGTATTAACCCAGATACTAGGCAGCCACTGGAAATCTCAGACCACAGCCCCATCATGGTACAGTCCCATGGATCCAGGCGGACCTGGGCCACACCTGGCAAGTGATCCTCAAAGAGTGGGGCAGGCTGTGACCCACCTACTCATCTTAAATAGAAGTGTCAACATTAACCTAGGTAAGGAAGCGTCTATGGGTCACACTCCAGCTTTCTGAGCCAGACCTGAATCAGAACAGCCCTCTCGCTTCATCAGAGGCATTAAAACAGACAATGCAGCAGCAGGTTTTGTTAACCAGCCAGTGACTTGACTGACCAACAACTAAAGAAATTTCATAAAGAAATGATAGCACACGTGTATCTGCTGGATCTGAAAAGAGCACAAATTGCAAAAAACCACCTAAACCTGAAAGAAACCCAAACCCTTCTGTAATGCGAGCACAGGTGATCTAAGCTCTAGGTATGCCAGGTAATTTAAACAGAAACAAAGCAAGTCTGAATTTCTATGCATGGTACCATGACCTGAGGACTGAAGAGAGAGCAGCCCCACAGAACAGCAGTGTGCCCTTGCTAGAAACCCAGCAGTGGTGAAACAGTTTGCTCAACTTGCAATATTGTTGTAGCTTTAGGCAGTCCAATGATTTAACCATTTAATTGTCCGGAATCATTGGCCTAAAATGAGTGTTCAATAAATCTGCCCCTTTATTAGGCTAGGAAGATCCCCGAGTCCCTGCGGGTTACGGCAGCCGGCAGACCCTCGTGCTCCGAAGCGATGCTGCACTGCAGAACTGTACCAGTGTCAGGAATATCTCACAATCTCCTCCTGAGAGGGTTTCCTGAGGGCTTGATCCTTCAGGCCACAGGTCTCTATAAATGCCTTCTTTATCTGAACAAGGTGCGATAGTTGTGAAGGGGTAACTTTTTATCAATTTAGTTAAAGTAATACTACCTGTTCTCTGGTCAGCATTCTCATATCATTTCAAGACTGTTGTGTTTCTGTCAGTATAGGCAGATTCACAGCAAAGTAAAAATCCAAATAAGCCAGCCACGTGAACCTCTATAACAGGGTCAATTTTAAAATTACACCTTCGGTTAAATGGGTGCAACTTCCTCATGTAGCCAAGCCCCAAGCTCCCTTTTTAAGAATAGGTAGCACACCAGAAGCTATTTTCTTATGAGAAACCCCAGAAATAAGTTTCAGGCCTCAGAGAGAAGGATTAATTTGCTAGTAATGAAAGTGACACACAGGGAAAATGTAAAATCAATCTTGTGTTTAAAGGCAGAACAACACTGGCTCCACATCCATTTTTTTTTCTCTCTCCTTCACTTTCCTCCCCTCTCCCCACAGTGGCTTGTTACCACCGAGTATACATTATGCACGTTACCCACAAGCCTCTGCTCTGTTTAAATTAAAAAAAGAAACAGCGTTTTTAATCAATCTATTTGCACTCTTCTGCCACAACTCACAAAAGCAGTTTGATTTCCTTTCATTGCTCTCAAGAGAGCTGAACACAGATGACTAAAAAAACCACTGCAAACTAGTAATAATAATAGCAATAGTAGTAATAATAATAGTGACCCCCCTGAAAAAAAAGAAATGAAAAGGAGAGGCCCAGCTAGGCAACCCTTGAGCAAAGCACAGACTACATTAAAAAATAACAGGTCAAACTTGACCAAACCTCAGTGATCTGGCTTCTTCTGACCTTGGACATCCCTCCCTTGCACCACCAACAGCTGAGATTAACTGCAAAACAACAGAGGAAGTTTTTAATCCTTTAAAAATCAGATTGACTGCCTGCACCTTTTCTCCAATTCCTGGCAATTCTTCTACGTGCACATTTGGAAATGAAATTGTTCCCAGGAATTCAGACCCTATCTTGGGTTTCAGATACTCTGCGATTCAGATGCAAAATTAAAAATAACAGAGAAATGTTTAGCTAGTTTTGCCCATAATGAATCACAGCCATAATTAATTCTACCCTTCAGATCTAGCGAGTGCGAATTCTTTCCTTCTTTCTCCAGTAAGACAACAGGAGGAAAAGCAGACCATCACTTAACATGACTATATCATGCTGAGAACTCCTGCTCAGTTTTCTATCCATAAACAATTTTACACAGTGAAAACCTTTTTCTCTCTCTTTCTTTTACAGATGAAGAGAAAAAAAGAATAATCTCCCCAAGAAGGAATCTTGAAACAGAACCAGGATCTCCCCATTGCTGGACCCCTAACGGGAAGAGACTTTGTAGCTGCAGAAAACAGTTCCTTGCTGCAGACGCTCTTCTGCCTCCTCCACCACCCTAAGGCAGCACCCCATTTCTACTCCTGAAACACCTCACATGATCTCTATACCAATCTAGGGCAACTACCGCTAGATGTATGTCCATACTTTATGCTTCCAGATATAACTATTGCCCGAGTCTCCCATGTTTTAGATTCCTGGACTTACTGTTCCAGCGGTAAAGATCCTGCCAACACGGTGATATGTCTTTCTCCTTCAACCCAGATACATAACTTGTCCCTTTCAGCCATATCAAAGACATACACGGTATATTAATGCTAAATTATATTCACAGTTCAAACTGTGAAAAAGATTTACTATTCAAAGGAGTAAAGCCAGGGACCATATCCAAGATACAAATCTAGATGCTAGTTCAAAACTGAAACACACAAGTATTTTGGGTTGTCAACACCTTAGGGTTTGGTTTATACTTATCTTTAACCAAAATACTGCCATTTTCGCCTGCAGCTTTAAAAAGGGAGGAGAGGAAGGGAAGATACTGGTTATCTTCCTAATTGCTTCTTTGTAGCAGTCATCTGCATAGGAAATAATGCTGGGATTTGCCATGGGCTTTAAGAGAATTAGATGCTCTCTATGCACAGAAAGTCACTGGCTCTGGATGGCTAACTCCATCCGGCTATCTGGAAAATCCCAGCTAAGTAGCAACTCTCAGCAGCGCTGGGAAAAGGAAATGAGAAAGAGTATGATGGTCTAATGATACGGCTAAAAAGTAGTGACTGCCCCAGTATTTGCAGGTACTCTTTGAACAAGAGGATGCACCATTTCAGGAGCAGCAAGGGAATGGACAGGCAGGGTGGGTGCAACACACGCAAGCGCATCGCAGGGTATGTCGTGATTCTTGCTGTCAGCGTGTGGCATTAAAGGCCAAAACTGCACAATTTCTGGCAGACATAGAGAAGAAAAGGCCATGCCTGGGGGAGCTTTTGAGCCTGGTTTGTCTTTGGATATGTGGATAAGCAACCATTACTACACAGCAAGGGCTGCGGTGTTTTCCAACCAGGGGAGCAGAAGGCTCCACGCTGCAGAGCTCTCCTGCTGAAGAGCTCTAGACAGAAGAACTCCCTGCAGGTAATCAGGAAAAGCATCAGCCTGGCCATGTTTGGAGCACTCTGTAAGAGGGATCTCTTCACATCACCTTTTCTCACCTGATAGAGCTAAAGCACTGGGCTCTGCCAGCGTGCTCTGGGGAAAGAGCAACTATCAGCTGGTGTAAGAGAAATGGGAGCACTGTGGGTCTAGGGTCAACATTAAGGACTTTTGTCCTGATCAATGTAAACCCCAGGCAGTCAATGGGTGGTAAGTCTAGACCACAGTGCAAAACACATGCAGTTCCGAATGATATGAACTTGCCAATGGCAGGGGAAACTATCAGATGAAATGATTATGTGGGCAAGTTCATATTTTTTGAGGTGGCTAAAACTGCACCAGAAAGTACTTGGTTTTAAAAGGCTCAGTCCTTGAACCCTGAGGGTCCAGCCCAGCCAACCATTGTGTCTATGTTACCAAAACTGTGGTGCAAAAGGAGCAGATTTATAGAGTGAAATGGTGCTGGACACCTGCTGTTTACACTATAGACACTGCAGAAGTTTACTTGGGACTAGCTCTATTCAGGCCCCATGGCCTGAACACCATTAGCAGCTGGCGAGTCTGTGCATCTCCTGGTTTAGCTTCACCTGAAAGGAAGACAGCATATGCCCAGAGACCTTCCTGCAATAGAACCAAAGGAAAGAGATGACTGGGAGATATGCTTCCAAAGCACGGTCGGGATTAAAACTCAAATGCTAATGTAGACACACTCCATACCATATGTTGCACTGCACTTAGTAAGTGGTACATTTCTACATATAAAGTATAATTCAAAATCAATTCCCTTTGTAATTATTTACGCCCAGGGTGGAGAGTTCATGAGAGCTGTCAATACTTCATTGTGCCAAGTGCAAAAAGAAACCTCTACTTATGTGCAGTAAAATCAGATTGGTTTCCAAGATCCTGATTTTCTTCTGATTCTGGACATCCTCAGTATGACCTCCCTCACTGATTCACGCTTCATATGCCCACTACCTTCCAGTGATTGCTGTTAAAGTCTATTTAACAAGAATAATTATTGAGCATCAAGACTCCATTATTCTGCAATCTCCATGTCTGAAAATTTATCAGAGCAGAGATTCTCACCATCCTCTGCCTCAGGAACTTCATTCCCTCTCCTTTAAAAATCCTGATTATAGACAGAAGACTGGCTGTAAAAGTGAGATGGTAGAAGAGATTCCCTGTGTGATTCACTCATTTTCCAAGGCAAAGGATGCTTTTCTCAAATGCCAGAAACACGGGAGAGAAGAGTCCATCTGCCTTGTTCACCATTCCCAGCAGAAACGATCCTGCCATTGGAAACAGGGATATTTCTGCTGCTGATGCACAAGGTGAAAGAAAATCTCATTCACCTTTTGTTCCACTGGATCTGTGAGGCTGAGAGAAATAAGCAGTTGTTTACATCTGCAAGGTAAGGAGATGGGACTCAAATACAGAAAGATACATGCTGCTGTGTGCACTCCCGTAGTAGAACAAGGATTAACGGATAAAAATCAGACCAGCTACTCTTAAGGTTTCCTATAAAATAGAAATCCTTTAGGATCTCCCAAACAGAGACAGAACTCCCACCTCCCATGCAACCTACGTTTATCACTGGCTCACTGCAGTGCAGGACAACCACAGGCCAGCGGGCCCCTGTTTCAGCAGCCTTAACCCACCCCAGCATGCAGACCAGGGACCAGAGGTAGCTGGGAGTTTTCCTGCTCTCCTAGGAGCAGAAAGTAGCCTGGATGCTCCTCTTATCTTGCTCCTGGAAGGTCTGGAAGAAAGGCTTCAGTAGCAAAGAGCTTCAGCTGTCAAGGTTTTTGAAGAGCGGGTAGTTCAAACAGACTGCTCAAGTCTGAGGCATCTATGGTGTCAGGGTTGAACAAGAGAAGGAGAAGAAATGCTCTTTAGTGCATGGATATGTGAAGACTTTTGAAATCTACACAGTATTTTCTCCCCTGCTGCGCTGCATTTCTAGTGAAAAGCTATCATGATATATATACATATAAATACCAGCTCACATTTTCACCCATCATTCACATTTCTAAATTCCCATGTCTACTGCACAAATGCTTTCTGGTGGGACATTTCCTTCCCAAAGTTTTGCTGTCGGATCACCATCATAAACAGATTCAGAGTGTGCTACTGATATACAATGCACAGAATGGGCAAAAGCCTTCCCAGATGTTACTGTTAACCTCTGCTACACCCCCATCAATGCAGTGCAGCTGATGGAGCCTTGCCGACACGCTCTGGAAGGGCAGCCAAGAACTAGGCTTAGGAACAGGACCCAATATATAATGAGTTTCAGAGTCGGACTCTCTGATGCTCCTGAAGCTCTTCTGAGTACCACAAAAGAGCTCTGTGTGTGTGTATGTATGTATGCATGCGTGTGTGTTTCTGCATGTGATGGAGGACTTGGCTTTACATGGGAAGGTGAGGAATATGCCCTCCTTTTCTTCCTCTTCCACTCAGAACAATTTAAGTAGTTGGATTTGATTTTCTTTTGCATTTTTTCTATGTTTCCTTGGTTTGTGAAGTCCACAGGGCAACAACCAGAGCTCTAGAGCACAGCAAAGGCCATAGCACTGGGCGGAATGGCTTGGACAGCCAGTACATTGTGCACAATGCAGCTCAGTCTTGAACTGTATCAGCCTCCGTTATCTCAATCCTCAGCTTCGTACAGCCTTGGCAGTTCTCCTCCTCCTTCTATTTACATCTTTATTCCTAAAGGTATATCAAGGCACCTGGGGCTCAACCCACAGCGTCCCTGCTCCCTGAGCCCTGGGCTCCCCACCCCCAGCTCTGCCAATAGTCCTAGCAAGCACTAAGGAGAGAGAGAATGGAGAAAAACCTGATATTATTTTAGTTTTCTTTTTCTTTTTCTTTTCTTTTTTCTCTTTCTTTTCTTTTCAGGATCCTGTCCTGGGTGAGTGGTGACTGCCTGGAGCAGCTCTAACTCCTCTATGGCAGCACACCGCACTGCCGAGCATTATTCACAGAGGACAGAAACACGATGGGGCAAATGTAGAGGGAAGGCAAATGGAGAAAAACAAAAAAAGGTCAGCAAATGACTGCAAACCAATGGGTGCCAACAGACAGGAGAGGAGAGAAGAGCAGGGAGGGCTCTGAGTGAGGTGCAGTCGCAGTTACCATGCAACTGGTCTCAGCAGAGTGATGAGGGGGGTGCTCCCCCCCAGGATATCCAGGAGCAGCACTCAGCGAGACAGCCTCAGAGACAGCACACTGCCACTGCCACCCACCCAAACTCCCAGGGCAGCCCAAACCACTCCTCATCTGGGATGCACTGAGACACCTCCTGCCTTGGCTGGAACCTGGGCTGGGTGGGCATGCCTTTGCCAGAGCCCTGCAGAGTTACTGGGGGCTGAGGGCAGGGAAGCAGAGCCCTTTTGAAGCTGTAAGTTCCGCTGTTTGTGGCACCCCAGACAGAGAACAAAACCATCAGCCAGGACGGAGGCGGAGGGCTGGTTTTGTTTTCTTCTTTAATAGGCTGCTCCGAGACAATAATAGGCTGCAGCACTGCGGAGGTAGGAGGCTCTCCGTTAAGGGCTGTCTGCCCTGTGCTGGAGGATGCTGAGTGCATCTCAGCCAGGCGTTGTGTGGCTGGCAGGCTGCATGACCGCTGTCGGAGGACGCAGGCTGCACCACACTGGGATCCCCCAGGCTGGTGTCTGGGTCCAGCAGCCCAGGGTGGAGGGAAATCACCACAGCAGAGCGGGGTCAGCTAAGCAATGCCATTTGCAGAGACGAGGCTGAAGAAACGGCTCCCTCCCTCCCAGCCAGATCCTGGCCTGGCACAGGCCATCATCACGGCAGCAAGATGCCTGGAGAGGCTAAGCCTGCAGTGCTGCTGTGAAGCCCTTTCCCTATGTTAAGCAGGGCTCACACCACCTCTGTTTTACCGGTGCTGTGCGGGGTGGGATGGCTTGCCCCACATCCATCCAGCCAGGCAGCCTCTCAGGTTTACCCCAGTGTCTCTCTGACACTGGGTGCTGTGCTCAAAGCCCTTTTCCCTTTGCAGGACAGGCTCCTAGCCACCAACCTGCCTTCCCTGCCCCCGGGAGATGGGGCAGGAGAGGAGGGATGCCGGCAGTAACATGCTCACGCTTGCTGACAGTGGTACCTCTGTGAGCCTGGGTTCATTGGTGCTGCGGGGCACGTGGGCTGGTATGTGCCTCGCCCGGTGCTCCGGTCTCCCACCAACCCCGGGGCTGACAGACAGTCGGTGCGGAGCCCGAGAGGTGCTCCATCCGAAAAAATCTAGGACACAGCAGGGGGCTGACAGGCAGGTGAAAGAAGAAACAGATGTGGAGTCGATGTGGTGTGAGGACTGTGTTTGACCTGCAATATAGCTAACATCAAAATCAATCTACCCGCTGTAGCTGGTCCTCCACCCCTTCGCTACCCCCCCTTGGACACCTACAACAACATATTATTCCTTCCTTCCTCTGCCAGACTCATTCGCCTGTCTTTTTGCTCTATCTGTTTATCCATCCTCCTTATTCTTCACCTGTATCTCTCTCCCCCCTTCATCTTTTTTACTGTATCTTTCTTTCCCCACTGTGCATTATGTTTTCACTATTTTATTTCTTCCACCCCCCTCTGCCCACTCATCTTTCAGCAGCCTCTGCTGTCCCTCTATCTACCTGTCCTTCCATCCTTTCACTGTGGCATGTATCTGTGTGGCCTATCTATTTATTAATTTCCTATATAGCAAATACCAGCAGTTTTGTTGGCTTGCTTCTCCCTCCCTCTCCTCATCATTATGAGAAAATAATGAGCTGGTTGGTCTATGTTACTGGTCGGGGGGAGGTGGGGAGAGAAAGGAAGGGCATGTGGGAGTAGCAAGCCAGGTGCCCCAGATCATTTGCCTGGGAAGTTCTCCCTTCTTTCTTCTTTGCCCACTGTGGACTCATTTATCTAAGGATGTGGCTGATTTTACTGTATATTATTAAAAAGCCTAAGAAAGCAATCATTCTGCAGAAGAGGAGGCAAGAGAAACCATTAGGAACACAAGAGCTCTCTGCTAATCATTACCTGAGACTTGCCCAGGGCTGGCAGCTAGGAAGCAGGTTTATGATTGTCTCCCATGGCCCATAGTGTCTTTTACACGGGAATTTTTCAAATGCTTTCCTGGTTCTGGAAGTTTGGAGGAAAATAAAACATTAAGCTAAGGGTTGAAGTAGGACATTAAAAAAAAAAGTTCTGAGTTGGTGAGAAAGCCCCCACTAGCTCTTCCAGCCTTGTGGTCCCACTGCATCAGTCACTGGTTTATTACTGCTGCCATCTGCTTGCTGTCCGTGTTTGTAGCCTCAGACCCTCTCCTGCAGGTCGGTACCACCGCTGCCTCCCGCCCAGTCACAGGCGTTGTCCCTGATCTCATATCCTTTTCCTTCAGCCTGTTACGGCTTCGCTGCCTTCCTAATGTCCTTCCTATCCATGTTCCCAAAGTGATGTCTATCACGGCAGTCACCGAGAGCCCACTTCAAGCTCGCCCATGCCATCTGTGCTTTGACAGTCTCCTTTAACCCTCTGCAAGTGCTAGTGAGCACCTGCTAAGGGGAAAAGTGAACAACATACCTCAACACTCAGTGGTAGCTCAGCAGTTAACTTAAAGTTGACCAGGCAAAAACTTAAGACATTAAGCAAAATATTTTTTATCCCCTCCCCTTAAAATTGGCCTGAAATATCATGACAAGCATTATTTATCTTATTAAGTACACTACATTAACCTTGCAAATATGCTAATGCACAAAAGGCGCTGCCTTAGCAGCTTTTTAGAATAGGAAATTAACCATGTTCATCAGAAAGCTTTTAATTATTATTATTTCTTAAATGCTGGCGTAATGCAACAGTGCTCCTTCTACCAGGGGTGCCAGAGGAGAAGGATGGGGGACATACACCACATCCTCACAGCTGCCCCTGAAAAGGCAGTGTGTGTATTCCTACCTGAGCTACGCATTAAAGGAGCTGCTCTGTCCCCGCAGCTGCACCGCTGGCACAGCAGAGGGAAGAGCTGGAAGATCAGGCAGGCAGAGGAGGGAAGGCTAAGCTGAGTACCTTCACTGAGGTATTGCTCTAGCACTGAAGAGGAGGTAGTTAGAAGTGCCGCATGCTGGGGAAGGACTGCAGACAGCAGAGGGAAGGGGCCGCGTCCTTTGCCCAGGGTGAGCTTCCAGTAGCTCCCCGACCACCTGGTGCAAGCCCTGATGTAGGAGAACACAGAGAGCCTGACAGCCGTCTCACTCAATGCTGGCTTTCAAAAAAACCATGCTTGATCTGAAAAAGGTGTCTTGTCTCCCTGTCTCCCTGTGCAGTCAGCAGAGAGGGAGAAGTGCCCCAGGGGGCCACTCATCCCACTCTCAGGCCAGTACCATGGCTCCCCTCCACCAGCGCCTCACGCTGAGAGCCCAGCTCAGATGAGAGAGCTGGGGCAATGCCAGCGTGTTTGAAACAGCCCCTGTGGTGGTCGGGGTGACAGCACGATGTGCTCCTGCACCCTCTCAACTGCCATCACAATTTCTTGTCCCAAGGACATGGCCACACTAGTTGCCCAGTCTGGAACAGGCCGAGCGCATCTCCTCTCTGCCTAATGGCACTGAGCTGTAGGATGGAACAGCTCATGAGCAGTGTGGCTGAGCAATGGAGAGCATCACCACTAAATATCCTCCTGTGTCTCAGTGCATGTACACTGCGGATTCACAGCCCTTTCCCTGGGCTTGCTCTCAGCATGGTGCTACTGGTTCCCTTTCCCATGGTGACAGACATCCCCTGGCTGCCTACACCTCCTCCCTGGTGAGGAGCCACGAGAGCAACATTTGCAAGCAAGGCTGGACAAAACCTGCTCCCCAAAACTACTAGCAGGAAAGCTGCGATTCTCCCAGCTCATCCTGCTCAGGGCCTGATCCAGAATGACTCGCCACCTCGGCTGGCTGTGCTGCTTCTTCCTCCACCCAGACAGCCCTTTCTGATGGGTTTCCAGTGAGACTTTGGTTCCGCACCCCTTATCATGAGCTGGCTGCCATTGCTGCCTGTAGCTCCTCGCAGAGCAAGCTCAGCTCAGCTGGCACAGGCAGTGCAGTCACAAACATTATTTCTGGCATTTCTGATTTTTATTTTTTTTTAATGGTGGCGTTACTGTTGCAGGCTGAGGGCAGCTGCTCCCACAGCTGCTGCAGCTTTGCTAGTACACTGCAGCCAGCAACACCCAAGAGATAAGGCCAAGGAGCACAGCTCTGCACTGTCTTGCCTACTATCTCTGTAAGCTTTTTAAAAGCTTTTACCTTTTTTTTTTCCTAAGTAAAATCTTAAGAGGGCAGATTTAGCCCAGTATCCAATGCCTTTCTGGAGTGTGCCCTGATAAAGAAAAAAAATCATCCCCTGAGCAGTGCAGAGGTAAGGGAGCTTATCCCATGCCACTGCGTGGGAAGTGTCACAGCAGGATAAGCCAAGGGAAATCAAAAGCTCAGAGATTTACCCAGACGCAGAGAAAGGGATGATAATATCCAATATGACATTACATGTTCTTTCAGTAACACAAATCAGCTCCCATCAGTCAAATGCTGCTCTCCTCTGACATGATAGCCTTCCTGAACAGGCTGTGCAGTGCTGCAGGAGCTCTGAGCATTGTTTTCGGTTTGTTTGTTTTCCTGTTATAATTATTTTCACTGTAGTCATCACTCCTAGGCTGTCTTTCTGCTTGGAGAGGCTGAGGCAGCACTAACTGGGTGCAGACCCACAGATGGCTCTCCAACAGCGTCTTGGACTGGCATATGGCAAATAAGGAGTTGCGTGCCCTTTTCTCAGTCAGCAACAATGTGCTGCTCCCTACGGTGCTTTCTGATGGGCGATGCTCAGACAGCACAGCTCTGCTGGCCTTCTCAAAGCTGGTGTCTGCACCCTGCCTCCTCTTGGACTGGATCTGCGTTAGAGCAAGTATCTGCTCAGCTTTGGCCGGCTCCAACATCTTCTGTGATGGAAAGCTTTAGAGAAAAACTACTCAGTGACAGCCCGGGACATGCTGCTTAGACATCTGCCCAGTCTTGGGGTTTCAAAGGCACAAATCAAACCAGCAATCAGGAACAACCCTGACTGAGCTAAAGGAAGTCTGAATCCACCCCATGCTGATTTTTTACCTGCTGTCCTTTGCACACCTGGCCTTTCCCATGGCCCTTGGACCCCTCTGTCAGTGACCTTGCTGCTCCACAGCCATGGTTAGCAGGAGGTGGAGGAGAGGCAACCTCCTCCTTCTGAGCACTCCCGTGCTTCTGACAGGCAGCCCCAAAGTGACTCCCATGCACCCAGACAACATGTGCGCACACACTCCTGGAGCTACATGAATTACACCCTCGAGGCAACCACTTCCTCAGTCCCCAGTCACACCTATGTCCCAGCACACTGGGTTATTTGGGCCTGAATTGCACTTGGTTGCACTCAGCTGACCATGGCCTTGGGGAAAAGCAGTTGCACCACCAGACGTACAGCGCCGCGAGATGGATCCGTGGGAGGTGTAGGGAGGGAAGGTGAGATTTGCATGGGGGAGCATGTGGAGACAGAGACTAAAGATGGAGGCACACACATGTAAGATAAAAAGTCTGTTGTTCCCAAAGAAAGCACAAAAGGGGACAGCAAGGCCATCTTTGCCCACGACAGCGTCTTGTCGTCCTCTTGGAAACCTTGCCAGAATTGCCATCATGGGAGAGAGAGCGAGGGGTGCTGGAGGCAGAGCTGCTGGCATGTCCCCTTTCTGGACAGGATGGCATAGGTCACTCAAGGGAGTGGGTCTGATCTCTGGCCTTTAAGTAATGAGCCACAAATCACAGCCATATGTTCCTCAGTATGCTCAGGTGATGCTACATAATGGAGCATCAGGCGAACATGGAAGAGGTTTCAGGAGAGATGGAGGGAGAAGGAGGGGGAGGCATCTGGGGTGGGGGAAGGAAGGGGCTGTGGTTGCAGAAAAAGGTAATTTGCTGACAAGAATGCAGCAATTTATTTTGAGCTACTACGACTGACCGATGCATTCCCTTTCATCTCCAACTTATCTCCTCCTTTCTACTACAAACTGTGGGCAGCACAGGGCCTGCCTCTCTCCTTCTCTGATTCAGTGGATAGTGCTGACTTGGGAGGCTAGGACAGGCCGCTGTTATCAGCAGGGCCTTCATGTCGGCTCCCTTTTCCCCTGACGAGCCCAGCAGCATCCCAGCTTGCCAGTGGAGAGAGCACAATGCAAACTCTGTACCTACAGCCAAGCTTTCAGCAGGAGGTGTGAGGGAGAAAGGTCTCTCTTTTTATCTTGGGGCTCAGTAGCAACAGTTTCTTTCATCCCAGTCTGGTGACAGTAAACAGTTTTGGTTTGGTTTTTTTCATTTTTATTTACTGGCCTCTGATTTTGTGGGATTTTCTCTCTTTTTTTCTGCGATTCCTGGCACTCGTGGTTAGTACTGCAAGAACATATTTGCCAGGCAGACCTCTGTGAAGTGCCATGCACACTCACATATGGTTATGCACCCACCTCATCCTGTTAAGAAAACTGCTCTAGAGGTGAACACTAGCAGTACTAAAAGAAATTAATCAATGAACAGAACTGGCTCAGCCCCCCTGTCCCTTACTTAATACCCCCTCTGCTTGCTCTGGAGAGGGACTGCTGTGGTTGCAGGCCAAATAGCAGAAAGGCTGCAGCGAGGTTGTGGGAACACCCTCAGGTTTTGATTTTTCTACTCCTCAGTTAAAAGGGAGGTGTGAAAACTTCTTAAAGTAGACCTGAGCACTCAGGGTGGAGGGACTGGCAAAGGACTATGACAGGAGCTGAACAGCAATATTGAAAAAGGGAGAAAAGAAAAAAAATAGAGTTTTGATAAATAAAATATTATATGATCCATTTTTTATGCAGGAGCATAGAGTGTGCTGGCCTGCTCTTTCCTGATGGTATAGCATGTCAGCTGGCACAGCTTCCCGGGGGGATGCCTGCCGTGTGTGCAGTACCTACACTTTTCTGCAAGCAGGAGCCATTTGGCTGAGGAAGAGGAATGCAAGAGCATGAGGGGAGGAAGGCAAGGGGGAGGAAAAAAACAGCTCCAAACCTTAGGAACCCTTCAGCCAATAC
Source organism: Nipponia nippon (assembly GCF_047370975.1). Classification (NCBI taxonomy): domain Eukaryota; kingdom Metazoa; phylum Chordata; class Aves; order Pelecaniformes; family Threskiornithidae; genus Nipponia; species Nipponia nippon. The sequence continues at coordinate 5,939,937 of NW_028262336.1, read as the reverse complement.
GCCATCCAGAATGCCTCCACCTTCAGCCTCAGCACAGGGGTTCCCAGAAGAAGACAACTCCATGGTAGCAAGCAGGCAAGGGATGGGGTAAGGCTGAGGTGAGAAACCAGCCTGTGGGAGAAGGAGGGGCCCCAGTGGGATTGCCCTGCAGTCAGGCTGCAGCTGCTACCACCCCACGCAGCAGGAGATGAAAGGCCAGAAAAAATGTTTAATGCTTGGGAAGCTGCTGCTGCCTGTCTGCCTGTCTCTCTGTATCCTAAGCACCTTTTTTGCAGCCCAAGGGAAATGATTTCTGCTCTATTGTTAGTTGATTGGACACTTGTCTAGCTGTTTGTCTCCATTTTAGACACAGAAACTGGTTTTTATTTTGGCTTCTTCTCTCCTAGGCGTTTCTGTGCAGCCTATGGCTGCAGGATGCAGGCATACACTGGTGGTCCTGCTCTCACACTCCCTCTTCACCTCCTTGCCATGACCCTAGGCCAGAGAGGCACACAGCCAAGAATTACTCTCCTCAAAATACTGAGGACGATCATAGTCCTCCTCCCAGTGAGAGGTGGTGGCCAGGTGGAGGGCAGGCTGACTCCACCTTGCTATTCAGCGCATTGCAGCAGCACGCTGAAGACCAGCAGACTCTGCTTTGGGCTGTGGTACAGTTCCCTGGGTTGACTCTGTTTCTTCAATCCCACCACCCGGTTTGGTGGCAGGGGCAAGGGAGGAGGTTTCGAACAGCCCAGCTCACACAGGAGGGCACCTTCTCAAGAGCAGCCCACTCTCTGAGTCCTCGCTGTGCTCAGGCCAGGAGGTCAAAAAGGGCAGCGCACCTCGGGCTAGGAAAATGATTCCTTCTTTTGGAGCCTGAAAGGAAAACGAGCTGCTTTGGAAATCCTGAGCCCCAGTACCTGAGCTCCTTTTAGAAAATGTGTTCATTTGGATTAATTTGAAATTCTGGATTTCAATCTATGTCCCAAAAAAGAGTTAGTACAGTACCACTAGTTTGCTGTACTGCTGAAATCTTCAAAAAATCTCCAAAAGCTAAGTTTTCATTGAGTCTATTTTTTTTTTAAATTACATGTCAGTACCTGTGCCAAACATCAGCAGTCAATACAGAACTTAGATGATAACAAATGTAATGTTAATTACATGGTTATTGTTACTCATTTTTTAATAAGCTCTTTATATGCAATCAAGTAATAAAGCAAAACTGAGGCTCTTTGCAAAGCATGCTGCTCCCAAGACAGCACACAAGAAGCCAGAAAAATCTCCAGAAAGGGCTCCAGACACTGGGGTGAGGTTCCTAATCATTGATCCCCAGGTCTTCTGACACTGCAGCCACGGTAGCTAATCTAGTAGCCTGGCAAAAGATACTGGCAAAGACCCCATTGCTCATGGCAGAATTTCCAGTTCTCTCTATGTTAAGTTGTTACGCTGCAATATTCTACACCTCAGCAGGAGCAGAAGCCTTACCCATTAGGAAAGGGAAAGAATTCCTGCTCCCCCTTTTGTATCAGTCCTGGAAGAGTCTAAGATAAAACACATCAAAAAGCTCTGATGATTTTATATGCAGGAGGATGACATTATTTTCGAGGATTCCCCCTGCCCTGTAAAGCTGGACTTAAGATTAGTAAGGCGCCTGGATTTGTTGCTGAAGGCATGCAGACAATGCGACTGATACAGTGAGCTAAAATGTCCTAAAACATTTGTAAAATACTTCATAATGCCAGACACAATCATATCTTTAATAGTAACACACAACAGCATAAAGGGTTTACTGACACGAATTGCAATATGCTGCCTTATTCCTGCATGACAGGGTTACTATATGGAGCTTGTTCCCAACAACAAAGCTGATAAAGCCAGATGCCATCCCTGCCAGCACGCATTGTATATCTGGGGCAACTTAGGGACCCGCTGATTGAAGGAAATCCTCCTCCTACCAAACACAGACTGGCAGCAGAGATGCTTCACAGCAGTTTTTTTCAGTCTTAACGACTGTAACAGCTTCTGCAATCTTTGTAAGGGAAGCGGACGAAAAGGAGCAGGAGATTGATTGTCGCTCCCCCTTTTGCCATATTACGAAAGGAACCACGTAGCAAGGGATGCGTAGGACGCCTCGGGGAAGGGAGATAAGGGAACAGAGGGGAGGAACATGGGCTGTAGAGATACAACCCCCAGTCCGCCTATGGGAGTCTGAAAGAAAGTATCTGAATGCTGATCTTTCTTAATACGCCTGAGCGTTAGAAAAGTTTGGCTTTCTGTCTGAGTCTTGCAACGTGAATCCACTCCTAGTCAGCAGGCGGTACTCATAACCAAGCCCCTTTTTCTGGATTGAAACTGGCCACCAGCAGGGAGGACACAGCCCAACAGGGACAGCACAGAGATGTCTGCTCCGGGATGCAGACATCAGTTAATGTTGGTGGTGGCGAGGGGTCAGGGAACCCTCTTGGCCCTGGTCTGTTCAAACCTGTCCAGTTTAAGGACCTGGCCCAAAAGGTCTTACTTATGCAGTACTTCTGGAGAAGCATTTTGGTGGAGTCCAAATGCAGGTGCAGTCTGCAGGGCTGCCTGTCAGGAGCAGAAATGCTGCTTGGGGAAGGAGACACAACACCTGTCCTAAACTTTCCTTATATAGGTCTTTTTGCCCCCCATTTTTTAAAGCATCTATTTGGTATTTACCTCAAAACCAGAGCCTTCATGCTCTGCAAACACAGGCCCACAAAATGACCAAAGCAGTTCTGGAACAAGACATCCAGAATATGATGAGAAGGGGAGGGGAAAAAATTAAGGGGAAGAAAAAAACAGCCAGCCCAGCAAACGGCATTTAAGTGTCTCTCTTATTCTCTCATTCCCTTGTTCAGTCATTTCTGTCCTGCTTTGAGTGTGCTGTTTTTATCTTCCTCGCTCTCATATAAAAGCCCAGCTCCCCTAGCGAGTGTGCAGATGATGATTTGGCATTGTCCAGGACCATTATGCTGTCAGCTCTCAAAGAAAAAAAGGCTTGTAAAAATCCTGTAGTCAGACAAAGGCAGAGCGTGCGGCTCAGGACAGTTTGTACTGCTGCCTGCTAATAACCTTTCTGAACAATAGCTTACATGGAAAGATCTTCCACAGAACATGAAATTCCTCTTTCAGCTTCACCTTCACTTACTTCTAATTACTGTTCTGCTCTCAGCTGTATGCATGCTACATATGCAAATCCCCTTTCAACCTCTTTCGCACAGAAACAGAGGTGCATCTCCCTCCCCCTGGTCCTGTTCTACTGCCGTCCAACACTACCCTTGCACAATCCACCACATGCTCACTACTACTCCCAGTTCAGTCTAGCTACACGCAAATTCATTCACATACATGGTCTCCACCACTCCCAGCAATTTGGCTCCTGCTCTGCTCTCGGGTATATGAAGTTCAGCTTAACGCATGCTATTTTTCTTTCTTGACTTATTCAGGAACAGATATTTGAAAGAAAATGAAGATGCCCAAGAAAGCCATTTCTGTTAAAGACCTAAGATAGGGTCAATGGCTTTTTGCAAAGCACAGAAAGTCAGCAAGTTTTCTTGAGGCAAATTAAAGAGGGAAGAACTGCCACGTGCATCAGTGGTGTGAGCAGATAATTGACCCAACTTCTCCTGAGCCCCAGCAGTGTTGGGTCCATTGCAGCCCAAGCTATACAGGCTGATTCTTCTGCTCAGCTTGTAGAGGCTTGGGCCCTGACAGAAGAACTGAGGTGACCTTTCTATCTCAGACGATTTATGACATTATGATCTCCAGCATTTGCTCTGGCATAGATTACCAGCTCCATGACAGAGCCAACAGGAATATGCGCATTGTGTGCCAGTGCATCAGCTGTCCCTGTTTACAGCATTGGACCGCTGCTGATAGCAGGTTTGGGCTAAGATGCTGGACAGTGAAACTAAGCTGAAGCGTGGTCATGTCTGTCTTTCTGGCAGCTTAGCTCTCGCACAAGTCGCTCACTCCTGTCATGTATACAGCCACCTACCAGCATCTCTGCTTTCAGAGAATCATAGAATCATTTAGGATGGAAAAGACCTTTAAGATCATCCAGTCCAACAGTAAACCTAACACTGCCAAGTCCACCACTAAACCATGTCCCTAAGTGCCACATCCACACGTCTTTTAAATACCTCCAGAGATGGTGACTCAACCACTTCCCTGAGCAGCCTGTTCTAATGCTTGACAACCCTTTCAGTGAAGAAATCTTTCCTAATATCCAATCTAAACCTCCTCTGGCGCAACTTGAGGCTCTTTCCTCTCGTCCTATCGCTCATTACTTAGGAAAAGTGACCAACCCCCACCTCGCTACAACCTCCTTTCCTGCCAGAGGAGCCTGCAACACCATACAGCCAGTTCTGGGGATACCCTAGTTTACAGGAAAGATTGGAATAGCTAAATCTGACAAGTGCAGGCTGCCCCCTCTTTGAAACAATCCTCGAATGAGTGCAAGGATTTGTCAGTATGTAAATGGGGTTGTGAGGCTGCTACATGAACAAAACAGCACAGCAGTACCTGGAAAGGAGACTGGAAATGGGCTTGGAAGTGACCTTTGCTCTATATGCACCTAAGCCAAGGTCAATGTGCAGTAACTCTAAACGCAAAAGTGTGGACAGGCTCTGATCTCTGCTACGCCTCCCTAATGCCAGATGTACACTACCACAATCGATGGTGTTAACTCTAGACTTACATCCCTCTCCAAAAGGCCAGGATGTGGCCCATAGGGTTTACAGTGAGGGAAGCAAGAGCAAGCTCGGGGCTTGCGGGCTTTCGGCAGTGTATTTGCTGAGCTGGGACTAGTTCCTGTTTGCTGTCTGTTGATTTTAATGAAAGTCACGTATCTAAAGCTAGGAACAGGAAAGCTGTGTGGAATCCAAGGTTTTGCAAGTGTACTGAACAATAACAACATGCACTAGGGATGCACTAGGGATGAAATCCACCCTGAAAAACTAGGGCTGCCAGGAGGAGCAGCAGTCTTTAAGCTCTGAGCTCTTTTCTGGGCAGGGCCATGTCCTGCTGTCTTTTACCAGAATGTCTACTCCAAATAATGCTGCATTTATCTTAGCTGACAAACATTTACCGGAGCTGGTGACATAAAGGCCCATGCCTACTGAAACAAGAACCTAATTCAGGCAACAAAATAAGCTGTATCTAAGATGCACGTCAGGCACAAACTGGCTGGAAAGAGGCCACACGAGGTGAAAACCTGGGTCTGTAAGACGAGTTTGGTGTTCTTTGGGTGCTCCAGTTGTAGGCACTGCTCCAATCCTTTTATCACTGCAAACAGTTTGACCAGCCCTCAGAAACACCCTGAGTGCATGAAGTGCTTACAGGGAGTGGATGTGCTGTCAGACCCCTTCATAACCCACTCACTGGGGCGTGGAGTGGGAAGGGACAGGGCAAAAGCTCTCTGGGCTGGAGCTGGTCACAGGGGCTAATACCAGTCCTTTAGGGATGCTCTAGTGTATGTCAGCAGCCAGGACAGGTGGCCAAAATCCCCAAGCAGCCTGCGTAGCTCTGGACATGGCCCGATGGCAGAGAGGGGCAGGGAACCCGGTAGCTGTGGGGAACTACAGTATGATATATTTTCCTTCTCCCCACTACAACTTCCTGTGACCCATTCCTGCCAGCCTCAAAATTAAGGTCCACTCACCATGCACATCTACCAAGTCCTGCTTTAGTAAAACATCACCTCATCACTTTCTGAGCACTCACATATGCCTGTGTCAAGGTCACCACTGTATATGTAGCTTCTGGCTTAGATTCGCTCTTTATTAATATTTTTCTTTTTCTCGCTCTTTTTCCACTTTCTTCTTGTGCTAAGCTATCATGAGCAGAATGAAAACCTGACATACTTTCCAGCCCAAGATAGCTAGTGGTTTTACCTCCCTAGACAAATCATCTCACACTTCTTTGGAAAATATGAATGCATTTCCCTGTGGTCCATGACATCTGAAGTATCCTGTCATTATCATTAAGTGAAGGAGAGCCTTCAAAGGCTGTGGTGTCGTCCCCAGGTACTTCAGTATATGGTGTTAGGAGCAGGGCCTAGATCACCACAATGTTTTGCTCACTGTTAACGCCAGACATTCAAGTCTCTCTAATTTCCAGCACAGCAGAGCCCACTTGAAGAAGTTCATGGTCTTACCCAGCAGTGCAAGAAATGGGCTCTTTATGGAGTATGAAATCCATTTTCCCCAAGTCTTCATTTGGACTGTGCTTTATGACATGAGAAGAGGCAGTAAGTGAATAAAGCACTACATTCTTGCAGACTGACGGACAGATGATCCCAGCAGACTGTATCTGTATCTCCCCTTTCCTCTGCTGTATATTTGCTAGGCTGTCAGTCTTAAAGCCAAAATTACTTGGGAACCTAGACTTTCCCGAGATTTTTTTCCCCTGCTCATTCCAGAGAAGGAACTGGAAGTTAACATAGGAGTAAGGGCAAGGAAAGGGAGAGATATCAGTTTTGGCACCTGTAAAGCTTAGATAAGAGGAAAAGTGATGAGTGAGGAGCTTGGACTCAGCTGAACTGCAAATGCAGCACTGCAGCCAACGCAGAGTGGCTGCAAGAGAGCATGTACTAGCTTCACAGCAATACCAGACAGCGGGGGTGGGAAAGTGCTTACTGAATTCATTCTCTTGACATCCAGGAAGATAGAAAAAGGGAAAGGGAGGCAAGCAGGGACTAAGGTCGCTTGCCAGAGCCAGAGAGAACCAAGAATGAGAGCATACTAAAACTGTTCCCTTAGTTCCCTGCCCCTAACCAGAACATGCAGGTTTTCTTCATGCAGGAGGGAAACAATCATGTAAGAGACAGAAAACCCATGAGTTAGTTACTGGAGCTATGGCAAGCAATTCTGGGAACAGCTGCATTTTTTCCCCTTCGCTCAAAATAGAAGTTAAAACAAAGGAGCTTTTTTTTCTTTTCCCCCCCCATGTCGTGGTTTAACCCCAGCCAGCAACTAAGCACCACACAGCCGCTCGGTCACTCCCCCCCGGTGGGCTGGGGGAGAGAATGGGAAGAGTAAAAGTGAGAAAACTCATGGGTTGAGATAAAGACAGTTTAATGGGTAAAGCAAAAGCCGCGCTCGCAAGCAAAGCAAAGCAAGGAATTCATTCACTACTTCCCATTGGCAGGCAGGTGTTCAGCCATCCTCAGGAAAGCAGGGCTCCATCATGCGTAACGGTTACTTGGGAAGACAAACGCCATCACGCCCAATGTCCCCCCCTTCCTTCTTCTTCCTCCAGCTTATATACTGAGCATGACGTCATATGGTATGGAATAGCCCTTTGGCCAGTCTGGGTCAGCCCCCGTGGCTGTGCCCCCTCCCAGCTTCTTATGCACCTGGCAGAGCAGGGGAAGCTGAAAAGTCCTTGACTAGTGTAAACTCTGCTCAGCAAAAAACAAAACATCAGTGCGTTATCAACATTATTCTCATCCTAAATCCAAAACACAGCGCTCTACCAGCTACTAAGAAGAAAACTAACTCTATCCCAGCTGAAACCAGGACACCCCAGCAGGGAGGATAATCTTCTCCAAGAGAGAGGGAGATCATCTGTACAGAGCACCCCTGTTTCAGAGAAAGTCTGAGGAGGGCAATGCAGTCCCTTCTGATCTGAAAATAACCTTCCTCTCGTGGTCACGTTCCCAGCTGGCATCACCCTGCTTGCTTTGAAGGCAGCCAGAGCAATTCACACCAGTTGGGAATCTCACCTGCTGTATTAATGGGTTTCCCTGGAGATGCTGCTTGGTACGTGGTCCCCTGGCCCCGCTGCTCTGCTCTGCTCTGCTCTGCCCAGCATGGGATCCCAACAGCCCAGAAATTCCCTCTGTGCTGGTGAATGAGCCGAGGCTGCTGCTCTGCCCGAGCATCCTCGCTAATTCTGCACATCGCTTTGGGTTCATATTCACTCACTGTACCCCTCAGTCACCAGCTGACATGGGCTACTTAGATCTCCTAGCCTTTCAGCTGCCTGGTTTGCCTGCCTACCTGTGCTTGTGCTTCCCAGCTACCTCTTTCCTGCATCCAACATTGCTTGCTGCCCAGACAGTGCAGCAGCACAGACAGACAGGCTCTCACCCTTTACATCCAGCCCCAACTTCTCTCAGCTGCTTTCACCCCTGCACTTTCCTGTACTGAACTGTGAGATGCCACTGATGGGAAGAAATCAGCTTTCCAGACCCTCTTGCTAGACAGGGAATGAATGCTTCTTCCCTCTCTACCCAAGACACAAAAATGGCCTATTCTCCAATAGCATCATACATGGGTTCAAACAGTCAATACTTCCCCAACACAAATGCAAGAAAGGAGGATGAAATGCAAGAGGAAAGAAAAGAAAGGCTTCTTCTAAAAGCAAAGCCCCCAGTCTAGCATCTCAGTGGTGCAATCTCAAAGGCCACTAAAATCAGGCTACAGTGAAGCAGCAGCAGGGGAAATAGTATAAAATCCCCTCTCTTTCTGGAAATAAGAGACAATATTTGGCCAAAGTTCAGTGAAGGAAGGTCAGGGGACAGGTGGAGAGGGAGGGGGAGAACAAGAGAGTGTGCATGCAAACAAACTCCAGGCAGATTTTCAGACCTTAGGTCTTTTTTACCAGCTTAACCTTCGGTCTGCAGACAACGCTGGCTGGGATGTAGATGGTTCAATATGAGCGTTGTGTGGAGCACAGGCAGCGGGGCCAGATTGGTCCCTTGTGTAACTCTGCCAATTTGAGCAGGAACCGATGAGACACCCTGACTTCAGTGCAGCTGTGTTGTGGTGAACTTATGAGGTAAGTGCATGTGTGAAGGTTGCAACTAGATCTGTTTTCCCATGGGACACTGCACATGGGAGTGAGATTTTTTTTTCCTCTCTTTTTGTTTCTCCAAGAATATCCTTGAAATAGATGGAGATTTTTTGTAATAAAAAGAGGATAACTGGGCTTGCCATAAATCTCTGTGATGTATTTTCAACAATCCCTGCACCCTGGGTGGCTCAGCTTGGGAGGCACTTTCTAAGTAGTAGCAGTGGTGTATACTAGCGGTGAAATAATATTTGGAGCACCGTACAGCAAAGGTAAAACTAGGGCACCACACAAAATAATTGTTCCAGTTTCAAACAATCACCACGTGTGGCCTAATGGCTCAGCTATCGAGTAGCAGCCAGGAATGGCTTCCATAGTTGCTGAAGATGACGAGGGCAGATGGGAACTGCACTGGCAGTAGCACAAATCCATCTGTGGCCTGGCCAAAAGGCAGACAGCTGGTTTCATACCTGTTTCCCTCCTACAGCTGAGAATAACTGGCTGCCAGGCCAGTTCCAGGTTCAAGCCCCAGGGTGGGAAATCAGCAGACAATCAGCTGACATCTGTTGATTTGATGGGATCATGAATGCCTTCCCATATTTGCATTACCTACAATCAGACTGTGTGTTGCAGTCAACAGATCAATAATGTATTTATCGGAGAAACTGGAAATCAACTGAAAATGCTGGAGCAGGATGAGTATGGAGGAGTGAGGGCAAGAAGGATGTGGACAAACTGGAGAGTCCCGAAAAGAGGAAGATAATGACCAGATATCTAGGACACACAAGCTACAAGGAAAGACAAAACCAGTGGTACCTGCTTAGCTTAAAAAAGACTTAAAAAAGAGGACACAATAAAAGCGATGAAATCATGGGCAAGGCTCCCACAAAATAAAGTAAGTAACAGATGATTGCATCTGATTCATGACAGACAGGACGAGAAGGTATGGTCTCAAACTGCAACAAGGAAGATTTAGTTAGACCTCAGGAAGAACAGCAAGAATAATGAAGCACAAGCATAAATTGTCCTGGGAGGGTGTGGAGTCTTTCAAAACAAGCTAGAGAAACAGTTATCGGGAATGACTTGGGAAGAGCTGACCCTGCCATTATGCCAGGATATGGACTAGCTAGCTTGTGAGATCCCTTCCAGACCTTTGTTCCATTCATCCACTGTAAGCTGAGCATTATGCACCCACGATGTATTGACAACAGCAGAGTCTAGCCAGTAGCCGCCAGTAGCCAGCGTTTCACTGAAGGTGAGGGCACAACGGGGAGAAGGAAAGGAGAAGAAGAGCATACAGGACTCCTTACAATTAAAATTGCAATGATACACCAATGCACTCCATCAATCTGACACGTGAAGGATTTCGTTGTTACCATATTGGCTGCAGCTTAGCATGCATTCACGCTAAGCAGCTATGAACCTGCACCAGTGCTTTCCTCACCCGTGGCTCCTCAACCCCAGCCTAGCCAGGCAGGGAGACTAGTGCTGTGATGGAGTGCTATGGGAATGCCTCCAGCATCAGCCACATTAAGTCACAGGACATCACCCCAGCTGGCCAGTGACTTTGCAAATACGTGGAAACCCTCCTTCCCAGATGGCATTTTACAGGCAGGGAAAGGGAGGAGGAATAACACCATTAGAGCTTGTTGTAACTGGGGTTGTGCGTGACACCTCCAGCTACAAGAGGACCAGGATCTTACCAAGGAAAAGGGCCAGGATGAGCCCTCCCTGTTTTGACTAGTAGCTTACTGCCAGATTGTCAGCTGCCACAGGTCAAAGTCTTCTCTTGGATCCCAACCAAGCAGACATACCCATTTTCACCTGTGTTATGACCTGAACTTGATGATCAAGCAATCTCTGATGCATTGTGCACGAAAATAGGGGTGACTTTTAAAGAAAAAAACCCTCTGCCCTTGAAGAACAGGGTGCTGTTTATGAGAGCAGCACCTTTTTTCAGAGATAGCTGAAGGTTTCTCACTCTTCAACATGGCATTAAAAAGTGAAGCTGCTGTCTCTGAGGTGAAAAACTCTGCATTTTCTGATGACCTGCAAATAAAAGTCACTGCAGCCCAAGTCCTTTCTTGTAAAAGCAAAGGGGTTTTAACTGCAGTGTGATGGCCAGGTTCCCAGGCAGGGGTGTAGTTACTTTCTGCCTCTGTTAAATTTACCTCAGCAGTTTAAGATGGGGCACGGTGCACATCGCTGAAGACAAATAGCTGCTGTGTCAAGCCGTGGAAACGGGCAAAGCAAGCCCTACACAAACAGCTTCTTTAGTGCCCTGCCACAGAGTCAGCCAGATGCCAGGGCCTAGATTGGAAATTATGAGTCAGATCCTCAAATGGAGCAAAATGACTGTGCTCCAAGTCAGCATTGATTTATATCAGCCAAAATCTGGCCTGCTGATCTCGAACTGGATCAAATTATTGGAGTTTCTGGACTCTCTAATGCCCGCCCTGATCTGTGTATGTGAATGAGAAACGGCATGCTCACAAATATGTCAACTCATGGATACACACAGATTGCAGGGACATCTGGCTGACGGAAACTTTAGGGGATGTAGAACTTGTGGCAATGGAAAGAAATCCATTATCTGATTAAAAGGTGAGATACTGTAGGAGGAAAAGTACTTGCAATGAGCCTGTTGAACAGAGGCCTCCATGGGGAGGGTGCAAAAAGCTCACCATTAGCCAGTTTCTGTTAATCAGTTTTGATATAATTCTGCCTGAGTGTGCCTAATTCTTGCCACAGCAGCTTGAGCCATACATAACATGAGCAGGTGCCGTGAAAGCTTCTCTAAAGACTCCACTAATGCTACTCCCTCCTGCCCTGCAGCCCCCGGCTCCCTACACCAGCTCTGCCCCTGCCCCTCAGCCCTACTCCATCACTATCTAACCACCCATCACACTAAGGCGTTAGACACTCTACTTGCAGCTACCACGTCTACACCAAAACAAGAAGCCATTTTCGGAGCCACAGACAGAGAGGCCGCATCTGATTCCAGTGGCCTAAACTTTCCCAAGGGATTTTTCACTTTGCGGTTACACCTTTCCAGTCCGTCTGGCTACCCACTTAGTCCTCAGTGCTTATATGCAGTTGGTGTGTATAGGCGAGCAGCTGCTGAAGGAGAAGGAGTTAAGAATCATTTAAATCATTAGGTTTTCATCAGATCTCATTCTGCTGCTGGAGTGCCCTGGAAGCATCTGTTAATAAAGGGTGGGGGGATAAAACCCCTCTTCCTCGTGTTGAGATATCTTTTTCTATCCAGCTGCACCCAGAATGAAAGAGCTATCAAAGAAAGCTCCCCCATTAGCCATCAATTCAGAGCAACTTCAATCAGTCAGTTCTGCTGGAGCCTGCGGGAATATCTCCCCAGCAGCCTCCTACATGCTGCACTTGAGTGCTCAGAAAGAGCCACATTAAACCTGCCTGCCATCAATCCGGGGGCCTCTTTCTCTGTAACTTAATGAGGTGAGCCGGTTGGCATCATTGACAGGGAGCTGAGGAGTTAAAATGAAAGCGGGAGTGCAAGCCACCCTGGCTGGAAAGGTGTGCATGAAGAGGGGAAGGAGCTAAGCCCTCCTTTAAGGGCCTCTGCAGGACTGGGAGCTGTTTCTGAGCTGCAGCAGACCCAGGGGAGGCTGAGAGGGATGGGGGCAGCAGCTAACCGGGGCAAGCCGTGGGCCTCTCCCCTCTCCAGGCTGACGATCCCTGTAGGCATGGCCTGTCCTCCCTTCCCCTGTCTGAACAGTCTGGGTGGGGAGAGGTGACGCTCTCCCTCATCCCCATGATGTGACCTCCTCTCAAGCCCGTCCCTTTTGCTACTGACACATGGCATGCCTGGTGATCGAGCCTGGCATGGAGAGGCCATTCCCGTTATCTGCTGCACTAACGAGGGGGCAGGTGGCTGTCTCTTCACATATGCTGCTTCCCCAGCCAGCACAAATCCTCCCTGTTTGTCACGCAGCTGGAGGATGGCTGAGCCCTACAAAACCAAACAGAGAAACTGTGTCTTTCCCAGCCATTTTTTAAAGACCAGAAAAATACATGGCTTGAGATGCAGGGCTTCTCTCAGGCCTCGCCTCCAACCAGATTGGGAGGGACAAAACTAAAGCAACTTCCAAATACATCCAATACCTAACTGTCAGTTGATCTAGGTCCAATTTATCTATTGGACCTGCCCATCACCCATCCTGGTGACTCCTAAGGCACATTTCTTGATCAGGTGCTCCTGGCAATAGCCAGCTCCTCAAGAGCAACTTCACTGCTGAGTTTCTTTTTTTCTCTTCCTTGTCACCTACTAGACAATTTTATTTCCTCTTCCTTTTCTGGGGAGGAGTTGCTATTGCTCAAAGAAGCTTTTCCAAGAGAAGAGTACCTCCCCTTCTGAATGCTCCTTGAAAATTGCTCTTCCCATGTACCAGAGCCTATACTAGCAAATGGGAGGAGTGTCCTGATGTGAAGACAGTAGTTACAGATTGAGTATTGACCAACAAGGTTGCCCAGACCTGCTTTGTGGAGTAGGTCTATTGCTTCAAAAACCCAGAAAAAAACCATGAATTATCAGGAAGTCACAAAGCAACATTTGACGCAGTATATCTTCCTTGCTTGGATCATAAGGTTTTCACCTTCAAGATAAGTTGTTCAAGGCAAGAAGCACCGTACGGCCACCTCTACAAGCATAGCAGCATATTTTCCTTGGTGCTTTTGTGATCTGAGTGCTCAAGAGGAGTTAGAAGTTCAGCATGGCCAGCAGGTGAGAGCCTGCTTTGAAGGTTGGTAGTCAGATGCCTCAAATGATGGTGAGATATGTTATACAGTGAGTATGCCCCTCCTGTCACAAACACTTCCATCATCTCTGTGCTTGGTTGGAAGTAGCAGCCCTTCTTCAATCTGCTGCTTTTCTTCAGGCAGGGAAACATATTGGTGAGGCTCAATGGGGAAGGGTATGCAGAACTGAGCCATGTCAATATGTTACTGGCAAAGCAGCACATTGTGTCTCACATCTCTCAGTGCTCTGGGCTTGTGTGTGCACAGAAAAGAACAAAAGGGAGGGGACAATATTGACCCTGCAATCTGTCCAGCAAACATGAATGGAGCTACGCCCTCCTGCTGGGTCCTTGACGCTGCTCAAAGAGTTTTTTGATCAATAATATCAAAGGATACCAACATACCAAGGAGCACCAGCATGGAGCCTTGACCTCCATCCACACCTGAAACAGGTCACCCATCAAGATCACACCTTGGCCATGCCCATGTCCCAAGCCTGATGATGCAGGGGTACAGACTGTGGAGGAGGTTAAGCACTGCTGTGCTTCGCTCATTGCTCTCCTTTCTCTAGGCACTCGCTCTGGAAGGTCACAGTGGGAATAAGGTGATATTTAATAAAGGAGCAGGCTGACAGCTGACAAAATCCAAAGCCTTCAGCTCAGGCACTGAACGGTCTCTGCTCTTTCATCTCACATCTTCTGCAGGTGGGGCAGGAACGCAGTTTAGCTCTGCTCTCCCTAACAAAGACGTGGGGAAATCTGCAGGACTGCTTCATGCACTGGCTGGAGGATGCAGCTGAATATGTGTCCTTTCACCGTCCTGAAAGGAAGGGACACTCCACAAACATGCATGCAAGGCCCTTTCTAGAAGGTACGATTTGTAGCAGTAGTCCCAAACAAGCCCATACAGCTAGCGCATAAGCAGTTTGGTGCCCCAAAGGGTGGGTGACTTACTGTGGATGCAGCAACATGAGAGTGCTTAAGGTACTTGCGCAGAATCTGCTCTGTTCTGTGGCTGGTTCCTGCCTTAGCGAAGTGCCCTGAATCTCTTGTTAAATCTCTGCTCGGGGGAACTCTTCCCCAGTACCACATCTTGGGGACAACAGAGCAGGTACGCCTCTATACAAGTGCTAGCCAGCAGCCTCTGAGACTGTCCCTGCCTCATCTAGACCTCCCTTTGACTTCATGTTCCACCTCCCCTTTTACACTGCCTACTCAGGGACTGCGAGGGGTGTATTAACACTAGTCACACTGATGCGCGTGCCCTGTTCCCACTGTATCCCTACAGGTGGAAGACTGAAAGGAGGCAAAAAAATTAAAACAGGAACAATTAGCAGGGAGGCTCCAGTACGCAAGTGCAGACATGTTTGTTTGTAAATGGTATGTTGTACAGAAGACATTTCCTCTCCTCCCTGGTGGCAGCTTCACCTCGCTGCTTGCAAAAGGGGTTTTATCACTCAAAATGCATCAGATGAACAAGAAGAAAAGGTTAAAAAGCAATTTCACCACTGCCAAAGTCCACAAACAAAGAATAAATATAACAGAATTTCTCCCCTTCCCTAAACATCTTTCACTATCAATGGGATCTTCAAGGTCTTGTAGTTATGAAAAGGATTATACCACTGCTACCACCAACAATGCCTTGCTGGTGCGTTTCACTTGGCATGCATGTGGATGCCTGTCAGGGGAATATCTCCATGCTCACACATTCATTTACATGCAACAGTCTGTTTTGTTCACAGTTCAAGTGCCCATTTGTGCACAGGCCTTTCAGTGTGTATAGCTTTCTGTTTAGGATGTATAATATGACTCTTTCAAATGTGCAATAACAGACAGCTTATGCTAGTGTCAGGCTGGATAGATATGCTCATTGATTTCTGTATCATTTGTATCATTTAGCTTGCATTCAAATGATTTTATTAGGGGTATTAGGCCTGGCCTACAACTAATTTGGGTATCCATATAGTAATAGTCTGATTAGGATTAGGAGGTTGTGGTCAGACAGCTCTCACTCCAGGCCTAAAGTCTGAAGAGACTATCCCTTCCCCATGCTTAGTCTTAGCTCTTAGACAGAGATTACTGATCCCACTGATCATGCCAGCACCTCTTACTCTACTTAAGGCAAAAAGCCAAGAGCAACCTGAGCAACCTCAGCTGACTTTGCACCCAAGCAGATGGGAGAAGTTTGATACTACCCCCTCCTCTGCCTATACATAATTGCAATCTTCAGCAGGGAGATGGTTAAAAAAGCAAAAGAAAAAAAAAAGACAGGTGAAAGAGGGGGTAGTACTCTTGGACCTGATGTTTATAAAGTTAATGACTGGTGTGGTGGGACGTGACAAACATATATGTGTATATACTGAGATAGCCTATTCCCACTCCTGTTCAACTGTGCTGCTAGTGCTGCTTTAGCACAATGTGCGTTAGGTGGTGTTTCAACAGCTTTAACTACACCTATGCAGTTAAAGTGGTGCAACTTTATGTGTTCATAAGGCCTCAGCTAATGAGGGCATTAATGACAGCTGTAAAGGCTGAGTCCATACCGCTTTATCTCTCCATAGTAACTTTAATCCCATGATCTCAAAGCACAAGACAAATGCAACAAATAAACCTTCCCAACATGCACCAATGCACGTGAGGTATTAGAGCTGGTTTAATTTTCATGGCAAAGATCTTACATGAATAATGAATCCTTTTATTATGCTCATGAATTATCTGTGAGCAGGCTGTGAGCTTTATGAACATGTCTGCTGCTCAAAATTTTTTAATGAACAGTTAACAAATGTCACCGTACTGGATTACACTGAAACTATTTGCCCTAGCAATTTGAGGTTTGCAACTGGTGACCTAGGTCACAGGACAGCATTTAGCCTCCCTGGTGGAAGAATGGGAACCTCGTTAATGAGGATGATTACGAATGGACCGTGTTTGTTCACACTTGCGCCCTGGCTTCCAGTCTCATTTGGATAGGTGAACGAAGAGCAATCACACACCAGCCTTAATGTGAGCAAAACCTTATATACCATTAAGTACTGAGAACAGGGAATAAAAAAGATCATGAAGAGAAGCGATCTCAACTGTCTTTGGACACCAGTCCAACCGCTATTCCTAACCTATTAAGTAACTTTATCTGTCTTTTACAGATGGAGTAAGTGGCACACAGGGAACAGGAGTAGCTTTCCAGGATCACCTGTTCAGACAAACTATTTAACTCCCTGTCTGCTCTATATCATGCCTCCACCAAAAGGGTGAGGGGCCTCAGTATGCAAAATGGAGCTAGAAATCTCAGTTGAGTGACCTCTCTAAGGGGATTTCTTACTTGAGATGATGAAGAAATAACTTGAGGTTGGTCTGTTTCCTTCCAGTCAGGCACCTCCTTCCCCTGTTGAATCTGAAATCATGAAGCATCTAGGCATGTAAAAAGGAGTGATCATTGTAAGAGAAACTAGCCCCCAAGCTTTCAAATCTCCTAGAAAATTTGTGCTTGAAATCACCAGCTGTGTCCAAGTTCTGAGTCAGTTCTTACGTCCACATCTGCTCACCGTGTCCAAGGTAGGGATTAAATACATTAGCCTACTGAAACCCAGGGAGAGAAAAAACACTACTACAATTCTCAGCTGAAATGCAATGCTGAGTTCAGGAATAACGAGCCCAACTCCCCTGAAAACTGGATTTTACCTTGGACAAACAACAGCTGCATAGCTTCAGATGGCCTCACTGAAAACGAGGAAGAGGGCCAGCACAACAGAGCTAATTAGAACCATCTTGGTAGAATGGGCTGGAGCCATTTTCTTTAAATTTAGGTCCTTATCTATCTGTGTCCTTACCCCATGCCTTCCTGCGGTTCATCTATTGTTAAACCCATCCACCCTCCTCCCACTCCACTGCAATTAGAACCGAGCATTTCCTTTGAATTACCACATCAACACTCTCCTGTCCCAACTAGAAACAGTTTTGCCTCTGGGCACTGAAAAACACTCATTGGCAGCAGCACTCTGCCGTAGGCATTATCTTGCTATTTCATCCTCATCACACAGCTCTATTTAGTTTTCCCAGGGCAAGGCACAATGTAAACCAGAGCTATCCCTTACCAGGGAAGCCTGGCTTTCCAGATGTTAGGGGTAGGCTCCCCATGCAAAGTTAGCCTTACATGTAGACAGCAAACGAGAGACACGATATCACTTGCCTCTTTCCTTTGGTCCCTGGTGTCCAGTTTTTAATCTTTTCTCACACTGAGAATACAAATCATCATGCCAAAGGCTCACTCATGTAAACAGTCCACACTGCACGTTTCTTGAAACTCCAGTTTCTCTGGGGTCTCCACCCAGAACCGTGGGGCTGTGCTGAACCTGGGCACTCCTCCAGCACACCGGACTGCTTGTGGGAACCCACGTGGACGGGTAAAGTTTCCACCATAAGAGATCCTGCTGCTGGCATGCACTAATGCAACTTCAGACTGTACCTTGCCTGCAGTTTCTTAATTTTTAGCTCACAGTGGACCAAGCCATGTTGATTTTTAAGAAAAAGTAACCAATCCACCAAATCAAATGAAAGTGAAAACAATCACTCAAACAACTCCTCCCACACCCCAACCCCAAGGACAGAAGCAAGCACTAAAAACCTCACTACATGAAGTACAACTTATATTCACATCATTCACGTGCTACCATGGTGCTTCTGCCTGTAAATAATCTGACAGTGTGGACTACCAGGGGTGAGTGTTTTAACGTGGACCAGACTTAGATGGGGAAACCAAAAGATAGGTTTGTTTAATACTTGACACAGGAGTACCTCCTTAGTTTAAAGGAAGTGTGCTTTATCATAGTATTTCATCCAAATGCATACCCTCAGTCTTGCTACCTCATCTGTCCTTCAATGACCTCAAAATTGCTTTTTCCCAAATCAAGCTCTGATTGAAATTCCAGGTCTCCAAGCTTTCATCCTCACTAAACGAGCACATTCTCAAATGGAACAAGAGCACGAGCAATTTCCCTTGAACACTGAGACTAAGCACATGGAAAATGAATCTCTTTTGTTCGTCAGTAAATTAATCACAGGATCTTTTATTTTCCAGTCTCAACGTTTACTCTGCGAGGAATAACTCAAACTCCTTGCATTCGGCAGCTAGGCAAGGCTATTAGGAACCCAGTTTGATTCAGTACATAGTTATGCCAATGTCAGGATACTGTAATTCCAGCGTCAGGGCTCCTGGCGAGTGAGTCCCGTAACTAATTAAAAAATGAAAGGATACCTGCTCCTCTGCTTCCTACGCCCTGCCGTCTCTAAGCAATTACTTATGTGCCAGCATCGTTGTAAATCTGTGCTTTAGTGTACTGTGAAAAGCAATTGAAGTTATGTAGCAACTTAAACATAGAAACACTTATTAATACCTGCACTTACAGTGAAGGGACTTGGGTCTGCTTTGTTCAAGTGATGAGATCATTTGCAGAGCTTTCTAGTCAACGTGAACCTGACTGACAGGTCATTTAGGCTTTCAATTCATCCCAGCAGACTACTGATGTGTCTCAACTGTTCCTTGGAACATCGTCGTCCTCTGCCAAGCAAAAAGGCAGTAGCTAACGTTTTATTCTTGCCTTTGGTGTTTAGACATGGAGATAAGGCCTTCTCCCTAAAACTCCTGCCAACTGAAGGAACATTTTCACATAAGTTATGCTGGACTTCGGTGAAGATCTGAGATGAACCTTTTATTTGGTTCTAGTTACCCCTCGTAACCAATGTGCAACAGCAAGCTCACACTTTGAAACAACTCAGAGCATCAGGTAAACTCTTCCTTGGGCACATGGATAAATATTTTCAGTGTCTTATTGACCCATCTCATATGCCTATGTGGTTCTTTTCTTGTTGTGCAGGGACACACTCACTATCTATACCAAACTTTGTTTCACAATAAAGTAAGGTGCTTTTATAACATTTTGCGGATGAGGAATAGAGGTAGAAAAAGATGAAAAACTATATTCTGGCCAGCTACTAGGACAGCTGACATGGACTTGAGGGTGTGCTGGGCATCCATGTTCAGGAAAGCAGTCAGCAAACCAGGACTCCTGTCCTCCAGGGCTCTCACACCTGGCTCCCTCCACAGTCAATGGGAAATGCTGCTGCCACAGCACACACAAAGCCAGAGTGTGCTGCACATATGGTGATTTAACAACACACAGTCAGAGGAATGGAGCAAGGGAGCTCATTTTTTTTAAGTGACTCATATTTTCTAACAGGTAGAAGTCTCCTCATGACATGAAACACTGTTCAACCTTCCCAAGTTAGTACAATGCTTTTCAAAGTGCTTTATTTTATTATAATATTGACAGTGTCCTGCTTTGAAAAGCCTTATATGCTCTGGGGGAGAGTGACTTAGAAGCTGTAGGAACATAGTTATCACCAGTGTATTTGGCCCTTTCCCTTGATAGTAACCAGTCAGTTAACCCCTCATCATAATAAGCGCAATTGGAGTTATCTGCTGATAGATATCCTGTGGTCAGGACTCTTGGAGCAATGGGTTAAAAATTCAAAAGGATCTCTCTGAAATGTAAACTTGTAATGGCTGCAGTACAGTGCCGTGATGTAAAATCAATGCAGATGCAAGCTTTAACGCAAAGGTAATGGGGAGGCAAAGACATAAATAAGGAAAACTACGAGTGAAGAAAGGGCTGGTAATAGAGGAAAGCGCAAAGCGAACACAAGGTGCTGTCATTTAGGATAAATAATGCTTAGCTCTTGCATAAGGCTTTTCAGACATGCAGCCCAAAGTGCTCTAAAGATGAACTAATACCATTTTATGGTTGAGGAAACTGAGGCACAAAGAAGGGGTGCTGTTTACATGGGATCACATATTCCATGCCAGATGCAAAAGCAGACTTCAGGTTTCTCAGCTTCTTATTCTAAGCCCCATCATGCTATACTAAAATGATTTGTTCTGCCATTTCTGCAGTCTTTCTCCAGATATACTTTGCTGGCTAGCAATAAACCCAGCTTGCTGCTAAGGTATGGGTTTCCTTAGTCAGGAGGGCTATGCCTGTATTGATATACTCCTTTTCCACACTCCACTTTCTCTTTATTTTCAACATTTACACAGGTACAATAAGGTTTGTTACCTAGTTCAGTGCCAGGTACCTTTGCATAAAGCACGTGCCACAGCTGAATGCACACTGGAAGGGCTTAGATATGTATTCTAAAGAAGGAACATATAGAAGTAAACCATAATGTCTGTTTCTGTCCTTTAACATTTTTAAAGCCATTTTGTTCTCAGAATTACTGCAGCCTCTCAGACAGGAAGGCCACACACAGTGCTCCATTGCCCTTGTTGTCCTCCTCTACAGCCAGACAAAATACTCCAGCTGAAGGGTACTCCTGAAAAACCTGCTTTTTGCAGCTGATGCACTATTCAAATGATCTTTTTCCACAAGGAAAAATATTTCAGTAGAAAACTTTGTTACAAGTTCAAATGTATTTTTAAAAATACTCATTAAAAAAAATGGAAACATCTCAGTTTTGTATTTCTCTCTTGCCCTTTGCCCATTTCCCCATTCTATTTGATGCTGAATCCATATTTATCTACTTTTTCATCTTTGGTTTTCCCTATAGCTCACTTTTTCTGTTCTAACTTTCTAACCTTCTTAACTTCTGAAGTTGTTGTATAATAAATGGACAGTTATTAGCTCATTCAAAAATGGAGATGTTCCCAAAAATTAGACAGTGAAAAGTGTAAATACACACACACAAAGAGTACACATGGCATTATCATTTTACCACATTCAATGATGAGGTATAAAAAAGATGTATAGGAAAATAAATTCTTCAAAGCCCCTTTTTAAGTTATTATAAAACCAAAGAATCTGCTCCATTTTTAATTTAGCAAACCAGAAATAGCTTCCAAGAAAAGAAATTAATCCTCTCTTTTTTTTTTTAAAGAATAAATCACCTCTACTGTTTCTCTTAACCTAAAATAAACATAAGCACCACTTATCTGTCATCATGCTTTGTTTCTGTTTTCAGCTTGCTGGCAGCCTGCTACAAGTCCCTCCTGGGATTTTGCTTCTCTTTCAAAGCTAGGTAAGTGTTACTCTCCTGCTTCTTTTGGTATCTAATCCATTATTTCTGGATTGAAGATTTTATGCTTTTCTCTCAACACCTGTCAAAGGCATTTCCTTCTCCAAAGCCACTATCCTCTCTTTTCCAATTACTCACTTTCATTCATTACCTAATCAATCAACAAATAAATGCTGATCGCTTTCCTGGGGAGGCAGTGGTAGAAGTCCAAGCGGTGAGAAAAAAAGTAATCTATTTGAATATAAAATTCCTTATCAAATAATAAAACCCCCATTTGCCCAGACTCTCTAGGGTTCAGAGGCCTGCCTAAATAAAAATCAGTTTTCCAGGGATGGTACTGACACTTGTCAGAGTTTATAGTCTACCCACAGCTTTACAAAAGTTATTGTTAGTACCTGAAGGGAAGATGACCATTTAAAAGAAACGCTCTGCTTCAAAGACCCAAAGGGTCTTTCTAATGCTGTCCTATCTTTCCAACAGCTTGTGGTGCCATGGTTAGGTTTTGATTGATTACTCACTTATCTAATCCTCACACAGTGACTCTGCTAACACTGAGAATACTTTTAAATCATCAATTTCTTCCATGGTTCTTCGGACAGGCCCCTATAGGATGCTCCTGAACGGTCTGGAGACTTGTACAAATGGACTCATGGGTCTGTACAAAATGCTCTTGCTGGAATATCTGTAGCCATACAATAGGGAAAATGTCCTCAGGTGGGAATACTGGCAGGCTTCTCCTATCCAAGTTGTTGAGCATTCTCCATCACTATTCAGTTATAGAAAACTATTTGTAGGACACAGAACTGAAATCTCAGTTCTACAAATATTACTCTAAATCAGGGCATACGTCTCAGCTATTTCCTCCCATTTTGTGTGAAGAGTATAGTAAGATTATCTGTGGTCCACAAATAATTTATCACATTTCTTACCACTCAGACATCTCCCTCAAAGTCAGGAGAAGGTCTGGGAGACAGGGAATATACACATTCAACAGCTGATCTCTGGGTTGTTGGTATGGTAACATGCATCTCTCCTTGATCATCGTTTTCTACTTCTGACTTTCAAGATCATTTGTCTAACATGTGACAAGCCTATCCTAAATCCCAAAATTTAATAAGCTTGGAGTCTTCAAAATACATTAATTCCCAAATTTGCCAATACCCCTTAAAGATTCCAAATTAGATAACAGCCTGGTATTAAGTCTATCCATTAAATTGCATTGTCATACAGTGGAAAAAATTACAAAACAAGACCTGAGATTTGAACCTGCTTAAGCCAACACAGCTTATGCATTAAACGTGCCCATGTGCAATTGGGCCTATCCAGAATCATTTGCTCCACTGTCTTAATTCTTTGTCCTGTCAGGCTGCCCCAGGGCTTAAACTGCTTGCATAAACTCCAGCTACGCTCCCTCCCATGAGGTCCACAGCGCTCCCCAAACCCAGGGAACAGCTGTAAGCACAAGCATCCCTCCATGCTAGCTACGGGAAGATCATTCGCACGCTTCAAGAGCAGCAGCTCCTTTGGAGCACCTCAAGCTCCAAAGGACTGCCATAAGCTTCCACTCATTTCTTTTCAGTTGTTCATATTGCTTCCAAGGCAGCTGTATCTACATATGGAGAATACATAGAATAGGTGGGGCTTTTAAAAGAACACAGTTTCCACCTTCTCCTTGCTCTGTACCAGCTGTGCTATGTAGTAGTAGCATGTCATGTCTAAGGGAGTTGGTGGGCTGTAGGCAGATACAAGAGCACAGTCCCTGTTTGCAAAAGCACTGACAGGTGAAAGAGGCTTGTCGGACAGACACTCCAATCTTGGATAGAGTTGGAAATAGAATCAGAAATAATGACTCCTTGTTCATGGGTTAACAGCCAGCAGCACACTATTGTAAACCACTATGAGATCCTTGGATGACAAATAAATGGGTAGGCACAAAATATCAGCGGTAAACCCTGACAGTAGCAATTTCTATCCAGTGAGATGATAGAAATCCAGTCAAGCAATTTGCTCTGCCTTCTAGTGGTGATCCACCCAAAGATTCAGCAGGAAATCTGTAGAGATTTTCAGAAGTCGGTACAATTGATAGTTTCAAAGAAGTGTTCCCTTTTACAGGTTAGTGTGAGACAGGGAGATCCATCAGACCTTTCTGTATATGAGATGATGCACCTCGCTCTGCACCGTCCCACAACAAAAGCAAACAATTGTGGCTCAGAGAGGGCAAACAGTTGGGCAGCTTTGACAGATAAAGCCAAGAATGGCAACCTACTCCCACTTTTGACTTTCCAGCATCAAATACCTTTCGGTTGCCCTATTTCTTTAAGCAAGTCAGAGCAGGTATCAACTGCATCTATTTGCACACAAAGGCAAGAACCTGTCTTTAGACGATCTAGCATATCAAATTTCTCCACCACTTATACAAAGTCTTCCTTTCTCTGTCCCCTTCTTGACGGGGCTCTTGATTTTTTCTGTTTGATACATTTTCCTGTGCACTGCCTGATCACTGGCTCTTCAGGGCACAGCACACATCCAACTGCATTTTCTTTTCCAATGTCTATTTTATGGTTTGTAGCAGATCCCATTGCTCCAAAGCTAGCATACATCAAGATATAAAGTCAGACTCTCAAAAAATGCCCACATGTTAATGCGGTGAAACAGCCCAAAACATAACCAGATGTTGCAACCCTTTGGAGTGTTCCCTTTCCAGCTCCATTTAGTGTTCACTTAAACAGCCTCTGTAACTTGCAAATATTACATGAAGTTTTCCGTTTGCTACATGGGACACTCCGTAGGGCTAGGATCTCCTGTCCTCACCTATTTGCAGTGCTTTGTCCTCTCTCTCCAGAGTTACATCAGAAATGGTAAAAACGAGCAGCTTCCACATCAGAGTGCTTGCAATGGGACAGAAAGCTGCGCATTCCCGGGAACCACCTGCTCATTTCCCCCCTCCTTACCTTGTTCACGTTCTCAAATTCAAACCGCATCCCTGAGCGGGCAAAATGCAAGAGGGTGCTTCGCTCCCCTCCGAGACCATGAAGAGGAAGCTGTCTGCACTTTAGCAGTTGCTGAATACTTTTCCTGGGTGAAGTGGCTCCTCCCCAATCCTTCAATTTGACAATGATGTCCTAAGTGCGGCAACGTTGTTATGCTTCTCTCACCTAAGGCACTCAAATCATGAGTATTTCAGTGGGGGAAAGGTGAGCCAGTTTGAACCAGTTTGGAAGAAAGACAAAGGACAGCCCATCCTCAGAACCTGATCTGAGCAGCTTGTGAGTTTGAAGGAGCGCTGTGATTATATTTTACCTTATTAGCTTTCATTCCCCTGCTTCTCCACACACCCCACAGGCTGCGGGAAGCTCTCCGTGGAAAGGAAACCTGGTTCGGAAGGGGAGGAGGCCATGCCCTCGGGATGCCAGGTTTAGTGGAGCCTCTTAAGAGGGGACGTAGTGCTCGTGTGCTCTGAAGGAGTGGGCACAGGCCATGGGGAAGGGCCACAGCAGTGCCACCTGCGCCCTTGTGAAAGATGGGCTGTCGTTCCCATGGATGTTACGGACTTGATACAGAAATTGCCGTGCCAGATTCTCTGGACTGTGCTACGCGTGAAATCAAACTAGATGACCCCTTCTGGCCTTAAAATTTAGCTACAGTAAAATCTTATCATACTTCCCTTTTTTGCTTAATGTAAAGAATATTTCTTCGCAAAGCCCAGCTACTTTCTTTTCAGTTCAAGAGAGCCAGCTTTTTTTGCTGAGAAAATTCAGAGGTCATTTCTCTTCGCTGAGATTTACTACTTTTTGTTACTTGCTCTTTGAGCCGTGAGAAAAGAAAGCATCTGTCTTAAAAGCTGGTCTCAGACTAGAGCGCAGCTATTCTGGGTGCTTTGTGAGAACGGCTCCCAGCTTCTTTGGGCAGCTGTATGCATTTACAAACCAGAAACCCCTCCGTCTGTGTCTGTTGTCTCCCTCTTTTTGAACTTGGTGGTTTGACATGAGTGAGGTTTTGAGCAGCCTAAACAATGCTGCTGGTGAGATCACAGAGATGATCTTTGAGACAGGGATTGACGTCATAGGCTATTCCTCATACCGGCGATCAGCAGCAGCAGTGCAAATGCCTGGGAATCCATTTTATAAGTTGATGTTAATGATTTATAGCGTTAGCACAGCTGTAGTCTCTCTGGAGCAAACAGTTGAGTGTGTTCTGCTAAAACTTTAAACATCACAACTTCAGCTGGTCTTAAAAACAGTCTCCAGTCTCATCCTCCCAAAGGCGAGGGAGTCAGGTCATCCAGTCAAAGGTCAAGTAAAGGCTGACTCTTGAGAAAATGTGCATTACTCTGTGAGGCAAAGGTGATTTGACTCAAACCTTTGGCAGGCTGGCCAGGAAAGAGCATGTAGATGCCCAGCAGGAAACTTTCCCTCCGCATGCTAGTGACAGGATCCAGGACTGACAGACAGGCACTATCTTGCCTCCACCCCTGGGAGTCCAAACACAGTGACCGCCAACAGGAGAGTATCTTATGGTCTCAGTAAGGGAGGCCACCATCTCAAAGGGCTAAGAAAAACAGTAGGCTTGAACCATGCAATTCCTCTACACTCCTCAACAGAATGGCAAAGGGGCCAGAACTTTGCTTTCATTTCATATGTGCAAACACAACCCAGACCAAATATGATCAAGGGTGTCCACACACTCAGTAGTTGGGAGTGGGAGCCAGCTGGTCAGCTAGGGAGAAGTGGGAGCCATGTTACATGACACCTATTTATGTATTTATTTATCCATTTTATATCGAGAACACACTAATCTTCAAAAATTCATCTTCTCAGAAGCTGCGAAATACATTTTCCAGTCTTGTTGACCCTTTGGCTTTGTGGAATTGCAATCTGATGTATTATCTGATAATCATATTACATACCTGAATGCTGCCTTTCATCCATTCCCTGGTGCGGGTTGGTTATGAGTCACATGAAATGAATACCGATTGGGTGGCATTTACACGGCATGCATCCTGACTGGCTACATACGTGAGAGCATGAAGGTCACCCACTGAATTGTTTTGTGCTTTAGTCAATGTTGTCCCATGTGTTCCAGCAGCCCTGTTTTCAGAGAGCATTATCTAATTGAAAACCAAATCTCTGCATCAGAATGCCAGCCAGGAGGCTCACCCAGGTCCCTCCCTTTCTCTATACCACAACCACTTGTACTTGATACTAACGACTCTCATCTTTACCAGAAAAAAAAAATAGAATGAGAGCTTATTTGAACACTGTACACAAGATAGGTGGAGGCTGAAATGGCAACAATGGGAGGGGGTAAACGTGGTTTCTAAGGAGTTAGAAAAAAGTTGGGGAAAAGGGTAGCAATAAAAAATAGTTCCATGAATATTGATCCAGATCTTTAAAAAATACATTTTTGCATTTGTGCTCCTTTTGCAGTTGCTTTTCAGACTTATTCTTGTGCCTTACCCTAAAGAAGCCCCAATGACTCAATTTGACAAATGCTGTAGAATATCTAAAGTAAGCAAGCTCCATATTTGTACATGTATTTGCATCTGTAACCCAACCCTAAAACATTTTTGTCCTTACCATAAATGCATATCTGTTCCATCCCATCAAAAAGACCAAAAGTGCCTCAGGAGTACATGAAATCTAAAATTCTCATGATTGGTGTCATGGAGACAGTTTTTGGGAAAAAAATGGGGGCATAGAAAGATTCTTGGCTTATGCACTGTTACACAAGAGGGCAGGGACAGACATGAGCACAGAACCCAGGCCATGAGTGCTAGCGTTTCAGTGAAGGACTGCTGAGGACTACTTGCAAAACAGGCTTCAATTATTGAGCATGTGAGCAGCTAAGAAGAGCGATGAACCTTGCTGAAGATCTGCCTGGGCAGGCATGGCTCATCCCTGCGTTTTGGCTAACCTACCCACAGCACAGCGAAAGCAGTCCTGTTCCAACAACTGCCACTCACCTTCATCCCAGCTACAGCCAAGGGACAGAAATTACAGAGAGGAAATTTAACCGTGTTCTCTGATTTCCTCTGTGTGGGGGTAAAAAATAGTGAGCCAGAAAACACAGATGATCGCATAATTGGTTATTGATGAGCACCAAGGGCAGCAGCAACTGTTTGCACTGATAGAAAAATCTCTGACGGTGCATGATGTCAGCATTGATCTGCTTTACCAAGAGAAGGAAACATCTTTCCCGTGCAGTGTCAGGCTCTAGAGACAATTACCCAGCAAACATGGAGCAGGGAAGTGGCTGATCCACCCAACCAAGAGATGCCTGCTGCTTTCCTTGCTGGTGCCATTATATTGCTATGGAGATAATACCTACAACAAATCTGCCTGCTATGTGCTATGGGTGGTGGGGCTGCAGTGCAGGGCCAAAAGCTTTTCCATCATATCAAACTCTGCTTATTCAAAAATGAAAAACAGTTCCCTGGAATTTACACCCGGATCCCAAGCAGCTGATGGGGACTGGTGAAGCCCTGAAGAAGCAGGTACCATCAGGTGCTCCCTGTTTCGAAAGCATGTTCTTTGTGTCTCCTTGGTGAACTTTAATGGCACAGGCCTGGGGCTCTTCAACTTGCTCTTCTTTAACTCTTTATCTCCCACTGTTTTGTTCTCTTCTCTGCTCTGCTCTGTCTTTCTAACCCCAAATACCTTGTTTTCTCTCCTTTCTCTGCCCTGACTCAGTACAACTCTGCTTTTCCTCCTCTGCCAATGCATGGGTCTCTTCCCCTCCATGCTTCCCCACCTCCCATTCTGCATCCATTTTCTTTGGTTAGCTCCACAGATGTCATTCCCCCTGCCTTTTCCCTTCACTCTCTACATCCACATCTTTCTTCCTCCATGCTCTCTCCCTCTGTCTTTCATCCTCTTTCTTTGCCACCTGCCAATTCCAAGCCTGTCTTTCCCTCTGTGCTTTCCAGTTCTTTTCTTCCCTGATGCCATTTCAATTACTGGCTGATTCTCTGCTTGCTTTCCCTTCTCTGTCGTTTCTTTTCCCCTCTTCTCTTCCTCAGGGACTCAAGCTTGTCTCTCCCCATTTGTTTCAGGGATGCCATTGCTGTGGGTTTTTAGACATTTGCAGGTTTGCTTGTTTTTATCATCACACCCCTCTCTTGCTGTTTAGCTGCTTGTCACTTCACTTTCCTCTTTCTGCCTACCCCAGCCAGAGCATCATTATGTCCTTTCTCTGTCTCAGCCCATCATTTCCCACAGAGGCCATTATTATTAACCATGCCGGGAGATGTATGAGCAGCGGTCAGCAGGGCTCTGTTTCAAATTGATGGGAATCAGAAATGGAAGCAGCACAGCAGGTAAGGGGAAGCGCCAAGTGGAAAGGAAGCAATGGCACCTCGCAGGCCGGCGCTGCGGAGGGAGAGCTGGCAGCCGAGCCAGAGGGGTCTCCAGCACCCACACCCTGACAGCTGCACCTTAGTTAACATCCCCCATTGAAAAGCCGGCTGCAGCCACCAAGTGTGAAGGATTCTCAGTGATCCAGACACTGCACTGTAGATCAAGCCTCATTTTACAGAAACACATCTCTCTCAGCCTCCTGACATCTCCAGGCCAGACAGAAATTCCTTGCAATTAAAGAGCTTGCAGGAGGATCCCATTACTGTGGCAGGTATCTGAAGCACAGGAAGGGGGTGGAAGAGCAGCTGCTAGCACCAAGCAGGGGAATGGAGGGAAGAGGCTATGAATATTGGTTTCTGATGTTGATATGGGGAGAAGAGTCGATTCCCAGTACAGTGTGGTGGTGGGAAGAGTGGAGAGCATCTCTGACAACTGCATTGTGGCATGCTGGGGATATGACCTGTGACAACCTCCAAAATCGATGGAAATGTTTTATGTTTGCAGAGAGGAGAGGGGCTTGCTCTTCCCTGCTTTGGAAAGTGGAGAAGGGCAAAGTGCAGAAGACATTCAGTGGCTGGGAGGCTCAGTCTTCAGGCTTGATCAGCCTTGAGTCCCACAGCAGTGCTTATTTAGTGAGCTAAAGAAGCAGAAGCAGGGGGAGCCTCAGTCTCGGTGTCCTCAAGGATGCTGTTTGTGAAACACCAGTATGCTGGGTTGTCACAGGCATCATGTAGGGCAGCCTCCTTCCCCCCATGGGCGCCTGCTCCAACCTCTCTGAAAAATACTGCTCTTTCATAGCCCCCGAACTTCCAGCTCCTGGCATGAGGAGGGGCTCCAGCAACACCATGTTGTAGGGCAAATGCTTTGGAGATTGCCATACCCCTCTAGGGAACAGCATCTTGAGACAGCAAATGTTCTTATCTTCTTGTGCAACACCTCAATACAAGCTGCACTCTTTCAGATACTTATAGATGGGTGCACAGTTTTAATAACCCTGCTCCTTCACATTTTTGCAAGTCCAGGAATTCAAAGTAAAGTTACCTTTTAAAATGGCCTTCAGAACACTGAAAAATGCATATGGGAAAGGATCGCTTAAAATTGCTCAACCAGCCCTGTCTCTGCTGCCTTTCCCCACAGGCATCATTTAGTTATTGCCTGCATATAAATTAGGCAGGCTTTGACGGAAGAGCTATTGACAAGGGTACCTCACTCCATTTTCTTTTACTGACCTGGGGAACTCTGGCAAGGAAAGAGCCTACGTTACAAAAGGTCAGAAAAACCACAGTCAAGTAACAGAGGGATTGCTTTGGTACATGGTTATTTGCCACATCCTCACCTCTACTAGGCTGATGTCTAGTAAACAACAGCTAGTAGATGGTCTGGTCTTTGGGTTTGCAGGCTAGCCAGCTAAATGAGTAACCTTTGCTAACGTTAGTATTTTGACAGTACTTTCATATTTAAAGTCACTTTCAGAAAATCTGTTCTGGACAACTCTCCTGAACGAAGCTGTCTCCTTGTGAACCTATTTCCAACATCTTAAAGACAATGCACACCATTTGCCATAGCAATGTGAAGGTCCAAGTGGATTCTGTTTACAACCTGAAATTTGAATTTCCAAGCTAGGATTTGAGAGGGAATTTGCAACATTCCCTCCTAGATTTATTGACACTGTATAACCACCAGATTTAAAAAAAAAATTGGCAAAGGGAGAGACAACATACAGGCAAAATGGAGTGATGTGACAAAGATCTGCAAAACAAGTAAGACCACAGTCACAAGGCAATGTTTACCACTACTGTATTGATTTTTAGGTTGGAAACATGCAACCTCCCTGTTTAGGTCAATTCCTGTACAATTTCCAGACACTGACATCCTGGCCATGAAGGCTGTAAACTTTGAGTAAGTCTTGAGGCCCTTCCAAACTGTATGAAAACAACTTTCATTATATAACTGAGTTTCCCCCCCTGCCCCCACCCCACTTTTTGTCATCAAAGTCATCCTTGTCAAGAGCAACTGATTAAAATGTAGTTGGGGCTTATAGACCAATTATAAGAAAAGAAATTGCTGGGAAAATGTTCCACATGTGAAATCCAGCTCAGTTTTTGACTCATTCTCTCCTCCAAGCTCTCTAATACATACTTTCCTGAAAAACTGTTCCCTGAACACAAATAAAAGACTTTGAGGCATCTGGGCTAATTTTTTTCTGCAGGGAAGTGTTTCAAGTGAGAAAGCTTAATCCTCGAGTGATCTGGATCCTGATACACACACCTATAGTGTCAAGTCCACAGATAATGCCAGCCACAACCCTATTATATTTTAGCATAAACTAGGACAATAATATGGGAAGTCTTAAAGAAATTTATTCATCATTTTGGAAGAATTTTAAATGTAGACATTTTTTAAATACCGACAATCTACTGTGTGGGCAAGGAACTTCATAGTGGTCACAGTGTTTTCTGGAAGAGAGCTGCAATAATGAAATACTTCTGCATCACCATAACCAGAATTTGTGAAAAACACTCACCCTTACAGAGAACAATCTTTTCCAGTACAGCTGGGGATTTAAGCCAACAAGTATGTGCAAATTATAAGAAGCCATGAAAAAAGTTAGAAAAACATCTAAGGAATGAAATGAGTCCATTTTCATAAGCTGTCCTCTGTTCGACACCTCAAGAGTGGTCTGAAACTTTTCAGGATGCTTCTAACTCAGTTTAAATTAACACAAGTAGTTTTTCAGACAGATCATGTTTGGCTGAGTAGCCAGATCTGGAGGCACGGGTAGGTGCCAAGAGGTGTGTTACAACTTTATCTCTGTGAAGAGCGCCGTCTCTTCAAAAGGCAGAGATACTTGGCTTTCTATTTAAGACACGGCACGTTTTATTTTGACTACAGCAGTCACAGGAGTACTGGGGATAAGACGATTTTGTGTGGCAAATCAGCTGACTAGATGGCTCACACACTCTCACATACATATGCAGATGACATTACTTCTCTTCTGGGATATGAATAATGCCAAAAATGACACACACACACGGAGTATTTTCTTAAAAGTGACTAATGCCTTAAATGACATACTCTGATACCAAGCAATGTCCGATCATTTTTTAAAAGGCTTTTGATTACAAACAAATCAAGTTCCTGAAAGATACTCAACATCAGCTGTCACACGAGGAAGGAAGGAGAGCAAAGACAGGCAGATAGATGAAGGAAGTGAATGGTCAGCAGAGTTTCGAGTAGGATCTGCTAGTACATTACACATCAGATATAGGAATAAGGGAACGTAAATACCAGCATATCCCTTGTGACCACTCAGTTTCAACAAAAGAAACAAGGATTTGGGCTCAGTGACTCAGCTAGTGCTCACCTAGAGAGAAGTGCAGCAACCCAGGGAGAGCAGAGGGCCCCAGAGGCTGTGCGTAACTCAGCACCACTATTACTCTTCCTAAAGAGGCTATAAAGCTCTTCTAGGGCTGGAGTGGCACCAAAGAGGGAGAAAACTAAAAAGAAAATAAAATGAATAAATAAATAATCTGTTTCTGCTGAAGGTCTGTGCAAACTGGGAACATTAGAGCTTTAGGAAGTCTGGGTTGACTGAGCTGTGACAGAGAACCACTATGCACATATTCTGCTTTGTGCCTGGTGCTATTCCAGCCTTTTAATGGGAGAACAACATTTGAGGGGTGCTCCAAAGCAGCAGTGAGGGGTACTGGCTCAGCTGGGAGGCAGGGCTGGGAGAGCAGGAAGGGTGCAAAGCACTGGTCTCATCCTCAGAGTCGCCCAACAACAGGAAAGTGAGCTGCTATCAAGTAAAAAGGCCTCCCATTTTTCACCACCAGAACTTCACAACCCTTTCCCCCAACACCCCTGCAACACCCTAAGCTCAAAGATGTGTAACAGCTCTGCAACTCTTTATTCAACCCCCTCTCCCATCTGTAGAGTTTCATGGATACTCAGTGTCCCCTGCCCTTTTGCACACAATGACCAAAAGCCAGTGATGGAAGACCTGACACCTCATTTTTGCAATCGACCTTTGTTAAACTGCCTCATAGAAAGCCCCTCTGCTTGGTATGGAGAAGAGGCCTCTGGAACAGCTGAGGGTTTCCTAGGAGGAGAAAATGTACCTGTGCCCATGCCTGCAGCACTGCCTGAGCTTGACACCCTGAGGACATAAATCCTTCCCTCCCAGATAAGGCAGGAGTGCCTGATGTGCCAGGAGGAGCAAGGAAAGTCATGCGCTGGACCTCACCTTAGCAAACAGGAGGGACAGACAGGCAGAGCTGAGTTTGCTTGGCACTGGTAGCATCTCAAGGCGTCCCACAGCAGTTCCCTGCTGAAAAACCCTCAATACTTAGTTCTGACCCCTCAGACTGCTAAATATACCAATGTGTTACTGCTTTAACACTCACGAATTTGCTGGAGCTGGCCCTGCCCAGTGTAACCTCCCTTGCCCACCCACGCTGCTGTACGCTGCTCTGCTGTGGCTTTAGTGGAGCTGGCTGCGCTCTCCCTCTTGACAGGACCCAACGTCTTCACACCTCATTGCTCCACGCAGCTGGATGGGTTAGATGTATCCCGTGGCACATTACCAAGTAAAAGATGACTTCCCTCTGAGTACAAGACCAAGTGAGGGACAGCAGGGAGTTAAAGCCTCCCTGACAAGCGAGAAACACAATATTGCACAGAGAGGGGGACTTGGTATATTTGGTCTCCAGCTCATATATCAGCCTAGAGACTGGAGAAAAACCCTCACTTCCAAACACATTCATGACTCCCAGACTGTCAGGAGAGAACCAGACAAGGGGCAACCCTTGGCTGCTTTTAAAACATTTCTACATTGATTCCTCCTTGAGATACAAAGCAGTGAGTGAGATGAAATCTCCTCTTACTCAAGCCTTATTTGTCATAATTATGCAACTTTAGTGTTTCATAACGACCAATTTAATCACTTTTGCCGTTTAGAGGGCTATAACAGCCAATCATGGTAATGGGCTTGGTATTTGGTAGGAACCATTTAACGCCCAAGAGCCCTTGTTCTGAGCCACTTGATGCCACTTAAGTTTGACAGACAGACTCTCATTAGCACAAGTTGCAAAACCTCTCAGATGAAGCTCATTTCTTTTAAACAAACTCTGCTCAGTGATCCCCAAAGTCTCCGAGTGAGGAAATTTTTAGCTCACTTCGGATCCATGCAGGTCTGTGGAAATTAATCAGCATATTTCTCTGTGCTGGGGTCTTTCTATGAAATTCTCTACCTTTCCTCCTTGCAGTTGTTCTCTCGTACCTTGCACATAAGTTCTGTTCCCAGTGGACAGCCGGTGCCTGTCTCCTGGAGTGCCACCTGGGGTTATGTGACCTTTCCTTTTCACACATAACCCTCTTGATGAGCTTCTGCTCCATGCTGACCAGCCTGAACCTGCCTCTAAGGGACAGCTCTCACAACGCAATTGTTTCTTGCTGGGGACAACCAAATACACATTTGGAAACCTTTTAAAATATCTACAGATCTCTGGCTGCTGCTAAAAGTGCTGCCCTTGTCTTTGCCACTCCGGTTACCTCATCTGTTCTTTGAATAGTGATCCACAATGCAAAAAATAAAGCTCAGGGCATCCAAACTGCTTTAGATGCCCTCAAACACACGTGCAAGTCTGCACCCCAACTCATATGATGTCCAGCAGATTTGACAACACTCATAGTCCAACAATGCTGAATATTTGCTTCAAATGCAACCCAAGCAGGCCTCCATACGCAGCTGCAAGGACAAGCAGTGGGATAGCAGGGGGAGCTGCAGGTCGTGTTTGCCAGATACATGGACGGAGGCTTGTGAGAAATCTAAGACTACTGCGGTAAGGGTATGCAGGGAATGTCAGAGGTTTTTACTCAAGAACTTACTAAGCAGAAGGGATGGCTTCCCCTCAAAGGACTTTGTGTTCAATGGGCAGGCTAACGACTCAGCTATCAAGGAAGGATGTCAGATCTATGATGTGTGGTTTAAACCCCCTGAATCTGTTCACTTCTGCAATGTTCCCCAAGAATAGATTTGCCCTTTACATTTTCTCTCTTTCCCATTATATCACAGCCATTGTACATGCAATGAGACTGAAAGTTGTAAATGTAGGAGTGCTAAAAGGAAAATACGTTTATATGTGAACAGTTACCTCGTGGGTGACAGAAGAAAGGTATATTTTGTGGCACAGTCTGATGGGATGAGTAACATCTCACCTTGTGAACAGTCTGAATGCTTCAGTAAGGCAACTAGGTAAAAACCACAAGATGTTGAGCTAAAAGAGTTGAAATCAGTCCTTAGAAAGGAAACCCCCATATTCAACACTACTTGCAGCTAATGTCAGCATCTTCCACGCCTACTGCTCTCTGACACATGAAATGGTGACCTGAGAGAATGGATGGTGTGTTGCCCTGTATCTAAACAGTATAAATGGACCCTGTGTCTAAACCATCGTGTTTGGTTCAAGTACAACTAATGCAGTATTCTCAGTGCCATAATTAAAATGGACTCTGTGTTTCACCAGGCACACACAGACAAAACCACAATATTACAAGACACTGTGTGCACCTGTCCAAAGCTGAAGAGAGCATTAACCAATGTTATGATATATTACTTGAGAAATAGCCTGATGCCCCTTAATTGGAGGCTGCCTGCTAAGGTACACTCAGCAGGAGAAGAGTTAAGGTTGCATTTGTAACCTTAAATCTCACCTTACTTGGCTTGTGAGCGCTTAACTGTGCAACTTTAATGTGTTCTTATCAGAGCATTTTTATTGAGCCATTATTAACATCAGTTAGATACAATCTAGCATTTCCCAGATCCCGCTCCCCTCCAGCCGTTACCTGAGCCACACATAACCCAAGATTCAAAGGAAGCATTTAACTCAACCTCTGCTATCGTTCTCCAGACACTCGGTGCCACTAATTCCCTAGCAGCTTCCTTAAACGCGACCAGAGTTTTGGTTGCTATCTTGCATGCCCTCGGCCAGCCTGCACATTGAAGGAAATCCTCTACTGATAATTAATAAGTTCCCCTGACACTGGCTGCTCATTAATCTATTATTTTACTCCTCTAATTACTTTTGTCTGTTCGAGTTAACAGTCTCCTTCCCTCATCTTCCCTGGGTCTCACACATGAGATGCTGCATGGCAAATGTGACTTTTCTTTGTCCCCAAGTCCCTTACAGCCTCTGCTCTGTGCATGGACTCCAAGACCCATCCTGGCATTTCCCGAGGCACAAGCCAGCCTCTCACATGGAGTGCCTTGCCTCTCCATGTGCCCCTATGTCACCCAAGTTATGGTACATGCAGCTCCAGGCTTCTGAGCTGGGGCTTGCTGAAGGAACATCTAGGGAATGTGGGCTTCCCATCTCCACCTGTGTCATCCCCTGGAAAGCTCCCAAGAGCCACAAGGAATCCTCCTTACAGCAGTCAAGTGGTTGTAGATCTCCCTGCAGGAAATGGGGGCACTTACAATTTCGCAGTGCAAGGACCATCTATCTATATATGCCCTGACTTACTTTTACAATAGCAGCTTCTACCCAAAGACTAACAGTCAGCACAAATTAACTTTAAGTCCCTTGGGCAGAAGGGGAGACAGAAGCAGGAACCAATTATTTATTTGCTTGGAAGATGCCCAAGTACAGCAGCGATAAATGCAGTAGATAGAAGTGAGCATGTCAGAGAGAGGCTGGAGTTGCAAAGTTTGGAGCCTGATCTGAGCTTCTGCAATTCAGGGAATTTCTGAAATTTTGTCTTTTACAATGATTGACACTAAAAATACTTATTCTCTCTCCCCTTCATGCAGCTGTAGTTTAGGTTGTACAGACAGGCTTTGGACAGCTGTACAGATCCATGCCCCACAGTCAAAGAATGGCAGGTACAATATGACTCAGGATACTGTCTTTCTTCTCCTCTGCTTTTATTTTTCATGCTTACTGCTATGTTTCAATTCTCCTCCTTTCTCCTCAATTCTACCTTTAAGGAAATGCAAGCCTTTGAGATTGGTGCATAAGGCTGGTAAACACCAAAAGCTTACCTGTGCAGCAAAATGCATGCACAGACATCAGCATGGTGAACATACAGATGAACACATAGTAAAATGCTCACAAATAATGCATACAGCAGTGTGTACCAGCATACCCATGTGGGTTTTACAGATGTACAAGCTGCACAGCAGGTAAGGATGGTGGTAATGACATATGTTGACTGTTACAGTGCCTGCGCTAAGATGACCCTGCCAACAGTTCTCAGCCAGGCACATGCAGCAGGGCACTGACCCGCACTCACCCTTATGAGGAGCCTAGAGACCCCCTGAGAGGCTGCATTGCTCTTCCCTCTGCCTACCCCAGACTGCAACTGGCTTATCTCCTAATGGTGCTTTTCCTGGGACACAAGCTGGGACAAGGTGTGGGCTCTATGAGCTGCCCAGTAAAGTGTGCCACGGACACGGTCCTGTCCTCACTATGGCCCTCAGTCAATACGACAACAACTGAAATCTCTCATGATCAATGCCTTTCCCAGGCCATTGTTACCTGCATTACACTTTTCTTGCTGGCAGCCTGTGCTGATCCTTTGGCAGGATACGCATATCCTTCAAATCCGCTCAAGTCACCCCAAACTGGGCATGAACTTCAAAGCCTGCATCAGACTGCAGCTTGTGCTTCCCTGGATGGGGCTGCACTCACCATCCCCTCCCAGCCTCCCTGCTGCTGCCTGCTTTGCTCCCGTGCTGCAGTAACACTGCGGTGGGCACTTATTGCGAGTTTATGAGAAAGGATGATTTGTTCAGCCAGTGCATGAAAAAATATTGAGTACATGAGAAGAGTCATATTTTTCAGGTGCTGTTCAGAAAGAAAG
The DNA here is from genome assembly GCF_047370975.1 of Nipponia nippon. Classification (NCBI taxonomy): domain Eukaryota; kingdom Metazoa; phylum Chordata; class Aves; order Pelecaniformes; family Threskiornithidae; genus Nipponia; species Nipponia nippon. Next base: position 5,902,094 of record NW_028262336.1, on the reverse strand, counting down.
AAAAAGTAACTGAAGAAGAAATAAGAACAACGCTTTTGAACATGCACCTCCTAAACAACAACAAAAAAAAATCCCTGAATCATGTTTTCAGCCTAACAAGTTTTCCTTCAGACAGGAAAAAGAGGAATGTTCTGAAGACACATTTCTCAAATGCTCAGAAAGGAGGCTAAGGAAGGAAAAAGAGCACAAGTGTTCACAACACCAGGGCCTGTTGCAGCCTTGCGTTACCAAAATAGCTCACTACCTTCAGCTGGGCGACTCCCACTTCCACTATGAGTGTATTCAGACCTGGGAAAAAAGCTCCATGCTGCAGGAGGCTGAATGACACCCGACCTTGCTGTGGTTGTCATGGCAAGCAGGTTCAGGATGTCTTGCCCCCAAAGTTGGCTTTTTCTTTGCCCTGGGTCTATCTCTGTACAGGAGATTCTTGCAAATCGTGTTTTCCTTCCTGTTTCTCCCTGCACCCCTCCGTTCCCTCTCTCTCATTATTTTCCAGCTATGGGTAGAGCTGGGATATATGAGCCAAGCGGCTTTATATATAAATGGGACTGGCGTGGGGGTGGACGCAGAGGCAACAGACAGACAGACGATTGTGCAGGAGAAGACAGAAGGGGTGAAGGCTTTGGGGCTGTATGGGAAACTCCTTCCAGACATCCCTGTCCTGGCAGGACCCGTGTGCTGCAGTGGATGCTGTCATCCACGCTCACTGGGGTCCTCAGACAAGAGGAGACAGTAGCTCTGGCTCCAGTGCTGAATACATCAGGCACTGAAGTCAGCGAAGCCATTGAGATCAGTTGAAGCCACATAACAGCATAATAACAAAAATGGTGAAGTCTCTCTCTTTAAATGAAAAAAATGCAGGGAACAGCTATAAGCTACTACCTTAACTTTCCCCTTTTATTAATATGTCTCTCTCCTACTGTGAAGAGAGAGTGAGAAATATGCTTGCCTAAAGTGAAAGTACTTATAGATTACAGCTACAAGGGAAAAAAAAATGCAGCCTCTCCATTTTCTTCTTAAGGATAGCTTTCTTAAGGATGTTTGAATTGAAACTATTAAATTTAAAATGCTGTGAATTTTTTCTCTCTTTAATTCACACTCAACCTCTCTGTATCTTTACAAGCACATTTAAATTTTCAGATGTGAACTACAGCTGTAAACACAGAGCTGCCAGTAGGGAATATGACCTCCAGATGGCAGGGGAAATGGGACCCAGACCTAAAATACCAGCCTTTTGCCCCTGTGAACCCAGAGACGCTCTGTCACCAAACAAGTAGCTCCGAGCACAAGAGACCCAAAGCAGACTCCTTAGTTCAGATCACTAGAGGGAGACACGATAACATACACACACTGTCAGTGTCTTGCACTCAATAACATTCTCTCCAGACAATTTGTTTTGCCGTAGTTGACTACTTACAGGTAGAATACAAGAGTGCTCAATGGCAGGTTTGGAGCACAAGGAGGGCTGGTAGGGAAGGAGGGGAAGACGGACAGCGTCTACCTATGCTAGGCAGGGTAGGCAGCAGACCTTTCCTCTTTTCATCCTAGTCATGACAGGAAAGTCCCTTGATTTCAATGGGTTTGTGCTGGTGGGAATGATGGAGAATTTGGTAAGGTTCATCAACCTGCTGCTGAGATCCTACTTATGGTAGTGTACGGCAATTCCTTTTCCTGTCATCATTAATTATGGAAGATTTTGAACTCTCATCTTCTTGGGTGCTCAGTTTTCACTCCCACCTCCAGCCTTCTGGGATCCTTCAAGACTGGCTCATGGAAGTAGGGGAGAGAAAGCAGCAGCTAGTTATTCCTGAATGTCCCTACTAATCAGGAACGTCTCCATTGAGAAGCACTAGCCTTGAGGGTAGAGGTAGTGACTGTATAGCACTGCACAGACAGCAATATTACAGCACGCAGTGAACTAGAAAAACGCTGCTCTTCTGTACGTGGATGAAAGTTTTCATATGGACACAAACCAGCTCAGCCTTTAAAATGCCATGGAAAAGACTCTAACACCATGTCTGACTATAAGTGGTACCCATCCAGGAGAAGGAAAAATGGAGGCAACTCTACCAGACTCCAACTTGCTGTAAAGAACAGCATTTCTATGTGGCATAAAGCCATTAACTTGCTACACAACTGCCACATCTTCCCAGCAACAGCACAGAAACTCTTGCCAGAGGTGGAGCAGCCAAGCACTGACAAGAAGACTCCAGATGTTCCCCTCCAACCACTGCTGAAGGCAGCAGGGCAAATTCCCTCCTTACAGCAGACTTATTCACCTGTTCCCCAGAAATTCCAAAATATGTATGAGGTCTTGCTCTCCCTCTCTGCCATGGGACACAAGAGAGAAATCAAAGCTGTTAAGAAAATGAATATTTTATGCATCAACAGGGTTTGTACTGAAGCAGCATTGCACACCACAGCAAATGAATGGGGCACTATTACAATAGGAGAGATCTCTGTGCAGTGTTTGTGTCTCTCTGGACACAGAAGGAAGAAATCAAAGCTCTCCAGTGTGTTGGGGAGTGAGCACATTCAGGACTTAAGTTTATTATAGGCAAGAAAGGGGGCAGGGGGGCTGCTGCTTGTGGGCCATGCATTAAGAAAAGAGGACTTCTAAAAAAGTAAAAAATGTGGAGCCAGCAGAAGTGGAAAGCAAATAGAGGTCGAAACAACTTTGGATGCCTTCTGGAGAAGCCCTGAAAAAGTTGGCTTGTTTCCCAGGCTCTTTGTGAGCCAGCATCCTTTTCTTTTTTTTTTCCCCCTATAATGTTGGGTAAGATGAAGACTAGACCAAGAGAGAAAAAGACATCTCAGAAGAATCCTAAAACAAACAGGGAGTGTATAAGAGGCAAAGTGAGAGGTCTCTGTGGAAGACAAGACCACATTTTTACCAGAGAGTATTTTGAGGATGCAAGAAAAAAAAAAAAGGAAGAAAAAGAGACCTGGTTAAAAATCATCAGTTGCCCAACATCCTAAAATGCAGGGTCAAACAAGTACCTTGTAAACCTTAAATTTCCTGATTAGGCAAAAGCAGTTAGAGGTGGATGAGGATGTGACATGAGACAAGCTGGCACGGTAACATCACAAAAAACCCCAACAAACCCAAACAACCCCCTCCCTCCCCCAAACAACACTCCTCCTTCTCTTCACAACTGTTTTACTGAGGTTTTAAGAGTGCAGCAGAGAGGTGGGCTAAATCCAAATGGTTTAGATAATCAGAAAATCCCCTTCCCACTCATCACTGCCTAGTGCCTACAGGGTTGACTTGTGGTGACTCTGGCTGAGGGTTTTCTTTTTGTTATCTTCTTTGGGCATAAACTGGCTTCTCCTGTGCAACACAAAGTGAAGTAGCAAGGCTTTGGGCTTAGACAGCAATGAGAGGCAAATAAACACAGGACACGAAGATCAAAGTTGCCCATATGAACTATATGGTCATCTTGAATCTCATGCCTTCAGATAGCTCTCTTCGTCCCTCACGTTCAGTGTTCAGCCCTACAAGGAGACTGACATGCACTGAAGGAAGATACATGAGTGAACGGGGGTGTGTGATAATCTGTCTCTTTCAGTTTACGTTTCATCCTGATCTCTAGTAATTGAGCCCCAAAGCATGAAGTTTAACATCCTTTTCAATATTTTTGTTGTGAATAACAAGAATATCCAGATTTGTTCACATTATCCTCAGGAACACACAAACTGTTTGAGTCTTGCCAAGTTCTCGTCTTTAAATAACTTTCCATGGCAATGAGTTCTACAGCTGTTTATAAACATTATATGTATACCATCTCAATTACACACAGCATGCAGGCACTCTTCTGTATTCTCTATCCCTTCTAAACTTCCCAGGCTATGGTAAATTCTCTAAGACTCAATGAGAATTTCTAGCACCCTCTAGGGAGAATCAAACTGGCATATTTGACAAGCCTTCCCATCTCCTTTCATTTTATGCTGTGACATGAAACTTGGGTGCTGCAATCAATACTTATCTGCTTTGCTCTAGACTGGTTTTTATGTTGTGATTACCACTGTAATAACTAAGCTCCTTTTTGAGCCAAAGTGGGTATCTTTTGACTGTCAGGTGGAATTTGGGATAATCCAGACTGTTCTCTTCTCTATCAAATGGCCTTGCTGGGCTGAGGCTGGGGAAGTTGGATCAGGAATGAGATACCTGACACTGTTATACAAGTTTCACACTCTGTGACTGCTCTAGGAAAACTGAAGAGTTTGCTCCTCAGCTAGTTATGCACAACCAGTAAAAGCCTCAATTGTTCGACCTTGAGCTGAGCCCCATAGGGATCAATATGATCATAAATGACTTGATACAGGACTTGAAGCTTTGTTATCAAAGTTTGCCGATGACACAAAATTGGGAGGAGCCATTGACACTCTTGAGGGCAGAGAGGCCCTGCAGAGAGATCTGGACAAATTAGAGAGCTGGGCAATCACCAACCATATGAAGTAACAAGGGCAAGTGCTGTATTTTGCACCTGGGGCATGGCAGACTGGGGAACAAGAGGCTGGAGACCAGCCCCATAGACAGGGATCTGGGGGTTCTGGTCAATGGCAAGTTGAACATGAGCCAACAGTGTGCCCTGGCAGCCAAGAGGGCCAGCTGTGTCCAGGGGTGCATCAAGCACTGTATTGCTAGCTGGTTGAAGGAGGTGATTGTCCCACTCTAATCTGCTCTGATGCAGCCTCATCTTTAGTACTGTGTGCAGTTTTGGGCGCCACAGTACAAAAAGGATATGAAGCTACTAGAGAGTGTCCAGAGGAGAGCCATGAAGATGGTGAAGGGTTTAGAGGGGAAGCCGTAAGAAGAGCAGCTGAAGTAACTTGGTCTGTTCAGCCTGGAGAAGAGGAGACTGAGGGGGGACCTCATTGTGGTCTACAGCTTCCTCACACGGGAAGGAGGAGGGGCAGGTGCTGATCCCTTCTCCCTGACGACCAATGATAGGACCTGAGGGAACGGCAGGAAGATCTGCCAGGGGAGGTTTAGGTTGGACGTTAGGAAAAGGTTCTTCACCCAAAGGGTGGTGGAGCACTGGAACAGGCTCCCCCCAGGAGGTGGTCACAGTGGCGAGCCTGACAACATTCAAGAAGCATTTGGACAATGCCCCCAGACATATGGTGTGATTTTTGGGGTTGTCCTATGCAGGGACAGGAGTTGGACTCAATGATCCTTGTGGGTCCCTTCCAACTCAGGATATTCTATGATTCTATATAGCTTTGTCTCCCTGCCACAGCCTCTCAGGCTGGGTACCAATCTCATGGCACTTGTGACGGTGCCCATGAGCAAGGCCCTTGGGGAGGTTTCAACCACTGATGCCCTGTGGGAAAGGAGCAGAAACATGAATAGGACTGTTTCTGTTAACTTGAGTACAAGCTCCTCAGGACAGGAGCTGCCTTTTTCTTCTGTGTTTGTCTGCCCATCCAGGACAATAGGCTTGGCAGTGAGATCTCTGGTAACACAAAGACCTTGCAACACCTGTCTGTGTTCATACTGCTGCTAACCCAATTCACAAGAGGCCACTCTTTAGGGTTTCTGTTGAGAGGGAGTTTATTGATGAATCTTTATTTTTCCCAGAAAGCTCTATTTCAGTCAACCAGGCATTTAGCATGGCTCTGAATAAGATGGAGAGATGAGGAATGATAAATATTAAAGCCTCTGGATTGTGATCTCAGCAGCTTATGGGTAGGGAGAAGTCGCATTAGTCTGAATAAATGTAAGTCAAGGAAGACGTGAAGTAAAACCAAGATGAGCTCAAAACAGGCATTGCCTACCATCTGTAAACTATCTTACTGGATTCTTTTCTTGGCTATGTTAGTTGTTATCTTGGTGCACGGTACAGGGAAAACAGAGCATCTCCTAACATAACTAGCCATAGATGGGTAGGGTCCCTGCAGTAGCCCACACAGACTGTGTCAGCGTGATAAATGATACATGGCCCTGTGCTGGGACTTTGTCCAGGCTGTGGTGCAACTACTGGAAATTTGATTGGACAGCATTCAGTAAGGAAAAAATAATCTATACCTTTGCGGGCCATGGATCACGTAGGTTATGAGTCAATATTAAGGAGAAGAAAACAATAGGATAACACCCACTCCTCATGCAAAGTCACAGAGAGGAGAACCTGGGTTTTGTCCCTTTCAAGAGATAAGAGGCTATAGCATATCTCCCAGTGAAATATTTCTAATGCTGACAAGTGCTAACTCATGTAGTCTGTGAGTCTGTGTAGGAAATCATCAATACTCATCCCCATTCTAACTGGACAAATCACAGTTTCCTGACAAATCCAGTTCAGAGGGCTGCTACGGTCTTTTCCATGGTTTACCATCACAAACTGGGATGGCAAAAGTCATAGGGCATGGCTTAATAAGCTTAATAAGCCCACAGCCATGTCCTGAATCACAGGAAAGGGATTGGACTATGAGCAGGGAGGTGCTGGCTTGTTGCTGGAAGCTGCAGGTTGGTGATCCCAAAAGAGAGCTCTGCTGGCTAGAGGAGAAGAGTTAATGAAGCTGTTTGTGCTCCCAGGCAATGCCTATTAAACTATCCACAACTAGTTAGACCAGGTTGCTAATGTCCTACAGCATAACAGCCTGTCTGATAAGGAAGAAAAGGGTCTGGCTGACTCTCTCCACCTGCTCTGTCAAAACCCAATCAGTCAATCATCTGAAGAGGAATGGAAGTGGAGAGCAAGGACTTGCATCATTCCAAGGAATGTCATTCCTGCTTTCATTAAATTAAAGCTGATCTGTATTGTCATTTGACATTGGAATTATTAAAGTATTTTTCCCCTTACCTGCCTTCCTCCCAGGCTACAATCAACAACCGCAGCCACACTTTAGCTATCTCGCGGGGTAAGAAGACGTTTTTTTCCTATGAGTTGCTTCAAGGCTTGGGGACTTATAGTTGATGCAAGAAAAATGCCTAGTTCAACTGCTCACTGAAGGACCAGCAAAGGAAGCGATACAGCATTTTACAAAACAATTTTTTTAGCTTCCCAGATAGGCAGATGAGTGGGCTATGATCAATCCTGAGGCCCAGCAACATTTAAATGAACTATCATATGCACCCCTGCCTTCTTTGTGTAAGTAGCAACGCCACTTTCCCCTTGCATTTGTAACTTCCACTTCCCAGCCAACAAGAAATAAATCATTTCTGCGGTCCTAACTCAGGTAATTAGCCAACAAACACTATTGACGAAGTCAATGAATGAAACAGCAGACAAATTCGCTAATGAACTCCTTGAAGAGAGTGCACAAAGAAAAGGTGATTTGGCCCTCTTGCCCCCCAATGCTGGTATAATTTCACAACCTGTCCATTCAAAACCTCCTACAGAAGCTCAATAACACTCGTTCTTCCAGTTCTGCAGTCACGAGTTTAAGCGCGAAAAAAAATCCAAGGAGAGAGATATATTTTAGAAACCTTTACAATGATCTAAAATAGCTCTTTGATGCATAGCAGATGTCTTCAAAACTAGCATAAATGGAGCCAAAATGCCTTACAGTTCTGGAAAAGGGAGATTCCAAGATAAGACGTGTTTCTAACTGCAGCAGCCCTGGACCAGATTTGGAATTTATATTCATTGTCAACCTCAAGGAAAACATTTAAAAGAAGCCCTTCTGTCCCCCATTTTGGGACAAGTGCCTTATTGGGCTACATGCTGCTCAAAGACCTGATGTCTGCCTGAAAACACTTCCTCTGTACCCGTAAAAGATAACGGATGCGTTGAGACGGGGAAAAAAGAGAGAGAACAACAAGCAGTGAGACATGGAGGTGACAGACTGGGGCCTGCCCTTCATCCCTGGCTCTAGTCGGTTGGGAAGGGGGTGTTTGGGAGGCTTCTCTGTAGAGGAGAGGACTGAGGATGGATTGGAAGGGGGTCAGTGAGATGGCGCTGAGGGATGCTAACAAGGCAACACCTCTGAGACACACAGCATGGGAGAAAAAGTGTGAAGGGGCATGCTGGAAAACTGAACAACAGACCCAGGAAAACTGACCCTGGAGTCAAAGCAGGGATGGGATTCCCCAGGCCTGTTGCTCACCGGAGGAGATAGCCAGAATGAAGATTTGCTCTGAGGAACCTTTTTAAAAGGGAGAAAAGAAGTCTGTGTCTGATACAATGGAGTAGGTGGTACAACTGGAAGAAAACACAAAGCATGAACATGCAGCCAAAGTGACAAGTCAGGACAAGGATCTTCTTATTAGTGCCCTGAACAACGCATCTCGTGTACCAGGCCTTAGTTTTCATGAAGATTTAAGCTAGCATCCTTGTAATACCCTTAACTTGGACAACGTTAGGCTGTGCTCATGGAGTAGCTAGGGAGTGACTCCTACTTGAATACAAGAAAGAGTTTCATGGAGGACTGAGAGACTGATGCAGCAGTAAGATGGAAAATTTGATATGAAATAAATCTTAAGAGCTAGAAGAATCTATATACATAATTAAAGGTGAAAAGAATAGGTTCTATTTCCCTATATATGCAAATGGCACAGTCATGCTTAATACTGAAAACAGCAGAAGAGGAAAGTCAGGTAGTGATGATGATACCACAGAGGAGTAGTGTCCCCCTCATCAGCTCTGCTCCTCCCATTTCTTTCTGGCAGTCTTTCCCCATCTTCCTTCTTTTGGTATTGCAAGAAATGGGCCAGAAATACAAACTGTATATCTGGCTTACATATACATGAAAGCTCAGGAAGACTTTGGTTTGGCTGAAGGGATGAGACAGGAAATCTGAGTAACCCCAGTCTGAACCACAAGCCCCAAATCCAGGGGCTTCTGGATGCAGCCCTTGGATTGAGCTCTGTTCCAATGTGTCGTTCTACCTTTCTCTCTCCAGCCTTCTTTCTGCAATGCTCTCCCCTTTTCTGGCTGCTGAATTGCAGTAGATAGCTTGACTGTCTGTAGCACATGCAGAAAGCTTGTACTCTGCCTACCTCAAACCCTCTTTAACCTTTTACTTATATGGGGATATCATAGAAGACTATTCGCATGGAGCTAATCAATGCTTTCCCCACGCATTTTAGATGAAAGAATATCTGACGGCAAAAGAAATCAGGTAAAGAGTTCTTCTCTCCTCAAAGGACATGATACAGAGGAAGAGAAACCTACCTCTTGTTCCCATCCTACTGATAAACCTTTAGGAGGTGAGGGTTCCTTGCAACCCAAGCTGCTAACCTCATGGAGTCTGACTACTGAAAGGATATTCTCCTTCCAAGCTTGCCATGTCCCTGATCATGGAAGGCACAGTTAGATAGCAGAACAAAGCTGGTGAGTTCTCTTTTATTCTGTCTCCACCCTGCTCTTCACTGATCTTGAAGATAAAATGCCTTTACTCACCTCACAAGACACAGGAAGGCTGTCTGCCAAAGTGGAGAGTAATATGAAATCATTTGTGCCACTGTTTGCTTCTCCCTTTTAAGGCAAATCAGTGGGAAGCAAATTCCATGGTTTTCGGAAAGAACCTCTTCTATGTAGCATCTAAACAGAATCCTTCCTCCTCTCTCTGGCACCAGCAGTGTTTTTTCTCCACCACCATGCTGTGCATTACCAGCAGCAGAGATTGGGACAACTAGATGAAGACCAAAGCTAGAATTACAGGTCCAATACTGTAGAGCATCTACTGAAGTAATTTCTTTTGTTCCCTCGGACAACCTGGTTATCGTGCCTGGGAAATCACACTGCAAAATAAGCTTGCAGTGCATTTAAGATTCTTGCCACTTTTTTACAGCTGCCTGTATTGCTACCGGAATTGTCTACTGAGGTTGGAATAGAACGAAACTACTGTATAGTTCACAAATCATCAGCACAGTCGAGTCCAGTTGGGTCTCTTACCTGTTGGAGTGAGGTGCCTCCAGGTGATGACAGGCTCAGGACGCCCATTTGCCATGCAAACCAGGGTCACGTTGCTGCCCTCATTCACGGTGATGTCCGAGGAGATATTGGAGATCTTTGGTGGAACTGTGAAGACAAAAGAAAGTTGGACCTCATTACCCTGACTTCTGGAGGGCAGCCTGTCTGCCTACCTATTAATCAGAGGCAGCCATAGACTCATCTCACAGGCTGCATTCCTCATTACTACCTGGGTTTCTGAAATTATATCAGAACAATATGTACCACTGCTTCAGGGATCTGCAGGTAGAAATGGCCTTTGCTGCAACTGCGATGCTTTTTTTTGGACAGGTTTGGGGGCCTTCATAACCCCTAAGAACTTGCCTGACTACCCCAAGGCTGCATGGAAGGAGTTGGCAGGCTCCAAGCACTGTCCCAGCTAATTTTTACACTCCAAACATTCCCAGATGCAGTTCTACATCCTCCTGCAGGGTGCCAGGCCTCAAGGCACTGACTCAGAGGGTGTATTAGTTATTGCTACCTCCCACAGGCAGACAGAACCCATGCTGCTAGCCAGGACCCTTCTCTGCTGCTCATGGAACCAAATGCTCTCACTGGGAATTGAACCGGAGAGCTGTTAAGCTCATTTCTGTTGCGACTGCCGTGACGAGGTGAGAAGCAGGGATGTGCACCATGGCTAATGGGAATTTGCTGAGGGAAGGCACAATAGTGACAGCGGGAAGGTTTCTGCAACATCTTTCAGCCAAGAGGGATCCCCCACGGGCTGCCTGCAATAGGTAGCTTCTGGCTGACTGCACCTCACACGGTGCAGCACCGAAAGTATGTCAGGGTCTTTAAAGATTCACAAGACCAGCCATGGCTCATGCATTCAGGATCCTTAATGACCTTCCAAACTAACTGAGTTTGTGTCATGGGACCAAAATGACCACCCTGGGACCTGACCAGGTACCTCCAGGTATGGAGCATGCTGGTGTATCGGCCTCCAAGCAGACCAGGCTGTTGCAGTCTCTCCTCTCTCACATCCCTTCCACGCTTCACACCCCAGAGGTGGTGAGGGAGTTTGACTAAAAAGGTATCTTCTAATTTATTTTTTTTTATATTTTCAGCTTCCGAATTTGTGTGTAGCGAGGAATGCAACAACATCATTTTCTGCTTTGCTTACCACAGAGTAAACAGAGAGCAGCCTCCCCTTTCCCCCTCCCTGGCAGGAGGGGCTGATGGTCCTTTTGAGGCAAAGCTGCCTACGAGCTAGGTGCGGAAAAGGAAATGAAGCCTGAAGAGAGCAACCCACTACTTCCAGCTGTGTTGCTGGATTCATAGGAATATTGTTTACAACCCACAGCTCATTAGCCCCTCTCTGTTGGCCCCAAACTCATGGACAGGTGTCCTGAGCAGGAACAGGACCTGTTGAACAAAGTGAGGCAAACATATCTTTGCTGACAGGCTCACTCACCTAGGCAAGGAGGGGTTTAAGCTGGGCACGTTGGGGAAGGATTGCCATAATCTGGGGAGAAGTGACAGCATGGAAGGCAGTGAGGAAGCAGCTGGGGGCCAACACAACAGGGAAAGCTTTTGCACTCCCCTTGTGAAAGCAGGACAGCTGGGGGTCCACCTCAAATGCCTGTCCACCAATGCAAGTATCATGGTGAAAAAACAGGAGGAATTAGATGTTCACGCAGATTCACAGTGCTATAAACCCATTGGGATCACAGAGCTGTGGTGGGACAGCTCTCAGGACTGGCAGTGCTGTGTGGGATGGATACAGGCTTTTCAGGAACGGCAGGCTGGAAAGGCGAGGAGATGAGGTACGCTCTCTGCAAAGGAGTGCCTGGAGGGCACCCAGCTCTGGGTGCTGACCTAGCTGGGAGCTTAGGCGTAAGGATCAGAGGGTATCACAGTGTCACCCCTGTTGGTTGGTGTCTGCTACCAACCACTTGATTAAGAAGAGGCAGTGGACAAAGACTGCTTTAGACAGATAGAAGAAGCCTCACAATCACAGTCCCTGGTAAGGGACTTCAGCCACCCTGATACTTGCTGGAAGGGTGAAAGTGCTAGGCTCAAGCAGTCCAGGAGATGTGGGGGTCCAACAGGTCCAGCATGAGTTAGCAATATGCCCTTGCAGCAAAGACCAAGCATCCTGTGTTGTATTAGCAAGACCGTAGCCCCATAAGTGGAGGGAAGTGATTATATCCCTTTATATGGTGCTTGTTAGACAGCATCTGAAGCGCTATATCAGTTTTGGGCTCCCCACTACAAGAAGGTCATTGACATACTGGAGCAAGTCCACTGGAGGGCTCCCGAGATGGTCAGAGGGCTATAGCACTTGACGTACAAGGAGAACCTAAGAGAGCTGGGTCTGTTCAGCCTGAAGAAGAGAAGGCTGAGGGGAGATCTTATTGCTGGCTACAAGTAGCTTGTGGGAAGGTGCAGAGAAGACAGAGTCAGGCTTTTCTCAGAGGTGCACAGTGAACAGCAAAAAGCAGCAGACATGAGCTGCAACATGGGGAAAATTCTGACTCAAAATGAGGAAAAAACTTTTACTTTGGGGAGGTCAAAGACAGGAACAGGTTCCCCAGAGATGTGGTAGAAACTCCATCCCTGGAGATACACAAAACTCGCCTGGATAAGGCCCTCAGCAGCCTGCTCTAACTGGCACCAGGAAGGAAGGAGAAGGGACTTTGGAAGATGGCTTGCTGCTCAAGAGCTAGAGTTGATGGCTGATCAGCTCTTGGGGAAGCAACCAAAGCAAGGCATGTTGGGGGAATGGTTGACTGCACCAGAGTCCCCTTCCCTGGAGAGACGGAATTTCAGAGTAGGGACACCTCCCTAGCAGCACAATACTGGGTAAAGCAAAGCATAGCAGAAAAACAACACTTTCCTCTTAAAGCAAAATCCCCTGACAAACACAAGCCCTGCTACATTTTACATCAGTGATTCACTGCAAGCCATCGGCAGTGTGTCTGTGCATGTAGGAAGAGGTAGGAGGCAACAGAACAGTGTTCTCCAACAATGTTTATTTTGTTTTGATGTTGTCAAAGAATTTGATCCCACCATATCAAGGGGTACCTGAGAGTTTCACTGACTAGATCCATTTTGTGCCTCCTCCCCCTTTGTCACACACCCATTCTGCACAGCAAATGCCTGTCAGTACAAAACAAGAATCACACAGTGGTCTCGGAAAGTGAGCAAATACCTTTGCCAACCAATACCCCGAGACTGCATAAAGGGCAGCAGAAAGGAAATACCTCCGCTGGGAAATTAAATACTCTGCCTCCTCCAAAAGAAGTTTGTAGCTTTGTGTTTCATGGCACACCAAAGCAAAGAGCCTTGTAGCAGCACAGCTACCTGTAGTACACACTGTGTTTCAGATCTGAGACCAACACACAATGGAGACGACAGAGGGGCTTAGTCTGGGAAAGAACAAGAGAGGCTGCTATTTTTGCAAGAGTTGTGTCCTAGCTGCTCTGTCAGGGGACACAAGGATGGTGACTTTGGAGCATCCTCAGCACAGCTTCTCTGGTGTGCTGGCAAACATGGGTAAGCAGGGCCCAGGAGTAGAACCATTGGCTAGACCACGTTTTGGGGGTTTTATCTTAACCTCAAGGGGTTAACATTTGCACCAGGAAAAAAAGCCACGCAACAAACCACGAAGGACTAAGCTCAAGCAGGACTAGCAGATGGAGCTGTAGGCCGGTCCGAGGTCCTAGCAGAACGGTGCGATGACAGCCAAAATAATTGAGGAGAGAGCAGTGAAAACCACTACAGGGCACCAGCAGCAGAGCTGCAGTTAGGACATGTGTACCCTGCCACTTTCCAAAGCCATCAAGTCATTTTAGTTTGCAGAAGATCAAGTAAACTCAGCAAATACAAACAGATCTGACCATGCAGACCAAATGCCCAAGAGGAGAAGGATTTATCCAGATGGTCATATCTGGCTCACTGCTTTTTCAGATGAGGGAGAAAAGGGCATCCAAGACTGAAATCCTGTTCGGAGTAAAATGGCTGGTTCCTTTCAGCTGCCACCTTGGTCAGAGGGCAAGGAAAGGCTGAAAGGAGGGAGAATAGGGCGGGAAATAATTTCCCTGTGAATTTAAAAGTTGGTTTACTTTTGTCTGCTTAGAATCCAAAGCCAGCTAGCATTAAAAGTGACTGGATCTTAGTGGACAGTAATTTCACTCAGATAAAAAGTCAGAGATTTTTAATTTTCAGGGAGTCAAGCCAGTGTGTTAAAATGCCAAAACTGTCAGCACCAGCAACAGTTAGCATTGCCTCCTTGGCACTTGTCACTACTTTGCACACACCTTTTTAGGACAGTCTTAAAATGAGAAGCTTTGACCTTATTATTTTTTCCCATGTGTGTGTTATGTTATGTTTTCACAGTTCCCGGACTGCTGGAAGAAGGATTGCTGAGAATAAAACCTCCTGGGACCAGGATTTTCTGGGTGTCGCAGCCTCCTTTTGCTCAGCTACCTCTTGTTGACCCTCAACTGGAAAACCCTTTTGTGTCTGGCCTCCCTGAACCATTAGCACAGGCAAAATCACAGCCTGCAGACCCACAGTAGGGGAAGCACTACAGTTAAACAGTGCTTTCAGGCGTTTTCATATTCAGCCTAACAACTCATCCCTCCAAGGCAGACCAGGCTGTTGCTGGACCCTTCTGGCTCCAGGGACCATGGGAAAGCACTGCCAGGCTCTCTGATACTGCTGAAAAAGATAAAATTCCCAGATTTTTTCCCTCCCTTTCAGTGTAAATGTAATATGGGATATCCATTATCCTGTGCTTAGGATCCCCCTGGATGGGGTGGGGAGCAGAAACTGACATGAAAGGAAGCACAGTGTACTACCCACTGCTCCATCCCCAGAGGGGTAAGGTGCCCTACCCACACCAGGGACAGATTCTGGAGAGCTGAAAATGAACTCTGAGAAGAATGGCTTGAAACTCACATATTTGTTTCTCCTGCGTTTCACGTCTACAGGACAAGCCTGATGCCAGCTCAGCATTTCATCCTACATGCCACCGATGGTAAATAACAACCCCTAAACTAATCAGTAGCCGTTCTTCTTGAGAAGCTCACATTGGAAGAGCGGGTGGCCTGCAAGGCAGGAGTGGGACAAGGGCAGAGATGCTGTAGGGTGCCCTGGGCTGGGAGAGGTGGGGGGGGCTGTGGGGCAGGAGGGGTGCAAGGGCAGAGCTGGTGCGGGAATTCTGGTCCCAGGCAAGGCACAGTGACAGAGCTAGGTAGGACAGGCTTGCGCAGAACCTGCTTGCACCAAGCCTGTTCTAGTTAATTGCCGTCAATCCTTCACTTTCATGACAACTGCAACTCACATTAATTTAAATAACAAGAAAGACCGAGACATGAAAAATAGAGCACACTCCCCCAGCGCAATCACTGTTGCTCTCAAGATGAAAGCAAGTGATTTGTTTCCACAAAACATTACCGTGTCTCAAAAACACCCGCTATAGCAGTTATTACAAACCAGGGGCCACATACGGGAGGCAGCAAGGAAACCACAAACAAGAGAACACGCAAACATCTGTTGTTGTTATCCTTCCCTTTTATGACCAAAACCCTTCAGAGCTCAAAACTCCTCCTGAGATATTACCTGGGATCATGTGGGTAAGCTGGATGAGCTTTATCGTTCAAGGCTATGGAAGCAGGCAAGGAGTAGGGCTACACCCCTAATCTCCTAGTAAATGAGTCAGCCCAATGGTTAAGGGATGTGAGTTCACATCCAGGAGGCCAGCTCCTGAGCACCTTTCCAGGAGTGCAATGGGGATGGAAAAAGAAAGCATCGAGGACACCCTTGATGAATATATATAACCAGTAATGCTTCTAGAGGTCTTTTCCTAACTTAGTTTATACTGGAATTGGCCATGCCACAGCTCACAAACAGTTCAAACACCTGTCTTTTGATCAGAGCATCTAGACACAGCACAGGCACAGCGTGGCAGGAACTAGAACCACTGCTTGGCATAAGTGGTACTTATATGCAAGGGGTACTTACAGGCATGCGGCAGCAGTTTCTGGCTCCTGCATTGCTTGCACTCTGCAGATCTCAGCACAGGAGGCTGGGTTTGTGAGACAAGGGCAGGAAGCACAGGACTAGGAACTCAAACTGGGTATGGCAAGATGAAAAACACAAAGAGATGGACGTGGAGATCTAGTTGGAAGATGGCTCTGAGCCCTGCAAACACACTCACACGAAGTTCACAGTCAGAGGGTCTGACTGCTCCCTTTGGGTAAACAGAGCTTTGCATAAGACCCTTAGATGCAGTCTTATACTGTGGGGCAGCTACTCCCCAATCTGAAATTACAAGACTGCTTAATAGTCAAGTATTTTGTCAATAAGTCACAATACATTAAAAAAAAAATAGAGCTCTTATTCCCACTCTACAGACCTAAGATACAGCAAAAGCTATTTAATCCCTCCAAGACACAGAAGCAAATAGTACTGAAAATAAGAAAGCCCATAAGCTCCATTTAAGTGCTCTAACTGCTTGTCCCAAGAAGGGCACCTTGGATACAAATGGAGAAAGTCACCACAGCCTATTCCATATATCCTCATTAGTTAGTTACTTCCTCCAGCCTAGTTACCTTCTTCTGTATTGGCAAGTAGGACCCCCATCTGTTGGAGAAAAATAAGACTTCCACCCACTAATCCACAGGAGCCCCTGGCTTTCAGGGCTAAAGAAAACATCAGGACTTCTCTACAAAGTCAAAGGAACTTTGCAGCCACTAAAGCCCTCCGCAGGTGCCTATCAATTAGCCTCCAGAGTTCTCATTTCCTTGTCCCCAGCTCCCAATTAACAGCACTTTGCAACAAACACAAAGATGCTAATAAGCCCCAAGGCAGAGGTAGGGGGGATGCTGACCATCATATGGCCCTTGAATGCTTTAGAGCTGCCACCTTGCTCACCACAATTAGGGGTCCTTTCCTGGGGCAATTAATTGACAGCAAATTGGCCTCATTAGTCATTGTTTAGTTAAAGTGTTTAGTGGGGAGAGAGGGCCTGAAGAAGGGGCTGAGCTGCTAAACACAACTAAATGGTTTAATTTCCCCCTTATGTGTGCAGCAGGCTAATCACAGCTCTTTACAGCCGTAACAAGAAACAGCTTGTTGCTGCTTAGGTCTGCAAAGGGAGCAAGCTGAGGGCTGGAAAGTAAAATCCAGACACCCTTTGGGATGTGGCATGCTAATGTTTCTGAAGCACTTTGCAGACGAAATGTGACATGAGACCCAAGATGTGTTTTTTACGGTCTGATTCATGCCCAGCCTCAGCCAGAGGGAGACGAAGCTGTCACCAGGGCGGGAGGGCAGAGAGTGATGTTGTTGAACTTCATTAAAGAGAGTGGACTCTGAAACATCCTTCTGACCTTCTGCTCTGCTAGGCTTGTTTCACCCTGCCAGTGCCTCTCTCAGCATTAAAGCTTCTGGTGAAGTAAAGGCAAACATTGAAGGCTTGGTTTTGTTTTTTAATCCCCTGGGAATCAAAAACCTCTCAAAATACACTACAGTGCTTTTACAAGGTGTAAAAATTGCTTCTTTCTATTGTCTGAAAGGGGAGCCTTGCCACGTCCATCTCTGGTGGCCTTTAGCGAAGGGTCTATCCCAACCAGAGCATGGAAACCACTTAAGAGATCTGCAGTTCCCAACCTATGTGTGCCCCTACACTGCTCTGCCCCAGCGTGGCACCTCTCCATCTGAGCATCGCTGCTGATGCATAGAGAGGACAGGCCGAAGGAGGCACAGGGGCTGCTACCTTGGGCTTTGTGTCTTGGTGAGCTTCCCACATCGTGCAGCTGAGCCTCACCCACTGAGACGCCACACAGGGAATTATTCAAATTCAGACGGGGACTGTGCGTATTGCACTGACCAGGAGCAGAGAAGCAGGCAGGATGCTGTAAATCAAAGCCACTTGGAAAGCCCTCCCAGTTTGCTGAGCTGGGTAGGGTGTCAGAGCTCACTGCGCATTTGTGAGTAAGAGCTGACAAGCCAAGCCATTTTGTCCAAAGGAAGGCTCTGCCTCGCCCAATATACCGTTAAGCGTCTGGACTATTTTCCTGCCTAAAATTGCATGGGAAACACTTCCAGTACATTGTTTCTTAGCAGAGAGCAGCATGGAGTGTAAACCTGTTAGGCTGTGCCATCCATAAGCTGTTGGAAAAGTCAGGACAGAACTGGGCTCTACTGCTTATACTCATTCCCACTGATTTTATTTTTTTTTAAACTTGTCTCCATGAAATTGTCAGGAGAGTAATTATTTCACTTCCTAACTGAGAGAGAAACAGCGAGAAAAAAATAGCTTAAGTCTCAAGCCAACCTTGGTTTTCAGTGCATGGATATGATGTTGTGGGACAGGGATAAAAGCAGTGTCACTTCTGCTCCTAACCCAGCACCTCAGCTTTAAACCCAGACCCCAGCCTTTTACCCTACAGCAGTCCTAGCTCCAAGCCTGAGCCCCAGCCTTGGCCTGGTGCTGACAGAATTTCACCCACACCTGGCTTTTTGGTGTTCCCCCACCAAGCACAAGGTCAAAAGCCCATGTTCGTGGATCCTGATGCAGCCCAGGGGAGCAGGTTCTCAGCTGCACGCTTAGCATGTAAATGAAAGCACAAAGCACAAGCCATATGCATGCCTGATATCCCCTTATCACCAGATTTGGACCTCTGGATATGAAGTATTGGTTCCTTGCTACGAAACTTCTTTTTCTTTCCTATTAACATATCAAATTTATGCCAGGGCTGCCGTGATCCACTTATCTGTGGTTCATCTCTTTAAAGGACAGCTCTATGCATTTGCCACTTGTGTTGCTCTGGTTCTTTCTGCTTGTAAAACTGACTGCAAGCACTTCATGGCTAACGCTCCTAGAGAGGCCTGCTGTGAAAACACAGCCTTCTTCACAGGACGTGTGTAAACAACAACAGAAGTGCTTGCCATGCTAATCCCCAGGGATTAACCCTTGGAATGCCGCCTAATCCCAAATACTTTAAGGACTACAGATGTACACAGCTTTTGGTCTTTGTTTCAAGTGTGTTTATATATTCCCCTAGATCATTTTTTAAAATCTGGCAAGTATTTACTTATGGGACTGAAACAATACAAAATCTTTTCTTCTGCAGATAGAATCATCCATCCTGGAAGAGAAATTCTGTGAGAAAAGTTGTCCTTAGTGTCCAGGTTCTCCAAAGATATCTCTGAGAATTTTGTTAAGAAAAACTTTTTCACATTTAACAGAAACATTAAGCATGCTGGATGTACAAGGTATGCAGCTGAGTTCTATTATGCAGCCTTTCTAGGGCTTGATTCAGAGCCCAGGGAGCTCCTCCTTTGATGTTAATGGCCTTTGGACAAATTCTTATACAGCAAGAATGGGTGATGTCTTCAAGTAAGTGTTGCAGCCAGAACAGGGATGCTTTATTAGCCAGTTGAGAGAAAAAAGCAAGAGTATGTTTTTTTAACTGAGTCCTTGCCTCCTGCCTATTAACTCTTTCTTTGGGAAGTAGACTAGGGAGCACAGGCCAGGTATGGGAAGAAAGCACAGAGAAAAGCCTAATGTCATTCCAGGGCAAGAAGTACAGGTTCAGAGAGGGTTTCTAGGTGTTAGGAAGATGACTGGGATTTTCCTGATTAGGCAAGCAGGGGAGGAAGTTAATTTCAGCTAGCACCCCACTCTGGATGAAGACGAGGTTGTCCATCGTAGCTTTACATGCAGGAGAAACAGAGCCAAAGTTTTTGTTTGTTTTCAGATCTTATGCTGTTGCTTATGTTCAGCTCATTAGGGGCAGGCGGTACAACCAACAGAACTGCCTTCATGAACCACCTGATGGACATCCACACACAGGCTGAAAAGACAAGACAGCTCTCTCCAAACCCTGTTCTCAGATTCCTTTGGCTGCCCATGGTTTATCCCACAGCCTCCGCGATAAGCCACAGGGCGGCGAATACAACGCTCTAAGTGTTTTGTGCATACCACATACCCAAGGACCTGGCTCAGTTTCAACTGAGACAGACAGCTTCTCAGTGACAAGCCTCTCACTCAAATCAAATGCATGTGGTACATGTAAAACATCTTTTATTAGCAGGCTTTCATTCCTCACGCATTGAAACGAGCAAAATGGAGCGGGACAGCTTGCTGTAACCACCTTTCAAGATGGCTTTCAGGCTTCTAGGGGAGCAGAAAGCAGCATAGCATTTTGGAAATGCTGGTTTTGCTTCCAGTCACAAGTATAAAGAAAAAAAAGCTAATAATCCCATACTGAGACCTTTACATGCTTTGGATAAAATTCACTCATGTGTTAAGTGCACAGATTTGGAGAAGAGCGTAAAGTACTGGACACTGTCCTTGATCTATCACTCTCCAACTCATGGCCTAGGACAGCAGTCTGGTAAGAACACACTGCTGTTTCCCCAGCAAGAGGATTCACTTTGGCCAGTTCAGCAAGTGATGGACAATCTATAGCACAAGCCACCATAGCTGCTTCACCAAATAGTCAGATCAGCAATCAGAAGACTAATGTCTTAGCACAGAGCAGCTGTCTCTTCTGATGCCGAAAGCCCCACCAAAAAAACCACCACAAAAACTTCAAGCAAAAATGAAACTGAAACAAATCCTTATCTCAAAAAAGTCACAAATTTTGAGTGTGAAAAAGACTGAAAGTGCAACTCCACATTTTTTCAGCTTGGGCTGCTCAGCACATTCCTGCATTGTCACTATTGCTGGATCCGCAGATGGTGGCCTTCCCCAGCACACACAGTTATGAAATGCCAGCTGTGAGACCTTCAATTGTTAGCTATTGTTGAGGTTGGTGATAGCTGCAGCAGCGTATTTTCTAAAGGCCAGGGTGTTATCATGAGCCATCTGAGAAGGGAAAGCCAAAGAGTTCAAGGCAAAGAATCCCTTCTGTCAGAAATGTTCATCTACACAAGCCTGATCCAGCAGAAAAGAGGAAAAAACAAATATAGTA
The DNA here is from genome assembly GCF_047370975.1 of Nipponia nippon. Lineage (NCBI taxonomy): Eukaryota > Metazoa > Chordata > Aves > Pelecaniformes > Threskiornithidae > Nipponia > Nipponia nippon. Next base: position 5,881,267 of record NW_028262336.1, on the reverse strand, counting down.
CTCCTGAAGTAAAGGTGTCTTCAAACAAAGTAAGCAGCTGGCTAGAGCTGAGATGTGATTGTAGTGATCTCCTTCCCAAAAACCAACTGAGAGCCAAGGTTTCTTGGAGAGGAGAGTTTCTGCTGTCCGAGGTTCCCTGCCAAAAGAGAGCACTCTGTTTTGGTTCAGCCACGTGCAGCAGCACCTTGACATCTTGGAAGTTTCCCACTGTTTCCCTTTCCAAGCTTTGCCGTGTGGTGAAGATGCACTGTATATGTGCAGAAAAGTGCAAGGGAGGGGAGGGATGGGTTCCAAGAGCTTTGCTCTGTAAACACATTACCGGTGCCATTTCAATTAAAGGAGAATCTCTCCCAGACTGCCAGGCATGAGGCTTATTCCTTGTAGCCTGCAGCTTTAACAAGACCCATGAAAACAGTGGTTGTCCCTCTTCCCCCAGTGGGCTTCAAGTCTGCCCTCTTCAAAATTGACAGAAATTTTTTGCTGGTCTCTCAGTGTTAGCAAACTGAGGTAATTAGCACATTGTATGCTAGGATTGCAGAGAAATGCAGGGGACAAGAGCCTCGGGTAGTTAATTTCCATCAGATTTGAGTGGGATTACCCACCCAAATTGTTCTGAGAGGCCAGGAGAAGGATGCCCCAGGTTAGCTACAAATGTGGGTGCCTACAAGAAAGAAGCAGAAAAATTTTGTAAGAAGTTTCGGAATAGCGAGTACCAAACTGAGAAGAAATAGGTAGACATTGTCCTCTCAGGACGATGAGGTTACATCTGGAAAAGTTCGCCAGCACCTTTATGTTGAGTGGGACAACAGCTTTACAGACAACTTTCATCTAAGGTTCTGCAAGTGAAGTCTCCCCACCCCAGAAATCCAGCGCTACTGGCTGGAGAGCAGGAATGAGGTGATCTCCCCTGCTGATCAACAAAGAACACTAATAAAAAACTGCAAATACTTCCACTGCAGCAGGGGATCAAAAACTAAGTCCAATGGAAAACGTAAGCCATGTCTCTCTGCTGTAACAGCACATCCACATCTGAGCACCTGTAATAGCACAGTTAGCAGGGTAAGCAACACTACGAAAAAATGAAGGGAGGAATGACTTGTGAAGGACTCGGTAGGTCTGGTACTCCAGGTACAGTGATTGTTCTGCTACACACTTGTGCTATAACCTTGAGTAAGCCACTCCACCTTTCTAAGGCTCAGTTCCCCTTCTCAGTCTTAGGGAACTACTGTGTGCAAGTTGTATGGCATTCCCAGTGACTGGTACCCAACTAGTGTCACGAGAGGTATGATGCCTTACCATCTACAGCTCCAGCCGGTGAGTAGGAGGAGCAGGGGAGGAATATCTGCAAAGCCTCAGACTGTTAAAAGGAGTTCCTTATGAGGAATTGTCATGCTGCAAAATTCCTTGGCACAGCAAACCCAAGGCAAACCTCTCCACAGGCAGACAAAACGGGCCTGATTCTTCACTGCTGGCATAATTAAAGATAAAATACTCTTTTACATGAAAGGGAATGAAAAAGAGGAGATAATCAGCCCTGCGGTTCATAAATGCAAGGAAAAAAGCAGGACCCACTAAACATTGTGCAAACTGAAAAAAGAATAGAAGTGTAATCAATATAGTTAGGGATACTGATAGATGATAAGGATACACTCATACACGTTCCGTTCTGATGGTCATGATATACTGGAGTCTACAAAAATTATTTCCTTAAAGTACAAAGAGTGATAAAAAAAATAAAGAAACTTTGCATCAGAACGCAATGATGAAAACTCTGCCAAAGCCTGAGGAAAAGCAGAGATATAACCAAGATGGCATCACACTATGGATCAACCTGCCACTGGATCGGGCGCAGACACTCATGACAAATAGGCACAAGGGATGCAGCGCAAATACAGCGTGACACTATATCCTGGGCATACGCTTGATGTATGGAGGATTAAATGCCACACACACACACTGTCCTGGGTAGATTGTATCTAGTGCTGACAGATACCTGAGGGATCTGTCTCTTTCTTTATATACTTTGGCAATTGCCATGCCAACAAAGGATTATGGGATTGGGAGGGCAAGAAGGAGAGATCGTTTGCTACTCTGTTTAACAGAGACTTTATCCTCTGGGGGTATTTTGTCAAGATGTTGGATTTCTTCTTAAATGATATTTCTACCTGCCTATACACGTTTGGGGTTGATGGGCTTTTCTCCTTTCCTCTGTCCCTGTGACACCACAGCTCGTTCTTCTGGAGCCCCAAACCAGCCTTAAAGCAAACGTGGCTTCTGTAAGTCGGTTTGAAGACTGTCACCCTCAACCTCCACCCCCCACGCATGCTGCAAAGGCAAGAAAACAGCCAACGTGCTGTAAAGACCAATTCCTTTCCCTTTCTCGTGAGCCATCTGATTGACGGCTCCGTTTGTCAAGAGAGACAGACTGTCTTGAGTGTGAGATAGCTAACTATCACCTGGGGAGACTATTAGAGGGAGAAGGAGGGAGAGAGGGAGAGACAGACAGACAGAAAGAGAAAGACAGACGAACAGACAGAAATAAAGGAGAGCTGAGGAGGGGGAAAGAGGAAAGGAGTGACAGAAGAGTGTAGATGAGAGAAAGACAGTAGCATTTGATGAATTAAGTTGTCAACTTTGGCATCACCTGTGTACCTTGTCATGCCAATAAATTCATTGAAGCTGAAGCTGCACTGCGAGTCAAGAGTGAGAGAGTGCTGATGGAAGGAAGAAATAACAGTCCATTTAAAGACTCAGAGCAATTTATTAGTTACCTCGGGAGGGAAGTAGTGACAACAGGGAAGGAGAGGTGCTTCCCCAACATGCTGGGCAGGAAAGCTTGTTTTGGATTCAAGCTGTCCACCCAGTCGCGCTGCAGAATGTAAAGAGATTGACAGAGACAGAGACCTGGTTCAAGAAGGAGAAACACAGGGGAGAGGCTCACTGAGGTCCAAGGGGAACAGGGCAGACACATGCCTTTGCATAGTGCTGTGTGCCTCGGGCCACCCCTTGACGTGTTGAGGGAAGATGTTGAGAACAAGTAGCCAAATACCCCCAGTGTGAGAGGAGGCAAAGGGCACTGAGCACAGTCAGCATCGCAGGGCCGAGGGAACGTGAAGGGAAGCAGAGATGGAAACCGCAGCTCTGGCACAGGGGGGTGCTGTGACAGAAAGCCGGGAGGGAGATAAAGCCCTCCGCTGACTTTGAAGTTGGAAGCACGGCACTGAGATGCCAACAGCTTTGGCTGGCTGTGCCAGGGAAGCACTGCACTAAGGTGCTTTCCTGCAGAGCTAAGGAGATTGTCACTAACTCAGTAAAGGATCCTGCACATTTCTTACAAGAGGAGCTCAGGGGCTCCTGCCACCCCCCAGAACTCCAGTGGAGTCTGTTGGACGTGACTGAGGAACGGAAAAACTAAAGGTACGATGCCCTCAGCTGCTGCCCAGGCAGAAGAACACAGAGCCTGGAGCCACCCAGACAAGAGGTAAGTGTGCGCTTTCTCTCCCCCTACTATTCAAACTTCCAAAACTGAACATCATCTGCCCCAGCTGTTTGAGAAATGCATCTATCTCTTCACTCCCTTCCCCTCTTTCCCCCAACTCACATTCCCCACACAGGAGCTTGTGCAAGCCCTGTGCTCATGGAAGATGGTCAGCTACTGCCAAAAACTCTCTCCTATCAGCCACGGAGCGTAGGGGTTGCAGGATTTCCAAAGCAACCTGAGACCCCCTGTGACCTCATTTGTAGCCATCCAAAGATGTTTACGATTTATGTGAGGAGACATATCCACTGACTCTTCCTTGCAATGAGCTGATCTCAACCAACTGCCAGACATCACACCAAGAAAGAGAAGGACATTGACCGATCCAAGATTCATTCCTCCCATGGCCTCTGCTGCTGCATGCTCCTCTGATGCCCCAGGCTTGGACAGAGGGGAGGGAAGGAAGGAAAAAACCCAGATTCCTCCCTTGGGCAGAAGTACCAGAGGTATTTCCTTCAAACAGGGAGAAATACTGACTCAGCCACACAAGTGGAGAAGCTACTCTTTTCAGCTTGAGTGAAACACTGAAGACTGACAACTGTCCAGGGTATTTAGAGAGTTTGGGTATAAGTGTGTGTACGCATGCATAGCATTTGACAGCTCCATGCAGAGAAATAACACGTACGGCATACACCTATCATATATGGCTATCTCTGTGTGTGTATATACATATAAAATACAACCATACAAATATATACATACTTAGAAAGTGTATATATGTATAGATATATACATACTAATATATGCACATACACACATGCTGCCATTTGCTCCTCAAACTCCTGGCCTCTTTGAGAGCTCTTATTTGGCTGGTGGTTTGTAAGCTGCCAAACAGCTACAACAAAGCTGTCCTGACTGGGGTCCCCTGAGCTGTGCGGTGTAGCTCTGTTGGCTGCCTTCAATTTGATATCAAATGAGAACAGGGATCTCACTGAGCCGAGCTCCATTCTGATCTGACTGGTCCCCAAATCAGATCAGCTGTAGTGCCCTCCGGCTGTGGCACTGTATTAAAGTTGAGGGCAGCTTTAATATGCTTCACCGTTTGCACAGTGGAAGCTGTGCTTGGCCTACTGGGAAATTACTGGTATGTCCCTCATTCGAGTAAAGTGGACATTTCTTTTCCAGGAGTTGTGATCTTTGGGTTCGTGTAACTTAGTTTAAATGACCTAAGCTGGTGGCTTCCAACCTTTCTCATTCTGAGGGCACCGTGCAATTTCCCGGGAAAGGTACATGCACCGTATAGTGAATGTAACTCTCCTGACAATAGGTTTCGTTTTCCTGAAGTCCACAGACTTCCTGGGAGTCACAGACTAAAGGGGGAAGACGACTCAGTGAAGGAACTAGGAGTGAGAAGGCAGCCTGGTGCTCAGCTGAGCCTGCAAGGAGACTGCAGCACAGCTCCAAGAGGTCTGGACACCCATCCGCATCCATCACACGCCCTCCAGGGAAATACCACATCTTCCCCATGACATCACTGCAAACCATGTCCTGGGGTGCATCAAACACAATATAACCAGGTGGTCAAAAGAGGTGATTATCCAGCTGTATTCAGTGTTGGTGAGGCCTGACCTTGAATACTACATGCGGTTCTGGGCCCCACAATTTAAGAAGGATGTGAAGGTCCTGGAACATGTGCAGAGGAGGGCAACAAAGCTGGTGAAAGGGCTGGAAGACATGTCCTATGAGGAGTGGCTGAGGACTTTGGGCTTGTCTAGTTTGGAGAAAAGGAGGCTGAGGGGCGACCTCATTGCTCTCTGCAGCTTCCTGAAGAGGGGAAGGGGAGAGGGAGATGCCAATTTCTTCTCCCTGGGATCCAGCGATAGGACGTGTGGGAATGGTTCAAAGCTGCACCAGGGGAGGTTCAGACTGGACATTAGGAAGCATTTCTTTACCGAGAAGGTGGTCAAACACCGGAACAGGCTTCCTAGAGAGGTGGTCAATGCCCCAAGCCTGTCAGCCCTGAATTGGTCAGGCAGTTGGACTAGATGGTCATTGTAGGTCCCTTCCAACTGAACTATTCTATTCTATCAGACACCTGACATTTCAGTTTCTTCTTCTCTGTCCTGATGGTACCTGTCAGGCCATCACTTCTGCTCTTCAGGTTTCCTCACAAAGGTGAGTGGGCTTTTTTTGGTTGTTTGTTTTTGTTCGTTGTTTTTTTTTTAAGTGGAGAGGGGTTGGGAGAAGAAGAAAGTCAGAGTTAGGTTCCCGCTAGGATGCTGTTGGCAGCCAGAGAGAACAGGGAACTAGAAGGGTGGGTTGAGGAGCAAGGCTGCCTAGAGAAAAAAGCTGGTACTGAAAGAAGCTAAGAAAAGCCATAAAAACTGATGGCAAGCTGCCCTGTGCTCTGACACACCCAGAGATCCTAAGCTGGATAGTGCAGCACTATCTTAGCTGAGGGACACAGAGAGCAGGTCCATTTACCTAGAGAAAAGCCTGGAAAGTGAGGAATTGCCAGGAATCAGTACTTGCCAATACATACCAGAATTGTACACACAGGTTTGACAGAGAAATGACAGGAATAAAGAATATTTGATGAAGAAACAGGTAGTGACAGCTGCAGAAAATACTGGGCGTTGGTAGAAGGGGAAAATGCACGGGGAAGGCAGAACCGAATAGGTGACTGAGAAGTACTTGTGTAATTCATCTTGAAAGGATCTTCTTGAAAAACACCGTAATAGGGGCACAGGTGAGGTGAGCCGCAGAAGAGGCACAAGCCTGCATACGCTGGGTCACTGCCAGCAGCCTTCGGAGCTCGGATGTCCCTGTGGCAGTCTGATGGATTTTCACTTACTACAGGGGAGAAAGGAAAAAGTCTCACAGTTCTTAGTCTTCTTCTGTCAGGGGTATTGAGTTGATTATTGGCCCTTTAGCAAGAGGAGTAGAAACACGAAGCCTCAGGCATGGGGGTCTTTTGCCACGTGTAGGAGCTTGTGGTACACTTAAGCATCCCTGTCTCTTTGAAAGGTTACTGGCCATGTCATGCCCCACAAGAAGTCACTTCTAACCACACGCATGCCCTAATGGGTACCGATGCTCCTGAAGGCACCCCAATGACTCTTTGCAGTGCCTAGCACTAGCTGCCTCCCACAAAAGAAAGCCATTGGGATGCACATGTAGATCTCTGAATGCCAGGATGCCAGAATGGGTACAACAGCACCTACACCATTAATAGTGTCCTGGCAACTGGGCATTGGCCCTGGTGGCAGTGCTCACAGCTGTAAGAGGGCTGTGTCACTTGCTAGCTAAGTAGGGCTTTGGGTATTGCCAAGTTGGGAAGCAAGCAGACATTGCAAATTGCATTTCAGACAGCCTCGCTGTCCAGCTGAGAAGGTACATGTATATGGAAGGTACACCTGTTAATGATTTCCACTCAAGCCCACCAGGCTGAGGAAGCACTGACCTCAGGACCGTGCCCAGAGAGTCTCTTTCACAGGGAATGCGGGATCCTCTGTCACACATTAAAAGTTCATGAGAAAGGCTGGTGTCATGATCCCAGTGTCACAGGAAAGAAACATGAAGCACCTCAGAGGCGATGCGACTTGCCCAAGGGAACAGAGGGGACCACAGCTGAGGCAGGTGGCTGTAAGGTCCATCGGTGGGACACTGGGTTGGGGGTGAGGAAGGCTAGCTTCTTACTCTGCCATGAGCATTGTGTGGCTTTGAGCCACTTTTTCCACCCCTCTTTACCCTCCTTTTTCCTCCCTCTCCTGTCCCTTCTCTTTTCCAGGTCTTTTGACCAAGGGCTGACCCAGGGGTGGGTGGGGTGGGTGGGTGTGTGGGTGTGGGGGGTGTGTGTACACCCCCCCCACACACACACACATCAGTAGCCTGGGTCTCACTTGAGCCTTTTGGTTATTGTCACAATACAAATGCAACAGCCCAGAATTTCAGACTCAGTGCCCTGCAGTTTGACCAGGTTTGTGCTTTTGCAAAGACCCATCCTGTATCCAGGCCTATTTTTAGAAAATCTAATTTGTAGACATGATATCTTGCAGAGGAAACAGTATTAGCCAGAAAAATTCCCTTCCTCAAAAAGCCATTTAAAACCAACCATGACCAACTTGCTCTCCTGGAACTGCTGAGGAGCCCAGGACACCTCAAAGGTGGCTTGCCTTTATCTGTGTCTAGCCAAGGAACAGATAAAAGTATTGTGAAGTAGTGATGGGATCATGCTAGAGGCTACAGAAAGGACGAACGACTTTTATTTGGAAAGACCGTTCAATAGTAGGTATGCCGATTAATAAATAAATGAAAAGAGGTGACATTCATGATGACATTTAAATGACTGAGGTGCCAAGTGCTTGTTAAAATACCACATGGTCCGGAAGGCAGACAAAGAAACAAGGCTTGGACAAGCAGTGAGCAATGGTGACCCAATCAATTTAACTATTGATAAAACACAGGTGAGGAAATGTGCAGGAGAAAAATCTCTGCAAAGCATCAGCTAATGGATTAAATGCATCTGAGTGTGAGATGGAAATTAACTGATCAATTCACTCAACAGCTGCTAATTATATGTGACAAGGCACGCAGAACTCCAAACGTATATGAAGCTCAGAGGAAAGCAGTGGTGGAAGAAATATTTGAAGGCTGCCTCTTGCCACTGTGCGGTAGGATATTTGCCCCGGTGAGAGAATGTCACTGTCACTGACTGAAATTTAACTCTGCAAATGTTTGAAGTCTGTATTGCAAAAGCATGGAAAGGAGGGTTCTTTCCCACTGCTTTGTAACAATTTGCAACATTAGGTATAAATATATGGTATCAAAATTAACGTGCCAATCTAAACAAAATTAAATGTAATGGTACAGTCAAAATGAAACCTTTTTGCCTCATTGCAGTTAAACATTTTGACATTAGTGAAATGAAACTAGAAAGTTAAAATGATTTGTTATGACACTCATCTGTCAAAAAAATTTGTTGCATCACCACGCTCCTGCAAAACGCTTTGACGCCGACAGAACTGATCTTCCAATAGGAAGCTATCGCATGCTTTCTGATCACTACTTTCATAATTTTATTTTGAATCATCATCATTCACAGTAATATATTCCTGACCACTTCCATTTTGGCTTGCACCATTTAGGAAATGGTCATAGGAATATCGACTAGCTCTTCTTTCCCCCTAGGCTTACTCTTCTCATATATTGACCCCTTGGGACTCCTTCAAAGCCATGCCCTTGGAGAGTCAGCAGATTGTAGGAAATATAGAAAATAAATAAATAGTAATGATGCATTAATTGATCACCAGGGAAAGCTTAGTACCAAAGTGTGATTTTTTCCCTGAACGAGATCGGAATGGGAACTTCGCTGGTGCAATTCTTGCCCTGCACTGTAGAACTGAGTTTGGAATCCACTTTTGGAGCAAGGATAAGTGCTAAGCACATATTTAACTTACTGCTTACACCAGCAATTAAATTATTAATTCAAAGGGAAAAAACAGTGTGGCTTATAAACCAGATGAAACTTCTAAATCAGGTAGCTCAGGCCTGACATTACGACACAATCCATGTCAATTCTGGAGATGATGAGACCTGAGCCAGGGCAGTCTTCCAGATTCATCACGCTAACAATATTTATTATCCATTTTCAAACTCCAACTCTATAACTTGTGAGGGTCCAGTATGTTCTATGCATGGCCTATGATGCTATTTTTAGACTGTTTTTAAAATTCATGGTTGAAGGGAATTCAGAGGATGCGATGTTTAATACAGTGCTTCATGAACTCCTGCTAGCAAATTTAATTCAATCTGTCTTGGGTTAGGAGCACTGTCACGGATTGGCAATTGCCTGAAGAACCATAAACAAGGGATAATGACAAGGGGCATGTAAGAGCAAAGTTGTAAGCAGGTGTGTAAGTGAGGTGCTGTAGGAATCCATGTGAGGTCTGCTTTCATTTAACATCTTCATTAATGAGGCTGAAGAAGTAGCTTACTAATGAAAGTGGTGGACAATGCTCAACTGGGAGGAGCTGCAAACATCCGTCAGGGCAGAAAAACATAAAGGGGTACATAGGCATTAGGCATAGGGGCAGAAAGAAAAGACTGGAATAAGTTAATTAGCTTTACTAGAGAAAAAAGTCAGCTTGTGGTTAAGCAAGATCATGGGGGGTGCAGAGGCCTGCACATCTTTTCAGACAGAATGGGTGTGCAAATTTGGATCAGATTTCTCAGAGCACTGAAGAATGTAAAACTGGTTTGTCTAAACTCAAGATGAGTAAATGGTAAAGCAGGCTGGTATGCTATTAACTATATGGAAATGTCATCTAAGGACCAATCTAGAATACATCTCTACTGAGGATGGCACATCAGCCCCTATGTATCTTCATAGATGGGTTAAAGTATATCAACTCTAATAATGCTTCAAGTATAATGCTTCCCTCATTTGAGGCCCAATAAACCACACTGAAGAAGAGGGAAGGAGAACACTGAAATTCATGCATTAAATATGCTTAATAGTAATGCTGAAGAGGTAAAAGGTGACAGCAAACTCCTTAGGACCTAGACAAATTACATGGCAGAAGAACAAAATTTCAGGCAAATTATGAAGGCACCATGTGGTGGAAGAATGGTCCTCTTTAGCATTGCTAAGATTACATATTCAATGGAACAAGTCATTCAGGTCTGCTGCAGCACCCAAAAGATGTGGAAAAAAAGCATGAAAAGCATTCCTCAGCTTGCTAAATCTAAACATAAAAAAGGACAACATGGCAGCTCCTGCACAACATCTCACTTCAACATGAAGACCAGACTAGATCAATGCTTATTCCACAATATTCCACAATATGGCTAAGCCTTCATCTGAGACTGATCTATACCACTTTCTGTTAGCCAGAGAAGAGTTTGATATTTAATCCCCTGACTAACCCAGTGCTGAAGTGTCCCCCCTGTGCTCCTGAAAACTTGGCCAGAATTGGCCCTCCTTACTGTAAATGCAGAAAGCCATAGGACTGCATTTGAAAGTGTTAACTGTTTCATGGTTGTGAATCCTTGCAGTTTTGCATTCCGATTACAAGACTACAATACTTGAAAGACTGCCTTATGCCCTATGGCAGCTGTGTTACCTTACATTCAGTACTTGTATTTTAAAAAAAAAAAAAAAATTAAGGGAAGACAAAACAGAATAAGCAACCCAAAGAGAATAACTTATCAGGAATGAAAAGAAGTAAGTAATTTTGTCTGTCCCTTCTTCCCATCACCTGTGGTCCATTTGTGCCTACTCCAGCTTCTTAATTTAAGATATTTAAAACTTAGCTGGGCAAAAAGAAGCAGAAACTGTATGTACGCTAAAATATGTATGCTTATGTATGCTAAAAAATTCTGAATGGTCGGGGGTGTCAAGGGACAGAGAAGACAAGGAAGTTATCAAAAATAGAATATTCTACTGATTACAGCAGTTCAGAGTCAGGCCCTGCCACTCATTTGGTCTTATTTTGGGCAAGTTTCCATACGCCTCAGCTCACTGGGAGTAGCAATGCTTTTTTTATACCACTCCTTTTTTATCTGGTCCATTTTAACTGTAGACTCTGCAGGGCAGAGACTCTCTCTCAGCCTTTGTTCACAACCTTACCTTATAAGGACTTATTAGAGCCTGCAGACAGTACACTAGGTTTAACTGGAATAAGCAAAATGAAATTATGTTTCTTAGTACCATACCAATGCCAAATGTAAAGTTAAAAAAGAAGTCTATTTTTCAGTTAGCTAAGAGCTAAATAAGGAATCTGAAGTATTAGTTCACTTGCAAAAGTGTGGTTTTAATTCTGCATGGTGTTCATTGCAAAATGGCAAAATTAAATATTAAACCCTTACTTAAAAAAAATTGCAACTGGGCTTCAATAAAACATGGCAACTCAGCCTGAAATGTATCTTTTCCCTCAGAAAATGATAAGCAGAATGCTTAAAAGAACATTATTTGAAGTAGGTTAGTATAGATCCCTTTTTAAATGCGATGAGGTGAAGAAGGGAGAAGCAATAGGGCCCAGAGAATTTAAGGGGCTTGCTGAAAACCACAAAGGACATGAGTACTTTTGTCAGGAGGCCTCATATTTTCAATTTTGGGCTTAGATCCCAGGGTCACAGGGTCTGAGAAGAAGTATTTTTTGCACATTAAAAGTGCGGTGCTGTGAACTGAATGCTCTAACACACGCACACACAGAATATCCAATAACAAATTCATAATTTAACCCGAGAGGCCAGATTTCAGGTACATAAGCACTCCATAGGGCACCCGGCTGCAATAGGTGGACCGCTAGTTTTGATACCTAAGATTTCCTTCTCCTTCTCAAGCTAGATTTCCAATTTAGCAGAACAGCTCTCCTTGCCCTGACAGGTGAATGTGTATTGTCCCCTTTTCCATTGCTAGCTGAGGGTGGGAGGAGGCGAGAGAGGGTTCAGATGACTTTCTGGACAAAGGAGGTTTGTAGCTGCAGCCTGATGAACATGGGAGATAAGAGCAGCAACAGCAAATTGGCCCCAGTGGGAACAGCAGCAGCACTCTTCTCACCTAAAAGCAAGCCAGCAATTACGCTTGCAGCACCCAGAGTCCGTCTGTCTGTTCCTTCCCTGCCCTCCCACCACTGCCCCCATGCCCCCCACTCACAGACCAGGTGTGCTCAAGGCTACTGCTACGTTATGCGCAGCTTGAAAAAAAATTTTCCAGTCCTTTCTTTCTGCTGCTCAGGTATCTGAAGCCAGAGTTCTGAGCCTTATCATGCTGGATAACAAAATGGACAGGGGAGTTTGGGGAAAGAGGAAGGAAAAAACATGTACTGTTGTGTGCATGGTTTTGTTACACCTGGGTAGGCACAGCCCATGCGAGAAGGCTGTCTCAGTCCTCAGTATTTCAGGGAATGCTCTCATGTCTCCCCAGACCAGGAGCAGAGGCTTTGGAGATCCCACCCTAGAGGACACCACCTGCCACCAATATTACAACTGCTCCAGAAACATGTTGGATTGACTGTGCGTGGGCATGCAGAGGGATGGAAACACTGCGCTGGTCTCCAGAGCCAACAGGAGCATGGGCGTCTCTCCACCCTAAGGACTTCAGCTTCCATCAGCCATGGGGAACTGGGAGGAAGAAAATGGAAAGGATGGCATCATTCTGAAAGCCCAACTTTGCTGTTCACAAATGACCTGGAGAAAAGCAATGGGCATTACCTGGCCTCCCAAGGAGCAGTGCAACCACCCAAGATCTCTGACAGCAAAACTGCAGCAGAAATAGCTGGGGAGCACTCCCTCGTTAAGGCAGCAGGACTGCAGAGTTTGCTGACAGAGGGCTCTGAGATACTTGGGTCCCAGCATCCAGCACCAGCTCCAAGGCCGGCTGAATGCCTGTAGTGTCTCCTCCTGGCACACAACAAGTCAATAAAGAGATTCTCGAAGTGCTCTGCATGCTGCGAACCTCCTCTCTGAGCTCCTTCTTTTGTCCCAGCTCCCTTCCTTATCCGGAGTCAGCATGGCTCACAGCACCCACCTACAGGAAAAGGGCTTAATAGGAGAGCTGGACAAAATTAAAGGGGCGTTATTAATTTGACCAGTGCTGCTGCTTGCTGTGATGTCCCAAGTTTATCCTATAGCTGTGCTGATTATTTTCTCTCCTTGGATCAGGGACATTTCATTTATTAGCACTGAACTTCCCCCTCACTGCCTGCAGCCACTGCTGCTCTGATCTCCCCAATTCACTTTGCAATTAAATTTTGTCCTCTTGTGAAACGACTGTGCAGGAAAGGTCTTGTGTTTTGTTTTGTTTGCCCCCCCGTCCCCCAAGCTCTACTTGGTCAAAACAGCCTCTGGAAATCCTAGCAGAATCCCAAACAGAGTAAAATTGGTTGGAAACAGTATTATATGAAAAGGACTCTAAAAGCCATAGCTTTATGTACCTGAAACACTCATCTCAACAGGGAAGAGGGAGCAGTGGCACAGGAGGCCACTAAGTCTTAGCTGTAGAGGTATAAATCTGACGTAACCATGGAGTTGATGGAGATTTACATGAAGGTGGCTTGGAAGGAGACGCAAGGGGTTTTGTTTTGGGAAAGCTTGAAATGAGGAGCATCAAAATCATCACGTCCTTCCCTTTACAAACACTGGCAGTCAAACCATCTGATGGGCTAGAAGACTAGGGAGCACGATTGCTCCCATTTAAGTGATTTACTTTATTGTCACTGCTGCTAACACCCTTTTCGTTTTTCCCCAGGAATCACATTAACAGCTATAAAACTGCAAATTTAAATGAACGCTGCTTGGGATCTGTTTTTGCTCCATAAAGCTCCAGAAGTCACAAGGCTTTTTGTTTACTTCTCATCCCATTCCTCCTGTACATAAACATCCCCAGAAACCTTCATATCAGTAATAAATGACCACTTTTGCTGTTTCCCCTTGTGAAGCCTAATCTTCATGCCTCCCTTCTCTTCCTCTTGTTCCCCCCAGAAATAAATACCATCTTTCCCTAGACTACTCATGCCAACCCTTTCATTCATTCCTAGGACTACCCGCTAGCACATATCGGTCTGACATTCCTGGTTTCCTGGGACTGGACAACCTCTCATAAGCCCTGGCTGTCTCACAATCTTTAATTAAATGCAAACACTTTTCTCTAGGCTTCCTTGGCATTCCCTAAGTCCCTGTTCCCTTTCCTATCACTGAATATGTCAAAGGCTGGAGATAGCAGAAGTGATATTACTCGTCCCTAGGAATGAACACTTTTTTCCAGGACTGAGCTGGCCTGCACTGATGCCAATTACACCAGCTTTTTTATGACTTCATTACTGCTAGAGCCTCTATAAAGCATAGCATCAAAAGGCTGGACCAGCCTTTTTAATTGCACAGAGGTACTGATCATTGTGCTTTTATGTACTTGAGATGTTCTTTCTGATCCTCCACTTCCCCAAGCCAGGGATAGCTCCCCAGGCTAGGCAGAACAGAACGAGGAAAAACCTGGGTAAAGCAGCTGGCATAAGTTGCCTCTCTCTGGAGATCTCCAGTTGAGAACCACAAAGCACTTTGGGCTGTTTTAAGCATGATAGCTGGCCAAGCAGCAAAGGTCAATACAGGAAGGAAAAAAGGGAGGAGAGAGCTCAGCATGAAGGATTTGTGGAGCATCACAGGATCTCTCTGCAGCACAGCGATCTGGCCATTCCCAAAAGGCAGGGAGTCAAACTCTGCTCTTATCCACAGCAGCATGTAGAGTTAAGTTCCCTGACTGCTGCATATCACAATACTAAATAAATCCTCGGGTGCTGCATTTGGAGATGAACTAAAGGAACAGACTGCTTTATGAACTGGTTGAGCATTATTGATCCCTGGACAAGGGAAGGTAAGAGAAAAAAATCCAGGGTGTCTGACATGAGCTTCCTTGGGGAAGACAAGGACACCAGAGAGCTGAGATGTTTCTCAAGCTGGGGGATATCCCTAGGACACAAGGATATGTGTCCTCCTGACTTGGGAGGGCACGTGAGAGGCAGCTGCCTCCTAGAAGCCATAGGAGATGATGCTGCGTCTTCAAGTGACTGGGGCTGCTGTAGCTGAGTTTGGCCAACCATGGTGGAGGCTCAAGTGGGGTGAGCTGCTGAAACCAAACTCTCACAGGGAGTGAAGAGCAGCCTGGTCTGTGATATGGGATGTTGGGACAGAAAGCAGTGCTCGATGAACTCTCACTGGCATGGGCAATTCATGGAGGTGCAGCTCTTTCCTCTCTCTTCCCCCACAGGGTGTTGATGGCTGCCTGCTGTCCACCCCTCTGCTGTGGGTGGCAAGAAAATGTAGTAGCTCTCAGTCTGATGGCAGCGTAGTGCATACCTGTGGGAACTTGTGAGAGCATGTTAAGTCTTTTCCAGCACAGCATGCAATCCTGTGTAATTTCTCTATTACAAACCCATTGGAGGTTCAGTTTTGATTTGGGCAAGGGAACTGAGCTGGGGCATTTGGAAAGAGCCTGTTCTGGCTGCTGGGCTAGGGCAGTGAACAGTAAAATGCAGGGTCTGACACATAGGAACTTGCAACCAGAAAAGGAGGACTATTTCAGCACCTTCGTGGCTGGACTTGTGAGTGGGGAATGGCAAAAGGCTGTAGTAGCTCTGAATAAAGAGAGATGTTCTGAGAGAGGGGTGAATGGCATGGGGGCATCTTTTTGCTCTCGCATCCTGCCTAACTAACCTTCCAGCTTCCCTTCTCATCCCCATCTTGAGTTCACCTCCAGTTTTCTCCCCTCAGCCTTTATAGCAAAGGCAGCACCAGGTTTCCCCCAGCTTTGAAGCAGAGCTGCATCAGATAGGAAGAACCACGCAGCCTTGGCACCGGAGGGGCACTCTACCAGCCTTGCCACCAGGTCTGGGGGAAACGACTGGGGTGCTTGGCACACGTGTGTCCTGCTGCCTCTGTTCTGTGTCCCCTCTGCCAACAATTTCACTTGCCTTATTAACTATTCCCAACAGCCCCACTGTCTGTGTGCGGGCTTGTTTGGGTAATTCCTGTTTCCTCCCATTTAGCGTGTAGGGAAAAAAGCATTAGCAACACTCTTGGTTTTAAATGAACCCTATTAATATTCGACTCTGCAAGGAACTGTGGGATAATTTTGATAAATGTGGCTGGGAAGCCTAGCTGACAGAACCAAGCGCAACGCTAGTGTGTGTTCACAGCCCATCGCTGCACACACAGAAGGAGGCAAGAGGTGGGCACAGCATGGGGCTGGGGGTGAGGCAGGCAGGAGGGAGAGCAGAGTCAGGGGGTCTGCTGAACAGGAAAGAGGCAGTGCTATAGGACAGACTTGAGAGCAAAATGGGCTTAGCGAGATATGAATGGGAAGAGGAAAACAAAAGCAAGATGCAGTTTGGAAAAAGCAGGCTAGAATGACTAGGGAAACATTGTTTGAAACACAGACACTTAACTGTGGAGGGAGGAGAGAGACAGAGAAGCCAGGAAACTGTGACAGCAAAATGGAGTTAAAGGTGACAGCAGGTAGGAAATCAGACGCAAGGTTGCAGAGAAACGAGAAAGGGGCTTGAGTGGGACTAAATGCACCTAGGCCACAGTTCAGCAAAGCACACAAATGATTTGAAGCCACTTCCTTTGGTTGATGTACTTGCTCACTTAAACTAAATGCTTCTGTGGTTCACTGATTGGCAACCTCAGGCAGCACCATCTTACAAGAAATGTATTGAAAAACTAGAGGTAGGAGCGGACAGAAATGCACTGGAGGGGTATCAGCAGCTGAGATGAAGAATTACCTGTGCCAAAACTAGGGGGACTGAGATGGCGTATTTTGCTGTAGACCCTTAAGGACTATTTCTTCTCAAAAAGTAGGTGCAGCTGAAAGAAAGGCAGTTGAAACTAGAAACAAGTTCAGAGGGACTTCTGTGAAGTTGTTGTTAAGTGTGTAATTATTCTTGACGGTATGTGCTTTTAGGCAAATCTCCCAAAGGGAAGAGCGGGAGTCCACTGCTTATTTCTATAGGTGACTGCAAGTCATGCATTTGCACTTCATGCACGAGGGAAGTTCAGCCTAGAAAGAGACTGCTGAGCATCCTCATAAATGCAGCATAGCCTTCAGGAGCACACAGCAGAGATGGAATTACCCATAGTCTTTGGAGCAGTGCAAGAATATACACACTACCACTGAACTGCCTTCAAATGAATACAAGTAGCTTCTTTTTTCTTTTTTTTTTTATTTTCCCAGACACATTCCTTTTTTTTCAGTCCTATGGAATTAGAAATTTATGCCCAGAAGAACTAATTTTTATGGAAATTAGACTTTCCTGGCCAACTCTATGATTATGGCTAGATCTGGTCTTCAAAACTGTGGCCAGTGCCCAGGGTAGACCAACTCAGCAGTAGCTACTAGGAAGATACTCCAGATGAGACAGTGAATGCTGGGAAAGACCAATAGTCATTCCCGCATACCCCTAAACTAATCTTTGTGAGCACCTCAGTATTTCACTTGCAAACAACATTGCTGATTTTGGGCCTGTGACTCTGAATTTTTTTGACAAGAAACATGAGAAACCTGTTTGATTAAAAACAAAGGTAAAACTTCTATGAGGCATCTGTCTATCATGAGCTTTACTGCTAGGTCCTTGAAAAGAAAGACTTCTATCACAGGACACAAAAAAGCTATGAAGAAGCATGCCTCTCAGCAGCAGATCTTCTGTTGCCCAAGAAGTGTGGAAACTACATCTCAGGATTCATATCCCCTGCTTCCCAGCTTCTCTGAGAACCTTTCCTACACCAGGTGAGTCCCAGCCATGGTTTCAAGCACTTCTGGGCCAACACATCTATGTGTGCCATAGCCTGTTTTGAACTCTCTGCAAGATGCTGCTCCACAAGTGGTTGATCCTGTAAAACTAATTTGCTTTTCCTGCGAAGCAGGCAAACACATGAAAAACGCCAGGATCGTTTAGTTGCCTCTGACGTGCCGGCTGTACCCATGCTGCGAGGTTCTAGAGAAGCATGTACCTCTCTTTTCCGAGAGCAGCTGCTTTTTGCCTGCAGCTGGTGGAGCCAGCTCCATCTGGAGACCAGATCAGAACCCATTAAGCACAGAGGTAGACTGCTTGGAAGTGGAGTTTGCAAGGCAGGGAGGCAGGCAAAGGCTTGGCTGCAAAATTTCACCTCTTGTAAAGAAAGGAAAGGGAAAGGGGGGAAAAAAGCAACGCACACAGCCTATTGAGCAATTGTTCCTGCGTAGCCTCTCCAGTCTAATTGATTTGGACACCACAGCTAATTTTCGCTCAGACATCTGTTAGCACATATTAGCGCATGCCATTAGACAGGGAAGCACAGATTAGATGGAGGGGCAGAGCTCAAAGGCCGTAGTTTGGGATGTGAGAACAAGCGAGAGGAAGGATGAGAGGGAGAAGATGTCTGTGCAGGGCTGGAACAGTTGGAAGGAGCTTGGGGTAAAGGGGAAGGATTTGGCTGGCTCAGAGCATTCCCACTGAAGAATTGCATATGTTCCACCCGCTTACCCATGCTACAAGCACGCCCCTTTCATTTACAGGCATACCACAGAGGTCCTGGTCCTCACCAGCACAGAGGCAATAAGCCAGAGCTCCCACGAGGAACCCTAAAGTGTATTCTTCCGTGTTCTTGCAGTTTGCAGCTGCTTTGGTTATGATTAGAGGTCTCGGAGAGAAAAGAAAGGGACAAGAGAAAAAGAAGATGACCTTTCTCCCCTCACCTCACACCAGCATGGTGTCAGATTGCTCTGGAAATACTCTATATTTAAAGCTTTACAGATATGATGAGTCTTTCCTCCAGAGAAGCAGAACTATATGAAAGGTACTGGCTAAGAGCATGGGACAGAAGGGAGCTAGTAGGACGTCAGCAAACCCAATAACCAACAGTCACAACCTTCCTCAGGGCTGTTTTGCAGCCTATGAGCGGATGCAGTTCATTTTTACCACCCCTGACACTAACAGGTCAGGGAGTTGACAATTTCAGTCCAGCTAGGACTGGCTGCACACTAGAACCACCACTTGATACAGCCTTATTTGTTCACTGGTGAGAAAACATCTTTTCCTCCTACCCAACTATTTATTTTTCAGGAACGATGTAAACCCTCTGCCTACTGGCACTGCAGCAATATGGAAGCATGTGCTCAAATCCAAATCCAGCCTGCATAAGCAATTCCGCAGCTGAAATCCCACAACACAATGTTCCCGTCAGGAGCGGCTGCCACTGCAGTCAGCACGGGTTCTGCAGCATACGAGGTGCTGCGACTGCTGGCCGCATGCCCTGGCTACAAGAGGGCTCTACATAATTTGGAAAGGAGTTATTTGGAGTTATATCTGTTCACATATGTGGAAGAAAAGGTAAAGATGAAGAGCATAACATGAGTTTCTCTGAGCATATTTCTGGTTTCCCACAGCTTTCCCGTGAAAGGTGGAGTTGCTGTATTGATTCTCTGATGTCTGAAAAAGGGTTGAGCTCATTCTTTCATGTTTTTGCTCCATGAAGGTAATAAAAGAGCCTTTCTTTCCTTTTGGGTCATACTTTGCACAAAACACATGGGAGTCCTAATAGCCTTGAGGCTTTTACTCCTCCACCAATTGTGGTGGAAATTAGCCAACAGGCTTCTGGGTTCAGAGGACTGACAGTCGCCACAACCATGCAATATTAATTTCCTTTGAAACAACAAGCCAAAAGTTGATGAAACGGCCTTGTTTTGCTCTAACAGACTGCCTGGGAAGGAGGGAGAGGCAGGATTTGTCAACTGAAACTCCATTGTTGGGGCAAAGAGGTCAACATCTATTATAGGGATGATAGAGTGAAGGTAAGCCTGTCAGTCACAGGGTGAAAAATGAAGCCCCCAGCTCCTGTCTCGCGCATAGTACCTCTGCTTGGTCACAGTGATTCTCATCCTCCATTCCCTTGCACTGTTTTTGCTTTGTCATAGCTCAGCTGACTTTAGCAGAGTTGCTCCCACACCTTCCCAGGGATCGTGCTCTGCCTGACTTTGACAGGCATGTCACTTCCAATTTAGAGAAGGACTGACGCATAAACATCTGCACAGCCCTCTGCAAATCCACCCCTCTCATGCAAGCATCTGCCAGCTGAGAAACTCCAGCCCACTAACAAAGCACTGATCAGGATGGTGGCAAGAGGGGAAAATAAAAGCTGATATCCCCACCCCAAAGGGGTGACTCCCTGGAAAATACCAGGAAAACAGCTCTCAGGCCAGAAAACTGCTGCAAAAGCACCCTGGGTTTGATCCTCTGATGAGACAGAAAGCACACGGGAAGAGCTGGAAGAGGAATCACAAAACTGAGCAATTAGCCAGTGACCCACTTGGATTTGCTTTGCTTGCCCAGCAGCTGCACAATGCACACAGATACCTGCACCATCAGGGGAGCAGTGCTGGGCTGGCACCTTGCAGGATTGCCCCTCTTCTTGCTATAGACCCCTTTTTGGCATAACTGTCAGGTTTTGGTTGCAGGGGGTGGGCACAGGGTGCCCTATGCGGAAGAGGTCAGGGGCTGCCCCATGCTGGTCCCAGTAGGTCCCGTTGGCTCTGCAACAGCCAGCACTGACCCCCTGCACCCCAACACCGCAGCCCATCAGAGGAGCCCCAGCCCTACCGACCCAGCAGGGTTAGGGGAGGGCAGCACCGCTGGGGCAGGGAGCTCCAGAGGGGACATGCAGAGAAATGTGAGAAGAGGAACAAGAGGAGATGTGGCAGGAGGCGTGAGGATGCACAAAAGGAGGCACTGGAGAGGACGGAGAAGCAGATACAGGAGGATGCATGTGGAAGGGGACATTGCTGGGACAGGGCTGGGAACAGCTCTTGGAGGGAGGCATGCTGTGCTGGGGGGTACCTTGGAGGGAATGTGGCTGTGGGGGACCCACACTGGAGCAGGGACACCCCCAAAGGGACTGTGACCCATGGACGACCCAGGCTAGAGCAGGGAATGAGTGAGAAGGAAAGAGCAGGGGAAGAAAAGAGTAAGAAACCAGGAGCAGCAGCAAGAAACCATCACGTACCGACCCAGCCTCCTGCACTCAACCTCCGTCGTCTCACCTAAGGGACTGGCAGGGACTGAGCGTAATGTGTGGTCAAAACATGGGGAAAGGGGACGCGGGGGGAGAGGTGTTGGAGTGAGGCTGAGCCTAGCAAAGGGGCTGGAAAGGCGTTTCCCTCAGTGTTTGTTTCATTGTTTCTCCTCTTTGTTTCTCAATACCCAAATACTAATTAAAAGTTTTG
This sequence comes from Nipponia nippon, assembly GCF_047370975.1. Taxonomy (NCBI): domain Eukaryota; kingdom Metazoa; phylum Chordata; class Aves; order Pelecaniformes; family Threskiornithidae; genus Nipponia; species Nipponia nippon. Next base: position 5,860,037 of record NW_028262336.1, on the reverse strand, counting down.
TTAATTGGCAGTAAATTGAGTTAATTACCCAAGTCTAGACAGTTTTGCCCACGCGAAGCCCCCAGCCTGGTCTCCAAGAGCCAGTCGGTACTGACAAGAGGAAGCCTTCTGTGGCTTCTCAAAGAAGAGTAAGGTGAGGAAAAGTCTGGGGTTTGTTCCTCTCCCTTACATTACCTACTTGGACACCATGGCTACCGAAGTCTATGAAGTCCATTATGAAAGGGAACTGAAAATGGGGTTTGTTTTAGTCTGTGCCAGGGGCAGCCTTTATTCTACTCTGTGTCTTCCCACAGCCTGACTGCATGGGATTCATTATCAGTGTGTATCAAGGACCTCAAAGCATGCTGCAAACATCATCTGTTCAAACCCTGTAATTCCTGCACTGGTGAAACACCTAATTATCATGCTAAATATATCCATGGAGAAATTGAGGCATTAATGAGGGAAGGTGGGGGAAGTGACCTACCACAGGCAATATGAATAAGTGACAAAGTAGGATGGGTACACAGCAGCAACCTCCCCAGGCTTGTACTCCCGCAGAAAGGGAAAAAAGAAAAAAAAAAAAAAAAAAAGATGGACAACAGGAAGAGAGAGAAGGAAAAGGAAGAAATAAATGCAAAGCAGAGGAGAGAGCACACAGAGTGAGGAAAGCTGTCAGTGAAAAAAGGGGCTGCTTCAGTGCATGTCAAGCAAGAAATGGAAGTGACAGCCTGAGCTGCAGAGTGAAAATGCCCCAAACTAAATGGGAAATAGCCAGAGTGGCCTACCATGACTTCTACAGTAGAAAACATTTTGCATTTGGGATGCCTGTAGAGGAGGCAGGAATCCCTGACATTTGCATGCCTCAGGGCTTCTCTGAAGGGCATGTTTCCATTGGCAAGAAGACCATTTGGGACAGTTGGATAAAATGCTGTGAACAAGGCTTCCAGCATTTAACCTCCATTAGGAAGCAACAATTTACTCGCTCGCTACCAGTTACCAGGCGCCAGGGCTCAATTACACGCGAGACTTTAAGGGAAGGAGTGTCCATACATTATCACAGCAAACAAGTCAGTGTGACTTCGTTCAAGGGTATCATCCACCCTGGAACCTATTTCACATCTCGTTGGCTAGCTGAGTGAGAACTGATTGCACACGCTCCCTTGTTTCTCATCTGGGTGTATGGTGGAGGAAGACCCCAATTCATTAAAGCAAACAGAGCGAGGTAAAGAGCTGAGCCTCTCCTTGTTAACCTCTTCCGGAAAAGCAGATTCCTGCATAGCCAGGAGTCTTCTAGGGAGCGTTTGCATCAGCAGGAGAGGGAAAAGCATTCCCCCAAACTGCTCGCTTTTCCTCAGTCTCTCCAGCATTACGGCACAACAGTGACATCATAGGATCTCTTATCTAATCCCCCTGTCACTTAATTAAACTCTGTGAAATGCAGAGGTTTCCTCCTCTGCTCTGCTGCACTCAAGGTGATTCTTCTGCCTCCTGCCCCCACACCCTCCCCATGACAGGAACTCCGGGTGGGTTTTCCTCGTGCATGAAGCAGACTAGCCCCTCACGCCTTCTCTAGCTATGCCATCATGCAGCCTCTCCTTCCCTGTCCCCACCATCTGAGTAACAGCCTTAGTACCACTAGCACTGCTTCCCTGGGACATTCCTCCAACATGATTCTCTCTGAGATAAAGCATAGGATGAGTCAAGAACAAGAGGGTGGTATTTAGGCTGAAATCAGGAGATTGGCCACCAGAACCCTTGGTTTCTGCTGCAGCCTTCCAGTTAGGGCAGAAAACCCCACCTGCTTGTGCACCAGAGCTTTGTATGTTCATTACAGTTGCCTGCGATAACATGGGATCACTTCTGAGAACCTGCAAGGGCCTGAGTCTACAAGCCTTCTGCACACAGCTGTACAAGTAGATTTGAGGCTCAGAGAAAACACCCCCAAAGCTACTTGGGAAGCCTGATGCACAGCATGGGATGGACCTAGATACCCCCAGTAGGTACCAAACACTGGAGCACCCTTCCTCTCTACTCCGAAGGAGAGCAAAGCCTCCTTTCCCTACTGCTTCATTCGCACTGCTTGGTCAGGCCTGCCTCGGCTTTCCCGCTGCCCTGTTCCAGGAGCAGCCACCACAGATCCCAGCTGAGTATTTTAGCAGGAAGAGTGCTGCCTGTTTGCACGCTGCTCATCACACACATTTTGTTTGCTGTTTCATGTACTCCCTTAGTGAGGAGGCGAAGCTCACCCACAGCTGGTGTGGCAGGATGAGGCAGGGATGGCCTGGCTGCCGGAGGAGCCGTACCTCACCTTCACACTTGATGAGAAGGCAGCACCAGGTAATAGAAAGACAACAGCAGCTGGGAGCCAGCTGTGTGTGCTGCTCTCCTGGCCAGCCTGGGTTGCTCTTCTCCAAATCCCACAGCTCACAGCAGGCAGTGTGCAGCCATTATGAGACACATTATATTGCGATGCCTTCAGGCACAGAAACTCTGCCAACAACTAGCTACTTGCTCTGGAGGAACAGGGAGAATGCAACTTTTTTTTCTTTTCTTTTCTTTTTTTGCCCTGTGGATGAGGTGCAACCTATTTTTTTAACCTATTTAAAGGCTTTGAATGTGCTGTCTGTCACAGTATTTGACTGTCTGCAACAACAGTCAACAGTAACGTGGAAGTGCCCAGTGGTCTTCTTGGGGCCTTAGACAGATCCAGGCAACCCTAACACAAGGAGAGATTTACACTCTTCTCTTCTTTGTATTGGTTGTCAGTTTGCAATGGTTATGAGAGCAAACCGAAATATGTGTGTGCCCTTTGCACCCCAAACAAGGAAGAAGTCAAGCCTCTCAGGCAGTCCAGCTCCAAAGAATAAGGAAACAGGACTGGGAGCCTCGTATTGTCAAACCCCAGAAGACCAAGCCGTACCAAAACTAAATCTCCTAGGGAAGTGGTAACACGCTGTAGGAGCCGCTCAGGAAGCTATCTTCCTGATTGTTCCAGAGACTTACTGCTGACACTATACGACTGTATGTAGGGGGCTCCAGTTAAGGGTGTGACTGAACATTTGAGATGCATCTCTTCTTTTGGCCATGAGCTGCTGAGAGCTCTATTGGCTCAAGCAAGGGGATCCTTCTTCTTATCTAAAGGGCCCAAACCCTTTTAAACTCGAAAGACAGAATTACAATCCTAATTTCCACCCTGGCCTTCAGCAATGTAATGGTCAAACACTGAGTCAAGTCCCAACAGTATGCTAGACTCCCTTCCCTGTGGTGAATGTGCAGTGAGATAGTGGGGAAACCCTTGGGGACAGACAGCAAAACAGAGGAAAATGCTTCTAATACTTCCTAATAATACATGAAGCAAGGTGCACCTCTACATAAGGTGCCCTCTGATGCATAAACCAGAACAGATATTTTTAGTGGTCATCCAAAGAAGGACTTGGAGGCCCACAAGCACCTCATTAGTGATAGACTGTAATGAGGAAGAAGCTATTTTGTCTCAGGTTATTGGGAACCTTTAATGCTGATCCAGTTCTCTTCCTGCTTATACAAACATAACCCTATTTGCTCTCCCAGAAACAATCAGAATCAGGCTGTCAGTAGAGGCGTAAATGCAATTTTCTTAAGAAAACAAACTGGAGTACAGCTTACACATCAAGTTTAAGCTGGTAAGGGTGGTGGTATTCCACCTCAGTTAATTTACTCTCATAAAATAAGACATCTAATGTAAGTGCATTTTTTAATCTAAGCCTACAGTCAACGAAGACAGCGAGAGAGACTTTGAGAGGTCCATACATTCCAAGCATTTCCAAGACTACCTTAGGTTAGATGCCTATGAGAAGGATACTGAACTGTAGTTCAGTGAGGTAAGTCCCACCCAAAATTTGCACAGTCACATAACTTGCACTGACAATGTGCTGAGGGTGACCATGGCAGTGTCCTCACCAGTTGGGCGTAGTCCCATGGGATCTGAATAGAGTGGGCAAAGCCAGGTGCTGGTATCACAGTTCATCAACAGTCCCAGACATGCTGAGATGGTGAACTGGATCCAGGGTCCATGCAGGAAGACAAGGCCAGAGACAAGACTAGAGATAAGCCACCTACCACGTAAGTCCAAGGTCCAGCCAAGAGATGGCACCAGAGACACAGCTGGAGACAGGTACACCTATCACGCAGATCCAGGCCTGAGCTTACATGGAGCCCCTGGTCAGAGGGTAGGTGGATACCCCTGGGGAGACTGGTCAAGGTCTAATTAGTGCACTCAGGGCCCTGGCAGACAATGCATTTCCTGAAGAAGTAAAAGCGGCTCCCAGCAGGGAGGAAGATGATGGAGATGAACTAAATGGGGACATGACATCTCCAACACTAACGCACCATCAACTTTTGTGTTAATAAAAATATCCAGTGGGGATGTATTCAGTTATAGTAATGTCTTTTCCCGCTAAAAGTAGAGCCACTGAGAGCATTTTATATGCAGAATGACTAATTGGAATAAGCTGTGCAGTTTTCAGCTTAAACCATCTCCTTTATGCTCAACATCCACCCAACATCTAATGACACAGTTTATATTTTCATTGAGGATTCAGCATCTGGGCGAAAAAGAGAAAGCCTTACGAGTCTTCTCTCTAAGTCAATTAGAATTGAAATATAGGTCGAATGCCAGGGAGAAGAATGGGACCTGCAGCAATTCAGATCTCAGATGTTCACATACTCTAGAGACAAAAGAATCATTTGCACACTTATTCTGTCTTCCAGAGCTGGGGGCATTCGGAAAGGCAGGTTTGTTCTTTGCTGCATATCTAATAGTGTTTTGGCCAACTAGTCTTTAAAGTTTCTGGGAAATGACTCTTCTACCTTTGCCCTTGGGAGGCTATTTCACAGCTGAATACATCCCATTCCTGATCTGCCCTTGTTAATCCTACCTATGACCTCCATTGAGAAGTACACAACTTCCTTAAATACTTGGTGAGCCTGATAGTTGTTTGCAGGGTGTTTTTGCACCTTGATCCAATTCAGCACACCCCAGCACTAGTCTGGAATACATCAGGAGCAACTTCTGTTAAGTCAGTGAAGTTGCACTGATATAAACCAGCTCTCAAATACTACATCTTCTACTGCATTATCATTTAACCAGGATTCGCAGATCTCCCTCTTTTAAATTTTAGCGTATTTGTCTTTGCAGTTCACTACAATTCTACTTGTATTGATCGATGTTGCTGGAGAACAGACAGGAGGAAGCCACTGAAGAAAGAAGGGCCAGGATGCAATCACTTGCATGACAAAGTTCCTGCAGAGGCCTGGCAAGCCACACAGTTATTGCTCACTTCATTTCGATACTTCAGTACACTAGCTCGGACACAGGCATGCACACATGTATGTATGTGATCCACTACCAAAAGTATCACTTCTAGTCTAAACTACTTTCTTTTTTTTTCCCTCTCCACTCCCTCTGCTGCTCATTAAAACTCATCTCTCCCACCTACAATGGTGAAGAGTCAGCAGGCTGCCCAGGTAGCATTAGCTAATGGGAACTGACAGCCTGCCACCATTTTCTGAAGGCTTATGTTTTTGATATCTGCCTGTCTTCCAGCCTGACTAATTCTATGGAAGACTTTTATCACAGGGAGATTGACCTCAGGCAGGAGACATTTTGTGTCACTGTGAATGAGTGAAATGAAGACACGATGGGGATGGCAAGAACTCACTAGCAGCAAAAGGGAAGGAGAAGAAAACTGACATATGTCAAGTTGTGGATGCCCCATCCCTGGAAGTGTTGAAGGCCAGGCTGGATGGGGCTTTGAGCAACCTGGTCTAGTGGAAGGTGTCCCTGCCCATGGAAGGGGGGATTGGAACTAGATGATCTTTAAGGTCACTTCCAACCCAAACCATTCAATGATTCTATGATTCTATGATCACCTGCTTTACCACGGCAGGCAACTCAGTGATTGGCCCTCTAATGAACAAATTCACTGAAGAACCTGAACTGTGGCATGCTTTGAGACCCTGTAAGAGGCAACCTTAATTGATGATAAACTAAAATACCAGTGAAGTTATGAGAAGCATTTTCCCACTGATTTACAACACTCTGGATCCAATTAAAGAGTTCCTCCTTCCCTCCACCAGCTAATGCCTCATGAGGTTTGTAGGCTGCCTCACAATGACGTATGGGGACACAGTCTGGAATACCTCTGTACTTGGGTTTGGGGCACAGTAATTTTTACTATGTTTTATCGCAGAGATGTAGAAGTAAAAAAAGTAAAAATGTTCACAGCATGGATACTTGTTCATACTTACAGAAAGTAAACAATGCTGTTACTGTATTTCCCTGCTGAGGTGCTGTGTCCTACAGGAGCTTTAGTCCAGAGGACTCACTATCCTCTCTATTTCCCAAGCTCAACATCCCTGGCTGAACTACGTTCCTCAAGATCCACTTCAGCCTCCTCTCCAACTGAACGGCAGATCCATCCCAAGAATCACAATTTCTTCCCATTCAAGGCTTCTGAGGCTGCCATGAAAAGAAAAAGCTATTCATCCAAAAAAAACTACATTCCTTCTCTCCCTGCATGGTGTCGAGTGTGCCCCAGTTATGCTTTTCAAAAAAAATCAGGTCACTCTGCTGTTAGCTCTATAGTACTGGGTTGGAAAGCTCCTGAGAAGGCATAACCGTACATCTCCTAAGAGCTCAGGACTGCTCTTTCTGTCAGTGGTCTGAGCTTCCCCTTCCAGAACCGGCCAATGGCTGAGTGTACCAGACCAAGGAGGAACAGAAACTATAAAAAAACGGGAGGATTAGCATCCACGACAATTTCCTATTTCACCTGTTCCTTTCATGTCAGGCACCATGGGTGCATTTTGCCTCTGAGACCCCTCTAGATCCTAAAGAAGTCTTCACGCACCTAAAGCTTATGTGTAGCCAAGCAGCTGCCCCTCGTGGGGAGCTCCAGAGGAAAAATTTCAGTGAGCTGGATACAAGGCTTTTATGTCCCCTGACTTCTCTGCAGACAGATGAACACTATCACCACTTCCCTCCCACCTGAATGTGCCTGCATTGTACTTAACCCTTGTGTTCTGAAATCCTTCTCTACATCAATTATTACGCTTTGGCCTATCTGCTGCATTTACTGCATTCCCAAGGAGACACAATGCCTCTTGGATGGGCTTCTGGCAGATACATACAAGACATTTACCCTTATAGATCCTTTCCCTCAGGTTCGGTGGCATGGTCAGCAGTCTCAGTTTGCCCTCATTAGCAGCTACTGCGCAGTAGAAACCATCTGAGTTTGCAACCTTTCATCAAGATTAGATGTTCACTATTTCATTAGTGGGCCAGCAGACACATAGCAACATATATGGTGCATCAAAAGGTGGGATTTGCTTCCTTAAACAGGGCTATCACTCAGAATGGGCTGTAATGGTCTTTGAAGAGGCCAAGTGCCCTGTAGCAGCAATGAATAAGGAATAACCAAGTGGTTGGGTAGAGCTGCAAAGCCACAATTCAAATTCATACAATGCTGAGTGAGGCCTGTCTCTGGGACAGTGGTTTAAGCTCATTTTGAGACAGGCGAATTAGGGCTACAATGGAAGAGAAATTGTATTTTTTGTATATTACCCAACACTGTTCACTCATCTCTGCAATCATCCAACATGCCCTAATTGCTTCAGTATGTCCCTGCAAAACAGAAACTGAGAGTGACTTGGTAAGAGATATACAAAGACACAGATCTAAGATGTACACAGAAGCAGTCGTCCAATAACGATGACCAGCTGTCACAGGCAGCAAAAACCTCCTGGCAGTTGGCACCGGCAAATTTTCAAATACCCGCTGGTCACTGCTACCCCATTAATCATTGGCACTTTGCCCAGTCTACATTCCTGAACAGCTTTTTTCTTTCTCTTCCCCCTCTCTCTTCCTCTCAGACTTCTAACACAGTTAATAAAAAATTTATCAGGGCAATGAAATAAACAGCAATTTGATTTGATCTGGGAGCCAAAGAGAGGAGAGTTTCTGCTGTTCAGGTGCAGACTTGGGAGTTTCTGCAACTGCTGGCAGAAATGTGCCCACAAAACCAATAGGATTAGAAAAATGGAGAGGTAGAGGGTTTTTTGGGGTTTTGTGGGGGTTTTGTTTGTTTGTTTGTTTGTTTGTATGTTTGTTTTAAGGGAGTGGAAAGGGCTGGCAGGGAGACCAGTCAGCAGTGTGCTCTTGAACCCCAGGAAGAAGAGGGTGACACTGTGAAATCCATAGGGAGTAATAGACTTTGCAGCACCCGAGATGGAAACAAGCATGGCAGCACCCAGCACTGATATGCAACAGTCACTGCAGCTCCCCAGAACTGCACATGCAAGTGACTAAATATCTAGAGTTTCTTCCTGAAATCTTATATAGGTGATGTCTCAAAGGAGTTCAAGGACTGGAGAGACAGGGGCAGCATGAAATCCAGGAGAAAAATGAAGTACCCTGGAATAGTTTGGGCTAGAATAGCATTACTCATCTAGTGAAAAATTTAGCCTGTGCCTCAGGGCTTTGCTGGGCTGGTGGCTCTGGGAGCAGGAAATGCAAAATCTTTTCAGGGGAGTCCTTTACCCTCTGGCTCAGTAGGAAATGGCAGGCAAGAGTACCCAGGCAAGAAGATGGCAACCTTCCACTGGGAGAGCTTGCACGAATTTATGTCAAGCTTAAAGCAAGAGATTTGGAGGGGAGTGCAGCTGCCCATGCAAGGACAGGTAAATATATCAGGGATTATAACCAAAAGTGTTATCCAGTGTAGAAAAAGTATTGTTATAGTATTTAAAGTCACGCAGTCCAGGTTATGGCAAGAGGATGAGTCAAAGCCAGTCAATGCTGCCGAGGAGACAGTATTAGATTGTGGGTAATGCCAGAGTCTCTAAAACTAGTCTCTTACACAGTTTCATCTTTCCTGCATAGACATACAAGGTGGATTCATGTCACCAAATTTTAGACATCAAAAAGTTTGCTCTGTAAATCTTAGTCACTCACATTCCTCCTGTAGTCCAGAGAAATGGGGACTTCCAGAGGATGATCCATCACATTGTCTCGAGGCAGACAGCAGAAAAAGTAACATGGCAACTTCTCCCAACAGACTACGGATGAGGGCCAGATGACTAGCTTAGATTTGTGCTAGTGACACTTAGATGTCTAAGATTAAGTGTGATGAATCTCACCTGTATGCATATTTGCATGACTAAGTGTCCATACAGACAAGAGATGCAACACCTGAAGAAAGTTACACTTAAAAGACTAAGTGACAGAGATGTATATCTCTGGACTTGGATTTTAGTCCTGCCTCTGATAGGACACCTGTGCAATTTATCTAGAAGAACCCTGTACACACCCTGGATTTGTTAAAATGAGGTGAACCTTTTATGACCTTTGTTATGTCTATACTGTCAATGTGGTTTGTTCTCTTTTGTTGCAGAGAGAAAACCACAGTCTCTCAGTTTTGCTCCAGCCCTTTGGACAGCCGTGCACACAAACATGAGATCGCTCCCAGGCTCTTTCCTGGAATGAACTAGTGCATCCCCTCTCAGAGGAGGAGCAGGCACAGGTGACATGGACAGCCCACTCCAGACATGCAGACAATGCCAAGTTCGGCTTCCTCAACGTGGGAAAGTCCTCCAACACCAACTCCACAGGCCCTGGGCTTTCAAATTCCTCCATGTGTTCTTGTGCCATGTAACACACACCCTTGGCATCCGGTTATAAAAACATGAGTCTGCCAGACTGTGTCCCAGCCTTCTTATTTCAGGCACTTTTAACCAGAAAACATAACAAATCAGTCAACCAAAAAAGAAGCATGTCTCAGGGCCACAGGGACACCACAGGGAGCATGGAGGAGACCAAGTCCCCCACCAGTGGCCAATGCAGTGTAGACATGTTCTATCCATTCCGAAAGGTAGTACCATCAAGTAGCATGAACACAAACCAGTCTAATCCATCTGGCCTGGAGTCCAGAGCTTTCTCTAATACTATCCACAGAGGGAGTATAGGCATAACCAAGGTGTCAGCCTCAGTTGCAAGGATGGTCCACAGGCTTTGCACAGCTGCAAATATTCTCCTGGAACACAGTCATGCCATGAATTACATTAAACATATCCACAATATTTAAAAACACAGTAGGAGAAGCAGTCGCTGCCACCCTGTTAACACTCCTCTCAAAGAGGTTAATGAGGGGTGGTCTCCCTATGAACTTTTGTTCTTAACCTCTTTCCTGTAGGTCAACAAGTGGATTAATCTTTCAGGTAAAATCATTAATTGGGAGCTCTGTGCATTCATAATCCCTAAGATCATCGTTGGATTTGTATAGTCAAGGTCATAAGGCTTCTACCTTGCAAAGTCTGTTCTGTGGTTATTTGGGGAGATTTATCCTACTTCTTTGCAAAGATTTCTTTTTTTTTTTTTTTGCATTCTAAACAGGAACATACCCAAAAGTCACATTCCCATCAGTCTAACAAGGGGACAATCATTTTGAAGAGACTCTCCAGACTACAGCTGCTGCTGTGGCACCTGCTTGAGGGCCATGTGGAATTCAGGTTTAGGATCTTGTGCCTTGGCTTTTCTCCCTTCAAAAAGCTCTGTGTGTTTTACTTTGCCTGTCTGCACTTAACACATTAATGGATATACTTGCTGCATACCAAAGCTGAGAGCTGAAACTCCCAGTTAACAAAACAGGAGTAGATGTCCCACTCACCCACTAACTCAAAGTACAGTTTACAGTACTCTAGTCCTAACATACAACTTCTTCTGGTGACATAGTTCTGGTCTCCTTGCAGACAATTTTGCCAATGCATCCAGCAGACAGCTTGTGACCACACTTCCAGGCAGAGCACTACTAACCTCTCTTATGCCCAAGTCAACCATGGCCAGATGCCCCGTGCCCACCACATCACCCGTATCCTGTGCACAGCTGAGTATCCATATGCCAGGATGCTGTGAAAACAAACTCACTGGTCTTGCAGCCTGAGCGGCTCATAAACTAAGGGCACCCAAAGGCAAGATGCCATTACGTTAAAATCACTGCACCATGAGAGTCCCTTCCCCATATATTCAAAGGGAGTGTCTCCTTACCTTATTAAAGGCAAAAGGCTTTTCTTATACTGCTGACAGAGAAGACTCAGAAAGGAATAAAGAAGATAATAGGCTGCCAGAGGCCCAATTTACGCACCCCAAAATTAATGAGTCATTCCAATTAAATTATTTGCCCTAAATTAAAACTTATCACCAAAATCCAATTCTCATTTCATTAAAGAGGACCTCCCTAGTTATCAATTTTTTTTTTTCCACAGATTTTTTTTAAAGGTAACCTTCATGGAATGGGAAGAAAAAATGTAGTTGTATTCTACTTTTCTGTTTAAGTAGCCCCGAAAGTTTTATTTTTTAAGAACTGTTCCTCATTCCTATATGTGTCCGCATAATGAATCAAGATGTTCCTAGAAGTTTCTATAGAAGACCAGAGAAGTACAAGATCATGCCATCAAATAGATGATGTAAGGGAAATCTGAAGGAAAATTAAGAAGGAGGGAATTTTAAAAGTAGTGCTGCCCAAGCCTCAGCAGCCTCAGCCTTTTGATATCAGAACTGAGAAAGCTTGCAGCCCCCATCTGGGGATCTCCAGAGGGTCTTTCAGCAGAAGGCAGGCAGACAAATGATGGCACTCCCAATGTGTCATTGAGAAACCAATCGATCTTTTGATGATATTCTCATACTTTCACACACCACTATGACTTCTAAAGCAGGGCTTGGTTTCTCCTACCACAGGTCTGCCCACCAACAGCCGGAGCTGTGACAGGCAGAGACCCAGCGCTGCCGAGGAGAGTGGCCATGTGCTGCTGATGAGAGCGGCCATGTGCTCCCGCTCCCTCAGACTGCCCACGCCACCCTTTATTTCCTTCCCAGAACAGCCCTTCTCCTGTTTTCTGTTGGAGATTAACACTTTTTAACCTAATATTTGTTTTTTTAAAAGACATTTTCAAAAGCTGTGGTTGGGTTTTGAGAAAGTGCTCCCTGCCTGAATACTCCGTAAATGGAAGCCATATGTCTAAGTATCTGCTTCTTTTTTGTCTATTTTGTTGTGTGCACATTTGGCAAGTTATTTTTTCCCCTTAACTATCACATCTCAAGCTTTATTAAACCAAGCTGCTATTCTGTTATTTTGGAGGATTTTTTCCCAAGCAACCGACTACTGACATTTTAGCAGCTATACGGGAAATGTGATATTAAGTCATTATTTTCTCAGAATGTTTCTTCACTTTCTGGTGAGTAAGGAGCTGCTACTGGGGTAGCAATTCCAATGTTTCTAAAGATAAACAGAAGAGCTGGAGCTCTGAAAAAGCCATCAAAATCCAAACCCTGAAAACCTATTACTTAATACAATTTATCATTTGTTGTTTTTGTGGAAAGCAGCTGGAGGCTTATCCTACAAGGCATAGCATGCATACACACCAAAAAGACAGACTACTCATCCATTCAGGAGTGATGAGGGCCAGAAACTGGATAGAGACAAATGGTAGGAGCACACGGTTACTGCGGGTCGGCTGGGGTCAATATGTACTATGCAGACACAAGGATGCAGCAGGAAGGCACAGCACAGAGACCATGCCTACCTGCCTTACCCCACTCTTCGAATCCTCAAGTCACTTTTAAAAGGACAGTCTCATTTTAAAAACACTATCTCCTTGTTCCCTTTCCTGAAATTTCTTTCTTTCTGTAATTAATTCATATTAAACAGTAAAATGGAAAGCTTTTAAAATAGGAAATAAATTTCCTTCTTTCTACAAGTCTTGATGTTGTTTTTTAACTGCTGGCTCAATTTAGGTTTATTTTACAATCTGTTTCTAGCCAATTCCAATTTCAGATGAAATCTTGGCTCCAATGAAGCAAAATTCCCGTTAATTTCAGTGGAATCAAGATTTTGATCCAGGTTCTCATCCACTAACACACAGCTACGATAAGCATAGACAGTAACACAGCAGCCAAAAACACAGAACATGAGCTGCTGGACCCCAGGAATCTGGAATTTCATCCCATATGGAGTTTTGAGCATGGCAGATTTGCAGTATCTACTCCACTGGCACCAGTGAAATAAGAAAAACAGACAAAAGGAACACACTGTTCCATGAACACTGGAATTAGCAAGGCCTGGTTTACTGCAGCTACGTGTCCTAGGTCCTGATGCCTCAGAAAACCTTCAAAGCTCTTAACCAGTTTTAGTCCAGGTGGCACCCACCAGCTGGCATGCACGTGGCTCCAAACCAACCTGCAACCATACAGCCTTTTACGCATCCCACTGGTAAGTGGTGCAGGAGGAGACTGGGGTCCACTAGCGAAAATTTGAGGGGCAGGAGCTCTTATCGGGGCAAGGTCACAGCAGGTATGAGGTGTCCTGGAGTGATCTGAGCAAAGGACTGCCAAGCAGAAGGGCAGGCAAACAGCATAACCATACGAATAAACCTATACACACTTTGTTTCCTTAGGAAGCCAAGCTACTCCCAGTATCTCTGGAGTCTGAATATCATAAAAGCTCAACCAAGCAAGCCACCAATCTGGCTAACCTCAACCTGGCAGTATTTCTTTCAAATGAAAGAAAGAAAATAAAATAGACAGCAAAGCTATGGAAAAGGTTGTTCTGAGACAGAGAAATGTGGAGCATAATTAACCTTAGGTTTCATCCATATTGCAAGTAAAAAGACAAGCTGATCCTAAAGTTTCTAGTAGAGACTAGCTATTTACCTCTTCTCATTATTTTGGGTTAGAAATCCAAGCTTCAGATCAGATCTTTTTGAGAAATCTTTTAAAACACATTTTTGCTCATTTTCAAGCTACTAAGCAGCTATAGGCCTGCTATGTAAAATGAATAAGATATTCATTCCTGGTTATGCTAGCACTTTTTTTCTGCAAAGAGGATGTGACAAAAATTTGTCCACTCACTACTGACAAGACACTGGCCATCATGGAGGGAGCAAGCAATGGGAATCTATGACTTAGGATGTCCAAGGGGCTGTATCCTGTTGTGGGCAAACTGGGTTAAATTTCAAGGCTGGCAACAGGTCAAGGCAACTCTGTTGTGCTACCATGGCCACTGTTTTTTCCGCAGTGGGAGCAGGAACATACTTGGCTTTACAGTTAATGGTTGTTTGCACTCTCTCAAGGGTTAGCAGACTTGGTTCTTGCTGTGTTTGGAGTTGAGAGAACAATATTGTCCCTATTTCACTGTCTTACAGTCCAAGTTAAGACTTGGGACAGCAGACTGAGACAATCAGACTGACAAATAACTGAGCAAAATATTTCACAGCACTGGTCTGAATTGAGAATCAGCTGATCAGACAAAATCACACAAAATCAGCTGATACTGCTCTAAAGAGACCACTCAAGCTAAGCTGATTTATATCAGTAAGGAGTTAGATTATCATATCAAGATCCTTCCTCCCAGCCATAGGAAAGCATTCCATGTATTTTATGCAATACTTCTTTCTCCAGAATAAGTAAGCATTTTTTGAAGTATTCTGTTTTTGTCTCCTGCCTGCACCTGCAAAGCGAGCACCAAAATATTTCCAGAAAAAAACTCCTGATTTATGCAGTAAGAAGTGCTGACATCCAACCTATATAACAGAGCCAAACCCTGTGCTGCAGAGAAACATTCCAGTCATGCCTGGAGATAGGAAAACAGAAGTTAAGAGGCATCAGGACACTATGGGGAGGCCATAAAAATACTAGATGGGGAGAGGCAGGAAGTTCCTTGGTAACCTATGAAACACCAGGTGCAGTTTCCTGCAATTTATGAGTTTGGGCAAAACAAACCAGCACAGAAAAACCTAGAAAGATTACCACCAATACTACTGTGTGCTTGAAATTCTGGAATTATTTTGCTAGCAGGAAATTACGGTCCATGGTAACAATGGAAGGGGGGCAGCAAGATCTACCGTGCTTCAGTTCCCCAAGATGATTCCCTGCTCTCTCAGCTTATTTCCCCCATCAAACTGATCTGCTGTCACTTTTTTCTGAGCACACTGGTCCTGTCTCTCCCAGTCCTCATAGTAATCTGAATTTATCTCCTCCCTCCAATCTTTTCTTCTTCTCCCCCACTGCTTCCAGTAAAATGATCTTTTTTCTTCCTCCCAGAAAATTCATACTCCCATGTTATCTCATTATTCTTTGCAACAGCATGCCAAATTCGCTGTCATTTTCCCATTGGGGCTGTGTCCTGAAAAAGACAAAGTGGTCTGTGCTCATTCTTACCTACTGCAGACTCCCTGGAATTGAAAATGCTACAGTGTTAGCGCTCAGAAAGATCCCTCCGAATTCTGGGCTCTGCGCCCACAAAGCGGGGAAGCAAAACATCTCTCGGAGAACAGCACCTGACTCCAACATCCTTATTGTCTGGCTAGCAAAGGAAAAATAGCTTAGGCTCTCTTCAAACTGCTCTGCTTCCAATGCTGACCGAAGAGGTGGAAAGGCCAGGCATGCCAGGGAAAGACGGGCTCCCACCACAGCTCTGCTGAGCTCAAAACCAGCCCAGCTCTGTTCTCCCAGCAACCCGCTGCAAGCACTGACAGCCACCAACCCCGTATTCTGGCAGGGAATAAACTCCAGTGGAAAATAACAGAAAGGGGTCTGGAAAGACTAAAAGGATGCATGGCACCATATGGACTGCTCACCCTGGGCTCCCCTCTACAGCTCCGACATTTCCACTAGTCAATTTGTCTGATGAATTTTGGATGGCTACTTTAGGATGAGTTGGACTGTGTCTGAGAAGAGCCTGCTTCTCCTCGCTAATGACAAAGGGAGTCCAAGGTCACCCACTCCAGTGGTAACATCTACATCTGGTCAGGCGAACCCCACTCTGGCTCACTGGGTCAGGTCCCAGGCTGGTGATCAGCAGAAGCTACCTCCTACCTGATATCTGACTTCAGGCTCCTATAAAACACATTCACATGCCTTGCTCCAGTTCTGCACAGAGACCCTTCTCAGCCCCGAAGCCTAAAGCATAATCTTTCCCTATCACCGTCCTCGGCAATGAGGGCAAGGGCTGAGCGGACAGCAGACAACACCCTCCCTCCTCAGCCCTAGATCCAGCTCTTAGCGAGGGGCTCGCTGGCAGAGCCATGCTTACACAGGGGAAGCCCGGCTGGCTTCAGCTGCCTTTCTGGGTAAAGCATTTCCCTCTGCAGTGCTTTACCAGTCACCCACACAAAGTCCTTTAATTTCAGGGGAGTGGACTGAGAGGGGGCGCAGCTAATCTACCACATAGAGTTAATAATAAATTTTCTATGGTTAAATCCCAGCAACAACAAATACATCTTTATACCACTTTGAAACAATGAATGGTCAGTCTCAATCTTTGCAAGCAAGGAGCTCTACAAAGGCAATGCATAATGGGGAAAGGCTACACCCTGTGGTTCTTTTCACACACTAATGCCTATCAGTGTGAAAGAAAACTGTAGGATTTGGCCTTTAGCTGCTATACATTTGACTTGGAGTTTGTGATTAGGGCTGGGCAGTAAACAAGAATTCCTCTTTGTGAAAATTTGCTGCTGACGTTTCCAAATGTGTTTTTGTTTTGCCAAAATGACAAAGCCCTTTTGATTTTTTTTTTCATTAATGGAATGTTAAAACAAGGGAGAGCCCACATTCTCTGAACAGCCAATAACTGGAAATCACAAGAAATGTTAGTGAGCCTGCAGGAGTCCCAGTATCTGAGCAAAAATACGAATGTGAGTTCTCCATACCTCAGCTGAATGCTCTAACTTTTAGATAGGCTGTGGCAATGCTATACCTTTTTCTCTTCCCAATTTTGACCAGAAAAAGCACCTCAGACCTGTAAAACCTTCCTGATGAAATTTTAATCAAAGCCAAAACCAGTGAAATGTTTTAGTTTCACTGAAAAGTTCCCAGCCGTCTCCATTCACAATGATGTCTTGCTGGAACGGCTCTGGACAGCAAATACAGCAACCATCCTAGTTGAAAGAGTTATTCCTTTAGCCTGACTTGGACAGGCTTAAGTCTTTATTGCAGAAGCTTTTAAACACCATGCCTGCTAAGATCTCTGTGGCTTTATGCCTGTGACTCTGATGAGACAAGTAAGGACTATAGGGATTTGTCCACTGATGCTTAATGCCTGAGAAGGGCTTGAGGACATAGCCCTACAACAACAAGAACCCAAGGTAACGCTGGGAAAGGGGCAGACATTGCGTCCCCGCTATGACGCATTCTCCTGGAACAAGTCACTCAGCATACTGGAATGAACAATGAAACATGCCATTTAGAAGCACCTAGAGGATAATAACACAGTAAAGGAAAAAATAAGCAATGTACTTTTGGCAAGTGCATGTGATGTCACCCCCAGCCTCATTCCGTTTTTTTGTAGGGTATCTGGCATAGCAGATAATGCAGGAGCAGTATGTGTGATAATGTGATATATCTTGACTTCAGAAGGCCCAACAGTCTCTTGAACAAGCTAAGAGAATATGGCGGATGCTAAATCACAGGATGCTTCAAAGAGCTGCAATCAACAGATCGCTGTCCACCAGAGATGGAGGTTTTAGTGGGTTGCTACCACAGTCCGCTTTTGTGCCCTGATCTCTTCAATACTTTAATTAACACCTTCATGATGGAATAGAAAGAAGGCACCTGACTTTTGTCGATGACCCCAAGTTGGGGGCAGTTGCAAGTGTTTTGGAGAGCACGATCGTAAGTAAACTGAAGAAGTGGTCTCCATGGAGAAACCAACCAGATGGCATCCAACAACAGTGAGCACAAAGCGCTACGCTCAGGAAGGGGGGCAATACAATTAATGCTCAAATACAGAAGTGTGGAATGAGCTGCAGACTATGCTGCAGACCAGTAATAGGGTTAGAAAGCAGCAGAGAGACTGAATAAGCGAAAGCAATGAGGCACTCATAAAAAAAAAGTAAAACTCATCTTGTTCTGGGGTTAGGTAAGTGAAGCATGAGACGCAAAACACAGCTGGTACTTTTATCTGCACAACTGAGTCCTAAACTGGAATTCTTGCTTTGGTTTTGGACAGGACACTTAAGGAGACATGTAGACAAATCAGACAGTAGTGAAACACATATGACATAAGGGTTGGAAAATATGATCTGTGAGAAGTAGTGAGCCTGTTAAGCTGGCCTAGAGAGGTCTGAGACACAGGGATTAATGAGCTTCTAGCAGATAAAAAGATAGTTTTGAGGAAGAGGAGGAGAAATTACCACCATGTATCTTGGAAGGACCAGAAACAACTGGCAGCAAAATCAATTTGGATCATATGTTAATAAAAGCTTTCCACGTGCAAGGAGAGTGAAATAATGGCCATGCACTGGCTATGCAGGCACAGGGTGTCTTAAAAAAAATACATGTTAGGGGCAGCCACTGTATAGCTGATCTTGTCTCACTGCAAGGGGAAGGACCAGACCACCTCGTGTGGGTTCTTCCAGCTCTTTGCTCCTCTGATCAGATACCAACAGAAATATCTGGGGTAGTAAACAGGAATATTCGCTAGTAGCCAGCTGAGGCAGCACAAAATACTTTGAGTGAGGTGGTGGTTCAGAGCAGTCTCTTCATGAGTTCAACCCAGTGCAGAGAGCACAGTACCAGCATCTGGTAGCAACTGAGCTGGGCAGAGACAGCTGTCTGCAGTCCAACCCACCCTGCAAGCAGTGCTGCCCACCTGGGTCACAAAGACAGAAGAGATGGCCACAGTTATACTAATGAATCTTTTGGCAGTGAATGCCTACTTCTACCAGCAGAGTTGGCTTGAAGTTTGAGAAGGAAGACAGACTTATGAAGAGGACTTTTTCTGCTTTTAGCGGTCTATCAAGTTGTGATTTTTTGTTTTAAGTGTCATTTCATTACCCCCCTATACCTCTGCAATATGCCCCAGCTGAAAGCGATCCTATCAGTGGGCATACACACTTAAGAGAGGAAAGGAGCAGACCGCGTAGGCTGTCTATGCAGAGACTGGTGCTAGGTGACAAGGCAGAATTGGCTCGTCTGTTGGAAATACTAAAGGACATGGGCACACACATTAGAGAGGTGATGACCCTCTTTTGGTGATATACTCCTACAGCTCTGGCCAGCAGAGCTCACCCCAGGGAAAGCTGATTTTCTCAAAGGAGAAAATTCTAGTTGCTCCTAGAATGCAACTTCATTAGCCTGCGGTGATCTAAACGCAGGGAATCCTTAGGATACACCAAAGCCCATCTATTTCAGCTGGCACTGTGGACATGGAAGCCTTCTAGTTATAAGGGCTCTGGCACAACTCCAGTACCTGCCTACCTTTTTGTTGGCCTCTGAGATAGCTATCCCATTTGTTTCTAGGGGAAATAGGGCCTGGGTTTTCACAGTGGCTATACAGATGAGTGTGCGCAAAGCTAGCGAGGAGTCTTTGACCCTGGCTTGTTTTGGTTTCCCTGCACATGTTCGAAGGGAATCACTGACCATCATTCCAGAAATCCTCCTACCAGATTACCACGCAGATCGGTTGACCACCCTGTTATTTAATTTTTCAGGAGCTGTATTTTCTTCTATTTATTTATTTTTACATTTGGGATGCCCAGAGCTTCACATAGCCGATGTTTTTAAATTTATGAACACAAAACCAAGAGAAGTAAAGAAACTACATTAAATAAATAAAACTAAAAAGCTTCGCATGACTCAATATCCAAACTCCTTTCGTTTGTACTAGGAGCAGAATATTTTTCAGGCAGACAACCTGCAAATCTGAGAATAATAAAAATCAATATGAGAAAAAGATACCCAGAGAGGAAAGGGATTATTTTCTAACATATACTATTTTCTAATGAATTAGTTTTATTAGCTAAGATTATTTAAAATGAATTATTTATTAGTTTTAAACTAATAAAAACATGGCTTAAAATGGTGAGGCTTACTCTTCCAAATTGTAAACGATTTTGTATTTCTATTTTGCTTGGTTTTTTTTTAAACAGATGAAATTTAGAAAAATCAAAGCTATGAGTTTCACCTAATTACAGGATTACAGGACCCGGGGCTTTAAAACTAAGCACAATATCGCAATGGGTCTTTTCCTAAATCTATGGCAGGCGTTAAACAAAGATTATCCACAGATACCTTGTTTACAGGCATCCAGAGTTTAGGTGTGCCAAAACCTGAATTTTCTCATCCTCAGAAAGGTGGCAGTAGCTCAGAGCTGGACACCCACACATTTAGGTGAAAGCTAAGCTAGATAACTCAATTTCGCTGCTTAGGCCCGTATCTAATAGGCACAAATAAAATTAATAATACATGCGCGTGGTTCTAAAATTCATTTATACCTATATTTTTCTTGACAGGTAAATGGAAGTTGTATGCTGTGAGATTTTACCAGCAATAAACCACCTACAGCCGGTTAGCTATGCACTGCTATAGCGAGCAGCGAGGCAGGGTACACCTCCAGGGCTGGCAAGTGCATTTCATGGCAGGCGCGCTCCAGCAAACACTCAGCCCAGCCGGGAGAGCTGCTCTGCCTGCTGGTGCCTGCCGCTCCTCACGCTGCTAGGGGAGGATTTTGCGCAAGAAGACAAACCAGGAGTCTTTTGTCTCACTACACTTGCATGTAAGGCATCACCTCTCTGACCATACATCCGGACTTCACCTTGCAGATAAATACTCGTTATGCTAGTTAGCCCCCAGCTTGCCAAGTAATACCAGCAAGAGGAAAACTCCCTTCATGCACGCATTTATATCTAGAGCGTTTCAAACACTTGCTGGGGGAAATAAAATCCACAGCCTTTTGGGTTACTAGACAAATCAGGAGAAATAACAAACTCCTTCCTGAATGATAATGTAGAAGCTGAACACATCTGTAATACGTATTGAACACATTCATACATACCTATCTATCTAAGCTGCTCTATAAATATTTTAGATAAATAGGCAGATAGACAGAATGGTGTGAAGATTAAAAGCAAAACAAACCAAAACTGAGTAAACTGGCTCATTTGGTATTCTGGTCTGGACAGGATGGAACAAGTAAACCCTATAATGCCCTTACCAGTAATTGGTGAACTCCTTAATGTGTTTGCTCTCTGTTATACCATAAATGCAGGCAGATAGATAGGACAATACTAGTTCAGATCGCCAAGTTTCCAGTTCCCTATAACACACACAGGAGGAGGGTAGCTAAAAAAAGGAGAGGGCAGCATAAGGTTCACAGCAGCTACCTCAGGTACCAGGTTTCACACATGCCTAACGACCACACACCCTGCAAACCAATGACCCGGCACAGAAAAATGCCCAGGAAAATTAATTTCCCAGCCTTGCAAAGAGTTGACAATGGAAGGCCAAAAAACACAGCACAGTAGCTTGTTGACACAAGAAAAAAGAAAGGAAATCTGAGGAGGGAGGAGACGAAGAAACCAGAGGGCTGTCTGGGAAGAGATGAGGCAAGCACGATGTTCTGACAAGTGTCATTATAAACAAATGCTTTCCCCTCAGCGCCAGAACAACCAGAGCCAGAAGCCAGGTTTGCATTATACTAGAATATGTCTTGGCATCATTGATGTCCCCTGCTAAGTCACCACTTTTGAAAGGACAGACTGACAGCAGAGTAAAGCCATGCCGCGCTGCAGTGGAAGGGGACAGTCCTCTTGGATCCTGTTGTAAACTAAAGCGATACACAGGCTACTGACCCTGGGGTTTCTCTAAGAAAGACACAGATCCCTCCACCTGCTGCGTCTTTCGCTCTTTGCTCTCTTCTCAGGCATGTTGCTTACCTTGCACGATCAAGTAAACCTGGGAAGTCTTGGGGTGATGCTGTGTCTGCACTGAACATGTATAAGACCCCTCATCGTAGACATCCACTTTCTGGATCCGCAGGCTGTATTCCAGGGGGTTTCTCTTCTCCAGCTCTACTCGAGGGTCCAGGGACCACTTGTCCTCTCCAGCAAAAATGATGCCAGAACGGTTTAACCAGGCCACCTTGGAGCTTCTGTCTTCTACATAACACCTGCAGAGGATGAGAAAGGTGACGGGGAGATTAATAAACCTCTCCAACATCTCCATTTTGTTCCTTCCCTTTATGACTTTGCTCAGAAACTCCATAGCACACTCCTGCCTTGCCAGTGAACCACAGCATCTCCTCGCCATTGCTGCCTCATGGCCATGTATTTCACAATGATTTTTTGAAGAGTTTCAGGAACACTTTGGTTCATGAAACCATGGGATTTGGGGCAGCCATGCCTCCTGTTCTCTTTTCCTTTTGTCTGTGGTCTACGCCTGCACCAAAAGTGACTTTGGAAGGCCATAAGAGATCCTGGTCACCAAATCCCTTCTAACCCTGCTAATAGGAAAGGTCAGAAGGAGTTCTTCCCGTGCTTCTCCCTCACCTTCAAAAGTTAAGTATACAAGAGAGTTACATTCCCAGCCCCCTGCCAGCCTGGAGGGCAAAGGTTCAGGGCTCCAGCTTTGTCAGCTCAGGGCACAGCTGCTCCATCCCTCAGTTTCAGCAGCACAAGGGGAGGGACCTATAGTGTATCTCCCTTCTCTATCCCCTTGACAAAAAATGGCTTTGTGGAAAGAGATTCACTCCTCAAACACCACTCCCCTAACACACACACACACCCTTGCTGATACACATATGCCCGCTTGTGCAGGCGAGCGCAGATTTCAGGCTGAAATGAAAGACCACGGGGGTGTCACTGCCATCCCTGTGATACACTCAGCATGTCCTATGAACATCCCAGGTGAGACAGGAGCAGAGGAATGACAGCCAGGGGCAGCAGGCAGAGGAGCGGCAGCAGGACCAGCAGCCTCTACATCCCTGATTGCCAACTGCTGCAAGGCAGAGAACAGACTAACCCTATTGCAACTGCATGATGAGCATTTTGCTCCTTGACAGAGAGCGGTGAAGGTGCTGTGAAGACAAATGCATTTTGGCCAAGGCAACTGCTCTGTACCACTTCCCACCTCCAGACAATGGTTTGCACAGAAGAGATGAGGAGGTGCCAACAAGGAGGCACATCCTGCTCGCTCTCAGCTGTATCATCTCATTCGAGAGGTCCAGGGCTGAAGAAGACATGGGAACATAACTCCTCTTTCACCCTGGCAGCCGTAGCCACCAGGGCCAGGCTCAGACAGGCTGAGAGGGTTTGCCCTGCAGCAGCTCACACCATGTTTGCCGTGCAGATAAATAGGGAAGCTCAGTCTCCAGAGCTGTTGCTCCTTCACCTCTGAGAGCTCTGCCCACAGCGTCCCAGCATCCAAATAACCCAGCACCTCTCCCCAACACTATTCATGCATGTGTTGTATTTGAGAGAGCAAAGAGAGAGGATAAAGATTATGGCTTCAAGATAAGACAAATATTTGACAGTAGGCTTTCATACAGCCTCTTAGCATGGGTCAGACATTTTCCAGGTTCCTCTATTTGAATGTATTTCATTCATGCTGTGCTGCAGCTGCCGTCCCTTGTGATGTGACCCTATCATTACGGCCGGCACCTCTCACCCCCTCCCTTTTGGCACGCCCATGGGTGCTCTCTGAGTTGTTCTGGGGTTACTTGTGGGCAGGAGGAAAGTCAGGCTGCGTGGGCATCGATGGGAGGCACACCACACTGCTGGCCAAGCTGGAAGCAGCTCTGTCTGATCTGACAAACATTTGCTTTAGAGAGCAGCCCAACAGACCTCGGCCAGCACCACCCCTGTCCAGCCAAGGGAGGGGAGCGACGGTTCGCCCCTCGGGCCAGAGCCCACCCTCCCAGCCAGCCAGGCACTTGACACGAGGTGAGCTCTCAGCTGTGATCTGCATTTTGTTTTTAAGAAGCTGCTCTTTGTGAAAAAGAGAGGCAGGGGAATCAATGAGCAGCCACTTACATGTAGAAACCAGCACCACGGCGACGTGGCGGTGCCCCAATTCAGTTGGCCACCCGGGGCTGTAATCACCAGTGACAGGAGCTGGAAGCAAGGACCCGGGGAGGGCTCTGTGCCCCAGGACTGGGAGCAGCAGCCCTACGGGGACATCCAGACTGTCTCCAGAGCTGACTGCCTTAGGGTCACCAGCCTTCTTATGCACACATTTCTGCGTAGAGTTGTAACAGCACCAAGAATCAGGGGTTAGGTCTTTTTCAAAGGTGTTTAAAGCCCCTCTCTGCACATTTTGGATTTGTGAAAATCTTGAGGGGGATGGCGGTGAGAAGCTAAGCAGATTAACTGCTGAAGCTGAGGTCAGTGGGAGCTGAAGTTTCTTAGTCACTTCTGAAACCCCACCGGCACACCTATCAGTGCTGCTGGGCACCAACATGCAGCACACTGCACCAGCCCTGCCAGGCTGCTTTCTGGACCTACACCATGGTGCTATGTGAAACAGCACAGCACCCCGCGGCTCCGCCCCGCGCCTGCTCGTTACACGCCTCTGCTTGGAGATAGCAAAGATGCCCCTGTCATGTCCCTCGGGTCAGTAACGGCTCAGCGGTGTGTTCAGAGCAAAGCCTCATCCTCTCGCTCCCAAGGGGATGCTCAGCCGAGGACCCTCCCTCCTCTCTGCCAAAGAGAAAATGTGTGTCATAACCTGTCCTACACCTGCTGAGGTCAGCCCTAGGACAGTGGTCAATAGCTACAGTCAGACATCCTTGCAAGTGCCCCTGAAATAAGTTAGCAGGTGCTACCAAAATAAAGTGAGGAGGAGCAAGAAGAAGGAAAGGAGGAAAGTGGGAAGAGTAAGTGAAATGGATTTGATCTGCTCTGTTCAGCATACCTGTTCCTCTCAAACTGTCAGGGAAAATCAATGTACAAATGTGGAAATTCCAAGTCCTGGCGTGCTCCGAACATACATCCGCGTGGATGATGCATCTCAGTATGTCCGTCTGCGCACACGCACCCTCTTACTCTGCCAGAGATGCCACCCAGCTGTATGGATCACGCTTTAATAAGGATTTATGGTGATGATTTTCACAGTGTAATAAGTGCTAATTCAATACTAATAGAATATTAAATGGCACGTTAACTGACATTTTAACTGCAATGCAATAGGAGCATGGCATCAGCAAGATATCAAACGACTCTTATCGTTCACTAATAATCAATAATCAAGTTCACAGAGACAGTCAAACGCTTTTCATTAGGCTTATTGAAAGCATTACCATCAGCGCCAGTGAATGCTAATAAAGGATTTGCAATCCATCCATTTTGCTTTTCCTTACGGTTTCAGGTTTAATTTCTTGACATCTGCTGATGCAGCTAATGAGAAGACCAGCTAGTGGTGATGGTCACGGCTGGCAAAATCACTGCAGGGACTCAGGAGCTATAGATCTTAGCACCAATTCAAACCATAGCCACAGAAGGACAAAAAATTTTTGCTGCCATGTCCCTTTAGCCCCCCTTGCCCTCTCATAAACAAACACAGCAAAGTTTGGCACCTGAGGTCTTTTAGCGACTGCAGCATTTTTAGCTGCTACGGATGTGTTTCCAGTTCTCACACAGTGGCTAACAACTGCGTAACAACCAGCCTGGAGAGGACAGACGGAAACTGGACGTGGAGAAAGGAACCTGGGCCATCCTCATGTGCCTCCCTCAGCCTTGGTTTCCCCACATGCAAAACGCAGACGATGGGGCTGAGCCATGCCGCAGGAGGGAGGGAAGGGGGTGATGCTTTCACTGCAGGAGAATGCTTTGAGACCTTCAGCAGGAGCCATCGCCTCGAACGGGAGGGAGGGCTGCCCACTGCCATTCCTGGCCCCTGGATTTCAGGCCGGGAGGGGACATCAGGCAGCACATAGGCCGGGGGAGAGCAGGAGCCGGGATCGGGCCCTGCTGCTCATCCTCTCTCCTCCCACGCCTGCTGGCCTAATGCACAGTGCTGGGCCAAAGCAGCGCTCCTGCAAACCTGCCTTTGTAGGCTCTGAGGTAAACTCCGTCTGCGTAGGAGAGATGTCTTTTTTTTTCTCTTCTTGAAAGCATTTGGGCTTATTCCTATGGATAAGTGAGAAAGCAAGCTAAGAAAAGGAGAGGGAGGCTCAGGCATCCGCATCTCCTCTCCCAGCAAACACCAAGGCTGAAGGCTTCGCTGCCCGCTCTGTCTCGCTCCCTTCTTGGTGCTTGACTCCCAGCCCCAGTGACTCCTGCTCCTCCTCCCGCCGAGGCACCACCGTGCGGTGCATTAATTTCCCAGCACGTTGCTGTAATGCTCATTGCAGTTGATGTTGTGCCTGTCACTCCAGCGGCTCTCACCCCCAAGCTTTCCGCCCTCCCTTGCCTCAGGCAAACAGACAGACACACTGCTGAGAGGCGGCATTTGGTTGGAAAGCCCTAGCATGAGCTCCTCGGGCTGGAAGTGCCACTGCCAGGGTGGGGGCTGCACAGGGGAAGGAGGAGAAGGATGCATGAGAGCTGGGGGCTCACCAGAGCGCTTCCCATTCTGCCTCAGTGTCCTGGTTTCAGCTGGAATAGAGTTAATTTTCTTCCTAGTAGCTGGTATAGTGCTGTGTTTTAGATTTAGGATGAGAACAATGTTGATAACACTCCAATGTTTTAGTTGTTGCTAAGTAGTGCTTACACTAGTCAAGGACTTTTCAGCTTCCCATGCTTTCCCAGGTGCACAAGAAGCTGGGAGGGAGCGTAGCCAGGACAGCTGACCCAGACTGGCCAAAGGGCTATTCCATACCATATAATGTCATGCCCAGTATATAAACTGGGAGAGTTGGCCGGGGGGCAGTGATCGCTGCTCGGGGATGTGCTGGGCATTGGTTGGCAGGTGGTGAGCAATTATATCATGTATCACTTGCTTTGTATACTATTATTGTATTATTATTATTTTATT
The DNA here is from genome assembly GCF_047370975.1 of Nipponia nippon. Classification (NCBI taxonomy): domain Eukaryota; kingdom Metazoa; phylum Chordata; class Aves; order Pelecaniformes; family Threskiornithidae; genus Nipponia; species Nipponia nippon. Next base: position 5,833,279 of record NW_028262336.1, on the reverse strand, counting down.
ATCATTATCATTATCATTATTATTATTATTATTACTACTACTACTACTACTACTATTTTATTTTACTTCAATTGTTAAACTGTTCTTATCTCAACCCATGAGTTTTCTCACTTTCACCCTTCCGATTCTCTCCCCCATCCCACCAAGGGGGAGTGAGCGAGCGGCTGTGTGGTGCTTAGTTGATGGCTAGAGTTAAACCATGACACTCAGAAAAAGCAGCTTAGCAGCTACACTCCTGGGCTATGGAGATGGAGTCGGGTATTTTATTGCCTTTGAGGGGTCTCTTCGGTGTAAGTTCAATGGTGTTTGGAAGTGGTGGATGATATTTAGAGCTTATAGTCATGAACAGGCAGGAAGAAATCCCTGTAGGACCTGGTGAAGCTGCTGTTTAAATGATTACTTTAACACGGTGGGGATTTTACAGCGTTATCGATGATGTATTGGGTTGCCTTGAACCCGGGATAATTGTTTGTGTTTTTTTATTGCTGTCGTAATTCCAAATAAATAAATTCTTTTACAGCAGACCCAATCCCACAGTTCTCTGCCAGAGCCCAGCTAGTGAGAAGAGGCAAGCTGCTAGGTTTAAATTAAACATGGCATCCTGCTTCTCCAGCAAGCCACAGCTCTTACCTCATTTAGGGGAAAAAACAAATAAATAGCGTGGTTTCGGACTGCATTTTCTGCCCTCTTTCTCCAAAGCACATTGCAGCGACAGCTCTGTGTCATAATTCTCACACTCCTCTTTAATCATCTTTTCTCCGTTAACCCTTTGATCATGTGTTCTGGAAGATAATCTCTGTGCAGCAGTCCAAAACTAGGCAGCCTGCTGCACACACAGTTAAGCACCTGGAACCCACCCCATTGCACCCACCGAGGAACACGACCCCCTTTCGCCAGAGGCTGTCACAACCCGCCCTGGAGCAGATCTCCTGCCTCCCTGCTCTGTGATGAGCCTGCTCTAATCTCACTTCACACACACTCGCAGGATCCAGCTAACAACTTCCCCGCTGCCCTCTACCTCCGGCAGCAAAATGGCAAGAGGGAAAAGAGAGAGGAATCAAACACGGCTTGTTCGGCACAAAGCAACGTCAGCTCCTGGCTGCCAGCTCTGAACATGCAAGACAAATTCTCCGTTGTGTTGCAAAGTATGATCCTGGAAAGCTAATGCTGTGGTTAAACACAATACTGCTTGCAGCCTTGTGAGGAAAGCTCAAGGGTAACTCATGCTGGCGCTGTTTTGTCTTGTCTTCTCGTGCTCTCCAGCCCTTCCCTGCATGGCAAGCAAGGACTCAAACGCAGCGATAGTCAACCAGGGGAGCAGTAAGAGCCCGACCTCTCCGCTATGCCCCAGCAGGGAGGTGGGCAGCAAGGGCTAAGGACAGACCATGGGCATGCCAGCCCTGACCCTCCCGGGCCGGGCACTCAGGGGAAGAGTCCAGCCAGGCCCCGCTACACCACTGCAGTGCTGGACCCTGCCAGCATTTCAAGAGCAACGCAGTGCTGCTGCTGCAGCAGCCAGCTCCCTTTCCCTGGTGTATAGTCCCACCAGAGGAGTACACCGGCAGAGTACATAGAAGCACATAGTCCAGAGGAGTAATGTAAGAGCTGTTGGCCCTGGGTAGTTCCCAGTGCTCTGGATCAGGCTCTCCTCAGCAGGAGATGCTACAGAAGACAGCTACAGCTGAACATATCTTCACCTCTGTGAAGGCAAGGGCCCCCTAAGTGGATGGCAGTGGGAGGCCTGCAAAACCCAACCATCTGAAACCTCCTTTCAGCCAACCACCAAAAGCCTCATTTTACCAAATTTGAATACACATGGGAGTGAGGTGTTGCTCAAACTTCTCCTTCTTCTCCCTGCTGCCGCTCCTCCTCTCTTTCCCCCTCCCAGTCTAGCTGCTGCTCCTCTCCTGATGCGCCACGACCCACAGCAGGGTCACTGTTTGAGAGCGAATGCTGTGCTTCAGGATGCATGGATGGATTCCCAAAACGTGGCACAAACAGCTCCCGAGCCACCACTGCCAGCATGATAACACAGGCCCTCGGAGGGATTTAGAAAACGACGGCTTAAAACCAGTCCTGTGCTGGAAAACTGGCAGGAGGGGAAAACTGCCGCATCTGTTCAGCCCACGCTTTCTTTCAGCCATATTATGCTGTGACCTTGCTTGTCACTCCTGTCTGCAGCTCCCTGGGTATCTCAGCACTTAGGTGACAATTTCAGGCCATCCCCCTGTTGGGGCGGTGCGGGGCTGATAGGATGCCTGCACTTCTGTTCATCCTCTTTAGTAAATTGCCACTTTGGCAGCGCGAGGCTAGGACGGGCTTCCTGGGTCAGCGAGCCTCGGCCTCCGCTGGCACAGCCAGCTGTACCTTATCATCTTTTTCAGAGACGTACTTCATTCCTACCTAAGCCTAGTGCGTTTGGCGGGGGGTACCCTCTCCCTGCTTCGTACGGCAGGCTGTTCAAAGTCTTTCTGCTCTGCTGATTAGAAACTTTTTCCCTAATTCTAAGTCTAGATTTATTCATGGCTGGTTTATATCCATTCCCTCTCACGCCAACACCATCCTTTAGCTTAAATAGCTCTTCTCTCTCCCGGGTGCTTATCTTCCAGCGTGTTCACAGAGAGCAATCATATTCCCTCTCAGCCTTCATTTTGCAGGGCTCAACAAGCCAAACTCTCCTAGTTTCTTCTTGTATGATAGACTCTCCATTGCCCTAAACATCCCAGTAGCCCTTCTCAGCACCTGCTCCAGTCTGAATTCCTCTTTCGTGACCAGAATTCGTATCCAGCTTTCTAGATGAGGACTCCCCAGTGCCTTGTACAGAAACGTTCCTATCTTACTCTCTCTCCCATCAAGTCTTTTTAATGAAAGCAAAAAGAATTGCAACCAGTGAATATGACTATCAGTGCAGAACTGCTCATGTGCTGTAAGCATCCTCGTCTCTCAGTCCATGTGATACGCATGGAAAATGAAACCCAAGGGAATTCACCAAAAATACACCAGCCTGAAAAGACAGCTAGCTGCATGGGCACTCACTAGCAGACACACAGCTGGTCTCACATGGGTTTTCTTTCTGTTAAAATGACTACTTAAGAGTATAGGTTCCTGTTTGTAGATAAAAAAAAAAAACAGAAATCAAGCCCAAAATTATAGTAATTGTTATGCCAGTACTCTCCTGGCGTGGATGAAACTATATTAGAATAAAAGAACTTATGCCGGCATGATTTATTGTTCTTCCCATCTTCTGGGGATCAGTATACCTGCATAAACAACTTCAGTCCAGATCCATTCCAGCAGAGGTACTTTCTTAACAGTATCAATATGAGCTGCTATGAACAAAGTTAACTCCATCCCAGCCACATCCCAAAGTTTAAAACTTCAAAATACAGAAAAAGCCTCAGGCTGAGGTCTACCACCACGTGCTGGGTTTTCCTATATCCCATCAGACCTAGGAAAAACTCTCCATTTCTTTACAGCATAGGCAGGAAACCCTTGGATAGATCTTTGCGCACTCCGAGGTGTGTATCTGGAGTGACTGTCTCCAGTTACAGGGCTCCTGCCAGAGGAGCCTTGCTCCCCACGCGTGCGCAGAGGGGCTGAACTGCTCTCTGGCTGATGCTTGCAGAAATGCCAAATTCTCTGACAGCTTGCATCAGGGTCTTGCACCAAGATCAGTCGGGAGGATGAGATTGCTGAGGAAACAGACCCGAGCTCCCTCTTTCCCTTTTGGGTTAGCCGAGGACTTGTCAGTGTCCCTTTTCAGTCCAGCCAGAAACCTGGCTCTGATCTTGATCCAGCATGATTAGGTGATACTAATCAGCTATTGATCAGACAGCCTTAGTGAAATGTCCAAGCAGGAGCATATGCCTCACTTTGCTGTCCGCAGCTTTCCATAGCATCATAGGTCTCCTGCACCTTCAAAAGGGGAAAGCAGGGAATAGCAGAGATGATGCAGAATGGCAATGGGGAACATTGCCAGACAATTTGCCTTCTGGTTGCACTGCACTTACACTAAGGACCCTACACTTTTGCCATCATTAAGACATGGGCTGACATTTTAAAAGTACCTTCGGTCACTTAGGAACTAAAGTTCACTGAAAGACAACAGTAATTAGTCACTTATGTGAACTGGATATTGGCTTTTATGCCAAATTTGTAAAAGGAACATGTCCTGGTTTCAGCTGGGATAGAGTTAGTTTTCTTCTTAGTAGCTGGTACAGTGCTGTGTTTTGGATTTAGGATGAGAATAATGTTGATAACACGCTGATGTTTTGGTTGTTGATGAGTAATGTTTATACCAGTCAAGGATTTTTCAGCTTCCCCTGCTCTGCCAGGTGCATAAGAAGCTGGGAGGGGGCACAGCCAGGGGGGCTGACCCAGACTGGCCAAAGGGCTATTCCATACCGTATGACGTCATGCGCAGTATATAAACCGGGGGAAGAAGAAGGAAGGGGGGGACGTTCACAGTTATGGCATTTGTCTTTCCAAGTAACCGTTACGCATGATGGAGCCCTGCTTTCCTGAGGATGGCTGAACACCTGCCTGCCGATGGGAAGTAGTGAATGAATTCCTTGCTTTGCTTTGCTTGCGAGCGCGGCTTTTGCTTTACCCATTAAACTGTCTTTATCTCAACCCATGAGTTTTCTCACTTTTACTCTTCCCATTCTCTCCCCCATCCCACCGGGGGGGAGTGAGCCAGCGGCTGTGTGGTGCTTAGTTGCTGGCTGGGGTTAAACCATGACAGATCAGAAACCAAACAGCTACTGATGAGTCTCTGCACCATTAGTAGTTTTTTTCTGGTTGAGGGATACACGAAGAATAGGAATGGAAGCACTAAGAAGGCGCCCATACAGACTATCATCCCCTTTATTTTCCTTCATGAACTTCAGTACTGGAAACCACCTATTTTTTCTACCTGAACCCCCAGTGCCTTGCAGGTAACTTTCATGTGGTCACCACTAGGTAACTCCAGAAAAACTACTTCCAAACTTTTAACTTGGATTTCTTAAAAAAAAAAAAAAAAAAAGTGTGTTTCAGAGATGTGATCTCTTCCTCTGACAGGAGGGGAGGGAGGGTTTGGCTGGGAAGTCCACGTGACTCTGTATCTGTAATTATCCAGCCGCAGAGGCAATCTGAAACGTTCTGTGCTGTCGCGGAGAATGACAGCACCTGGAGCTCCAGCACCCAGATAAAAAGCAGAGAGACAATCGGGCAGATGGAGAAAGGCAATGCTACATCATGGGGTGGCAAGGCGGGGAGAGAAAGGGGGGAGAGGCAAAAGCTGTTGAGAAACATCAAGGCAGCCGGCACAGCTACTGGAGAATGAGATAATGCCACAGATTAGTAATGCAAAGGGCAGCTCTGAAAGGGGGAAAGAGAGAGAGAAATGGAGCGAGGGCAGGTCAGGAAAGAGCGGGTGCAGAAGAGGGACAGTGCGAACACAAGAGGGAATGGGAGACTGATGCTAGAGGGAGCTTCAAAGCATTTTGTGTGGTCTCGGGTCCCTTCCTCCCGTCCCAGTCACAGGCTAAAAATGCAGGAGGTATCACCAGAGGCTGTCACAGAGAAAGGGGGAAACTTGCAAATCAACTCCTCACAGCTGAAGAGAGACGTGGCACTGCAAATAGCACTTTCCAGCTTGTGGATTCCAGTGGTTTGCTCAGGGAAGGAGACTACAAAACTTAAGATCAAAATAATTAAGACTGGAGCTTTGGGGCACCACCTCATGTATTTTGTATAGAGGGGAGGTGAGAAGGAGGTTCACTGACTCTCTCTCTCGCAGTCTCACACACAGAGGCATGTGTAAGCCTGCAAAACAGTCTGAGTGACTGATGCCGTGGTGCCATGGCCCAATTCCAAAAGGCAAGGCACTGTACATGCCATCCCACGCAGCCCCGTGACAGCATCGGCATGTGCCCCCAGGACTGTTGCAAACGAGGGGCATGGCCACAGGACTGGCAGCAGCCTTCGACGGGTCAGGAAGAGCTGACTGCCAGGTGGGTCGATGCCTTGTACTGCCTCTGGGAAGGTTTCTGACGTGGGAAAATACAGCCAAACAGACAAGCAGATTAGGGCCAAAGGCTTGTCAGGGACCGATGTTGGCCACCAGCCTCAACACCTGCTGGGGTAGTGACCGAGGTACTGGAGTGACCAATGGATCTGCAGTGGCAGCACCTCTCCATGGAGGCAGGAGGAACTAAGTGCCCAGATGTCCATACCTGAACGTTTGGGGAAGGAAATGGGAACAGTAGCAGCAGCGAATGGGTATCATAAGGTCTGAGCACTGGGCCACAATTGACCACCCTCCCATGATTAGTGACAGCTGTTTCAAAGAAAGGTGGAATACCTCCTAAAAGGACAATGTAAATCACCATCTACATAATTTCATGATCCTTCCCAGCCATAAAAGCCTGCTAATCTAGCCCCAAGCAAATGTAAGTTGGCCTCCTCTCCAAATGACAACTTGCATTCCACCTTGTAAGTTTGTACTCTGCCTTTCTTATCCCCAGGCATTTCTCAAACCCCTGCCCCCTTTTTCTTTTTTTAAACTCATTAACATCCTCATCTTGGTGATACTTTCTGGCTGAGAATTTCATAATTTAACCCTTAACTGGTACAAGGCTGTGAACGAATATCAGATTTAAGTGTTATGTGAAACTGGCAGGTGTCTCCTGTGTTTTGCACTTCCAATACCTGAGGAGCACACTACCTGAAACCCAGGAATGCACTATTTTGTGGACCCTAATGTCCATTTCATCTAATACTGCTCCCTCTCCAAAAGGGAAAAGAGAATATCTCATCTGAAGCATTAGCCCTCATCCTGGACAGGCAGGAGGGAAGGACCCACGCCAAGGAGGAATCAGTCTTGAAATTCTGTGGAGAGGCAGATAAGAGTGGGACTGGGAACAATATTAGGGAAAATAAAACTTAACTTTCCCTTCTTTTCTGAGGTCATGAGAGTATCAGAGGTGGCTCAACCAAGTTATCATCCTCCCTTCCAAGCGTTGCCCTCGGACCATCAGCAGCTCACTGGGAAGGGTGGCATTTCACAATGAATGAAAAAGTGGGCCTATCCTGCCTGCTCATTCCCAGCTGCTGCATTTCAACAAGGGACACCTCCTTGATGTGCAAACACTCTAGTTATTATTTACAGTTGACCTTTTCCCTCTCCAGCTCCCGCTGCTGCAGCACCACTGGCGGAGTCAGGGCTTGTAGAGATTGCGGAGGCGATGTGTAGCAAAACGTGTTAGCTTCCCTGCCTGTGCCAGAGCTGTCATCAGTGCCACTATGGATTGAGCTGCACCCGTGCAAGCAACAGTGGGAAATATGAAGAAGAAAGCCTAATGTAGACAAAGCCTTTGAGGAGCTTAACCCCTCTCCCCTTTTCCATCTCTCTCTCACTTGAAAGCAGAGAACAGCTTCTGAGCAAGACACATGCTCTCATTTCCATATCTAAAGCCAGTCCCAAAATACCTTCGTGAAATAATGCTCTCAGAGAGAAGACCATGAAGCAGATTCCCTTTGAGAGATTCTGCTGCTTCTCTTGTTAATTCCACCCAAAACCAACTGCCACCAAATACTGAGCACACCTGGACCGGTGCAGTCAATCCCAGGCACCTTGTTACCAGAATGATATGGGGAAATTGGAAGGAATTCATAAGCAAGCAACAACAAAATCCATCAAGGACTGGAAAGGGATCAGCATCTAAGGGAAGCTTAAAAACATTAAATATGTATAACGACTAAGAGAGGACTTAAAAGGGACATGTTGACAAGCTATACCTCTTTGAAAGCTGAAAGCACTGAGGAAAGAGAGGAATTATTTAGCAAGATGTGTAGGGGTCTAGAAAGGAGTAACGGGTCAGAAAAAGAAGAGAAATAAGTCTGTTCAAACTTGAGGAAAAACTTTTTGTCATCTACAAGTTCTAGTCTCGTGAAGAGTCTCCCAAAGAAAGCAAGGAAGCCCCTATTGTTTCAGACCATTAAAACAAAGTTGGGCTGAGGACCAGAGGATGTTTAAGCTGTGCAGGGAACAGCTTCACAGTGGCTGCAGGGAGAACAAACTACAGTGACCTGGTCTTATTACTTTTACCACCTGCCTGGCAGAGTTCAGCAATATGTCAGGAGAAGACAACGCCTCTCGCAAGTTTCCTTCAGACAAACCACTGTTTTTTAGCTATTTTCACTTCACATGCCACTAAATATTTCTCGGCAAGACCTTAGACCTCTATTTACTGTACTGGAATTAACTGGCACAGCTATGATTTTGTTTTCATAAACTGGATCTATTAGAAGTCATCCATGGACAGGTTAAAAACTACTGAAACAAAAAGTGTTATTATTTGCAAAAGCCATTGACATATGGTCGTATCCCAAATGTGCTGCACTTAAAGTTGCCAGGCACTTAGAAGTTGCAAGTGAAGCCTGATTTCTCAAAGTGCTTAGCATTGAAATTAAGACCAGATTTGTCAAACTGCTTTTGGGCCTACCAGCTCCCGGAATAACACACAAGAACCAAATTTTCAAAACAGTGTTTGGCACAGTGAGCTCCTTTACCAATATAGCCACTTCTCTTGCTGCCTAAAATGACATACTTTTGAAAATCTGTCCCATGGGTGTTTTACAATCATAGAACAAAGTGCTACAAACTTCAGACTCACATGCTGTATTTATCTTGTGTGTTGAAGAACTCCTTTAAGTGGAAAACACAGCAAAGCTGTAACAGCTAGGCAATGCTCAACTCCACTTACTTTCCTTTATTTACAGCTTTGCTAAATTTTGCATTTCCCTAATGCACCACTTTTGTCCACCACCAGGCCTTGCACAAGGAGGCATCTGAAAAAGACTTGCAGAGAAGAGAGAGAAGAGAAGAGAAGAGAAGAGAAGAGAAGAGAAGAGAAGAGAAGAGAAGAGAAGAGAAGAGAAGAGAAGAGAAGAGAAGAGAAGAGAAGAGAAGAGAAGAGAAGAGAAGAGAAGAGAAGAGAAAAGAAAGAGAGAAGGTGCTGGGAGGTAGAAGTCCCAAGAGCTTTGATCTGAGCTTACCTTTATCCCCACATGCACAATATACCTTGCAGAGGAGGACATGTTTATAAATAAATAAACAGCAGAGGAGAGGGGGAAGACTGGAAAAACAGAAATGTCAGGATATATTTGATGGAGTTTCTGCTGTTGGCATGAAAGCCAGGAGCTGGCTTAAAACTTTATGTTCAGAAACAGAAGGGGAGGAAGGTACGACTCATTGAGAAAGGGGGGCAGGAATAATTCCTGCAGCTTCATCTCCATGCCATCCTACTAACCACAAAAATATGTTGTGCTGTCTTTCCTCTGAGACCTTTGCAGGACTTCGTCTTGCAAGGCAACTCAGCACATGCTGAACATCAGTGTTTTTGTCAAAAGGACGGAGCATTGTGGAACTAGAGCTCTTGCGCTTTGTGGAGAAGAAGTATAATGATGCCTGTTTTACACATACGGAGACCCCGGAGAAGGAAAGAAATAGGTTATGCAGAGTCATAAAGTGAAATAATTTTACAGCCAGAAACAAAACCTGACAGACCTGACCTGTCTCATACAGAATTTTGTTTGGTGTGTATTGGTTGCATGGGGGTAGTGAGAAGGGGGCAGTGATGGCTGCAAAACAGCCTTCACAAACCCAGGTGCCACCTCCGGGCATGCCTACCTTAGCACTACTGCGAGAGAAAATGCTTTTCTTTCTCTCTAATTGAGATCTGCCCAGGGACATGCAACCGGCTCAGAAAGGACTGGCTGAAGCACAAGCTCTTCCTCCCCATGATTTGAAGGCAACCGGCTTGGGTCACTTGGCTTTGTGCTCTGGAGCCTGAACTCCAGCCCGGCTACCGACGGCAGTGCAGGCATAACCACAGGGACTGCTCTGACTGCTTCTGCACCTTCTGACCTGCAGACTTCTGGCACTGGCAAAACAAGCTGTGCAAATTGGCTGGAACACAGAATGTAAACCTTTTTCATTTCTTAGCAAAGACAACGTTGCTAATCCTACTGGAAGCATTTACCCAGGGATATCTTATCTGGATCCACTGACATCCCTGCCTCTTCTCCCAAGAGCCTGCTGCAAAACAAAACCTCTCCCCCATGCACAGCTTATCCACAGTACAGATAAACCATTTCCCCACAGAGTTCCCTCCTGTACAGCTGTCTAACTGCTAGTTTAGTTTCTCACACGGCTGGGTCTAAGGCTGCTCACGTGGGCCATGGCTGGTCCAAGGCTGGATTCCTACTTCTGTTCTTCTGGCAGGTCCCTTGCTCTAAATAATTTCCAGAAGTCCAGTACTGTACAGGGAGATGCCAAGCTGGCCTAAATCAGCTGGCCTAAATCAGCTGGCCTAAATCAAGGGTCAACAAGGTGCCACTAAAGTAAATGGGGAAGCCTGGATTTACACGAGATGAGGATCAGCCCTGCTTCCTTGCACCAGACTCTAAATGAATTCATTAAATACAGCACTTCAGTCTGCTCAGCTAAAAGCAGCTCCAGCTGGCAGAAGGTTTTACATCTAGGGAATGTTTAAAAGATGAGATTTGTAGCCTACTCTGAGTTTACACTTGGGTAGAGGTAGGCTCTCGTCAGCTGTGCAGGGGAGATGACATCATGGCCACCTTATGGGTGTCTGTCCATCCCCAGCATCTGTGCACGGCATGACATTTACACAGGATCTCACAGCCTTGGGAGGACTATCTAGACCTAAATTCTCCTGTGAAGAATGCTCAATTTACAGTGCTCCAGGGCAGCAGAATAGAGGTCCTGCTCTCCCTCCACCAGACTGAAGGACTTATTTTTGGGTTTTTTTGTTCTTTTAAATTTTCACTTAGGGGGGTGGGGTGGCAGCCTGCACTGAATTTGAATCTGAAGTAGAGTAAGCACCAGTACTGGAGGCAGTGAGAGCAGTTTGTGAGACAGGAGTGAAACGTTAGTTAATTTTGACATTAAACCCTAAACGAGAGGATGTTAAAGTTATTCTTAGCTTATGAAAAAAGAAGCTGTGCTGTGCTCATCTGGCCTGCTCTCATGTATTGTACAGATCTCATGATTCCTGCAGTTTAATCCTTTATCCGCTCACTAAAACAGATGGTGTTGCAGGCTCTTTGCAGACTCTGACAAATATGACTGCACTGGGAACACTGTTCATATATCCACACTTGCCGTACAACCCTCAGGTTGAGATATAGAGATACACTGGCTTGAGATGAAAGTTCACATCCAAAGCACAATCTGTAGCAAGGAATAGATCCTATTCTCTTTCAGCATTGCTGCTGAAGTCTCTAATATGCACTGTCACACAAAACGTCTTCCTATAGACACATATAAAGGTCAAAACAATGGGACCCTCCAAAACCTTCATCCTGAGCTTCCAGTCAAGCCCCCTCTCTTTGGACAGGACCTGGGTGGATGTTGTTTTTCCTCAACGAACAGATCTGCCCACTCAACAATGATACCTTCAACAAGCTGGAAAATAAGAGACCCCGAACTCAAATAGACCTGACACCAACCCCTTCCTGACTTTACACTTCGTTCCCTTCTTAGGCTGGGAAAAGAGGGTCAGTCCTGGCCAGCCACTGAGAGGTAGGGAGAGCACCCAAAATTATTCATTCATGCCAGATTATTACAGATCTTCTCTCCATGATGCTACCTCGTGTGTGTGTGTGTGTGTGTGTGTGTGTGTGTGTGCGCGGTCAGCTACTACTCGGAAAGACAAGTGAGGTTAACCGAGCTACATGCATTGCTCCCACTAGAGTAGTATAAAATGGTGATAAACCACAACTGGAACCGCTCTGCAGTAAGTATCTGGCCAGAGGTGAAGCATGAGGTTATGGCAGCAGCTCCACTCCCCTGTCCCCCTCAGCCTGATGGATCCTTGGTAATAAACCACCCTTCAGCCTTTCCTGTCTTAAACCCAAACTGCTGGGATTCAGGGAAGATAAAGATTTCAACCACCTTTCAGAAGAGCCTTTGCAAGAACTAAAAGCCCCTGTTGGCATAAAAGCAGACATGTAATGGGTTTTCTCTGTCCCTGAAAGTAGTTTAGCATGGCAGGAACTTGCAGTCCTTTTATCTCTCTTCTTTATTTAACTGGAGTCATTAAAATAAACTGATTTCCCAGCCAATTAATTATCAAATATCTGTAACAGCTTTCAAGCCCTGACATTACTCAGTCTCAGTGGCCCCCACAGGCAATGTTAAGCTATGCTCTCCTTACCTGAGTAACCGCTGCTCCTGCAAGTCTGCTCCCATGTGCCGAGCTGACAGCAGAAAAGCACCACAGAGGCCAGCAAAACCCTGCAGGAGAGCTACAAAACCACTCCCCCGCCTAAGCAGCAACTCCAGCTACACGCAAGCCCTGAGCCGGGAAGCTTTGCCACACTGCTTGACCAAGACTCAGTTACCAGCTTTCAGCCACCACCACACAGACCCCAGCCCCACTGCAGGAGCAGATACACCCTGTCAAGACACCTGATGCTAGCAGTGGGATTGGCTAGTACCCGACGGCAGGTGCTGCCAGCTGAGATGAACTGCAGATGCCAAGTAGCCCACACTCAGGTCAGCACAGGGCATAAGCTTCAGATAAAAGCACGTGTCAGCAGCCAGCTGCTCTCCCAGACATGGACAGAGACAGCTCCTGCCATAGCCGTGTTACCTGCTGAAAAACCAGTCTTTACCTCTCTGTTAACTGGAAGGTTGTACTTGCTATAGGTACATTAGCAATGCCCCTGCCATCTATTTCATAAGCAATAAACTGCACTCATATGTGGTTTCAATTAGGAGATTTCAAATGAGATTGAAGATAATGCATCCCATAATTACTTACCCTTCTCCTTTCTAGAAACTCAAGCAGAATCATTTCCAGGCCAAAATGCGGTCTCTCTTGATTGATGACACTAATAAAATGGCTTTATTGTGATATAAATAGCCTTAAAAACGTCCTGGAGAGTCAATATCAGTGCTTGATGGCCTTACGTAAGCAGGGTCCTTATCTTACGGTGTACTAAAGCTTAACAAGTTATGCTTCTGAGAAGTTTGCCGTTGGATTTGGGCACTGGTTTGGGGAACTACAGAAGGGTAGCTCCCAAATTAGACATGCAAAGCGGGAACTGTTTAAACACCTTTTCTCTTCCTTGCATTCCCTATTAATAATCTCTTCGCTTCCCTAGCTTGCCTGGTGCCAGTTCAAACACAAGCACCGGCTGAGCCCAGCAGGAGCCACGGGAACACTGTGCTCCAGCATCTCTTTGCTGGAAGGTTACCAGATACTGCTACAGTAACTGGAAAACCTGAAATTTCTTCTGAATCATGCACGCTTTGAGCCTCTCACAGCCCTTACGAAGGTGCACGGCCGTTTCCCAGACAAAGGGGCTAAACCAGCTTGCTCTGAAGGATGTCCGTGGCCCCCATCACAGCGGACGATATGTTTTCATTACCCCTTTGTCAGGAGAGGCCACACAGCCATCCCCTCCGTGCAGCTGGGAATGAAGCGCTCGGTGCCTTGGGCTGCACTGGAAGCTCAGGGGCAGCAGAAAATTAAAGTCATTTTTTAAATTAGCACCCTCCATGAAGTAGCCTGCTCCAGGAGGCCAAATACAGAGCCTGCCTCAGAGGAAGAGGGAGAAGACATTTGGGCATTCATGAGAGAAATGCCCAGAGCGTTCTTCCCTTTTCTGGACAGCAGTGAACCTCAGTCCTCATAAAGGCAAAATGCTGGCTTTAAGGCCTTATTTGAAAGTGGGATATCCTGAAAACACGCACTCAGCTCTCATAAGACTGTAATCTTCTGCATTCAGAAATATGAGATACTGTTGACCGTGCTATCCAGTAGTGCTACCTTGGCTCAGATCCGGAGGCAGACTGGGTGCTGAAGAGCTTTGCTGGAAGTGACAGAAGCATATATACCTGTCAGAAAACACTGATATCATAGCAGCCATGACAGTGATGTGATCGGGACCTGACAGACAGGCAAAAAGGAGAGGGAACGATGCATGAGGAAGGGCAATGAAGAAACTTTAAGGGAGAGCAGTAAGAGTCTGCATGTGAGGGGATGTGAATGAGTGATGCTCGGTGCTTGTCTGTGCATGGCAGAGAGGATGAGGATGCAGGGACCATGTTCTGCCCTTCACCTTAGTAGTACTTCATGCCTCCAAAGGGCAAAGAGACTATACAATGTCCCAGCCCTTTCCTACTCCCCTCTCTCCCCATCACTACCGTAGTTATATCCAGTCCCAGTATATTTGAAAGCAATTTTCCTCTTGGTAATAAAGCCTTTGTGAGCGCGTAGGTGGCTGTGCATGTGTGCAGATATCGTCTGCGAGAGTGCGCAGGAGCCGGGGTCTGCTGAGATGAGAAGGTGGTTCTGTGTACACGACAGAGCAGGAGTGCGGATGAGACTATCGAACATGCGTGCGAGGATAAGAGAGAGACTCTGCTTCGCAGAGAATCAGACAGTGAGAGTGAAAATGAGAAGGTGCTCGTATGAGACAGGGTGTGCATGTCAGAGAGGAAGAAAGAGAAAGGTCTTATTCACAGCCTTCCCGTGTGTGTTTGATGAGTATCACAAGTTTTAACGAAGAAAAATATGTATGTATTCAAATCAAACACAAAACACCCCTTTTGCCTGGAGCGCTCCTGCCTTGCTTGTTTGTTCTGTTGCAAGCTGCTTGTTAGAGGAACACAGGAAACAAGAAGAGGGAAAAAAACCCAGGTTGACATATTTAAACACAGCCAGCTACTGAGGCAGTAGCAAACAGCGAGAAGGGGAAAAGCAGGTGGGATAGTTGGAGAGCTGCTGCGACAATGCTAGAATGAGAGATGCCCGTGAGAGTTTCTGAAGACCACCCCTCAAGAGGATGATGATCACTTTGACTGTACGCATACTGAGTTGACTCAGCAGCTGCCTACAAGGAAATGCACTCAAAAACCTATTCCTTATAGCCATTTTGGAGCAAAGAGTCAAAAGATAATGCAAGGAGCGCTGGTGTCCTGGCTCAATTCCCTGCAAAGGTCTCTACACTGAGTCTAGATGGCCCCAGTTGTCAAAATGTGAATGGAGGGACAAAAGGACTTGAGCTGGATTTATCAACAGGAAGAAAAATAGTGACAACAAACTGAGTCTCAAACCTTGGGGGCTAAAGGCCTTTCTAGGACTCCAGGCCAGGCAAACATGGATATAGAGACAGGGATGGCCTTGAAAATATTTTTCCCTGTTCTGTTACGCTTTGTTCTTGCTGGTACATTTAAATACCTTTACATGTTTATGGCTCTTCAATGCTATCACAATCCACAGGCCTATGCTGCCCACAGGGAAAATCCACCAGTGCCCACGTCCAGTCAGACTTGCTAAGTAGCTTAGGATGCCACAGGCAATGCATGGGAAGAGCAGGACCATGCCAAGAACTGACTGCAGGAGTGGCAGAGCCACCAGATTGGAGACGTCGTGTTCAAGAGACCCAGGAGAAGGGTCAGAAGTGCAGGTGAGGCTGTACCCCAGAGCAGCTCACCCAAGCTTCACTCAGGGCACTGTGGTTCACGGGAAGACTCTTCCAGGACAAGGGTGGCTGTGGGCTTTCTGTCCCTCACTCCCCCTTTTAAAATCAGAGTGAACGGCTCTGATTTACAGCTGGAAAGCAGAGCTCTCACGACACCAAGGGAGGGGAAATGCTCTCTTGATCTTAAAGTTATAGAGGTGGCACAGGAGAAGGAAAACGAAAATGCAATACAGAGGGCTTGAGTTTGGGTGCGGCTCTTTCACCATCACCCCTCCGGCATCTAACCAAACCAACACCAGCTTGCTTTGGCTACTGAGACTAAAGCAACTGGGGCCAGCGCTGGCTCCTGCTCTGGGCAGGCACTGCACTATGCACAGTGGGTCCCTCCTGACTGGAGTCCCCAGGGTGCTGCCGCATCCTCAGCAATAATAGTTATTATTGTTCAAAAAATTACCCAGAAACTTCACAAATCCTTTTGCAGCGTTTGACTCTCTGACCTCCGGAGGCAGTGTGGATTTCACAGACTGACTACCTGCTGTGTGAAAGTGTCTCCTTTCATGTGATCTAAATTAAGCCACCATTAGCATCTCCCAGTGACCTCTTGTTCTAGTATTACAGGAGAACAGAAAAAGGAGGGACTGATCAGTTCTCACTGCACCCTTCATTAGTGTAAATAACTCAATTATAAGCCTTTAGCGTGTCTCTTCGGGGAGGCTGCGGATGGCCGGTGCTTGCCATCTCCCGTTGGAGCGGGCCAGGAGCGAGCGGAGGCAGTGTGTGCTCAGGGACGGCAGAGGGCACGGCGGCAAGACAGGAGACGGGTGAGCTATGGGAGGGAAATGGCGCTCGCACGTTTTTGCGAGCTTGCTACAGTGGAAAAAAAACAAACCAACCCTGTTCAGTCCAACTGACTGCCTCCTTGTAGGTAAATCTCGCAAGATTACTAAACATGCTTCACGGCCCTCTGGTAATTCTACATGCTGTCTTAAATGAGGGTGTAGCCAGTGTTCAAGATAATGTCATTTTTTATAACATATTCCCTATTGTTTTCCTGTCCCTTAAAGGCAACCAAGCATCCTCTACGCTTTTGGAATTGACGCTACCCACTGAAGAAGCTTTTATCGAGTTACTCACCATGACTCCCAATCTCTTCCCTCCAAGGAGCCTGGGAGCTCAGTGCTCATCACCGTACAGCTGAAGTGGAGACTATTTTTGCAGTCTGCATTACCATACACTCATCCACGTTATAGCTCATCCGTCATCCTGCTGCCCTGTCCCCACGGTGCCTTTAAATCCTGCTGACTCACAGAGGCGGCAGCCTGCGCCTGCCTTTGGTTGGCAAGATGGAAGGAAGCTCTCACGGAGGTGAGGGGCACTGGGGCAGAGGGAGGACCTGGCCCCAAGGAGAAGACCTTGGAGCAGCCAGGCCAAGCCTTGGGAGCAGGTCCTGCAGCCTCTCCACGGCCCGTGCAGCGAGCCCGCAGAGGATGTGATGGGGTGGGTCCGCTCTCAACATCTCCTACGGCTTTTGACAACCCCTCTGCATTTCTCACCAGTCAAACCAGGAGTTGTTGTCAAAGTACCAACATGCCAGCCACATAGCACAGGGCAAACTAAACACTTCCATGGTGTGCATTGACTCCCACTATCTCTTCACACGAAGGAGCAACAATTCTTTGCTTACGAACGCTCAACTGGGTTTTAATCCATGACAAGACCTTACCTGTTCTCCCATGGCTATTTATTTCCCTTCATAATTTTGCGTGAAAGGCCTTATCAAAGGCTTTATGAAAATCAAAGTACATTATGTCTGCTGGGGATCACCTTTATCTTATTTTATTAAACTTTAAAAAAAATGAAAAAACACTTTCAGCTCAAAAAGGCACAATTTTCTTTTCTAGAAGCCATATTGGATTGACCCTGTCTTGTTATACTTACCCGAACGCTGTACTAGTCTGTCTTTAATTAGCCTCACAATCACTTTGGCTGGAACTGAAAGAGAGCTCATAGATCTATAATTCCCAGGATGTCTTTCAATTATTAAAAAAATAATAATAGTCCTTAGCATGCCTGGGGAGCTCCCTCTCTGAAGATCTCAAAGCACTCCATGACAGGGTGAAGGCAGAACAGGCTGGAGGCAGCCCTTCACCACCTTCACCTTGCAAGGAAGGAAGAGGGGAGAGCAACTTGCCCATGAAGTCCATGTGACAGCTGGATATGGAGCTGCCACCTCTGTTCTTGACCCTCTCAACTGTCATCCCTCTTCCAAAACCGCTCACTGGTCCTCGGGGGCGAGGAAGGGGCGGTGTTTGCCCATCTGCATCATCTCGCCTGAGCGCGGAGAGATTTCAGCATTTTTCTTGCTGAATCCGGCCCTGCTATTAGCAGCTCTGCACTCGTTAGAGGGATGCTGTTTATAAGGATCCGTCAGACACTGCTGTCAGTATATTTCATGCATTATTTACTTCAGAGCCCTGAGACTAATGCTACCCCAGTCCCAGTGATTTACTGCATTTGAGTTTCTCAAGCTGATCCATAACTTTGGGTAATAATAACAATAACAAAATACTTTGTATGCATATATCGTACCTGTCAGCAAAAACCCGCACAGAGATGAGCATACTATGCCGGAAGAGCTGCCGCTCTGAGGTACCAGAGCGTCAGCCATTTGCAGGTACAGCTGCCTCCTCACATAGATGCGTCCCCCACACCCCAATTTTAGGACACTTTGCCTCAAGACCAGTGCACGTGGACCCTTCAAAGCAAAGGTCTGTATCCAGGGGGTTTCCCCTTGCTAGTGAAAGCTCAGTGAGCCCCGCGGCACATTCCCTGGCAAGGACAGCTCTGCTTGGGCAGAGGAGCCTCAGAAGCCCATCCCAGTCCACGGATGGGGTCTCTCTGCATTTGTGAACTGAAAATCCCAGAGGGATGCTCAGCGCCTTGGCTGGGGACTCTGCAAGCAGCTTGCTGCAAGCCAGAGATGTAGCTCACTGGCTTTGGCTCAGCTCTTTAATTGCATCCCCCACCAGTGGCTCCCCTCATCCTGCTCCTGGCACTGCGTGGCCACAGCTCCCTCACCACTGCCTATTGCTCCCCCCAGCTTCCCCCTCCTTTACATCTTGCCTGCTGTTTCATCTGACCCCTAGTAGTTCAGCCATTCATTAAAAGGTGCTTGATGAGTCCTAATGAAAGCCATGCGGCTGGGAGTCCTCCCTGTCCTCTTTCCACACCCTGCTCCTATGTCCTCCTCGCACGCTGAGGCAAGGATGACCTCCAAGCTGAGCCCAAGTGCTTTTAAGGATTGTTTTTCTGGTTTGTTTGCTTTAATTTCTTTTGCCCTTCAGCCTAGCATTCGCCATCATCTTTCTCCTCAAGAGTTTTCCTGCTGCCCTGTTTGAAGCTCACCTATCCCACACACGCCTTGCCAGGGGCAACCCTAACGAGGAGCAAACCGCTCCCTGCCCTTGCCCACGTCACGCTGCTGAGTCCTCAGCACTCAACGCCTCCGCGCCTTGCTGCTACTGCCTGCGGCATCCTACCCGCTCCCCAGCATCTCTCCTGACACGACTGAAGCCTCGAGAAAGGGAGTGCTGCATCCTGGCGGGCTCTGAATATGCCGCAGGCCCTATAATAATAATATTAATAAAACCCATTGAGAGATGTCTGCTTTCTTAGGCAAGGCTCTAGTGTGGAAGCCAACTCCTACCACTGTGCTGACACAAAATCACTGAGATCAATGAGCACATCAACTCATGTGGTGCTGAAGCAGGAGGGATGCTTTCCTTGATGCTGTCTGGGGTGCGGGCACCACACACCTTTGATGGGATGGGCACAGGGACTGGCGAGCCAGGGGACACTGCGCAGCCCGCGTGCACACCCCGTGCCTCGTCAACGCATGGGCTCACGGCAGCTCAGCCCCGGCTCTTCTCTGCCGTGAGGGATGCCCCAGGAGCCCCACCTGGAGAGTAAGTACTGCTGAACAGAGCCCTAAATCAGGAGTTACATCTTCCCGCATAGGCACCAAAACAAGCTGCTCGAAAAAGCCGTCATTTATGGTGTCGATAAATCGCCTCTCCAAATCATGCCCAGATGTGCACTTTAGGGCCCAGTCACCTTGCCTTTTTATTCTCGCCTGCAAAGTGCTCTGCTCTCCTGCAGCACTCCCTGCCTAATAAATCATGCTAAAATACATTAAAAGTACCCATTATTGTTATTAATTACTATTATTGCATTAGCAGATTTTACTACTTCCTTAATCTCTCTAACAGCTGAAACCCTGCGCTCACCGAGGAGGGGGCTGGCGGTTTGGGATGGGGAGCATCTCAGGACAGGTCCCTGCCTTCAGGGCTGCCTCACCTCAGGGCAGCTCTTAGCCCTGCACCACGCTGTGCACCAACACACATAACCCCTCCGTGGAGCAGGGTTGACGGTGGCTGACAAACCTCCCTCCTGGACATTTCCCTGATGCACGTATTTGGGGTGAGTGCTTTCTGTGTCCAAAAAGCCAGGTGAGGGGAGGGGGAGAACAGTAAGCTCCCCAGCTTATCTGCAGACTGGATAACATCATAGCATGGTGAGCTGGGCAGCCCAGGGCATGTTTATCATGTTGCCCTAATACTCAGCAAACACACTTCTACTCTCAGCACTAAAACTGCCTGAAATGTCAGCTCAAGCAGGCCAAAACATCCCTCGGCCTCAATTTTTTTTCCTGCTCTTTCTCCGCCATGTCTATTTAACCTGTATCCTCTTCAAGATAGAAGGAGCCTCATACTGTTTTCATATCTCAGAGGCTGGAGAGGGCCTCTGGCTTTCCACACTGTAAATCACAGTAATAGAAGCATCATGAAGTTTTCTGCTTCTTCTGCACAATTGACCAGAAAGAAGGATACACCTGATCATCAGTAACCTAAGATGACGGGACAGAAGACACCCTCATCAACTTCAGGAATGAAACCAAATTCAGGGGAGTGGCTGACTCGCTGGAGGTCGGGGCTGCAATTCAAAGGCCCTCAAGGACCCAGAGAAACTGGATGACAGAAACCTCATGAAGTTCAATGAGGACAAGTGCAAAGTCTTCCACTTTTTGAAATGACTCCATGCAACACCGTGGGGTGAGGACTAACTGGCTGGGGAGTAGCTCTGAAGAAGAAGACCAGAGTTTCTCAGTGAGCAAAAGTTGAACATCAGTCTGCCAGCACGCCCTTGCGGCAAGGAAGGCTAAATACGTAGCTGGCTGCAATGATGAGAGTGTAGCCAGCAGGCCAAAGTAAATTATTATTCACCTCTACTCAGCACTTCTGAGGCTGTATCTGGAGCAATTTTGGGCTCCCAGAATGTTTGGTTGGACATAAAAGAAAAATATTTTCATAATAAGGGTGGATCAGCACTGGAACAGGTGCCAAGACAGGTTGAAGAATCACTGTCCTGGGAGATTTCCAAAATTTGACTGAGCAAGGTCCTGAGCAACCTGATCTAATGTTGAATTTAGCCCTGATTTGAGCAGGGAGTTGGATGACAGACCTCCAAAGCTCCTTTTCCACTGAAATTATGTTGTGATTTCAGGAAGGATGTTGTAGCTTTTCATTCTGTCTGGGACGGCTGTGGTTTGAAAGCTGAATTCAGAAGGGTTCAACGGCAGATTCACCCCACATCAGTCCCCAAAAGCCCCTCGGCAGAGCTCTGCTATCTGGCAGCACTGAGTGTGAAGGGGGCCCACACACAGCCCAAGCAGAGCTGGCTCCTTCCACCCTGCTGTTTGCCTTCTCCTCTGCCACACAGTCTCACCAAGGAAGCTGCTGTGAATGGGCTGGAAACTCCCAGGCACACATCTGTTTATGCAGCCAGAGGATTTCTGTGCATCTCTGAAGGTACATGTTGCTCTCAAAATGTGGAGGGATCCCCCTCTAACACGCAGGGAATTTTCCTGGGAAGGAACTGGGATGGGCATATAGAAACTGGCAGGTGTACCCATACCCAAACCCAGAGAGGCCTATGTCACGGTTGTTTCACTTAGCACAGAGAAGCAGCCACTTCTGGGTTAGATCACAACAGCCATATAATGCATTTTGGTTCAGCAAGTGAGACCCTAAAGCCACCAGAATAGGATTGACAAGTAGGTCAGGCTGCAATTAGCTACTCTGAATTTAGACCTGATTCCTGGGGTAACAATCTGGGATTCAAAACAAACTCAAAGAGATATTTAATAGCTGAGAGAGGCGAGAATGTTGATTTTACATCTCCTTCAAAACACAGCTGTCCGTTATTTCTTCCTTCAAGTCATCACTCTCCTTTTATTGCCTTTCTCTTCCATTCACAAACCTGAACTCCTCCTCCCTCCTCAATTTCCTCTGTACTGTCCCCTCTTCCAGCTGATTTCCGCAAGTCGCTTCCTCACTGCTTCATCCCTTGCCAACTTTTCAGCACTACCCTCACATCTCAGCAATGCCTGCAAACAACCACGAAGCTGCTTGCAGAGAGACAGATTAGGAGGACCACTTGACAGGAGCGGGGCCAGCACTTTCCCCTGGCTGCAGGAAGGACATGTGGCTGGACTCTCTAATGTGATGAATAACATATGAAGTGTGGAGTGTTGGCCATATGTTCTAGTAATTCCTTTATACACAACGCCCTCTGCAGAACAAACAGCCATGATGGAGGGCACTGATAGAAGTGCAGGCTCACGGAGGGCTTGCACACAGGCACCCACTCCAATGATAGATAGTAGAGAAGGAGGAAGGGTAAAATTGGCTCTTGGAAGTGATTTACAATCTTCTCTGGTTAGGTCAGACTGCAGATGCATATGTTTAGTAAATAAAAAGAGTTAACTTCAGGGAACACCCACTGATAGGGGCAGATAGGGAAGACCAGGTGACCCTCCAAAATCCCTGAACAACCACATAGCATGACATTTCAAGGGCTCCTGAAAGCTCCCAGGCCCATGCCCACATTTTGGCACAAGTGCTGTGTGTGACAAGTACCTCTGCTGCTATTGGCTTGTGAATGACTGGCAGGGACCCAAAATTCTCCTGAGTCACCTTCCCCAGCAATTCAACAAGCCAAGGACCAGAATAAGCACTTGATGTAGCTGGGATTTCTCTGGTGACAGCAGGCAAGGAGAGGAAAATTGAGATTCTAGGCAGATTTCATGGGCTGGACCAGCTCCAGTTCTGCTTGGAAGTGAAGGATATTAGGGTACATTTTCTGTGCTGCACAAAAGAGAAGAGTCAGCACTTCCATCCAGATGCTCAGACCCCTGGGCCAGACAGAGAGAAGACAGCTGCTCTGTTTCATATTTGGGCTTGCACAGAGAAGGAGAAAGGTAGAAAAATCCCTTGCTGAAGAACAGGCAAGGAAGGAGGTGAAGATATGTCATATGAAAGAGAAAAGTAGAGACTGAGTGACTAATGGCACTGTAGCTTAGTTATCTCATGTTAGAGTCTTAAATTGCCCACAGTGGGCGGAAAGTCACTTTAACCTCTCAATATGGCAAGTAAAACTACTGTTGGGAAAAAAAAAAAAAAAAAAGAATAGTGTTGAAGAAGTGATGGAAATGAGATTGTTACAAAGCTGACTGTACCAAGTTGGGGATTGGAATTAGATGAACTTTAAGGTCCCTTCCAACGCAAACCAGTCTATGATTCTAAGTTGGAGTCTTCCAGTGAGACGTAGGTGAGAGCCTCCATATTAGCTGATATTCTGGGGTGGGGACTGAGAAGCCCAGAGCTGAAAAGCACCCACCACTCTAGCTTGAATGCTTCATCAAGGATTGACAAAGAAGCTCACATCCTCTATGGGGAGAAGACACTGGAGTGCAAGCCCTAACATGGTCCTTAGCCAGCTCTAGAAGAGGTATTGCAAGGCAGCAGAGCATACAGAGCCTAGCTGGGTGGGTTTTATTTGATCAGATAGTTTTTGATGGCCCTAGGAAATCCACAATACCCAGGAAGGAGGCAGAATGAGCATGGCAGGTTCTCACAGAATCAAGAAAACAGGAGTGGAAAGGACTGTAGGATGCCATCTAATGAACTCCCCAAATCTGCAGCAGAATCAACTATGCATAAATGATCCCAGGCAAGAACTTTTCCTAACTTGTTCTTAAGCATCACCACTAAAGGACTCCACACCCACAGGAGTACCACACTCCTGTCCACTATGTGACCCAGTACGTGAAGAGCTGATGTGCTCACCTTGTGAAGACTGGGGCAGGTGAGGCTGCTTCAGCAGCGGGTACTTTTAGCAAGATGTTACAGAGTGCACAAGACCATTCTCAAAATGAACAGGAGAGATTGTGCAAATAAAGATATCTTCAAGTTTTAAAATGTTTTGTTCCTTCTCATTTTATGTGCTAGTAAGGGTTCTGTGGTGAGTTGGCAAATAGCAGATAAAGTTGTTGACAACAAAGCCTTTGGCTAAAAATTAAAGCTAATTCTGTAGTTGTAAAAAAAAGAAAAAAAGTAAAATAAAAAGATGGCAGGTTAATTGTGATAACATCATTAAAGTCGTACCCAGTCCTCAAAGCACATCATAGTTATTTAGAGGCAAGTGATCTGGGGAATCAGAAATGCACGTGATTATGGCATTTTACCTCTTGGGGTCTGTTTTGCAATGAGACACAAACAAACTGAGTTTGGCAGTCAGAAATATTCTCTGACAACATATTCTCCTACATCCCCAAGCTGATTAAAGGAACGAGCTGGATGAGAGGGGTCAGTGGGTAGGCACACAGTTAAGCGATAGATAAGATGAGAGAAGACAGTGCTTGAGTGTATGTAGTCAATATCCTGGAGCTAATAAAAGTTCCTTACTGCAAACAGCTTCCTTTGCATGGCTTTTCACATCAGATCTCAGCAGCCAGTGCTTATCTTTGGCCACTTGTTAGATTAGATCCCATAGCAGGTAGTTCGCAGAATCTCACATCTAATTCTCCATGTGGACCCAGACAGATTCCCTACAGCTCACAGAAGGCACAGATAGGCAAGGAAAGACTTCTCCACTCAGATCTTTCCACCTTTCTGGCAGCTGTCAGAGAGCAGTGACAAGATTTCTGGTGTAGAGAGGTGCCGAAACTCCCGTGCTGTCTGGACAACATACAGGTTTTATCACTTGTCAGCATCTGTATTGGTCTTGCCAGGGTACACCTTAGCCAGACCTATCCCCAGAAAAGAATGGGAAGAGGAAAATGTTTTATGTAGTTGCAGCCTTTGATCCTCTCATGCAGGCTGGGGATATAAGTCACCCACTCAAGGTGCACCTACGCTAATATAACAACTTGCTTCTGACAATAGATTTCAACAGTGACTGCATCTAGGTCCAATTAACTGGTAATAAGAACTGGTTGCCAGCACAGGAGGGACTAAATTCTTCTCTAACATCATTAAACATGTAATAGATGATGTTTCACCAAGCATCAAGTTCATGTTTGGCCCCATGCCTGCTCCTGCCATTCAAACTATTCCCAGCAGTAGTGGAGGGGCACAGCGTGGGTCCGCTGTTGACAGCCACTATCATGAGTAGGATGTTTCTCTTGTGTGAATGGACTATATGTCTCTTCCCGGCTTCCTACCACATGAGTGCTTCCAGGCTAGTTGAGATGGAAGACGACACAGAGACAAACGCTGTGCTTTAGCCACTTGCCAGTTGCCAGGGCTGACTCCAGCTGAGGACTACAAAGGCACTCTTTGGTTTGGTAGAGTTTCTAGACATTAGCTCCTCTCTTCAGCATAGCATACAGGGTAAGCATCAACACCAAGCTCAATGGGCAGTGTCCAGAATCCCTTCCTTCTGTTGTTACTGGGGGTGAAGTACACACAGGGAGTACCTAAAGAGGTCCTCATCATGCTAGGCTTTGCATGTGTGGGAAGAATGATCCCTCCCACAAGCAAATAATGAGATGGGGAAAAAGTAGGAAGCTTAACAGGAGCAAAATTCCATGTTCAACATGGCAAAAGAAGCCTAGGCAGAGCTGGAGTGGTACTCAAATCATTTAAAGATGCCACTTCTAAAAACCCTAAAATGGGCAGGGCAAGTTGAGTGTGGATGATATGTGGGATAAGGAAAGGTAGGTTTTGAATGTGGTCCCCATCCACAGAATACAACGGTGCTAAAGGGAGGTCTTTAAGATCTAGAGCCAAGAAGACAGCCCTAAATAACCCACTCGTGGATGTACCAAACAAACTACACCTAACCTTCACTCTGCCTTTCCATTGCCCTGCACGTCCCCTGGGGGCCAGCCACTTCTTGCCAGCAAGCCACACAGGGACTGGCAGCAAGCACGCCTGGCAGAACACAGGGAGAACAACGCAAGGTAGCCAATATGCTGGCTCTACTGCTGCATCCCCTCTTCTTTTAAATCAATAGTTTATGACATCTACAAGGGGAAACTGTAAATTTAATTTTGTCCCCTGCAGTGCGATTCATATCTTGTTTGCTGGTAACATAATGAATGTGTTTGCCCTCCAGACCCCCTGCCCAGTAGACCAATTTAAGGATAAAGGGAGAGAAAATAGCAAAGTACAATTAAGGAGGTCGATTAATGCTGGATTAATCAGTAGCTCAGCTAAAGATAGCTTTACAATATTTCTACATAAGGGGCAAGGGAGAGAGGGAGACAACAAGCCTGCAGAAGGAATAGAGAATCAGATCATTTTTCTTAGCAATAAAAACCTTACAGATGACTTGAAGGTGCGCATTGCTTGCTAAATGACTGACAGAGTCTTGCATCACCTGCCAGCATAAAGCCACAACACTGCAGATGCCTTGCCCTACTTGATGTTCATTGGGGTCATCTAGAGTACGAACCCAAACTGCCCCAAAGGCTGGAGATACACAAGTTAAACCTTGCTGAAACTCGTAGGCTTAATTGCTCCTGCAAAAGCTACTTGAGACTGTCACTGTAGCAGTTAGAGTAAGCATGAGCTTGGAATTGCTAAGGAAACCTTGCTGAATATGCAAATAGGAACCAAACAGTGAGTGCAGAAAATGTGACAACACGCTGAAGCTAATGGGGAGGGGAGCACTGAAGAGCAATGAAGATGACCCAGCAGATGGGAGCCCACAGAGAGGCTTTCTCGCATCAGGGTGCTCGCTGCAACCAAGTCGGAGCAGTGGACGAGGAAACCAGCTCTGACTGCGTGCTCCCTGCTGCACAACAGAAAGCAAGACTTGATATGTTCTTGTGAACAAACAGACTTTGCCAAAGAAACCTGACTTCATTGCCAATTTCTTTTTCCAGCTGGCATAACCAACAAAACTCCAAACTAGTTTGGCTAGGTAGATAGGGCAAAAGGAATAACAATATTTTTGGCCAAAACCTAGCACCAAACTTTGCAGATAGGTCTTAGCTTTACAAAGAGGTGAAGCAAAAAAACCAAACAAAAAAACCACCCAAAGAAACCAAAAAAGCACCAACCCACTAACCTGCAAACAGAAGATCCAAATGCCAAGGGATTTAGATCTGTAAAGGCATCGGCTAGAGCTTTCCGTTCATGCCTCTCGACTTCGTAGTTACAAAGTAGCTGCTAATAGAGTGTGTCTAGCAGGACTTCAGTGCTTCTGCTCTTTGAGTTAAAACCAAGGAGTGCAAAAACGTATGGAAATTAAAAAAAAATTAATGAAACTCTCAGGCCTCAGAAAAGGCTTAGGTGAGGGGCTAAGGACAGCCTTGCTGTTTCTGAATTGATCTGCCCCTCTCCACTTTAAAACAGCTTCTTTTCCTGCTTTAGCTACCTCTTTAAAACAGTCTCCTACATTCAGCTTCAGAGGCAGCTCCCTATGGATAGGCATTTTTAGATGGATACAGTGTGATCTTTACCAGTTGCTGCAAATTGGCTCTGAAGGCACCTTTACATGTCAGTTCTGCCTATTTTCTCTACGAACAGAGAGACAGGGATGGAGAAGATGGGGGAAAAGGGCTTTACAAATAAAACAAACAATAGGAGAGCAGAAAGCAAAGTCATGGCAGAGTCATGCATTCAGACCTGAAACCAGGGCTCCTCATCCCAGCACCACAAACAATCTCCCTGACATCAGTTACAGATGCTGATCAGACACGCATGTGGGGAGCTACATTCATACACAAATTTGCAGTTTGCACTGTTTGGGAGTGACCGGTTTGTGACACTCCACCCAGATCATAATCGACAGCTAACAAGCTGTGGGGAGGCAGCACATAATTGAGCATGAAAAAAACATGGGCATCACTCAGTTTTACTTGCCTGTAAACTAGCCACGGGCAAAGCAGCTCAGGTTCAGCCCCCTCCCCTTCAATTCATCCTGGTATCCTCAAATTCACCAAACTTCAAAGACATCATATAAAACCGGGCGGAATGAGGGCAAACCACCTCCACATTTGGACCTCATAATAATATGATATTCTGGTTACAGGTATCTTAATCTGTGCTCTACTATATTGCCTGAGGCAAGACTGAAGGGAAACATTAGGGTTAGGATCAGAGAGAATAGAGATGGAAAAACCTTATAAGAGCGTAGGGTTTGTAATGGCAAAACATATCTCTACAGAGAAACTGCTTGGTTTCAGTTTATTGAAAATGTTGCACATCATACTAGGCAGTGGATGCAATCACTGTCTCTGGGACTGGAGCAAACATTGTCGTCAAAGGTGGTGCTACAGTAAAGCTTGGATGAACGATACAGCTGTAGCCTGTGCAAAGGTACTGCTGGGATCAGAGACAACAAGAAGTAAAGGCCTCAAATTCTATGTTCGATAATGATACAAAGTCAGGGCGTACATTCGTACTGAAATAAGGACAGAGAGCTAATGGTTGTCTGTGTGAGGAAATTTAATAGTGTAATGCCACTGCTGCCCTTGCACCCCATGTTGGGTGCCTCATTCCCTTGTCCACACAAGGAGCTATGTGACTATGCATTTACAGTGCCGGCACCATGTTCTTAACATTGCCTGAATTGGCAGCTTCTCCTGTGTCCCTGAAGTTCAGGGTTCAGTTTAAGGATGATTGTGTAGAAAGGATTTAGGGGGAGCATGACTTTTCTCTCCTGCATATATTACTATGTGGGAAAAGTAAACTCTTTTTTTTTTCTTCTACTGCCCTCCATCTGTCTGTCCAGCTCTTGTCCCTTATGCACCCACCTTCCTCTGTCCTTACACTGCAATTACGTTTTGTAGAGTTTTGTCCTTCCAGGGCAATCTGTTTCCTGCCCCTTTCGAGAACAAGCCTAACACACTGATTAAACACTTCTTGGTCTTCACAGTCCCATACTTTCCAGCACTGACAGTTTAATTTCCAGGCTCCAAGTTTTTCTGATTCAAAAAATGCCAGATTGTGCATTGTCATGGCTAAAATCAAATCGTTCCCATTTATTTCCCAGAGTTGGACAGCTGTCTGAAGACTTTTTTTTTTTATTAAGACCCAAAAGATTATTTCCTACTATCTGATGTTGCAGTTTGTAACTACACTTGACATCAACAGATTCTCCAGAATTAGCCATTAAAAAAATAAAAATTATTAAATTTTTTTTGTTTAATTTTTTTTTCTGTTAAGAAGTATTCAGAGTTTCTTCCAAACATATCCACCTCGCATATGATTGATATGCAGGCACTTCTGCAGAATGTGACCATCAGCCAAACAGCACATAATTACCAACGGTGATTCAGGTTAAGAACACAAAGTACCAAAGAGAAGACACAAAGAGAATATAAGCAAAAAACAAACATTCTCTGACATCTTCATCCTTTCTGGAAGGCTTCTGAGATCTGGTAACAACCACAGTTGGCAAGGGCTCCTATTTTACTTCTCTTTTGGTGGATAATACTGTATCTGCTAGTATTAAGCGAACAGAACTGTAAAAGAAAATGCTCCTGATTTGTTAGCATTTTCAAAAATAAAAGACCTGAGTTTGAACGGCTGTGATTCATACACTCATGGCACTTGTTACTTGTGAGCATTTGACTACTTGCTGGGTGTCAGTGAAAATTTGTGAACTGCCAAGGTTTCAGGCTTTGTAACACGAAGGCTGATTCATACCAGACAGCAAGCTATTTGTTATTCATAGGACTGGTCAAAAAAAATTAAAATAAATTAATTCCATTGCATGCTAAATTTTGAAGTTCTGGAATTTGTTCCCACGTTTTATCACAGCCTTTTAAACTTTTTCTTTTTTGCAAGAAAAAGCCACTCCTGACAGATAACAGTCTTGTCATTAAGTTGTCTGGGACATGCAAGATACAGGCACAAGTCCCTTCCTGTTTTCCATATAAGTGTTTGGCCAGAGTTTTTTACAGCCCAAACAAGATCCCCACCCGTTAAGTTACAGGCCGTTTTGACCGTGTCTCTCTCCCACCTTTTGCCCAGAATTTAAACGCTGAGCCTGAAAAGCTGAAGATTACTGCATGTAAAACCATACTTTTCTGTTAAAACATTTCCATTTTGACATGCCAGTATTTCAGATGGAAAAAAATATCCCAACAGCTTAATTTTAAAAAAATCTGACCAATATTTTAGATACCCAGCTGAGAAAGACAACAATTAGCAAGATAGTCAGTTAACCAATAAAAGAGTGCCAATAATGAGCAAGTAATGATTCACTGAAGCAAACATTTTGTAAAGAACAGTTGGAGGCCTAAAAATTACTCTTTTTAGTGAGCACTTATCAAGCACTAAAACACTGGAAGAAAATCTGAAGCCGCTTACAAACAAATTGCTTATTACACAGGGACAATGTTCTGACAGCCCTCTGCTTTCCTCATATCCTTATTCGTTCCACCACCACCTCTGAGTGAAAACTTCCCTGGTATCAGGTGCTGTGCACTGTAACAACAGCAAAACTCAGCCTTGACAAATCAGATTTGTAACTAATATTTCAGGCTTCTTTAACACTGGGCTAGAGGGTCAGTAGAAGCTTGTAAGGACAGAGTGACACTACTGAATCAGTCCACGCTGAATCAGTCAGTGATCAAGTCTCACAAGTAGCATCGCTCCTGCCAGACTCTACCGCAACAAATGTACCCAATCTTTGAAGAGAAAGAGACACAGCAACGCACGCTAAAATGGAGCCGCCAGTGAACCCGTGGGCATGGGCCAAGGTATTTTATCATCCGGCTGAGAGCAGGCTATTACCCCAGGCACTGCTTGCAAAGATGGGAGTTCTCACTTTCGGAGCACGTACTGAAAGAGCATGCCTCATGCCATAACCCCCCCCGCCCCAAACAAGACAGTGCTCTGTCCATCAAATGACAAGGAGGGTTTGTAGCACTTGGCACCCGAATTGTAAAAAGTAAAACCAGCAAACCACAGAACAGCGGATAATTGATTCATGCTCGTGCAACGTGTTGGAAGGACGTGAAATGCTCTTGCTGTACTAAGAGGTGGCTCCAGGGTGCCGAAGCGAAGAGGCCCCTCCTGCCTGCACAGGCCAGCCTTGGTCATTTGCTGTTTCATCCCAGCTGAAGGGACTCAGGTCGCTTCTCATCTAAGGCTAGCAAAGCTTGATTCTTTACTGAGTCACAGGAAAGAAGAGGCTGTCTCCAGAGCACAATGAGAAGGCCTAAGCAAAACACCTCATTCTCTGTGATGACTGTAAGGAAGGTATAAATCCTTCCCTGGCTAAGCCTGTCTCAGATGCCTGGGCAGGTGTGCATCTGAGCAAGGCCCCAGCTCACACAGGATGCTTGTAAGAGCATGGAAATGAATTCAGATGTCCCAGGTCTCAGGCTAGCAGTATAACCACCACCCCTGAGAGCATCTTCTTAAGGATGTTTGCTCTGTACTGCAAGGCACAAAACAGGTTTTGGGACACATCATCTGCTCTCTAAGTCTAATTTCAAAAACTGCTTTGGAAGCCCAGTCTTCTCCATACAGTTTGAGCTAGTCAATAGCCCTGCTACCAAGAGGCCCAACCACCCTTATGGCACCATATGGGCAAGTACCATTTCTCCAGAGGTACCCTGACAGAGAAAAATTACAGTGGTCTAAAGCCTGGATGGCTGAGACTCCAGTGACTGTGTGAGACCTGCCTACCGACTCAGAGGAAATACCCTAAGAGTATAAGCCAGGGCCTAAAGGGAGAAGTGCCCGTCCTGGGGACCCAGAAACCTGCTAGACAGGCAGTTTCAGCGGGGAAGCCAGTAGTCAGGCTAGACTGGACCCTCTTCTCATGTTAAAGCACAGTAGTTTAGGCAGAGTAGCACAGGGAATCACAGAATCATTAAGGCTGGAAAAGACCTCTAAGATCATTGAGTCCAACCATTAACCTATCTGCCAGGTCCACCTCTAAACCATGTCCCTAAAAAGGGAAGATGCTGTCTGGCTGCTGTCTCCGTGGATAATGAAATGAGCTCTGTCTTTGGCATTGCTGATCTATTTCTGATCAGGATGAAACACATTTAACGGTGATGTAGGGATTGCTGAGCAAGCCACTTGGAGTTACACATGCCACTGCTGCCTCAGACTGATACTTCATCTCCTATCCAGGCAGCGGTTTGAGAAACAAATGATACGTGCTCAGGAGCCAACCTCCAACAGCAGGGGGAATGAGAAAGACCACAACCCTCAGTGCAGAAACTGCAGGAAGACAACAATTTGCTGTGTTTCCACAGCCAGAAGAATTCAAGAGAAGAATCTTATTCTTAAGTTTGCCTGTGGTTCCTCCTTGAGTTGGCAATTTATAGCACTCTGCCAGCACATCTGTCTTGCTCTTTATTCCCCTGTTGCTTTCCTGGTGTTTCGCTGCTTCTTCTCTGGCCTTGGAGGCTATTAAACTTCACCTGCTCTGGTCAGCAAATGAGTCAGAAGCACATCTCTGCACTTTCACAGCTAGTGACTGAACCTGGCACTTTGAGGGGCCAGTTTTGGGAACTGAAGAGCAGTGTGGGAGGCGGAGGAGCCTGCACTTAGTTCCAGAAGGAGAAGGAAATGCCACTGAAGGTGGTAATCCTGGGGTAGTAAGCAAATCAGATTTGTTCCTCTTACTGCGGGTTCAGGGCAATTCTGGTGTCAAACAGAAGAACAACTGGTGCTCCTCTCTTAGAGCCTTTCTCCTTGTTTAAGCTTGTGTCCCAGCCAGCTAGCTTATCATCCCCACTGCCTGAATAAGCCGGGATGGGAGCTAGCTGGCTTTAATCTCCTGAGGCTCCAAAGACAGGCCCTTGCCCAGCATCTTCAATACCAGAGTGGACCAGCAAGTTCTCATGCGTTAACAAAAGCTCTGCCCGGGCGGCAGCTCCCTCCTGTTTCTTGCAGCATGACCTCTGTGAATGGCTCACAGCTCTGTGTGTCTCCTCGGGGGGCTTTTCAGAAAGGTGACAGAGAGAACATCAGAACCACCTCTGTCCGCAGCTGCTGCCATGCAGAGCCTTGTAGAAACAGCTCATTTTAATAGCTGCAGGTTAGTATTTGTCATATCCTTCTCAATTTGCCTGTAATCACTGCAGAGGCAAATGCAGAAGCAAGTCCCCAGAGGTGGCCATCTTGTGTGCACAGAAATAAATACTGGGGAAGGGGAGAGGACAGCATGCATGACTTTGGCAGCATGCTTGTGAGCAAATGAAAGTGGGGGTGTGGGGGAATGGCAGTGATATGAGCACACTGAGCTGGTGCAGCTGGGTGTCCTCAGGGGCGGTGCTGGGAAGATGCACACGAACAAGTCCAGAGGGTCACTAAATTCAGGTAAGGGTGTTCCTGTGACCAGTAACAGGAGTGAGAGCAGATGAGGGTAATGTGTGGAGGGTGGTGGCTGTGTTGGGTAAGTTGCAGAGAGTGAGGAGCAGCAAGTCCTTGTGGTGGTGCGACAGGGGAAAGTATGAACATGCAGCAAGGATTTTTTTCTAATCCTTCCCCCATAAAATGCTGCAGTGAAGCAAAGGTTTGCTTGTGGGCATAAGTTTTGAAAATGTCCTTTCCCTTGAATATTTCCAGCACACAAAAGCTGATTCTTTAGCCTGCGTGGGGAGCAAGAGGATGGGGAAGAGTGACAGAGCTCCAAAATGTGCAAATTCTGAAAGCAATGCAGAATATCAGGACTAAATTGTTATTTGCAGAATGGTACCCAGAATGCCTTGCTCTGCAACTTTGCTCTCAAATGCTGTACTTTTAGAGGTCACCCTAACCTAATTAAGTCTCTATCTGGTTAAGGCAACAGCTGCACAATACGTGCGAGTTCAGGGACAGCTGGAACCAAGAGACGTGTTCTACCTTTGTTTCTCTAGCCATAACTGAGCTGACTGAGGGGAGACTTAGTTTGGACAATTGCTGGGAAACCAGATTTGTCTTTTGGTATAGTTGTGCAGCCAGTGTGGCTGGGAACGTGACATTTGCTGTTAACTCCCAGCGTGCCAAATGGAGCTGTAGGCCTTGCTTATCCTGTTGGCTGGAAAAGGCAACACATGGTGGAGACCTACAGAGAGCTGCACTTGCATCATTCAGTTCTGGCCCTTCAGGAGGTGACCTTGAATACATGCCTTGTCTTTGAGTTCCTTTTGTAAGACACCACGGGCTTGGAGCCCCTTCCATGTCAACACATGCTATTGCTGAGATAAGAGGTCCTGACAAGAGGAATTTCATTGTCCTGAAAAGAGGAGGACCAAGAGCATACGAGACAGAGTTGACTGTAATGCATTGTGTGACATGCTTAGCACTTGTAGGACATGCACAGAGCCTTCTGCGTGGAGCACAACAGTCACGTCAAGGTGTCCCATATGTCTGATTTGCACCAGTTAGCTTGGAGCAGATCTTGATATCCCTTTTGTCTCAGCTGTTGCTGCCTTCTGCCCAGGACAAACAAGAAACTACCAGTACTATAATACAGGGTTTTATGTGAGGAGATAGCTCAAGAAACCCTCTCAGCAACACTGCATAGCAACTGTGGGGCAGTCT
The DNA here is from genome assembly GCF_047370975.1 of Nipponia nippon. Classification (NCBI taxonomy): domain Eukaryota; kingdom Metazoa; phylum Chordata; class Aves; order Pelecaniformes; family Threskiornithidae; genus Nipponia; species Nipponia nippon. The sequence continues at coordinate 5,798,930 of NW_028262336.1, read as the reverse complement.
TGCTGAGAAAACAATGATATGACCACAGCCGTAAAAGGCTCTGCATTAGGATGTACCAAAATTGTCCTGTCAGAAACATACAGATGATGCACTGAACCATCCTGGAGAAAGGAAATGGACGGAATGGACAATTTCATGTAATCAGCTTCCTTGCAGCGGTTTCCTTCTCCTTATTTATAGCCACTCCGTGATTCAGTCAGGCTGGAACTGAGAGTGCAAACACGTTTTCTTTGCTCCAGGCTCTCCTTGGACTTCGTTTGCACAGCAAAGCGTCGCCCAGTGCCAGAGATTTATGATACGCTCAGAGCCCAAACAAGGCTGGATCTGAACAGCCACATATCCTCCAATTTCATGGTGGGCAACATGCCCCTAGTGGGTTCCCAAACAGTCCGTGGCAGGTTCACTGATCCCGACTGCAGCTGTGCAGGTTGCTCTTCATCAGGATGATCCCAGTCTTCATTGTTACTATATGGTAGCACCCTCTAAGCTTCAGCCTGGACCATGAAGTTGTTCTCTTGGGACTTGTATGAACGACTCAGCCAAAGGACATTTCCTGCCCAGAACTAGGTTTGGTACTACCTTGCTCAAGGCTTACGATCGTTCACAGTTCCCTATACTGCAGACACAAGTCTCTCTTTCCTCAATTTCTCCCCACACCTACCACAGCCCACAAGTGATAAATGAATTTATAAGAAGAGGAGTCTGTCCATCTCTTTTTTCAAAGCTGGAGAGAAAAGTAATGATCTTGTTCTGGAAGAAAATCAAAGGCTGCCGACAACAGCATGAAATGTCAGCTCTTTTAATTTCATTTATTTATTTATTTTATCCAGTTGCTTTAATCCTTGGAGTTTAAAGGCAAAGAATGAATGCAACGTGCTGGAAAATGAAGAACATGTGACAGTATCAAAGAAGGAAACCAAAGGAAAGGGGGTGTGTGTGTTGGGGGAGCCTTGTTAGGAGACACATTAAGGCAATCGAGCTGATAGATGAAGCCTTTTATAAATGAAGAGTAAAGTCTTCATGTCATTCTCTTTTTTTTTTTTTTTTTTTTTTTAACTGTTGTCTCTCTCTCTCTTTCACCTCCCCCTGCTTTCCTATCATATCCCTCCTGTTGTGGTCTCCTCACACAGTTCCCACCTCACATTTGAACGGGAGGGCTGCTGTGGCCATGGCATTACAAAGACTCCCTCTGCCCTGCTGAGGACAGCAGAGTCTGTGCTTCAGCAAGCCATGGTGGCATCCGCCACTGTGAGACCATCCAAAGAGACTAAAATGCACTTTATTCCAGTCAGGCTGGGATGTTGGTTCATCTCGGTCTCTCTGACCTATAAACAAGGCATGGAAACTCAATCACAGGCAACGGGAGCCTGGCCTCCAGAGGATTTTGGCACCGGGGCGGGATAAATGCAGCACAGAGAACTTGCTGTGCTGTATGTAGAAGTTGCAATAGAGAGGTAGGTAGAGGGAAGGCAACCCAGAACTGCCTTTTATCCTCAAGAGAGGAGCAGAAAGACAAGGAAACCAAATCACCACATTCTCTTTCTGTCATAGTTTTGACAGCCCCAGGAAAAAACTCCAGTGGAGAAACTGCTGTTGGGTACTGTTTACAATGAGATCAGCAGGAATGACTCAGTTCTCATTGTCTCACACACACACACGGCTTATTATCTGTGATCTTTCTACCCAGTGCATGTAAATGTCAGGCCTGCCTCCTTTGAAGCCTCTTGGACTTGGTCAAACAGTCGAGTTTTACACAGACCCAATTTCCATCAGTAGCCCTCACATCTCACTGCGGCTGCCCTCCCCTAGCAGCCGTCGCACAGCACAGCCTCACACACCAGCACACACTTCTGGCTCTGGTGGTGTCCAAACAAGGAGTTCAGACCCCAGCAGAGGCCAAGCCGTGAAGTCTCACTGCTCACTGGCAAGCAGAGTTGGAGGGTAGTTACCTTCTCTCCCCCTTCCAGAGATCACACCTTCAAGAGCACAAGACAGAGTCCAAATTTCACCCTCTGCCAGCTTGAGACTTATTTGACCCCTATCCTCAGCAACGTTCCTGTGAGGTCTCAAAGCCACAGCACCGTTGTACAGAGAGTGATACGGAGCCGACTCTGTTGAGTGATGGAGTGAGCGCATGACACATGGCTGGCAGTGGCTGAGGTAGACACATTGCAACGAGTCCCATGGGCAACCCCAGCTCCTCCCTCTCCAGAAGAGCTCTTGTGATGGGGACTGGTGAAGGCAAGAGGTTTAGCACACACAAGGCAGGTACTTTACTTCTGTCAACATTGGGCCTCTGGGTGAACCACTTTTAACCACACCTCTGACTCTCCGATAGCATGGGGAAATGTGACTCTCTAGCAGCACAGGTGGGAACGATTGGGGGGCAATCAATGGATCGGCAGATTCTGTGTTGAGACTACTGGACTCTGACCAATCTCTCTGGTTTTCTAGTTCCTGAGCTGTGTTGCTTAGGATCTGTATGCAACGTTTTCCAGTCCTAAAGTACACTAAGTAGACTTCAAAGAGACTGCTAATTTCACTACAACGATAATAAAACTGGTCAGCCTCACAGAGGGAGAGCAAGCCTTACATTATTAATTCTTGCAAGGTGCAAGAGATCTGAGATCTTTGGATGAAAGGAGGTGTAAGAAATACCCAGAACATTTATTATTCCAAGGTGCAGTTCTCCTTTCTTTCCCCAGTCCGAAAGAAACAGGAAAAAAGAAAGACGAGAGACCTGACTACAAATGCTACAGAGCCGGCACAAGTCAGGTTGGACTGTAGATGACAGAAAGGGCCACTGGAAGCAGAACAGAGGGAGGAACTTGCCCCCCACCGAGACTGGAGTGGAAACACAGACTGCACGAGAAGCAGTGCAAATGCATGCCTGCAGGACCCAGGTACCTGTCTTGGATCACAGGTCACTCCAAGGCACAGAGGGAGACACGGTACAGACACCACTTACATGTCAGACATTTTTTATCTTTTCAATTCCAATTTAAAAAAAAGAAAATGGGGAGACAAAATTTTCAAAACTCAGTGACTGTCAAGCAGGAGTCTGGAACAATTAAATGTGATACTTAATTAAACATCTATACTCCCATGGAATGCAAGATTTACCTCCTTTCTCCTTGTTAGTACAGGAAGCCCAGAGATAAAACGTTCAAGTTATGAGTAATTATACCCTGCTGAGAAAAGTGATGGAGTGTTATGCTCCAGAGAACTTAACCAGGCCCCAGAAAATGTGGAGTTGACACTTACGGGGTTTTCTTATTATTATTGTTGTTGTTATTATTATTATTATTACTACTACTATTACTATTTTCCCTGACACTAAAACTCTTCCCAGCTTGTTCCCAGAGGGAGATAAACAGCGTGTGCCTGCATTTTAATGGAAACAAATGGGGCCACTCTACTTTCCTGATGCCTGGGTTCAAATGCTTTGTGCTAGAGGAACTGTTGAAAGCAGGCATAGTTCAGTGGATGCTAGGGAAGGCTGTAGGGCCCATAGATTTTGTTCAGGAGAGAAACACAAATGTGACCTTGGGGCTGCATGATCAGGGCTTGGCTCTGCTACTGACTTTGTGTATGAGCTTGGACAGGTTACTTAGATTCCTGTGCTCTGGTTGCTTCCTTGCAAAACAGGAGTAATAGCATGACCCATGCTATTCCAGGGACATGGTAAGAACAAAGGCCTAAAAGTTTTCAGGCATGGTGATAAAATGGATCAGAGGGTGATATAAATACTTCACACGAGGTGAGAAGTGGGCTAGAGAGGAGATTTCCTATATTGCCTGATTAGATGAAGCTGCAATCAGAGACTAGGTGCAAAAATCAAAGGTGAGGAACCAAAACCTTAAGTCTTTCAGTTAGTATCATAATTTACTGTGGCCAAGTTAAAAAGGCTACCAAAAGAGTATGAGAAAGCTATGCTTTCCTCATCTGTATTTTACTGCCTTAATGTGGATAAATGATTGTGCATGGAATGGGACACTGGAGTAGAGAAAGATGTCAGGTATGGCCCAGGTCATAAGACAGCCAACATTCAGGTTGCTGATTTCAACCTTCAGTGGTTTCAAATGTGATTGGAAGTTACTTTATGCTTGAAAGAAAAAATGGGCATTGATGACATCCCCGTTGATGTGAACAGCGATCAAAGATCCATTTGCTTCCCAGGGGGCCATGGAAACAGAGCCTGACATGGCACAGAACAGAAAAGCTGTGGTACAGATTAAACAGTCTGTGTAGCCTTGTGTCTTGCCTCCCACAGTGACCAAAAGTTAATGCCAAGGGAGGCCTAGAAGAAAAGGGGAAGCATGCATGATACTTTCCTTGAGTATTCACCCACCTACCGGCCACTTTCAAGCTCAATGAGATTTAGATGCATTTAGTTGTGGATAGATCATATTGCCTGTTCCAGGGATTTCGGTGGGCACGCTCCAGACAGCAGTGTAAAGAGAGTCTCCTCCTGCTTGCAGTGGGGGTCAAGTGCTTGGTAGTTTTGGGCAACTGTGATAAAACACAGTTTCCTAAAGTTGTAAGTCAAGGTTTGTTCTCAACTTTCTTTGTGCTGAGGTTTAATACGAAGGTAGCATGAAGCGCCCTTCTCATCTTATGGTGCTTCTTTTGTGTTTTCAGTACCATGTTCTTTACTGAAGATGTCTCTTGTAGCTTACCTACCTTCCCTGCCACTCCAACCCTTTCCAATACACAGGACTTTGTAAAACACCTTGCGCAGGAAATACATGCACCTTATCCTTATCACAGACCTCAAGCCCCTGTGAGTTCTCTGAAAGCACTGCCCGTGACATATGAAAAAGGCAGAGGATAAATTTGGTAGGCTTTGTTCCTCTCCTCCCCTCAGCTACTTGCTACTTTGCAGGCTGCGGCAGCCATAAGCTGAAGGTTCATCTGTGGGACTTGGGGCATGGGGTGAAGAAGAAGAAATCTCCTTCTGGACTGCAGCACAACATCCTAATCATCCTCTGCTCTTCAGAAGTCAGAGGGTCCATTGGGCTTGTCCTTGGACCTTACCAGGACAACAGTGGTACTTGGGAGCATTCCCTGATACTGCCTTCTCCCAAAGCTGTCTGCTGGACTAACTTCTGGTATACACCAGGAGTGCACACTATGCCCAAATTCACCTTTGTGAGTGCCCAGGCCCTGTGGCTGTGGAAGTTGCAGAAGGACTGGATTCCCTGTCCTCTGAAACAGAAAAAGTCCCTCCCGTTCACTAGATTCCCCTGTCACATCCCATCATATCCACTGATTTGTCTTCAGTTGTTGTGAAAAGAGATCTCTTTCCCTCCTCTTGGAGACCTGCTCCGCTACCAGGACTCGAGCCAATCTCATCATCAGGGCACTTTCGCATATCTTCTTTCTGTAATGACACCTCATGTCTTCCAATTACACAGCCTGGCACCACCCCGTAAGAAACTCATGTCCTTCATGGTGTTTTACCCTTCAAATGCTTGCAGTCCACGGTGGGAAGCACAGCACTCAGAGAAGGTCTGCCAGGCATACAGAAAATGGAAAATGCTTTTCAGGAGAGTGCAAAATGCAACTTTTGTTAGATAAATATATTAATAAGGGAGGGGGAATACCTAGCAAACCAGCAGAAACAACAAGAACAACAAAAAAGCCTTCAGGGACTGCAACTGGAGTCACGTTCTTCCCAGCATGCTTGTCTAATCTCTGCTGATGCTAGTTCAAAACACACAGAAGGCACAATCCTCAATGGTGCTGAGCAGGCCCTGAGAGCATCCTTTGCTCCCAAGGAACACAAAAGGTACTCAGCTCTTAACAGAAATTGCTTATAATGACTGAGCCTCTGAAGTACGCAAGCTGCTCCGATGGGAGGCAACGCCATTTTCTTGCTGAGTTTGAAACTAAAAGCTCTGTCTGTTTGGCAGCTGCCATTCAAGTCACGATCGGATCTGGCCTTTCACGAAAATGCAAGCTCATTAAAACATGCGGGAGAGCGTCCAGAGCTTCTCTGAGGAGGGAGGATGGGAGGGGAATGTGGTGCAACCCTCAGCTAGCGGGACAAAAAAAGCAATCACAGTCAAAACCAGGGCTTGGTAAGCTAGTTAAATGGCAAATCAAGGTGGAATACCCACCAAGTGTGGCCTCAGGGAGCAGTTAAAGGCAAGCAAGGGGAAGGGATGAAGGGGACCAAGGCTAGATAGCACCCATGAAATATTTCCTCTAGCTGTCCTGAATGAAAGCAGAAATGGGCATTTACCTTTAGTTGTTCTGGGATTTTTTTTTTTCCTTTTTGTTTGTTTTTCTTCCCTCTACAAACACAGCTTGGCTGCTGAACTCCACAGCAGATAAATGATGTAGAGCTGGCGGGAACTTGTGGCCTTATTTAAACAAAGGCTAGATAGAGTTATCTGGATCGATTGAGCCAATGCTTCCTTGAGCACTAATTCAGGCCAAACAACTGCCACTGAGAATAAGCTCAGCTGACCTCACTGGGAAGTGACCAGGCGAGATGGAGACGTAAAGAGCAGCTTTGGACACGGGTGCCAACGGGGACAACTTTGCTTCCACATGAATGCTACTTCACATAAGCAAAGAGTGGTCTCAGACCGGCAGAATTATCTCATTAGAGCCCTACCTAGCAACTTAGCTTAACATCAGCCCTGCCGGCTTGGAACAAGGGCCTCCCTAATCCTTTTTCTGAAAATGGGCAGTGAAGTATGCTTAGGGTAAAGGGGTTATCCATCCCCACAACATCCTCCCAGCTTCCAGCAATCTGCTCTGAGTGGGCCTGCCTTCATTTTAGCGCATACAACTTGGGAAAGCATTTAAGCTGAACCAAATCCTCCCATCCACTCCCATATATCAGTGTATGGGACTGCTCTGTTACACAGCCAGATCACCCAATTATCTCTATCCAGTAACGCTTCCCTGTGTGCCCGTGTGAGCTGGGGAACACACCCCATTAAGCCACACACTTTCTTAACTCCCTTTCAGTCATTAGTGCCACTTGGGACTTGGCTTGCCACTTCTGCTGACTATTTAGAGCGCCAGAGCCTGAGTCACTGCCTCTGATTCATCGTTTTATGCCAGTGTGACTCTCTGGGTGTAATGGAGCAGTGGTGAATCAGGCCCTCTGTATCTCGGCTGGCAACAACTCAGTTATTCCCCACACTCTGCTCCTGTTCCTCCTGGGGCCTGTAGGAAATGCAGAAAACGCTAAGCTTGTGTCAAGAGCTAAGCAAGTTCAAAGCAGGGGTGACCAACCACATCCAAAGGAAAGAAAGCACTAGTTGTGAAAAAACACAGGGTGAAGCTTATTTCAAATGATGCCATTTTGCGGAATCCCACATTTGTACCCCAGGGTCCAATCCTTAGCATAATTACTGTTTCAAAGAAATTTTTACATCTTATCAACAGCTTTCAAAGGCACTACCTCACCTGCTGAACAGAGGGACGTAGCAGAGGCACCACCCGCATGAATCTCCAGAATGAATCAGTCCAGCTTCCCAGCACTGTGGTTTCCAAGACAATTGAGATCTGCAGCCTCAGTTTAGCCCGTCTTTGATTGTGATGTAAAAATCACTGCCATGGCAAAACAGTTCAATAGCATAACCCTCTCCTCTTTCACAAACCCAAGTCTAAATGAAGGAAGATTGGAAAGTCCTCTTTTAGAACAAGAGGACCTTTAACTGTGGACAAGATGGGAAGAACTCACACAAGATGCTGGCAAACTCACAAAGTCAGAAAACGCCCAACAGAGAGCAGCTCTGAACTTTTGTCTCCCAACGACTGTCAGCAACTTCACCCCTCCTCATCCCCACACACTGGCGTTGCAAAGCTGTGAAAGTGCAATCGCTGGGTCAGTGACAAAAGCCCTTGCTCCTAAGCACAGTGCAGTGCTGAGCTACACCTTTAAACATCTGTTTAAGATGCAAATTCATCACAGGGCTGTGGCAGCCCCTTCCTCTGAGTCCCATGTACTGAGGGGGGCAAGCGAAGCAGCCCCTCTGCCCCATGACTGCAGCAGTGTTATGGGACAAGTAAGAAGGAGGGGATGCATGGGGAGGGAAGGGTGGCTTGGTCACCATGCTGGTGTGTGTGTGCGGCTATCCATCTCCTTCTTGCTTTTGTTTTTAGGTAAATAGGCAACCAAAAGCTTGTCTGAAAAGCAGTCTGTGTTCCTTCTGCCTTGTCAAACTCTTCAAGGGAAACATTATCGCCTTAATTGCTTAATTCCAATTTGCATAATACGGCGCTCTGACAACTGCAAAAACAGGGATGCAAAAGGAAGATTAAGAGCGACATATGCACGCTGCCAGCCTTTTGCAGTTGGGAAAGCAAAGCTGAGGACCAGTGCTGGGACAAGCAGCCCCGCAGGCTTGCCCACTCCTGCTCCCACCTCCCCACTCCCTCCCGGGGAGCCTTTCCCACCCCTGTGGCCCCAGACACCCACACATGCAGGCTTTTCTCTGCCCTCTGGTGTGGTTTCCAACCTTACTTCTCCACCCAGGATATTTTTTTATCCAGGGACTGTCTGGCCCAGAACCTTGCAGAGGATCCTGGTTGGACGAGCTGTCCCTCAAAAACCAAGAAAGCAAACAGGCATGATATGCTCCATACCTTGGGCACAGAGACTTGCCCTTTGCCTTGCATTGCAACTGATCAAGGGCAGAGCACGGCAAAATCAAAGCCTGGACAAACCGATTCCTCTCAGAGCTCCTATTCTACAGACCAGTCCTGATATTTTAAAGATTTGATTCATTTTTTAATTCACATGTCAGTGTCTTTCTGAAGCCACAAGTGAGTATTAGATGCTGGACTTCCTAGATACTCTCAAGAAAGTCTGTTCTCCCGATGCTTCTACCTTGACTGGGAGCAAATGTAGGGAATCTCATGGCAGAGCAACCTGTTTCAGGAGACCTCCAGCACCAGAAAGTTCTCACAATTACAAGCACAGGACATGCCCTGTGAGGCAAACTCACTCTCACTTCTGAAATAAAAAAAAAGTGTTTCACTCGCAGAAGGCAATGAAACCATTTTCCTACTTCAAAAAGCCAACAGCCCCAAAGACTTCCAAACACAACCGTGGCAAGCACACAGCAGGCTGACAGGGAGGTCTGAATTTTCAGCATTGATTCTGGCCATTTCTTATTTTACCTACATTGTCTTTACACCTTTTTCCAAACCACAGCGGAATCTTACAGAAGTTCTGTGTAGAAGACAAGCTGTGTTTTGTGTCTTGTGGTTTTATTATTCCCTCTCTTCTCCCAAACAGCAGGCCCAGTCAAAGCTGAAGATTTATGTCGACGTTAACAGAAACAGCACTGATTTAATGGAAAGGAAATGTGGGATTGATACCTCTTTGGATACAAATGGGATAAAAAACATAAGCTGGACTTTGGCTGTGGGTGCGCATGCCTGTACCAGAGGCTGAATTTCATAGCACTTAGGTTTACATGTTAACTTTGGAGGCAGCCTGCTTCTAGATTTGGCACTACTAAAGCAGCTTTGAATGGTATGGAATAACCCTCAAATGTGGGCACAGTGATAATCCTACAAAGGTATTTGTCACTTATCCCTCATATATTTATATAGTTGTCGTGGTACAAAAAAATCGAGGCTGCCAAGCCCTTGGGATACAAACATCCATGAATTTCTGATCTGAATTTTCAGCTTGTGCCTGTCTATATGTAATTGAGATGCTAACTGAGATTCTAACAATGCAGAATAAAACTAAGAAAGGGAACATGTTCCCAGAGGCAAGGATTTTGCTGCTTCTTGACACAGTTTGTTGAAAAGCTATGTAACAGCCAGAGGCTATTCCTGGTCTGGGGCACCTGGGAAAAATGAGCCACGTATCCTGACTGATAAATTGGGCTCGAAGTTAGGGAAACATCTCTAGTAGGAGTCAGCAGTGGTGCGACCTCTCGACTGAAATAAAACAACCAGCACACAGGCAGAAGTAAGAAAAATCGGAAGGCTGCTGGCTTTGCTGTTTGTAATGAGAAGCTACACTGTTTTAGTTGGAGTACAGAGGAATTTGCAGCAGCAAAGCAGAAGATGCTTGTGGAAGAGGTGCAAACAGCGCTCATTTAGCAGCTGGGTATGAAAAAATCAATGAACGGAGACGTGAACCAAGCAGATAAGTCAAGATATACAGAGCAGGTAAGCGGAGGAGTTTTAACAACAGCCAGTCTCAGAGGAAGGGAGAGGATCAGCAGACACTTGAGAATGAGCAGAAACAAATGGGAGGGAGATAATGAAAAGACCAAGTAGATAAATGTGAATGTCAAATGGCAGCAATCACTCTGCATCATAGCAAGGAGACTTCTTTTCTCTCTTTCACTCTCAAAAGCATGGGAAAAAGAAGGAAAATTGGACCCTTAATATCTGTGGGCAGAAGGGGAGAGCTACCCTTGGTGGGTTATAAAAGCTGCAACATCAATCCCTGCCATGCCAGAGGAGGACAGAGCCGTCTGTCTTTGCCACTAAGCCCCTTCTGGGAGAGATCCTTGAGGATTCAGACAGTGTGTGGATGAGTCAGGATCGGGAGCTTGGGTGGGATAGCTATTTAGGGTGGAAGCTTTTCCAGACACCATTCAAACTGCCCATAAGGTACAAACCTCAACAGCTGCCTCTAGCATCCTCCTCCTCTCTTCCCACCGAGGCCCAGAAGTGCAGGAGCAGCACCAAAATGGTGCCTCCCGTGGACACTGCAATGCGGGAGCAATCTCAGCAGCCAAAGCAAGAAAAGGAGGACTTGGGTTTTGCTTCAGCTTGGAGAGAAAGCTGCCCAGTTTCTGCAGCAGACAGCAATGGCCCTGAGAAAGAGCTGCTAGGAACATGCCCTTTCAGTGACAGCGAGCCAGGCCTGCAGCTTATGCACCACTGGTTTAAAAATTAAATTTATGAGGTGTCCCACGGGCTCTGAGTAATGAAGAGGCTTTGGCAGGCTGGAACCAAGGTAGGGCACAAGTGTGGATGTGGTCTTTCAAAGGCTGTGTTGCATTACAAAAACAGGCTGCCAAGAAATGATTCCCATGTTGGAATGAGAGCAGAATGGAGAAGATGCACTGGAAAAACACTGGTCCAAAGTGAGGCCCCATAATATATGCATTCTCACCCCTTGTGCACAAACTATTGCTGGTCCTGATGCTGTTGTAGCATGGTCTATGGGGAAGATGGGTTTTACACTTGAAGGACCCGTGTGCAGTCTAAGGGAGCTCTGTTATTTTAGGAAGCTGCTAGAATACCCTGTGAAAATCCAGGGGTCAATCAGACATGAGCCCTAGCCAGACCACTGGTCCAAATACGCCTCTAAGGCTGGGGAACTTCAACCCCCCTCCCCAAACTTTGCTTTCCCCTTTCTTTAATAAGCTGAAGCACAACTCCACAGCCCAACAACCTCTCCTTCTCATTCAGACAGATGCATATACGTATGGCTTTGATCAAGCTCAGAACTGATGACTGCAGATCCTGCATAAAGCATGAGCCTATTTTATTTATTTCTCTCTCCTCCCCACCCTCAAGCACTCTAGAAGTACTGACCTCTCCTGGGGTACGGCAGACCTACTGATACAAACCAGACTGGGATGAAGTGGATGGCTCTCCCCCACCCCTCTGTCCTTCCTGGACTGTTTTCAGCTCTCAACTACAAGGTGCCCTCTCCAGATTGCTCTTCAAAGTAAAATGCTTTCCTCCTTGCCTCTCTCCTGATGCAAAGTGTCTAAAAACCCGTTACAGACCTCACATGCAATGCTTGTTTGGCTGTAACTCACAGTGAAAAATGCCCCATCTCCAGCAAGAGTCTCCCTGAGCCTTTCACCTATCTCAATATGCTTCATCTCCACCACCCCCTCCCTGCTTTCATTTTCAATTGCATGTAATCAGTTTTCAGCTCTTTAACCTTATTCTGAGTGTTCTCTTTTTTAACAATTTGCTATTCCACCCTAAAGCACTCGAAGGGAGAGAAACACACACATTTTAATTAAATTTCTCTCCATTTTTTCCCTTTCATTTACATATTTATTTTTATTTTTTCCCCATTTCCATCCCTGGGGAAGCTAAATAAATAAATAAATACAAAAGGAAGAAGGACATGGAACAGAAGTGGGAAGGTGACTGGGATGCAGATCACAGGCACGGGCTGGAGGTGGAGGGGAGGACAGGGAAGGGGAGAGAGGGGAGGGACAATCTAGCAACTAAGCTGAAAGTAAGGTCAGGTATGGCAGAAATCCAAGGGTGCTTATGAAAATACTTTTAGGAAAGGAACGAACAGGTAGAGAAGAAAGACTTGTTTTGAAATGTTGAGAGTAATATGTTGATGTGATATGAACGAGCTCCTCAGACTCTAATCTCTAATGTGTATTCCTGACTCGTTTCTGCTCCTCCATTGGAGTTGCAACCTGCACAGCCAGTGGTGTGCACTTTGGGATGCTGGGCAGAAGCCATGCTAGGCTCCTGCGCTAGAGGATGACAGAGCAATGCACCTCATTTTGGAAATGACAAAAGAAAAAAACAAATCAGCCCAAAGTCTAATGCGAGTGACACAAAATGGATGTTTCAGAGTGGGAAGAACTAACAGAGACAATTAAAGGGGAATACCAGGACTGATTAAGATAGTACAAATGAAGACTTGATCATTAACCAAAAAAACCCAAAAGAACAGGGCACTCCATGCCCCTGGGATGATCTTTTTTTAATTTCCCTTTTTCTTTCTTTCTTTTTTTTTTTTTTTAATGTGAATAAACCCATGCAATTTGGCATTTAACTGCACTTGTTCCTGTTTCCTTTTTGTTTCCAGGTTTTGATTTTAATTTTAATCTAGGAATATGGTACAACCTCCTGTGAATCTAATAAGGGATGTCTTCTTGTAACAGTGTCCCTGCTGGTTCTATGGGGTCTTATTTCACACCTGCTTTTTTCAGGTTGCTTCTTCTCCCAGAATATATGGTGGTACTGGGGTGAGGTTGAGGGAACAGAAACTCCTCTGTGGAGAACCACAAGTCTAATTTGGGATCTGCCAACAATGTAATCCCTTTGCAATAACCTGAAGATCTGCTATAGCCCCATTCTGCACACAGTTTTGTTATTACTCACACATTACCGGAGGACAGTGTCATCTTCTTTTCTCTACAAAATACATGCTGGGGCATTCAGGGTTCTCTTCTCTAGTAATGACCAAGTCTTTTCTGCAATCTCTATCCATCCTGATTACCTCCTTAACTGACTCCCTGGGGCTGCCTACTCTTGGTATGTAAAGAATTTATTATTATTGGTTGTGTTATCTTTGGCTGTTTGTTCTTCAAATTTTTTCTTAATCTCTATTTTACATCTCAGTGCTGCATTTTATGTTCCATCCTATTAGCATCACTTGGACAGAATATCCAATTTTTAAAGGATTCTTTCTCTGACTTGAATAAACCCACATAACTTGGTATTTAAGTGCACCAGTTTCTCTTACCTTTTTGCTTCCAGGTTTTTATTTTGATTTTCATTTGGGGGTATGGTGCTACCTCCTGTGACTCTAATAAGGGATTTTTTTAAAGCACTTTCCCTGCTGGTTTTTTGGGTTTTAATTTCATAACTTTTTCCCTTCAGGATGTTTCTGACTAAGTTCCCTTTTTTTTTTTTTAAGTCATTTTTTGATGTTCTGTGCCACAGAATTTCTGGTTGGGATAAGAAAATGGTAGACATTGCTTTATTAGGGTCATTTTCACTCCTTATTACTGTCCTTCCACAGCCAGGCTCTGACTGCAGGTTACTGAAAGGCAAGGCCATACAAAGACATCTCTTCCCATCCTTTCAGAGCGGGTTAGAATGAGACATCTTTACAACTTAGTGGAGGGGTTTCACCATGGCAGGAACAGACAGGATTTTAGCCAGGAAGAGGCGAAAGCAAAACATGGCTCAGGAAGCCCATCTGAGAACTTCAGTTTGGGGCCAACCCCCCCCTGAGCCTCAGCACTTGCTATTTTATCCCTAACATGATGGAAATAACAGAATAACAGAAGCAATCCTCCTCACACACTGCATCATCTCCCCTGGCCTCAATGAACTATGGAGGTGCCTTCCCTGTACCATCCTTCCTTTCCTCCAAAGGTTACTCACCGCCTGGTGAAGGCAAAGCCCCCTTTATGTTGCAAGTACCACTGCAACATGGGCACATCCAAGCTTTCCCCTCCCTTCCTCTCAACTGATTCTGCATCTTCCTCTAGGACCACTCAGAAGAGAATAAAAGGTACCAGGCCAGATGCCTCTTAATAGCCCAAGATGGACAGCCAAGAGCCCTTCTCCTACCACTGCCAATGCTGTTTACACCTCACTCTCCAAGCCTGGTTCTCTCAGAAAGCAGGTTCCCTTGGCATCTGTTTTCCGAGCCAGGATCCTTATGTCTGCACACATTCGACAGACGCACAGCTATTTCTTCTCTTGACTGCCTTCCCCTGTCAGTAAGGGCTCCTTCATATGGTAGGACATGTACAAAAAAATCAGGAATATTTTGTTTAACCCCTTTTTGAGAAGTGAACGTGCTTTTAAAGGGAAAAAAAAATCCCTGCAATGATATGGTTTCCTACTTAGTGGGGACTTCTCCCACATTCTCCTCCCAGACTTGACATTTTAGTTCCTTTCTTTAGCCAGAGGGTCTCAGTTTCTGAGTTTTGAGTACAGGAACACTGAATCAGATCTTTATTTCCTCCCCCATTTCTTAATTTCACATCAGATGTAACAGGGTTTTACATCACATCATCTGAGTCAAACTCCATGCACTACCATACCCTGTGCTTTATCTCAGTAACGGGCTGAGCCACAGTTAATCAACTGGGACCAAGCTTCCTAGTTGAGGCCTTTTTCCAACAAAAAAACTCTCAGACAAAAGAAGTAAGGTAAGGCAAACACTTCTGGGGCTTGCAAGCATTTTATCGATCATCACAGCCTTACCCTCAGGCCACATAACCACGTATCTGCACACCTCAGCCCATACACCTCTGCAAGGATACTGAGGCAGCCCATATCTTATCCTTACAAGGACACTTTTGCCCAAGCCCACTATCACAGCCCTGGTATGCCCGTTCTGTGCCACCATGAATCTGAGAAGAAAATGCAACCCTTATAGAATCACCAGCCCCTTCTTTTAAACACAAAGTACTTGGGTTTATGCTTTTTGGTCTGTCCTCAGGGTCCAGGGCATTTAGAGGTGAAGCAAAGGGTCACCTTCACCTCCTGGAGGCGGGTTCATGTGCTGTGGCTGGACAGAGGTTAGCTTCCTACAGTCCTGTCCTAACTCATCTCCACTTGCTCAGCTCATCAAAGCTCTGCAAACATTCCATCCACAAGGATCTATTTAGGAGGATGAAATTAAGCTGAACTAGTCAACCAGTTGGACTTAGACTCTCTGTGCGTATTAGCAGGGGGGAACATTCACTAGCAAAAATGTGCATTTCTTTAAGTCTTTCAAACTGGATTAACAAACATCCATCAAGATTGAAACAGGTCTAGTAGCACCTGCCTTGGGGCAAGGGATGGGCTAAATGGTCTCTTCCTCTCCCTTCCAGCCCTATCCTTTAAGGATTCTCTGTTGCATCCCTTCCCGATGCCATATCCCAGTGGGTGACTGGAGCTGACTTGTGGTTTAGAAAATCTCAGGCTGTTTTTTTTGCAAATTGAGGCTCTTCTGTGGTGAGGCTGTTAAACAGAAAGGAAAAAAAAAAAAGAAAGAAAAAAAACCCCAAAACCCTTTGCAGCTGTCACGGCCGCTTGCTGCCTCAGTGCCTCTGAACGCCACTTGGCTCCCGTGCGTTGATGCATTTACTGTACTGGTAATTAATGCCGTTAGCTTTGTAATTAAAAAAAACAACTTTTTGCCTTTATACTTGGGGTGATAACGCTGCAAGTAAAAATTAATTAAAACGAGATGAATTGCCTTCAGTTAAACGAAACGGAAAGAGAGGGAAAGGAGGGAGCATGGAGGGGAGGGGTTTGTGGTGGTAGTGAAGAGAGAAGGAGGCACACAGGAGCCCTGCTAATGAAGCAAAATGATGCTGTCGGCATTTTTAAAGATTCTCCCC
The DNA here is from genome assembly GCF_047370975.1 of Nipponia nippon. Classification (NCBI taxonomy): domain Eukaryota; kingdom Metazoa; phylum Chordata; class Aves; order Pelecaniformes; family Threskiornithidae; genus Nipponia; species Nipponia nippon. Next base: position 5,782,872 of record NW_028262336.1, on the reverse strand, counting down.
TCGGCTATGGTACCTTCTGTTGGGTTCTGGGTTAATGGAGCCTAAAGCTATACCTCTGGCAGGGAAACTCTCTGAGTCACCATCGCCCCATCTCTTTCATGAGGTCCACAAACACACCCGCCCATGTTTGTTCAAGTCCCTCCTCCTCCTCACCTTCCTACCCCCCACCTGGCTATGAGAGGTAATGGGCTGTGAAATTGGCTTTTCTATTATTATTAATTAGATCTGATGTCAGGCTTTTTGTTTTGGTCTGAGTCTGGGTTTTTCTTCCCTAGCTCAAGTAAGGAAAATACCCAGATCCCTGAAAGAGAGGGCAGACTCCTCACAAAGTTGACTGGGAGCCAGTCCTAGCAACTGCAGCGCACTTTGGGTAGAGGATCAGAGCTCCTCTCCCCCCTTTGCTACCCAGGTGACTTCTCTGTTCACTGCTTAACTCTTTGTGTCTCTCAAAAGAGTCCCAACTCTGTAGACAGACTTGAGTGAGAGCTAACTGTTAGCAGAAAGGGTGAGAAGGAAGCCTGTACAAGAGATGGAAGAAGACCCTGGCAGCAGAGGAAGCAGACAGCCTTGCTGAATGCAAGGGAAGAGAAACTGAAAGCCTAGCACGAGGCAGCAGAAACCAAAGCATTTCAGAAAGTCTTGGACAAGAGAGAACTTCCTTTGGATAGACCCAAATGATTCAGATCTAAACCAAATCCATGTTTGGAAATTATTTTGAATTTTACCACTTTATGCACAGCTCAATTCCTTACTCTGAATATGTAGGAATTTAGCAGGTGAGGGAATAGGAAATGGACAATCTGCATTTCTCTAATATTGAACTGCTGTCCAAAAATGGGGTTAAGAGCATCTACCTACCCACTCACCTATCCTATAGCACCCATTGCTTTTCAACCATTCCACTTTGGGAACTTCAGAAGTTTCCCATGTACAGACTGTCTCACTGCAGATAGCAACCTACTTTTCCATCCATCACAGCTCTTTAAGAGTAATACACAGATGCCCATGGGGACTGCTGACTCTGGATAGCAAATAATAAATCTCCTTCTCTAGAAGAGCTGTCTATCTACAAATACTTGTCTATTCTAGAGTTAATATTATAGTATTTAAGTGCCCTGGGTCAGGACGAAATGCTGCTGCTATGAGAAAGAGCAGGAGTATCTGCAAAGTTCTTGTAAGACCTGAAACAACTAAGACCCAATATAACTTTAATGTTTCTATGGCCTGAATTTAAAACTCCTGATCTGTAAAAGCCTCTGCAGCTTTCCACAGCAGCACTGCCCCTCCATTCTCCCATTTCCCCTCCAGAGCACCTCTCGTCACTGTGATAGCCTGTTTCAGACTTTTTGCAAACCCACTGAGAACCCAGTTCCTTAGGACCAGCCCTCCCACCCAGCCTCTGTAAGGTCAAACCAACGTGGTTTCACAGCGAAACAGTCATACAGGCTCTGTGGTGAAACTCAAGAGCACAGTCCTGACTGTTTGCCCAGAAAAGTTGGATTTCAAGCAGCGGGACCCACCTATCTCCTGCGACAGAGGAAGGACTTTATTCCCACGTAACCTTCACTTCTTAATTCTGGAGTTGTAGTGACAAGACCCACCGTGAAGATGCTACGGCTTGTGCCATGGCTGATGAGCACAGAGCGCTGTGCGTGCCTGGCTGTGACAAGAACACACTCCTGTGCTGGTTTTGGCTGGGATAAAGCTCATTTTCTTCATAGTAGCTAGTATGGGGCTATGTTTTGGATTTGTGCTGAAAACAGTGTTGGTAATACAAGTATGTTTTAGTTATTGCTGAGCAGTGCTTACACAGAGTCAATCCTTTTCTGCTTCTCACCCCACCCCACCAGCGAGTAGGCTGGGGGTGCACAAGGAGTTGGGAGGGGACATGGCTGGGACAGCTGACCCCAAGTGACCAAAGGGATATTCCATACCATATGACGTCATGCTCAGTCTATAAAGCTGGGGGAAAAAGAAGGAAGTGGGAGACGTTGGGAGTGATGGCGTTTGTCTTCCCAAGTAACCGTTACGCGTGATGGAGCCCTGCTTTCCTGGAGATGGCTGAACACCTGCCTGCCGATGGGAAGTAGTGAATGAATTCCTTGCTTTGCTTTGCTTCCACACGTGGCCTTTTCTTTACCTATTAAATTGTCTTTATCTCAACCCATGAGTTTTCTTACTTTTACTCTTCTGATTCTCTCCCCCGTTGCACCAGGGGGGAGTGAGTGAGCGGCTGTGTGGGGCTTAGTTGCCAGCTAGGGTTAAACCACAACAAGTCCCTTAAAAAATGGCAGCCACACCTGCCCCGCGCATGGGGAAGAGACTGATGAACACATGCATGCTGTCCCCACTTTTGAGAAGGATGCCAGAGCTGCCATGCACACTGAGCTGCTGGGACTGAGGAACAGCGAGACCACCTCTCCTCCATGAAAGCTTTCCCTCCCTTCTGTTTCATATTCTCTTATTTATCCATAAGTGCAGTGCAGCCACTGCCATGGTGCAAAGGGATGGACAGCTGACCTGTCCTCCCTACAAGATTTCAGAGCTAGAGAGTACTACAGCCTTAGCCTAATGCCTGCCGGGTCCGGCTCCTGGGGGCATCAGGGCAGCTCTGGAGGACACACTGTGCTGCCCTGGCAACTCCTTCCCAACTGAGTTTAACATGGCTTGATTTTTATAACTGTAAAATGGGGATAACGATGTTCACTCTTCTTTTGTAGCATACCAGGAGCTCTGCTGGTGAAAAGCAACACACCACAGTCCTCTGGCACCCTGGAGAGTTCAATGCAAACTCTGGTCCCACTCTGGACTCCCTGACTCAGTTTCCCTGCCTATGAAAGGAGGACAGTAGCATCCACCCTCTTTGCAAAGGTGAGCCTGGATTATTGACTGAGAAGGTAGAGTCACAACCTTAAGCCAAATTCATCCTGATGTAAAGTTACCGAATCAACTGAGTGAAATCACAAGTGACTTTGGCCCTTCACCAGAACTGAGGCATTGCCTTGACCTTTGCAGGCTATTCAGGCTGTTCACTTCGGGTTATTTCAGAATTTCAGGCGAGACCTTAGCCTGGCTGACAGCTTTGAAAAGACAGTCAAGCAAGCAGAGCAGATCCACGGTGGGGGTTGGAAAGTGAGAGCTGAGAACATTGTTCCTGACCTTTTAAATGTGGCTTTGCAGCCATGGTTTAGCTGAACACATACCTGGGGCCTGACTGCTGCAGTGCCACAAACTTCTGTCAAGTTACTTCTGAGGTGCCATGGTATAAGCAAGAGCCAACACCAGTGGCCCCCTCTCTCCTCCATCCCCCCAGTACGTACAACCAAATCTACCGATGGCCCCAGCAGAGCACACACGAGCTCGGAGGAGACGGGCACGCGCAGCACTGCAGGGGATTTACAGGCACTGTGTGAGAAGGTGGGGAAGGAGCATGGTGGAGCAAAGGGTGGGTTTTGGAGTATAAAGAGTCTGTGCAAAAGGGCAGCTCTTTTCACTGGAGTAAGTCTCTCACGTGACTGTGGCATTGTCCCCTTCAGTTTAAATGGGTTTCATTTTACAGCACTAAAGGAAATTAATACGCTGAGTGATGCTTTTCTGACTGTCATGATAAATCAGGCATCACTTCATTACAGTCAATGGACTTCCACTAGTAGAGAGTTGATGCGACAGAGATGACCACTAGCCCCGCTATATCCAACCCGACAGCTATCTCAAATACCTTCCGGATCTGAAAATCAGCTATTCTTTTCTGGCTCTTAGAGGAACCCCAGGAAGATAGAGCCTGCAGTCAGACTATAGCTGCTGAGGCATGACGCAAATTAGACGCCAGTCTCACTTCTCCATAGCTGTGTCAGCTCCTGCAGGGCTAAGCATAAGACACTGAAAAAGCATGGGGAGCAGGGATATTGAGCCAAACGTGGTCCCAGCTCTAATCTTTACACTCTGCTCCAGGATCAAAAAGGTGCTACAAAGCCAAATGACCCAGTTACCTGGAGACTCCTCCCACGTGAACTGGAATTACTCCAGCCCTTTTGCAGCCTTGGCATAGACGGAATGAGATGGAAACAGGAAAAACGAAAAGGTCTGCTGTCTCCTAGTGTTCCCGTGATGGGTTACAGGTCCCTGCGAGCCAGCCCTGAGTTTGCTTAGGCAAAAACTTATGTCCAAACCATCCCTGCAAGCAGAGCCTTTAAGCCCCTCCTCATTAGTGGCACCAAGTGACGCATGACTGTAGCCGAGGATGGAGCTCTTTAAAAGAAGAAACCAGATTTCTGCTGACTGCAGTCATCTGCGGTGTTTCACAGGTGAGCCATGGAAATTTTCCTTAGGAAAGCAAACAGTTGTTGGAGTAGTTCATGGGAAGACATTAGCAGTGAACAGACTTCTAAACAACACTGTCTGGAGAATCCTCTTCCTCCCACATCCAGCAGTGAGCTGAGTCCATGCAGGCAAGAAAGTTCCCCTCTTACTGAGCACTTGAAGAGCACCAGGGAGTCACTTGTCCACCCCACAGACATGAACTCCTACTCAGCAAGCTGGTTACAGGGCAAGATCGATGCAGGACAGCTTAAATGCCATTCCTGCCTCAGGGTTTTAATCATCAATGCCGAGAAGGTGTTAAGTACAATTTGCAGGGCCCTTCAGTTCTGCCTCCAGTTCCCACAGCATCCCTGGGAGACAGTCCTCAGCGGGCTCATAAATGCAGCCACTTCAGGGCTAAACAGCTGCTTAAAAGCGGGTGGCACTGAGGGAAGGAACGAAGGAGGCTACTTTATTTAATTAAGACCATTGGGGGACACTATGGGAGACATAAAATAGTTCTTTGTGCTGGAATTTTCCAAAGTACTGGGGCTACACATGTTGAGAGCCATCATGTCTCTATGTGGTCAGGACCGCTGCAGCTTGCCATAGAAGCTGCCCTCCCCGCAACACAGTGGCAGCTGATCCCTTGCTGGGATCTTGGCTTACTGCTGAATGAGAGGAAAAGCACCACCTGCTGCATAGCCACCAGCACCCCTGGATTCACATTATAGATCTGCTGTCCAAACACACCACTGGCCTGATGCTGTTTAGACTGGAGGAGATCGCTGCCCCAGGAGGTGCATCTCCCACGAACCCGGGAGCCGACATGCTGCTGCTCTGCTCCCAAGCCAGCAGCAATAAACAGAAGACGATGCTTTAAGGAACAACAAATTCATCCTGGTTTTCATCTTGTACTAAATACCTAAGCCTCCACCTGCCTGAATCCTCTGCTACCCTTGCCAGGAAGCTGCTGGAGAGGAAACTAGAAAAAGGAAGATGAGGCAAAATAAAGCACACTGCCAGGGAAAAATGTCCAAAAAGCTAGCCCAGAGGACAGGGGAGAATCGAGGTCTCCACAGATGAGTGCTTTTAATTAGGAAGAGGGCTGAACGGCAAGAAGCTTATGCTAATGAGTAGTCTCTTTTAATCAGCTTATTTTTTAAAAAAAGCATTTTTTAACAGTCAAAATAGTTCTGAAAAATGGTAATTATCAGAAACGCGTTAACATGGAGCAGGTGGGCCAGCAAGCTGAAATGATGGAGGCTCCCATCTGACAGAAGAGGACAGCATTGTCACACGGGGCACAGCAGGGACGGGGTGGGAGGGCTCCTGGGGCTGCCACCCTGGGACGGCTCCTGCCTCTGACATCCCTGAGCTGCGAACCTTCCCTTTCCTCCCTGGTCTCATTAATCCTTTCTCTCCCCGACATGGTTCATCAGTCTCTCCCTCTTCCCTCCCCTTGGTGAGTCCTCTTTGCATGCAGAGATGTCCTTGCTCTTTGCTTGTCTCTTTACATCCCCACCTTTCCTCCTACCTGCTCCTCCGAGGACTACCCTGCAGGCAGGCGGTGCAGAGGCCTTCTCCTGCTAGCGCTACCAACCCTGCCATGTTGTAGTCCCCACTGAACGTGTGTGCTAATTGCCTGGACAGAGTATTTACTCCGTGTTTCCACCCCCCTCCCCAACATCCTCAAAAGAAACTGAGCCTTTGCGGTCCATGCCTGAGGTGTCCAACCTGAGTCCATGCGTGACTCCTCCCAAATAGCGAGTCCCTGTATTCTTGGCCACCTTTGCTGGAGATGAGCGCGCATTTGCATGCAGTGGGCTGTAGAGAAATCCCCCTCTCCTTATGACTTCTTTCTTCTGGCATCCTGTCCTCTCTTCTGAAAAGCGACACTCTAGCAGAAATGTGCAGGATTCCCATCACCTGTATGCCCTCACTACACCCTGCCCACGTGAGCCTTTGTAACAGCCAGCCTGCTTCTCCAAATGGTACAGCACTCACCGATATTTCAAGTAGATGTTACCAAGTGAAGTGAACACCAGTTTGCAGTATCCTACTTTGTCTGAGGAAACAGATCCAGGCGTGTAATGCCATCTGCTCCTGTAGGGCTGCCATCCTCATATTTCTCTGTACCATGTGCAATAAACAGTGCTACCAGACATCGCTCTCAAGCTCACAACAACCTTGGGGCAGAAAACAGGAGGGGGAGGCAGCACATCCAACGTGCCACATATGGTGGGGTGAAAGGAGAGAGACAGAGAAAATATACACCAAAGGATGGATAGAGCGACAGGCTGCCTGACTCTCTCACGTGCAGTGAAAGGTGCTGTGATTCTCCTGTCTGAAGGCTGGTTTAACGCTAAATGTTTTTCCAAGATTTCTGCAGCAAAGTAGAAAACCAGTTCAGCCATGTCTTCTCTTCAGTCTTGACACCAGTGTACAGACTGGAGCCTCTACAGCTGTCCTGTTCCACACGGGAAGGGCTTTGAGCCATCAGTTACAACCATGCAAACTCTCCTTGCTGCCATCAGGTTCAGCTTATGTCCAAGGACCAGACAGATGTGGCAGGTCTCTTTCTGACTGGGCAAATGCCACTTGGTGGTGGGTCAGCTTCAGCGCCGCTCAGCATAGCTTCAGCACCAGGGTCTGCTCATCCTCTCCAGTTTCTCCAGTTTCTCAGATTCTGGCTCCCAAGTGATGGGACCTAAGGGCATCTACTCAACCAACACAGTTGTGCTTCAGGGAGCTCCCACCTCTCTGGGAATGAAGGTTATGGGCTAAAAATCTCATGGCAGTGAAGTATCAGGCTAGGCTTATAACTCTAGTTTTACAGGATGAGCCCTACGAGAAAACAATCAAATGCATTTTTGACCCACTCCTAAAAGACATTGCCTTTCCAAACAGTCACTGTACCAGTGTGCATGGCATTAGCATAATAATTTGGTGTCAAAGCCTGAGGCCGTCGATGTATATTTGTGCATGGCATATCATCTTCCCATGTAATCCCTTGCTCTACTTTCTCACCCCTGTGTTTGAGGACAGGCATTTCTTTGGTGAAAGGAAGCTACTATAACGCTGATTCTTTTAAAGCCGCATCTGTAAATTCGGGTGTCCAAGGCTAGCGAACAGAAATCAACACCTTGGGGCATGACCTGGTCAGATCTCAAAGGCAAGTTCATACAGACCTACAGTAACAACCTGAGTCAGGAGACATCCAAAGAAAATGGCATTTTGTACCATTGGACTATGTTCCTCCACTGAGGCCACGACACTGCTGATCCCCCTTCTGATGTGAGGAGTGTGTGATTTAAGGACATGAGGAGCAGGAGAAGTGAGGAAGATAACTGCGACGTAAAACCAATACTATGATCTCTGTGACCATTAAAGATCCCATATCACATTGCATTTTTCTCCTTCACAACATTTTAAAACTCGTATCAATTTTCTGTACTGTATTAGATGCATTAGTAGTAATGGCTGCTTATATAGCTGTAGGTTTGGATCAGGCTGCTGTACAAGAAGAAAAAGAAGACCCTCACACTGAAAGGCTACAATCTAAAAAGTGAACTAAATGCTAGAGCATATAAGGTTAAACATCCTAAATAGCTGCCTCCCACTGATAAGTGATGAGATTGATATTAATCCAGTGTAGAGGCAGAAAGCGTTAAAATAAATGTTAAAATAAATTACATGCTAAAATAAATTACACCAACTGAGCACATTAATATGCACTAATAGAGAGTGTTGCTAAAACAGGATTCTTTGTTCTGGAGCAAAATGCCTTAGTATTATAGGCAGGCCAAAACAAAAGTCCCCGCTGCTGTAGTGAAAGCTGGACAGGGATTATAAACAGGATTTTTGAAGCAGAGGAAATTGTGCTTTTCCAACAGAACCATGCTGCTGAGACCGGTTGGACTGGTGTCCCAGGGCTGAGCTGCTCTCAACTTGGAATAGATGGACAAAAGCACCAAGTTGAGATACCATCTCCTATATTATCTGATGGGAGTGCATGCGCCTGCTGTCTGCCTCAGGCAATGGTGCAGGCTGAGCATAAAGCAGCACCATCTGTTTTGGGCTGCCAGCTTGTGCCCCAGCAGTGGAACAGGGGGTCTGTGTGCACCAGGGAGGGAAAGGCAACCTCATTGCCTCCTACAGTATGGGGAATCAGCAGCTGTGCTTTAAGCCAGCAGCGAAGAAACGCCCCCCGAAAGCAAATTAAGCTGCGGTACTTTGTTGGCAATGGCAGTGCACCCGCATCCCTGTAACTGCCTGAGCTCTGGGCTCCAATCTGCACAGACCATATGCAAGGGTCAGGGAGCACCCAGTGCCTGCAGGTCCACCCGGCTTTTGGCCTCTCTGCTGAGGCGCTGGCCAGTGTCCCAGCTGGGCTCCGGGTGGAGAGGTGGGCTGGGGGATGATACGACTCCCACCAGGAGCTCAAGCCAAAGCCACCTATCAAGAGCCAAGGAGAGAGACATCAGGAAGGCTGAAGGGTCCAAGGAGCTGTATCAGTGCTGGTACTTAATGTCTAAGTCCAAGAGAGGAAGGAGTGAATCGAGACTCCTACTACTCCAGCTACTAACCCCAGGTCCCCACAGTCCATAGAGAAGGAGCTGCCAAGTCTAAATTTGATGCTACTTCTTGACACCATAGAAACTGGTAGAGTGAATCAAGTGGGAGTACAGCAACATAACAGCAGCCCTGTAAAGTTTTATTTCTGAACATTTAAAGTGTGTAAACATGTCTATCTCTTTTTTCTTTCTTCTTTTAGAGTGAAGGGAAGTGATCTTGCATAATATAAAAGAAAGATGACACCAGTACAGGTAACCACGCATCCCTGTAACCGCAGGCAAAGGTCTTGCTGTCTTCTCAGCAGCCACCCCTTCCTCTGACTCCCAATTAGTCAACCTTACAAGGTCTGCTCTGTTCCCTAATCGTTCCCTTCTCATTACTCCGCCCCGCATGCTTGTGTGAGATCTAAGCAGAGAATTAACAAGGTGTCTGCTGCAAAACAAGCAGGGATTCTGGCCCTGCTGCTGTACCACTGAACAAATAGTTTCAGTGATAAATAAATAAAGCTATTCACGGAGGATCTTCACTTCAGTTTAGTTGGGCTTTTACCATGTCTACAAACCTGCCATTGTTCCAGATACTTGGAAAAACAGCTATTAGCACTCCTCTTTATTTCTCCATTTTAAGATAAGTAGGAAACGCCATTTATTTGTTAAAATTTTATAACTCAAAGCTCATGTTTCCTTATTCTGCCGTTAAAAACACCCAGCCCTTGGTGAGAAATGACCAGCTGCAGGCAGCCCGAACAGGGCAATGTTCATTAAATGTCTTATTCAACCCCAAACCTCATGAATTGTTTAATGTACAACGGAGACAAAAGCCTTTTTTCTTCATGTGTCAGCTCTTGTTAAGCGGCTCCCTGCCCATCTTGCTGCTGGCTATAAACAGGATTAACAATCCCCGTAGTTAGACGCAGGGAACGCATGCATACTTCACACGCTGGCAAACACGCGCAGAGGACGGCGCGGCTCTCCCCCCCCACAGCCCCACGCGTGTGTGCCCAAGCAGGCAGCCCCCTGCCACGCCAAGCCTGCCAAGCTGATTTACTCCTGGGGGAAAGCAGCCATGCAAATCTGGGCATGCCGGCACGGAGAGCCTAGGGTGCCTACACGCCGCAGGTGACAAACACATCCATCCCAACTGCTGCATAATGCTCATCCGTGTGGATCGCTTCTCTCCAGCTTGTATGTACAGGAAGGAAAAAGCACTAGCTCTCCTAGAGAGGAAGATGAGCTCTTTGGGTGACTATTGTGGCCAGCAGGACTAGGGAAGTGACCGTTGCCCTGTACTCGGCACTGGTGAGGCCGCACCTCAAATACTGTGTTCAGTTTTGGGCCTTCCGCTACAAGAAGGACATTGAGGTGCTGGAGCGTGTCCAAAGAAGGGCAACGAAGCTGGTGAAGGGCCTAGAGCACAAGTCTTATGAGGAGCGGCTGAGGGAGCTGGGGTTGCTTAGCCTGGAGGAGGCTGAGGGGAGACCTTATTGCTCTCTACAACTACCTGAAAGGAGGTTGTAGCAAGGTGGGGGTCAGTCTCTTCTCCCTAGTGACAAGCGATAGGATGAGAGGAAACAGCCTCAAGTTGCACCAGGACAGGTTTAGATTGGATATTGAGAAAAATTTCTTCACCGGAAGGACAGTCAGGCACTGGAACAGGCTGCCCAGGGAAGCGGTTGAGTCCCCATCCCTGAAGGTATTTAAAAGACGTGTAGATGTGGTGCTTAGGGACATGGTTTAGTGGTGGGCTTGGCAGTGCTGGGTTAACAGCTGGACTTGATGATCTTAAAGGTCTTTTCCAACCTAAACAATTCTATGATTCTACTGACTGCTTTCCCCAGCCCTCATGCCAGACGTCCAACATTAGACGGCTTGAACCTGCCTTCTGTAAGGAAGTCTACAAGGAGCTGGGCACCTCATCGCAGATGGGAGCCCTCAAGAGGTGGCACATGCACACGGGGGGATGCTTCTGGAACACCTCCCACTCCTCCTCTCCTCCCCTGCCCGAGCACATGTGCCAACGCTGCAAGCTTGCACACATGCAGGCAGGGAGGCAAGTGCACAGGCGAGCCTGGCATCTGGCTTCCCGCGAGATCCCTTCGGGGCCCATGTCCTCAGCCGGGGAGCATCAACCCTGGGTCACCAGCTTCAAGGATGCAGTGGCCACTGTGGCTGGCAGCCCAGGAGGCTGCTAACCACCCCAGCCGATGGGAGGAAAAAGGGAGGAAGGTTTGGCAGCTTGGGGCTGGCTGTAGGAACGTCCAGCTTTTGGTGGGGCTCTTGTGGTTTCCTCACCATCCCCAGCGGCAGCAGGGCCCGGGAGCACTTCCAACACAAATGATGCTGCGGCTTCAAAACGCTGACCAGCTGGAGAGGTGACGTCACGGCCCCGGCCCAACCAAGAGCCGGGCAGCACGGAGGGGAGGGAGAGCGGGGGGATGGAAGGACGTCCTTGGGTGTGAAAAACTCACCAGGGACAGTGCAGGGGCAGCCCCTTGAGGTACAGCGCAGGAGGGGGGATGTGTCTTTAATGCAGCTTTCTGCCAGGGAAGGGGAGATGCCAACCCGTCCTTCCTCCCTGCCTGTCCCCATAGAGGCAGAAATCACATCTATGGTGAGTGGATGCCATCCTCTGGAAAATGCCATCTGGAGAACATTACTGGGCTTCCTGGACAGACATCACAGGGCTCTGCAAAACCTGGAGCTAAACAGCACTTGAAACTCATGTCAAATGGTTCCTTAAGAGGCAATAGCTTGCAGGGAAAGCCTCGATCCAGGTTTTTTTTCCTCATTAAAATCAGGAGGAAGCTCTACTGCTGACCGAACCCACTTACAAGTTACAAAGTGAGTGAGAAAACAAAAGTGTCTGATGAAAGCTAGCATTTTTGTGATAGCAAATGAAATATCCAATTCTCATGCTCATTTATTATTCGGGATTATTTATGTATTTTCTGGCAGCAAATAATCTTTTCCTGACACACTACACATATTGTGAATATTACAGTCAGCTGTAAAATCCACCATTCCCTCCTACATACCACCGGACTGTAACATCCGCATCGCTAACAAAATCAGCGCAACACAAATCGGGTACACAATGGAAACATTGGAAAATGTGCAGGAGTGTGTACAGATCAAGGCTGAGTTTACGTGGGGGGCTGCGGGACTCAGACCAGTCCCACCAGTGCTTCCCCAGCTCAGCTCACAGCCTGGGTGATGCACTGAGCAGCTGGGGAAGCAACCCAGTCAGACTGAGATGGCACCTACTTGTCGGTGGGACACTCAAGGATTCAGGTAGGTAAATCGGCGTGTGATTCATCCAACTTGACTCAGCTAATTAAGGGCCAGGAAAAAACAAACCTGTGACTCGGACAATAGCTGGCAGCACAAAATGGAAATTCCCCCATCCACCAGACAATTTCAAATTTGCCTTTGACAGAAATATTCATAGTAGCAATTTCCTCTTCATGAGTATTTATTCTACCCAAGCCGTTGTGCTTGCAGAGAGGGATGGCAGAAGGGCTGCAAACATCATCAACTCAAGATTTGCTTTTGAATCGGAACAAAATATTTGCGAATCTCCCCCCACCCCACTCTGGCAGTGCCTCAGCTGCCTCGGGGAGCATCGGTTGTGGTATCCGTGCTGCCCGCGGCTGCGCCTCTCTGCCACCCTTCCCCATGTCCCCTTCTCCACCTCTCACACAGGTTTCCTCAGCTTCATGAGTCTGATTATCTTCCCGGCCTCCTCCCTGCCCAAACAGCCCCCATCTATACCAGCCCTGCTCCTATGTCGTTTTTGGCTCCCTCTAGCCTTCAAGATACTTCATCTCAGTCCAAGTAAAATGGCTATATCCCCTCCCAAGTGACAGGAACCACGTCCCTCTAAGTGCAATAAATATATTCCCAGGGCTGTATGCATCTCCCTCACGCTATACAGTAATGTTGCAGCTCCATACATTTCCACCACCCCTTACGGCTGTGTCTCACGAAGCCTCGCTCATGCAAGTAATCCCATTAAACTCAATGGACTAGTTGCCTAAGCGCAGATTTACAGGATCATGCTCTTAAAGGCTAAGCTCTTCAGTGAAGGGACCTGAAGAATCCATTGTAAATTGCCTGCAAAGCCCTACACCCACCACTGGCCTGCAGAAACCTGGTGTTATTTTCAGATCAAAGTCCTGTCAGGTCATGTTAACTTCTATTAATGGAAGCTAAGATGCTCAGCTTCACTTCTAGATGTCAGGCCTGTAAATAATGAACTCTTACTGATGTGTTTCACCTGGTGGGTTTTTCAAGGGAGCTGCCAATCGGCACAGATCAGAATTCAAAATAAAGTCTGATTTTCCCAACACTCTGAGGACACCAAGTTTTCCTGTTTTGCCCAGCTACAACCACAGCGTCAGCACAGGCTGAGCTGTCAGGACAAAGGTCTTTTGGGTACGCTGAGGCTGGGATACACATATTGGAAGGTGTCTGCCTGGCTATGCTTCCTTCTCTTTTAAAAAGTTTTTACACCGACATATGCCTTTTCAGATGACAAAAAGACATGGGCAAATGGGAACAAAATGTGCACGCTATTCATATTGAAGAAGGCCGGTATAATAGTATAATTAATAAACCTTAGCAGACCTCTATTAATAGCTCCTGGAACTTGAGCAGGAACACAGCGGTGGTTTTGCCGGGGCTCACTCTGCAAGGGTGAAAATTTTTTGCTTACTGTTTTCATATTCACCATCAGACACTGCCATGCTCCATCAAGCTTAGCGCTGTAAAGGCAGGAAAGGAAAGCAGGGGACCAGAAGAGAGAGGAGATGGGGAAATCCTGGCCTGTGGCTGAATGTGTTTTGATGGCTTTACAAGCACAAAGGCCGGATGAAGTCATGTTGCAAAATTACTTGTCCATTCATGCATAGGGCTGAGAAGGAATCCTATACAACTAAATTAAATTTAAATTATCATATACCAAATTGACATTAATATTCAGGGCAAAGGATCATTTTTTCAGGCAGTGCATTGATTTAGTTTTAAATACTAATAAATTCCTCCTGCCTCACCGGACACTGATGGCATATTCCCCCTTAGCTCCTACCTTGCATAATGCTAGCCTGGCGCCCTGAACATAGGGCTTGGCTTTGCAAGCCAAGAGTAAGCATCCCAGGAAGGGCACATCCAGCCTCGAAAGCAGCACAGACCCTGCAGCTGGGAGGCTTGTCGAGGCAGATGCATTTCTTCTCCTCCCATTTTTTCCAGGCATCTCTACCCTAAACTGCTCCTCCTCGCCGAGAAGGTCCCCAGGGCTGTGCAGGGACCCGGACCAGCAGCACAGGGCTGTGCAGCACCTGGGGAGGGTGGGCTGAGAGGCTGCCACCAGGCTCCCGGCCCTCTCAGTTCGGCCCCCCTCCCCAGCAATCCCTACAGATTTCACTGCTGAATGCCTCAGCCCCTGGAGTACCACAGTAATTTGGCACTGATGCCTTAGTCACTTAATTATTCTTTTCAAAGGCGCCTTTGAATTTCTTTTTCCCCACCTTGCCTCCTTTCCTCTCCCTCCCTCCCTTTTTCCTCTACACATTTTGACTCAATAGTTTTCCTTGAAATTGTCTAAACTTGCTGTTTATTTCTTGCCATCTAGCACACTGTGATCTATCTTTTATTGTTAATATTTTTTTCTCTGCAGCATTCCTATTGCCTGTCTCTGAGTTCATTCTGTTCCCTCTTTCAGCAGCACTATATTTTTCCTCTCAGTATTTTTGCTTAGCTCTATTAACTTTTATTTATTTTTCTTTCACTCTTTCACCATGTTTCTTCTCTTAGTTGCTGTGCACCATCTGTATATCTGTTTCTGCCTCTCATGCTCCCACAACTAGATTATGCTCTGGCTGCCTTTCATCACCACAGCCCCTTGATTCCCCTCCCCACACACTCCCCTCCCTAATAAAAGCCATCAAGGACTGGCCGTGCCCCTACTTGGGTTCCCCTCTCTGGTTCCCAGCTGTTGCCTGTGAAAAATACCTGTGTAGGAGTGTTGACACCATGAGCTCTGGCAAACCAAAGTGTCTGAGAGTGCCTGAGTCAAGAAGACTCAAGATGCTATAAGAGATGATGAACTCAATGTACAATTTTCCAAACCATGAATCTTTTTAATTCTACATTTTCTGAAAAAAAAAAAAAATATCTCCTCTTGACATCTCTTACCTATTTTTGAACATCTCGCTACGCAAACAAATTGGTTTCTCTTAATAAAGGTTAAAAAGCGAAAAATAAGCCTGAAAATGGAAGTATAAACTTAGCCTTAACCGAAGAATTAGAATTGATGCCCCCAAAGTAATGGAAATTTGCCATCTAAAGAGAGATGTGCACCAAGGAGGCACAGATGACCTCCCCATTCCTGTGTTCCTCCGTTCCCCAGCGCGTTGGCCATCTCCCCACACCTCTGCATCTCTGCTTCCCGCAACAAGAGGACCAGCACTAACTGAGCCCCTAACTGCTGTCTTTGCAAAGCACTGTGAAAACAGATGCCAGAAGGGCATTGTGTGACTGGTGCTCCAGAGCTCTGGCCAGCAGCTGCAGACTATGTGTGCCAGCCTGGGAGGGAGGGAGGCAGCGGCAGAGGAGGACAGAGACGATGTGGCTGCGGAGCCCAGTGGGGCTGGGGCTGCTGCAGAATAAAACGGGGCAAGACTCGGGCTGGACCAGGCTGCTTTTTACAACAAGCAGCTGCAGCAGTGAGGGCAGGTTGCTCCCTGCCTCCCCACGGGAGCGGGTCTTTTCCTGGGCAGCCTGGCCATGGCCATCTCTGCTGCCTCCCTCACCTGAGGCTGTGCCTGGACTCTCTGAGGAAATAAATGGAGGCCTTAAGCTGGCCTGAAGCATCTCTATTCCTGGCGCGCTGGCTTCGCTGCCTGTTGCCTGTATCCTCTCCCTGCTGATGGAGCCCGTGGGGAGGAAGCAGGAGCTGCCCCAGAGCACACAAGCAACCTGGTCCACGCACATCCCGACTCAGAGAGAAGGCTCTCCAGCTGACAGGCTGGTTATAGGCACCCACGTTTACCCAGCCCACAAACAGAAAATGAGGCAGCAGCGAGAAATGAAGTTCATTTTCTCCTCCTTGCCTTTTCCAGATTCAGACTGAAACTCATCAGGGTCACAACTATATGGATTACAGCCAAGGAGAAAGGTTATTGATGTGGCTCCAAGAAATAAAAACAAAGCTGAGAAAAAAACAACCCAGCACATAGGCAGCAAGGCTGGAAGTAAGGAGAAATGCCATCCTTGTATTCCAGGTTAACAGGAATGAACCCAAATCTCCTTCCAAATGTCAGCAAGGTTCAAACCAGGACTCAGAATGAAAACTGCATTGCAAACCCAGACGGTCACTAATGCGATTCTGAATCATAAAGTCCTTACATCTTGCTGTGGACAGGTATGGTGTATTGGGATAGTAGGTAAAACTCATGTGCCATTTTGGTTTCTTATCTCCCCTATTTATTTAGACTATCTTCAATAAACCATGAATGGTTTCTGAATTTCACACCAGGGAATTTGAAAACATATTTGTATCTACATATATATATATATATGCATGTGTGTGCATGTATCTACACGTGCTTATATATATGTGCATCTACATCTATGCACATACATATATAAAAACCAGAGGTTCTCTTCTCAGGTATACATACTACGTACTGGACTTCCCCTTGTCTGGGTCGGCCCATTTGTGCCCCACAACACTTCACAGGTTGTGCACCTCACGGTGTGTTCAGACATCCCATATCCTCATTATCCTCAGACTCACAGAGCCTGGCTATCCCCCCTGGAGGCTGCTCAGCACAGAAATTTGTGCTTAGCTGAATTTTCACCATAGCTTTGCAATTCACCTTTACAAAAATAAACTCTCCTATGTGGAACTTTTGCAATCAGCAAAGACACCAGAACAAACAAATGGGAAAACAGTCCCGTCAGCGATTCTGAAGCCATGTAAACTGCACACTCGGAGCCGGTGGAAAAAACAGCCACCATCCCAACAGTGGGCCCTGTGCTGATGCTCCTCTCTTGCTCAGCCCGCGCTCCCCTGTTTATCCGATCTAATGCAATAAAATGCGTAATTAATTTCTAAACGCTTCCGTTGAACGGTGCAATTTGTCAAGTCGAGTTGTTAATAGAATTAAGCTTTTTATCAGCGATTAGCAAAAGAAGGTAAAAAAAAAAAATTAATTACGGAATTGTATGCCTCCCTGCTTCAAAGCCAGGTTTGGGATTAAATGTTTGATAAAGGTTCCCTGGCACATTATAAAACATTTAGCAAAAGCCGCTTTCCCCATGGTGTTTTCTGCAAAACAGCCTGTGTGCGAAAGCGGGGGACAGAGGGAGGAGAGGGGACGGTGCAGGCAGTATACTTGATCACATGTGTGTGGGGGGGCTGGCTTTAAATCGTGCAGAACTTATTGTACAGGAACACACCCCCATATTGTATTGTGCTGGCACTACATCCTGCCTGCCTCGACCTCTCAAGCATCTCTCTGTTGTTTGTACAGATAATCTATAGTGACAGGGAATTACAGGCAATATTGGCTATTTGTGCGTGTGTGTCAAGAGGTGCACCAAGGCCTGACCTCCGTGGAAGGGCTGTACCGCACCACGCAATACAGAAGCACGTACAACACGGGCTGGTTATGTGGTGGAAGTCCCCTTACAGCCCTTCTGATTCCAGTAAATCCATACCTTGTGGAGGGTTGACTCTGTAGACCTACAAATTACATTGAGAGATCGAGCCAGCACTGTCCTCTGCAACACGGCTGGTGCTGGACCATCACTGCAGGGGAGAGACATGCCTGCATCTGCATACCCTGCACCGCAGCAAGGAGAGCAGAGCAGAAACAGGGCTGAAGCAGCCCATCTCCACAGCGCAGAGAGGAGGACTCAGCATCATCCTTTCCAACGACCCTGCCTGCACAGAGAGGGGCTAGGGGAGGACTGCTAACCCAAGCGTACCGCAAAGAACGCCACCTCCTCTAGGCCTTGTGCCACCTATTACTGATGACAAATACTGCAATCTCCCTTTTTCTTGCAAATGATACTTTGGCTGTTTACACCCAACTTCACAGACACTCATGAAAGCTGCGCCTGAGGACCTTGTTTTGGAATGCAGTCCAGCCCAGGCATTTCTCTGCCAAGGCCCAGCTCTCTGGCACTTTTCCAAAACATATGGATTCATTTTCTCCATGGAGCCACCTCAGGTTTACCAGCAGCAAAGCAAGGGACCCATCCAGGAGACAGCTTTGTCATCCTTGCAGGGATGGGCTGGGAAACGTCATCGTGGGACATCTGGCGACTTTGCTGAGCAAGAGGGGTGCAGAGCCCCCAGATGATGTGCTAAGGGCTTTTCAGAGGGAAGCTTATGTACACAGAAGGATGAAATGCAGCAGGGGGAGGGGGCAAGGGCGCAGGTAGAGCTAGCAAGGGAAGTGCTAGGCGAGGAGAGCTGGGGGGCTGCCGGGCAGGAGGAGAGAGCTAGATCTACAGAGCTTTAAGGCGCAGTACAGAACGAAATACTGACAACAGTTATGTTTCCATGCACACCAGCTTAATTAGCAGCATGAAGGTTTCTGATGTCTCCATTTCACACTGTCTTTATAGTAAGTTTCTCGACATGCAGAATTTCTGGCAGCTCAGCACATGTGCTGTGCAATGGCCATGCAACTTGCAGGAAAGAAATGAGGAGATGAAATCTTTAACCTGATTCCTGATCCTGCTGGCGAGATAAAGTTACAAAGATAACTGCACATTTAAGTACTTCAGATCCCCAAAATGAGACAGGAAGGGAACGTGAGGTGCTCTTGAGCAGCTTCCCCACCCTGAGTTGTCAGCTCAGCCCCCCTTTTCCACTCCTAATAGATCTGGCCTCGGCGAGGATGGATGTGGAGTGCCCAGCACGGACTTCTCACTCCAACGCTTACATGTGTTAGCAGCCATGACCTGAGGAGGAGCAATTACTGACAGGCCAGAAAGGACTGTAGTGCTGATGGCCCACTGCCAAGACATAGGATACTACTCAAATGCAGGGCTCAGTTCCTACCATACATGTCTATTTAAATGCAACTCACACTTCGGTGACTATTATTTCCTTTAAGAGACCCATCAGCTATCTGGGATTTTGGTTGGGTTTTTTTTCGTTTGTTTGTTATTCGACCTAAATTATCATATGCTCAGTCAGTTACGGTTCACCCCTTGAACCAGACTTGTCAGTTCCTCTTTTTCTCCCTCTTCCTTAGCTGCTTGCATCCTTCAAAAGCTGGTGGATTGTTATCATTCATGTCCTGTCTTAAGTTGCCACTTAGCCAACCTAGACATATTTAGTTCCTTTAATCTTCTTCCCTAATAAGTCAATCCTTCAGCCCTTTAATCATCCTAGATGCTGTTCTCCAGATTCTCTCCGATTTGTCTGCACTTTCTTGGCGTTGAGGTGCCTAGAAGGCAAAGCAGAGTTGTGAGCTGCGCTGAGCAAGCTGTTTCCTATGGACATGAGGGCAAGAGGCCACTGCCCAAACTCCTTAGGATTTTTTTCTTCTCCTCCCACTGCTGTGCCTATTGCATTATCCCATAGCTCCTTGAGGAAAGCTCTCCTTGACATAGCTGCAGCTATTACATGCTGGTTGTTAAAGCCTAATTTTCCTTTCACCTGCTCCAATGCTGTCAGTGGACTGCAGCTGATTCACCCTGTTTTCCATGAGAAAAACAGCCAGAAAACCCTTTCCTGGTCCTGCATCTTTCCATTTGGAAGAGCTCCATCGAGGGCTGCAAAAGGGCTGCACAAGGGAAAAGGCACACCCATCACTCTCCCTTCTGACTGCTTGTGCTTTCCCCAGTAGGGCTTTTCTTTCATATGGCATGAGCGTCATGCTGAAATTTCACCAGTTTGGGGTCATGACATGGAAACACATGACAAGGAGGAAACAGAAAAATAATTGGGAGCCTCAAGCTGGACTTCAGTGTTTGGAGTCAGCTTGTGAAAATCCTTCCCTTTCCTTTGCACTCCTGTTCCATGGAAGTGGAGTGGTACTTACTTCCTTTCCCATTCAAATACTTGAAGAAATCAAGTATTGAGAAATGTATTCAGCTTTTGCTTAATAGCTACACATACAAGAATAATTTGATTCACAGATTTCTGCCAAATGTAGCCAGCATTTTGATTCAAAGCTGCTAAGTGGTTTTATTTCATTTCTGCTTCCATCAAAAGAACCCCACAACCAAGTTCAAGTATCCTCAACAATCCTGAGTTCCCTTGCTTAAACTGACATTGTTCTCAAGGAGATATCACAGACAATAGCTTACTTTGCTTTCCTTTAAGCCTCTATCTAAATTCTTTCACAGCAGTAAACACGTTGCAAGTGTCTCTACATGAAAGCTTATTATTCTCATTAGTAAAAGAAAAAGTGCTTGCAGAGGCAATAGACAATTTGGGAAGTGAACGCAGAAGTGCGTTCCCTCAGGGAAGTTTCACTGTCAGGGCCCCGGAGCCCTCTCTGCCAAGCAGACGGATATGCCAGCCCGTACACATAACAAGGACAGAACTATATTTTGTTGTTGATTTATACTGGAAAACATACTAGTGTGTGTCACATTGATTTAAACTAAATTATCAAAAAGAGAATAAATAAATAAATACAGGCTACTCTTGACAGTTCTGCGTGGGAGGTCTCTGCCCATTGTCATTTCAGCTTGGTAGTACGCTCACACAGGTGCACAGCTTAGCAAAACGTGACTCACATTCACATAGGGTGGGCGCTCCTCAGCCCAGAGCTCTCTTCAGAGAGGGGAAAGGGCAGGGCAGGATGTGAAAACCTGTGTGGGGTTGAATTCCCTGTTCTGCTAATGACCTGCTCTGGGGGACAGGGCAACTCTCGTTGTCCTGCTACAGCATGCCTGAAAGCCCAGTGAAAAGACTCCCCAAGGAAGCTTCTCCATGGAAGGAACGGGCTGCTGCATCCGTATGTCACGGTGATGTGCCACATGGAGACACTGGTGTTGCCTCGTGAGCGTGGCACAGTGCTCAAGCTAGTGAGGGTCATGCCTCAGCTCATAAGTGCCCGTGTGACACCGCTACAGTGCTTCCCGATGGGACGTGAGGGCAGCCAGGTTCCAGCTCAGTGTGGAAACCAGCTGCCACCTTCTCCAGGGATGCCAGGATGGGGGATACAACAAAAATCCGTGATTTGCTCAAATGTCAGTACCAGTGACCAGATGAAAAACAAAATAAAGCAAAAAAAAATATATATCCTCCTCTTCAGCAGATAATCTTTTGGCATTTCTGTCATTTTATTTTGGGCAAGCAATTTTTATGCCTTGGCTATTGAACACTCAATCATTTTGCAAGGCAGTTCTAGTAGCCAGTTTCAGCATCACAGAAAAAGATGTGGCTGTTCAATTCATGTCGCTTCAAATATTTAGGACACGATTTCAGCTCGAATCACGTAAGGTTTTCTCACACAAAAGCCCTTTCCCTAGCAGCTGGGGAGGGCCAAGGGTGACTGAAAGAAGCTCTAATCAAATGTTTCAAGAGAAGCTGGCTGATAGGCACCATGGTACAATTTATAGCTGTCTGGATGCAGGTACTGTAGTTTTGCAATCATGCCAGCTATCAATCAAGCTCTATTCTATTGGTCTTTTATGTCCTGTACTCCAAACTCCAAGCCTAGCTTCGTCAATGGAAAAAGCGTTCTGGTAATTGCAGACGATTCTCCCCTGGACGCTTTCATATATCATAACACATTTGGGCAGGAGTGATAGTCTTGGGGTAAAATAGGTGTGGGGCTGGGAGAACAGGGTAGCAGTGAGGGGTACTGGCTCAGCTGGGAGGCAGGGCTGGGAGAGCAGGAAGGGTGCAAAGCACTGGTCTCATCCTCAGAGTCGCCCAAAAACAGGAAAGTGAGCTGCTATCAAGGCAAAAGGCCTCCCATTTTTTCACCACCAGAACTTCACAACCCTTTCCCCCAACACCCCTACAACACCCTAAGCTCAAAGATGCGTAACAGCTCTTCAACTCTTTATTCAACCCCCTCACCCATCTGTAGAGAACTTCATGGATACTCAGTGTCGCCTGCCCTTTCACACACAGTGATCAAAAGCGAGTGACAGAAGACCTGACACTTCATTTTTGCAATCGACTGTTGTTAAACTGCCTCCTAGAAAGCCCCTCTGCTTGGTATGGAGAAGATCCCTCTGGAGCAACTCAAAACTGTGCCACTTAGGACAAACATCCTACTCCCATTTTGAGCTGCCCTGGAGCAGACGTCCCCTCACCCATTCGGGAACAGACCGGAGTGAAAATGAGAAGTTTAGCGACAGTCCGTGACAAGGCACACACTGCTGTCCGCTGAAAGAAGGTTTCCTAAGAGGAGAAAAAGTACTTGTGCTTCAGCACCCCCTGGGCTTGACACCGAGGACACAAATCCCTCCCTCCCTCCCGCCTAAGGCAGGAGTGCCTGATGTGCCAGGGTGAGCAAGGAAAGTCGTGAGCTGGACCTCACCTTAGCAGATGAAAGCCCAAGGGCATGGTTTGGCAGTGATCTCCTAATAGGCCTAGAAGAGATTGATGTTGCCTTGCCTGTCTAAAGACCGCTAGATAATTTTCCAAAGGTTTTTCTGGAGCATATTTCAAAGATGTATCACAATCTTTGCTTCTGCGTATCTTAAGAGATAAGCCCAACATATTTTAGGGTTAATTTTCATTTGAGTTTCTGACTGGGAAGCGGGGAGATATTTAATGGAGAGAATTCTGAACTGATTAAGGGATGGTACGGCTGCCGAGTTCATTATGAAATTGTATTTTATTTCATATCCTAACAAACTTGCATCTGCCTCTTCCGTGATGCAGTAACTCTTTGAATCTACATGTGTGCCAGGATGTGCGGGGCTCACAGAATTACCATCTGTTTCCCTGTCATAAGCAGCCCAATGGCGTGCACGCTGCTGAAACAACAGGCCGCTTTGGTAATAGGCTTTATTTTATTTCTGCCACTGCTTTGCATGGATCAATTATACCTGTTCTGCTCTCCGATAAGAGATTCCCTGCTGAGGAGGCCACAGTTGCCCTGCTGCAGCTGGGCACGGGCCCTTGCTGTTCCTGACGGTAGGAAAGCTGTTTTCCCCTCCCACACACGTTGCAGAGCCAAATACGACACAGACTTCACGGTGCGGGACTTCCCCCCCAGCTCTGGCCCTGCCCTGAGCTCCCCACACCCC
Source organism: Nipponia nippon (assembly GCF_047370975.1). Lineage (NCBI taxonomy): Eukaryota > Metazoa > Chordata > Aves > Pelecaniformes > Threskiornithidae > Nipponia > Nipponia nippon. The sequence goes on along the minus strand of NW_028262336.1, from coordinate 5,759,755 downwards.
GCTCTGCCAGGGTCCTCTTCTGTTCCCCCTGTCACCATGAAACACCTTTCTGATTATTCCACCATTGCTCCGCGTACAGCTTCCCAGCTATGGAAAAGCCTGTGATTCTCCAGACCCCGAGCTTCCTCCTTCAGCCTCTTCCCCTCTCCCTCACAGTCCCGTACGTGCAGTGAGCTGTCAATCTAGGCAGGAGGCTAGCTCTTCTTCAGCCCACCAGGATCTCAAGGTGCATACGTTCAGCTCCAGGGCAGATGTTATTACCCACTGAGTGTATTGCTGGGGCAAGGAAGGTAAGCCTGCACTGGCGGGAGTGGGAAGGGAGACGGGAGAGAGCCCAATGCGGGGCTTCCACTGCTCTCCCTTGGAGAGCTCGCATTTTTCTTCTGCTTCTCCTTGGGGTCGCAATTACTCACAACGTTAAAGCAACCTCAACCCCCATCCCCAACAGGCGCCGTCCCCCTCCCCTCCGCTCCACACAAGAGGAAAATTGTGGAGAAACGCTACTTAATTATCACACCACGTAACTAATTAAAAGCTGAATGCTTGTGTGTGGTATGCTAATGGGGCATTAGAGAACCAGCCTGCTTTGGTAAAGAGATGCGAGTCCCCTCTTTCCCCCTTCACCTTACTGCGGGAGCTTCAGGCTGACAGGCACCTGGGATGAGGTGGGAATTTATTATGCTGCCTTCGAGTTCACAACTTCACAGAGGGCACCAAGGTCGAGCAACTTGATCAGTACGAAGGGAGAAATCACCTGGGCAAGTGCCAGGAGCAAGCCGTATAGTGGGGGTGGCTTGCTATGGAAATTACATACACAGTGGGGCTCCACATGCACCCTAAAGCCTATTTTTTCCTTTATGAGGTTCTTGGTAGGAAACAAGAGAGTCTCTGGAAGAAGATGTGTATATTGAGTATCACCATTATAGACAAGCGTACTCTAACTTCCCTTCTCCCACTATGCCATTACACCACTCAGCACCAAGTGCCAGGCCTCTCCTTTCAGTTGACGCTGTTCTACAAGTCCATACTTGCTTCTCCATTCACAGCCCAGCCCACTGAATATGTTTGTTAAGGAGGGAGCTACTTGGCTTTGTTGGGTTTCTCTTAACCACCATGGTACTTGCGCATCCACCTGGAGATTTGTCTGGGAAAAGCCTGTGTGATCGGGCATGGCCAGGTAGCCATTCCACCATGGTTTGGGGACAGAGAGGGACCCCACAGGGTAGCTACAGCAGCACAGCACACTGTATCAGTTCACTCAATGGGCTGTGGGGCATCTCATTCAGTCTAAGAGAGCACTGGGCTGAGCTGACATCTTTCCCCCGCCTATCCCTAGTTACGGGTCTGTATGCTGGGCCTGCTGCGGGGTGTTTCTCTGATACCACCTGCCAGACAGAGGTAGTCCCAGTGACCTCCCACTTTCACCCACAGAGAACATCTGCGAGAGAAGGCAGGTATCCTGGGAGTACATACGGTTTTCTATGGCTTATCCTCCCTTGAAAGGCATTGGGTGGGGACTTGGATAAAACTACAGCCCTAGAAGAAAAAGAAAGTGTCACCAATGTCAACAAGGAGAGGCATGGATTTATCATGGGTTAAGGGGACTGTCATCTCTCTGCTACCACTGCCTGCTAAACTGCACGTGTGCCTCTCGTGACTTGTCCCATGACCTGCAGACCCCCGTCGTGAGGGTCATGACTACTCAAGGCATGGGCAGTTCTGCAACAGCCCAGCATGTGGCCAGCACTGCCACAGGACCCGAGGCCCAGCAGTCAGCACAGCCCTGCCACAGAGATGCTTTTATCCCATCTGCCCCACTTCCCAGAGCCAGAGGGGTGCAGATGGGGCTACCTGGCCGGAGGAAGCAAACAAACATGCTTGTCAGGCAGTGGCCTGCGAGCCTCAGAGCTGACTCTGCCTGTGTTTTCCTCCTGCAGCCTTCCTGTTGCCCACTCATCCTTCGGGTGCCTGCCAGCTGTGTTTGCCAAGTCCAGGGGTGCCCAGATGCTCCCCTTTGCAACTCTTGGGATTTGTGTGATGAGCCAGATTCCTCCACCAGATACATCCCAGTCCACTGTTTACCAAAGTTTTTGGCAAGCGTCTTCTGTGAAGGCAGCATAACCTCGCTGCCGAGCAACCACAAATCATTTCTTCCTGGCTATAATTTGATCGCAAACTTGGTTCCTCTTCCTCTCCCATCTCCATTTGGAAGAAGATTCTTTTCCAGTCACCCGCCCAACACCCTGTTCCAGGCCAATGTGACACTGTGTTGGGCACCCGTGGCCCCTGCATGGCACAAGCGTGTTCCTGCCTTGCATGTCGGCTTTGCTGCTGGTACATCAACACCAAAGCCACATGGGTGCCCTGTCCCAGCAGTGATGGGGTGGTAGTGAGGAAGGCAAGAGCTCAGCCACAGAGCTCAAAAGTGAAGGAGCTGAGGCTGAGCACTTCCCACCAAACTCATACCAGAAAAAAACAAGGATGAATTTCAGGGAGAGGCCAAGATCTCTTAAGGAAGACGCTGGTCTTCACTGAGATGCCTTTTCCCCTGCTTTGAGATTCAAGTTCATGGAAAAGTACCTCTTGATGCCCTGTGCTATGAAGATGAGCACAGCATCCCTCATGGTTGGCCTGTCCTTGCCCATTAGCTCATCTCCAAGAAAGGATCTTCTCCCTGCCTCCATTTAGTCCCAGCAGCTCCCTTTGGCTAGCTCTCTCCAGCCACCTGCGCTCCCACTGTGCACGGCATGGAGCGATGTGCTCATTCCCTCGCTGTTATTCTGCCATCTCTGTCATTTCAGAGTTGATTCGTGACCATTCAGGTTTGGCACAGCATGCTCACAGTGTGCCTCAGCTGATGCTTGACCCTCTCTCCTACACCACCCAATTTGGTCCCAAACCATCAGCCTTACTTTATGGATCACCCCAAAGCCCCAGACTGTCAGAACAACTTCAATTACAGCAGTGATGGGCCCCGTGCCACCAGCAGCATCCGTGGCCTTCCAGCGGCTGACAAGGACTAATTAGGAAATGAAACATTAGTTAAGTCGCTCTCAATTAGGGCCAGGATAACGTTTTCCTGGCAGCACTGGGGCGCTTTAACTGCTGGTCCCATGATGACTGTGAGCACATCAGACTTGCTGAAGGAGGTTTAATGTTTAACATATGTTGGAGGATTACAGAAGCCCTCTCAGCTGTGACATTTCTGTGTGCTCCCTGTTTTTTCTTTCCCCTGTAGCAAACAGTGAATGCCAGTACAGGAAAGCAAGAAAGAGGCTCAGAGCAATTAGCAGCAAGACATGTATACATGCACACACATATCTATGTGCACAAATGATATACACACCTCTGAATATATACATTACACATCTTAATTAAACAATCACTACACTCCATCTTCATTCTTCCCCGCCTCTAAAAACACATCCAGAGATGACAGACCATCATCCCATGTCAAAAGGCATCAGAGAAGCCCAAGAGCTTCCTAGCTACAAAAAAGCAAAAACACACACAAAAACAAACAAAAAAAGAGAACCCAGAGAGGTCAGGAGAGAGGCAAGCTTGGACTTTCTTCAAATAAAAGCCAGATGCAGCTAAGTCTTGTATGGGAACCTCAGAGGGACAGAAAGCAATAAACAAAAACGTAATCTACCAAAACAAAATGAAAACCTAGAATTAAAAAGGCTCATGTGCCCTTGGAGGAAAGCACAGAAGGAGGAGGAGGGTGTGAGAGGGTATTAAAGAAAATACTTTATTAAGAAAGCATACAGTATATCGGTATATTTTGTGCATAGTTGTTTTATGTGGTGCAGCAATCTTCGGGGACCAGCGGCAGTACACACAGCTTTGCTGGGATTAAAGAACAGGACTGGACTCTCAGGTGGTCTCTCCTGGGGGGAGATGGAAGGCAGAGAGGCTGGGAAGCCAACTGCAACTGTAGATGAGTGTGTGCCACAGTCTTTGGATTCAAGGAAGAATGGATCTGCATCTGCTTGAAAATTAGCTTTTGAATCACTTTTTTGATGGAAATTTCAGTTTCTGAATAAATGAGAATCTGTTTTTTTCTTAAAAGGAAAAGACTTTTCACATGGAGAAACGTCTTCCAGCTAAAAAATGGAGAACCTTTTGACTATTTGAAATTTGCTAATGGAAAACTTTTGCAAGATCATCACTTTGCCATTTGGGGAAAACTATCCACTTTTCCAGCTGGTTTGAATATATCCTTTTCTGTGAGCCCATCTCTTCAAAGCCCACTGGGAAACTTTCCATTGAATGTGCTAGGTCAGAGCTTTGCTGCCCAGCAAAAATACGAAGTCCTGTCCAGAAACAGAATATCTGAGAGCTCTTGTGGCTCATGTAACTGGGGTCCTCACATGACTGTACCAAACCCCAACTATCAGTTAAGACTTTTGCATCACCATTTGATGAAATAGATCCTTGGCAGGGCAGCTCTTTCTAGAGCTCACCATATGCTCCTAATGCATCACAGTTTCAGCTCACACAGGCACATGTGAAAAGCCTGAGGAAAATTTAAATGGACCTGTGTTTATTGTGGCTGCACCAAAACATTAATGCTGAACCAGAATGAGATATTACCAAGGTATCACAAGAAACTGCTTTCTGCCAATCCACACACTGCTGCAAAACGCACACCTGTGTTAGCATGCATGGACCCTCCAATAGAAGACCAGAGTCTGGCTGAGATATGCCAGTGGTAAACTCAGAAGCTACAATAACTATTTTCACATCAGTTTTATGCCAGTGATACTGAGACCATAACCTGGCTTTTGGCTTGCTTGACGTCTTAGTTCTCCACTAGCTTTTACCTTGTGTTGTCATTTACAGCTTTGCTGCATAAGAACTCCCAAAGAAGCATAATGGCACAGTTTCTCTTAGTGTGCCCACACACGAATGATGACACACATTGCTAAGCCGTACCAAATCTCATTTGGCAGACATGCTGTGGGAGGCTTTGGAAGAAGGTGACTTACACCTTCCTCATCAGGCTACTATGTGATTTTGCCTAATTTGGTTACAGCTACTTTCATGCTGTTTAAACAAAGCCAGCTTAAAAAACCTAGCAGAATAAAAGGAAAGCACTGGGATGTTCACTTTTTTGATCCTATAAAATCAAAACTGTGTTTTTACCGATTCTCCTTTTTTGAGGTGGTAACATCTGAATGTAAACACACTTCCCACTGTGCTCCTGTTCTGGCTGAAACCAATGACTCTAGGGGGTGATTTCTTCTGATGGAAACACCTTACAGGAAAGCATAAAGATGCATACATGCAACTTGCCAATCTATATTCACAGAGGCTTTGAAGGCCCATGGCTCATTATTTCATGCAACAATAGCTAAATGCTTCTAGTTTCGAGCACACCTCCTTGACCATTACGTTAGCCAAAACGGTGGGTAGCTCTAGGAATCTCCTCTCACGCAAACAGTACCATCCAATTAGAAACCCAATGAAAAAGTGGTTTTGCAACTTTGTAAGGATGTTAGCATGCATTAGAAAGTATTACTGAGGAGGAGATAAGAAGGGACTGACAGCAGGAATGAAGAAAGCAAAGGATGCATCCAGTACAGCAGTCATCACTCTTGTAGAGTCTTCCTTGGTATCATGAGAAAGCCAAGTCATTACATCAGTCAAATTTGGGGTTTTCATTTCAATACATTCATCTGTGGGAATTGTCAGCAACTGCTGAAAGACTGTTCACAGCACAGAAAATTAAATACGTGCTTAAGTGTTTGTAGGATTGAGGCTTGTGTATCATTTGCTACGTGGAACTCGCCTTCCTTACAATGATGACAATCGCAACTATTAGGCTGCTTGAAAAATTATGGGAAAGCAATTCAGAAGTGTGACCCAACCTTTGCCCAGAGGCTGACGTTGCCTTAGGCAAGCATCTATCTAGTTGTCTGTCTATCTAAACTCATTTGCGTTGGCAAAGGAAAGAAAGTCAGAAAGACAAGAAAATGATGGTATTTGATACCCACACGCAGGAAGATTCAGCAGCTCTACTAGGCAGTTTTCCTTGGAAACAAATTTCAGACCCCCGAAACCTTGAGATAGTCTTTTCATGTGCAAATATTTAACTGAGTTTGTTCCATAATAAAATTGCTAGGGGACAACCTTGCCACCCGTGCCAGCTGAGGAATACATTACCTGCTGGGGTTAACAGGGTTCCCTGCTGCAGAAATAAATACATGAGGAGATGAGACACAAAAGGTTTCACAGCCCCTGATTTTCCTTTAATAATATTCCATTAAAAATGACTGAAAGGCAACTATCCTCCTATAAATCAGGTACCTCCCTGATGCCTTTTAGTCCTGAGATGAGCCTTCCTTGGTTTTAATAGCTTCCCTTCCTTCCCTCTCTGTCTGTCTGTCTCCAGATGTGGCTGATTTACCTGGATTAGCAGAGACATTGGCTCCACATTCTTCAATAAGTGCTGATCAGGCTGAGCTGGCAAAAGATTAAAAGTCACACAAATTGCTTCTACCACTGAAAGAGTCTAATTGATCTTGGAGGAAAAAAAAAAAATCTAAATCATGATTTGCACTCTGCCGGTTGGAGCCTATCTAGAGGAGGGGCATTGTTTTCAATGGGTAGGAAGAGAAGTGTCTCCCCGGACCCTAGCAGTTCCCTGCCACTGCAGTGGGAGAGGCATCTCTCCCCTTTCCTTCTCATACTGTCTTTCTTTATATCCTGCTGCGTAAGGCAGGTGGTCCTGCTGACCTGAGGACAGAACTGGGAATGAAAGCACCTCTAAGTCCGGTCCTGATAAAAACTCTCCCTCAGTTTCTCTACCTGGAAATTGGTAGGTTTACTGCTCATTCAATTTATGCCATCATTAAGAGGGCATCACAAACTAATTTTTCATCAATCTGCCCTCCCTGGTCCTGAAGCGGGGGGACAGAGAGGCCGAAGAGGCCCTAAGAAGGCAGGCTAGTGGAGCTAGCTCTGACAGTATAGGCTCTTGCTTCTAGGATCAGAGAGTCGATGTTCAACTCCTGGTGCAAACAGCCAAGCACGAGGTGTGCTGGTACCTGAGGATTAATTGATATTTGCAAAGCACTTAGAAAATATGAAGTACCAACCAAGTGCTAGCTAGGATTATTTCCTAGTAAGGAGATGACTAAACATTCCTCTATCACTTGGGGCAGATTTCAACCACAACCATTTATTCAAATACTTAAATTGTTTTTTAGGCCAAGCTTGCCTGATGGGAACTGTAAATGTGTGCTCCATAGCAGCCACAAACCCTGCCAGATGGGACACCGGGGAATGAGGGGAACACGCGCTCACAGAAACATGTGTGTCATCATGCAGAGAAATCACAGCTGCAGTGAAAAACAAAGGGATGTATATATTTGTGTATCCTGGCACAGTATATTGGACAGCTGACATCTAGGCGGGGTGGGGTGGAGGTGCCTAGATTTCAGGTATGCGGTTGATGCTTTCCTCTCCTTACTCTGCTAAAGGAGTAAATTCTGTGCAAGTTTCACATGAGAAAAAAAACAAATCAAACATATGTGTTTGCTTGTCCTGAAAAATAAGACCAATATCTCCGAGTCTATTCCCAAATCATGAATTACAAGACGGGAGCTGGATTTGTCTCAGTACTTGACAGAAGACAGGAGAAGATGGGGTTCATCTTACAACATGCATACCAAGAAACTGTCCTAGATCGAGACTAACACAGACAGGAAAGGCAAGGCAGTGCTGCAGGCACAGGAAAAGGTGTGAGCATGGGTGGTACAAGTGGTTAACAGCATTGATTTGGGGGAGGAAGGATATTGGCACATAGGAAATGGGAAGCTAGCGCAAATAGAGTGGGCAGGCAAAGACAACACATTTTTGTTCTGTGTTTTTATAATATCTTGTGAAGGGGATCCTGACCCACGAGTAGGTTCCTGAACACTATGGGTATGGCCACACAACCACAGAGTGACATGAGGCAGGGGAATACATGCCTGGGTGGAGATGCGACTGCCTCTTTCAAGAGCCAGCCACATCTAAAATAGCGCAGGAACAGCCTATCTCTGAACAGGTATCAATAACACACTTCATCTCAGCAGAATCAAGTGACTCACAAACAGGAATTGATTAAGCCACAGAAGTCTCCTAAGCCACAACGCTGCACCAATGCATCTACCCTATGATCAGATAGGAAAATTGAAGCAGAAGAGAGGATGTGAAACACCCAAAAATGAGCCAGTGGCAGAATAAGAACGGGACAGCTGCTGCCTTACTGCCAAACTCTTCAAATACCATAATTCAAAAGACAGATACCATGACACTAACAACTCACCTCTTTTCCACACCCCATCTCCACCAAAGGCTTGTAGTGGGAAAAGTTACCGAAATACCCCGTACTGGCCACACATGCAACAATGTGTTGCCAAGGAAGATTGCCTCCTACTGTCAAGCCACTTGTTGATTTTTTTTTGTTGTTAACCTGGAACGGGAAGATTCAAGACCCCTTGCACCCTCATATCTTAGTTAATACCTCCTCCAATATTTCATATCTTCATAGCTTCCCTATTTTATCTGTGAATCTTATCAGTATCCAAAGAGGAGTCTGTTTTCAATCTTATTGAGCTCTTACTAAGTTTCTGATTTCAGAGGTATCTGGTGGCAGCAAGTTCCGTATGTTAATGAAGCATTTTGTAAAAGAGTATTTCCTCTTCATGGGTTTAAAGTGTTTCTTTTTCATGTAATTGCTTCCCCTATTGTTCTTCTAATAAAATGAAAAACAAACAGGACTGGCTGAGTTAACTTTTCTGTGGTGACTATTTCTATACCTTTGACACAATGCTTCTTATTTGTCTTTTCTCAAAAAAACAGTGTTGCTCTTTTTAATCGTTCTTTATGAAGAAGCTATTAAAAGACTCCAGTCATTTTTGTTCCCTTTCTCCGGTCATTCTTCTATTTCTGTTATTTTCTTTTGTGAGATGCAGTGAGCAAACTGAATAGAGTGTACAAGAGCACGTACCATCAATTTATATAATGGTACTGTATTATTTTATCTATTATTCTCTACCCCTTTCTTAATGCACTCTCTCATCTTGCATGCTTTTATTTCACCATCACTACAGACTGAACAAATGTTTTCACTGAGTTGCTCATAGCCGTGCCTTTTTTTTTTCTGTTGTTCTTGTCTTTTGAGTGGTTACAATTATTTTAGAACCCAGAAACGAGCATGACTAATTCTAATGTGTTGTTTCCTGAGTGCATCACCTTGCCTTTGCCATACTACATTTCACTTACTCTCATGACGCTTGTAAACTGCCTCAGTGAGCTCATTGCCAGACCTTCTCAGTGTCTTTTCTAGGCTTGGTAACCTAAACATTGCTGTATTACCTACACATTTTTCCTTCTAAGTATTCTTCCCTTTTTTGGGTTATTAATCCATATTAAACACCAGAGATAATACTGCTCAGTGACACATCCACTGAGCTGAGGCATCTTTTCATGCTGAGAACCAGCTATATATTCCCTCTCTGTTTATTTGGTAAATTTTGTTTTTCATCTTACTTCATTTATGATACAGCTTTATCTCCTATCCAATGACAAGTTTGTTCCTTAATAATCTCCTAAAAGAGACTGAGTAAAAAACCAAACCCAACAAGCATTTAGAAAAGTTTGCTTACATGAAATTTACTCCTTTCCTGTTATCTCATCTGTTTCAGACTCGAGTAATTTTAGCAGGGTGAAAAAAAGACACACATCTTATATGGAAGTCAGATTGGTTTCACCGTGTCAAATCACAGAAATTGCAGCAAGGTGGAACCAGAAGGAACCTCAAGAAAGTTCTAGCCCACTACACCAAGACAGGATCAGATATATCTTCAAGTCTATTCCCGGAGAATATCTGCCTACACGGCTTGAAGAAGCTCTGATGAAAGAGGCTCCACATCCTCCCACCTACGCTAACCCGTTCCAGTACTTTGCTAGTTCCAGAGTTAGAAAGTAGTCTTAGTATTTAACCTATCACTTCTTGTCTTGGGGATTTTCAGCACAACAGATCAATACCACCTTTAAAAGAACAATTTATAGGAACAAAGACTCATACGTTTCTCTTTGTCTTCCCCATTTAGCACAAGGAAACTTTTATGAATCTAGTTCTTTTAACCTTCCTGTGCAGGTCCTGTTTGCTCGGCCTCTCGGAAAGCCTGCAGCTCCCCTCTGGGCTCTCTCTTGCTTGTTTACATCTTCCTTAAAGCGTGTTGCCCCAAATTGCAGGTTGCATGTCAGCAGAGCCTTTGCTGGGGCTGGGTACAGCTGAGCAATGACCTCCTGCGCCTGGCACATACCGTGCCTGTCCACGTGGCTCAGAATGACAGGGAGGGACTTTTTTGTTCATCTTCAACTTGATGTTTTCAGAACTGTTGGTGGTTTTTCAACTGCTTCTAATTTGTATTTCATCCAGCTTGTCCAATAAAAAAAGAAAATCCTTGGTCTTTAATTCCCTGAATATGACCTTGCATCTTTAAAATTTTCCAAAACTCTTACCTCAATTTGAGTGATTGTCTACCAATATTTGCCAGCAACTGATCAGCCCCTTCAAAAACCCTTGCTCATCCTGGTGATACACAGCAATCAAGGGGTCTGGCTCTCTACTCTTCAGTGTAAATCTGCTCAAACTGACTAAAAATTATCTGACTTTTTTTTTTTTCTACTCAATCAGGAAAGCACAGAGAATCTGAGAGTCATTTACTCAGACAGAGCTAACCACACACAGTAAGGGAAGAATAAAATTAGTCCATTCGTGACCGTTTGTTCTAATACCTTTGCTCTTGACACTGCTTGAAAAGTGTCAAAGCAGCTGGGACAGGTGAGGCACCCCCCCAAACATCCACTGTAACAATAATAAATGAAGCGGAGTTGCTTAGCCTTCCCACCATGCCCTTAACCTTCTGTCATCTGTATCCATATTTATGATTAATCTGTGGAGCAAGGTAGATACAAGTTCACAGACAAGAGACAGAGATATATGGATATATTTAGAAAGAAGAGAAGGGGGAAAAACAAGGCAGGATTATCAATCTAGTGTTTAGTTTATCAAATTAAGAGCAATAGTCTGATGTGCATTACATGGGTCAAAGCTGCTTAGTGTGGGACATGAGATTCTTTGACCTGCCCCACTTACAAGATGACCCTCTTACATAAAAAGATGCACTCCCCAAGCATGAGTCTTAATTTACTGTACACAAACCCATGCATCAAACAAAAGGTATGGAGGGCATCCTAAGGACTCCTCTTGCCACTCACTCTGTGTGTGTGCCCACATGCTATTATGAAGAGAAAGGTTCCAGGTCACAGCAGGGATGTTTATTTCTGAGTCTCTGTGTGTGTGTGTACAAAGGATATCTGGCACCATCAGCCTGCTCAGCTTAGTGCCCTAACATTTTCCAAAGACAAAGAGAGAGTGAGAGAGCAAAAAGGAGATGCGTTTGAAATAGAGCAAAACACAAATGATACCCTCAGACAGTGGCAGCACACACAGAGAGCACAGGAGCTTTCAGAGCAAAGGGGTTTGTGTGTGTGTGTGTGTGTGTGTGTGTGTGTGTGTGGCTTCTCTTAATAGTTTCATCCCGGATGGAATGAAAGCTCACAGCAAGCAGTCCTATCATCATCACACTTCTGTGAAAATGAAAAAGCATTCCTAGCCCTTTTCTTTGTTATGCTCTCAAGTTATTCCAAAAGCGAGTTTCCACATGACTCTTATAGCTGTTATCCACCTACTGACTGTGTTCTCCAAATGCAGGAAAAAAGTCTAAAAATGTTATCATTTTCCTACCCAAAGGGAATTCCCTCCTTGCTTCAGCTAGGCTTGATTAATCCCTTGGGGACAAGGGGGGTTTACGGTAAAGGAGGAGTTCCTCAGTGGCCATATAATCAAAATCGAGGCTTATAGAAATCATCCTAAACTCATTTGGCCCCTGCACCTCAAGTCTTTAACCTTGAGCTTAACAAACACTTGTGGCTAGTCCCGGTGGGAGATGCTAGTTGGCTGAATTTCAACTCCAGCCCTTCCCAAAGGGGTTCCAAGCAGGGTCTCTGAAAGGGACCTGATCTGTGGACGAAGGACATTTAATTCACAGCCTAGCGCTAGGGCTCTGCACGCCAGCGGCAAGGAGAAGCACTGTTGGAAAAAACCTGGTCCACAGCCCTCAATGGGAGGGGAGATGCCTCCTGACACTGCAAAATAGAGAGCAGGTCTCAGCATCGCGAACTTTCGCAGCTCCAGGGAGGAAAACGGCAGGAAGAGTTTGTACAGGCTGAGGAAATATGGAGATGAAAGTACATTGCTCATCTGGAGTTCATCCTTTCTGCCACTGGAGGCCTTTTCAACGGCAAAAATACATCCCCATCATGTGTTTTATGGAGACCAGGATAATCCATTACAAGGATAAGAATGACACAACACAGAGTAAGATGCTGGGCAAGGAAACCAGTAAATAATCTTTTAAATTATGTATTTAGCTCACTCTAGCCATGTCCCTTTCTGGGACTATTCTACTGAATAAGTTCCCTGGCCAGAACATTTACAGAAACAGTCAATGTTAAGTGAACAGGAGAGAATATTTGCTGAAAGCACCTTCTAAACCTAGAAACTAGAATAGATGCCCTGGAAAACGAACTCTGAGTTTGTAAATGTATATTAAGATGTCCCTGTGCTGCTCTGCTAATCTCCTAGATGAAATTTGCTGCAAAACAGGCAATGTACAGCAGGCTTTCCTCAAAGCGAATGTGCCTTTACATGCCCAGAAATTTCCAAGCCTGCTTAGGAATAAAAACAAGAGATGTAGTCAGAGAGCCATTTAGCAGCAGTTCGCTTGGAAACAGCACAACCTATTGATCCTAGGTCACAAGAAAAAACAAACAGACCAGACATTACATGGGGCTCCTGAGAACAGCCGAGGGAGCTGGGAAGCATCTTCTCTGATATCCCAAAATGCTGCAGACAGGGCAAGGACAACCAGCAAAAGAAGACAACACTCCAAGCCAAATTACAGTGATTGTAGTTCCTGCCTACCCCTGTGTAGCTCACTGTTAGAAATGGCGTTGAGTCCAAAGGCCCCACAAGAGAAAAAAAATACATCAATTCTAGAAAATTAATACAGAGTAATTGTTCAGGTGTCAGCCCTAGAGCTTGAGATGGAAGGATACTGCACTGAGTCAGGGGTCTCCAGCCTGCACCAGGACACGCATAAGGTGGCTTTGCAGAGCCCACCTTGGCCAGAAGTGTGGAAGGCAAGTAGGTCATACTAGACCTAATAGCTGCCACCTTTTCCTTCGGGATTTTTGAGACTAAGCAGCCCCATCTCCACTATGTTTGTTAACACTACAAGGAGAGGTGACCCCAGAACACCTACACACAACCACATCTGTGGGAGGACATGTCTGTTTGCAGGGCAGGCTGCAGAAGCTGTACTAATCCCCAGTTCTTTTTGGGAAATGAAAGTCCTTGACTCAAGCATGAATGATACTGGCAGAGATCCCATTACTGTAAAGCTCTCTGCCAGCCAGCCACCTCTCCCCCTCCCCCTTTTTATATCTCTAAGGTCACTAAACTGCAATTTAGTCATCATTCTTTATAGAGCATGAGCAGATATGAAACATCTGGAAACTGTTGTAGTCACACTTTGAGATACACATCCCGAGGGAATTTAACTGCATAGCAATGGGATGAAGCACTTTTTTACCTCGAGGTCACGGCAGCTTGAATGCATCCTCGGTAGCTAGTTACCGGGTACTAACGCCTCTTAGATGACCAACTATGAAATGAGTTAGAAGGTCTCAGTACAATTTCTAGTGAGATGAAAACCTCAACCCTAAGATCACCTCAAAAAGTCCATTAGACATCCTTCTTTCTGGCTGTATCAGTGAGCAAAAGTGGGCCATAAAAATTTCACTCCTTGTTTAATTCCAAGTGTGGTCCCTCTAGACATGAACTGTGCCCTGCTGGTAGGAAAGAAATTTGCCCTGCTGCTACTTGTGCTTTGTAAGTAGGTAACAGCAGTCCCCAAACACATAAAGAAATATTCCCAACCTGATATAAAAATGTATTTATGTAAAAAAAGGAGCAGAAATTTTTTTTTTTCCAAACCCCCACAGAAGCCAGCACCAGCATCAGTCAATTACAGGAGACAGAATTTTCTTACCTGACCCACACTATAGAAAGTTAATTTAAACTTTATCTTTAATAATCTCACTTCTTTTTATTTACTTCATTCAGAGGGTGGAGGGTTAAACACGAGGTGTTTTTGAATAATTAAATGAAGGAGGAAGCACTATCTTACTGACAAAGCTCCTAATCTTCCTTATTTATTAATAGGAGCTGCGTTAAGACTGCCTGTCCTTAATCCCGGTGCTCACCATGCAAATTCAGAGCATTAGAAATAGAAGAGGCTAATTGAGGCCCTAATGCCAGGAAGAGAACCATGTCAGTATCAAAAGCTAAAAAGGGCCAGATCCGATCAGCGCCTGGATGTGGAGCTGCCAAGGGAAGCCTTGCTGGCTTGGGAAGGGAGGCCGCCGATTTGGCTCTTTGGGATTCAAGCCTTGCCCTGCAGGATTCGGACAAGCCCTGTTCAGTTGGTCTGGTCCCTGAGATGCTGCATTTGGCACCACATTGCCTTCAGGGGCAGGCATTTTCTTTCGTTTTGAGGAGCTCCACGCCACCTTTTGAAGCATTTGCTGCCTGTGCCTGGGGCCACCAACGTTTGGCACTGAGCGACTGCCCCTGCGATGGGCAGGGACAGAATTCCCAAACATCCCGCTGCGCGGGGTCTGAGCTGCCCGACAGCCTGCTCACCTGCCAGGTTTGTGCATAGGTCCTGACTGCCCTGTGAATCCAGCTGCAGGTATGGGTGAGTCCGAGGCTTCGAGCCTGAGCTCTTCCCTCTTCCCCGACATCCTCCCCAAAGACCCAGCCGCCTAATCAAATTCTGTGGCTCAGCTTATGAGCTCTGACAAGATCGCAGCCCAAGGAGGCTTGACTACAGACTCAGCAATCCTTACTACATCCAACCCAATTTAGCCATACTCTGAATACATCATGCATGCAGTAAAGACCTAATCTAAAGGTAATCATTAATTTGTTACTGCCACAAGGATATGGCAATCAGCAATAAGATGCTGATTGTTTGGGGGATCAAGTAATTGATCATTCATAATGGATTTCTTTGTTTTTTAAACAATAACCATCCTTCCCAGTTGCAATCTCTGTATGGACATACCGTAGAGCTAATGACAAAAATGCTCATGAATTCTTGTTTCCCAAAGACAGTGCTTTTTTCACATTATGTAAAATTAGCTTTTAGAACTTACTTTTGCATATTAAAAAAAAAAAAAAGATTTAAAAATAGGAAAAAAATTGAGCAAAGCATTTATAGCAACAACAGAGTCATCATCTATGTTTGATAAAGGACTATAAAGCCTCATACTGGCAGGCATAAGATGGTCATTAACCTCATTCAGTCAGAAAGAAAACGTCTCCCATGAACCAGTAATTCAGTCGTGGTGTGGTATAGGCTTTCTTGCACCTTTCTGAATTATTTGGCAATTCCTGGAGACCAGATATTACATCTGTCTAGCCCAGACAAGCAACTCGTGCTCCTGTGTGCGGCAAATCACAGAGAAGCTGGGCCAAGGACTGAGCAGTGCCAATGGTTCTTCCACTACCTCTGCTGAAGCTCTGGTGCATAGCCCTGCCCGTACACCCTCCGAAACAGCGCATGTGCAGAACCTGATATGCTTCCTGGGAGTACAAAAAGGGGATAGGAGAAATAAATCTATATTAAACTGGCCTTCTGCATTCCCTCCTGATTCACAGGAATGTAAACTGCAGAGTTTACTCTGAGGATTAGCACAGTTTAGCCTGTGCAGAAGATGACCTCAAAAAACAAAGCTACTGAAGATGGAGAGCAGGGAAGGTCAGGTACTGGTCCTTTCTCTTCACCTCCACCATACTAGAAGAGAAGCACAAGCCCGTGACTCCTCTGTTTGTAACAAATTTTCCTCTTTACCGCTGTCTCTCAGGTTAGCATTTCACCTGGATCTGCATTTTCCCTCAAAAGTATCTCATGGCAGCCTTTCTCCAGTGTACTGAGCCTGATCTACCTAGAAGAAATGCTGCTTCACAAAAAAGAAATTATGTGCATGAAAATTTTTACCCCAGCTGTAATGCCCTTTTGAGCTACCCCTCCCCTAACATCAGCTCACATGGGAAGCCAGTGCAATGCAAGAGGAGGCCCTCTCTGACTATGAACAAAAAAGTACTCCCCAAACCATTCCCTCCATTTCTCAGCTCCTTTATGATAGGACTGACATAGTATTTGCTCTGTTTTAACCAGCTCCTGCCCAGGACTAACTGGTTAAACCCAGCATTGCCCTCTGGCATCCGACCTGTGTTCCTAGGATTGGTGAGCATCACAAGCATCACTGGCTGCATTTAGGAAAGTGCTCAAAAAATGTAAATCTCATTGTGGACTATCTCGAACTTCAACTCTGGCGATCTTGAACTATAAATTCTTAGGAGACTGGGTTTCCTGCTGGGCTGGAAATACCCTCAGAGCGGTCCCTCGTGGTGTGTTCTGGCACGTTTGCTTCTGATACTGTGGTTGTTTTTTTTTTCAGATGATCTATCAACACAGTTACGATGAGGAGGATGGGCAGGGGAGACTAAATATGTGATATTCCCCCGTTTAGGCCAATACAACAGAGGGAAGTAGGTATCTGCAGAGCCAAAACCACGAGCACTGAGAGCTTAAGACAGAGAGCCAGGACTCCTCCCCATGGAAGGCTGCAGCGGGCTTGGAGCACTGTGGATCAGGCACAATGCAGGACCAATGAAACCTAGTTGCCACTAGGCTCTCTAAAACTGCTGACAGATGAGACAGATAGCAGCTCGAGCTAGTACCTCCTTAGGCATCGCTGCCCCTCCAGAGACAAGCAGACAGCGCAGAGAGAGACGGCAATGAAAGTCGGGTGGAGGGGAATGTCTTGGGGAAGGGATCGGCTACATTACCTCCCTGCTGACCTCCAAATTTTGCTCACTGGCAGGGCAGGATAAGACGGCAATTTGGATCTGCTTTTTTTTCCAGGAAGGGATCCCTGAGGGCTGTTACTGATATAGTCTCTCTCGCCCCCCTCTCAGCCCTGCACCACACCTCATCCCCCAGCCAAATACAGCAGCGAGAAGCCAGCAGGCTGCTGCAGTCACAGCCTCCTCTCTCTAGCGAGAGCTGGGGCCTGACAGCCCAGCAAAATGACCCACTTCTTGCCGACTCAGACAAAAAAGCTCCACTTAGGCCCCAGGAAAGTGTCTCTAATAAGGCCATCCGTTAGCTGTGTCGCCCGGACCCCTCTCAGCTATCCTTCATCCCTGCCCTCCCTCCCTGCAGCCAGCCATTAATGCAGTCAGTACGGAGGAGAATGAAGCCGTCGGGCTCAGTAAATATTACCAAGCTCCACACGGGGAGCACAAGACCATTATTTAGACTCCCAGGTCCTGGGTATGTTTTGATCACACCAATTTAGCAAAGAGAGGTAAAAGAAAACAACTGTCTAGTGGCTGGCTGCCACACCTATTGTGTGTCCTGGCCTGGGAAATCCCAAATCCTACTGGATCGGCCAAACAGTCACACGCCTGAGAGACTGGGAGCGCTGCTGGCAAACCCCAGCACGAGTGGCCCAGCCGGGGACAGCCTTGGATTGGTTCCCACCAAAGTGCACTTGAAATACAGCAGGCCAAAACTCAGCCCTGCTTGGCCACTGAAGTCAGTTGTTCCAAAGCTTTTGCACCTCACGGCTGTGGGGAAGAAATGCCTTTTCTTCCCCTGAAACTCTCCAGGTTCCCTCATGTATGTCTGTAGGGGTATACTTATGTCTCTCCATATCAGAAATCATACGATGCTGCTCTGCAGCTTGAGCTGTTCCAACAACTCCTACTCCATAACAACGTGCACTTCTCAAAATCACCCACCCCTGCTTTTAAATCTTTTCTGCATTTGTTCCAGATGACTTCCCTGCCATCTTCTATTGCCCTTGCCCCACACCAAGCTCTTCTTTCTCCCTCCATGCAATGACACGTCTTGGCTCAGGAGTAGGCTCCTTCTCAGCTCGGGCTGCGTACAACAGCCCTGCTGCTAGCTCAGACATATCTGCTGAATCCCGTCTCATTCTCATCCTCATCTCATTCCCTCATCCTCCCCCCGGCTCTGGGCTGTTTGTGGTCCCCTCTCCCTGTTGCTCTCCTCTTGGTTCTTTAACTGGAGGCTCTAATATACTCATTTACCCACTGTTGTGAATTGTTTTGCTCTGTAAGCACTTGAGGTACAATTTGTGGAAAAAAAAATCCCCAAGAAAATAAAGTTGTGCTACACGGTACTTTGAGAGAAGGAGAGGCGAGCAGGTCTCTTGAGAACTGGGTATGAATTTACCTTGCACATCCCCACAGGCGCACGCAGAAAAAAGTGCAGGCTGATAAATCCCTTTTATTACCTGCACCGGTATCTGAAGGCAGGAGAGGATTTTTAAAGTCTGGCCAGTCCCCAAAGTGTCAAATCCAAGGGCGACATTTGAAATTCAGTGGTGACAGAGTAAGACAAAGACAAAGAACAGCGACCATGTGTCATCAGCCCAGAGTATGTGCCAAAGCCAGAGAGACAACACATCAAAATAGCTCATGGAGCTCCCAATATAATTAAAGAGTCACTAACATCTCATGGAGCACACTGGGAGAAAAAAAAAAAAAAGGAGGAAAAAAACCTGCTCGGCACAAACCAATGGCATGAATGCTGAGGCAGCAGCATGAAGCTTAGTTCCTCCCATGCCAAGCAGAGATCTGCATCCTCAAAATGCAGCTCTACTCGGAAAAGTGACTATGCAAGAATGCTGGGTTTTCTGCACGCTCAATCTCTCCCCTGGGCTGCTCAAGGAGAGCACTGTTCACGTTCTTGACTAAAATAAGCATTCGCTACTTTTTTCTCCTGTCACTCCTGAAGGAGCCAGCACAGCTCTAGAGGTGGGAGCTGTTTTGCCAGCATACCAGTGTTAGGAAAGCTCCACCTAACTACAGGTTAGGTAGGCAGAAGGACCATTGTAAAGAGCCCAGCCTGCCTCTCAGATTTAATTATCTCCCAGCCTGGCTTTGGTTGGGAGAAAGAGCTGAGAGACAGGTCGGAGGGAGGGAGAACCCAAAAACAGGCACTCCCATTGGAGAGGACTCCCAGGGATGAGGTAAAACCATGCTAAGGTGCATTACTATGAACACACCCCATCACCCAGGCTGCTGTCACTGTCCCTTAACCGGTGATCTTTCAACCTGACCGCAGCACCCTCCCCGTTACTCATTCTTTTCTCTCATACGGACACTGTCACAAGGCGCTGAGAAGAATTTGCATCATTTGAAAGGTCCAGGGAAAACGGGGCGAGGCAGTGACTGAATAGCAGACCTGAGCCTGACTCCTGCATTGCGCTAATGGGCTGTGCTGTCTCGTACCATGGAGAAAGGGTTGGGACACAGCCCCTCTCCTCCTCGCTAGGGCAAGCAGCACCTTCTTTTCTATTGCCCTACCACCTAGCCTACTGCCTCCTCCTTGAGGATTACTCTGTCTCCTTGGCTGATAACACAGATCTTCCTTTGATCAGCCAGTGGACCCAAGGAAAAAGGGCAGCAGGGAAAGAGCATTTAATTTAACCCTCTGATAAGGGAAAAGAAAATCCTTGGTCCATCTAGAAGCACCTGCTCTTTCCTCAGATGCACCAGCAGCAACATCTTAAGGTCAAACTGTAAATCACATAAAACATCTTTATCTCCTCAAACTGGTCTTTCTCCTTTTTTCTTTTCTTTTTTTCATTTTTAGAAGCCAGAGTATCTGAGGACATTGAATTCCAGTGTTGCAAGTCTCCTGCCTTAGTGGGGAGATGCTTCTCCTCGTCAGGTGAAACACCCAGCCTCCCCGCACTGCAGGAGGGGCATCTTACAGTAAGTAGGCTTGTTACCTGCAGGGAGCATGCGAGTGCACCATGGCCCGCAGGTCTCCTTTCCTGGGAAGGTGAATTTGATTGTCATAGCAGCAGTGGAGTATTTGTGTTGAACACATATGGTGTGAGCATGAAGGACTAAGGCAATACTTAAGCCAAAATATCTCAACTTTGGTTTGTAAAACTGACTCCCAGTCTGACTCAGCCTATCTACATATCATCAGCTAGATACTTTCCACTTTAACTTACTGGGGTCTGAATTCCTGCAGTGGAAAGTCTTTGCAATATCTCTGCAGTCTCACCCACTCCAGAAACACATACCTGCACCAAAACCATTGCTGCCCATGCAGCGACCTGTTTTTGCAGTAAGCAGCTAGGGAGAGACATTAGAAATTACTTCCAATGAAGCAAAACTCAAGACTATTTCTCAGCTAATTTAAACTGCAATAGCCAAAACATGCGAGATCGGGGCAATCCGATCCAAACAGGCTCATGAGTGCATACCCGCATCATGCTAGCATATTGATGTCTGCCTGTACCCTGCTATCCTACAGATAGGAAAAAACCTGCTCCTGGCATCACACCTGGACAAGACCTAGCAGGATTTTGGCTAAAGTGACCCAGTTTCTTTTGCTGTTGTTAGTTGGGATGTGAGGTAGCTGGATGGGAAACTGTCAACAGACTCCGCTGATAACCTGTAGAAAGCCTCGCCGCTGCTCTCATCCAACATGGTTTAATTTTTAATTCAGCAAAGCAGTGACAAGGACGTAGGCTGCCGAGGCCAGTCAGCAGCGCAAATTGGCCAGGACAGGCTGAATTGATCTACAAGGAGGAAATGAAGACACAGCAGAAACTTTGGGCTATAGGTAGCAATGGGGCAGGCTGTGGAGGGGGAGCGGAGCGGGAAGAGAGAGAAGCGTGATGAGGGAAACTGATAAAGAGAAACAGAGCAATGACAACACCGCAGGAGGGAAATTACTGGCATTTGGACAGCCATGGGAGCTTAGTGTCCTGTACCTTCTACCAAAAGAAAACCGGCTGGTACATGGACCGTATGGATTTCATTGCTGGCTCCTGACATCCACCGTCCCTGTGCCAGAAGCTGTAGCATGGTAACGCAGACAGCTGGCCTGTAACTGTACTTCGGTCGGCCCACAGCGAGTAGCAGGGGATGTGCAACTTCAAGCTCTGGCTTTTTTAGCCAGAGGTAGAAATGTCACCACCCATCCAGTTCCCCGGCATATTTCTATCCCTCCCAAGCCAAACCCAAGGAGTGAAAGCACAGCTATATTACTCGCTTCCAACTACAAATAAAAGTAAGACGGTCAACCAGATTAGTTAAAGGGGTTTGCTATCACTACTAGCATTAGCATTTGTTGTCTTATCACTAGGCTTAAGACTTAAATCGAGAGGGAAATGAGGAAAGTGGCCCCAGCCTAACTGAATGCCCTGCTCACACACACAGGCTGAGGGCCACACAGAAAGCGTGTTTGCCCCAGTGACAAGAGCAGATTTTTCAGAATGACAGTTCATATCTTGTAAAAAAACCCTTGTGAACAAGCACAAAAAGGGCCCAAACACCTA
Organism: Nipponia nippon; assembly: GCF_047370975.1. Classification (NCBI taxonomy): domain Eukaryota; kingdom Metazoa; phylum Chordata; class Aves; order Pelecaniformes; family Threskiornithidae; genus Nipponia; species Nipponia nippon. Next base: position 5,738,167 of record NW_028262336.1, on the reverse strand, counting down.
CCACAACCACTTGGGCAAGCTGCTGAGAACAGTTAATGAGTACGCTGTCTGACACTTTAATTATTCAACAAGTAGCACACTACTTAATTGGCATTTTTCAGTGGTAGCTGTAAATATAGCCCTTTCTGCCCATTCATCTTGGACAGACAAGAAACTTCAATGCTGTTCTATAGACTGTTGAAAAATTCCAAAATTTGCCAAATCATTTCTAGCAAATTGCTCTGGAGAACACTGAAAGCTTCCAAAACAGCAGGAAAAAAGTATTATTTTAATATGGATATTTTGCCAACAGTTTGATCCTCATTTTGACCAGTTTTGTCTAGCATCAAGGATTAGCAGAACTTTGTTATTGCCACGTTTAATGCTTGCAGCAAAAAAATGCAAAACCAGGCATAAGCTGACTGTATTCAGTCATCTGTCTGTCACTGGGCTGAAACTCTGCTCGGATTCATTAGGCGGCTTTCAACAATTTTGAATGAATCTGATCCCCAGTTTGAAGCAGAACGGTATCAATAATGCTTCTATGTTATGACTTGATGAAAATATTTGTACAATCTGAGAATCAGAATATAATCACGTAATAAGCAGAATGCAATCCTTGAAAATAAATGCTGTCGAGCAAAGTGAAAGCCACACCATTTAGAAACAACAACAAAACAGTAATACAGTCGTAAGACTGAAATCATTCAAAAATTGCTCTGGAAATGCCCTTTTCTCTATATTTTGTGGCAAGAAATAATAATACTTTGAAGGCAAGGCAGCAGAATCCATGATATTCTCTGTGCCCAGCACTGAATGGAGGCAGCAGTTATTATACTCTACACTATAAGAAATAATTTATTTTACCACGCGTGCTGCTCTTAAGAGAGAGGGGAAGTGTCCGTTTGGAAAGTGAAGCATAAACTCTTATTGAGCGTTAGCAATATCAAAGCTTACAGTCATTCACCACAATAAATAAATAAACCCTCTCATCTGTACAAATAGACCACAAGACCATAATTATGAAGCACCTTGCTATGTTTGGTCGCTGCTTTTTCTTGCTTCCCTTGCAGAATTCAAGGATTCATACAAGCAGCGCGTACACACTGTGATGGGAGACAGGACTACAATTTATCTGACATGGCTACAAAGGTATTAAACTAGCTGGTGTAATTTCTAACAGTGGCACTAAAGGCACAATGGCACAAACTTCAATGAAAATTAGCTGTTCTGGACAGTTCACAGCCCATGCCAACATCTTCTGTGCTGACGTCTCACTGCTATCTGTATCTCCAAAGTTAAAATTAGGTCAGGTAGGGCTACCCAGGCTGCAGTCACACATGTGATTCCTCTACAGACAAAGCCTCCTCAACCACTTAGATGCTTTTGACATTTCCACCCACCATATATAATAGACCCAATGCAGTCTGCTTTTGATATGCAAAATTGGTATGGGTGAAAACTTTGCATGGGTGGAAACAAATGGGTAGAAACGTCAGCGAAACATGAGCAACATCAGCAGAATTTTCCCTCTCTATAATAGAAGCAAGAACATAGTTTAGTCACAAGATAATACAAACTTCACTTGTAGTCTAGAAAAAACTGCAAGCCTTAGATTAGTCATAAGAGGCCTTCCTTACCGCTCCCTCATAGCAGGAAAAACATGGAAAGTCACAGAGATATTGAGGGTAACAAAACAGAGCATAAAGGCTCTAACTTCATGTTCAGTTACCCTAGTTGAAAGCTGCTGTTACTTCACTAACTCTGGTAAAGTTACATCAGGCTAAAATGGGTTTAGTGGCAGCTGAGCCACATGGAAAGGGAGCCCATCCTCCAGGTCATGCCCAGTTCTGCTAGCCTTCATAAAAACCAGTGTCATGCCACGCCGCATGGGGCCATAGTCTGTAAGTCAATGGCCCACTTCACGCCCGCTCTAACATCCATAGGAATTGAGGCCGTTCTGAGCAACAGGGCCCTGCATTATGTTTTGCTTCTGGAAAAGCTGTTTAAATATTTTCATTAGAGGCAGAGTAGTTTTGGATGATAAAGATGATTAAGCGCTGAAAGCGTAGTGATCCATTTGACACCAAGAATAAGAGATATGAAGTATTTCCAATAAAAACAGAACCCCCGGTGGGATTTGAACTCACTGTGTGTCATTACAATTTGAGGCAAGCGCTGCATCCACGACGAGGCTAACACAGTCTCTTGCCAGGTCTGCAATTTACCGCTCTTATGTTGCCTACATTGGGTCTCCCCTGTTGTTCCCCAAATGCAAAAATTATATACTACTGAATGCTGCATGCAAACATAAATTAATTTGTTTAAATGAACACAAGAGTTATAAAGTTCAGGAAAACCTGTTTCCTAGTTGCTGCCAACATCTATAAAGTGTTCCTGATTTCATTATCCCTGCTCTCAATTTCCTGTGTATTTTGCTTCATCAGTGGGTTAAAAAAAAAAGCAGCTAGACAATCATGATGATGATGACGATGATGAAGAAAGCAGCTCCTGCTCTTTAGATGTCTGCTCCCCCATACGTAATGTCAGAATGATTAGAGCGTCTGATGTGATGAGAGTGATTAGATCTGTGCAAACACACACAGAGGAGGAAAGAGGTTGGCTTTGACAAAGCACTCAATTACCCAGGTTCTCCCACCACGTCTGGTCCTATCACAACGGGAACAAAGCTCCCTCTGTTCTCCTGGGAGGGAATCGCTGCCGTGCCTTTCCACACCACCACTGTAAATCATGCCATACAGTTCTGTGCCACACAGCTATAATTTGATAAATACCAGAATGATTCAAGGCAATAAATCTGTTGGGTTTTAATTATAAGTGTGCTTTTTCATGGGGAGGGGGCTGGGTTCTTTTTCAGCTTCTGCCAATACAAATAACGTACATCTGCTCCTTCGGCCCCGCCTGTATTATTCTTTCTTGGGAAATCCTCCACTATTGCCTTACTACCAGGACTGTACTGGTCCCGTGATAGCTGTCACAGGAGCATAAATACTCAGTGAAAAGGGAGAGGGTTTTTTTTCCCTTCCTACTGCTGGGTCAGGAGGCCCTAACCTGAGCAGGGTTAGAAAACACAGTGGGAGGAACATCAGTGTGGAGAGTCCCTGGCCATCTCTCCTGTAATCTCGGTTTCCACTGATATTGCCTACGTTTGCAATTTTATCAGTGCTCTATGACTACACGGGTAGTGTTTTTCCCAAAAGTCCCAGCTTCTGAAGTTGAATGATGAACCAGAGGCCTTTTGGCTTTTCTTTCAAATACAAATATTAAGTTTCTAGCTGTTGTGGTTTCAAATGAAAGCTTGTAAATGCACGGTAACAAAGCAGGGAGCAAAAAGACAGACCTCAAAGATATTCTTCCTTTTACTATTTTAAAAACCACTTTTGCAGATCCTGTTCCTGCTTCCGAATCGTCGAATACAACTCTACAGATTGTATTAAGAGAACATTTGCTATATAAAAAGGGGATGAAGGTATGTGGATGTAACACGGTGGGAAGAAAACACGCGTGGTAACAGCCACGCGTGCATCTTCATGTGGGGTCACCTGTGAGAAACCACGTGTATGAGAGCGTATAGCAATACAAGTGTGTATATGTACCTTTTCATGTACGTGGAGCAGTGCGTGCGTCAGCAAAAGGAGCAGGCAACAAAGAGAGACCGAGGGAATCTCTGTGTGTGAACATGCCTGCGCTCCCAAAGGTCAACTGGCCCTCCTCAGATTTAATTCCCTTTCTCCCTGCTACTGTTCAGAAGTAAATGTTCGCTTTTTATTAAAAATCAAAAGCAGAGAGGCTCGTAATCCTCCTGACTCCAGTTTTTCTCATATAAATGGAAAGTTTAGCTTAGAGCTATAGCAGGTAAAGTCAGACTGAAAGCAGCAGCTAATTCCCAGGAGATATGGAAAGGCTAAACAGCATTTGAGGATTGTTTTGTTCGTATGTCTACATTTCTCATTAGATAAATACTTCATTTTTTATTATTATTCTTTTTTAAATGGGGAATTTGGTAAATCCACACACAATGCAGCACATTTTTTGAAATATTTTTTCAGTAAATTTGCAAGCCAACAGTATTCTCCCCCTGTAAAACTGATTCTGTTCTAATCACTGCAAAGAGATGGCACTGCAGATCTCACTTATTAAATATGTTCCTTCCTTACTCAATTCCACATATAGCCCTCTCCCCTCCTCATTCTTACTGCTAATACTGAAAATCTTCCCCTTGAAGCACTACCCTGGCTTTAATGATATTTCCCTTATTTAGTGTAACCTTCAGAGCAGTGACCATGTTAAAAATGTTATTGTCAATACTGCCAGCTTGAACTACCAAAAAATAAAAGTGGGAAAGGTAGGAAGAAGGAGAAGAAAGAAACAAAGAGTAAGAAGTTTCTGAGACTTTTTGTTACTTTTTGTTAATATTCCAAGTTTTCTTCGGCAAACACAGGTAACGGAAACTTAAAGAAGGAGATGGCGATTCCTTCCTAAGGACTCACTCCTCATGCTGAGCCTTCAATTAAAACATTGAATAAGATCCAGTAAAGTACTGCCAGTGGGCAACACTGCACTACTCTCCCTCATTCCTTTTCCCCCTTTTCCTTCCCTGCCCACGTCAGCTACAGCAGACTGAGACCCTGCCTCAAATTTCCATGTGTCAGCCAAACCATGAATGCAGCCTGGATGATATCAAGGAGCAAAGCTCAATCTGTCTTGAAATTTCAGTTTTTCTAACCCTGTCATTTGCAGTGTTCCTACTTTGGGGTCAAAATACAGAGGAAGAAGTGTGCAGAGAAGAGAGTACTTCCAAAGTTAGAGAGGTCCATGTAAGCATGAGTCTGGAGTGATAGCTGGCTGCCCCATCCCTGTATTGCAGATCTCTTGTTCCTGGTAGCCAAGTCCTCACTGTAATGAGGTTAGTAGGGCAGAGCTGAGATCAAGGTTGGTAGCCTTCTATCAGAGGCTCCCATGCATGCAGGGTTAACATACTTGTTTCTTTCCACCCTACTTTTGGATATCTGTCAGATCTATGGTAAACACAGCACCAGAAAGGGGAATAAATGATTAAGTGCCTTGCATACAACTTCTAGCATCCTCTGGCTTTCAAGCAAACTTTGTGGCCATTCACACTTGGTCCCAGTGCGAATGGCTTTCAAGCAAACTTTGTGGCCATTCACACTTGGTCCCAGTGCGAATGGCTTTCAAGCAAACTTTGTGGCCATTCACACTTGGTCCCAGTGCGAATGGCTTTCAAGCAAACTTTGTGGCCATTCACACTTGGTCCCAGTGCCTGTTTCACCAGGTATAAGTAGGTAGAGGGCAGCTCCTCCCTGGGGTTATGCCCTCTGTGCTTTGGGCCAGCAAAAGGGCTTGGGGGCTTCGAGGCGCTATGCGAGCACCAGGCATTTCCCTCCCAGGGCAACTCCGAGGTGTGCAGCTGCATGGGCTCTCTGGCACCTTTGCCCTGCACAGAGAATAGGGTGCAAGTCTGCAGTGCGGATTTCACTGTCTTTTTATCAGCTGCATCTATGCATAAATCCCAAGGATGTAGACCTGCAAAGGTCTTTGCTCAATAAGGGAAGCAATGAGCGGCAAACTGGGAGCAGACCTGGGATTTTAATGGCTGGTTAGTGACCGCAGAGGCCTCAAATTTCTTAGCTGCTTCTTTCTCTGCTCCTGGCAAAGCATTTGAAAAGATGGGCAGAGGCAATCCCAGGGCAGGTTTCTGGCACAGGATGTGGCACACATTCATAAGACATAAGGAGAAATAATTTGTTCTATTTCACGGAGCAAATGTCGTTCGCCTGCAAATTCATTACAGAGCAATGGATAGGTCAAGCCCTTTCTCTGTGCCTCAGTTTCTCTATGACTTTGAGTGTATTTGCCACTGTTCTTGAGGGGCACTGGGAAGATCAGATTTTCTACTCTGAAAATGTCACTTAAAGAAGTGAAATTCACAGTGTATATCATGCAGAACTTTAACTAGAGTCGTCGTAAGGACTTAACATTACCTCTCCAGCTTTACCCAGCTTGAAACAACACAGATAATCCTCCCTGTGCTATACCTTTACCTCCATAGGTATAGGCCAGAAAGCTCCTAGCTTGTAACCAGATCATCTGCTTGATGCTAGACCACCTGTCTCCTCAGCTATCTACCCCAGCCATTCAGGGTTCCCTGTTCCCCTTGGACTGTCCTTTTACCTATGCTATACTGAAGCTCCTTCCTCTTGCTTCTTTCTGTCCCAGGCACCTGTAGGTTTTGTGTGAATAAGGCCTGTCAGATAAGCTGAGCTGAACTCATTTCCTTTGCAGCTGCCTGTCCTCTCCCTGAGCCAGTCTGTGAACAGGAACATGCCTTGGCATTATCTATACCATTAAGGATTTTACACTCAATTAAATCCCCTCTTAACAGCTTCTCCTTCTTCTTCTTCATCTTCTTCATAGGCTATAAAGACCTCGCTTTTATTTTTAGCCAGTCCTGTTAGCTCAGGACTCAGAGCCTCTCACATCGTATTTTCTGCCCTTCTTCTCTACACCTTTTTGAGTTCTCTGATGTTGAGCAAGCCAAAGAGATAGAGTGGAGAGAATGATAATCAGCTGGTGTAGGAGCTATGCTATGGTGTCCCTGTCACACTACACTGATCTGCCTCAATTATCAACCATTAAAATTACAAATTGCTTCACCACTTTTCCCATAGCCTCCTAAACTGTGAACCCATTCTTGCTACCTGCTGACTTACCTGCCTGAGCAAAGTCAGTCTCTGGACATAATCTCTTCTGAAGGAGCTTTGCAGCAGCTACTGTATTATGTGACTGGGAAAGGATGCTGCAGAGGTGTTAATGAAGGAAATGGGGTAGGGTACATAAAGAGGAGTACCACCTGTATCAGGCTGCCAAATCCTACCTGTCTCTTTGGCTGAAACACTTAGGAAAATAAATCTGCCCTCTCCTGGAACAATCAGAGTTTCCAAAAAAGAAGATGAAGAAAGAAGTCGTTGCTAGCGACCCCCTTTCATGTTACAGCTCAACAGCTCGAAAACTCATCAAGGAGGTAGGTCTAATTCTGTTTTCTGTCTGAGAAGGTTCAGTTCATCCTCTTCCAGTTCCCAGAGAAATGCCTATAATCTCCACTGGTGTTCAGAAGATACTAGGCTCTTCCTGTTGAAGCTGCCATGCACTAATAAAAATTAACTGGGCCAGAGAAAGGAAGGACCACGCACAGCCTGCTAATCAAAGCACTCGCACCTCTGCTCTAATGCTGAGCGGGTAAGCTGCTCAGTCTCAGTAGGAGTGGGGCTCTTCTGGGCTCAGACAGAAATGTATATATATTTCTCTGTATAGAAATGGACATCAGTGGGACTTGGATTGAAGAGCCAAGAGTCACAGTTAGGCAGGACTTTGGTACCTGTATCCTTCTGAGGGTTTAACCATCAATTTCCCTGTTCCCCATCTGTGAAATAGAGTAATTTTACTTCCTTGCACGCCTGAGGTGCTCTGACAATGCATTAAAAAGATTGAGAGGTACTCATATACTAGGGCAATGAAGGCCACACATCTGCTTAAGATAGCTCACTGACTAACAACTATCAGAAGAGATCCCTACAACTAGTGCATGAGACCACCAGCCTCACATCAACTTCCTTGGAAGTACAGATCAGGCAAGAGCCCTTTGGAAATTCCCCGCCACATAACATGTCTATCTCCTCTCAGCATAGGCTCATCTGACCCAAGTTTAGTTCAAGATGAGAAGCATCCTGACTAACAGCAGATTTTAACAAGCCAATGTGCTGGTTCCTCTACTCAACACAGTACAGTTGTTGGAAGGGAGCTGGGTAATCCCATCCCAAGTTTCTTGCATTGGGGAAGCAAATCAAGAGGTCTTCAAAGCCACAGTGCAGGAATCCTAGCTTCACTGATGCATGGCTAACGTTCCACCAGTGAAACACCCAGCATCCGTGGTTGGAGTAACTGGGGACTAATTGGCATCACAACAGGTTGCTCTCTATCTGCAAACATGCTAATTTCCCATAAATAACTGAGGCTAAGGCCTTAGAAGCTCCCAAAAGAATTAAATAACATCATAATGAATTCATAATAATGGAGAGAAGCACCACCTCACTTCCAGCTCTGAACACCAGGACCATTTCCCCATCAACTCATTTGAGAGCTGGGCCCCTACAGCAAGTTACCACAAAGTACAGGAATATCACTCATTTTCTTCATGGGAATGAGCAGTACTCAGCAGCCTGCTAGCCAGAGACATGGCGAGAATTGAATTTATTCGCCTGTTCTTCACGAGATGCTACAACAGGATTCAGTCACCGGTCTTTGTGGCAACAGCCCATTAACTCATTCTTACAACTCTCGGCAGCCATAATGGCACTGCTCACCAGCCCCTACACATCTGCCTGCCTTTACTAGCGGTTATGACAAATTTCAGGTTTTGCCTGTCTGCCACTGCATATGGAAACCTGATGGATTTAAGCAAGAACTAGATCTAACAAGATCAATGTGCTGTTCAGCAGCTGCAGAAACACAGCAGTCAGTTTTATGGATGAAAGCTAAGCACGAGGGCCAAACCACTTCTTGTCACTAAAGGTCCTGCAAGAATTTTGTAAGAGCCGATGTCTCAAGAGCTGCTGGTACCCGGCAGCTTCCAGCAGTATAATTGCACTCTGCTGCCAGGAACTTGCCCCTTCATTGTTACAGGAAAGTGGTTGTGTATATGCTTCTCCACTGTAAGGTAATTGTCTGTTGTGAAACAGCTGTCCCTTTCTACTCCAGCTGTGAGCCTGGACATTTTGTCAATCCTTGCATTCTCTTTAAAAAGTGGGGTATTAGTGCACATTTATCAGGCAATCAGTGATACCCAGTTTCTTAAAGGAAGAAAGATTCTGTCCACTGACTCCACCAGCTAAATTAGTTTAGCTCCAGCTTAATAGCATTTGTGCAGTATATTTCCTGTATGTGTAAGCAAGAAAGGTGTCACTTAAGGGTGCTGAGGGATTCAATTATAAGTAACAAGACAGCTTTCTCTCAGTTTCGCTCACTCTGTTACTCAGAGGCTTGTCTTTGTGTGTGGCTTTTTTCGTAAGGTATTCTTACAGACAGGATCTGTGTTCCTCTGTTGTGCCAAGAGCTGTCCACATAGAGATCAGCACTTGATTTGAAGGGACAACTCCTGAAAGGAGAGGAGTGCGTGCCTGTGTGCATACATGCGACCGAGTGTGCGTTTGAGGAAGACAAGGCAGAGGAGGAGGAATGCGACAGTGGGTAAAGTGAAAAGGGAGATGGCTTTTCATCTCATTCTGGAAGTCTCTTCTCAAGCAACATGTATTTCCAGTTTTTTACCAACACTGCAGTGCACAACCTGCACAAAGATGATGGAAGTGGAAGAGGGTGCAAGAGAACTGCAAGCCAGAGGGCCACCTTGTTCCATGTCCCCGGGATGTGCTCTTGTCTCCATCTGTCTTAACTGATGTACAGTATCTGGCTATGTCCTTCCAAGAGCTACTACTCAGGCTCATGCATGACTTTGGAAAATACATTTTGTTCTTCTGAAGTCCTCAAGGACAATAATAAATAGAACGAAAACAAAACCACCCCGACAGCTCTTTAGCGGGTGTCCTTCACAGGCATACCAGTGTCAACTGCCCTGGGATTTCACCTTCACCTGAAGGGAGGCCTGTTTAATCATGCGACACTAAAGTAGAAGAAGAAAAAAACCACTTCTTGAAGGAACAAAGGAAGGCCAACTTGCCCCTATCCTCATAGTTTTGCTAAGCGTGGCTGCAAATAACATGCTGCTTGAAATCTGCCATGTGCTAGAACATCACTGTGACAACAAGCCTTGAGGCCTGGCATTACTGTAAAACAATAACTGATAATAATTCTCTTTGCCCTTTACTGCTGCAGAGATGTACAGAATGCTCATTACTATGGTCCTCTTTTGGGAAGAGAAAAAGTCAGTGGGTCAGCTGGACTGCTGGAGTGTGCGAGGTTCAGTTAAGGTCATTGCAGAAGAGCTGCCCAGGTTGTTCTCTTTTGTTTTTGAGGTCTTTGCCACAGGGATTGTTAGAGGTATTTACACTCCAACCGAGCCCCATCTTTAACAGTTCTGTATACAACTGGTTTCTTTTCATTCCTTTCTGTGTGTTTTTCATTTCTGAGTTATATCCCCAAGCAAAAGATGGGCACGCATGGATATTCTTAAAAATTGTCTTTCAAGAAGTCTCTGACCAAGCGTTTCATAAAAAAACTGTTACAAAAATCAAAGGATTCCTGGGTTGGAGATGTAAAGTTCTCTCATAGAGAACATGTCTCTACAAGACAAAAAGCAGAAAAGAAAGAATAATGGATCTTCTCTTAATATGGTGAAAACTTAACAGCAGGGGTGCTGCTGAGAATTTTGCTATGACCGGCGTATGCAATACATCAGCTAATGCATTGAGAAGGAGAATGAAATTGTGAGAGACCAAAATCTACTGATAATGCAAAATGATCAAATCTGGACTATGAGGACCTGAGGATCCTCAGAGAGCTGAGCTGATACACAGCAGCCCAACAGACCACAGAAAGAGTTCAACCTTGACACAGGCAATATGCATTGGGAAAAATGAACTACACTCCTCAGATATCTTACTGGGTTGTAAAATTAAGTATGGCCAGACAAGAAAAAACCTACAGTTACTGTAAGCAGATCGATGAAGACTTTTCTCTGAGGTATCTCAATAGTAGGCCAAAAAGTAAATGGAATGTTCAGATGTAAAAATAATACCTGGTGAAAAATCACTCCTGTGTAGAGGCTCAGTGCGAGGCCAAAGCTCCAGCAAAATCTCATGTAAGCCAACAAAATGCAGCTTACGTTGGCTTTAAGTGGTGCCTAGACCTCGTGTGAGTCATTTCTCTCAGGGGTGGGTGAATCTCAGCCACTGAGAAAAGTATTAATGCCACTGCATACGCCAAGGCATGCCTTCAGCTGGAACACTGCGGCTAGTCAGATCTGGTGCTTTTCTTAAAAATAAGAGTGAGAGAAGCACACACAGACAATGCAAATTATTACAATCCTGGAGAGAGTTTGGGATGGGAAAGATCTTAGAAAACAAAAACTGTTTAAAGAAGGAACAAGTGACAAAGCACTTGAAAAACACTAAGCAGCAGAAACGACGAGACTTGGCTTTTCTATGTACATGCACTTTGAGAAGGGGCCCCAGTATATATTCTCTGATGGCTAATAAGGGGTGACAATGCATTGCGTTAATTAAAGGGCATTAATCAGCTGTGTCATTTGTAGAAGAATTTGAAATATTAATTGGTACCATAATTCTCATTTTACAGGCCTAAACTAACTTGTAAAACAGGCAGCGAACTGGACAAGGCTAAGCAGCATCTGTGTACCGAGCCTTAACCCCAGAACCATGCCTTCCTTACAAAACACATCCGTTTGACTGCCTTGGGGAAAACCAGGCATGACAACAGCAGGTGAGGATGAGACCTGCTCTCTCAAACCTGACCCAGCCAGCAGCTAGCCTAATGCTCATCTCTGAGGGGCACCAGCAGCAAACGTGCTATGAAGAGCAGCAACCCACGGTCCTGTCCTCCAGCAACTTTAGAAGACCTTTTGAACCTGGTTCTGGTTGCTACCTCCTATAAGGAGAAGATTTATGCTGTAACTATGCCATGTTAGAAAAAATAATTCCTCTTCAGCTCATTCTGAACCATTACTAGTTCTTGTGCTATGGGTACTCAGTGAAACCTTCCCCATAACAGTCACAATTTTGTAAAGGCCTATCATATCCCTCCTCTTATGGTCTCTTTTCAAAGCCACAGAATTTAGCATATTCCATCTCTCCCTGTTGGGAGACCCAGAAGTAATGGAAGCAGCATGTCAAACTTCTATACTCATAGATAGGAGCAGGTAAATTATGGGAGGGGATGAGCAGCAGAGGGAAAGTCACTTTCTAATCTCTCATCTGAATGAGTGCCTGCAATTGGAAACACATTTCTGAGGGGAAAGCTATGCTGATCCCCATGCTGGCCAGTATGTCTAAACGGGTACAGGAGGGAGCAGGAGAGGGGGGGACAAGCATGGAGACTGATCAGTAAACAGATGAGACATATAGCTATGCCCTCTAGCTTACACATTTCAGTACTAAATCTAAGCTGCCTAATCTTGTACCAGAGTATTTTTCTATTTGTTACGCTTTCTTTTTTCATATTGTTATTCGAGCCACTCACACAGTGGGAACACGGGTACTTGTTTTCCTTCACTCTGGAAACACGGAGGGAACACAGCTCAGTAAGCTAACAACCTCTAAAAGGGTTAGAACAAAACACAGAGGGTTTCAGAGTAGTGAAACAGAAGCAATATCTCCATCTTTTGCGATTACACTTTCCTGGAAAAAAGTAGACAAAATGTGTCCCTGGGCCAGATTCACAGACTTGAGCTGAGTGATACCAAAATAAATGTGAATCAGCTCTGGGTCCCTTACAGGAGGAATGCCTTTTAGAAACAGACATGCTGGCTATTGCCACAGTACATTCCGGCAGGATTTATCCAAATCGCAGTACATTTACATTCTGCATTTTGTTTCCAAAAGCATCCACACTTTACAAAAGTGATATAGCAAGTAAACATGAAGAAAGCTGAAGATCAGAGCAAGTCATTCTCAAGAGCCAGGCTGGGTCAGAGGAGGGGAAAAAAAAGTCACGGCTGTTAATGTTAAGCAGTAGCGACACCTTCTCCAAGTCTCTAGGGGATGGAAAAGTTGTTGTTGTGGAAGCAAATGGAGATAACCGGTGATGCCATCACACAAATGGGGAGCTGTGTCGCTAGGACAGAGACCCAGCCTGATGCAGAGCCTTGTTCCACTTCCTCGTTAGAAGCAGGCAATACCTTTTGGGTTTTCTAATGGCGAAGGAGCTGAGAATTGACTTTGTGTAACCTTTTTACAGAGCAGGCAGTTGTGGGAGGTAGTGTTTTTCAGACTGGACGTAGACAAGGGCCCTGACCTATCATTAAGAAATCCCATAGAAGTCACCAACATAGGCCACACACGCTTCAGCTCGGTACTGGCTGCACCCTTAACCTGCTGAGCTGAGGTCCAGTGTGTCCCGCTACAAAAAGGATCTTCAAACTCTGTCCTAAACTTTCACTGTACAGGAATGCCACTGCAAGAATGGTGACTTTGTTCCACCTCGGAGTTGGCTGTGTTACAGCAGTGAGCTAAGTGGTTTGGGATCCTCCTTGGATGACACTAAGAAGTGCTACATAAATGTCAGCTATGAGTAAAAACTTCTCTATAACTGTACAGCCATTCTATAGCCATATGCTCCTCTTGAGGGTTCCCAGTGACTGGGTTTCCCCTTTTGAAAAGCTATGTAAACACATGCAAAACCAGGCCTTTACATAATACAAAGAAGCGTAGCGTTCATTAACGTGCAAATAGGTCGCTCTCCACTTGCCCTCCCACTCACTTCCTTTCCAGCTAGCTGCGAGCTTCTGAAGCAAGAGCTTAAATGTAAGTCGCCAACATTCCTGATTTAGCACAGCAGGCAAAAGCCATGACTTTCAAAGGCAAGAGGGATAAGCAGAGCACTACGTATTCTTTCCTCTCTCTAAGCTCCCTCCCCAAGTTACATTAAGGAAAAACCCACCCCAAGTCAACAACCCACGAGCAAGTAGAACAGGATCAACCATCCAACATCACCCATTAACTGCACAGAATTTTGAGAGCGAAAGCACATTCACATGATTTACAGGAACCCCAGCAAGGCCCCATGCTGTCTGCAGTGCATTAGGCCTAAATTATGCACCAAGAATTTCAGATTAATGCAGCATGGATTTCAGATTTACGTGCACCAAGCAGTGGTGGACTGCAGTGAGACAGCAGACCAAAGTTAGGGATAGGGAAAAGCACACGCCCCGGGGCAGCGTTAATGATAAAGAATTGCACTGGGGATTCTCAAGTCTCAACCATGATGTCACCAGTGTTCTATGACATCACAGAACACAGGTGGTCCTTGGCCGCATCAGAACAGCAAGAAAAAAGACAGAAGCAAAAGAGGAATAACAAAGAGCACTGAATTAGCACTTGACATGTTCAAAGTGTTGTACAAACATTAACTAATCAATCAACTAATTGCCTAATTAAAAGAGCGACCAGAAAAGGGAGATAACAGGAGAGAACAGGAAGAAGTGGGAAGAGCAGCAGGGCACTGGGACACGGGTAGCAATATGTGCTCCTCTTCACTCAGGCCACATTATCCCAGGCAAACCTGTGCCAAACTGCCGTGACAATAATTAGCCAGAGTTCCCTGACAGATCATTATGAGAACATTAACAGGGCATTAGCAAGAATTACCCATTTTTCACACATTGATTAGGTGCCATTGCTGGTTCATTAGAGTATTGGCTTTTAATAGCCCCACTCCAACCAACAGCAGCCCTTCCTTCGCTCCCCCGGCCCTTCAGCACAGATCCAAACCTCTTTAACTCTGAGCAGGCAGCCGACCTGGCCTGTGCTGAATCACACAAGCACATGGCCATATGCTGTGTAGAGGAAGCACCTCATTAATCTGACCGGGTTAGGTAGAGCAAAGTGGCGGCTGTGCACCATAGGCAGCCTTTAATCTTCCTCCTGAATCTATACTGCTAACGGAGGGTGGCACAGGGAATAACCCACTCCCTGCCCAGAGCCGTCACTCCCCTATGCCAAGAGGGGCCAGCTCTGGGTCTCTCTCTGCCTCCCCTCTAGGTCCTCCTCAAGCCCCGTGCCAGGAGGGATGTTTCCTTGTCTGTCATTCCCAAGACCTTTCTGCCATACCCGCTGATGACTCTCTTCATTATTAAAAAGGCCGGGGCCCCTGCTTCCCCAACTGCTACCTCTCACTCCACGCTTTGACTGTTTCTGCTGATAAGCAAGGATATGCAACTGGGAAAGTGGTCCAAAACATGCTCCAGGGGATCATTTCTGTTGCAGAAGTCAGGTGCTGTACTGTGTTTCTGGCAACAAGACTAAACCAAAAAAAAAAAAAAATGAGACTTATGACTGAGGAATTTGTCCCCTCCCCTTCCTCTTCGGACACATCACCTACATCCAAAATACGTTTCAGTTGAGTCATGCTTGGGAAGATACAGCAATCCTCTTAGTGCTATTATACAACTGATTAGGTCTCCCTAATCCAGCCATGTCCAGCACAGATACCCCACCCAGACCAAGGGCACCCCCCCTCCCCAGCTCCTTTCTGAGGCTATGCGTCAAAACAAGGCAGGCTGCAGCGTGCAAGACAGGTTACTGAGGTGTCAGGAGCTAAAGCTCTTGCAGGGATGGCTGGATTATGGAACAGCTGAGTGGGTGTATAAATCACTGAGCGCAGCCCAGCAAAGCTGAGGGCAAAACAAGCACCCTTCAACGCCAAAAAAAAAGGATGAGATAAGGCACAGAGCAAAGGCGGCAGCAAGGTTCACTCATTTGACACTGAGAAAGCAAAGGAGAAAGTAAACACTTTAGAGGGTTAGAAAGACAGGATAAAATACAGAGAAATGCCAGCCTCAGAAGCGGGTTGTGTTGCTAGAAGTATCTGAGAAATACTGCTGGGAGATGAATGGGACAATGCAGAAACATAGGGAATTGGAAGGAATGTGAAAGCTGGATTAGAAACATCAGCAGGACTGTATAAGGAGGGCTGTATAAGGTCATGAAGGCAAGGACAAGGAGCTTCCAAGTCCAAAGGGGATCAAACAGAGGAGCAATGCAAACAGAAAGGCAATGCATTCTGCATGGCAGAGGAAAAGGGGTGCTTTTAGCATGCCCATTTCTCTGGCTAGAGAAAGGGAGCTGGCTTTCAAGCAAGTAAGAGAGGCAGAAGATGTTAAAATAATCAAGACTAAGAAGGGCTAAGACATGAACAAGAGGTCTAAGTGTTGAGAAGAAGAGATGGATTTTCTATATCCAGTAGAGGAAGAAACAGGCTGGGGAGAATATAAGGGAGAAAATAACTAGCCTCCATATTACAAGAGTACATGACTGGGAGGGTTTTTTCATCATTAGGAGTGATAAAAAGACCGAAGTGAAGAGAATTCAAAGGAAAAGACAAGCAGCTTTTAAACACTATTCAGCCTGAGCTGTGAGCATTTGTTGACGGAGAGTTGCGGAGACAGTGTGTGACAGGTCAGGGTGCAGTATGTCTAGAAGTTGCTTTAGGTAGTTGAACCTGTATATGGCAATCTAGAAAGCAGACATCAAGGACAAAGCCCTTTGAGATCCACTGTACTCATGAGGACGGGGCACTGACAGACGGAACACTATGTGTGACTCAAAGTTGGAAGAAGAAAGCGGAATAAGGGAATGTGCTACGTAAAAAAGGGAGCACCAGGAGAGCCATGCCATTTGCCACAAAGAAGCTGATTGAGGCATAGCACTGCCCATAAAACACAGAGGGCAAATTAAAGAGGGTCTGAAGTGGAACAAGACAAGACGAGAATCAAGCGGCGACTATACCATCAGTGCAGAAGTAAAGGAAAGGTGGAGATCGAGGCACCAGGTTCCTATTTAATCTCAAGCACAGCCCCATGGTTCATGTGAATCTATGCTGCCAAACTTGGGGAATCAGGTGAAGACAACTTAAAGCTCAGGGGAAGGAAGCAGCATGCTAAACATGAGTAGTCCATTACTGGGGAGTCTTGCACTCTCTTAATGGGACAGCTATATAGCCCGAGTTAGCCACAGAGCCACCGAACAAGTGACTGCAGGCTGTCCTGAGGCCAAGGGTAGGCCTGCCAGCTGCTCTGTTTCTCTCCTCTGATGAATATTAATCGGAAATTCACCTGGTATTCATCAGGATCCTTGGATACTACTGGACCCTGGTAAACAAAAGCACTGGCTCCATTTTTTCGTATAGGATATAGCTATGCCTGTGGAGTACAGCACTGCAGTACCATTGCAATTCCTTCTCAGCTTCTGCCATGTAGGCAAATGTAGGATGGGGGAGCAGACACCCTAATTCCCAGCACTTCCTCACCATCCCGCACAACAAGTCAACTACAAAACAGTTCCAGAGCAGGATCCAAACGTCCCTCGGAAGACACCAAAGCGATATGGCGAGAAGCACTCCTCCAAGCAGGGCTGATGAATGCTGAGGCCAGTGTGCTGACAGGTCTGAGCACAGTGTGTCACTGAAGGTAAATCAAGGCTGACAGCCAGTACTTTTACCTTCTCCCCCCTTTCCTTGGCCTTTAAACTGAGCCAAACGGAGTGCATGCAGGAGGACAAAGGACAGGCGGACGGGTGGGAGCGAGAGGGCGAGCATGGTGTAGGAGGAAGGGCCTGAGCATCCCTCTGCGGTAGCAGGTGGGAGTTTCAGGGAAAGCAGCAGACGAGTGGCGAGCTCTCTGTGTCGAGTGTAAATCCATGGGAGGTGGGCAGGGTACCAGGGCTGCGATCCTGACCTTGGGCCAAGGCAATCTGCTTTTTAACTGGTGGCAACTGTAATCCAGTCTGCAAACAGATGGTACAGAGAGGAAAAAATATGGGATGCGAACGTAGGCTCTCCAGTATCTGTTCCAAAACCAGCCAACCTTCAGCAGGAAGGTGATTAAAGAAGCAAAGAAGTAAGGAAAAGCGTGTGGCTTCCTCTGTTTGGAATGACTGGTGAAGTCAGATGCCACAGTCCTGGTCCCGAAGGACTGGATGGCTTGGGGCTCTTCAGCTGAAATGCAGAAGCTGTCTCTCGGCCACTCACTGTTTCTAAGGGATGAGAAACAGGGAGGGTTTGGTTGCTATTCTGGCCAATCCTTAGCTCCCATACTAGTGTCCCAAAATTATTCGCTCACACTGTTGCTTCCTGTCTTAAGGCATTGTCCAGAGTCTTTTGTTATAGCAGCTCCACACATAAAGACATCAAATATCAGCAGGGAAGTGACATGAACCCTTAGTGCACAGAACAAAATTTGCAAGGTACCAGCATACTCTTAGCAGCAACAGACCTGAGAAATCCTGTGTTCAAATACTCAGAAACGTGCCAGAAAAGTTCAGACCTGGCATTGAATTTTACTGTGAATCCTCTCTCAGTAGGAGATGAATTCATACAAACCTTTTGGTTCCTGCCTTCTCACTAACCTACTGGCATAAATCTCTGCTGTCCAGGGTCACTGCACCTGATAACCCTGCTTACTGGCCTAGGTCATGTAGCCACTGGTTATTAGACTGAGCCAAAACTGCTGTAACTCAAACTACTTCATGGGTTTGGCTCAGATTTCAATCCCAGAATCCATAGTTTTGACAGTCTCAAATGTATTTCAGAAATAGATAATCAAGTAATAAAAGATAGACGTGAACTACTGTAGTTGCTGGTGTTAAAACACTGACACTGCTATACATTTGGGGACCATTACCAAGTACCAAAGGAAGTACTCAGCAGGAAATATATAAAATCTGTCTACTATAAACACTTAAACAGTTTGTACATCATCAGTACCCAACAGCGCTGCAATATGTGAAGCCCTGAAAACACGATTCTTCATAATGCTAATGGACCTACCGGTTTCTCATGAGTTTACCTGGTGCCCTTCCACATTCATTGCAGTCATCCTTGCTGAAATGCCCAACATGCTCTGCAGGTTCATGCTGACAGGCCATGAGCTCTTAAGTAAGGTTAGTTTTTGTAGCTCTCTGAATTTATGATGCTTCAGTGCTTGAGACAAATTGGGATGAAAAATGTAGATATATTTTCCTGTGTAGTTTCATGATCAGAAGCTCAGCAAGTTCTTCACCCTTCCCCACTACTTGGAAGAGGCCTGGTTTTTGATCATAACCATTCACTCCCTGCCCTGGTCTGCAAGTGTACCTCCACTAGAAGCAGTATTGCTCAAAGTACAGAGACTTATTCTAAAGGTAATACTTTGCTTTTCTGCGATATTTTTGTTACAATGATCTTCACTAACATGCATGCCTGTGAATAGAATAAGCTTTTCTGTGAAACAGAGAAACCCTGCTGCCTTCATATTACTGCAGGGGAATCTAAGGCAGGGAGAAAGCACAGGGCCATTTAGCTGGGAACTTGGAGGAAAACACTGATAGTTAATCCCTGGCATAACTCAAAAAGGAATGCATCCCCTAGCAGGAACAAAAGCAGGTCCTGCCTTGCTCAGAAAGAGCTGTCTCTGCACTGTGGTGCAGGCATGGCAGAGTGGGTGCCATCGTCTCAGGCTGGGAAACAAAGCAGAATTTGCATCTCCCATAAAGGAAACATGCGGGTGCATAGGAATGCTTAGGAACAACGACAGGAGTGGGGGAAGGTATGCTGTATGCTTTAACACAATCCTGCCACTGCCCTCCTCCTGCCCTGCAGCACCCCTGCTCTCCCAGCCCTAGGTTTCCCAAACCCAGCTCTGCCAAAACCTCTCGTTCATGTCCTGTGGCTGCTGGACATGCCAATCTTGGGTTGCCACTAGAAAGCTCTGCCAGCATAAGACTGGGCAGTGCTCTGACAATGTTCCCTCATGAAAAATGACACTTCCAAAACAAATGCTTCAGCTTAATGGATGTCAGGCTGCTGTAATTTTGAGTCATTAAACTTGCAACTCTGACAAACACTCTCAGTACATTCTTTCTAATTACCAGGACCAAGCAGATTTAGACTGGGCAAACACAGCAAGCTCACCCATTTCCTTACTATAGCCTGACTTCTTGCTCTTTTCCCTTTCCTCCCTCCATTCTCGCCCCAGCTCTGCTTATTTATTGCACTAGCGTGTGCTGTTTTGCCTTGCAAATCCTTTTGCACAGAGACATCCTCTCTCAGCCAGAGTTTTAACAGAGCAATTCTCCTTCCCCCGTTCCTCATTCTTTCCCTGCTCATTAGCTTTGCTAAGCCCCTTTGGCTGTGAATGTACAGCAGCATTTATACTGACTGACAGTGACCTAGCAAGAGGACATTGACATTACTGCCTCTCAACTTGCTGGGATCTAGATGTCTATCCTTCTGCTGTTACCTGGTGGTCTGTCCGTCTTAATTCCCTCTGTCTTTATTGCAGCCTGGCTGTGATTTGAGTCTCTCCTCCTTATCTGTATTTTCTTCCTCTCTGTCTGCTTTTATTTTCCCTTCTCCATCCCTCACCTCTCCTGAACCTTGTCCTCTGAACTCTCCGAAAACACCCCTTCGCTCTGCTGGTAAGTTGATGCAAACACATATGCACTTGAAGATTGTTGGAGCAAGGACCATCACTCATTCTCCCTGCAAAGTGCCTACCCCAATGGGGTCACATTAGACCCCTCCTCAAAACACAGAAGTGGAGGGATCACCAACATCAATGCACCTAGTTGTATGTGATAACAAGCAACAACATGGCAACGTTTAACACAGAACAGTCCTTAACAATAAAAGATGTACAATTAACGATTAGGCAATTCTACTTTTCCTCCCCACTTACTCCTCATTCTCCCTCATTTCCAACATGCTTTTTATTTTAATATCCTCCTTCTCTCTTTCTTTTCTTCATCCTCTCTCTTCTCCTCTTGCTTTGTTCTCTTGCTCTTGGAATCTACCTTTCTCCCCCTTGGCCAAGCACACATTGAATTTCACTGTCAGAAAATAAAATAAAGACCTCAAGGGTTATGAATTATCTGTCCTATTTTAATAATTAAAGATGAAAACACAGAGCCAAGGCAGCTTAGGCATTCGTCTGAACAATCGCATTATATCAGAAATGTCTTGTGTTGCCCCTAGTGAAATACATCAAAGAAGTTCCCACCCCTCTATATACGGCAGTTGTCCTAGTCCTACCCTGGGACCATTCGGCAGCCAGTCAACCTGAATTTGATTGGAGACTACATATTTTGTTTCAATACATAGGGTTTGATGTGTTTTGATAATTTGCGACTCACAGCTAAAGAAAAGCAGCTTATTATTAAGTGCAGCTGTCTGGATGCAGATAGAAATTACATAAAGCCCACGAGGCCCTCTGGAGATCTTAAGTTTTCAAGAGAACATGGTCTGAGAGAGCAAAAACCCCTGCTTCAGAGGAGCTGCAGCCAGCAGTATCTCAAATGAGTGATACAGATTATAGGGTGACCTCAGAAAGCATGGGCACAAATGAAGAAAGGACTGGGAGAGCTGAGAGAGAGAAAGAGAAAGGGATGGTCAAACAGCTTGAAGAAGAGAGTTGTCTAGTTTTTAAGAGCATCCCAACTTCAGTTGACAGCAAGCATCTTGCCCTGCTCCACAGAATGATTGGGTTATATCAGAGATGTAGGAGAGTACAGAACTTGCTGCCTCCAGCTTCTCAAAGAGTGAGTGGAACAGGAAGAAAGGAAGGAAAAAAGTTACAATGAACTTTCACTCCTTTAGGGAGGAGAGAGAAGCAGCAACTACAGCTTCTGTCCTGACAAGAGCAGGAGCTGTTTCAGAAAAAAAGAAATACAAAGGAAAGGAGAAATATTCCTTGCAACCTCCCAATTACACATGGACCAGCCAGAATCCATCTTTACCCATGGAGAGAGATGAAGGAGACCTTCACAACTCTGCTCTTCAGGTAGAGGTAAGTGCCACACATCCCAGTGGTGCCAAACAACGGTGTATCTAATAAATTGACTGTAAGGGCTACAGGCGGCAGCGTACCATGAAATGTACTGAGTCTAAAGCAGGGGAAGCGGTGTGCTCCTTTTTTCTAATCCCTGCCTCCAGAAAGGCATTCATGCCTGCTGCAAAACTCATGCTAACACAGCAGCAGAGCCTCCGCGACAGACTGTACGCCAGGTCTCATGGACCGCTTGGGAAACCACGTGGGTACATCAGTCACGCTCAGCTCCCCCCTTGCTACCTCTCACTGTCCCCCTCTCTGACAATGGATTGGAAGCCATTTCACAGCCTCCGCACTTTTTTGTTATGTGACATGTAACAAGAGGAGGAATGCTTATGTTTCACTAGCATTGCTGGAAATGAGAATACTTTGGACGTATAGTTGGGTTCACACTGAGTGAGGGAGACTTTCATTTTGCCCTGACTCCAACAGCTTTGTTACCAAGCCCTGATGCTGAATTCTTGTTAGCTTTTCTTGTGTCATTATTTTTTAGAGAAGCAGCAGCAGATCAGGCATTTGACCTGTTTGGTTTAATTCATCCAAATATATTAAATGTGTGCAGTGGCCTGGGTCACTTCCTTCTCGGTCCAAACACTCTTTACCCATTCTTTCCTTTTGATTACACAAACCAAAAGCAGGACTGAAATTTCCCTGACGTGCAAAGCCCCAAATCTGAACCTGCCTCACAAGCTGTTCCCTGAACGCCAGGCAGAGCAGTTCAAGGAAACAGGCACTTGCACCTTGTTCTCTTTTTCTGTCACTCTCAGCAGGAGACAGTCAAAAAGTAGGGCACTGAGCAGGAGGACCACAAGAGAGTGGGTGAGGTTGTCAGTGTCGAGCAACAACTTTCCCACTACCAGCTCCTCCACCTGCGTGGTTGCGCTGGCTCTCGCACCCCTCCCGACAGACTCAGCCGCCGCATTTCCCACCCACTGGACCTTCCTGTCCAAGTGGGGCCGCCGGGGTAATGGAGCATGTGTGCATCCCTCCGCTCAGCCCTTGTAGACCCCATCCCTAGGCTGATAAAGGAGAAAAAAAAGTTTTTGTGGGGTGACACAGAACAAATGAATTTTTGTTCAATAAATCATTTTAGAGAGACTATTGACTCTAGGAGCTTTGAATGCATCGACCCATTCATAAAAGTCTCATCTTCTCTTGTACCCTGTACACTTGCCTTCCTTTCCACTGTCACAACCACTACACTTCATTTTCTTTTCCTTTCTTTTGCTGTTTCTTTTCTCTCTCTTTTTTTCCATTTTGACCCCGTAATCCTATCTTAACCTTCTAATCCTCTCTGCAGTTCCCCGTTCTTCCCCTGATCTCGGCTCCATATCACTCACAGGCTGCCACACTGACAGGAGAGAAAGAACAGCAGATATTTACCAAAGTATTACCATAAAGATTAAAGCTAGCAAATACCACGTCTCGCTCCTTCCCTCCAGCCCCTGGCCTAATGAAAACACCCTGCACTCTTTCCCTTTTCTTGGAGACAAAATGACAAAGCCCTATAATCTCTAAGGTGGAAGAAAAAGAAGACCCGAAAGCGATTAAAAGAAAAAAAGAGCAGAAAGGGAAATAGAATTGGGAATAATATTATTTAGCACTTCTGTAGGACCTGACTGACGATATTATGCCGACCTGCAGTATCTTGTGCTCTCCATGTGCTCGCTTTCTGTTTGTACTCACCTCTTATCCCCGACACTTGGAGCATAAGCTCCCTGAAGGAGGATTCTCCTTTTTGTTCCCTGTGTGCTCAGAGCCCAGCAAAAAGGGATACAGATTCACAGCCCTGGCTCGCAGGCATGGCCGCAGCAGGAATAAGACAACCTCAAGGCACTTTACAAGGGGGATGGCTATCACCAACCCCAGGCTTCGAGGAGGAAAACTAAAACCCAGCATGATGTGGCGACTCATGCATGGACATGATTAGGGAAGTGGCACTACCAGGAGCAGAGCTTGGACAACCCGACTGCTGTCTGTCCCACTGCCTCGCTGCAGCCAGGACATCAATAGAACTGGATGAGGGGAGACCACCAGAGTGAGAGAGGGAAACTAAACAGAGAAGTAGAATAAATGAGAAGACAGACAGGGAGAAAGAATGAGAAGGGAGAGGTTAAAAAAAAAAGAAGCAAAGAAAATAGAAGATGAAAGGGAAAGTTAGAAAGACAGGCAAAAAGTAGAAAAGAGCCAAGCTATGTGGGGTCAGAGAATAGGGAAGGGCATCTCCAGCACACGGAAACAGACTGCTTGGAGCACGGCAAAGGAAGGACTTTTGTGACAGCAGGAGTGAAATGCATTGTCCTCTTCGAGGCTCAACCTTTTCAAAATATGTCTCTCAAATAATGCGGCACTATAAACCAGGTAACTGTATGTCCAGGCAGGGGAGACGTACGCACGAAGTTCAGACTTCTCCCTCACTCTGACACGTTCATCTTCTACTTGTTTCACCATCCATCCATGCACGCAGAGACAAGGGGTACTATGCTGAGGCCACAGGATTTATTGGCAGAACAGATATACTTGAGTCCCGCTACACACAGAGCTTTACTACAGAGGCAGAATTACAAGGACCGCACAGAAGACAACTGTGTGCACAGAAGCTCAGCTCTGACCTGCTCAGAGCAACAGATTCTGACCAGTTTGGAAAACCAGTCTTTCCTGTGTATCAGGCTGACAATAACAACAAACAAGCAACCCTCACTTCAAAAAAACCCAAACAAAACCAAAAACCCAAACCCAACCTGCCTGTCTTTTCCACAGATCTAGCCAATCCAAATAATTAGAGAGAGGAGCTTGACGTAATTACAACCTTGTCTTTCTTCACATATAAAGCCTGCAACAGTGTTTTTGCTGCTGGACTCCCCCATCCAAAGAAAGGGGCTATTCACTGCAGATAAAGCTGATCAGTAAATGGGTGGATGTCACCCTCTCACTATGCAGTGAGAATCATGCACTTGCCTGGACTGCTTCCATCAAAAGATCTCAAAGCACTTGATGAATAGTTCATTAAAGCCTGGCAGCACCTTTGGGAGATGGGGAAGGAACAATGAATGATCACTTCAGTCATCACAGAAGGGCATCTCCCTTTAGACTTGAAAAGCAGAGCTTGTTAGCAGTGCACAGATGCACCACAAGACAGTTTAAGGAAGCTCTGAAGAATACCTCTTCCAGTTGAAAGTACAGAGGCAATTAAGTAACTAACCAAAGTGAAATTTGGCCAGGAGACAATAAAGCAATCCTGCTTTTCCCTAGCACTATTTAATACCTTTCATTCACAGAGCTCAAAGCACTTTTTGGAGGTGTTAAGTATCTTTATCCCTGCCACATAGTAGATAAGGAAAGGGAAATGGTGTGCCAAAAGCCACACACCGTGAGTCAGAAGCAGAGCAGAGAACAAACCCTGGGTTTCCCAGGCTTGCTCTCCCATGTGTCACGCCATCTCCCACATTATCTCTGTACTCATTGCGTCTGGACACATCTGTATTTAAAACTTTTCACTAAGGAGATGAGACTCATGCATCCAGCTGGCCAATATCCATCCCGGGTTATATATCCACAGATAAAACTTTCAGCGCGTTCTCACTGCAAACCGCAGATTCCCCCATCAATCATCATCCTCCTCCCTATCTCCACATAAGGCACAGTATATGCTTAACAAACATCTGTTATCAACACGCCAGCATTTCCGCTTGCAAAGCTCTTGGCTAAAGGATATTGTAAAGAGCAGAACCTGAGCCAAGCACTGCTAGGCTCTGCTCCACAGGATGCTCTGAGGCAAACTGTAGCGGTGTTCAGGGGCAGCAGCACAAACCGACTTCCTCAGCTTATAATGCTTCGATTTCTGGGAACAGGGTGGGAGCACTGCTTGGAGGACCTGTAGTCCTCCTAGGATGGCCTGCTTTTCTAGAGACGAGGAGGATCCCAGCTGGCTCTGTATTTTGATGGTAGAGGCGCAGAGGGGATCCTACTACAGATGTCTCTTTTGGACAAAGTTGGAGTGCACCTGGGGTCATGAAAATTTGTTTTCCCATGATGCTCATGCTGGATAGTCAGATGAAAAAGGGCTGCCTGGCAGAGCTGCACTTTGTGTCAGACAGACTTGGTTGGGCAGGCTCCAAGGTGCTCCTCCTCCTTAGTATTTAATTACTCTGAACAGAGGTTTTAACAGAGAGATGCTATTTGAGACAAGGCTGGTTAGAGATAGCCAGGTCCTTGGAGTTAATAATTAATTACCAGGCATTCTCAGTCTTACGACATTAACTGCTTACCCTTTTAAATAGTAGTAAATTGGAGATACGTGTCTAATTAGACAGTTGTCAAATGTTTTGGAGGATTGAACAGAGAGAGAGAACTTATAGAGATGGAGTGGGAGGCGAACTGCTCTCTGGGAGGAAAGGAGATGTGGGAAGGAGATGATGTTGTTACTATGCAGGGCTGTTTTATTTTGTAATGCACCGGAGTCCTGGTTATCTGAAAGGACTTCCAGCTCTGCCTGGCTCCACAGCTGCACGCTCCCAGAAGAGGGAAAGAAGGTAGCGTGCTGGATGTACACAGGATTGATTTCTTCCTAGAAGGTCAGAGAGGACCTTGGAGTCTGCCACTATCATCAATCGAGCAGATTTTATATTTCACGTCCTAATAGTAGGCATATCCCCATCCACTCCAAAAATTTTGGAAAGTATATCCCAACAGGCTGTACTAAACACACACTAGGCTGGAATTACTGCTAGGAGGAGACTGAAAACGCTAGGGGCTCTTACTACACACACATACCTGGATTTTCTGTTCTTCAGAATCACAGACTTAGAATGCCAAGGGTTTTTTTTCCCCCCTTAATTTAATTAGGGGAAAAATAATAGCAAATGAACTATTCACTGCTGGATTTGTGTTGAGTATCATGTGATCTCAGCCTTTGCTACCAGCACCTTATTAGAACATATTTCAGGTCAAAACCACACGAAGCAGTTTTCCTGTATTCTGTGCAAATGCTTTTCATTTGCACATTTGTACTCTCCAGTGGGCTCTTGTGGGAATTGAGGTCAGTCACGTGGTTTAAGAAGTTTGTTACAAGGCAAAAGGATTTCTTGTTCTATATGAAATACCACAGCTCAAATAAAGTTCAACTGAAATAATTACAATGAACTAGTAAGTAACCAAGTAACAGGCAAGCCCCAAAGAGTTTGCTCTAAGGGAGTGCATGTTAATATTTCTCCTTTTTTAGCTCTGATTTCTATGGCTACATCTCATTCACCAGTCTCCATGCCCATTTCTTCCCATCTGAATACTTTTCCTCCTGCTTCTTCACCTGTAAAAAATAATTTAATAACCTTTGAAAGACACTGAAAAGTGTTTCATTCGAACAGTGCACAGAACGGCAGAGTTCTGGGGATGTTTGTTACTGTGTTCTAGCGCAGCAGGAGGATGGGTTTCGCAAAGGTTTTCATCAGGTGGCTTTGGTTTTCCTCTACTAAAAGGTACTACTTAGTATCTTCTATCCTCATGAGACTAAATATTGGAGACGGTATGTTCCTTGGGCACCAACTTTTGTATGATACGATTATAAATAAGACGACTGCTTATAATCAAAGATGGCTTGATGCTTTTCAAAAGCGTTGGGTGCAAAGACAGTAGTCCTGTCTGAATTCCGATGAGTCTAATCACAATCTGCCTTCCCAAACTCCCTTTGCAGTTGCAACTGGATACTTTCTTCTTTCACCGCTTCTTGTTTTAAACCTGCTGCTGTTTGCCGTTTAATAACTGCAGGGTTCCGCCTCAGAAGTGACTGTGCTTGAGTGATGAGCAGAGCACAGCGACCCCTCCATGGGTGTGTTCTTACATCGTTACCAGATGTGATGCCTCACCTCAAATATTCCAGGGGAGGCAATAAGACCGCTTTAGGAAACAATGAATTTTAAGAAAAAAAAGTAGAGCATGACTCTCTAAAACAAGAACGCAGATGAGCAGCACACTGACTCAGTTTATGAATGACTGAGAAAAAGGCATTCTGCTGGGCTATCCACTGTCCTAAGCAGGAGCACTGACCAGGCACATGATGGCAGGTGATGCACGTTCTAGAAGGAATTATCTGAGTTACCTTGTTGGCTTCTAATTTAACTGCAATTGTTCAGAAATAAAGATTCATGTATGGCAAACTCATTAAAATCATCAGTTCAGAACGGGCAAAAGCCCAAACATAAAGATAGGACGCACCGAGACAAAGAGAAAAAATGAGGCCAAATGCAGTACTGCACTGCGATACAATGTTCCACATCAGGTCATCCTATCTGCAAAAGATGCAACAGAAATGAAAGGGGTTCAGGGGCAGGTGACAGCAATGAGTTAGAGGCCTAGCAAAATTTCTGTTAAGAAGGGAGATTGAAAACACTGGGACCTTTTACCTTAGAGAGGAAACAAATCAGGGTAGACAGTATAGGGATCTATAAAATAATGGAGAGTACCACAAAGGCAAACACCCTGATAAAGCTAGGGAGCATCCCATACAACTGAAACGCTACCCATTTGACGCCGGATAGAATTTGCTGCTTTCCTACTATGTGCAATAATGTGTGGAACTCACTGCCACAAGGTATTATGCAGGCCAAACGCTATCCCTAAAAGGAGTACAATACAGTTATGTGAACTGCAAGAATACCGATGGTCACTTTATACACAATGGGAAGACCCCTCCTCACAACCCCTTCCCCCCCAACATCAGTGATATCAATCCTCTTCCTTCAGATGACAAGCAGGAAACAATCTGTCCAGGACGCAGAAATTTCTCCTATCAGCAAGGTATTTTGCATATTTGCCCACTTAGGAGGGTTTTATATTTTCTTATATAATGCAAATTAAAAAATGCAAGATATTGATGTAAAAGGGTTCTGCCATCATCTGCTGTTTCTTAAATTCTTCTGTTTTTGAGGAAATTCATATATGCTAAACAAGAGTCTGTTTGAAAAGCACTCTCTCTTAAGGGTTTTTAAGTGTTCAGGAAAGAGAGAAAAGTGATCATCTTATCTGTTTTAACGAGCTTATGAAGGACCTGAAAAGAAATTTCCCTTTCAGATGGCTTGTGTCCCAGCAGCTAAAAATTTGCCCCCATATCATGTCACCCCTAGTGACTCTGAGTGATCTCACAAAATGCTGGATCTGGCATTGACCATCAGGGAACACACTCATTCTCAGTAAACTTTTAGGGAACAGCTAGCTTGTTTCAACAGATTTACAATATCAGTCCCTGAAAGACCTGCCACAGACATAGCTCCGAGATTTACAGGTCTGTCATTTCCTATGACCCCATCTACATCTTCCCAACAGAGCCCAGTGAGTTGTTACACACATTGTAACCACTGTTTTGGATATCTTGCTTTAATCCTTTCCCAAAAAGCAAATAAGTACATCTAAACCCAACAAAACACTTTGCACTGCTCCCTGTAGGCTTATCTTCTCAACTTTCTTCCCTCCTTTACAGAGATGCATGAACATAGGTTCCTCCTTTACCAGGATGCTCATTCTCTGGACCAGAATCTCCATTTCACAGAGAGGGAAACTAAGGTACAAGCACTGATTTTCTCAGGAACACAAAAGACGCTGAGTGTTCCCTGCACACAGTTTCATTTCCACTGCACTGGAACTGCAAGCTCTGGCCTTTCTGACCACAACTGAGAAGAGACGATCTCCTACTTTTCTATTTTGTTAGGAGACATCCGTGCAATATCCTGGTCCAGCAGCCAGTTAGGGAGCACAGCTCTGAGCAGGACCTATAAACTGGGGTTGCAGCCTGCAAAGATTTTGATCACCTATGTCCAGCCACTAATTTGCCAAGACAAATCTCCTTTTTGAGCCTCAGTTTCTCACACTGCCAAATGGGGAGACTAACAGTGACTTGTCTCAATGGGGAAATTAATTAAAATACTTTGAGATTCAGAAATGGCAGGGACTACTAAGCTAAATAATCTCAAAGTAATTCCATGTGCTCTGGCATAGATCTGACAACAACTTATCTATGTATGCTTTTAATAGAGGTTAACATTTTCATTTTCTCTGAGCATATTTTAGGCTCCATCACATAAAAGCAAAGTCTACATGAGGCATCACCAAGCAGAATGCACAATCGTTAATTTCTGCAAAGCAGCCTTGGTGTCTGCAAAAACACTCCAGGTAACTCAATAAATTAGAATAATAAACACAAAGGAAACCAAAGAACAAGCAAGGACAGGGCAGAAATCACAAACGGAGGCCGACAGCATAATATATGGTACAACGGCAGTCCAAACTGGGCCTCCATGAGGCACTGGGGAGCTGCTGGGAGGCACACGTGAGGTGGAGAACATCCAAGTCTTGGTACTGTTCCCTATTACTCCTTGAATCTCATATGAGCAATTTTAATTTAAATATCACTGTGCATATACCACCAGGGCCTCTCCCTGCAATGCCTGCGGGGAGATCTTCAGCTGGCAAGCACAGTGCAGCCCCTGTAGCCACAAACCCTCAGCGAAGGAACATTTGCTGATGCAAACACGAGCCCCAGCAACAGCAAGCAGTGCCTAAGGCTGAAATGGTGCTGCAGCAGAAGACGTCGGGCTGCTGTCAGCAGGATGGACCCTGGTGTCAGCTAGGGAGATGGAAAGGGCTTCATCTGCCCACAGGTGTTACACGCTACTCTCTGCCTGTGGGCAGGGAGCAGGGGAGAGGGGGGATGAACAGCTGTGCCTCTAAACAGGTTGCTTTTGGCTCTTCTATGCAGTATGTATTCCTGCAGAAGCAAATCAACCCCAGAGGGGAGCAGGAGAAGAAACCTTTAGTCCTAGAAAAACATATTACTTTCTTGTAGAAATGTTTGCTTGCTCTTAATGCACCTGTCTCGTGTGATAGTTATGGCAGCCACCCCCTCTAGCTCTCCCAACCTAGGGCTCTGCCCCTGTACCCCCACACCCTTTCCACTGCTCCGGACCTATTTCTTTCCCCAGCACATCACGCTTATGCATCAGTGCTTGCTTCTGCAGATTCTCCTATTTCAGTCCCAAGCCTCTTCTGAACAGAAAGTACTGTTCACACAAAAATTACGAGGACAGGCAGAAAGAATTAGGCTGTGAGGAAAGATTCAGCAAACTTGTTCCACTTTCTGTCTAGTTCAAGACCTGAACCCACAGGAAGCCTCCAGAGGTACTATCTGCTGCAAACGTACTGTGACATTTAAGAGACCTCCTGGCGAGTCCTGGGAGCAGAAGGATGGACTTCTAGGGGAAAGTTTTCTCTTTGCCATGCAAGGAACTGATGCTATTTATAACAATTCCTGCTGTCCCCAACTGGGCATGAAGACAATCAGCATCTGTCCAGGCCCTCGGGGAGACTGCAGAACTGGAGACGTTGCATACGTATCCGTGCAGTGCCCGCTGCTACAGTGTGAAAGCAGCAGGGTTGGTAGAGAGGAGCTGTGAAGGGCTCAGCCAGGGCTGTGTTGATGAGGGGCTGGGGAAAGGGGCTGAGGGGAAGGGGATTGTGCCAAAAGAGACGGGATTTGCATGCGAGTGTCTGTTACTTGAGATCATACAGATGGTTTCTCTTTAGCTGCGGTTTTGCAAAGCCCCCTGCCTACTCTGCTGGAGGCCCTTTCCTGCCAGAGCCAAACCTGGAGCTCCCAGACGCAGGAGGAGAGCTCAAGGGTCTTTGAAAACAGAAAGTGCATTATGCTAGGGAGCTGGGAACTGGAACTCTATACAGATAGTATCACACACCTTTGTCTGCTTGTCCTGACAAGGCGAAGCCCAGGAACAGCACTCTGACTTGGTCCTCCTGCCTGGCAACTCGTTCCCCCACAGCCTGCCTCCACCACCACCCCTCTGTCTGCAAGCAGCCCCCCTTCCTCCCACCCTGTCCTGCACAGCAATCCCCTGGCTATAATTCCTCTGACTTGAAGAGGGGCCCTGCCCATCTCCCCAACTCCTGCTGCTCCCTCCCTGCTCACACTGAAGTTTCTTCTCCCTTTGCTTCCCTGTCTGACACATCCAGGTTCCCTGCAAGGGGAAACCCCCATGCTGCAAGGCCCCTCTGGAGCATTGGTCTCCTGCTCCTCTCCCCTGCCCCAGCAGCAGCACAGACAATTGTTTCCTTGCTCCATTAAGCCAGTAAATGAGGCTGGCTTAGCTCAGCACCGTGAGCCAGTGCTCTGAGCCCAGGATCTGTCTCGGCACAAGAGGTAACACCGACATGAACACAGGAGTGAAGATGGGATTTGTGAGTTTGGCACCATGCTCTTCTACCCCCGGACACTGAGGAGAGCAGCTTCTTGAGACCAAATCAGGCAAGCTAATGTAGCCTGCAAATGTTTTGGGGCTTGGCCAGGTGACCGTGCTGCCTTCTTCGAGGCCATCCACCCTGCTCCAGGAGAAGATAAATCAATGCAAGGCAACATCTGCCAAGATATTGACTTTGGCTCTGCTCACGGACTGCCTGCACTTCAGAGATGGGTAATATTCAGCTTGATTATCTCTCACCGCCAAGAGGAAGTTTCTCTCTATGCTTAAAATCACTGGGATGAGCTAAGGAAGAATCGATCTGTAGGAGAGAAATGCTGACAAGAAAACATGAGTTGGAGACAGGATGAGAGTGGACGAAGGGTGAGCAATGGAGACAGCCTCTGGCAGCTTGCCTGGCCAGGTTAGCAACGGCCTGGGTCACTACAGCCAGAGAAAGATTAAGACCAAACACATTCATCCAAACTTTACAGCAGGCTCTTTTTCCCCCTTCCCCCAAACAGCTTTTCCTCTCTTAACTTGCTCCTCACCCTCCTAAAACATCCTTTCTCTACCCTCCCCTGCATCCTTCGCTGCACTGGAGTTTTCTGGTTGCTACATATGTCCCTGTAAGTCACCCAATTCACTGCTTAAGGCATGACACTCCGTGATTGCAACGCTTGCTGCCTGCCCCACTTTGTGTCTTATACCACATGCCACCCCCCTGGTGGTGAAAAGCCCCAGCAGCACTCATACACTGTACCCCATCCACCTCTCAGGCAGACCTTGATTCATATCCCAATGCACAAGGTGATGTCACACCAGGGAAAGGTGACATTTCATTAGCAGAACGTGCTGACAAAGCCTCATGAGGTGAACATTCAGCAACATCATCAAACTTTCCCAGGATAAAACACTGAGCCTTCAACTTGTTTTTCCTATCACACTTGTGGTAAAACATCCTCTAGGTTCTGTGGCCCTCCAAAGGCAGCAGATGAGAAAAAGATCTGAGTCCCTCTGAAAGAAAATTGGGTTTAGGGATAGTCTTAACACTGATTCCTACTTCTGTTTGCCAGATATGTTGTCACATGCTTGGACTAGAGTGGCACTGACTCCAGATTCCTTGAAGCACACCGTGCTCCTGGGATGGAAGGGAGAAGGGCAGCCGCAGCAGAAGAAATGGGTAAGGACCTCCTGGCCAGGCTCATTTGGCTCCTTGCTAAGGCACTTCTCTGAACCTTTCAGCTGTGTTTCTGCCCATGCTCCTGCCATTCTCTGAGCCTGAAGGCTGCACAGAATCAAGAAGCAGAGGTGGAATAGACCCAAAGGAACCATCTAGTCTGTTCTTCTCTGTGAAGGATGGATCAGCTCTACTTCGTCATTTGTGGCATCTGTCACTCCTCGTACATGTCTAGTCTGTCCTTAAAGCCCTCCAGTGATGGAGCTACACAGCCTCCCAAGGCAATTTGATTCAATGTTTTGCTGTCTTTACTGTTGCAGAGTTCTTACTGACATTCAGCCTGTCTCTCTTGCTACAATCTTAAACCATTCCTCCTTGTCTTCTCCTACAGAAAAGATCATTCCTTTCTTTTGTATCTTATGTACCTGCATGCTGTTATTCATATCTCACACTTAGTCCTCTCTTCTTTAGGCCCAACAGCCCCGTTTCCACCCATCTCTCCTCTCTGACTATGCTGTTTAGACTTCTGATCATTCCCTCTGCTCTCTTCTGGACTACATCCAACTGGTTCACATCTCCCTAGAAACATAAAGTACCCCAAATAGACACAGGACTCTACTTCGTGTATACAGTGATCAGGAAGCAGGCAACACTACCCCCGGAGCAGAGACACAGCTAGAGAAGAACACAACGTGGCATCCAGTAAGACACTGAATGATGCTGTAAAATCTGCTGTATGCCCTTCCTTCTCTCTCCTCTGGGAGCTGGATGCTGCTTCCACTTTGAGCTCCAGCTGAGGAATAAAAAAAAAAGGCATTTAAAAGGCTAACTGATCTGACTATGTCCAAGGTCCTTGACCCACCTGGCCTGCATTTAAGCACCACTTCCCAACTCAGGTAAGAAGAAAGCTGCACGTGCTTCTCCACCTTAGGACACACTTTTCAAATGGATAGACCTGCACGCCTCTGACTCATCGCCAGTACTGGAGACCAGCCAGGAGAATAGGAAGGGAAGAAATGCCACTCTAAAGGCCAATGAATACGCATGAAGCATGTTACGCAAGAACCCCTGTGGACCCCCTTGTCCGGGTAAAAGTCCTACAGATGGCCCATCACTAAGCACAGTTGATGCAGTGGGGAGGATGTGTGGGTGGACAGATAATTTGATATTTAGCTGAAAGAACTAAAATGGGTTTAATGCAGTGCTAGGAAGACAGATTGCTTGCAGCACCTTCTGGTCCTGATTATGGATGCCAATCTCAGGTTTCCCTTAGGTGTAAAAGCAGCCAGGATGTGTGCATTTTCACCAAGGCTTCAGAGTCCCAGTCTCATAAAAAGGAAATACAAGAGGAGGATAAAGAGTGACCAGCACTGAGGAGCATCCTTGCTACAGTACCAGCAGCTGGCTTTACTCTTCTGTAGCGTTTTATGATTCCATGCGAAACATGTGGGGCTGTCTCCAGAGTTCCTGGAAAGCCTCTCGTGTCTGAAATGATCCTAACTCATGAGCTAAAGACCTGCTGCTTTTTTTCAAGGTCAGAAAGGTCTGGCACTTTGAACACTGAGGACTTTCCATAACATTGCACCACCACTGTCTTTTAAATGTGTCTGCCTTCTTTGCCACCTGCATGAGAGAATCTGACATCTGCACCCCAGCACTGATCTGTGTCACCCCACGTCAGCATCATGCAGGAATGTCAAGCTTCTCACCCAAGAAAGTGCTATGACAGAGAGGGAAAAAGCCCCCAGCTGCCCCCTTCCAACTTCCAGCAGTAGAATCACAACACATCGAGGAAGCACTGCAGCACGTTCCTCTGCTGACAGAAGCAAGGTGGCTTTCGCACCAGCCTGCAATCTCAGCTCTTGCCTGTCAAGCACCTCATCAATGAACGGGCTCTCCTTTCACTCTCTTTCCAACTTGGTCTGGAATTGAAAGCAGAAGCAGCAGATCACTGGGATGCAAAAGGCATCCAATGACATTCCTGCTAGGAAGAGAAAGAGCTTTACTGGTAATGCAGCCCCCACTTCTTACTAGCCCTCCCACACACACCCCTTCCTATGAGCTCTCAGTACAAATAGGCACCGGGCATTCTGTGCAGGAACAGAAAATAAATACACTGGGAATACTCTGCAGGCCCAGCCTGAATACAAAGCGCTGATTGAGTGGCCGTGCCCAACAAGAGAGCTCGGAGCCTGCTCTGTCATCTACAGCAGAAGAGCCAGGGCACTACAGTCACTATGGTGCTCTCCCATCCTTCTCTGCTTTTCCCCCAGCCCCTCATTCTTGCTCCCAGGTCCAGAAGGAAGGGAAATTTGAAGGAGATCAGAGTTGAGCAAAAAGAGAGAAAGAAAAGGAAGAGGGGGAAGGGGCTGGAGTCAGGAATAAGGGCATGTTGAGGAGAGGTGAAGGGTGAGGAGGAGATGATTTGAGACAGAGAGAGAAAGCAAAGTAGGGAGGGAGGAGATGGAGAGGCAAGGAAGAGATGTGACAGACAACTTCATTGAGCAAGGCGGCAGGCTGGATGCAGGAGTGTGCCAAGCGGAGGGAGCTGGGTGCGATTTGCGAGAGGGAAGACGGGAGAAAGAGATTTCAGCTCTGTCTCTCTGATGAACTTATCCATCCTTTCTCTCTCAGCGGACAAATCTCTGCAAATGTACTCTCCCCTTCCCTTGCTGGCAAGAGACAGCCAAGGATGGCAGTGGAGGGAAGGCAGATGAGGTACAGCATGTGCACAACTCGAAGGCTTTGGGCACACTCCAAGTCTCAGCAGTAGGTATAATAACAACAGGCCCTAAGGGAAGGTCTAGCTGATGAAGGAGGTAACTCCTTTTCTGTTCCTCATTAGGATGGGATCTCCTATTACTGCTGCCCACATTTAGCACACTTGAAGGGGTACTGCCCCCATATGCCGCCCTGAACTGTTTACTGCCCAAAACCATGGCTGCCTTATGTAGCGTACAGGTGAGAAAGGCAATCTGACTATGCATACTTCTTTATGCTTTCTGTCCTTTTTTTTTAAAAAACATGAGGCCAATACTACCCAGAGCCTGCCCCTATCCATACCCCTCATCAAGAAGTTGATTCATTTCAGACAACCGCCATTAGTGGGAAAGTTGAGGGGGAAAGTCACTACAAGGGGCCTGCATTTCGTTAGCTTCTTATCACAAGGTCTGTTGTTCACAGAACCCCAAGTCACCTATTCACACAGTACTCACTTGCACACATAAGGCCTGTCTGAGCACAGAGCCAGCACCCCCATATCAGTTCCACTACACCCAGGACTGATTTCAATTAAATAGCAGCGTAATCCAAGAAACAGACAAATAACGCCTGTGCGGGTGCGTGCCAGCAACTGTGCGGATGTGTGTGTCATTTTTCCATGGCATCTCAAAGGGCTCTGGAAAGCAGCTTGCTCCGTCACGTTTGCTCCAGCCCTGATTGCCTCTCTGCAGTGCTGCCAGCCACCCCGATGGTCGGTGGCAGGGGATAACTAGGTGGTGATAGCAGTGACTAGCTAGGGAAAGTTAGCCAGTGCATCCAAAAGGGGTTACTTAAAAAGGAGTGATCTGCTGTGGCTGGGGTTGAGCGCCAGGGTCATGAAGTCCCTGTAGGTTCTGCTGCTCAGGGAGCAAAGAGGTAGTGGTCAGAGATGTCCCCGTGACAGGGAAGAAGGGTGTGGGTGCCTGGTAAGCTGGGGGGCTCTGAGGTCCTCACTCCACTGTCAGGAACGAGAGCCCTGCTAAGTGCCCCCTCTGCAGCCAGGATAAGTCTGCAGAGCCAGCCTGCGGAGCTGGACATGGGGGACAAAGTCTGCCTGAGAAATGGCAGGGGGCTGTGGAAGGACCATCCCTATTTATCCAGCGTGCTGAAGGCCAAGGCGGCGGCAGCCAGCAAATGGAGGAGGGTGGGCTGCAGCAGTCCCTCCCCATCTTCTTCCACCAGCTTAAAACCTCCCCTGTCCTTTGTCTCGAGGGGACTGCTAATAAACCTGCCTGCTCTGAAGGCACAAACAGGCTCCACCGAATCACAGGTCACACATGCCCCTACTTACATGAGGAGAGGGGCTCAAATGCCCCTTCTCCCACAAAGCCCCAGTAAACAACTGCCTCAGCTAGCACAGGCTCCCTGCTCTATAGCTGCAGGGAGGGAGACTAAGGATCATATTATATTGTATTTGGCAGAGAGGAGACAATATTTTTTCAGAGAGTAATCACTCCCTGAATCCCACTTTTCCTCCAAGCTCAGAGGACACCCTGGAACAGATGGGGGTTTCCTAAAATCCCTGTGCTACCTGCAGCACTCAATAGGGTCGCTACCTTGATGTTTTTCTCCCTTCTTGAGCGCTTTGCAATTCCAGCATGCTTATTTATGCCTGGTCCCCACTGTCAGATGCTCTTCTTTCTATTCCCTGACAAGACGAACACTGGGCCTGACGATAGACAAATTTCTGCTGACTCCTGTTGGGAATCTGGGCTGGGGGTCGGAATGGAGCTCGCTACGAAGGAGCTGGCGTGAAGGAGTCAGCTAGGCTTTGTCACTGTGGCTCCTCTCCTCCAAAGGAAAAGAAATAGATAATGATGTTAGAACATTTTAACCTTTCTTTTTCTGAGCTTGATAGGCTTGGCCCGAGGCACCTTTCCTAGCAAAAACAGGCTGCTGCAAGATTGATTGGTTGGGTGCAGAGTTTAAAGGTAATTTTCTCTTGTCACATGCACATAAATTATTGTGGCTCAAGCTGTGATCAGCTCCACATCTCACTTGTTCGACTGCTTTTATGCCCGGGCTCTGATGAGGGGTTGTAGAACCGTGTCCAGTGTTCCCCAAGCAGCATCCTATATAAATATATATCGAGCACCACAGGTGTACACACAAAGTTAGTGTCTGGGGGGAAGGCAGGGGCACATGCCTGCAAATCTGTACAGCCAGGGATTTTCAGCTGCAGAAGTTGCAGCTAGAGCCTTGTTTGCTCAGCTATGAGCCTGTTTAAAATGTTCTGTCCATGAACGCCAGGGCAAGGAAAACTCATCCACTCGGATTATTCACAAGGGGGAGAGAAAAAAAGATGCACATGCACACACACACAAAGGAAGCACAGCTGCAGCCAAGTGAATTCATTTTTAACATTCATGAAAATATTCACAGAACACTTCAGTGCTATTTGCCTAAAATTTGCTGTTTGGAGTAAACACTTGAGCCAGCACAGGCTATGTGTTCTAGGTGTGATACTGCATCAGGGTTTAGGGGTGCCTCTTGGCTCCAAGTCACAGATTCACACTATGTCCCCAAGTACATGTGGCCCCCTTACTTTAAGGGACAGACTTACAGCCTCCTGCTGCATAGTTCCTGACGCTTGGCCCTGTTACAGCCAAAACGATTTTGCAAGTACTCGCGGCCATCGCATTCCCCATCCACCGCAACCTTACACAACAAAGGCACGCGCGCTCTGCCAAATTTAAACACAAAAACAATGGCAAACAATGACAGCTCTGGCACGCACCTGGTCTGGGGGAGCAGACCCCTTTCCTCCCCTCCGCTTCCCCCTCCCTCTCCTCAACTCATCCCCTTCATTGGTTTCTTTCCCTGAGCATCCTAAGCAGCTCACACAAGGGAAAATGCTACAGCACACAAGGGAGACTCAGCTGAAGCCCTGAAGACAAGAGTTGTGTGCGGTGTCTCTTCCTCCTCCATAAATACAGCTGAGACGACGACTGGATAATTGGCTAAGTGCCTGTCAGCTTAATAACAGAGAGAGAGACACAGAGAGGGAGAGGGAGAGATTTGTATTTACTATTCAAAGTCATGGATGCTGCCTGCCAGTGGATTTCAACATGGGTTTTGTTTGCACAGCGAGGCACGAAAAGTAAATGGACATGCAGCTCTGAGTCATGGTCTCCCTTGCCCAGCCTTGTGTGAGGGTGGACAACCAGCCTGGGATAGAGGGAGCGAGAAAGCAGAGAGCTGAGGTAGCTGCCATGCAGGTACTGTCGGGTTCCCGGTTAGAGCATCCCTGGGTTCCTACACTGGAAAAGCACCATCACCACCCACTGTTGTCACTGATACACTAAGTCACACCACATTAGGGGCAATGACAGCGGTGTGTCTCCAACACAGTCACCCTGACGTCCCTAAGAGGGGTGGCTGCAGTGGCTCTGTGAGTCTGCTGCACAGCTGTGTGACCACCCCTATTTCGTTTCACAACTGCACAGCACAGGGGTTGGTGCCTGGGGAGCTGGAGCCCTCTTGGCCTTTCCCTCCCCCTTGTAAATCCCATGCTCTTCTAGGAACCCACCTAGGGAGAGCACCTGTGAAGAGAAACCACTCAGGCATGTCCCACCTCTCACCGGAGAGCGGGAGGGTGTGTGTGAAGGACAAGCTCCCTGCTCTTCAGCTTTCACTACTTCCCTCTGACACAGAAATGCAAATTTCAGTGGTGAAAGTGGTGGCCAGATCTACCGCAGTGTTAACCACTGAGCCTAAGAAGAGGAAGATGCAATATTCTGTTTGCTTGCTGCTTTTTTCCTTCACAGCTCTAGCAACTGAGGAACAGTGAAGCGAAGGACACTTCCAGCATTCATGATGGTTTCCGAGGCCCAGGAGTAAGAAAAAGTCACACCGCCCTCCAAGCAAGCAGCCTGTTATCCTGTCCATTGGGCAGTGCTGCCCCTCACCGATAGAACACTTGCAACTGTATGAAGTAAATGAACATTTGTACTACTGCACACAAGAAAACACTTTCCATTTTTAAACAGGAACAAACGTAGGGAAAGACACATTTGCGCACATGCACGTGCAAGCACGCACCCCTCAAACCTCATGCAGGTGTGTTATTACAAAATATCTGTTGAACTCCAGCCCAGTCTGAGTGGGCTCAATTCCATCAAGTTAGCTCTGACCAAAAAAGCCCAACCCCAGTGAAATCAATAGAGCTACAGCAGGGCTATTTCTCCTCTCTTTGCACGGGGCTGAGCACAGTAGGGGCACTCTGGGGTCACAGCCAGCCTCTCCCACACAACCGAGTTGCTCCTAATAAAAATCTGCAGAAGTATACGTGCATGGGGGAGACTGGCTGTTCAGATTATTTTGAAATAGCTGTTTTCTAGGCAGAGGTGAAACTCATCGTTATTAGTTCCCATTACTTACCATAAAACCAGACACGTTAGATGTGCCTGAAGCCTGAAGCAAATGCTTTGGTGTCAGATTCAGCTGAAAATGACATTCGTTTCTTCTTCAGCAAGAGAAGAGTAAAAGAAAACTCAGTAAATTCCTGACTTCACCTTTGTGCCCTCCATTGCACTCATTGCAGAGCATGTGTTCGCACAAGCCAGAGTGAATTTTGATAGACAACAAAACTAGGTACCTTCAATGAAAATGGCTATATTCAGCCTCGCAGTAAGCCTGCTGAAGCCCTGCCGCTGCATCA
Organism: Nipponia nippon; assembly: GCF_047370975.1. Classification (NCBI taxonomy): domain Eukaryota; kingdom Metazoa; phylum Chordata; class Aves; order Pelecaniformes; family Threskiornithidae; genus Nipponia; species Nipponia nippon. The sequence goes on along the minus strand of NW_028262336.1, from coordinate 5,697,764 downwards.
GCAGTGAGCTGTGGCCCCGCAGCTCTGTCAGAATCAGATGCCTGTGGGTCTGGATATAAAGGGCAGGTACATGTAATATATATTTTGAAAACTTATAGTTATGAGATGGCAAATTCCAGTAACTATGAGCTATTTTAAGACTAGGTCTTTCCTCATGACCTGCTGGGGAAGAGAGCGGGGTGGAAGAGGTACCGACGCCGAGACACTCCAGGTAACACGTACTACTATATAAATTTTAATGCCAACTAAGTAGGAGAACATATGGTACTTAGCTGCAAACTGAAGTGTGTATGCAGACTCAGGGGAGGAGGTTAAAGCCATACAGTCTGATACTGTCTCTCCTCCTCCATCTTTCTGAATGCAAATTATACATACAGTGTTATTAAACATACATAATTTCACCAAAGAGCGAGCCTTTCCTTTTCTAATTTCCATTCCCCCTTTGCTTGGGATGGGTTAGTCCCACTTCGCAGAAAACACAGTATCACAAAGGCCCCACTCACTACTGGGCACGCCATATGTAAATATTGTGTGCATACATGTGTGTGTATAAGGAGAGATGATAATCACCAGCCTCTGACCATATACATATTGCAATTTCCTTTATCATATGTACGCACACACACTCACATATCTATGTGTGCCTTCATATAACGGCACCATCTGCTGCCAGACCTGGAAGTTTTGCAACATCATCTGTTATCACATTTATACTTTTTTTTTTTTTTTAAAGGAAAGTATCAGCAGAGTACAGCCCCTTTTGCACAGATCCCAACCTACCCTCTTGACACACATACGCTAGATTTGATAACGAAGGCTTTGCATATACCGGAGAAAAAGAAGAGTGTTTGGGTCTTGTAGTCCATACCAGCGCAGATGAGGATGTACTATGGAAACCTCGTCTGTCACATTTGCTGGGCTGAAAGGCAACCCAAGCTAATGGAGAGGTCGCTTGGCTGGGTGTGCCTGAGCCCTGCTGTGCAACCCTGGGCGAGTCCCCTCACCTCCGGGTGTCTCCTGCCCACCCCCGGCCTCTGCCCATCCCAGCTAATAGCCTGCACGCCCCGCGGAAGAGGGGCTCTCTCGTACTCCGTGCTCACGTGGCACTTAATACAAAGGGTGCCTCAACTTAGTGGTGGCCTTTAAGTGCCACAACACCACTACTAATAATCAAGGTTACAATTTTACTGCCAAGGCTGTATTATTATGTAGCATTATACCTTTGAACATGCCTATTCTCATTCCTAGCAAAGGGCTCAGCTCAGTGCTGCCTGTTACAAATCATATGCTAATTATAAATGTAATCTGAACAGCTTTCACTTTTCTTTTAAAATGACTGCATAGGGCATAAACTTTGTTGTGATGCTGTGTTGCTACTTTGCCTGAGGTGCCTTTGTCCTCTAGCATAGCTGTAGAATATCAGCAAAATACTGGGAGGCGAAGAACAGAGATGGCATAAATTGCTTATATTGCAGGATTACACCAACAGCGCTACCATTGCTGCTGGTAATTTGATTCTAGCCCATCCTTTGACACATGTAACTTGAAGAAACTAAGTACCCATTAGGATGGAAGTTCCTAAACGTGCCATCATCCTGAAACTTCATAGTATTTAAAAATACCTGGTAAAAAATGGAAATTGCACACTCAGTTAAATGTTGGTTTTCATCAGTGCATCAGCATCGGATTGATTTAATTCTTGATGAAAAGTTGATGCTTGGAAAAACTCAAGAACAATGAGCCAAATTCTGGCCTTGGCAAGATCCCAGTTCTCCAACGGGCTGAGCATCATCTGAGCAGCACTCAGCAGCCTAAGCCCTGCATGAGTCACTTGTACCTCTTTATTAGCAGTCCCCAGAAATCTGCCCCAAAGACAAAAGCGGTATTTCTGGCAGTGCCCTTGGGCTTTGGTGGATTTGTACTGGTATAACTGAGCAGATGGGAACAGGGATGTCCCCCATTTTGGTTCCAGCTAGTGATGAGCTCTATTTTAGAGGTCATTAAAGGCCAAATACGCCCTTCTGCCAGGACTACTAAAAGCCCTGGGCAACCTGCAAGTCCCACTGACACCCTCAGAAGAGTGCTTTAAAGACACTTCGGGGTGAGCTGCTGTGATGGTTCCCTGAGGGAGCTGATCTTTCCCCCGACACACTGTACAGGTACCTGATCCCACGGCATAGACCCCATTGCCATTTTGCTTCTAACCCATCTTAAGGGCCAAACACAACATGGAGGAACAGTTCCCTCCCTCCCCAGTTTGCAATAGCTGCCCTTCGCTTAGCCAACATCCTCCTATTTCTCATCCCCTCCATAGGCTGAAAGTGCCAAGGAAGGCACAGGGTCCCTGCCTTTGCTCACCCAACACTTGCAGAGAAAATGAGGTGGGAGGGGATGCTGGGGCCAAGTAAACAGACAGAAGATTTGGGGTTGCGGCTTTTTTTTCTTTTCCCATTTTAATTAGTTTTGGGGGGTATTTTGTGTGTTTGTTGTTTGGAGATTCTTTTTTTTCTAACATCAAGCAGGGAAGTTGCGTACAAAACCTGACAACCTCATGACTGTGATCTTTCAAGCAAAACGGTGGCAGGAATTGTAGCACACAGTTCCCTCTCAATACTCAAAATAAGGTTCAGTGTCCTTCTTTGCTTGCTGAAGACAGAGTTAAAAAATGAAACCTTAGCAAGTCTGACAGGCTCTCTGATCTGCAGTGTCATCTTTGAAACATCCTGCTCTCTTCTCTTAGTTGTAGCTGGCCGAGCACCAGAAGCTCTGCTCAGCCTTTCTCACCTGTTGCAGCTTTCAGACCCCTCCTCCCCTTTCAGCCTCGCTCTAAGGAGCGGATCATTACCCTTTTCCCTGTGGATAGTCTATCACGAGCTATTTTTATTCTCTCTCTCTACAATTCCCTGACTAACTTCCCCAAGCCAAATACTCACTAAAAGTCATCAGCCTTCAGCAAGGCCAACAAATGAATCAAATCTGCTGCCAGGTCATTTAGGAGATGAGCCATCATAGAATTAGGAACATTTTTTTTTTAAGTCCATAGCAAGGGAATATTTTAAATGCCATAGCTTTAAAAAGTCATATCCAAACTTCCCAGAATAATTCTGTCCCGAGTAACAAGCTATAGATGAAGCTCCAGAGGACTGGCTTCCTTTAGGAACATTACGGCTTATAATAAACTATTTTTCTCCACTTCATAAAACAGTCCACCCACCCATTCTTCCATCTACAAGTGTAACACTATATACAAATGTATAAGGCCCCAAAGGAGAAGAATCATTCAGCGTACCCTGTCCTTGGTGCTTTGCTGAATGATTTGCATCACAATTTACATGAACAAAATATTTTTAGTTATATTATCACTATGTACATTGCTTTTAATTCTCTCCAACTGCATATAATTTTTTCTCCCTCCTACATTTTCATTTCGCTTCAAGCTACAGGATGGAGCTGCTGGGCATTGGTAAACCACCGCTGCACATGTCCTCTTCACTCTGAAGCAGGTGCATAGCAAAGATAGGTGATATGATCTTTGTATAGAAATCTCTTACCTATCTCTCTGTGGAGGTAAAGATCTGCTCTGAGCACAGTTAGTATACGTCATCTAATGGTTTTTCCCCATCTAGCTCTTCCCCTTGCATCGTCACTAGAGGATCTATAGGCAGGGAGAGCGAGATGCTGGGAGTTTTTCAAACACAAGGCTGTCTTAAAGTGAGTTATGTTTTGGAGGGACAGGAAAAACAGCAAGAGGGAAGCTAGCAAACCAACCCTTGCTTTAAAACTGAGGCAACAAAACATCATCCTGAAGGACCTAAAGTGTACGGGACAAAGGGAAATCTCACCCCTTCCTGCCGCATGTGGCAGTCCTGTCTCCCGGCACAGCCCGGCTTCTGCCTCTCCTCTGAAGGAGGGACTGAAACATCCCAGAAACCTGGGGCTGGTCCCAGGGAAAGGGAGGGGAGATGGCTGCTCTTCCTAGGAAACAGAAAAAGCATATAGCCAGCCAGACCTGCTTAAAGAGCTTAGGAAGGCAGCTGAGGGAGGGAAAGCCTGTGCACCGGCCACAATCACTTCTGACAGAAACGCAGCCTGCCAGGAACACGGTATTGCTCGGGGCAAGCAGTTACATGGCTGGGTGGTGTGCCGCTGCTGCGAACTGTGTCACTTGGCACACATCTGGCTGACACAGCTGGAGCACCTCACTCAGGTGTTTTATTTTAGTGCCTGACATAACACTGGCAAGCCACACACTCCCCACACAAACACTGAAACTGCTCTCCCATGCAGCCCCGTTGAGCTTGCTGACGAACGCTTTACACGCAGCACATGCAGGCACCATCTCCACCATCCGCTCAGCCTTCTCTGCTGCAAATGCAGCTTTAGCACACAGCACCTAGATAAACTCAAAAGCTCCAAGGTTAAGTGGGAAATAGAAATCCAGTGACCCCTGGCTGGGCAAGTGAGTTTAATGACTTGTCTGCTGCTCTATGTACCACACATATGCCGGCAAACATCTGCCTGAGCAGCCCCTCCAAAATACATGATTGATGGAAGTGATTTGCCTTTAAAAATGGGATAAGTCAGCTGGGAGTACCACTAGAAAAGGGTTAATAGGATATATGAATTGCTAGTGAGTGGAAGTGAGAGGAGAGGAGCTGGGAGTCAGAGGCAACACCCCTTGCTAGGTGTTTACCATGTCGCATCTAAACCCCTTCCATCGCATATGCAAGGCAGATGAATTACTCTGTAAATCCTATTACTCCGTGTGGATAAATCTTACATGCAAGTTAACAAGTCTGGAGAGCTGGGGAATGGAAGCTGCTGAACAGATATTCCAGGATCAAAACAACCCAGCACACGGGAGCTGAGAGAAGCGATACGTGTACACACACACACACCTCTCTCTTCTAGCATCCTTCTTCCCTGATCCCATCTTGCTAGCTCACATACCCCTCTGTCATTAAATGGGAGGGATGCAGGACACTGGGGATCATGTAGCAGACCATTTGGTGACATCTAGCAGGATTTATTTCAGAGAAAGAAAACTTTGCTGCTGCTGTTAGCTTTGCTAGGGAATTGCTCCCTTGATGCTTCAGGGTTTGTGCACTATCAGCTCCTCATACAGCTTACAGACTTATTTTAAATTACGTCCAGTAGTTTTATAGCCATAATACACAGTGTGTGCACACACTCACATGCACAGAATTTTCCCTCAGTAAGGAAGTTACTGCGGGTAAGTTGAGCAAGGCAGAATTTGAAAAAGAAACCCACAGGAACAAAGATGACTGCGTTTCAGCTATTTGGGACACTCCTAACTGAAAGCCCCAGTAGCCTCAGAACTACCTTTAGAAAACCTGCACGACGAATACAGAAATATAACACTCAACAGCGCCTGTGAACAGGGCTTCATGTGCAGAGACACCCTCATCGCAACCACTCAGACACGAAGGCACAGCATACACCCGTTTACTTAGCCCTGCAAAGAAACCAACACAGTGAATGAGATACAAGCTTCATAAATACCGGAGCTCTTACACCATTTTTTCACCAGTCTTTTCAACTACTGTATTCATCTCCCCTCCCTTCAGAGCAGAAAAATAAATAAATAAAATTAAAAGCCAGAGTTTCCCAAAAGAACTTGCCCAAGAGTTCTGGCAGCACCAGGGATAAAGTTTTTGCATAGGTACAAAAAGAAGTATGGGAAGATCGATGGAACATCTGGCAAGCACATCTGGATCCCTTTTTCGATTTCTCTATTGATACTGCAGGGCTGGTGGAAAATGTACGTTCATGAGAGCTAGCTAACACAAACAGATTTTTCCCCACTGAAATTCTTTTGATCCAGAGCACTACACAGAGGAGAGTGGTGGCAAGAGGTTTTCAAAAGCTTTGCGATTTTTTTTATATTAAAGCACAAACACACACGCAGAGCTTGTTTGTAGCAGCTGCTGCTACTGCAGTTCGAGAGGTAAAATAACACACACTCTCCCAGAGACATACACACACAAATCTATAATCGCATCACATGTATATGTTGCGTACATAGAAATATAGATACACACGTAGAAAAGGAAAAGTTGGCAAAATGCCCTACCTGAGGATGGCTGTGTCCCCCTGCCTCACGGTGATGTTATCGGTACCTCGGGTAAAATCCACGCTGCGGACTGGCAGCCCTGTAGGGAGAAGGCAAAGCAATCTCAGTAGGACCAGCGGTAATTGTTTCCGATCAGGCTGAGCCCTTGCTACCATGGCTGGTCTCGTCGAGTTTCACTGTCTGTACTTGTCTCTCTCTCTGCGTGTGTTTGTGGGTAGACAGATGTAGAAAGAAAAACAATAATAATAATGTACAACTCTCGCTCTGATCGACAGCTCCAGAAAGGGGAGGTGATTTCACAGTCCTCCTTAGCTGCCACTTTCTCTTGCTTTTTTCAGTCTCTTGCTGGCTTCTTTCCCCCCCTTTTCTTTTTTAAGGCTTTAAAAAAAAAAAAAAAAGTCTTAGCACAACCTTCAATCAAAAAAAGGAAGGAAAAAAAAAAAGGCAAGAGGAAAAAGTCAGGTAACAAAATAATTAAAACCCGATAATAATTAAATCGACCCGTTTGGAGTGATGGAGAGAGGTGAAAAAAAAAAAAAAAAAAAAAAAGAGGAAAAGGAACAAGACGAGTCCTGTGCCGGCGGGCTGTGCGAGTGGATGGATGGTCCTGCTCCAGTGCGCGGCTGTGCAGCCTCCCAGCCCCGAGCTCCCTTCCTAACCCACTTTCCCAGGCGGAGCGAGGGAGGGAGGGAGGGAGGGATGAAGGAGGGAGGGAGGGAGCCTCACTCATGAGGCGGCAGCTCAGCACCGCGGCGGCGGCGAGGGCGGGAGGGGAGCTGCCACCGGCGCTTCCCGACCCTCTCCCGGGGGCGCAGCTCCGCGGCCCCCCCGGGGCTCCCCCGGGCGGCAGCCGGGCCGGGCTTTCGGGAGCCGGACGGCGGCTGGGAAGGGGAGGGAAGGGGAATACCGCAGCCGGGAGAGCGGGGCATGGGAAGGGAAGAGGGCTGGAGGGCAGAAGGGGGATGCCCCGAGGGAGAGGGGGCTGGAAAGGAGAGGAGGGAGAGGCAGAGAGGGAAGGGGATGGGAGAGGGGGCTGGAGAAAGAAGGATGGGGAGCAAGAGGGAGAAGGGAAGTGCGAGCGGGGAACTGGAAGCAGAGGCAGACCGGGAAGCAAACAGAGAAAGGCAGGAGCAGCCGGGAGAGGCAGAGCGGGAAGGAGGCACCGGGAGCGGAGCAGAGAGGATGGAGGAAGATACGGCCAATATGCACAACAGAAAATACCGGGGAGGGGGCAAAGAAGCTGTGGCCAGAAGTGCAAACAACTTGGCTTTGCGGCCCAAAGCCACAAGCTAGCTGATTTACAGAGCAGCATTCTTGGCAACTGCCTCCGCAGCCTCAGACCTTGCTTTTCCCCCCTCTCACACTTTCCTCTCCCCAGATAAACAGTTGTACATCCCTCCCTCCGCCTCCCTCCCACCTCTCTCCACTCAGCCCTTCCCGCCCCCCCATCTCCTTTCCCAGCCTTTGAGGGATGGATGGACCGCAGACAATGCTGGTATTGAGCTGCCCGCAGCCTGAATACTGGGCCTGTCCTCCCCGGCTGCCGGCGCCCGCAGCTGAGCCCCCAGCCCGGCAGCAGCGCTGCCCACCCGGGAACGCTCCCACAGCTCGCCTACCATCACCGGCACCCTCGCAAGAGAAGGGAGATTCAATTAACAGAAAGGAATAAGCCGTGTGTTTTACTGCTGATGCCTGCTTGCCATTCCCCCAGCCCCTCTGCCTGCTCCTAGGTATGTTTCGCTAGCGTAACTCTTCTGTGGCCAAAGCACAGCAGGGCTGGGAGGGGGAAGTGAAGAAGGAAGAGTTGGTTTGAGGGGGGTCCGGAGAAGCAGGTGCAAGAAAAAAAAAAAAAAAAAAAGCCGAGGGGAACTCTGCTGTGAGTTGCTGTCCTGCATGGTCACAGTGCTCCTGTGTTCACGTGCAAGAGGTGAAAAAGACAGGTCTTGTATGCTGCCTGCTTCACCTCTGCTCCTGAAGCCTTATAGACCCAAACTAGAGAGACATAAGGAATGGCTCTGTGTCATACAAATGACCACATGGGATCAGATCAAAGATCCCTGTAACCCTGCGTCCTGTCTCTGAGCGCAGCCTAAAGCCAATGCCGAGGGCAGAGCACAAGGCAAGCGTGCAATGGTACTGCCCCAGAGCACTTCTCTCATTTCCCGTGATTTGTGGCTAAGGCATGTCCCCAGCCAGTGGCAGTGTCTTTGTAGTTAATGGCCCTCGATTGATTTTCTTCTTCCAGGAATGCGTGCAGTGGCTTTCTGAACCCCTAGAAACTGGCCCCTGCAGCTTTAGTATGGAAAGGCTGTGCTGTCTATGAGTACTTAAACAATCCCTGCATGTGTTAAAGGCCCACAAATTAAGGGCTAAGGTCGTGACACCACTGCTCCAGTGCCACGCATGCAGCAGCAAAAGAGATGACTGCTTTGTGTTCAAGCCAAGGAGTGAACCAATTCAGACACTTCCCCTGCAGGAGACTTGACGCAGATGGCACCAGAGAAGGGGAGCAACGAGAAGGAGCTAGGGGGTTAATCCACACACTGGATGTTCCCAAGACACCGCAGAGAGAGATTTCACCTAAGGGTATTGCTCTGAAGACCATGCTGCTAACAGACTAGCAGCCACTGCTTTGGGGCGATGGACAGCAGAAGGGACAGCGAGATGCCATCAGGCTGCTGGCATCCCAGGTGATGGGCATCACCAAGAGGAAACCTCTGCGTTCTTGTGACAGAGTTTGAGTACAGCTAAAAGACCCGGTCCCATATGAAGTTACCAATGATAGAAACGCACCCCTCTTGCAAGTCAGAGCATTGCATGGATTCTTTTTACAAGGGTCTCCCACATATGTTTCATCTACATTTGATAAGAGCTATTGTATGTTAATTAAATGCCAGTGGAGTAAGGAAAACATATTTGTCAAAGATTAACTATTATGCAATGCAAGAAGCATCTGCCACCCAACTGCTAGAGCTCACTAAATATTTCCTTATCTCAGAGTATTTACTTAGGAGGCAATAACTATCCAGTTAAATCTAAATTTAATGCTTAGTTAAATATAGTTCATGGAAAGTGGCACCAATATGTTTTATACAGAGAACGACAGAGGGGGTTTCAGGGAGAGAAAAGGAAGGAATCCTGTCCCCAGACTCCGGTAACATCCTGACTCGAGGTGGGACTGCACGTGGCCGTGCCTCCCTATAAAGCAGGGTGCATCACAGCGGGCTCGGAGGCCGCTCTCTGCTGAGGTGGAAGTACAGGGGAAGTCGTCTTCTTACGCATTTATACAATCCTCATTAGAGCTATCGTAGCATAACTATTTAATAATAATAATAATCATAAACAGAGAGACGAGGAAGAAATTCCCTTGAGGGTCTCATAAACCTTAGGAAAAATAAAACAAAAATAAAACCTAAAGCTCATAGGTCTTATTTGCTTTTAGAAGCATACAGAAGCAAAAGGAAGGGGTTGCCTGGGTATAGAAGGCCAAACAAGCAGAAATCACACAAATCCTAGGAAAGCACCTCATGAGTAAAATAATGTTATTTTTATATGTGTTCCCAGAATAAATAACTTTCTGGACCCATCTCCCCCTGCTGGAAGGAGATAATGAAACAGCAGGTCTGCTTTCTAACTTTCCTACCTTCTAAACACTTGCAGAAAAATTCAGGTAAACAATCAGAGTGCAGACATCACAAATTCACACTGCCATCTTTAATGCCATTTCCTGATACTCCTGGTAGGTGCAGGACTGTCAGGGCCAGCCTGACTGAACGAATTTTGTCACTATGCAGTTCAGGAATGGATGGGGCAGCATGAGCCCAGCCCTACAGGTACCACACCACCCTCTGCCAACGCAAAACACTTACACCCTGTTCAAAGGGAACATGGCCTAGAGCAACACGCTTTGATGAGTGCAGGCTGTATGGCACCACCAAAGACACGACAGAAACACTTGGATGACGGGTTTAGGAAGGTGTCTGTGTTTCCACACTGTGGGTATGGGATGGCACTGCGTGCAAGCTTGAAGGAAAATAGCAGCATGAGCAGACACAGCCTGGCTTGCCTTACTCTCCCTGGCTTTGAGGGAAACATGCTGAAGACCTCACAGCCTAGGCATCTAATCTGGCCAAAGGAGAGACTCTCCATACTGGCTCCAGGTAGGCAGCCTCCACTGAAATACGCAGTGCTGAGATGCTCTGGGACTGGTACTCAGGTCACCTCTGCCTACCTGTGTGGCAGCTCAGTTTTAGAGATACTCAGGGACTAGCATTGTGAAAGCCTGAAGTGCCATCTGCTTTTCACGGAGAGCCAACAGAAAGCTTAAAGCATGGACTCTGGCCACAAATAGGGATGTTGGTTTTTTTGTTGTTGTTGTTTGGGTTTGTTTGGTTTTGTTTTTTTTTGGTGTGTTTTTTGGTTTTTTTTTTTGTTTTTTTTTTGCATTTGAGGTGGCTAAAAGCAAAGAGCAATCCATGGAAACTTCACGCAATGCCAACTGCAACAGCCATCTGTATGATGTGGATGGCTGCCCTCTAGGAGCTGAAATGAGGCTCATCAGCTCACACCACAAACCGGCAACTGTTGTCTCTTGACTTCCATTCACTACCGACCACACCAAAAGTGGTGACTTGTTCCCAAATCTTGCTGGAATCAGGGAAAAGACATGTCTGAAAAATACAAGAGAACTGCTCACAGAAGTCTCCAGACCCTTTCATGGCCCACAATTGTTTTAAGGGGACTGTATGCCTGCTCTGCCAGCAGAGTCCAAGCATCTAGGGACTTTATTCAGGGTATCTGCAATGATGAGTGAAAACGTATGATGTTTTGTGAGCTATAACGTGTTTAGTCAAGATACACTGCTGTACTCAGCAGCAGAGCCAGCTCAAAGCTTCTCAGCCATGCAGAGAAAATGCAATTTTGTTGCATTGGCAGAGGAGTTATGGAGAGGAACACGGAAGAGCCAAAGGGGTTTTAGCACATGGGGAGGAAGATTAAGGGACGCTGGCAGGGATGTGGTGATCTCTCCAACCTCTCTTCCTTCCTGTACCTGCAGCTCTTAGATGCACACATTTCTACCCTGCTGTGCAAGGGCAGCATCCCACCCCATTTTATTAAGCAGCTACATTTCACTCTCCTTTGGTTCCTGGGATTCAGGGAGCACAGGAGAAGAGAAGGGAGGAAAGGCAGGGCCAGGAGAGAGGTGAAAAATCCTTTGAATACAGCAGGTGCCTCTAGAGGCAAATTGAAGAGGAGGTGGGCTTTCAGTGGTAAAATGCCCTACTCCTCGGACTCAAAGAGAGAGGTCACGTAGGCTGTACTCGCCCATTCCTCCAGCTACACCTGCCTGATAAAGTGGCCTCCATCTATACCAGGCCAGAGTCTGCTGGAAAGAGTGGAGAAATAATTTCCATGAGACAACTGAAAAGAAGAAAGTCTGCTAAGGACAGGATGCTCTCTGCCAAACTTGATCCTGTGCTGGCTGGAAGAACATCAATGCCACTTATTCATATCCCCAAGACAGTTATGGAGAACAGGTTCTACGGAAAAATTCTGCAGTTTGAGAAAGATATATGTGTATGATGGCTCTAATACCAGAAGTGACCATTCTGGCATGTGCTTTATCTTAAGACAGACTTGTTTTTTATGAATATTTTGCAAGTCTATAAATTAAACTGGCTTTTGATGCTGAAAATCAGAGCCAGCTTAGGCCTAGACTCACATCCAGACATATACTGCAACAAGACCAAGCTTCCTCTGAAGTAAGGACCTCATTAGGTAGAAGGATTTATTGCATCAAAAGCACTCAGCTAGGTCATAACAGTGGATGATAACAAGCATGCACAACACCTCTTTCTAAGTGCAGTCACTGAGCTGTAACAGAACTTCCCTCCTATACAACAAGACCAATAGCTGATTTTCACCAGTTCATAACCTTGTTACTATGCAATCGATCTGGCTTCACAATTGATCACCTTGGTGTGGACAATTTAGAGGCCAAGGGCCAGGTTCTCAATTGCTGTAAGCTGACATATCACCACCACTGCCAAACGAGCTATGGTGATTTCCACCAGCCAAACATGAGGCCTTGAGTTTTGAAGTGCATCTACTTCTGTGCTGCGTGGGTAGAAAACTGTGTTATCACCTTTGAAAAAGAAGGTGACTGGGTAAAGAGATTTTGTGCTCAGGCTTTTCAGAAAGTTTCACCTTTAGTTAAAGACCAAATCTGAAGCTTGGGCAGGAGCCCGAAGATGGCTTTTTACATCAGGGTATCACCAGGTGGGATTAAAGAATTAGCACTGCAATTGGTTTGTGGCCTTAATTACTGGTTGCTGCCACAGCAAGTGCTTGTAGAACTACAAAGTCATTGGCAACAGGTCCTTCCTACTTCAGAGAAACAATAAGTAGAGAGTGCTTCCCTTTTAGTTAAAACAAAAGTTGCCCTTCCAGCCTTACAAATGCAACAAGCATAAAAGCTATCAGTAGTATCGAGAGCACGGCGCTGCTTTTTCCCTGAAATATCACATATCATTAGCGACTTCCTTACCGACGCCTCAGAACTGGGCTCTGCAGCTGCTGTTTGTCAGAGGGTGTCAAATCACTTCAAAACCACGGGAGGCCACGCTGCTCGGCGACTGCTGGTGGGTGGCAGGGAGCCAGGCTGCCTGCCATCTCCCAGCTGAATCGGCAGCCCCGATGGGAAACTGCGTGACCCGTTCTCCCAAGGAAGGCCGGTGGCTCATGGCATTGGAAGCAGGGAAAGAGCTGATCCCAGTTGGGACTTTTCTCATGGGGACAAGGTATTATGTTGACCTGTGTTTTCAAACATAGCTATAGGAGCTAGGCGTGCAAATCTAGACAAGCAGTCCACGTCTCCCATGGCAGACAGCTTCGAGATCTCTTTTTCTTTTTATATTTGGGAGCTAAATCATTGCTTCACCAATGTCAAGTAACACTTGATGAGTCAGGCAGAGCCAGGGTTCAACCCTACAGGTTTTTAAATCATTCGCTTCCCATAGGAAGGCAATAGCTCTATCTGCTTAGACCTACTATCCCCCCAAAATTTTGTCCTAATGCTGGTAAATATTTACAGCCCTCAGCACAAATAATTAGGATCAACTTCACAGAAGGAGGCTAGAGTAGTTAACGGTCCCTCCCAGCACACAAGCACAAGGATGACCCAGAGGTTGGGATGTTCTAGGAGGACTCAGGATATATCCAGTCCCAATTTCCTCAGTGAATTTGGGTAATTCACTTAATGAGGCATTCACAAAGGCATAAAAAGCTAATCTCCCTGGGCTCCCTCTGCCCTCAGAGAGATAATCTTCTCCTGAGGGCAGTTCAGAGCAGATGCCTAATTTAACCACTTAAAATCGTCCTGTCTCTCAGGGCATGTCAAAGTTTCCAGCTACATTGCAGAGATCCTAACATACCCTTAGCTTCCAACAGTATTCAAAGGTTGAGGCACCAAAGACTGCAAGGTGATCTGACACTACAATACAGAAAGCCCCTGCAAGACACAACCTACAGAACACACACCAGGTGTGATCTAACATACTCATTAACAGGCCCCAAAACGACTGTCTGGCACTTGCAAGGGAAGTTATGACCACTGCAGACAGGACTCCTATATAACTAAAGAGATAGTCAAACCCGTTTTCTTGAGCCTTGCTGTATATTCGATGACCTGCCCTGGCGTGGAGTTCTCAACACCATGCTAATAGATGAGAATAATCATTCTGACAGTGATGATTCAGAAGAGAGCTCCAAAGTCTTGCTGAAATGATACATGCTACGCATTCATCATCACCAGAGAATTAATTTTATTGTGAAGAATAGAGTGCGGCAGGCTGTTGTGCTGTGCATTTTCTTGTCCATTACAGAAGCTCCACGCAGCTTTTATGAAACTTAAACTGAGGCCTTCAGCGAGACAAGAAAGATTCTCAAGATTTGTGATGCTATCAGGAGACTAGGCACTGTCAGAAAGCCTCATGCACAACAAGCTGAGAGAGACATTTGTATGCAGAAATTTGGAGAAGGGTCCCTTTGAAACTGTGACCTGCCTGAATTCAGACTTCCAAAAACACTTCCAATTATTTCACTATGTTCAGGTCTGAAAATGAGGAAAACTCAACTTTAACGTGTCCAGATTTTCAAGACGACAAGCCAGGAGAACTGTCCTGCAGACACAGGCTCAGTTAATACCATTCTTATAGGCTACAGCTCAGGGACATCTCTGCATCAGCGTTTGGAGTTAGTGCCTGCCTACTTTTTCAACATATACTTTCTAATATTTCATCTTTTCTTTTCCCCTTTCTCACACTGTTTCTCTGCTTCTTTCTCCAGTCTCCTCACCTTGGTATTTTCAAGTTTCTCTCCCTTTCCTAGGTTGCTCCCATGCCCTGTTTCTGTCAGGCCCAGTCATATTCATACATTTTAAAGCTAGGAGGGATTTCTCAGATCATCCTGTCCAGCTGCCTGCCCCAAGCCACAGAAACTCACCCACTTCTTCTGGCAAGAAGCCACAACCAGCGGCTCAGCCAGAGCACCTTGTTAAAGAAAGGCTCTCAGCTTTGGTTTAAGCAGCCCCAACTGCAGAGATCTACCCTACATCAGTGGGTTTAATGATTAATTACCACCTCAGGTTAAAAATTTTTCATGTTTTAAGCACAATCGTTATTTCCTTTATCATCCAGCCACTGAATCGAATCATGCTTTTGTCTGCTTCGATTAAATGGTCGTCTGTTGCTAGATACCATCTGCTTGAAGAATTATGGTCTACCTATTTGAGTCTCACTTTGTACCACTTGTTTCTAGTCCAATACTTTGCGACAAATGCTCAACACCTAGTGCCAGAGAGGGAAACAGGGTATTTTCAGCAGCCTCTAAGAGAGCTGGCAGATGCCAGATTAACAGCACTGTCCTGGGGATGAGGCCAGATAGCACAGAAGTAGGGCCAGGAGTGGGAACTTTAGGTCCAAGCCTAAGCATGAGGAAGGGGGAAGTAGGAGTTGGGGGGGGAAGGATGGAGGACCAGCCCCCCAGGAGGTGCAGGAATAAAGTGGCTCCTCAGGGAGAGGAGGGATTGTGCTGGAGGTGATTCCAGGAGCTTGTTCTGTTAGACAGGACCAAGGAGTCTCCAGCATAGTCTCCTGCTCAGATGCAGCGGCAATGCAGCTGTATGGCCTGTGGGCTTTACTGCTTGCAGCAGCCGCAGAACCCTATCTCAAGAACTGCTCTGATTCAGTCTCCTCCCAACTCACATATAAATCAACGTGGATAAGGTGAAAGCAAGTTGAGTGTGGCCATAATTGCAAACTGCTCAGATGAAGCAATACCTATCAGACAAAGGAATAACTCTTGAGGAACAGAAATTCTTCTTTGAACCCCTGCTTACAACATTGGAAATGCTGGCCTGAGTGATGCACACATCCTGAAACAGCTCCCTCAAGCAGAGGTCTGGGGGGCATTTATAAAAGCTTCCAGGCAAGAGTGAGAACAGGCAGGTGTTCTCCTGGAGGGGCGTAAAAATCTCTGTGGGAACTTGACCTGTCAGAGCCAGGCGCAGGTCCTGAAGTGCCAGCAAACGCACCCCCCCTACTGACAATTTACTCGGCTCCAGCAACCTGTTAGATCCAGCAGCTTGCAGGGCTTTATGAAACAAAGAGCCGACAACCCAAACAGGAATGGAAGCATTGCTTCCCGTGAAACCCCTGGGGATTTGTGCATAGTCCTGGTCTTCAGCGACACTTCATTACCTTCCTGATTTATACAACATACCAGTATTTTTTGAATACTGTAATGAGCCTGCTAGCTTCTTCCAGCAGGCAAAGATCAGGGAAGGACAAAGAGCAAGTTGGTCAGAGCACCCTGGCAGCTGGCTGAACAAAGGCAGGGGATGCGAAAAAAAAAAAAAAAAAATCACTACAGTTGGATCAGACCAGAGCAGGGTAACAAAAAAAAGCCCAAAGAAAACCTTTGATGATGAGATGGAGCTATGAGTAAGGTACTTCGACACTTCATTACTTGCCCTCTGATATAGAAATGGACTGGAAGATGAACCCCAGATACCAGACCTATAGCACTTGTGGGTGAGGCTTTCTCAAGTGTCCTTAAGGAATATCTGTCAGTGACTACTTTTTAGTCAAAGTCATTGTCTGACAGACCTTTTCACCCTATTTGTTCTGTCTGCAAGGAACTGTTCTGTGTTTGCCAGATGTAAGTGGGAATCCAGGGAGGGCCTGAATTTGTGAAATGGAGGGCTTTGAGTCACTCAAGCATCTGCTTCTGAGCTTTTGGTAGGACAATCACTTTCACGTACAGTCACGAGAAAGAATGGTAAAAATGGTTTACCAGAAGTGCTTTTCGGCTGGTGAGAAAGCTTTTTGCAGGCTTGGGATGGTAAAACACTGCTGCCAAATGCAGGGAGGTACCTGCTCAAGTAAGCCCTTGCAACCTACTGATCTGACAAGGGTCTGAGGAAGAAGGAGCCTAAAGTTCAAAGAATTTTCCCATTGAAGTCATCTATCAGTGTCTGAGATGTCAAAGGCAATCTTGACAAGCAGAGGCCCCTTGGATGAATCCTGGCCCTGATATAATCATGTGGAGCTTTGCCAGCTATTTCAGTAGGGCTACGATTTCACCTCTTGAGTCTGCCTCTTGGCTGGAGAATGAGTGCAACACAAAGAACAAAGCAAACATGGAAATTAAGGCATGCCTTCAAATTCACGTCCGTTTAACTGAATTACAACAATTTTGCAGTAAGTTCATTGCTTATTAAAGTGAGGAACAAACAGGGAATCTGACTGACCTCAGACAGACCCAGCATAAGAAAATTAAGTGCAAATTTCTCCCGCTCCCAGCTCTGTCAGGACACCCCTGTTCTGTCCATCAACATGCCCTGGTATTCCTGCCCACTCTCCCCATCTGCTGATGTAGCTAAGTCCTGAAAAGAAGCTGCTGCTATTGCCCATGAATTTTTAATGTAGCAAGGAAAAGGCTGCAGGAAGAAGAATATTTGGTGGCATTTACTCCCTATGATCAAAGCCATTTCATGTCTCTTGTGTGATATTATTAGAACATAATACGAAGTGAAAGCAGTGTTCAGACTAAGGTCTCTATTCACGAAACACTTTCTGCAGAGGAGAACGCAAGAACCAATGCCAGCAGGAAGCCCATCTTCTTACAGCATCTCTCTGCCCATGTGTATCTGCAGGGAATTACAGGACAGAAAGAGCCGAGTGAGTACCTTAAACCAGTTCCCTCTTATCACAAACACGATGTTCAATGGGACATCTCCTCTCACCTCTGAATGCTTCCCAACACCCAAAAGCACCTGTATGGCCAGCAGTAAGAGACCCAAGTCTAAACGGACAACATCACAGAAAGAGCTGTATCTTAGGTCTCTGCTGTCACTGGTATTTGTTAAATAAAACTCCCAGGGGCCGACAGGAAAAAGACTATGTAACAAAAGCAAAAGTCAGCTGCTAGTAGGAGTAGGGTACAGCTAGCTCTAGGTTCTCGTGTTCCCAAACCCAGCAACTATTTCTGTACTGACTGTGCGTTTGGGACATACCAAGCAACCACCTGGGAGAACATAATGCCAGAGAGAGAGATGACATGCCCTGTCTCTGTCCTGTCTAGTCTTCTCCAGTGGCGAGAAGCCGATGAAGACCTTATAGGAAGATCTATTAAGCACCCAGTGAGGAGAAAGGGAATTTCTAGCTAGCAGGAAAGATGATACTGGGGTTCAAACAGATTTGGCTGTCTGGAAGTCTGGATTAATTCTAGACCTTTCCCTTCCTCCCCTCTACTAAAGGACAAAATGGAGTATATACACTAATGTAAGCTTTTGAAAAGCTTCTTCCTCTGACTGCAGACAAACTCTCTGCATATCCCCGACAAATATGGCCACAAGAAGATATTTCCCTAGGAAATATCTGCACTAGCTGAATATGCTGTAATCACAAATTGCTGTGTCTTATTGCCATCATTCAATCACCAACAACACTCAGACACCAAGAGATCAAACTGATCAAACTCCTAGCGACAAGCAATGTACCTCCATGCAGATCACCCC
This sequence comes from Nipponia nippon, assembly GCF_047370975.1. Taxonomy (NCBI): domain Eukaryota; kingdom Metazoa; phylum Chordata; class Aves; order Pelecaniformes; family Threskiornithidae; genus Nipponia; species Nipponia nippon. Next base: position 5,679,591 of record NW_028262336.1, on the reverse strand, counting down.
CACTATTGCTCGAGAACTTCTGAAACACATCTGTCCACTGTTGGTAAGCGTTTGATGCTTCATGAAAAGCCGATGCCTTGTTCACATTATAGGTCTGACAGTGCTGAGGATGCATTGCTCACACCAAGTGAAATTTTCAGCCTCTGTTCCATCACTGAAAGACCGAGATATCTGTAAGCAAGGGTCAAGGCTGAGCAAGTAGCAGGGATATCTGTGCAAAAATATTTGCCCATTGAGTCATGCTGCTGATAATACAGGACTCATGACTACTCACTGAAAGCCATCATGCCAACAAATTTGCACTAATATCACAAAAGCAAAGTCAAGGGAACCGCACCTGAAGTTGAAGTGAAATTTAAGCATTTTGGTAAACATAATGTCTGTAAATGAATGCTGACTGCAGTCCTGCAGATGTTTACACAGATAACAGAAAGCCTCCAAATAGTCTCTGCTGCTTTTATGTTCTTCCAAGCCAGACTCTAATGAGGGCTCTGTACTGGATAGCTCTTTCTATGCCGCTGTGCAAATGAAGCACTGTTGACTGAAGCAGAGGAAGACTATGAGCACTCAAAAACATTTAAAGGAAACTGCAAAAAAATCAACGCTTAATATATAATGTGGTTGCAGTCCCTCAAAGCTTTGCAATAAGAAAGCACCGTGAAGCTGAAGTTCTGTTTATACACAGGAAAGTGGGAATGTGTTATAGCTTAAATCTTTGGACCGAAAAGGTGGTTTGCTCTTGCTGGCACAGAGAATTGCACAAAGGATTTAGGTTTCACACAGGGTGAACGCTCCCCACTCCACTTACACAGCACAATAGAGCTGCGGGTGATGTACCAGGTGCTGCAAGTCCATAAGGAAAAAAAACTCTGGTGAGGGAGGGGCAGGGTACAGTCCTTTGTGGAAAGAGGCATATGATACCATCATGCTCTGCGTGCACGTGTGTGTAAGCGAGCAAGGTTAGACTGACATATGTGATATTCCAACCTACTGGGTTGACTGAATAGGAAAAAGATAAAGTTTTAAGCTCTGTGGTCTTTTTGTCAGGGAATAATGATTACAACAACAGAGCAAAACAAATGAGCCCAGACAGAAAGGTCAGAAAAACCCTGTTTCATCTGGATATCAAGTCTTCCTTGTAACTTCCAGTATCATTCTCAAGCTTTCTAAAGATCTCCTCACTCCCAGGAGCCAACCTTTAAAGACACTGTTTGAGCACCTTGGCCAGGCCAGAGTCAATGTCTTGGTGACTGGGGAACACACAATGTACTTTTCAACTCCCAACAGAAAGATTCAAGATGTGACTAGTATTGGACAGATGACCCTTAGCTTAGCTCCACACCCAAGAGCGTCTACGAAGTGAAGCCAGAGTTCCTTGTTTCTAGTTCCTGTATCCTTCCATAAAGCTGCTATGTGTTTAGATAGCTGTATGGGGTTGGGTATATAAAGAGAAATATTTTGTGATTGGAATATGATTGTGGAGGTGATAAAGCTCCAATAATGAACCCAAAAAAGATGTGCAAGCTGCTCAACTTTATCAGATTCCCTGAGTCCAACAGTTCAGGACAACTTTCCCCAGCAGGTTATAGCACTCATCTCCCCCAACTATTTCGCCAGCATGGAAGAGAATGACAAATACTAGCATTCCCTGAAAGATACAAAGCTATTTTGAGGACTCATCTGGCAACCATAGCAACTAAGTCACATTAATACTAAGTCAGAATAGAAAACTTTGGAAAATTAAGGTAAAGGGAAATAAAGTTTAAGACTAGGAATTGTTTCAGAAAAAAACCCCAAAACATTCAGTATTATTTGTAGGTTCTCTCCTTGTGTCTTAGACCAGCCAGAGAAATTATTAATGCTTTCCGATTATTTCTTAACAACACTTTGAATATAAGTAATGAGAAATAAGGAAAAAACAATGTAAAAAAATTTCTTATTATTCTCTTACCAGAACTCCTCAAAAGGAAATAGAGGAAGCCCACAGTAAGACTTACATTCTTCAAAAGAAAGAAAAACTCCAATCAGGGACTACATTTAGGATTTTAACTTGGTATAGATGTTCTTTTAAGAAAATTACTCTTACTTGCCCTGTCCCTAGTGGGATATAGGAAGAGCAAAGAACATGTATTTAACTAGCTAATGTGTATTAACAGCTTAGCACAAACAAGGCAGTATGCTTCCATGATGTATTAAAAAATCAGTTAAACCTTAGGCTACTTCTTGCCATTATGCTTAACATATGTTAAAATCATACTGCCTTGTTTTCATTAGGCTATTAATACATGCCCCCAAAGACAGATTCACCTTAAAGCTCCCATGAGAAAGATGTAAAGGTTTAGCTATGTTGGCAAACCCATCTGAAGTTGACATACTGCTGATGCGGCTGGAACGTACTTCCTATCTCTTCATTCCCCCAATAAACACTCTTAGCAAAAACATTATAAGGCTAGAGAGCTGCACCTGCACTTTGGCTCTTGTAGAGTCACATTCAGCATCACGTTTCTTCATGCCTGTGATTAGAGTAACAGAAGTTTATAGCATGGACCTGATCCTGGACAGAGGAAAGTGGAGGCCTGCTGGCAAGGTGGCAAAATTTCAACTGCTGCATGTCAATTCACACAGACAAATTGAGGCTCATCCTGAAATTGTCTTGCTTTGGTTCCCAACTTCTGACTATAAGGTAGGAAAGAAAACACTACCTGTCCCAGTACCTTTGTGAATCCAGTTTAGTTTTAATTTCCTAAATGAAAGCATTTGGTAGGATTTCCCCAAATCTGCATGCTGCTTTTACATGACTCAATATATGATTTTTCAACATCAATTCCAAAAGAAAATTTCTTGCCGCTGCTGAAAAATAACACTTTAAATATACCCACTGCCCCTTCAGAGTACAGACTGATCTCCATATATTCTTCACTTCCCTTGTGCTGTTTCTCTGTGCAACTCACTGAAGAAGAAATTATATTCTTCCTTCTGCCCTTTTCCTTGCTCAGGCAGGACAGCCACCTGGATGTCACCAGGCCACAGATCTAGTTGTCAGGCACCAAATCACAGTCACAGAGTCTAAAAGAGGCTCTTGAGGCCCTGGTGACACATTCACTGTATGCGCTTCCCCTGCTTTAGAGCTGACTCACAGGGAGAACCACCAGGCTCTCTCCAGGACAAGAAAAATAACTGTATATTATCTGTTTAAAAGCCTCCTAATCCTTAGGCAACAACTGAGTAGTAACTGCAGTGGTAGGGCAAATCTTTCTTCTTCATATTAATAAAAGCCAATGCATTATTACTGCTTGCTGCATCAAAGGCTTTTACATAAACAACTTTTTTTTTTTTCCCCCCTAAAATGAAGAAAAATGTGTGGAAGGACTTGGATGTTTAAGACTTTGCTTAGGTTTCCATTTGCTGCATCATGTTGGCATTGAGGAACTAGACCACTTCACTGGAAATAAACAGAAAGCGAGCAAAGAGTGCAAATGGGGAAAAAGCAAATCACCTCTGTGTTTTAAAAATCTGACACATCGTTTGCCAAGACCAGGGAGGGAAGTCTCTTCTCCAAAGGAGTATCACTGTTATCTTTTTAAGGAGACCAAGTGTCAGTCTTGAAGAGTCCCTGCTTGCCCTAGATAACCGTTTGCTGACATAGGGGGACACAAAGCCATGACAGCAAGGGAGTGACCTGCCAATGCCAGTTGTGTCTTCTGCAAGTGCTTTTTCTCTAGAAGGCGTAATACGATTATGAGGGATTCTGCACAGCTCCATCTTATTCCCATAAACTGCACAGACAGAAAGTGCTTGCACCAAAATGCAGCACCTCTGGAGCCGAGTTACCCACTCACATCCCCTGGTGTCCTTTCTGCATGGCAATTTCTTGTCCCATGGGGGATGGCTGGTTATATGAATAACTATAGCCCATTTCCATAGATGTCCTGGTTCATACTTGGTTAACAGCTTAGGTCACTAACAGTTGGTCACTTCTGGTTCTGTACGCTTCCTTTCCTTCAGAGAAATCATGGCACTGATATTTCCACCATGAGAACAGAACACCCCAGATAGGCTCGTGCATATTGTTTGCCTGGTCCTAAATCCTTCCTTCGGATATGCGTTAAGCTCCAGCCAGTATTTGTGCTGCCCTGGCTGTCTCTCGACAGATACTCTGTCTTTGCTGGAGCACCTTAGGTAAATCACCCAGATTTTTGCTGAGTAGTTTTGTAGGGATAAACACATACCTCTAGTGTAGCCATGGGACTCCACTGGCATAGCACTGGCCTTGGATGAGGCAGTGATGCCCTAGGGGGGTTGTAGCACAGCCAGGCAGGATGGCTGAAAAGAGAGGAGAGCACTGAGGCCTTTAAACTACAGCTCCCATGAGAGACAGTGATACTGCCAGGTAAACAAAGTTTATCTGTGAACTGTTTGAATTAAAACAGTTCAGCTGAGTCAGTTTGAGATGACTGGAAGTACAGTACTTCATTTAGACCTTCCCAGAGAAAGAATAAAATGTACCGCAAATAAATAACAAGAACAGCAATAATAAAAGAGGTTAAAATCACACCTTTCCCAAATTTTTGGAAACCACATTTTCCATTTTAAATTGTTGTACACAGCAAATTTCAGAGTGTGTCACCCTTGCTAGCAATTTTCACTGTTTTCTCCCTAATATGTAGCAATTGGAGCTTTCCATCTCCTCTCTTCATTACCGTCCTGATACTAACATCCTGTACCAAGGCAGGCAGATTTGAACTTCCATCAGAGAATTGTAGCACCTGCTGAGCACGGAGAGGATTTTCTTTCTTTTTTTTTTTTTTTTTTTTTTTCTTCTCATTTAAAACAATTAAAAAGAAGTATCTGACTGTTTCTACAAAAACTGTGGAATGGACAACATCTTGTAAAAAAACATTGCTGGCTGAAAACTGGCAGCCGCTCCGTCAGTATGACAGAATAATTAAAACCAGTATGACAATAATTAGCACTTCTGTAGTTCTTTTCATCCATGGATATCAAAGCACTTCACAGAAACAAGTGCAGCTACCTCAATTTTTAAAGCTGAGCACAGAAAAAACAAATCAGAATTTTTTCCTTGTGGAAAATTCCAACAACTTCATCACTGGTTTTCATCCTAAATTAGAGTCAAGAGTGGAAATATTTTTTTAAAATTTCCAAAATGAAGAGTGCTTAAAGAAAAAAAGCCAGGGTTGATTAGGAAATTTCAGTGTTTTCAATGGAACCAAAATGCTTTGCCATTCTGAACTTAGTGCACTTTGTTTTCAGTCTCTCAACAATACACTGCATCTGCCTCTGGGAGGGGAATGCCTCCTGGGAGCTGTAGTTCAGGTTTCCCCACTGAACTTGATAACTCTATTACTTAGGCACCGCCTGTCCCCATCCTCCCTAAGGCTGGGCCTGCCTGTCCTACTGTTCTGCAGAAAAACATCATCAAACTTTTCCTTACTGCCTCTACTGAGCTCGTGAATGGGAAGCACTGACTGCAGCAAGGAGGGCTGGAGAATTTAGCGAGGAAGTAAAGGTAAAGCCCAACAGCCCCAATGGACAATTTCATGCTTTAAAAGCCAGCCCGGCTCTTCTCCTATGTGTCAGTAAAGCATCCTACAGTAGATTTGACTTTTTGGATTACTGTTCTTTTGGGATGAGTTCTTTCAGGTCAATCCTGTGTCCAGAGAGCTGATGGAGCAAGTTGCTGCTGCTGCTGCCACCTTGGGTTTATGCCCGCAACTAATATGGTCATCATGTCCACTTGTTTGCTGCTTAGAGATTTGTTCTTTCAAGGACCTACCTGTCCAGAATTGGTGGGGAAGAGGAGAACAACTTATGATTGCTTTACAGACATCTCACCTCAAACCAACGCTGCTAATGTAACTTGACAGAAGCTTGTTATGGGTTACATTACATACCCAGATGCTTACTGATAAGCACCCTTCTCTGTAGGTTGCATAGTTTTAATACTGGCAATGACACCGGACTCCTCTCCGCTACCATGTCAGGTACCACGAAGGGCTTCCTCTCCAGTGAGGTGGGAAATGTGCATGGGACCAGAGGGAATCTGAACAAGCTGGTGCTCTTCCAGGAAAGCACATTTCCAAAACTGGCCTGAAGGTTTCAACGCTTCACTTGCACTCCCCCCTACACACACACTGGGGCAATTTCTTTCGATGGTCCCAACTACTAGGATACTGAAGGGGGGACTTTGTTGACTAATCAAACAAGACTGAGCTGATTAAACTTTTGTTGTTTTCTCTGACTGTTCCTTTAATAATTTCAGAGCAACAAACAGCAGGGAGACTGTAGGTTCATGAGGGAGAAATCAAGGGGAAGAAGTAAACATTGCTACCAATTTAGCTAATGTTACTAAAACCAAAGTAGATGTTTGCAGGCACAGAGCATGAGGCAACTGAATAGTATCAGGTTCAGCCTATTATTCACGATCACACATACAATCCAGTTAACTCTTTAAACCTGACCTGGTAAAACAAGATGGCCAGATGTAAACAAACATTACCCTGGGGAAAATCAGGTCCAAAATCTACCCTTACAAACATGCCTTTTACCTGTATTTTAGTGTATTTTACAGATTTGGGTTTTTTCACAGATGCTTCTGATACTGTGCCTGACTGTAAAACCTGACAGAGATTACAGTAGCTCATTCCCAGATGCTCATCATATTAGCCATTTACACATGTCAGATCTACGCCAGTACTTATTAACAGAACACCCGAGTTACACACATAGCACAGCTTAATCTCACTCAGTGTTACCATCAAAAAACAATTCCAGCAAACAATCAAAGCATTCTTGTATTAAAAAAAAAAAAAAAACAAAGCCCAAGTTTCTTTTACAGAGCACATAAGGATGCTGGAGTTTTCTGGGTAAAAGCCTAGCTCGTAATACGCCTCTCAGGCCTATATTTCCCTACTTGCATATTTACACAACTGAAGAAAGAAACAGGATTCTCCCCAGCTTTACCTGTAAGCAACACAGTCTACCACCTCAAACGCTGATAGCTGCAAAGGAACAGAAAAGAAAGACAAAACTTCCCTGATGACCTGGGACAGTAACAGAGACTGGTCTGGCATTTTTCAGTTGTAGAACAAAGTTCTCAGACAACTTTGTAAGTAGGGGGGGGGGATTGTTACGCTTTAAGGCTATACAGTCTGTAAAACGGCAGTGCTTACATGTATTGAAGGTAATTTGAAAATCTCCTTAATTTCTAGATTTAACAAGTACATGATGCCAGGCTCAGACCTTTAATTCTCAGTTAAGAAACAGGGAACGGATGCTGATGCATAGAACCATCTTTTATGTGAAATGTATTAATATACGTTCCTCTGTCAAAACATAAATAATGTACTGGGACAGTGTCACCTTGTGGTTGTTTGATGACATAGCGGCCAACTGAGGGGATACTCCCCGTACCTAACCCCCTCGCCCCCAAAGCCTGCACTCAGAAGTGTCAACCTTAACTTCCTTTGGGGTAAAACAGGACCTCCATGATCTGCCCAGTGTGCATCCTCCATGCAGGTGTTAGCAGCTTTTGCATTAATGCATCCTAAAAGCCTCACAGAGATATGAAGGCATTAAACACCTGTGCCAACTCCACAACTTGTGCTGTCTACAAAAGTCTGGGAAGCAGAGATGTGCGAGGAAGGAAGCTGCTAAGTTCATAAATAGGAGCTGTAAGGCTGAGCAATAAAATTCCACTTGTCCTTCTGCAAATCTCCTGCCTTGCAAGGTAAATTCCAAGAACTGGCACACCTTCTTGCTCCTAGCACTCCAACCCTACAGAGAAAGCGGATTTTGAAAACTCTGTTGTGTAGAAAAACAAAAAAATACAGCCCTAATTCAAAGTTAGTACTAAGCAAGGAAATTCAGACACCAAACTGTGCTCTTAATGGAGAACTAATGGATGTTAATTAACCACCAATTGACAAAGAACATATTTACTGTAGTTTAACAGCTCTGCAAATAGACACAAACTCATTTACACATGTTTAAACCTTAATAAATACATTTGCAGTCATTGGCTGCTTAAGTTGATGTTCAAACTGTCCCCTATAGTAAATCTAAAGGGATACATTTGGTTGCAAAAGTTATTGCACGTTAATTAAACATTAGCTCATTGCAGAAAACCAAATAAGTTGATGGTAAACGACCTCCTTCATCAATACTGGTTTATTGCACAGCTATTTAAAAGCTGTATGCAAAAATGAAGAAAAACCACCATGCAAAACAGCTTTCTCACTGCACCATCATCCACACCTTTGCAAAATAAACGTGCAAAGGGCCTCCTCATATGGGGGAGTTCTCCAGGCACCGTGCACAGGTGAGGAGGGCCAGGGTAGCATGCAGGAACATTACTGCAATCAGTGCTCCAAGCACCGGGTTTCTGAGAGTGATGGGATTGTGGTGAGCATGCAACAGGGTTTAGAAAAGTCGTTCTGAGCAGAAAGCATGGGATAGAAGAATGTGTGGTGACACTTATGAGGAAAGAATACTTGCAGAGTTTTCACTCTGTAAACTTCTTTCGGTCAATCCTGTGAGCCTTTCATTTGATTCCTTTCCTAGCTTTATCTGTTTGGACAATATCATCTTCCCTTCTGCTACTACATTTGCTGTCCATTCAAAGTGGTGTGAGAACCTTGTCCTCTGCAGCTCTCAACATGACCCTGCATCCCTCCTCCTCCTCCTCCCATTCCTCACTACATCTCTTAAGGTTGTTTCTTAACTGGATCCATATATTTCGCTCTGAAAATGCTCCACTTGCTTCCCAAAGGTCTGTGATAAGGGTTAAGCCCCTAGTGTATGTCAAATGCTTTAAGATCCCCTCACAGAAAATGCTAGACTTAGACAACAGATAAACACTGCCTCCCTTTTGCATACTTCTTATAGGAATGCACAGCATAAAACCAAGTAAAATTGTATTTATCCCAGGTTGCTTCATTCTCCAATGCTGTTGCAGAAGCCTCCAGCGGAGGGAGCTTAAAATAACTAAAAAAAGCTTTACTTTCAAGAGACAGACTGACTTAATTAAGTCATCGTTTTGTACTTTATACAAAAAAGAAAAAAAAACTCAGGAAGGGAGAAAAGGAAATAATCAGCATTCATCAAATGGAAAAAGTCCAGATCAAACGGTGAAGAAGCGTTTTCAGACTTTGAGAGAATACAAATAGTGAGAAATAGAAAACACAAATTAAATTAAGAATCATAAAATTTTCTCTGTTCGCACAGCTCAGGCAACACTGTCTGGGGCCAATTTATTACCAGGCTCAATAACAAATAAGCTCACACGATTCCCACGCTGAAATAACCTTTACTCATTTCACAGTAAAACTACCATAGGGGTCTGGTAAGCAAAGATGAATTATAGCTGCCTGTCAGAAATAATGATGATAATCCTCTCCACTCCCATAACATCTGGGGATTACAACCACCTTTGCAGACAATACAGCAGTCTGAAATACACAGTATAACATAATGAAAGTATGTCAACAAGATGATCACAGATGGAGAAACTGAGGCACAAGCAGAGGAAATGAATCAGTCCACAGTCACAGCATAACTTTGATCCCTGTTCTCACCTTGGCCTGCATCTCATTAGAGTGGAAACACCTCCACCGACTTCAGTGGGGTTCTTTTGTTTTACATCGCTGTCATCATCTCAACAGATGGAATGCGGCAGCACTTGGGCTCTGTGACTATGGGCCAGGGTCCTCTTGTGCCAGGGGCTACACAAAACAAACTGAAAGAGCTGAACAAAAAGGAATTTCCTTGTCCGAGAGTTTGCAATGGAGATCAGACTGCTTCCCTTTGTATTTGGCATGGTAACTGTGCCTGGACAGCATGGATCTGTCACTATCTGGCATAAGACCCATGGATTTGAGGGCCACGATGGCTAGGGTAAGTTTTCTCTAATGTTGAGGGTATATGGTGCACGCTAGTGATTGAACCCAGGGAAGGGCGCACAGGCTGAGCTACCTCCTCCAAGCTGAGCAATTTCCCCTTCAGCTTAAGGGGGCGAGACTCAGGTGTGGGAATTGAAGGCAGCACAAAATACAACAAAAACCTTTAAGCCCTTGCATACATGTGTGAGGAGGATTTTGCCTCTGGTAGAGCCTTAGCACAACAAAATCCTGGCTAGTCCACAGGCTTGGCTGCGAACCCTTCTCTTAAATAACCAGCATGCCCAACCCAAACCTTTCCTAACTGTGGCCCTATCTCTCATATCCAGCTTTCCTGCTGAGGCTATAACATTAATAAGAAGAAGGAAGCAGAACAATAGCAGTACATCCAGGAAAGTGATACTCTGGATCTGGTGTACTTTGAAGGCACCAAGCTGTTCTTCCTTCAGGAGGCACAACAACTCAGATGGTATCTGTCAGCCAAAGGCATCCAAGTCAGTTGTGCCAAGATGCCTTTTTCTTCTCAGTTACAGGCAACTGTGAACTCCCTCTCTTTCCCCAGGTGTTCTTGCATGCTTCATTGCAAAAAAAAAAAAAAGTGTCTGTCAAAACTGCCCGTGCCTCCTCCCAGGGAAACAGTAGCCAGAGGCAAGGTGTGTGGGGGGTTCCTTTTTAGAATCTGCAGCTTCATTAAAGTAATCGGCATCTGGACTTGATTTTGGAAACTCAATGCCAAAGTGGCTGATGAGGCAACTGATGCTGTGGAGTCAGAGCCAGAAACTGCATAGCAGGCTGTTGAATGCGGTCTCTGGCAAGATCTATGCAATGAAATGACATTATGGCTTTGCCATACATTACATGCAAATTAGAAGAGGCTGGCAGCCATGCAACTGGCATAGCATAGCAGCAATCATCCTTACAAGACGTAGAAGGCAAGGCTATCCATCCTCAACCTGGCACAGGGGTGGGAAAGGGAAGGACAATGCTCCTGCAGTAGAACTGCTTGCCTCCTTTCCCCTCTGAGTGATCTAATGGGGTGGAAGACTCTTCCCAATGCCCACTCCCTGGTGTTCCTACCTCATTTTTCAGCTTTGCCAGAAGGTGTGATTTTTTTTTTCCTGTGCCTATCCACAATTCCCTTCAAGTGTCTGCTTCTCCTCAGTCTCTCCTCCTCCCCGAGCATCCTTGCCTTAGGGCCAGATAGCTGTAGGATATGCACAACAAAATGCCTGTCTGCAGGTGCTCAGCAATGATAGATGCAGACAGCTGGCTGGCCAGCTGGGACTTCACCTGCTTTGCTGTTGATGAACTACTCTTTCTGTACATTAATTGCTTTTAATGTTTTCCCCCACTTAGGCAGCCATCTCCTCCTCTTTAACCTTTTGGATTTTTTCTGAACTGTTTCGTCTACAGAATCTACGGCAAAACTCCCCAAGACCACATAGCGCAATCTGATGACAGAGGACAGATGTCAGCCTCCTGGCCCCCTATTTTCAAAGTGATGAGAACTAATAATTTGGGGAGACGTTAATGAAAGGAGCATTCATCCTTGCTATAATTTATTGTTATTCTAGCATCCCCAAGACTGCAGGGACTCACAATTTCTATGGTGCAGAGAGGCAAACTAAGGCAAGAATACACAGAAATGTAAGTCAGAGCTCTTGCTACTAGATTACAACAGACTCACCCAAAGCCAAATGGCATCTTGGTGTCAGCAATGAGGTAAGAGTCATAGTATTTCTTGTATATGTACTGTACTTGCACTATTCTTAGATCTGGCTGAGCCTGCCAGAGTATCTCGTTCAAACAAACAAGGTAGGTGGCATTAATAAAGGACTTTAATGTGGGTATTGTAGGTTTGATACTTCCAAATGCCCAGCCTGCTACCCAGCAAACATGTCCCAACACATCATTCCTCACACCAAGGGCTTCACAACGCGACAGTCACGAATGGTTCCACAGGGTGGTCACAGCCATACACTGTCACACACCGGGACTCAAGTTTGCCATTTGCAAGACAACTCAATGGTCTTTCAAACTCCCTACTCCCCGCAAGACACCACTGAGAAGGCTCAAGGCAGAGAGAAGGCAGGAGGCAGTAGTAAGCAGCATGAAAAGAACGCTTATCTTGCGTATTCAACATGAACATTACCTTGTGTCTTGGATTAATGCACCTAATCTGTTGAATCTTATACAGCTATACATTTTTCTTTTTTTTTTTTCCTACTGATTACAGTGTTGCTGGCTACACTAGAAAGCAATGTCTTAGTCTAAACCAGTTTTGGTCTTTAAAGGACCTCTGAATCAAGTCTAGCTCCTTGCTACTTCAGACAATTTCATCACAGGTATTTTCAAAACCCGTGATGGGTAGCAAACCAGAGGAGTGAGAGGAGCTAGAGGAAGCAAATCCTGCTTCTTTCTCACGTCAGTAGGTGCACTGTTGCCTTTTGGTGGAACAGCCAACAGAATAGGTAGTTTGGGATGCTATTAATCACAAACAGCTTGTGTAGCAACACCAAGGATTCCTTCCTGTGTCCTAGTCTGCTCTTCTCAACCCCTGCTTCCAACCTGAGGGATGTCTCTCTGTAGCACCAACAGGGGCTGTGGTCACCTAACAAAAAAAAAACCAAAACAAACCAAAACCAACCAAACAAACATAAAAGGCAAAGTTCCTCAGATAATCTCCTCCACTTCCAATACTGCTTGTGCCTAGACATTGGTGAAGGAAAATGGCCCCAAAAAGGGAGCAACAATCAAAGTAAGTTTAAGTAAAGAGTTACGTTGCACTAGTCACACTGATAGAGCCAGAGAGAGGAGACAGCTCTTCACTAATTAAAAGCGGTGGCTGTTTCCCAGATGAAACCTAAAATGGCTGTGCTGTCAAAGTCATGAAGTGCCTGAGTATGTACTTTACCTTGCAACGTTCATACGGCTAGAGAAGGGATCATCAAGAAGGCATGTCAAGCAAAGGCTGAAGGAGTTAAAGCCCAGTTAAAAACTGGCATTTAAGGGCTAGGTAATTTCACAAAGATTAAAGGTTTGTGCAGCAGGTTGCTAGACAGGACCATGGCAGATGTGACGTTCTGGAGTCATACAAAATTCAGAGGGCATTGTATTGATATGTGACAGATGTTATGGAAGCATGGAATATTCAAAGACAAGTGCATTAACTTTATAAATATTACATGCAACCTTATGGAATTTTATATCCTTGATTCTATAGGTAAACCAAAGAAAGTTTTCTGCACATCATAAGAGACCCTGCAAGGGACTTAATGGAAACCTTCACACGCAGAGAAAAAACAAAAGTAAAAAAAGTAATTTAAGTTTTGACCAATATCAAGAGAACCAACAATGCTAAAGTCATGAAACAATATGAGCTCCTGGCCCGACTCAAACACATCTGACTTGAACTACCTGCTAGAGTCTCTTTGGGGATATAAGGTCTACCTGCACTGTGGAACCTTAGAGTTTTCTCTAAGATCCAGGTGCATGCCCAAGTTGTGACAAGATACACACATACCATTTTGCTTTCCTCTGATTTTTTTTTTTTTTTAGTTCACTCTTTTTTTCATGGAAAGGACAGCCAGGTAAGCAGCCAGACCCATGGTATGCCTGGGACAAGCAGAGGGCCACAGAATGCATGTGCCCTGAAACATAAATTAGACTTTGACAACCACCTGAGGTGCTTTACAGGTTATTATTTTAAGTTAGGAAGCCAATAATGATGGAGAAGACAGTATGGAACAGGTGCACAGCATCAACTTTGAGTAGATTTAGGTGGCAGTCAAGGTCTTGTCAAGAGCTGAAGAGTCATGGCCACTGGCAGCACCCAGGCCAGCCTTGGGGTCTCCCCTCCGATTACTGGCCATGGCCGAATCCATGGGTCGGACATGGCTCTAGCAGAGATGGGCACGTAGCATAGGAAATACTCTGCAAGGCTAAAACCTACTCACAGCCTCCCCACGTGCCGCACATTGTGCTGGCAGCTGAGTCATCATTTACAAGTGTTATCATTTCCACAGGCTGCTGTTTTCCAGCTGACCTCACCCTGACTCCTACTGCTGCACCAGATACCCATGCAAACAAAAGCTTTGTCAGCCACACAGAACCTACCTTCCTTATTGCCCATTTCACGTTATTAATTATATACCCACATCAGCTAAAGAGATGTAATTGCAGCCAAGTTCCTCCTCCGATCCAAAGATTCCCCTGAAGTTCATTAACATTTGTACTGTAACTACTGTTGAGCTTGCCACATTTCCAGTCAAGATTTCATACTAAATGAGGTTACCAAATAATGACTTAATAGTGAACGCAGGGCAATTTATATATTGAAATTAAAGATTAAACCTTAATCTTAATTAAATCTCACAAAAGTTCAGTAAAGCTGCCCAAATTATAAAAAAATAAAAAGATGTATTGATTATTTGAGAAATGGAAATCACATTTAATAAATACAGGAGTGAGCCATTAAGGGAATGGGGAGACCAGAAAAAGCACTAACTGGTGATTAAAAGAAGATAAATATTTATTAAATGTTGCTGTGATTTATTAAGCTGTGTTGGGCTAAACAAATGTAATTTGATATCTGAATCATATCTCATTCTGATACAGCCTTCATTAAATCTGAAGTCTTGGCTTTAAATGGATATCATATGTTCCCTTCAGTTCTTAATCTCTTTGAAATATCAGTTTGATGCTGTGGAAGACACTGAAAGTCACAGAGACTGAAGTCTCCTGCGTATCAATGAGGTTGTTGTGCACTACAGGTGAGCAGTCAACTTCCCATTCCTCAGTGCTTTCTTATCCAGGACCTGTTGCAACCTTGCATTGTCCCTTGGTGACAGGGCAATGTTCAGATTTTAAAACCATTCTGTCAGAAGGCCAGACAGGAAGAGTACAACTTCAAATTTCAATCAGTCCTCCAACAAACAGCGTGCAGGTCTGAGGCACAGCACCCTTCACTCGTTGTAAAGCAGGAAAGCCAACTGTCACGCTAATGCAGCTGCTGGCCAGCAGAACATTAGCAGAGGTTGAGTATGTGAAAACATCTACCCCCTTGTCCATACCTGATAATTAGCACCAAATAGCTCTGTTGATGCAACTTTCCAGCTGAGATGTTAATCATGCAGGAGCTAAGAAATTCATTCTGCCAGGGTTCACAAAGCAACCTTATCTCACACCCCTTTCAGAGGGAGGTGAGAGTCTGTTAGAGCATGATGCTCCATGTGCATGAGGTGTTTGAATACGAATGTTTCTCGAGGTTAGACAGCAAGTTGTCTCTGTCTTAAATGCATTCTCACGCTCTTTTCAGCCTCTATTTGGAAGAGGAGCTTCTTGTTGAAAATTACTGGCATAAATGAATTGCTGCTGCTAATTAAATTTGCACAGAGTTAAAATTAAGTTACAGTGCTCTTTCCCAGTGCTACAAGACTGGAGTTATAGACTGCTGGTGAGAATTGTTGCCTGTTACACTGTGAACCTGAAAAAAAGGTTGTATGGAGAAGTAGTATTTGACTTCCCCAAGTTTGCTTGAATCAGAATATTGCAAGAACTCTAACCTCCTTCCCAACTCCCTTGCCTCCCTACCCCCTCAAAAAAAAAAAAAAAAAAAAAAAAGGAAATGAGAGGAAGAAAGGATGTGGAGTTCCCACAAATAGGAGAGAGGAAGGGACAATCGCATACTATTCCTTTTGTCTTTGCAGGAAGTGAGGAACAGTATCAGACGGAGCCAGGCTATGCGATCAATCATACTGAAATCAGAGTTCCACCTCTCTCATCTCTAGTATCTTCTTTTCTGCAGTCACGTGAGTGCGGAGAAGTGCAGCAGTGGGACAGAAGGGAGTAGAGAGTGCCAAAGCCACTCCAGATCTGAGAGGACTTGATGTTTTGAAGGTAAAACCCAATCATTTCTTTTGGAAGCGGTTCTTACTCTTTACTGACACAGGCACCCTAGTGAAAGCCAGGGTCCATCCTCAAGGGCCAAGGAGATTCATTAAGCCAGATTAAACATCTCATTTTATTAAGGAGCAGCTGTGAGAGATGCCTTTGCATTGTATGCAGCTTTCCCGTAGGAATTTCATGATAGCAAACTCCTGGCACTTCCTCTCCCTTGCACAAGCAGGAGTTGATCTAGCAGAAAGTAATTATTTTCAATGTGTTTAGCCAGAAAAAGAGGCATGACTTTAAAATCCTCACTACCAACACAGCCAAGCAGATTCTTCTTCTGGAACTCACTTTTGGGTTGAAAACATGAGCAAAAAGTTCAAGCCCCTGAAGCAATTGTCTCAAAGTTTTAAGCTACTGAAGATAGCAGGTTTAGGACCATAACTACAATAAACACAGCAAATGAATAAGAGTCTCCTGGCAAGAATAAACCAGAATTGCAGAGGCTGATGTTGCCAGTGAAAGGAACAGGAAGGTAACCAAGTGAAGAAACAGCATGAGGAGGATTATCCTTATTTGGAAGCAATCCATTCCAGCAATAAATTAAGCCAAGGATCTCTGCATCGGAAAACAGCAGAGCAACCTATTAAGCTAAAGGACAATCTGCTTTTTCTGTCACCTTTGAGCCCTGACTGAATGGCAAGAGACACAAACATGCCAGAGACCAAAATGTACATTATTTCAATAGCAGTAATGGTCGGCTGGAAGTTACAGAGACTGTGAAATTCTTTCCCTGCACATTCCTAGTGCAAGCACCTGACCTTCAGTGACAATACTGCTGGATTGCAATGGTCATAAAGATCAACTCACAGAAGAGGGCTTGGATGGAAGAAAAATGATAATTTGTATTTTATGTCAAAAACATAGCAGCTCTCACTCTAGCTGCTGGGATGGGATGGGATGGGATCAGAAATACTCAGCGCAGACTGGTAAAGCATTTTTCACAGTGGTATTAGAAGACACAGCAGTAAAAAAGTAAAAAAAAAACAAACCTCTATACACTTCTAGCTCAAAGGGGTCTCTGGATCTACCAGCTGTAGCACACGACATTGTGTGCATGCTGGCATGTTTCAGGGCCACATTTACTGCAGGGAAGCAGCATCCAAAATTAAGGGATTTCTGAGGGGCAAACACAGGCTCTGTTTCACAGGGGTTTAAATTACAGAGAAGCAGTCCCTAAATTGAATACACCGTACAGAACAGAAAGAATACAGCTGAAAGAAGCGTACTAGCAAATCTTACATGTATATTGGCCACATGCGTAATGTGATCAAAAAGACAGATTATTTAGATTTTGGATGGTTGTGTCCCTCTACACTTTCAGATAGCTGCTCCAGCTATCAACAACAGGACTTCTGTAATAACAGCCCGGCTGGTGGATTTTCATCTTTACCTGCACTAACAGCTTCTCAGCTCATCAAAAGGCCCCAAGAGCTGCCCTGATGAAGCTGAGAGCTGGCATGTCACTCCCTCTGGTCTCCCAGTCCTAGGCCTTCCCAAAGAAAAAAGGTACCCAACGATCCCAAACCGTGCACACTCCATTCGGTGATGAGCACAACCAACCTTTACCTGACGGATACTCAAGCATCTCCAGCTTCCTCTAGTTCCCACTGTGATACTCACATTGGTGCAAAATTCTTTTTTTAAAAGCTCAAATTAGGCTGACAAACACAAATGGACTGGGAAAAGGGTAGAGTGTCAAAAAAGGTTCCTCTCTTTTAAACAACACTGACAAAACAAGTAAAGTAATTCCTCACTGCAGCGTTACCTCTAAAGTGAGCTCTTGGTTACATAGTACTATGGCACCTTTTCCCAGCTCACTTTGAAGTCCAGCTGGCACTAGAAAGAAGTCCCAGATATGTTTCTGGTTGCTCCTTCTCCTGTTGGTAAGAGGAAGCCAGTCCCAGCTTGTGCTCTGCTGACCAGGGCAAAACACGATGATAGTCTATATTGTGTTGCCCACAGAAACTATTTTGAAGGGGAGATGCTGGCATCAGGTGACTAAGTCATGCATGATCCCTGGCTATGTTATCAGGCCCCTCATGGAATATTTCTACCAATGACAAAATGTTATTGCTGCCATTATCAGGCACTTGTTCTTTATCTGTCTACCCATGACAGGCCTCGTTATTCAGGCAGGTCTTGGGACACCTTCAAGGGGAGATCTTCTCATCCAATGTCAAATACACCAACTTTCTTGACTTTTCTGATCCTCCTTTTTCTTTCAGCCCCTCCTGAACTGTCTTGCAAACCAGATCCATGCTGCCCCTCCCCACAAATCTCAGGAGAAGAGCTAAAGGGACCCTGTCTCATGCCACATCTCTGACCTAGCCTACCACAGGACCCCCCCTCGCCCCCAAAGTGTTCAGTCTAGATTTTACAGAGCAAAGGCAAGTTCCTGATCTTTCCATACTGGTCTTGATAGTGACACAGAAGGAAGAGACACTCAAAAATTAAGGAGACTGGGCAAAACTGCAAAGCAAAATGGCTGAAGGAGCTGCCCTGGATTGAGACTTTTACAGCCCAATCACATCCGCATTCATTCAAAACAGCACAGTCGCTACACTCGTCTTTCTCTATGTTACTCAATGTTTGAAATCCTTGACGCCTCAACACAACTAGCGTGTGATGACTAGTAACCATATCTGACTTAGTATGTGCTAGCCCTCTTTCCTTTTAATGAGCATGCCTCACCTTCTCCCTGGTGACCATACGGGCATCGCTGTCAGGGCTTTGGTAGCAGGGGCGCAGGGTGCCCCGTGTGGGAGAGCACCGGGACTGCCCCATGCTGGTCCCCCTCAGTACCAACCCAGGCTGCCACTGTGCCCAGCAGAGGGGCCCCGACGCCACCGCCCTGTCACCATGCTGGGGGGCAGGGGGATCTGGAGGGGGATACGTGAGGAAGCACAGGAGGAGACACAGGTGGACACACAAAAAGAGATTTTATAACAGGAGTTACACTTCTGAGGCAACTGCAACTATGGGGGGGACCACCAGCGAAGCAGGGACACCCCTGAGGGACCATGGCTGTGGAGAATCAAGGCAAGCAGGGAAAGAGTGAGGAGGAAGGAGCGGGGAAGAAACAAACAAAAAAAACCCCAACAAACAAAACAACACAAGAAACCAGGAGCAGCAGCAAGAAACCATCATGCACCAACCCAACCTCCTGCACTGCCCATTGCCCACACAAGGAGCTGGCAGGGACTGAGCGTAACATGGGGCAAAAACAAGGTGTGGGGCACATGGAGGTGTTGGAGTGTAGCTGAGCCTGAGGAAGCCACCAGTACTTATTTCATTGTTTCCTTTCTTCATTTCTCCATATGCAAACCAGTAATTACAAGTCTATGTTAACCGGCAATAAAGTAAAATTCAGTTAAATTCCCCAAGCTGAAACTGTACTGCCCATGACAATGGAGGTAAGGGAAAACATTTTCCTCCAGCATGCTAAAAGAGCCCAAGTAAACACAGAGGCAGTTGCCAATGATTGAAGGCGGCAATACTGTGGGAGCATGGTCTCCGGCGGCACGGCTGCCTCCTTCCTCAGGCTTAGCTCTAGCCAGAGGCTTTACTCCAAATGCTGATTGCTCACAAAGATTTGAAGAACAGTTACGGTGTTGCTGTCAGTAAGCAGAAAGATAAGCTGCAGTTGGTTGATATCCACCTTACATAGGTTTTTCTGCTTCTCTTGTCTCAAAACCTCTCTTTGGAGCTCATGTAATTTCAATCGTTTGGAAAGACAAGGTGAACCTCATGAAACTCTTTGGGTAAGAACTATAAAGCAGTATCTGCCACTTTTTCCATGTTTGACTCACACAGATATAGTAGAGCACCTACTGTGTGTTTCTCCTAAGTCCTGTTCTGTTTTGTAAGACATGAGAGTCATGTTATGACTTTGAAGATCAAATGATGGAACCAACCCAACTCCTTACAGATGCAAAAAAGTATGCCAATGTCATGCTTTTTAATAGCAACATCAGAACCCTGAAAGGGAACTAATATATCTAAGACCCAAAACGACAACTGGCCTTCTGGGGAGAACTTCAGTATGGAATACATGAGTGGCAAAATTCAGTCAAGGATGCACCAAGTGGGGTGCAATACAGAAATCACGCCTCTGCCCATTAAGATGCTTTTATTACATGCCCTGAAGTTACTAATGTACAAGTCGTGGGTTACAGAGGCATCTGATCCTCTCCCCTTCATTCTACAAAAGCCCACTGACATTCTTCAACCCTGCTACAACTATCTAAAGAGCAAATACCCAAAATAAAACAGAGAATTGGCAGATAATTAAATAAGATTGTTCTTCTCTTTTTTTCTACCTGACAACTTCTAAAAAGTTGTCAGCACCAGAAGGGCTATAATATTTGTCTGAGATAGTGGATGTTTGGCACCAGTGCTTGCAAAATTTTAAGTGTACTATATGGGAACTCTACTAATCACAGTTTAGGGTGAAAACAAGAAAATCCCTAGAGGAATCCAAGAGGCATACTGAGAGAAACTTAATATAATAAGGATTCTTTACTTCAGCATCCAACATATGGACTTGACGACCTTAAGAGTCTTTTCCAACCTTAACGATTATATGTCCTTCCTTCCACATCTGCCAGTATCACATCTTTAAGACTCTCACTATGCCAGCTCCTGCTCTAGGTAAGCTTAGACTTCGTTATTATACTGATTTTACAAGTGGAGAAACTGAGACAGTGATAGATGAAACAAATCATAGCTATTAAGAGAGAGGGACAATCCAGAGTAGAGCCCCTTGCATGTTGTCTGCTGGACTCTACCAGAACTTGCTGGGTACAAACATCTCCACTGGTCCTACTGAAGGACCCAGTCAAAACCAGGGACTCTCAGATTGGGTTCGCAATGTCTTGAGAGTTAAGGTAACAAAGAGGGCTGTAGGGAAGCAATAAAAGAAACCTGACCCTAGCAACATCACTCACAGCTGGAAAAGAAGAGAACAGCTATACCATGTAAAGATCAGAAACAAGCAGAGAAAGGGAAGCCATTAAAAGTCAAGTCCTAACTGGGGGAGGGACAGATCTTGGGAATATAGCAGGTAGGTTTGTGAGCAAAGACTGTGCTTTCAAGGAAGGTGCCTCTCATGACACAACTACATGGGCAGCTCTAGGTCTCCCAGCTACTGCCTGAAACCACACATCTTTCCCCGCACCCCACTGCCTGAATCAGGAAGGATCAAATTCAACCCTCACTGACGCCAACTGGGACCTACCAACAACCACATTTTTCAGACACTTTTCAGAAAAGAACCACATTATAAATAATATATTAATTGCCTTTATACACTTCACTAATTATTATTCTCATTTCCCGATAGGTCCATTAATCTCTCCTTTATACCTATTGCCAAAAAACTCTGGCACATGCTATCGGCATTGCTGATGCACTTAGTGTATGATTGCCCTTGATCGTCTTGTCTTTCTCCTTTTTTCATAAAAACACAACCTGAAAGATTTGGTTCCAGGTTTTGGGATCATTTAAAATTTGTGAGTGTTCTGGCTAGTCTGTTCTTCTTGCCACCTCTTTTATATCCACAGTTTCATGTTCTCACCTTTATTCACAGACAGAGAAAATACTTTGCAGATACTCGATAGCAGCCTGTTAACACACTTTCAAGCCTTTGCTGTTTAGAACATTCTGAATTTGGGACAGGAACTGTCTTTCACCTCTAGGCGTTATCCTAACACTATCAATAATATACAAAGCATTGTAAGGATTTCAATATCCTTACTTTTCCCTCTAGACTCTTAAAACTATCATCTGAGTTTTTAATAATCTACTTACTGGAAGTTTTGTGTCATGTCACTCTTCAAGTGATTCCCCTGAGAAGGCAACAGACTTGGTCTATTGGAGTCACTCAATGATTGAGCCACAATAAGCAACACTGGTTGGAAAATCCTCGCTTGGAAAAACTCTACAAAAATGCCAGTTTGTGGACATCAAAGTATTCTGCAAGTATGTGTCAATCTCAAAGCTTTGGACTGTATCATACTCAATTTCCTCAGAAATTTTCCTAGAAATTAATTTCCCATCATCTGTTCTTGCCTTTCCAACCTTCCATCCTGATTTGTGACTAATTTTTATACTTTAAAAGTGTTGTTTTTTTCTAGAGTAAAAAAAAAAAAAAATACTCCAACCAGATACAATATTCTGTTTCAGAACTGACATCCAGAGTGCCTAAAATGGGAGCCGGTACTCCTTATTGTGCATTCAAGAAATTAGCTGCTACAAACAACATTTGCTTGAGCCTGATAAACTGTTTCTCCAGTCCATGTGCCGCTGCTGTGTGTGTTCAATTTCAGTTTGGATAATTCAGAGTAATCCTATTATAGAAAGGCACAAGCCACAAAGTTCTGTTCCAGATGACATGTTAAAGTTCAGCGGCACTCGCAATCGGGACTTCTAACTTTGGTCTAATTCTGAATTAGTATAGATTTCAGTTCTTTCCTAAAGTATCAAAAGCATGGCTTTGAGTGTCTCCTCGCCATGGTATTTCAGAGGCTGACAAACAGTTAACGTGTTTATGTCTTTGAGACCTGAGATCTGTCTCACTAAAGGCTCTTTCAGAACTGGTATTTTGATAGAGCCCACACAAATCTACGCAGAATGCTTGTCTGTGACCTTACCACATTTTTTCCTACACAGAGACAGAATTTATGGTGTCCCATTGATTTTTCCCAATCCATTTTGCTTCAGAATTACCATTTACTCTGTTGTGTATTTATCTTTTTTTTTTCCCCAATTCTGCCTCACTTATTTCTTGAAAAGATACTTAGCCCTGAGAGCATATCCTAACAGTCTCAATAGAAAGAAGAAAACAGTTTTCCTCTGCTGTGATTTAGTATGGGAATAACAACAATACCAGGGCTCATCGGTAGGTACACAAACAGGCTGAGCAAATACAATCATGTTGGGCAAGGGAGCATATTGTGATCCATATATTACATTTTCAGGAGTATTAACTATGCCCCCCTGGCTCCCCGCTCTACAATTTAACAGGAGGGCAGATAAACTCTATGTGAACTAATGCACGGGAAACAAACCCTCAGGCTCAAGTTTTCTGAGCCCCCATAGCTTAGCCCTCTCCTTCAGTTCTCCGCTGTCTCCCATGTTTTGCAGGTTTTTGACAACTTCTTTCCAACTGCATTTCTAAAAGGCAATATGTAATTTGAGACAAGGGTTATGTGTATGAAAATGTAGTGGTTTTATCCTACAAGCCCAGAGCAAATGTACCTACATTAATACAAAAGGTTATACTAATACAGATCATTTCCATTCCTGCACAAAAGGAAGGCATTCCAATACAAACATACCCCAGATGGCACAGATGTGCTCATGTGGAGGCTTGTGACACTTCAGCAGAGTGTGTCTAGACTAAGTGTTATTTGGACTTCCCCAGGTGGTATTGAGTCACTTGATAAAGTCACTCATAATTTCATTTTGCTGAAATTTTGCTCCTGCTTTGAGCATTACTCCTTGACTATTCCTGCCTTTCCAAGCTGTGGTCCTGTTTAGGCCCCCATGCATTATTCTTAGTGATAAGGATTTCATTTTCAGTTTTGCTCCCACCATTGGATTTTATCACCTGGTCTGAAGGCTCCTCAGAATTTACTAGCTTTCTCCATGGCTCCACACCAGATTTTTTTTTTTTTTTCCTTTTGCTTCTACTTGCATGTAAGGAGGAACTTCCTAGAAACCAACTCTTCTGCCTTCCTGCAGAAGTTCTTTGCTATTCATTAAGCAGCAATTGAAACCAGCTAGAGGGAGAAACTAGCCAAAATCTATGTACTGGCTAGAGGGAACATCTGCCAGGGGAACCCCCTAAGCTCCCACAATTTGTACCCTGCAGCTTATACCCAAAGAAGACAATAGAGGTATCTAGATCCTTGGCATGAAATCCACACCTTTTAACACGGTAAGTGCGGATGTGAGAGTGATTTCAGGAATCTCTGGAGGCGGTTCACTCCTGATGATGAGAGGTGAAGTACCTTTAGTGCCTTGAGCGCTAGCCTAGCTAGACATACAGCCTTTGCTCCAGCCCTACAACAGCTCCAGAGGAAGTCAGCCATTAAAAGCTAAATAAAGAAGACACTGAACCTGGAAACTTTTCACCCAGCTTTTACTTTACCACATCAGCATTTTCTAACAGTTAGATATCTATCCAAACACACACCACCTTTTTCTCCAGCTCTGCATAATGGGCATTAATCAGGCCCCTCTGCATCAGCCTGTGAAGTCCCTGTGAGACCTGTCCTGCTGCTGGTGTGGAACCACAAGTTCCACTGGAGCTACCCTAGCATAAATAAATCCCGCTCGTCCTAATCCAGCCTAACAAAACAGCAAGAAAAAGTAAGGGAAGGGAAAAACAAGGAGGAATAAAAGAGGAAAGACTGAAAGGTTCTGGAAATAGCTGGGATTGTTCATGCTGAGACATCGGGCCCCGAGATTTGAATAATGCATGTTCCATAAATCTAAGTGTCCCTGCTTGCCACATTTTAGAACAGGGAGCAAAAATAATAGCTACTGTCCACACTTATCACCAATAATAAATTACAGGGCTCCTGTGTGTGGCAGCGATTAATGCAAAACGCAACCCAAAACACATAACTAAATAAATAGATAGTTTGACTTTCCTGGGGGTTATCTCCTTCCTTTTCTACACCCCTCTCAGAGTCTCCTTCCAGCCAAAAACTATACCAGGAAAGACCCATCCTAACACTGTATCCCCTTCAGACAAACAGGCAGGCTAACTCATGGTTATCTTCAGAATATACACCAAGGCAGTCAACTGAGTGTACGCACCTCTGAAAACAGGAGACAGCAACGCACTGCACAGCTTTTTGTTCTTCTGGAAGCCTACGGTCTTCCCAAAGCATCATCTCCGCCTTAAAACAGGGCACACGCTCATGGATGCACCTCTCCAAACATAAGGTCCACACTGCTCCCCTGAGATCACATTCTGATCGACAGATGATGCGTGCATATATGAGGGACCGAGTATCCTTTCGGCAGCGCTCCCTCTCCTTCAACTTCAAACAGTTAACTAAGGGAATACCAGGGTGCTCTTAGGCCCTGAAGCAGCAGTATGGTAGCAGGGAAGTCACTTGAAAACGATGCAAGGATAGGGTGTGAGGAGCAAGAGGGGCTACAGAAAGTCCATTATAGAACTGGCCTTTCCAGTGTAAGACTTCCCTGTAAGGACTCCACCATGCCCTCATTTTCACCTGGTCTGGGCATTACAAGCTCAAGCAAAGTATTACTCTTCATTAGCCATATCTGCTCAGTAATGATGGGTCACCGTCAGGGATAAGGGGAAGAAAGAAAACTCAACAGGCAATACAGAAATCCAAAAATAATTGGTAACTCAAAGGGAAGGTGTGTGCAGCTACACAGGCTAAGTATCCACCTTAACATCACCAAAAAAAAAAAACCCCAACCCAAACAAAAAGCCAACCCCATCCAGTAAATACATTTGTCTCCCTCAAATTTAAAGGGTTAGATAATCAAGACAGTGCTGGAATAGGCAGCCATTAGAAGTGACTGAGCACTTAAACAGAGCTGTAATCAGTGTTAGACCATAGCAGCTCACAGGTAACCAACTGTACCCTATTCTTTCTCTAACGTTTTAATTCTGACATATACAATTTTGGTGGAAGGTTTTTTTCTTTTACATAGGCTGCCTTCTGTGCTTTGCCAGTCTTCTCCCTCTGAGGGAAGGGTGATCTGTCTCTAGAGAAATCTCTTTTAGTAGAGGCAATTTCCCCTTAGAGAAGCCATCCCTGTTTATAGCATGAGCTTCTGTGTAGAGCTGCCCTTGGCATCCTCCCTTTGTAACTGCCAAGCAAGAAACAGAGCTGTAAAGGTCACAAGAATCAGAATAAACCGCAGGATAGAGGCTACCAAAACATCTATAAAGGCAGCTCGGATGGAGCTTGAGACTCAAGGTACAAGACTGTTATTTGACCTGACCAAACGTCTATGCTACCCGTTACATGCCCTCTTCTTCCCGTAAAGGCCCTGTGTTCTTCTCCAGCACGTCAGTGTAAATCTACTTGCTAGACTGGAGACACTCCAATTTACAAAAGCAAAATAAGAAAAGAAATTGTGTGCTCAAGCCACTGAGGGTGAGGTAACTCACATGAATGAGAGCAAGGCAGGGAAGGATGCTCATACACAAAGCAGACACTATTATTATTATTAGCTATTCATTACTCATATGTTGGTATTATAGCAGGATCCAAAAGCCTCATTCAGTATCAGGGCCCCATTGTGCTAGTCTCTATGCAAATACAAAGAAAGCCAGGAAGAGCTCGCAGTCTAATTTAAGACAAGACCCAGCAGGTGAATGTAACAAAAATTAGAGGAAGGGAGGGTAAGACGACCATATGATTTCACAGGCTAATGGTACATTTCTGAATGCTCATTCCTGGGAGATTTGAAAGGTTATGGCTTAATAACCCTCAGGGATGCTTCTTAAGGCTTTAAACTGTGAAATCTCTGACCTCCTGGGTAACCACAGGACAATAGTATTTCCTTTAGTTAAGTGAATGTCTAAAACGTGCTTAATCAGTAGTCCATTAGCTCTCCACTTGCCTCATTAACATGTCAGTGGAGCAGGTAGTGCTGTCCCACCCCCACCATGGCTTTTTTACATTTTGGTTTCAAATGCTGCCATGCAAGGTGTAATGACTTGGAGTGCCCTCCCTCCAGAAGCATGTTATTTCATCAGCCCATATGTTTTAAACATATGGCACTGTCCCACTACAGGTTTTCTTGGAATTAAGAGGTCTCCTCTACTGTCTGTTTGAGCATTACCTATTAATTTTTTATTTTTTTTAAAATAACAGACAATTTTTCTTTCATTCATAAATGGTGGAAAGAAGCCAAGGATATTACTTAGCAAAATGCCAACACTGGTGCTTTTGGCAGGCTAAGTCTTCCCAGGCCCCTCTTTAGAGAGTACCTATAGCATGGATCCCATTTGTACAGCCTCTATGATAGGTGATGTGCTGTCAATTAGAGTAACAAAATTGTGAGCTTGGCAACCAATAAAAGATAGCCTTTACATCCAATTCACCTGTGCTGCATTTAAGATTTCAAAAAAAGGGCAGTCCAACTAGTTCAAACAGAAGGCTTACCTACTCCTCCCACCGCTTTCAGCAAGTCATATCAGTCCTGGTCTTCCTCAAATATGAAGTGAGGATAATATTCACTCATCTTTCACAACCATTAAAAAATAATTCAAAGGTGCATGTGAAGAAGTTTGAAACTGAAAAGCACTCGACATTCTTAAACATGGCATGAAGTTCAAAGCAACCCTGATGAAAATAGTTTGACACACTTTTTTTTTTTTAGCCAGTATTTTGACTTCTGCATCAAAAAACTGCTTACCCTCTAGGTCTGTGGCATACAGAGTGCAGCTCATAAGCCACTCAATATCTAAAATGTAAATATGCTTTAGTTGAAAAGTATTCAGTGCTGTTTCTATGCTGGTTCTTCTCTACCCTTTCACTGGGAAAATCAAAGCAACTTCCAGTAGTGAGGCAATGATGTGAGTAACATCTGTCATGGATCGTTTTTTCTTCTCCTCATCAACTGTGGTACATGTGAGGGGGGAGAAGGAGGGTTGCTTGTTTGGTTTTGGTTTTTGTTTTTTTTTTTTTTTCCTCTTTCTTTCTTTCTAGCAGCTCTTATGTGTTTTAATGATTGTATACATGCAAATAATACTCAGAGAAGGAAAGACAGAGGAAGTGTATAATGCACTTGGAATAGAAGCTTGCAAGATTTGTAACAGCCATTCATTCCATAGCTGTTGACAAATTAACAGAAACCAACTCTCTCATACCCCAACCAACTCTAAACTTGCAAGAGAAATCTCTGCTCTGCCTAAGAATCAGAGGCAAGATGGTGGCTTGCACCTTGACAATATGGCAGTCATATGGGTTCATCTTTCAGGAAAAATATCAAAACCTTGATTGTGACTTGTTATTGTGCAGGAAAAGCAAAGCTGATCTGGTTGCCTCTGCCTTTTCGGCCCTAAGTGAGCAGATGTAGCTTTGGTCTGGCCCCTTGCTTGTGTTCAACTCCCAGCCAGCTGTTTTTGTCCGTGCTGTCATCTCATCCAAGTGCTAAAAACTTGTGTCTCAACTGCAGGGTAATGGAGTGAGAGACCCGTCACTTGAGTTCATTTAACAATTGTACAAAGATGCCAAACAGAGACATTTAGCAGGTGTATACTCTCCTATCAAGTATCTCAGGGAGTCTTCCAGTAACATCCCTCAGCAGCCACACAGACTAGGCATCCCTAAAAGGTCTAGTTCAATCAACCATGATACTCAGATAACTTCAAGTAAACCAGAGCTCTAGATATATCCATTTTATGCTAATTTGGGAACATACTCTTTCCCTACAAGACAACAGAATAATTGATATCTATCATTTACACCCAGGCTCACCTCAGCTGAGAGGTGTAAGCTAAGAGTCTAGGCACCTTAGATAGCTCAAGAATGAAGAGGGAGACAGACTGACTGACTGCAGGATGAATCTGTCACTGCTACCATTAAAGACTTCCAAAGACCATCCTCCTGAATTGGATACTTTAACTTTATACCTTAAGTTTGTATAAGATAGCTTATACAAAGTCATAAGTTAGCTTCAGATAAGTCTCTGAAGCTCATATACAGATTAGGGTGGGGAGAAAGCCTAGCCACCATGAGTCTTCACTTTTTTTTTTTTTTTAAACTTTTTTTTTCCTCTTTAATTTTGGACTAGCAAAACAGATCTACCCACATAGAACAACTGGCAGGACAGAGGCTTAAATTACTCTTTGTCTTCACAAGCATGCAGTAATGAATGATTTCTCTTTGCTAGGCTCTTTTTCCACTATTTTCTTTGAAAGCCAGCCAGCCTCCTTAGTCTATGAATTGAGTTTGATAATGTGCAAGAGGTTAGAATAAGTTCTCATGTTAAGAAACTCAAGATAGACATGCTGTGCTCTCTTTCCCTTTTTCTCTTTCTTGATGATTTCTTTAATCTACAATAAATGCCATTTTGGACTGAAAGTCCTTGTTTTGAGCATGGAGACATGAGGGGCCAGCGTGGAGAAGTGGACTTGCAGAGTCCACACTTGCTAGTTAGACACATGGCAAATGGCCTGGAAGTGGAAGTTGGCCCATGGGAATTGGGCATTGAGGCTCAGAGACAGCATTCTGGGAAAGTGTATCTCTGTAACAGGAAAGGGAGTTTCAAGCTTCCCTCAGTTCTGAGCAGGCTGCCTGAGGCAATGGGGATCGCTGTAGTCTAGAGTGGCCTTAGGGAAGCTGAATACTGCATTTTCATCATTCCCTTACTGCTTTTCTCCTCCTCACTTACTAGCTTTTTATTCTAGCTTTTCCTTTTGTAAGGAAAAGGGAGAAAATAAATTTTATAGCTTATTTAGAAGAACCTAAGTCAACCACAAGGGCTTGGATCCAAGCAACCTGGAACTATAGGAAGAGGCAAAGCCAAACCTTACCCCCTGGCTCTTCACTCCAGGGCAGCTCCCAACATCAGTATCCTTTGGTATCTTTTGTCTTTGGAGAGTACTGAATTTTTCTCTGACTTCTGCAACTCAAGACCTTTTCATTGTTTTCAAACAATGGTCCTGGAGGACAGCCTGGATCTATAGTGTGCCTTGCACTATAGCCCTTCAGACTTCTGTGGCTGACTTGGGGGATTCGCTAGGCATTGTAAAGACTTCAGCATTTCTTTTTTGCTTGCAAAAGGGCAAATGCCAGCTTGAAAGACACAGATTCCCGTAAAAGCTCTATTGCTTCTGAGTATATTACACCCTAGCTCCACCAATGCTAAAAAAATAAGTCAAACACATTAAACATACTTCCTTGTCAGGAAACTAATAGCACAAAGCCAGTGTTCCAGGAAAATGTGAAGTACTTTAGTTATGTAGGTCTGTTTTAAGAGCATTTCAGCATCTTCCATGTGCAACTTGGTCTGCGTCCCAACTTCTACCTCCGGTGGCTTCATTACACAAACGGAGGTAGAGAGCTTGGTCTTCTGCACCGTTCCACAATTGCTGCACAGGAACAAAAAACAACCTTCAAGCACCTCTGCTAGTATCATCAAGCACCTCTGCTAGTATCAGGCTGCTCAGAGTTGTTTCCAGGTAAACCAGCAAAGGGGTTATAGAGTTTATTAAAAAGATTTTTTCCTTTTCCTCTATGATAACTCAGTTTATTGTTCTAGCTAGTGTATTGTGAACAAAGTTACCACTCCATAACACTACATGTGCAGGCAATAACACAGTAACACCCTACATGTGCACACTACAAGAGCAGAGGAAGGCACAAACAGGCTCCATTACAGATTTCACACAAGAAGGTACCGAGCTGCATCCCTGGACCTAAAATTTTGCATCACAACAATCTAGGATGTGTAACAAAGGGAAAGAGTTGCAACGGGATTTGAAAAAGAGAACAAGAAGGAATAAAGCAAAGCCAGGTGGGCTATACATCAAAAAGACGCAACAATTAAAGCATGAGATTACATGGAAAGTATTTCAGAAAGTAGAAGGGTTGGACTGCATAAGCAGCTAACTGCACTGGAGCACGTCTTCTAGCAGCAGCGAGCAGAGACTACACGACTTTTCAGCTCTCCATTTAGTGAAGTGATAATCCTTACGGTTACAAACCAGTTTTGGTTTGGCTTCCCCCCCCCCCCCCCTTTTTTTTTTTTTGTTATACCCTAGTGCAGCTCTACCTTATCCCTTTGCAAAAGAACCAAAACAACAGCTATGATAAATATGTGCTCCTCTCACAGGTCTCTGAGGGTATTGACTCTGAAGCCTAATTATGTCAATTTAAGTGTTGGTATTGTTAACTTGTTTTCAGCCATTCATTTCAACAAAAACAGCTGTCTTCCCTAGAATAATGGGCAGAGTTTCAGATTGCAGACAGAGCACAAATAGAATAATTGACAGTGTCCTCCCACTCCAGCTCTGGGGAGAAGCCAAGGTAGGTGGGAGCATGAATAAGGAAACCTAATGGTAAGCACATTGGTATGGAAACCTTTGCTATTCGGTTGTCACGCAGCATTACAGACACTGTGTGATTGTTCTGCCATTGTGCATGTGCTGCACGCTGATGGCTGGCTCTCAAGGGAGAACATGGTGCCTGTTCTTACTAATGTCTAATAAGGCTTTCCTGCTTGTCCAAGTGCTCGAGGCGTTGGTGGTCCAAAGGTCCTGTGCATCTATTTGGACACTGCATGCTGCCTAGCAAGTTTGTTGACTAGACGGCAAGCAGGTATTTAATAAATCCCATTATTCACCTTGCCAGTGCCTGAACTCGCTAAGTATCCTCACATGTTAAGCCCCAACACTCTCCTGTATCCAGTCTCTCAGTAATGCAAGACATAAGTAATGAAAAAAGTCAGGCATCACTTCTAACATTCAAACTGGTCAGGCCTGAACACTTGCTGACCTTTATGATGACCAAGCCTAGATCAGATCAGGCCTTTGTCCCTTCCCAGAGAGGAAGAAAAAAACAAAACACAAAACCCAAACAGTGCAATAGACTGTAACAGAGGAACAGCCCTGAAGTTCTGCAAGACAGTGAGCCACCTTCCTTGTGCTGTGCCTACATGCTGCCTAGCACACAGTGGTGCTGGCACCTGCCTGGCCTCCTGCCTGGAGTGGTAATACAAACATACTAATACACAATGCTACTAAAGGCCAGGCAATCACATCAGGTGTGCTGTCCTACAGGGCACAGACTACAGAAAGCACATCAGATATTCGTTCTGTTCTGCACCAAGGTTCAAGTGTCAAGTGATGTACATCAGATAAGCCGAAACTGCAGTGGAGGGAACAGTGCCTACCTCAGTCCTGATGCAGCAGGAGAGCTCACCTCCCTTCTCTCCTCCTCCCAGCACCAGTCCGGGTGATTAACAGGGCAGCTGGCACTAGGATACTCTCCTCCAACTTCACACGCATTTTAGATGCCTTTTAAGAGGATATTATAGCCAAAGGCCCTGGTAACATCCTTCACAGTAGCTATTCACTAGACTGGGGATTTCAGGTGCAATGATCCATCCAAGCCAACATGATTATGATTCCATCCAGCAAAGGGCACACCCCTGCATTTTGTAACAGGCTTTGCGATTCTAGGGGTGGAGTAGTCCTAGTGTCTGCTTCTGAACTACTTTGCTCTGCCCGCAGTTCTGACAGGGGAAGAGGCTTAGCTGCCATCCTTCTTTTGCCTAGATTTGCTGTGTCCTAATTTTTCTACAGGATACACAGGGTTTCTTTCAAATTAATTGTGTCTGCAAAACACATTCTTTAAGCTTGTAGATGCAATGGAAATAACTTTTGTGCGTCAACAGTTCTGTTAGGTAGAGTCATCCATTGTCAGTGACAGACAACTCTTGTATTAAATCAGAGTGCACAGTTTTACAGGGGACCAAGCAGAACAGAGATCAAGCACTTTCTGTACTGATTTATAAAAATGTACATTTTGGACTTACAGAAAATAAAAATAATCTTCCCTGAAATTCAAATGGAGATGATTTCTCAGGAGACAATAATATTTAAAAAAACAAAACAGAAACTAGTTTAAGAACAAAACCCGGTATTTTCATTGTGGCATTAACTTGAAAGATTAATCTGAAATAATATCCATACTTTCATCTCTCTATCTAAAGCTCTTCTTGAATAGAATTAGGCCATGCTGGCAGGGCAATAAGTTGCCAAATGCCCTCAGATGAAGGAGACCTTCGTTGTAGGGATGCTTCCAGCTGGTGCAGAGTTGAATCCGACGTCAGTGGATTCCCTCTGCCATCCACAGGGTAAGGGGAGCGCGGGAGGTGACACAGGGTGCAGCTGGAATGCTACCGCTCTTTGGCTCAGCTCATTTGTCACCAGGGACCCTGGGGTCCTGGCCAGATGGTAGAGTTTAAAGGAACTCACAGGCTAGTATTCCCTCAAGCTGCTTTTAAATTATACATCGAGGTTAGCGTGCAATTGACTCCTAAGCCAAGGAGCCAACCACCAGCTTCTTTGTTAACACCATCCTCAGCTGCAGACCCTGGCCAGAGTGGAAAATCTGTACCAATGAGCGTATTTGTGCAGTATCCCTGCCAGTCAGGCTTGAACAGAGGGGAAAAAGCCAAGTTTTCATAACTTGACTAATATCCCTCACCGAGTCAGAAGCAGACTTATGCCTCATCTTTCTTAATTCCCTGTTGTATTTTCAGCCACAGAGTCTTTTCCTTACACAGCTACTAAAGCCACTGCACCTGCTGGAACAAACCAAACTGTTTCAGAGCTGCAGTCACAGAAGGCTGGATTTTATTTCCTTTCAGTCATAGAGAAATATTCAGGATCATCACAGCCAACTCCAAACAGATGAAAAAGTGAGAGTCACCTTTGCAGTGAGGCGGTTTGGGTTTATTTGGCTTATTTTGAGGATTAGAGAAAGCAAATAATTTCCAATTCAAACATGCTGCAGTGATTGCCACAGAATTTTAATGCTCATATCAGCATGTCTCATTTTTTTTTTTTTAAACTGGGGTCTTGAACTTAAAAAGTCTTGCAAAGATGGGAGCTAACTGGAATTTTTGTTTAGACATTTTAGTGAACTAATGACTGTTATAGCTCTAAGGACACAGAGAGTGAATTGAGGTAAGGGGAAAAAAAAGGGAGACTAGCTGTGTTCTCTTTTATCCCAATGGACAATGTTGTCTCCTGAGGTGGGATGCAGAAATGCATGCTCATAACTGGCTGGGCAAATAGGAGAAGGGTTGTGGTCCCCATTAGTTGGGCTGAAGAGTTAGTGATGGCAGTATTGGGTGAGAGGTAAGCGGGAAGGACCACTGTGGAACTGCTGTGAATTTGGATTTTGCCTACAGAGCAAAGAGAGGTCTCTCTGTGTGGATGCAAAGTCTCAAGTCACCTTTATGACCTAAACTTTTCTCATTGAATCTCAACACTGTCCCTCCACATGATTTTGCGTTCTTCTAAGAAGAGACAGTAAACCTAGAACCCGTTTGCTTGGTGCCTGCTGAGGATTGTCAGGGAGGGATCCATTTGCCAGTGCTCCTTATAAGAGGAGAGATTGCATGCAATGGGCCCTCGCTGCAGCGGGAAGAAGTGCCAGGCCATGCACACTTCCAGCACAAAACGCTGGGTGGCCAGCTACAGGTAATCACGTTTGACTAAGATCAACCTGTGCTGGAGCTGTATTAGTGATGTATAGGATAAAAGTACCATGAATGTCACATTTTGTTCTGCAGTGGTATTGTTCTCTATCCAGCAGTATACACACATATCCACAGGGTTTCTCTGCAAACAAATGAAAATCCCACAACCACCAGGTCACCTTCATGTAGAGTGCCTCCTGCTTTATGCTTGATCCCTTCTCTCACCTTGAAGATTTCAGCTAGCAGAGATGACATATTTGCCCTTCTTTCCATGCAGCAGCCTGGGAATACAGTTCATTCTCAGCACTACATTAAATCAGAAGCAAACACGGGCACAAGGGACAAGTATCCGAGAAGACAGAAAAGGGACTAACACTCTCCATCAGTGGAGAAAATATCTTGGTCAAATTTTCGGAGAGCGCTTTCTGCAGGCTCCTCTTCCCTGCAGGAAGCAGGGGGCAGGAAAGGGCACTCCTGTCTCTTTGGAAATGCAAGGGGAGCCCCATGGACACACTCTCAACAGAGAACAAAAAACAAGGGCCAGAGAGAAGAGACCTATAAAATACATTCCTTCCAAGTGGGACCAACGGGGGGGCATTTATTCCTCAGAGTGATATTTACTGCCTTCCCACAATGTTTGCACTGACTGGCAGCTCTGGCTAGCTAGACTGCTGTGTCAACATCTGCAGGTGTGAGCATGTGGCTATGTGAAAGGAAAGGGAAACAGGAGAGAGAAAAAAATTAGAGGGAAAATGGTTTTACTTTTTGCCTTTTTCTGTACACTTTTTGCCTTCTGCAGAGTAGAAACCTTTCTGTGCTGATACCAGAAGGAGATTCCTAATGATTAATTGATTTTGCTGTCAAACGCAGGAAGTATGTGCACAAGCTGTGCATGTGTGAGGGGCACTGGCTATTTTTTCCTAACACTAAAACATTTTTCCCCTTGATTCCCCATAGCCTGCAAAAAATATGTGCACAAACAAGGAGAGGAAGAGAAGCAAACAAAAAAGTGTAAACTCCCCAAGACACCAGGAACAGAGCCTTCCCCGTAATTCTGGGGAAGTACAGAACTTGCCTTGACCTTTACAAGTTTTCAGGCTTGAGTGAAATGCAAAGGCTAAGAGAATCTTGCAAAGCTTCACTGCTGCCAGATTACAGCTTCTCTCCTGTTGCACTTCTCCCAGCGGCGTTTCTAGTCTCGCGCTGCCTCACACGTGTCCTAACAGAAGCACCTTATTTCTTCATCCGGGACTGCAGAACATGCTTCAGGGTCAAAATCCTGCCTCGTTACCTCCAGCCATGCCACGAACAACGTTCTCTTCTTCATCACATGAACTCAAATGCACTATTCAGGCCCACAACAGCCTACTGCAGAGAACTAACAGGATTTCTGCTCTGTTTTCCTTCAGAAAAATGAAGTTCCAGTCTCATCTTTGCAGACACCCCTGAGGAGCCAACATGGTCTCATTTTTGTAGGCACACACAAGCACCTTCAACCTCTGGTGTCCCAGCAATTGTGTATTCATCCTCATGACATCTCTGGCAGGCGGGGCAGAACTAAGCAATCATTCCTGGAGAGCTAATTGCTAGATCCCTAAACAGACCTTGAACATGTAGGTGCTATTGGTGCTCATAAAACCTCCACCTGGCTTCTGCTCCAAACCCAGTCGGCACCTAAGCTAATTCTATTGGTAATCTTTATGCTCATACATTATTGAGGCATCTATAGTTCTGCAATTAAGCACATGTATAACCATTTAAAACTGGCAGATGTTCAGAACTTCCTTCACAGCCATACTCTGGCTGAATTTGCATGCGAGATACTCCCTCTCTGCCTCATCTTCTGGGTCTTACACAGATAGTGTGTTTCTACTGTCTTAACACATCCCTTCTTTCTTCCTCATCCCCTCTTCCTCAGCAAAGGAGGTAAGGAGAACCCTGGCTCCAACACAGCAGTACTCTTAAAGCCATAATCTAGGACAGAACAGGCCCAGTTTCAAATCCCTCCTTTGCTCAACTAGCAGTAAGGATTTTAAAAAAAAAAAAAAAAAAAAAAAAATCAAACCTACCTCCAGAGAAACAAGCAGTTTCCTAGCTATTCAGCAAGTGGAAGGAGTGGAGGGCAAGCAAAAGAGTCTTCCTGTTGTCCTCCACTCTCCCACCCTGCACCCGCTCCCTTAAAAAAAAGGGGAAAGAGCAGATCTTGCTTAAGGACCTAGATGGCTTTGCAATCTAAGAAACGACCAAGAACTGTGAGGGACAACATACAGCCTTTAAAAGGATTTTACAGCGTCCATGACCCCCTTAGTGGCTTACCCAAGGACACCTAGGAAGCCTCCAGCAAAATATAGAGCCAAATGCTACTCTTGAGTGCTAGACTAGCCTAGTGTACTCACACAAAAATGGTATTCTAATAGTGGGAACAAGAGGATGGCTTCAGAGAATATCTGATAGATATATAGTTAAGATACATTTGGGTCTTTTTCCACCCTCCACAGCAGGCTTGACTGACTTTCTTGGACAGTATTAACTTACAAAAGTAGGATATCTAGCATAGTAAGATCCTGATTCCTCTTTTGTGCTCTAAACCCTTCCATATTCTTTATGCGAGACCATCACTCCTACCCTCTCTTGACCAGACAATTTGAGTGTTCAGAAGTATAGTCACTTAAGAAATAGCTGGATGTTATATGCATTCACAATTTGGTCCTGCATCCAAGACTTTTAAATTGGTATAAATAAAAGTTGCACCATCATCTCTAGAAAGTTGAAGCTGTTTTACTTCACGTGAGGACATTTCTATTTCCAAGGGCAGAAAACAGGGATAAAACAAAAGAGAATGAAAAAAAATTAGGCCTTTTTCCATTGAGAACTCCAGTTTCTACATTTAGATTTATCATTCAGTAATGGGAGAGAAGCATGTCGCATGACAGTTTTGTAGTATTGGATTTGTTAAAAGGAAAATTTTGTAATAGAGCTAACCCTAAGTAGATGGGGTTTTGTCATAAAAAGAAGGGGGCAGGGGAAGACTTGGGAAATTGTCCTATTTCCTCTAATGGCATTGAAAAAAAACCAAGCTGGATTCCCATAGAAGTAGCAGACAAATATTAAATAACCTCAGCTCTGCTAAAAAATCAACATATGCTGCGTTCTTAAGTGTACATTCTACATGATGCATTCTGCTTCTCTAGAAATGGGAAGGAATTGGATGTCAGGTTCCAGCAAACTCATTTCAACTTCTTATGTGCAAGGGTTGGAGGAGCGTGAATCCAGAACAGAACTTAATTCCCAATAGCCTTCCACACCCTTCAGCCAGAGCCTCACTGGCTCATTTTAATGGTTGAAACTCTTATGCATTTATATAGTCCCCAGAATCTTAGACTCAAATAGCATGTATACGCTTGCAACATCTCTTCTGATTTAAGAGAATGTTACACTCCACATTTTGCAAACCACAAGCTAAAGCACCAAAAAAGTAAAGGACTCAACCAAGAACTGAGAGTGTATGAACCCAGGGAGTGAACTGAGATTTGGAAGACCCAACCACCATATTCTCCCAGCCTGCTATGCAAAACTCTGTATAAGCACACCCTTACATCAGATGGGCAGTGACAGCAGCTGCCTAAACATCTAGTATATCTTCTCTTCAGCTCCTTTCTTGTTTGACGAGTGGA
The DNA here is from genome assembly GCF_047370975.1 of Nipponia nippon. Classification (NCBI taxonomy): domain Eukaryota; kingdom Metazoa; phylum Chordata; class Aves; order Pelecaniformes; family Threskiornithidae; genus Nipponia; species Nipponia nippon. The sequence goes on along the minus strand of NW_028262336.1, from coordinate 5,641,835 downwards.
TGTCACATTTTAATCCAATCCAATTATGAGGGAGAGGTGGAAGACGAAGGGACAACCTCCCTGTCTTAAGATTTTTATATGACAAAAAGTCACAGCCCAGAGGCAATAGATCGGGCTAGGGAGGAACAAATAAGGTTTTCATTGAAGAAAGATGTCTAACAACAGAAGTGCTTCAGGGTTCCAGTGCTGTAGGGTTTGGGCTTTTTGGCTTTTCATGCAAATATACTGTCTAATGGAGACAGGTTTCCCTTGTGGAAAACCTTTATGGAACTATCAGAGTGGATAACTCCCCTTAGGGAAAAAAAGAGGGGAGAGAGGGAAAACAAGCCATCCTCTCTGCTCAAACATCAGCTGAGAGCTTCTAAGCATTTGCACTTGAAAGTCTTCAGGCACCTTTGAAGTTAGATGTGAGAGATTTTCAGACTGCTTTCTCTACCAATGGCTCTGAGGACCCCAATTTTTACAAGGTGGTTTCCAAAACAAATTCCTCTCCACAGCATCCTCAGTTCGCCCCTACTGAAGTATATAACCATCCAATGCCTACAATCCCCCTGCCATACTCGTCTCGCAACAATTCCTGGGTATCCAACTTCCAGGATCCAGGTACTCTATGCAGAAAGTCCTTTTCACCCTAGAAGTGGGCAGAAATAAATATGCATTACCCTGCACTTAAGAAGTTTTGAATATTGTCTTTGTGATAAACTTTTCTCTCTGTAATGAGTTATGAAGAGACACGGACCACTATGTCTGGCTACAGAATGGTGGACACCAAAAGCCCTAAAGGACACAAAATCAGTATGAGTGGTATTCAAGGAATAAAACTCAGTCATCAAGATCTAGACTTGGCCACATATATAGATAATTCTGATATATGTTTAAACCACCTCATAATAAGGAATAACTTTTCTACGGCCACGTGGCATTCAACACAGCAAGTTACTGAATTGCCAATTCTATCCAAAAAGCAGTCCCACAGCAGTCCGTGTCTGCTGCTCCCTCACATGCAGACTCTTCTTTCCCTACAACAGCGTAACACGCTAGCCTGGTTATGCAACACAAGCCTTTCTTTCCCGACTCCTTCCCTAGTAATCATCCTTTTCCTTGTAACACTGCACGCAAGCCCCTATACGCTAGTTTGTGCCACAGTCATAGAGCAAAACAAACAAGCTAATAAAAAGGACAGGACGTCTATAAAAATTATCCCAGAGCCTTGAAAATTTCAGCCACCGTCTTTCAGTCTCCGGCCTCCTGCAGCAGAGCAAATTCCACATGCCCTGCCAGAGCCACAGGGAGGAGTATTAGCGTATTGGCAGGTATAGCCCACAGTTTCTTTTGCAGAACCCAGCTGTGCCAAATAAATAAATCACCTGCGGCCATTTATGTGCAAATAACCTGTGCCAAGGGGCCTTTTGGAAGGAAAGCTTCGATCTGTGTTCACAGCAGCAGTGTCGTAATGGGAGCAAATAAACATGCGTGCTTTCCTCCCCGTTCTCTCCACTCCCACAGCGCTTTTGTAACACAGCGCTTTGCCTTGCTGAGCGCTAAAGCTGAGAAACAGCATTTTGCATTAAGTAGTCGACAGTTACAGAGGAAAAAGAGCCACAAAGTGCACTTAACCCACCCTCTACTCCAGCATTGGGAGGTTAAAACCAGAGATGAGTGAACATGTCTCATTTCCCCATCTGTAGCCAATTCCCCTGACAGGCCCCATTAAAAAGCCAACCAATTCAGGCACTCCAGCTCCCAGAGGAGCCCTGCGACACAGTTATTAAATAAAGTACACTGGCTTTCATTGTGAATGGGGATTGCTTAACGTAAGTGCAGCGCTTAGAGAGTGAGGGCAAGCGGAGACACAGAGGGTTTGAGCCTCTGCATTCTTTCACTACAGGCACCCACTCTCTGCAGCTGAAGTCAAAGCCTTTCCTCTGCACCTCCTCTACCATCACAGCTCCAGGCTTTCCTCATTTTCTTTCAAGTCTTAACTCCGAACAAGCTAAATTCAAAATAATTATACCACCAGTGTGCGGATTCTCAGTCCCTGCAGGTCTTACAAGTGTGCTCACATTAGCCACTATGAACACCATGATCCTATGCACACACCCCCCCCCCCATCAGTCTTTTTTCCAACAGCTGAGTGGATACTAAAAAAAACCCACTTTACATAAATAATTTTTTTAAATTTTAAAACCAACTGTGCTTTGGCTGTGCTCATGCTCCTGATGTGTCTGCTTTCCATGAATATTCTGGTGAGCAAACTCTTAACAAGTTCATTCCTGGAAACATCAATTACTAGAGGACATGCAACAGAAAGCTAATTCCAGAGCCCACAGGTAGCTGCTCTGGCAGTTTGCTCCTCTGATTTTATTCCCCGAGTGGGATGGCATGAAAGGCACCCTGAGGCCTTGAGCTGCTTTTGTATCCTTGTAACAAATTGTTTGTTATTGGACCAAGAATTATGCAGATATTACCCAGCGAGTTTCAAATCAAGAGAATCATCTGAGCAGATTTCAATCTGTTCATAACTATTTCCAACTGGATATTTGTCAGGCTCACCAATATCCACTCCCCCCACAAGCACCTGACAACAACCACCCTTTAGCAGGGCCAAAGCTTTCTTATGGACCTGGATCCCTTCCTAAATGGGAAGTTCAGAGCTTGCTCTGCATGTTCTCCTGCTGAGGCTGTGCTACTGTACACGCGACAAACTTCATCCTGCCTGAGCGGCGACCCAGCAGCCCCCAATGTGGATTTCTGCTCACTCATCCAGTCCAGACCACCCTGCCCCGCAAAGTACATGGCTGCAAGAGGCAGAAAAAAAGTAGGTAAAAGAACTTCATTTGCAAAAGCTGAAGGATCTGTATCTGCCCTACCCTCAAACGCAGCCTGCCAAACCAGACCATCAGCACCACAGCCAGTTCAAGTCTACAGTTCCCCCACTGCCCTAAGCACATATGCACCGGGCTGGGGCTCTCTCCACGAAGGCAGGCTTAGCAGATTTGGAAGGGGCCAGACATAGAGAGATGGGTTTCCCCTCATCCCTCCCCCAAGGAGCATACCCTACTCCACCTGCACTCACAGATTTACCAGGGTGCTCAAGAAACTGCAGGATAAGTGAGGAAAAAGTACAAGGGTACCTCTGGAATCTCTTCCTCAGCTGATCCCGTACCCCTTCCTGTATTCCTCCAGGCAGAGAGTTTTCCAATGCAAAATGAGTACGGTTAAAGAAAAACAGTACATAAAAGTAAAAATCTAGCTTTTAACAAAGTACTTTCAAACCTTATAATTGTCAGAGTTGACATTTATCACAAGCTTCCCCCTCCCCCCTTTTTTGCTTTTGTCTTTTTTTTTTTTTTAAATGCACAACAAATAGGTGGAGTAGACTGAAAAAAAAAATAAATAGATGTCCCAATGCTGCATGGCATTAACTAGCAACAAACCCCTGGAGGGCAGGATGTCATCCAGTTGGGCTCCACTGACTCACTCCCAGCCTAAGGAAGCATTGCAGAAGCCACGACAAATTGGACTCTGCTCCTAGTAACAGAGGGAGTCGCATGACTTCCCCAGCTCCCAGAAGCTGCTAGAATTCTGCCAAGAGAGTGTCTTCCTAATTTGCATTATCTTGGTAATTTACAATTCATCCAAACAGAGCTGGCAATTAGTGGTTGTTGGTAAACTCTGCTGTGAGCTCCAATCAGTGCTTTGCTGCTCTGGCTCTCTCTATTTACAAATTCTTGCAGTTATGGGCATATTACAGAACCAGTTTTTACAGTTTCTGTCCCACAAAGTTAAAGTTTTCCCCAATTACAGCAAATAATGAGAAGGCCAAGCTCACTAAAACATACAGCCCTGTGACCTGAGGACTCCTATGCCCAATTTGTGGGTGTCGCCGTTTAACCCGACAGGTAGCTAAACACCACACAGCCCTTTGCTCACTCTCCCCCCAGTGGGATGGGGGAGAGAATCAGAAAAAAGGTAAAACTTGTGGGTTGAGATAAAGACAGTTCAATAGGACAGAAAAGGAAGGCAAAAATAATAATAATGATAATATACAAAACAAGTGATGCACAATGCAATTGCTCACCACCTGCTGACCAATGCCTAGTTTGCGAGCAGTGGCCACCATCCCCCGGCCAGCCTTCCCAGTTTTTTGTTCAGCATGACATCATATGGTATGGAATATCCCTTTGGCCAGTCTGGGTCAGCTGTCCTGGCTGTGTCCCCTCCCAGCTTCTTGTGCACCTCCAGCCTACTCACTGGCAGGGCAGTATGAGAAGCTGAAAAGTCCTTGAATTAATGTAAGCACTGCTCAGCAACAACTAAAACATCAGTGTGTTATCAACATTATTCTCATCCTAAATCCAAAACACAGCACTATACCAGCTGCTAGGAAGAAAGTTAACTCTATCCCAGCCAAAACCAGGACAGTGGGAGAACATTGAACATCATGACACACACATTGACCGAAGAGGTGCAGAGCCACCAAGCTGACTGAGCTGAGGCAAGGGTAGGATACAGTGTTTCTTAGGAAAATTAAACTGCCTCTTTACTATAGTTGCAGAAAAACCCATCATGAGGCATCATGGGATCATCTAATCCTCATCTGGCCTAGCCTATGACAGCTGAGAAGAATTATCAATAGCTTCTCTTCCAAGCCTTAAAGCCTGAGGAGCTGGACAGAAGCAGTGCGTGGTAAAGGGGGGGGCGGGAGGGGCAGGGATGGGACATGAGATGGGAACATCTCTTGTGAAGGGAGGAATCTGATGGGTGTCAAGACATGAACCTAAACAGACAGACAGACTCCTTACATTATCTAACCGCTGCTCTCCTCACTATGCACTCTTGCGTGGTAGCCCTTTCACTGCTGTTGCTTTGAAAGCATCTCCTCTGTGTGTCCTGCCTTTTGAACAGCCTTCTTGCATCTATCTGCCTCATTTACTCCCCTTCTCAGTTCAGTTCCTCTCCTGACAGCATCTCTTATTCTCCTGCACCAACCATCCTGCAGTTTTTCTCCTTTTGATCTCATTTCTCTCCATCAGGTATTTAGGATTCCCATTGGTAAGAGATGGACAGTGTAACACTACAAAACAGCATCTCAGAGCACTGGATTTGCCAGTTCAGAGCATTACTGACTGAAGCAAGAGGCACTGAAGAGACTCTCACATATGGTTGCACAGACATTTGCAGTCTTCTAGCTCAGATAAGATGGAGGAATACCATTTCCATCTTCCTTTACTCGATAGAGAGTTCTTTCACTTTATTTGTTGCCCCAGAATACTGGTTAACATTGCTGTGTGCAAGCTACCACCACATCCATCCCCAGAAATGGCAGATTCCCCAAAGTAGCTTCATATGCACAGTATCTTTCGGATGCAGAGGCTTAAAAATAGTGTTTAGATAAAACCTCTGACTGGCTTTATTTTATTCACCCATGCTGTATCTGAGACACCTTGCATTTTGTTCTCTGGCTATCTGCAGACAAAGAGGTTGAAAACATTGGGGAAGGAAACCAGTTTGTCTAAAAGTGACTGAAACTGGACACAGCTGAAATCACAGTTTTATATGGAAAGCTGATGAGGAAACTGCACAAGGAACTGCATAAGCTGGAGCAGCTACTGGCAAGAACACCACTTTCTTAATAATCGCAAATGGTTCAAGGTACCTATGCAGACTGCTGCTCCAAGGCCACAATTCATTATTTGGTGAAATGTTTCATCCATTTTCACCATGCTATGAAACAAATGGAGCAGAGAGGCAGGGATCACAATGGAGCCAGCACAGCAGAGCCACAGAACAAAAAATTCCATATATTACCTCCCCTTCTTAACCTCCCTTGACATGGCTTCCCCTGTCCAATGCACATCTTAAAGATGAGCCAACACGAGCACTATGGCTGAAGTCTGGAACAAACAAGACGGCTTCTTTCTCATCCAAAATCCAATGCAACAATTTGCCAAGAGACACTGTTTATACCAACACTGCCTAGAGGCCAGGCAATGTGGCAGCTGCCCTGGTTGTGCCGTTGCGGCCAGAAAACACACGCCACGTGGCTGTCATGCTATTCCACTGTCCGCACTCTGAGGCCTCTGCGACCAGGAATTCACCTGTGAGCTTTATCTGTCACAGAAAGTGCAGGGCACCTGGTCCTGCTCCCATCACTCCATGCCAACTCCTGGACCCATCTCCCCTAACCTTTCCCCAGAAACAAGGCACAAAGAAACAGGCCAAAATCTAGCAGCTTTCAATCTGCCAGATGAGATCAGAAGGTTAAGGGCCTTCAGTCTCCTGTGCTCAGCAGCAATTAATTTAAAGTGGTCCAGAGGAAGGTGAAAACTCCACCCTAATGGTCAACTGGTGCATGAGAAAGAAAATAAGCCATTTCATGGTCCCTGTGGTTATCATCTGCCACAAAGCATAAGATTTGATTACCCCTATCTTATCACATAATTGCAAATGATCATAAAATTATCCAGGCCCTTTTTTAAACCCTTTTACAATAATTGACTTGATGACCTCCTGGGGCAACGAAGGCTGCATGCAGTAAAGAACAAGTTTATTCTACATTAACGTACCTGTGCCTTATAATATCCTACAAGAAGAGTGTTATAGGGATATTCTCTTTGGAGTAACATCAAAGGCTGGAAGAATCCCAAACAAGCTGCATAAAATCACCTGTGCACAAGATGACTGTGCACAACTTGGTGGACAGTAAGTCATGGCAGCAAGAGTGTATAGCAAGGATTGCTGCAAAAAGATCAGGCACATTTGTTTTCACAGGAAAAGTGCTAGCCCAGACGCCCACAACTTGCCATCCTACCAGTGAAAGACAACCTTGATTTTATCATTTAGAATATTAAGAATAAGTGGTCAGGCACTACACGAATGTATTGTAGATCCCAGGGTAAATGCTGTATTTCTGGCTAAGTTGCTGGCTCTGTTTCACCTGCCCATTCCTCATCTCATCTATAAAACGGGGATTAGGGGAATTCCATTCTTCTGGAGCAGAGGAGTTAAAAAACAGCCTACAAGCTAAGTGCTAGTGATAGAGCTGTTCACGCTGTACAGATGCAAAGTGATTTGAGCTCCAGCCGCAGGGACTTTCACTGCATCTTGTAGCACTTGTAGCTAAAACATCCATTTGTTAATTCTGTGACCCCAGACCTACACGTTCCTGCCTCAGCATTGCTTTCCATGCATGTTCTGGAGATGTGATCAGAGTTCGCAGGGAGAGCTAAGGCTGAGTCACTGTTCATGGAAAGACTGAGCAAGGATTGCTGGGCTTTTTATACCCATCTCCCTCCTCCCCTTCTCACAGCTTCCCAAAGAAGCAAGGGGCATATTTTGCTTTCTTTTTCCACTAGCCTGAACTGGCTGTCCCTTCCTATGAAGTGGGCTGCTGCACATGGTAAGTCAGCAAACAGGGAGAATCCAAGCCAAAAATCAAATTCCAAAGGAACTCAGCAAGACAGGGCTGTCCTCAACAGTACTGCAGGCAGAAGGTGTCAGGTCCACCCCTGCTCTATAAATCTACAGGCCTAACAGCACAACAGTGGTAGTTGTAGCCATAACTGCGAGGTGTTATTTGCGCAGTCAAAAGAGAGTGACACATTCTCAATAACCAAGTGGAAGATCAGCAGCAGCATATAGAGCTACAGGGAGGAGATGAGAGGAAAAAAAAAAAAAAAAAAAGGTCTGAAGTGACACTGCAGTCATGAAAAGCTCTGATCAGACTTCCTGGAAACCAAACACAGCATAGCTGCCTTCTTGCTTTCCTTACCTGCTCCTCTCTACCTCCATGAGACATCGGTCTTACTAGGTAACCAACAGTATTGCATAATGAAAGAAAGAAAGAAGCATTCCAGCATCACATTTGAGTCAAGACTACAGGCAAAAACACAGCCCTCCAAGCCAGGCACACAAAAGAGGCAAAATAGTTCCTGTGCGAGTGACACAAGATGATCACACATGTCTGTTTTGGCCTGAATAAATCAGTGACTCTCTGAAATTCTGAGGGATCTAGGAAAAACAGAGAGTTCCTGGTTCCCAAGCCCGTGCTTGAACCACAGGGGAGAAACTACAAAACAGAGGAAATCTTCATAATGACAAACAGGGACAGAAAAACCCAAAGACAAGGCAGATTTGTCTAGGTAGTAGCTGACTGGTCCCCAATCCTATCAGAGAGTTAATTCGCTTCACCCTCCCCTTCAATTTGTGCTCCCAAGGAATCAGCTATCACAGGGTGAGTACAAAGTGTCCTGGTTTCACCTAACACCAGATTCTCCCAGTTAACCAAAGCCCTTCAGGTTATGAAACAGCCCAAAGCAGGTCACTACATAATCAACTCATGTGGCTGGGTTGATCATGGATGGGGGGGGGGGGGGGGGGGGACGAACGACAACAAAACAAAACAAAAAAAAAGAGGAAGGGTATACTTGAGGTCAGAAGCATCATATAAGGAATCAGAAAGGTACTGAGCAGCCTCTGCCAGCTCATTAACCCTACCCCAGGACACCATGGGAGGTCTGCTGGGTGCCAGCATAAAGCGCTGCGGCAGAAGCAGAGGGACGGTGCCTGCATGACTGCAGGGACCCCAGAGTGACTGGGGAGAGGCAGAACTTGTTTTTCTTTCCACAGGGAAGCAAGAGAGGGAAAAGAAAAAAGTTTGACAATAATAATTTTCTACGTTTATGAAGAGCTGAGAAACTTTGTCTGCTCACCAGTCATTTCCCACTGAGCTGTCTCCCTACTGAGAGGTTTCTATCTCATGCCTGACTGACTCTTCTCTTGATTTCTAGTAATTAGGAGCCTTCCAGCCTGCCCAGAAGAAAACCTCTGCTTGCAGCATCCTTCTTTTTAGGGACCAATTGGATGCTATTATCTCACTGATTTTTGAAAACCTGTGGCTGTACATTAGAGCCCCAGCTGGTGTGTCCACATACTCGCTTGTCTTACCTCCATACATTTTCCCTCCAAATTCAGCCCTTGCAAGGAAACAGAAGAGTAATACAATCCAGAGGGAAACAGATAAATCAGAGCACTTAATTCAAACGCTGAGACAGGACATTGCTCAAGAAAGAGGATTCACTCGCCCTCAGCAATGGAAGTGCTGAGAGTCACTGCAAGCACCCCCAGGAAGCCTCTGCCTTTAAAACAGTCTGTATTTTACCCACGTGTGTCCATGTGTGTGTGTAATAAAAATAATTGCTACTTGTCATCATTAGAGATGAGCAAGGCAAAGCCTGTGCTTTTAATAAGCCGATATGGATTTCACGTTCTGCTTGCTGCCTGAGGAACAGCTATTGCTACTTCCTTTGGAGATCGATTTTGCCTTAACCTCTTAACACCAAGCCTATCTGATGAATTTTGGTTATTTGGGAAAAGGGGACAAAGGACAGGCCTCCCTTGGAAGCAAAGATAAGAATGTCTGCGTGTACAAGCCTTCAGACTTTTTTTGGCTCTGTTTTCCTTGAGCCTTCAAAACAGCAACTTGAAAGGAGGAGGGAGCTGGAGGCAGACAAGATGGGGTTACAAAAGCCACAAAAAAGACAATTGTCTCTCTACAGACCCTACTCCCTGAACAACTCTATCCATATGTGTGTGTTGGAAAAGAAGCAACGTTACAAGAGATGAGGTCATCTCTGAGGGGCCAACCTGAGGCGTCTTGAACAGTGAATTCTGAAAATCTGAGTCCTGCCAGTCTCAAATGCTGAGCAGAGAGCAAGAGATCCAAAATTACAGGCCACTTCAAGTGCTCCCTGTTCTGCAATGCTGTCAAGTCTCTTTCCCTCATGGCGACCTCCTAAAGCAAAGGTGACCACCTCCAGGGCTTTTCTTGGGGCAGGGCAGTGCCCAGAATACTGATGCCATGGAAATTACCTAGAGCTATAGAGCAGTGCATGGGAAAGTTGCGATGAGGAAGAGCAGCCGTAGGGCTGTTCCTCCTTATATGAAAACATGCACTTATCCTCAGTAGGGTCCAGAAATAATGGTGTTTTCAAGGTTTGGCATGTTGTCTGAATTTCCTCTCCTCCTCCACACCAACTCTCTCATGTTACTGCTGGCTTCTACCTTCCCATACCATACTAAATCTCAAGCATTTTTGTATCTCCCCTTGAATACATGCAACAGAGGAAATTAATGAGTATGAGGAAGAGAAGAAGAGGATAAAAGGGTGGGGGGTGGGAAAATCAAAGCATTTAGATGACAGTTTGTGTATGTTTTTGAGTGAGTGAGAGAGAGTGCATGAGCATGACTGGAAAGAGGTGCAGAGGAAGTATGTAAGAAAGGCAGACAGGTTATCCGTCACTCAGCCTGTCCTCCATTAATTTCTAGCTTTCTCATCTTTCTTTTCTCTTTTTCACTAAACTCTTCTCTTTCTCCCCTTCCCCAAAAGACCGATGCAACAGTTCTTGTCTTTGTAGAGGACGGGGTAAATGAAGAAAGGATGGGGGGAGGAACCCCCAAACTCTCATTTATCCACTGGAGCAAAGAACTGAGGAAAACTCATTCCTTAGAGCTAAAACAAATGCTAGAGAAACAAATACTCCCAACTGGAAGCTGCGGTGCTTCTGTCCCAAACGTGATGTGCAAGTGTGAACTGTTTTCACTTGCCTCTATCTTTCATCTTAGCTGCAAAAGCAGAAGGGAAAGGCCCCTGGCCAGTGGTTTGACCTTTACCACAACAAGGTGCACTGGCTTTGGTGATAGGATTGATAACAAAGGCACTACAGATGACAAACACTGCAGCAGCTCAAGCTTCTGCTATGATGAATAATCCCCTTGCAGAGTTTCAGCTCATTTATTTTGCCAAATCCCATTTGCAGGAAGAACTGCTGTGCGTTTGCTGACACTGCATATGCTAAAAACTGGAAGACACTGGAAGGCAACTGGAAGAACTGGCTGTGGATGTTAGTGATTTTCTACAGTTCCTGATAGCACCTTCTCCTGGAAGCAGCTGTGACAGTGAAGGGCTGTGCTCAGGGATCTAAGGCAGAAGGAGTCTATGAATGCAATAGTTATAAATAGGAGAGCTTTGATCACTTCCCTAGCGACACGGCTTTCATACTGTGGCATATGTTCTTCATCCATCTGGGACCAGAGCATCCTACAGCTGCTGTTTTTGCCTGCTCCCTGATGCAAGAGGCTGTGAGTGGAGTAGCTGTGAGCTACCCACTGGAAAGAGGGGGAAAAAAAAAAAAAAAAAAAAAAGAAAAAGACAAAAGTGTGCTGTGTTACACCCTGGATACCATAAGAGACTTTTTTTAAAAAAATAGTTTTGCTAGTAAACGTACAATAATTAATCATGTTTTTCAAACCTATACTGATGCAATGGCTTGTTTATGCAAAATAGCCAAGTGTACAAAAATTAAATGGATCCCTAACCTACCTCTTTTCCTCTTGCTGACAGCTGGTATGGTTTAGGATTATCTCATCAGTACTTTGCAGTGGACATGACACCCATGTGATGTAATTAAGATAATATATAGAGTAATAATCTTGCACTTGCAGTTCAGCCAATGATGGCTTGCTTCTACTGCAAGGCAGCTTACCTTATAAAAATAAAGCAGCCAACAAGAAGGTGATGTCTCCAGCCACATTATTTAATTTGTGACACTGATCTGAAGTAACAGCGGAGCAAGTTTTTAGTCTGAAGCAAGTAAGTGAAGCTAGTGAAAACACACACCCAGGCTGCTACAGAACTGTACCAGAAGATGGACAATGACCTGTAAGCTCTGATCTCAGCCTTTGTCCCCTGTTAAACAGGCCATCATCAAGTAGGAGCAGGGTAGCTACCCAGGTGAGTGACACAGGTTAAAGGAACAAGGTCCAAAGTCAGGCAAAGCTCCTACATGAAGAGGACAGCTGATGAGGTTTATAATGTGCTTAAGATTTTACTTGTGTTGCATGTATAAGGGCACTCTCACTTAGGAAGGGTCATTGCACTGTTACTACTCAGTGAAGGAAGCAAGAAAAAAGGAAGAGGAAAAGTGTGGAAGTGGGAGGGGGAGCTGGGGGAGAGGAGAGGAAAAGATACTGTCTTTCTTGCTTTCCAGACCCGAAGGGAACAAGCTGTCCTATAACAATGATGAAGTAAACAGGCATCCCTGAAGAAAACATGCATCCTTGAAACATTCATTTATATTTAATACTTGAGTGTTTACAAAAATAGAGGTGAAGGCCAGCATTCTGCAAGGACTTTGTTATTTGCTGAGCGTTATACTCTGTGTAGGCTTCACGGAATCGCCGCCTCCCAAACATGCCTTCTGGCACTTGTCTCATGGGCAGAAGCAAACGTAATGACACCACAACAAGCGAAGAAGAGCAAGTCTACCACTTGAACAAGAACTGACTGTTTCAGATACAAAGACACCGCACGTGTGTGTGGAATAGCATTGGCATATGCACACAGCTTCAGTGCACTGGAAGAAAACCAGGCAGTGTTTTTGAAGGGCCTAGATCTCGGAGAAAATGAATAAATAAATAATAAGAAAATAGCCCTGTCTGTCAGAAATGAGTTCAGTGACATCCCTGAGGAAAAGGCATCTGTTTGATGATTATTTGGCTTAACTGTATCACGAAGGAAAAAAAAAAAAATAGGGCTGATGCCAGAAGTAATGGCACAGATAAGCGCATAGACACGCTGGAACGTTAGCAAAAGTAAGAAGTTGCTGCTTTGTCTGGCAAAGGACAAGAATACTATCTATATTAGAAAAGGAGATGTCAAGAACACTCCTTTGAAAAACACAGCCACAACTCTCTTCATTACCATATCCACTTCAGGCAAAAGTACCGTTGTTTCTAAGGCTCATGATCAGGTCGAATGCTTTTATGATCCACTGTAGCCACTACTACTGCACTTTTCCCATCATGGCCCCGTCTGGGCATGCTGGCAGCTGCCTGCTCCCTGTAGGCGAGAACCTCAGCAACCTCCCTGACCTTCGCTGGGGCACGGAGGGAGAAGTACATAACATTTCTACAGGCCAGGGCGTGTGTAGCTCCACTGACTTCTGTGGATTACCAGAACCAGGTAAGCAGCTTGTTCCCTCCACAGAAGTCTGTGCTGTGGCATATTCCCTGTATGACTGCAGTCACTATATACCAACACGTTGCCTGTGGGAAAGCCACATCCCACCCCAGCAACCACCGTGCACTCTCGCTGACAGGAGCTGCCCTCATGAGTCAATGCCAACTCTCTGCCTGCATCAGAAAATACAAAGTCACATAGCAAATGGCCAGCAGTCATTAGCTTAGACCAGGGGGAACACACGTCTCAAAGGGGCTGCCTGGATCACTGCTGGCCTCAAGAGAAGATCCCAAGGCTCCAAGGAGTATCTTTTCGTCGCAGTCCATACCGGAAGCCTACACTGAAAGTCAAATCGCCTGTCTGAGAGGCCATAATCAATAAAAACAGCTATGTGGAAAAAGTATGCAAGATCAGGGAAAATCACCTGTGTCCCAGCACTGGTAGAAAACTCATTAAATCAAGATGCTCAGGCTAACCCATTATGTTTCAAACTGGTATTTTATTTCTTTGCATAAGCATGAAGGGAAACTGACTCCAAAACACCATTCACAGAATCCCTCATTTGCATCTTAAAAGGGGCAAGTCTGTCTGTTCTGCTTATTCTGTTCCTTAATTATCCTAATGAAAGCAAATGTGAATCCCCAAGGGTTTGGTCCCTTTCTGACTGACTGCTTTTAAACTCAGAGACAAGGGAGACAAGCAGCCATCAAAACCCTTAGTTTTTAACTTGCATATCTGGGGAAGATTCCCCTGGTACCTCGTGCAACGTGGACAATATGTTGTAGCAAGAAGAGAAGCTAAGTGAGAGCTCTAATTTTCTGGCATGTGGAAAGTACATGAAAAACCAGCTTAGACTCCAGAAAAATTGAGAGGCCACTGGCTTCAGGCAGTGCAGTCCTCTTCAGATGTGCAATATATTACCGGAAGACCTTCTTTCCATCCAAGCAGAGAGCTAGCTGTTTGATATACTTAAAGGCTCCCATTCAGCATCAGTTTAAATTAAATACTTCATGCAAAGTGAGAGCAATAGCTTTGTTACATACAGCTGTTCGTGAGGGGCTCTGGTTAAGTCAAGAAGCCAGGACTTGAGAGAGCTGGGTCCTTTTCCAAGTTCTGCAACTGATTTGCTGCTTCCTTTGAACATCCTCCCACCTCTCAGGCAGATTATTAGGAGTCAAACTTTCCTCCTACAAAGAATCTGTATGGCACCTAGCAGAAAGAGGCCTCTAGCTGTTGCTGTAATATAAATAATAAATGAGTGAAATAATAAATAGAAATAAGGCATTCTGTTGCAAACAAAGCCAACATATTAGTGAACGTGTTCAGTTTTTTAAAGCATATCCAAATACAAGCCTAAGCTCCAATGCTAACACACAGTGTCTCTTTTAAAGCTCCAGAGAAAGCAACAGAAGTCCATGGGCAACTCTGTTCAACCCTGAACGCTTCCAAGGGTTCATGTTGATAAGCAACTTGAATCGTTCATGTAACGGTACAATATCACCCTTAATTGCTTCAAATTCTATTTCTGCTGCTTAGACCTAGGATGTCTCAGCCTGCTCTCAGCATCACTCAAAAACTCAGTGGGTTTCATTACAGTTGTGGTGAATTCAACCGGCAGAATTTGCCTCATGCTGCTCTGAACAAGAGCACCACCAGCATCCATGAAACAGATGGTCTCGTTATTAACTGCCCTGTCAGGGCCCGGCTTGTATTGGTATCTGAGAGAAAGAATGTGGTTCACTAGACAGGACAGCACTGCAAGACTTGGGATGCCTGGGTTCTCCTACCAGGTACACACTGAACTGCTGCACGAATACGAACAACCTGCTTTATTTCTTCATGCCCTCATTTTCTGCTGTTTTACTCAGATGACCTCTTGCTGCATGCATGTGAACAACACACAGCATAACAGGAATCTCACCTTGGCGGAATGTTCTGGGTGCTGTTGTGATATATAATCACGGCCAAAAAAAAAAAAAAAAAAAAAAGAGCACCTCCATTCCGTTTGAGGCAATGGGATATAAGGTAACCTGCCTGAACCTTTGTGTACACACTGCTGTCTCACATGATACCACAGAAACGTCCAATATTCTGACAACACCAATGACAACACATTTTACCAGCAGCTGGATGAAAAACAAGCATGAAAAATTCCCATATCTATCCCCTTGCCCGATCTACCTAGGCTGTGTTGAGTCAGGATAAACCAGCAGCCATTCAAAGCAGCAACTTGAATTTCGCTTGCTGGAAAAGAGGGGATGAGAAGAATGATTTCTCAAGTGTAAGTAAGCCAAGGATGAGACCGAGGGAAGAAGACCAATAGGATTTATTTGTAATGACAAGTGACAAGTGATCACCATAAAGATATTCTTGGAACAGAATCCTGCTAATCTCTGCTATAATTCTAGTCCCAAATGGTTTGGCTCTGGCAGCGCTCTTAGAAATGATATATGTGAAAGCACTGGGGATTGTCAAGAAAGGAGTTTTGCCCTGACAGTTACATTTGGGCTCATTGGGTTTGTCTGTGCTCCCCTCCCCCCCCCCCCCCCCCCCCCCGTTCGTTTTTTTTTTTTTTTTTTAAAGCTAAGGTCAGCTGCAATTAGTATTTAGAAAAGAAAATGTTTATAACCTCTTGCTTTTATCATCATTAATAATGCAACAAATGTATTGAATGTGGGCAGACTTTTCAGCAATCCGTAGTGCTCTCCCCCTCTGGCTCAGAAAATATGCACCTCTTGAGAGAAAATCTATTTCATTAGAGACCTGATAAAATGCCTAGAAATGACAACATAAATAAGCATTTAAGTGCTGCTCCCTCTTTCACTCTGAAGTCTTTTCCAGCTGAGAGAAGCGAGAAAGAAGCTGTAGTGGGATGGAGGGAGAGAGAGTTGATGAATATTTGATCACAATTGTCTTAAATAAATGCTTCTCCCAGACATGCCCTCTTGACGTACTGACTACACTGTTTGTTAGCCTCACCTCTCTCGCACCATCTTAAAGGCAAGTCCATGGCCAAGGTATTTTAAGTTGACAACAACAAGTCAAACTGAATGCTCCTTTTCCTTTTCCCTCTCCCTTCTCCTGTGTGTTTTTTACATTGCTGTCATTTCTTTTCCCCTTTTTCCACTGCCCCCTTCCCAAAACACTTCAATACATAAACCAGAGCTACTGTCTGCTATGAAGGTGGTTTGAAATATAGGTTACAGCAGTGGTCAGAGCGCTTAATCTGGCATGGCTGTGCTGAGCTTCTTTACAGGAGTGTCTCAGACGGAGACGCCAAGGTTGGGGGTGGAGAAGGAAGGAAGCAGCAAACCAACAGACTAAGGTCCTTACCTCAGACCTCCACAGTCCCTCTATGCCCAGGAATGGCTCACAGAGTACATTTAAATGTTAAGCAAAACTGAGCACCAACACAAACTGCATTTATTCCTGCTGTTTGTTCACAAAGCCCTTCCTTCAGGATCAGCAGAACCAACTGAGAAAAGAAAATAAGTGACTTTGGCCTGGGTTGAGATTCCTTCCACCTGCTGAAGTGCCTATCAAGGAGGCAATATGAAACGAGCCCTCAGATGAAAACAGAAACAAGATGACCCTTCCCACAACAACAACCACCACCACCAAAACCAACCCTCACATATACCTGCCTGTGCAGGGATAGGGAATCCCTGTAACACTCATCTGTGAAGCACCTCTCTCCCCCTTCCCAGGCACCACACTAACCAAACATAAGACTTCACACATTTACCCTTGCTGTGTCTCAGTGAAGCAGGGCACCGCTGTTAACTGCGACATACAAGCCAAGTGAAATAAGGTAATCATGAAGACCAAAAGCAAAATTCACCAAGGGACTTTGCATTTTTCTAGTGACTAAGTGGCAGTATAAGACTCACAAAGGGTACAACTAGCTCCTTTGGGATTTCAAGTGTTCTTGAGAAGCACATACATTTTTTTTTTTAAAGCTAAAGAATATAATATTTTTGCAAGTGCTTTCTCTGCACATGCACAAGTTGGTGGCCCAGATCCCTATGGATCTTGTTTCATTAAGCAACCACCAAATTCCTTGTTACACCTCCCACTTGACTGAAGTCATGCAGGAAATCTATCTAAAGCAAAAAACCTAATATAGAGTTTTAAATCCTAAACTGAACACCTCATAGTTTGGGGCACTCATCCTTTATCACAGATGACTCACGCTGTAGCCACACAGACACAATACCTGTTTTCTAAGTTGAGGAATTCAAGCAAAGGAAGGAAGAGCAGCATCTAAAAAGAGCTGAGGCCAAGAAATAAAGGTTTTGTGCAAGCGATATCTTTGGAGAAGGGAGTCCATGTTGTATGTCAAGGCCATGCCACTCCATAAATCTGTTTGAAGGTGGTAGGTTTGGCTGGATTTTTCAGCTCTTAATAGTGGGAACCCTGTGAGAAACAACAGGTTAGGGAGGTCAGCTAGAAGGTTACTGAGGTCTACCTGGCAAAGCTGCATTGTGGAAATTAATCAGAGGGGTCATGATGGTATTACAGAGGATATTCAGAGGCAGTAGCAAAATTTATAGGTTTTTCATATCAGTAAGACAGACAAGTCTCCTCGTTAACAGCAGGCTATGCAAAGGCCTCTGCTATTATGCAGCATAGAGAGTCACAGTCCATAGCAGAAAGCTGTCAGGAGATGCCAAGTAGAAACTCATTCAAAGCAATAACTGTAAGAACAGGTTCAGAAGGAGGTATTTGAATCCAAAGAGCATCCCATTTGAAATGCTGATGTTAGCCCAGCTCCCCTTGAAGCACAGAAACAAACAAGGAGGAAAGAACTCCATAATGCTATTGACTAATGTGACCTCTGAACTCCCAGCTGTCATCTCTACCCCATTCTCAGTCAGGCTTCTAACAAATTTGGCCCTGACTACATCCTCTTTAAAGGATGTAAAAACATTTCAGTAAAGTTTAAATTAAACATTTAAAGGATATTAAGAAAGTTACGCCCCTGTGTGTGATACCACAAGCTCTTCTTTGCGAAGTATCTCTATATGAGTAATTGGCACTCATTTATGGGAGGCAAGACCTCTCTCTTCCTCTTTTACCAGCACATTCAGGTGCAATAGCTTCACACTGTCACCTAACTATTTAATTTAAAGAGCAAGAAGGGAGTGGGAAAAGTTCAGAAAAAATTGCAGCGGCTAGTGGTGGGGACTAAAACAGCTCCACAGCCCAGCCTGAACAGACGTTGGCAAGACAGAGGCTCCAGCACAAATCAGAGGAAGCCACGCTGCAGAATATAGCACATGAACAGCTGCAAGAGGGAGCAGGCTTTGACAGACACAGCCCTAGGAGAGGCTGGGGCAAGGTGGACAGAAAGGTGGTGATGTGATGCCTTCCAGTGACTGGGCAGAGATGCTATGCTTCTAAAAAGTGCGCACATGTTACCTTCTATTCTGGTTTTCTTCCATAGGCAGGTCTTTGCCTGGGACTCATACCCATTACCCTAGCAGAGTTTCCTGGCCTGATCCTACCTCTCTCCCTAGTGTCTTTCCATTTGCTTAGCAAGGTAAGGGTTTACTGGTCCTAAAGCACAGGGACAAATCCTGGAAGGTACTGGAAAAAAAAATAATAATGACCGATATAAATCAGATTGGACCACGGATCATATCTGGCCTGTGCTGAGCAAAAGGGAAGAATTTTTTCTTCTGGTAATGCTGGAAAACTTGTTAGTGATTTCTTTGCAGGACATTAACTTTTTTTTCTTTTCTTCCCCAAACAACCCCAACTGTGCTTGTTTTGGAAGTAGCACCACTAAACTCCTATGCTGTTCACCGCCCCATCAAGAAAATCACTTAGAGCCAAAGGTGTCTGTGGTGAAACTCCAGCCATGCCAATGGATGAAAAAGCCCAAATCAACCTGGCCCATTATGTCTGTTTTAAAAGAGAGAGATAGAGAGGAGAAAAGACAAGAAAAAAAACAAACCAAAAACCCCCTAGCAGAAACAGCTTGATCCTAGGGGTCAGAGCTGCACATTAACATATCCACCTTAATAAAAATCATAATCAAATCCTCAGTATTTACCACTTAGTTTCAACTTGGCACAAAGGGGGGGGGTAGGAGGGGGAGGAAAGGCGAAAGTGAAAAAAAGAAAAGCAAAAAGAAACAATATTTTCTTTATATATTCAGTAAATCTTTTCTCCAGCAGATTCATGGGGTTTTGTTTCCTCTCTTCCCTGTAAGACAGGATTAAGCAGCGCCACAGCATCTACTGTTGGCTTGAATTCCCTGCCTCCCAGAATGGGTATTCGTAGTTAAAAGCTTAGCTCACCTTATCCCTCCAGTTTCCCAGGCAAAAAGTCAAAGCCTGCATTTAATTGCATATATATGTGTGCATGTTTAAAGCCGAAGCTCTGAAGAGAGATGAGATTTGGGAGAAGGGAGGGGAACAGGCACAAAGGTATTTGACACAGTCTCAAACAGGGAAAAAACGGGAAATGGAAAGAGAAGGTGAGCAGAAAATGAGAGTGCAATTTCTCCTTCTTTTTCCTACCTCCCCCATATTTTTTTTTTCTTTAGTATACAAGCTGTCATTTTACTCCTGACTTGCTCCATTACATCTCTTTGGTTCCCCAATGGGAACAAGTGAGGCACAGAGAGGTTTGTCCTATGCTCACATAGGCTCTGACTTATTATGACATAGTTTAGTCCATTCACTAGGGCTTGGCTGTGGGAAAGACTGAATCAACTTTTGCTCGTGCACAGCACGGGAATTGTGGACTGCTACCAACATGCATCAAGTTTATCCCTAGCTGTTCTGCTTGCATAGCGTTGTCAATCCCAGGCCCACCTGCTTTGCCTTTAAGATGAAGGCAATTAGTTACTGTGCTAGGGGGACCCACAGGCACCTCCACTGGGCCAGATGCTGTGGCAGCAGCGAATGCTAGACAATGTTTTAAGACAAGGTACAATGGAACTGTAAACCCTGCAGAAAATAAAGGCATCTTCTCCAAAGTGGACATGAGTACTGGGCTAAAATCTTTAGAATCCAATCAGGAAGTAACGCATTTCAGCTCCTAAGCAAATAGATTTAATTCAGAGGTTACCACTGCACATCGTATTTCCAGTACTTTGGATCCTCTGTGCCCAATGCTGATCTTCAAAGAATAAAGACAGCTCTTGAGGATACTTTTGCATTCCTCCAAAACCATCGGCCTTCCACCAGACCACGGGGCCACTCCTGCCCTCAGAAAGGACTGATGCATTGCTAAAGATTTTGCCAAGCAGGCAATACACAGGATTTTACAGAGTAATAGTAACATGACTGCAAGAGGTAATTGAACTTGGAAAATAATTTGCAGAAAGGAGTTTTCTAAGAGGCCTGGCTGGGTTGTTTCAGCACAGGGTTTACACACTAGATCCAAGCTTCCAAGCCCTAAAGGAGGAAGACATCTTTTGCAAAAGCAATACTTCCTCCAACCTTTCCAGCCTGCATCAGGAGAAAAAGTCTTTTTTTCAGTAATGCTATCAATCCAGTGCTCCACTGAGAAGTCTAATCTGATCTACTACTATTAATGCCTTCTATGTAATTCAACCACAACAGCAGCACATACTCTTAAAAAGCACCCCACAGAAGCATCAGCATAAGAGACAATACACCTCATATCCTTGAGACACCTCAGTGTGGCAGCTTTTACCATTTGATAGTAAAGGACGCCAAGTTTGTACAGATCTGTGCTGTCAGGATGCTCCTTGGATCTCCAACAAGCACTGCGGCCATACCTCACACCATGGCTTTAATAAACCTAGAGCAGTTTCAGGTCCACAGTGAGTGCCTGCAGTTGCTGCTCCCCCACAGGTATAACTTGTTGTTAGGCCAGGAACAAAGGCCAGGTTTCTAGGCAGAGCTACCTGCCTTAGAGAACCCTCCAGCATGGGCCAGGCTATGTAATCCCTCACCTGTGGTTACACTCCTGAGAAGGTTTCTTCCTCTCCTTGAAGATACCTTGCCCCTTTTTAACATCCCAGTACACCCAGCCTATCAGTCAGCTTACCATGTGCTGTGTCCTCTTCTTCAGAGCATAACCGCCTGGGCCTGAGAAAACCTTAATGTCCTCTATACTTTGCAATCCATGGGTAACAAGCTGCTCCCCAGTCAGCACAGATCCCTCTTCATAGGACTTCTGAATCTAATTGTCTCCTTCCTAGGTTTCTGCTGAGGCAGAGAGTCTTGGAATAGTAACTAGCCTCCCCAACAACTGCTTTACTCCCCCTGGCAGCAGCCCTTCATCCCAGCTGTAACTGGTTACTTGCTTAGTGCAGCTACAGAAGATCTTCCTTCCATTAACCCCTGATTCCCTCCACTTTTTTTTTTTTTTTTTTTTTTTAGAGCTTATGATATCACTAACCTCAGAGTTTCCTTCTTTCATCTTCGGTTGCCAGTACCCTAAGAGAGCATCAGTAGCTGGGGACTAAGCCCACCCCAAAATACAGAGCAGCTCTAAGTTCCTCCCTGAAGCCACTGGCAGGAGACACGAGCGTGCAGCACGCAGCGGGGTTTGCTGCTGTATCTCTGCGCTCGCTTCAGTTGCTCAGAAGAGGCTGGGTTTCCTTGCACAGCTGTTGTGAATCTGTAAGTGCGCATGCATTGAGTAACAAGGCACCTTGACGAAACAGACACCATAACCTAACTGAGCCAGCTTAAGAGGTTTCATCCCTTTCCTCATCCACCTTCCTCACTATTTCCATGTGACATAGTGCAAGGAAATGAAATACTAATGAGAGTGGGGATCCAGGCAAAGCCTTCCAAGCCCTGAGTTTGTAGCTGTCCTGAGTACCTGTCTGTCATGGGTGCCTAGGTCACTGCTGTAAGGTTTAGTATGCATGTTAATGGGCATCTACTCAGCCCAGCGCAGTTTCTTGCTTGACTTGGAAGCAATGAATCTGGAAGCATCTCTATGCAGCTGGGAGCAGGGGGGTAGACATGGAAATAGAGGAGCAAGACTGAAACATTGAAAGTTAATTGCAGGGAAACAGGAAAGACTGATTACAGTAGGTAAGGAACTATACTGTTTATTATAAACAATATCAGCATATTTACTATATGTGATACTCTTGTCATCAAGACTGCTCTCCACATAGTTACTACTGTATTTATAATATTGGCTCATCTCTCTTTACATACAGGCTGATAGAACTATTAGCATAACCATTGTATTATCACTATGTAATCACTATTAATTATTACTGCGGAACATCCTATGGGAGTACAGACATGCTATTTAATAGTTAAGCAATCAGGTAGACAGCTACTGCTGCCAATATCTTACCAAGTGTGACTGCTTCATGGATTCCACCTCCTTCCGATCACTTGTTGGAAGCCTCTCACTACTCTCATTCCTCACACAGCAACAGCAATTCAGAGGAAGGCCTGGAGGCTGTACTATAAATATATGCACAGCAGAGGCAGCCACAACCCCCTGAGTGCTCCAGCCTCTGCTGCACCTCTGATACCTTATGCAGCATACAGAGACAGACAGACAAACCAAAATATAATTGCATTATGTCCAGGCAGAGAAGCCCCAGCTGGAGCTGCTCCCCCACCCATCTCCTTAAGGGGAGAGCTAGATTAGTGAATGTGATTCAGCTGACAGGTGGTCACTGCTGCAGCTGAAGCAATCGGCCCTTCCCTGCTGCCCCCTGCCCCAGCACAACCCCACTGCATGCGTGCTGCCCAGCAGAGAGCACAGGCTGAAGAGGCAGTTGGAAAACAGGACACACTTTGGTGTTTAAAATCAAGTAGATGTCTAAGGAAGTATAGGGAAAGCAAGGCTAATTGCCTTGCCACTGCTCTAAAAGCTGCTGCTTCCTCTACTGCTTCAATACACTCAGCTGCATCTCCTGTGCCTCAGACTGCCAAAATGTCAGCTGCTTCTCAGATTATTCCTTACTCTTCTGTGTTGTAAACAGGGTGAGTCATTTAACTTACAAACGGTTTTTCCTCCTTTGCAATTAAACATCTTCATTGCAATAGTTTTTACAATGCCCTTTCTCTTCAGCAAACTTATTTCCTCACAGAGTGCAGAAAGGCAGAAGCCTTTAGGGAGTTGGTAGGTCTGGAAGGAAGAACAAGGCCACTACGATGCAGCCTGGTCTCTGGAGTTTGGGGGCCACTTCTGCCTGTGCAGAGAACGAGAGACTGCAGGGAAGACAGGAGAGATAATGAACCTTCCAAGGAAAGGCTTTCAGATGGAAGTCCCTTGGGATAAAGACAGCTCTGCAACAGAGCCAGCACCCAAGCCCTTCTTTTTTGTCCTGACAGCTGGGAGACATGCCTGGCCGCTCATTACTGCTCACTTCCATGCAGTGCAACTTCTCCCCAGCTTCTCCGACATGCAAAGCATACACAATATAGCCATTAGCATTCTCTTTCCTCACCCTGAGATCCCATCATAGCACATCTATCCTGCTTCATCCCTCCTTTGGTTCTGAAGCGTTCACTGGATTGACTTTCAATTTCTTCTTCTCACTTTCAAAAACCTACAGCAATTTTAGCCTGTCTGTCCTTTTCACCTGCTTGACCTCACCTCCTAGGAGCTCAGCCTCCTCCTCTCCTCTCAACCACACTTGAGCTTTCCCTACGCTTCCCATTCAGCCATGTCCCACTGCCTCTTCCCCGTCTCCTCTAGTGTGTGGGTCATCTCCTGTGTCTGCACTGCCAGAGCCCCTCCCTTCTTCTTCCTGTACAGCTTAAATACACTGAAAGACCAGAATGTTAAAAAAAACAAACAAACAAACAGGAACATTGTGATACTTAAATACCAAACTCCCAGTGACACACTGTAACACTTTAAAAATTTCCCCTCTGCACTAGGAAAATAGAGCTACCAACACTTGGTCACCTTCCCGGTCCTCCCACGGTGCTCTGCGAGCCCAAGGCATTTCAAGTTTGTGACTGCGCCTTCCGCGCTTACGTATAACTGGGCGCGTTACCTGTACATAAAAAGAAATACCAAATGATGCACTGCAGCTTGAACTGAGGGAAGCTGCGGCAGGCAAATGGACAGCAAGGCTTTCTAAGCCAAGGGTGTGAGTCATCACAATGACCAGAGGCATAAAAGCCAAGCTCCCTAAATCAACACTCAAGCTAGCTTTTATAATATCTTCCCATGGGAAAGGGCTCATCACGATCCTTTAAGAGATCTAAAGAAGCCTTTACTCAATCACTCATCCTTTCTGACAACCGAAAGACCTCCCTGTCCCTCCAGCTGATGGTTGCAAGACAGACCTGCTCCCCATGATCAGCCTTGGGATTCCCTGCCCTGCCACACTGAGGAGGTGTGCAGTGCAAGGTGGAGCTATGTGCCCCTTGAAAGGCTCCCACATCAAACAGCCATGAACACACAGCACATCAGGACTTCTCCGTTTTTAAAGGAGTTTAGATGTCCGATATAAATTCTCTTTGATAAAAGAATAAAGTGCTTCAATCCCAGTGGCACGTAGCAGAGGGGCCCCCAAGGCCTTCACAGCAGGTGAGGCTCTACACCTCTCCTGCCACGGCCAGCCCCAGCATGGTGCTGTCCTCTGCCAAGAGGCCAGGCTCCAACAGTGGAAAAATGGGTAGCTTTTCTCTATGTGCCATCCCCAGGTGAAATCAGGTCCCTTGATGTAGGTTGCCCCTACTGTTCATAAGGGGAGGGTGGCAGTGGGGATGGCGGCTCCCAGGATGGTTCTTCTGCTGCCACGGTGACAGCTGGTGAAATGAAAGAGCTGTACGTCCCTCTGAAGTGACAGTCCTGCGTTTGTAGCAAGGGGAGAGCGGCTTCTCTGCCATATGCCATGGAGAACTGGCATCGCCGCCTTCAGTTTTTGTGACCCTTTCAGGCTTTTTCATGTTAGTTTAATTAAACATTTTGTCACATTTAATTGATCACGTTCCAGGTCTGAGGAAGCTTGGAAAACTCCCTTGCTTATAACACCGTGATCTGAACTTCTCCCCAGCAAAATCCCAGCCTCCATGCTTGGTTGTTTTTACGTTCTCAGGCCCCAGTAGTGGTGAGGCCCCAGAGTGCTGGGCCCTGAGCAAGCACCTGGGGGAAGAGACTCTCATAGTTACTCAGAGACTGCCATTCAAACATGCAAGACGGCAAAAGGGTATGAAGAGAGACAACTTGCCAAAAAGCCAGAGAGCAGAGTCAGGACCAGGACCAGCCTGCAGCCACCTAGGAAATCAGAGTGCTCCTTCTTAAAAAACTTTTTTTTTTTAACCTCTGTTATGGAATGACTTTGTGAGCAACCCAACAGGGATCCTTCCTGGTGTCCCTCTCTACTGGGTGATGGCACAGAGGTATCATGTCCCCCTGTATGAGGACTGCTGTCTACCCTCCAGCCCAACAGTGATCATCCCACCATCTTACTGTTTGACAGCTCTGCTTGGATCTATGTGAGCCCTAGAGAACCCCCACCTTCCCAACTGCCTGCATTAAAGAAAGTGAAGGGCCTGATGTTTGCGCTGGAGATGCCAACCTGAGAATGATTCATTTGCCTTTCTTACAGGAAGTCATCAAACCCTGAACAGGACGCTCCAAACAGAAACCCTCTGAGCAGCATACCAGGAAGGGAAAGAACTATACTAGTGTACACCCTCCTTTTCTAGGTAAAAACCTAGTAAGAACTAGGAGCCGCTTTGAAAAGGCACTTTGACTCCATGGTTCCTTAAGGGTGAAAGGGTATATCCTAGAAGGCTGTATGCCACGGACGCTATTCACTCAGGAAGAATAACTCCTGGCCTTCACTCTGCATTCATAGAGCTGCAGGAGCCACAGGCTGGGAGAGAGCTCCTGAAGGAAGAGCTGGGAAGGGAGCGAGTGTCACATAAATAACTGACAGTGCATTTTACTGTCTCATTTTGCATAACTCTTGTTTCCAATAGTGCAGCCCACTGTTTTAATTTTCACTTTATCAGAATAAACCAGATTTGTTCTCACTCTCAAACCTTGTCTGGGAATAAATATGCCACTTACATAAGTCATGAAAAACAAAGTGCTCTATGGGAGCAGTGGATAACAATTAGTGAATAAACACTGAAGAAGACTTCAGAGATTGGTCTGGCAAACTGCTGCTACGTCTCTGAGACAGAAGACATTCAAGAAGTCCCTACTGCTAGGATGCATGTTATCAGTGAGCCTCATGTTTTTTTTGAGGAGTGGCAACTCCAGACACCAAGGCACAGGTATCACCCTCACTTATGTACCAAGGAAGCAAGGAGCTGCTAAAAGGCAGAATGACACAGAAACAGGAAAGCCAAAGGCAACTTCTTAATGATACAGCTTAAACTGCAGATGGATATGCTCTGGGCTTTGTTTGGCACCACCACTGAAGG
This sequence comes from Nipponia nippon, assembly GCF_047370975.1. Lineage (NCBI taxonomy): Eukaryota > Metazoa > Chordata > Aves > Pelecaniformes > Threskiornithidae > Nipponia > Nipponia nippon. The sequence continues at coordinate 5,615,459 of NW_028262336.1, read as the reverse complement.
CAGGCTAGTTTCCATCTCAGCAAAATACCACCAGCACAAATCAGGTCACAGGTCTGGCAGAAACCCTCCTCCCCTGTTCCGTGTGCACCTTCGCTGGATTCTCAGCAACGTTTTGTTGCTGCTGTTGTTGGAGAACCCAGCCTTAGTCACCATGAAAGGTAAACTAGAAAGGACCACAGAGTTCCTTGGATCCATGCAGCAATGCTAGTTTGTATTATTATGTGGTGTCTTCAGTACAAACCACATCAATGATTAAACATAGTGAAATCTATTTATGGTGTTATAGCTTCACTCAGCTGCTTCCTTAAAGGTTACCAGTTGGGGGAAAAATGCAAACCACCATTCCATGACTGGATCCACCTCTTGAGAAGAACTTGTACTGACTTTCCCTGTGATGCGGAGTTTCCTTGTTCTGCCATGTATCCTCCATCTTTGTCTTACTTCGCTTTTTCTGTTCGAGTTCTTGATTTTTATCAATCCGTAGTTTTTCTTTTTCTTTTTCATCACTATGCCAGGTATTCCAGCAGGAAAGTCGTGATGTACCCTTTCATTTGTGACACAGACTCTCCAGCCAGTTGGGCTGGGGGGAATGATGGACTGACTGGAAGAATAAGAGGTTATCATGCTTCCTAACCATCCAGAGACTCTCTTCTTTCTCCCAGCAGCCTGCACACCTTCCACAGTAGGGTCTTTACACAGAGATAGAGAAATCCCCACTATATAGTGCATTGGACCTGTTTCTTGCCTTCTGTGGCAGTGGTCCCCAATGGCTGAAGCAGGTTTCACTCATTAGTCACAAGCATGTATAGGTGAACAGAAAAGCCCTTGGTGAGTAAGCTTATCTGGATGCACATTGGCTCTGCAACATGCCACCTCGTGTGCCTCTGGATCTGAGATTCGGATAGGCAGCCAAGGCTGCCCTGGTGTTGGCAGAGTGGCAAGGAAGTAGCAGCAGCCACGAGGCAGGGAAAGTTGGGAGAAGAAGAAATGAACCCTCTGAGATGTAGCCCTTTTGATCTTGACACACTGGCTCCTGAGACATGTCTGGCTTCAAGCAGGAGCTTGGACTGAAGACCAGAGGCTCAACGAGTGGTCCCCTCCAACCAACGCTTCTGTGATTCTACATGCGGCCATCAAACCAGCTCTTTCATGTCAGTGCCCAGGCAGTTGGCTGAACTGGATTGCACAGATGATCTGGATCTCCACTACCAAGAGTTACCAACCCCATTACCAATACCAGAAGTGTGATTGCAGCAAGCTACCTTCAACCTGGTTGTCCTGTTTGCCAACAGCTTTAAAGCTGCAAGGGCGTAAGTTTTACTTGCTAAAGGCACACAGGTCTGGATAGATGCAGGTGGCCAACACAGAAGCCTAGACTGCTGCAGTTTTATTCATCTTGGTACTTGAGATAGCTACAGCAATGATAGCATGGACACAAATGCCACATTTCCCAAACGTAAGGGTATTTTGAGGAGACGTTTTGGTCTGGGTCCTCGTGTATTTGAAACCCGCAAAGTGCTACTGTTCTCTTCTTCTTTTTGAAAGAGAACATCTGTCCTGGTTTTGGCTGGGATAGACTTAAACTTCTTCCTAGTAGCTGGTATGGCGCTGTGTTTTGGATTTAGTATGAGAATAATGTTGATAACACAGCACAAAAGGACTGTTGTGGTTTAACCCAGCAGGTAGCTAAACACCACACAGCCCTTTGCTCACTCTCCCCCCAGTGGGATGGGGGAGAGAATCAGAAAAAAGGTAAAACTTGTGGGTTGAGATAAAGACAGTTCAATAGGACAGAAAAGGAAGGCAAAAATAATAATAATAATGATAAAAGAATATACAAAACAAGTGATGCACAATGCGATTGCTCACCACCTGCTGACTGATGCCCAGCCAGTTCCCGAGCAGCGGTTGCCACCCCCTGTCCAACTCCCCCCAGTTTATATACTAAGCATGATGTCATATGGTATGGAATAGCCCTTTGGCCAGTCTGGGTCAGCTGTCTTGGCTGTGCCCCCTCCCAGCTTCTCACTGGCAGGGCATGAGAAGCTGAAAAGTCCTTGACTAGTGTAAGCACTACTTAGCAACAACTAAAACATCAGTGTGTTATCACCGTTGTTCTCATCCTAGATCCAAAACACAGCACTATACCAGCTACTAGGAAGAAATTTAACTCTATCCCAGCCGAAACCAGGATAACATCCTATTCCTACTCCCACTGAGTACTAAACTGCTCTTCTGTACCATTTCCTATCTAGGGCTGACTAATGGAAACCATGAGGGTTGAGATGCTGCAATTTGCAGTCTGCTAGCAACCAGAACATTTCTCAAGGGCCTGGAGAAATCAGCAGTTTCTGGAATCAGTGCCTGGGGTTAAGTGCATGTTTCTGGGCAAAGTCTGCTTTTATCTTTGGATTCTAGTCCAGTCTTTTTCCTGGACATCTGTGCCTGTGACATGGGGTCTTAGAGGGAGGAGGAATGCACATTCTCAGCCTGTCCTTTCAATTTAAATAACATCTTTTGCATATTTACCCAACTCAACAGGGAAAAGCCTCTTCTTTGCACCTAATCATCAGCAAGCAGCAGCCACTGTGGCTTTTATCAATAAACCAATTTTTAGTTTAGTCTGTAAAAATAAATAAATAAATAAATACAGCAAGAGAGACACAGAGAGAAGCGACACAGACGGTATCATTTTCAAAGAGATTTTTTTTAAACACATTAAAGAGCTTTTCTTCACTTTTTTTTTTTTCTTTTTTAATTTAGTGACAGTCTAGGAAGGAGGAGATGAAGATAAAGAAAAAAATAAAAAGAAGATTTAATGAGGATGAGAGAGAGAGACTGAAAGGATGTTTCCTAATCTGAACGAGCAGTTAAGGAGAATCAGGATGGAGGGAAAGGATGAATGTGAGAGATAATTATTGGGGATGGGTTGGAGCAGTAAGAGAAGAACAAATGCAAGCCTACATTCAGAAATTCAGCCAAACCGGAAAAAAACCTGGTACTGTCTGCTGTCTCATCTCAGGGCAGGCCAGTGTGCCTTCCTGGAGCTGGGGGCACCTGGTGTGGAATACCAAGATACCACCAGAAAGACAGCTGCTCTCAAATTCCTTGAAAACAATCTTCCTTAAAGCGGGAAGCAGTGGAAATCTCCTGAGAAAGACTGTTCCCTTGGTGCCTGTAAGCAAATCTGGAGTTTCTGATAAAGCCATTCAATCGAATCCCTAGGTATATAGCCCAAATTTCATGCTGCTGGCCACAAGTAGGGAAAACTTGCTGCTACTTGCAGAAAGGAGGATTGTTCTGCAGTCAAGGCAACGGATGAAGATTCCCTCTCTCTGTCTCTAGTTTGCTGTGTGATGCTGGACATACCACATTGTCTTTCCGTGTCTGAATTTTCCTGCCTCTAAAATACAGAGCTTTTATAATGAATTTGCATTTAATCCAGTTACCTTTATTAAAAGGGGTCAGAATTTTTCATCTCTTTCAGAGGCCTTCTGCTCCTAATGGGAACCCTCCTCTCCACCTCCAACCGAAACAGGTAGAAGCTAATTTCCTGCATCAGGAAGAAAAGACTTCTATCCCTGCAGTGGCTGAGCAATTCCAACAGCTGCACGTGCTTCATAAAGACCAGTGCTGGCTGACACAGATTTGTGACAAGACTTCCCAGCCTCACGGGGGACACGATGACCCTTAATTCACTCCTATTTGCAAAGTACATTGAGATCCTTAGATGGAAGGGGTTATAAAATACCAAGTATTATTTGCTACCACTCAGTCCCTCCCCTGCTCCTCTCCCTCCCCCCAAAAGACATTTCAGACTTCTTCCTATTGTGAGCTCTATTTTACTTTTTAATTTCCAGACGGCTGAACTAGATAAGGGCCTGGAGGGATTGATTTATGAGGGGAGATTAAAAACGCTAGATATGTACAGTTTAGTTAAATGATGGACATGATAACTCTTTACAGGAATCTCTCTCTTTTTTTTTTTTTTTTTTTGGAGGGACAGAACAGGAGGGAAAGGAGGAAATGTATAGCTCTAAGCTTTATTTTGTTTATAATTTGCTTTTATTTGCACTCAGTAGGAGAGACACAATGGCTGCCACAAGGGTGACATAGGAACACAGCACAACCCAGCAGGAAGAGGTACACCAGGTTAATATGAAGCAGTTAAATTGCCGTATGAAGACAGTTATCTGGAGAGGGATTAACACAGACTCTAACGCAGCTAATGACAGTGGAGAATGAAAATTTGGGGCCCGGATCCTGCAAAGTGCCCACACATAGTAATTTGCAAGATCCAGGACTTAAACTGAAAACCAATTAGCCTTACGACAGGCTTAAGAAAATGAATCGTAGAAACAGCTGCAATACATCATTGATTAGTAGTTTACAAAGGAGGAGCAGAGAAAGAAAACAACATCACATTAAGTCCAGCAGAGACTCGTGGAGAAATACCATCAGGAGCCCTTTGCACAGGACAAAGAAACTGGCAAGTTGTCTTCCAGTGGTTTATTCCTACAGGAGCTCTGCTAAGGGGATCAGGGAAAAAATGTAAGAACCCCAGATCATCCAAAGAACAACCAGTATCTTGCCTATGAGATGGATAACATACTGTGGCTGAAAAACAGAGCCTACCTCTCTAGCTGCAGGCTCCCAGGACTGCAGAGTACATGGGCTGCTGACCAGCCAAGCCAGCAAGGGGCACAGAGGGCATAAAATTGCTTTTTGGTAGTGGTCCCAAGAAAAACAGTAAGAGGTTCCAAGACAGAGATGGTCATTTTGAGACATCTAAACAGCCATGCCAGGTGATTCTGTAGGGCTCCTAGGAGGAATACTGAGAAGAGGTAAAGTCTCCTGGGAAAGAGGGAAGATGGTGCTGGACTTCTGGACACGGAGCTCGAGAGGGAGACTTTTGTGATCCCTGCTAGGAGTACAAGCTATGAGGTCTGTCCTTGGACGACTACTCACACTGCAGCACCATATCAAGTCCCGAGCATTGATCACTGCAGAGTGATAAATTCCTTATAGCCTCTCCCACTTCTGTCACTAAGCAGATCTGCTGCAATATGAGACCTGATGTAGGGCATGGGGAACTATCTCCAAAATGCCCCCAAAACTTTGACAACTTCCGTAAAGCGACGTTGGGGAGCCATTCGCAAAATGAGAACCCCCTTTGGAAGAGGGAGGGGGTCAGTTTAATGCAGAACAAAAGGGTGGCATCAGGAGGAAGAGCAATAAAGCAAGAAAAGTCCGGGTCTGGTCTGAGTGTCTCTCTGCACCATGACGGAGCACCGTACTGGTGTCCTTGTCACAAACGCATAGGTAGCAGCCCTGCACAAAGATAGAGTTTTCACTAGAGCCAAACCCTTAGGGCCTGTGCCATGAGAAATCCTATAGAGAGTCAAACATCCCTTTGCCTAGTCAGGCCCAGGTGAATGGGCTCGGCACCATCGGCAGAACACCAGGTCGTGGTGGAGTCTGTGGTTCCTGCAGCTGCATGCCCAGGTTCCTGCCATTTCTGTAGTCACCTACCATGGGGCCACCTCCTCTGCTTGATAATCCCTCTTTACTGGGGGATGCACTTGAAACCCTTGAAGTGGGACCCAGGGGTGCACAGTACCCAAAAGTCATACCTTGCTGGTTCTCTGCACCAAACAGAGACAGCTTGACAGCCAGCACAACCCAACATTGCAACAGCATCTATTTCACCTCTTTCCTGAACAAAAGTTATGTCCCATTGTGCACTGTGAGTTGGACATTTTTCCAGAAGCCCCACACACAACTGATCCCGTAACTGCATGAGTCTCCAAGGAGCAGAGATGTTTCTTGAAGAAGCGATAGGCAGCTGGCGGGTAGAAGCGATCACTGCGTGGCGGATGAGATTCCACGGCATGCTGGAGATGGAAATATCACCTTAACAAGCATGGACAGCCCCCAATGGACTATAAAATTCATTTGGTGACTGAGATAATTCAAAAGAGCCAAGTGGCACAGCAATAAAAGCCAGAACACATAAATTTAAACTCAGAGAGCTCTGCAGTGCCCTGGTAATAAGTGACAAAACAACCCACACCCACACAGACTTATCCAAACCTGTCTGAAAGTCACAGTCCAGAGACCAGGGAAAGATGCACAGAAATTGTCTTTTTTAAAGGGGGAGGAGGGCCAAGGGGAGTAAATATGAGAAAAGCACTTATGCATTCAGGTTCTATTCATCCACAAGTCCAGAACATGTACACGTGCCTGTGGCAGCTGTGCTGGGTATTGTGCAAGCAGCTTTTTATTAATCACATTACTCAGTCCCAAACTAGCACATGTAAGAGGCTAAATATTGTTCTCCATTATACCAGGGCAGGCCAGTTCAAGACAACAATTTCACACTACCTGAGTGTAGCTGAGGGTGGATTATGGCAAACTGCCTTTATTCTGCTTTTATGAACAACACAAATTCTCTTGTCCTTCCTCTCTTCTGTCCCCACTGGGATTCCTCCTCAAACTGCTCAGAGAGTGCTTCCCAAAGCACTTCCCTCCCAACGAGTTAGTTTGCCACTTGTACGATGAATAGCCTAAAATTGCGATAATAAAAACTTTATAGCCCTCCATCATGTTCATTCATGCTAACGTTCTCTGTCACTGTGGATATAGCAAAAATTTCAGTGCTGGAGAAGAAACAGGAGGCTTCTGATGGCATCACAGGCATGTTTTTCAGTGCTGTAAAAACATGGTAGTACAATACACTTTTACAGTGGAAGGTGTCCATCAAGGTCATTAATGACTGAGAGAGGAAACACAAGAGCAGAAAGTTGCTGATCGATGACGTGTCATAGTTTGGAGATGGAAATTGCGGTAGACATGATCCATACATCTCCATGTCCCCACAGGGAACTGTCCTAATCTAATAAGACAGGTGTCTTCATGGAGAGGTCCCAAAGGCAAAAAGAAGGTAGAGGTCTGGCAAGTGACATCAGTTGTAACAAGGAAAATTGGAGGGTCTGCGGATAGAGCTGATCTCCTCATAGCACCTCAGTGCAAAGGTGGGGACTCCTACGGCTTAAGGGACTGGGGTGGTACAGAATGCTAATTACCCTTGATGAGGGAGGAAAGGGACACTGGCTCAGCTAGCTAATTCATTATAGCTAGCCCACCAGTCAAGTGAGTCCTTTGTCAGGGTGAGGCAGACGCTCTCACTGACATAACAGGAGCAAGCATTTTGATTTCCGAGCTCTGTGAGTGATGGCAGATACCACACCTGTCCCCAGAGCTTAAAAGCTGGGATCTTCAGCACCAGCAGAACAAGCCTTCATCCTAAAGGAGTCATTTTACTTTTTAATAAGTAGCAAGGGCAGACACTGAAAGGAGATGACGACTTTAAAAGTGTACAGGAACATCTATGATTTGGGTTTAACAACCACTGTTCTTTTCCTCTCCCACACAACTGGTCTTCCCAGAATCAGACCTGACTGTGATTTATTATAATCTCTAATTTTTTGTATGGAGGCAGCACACAGGAGCTGTATTTGCAGAACAGAAATCCACTATGATAAGTATTACACACACAAAGACCAAAGATACAGTCCCTGCTCTAAGCACATTACAAATCAAGTACAGATTAGAGACCACGATAAATACTGCAATGTGATTCACCTGGATCCACTGTTGTTTTTAAAACCTGCCTTTATTAAGGAGCAGAAAGCACTTGTGAGGATAGGGTTAAATATATGTTTAAGGAACCACAACCCCTTTTAGGAGCAGCTGAAGCTGGTGTGGAAACAGCTGAAGACGTCTTTTCTAGGCATTTTTCTGCCTTGTACTTTCTGCCCTCCTTTTTCTTTTTTTTTTTGTTCCTACCTTTTTCCATCCTAATAAGGGCATTTGCAATGGAAACCAGGCTCTTTGCTGCCTCTGAGGTCATTTGCTCTTGCTGCTTATTTCCCTCCCCACACATCATCAGCCACTCTGTGAACCGAAGGTGCTGTGGAGCAGAGAAAATGCCACCTCCCAGGAATGGAAATGGCACTGCATCACCATTCCTTTGCTTATGAAGTACCATTATTTCTTTTTTTTTTTTAAGCAGGGCTTGGACTTTTAAACTGGTCCTCTGTATACGACAGCTACCACTGAGATCAGACTTCAGAGTGTAGGTCAAGCTGGTCAACTCAATACTTTGTACAGGTCTGACTATTTGAGTCAGTGAAATCTTAACCAGACATTTCAATCAAAACAACTGTTAGACCTGTATTGGGTCCTTTTACCATTAAAGCCTAATTCCCTAAACCGAACAGAACAAACTACACTGGTTAAAGGCATCTTTATACCAATAGCTGTTACAGACCTGGAGACTGCACCAGTTTAACCTTACGGAGTTCAGATAATGTAACTAAAGCTGTAGAAAACCTGTGATCCTACATGTACCTATATGTCCCTGCTGCATCCCCTTCACTTAGGATCAGTCCCAGTCCTACTCTGCCCCGTAGGATGAAGTAAAGAAAGCTATTATTTCATGCACAACCCATACTATTCCTTCCCTGTTGATGGTGCTGAATTGTGTCAGAGGACACAACCAAAAGGGTGATGAACTGAAGCAGATCCTCCTCAGCCTGCAGTCCTAGTGAGTCTCAGCAGGCAATAGCCATTTGAGGGCTGTCGCAGGAGGAATGCAAGCTGCTACGACAGAGGGCTCCCACAAGCTGCATCCTCGAAGGACAGTGGCACCCTCCTCAGGTTGTGGCTCAGCCCACTGCTGTCACCCTGAGATGAAAGCTTGCCACTGCCAAAGCCAAGTTTCTCTCCCCGCTCCACGGCACAGCTCCTCTTGGAAAGTGTCCCTTGACTACTTGCACAGGAGGATTTAGGGCTGAATCAGCCCTGCAGTTCCAGAGATGAGGCCACGTCCCTGCCCTCGTGTATGAGTGAAACAGGCACCTAAGATGGCCAGTGAAGAGCAGGATGTACTCAGCATCTCTTGCCTTCCGCATTGGTGTAAGCATCCCTCCACCATTCCCTCCAGCAGGGAATTTTGATGGAGGTGTTTCTGCAGTGCCCACTCTGGGACTGTGCATTATGACAAAGCTTAATGGGATTCCACAGTCAATTACTCCCTACCCATTTTTCTGCAACAACACCATTGCACAACTGCTAATAAGTGAATTACAGGAGAGAAAGGCCTTCGCTTCGTATAGGCAGGAGATGTGTCATTTGGCTCTTGAAGTGTATGGGAACAGAAAAGATTTAATTTTTCAGCCCCTCCCTTCTCCAGCTCTCCATCCACCACGAGATGAAATAAACAGAAGGAAGATGGGCTTTTTGCATAAATTGGGGATGTATGATTGATAACGTGTTATCTTGTCAGCTGGAGACACCTGCATGGCAGGTATTTATGCTATCAGAAGGGTTCTAGCTGGTGAAATACAGTTTGGTGCCGATAAGGGGACCCAGGGACTCATGGCGCCAGCCCCATGAGGACAAGGGGATTAATGCTGATATTTTGCAGCTTGCTCTTATTAAATTCTGATTCCTTTTGTGAAGTGAAAAAAGAAGAGGGGAAGAGTGATTGGTTTTAAGCAGATAAAAGACACATGAGGGGTGGGGGTGGCTGGTAGAAAAGGGGCTGATGAATGGGAACACAGAAGGCCAGGAGATCTCTCGGGAATAAAAGGAAAAGTATTAAACAATTTTCTGATTGACTAGGTCTTGTCTGTCAGGCAGGGAATCAGAGTAGGGGGAATGGGTTTGAGGAGTTCCTGAGAGTACAAAGACACAGTTATATTAAAAGCAGAGCTAAATTATACAGGTGGGGGAGGGGGAAGGAGCCAATTTCCTTCTTTTGCTGGCATTTTTAAACATGCAGCACGACTGATGTTCAGGCACCCAGCTCACAGCCCAGCCTACTGCTATCGGCTTCTGCTTGTTGCTCCTGGCAGGGACTCCTGCTACACACAGTGACTGAGCCCCCTCAAAATACTCCCACTTAGGATAAGGCTTCCCCTAAGCAGGCAGCATACACCAGGTCATGGCAGACCTACGTGCAGGGAGTCCCAAACTGCAATACAAGGGGCAGTGGGGCAGGAGGGGCGGCACTGGCAGAGCTGGTGTGGAAAGCCCCAGGCTGGGGGAGCCAGCACAGTTGCCCCTCCTGAGCATTTTCAGGATTAAACCCTTAGGTCTTTGCTCGTACTTATATCTTAGAAAAAAATCATTTGCGACACTCATGAAAGAAAAGCCTTAACAACTTCAGATAAGCCGAGGTAATACTTTGCATATTCCCCAGGAATTCCCCTAGGGCTGGAAAAGCAGCAACAAAAAACCGTGGAAGGAATGATCCCATGCACCACAAGCATCAGTGGAGAAACCTACCACACTAACCACACACACTGTGTGCAAAGAGGGTTTTTATCAGCTGTAACCAGAATCAACATTCAAACACAAAAAGATACTGAGAAATGTTGGTAACAGCAATACCCTGTTATAGGATGGGAAGGTCTGCGATGCAGACACAGATGGATCCTTTTGGTTATACGATTCTGTTTGTGGTTCTCTGGGCATGTATTATTAATACCCTACAGAGTTTTAATTAGAGCTGAGAGATTCATTCATTGTGAATAATTTATCTGATTAATTTTGCCTTGCTTCTCTTCATGAATTGTCCACAAGCAGTTTGTAATTTTCTCAAATTTATTTGTCATTTGCAATTATTTGCTGACTTGTCCTGGTAAATAATTCTCCATATATTGTTGGTCCACAAACTGTCCCCAGATAGTCGATATTCAAAATTGGAGCTGAGTTAGATATACTTTTGTTAAATATATGCAGTAAAACCCATTGAATGTTTCTGTTTTCCGAGTAACCTTTAGGATCAGGCTTCCATAGAGAATACTACTTTTTATGAGTTCAAATTTTGCTTCCTGCAAATAGTCTCTAATATTTACATAAAATTCACTGTTCCCATGAACATTCCTGCCAGTCAATATATTCACTTCAATACACACAGAAGAGACCACAAAAGGAGTGTTTTATAGTTGAAGCAAATAGGTTTTTTGTTATACAGTGCCCCAGTCTGTTCCTGGGGGACCTGTCTGAAGGTTTGTTTAGGGTTTTTTTTTCTGGTTTGTTTTGCTTTTCCAACTCTCATGGTCAGGGGTTATATTCTCCCTAAGTCACTCTCTCATGCAAACAGTGCTGCATACTGAGTACACCTTTGTGTGTTGCCTTTGCCAGCCTGTCTCAGAAGCCTCCACCAAGCGTGGGGCACTGGGGTAAGCACCACCCAACCAGAAAGAGTTACCGTCACTGCTGAGTGTGCCAAGTGGCACAACCAAATGCCCTGTCAAGCAAATCACTGCTTGCTCCAACATGTGCTGCCATGAAAAACTTGAGGAACAGAAAGTGCCATACAGCCAGGCTCACTCATGGGAATGAACCCCACTCTGTAGCAACAGGAGAAGCTTGCCTGCTCTGTAAGACTAGACTGCATTTGTATGGAATCTTTCCTTCAGTGCAACTTAACATATTGTTTGGCACTGAAGAGAGAAGTTTCTCTGCTTGCAGTGCTCAAGAACCAGTGTGAAGAGTAAAGGACATCTTCCCATAATTACCAAGTAACCTCCACTTTGTAGGTTTGAATTATTAGCTTCTGGCAGGGAACGGTAGAGACACATCATTGTCATCCAACAATGTGCTGCAGAGTTGCTTATTTTTAAATCAAGTTCAGAGATGAAGACTCACGTATTTCAGTATCCCAGAGCAACTGGAAGGTAAATATTACTGTGAAAGTTCTGTGGATGCTTGTTAACCAGCATGCATTCTTACTAGGTTTTGTAAGCATATGCAGTCATGATATAACCACGGACAGCACAGGCAGAAGTAACCATTTATGTCATCTAGTCAAGCATCAGTGGAGCCAGGCCCATACCATTCATAGAATCATAGAATCATAGAATCATAGAATGGTTTGGGTTGGAAGGGACCTTAAAGATCATCTAGTTCCAACTCCCCTGGCATGGGCAGGGACGCCTTCTATTAGACCAGGTTGCTCAAAGCCCCATCCAGCCTGGCCTTCAAACACTTCCAGCGATGGCGCATCAACAACTTTTCTGGGCAGCCCGTTCCAGTGCCTCTCCACTCTCATAGTGAAGAACTTCTTCCTTATACCAAATCTGAATCTACCCTCTTTCAGTTTAAAACCATTACCCCTTGTCCTATCACTACGTGCCCCTGTAAAAAGTCCCTCTCCAGCTTTCTTGTAGGCCCCCTTCAGGTACTGGAAGGCTGCTATAAGGTCTCCCTGGAACCTTCTCTTCTCCAGGCTGAACAACCCCAACTTTCTTAACCTGTCCTCATAGGAGAGGTGCTCCAGCCCTCTGATCATCTTCATGGCCCTTCTCTGGACTCGCTCCAACAGGTCCATGTCCTTCTCATGTTGGAGGCCCCAGAGCTGAACGCTGTACTCCCGATAGGGTCTCACCGGAGCAGAGTAGAGGGGGAGAATCACCTCCCTCGACCTGCTGGTGATGCTTCTTTTGATGCAGCCCAGGATACGGTCAGCTTTATGGGCTGCAAGCCCAGACATTCCCTTCAGTGTTTTTCCTACAGCCTAGTCCAGACTGGTTTTAACTATTGCCAGCTATGTGACTCCAACTTCATCTTTTCAGGACTTACTTCACATATTTCAGATCTCAGTATCTAAGTTCTTCCAGGTAGTTTCCATCTTTCCTTTCTCAGTGCAGTTTTGTCGCTCTTAGTTATTACATCCAGGGAGGGAAATAGCCTGGCGTACTTGTGTTTCGCAGGTACGTTGAGGGTTTCATACAACTTTCTAGCTCAGCATACCAACACCTCCTACATTTCCATTTTGATCTCTGATTAGACCGATATGTCCCCTATAAACACTCATAATCTCCAATCCAAATCCCACTGAGGTCACTGCCAAAAACCTCTGGTTCTTAGTGGGTCTCAAACATAACTTCTGATGGATACCACTCACACATCTTAGCCCTCAACAAGCCAAACACAGCTGTTTCCCTTGTCCCTCAAAGCAATCTCCTGAGCATCTGCCTGCTCCTGCTGCTCAAATCTGAACTTTCTTCAAGTCTTCCTATGATGTTCTGCTGCCTGGAGCAGAATGCAATATTGGAGACTAGAATGGACAGGGAATACCATTTCCTTGCTCTGGATTCACTATTTGCATTTCCTAGGGCCTTGTGGGTGTATATTAGCATCCTATACAGCTTTGTGGGTACATGCAGTATTAACATCCTATAAGGTTTTGTAGACATTCATTATTAACACACAGTAGAATCTGTGTAGATGCATTATTAATACCCTCTTAGCTGGCAAGAGAATGGTGATATTTTCATATGAGAAATGTAATTGTTTAATATCAAACAGTATTATTTCAAAGATTTAATTGTGTAATTGGGGTCAGTAATTGCTCGGTCGTTCTCAGAGCAAGATGAACTTTCAGGGTAAAAGATTTATTGTCCTGACAATAGAGAGCAAATTTTAATATTTCTGAAAAATTGAGAACTATTAATCCTGGCATATGTTACTCTCAAACACAGGGAACTGATAAAACTTTGATCTAATTTTCTCTTTGAAGGGGCGCTGGTGGGGTGTGGGGAAGACAACTGTATGTGGCCTGCTGCTGAAAGCATGGTGAAGCACAAAGGCTAGCCACATTCAGCTTCACAGGAGCTCTCAGATTGTGCACAAGACAGCTACTGCGAGAACAAACTGTTCCAGTCCCACCGTGCTGGAAGGGGAGGGAAGACAGAAGTGGTTTCCATGACCACAGGCAGCTTCATGGTCATTTCTCCAAGGGATGCGATTTGCATTTGCACCCACTGTGCACATACTTTCCTGTTTCTGGGAGTGCCAACCAATATTTGCATTCCAGATTAAGTAATACATGCGTCAGTGGATGATGAGGTACATACATGCCCGTTGCAGCAACCATTTGGGTAATTTGTCTGTGTGAAGCTTATGAACTCTGTTTCATACTGGGGGCTCAAGTATTAGTGGAAAACTTCAAGCTTTGTTTTAATGAGAGGCTCTGATACCTTCTCTGTTTTGTTTGTTTGTTTCATATTTTCTCTTCTGGGTTTTTCTGCATCTAAGTTGAACTAAAATTCACAGAAGATGACAATGATAACAAAAGAGGCCTGTTAAACTTTGATGGTGCCCTCTCAAATGGAGCACAAAAGTAAAACAACTGGCTGCTGCCTAAGCCAAGCCGGTTTTCCATGTCAAAACTAAGGCTGGAAGTGGGAAGCAAGAAAGAAACAGAGAACCTGACTTAGTGAGGCAGCAGTGGGGACATACTGCAGAGGTAACCAGTTATTATAAAAGCAAGAGTATTTCCTTGGTCATTTGGAGAGGAAGGCTAGTGAGCAAGGTGAAAATAGAAAGGCTGCACAACTTCTGTCATGGCCACAGGATCACAGTGTCCTTGGATGGCAGCAGGGAAAGGTAGCGGAGCATGTACTATTTTGCCATGCCTTGCTCATACCGGTGCTAGTAAAGAGTTCCTGGGATTTCTGAATCTTTACAGTATCTCTGTGTATAACTTTAAGTGTCATGGGTCCCTGAGGAAGGGGACTGTAAACTCACCCTGCCTAGAAACCAGAGCTCTGATAAAAGGTGGGCTTCGGGTATGGAGCAGTGAGGATTGGCTCCAGGGCTTGCAGCAACCAGAGCATAAGGCCCAGCTTCTGTGGAAAGAGCAAAAAGTACACCAAACAGGGCAAGAGGAGAAAAAATAAATGAGGCAAACAGCCTATGCAGGCCAACAGAAGCTTATAAATACATGAACCCAGGATGTCTGGCCACAGCTGCAGCAGTCTGGCATGGAACCACCTATGGAAACTATATCAAGGCTATGCAACAGAGATGAAGCAGCAGATACCAGCTTGCAAATACAGATGGGCTGCTTAGCTTTTTGCAGATGTGGACATTACATTTACAGCTGAGCCCTGTGATCTACTAATGAAAAAGACTATCTGAGAGGTAGAATATAATGAATTTATGATAGTGATCACCAGGCGCTATGTGTTTTTCAGACATTCAAAAAAAAGAGCTGTCCCTGTTAGCAATGTTTTAGTGTCTCCTTGTTTTTAGAGTATTCTCCAAAGTTTTTGAAAAACATAGGAGCAGAAACAGCTTCTTTCTCTCACTCTAACCTTCCCTTTCCCAGTTACTTTGGCCAGGTACGTAGGGATAGCCAAGATTTAGACCTGTACCTGCAGTGGTCTCGATATCCAAAATTCAGTGACTGGGAGACAAATTTGAATGGTCTCAATTCTGTCTAAGAGCCCTTGCTAATCACTTCTGGATATGAACTTTTGAAAGGCTAGAGCCAGCTATAGAGAAACACAAGACTTTAGGAAGAATTTAAGCCATCTGTATCTGCTCAATGTATCTAGCCAAGCTGGCTAGACATGAGAGCCTTATCTTAATCTGAAAGACAAGTGCAGTTTTGCCCAGCTTGAATGACAAAAAATATTAGACTTTGCAGCCAAGACATTTTGATGTGGGGGAAGACATTTGGGTCATATAAAGAAGATTTCGGTTTTTTTTTTTTTCCACTCCCTGGGCAAAGTACGTAACATTTATTTTTGCTTCCCAAAGGTTACAGGAAGAGAGATACAGGTTATTCCATGAGAGAGAAACTAACACTTGCAAAGGAGGTCTTTAGAGCCCAGAAAGGACATGCTCACTAAGTCAGGCTCCATGATCCCAAATTCAGTTTCTTCTGTGTAAAATCTGCCCTGTGGCCCATTAAGTCAAAAGCTGAGACTTGCTGCTAAAAAACAGCAGCTCCTGCAAAATGCTGCTCTGCCAGTTCAGCCTGGAGGTCTCACTGCTCTTTCTTCAAGCAATGCTGCAATTTACTGCTTTCCCTGCATACAATGACTGCCATTCTCTGCTTTACTGAAATAGCTTCCTCTGGCCAATGCCAAAGACTGTGTTATTAGACCAGTAACTCACTCCTGAACACAGTGATCCAGGTATGGCAATCCCCCAGCGCCTGCCTCTTACAAAAAAGAGCAGCAGTGAAAGTGGAAAATGACTCCCTCCCTCATTCCTTTCCAAATGGTGTGAATGTCGGATCCAAATCAGGGCCAGCAACAGAGAACATGGAGGAAATTTCCTTTTGCTATGTTATCTGAAAGCAAAACAACTACCAGCAAGCCATGCCAAGGGGATTAAATGAAAAATCACTACAAATTCACTGTGGATGCTGATGCTGTTAAAAACACACATTGCATTAGGACAGATGGTGGCTTTATGCAGTGCCCTGCATTGAGGAGAGAGGTTCACGGTGCAGCAGGGATTCTTCGATCAGCTCAGGCTGACTTAGCCCCAGCAGAGCTCTGGTTTCAATGAAATCTGCTTCACTGTCATTACCAGCATGTGGCTGCCACCTCCCCTCTCTCCTCCAACCACATCAGCTCCACTGGCGGGCACAGGAGACACAGCTTTGCTCTTCACCTTATCTCTATGGCCTCCATTAGGACCAGGTAATTTTCCTTCAACCATTTCTCCCCACTTTGCATGTGAGTACAGGGTTAATTGTTTCTGTGTCCATGACTGGTGTGTGCACCTGTGTATGAACCTATTGTTGGCCACATGTACACACAGACACATGCACATGATGTATACAGCAATATAACTCCCTTATTCAGATGGATTAAATGTGCAAACCCTAGGAAGAAAGACATTTCTTGCTTCTTGCCAGGTAGACTCTCGGACACCTAGGGGGTAGATGGGCTGTGAAATCATATCCCCAGAGTCTTCTGAAGAGACAGAAGAGTTAATAGGACACTAGGGTGATATATTTTCTCTAGGACTCCAAACCCATCAGTATGGCCTGCTTTTGAGATTCCAGGAAAAAAAAAACATTACGAATTGTTAGTAACATAAAAGTGCCAGCATCTCCTGTGCTTGAACTGTGGAGGATTCTCCATAACACCTCCCTGATTCACAGCCATTAATCTGGCCCTCCTTCCCTTGCTCCCTGCAGGCCAGCATGAGGGCATTTCACCTTGCTTGTAGGAGCTCAGACAGATGCCAAATATGACAAGCTGGTAGAAATGAGAAATGGATACATATTTCATTCCTGAAAGAGAAACGAGAAGAGGGCTGTAGCAAAGCTGGATAATAAATAGGTTTAAAATGCTTCCATCTAGTCCTGGTGTTCCCTTTTGTGCCTGCACAAGCATCTTAAAATGAGGTGGGAGGTAAGGAGGAAAGGAAAGGTAACATGTCCACCCCTATGGTAGGGGCAGAACTCCAGCATGGTAATCACACTGCTCAGGCAACTCTGTCAACATAGACGAAAAACAGGGAGAAGGAAAGAAATGGAGGGGGAAGGGGGAAGAAGTCAGGACTAATGGCAACTTTGAAGCAGAAAAGTGAAGAAAAGAGATGAGAAACATCATGGGAGAGAAATGACTAGCCGAGGACTAAATGTATTAAAGGAGCAGATTTATAGTCTAAGTGGTCACACAAGTCTCTCGTGGGCTTGATAGCAGAGTAAACCTGTCATGGATACAGACTGGTTCTGTAGCAAGACAATCTGTGGGAAAAAGCTTTGCTAATCTGTTCAGGCGGTCCCCCTGTGTGATCTCCAGGATGGTCTCTCAGCACCAACCCACCACAAAGTACAGCAATGGGGTTTGTGAGGACCTCGCTGGGCCTGAAGAAGCAATAATGCTGGGAGAGCTACCTGGAGAGGCACGAGGAGCACGTGCGGGCTGCCTCACTTGCCAGGCAGGACTACATGTTCATCAGCTGTGAGTCACGTGTGTGTGTGTGTGTATTCGTGTGTGTGAACATGGCTGAATGCAGCAGTCAGAATTCACAAAGTGGGTGTCATTCAATCCCACCCCAAACTCTTTCCTCTTCTTCCTGCTGTGTTTTGTTGCTGCTGCTCCTAACAATTGGGTGCCAAACATTTAGAATTATGTGCCCACTTGCAGCCACTGCCACACAATTTATTCAGCACACCAGTAATCCTGGAGCTGGCCTATCTTCTAGTTTGATTTGCACAAAGCCCAGGACATATAGTTCCCAGTAAATTCTTAATCCACAAGCCAGTTTAAAACCCAGCAGGGTAACTAATCAGGGCTACCACCAGCCCTCTTCACTGCCTCCACAAAAAACACCACAGTCGGCTGATATTCCCAGGTTAGTTTTAGTTTGGTCCATTTCCCCACTCGGCACAATGCATCAACGTGCGCTCCAAAAGCCGTCATCTCAGGCATGGAAACCAATTCTCCATGCTATCTGCAGAGGTTTGGTCATGGGATATTGAAAGCTTGAATTCAAAACATATTGAAGTTATTATAGTTGTAAAGAAGGAAGGGGGGAGAGCTAGGGAGAAGACAGAAACAGAAGTCTATTTCTGAGTGTAGGAGCATAACAGTGAAGCAGCCTTAAATACCCTGACATCTGAGAAGGAGATACTGTCCCTCTCTATTGCTAAGCCACTGGGGACATGCTATTTGATCTTTGCCATTTCAGAACCAGGACTACCTCTAGCACCTCAAGTGTGAATCACATGCTTCTGTTCAATGACCCAAAATAGAGGAATGGGAAAGCGCTCAATGTAGTTGTATTAATTGCACTTGTATGTCCGAGTGTGCACACTTACGAACATGTGGAACTCTCTGTTGCTTGGTAATACTAGAGCAAAGACCAAACCCCTTTTTCTTTTATGCTAACATATGAGAACTTTCAAGATACAAATAAAAAAACTTCTACAAGTGACTGTTGGGGAGATAAAAGAACCAGGGAGATTCATCTTCTTATTCCAAAAAGATTCCCTATCAGATCTCTTTAAACGCTAACAGGCATTTAAAATTCTCTACCCTGACCAGCTAGCAGCATCACCATCTCCTACCTTGCAGCACTGTTTTGGCTTGCTTGTCCAGAACTCAAACCAGAGGGTACAATGATAACGGCACAATGTTTTTGTGAGCATGCATATTCCCATTCTGGAGACAGATTTCTGCATCACCTCATATTGGATACACATTCATGTGACAGATTGGTTCTATGAGGCAGGATTTCAAAGGGAAAGGAGCAGGAGATTCAACACACATGCATACAAGTGGCAGCACCGCAGTAAGAAAGCACAGGGGACACAGGTTGAGGGAGCAGGGGACATGAGTTGAGGGAACACTACACATTCTTGCCTCTCCGTGACTGTGTCAGGCTAGTAAATCATGAGGGAGCATCATGCGGCCTCGAAAGGTGCAGGGAGCTGCAGTACATTCCCCAGCTGTGCCCACATCATGGGCTGCTCTGATAAAGCAGTTGCAGCTGGCCAGGAGACAACTTTCTACTGACTTGCACATCAGGCACCCCCTCTCCTGCTGAGCTCACTGGGAGCCATGATGCAGAAGACAAGTCACCGAAGCAAGATGGAGCCAACCAGCTGATGGGTTGTACCACGCTTTCCAGAGAAGAAACAGCTCCTAAACCAGCGGGTGCTTGCAGAAACTCAGCAGTAGTGGCAGCACTTGCTGAGATCATCAGAGCTCTCTGAATGGAGCTGTTTTCTCTGAAAAGTGAAAGCATAGTTATCTCCACAGTAAAAAAGTGGCATGGTGACATACCACCTCATTCCAGCTTCAAGCAGCAGCTTCACCAATAAACAAGTGTGAATTCCTTAACTCTGTGCATGCACAGAATTTGTGCTCCGTTGCACCTGTAAGGGGCACTTCTCAGTGTATGCTGAACTGTGCCCCTGCAGCAGAAGCAGAAAGAGAGAAATCTAAGCTCATTCAATTTTATCAGAGGAATTTCAGTGGGTGATTATTTAAGAATATGGTAACATTTAGGGTGGTGAAACACTGGAATGGGTTGCCCAGAGAGGTGGTAGATGCCTCATCCTTGGAAACATTCAACGACAGGCTAAGATGGGGCTCTGAGCACCCTGATCTGGTTGAAGATGTCCCTGCTCATTGCAGGGGGGTTGGACTAGATGACCTTTAAAGGTTCCTTCCATCCCAAAGCATTCTATGATTCTATGATCTAGGAACCAACCAAGTACAGTCTGTAATTTGCTAGGCATTGTCAAACTACCGAGCAAGAAACAGTTCCTGTTTAACTGCTCACAGTCTAGTAGCTAGACCATCAGCTGATTTCTGACACTATTGGGGTGAGTTACATAGACATATTTCATTTTAGGTACCTGTATTTACTTATTTTCTTTCTGTGATATCTCAGTGCCTCGTGGTAGAGTATTTGCATTCTTAATGATTCTGTAAGGCAGATGCCATTGCCATATCGCAATGGTGAACTTGGGCAGTAGGGGACTAAGTGACCTGTCCCACATCACACAGGCTGTGTGTGAGCGCAGGAAATTGAACCTTCATCTCTCAAATGCCAAAGAGCCTCCTAATTGCCACCTCTTCATTCTTGTACCTCCCATCTAGTTTATACATAACAATCAGGCAGTTCATTTTCTTTGTGAAATGTGGAAGCTTTCCCCCTGCAATCTCCATTCTTCCCAGCACGTCCAGTATTTACCTTAAAGATCCAAGCCCTTCTGAACACACATACTCCTCATCTGGTATCTGGACAATGTTGGAGGCCTGCTTTGATGCCTTTCTCTTGTTGTCCAGATGAAGGAAAAGTGAAAACAGAGAGATAAAAATACAACTAAGCAATAACCTTTATAGTAATTTTGGGAGAATAATAGGTCCTGCAAAGCAGACACTTCTTCCAGGACAGCTCAATAAAGCTGAGGGAACTGTTCCTTGTGTCACTTTGCCCCCAAACCTCCCCGTGCTTTTTTTCTGCCTTCTGCCCAGCACTGGGGCTGAGCCTCTGCCGACTGCTGCGCACTGCTGTGTGCCACTGGGCATAAGCACATGCTGCCATGAGCTGTAGAGGCCACCTGCCTGCTGGCCTCCATGGCTTTGGGCCACGGACACGCAGGGGGCACTCACTGCCTGCCACAAAGGGTAGGCAACCTTTGGTATGCAACGGTGTCAACATGCCCAAATACTTCACATCCTACACACATGTGATTTCACAAGTGCAAGTTTCCCAGGGCCTGTGCACACCAGCATGTTTGGAGGGCTCACCAGGACGCCATGCCTAGCTGTCTGCCACAGCACAAGCACAAAGTGAGGCATTAAACTCTCATCCTTTTAGTAGCCTAGATACTCAGGCACTGGTAGCCCATTTAAGCCTTGGATTACAAATAAGCGGCATGGCTGGAGGCAGGTTTCTGGTCACTGTTTGTTTTCCTGCTGCCCTAAACACCTGGAGAAGGGTATTGCAAGGGGTGGGGCGCGGCTGGTATCTTTTGTTCCGACGCTGGGACCACTCAACTCATATGAGAGACAAAAGGCCTTGTCCCACAATAGGAAACTGTCCAGGGTACATCCCACAAGCAGGTGAGACAGCAGAAAGGCCAGAACAGGCCCAGCTAACTCTTTTTAAGCAAGCAACCACCAACAACTTTCAAAAAAGGCATTAGAGCTCAGCTTTCTCTCGTGAATGACGGAGAGCGAGGAGGAGTTATGCCATCAACCTCAATTCCCAGTGAAGGGGATTTACCCAGGCAGCCCAAGACATCTCTTCACATCTTTAATGAAGCCATTCCCATCTACCTGCCTGAACAAAATTTTTCCTGATAGTCCCTTTGGTCAAAGGTCCCAGCTGATGTTATTGGCTTTGTTTTCAACACGCACCTCGCACTGAGGCTGCTTTGCATTCCTTTGCACTGTGCAATGCAACAGCTACTGACTTGCAACAGTCTCCAGAATGATGCCTCTCTCCCTCCTTCCCTGCCGCTAGAAGTCAGAGATGGAACATAAAAGTCACAAGGAATGATCGGCTGTTAGCATAGCTTGCATCTTTTCTCAATGTTATCTTCATCTCACGTAGGACCACACTGCAGTGGATGGGTACCCGCTACCTACACATGCACCCTAGCTCTCAGAAGTACGGGCATTTTTGGATGAACTCCCTGGGCTCCCAAGACAAACACAGGACTCATGCAATCTCTCCCATAGTCTCAAATTTACACACCCATTCCATGCCCGTATCACTCACACCTAGTTCCATACCGCTGCCCGGTCAGACACACTCATATACATGCACGCAGCCTCTCACAAACTCACACGTGCTGTCATGTCGTCATATACACATTTTGCTTTCCTATTCTTCCTATGCATATATCTCTCCACCACCACCACCACTTGCACAGGTCCCTAGGAGGCACACTATTCCCATCATGCTAGCTGAAGACTCAAGCTCACCCCTGAGCCTCAACACTCCATTTACCCTCACCACCTTCTAGTGCCTTATGGTATTGCTCAAGCCTGGAGTGTGCTGTACTGTTACTGAGAGAGAGGGGAACAGTCTGGTTTGGGAGGAGAAGAGGGATGGTTCAAACCCAAACCCTACCCAGGCAGTCAGAGAAAGCTGATGGCCATGTCTGAGCTCATGCCGCGGCACAGAGCACAAAGACAAGGACTGATGGAACAAAAATGTCTCACTTGCACATCTCTTGTATACTGCTATTCCTCCTTTGCTAGTAAATATGAATTTACTGAGGCTCCTGCTGAATGTCACTCGTCTTTAAATGTCTCTTGCCAGTACTCAATCTCCCATCTCTCACGGTTAGGTAGGAGTGATGAACAAGGAGACACACTCATCTCTGTTCCAGCCCTACAGTGTACTGCAAGAGGGAAACAGATGGTTTAATATATTCTCTGTCTTCCTCTTTTCAACAAATCCTGGTGCTTGCAGAAGTGTTAATCTGCTGGAGCCCCAGGGGGTAACTTTTTGCCCTGCCCACATAAACAGTTCTCATCCCATATTTTCCACTATCTTCATACTGTTCATCCTCATCAACCCTCCCCTGGAGAGACCAAATCTAGGGGGTACAGAGAATAATCAGCCTCTGCTACCATTTTTCTGTTTGGTCTCTCCAATGAACCAGTCAGAAAGGAAACCAGTGATCAGTCCCTTTGCATGGGTCCACCCTGAAGAATAATAAACACAAACAAGCAGACTCCCCGTCACATGTACCAACTCCTCCCATGCAATGCTGATGTACAACACGCAGCCCGTCACAGCAAACGGCACATGTGTTGACACAGTTCTTCCCAGCCAAATCCACAGAGCCACGATGACAACAAAATTACAGAACAGCCTGGTCACTAAATTACCCAGCAGCTATGAGACGAGCCTTCTGAATTGCCTTGTTATTATTTCCCTAATACAGTCTGTTATAGCATCTGGCAGTACAGGGTGTTTCATGGCTAAGCATGCAATAAAACTGTGTGATTAGATAGTTAACTGTCTTGTGATAACAGGGTAGGGATTTGCAACCAGTTAAAGAAGGAGGGATTCTCTCTAACAGAGCAAAATCCAGCCATGAAAACTCAAAACTCCAGGCTGAAAGACACATGATCACCCACTTTAATATAAAATCCCCATGTGAGATTTCACTGGTGGGTGGGAAGGGGGGCATAAGGGTTTTTCTTTCCTTTTTTTTTTTTATTTTCCAATGCTGATTTTCCCATACTGGCTGGTCAGTAGAAGAGCAGCCTCTGTAAGGCAGAACGGGGAGGGCAGGTTAATGTGGTGGGTCCTCCAGGGAGAATGGCAGGGGCCTGGGCAGCTCTAAGCCAAACTCCTGGGGACCACAGCCATTAGGGAGCCTCACAACAGTCTCCTGTGGTTGTGGCAGCATCACACATTTATCTGCTGGGGACTGGGCACATGTGGGTTGACGACAGATAAAAGTCTACCCAGCTCTGGCCGCCTTCTCTGCCTGGATCCACAGAGATGTCAAATCCCTCCCAAGGGTGAAGAGGGACAGGCAGTGCCAGTGAAGTGGAACAGGCAGAAGAGCACAAGTCCCGTTATATGAAAGTGGAAGTCCTGGGCTCCAGGTAGGCAGAGGGGATGTGATCAGTCTCACCTAAATTAACCTTTACAAAACACTTTCAGATTCTAATTACCCAGCAGCATGAAGGACCAGGTAATCACCACGTAGTTACAGGAAATTTGCCATGTAATTCGCTGTGTGAGTGGATACTTGGGATACTTGTTAGGTAATTACTATGTGGGTGAAGGGGGATGTGCGAAGGCTTACCATAGGTGAGCAATGACTTTTACAGAAGGAGAGTAGGAGGCAACCTGAGATCTCACATCCCTTCTCCACCTGCCAGGAGGCATATACAATGTCGCCACAACTGTCGCATTCATTGCTCTTATGATGGGGCATAGCTGGAGAATAGAGTGCTTTTCTGCTAGTATCTGTGCAAACAAATAACAAAAATGACAGTTCCTACCACGAGATATATGGCTCTCATCTAGCCCATGCTTTAATAGGCCAGGCTGTCTCATAGACTTCCTAAGAGCCAGATGCTCCACAGATGGGCCCCAGCTCAGTATGATTTGAGACTGGACTGGGCATGGGACCTTTTCACTCATAACCATCTCCAACCACAGCTTAGTATCCTTTGCCTGGTATTTCTTTCCTAACAACTGTGGATTTTAGTTTTCACATTTTATTGAAACAGCCCTTTGACTTTGCTCCCCCTTCCCCTGGCCCTTTTAACCAAACAGGTAGGCAGAGCACACACAGTCATTTGCAGTTATTTCATATGCAGCTCTGGAACAGCTCTGACCTTTTTCTGTTTGTGTACAGTCTGTTCGCATGCATCCAGCAATATGCATTCCTTTGCACCACATACACACGCACTACAGTTTTAATTTTGTTCTCCCTCTGCATTGCCCTACGACAACAGGTGAAACTGAACTCATCCTTTGTATAGGGAGGAGTTTTGTAAACCTTGGTTGGCTGGAGAGGTGGCTGCTCTTGCTCTTAGATGGAAATGGGTCTGAATCTTCTTCTTCAATCCAGTAATTTTCTCCAGCTCACATGTTCAGCCAACTCTCAGACATCTATCACAAGCTAAGTCCCAATCTTAGACACTCTGCTCCCTTAAGGTTGGGGTAGCTCGGTGTCTTTATCTATTCTGAGCAGCCCTATTTCACATCCCTCCCAGAAGAGAGATGCTCATGTTAGATCTCCACAGCAGACCTACCATGGGAGAACTCAAAACTAGCAGTGGACAGATTACTCATTACATACAGTTTATTTAGCAGATTCTGTCCTTTTTTCCCCCCGCTGATAGATGGTCTATGAACAAATTTTTATGCATTTATTATTGTTTATTATTTATTTATGCAAAATTGTTCAATGAATATTTTACATGAGCAAATTTCAGTCTGGGTGTTTGTAATGAGCTTTCATTTGACTAGAGAATTCTGAATATTCATGATGTCTAATTGGCCATCTCAGTCACATGGTATTTTTTTCTGTCCCTTTACTGGATGACTTAACTTTTATTAACTACTTCTGCCCCAAGGAAATTTCCTCTCTAGATTGAAAGGATCTGACTGGCCTGAAGTTGTCTTTCTGAAACACAAATTGTTGCAAAAGGCAGCACCATCCCACAAAGGCATGAGTCGATAAATTAGTTTTAGAACACACCACAATACAAGTGAAGTGGATGATCCTATCTCTGCTGAACAGCTAAAACAATTCACTAAAGGAAACCAGTTAACCATTGCCACAGATGACCCCTTGCACAAGCAGAGTTATTGCCATGCAACATATGACCTTAAAATGGGATCCATGCTGTCTTGTCAGTTCCTGCACAAAAGGACCACTACCATTCATACCATTCACTTTGATTGGCATTTTTAATCAAGAGAAGCCAGGCGAGCCTTGAAGATTGGTTGCTTCTCACAGAGAGGCTTGATTTGCTATTTCTTGTAGCTCCCAAGTAGATCAACATGGGACACCAGCTCCAGGTTCTTCTTTCCCACATCTGTTTCCAGATTTACATGTCCTTCTCCAACAGCGCTAACAATTACAACAGATGAACTGATATTTTCACTAGTTACTCCAGCAGCCAAGTCCAGCTTTAGCTAAACTCACATTCATGCTAAAATGTCACGTGCTGATTAGAAGTGGTTGAAAATATGCCAAACTGCAAACCGTATTCAGTAAAAGAGATGGTCCTGAGGCTATGTCTTTATGGCATAAAGCAGAGCTTTGCCAAGATCTGCAAGCCAGTTTAGGTACCAGAAGCAATGTCTCTGTAGCAAAACAGCATGCCAGCCAGGCTCATGGAGGCTTTTTTCTCTGCAGGATTAAGTAGCAGTACACTAGCCTAGCATATAGTTAGGTTGTTAATGTCTTGGCTGGGTGTTTTTGCATATTATTGCTATCTACTTGTGGATATACTATGGCTGAATTTGGTCATGTTTAATGCAGAAGGCTCCTCTTGACGTAGACAACACTGCTAGAGGTCAGCATGGATTTTCAAAGCCTGAATCATCCCATCCTATTGTGGACATCAGGTGGAAACATTGGATAAGCTGCTTCCTAACCGTGGCTATCTCTTCATTGACTATAAAGAGCCTGCAGCCAGCATGGCTATAAGTATTTGTGTTGTAAGTTGTAGATAATTAGTAATAGGCAATTTCCCTCATTCTGAATAAGAGGTGGAAATCATCTAGCTCTCCAATACTCAGGAGTAGGCATAGTAGAAGGAAGACATATTTGAACTGCAAAAAGCATGGTGAAATCTCAAACCAGCATCTCATTGACTTGGTGATATGCACAGAGTATAAGAACCTGTCAAGAAGGAAGGAGAAAGGCGGGCTGGGGCAGAACGAGAAGAATTTGTGGCACTGCCCTACATACGGTTTGGTCATTTCAGCCTTTTCTCATGCAACCCTACGCATCTGGAAGGGTCATATCACACACCAGGGAAAACGGCTTGCCTAAGGTACTAAATCCCAGACCATCTATTTCTACCCCTTGGTTCTCTGCTGCCTGACAGGATGCGTGTGTGCATGCCACTGTCACAGGGCACACACAAGCACCTGGAGAGCAGCACATGAGGGAAAAAGTCTTCAAGTCTGTGGACTGTGGTGGCATTCAGAGCTGTGGCTCTTTTCTAAAAGCAAGCTCCAGCTCTGCTGCTCTAATTCTTTAGTGTGGGGCTAGGAATCGAACTTGTTTTGGTTGAACATGCAATTGAATGCAGGAACACAGACAATAAAACACACCAACACTCTTTTTTCAATCACGGAAATTACATGATATTAATGCAAGCTAGCTTGGGGTTGACTTTACGTGGGTAAAGTCAGGAAATTTAAAAAATGATGGTTCCCACAGCAACCTTAACTCACCCATGTTGCACATATCTAATAAGGCAGAGTTAACAGCATACACATGAATATAAAATACTACTCAAGCAAATCTCAGCCATCAGATTGCATTAATATTGATTTGTTTCATTTAATAATAGATTGTCCCATCATTGCTTTCAAGAGAGCTTTTTATGAAACTATTTTTTTTTAAGTTAAGATTAAAAAAAAAGAAAAACCCAACATATTTTATTCACGTTTGGTATTTTAGAGAACCGACATTGTTTCTTCATATGCAGAAACTGACAAGCAGCCAGGTAGAATTCAGTCCTCGCTTTTACAATATTACAGAAATTTCAGCTATGGGCTTTTTAATTAAAAATGTGAAACCTAAGTGTGATGACAGCCAGAAGGGACATGAACAATTTTATCGAAAAAGAACTTAAGTATGAGATATTAGTCTCCTCCTTCACACCCTCTGTTCCCTTTATTTCTGTCACTGAGCTGAACCCTGCGCTGGGGGGCAAGTCACCTTCATTGATGTGTACCAGCCTAGGATACAGATCATTCAGGGCTACGCTAAACTCATCCCCAGAACATCAGGATCACAAAACCATAGAATCATAAAATAAAGTCAAAAAGGACCTCAGGATGTCCACTGATCCAACATCAAACTCACAACAGGCCCAACTGATGTTAGTTCAGGTTTAGTTCAGGTTGTTCAAGATGTGGTATCTGTGTTGAAAGTGGCTTTTTGGTACAGCCACATGAAGATCAGCTACAAGGTGTCCTGCAAGACATCCCTGAAATGCAATAGCAAAGCAGTACGGGGATTCTTACCCTAAATAACTGGAGATATCAGAGGTCAGGATGCTAGTTGTGATATAACCTGAGAACACTGGCAGCTGGTATAAATGATCAGCTTTCAGAACTTGGCTTACAATGGGTCTAAACTGGAAATGAAAACAAATTGTACCAAGAGATTAGGACTCAGAAGGCATGGACACCTGGGATTGTTCCTGGTGGACTGCAGAGCTGGTATGGGCAGCCCATGGCAGGAGAGCCATGGGGGGCTGCAGGGGCGCACGGACTGTGCGTGCGGTGCAACACCAGGCAGTCTGCACAGCTCCCTGGAAGCTCTGGTAGTTCTCCCTGAAGGTGTGAGTGCATGTAGCTGGCACCCAGGTGACCACCAATTTTAGCAGCTTTCTGGCTGAGAGCCACAGTGCTCACAACCCTGCGACCAGATCTCACCGCACTCCACAGCAGCCCTCTGGAGTCACTGCAGCACCAAGCTCTTAATAGACGCCCTTGGGCACAAAGAGAAGTGAATGAGCTCCAGGAATTCATCTGGTTCCTTGGGTTTCCTTCAGTCAGGGAAAAAAAAAAAAAAACAACCTTCTTCCTAGACCCTGACACCTGACTCAGAAAGGAATCATCAGAAAAAATCAAGCCAAACATCATCCTAGACTGTATGTCTCATTTTGCCTTTTTTAGATAAATAAACCCCTTAATTTAATTCCAAAGTCCTTGTAAAACAAGCTCCCCCAGCCTCCTGTTTAAACTTTATAGCTCGTCATTTAAATTAACTTGCTAAGTGTTTGAGTCCCTGCCTGGTTGGAGGCACTATCTGGTCCATCAGAGGAGCGTGGCTGGTCACGTGGCAGCTCTCATTAGCGAGTGGCAGGGACTCAGCTGCGCCGGCTTTGATAAGCCCAGCTCCACTCTCACAAGTATGCTGCAAAGCAATTAAAACAGCAAAGGGCCCTTTTTTCCCCACCATCCTTTTTCTTCCTCCTCCGAAGCTGAATAAAAATTATTTGATAAATTATTCTTTTCAGCGCTAAACACTTAGGCGAAGGAAGGGGGAGGGGGTAGGAGGGAAAAACTACAGAGGAGAAAAGAAAAGTCACTCCTGAGGACCCATTAGCCTGTATCCCCAGCTCACTGGCAATCAGGACAAATTCTGGTGTTTGGGGTGGGGCAGTGCCACAGCAATGCTCCTTGCCATTCATCTTACACTGCTATCAGGCCTGCTGGATGTGTACCATTCGTGTGCATAATGGATGGGAATCAGAGCAGGCATTTAGGACAGTTTCAGCCTAGTATTATTATGCTGCCTATAGACGCAATGCAGGGACAGCTCAGTCCCGGGTCCCTCAGCATCATCTGGACTACTCAGACTTACAGCTTGGGAAGGAAGCCCTTAAGAGGCTGATAATAGACATGGTTTGGAGGCGCCTGGCTATGCTACCATTGCCACCAGAATTGTATGCTTGAAACAGCCCCTGGGGTTTTGCTCTCTGTATGCAGTGTACCAGCGCTACTGTGCTTTTCTAGGACTCCCATATACCGAAACAAAATCCTGTTTACAGAGAAGTAGAAAAGATGGGAAAGCTTGGGTACCACCTAGATTAGACTAAGTGAAGCACTGAAGTGAACTGCCTACTGATTAATGTGAAACTAACACAAGACCTCCTGCAGGAAGCAAAAACAAAGATGGGACTAAGGGATTCAGAAAGAAAGGAAGGGTTGGCATGGCAATAACACAGCTCACAGTCAGAGACCTGCTTCTGCAAACTGGGCTTGGCAGTCACAGAAGGGAGCGCCTGATGGCCGGGGACTGAACGGGAAGGTTTAATTGAGACTGCACCATCCAAGAAAAGGCACACTAAAACAGTGGCCAGTACCTAGGCTCTATCTATGTTTTCCAAACGTATCTGGAAAATTACTTTAATAAATGCGATTCTGACAAGTGCTTGAATTTAGGGGCTGCTCAGCAAACAAGTACTATCAGGGGGATTGGCCAGCCACCTCTGAAACTGTCTCTCCTTGCTTTGTCTCTGACCATAATCTGGTCTGGGGGCCAGGGCTTTTCAGTATCCATTGTGGTCATTTTCTGCTATTTCCCATGGCATTAGCAACTGCAGTTTATAGTGAGAAGAGAGATGCAGAGAGAGAGGGCATTTGGGGAAGAAAAAACAAACAAACCAACCCAACAAACAAACCCCAACAAAAATACTGCACACAAAGGTTTCAAATTGGCAGCACATACCCACTACAACCCAAAATAAAACAACTGCAAAATCCTGCTCCTTTTTCGCCATGCCACAAACCCCTCTGATTTACACCAGGATGCTCACTGAATAAACCAGGGTTAACATGCAAGGTGTTCTATACAATGTGTCCAGAGAAGAATTCTCTCACTGTCACCTACAGAAAAACACACAGTTCATCCATTTAGGTGGTGACATCTCTGACTTAGAAAAGCAGTTTCAGAGAAGGGGAAGTATGGCAGAACATCTTGGAAGTTAAGAGGGAGAGAAGCTGGGAGTTGGGAGTTTCCTGGCAGCTGCAGGTGGATGCTACTGCAATGATGCATGATAAAGAGGCACGGGGAGGGAGGCAGAGGGTGCAGAGGACACAGTGCAGTTTCCAAGTGATCATCCATCACCAGTGGCTCTGCCTTCTCCTCTTCATGCCAACAGGTGATGGAGCCTCATCCATAAAACATTTCCTAGGTGTCACTAACTGGAAGACGCATTGGAGGGTTACACTCACTCTGCATAAGAAATTACTTCCCAGATGAAGGAGAGAGCTGCCACTTTTAAACTCCCTGTGCTTTCCTCCTCCCCACTCGTCCCTGCATGCTGCATCCAGAAATCATCTGTCTCTCTCCACCAGCATCTCCTCTCTTCACCAGCTGCTGCTATGATCCATACCACAGGCTCCTCTTCCATAGGTACTTTTCATGTAAGTATTTTGTATAGGTATTTTATGTGGTTTTTATACAGGCTACCCCATGTATGTAGACCTGTGGAGTCTTCTCATGATCTTAGAAGGAAAATCAAGTTTCCATCATATCCAACAGCCCCTCCAGCTCCTAGCTCCTCCCAGCTCATTACTCTCTTCTCACATGCTGCTGAACCCTTTCCTGCCCTAATTTATACTCCATACATTTTAACCTCTCTTTCAACAAAAAACTCCCAAATGTGCACATTCAGTAAAACACAGCAACAGTGTAACTTCTCTGCTTAGCTTAGGTGACGGGACCCTACTGACTTCAAAAGTCAGGGCTACAAGATCTCTGAAGTTTCTGCTCCCTAAATAATTCAAACGGGAGGATCTGGGAAGGCAAAAAAAAAAGTGTTTAAGCAGTGCAAAGCCACTAATTGAATGACTTTCATTCACATTTACAAACAAAAAATAGCTAGGTGATTCCTTAAGTACTTTGGATTTAGGATCTGAAATATGACACAGGTTATACCTGATGGGAATCAGCAGGTTTTCCTGTAATGTTCTGGAATTGAATGATCATTTTGACGAACTGCTGCACGCATCAGCAACATTGGCAGCCTCCACAAAGAGGAATTAAGTCCTTAAATAACAGGGAGAGGGTAGGGGGCTGCAGGGCAGCCGGGGGACACTGCAGAGCTGGTGTGGGGAGCCCAAGGTTGGGCGAGCTGGGGGCGGCAGGGCTGCAACACAGGAGGAGGCACTGGCAGAGCGGGGTATAATGAATGATGTGCAGCAGCTCTTTGCGGCCAGCTCTATCACTCCATATTTTTCACTAGAATTATAATTGGACCATTCTTAATACCAACTCCTGTGCCACTTACTGTCTGACTTACCAAACCTGACTCACTTCTGCACTTATGTTCCTACATAAGCAAATTGATGGTACAGAGTACCAACCTCAGCTGTCAGCTGTCCAAGTGCTTCTAGAAATGTATTGCATTTGGTGTTAGATACTTACTTGTCTCCTGAATGAGAGGTGGAGTATCTGGAGAGCAGATGAATGTCACCTGTAATTAAATGCTTCTAAGAAATAAAGTGGCTACAAAATCAGGGTGGGCATATGTCTTGGAAATGGATATATGCTCTCTGAGAAGGCTGCCCATGTTTTGGAGGATTAAACAGCATAAATCTATGGGAAGATAAGGATGCAAAAGGGAATGGTGATGAGAGAGAAAAAACAGAGGAGAAAGAAGGTCTAGAGACAGCAAAGTGTGACAATGAGGCAGAGGAGCCCACCTGAAGAAAGAAAAGCAGCTGGAATCACTGAACAAAGAAATGGGATAAAGAAAGGAAAGCTCTATGGATAGCCACTGAAAACGGTACCCTGCCTTCAATCCTCTCCAGAGAAATAAATGCTGACCCTACTTCTTGCCTGCCTTGTCAGGGGCTGTTTGGCTGAATAAATCCAGCCCAGCAGCCCTCTCCCGCTCTCTGAGCATTAATATATTCATTTCATTATTCAATTATTTAAAACATTTCTTATGTTCCATCTATTTCACACAGATGGAGGTGGGGTGGGCTGCTCCCTCTCTCTCTGAAACCTGCACCACAGGAGCCTCGAGGAATGTAGGGCACAAAGGCCTTACACTTCACCTGGCTCCAGCACCAAATACTCCCTTTACCTGCACCTCAGACATCTTGTTTAAAAGGAAACCCTATGAATGACTGCCACCACTGCAGTGGCCCCTGTGAGGTGCAGAGTGCTCTGTGCCACCGCAGGAGACCGACTGTGTGTCAGAGGAAAGCAGATGCACTGAAATTCGCTCTCCTGTCAAACTCTGCTGGCCCCTGCAGGCAAGCTGCCTTCTCATGATGTGTAAAATGTAAGACTGCAAGTTAGACAGAGACTCTTTTCCTCTTCATTTGTCTACCAGCTTTTGAGGGGCTAATTAGCTTGTTAGTCATGGTGTCTCTCTCAGGCTTGCAAACCACCATAAATCTCCTTCTCTCTCTCCCTGTTCCAGGGGAGCATTAATTCAAATTCTTGGATGGGAGACCTCCAAAGACAACTTAAGGTGCTGAAGGCAGCAGGGTTCATGAGTGAATGGCTGTCATTCCTTCTACAACATCATTAGTTCCCACATCCCAAAGTGATGCTGGGAAGGGCCACCTGTAAAGCAGAGTTCTTGACCATTTGCAATCACAAGGGAGTCAATAGCACCTTGGGTACTATGTAGCCTTGCCTCACGAATTATACTACTAGAATCGTACAAAGTAAAGCTGGAAGACCCCTGCTGAATTGCCTAGCCATCCGTTACCCCCCAAAAGCATCAACTACATTAAAATCATTCCTGAAAGCTGTTTGTCCAACCTATTCTTCTAAATTCCCAGTGGTGGAGAGTCCATGTCTCCCCAGGCCCTCTCCTCCAGTATATCATAGCAGCTTCTGAAAATAACTTCATTATCACTTCAAACAGAAGTGGGAGTTTTCCTTCTCTCCCCCAAGGCACCCCCAAGAAACTGTTATAAGTGTTGCTGTATACTCACAACTCATAATTTTGACTCACATCAGACTTTGTTCTGTGTCACTGTCAGATGAATCAGTTCTCAAGGGAGGCTACCTAATTAAAGGTATCTCATCCACAAAGAGATTACTCTGTCCTCTATTTGGCTAGCAGTCCCTGTTTACTATAGCTTACAAAACACCCAGGCCTGTCTTCTGCTCTGCTGTGTCTCCGTACTGCCTGGCGTGGGTTGCTTGTTAAGTGGCATCGAGGAACAGCAAATTCAGCTGTCTTGAGCGGTACCGTCAGTGCAGGGTTTGCCTTGGGCTGCTTGTCACTAGAACTGGTGGGTGGATCCACCTCCAAAATCCTCATTTGAGGCAGAGCTGGGTAAAGGTTTTTCAAGGAATCAGACAGGTATTTTTAGTTTAGCTTAGCTATTTTTTTCTGCAAGAAAGAGTTAGCTATTTGACAAGGATTTTGCTGTACCTTTATTAGCAACCCTTATTGTGTTCAAGTCTTATGGGAGAGTTCCCTCAGTGCAATTTCATTCAGGCAATTCTGCTAGTAATCTGCATGGTTACCAACACTAAAGCGTCGTAGCAGATAAGGAAAGAACACCTGGGGAATCCAGCCCTCCACTCTGCTGTGAGGATTTCCTGCAGTGCGTTCTCAGACTTTTGTCCAATTCTGTGATAAATGTTCTCAAATGATGGAGTGTTCAACCCTTCCCTTTGTAGGAAGAGTTCCCGAGCCAAGAACAACTCACTGACACAAAGTGAATCTGGATAATCAGCCCCATTTGCATTCTTTCCCTCCTGATGCTAGCTAAAGCTGGGTAAACAATTCTGAATGAATCATTTATTAGCTTAATTCTACCTCCTCCAATTCATGAACTGTCCACCAGCACTTCCCAGTTTCGTTTCCTCCAGCCTATTTTCTCTTCAGAATCATTTGGGTATGAACACAACACAATCCACTTAAGTCAGCAGGATGATTTCTTTGCATAAAAGTAAGTTTGTGCTTTAAAGCTTTTGCTGAACAGGGCTTGGCATGATGGATCTTGGGGTTTTTTTCCTTTACAAACTGTCTTTACTTTTCAACTTACTTGTTAGCAGTGAACTAGAATTTTACAACTATTTTTCTTGAGTACAAGAGTCATGTGGTAAGTTTGCATATTCTTGAATGGATGAAAGCATCTCCTGGAGAATTTAACTTCCCAGGAAACCATCACAATTCACAACATGTTTTCTCAGTGCTGCATTGCCAGTACTGCTGTACAAAAAAGTCAGGAGTCAGGCCCTCACAGCTAAAAATCACAAGGTTTTGTTTTTTTCTGAGTAATAAATGTTGGGTTCTTTTCATTAGTCCCCTTGCTTTTTAACCTTTCAGGTCCATTCTCTTCGTCAAAAGCACAAGGTCCAGAAACATGCCGCTTCAATGAAAGAAAAAATATCTTGACTTCAACAGCAAGGCTTTCAGAAACACAGTGAATACTACAAGCCTCACAACAAAACATGAGTGCTGGCAACACCTAACTAAACAATTATGCGCCAATAATACAAACTAAACATTAGTTTTCAATGCTGAATTAACTGCCATGGTTTCTACAACAGTTCCAGCCAGGGGACTTCTTTCCTGAGATAATCATGCAAATGAAACTCAAAAGGGGGAGCACAGAATCAGGGCCAAATCGGACATTCAAGCCAGTGCTGCAGGAAGGGTTTGGGCTCCTAAGCTCTATTTACTCCCTATACAGGGTTTCCCGAAACAATAACTTTTTGTCCTGGGTGTCTTTCCAATACATGATCGGTAGCTATTGACCTCCTCTCTATGCCAACTATGCAAATATCTCTCTCATCTTCATTTGGAGGGTGGTCCCTTTGCGTGCCATGACAACGTCATTCCTCTGTCAGCGCAGTTTAATACATGAGCATCTCAGGGTCTGATCAAGGACTGGACTACTTTTTCCAGGAGTCTCTAACTCATTCCCTAAGCAGTTCTCTCTCCCTTGTACCTGTTTGGAAAGAGAAGCAGTCATGTCCCTCTCCAAGAGCGATGTGAGCACTCCCTCTGCCGTTAAACAAGGGCTTCAGGCAGGTGTGGCCATACGGCACTCTGCAGCTCTTTGCAGCTGATCTCTTCCCACAACTAATAGCTATTTGGCTGGCATTTGTCTCACAGTGGAAGGGTTACCGCAACACATGCTGGGAACGTCTGGCCACAGGAAACTCGAGTGATGGAGTTGTTTCCAGTCTTCTTGCCCCCATCAGGCCCAGTGATTTCTAAACTGGGTGCATACATGCATTGCCTGCACTCTGCGAGATTCAATTCATACCAGTAGACAAGAAGTCAAGTTCACGATCCCCAGGACAGGAGAGCAGATGGCTTTGTGCTTTTGATTTTTTCAAGTGAGACCATCTGGCTAATTTTCTGTGGCTTGTGCGTGTGTGTGTGTTAGCAGAGAGAGACGTAGCCTGCTTCCCTGTTGAGGCTGTGCCTGCAGTCACAAAGGAAGAATTTGCTATTTGGGAAGTTGGTCATGCCCACCTTAACCTCTCCAGATAGGGAAGAGGTACCAGCATGGCTTTAGCCACTAATACCAGCAGATGAGATGTGGCACAAGCATATATCTGCAAAATTGTGGCCCTCGGTTTTAGAGATGTCGCCTTTCCTTATTTTCCCTCAAAACCAAAGCAGGCAAAACCTAACAGGTCACGAGCCAGGAGATCTGACCCGATTTACCACCAAGGCTGAGAAAGAGTGGACTGCCCTCCTCTCAGCACTCTTCCCCTCCCTCCTTAGGCCGTTATGTCATGCTTCCCCACCTTCCAGTCACCCTAGTCTGCAAGTACCCATCCTCCCACCTCTTCATCCACACAACACTCCTGAGAGCTAGGGAAGTGCTGCCACTCCCATTTTACAAATGGGCTAGAAGCCCAGACAGACCTCTCCGGTGGGATGGGAAAGACATGGCGGAGCATAGCAATAAACCCAAGCCTCATGCTACCTAGCTTAGCTCCCTAACACAAGAGATGGTCAACATTTTGAGAGTCTGCTGCCAAGTTTGTTTAAAATAAACCAACAAACAAGCTTTGAAGCTTATTATCATTGTTTCCAGCCCAAGTCTTAGTGAGAGCTCAACCTGGCATTTGTGACAATGGTCTGCCAATGTTGCTATACCCACTGGACCAACATTACCACCATGACAGAAAGCTCCTGAGCTCTCTTCCCACTTGAGGCAGGATGGTGCACAGTGGCTGATATCCAGCCTCTCAAAGTCTCCTGTCAGTGTGACCAGACTCAGGATATATTCCCCTATCAAGCAACTGCAATAACATGGCATCTCCCCATCATGGCCACCTCCCTGCCACCCCGGGAGGAAATGTGCAGATGCTGCCTCAATGCAGGGCTTGTGTTTCCAGCCCATCAACCCATCTTGTGGGACCAATCCTCTTGCTGTGTTTACATTCAGGTGCTATGGGCCTTGGGAATCCTGCTTCCCACTACAGGCAGGCTCAGGCTCATCCTACCCACCCTTGTTTTGCTTGTACAGCCTCCTGCTGGCAGAAGGGAAGGCTCTTGGATGATCAAACATGTCTACTCAGGGAATGCAGACAACAGTATCCCCAGTGGCTGCTCACTGAGTCACTAGCAAGGTTAACCTGCCAGATGAGCAATATACCCTGCACCAAGAACAGAAAAATGCGTCCCTTACTTCATTTTATTTTACTGATCTTGAAGCAGTCAAATCCCCTGTTTTCAGCAGAGCTTCCCACAGCAAATAGGCAGTTTGCTGCCCATGCAAGATTCCTCTCTGGGAGACACCCATGCCTGGGGCAAGCATGTCACTCTGGCACAGAGGGGACAGTGGGTGCAGCACCTGGGGCTCACTCTGGCACCCAGAGCCAAAAGCATGGCAGGGAAAACCAGCACTAGGTGGATAAGCAGTCACAGGGAAGCACTATGCACTGGATTGGATTGGGGACAGTGCACACGTGTGTAACTATGCTGCTCTCTGTTGGCTGCAGCACAGGGAACAGATATGGTTTCAATACTGCTACTGTTACTTATATTCAAGTGGATCCTTGAAAGGGCTTTACAGAACAAATAGGTGTTTGGGAAGTGATTTGCAGCTTCCTACATTGTAATACGAAGCTGTCAAGACTGAAAGTGCATGAGTTTTGTCCTCTGTGCTGGGCAAAGAAAATTCAGCTATTGGCGACTATGAAACCTCTACATTCACAATCAAGTGCAAAACAGGAAAAAGACATCCAGACCACAAGACTTCTATTCCCCTACCCTACCCACCTGTTCTTCCCCATCCCTTTTTTAGCTTCCCTTTTCCATTTTCCCCTAGCAACTTCCACATCCTTGCTCTTCAGCTCTTATTGCCAGCGCTTGCAGCATAGCATCTCTGCTTAAAGCATGCGGATAGGGCAAGGGATGGGGAGCTGATTGGGAATGTGCTGCATTTGTTCAGGAAATACTGATGGTTAAAGCCCACGCCAGAAACAACAAAAGAGGAAGAGGATGTGGTCCCTTCGTGCCAGAAGCGATTAAAAATGGTGGTTCAGTTCTACGGGGGAGTTCATTTCTCATAAAGAAGCCACTATCTCCTTCAGAAAACGCTTACCTATGGGGCCTGTGCATTTGCATCTGTGACTCACCAGCTCCAGATGCCATCCCACACATGTGCTGCTCTGTCCTGCTCTGCTCAGCTGAGTGTGGATGTTCCCTGATGCTTCTGGCTCCTTCTCCATGTCCTTCCCTCCCAAACTCCTTCTCACCTACAGCTTTTTGCTCCAAGTTACTCTATAGCTAGAGAGGGCTGTCACATGTTGTACAGTTGGGTTGCTCTCTGCCCACTGGCTTGTAAAGGCAGGGATGGCTTTCAACGGGAGAAAACATACCTGGAACTAGGTTGTAGTGGTGGTCTATAGTCTTGGCTGGCTGGTGATAAGGAATAGCCAGAAAGCAAGAATCCTGTGTCAGGGGAAGATGAAGTTTTTGAGATGTGTTTTGAGGCTGTTGTGAAATAAAGCGAAGATTATCAGAAAACATCTGTGAAAAACAGCATGAAAAAGATGAGAGGATGAGCAGAGACACATATGCTGCTTTTTGTTTTCAGGACACCATTCGGTCTGCTGTTTTCTTGTCTTCCCTACACCAGAAATTCCCTCTGGGATCAGACAAAGTTTTCTCAGCAAAGGTTCATCAAATTTTCACTAGTGGTCTCAACAAAGAGCATTTTCCATGAAAGTAACCAGTCCTTCCCCTTCATCATTTCACCTCTCCCTCCCACCATAACCATTTTTGAAGCTTTAAAGGACTAGTCCACATGCACCCCCACATGCCTCATGGACCCTGCTTATTTCAAGCCCAGGATCAAATGCCTGCCTCCAGTGTAATCATCCATGGTAAATGCAAAGAGCTTATAAGAGAGGGAATAGAGAACCTGGTGCCCTCAGCTTTCACTGACTAAAGCCTGGATCTATTTGAGTAACAGTGCCCATGAGAAAAGGTGGGTCAGAGTTATACTCCTGGCTGTACAGAAGAATTGCTGTGCCATGCTGGGTGCTCCCCTTACCTCCGTTTCTCCTTCAAAGATAAAGATGAAAACTGACAGGAGATTGTGAGAAAGGACATCAACTATACCTTCATTTTTCTGGGGTTAGGAGAGGGAGGGTTGATCCTTTCTAACCTTCTGCAACTGGTGCAGTGAGGAAGGGTCAGCACTCTTCTGTGAGCACTGTAGAGACAGCAGAGCACCTCTGCAAGAGCAAAGGCAACTATGTGGCTGGGTAGAGAAAACCTTCCATCCAACATTGTGATGCACAGGGATTATAGTGGATGAGGCCTGCTCGGTTCTTTAAGGACAGGGATGTGTGTGAGCATTTCAGATGGGTCTTTATAATGCACACGACCCCAGCTCTTCTTTGCATGCAATACTTTACATGAGGTTGCAAAGCTCATTTTCCCGAAGCAATGTGGGGCTACATCTTCTGTCCCACCTGGACACAGTGGTGCCTATGGGATCTCTGAGAAGGACCTTCAGTATCCCATGGAATGGGAACAAATATGCCAATGCCAGGCCAGGGCTGCATCCCTACCCCTGCTTGAGAATCCAAGGCAATGAGACGTCTATGTACAAATTAGAAACCGCACGTCATGCACACTCCACCACTCAAACACCCGAGATGGAGCAGTTCACAGCGTTTCAGCTGCTTTCAAGACGGGGAAAAAAAGAAAAAAACCTCAAAACCCACCAAAAGGCAACCTCCCCCTTTGCCAGCAGATGGCAATGGTACTCCACTTGTTCATCTCCGATCCCGTTCCTGGAAAAGGACACATCGATGCCATCTACAGAGCACTCGGGAGAAGCAAACTTCTTTTTAAAAATGCTTCAACTCCGTGCAACGAAAACACTTTAGAAAAGCGTGGGAGAGTAAATAAGGCCATTTCATGTGCAAACCCGCCACCTAGAAGCCTGGATGTGATGGCAGATTCTCGCTGCACAGGACAAACCATATGATTTTCTCATTCTCCTCCTTTCATTTTCCCTTCATAGAGATTCCATCTAGAATATTAAGAGAACAGGCTTATTTATTTATCTATGCCTTTTCAACTCTCCTGATTAAAGAGATGGGGTTTTCTCCCTCCCCTGCACGTTCCAGTCTGTGCAGAGGGGAAGCAGTAGGAATCCAGCAAGGATCAGACAATCTCAAGCAACAGTATGATGGCAGCTCCTCCTCCTCCCTCTCTCAGTTTTGAATGAGCCCTTGAAATGCCCTTGAGCTATAGTGCATAATAAACTAACATTTATACAGACATAGGCTCAGCACTTCAACCCATTCATGTGAAACCTGCAACTTTCCCCAGATAAGGGTAAGCAGACCGCTAAACCCTGATACAGCCCCTTCTTCTGCCTTCTGCCCCACGAAAGGCTCAGCACCTCAAGCTGTGGGGCTACTAACCTTCCACTGATGGATCATTGGGCCAAAGACAGGCCCCCCAGGGCTTCAAAATCTCCCACTGAACTAGAGGAATAACTTGAAATCTGTCCCCCAGCTGTGGGCTGTCACCAGAGAACTCGGTGCTGCTGCAGGCAGAAGGGGAAGGAGTCATCAGAGCAGCACGAAGGACTGCAGGCAGAAGGCAGCTTAAATCGCAGCCAGGCAGGAGAGCCTGGGGCAAGTCCCACCTGCAGGAGGTTGGACCTGGCACCACAGGAGAAAAGGTACTGGAACCTGCAAATAAGGGGGATGAAGGCATCCTTATTTGGATGGCCAAGCACAGCATCTCTGAAGTGAGTAATTATGCTTGTCCGGACACTGCAGGTCCTCTAGCAGCCGTCACGGCATAAGGTCACTTAAAGATTAGGCTGTTTAATTAAAACAGGGTGTGGAGCAGATTCTGGGGAAGGGCAACTTGCCCAATGACAGCATGGACCGTGCAATTTCTCTGGGAGAGGAGCTGATTAGAGAGTAAGAGGCATCACTGCAGCAGGGAAGGGGACTCATCTCTGAAACTCCTCAAACAGGTACTTCACGGTGACCTGTCTCGTTAGTAGTAATAAAAGTCCCATCACAGGGCTTGGCTGAACTGGACATATTTCAAGCTCTTCTCCAGCTAGTTGAGTGATTCCAAGAGATGCCCTTGAGATATGATTTCTCTCTCAGATATTTCCACCAGAGGCAGAAGTAAGTAAAAACACACCAATACACCACTCCTTTTCACTTTGGTTAATAACCCACCCCTCTCAAGAGTGCAATCACTCCCCAGGCAGGAAGGGCTGCCCCCTCCATGGGGTCTATTGGAAGACACAGGGCTCCAAGTGGCTTAAAATGTTGACAAGTTCAAGGCACCCTGAAGAAGGAAAGAGCAACAGAGAGAGAGGAAAAAAACCCAAAAAGCAGAGGTAAGAGAGATACCTCACCAGCAGCTTGCTGTCTACCTCCATTGTGTCCACAGAAAAAACCTGGGCAGTCCTTTCTCCCTCACCTTCTGCTTCTGAGGATCACACAATGAGAACAGGAACATGGATATAGGGAATTATTGCCAAATGGTGAAGACCAGCGCTGTGGTTCAAAAGGGGAAAAGCCAATAGATCTCTAAATGCTAGCAGGTTGTGAGCCTTTCAGCCTTTACAGAAACAGTTATCTTAGATCATAAAACGGCCCATTTCCTGGATCACAGCTAGGTCGCTTGTGGCAGGCCAGCGAAGGAAGGGAGAGGGGGTTTATCCCCAGACAGATTGGTGCTTGCAGGGCTTACCTAGTCTCACTGCTTTATCTGTCAGCAGGACGTTCTAACTATAGGATAGGAGGATTTACTACTCCACGAAAAGGAAGACCAGAATAAATTAAAAGGGCATTTTCCCACAACTGCTTTGCCTGTGCTGCCCTGCTATCCTGCAGCCTCCCCGTTCCCCACAGCTCTCTTAGTCCTGAGCTCCCCACCAGCTCTGTCAGTGCCCTCCTTGGCTCTGCAGCCCCTGGCTCTCGCAGCCCTGAGCACTCCCCTACACCAAACTCCACCAGTGCCTCCAGGCGTTAAATATTGTTCTTGCTGCTCACTTTTCTCAGTTGCCTCTTCAGCAGGGGAGCTATCATGCTGTAGGAAGTCTAATGTCGCGACTTTTTATGCAACCAAAGGGAGACTCACCAAATACATTTTTTTAAGGTGATCTCACTCAGGTTTCCGTACTCAGCATCACAGGGTAACAGGCAAGATGCCAGGTAAACACAAAAAAGAGTGCCTGTCACCTCGCACGATGCTGTTTTGCATGCATTCAGCTTCAAGTCTGTGCACCAAA
This sequence comes from Nipponia nippon, assembly GCF_047370975.1. Lineage (NCBI taxonomy): Eukaryota > Metazoa > Chordata > Aves > Pelecaniformes > Threskiornithidae > Nipponia > Nipponia nippon. The sequence goes on along the minus strand of NW_028262336.1, from coordinate 5,573,201 downwards.
AAGGAGAGCTTGTCATAGTAAACTACATCAGAAAAATTAATCCCATGTGACAGATAGTCCACACCACATTATGAGCCAGCACTTGGCTGGCGTCCTGTTCTGAGAGGGTGCTACAGTCACAGGGCAGGAAAGCCATGCACACATACACACACACCACACAGCACTGAGACAGCAGAGTGTGAAAGACAGTAAAATCCTCAGAGCCTATGGCAAACACCACATGGGCACACATTTGAGGCAATGTATGCATACATTTCTTACATGCTTTGGCAAACACAACTGAACATTGTGTACGGGCCCATTCACAGACAGAGAACTGAACAGTACAAACTATAGCCAGACAGATAAGCACCCAGTGACCTCAGCTAACAAAACTGCAAATCACAAAAGCATTAAAAGAAATTCCTTCATATACTACCAAAAATGTGCAAATTCAGCCATACACTTTGTCAGACAGGAATGAAGGGTAATGCATATGTTCAGTGGCAGACACAGACGCACAAATGCCTTTGTGTACCAGCACAGAGCCTCACACAGCGCCCAAAATGTACACTGCCATACAGGAGCATAAACTTGAAACATGAGGGTTACACAAAAGCAACCCCCAACTAGAACTATAGAAAGAATTGTTTAAGGTGGTCACCGGGCCTGAACACTCCTTCAAAGCAGAAACTCCAAGTATAACTGAAACGCATTGGCTGCTGTAGCAGCAGTCAAACCTAGAAGAAGCTATAAGGAACATACAGAGGTGTCTAGGAATGTGTTTCAGCTGGGATAGAGTTAATTGTCATCTTGGTAGCCGGTGTGGGGCTATGTTTTGGGTTTAGGATGAGAACAATGTCGATGATACACTGATGCTTTGGTTCTTGCTAAGTAGTGCTAAGCTGTTGCTAAATAGGTGCTAAGTGACGCTCACACTGGTCAAGGACTTGTCAGCTTCCCCTGCTCTGCCGGGTGCACAAGAAGCTGGGAGGGGGCACAGCCAGGGGGGCTGACCCAGACTGGACAAAGGGCTATTCCATACCATATGGCATCATGCCCAGTATATAAGCTGGGGGAAGAAGAAGGAAGGGGGGGACATTGGGCGTGATGGCGTTTGTCTTCCCAAGTAACCGTTACGCGTGATGGAGCCCTGCTTTCCTGGGGATGGCTGAACACCTGCCTGCCGATGGGAAGTAGTGAATGAATTCCTTGTGTTGCTTTGTTTGTGTGCACGGGTTTTGCTTTGCCTATTTAACTGTTCTAATTTATTTTACTTCAATTATTAAACTGTTCTTATCTCAACCCACGAGTTTTCTTCCCTTTTACCCTTCTGATTCTCTCCCCCATCCCACCAAGGGGGGAGTGAGCGAGCAGCTGCGTGATGCTTAGTTGCCAGCTGGGATTAAACCACGACAGAATGAAAGAAGCAACAGAGGTAGGTACAGCACTAGGGAGAAGGGTACACTCACAGTATCCTAGGGCACCATGGACAGAAAGGCCATTCTCAGCCACTTGCTGCACAAAGTTACCCCTGTATAGCAAGGATGAGAAAAAGCAGATGCTCTTTCTTTCCACCATTTCAGGATGGTTGGGGCTCCTGCCTCCTGCAGAGTCCTTTGAACTGTCCAACAGCACAGTGGCTGTTCTCAGCATTTTCCAAATTATACTATCGCACTGTCAGCCTTCACAAAGCGGATGGGAAAAGGCCATGCAATCAGGTGATGCAAATCAGTTTAGCTTTGCTGAAGCCGTCAGAACAATACCGTTTCCCACTACTTGACGCTCAGGCTTTCATGCCAGCGGTGAGTCCAGGAGTGGAGCTGAGTGCACAGTGGCTCCATTGTGACTCCTGCTCAATATTCTCTTAGGTAAGTTTTACACAACTTATTATGTCACATGGTTCTACGCGCACCCTTGACACTACTTGCAGTACCATGTAATCCTCACATCATGCAGTTACCCTGCAAGAAGGTAAACAGAAGCCACTAATTTTCTCAGAATATTTTAGTAGGGAAAAAAATATTTTCAAGGGAAAAACACTTTCATTCTGCTGAGGCCAACATCATAGAATAATAGAATCATAGAATACCAGGTTGGAAGGGACCTCAGGTATCGTCTGGACCACCCTTTCTAGGCAAGAGCACAGTCTAGACAAGATGGCCCAGCACCATGTCCAGCTGAGTCTTAAAAGTGTCCAGTGTAGCGGAGTCAACCACTTCCCTGGGGAGATTATTCCAGTGGTTGACTGTTCTCATTGTGAAAAATTTTCCCCTTGTGTTCAATTGGAATCTCTCTGGGAGTAACTTGTACCTGTTACCCCTTGTCCTCACCATCTGACTCCTTGTAAAAAGGGAGTCTCCATCTTCTTTGTAACTACCCTTTAAGTACTGGTACATAGTGATGAACATGTGCTATGTACCCCATGCAGTAGCAGTGCATACTACAAATCACGATCATACACTCACTGTCATTATTATTCCTCGGGACCAAACCTCTGTGCCCCATTCAGAGGGACAGAAGGAGCAGAAGACCTGAAGTAACCCAACCATCCTTATTTTTATCACAGGGGACTTAACACATATTCCAGGCGTTGCCCCAGAAGACAGAAGTATTTGTACACAGACAGTCTTAAAACCCCTGAAACTAACTGCAAAAGACCACACTGAAGCTAAAGTCTGCAGGTTATTATTATCCAGCAGTCTTCTACCATGGCAAGTGAAGGCAACAGCTGTTGCAAGGAGAAGCCAAAAAAGTAGATGGACAGACACACCAGTGAGTGTGGATGCGCATAAATGAACAAAGACAGAGGAAAAAGTCTGATCAGTGAAAAGGCTCCTGCATCATCGGAGCAAATGGGAGTTTTAATTTGCCAGGTTAAATGGATGCAGAGGCATCCACCCACCAAATGGCATGTGTCTGCAACACGGCTGGGATTTGACCTTCTGCTTCCCTCCTCTGCCTGCAGAGCACAGAAGCTCTGGTTCCTGCATGCTCCCCTAGAGAAAAAAAGGAGGAAGGAGAAGAAAAAAAGCACTGCCAAAGAGGCCCTAACTCATCTCTTACTCTTGGATAAGTCCAAATTTATGGCTCTGTCTGCCTTTGAGTCTTTATTATCTCCTTAAGTGGCTAGCTTTGTACACAATTTATTATAAAAGCCTAGAATCTACAGTCAAATTACAGATCAATTGAAAACTACACAGAAAACAATTAACATCTGGCAGCGGTTTCATCTATAAAGCTGTCACAGGCTTTGCCAACCCTGAATTCCTCTTCTGACACCCATATTTCCTCCCCCAAAACCCAGTCTCCTCTTTCACATCCCATGGGTCTGTGGGAGAGCTGAATCTCCTCTCCCCAGTCCTGTGGTGGCATACAGATGGCTCTGTACCAGCAGGCCACCATGTGAGGTATGAAAACCAGGCTGAATACAGCATAAAACCTTTCTGTCTCCTCTAAAGGTGTGACTTCTGTCAGGTGCTACAGAGGGAAGCTGAAGCTGGGACTGCCCCATTGTGCCGGAGCTTCTGCCTCCGCCTGAGCAGGTGGAAGGCAGGAGGAGGCCAGGAAACCTCATCTGTGTTTTGCCTCCATCAATGCTTATTAACCTGCTTCTCCATGTTGTCAGAAGCCTACTACCTTCATAGGCATCTCTGTCCACTTCCAGCAGCAGTCCTCTGGTAGGCAGCCATGTATCGCTGGGAAAGATCAAACAAGGTTGTGACAGACATAACAACATTTTCTAAGGAGAAGCCTACCTTTCACAAGGTCTCTCAAAGCATTTCCACTGAGAGACAGCTTCTCCCTTCCCCTCAGCTTTCCTGTGTTTTGTGTCAGTGAGAGAAGAGTGGTAAGAAATGGAGATGGCCACAGGCAGCTCTGTTTTCTGTGGGAGAGCCTGGTCTTCTCCAGGGTAAGAGCTTTGGTGGCTGAAGCCTGCTCTGATGAGACCTTCAGATAAAGTTGAAAATGAATGGAAAAGCAGTGTAGCATTTGCAGATACCCTGTCCTTCTAAAAACCTTTTAATCATTCATTCCTGAGGATAAAAGCTGTCTCCAGCAGCATGTGCCTCCAACCTTGCTGCCGATATGTCATCTCCTCACCATACAGAGTTTCACTGCTCTTTTGCAAGGCTCTTCCATGTACTGGGGGAACATGAGGGAGCTGGAGTTCAATGATCCTGAAAACCCCTTTGTCCATCCTCTCTCTCTCTCCACAGACCTTCCACAGCTGATTCCTACTTCTCCATCTCATCTGCGCAACACAAAGACTCTGCTAGTAGAAAGCACTTCAATGGGCACCAAGGCAGGAACACTGAATAAGCAGGTAATACTGGTTTCAACAAAGAACATCTAGCTTGGCTTTCCATTATGTGACGTGCTGGGAGTACAAGAAAAAAGGGTATCTGCTGAGTTCATGCATGCTTCATGTTGTAGACTTACTACCGACTTTTGAGGCACAAGTTAATGGACACCATCTCTCACCCAATGGGCCAAGCACTGCTTATAATGGGGTTAAAAGGAACAAAGGTGACGTCAGTGAGGGGACTGACTGCAACATTTCCAGACATTACTTTTTAACAGTACTGCTGTAGAAATAATTAATTTTTATGCTATGCATTTACTATAGTTTTCATCCCAGCTGAAATACTACAATTGATATAAACATAAAAACCACTATAGTCAACGTGAGTCTGCACTCATCATTTTTGGAGCGGTGGGGCAAAACACACTTTAAACACTTCACCCATTCTTGCGCTTCCGCCGCTTCCCAAATATGTATCCATCCTTCGCGAAATGGCAATAACTTGCTGCAGAAGTGAATTCCCTGTTTGGATAGCAGGAACACTGAATTGAAAGTGAGTGGCAGGAACGGGTGCACGGGGGTAGCTCTGGAGATCCTTGTCTCATGGAAAGCTGGGGAGAGGAAATGGGTGAGTGGACGGTGCAAGGCAAGCCTCCGCCCTTCAGTGAGCTAAGAACAGCTGTTGTTGATGATGATTGCTTCCTAATTAGCTTGCTCTTGTATAAGCTTGATAATTTTATGTACCTCCAGAGGAGTGGATTAGCTCTGAATTCACATTGTATCCATTTGTGAAGAGTACCCTATAAATTATTTACCTAACTCTCAGAAATATTAGATCAAGAAGACGCTGTCTAATTATACAGCAAGAGTAATACTGAGTAGAAAGGCTTGCTGCATTTACAAGTGCATAGAAATGATAAACTGCTTTTAAAAGTTACCATACATACCCCATGACGCTACAACCTGCTACAGGTTTACAGTTATGCTCTTATTACTAATAGTTCTCCAAAGCAGTTTTTGTATGGCAGGAGCACATTGAAACTTCAGCCACAGATTCGTCCTTCAAGAGGCAAAAAAATATACAGACCCAAAACAAAACTAAAAAACAGTCACTATGCCCAAACATGTAAGGTTATCATGCCCATAATGAAACAAAATGAATTTGAGTGTATACTGGTAAATAGCTCTAAACTTCATAAAGACACTATCAACCTCTCCCTAGTTGCTGGCTCTGATTCACTACAGGTTTAAGTAGAATAACACAGTGATGAGTCAGCTGTGCTATAATTTTCACTCCATTTTTTGCTATGTTAGTACATTGTTACTTCATTACTATTGAACCGCTATATTTTTTCTGTGCTTTGCAACCAGTATTCTGTTAACCCACGGTGAGCCTGCAGCCACTGTAATAGAGCTAATACTAAGTCTCATGGCGGTAGCACACCAGTTCTTATTTGAAGATGAAAGGAGACTTAGCACGCTGCAATATTTACAGGTCCATTGACCTTATTTCAGGGTGAAGATGACATTCAGATGAGAGAAAACAGAATGGTATCAATTAATGCCAGCTCCAATTAAGTGAAAGAAAATGTAACAGAACATGAAATTGATATGGGATAAAAGGAACCAGAGAGAAACAAATCCATAGAGGGGGCACTATGGAGTGCAATGGGGACATCCTTCCCCACCATTTCATGGAGGACTTTGCAGCTTACATTGCCAGTGGGTAGTAGACCCTGGTTTGAATATACCTTGGTCCCTTTGGCTTATTTTCCCTTGTTTGGTATTAGAAAAATATTTTGGCACTGCTGGACTCAAGCTACTGAATGCAACAGATCGTTTGTCTGGTTCAATATCACATTAACTAACAAAGGTGCAACTCAGAGCAGCCGCAGTTCAAGCAGTGGCTCTAATCTGTGCATATCCTCTGAACGTTTATATCCCTAACAGGTATCAATAATGCTAAATGGCACCCTCAGGAACATAGACAGGTGTGGGAACGAGTTTGGTTAGGAACATGGGATATGGCAGAAATGACCAAGAAAACAACAAGACTTTACAGATATCCAGAATATCCAAGGCATATCATTTACATGTTCCACTTCTGCAAGAACAGTGCTGGGATCTATGAGGCACAGTCCATAAGGTATGAAAACCCCACTGCTCTCTCACCTCTTGAGTTGTTTCGAATTCAAGTCCCCCGACTCTGCCGTCACTTTGCCCAGAATTTCTCTCCCCACATTGCACATCTTGACCCTTCTCTTTTGAGCAAGCACTACTTACATGCCCTTTTATTTCAATACAATAAAGAAAAGCTTCCCTAAATGTACCAGCAGCACCACATCGATGATCCACAAAGATGCACAATTACCTATCAACAGATAGTGGCTGCCTGTCACATGTGGGAAGACAACTCAGAGCTTTACAGAACCTCTTCCAGGTTGGGTCCATCATAGACCAGTATCTCCCCAACCCTATGTCTGAGAAAAGGCATCATGAGATTGCTGTTGAAATGGACTTAGGGATCTTTACAAGACACACAAGGGCAAATGTAGACAATGTAGAAGTCCAGCGCCACTAACGGTGTACCCTTTGCCTCATGTTTTTGCAGCAGAGTGATTAACAGGGGACACACGTACCATAGCAAAGGAATGTTTCATGGTTGAAAGGTTAATTCTTGATTTGATTTGTTTCAGAAGTATTGGAGATTTGATGGAGGAGGGCAATGGGGTGGAGGATTAAGAGGGCTCCCGATCGAGGAAGAGAATGATTACTGAGATAGGCACTAATGTGCAGGGAGAATCGCATGGTTCCTCCTGAAAATGTATCTGTTTGATTTTCTTGTAATGCTTTTCTGTTGCTGGCTCCAACCAGTAATCCGCACACTCCTAACACACACAGCTTGCAGCTGTATTGCCCCCTTTTCCCTGCCCAGACACCTTTCCTAGACCACAAGTCAGTTAAAGGTACTGTGGCTGGATTTGATTTGGGAAGGCAGTAAAGAGTGGGGGAAAAAAAGGAGGAGGGGGTTTGAGAGCGAGGGAGAGCAATTGAAACCAAAATCCAGAAGTTGAATCTCTTGTGCTGAATGTTAACTTACAGAAAAGTAACCCAACAACCTTGAAATAGAGCAAAGCCCAATTTAAATTCATTACATTTAAATTAAATTTAAAGCCCATGTAAATGATTGACTTAGTTAAGAATATGTCATGTGGAAGAGAAAAAGTGCAGCAGCGACATGCCAGGCAGCTTTGGCTAATTTTACAATTCACAGCAAAATCTTTATACTCTGATTGCGATTTAAAAAAATATGCACACAACTTATTAGCACCAATATTAGAGCCAGTATTTATACTTCTTCCCAAGAAATCATTGAATGTTTTGCAAACTCCACACACTTTATCTACTGAAATGCAGCTACTTTGCAGGGGCAGGAAGTATAGGAACCTCCATAGGGGGTACAGAATGGGAAAAAAAGGGACATAGGAAGAATAAATGCAATTATTCCTAAGTGGAATTTTGCTCCTCTCTCAGGATGCATGCTCTGAAGTGGGTAAAAATGCTCCAGGATGTTTAACTACCATGACCTTAATTCCAATGCAAAAGAACATTTCACTTTTATTCAACTGAGAGAAGAGTTACTACATTTTTGAACATTTTTTTAAATAGTTAATCTACTGACAGTTACCACCGACACCAGTGGGCACTAGGTTGCAGTCTGAAGGATTATGTCACTGGAACGTTACAAAACTAGGTGATTTTTAAGAATATTAATGATAACATTAATAAATTAATTCAAAACATGCTCTGTGCCTATCTATCCCCTCACTGATACCTCACACAATTATTTTATTGGGTTGGTTTTGATCTACTGCACCAAAATTGCTTTTGTTTATTTTTTTACAGGAAAAATGGCCATGTATAGACATTTATGATCTTTCACGTATTTCCAGCATGCTTGCTAAAATTTAGAAATAACAAAATTATGACACTGTGGAGATGAATTTTTAATCTGTTAATAATATAATATGTGGTCAGAATAGGCTGGTTAAGCAGAGACTGAATAGTCTTAAAATAAGACTATTCAGGTCAAATAACTCACTCTCATAGTCTTCACTTCAAAGATAACTTTTATTTTCCCATGTGAAGTGCAGCTGAGCACCTTGGCTGAATGAGGAGTCCTACAGCAAGTTTGACCCCAATTTGATAAATAAGAGATTTCCCCAGTGAAGTGCCTTGAAGACATACTCTACCATAAAAGTGGGAACAGCTGGGGATGAGAAAATATGGGTGTTTGGAGGGGAATGGGTTAATATTCAGACAGAAAAGCAACTGTTTCTGCTGGGAGCCATACTTTTTTTTTTTTTTTTTTTTTTTTTTCCCCAGCAGCTGCTCCAAAAGTGTTATTACCTGTGTACGGCTTTGTTGCTTTTCTTGTCATCGTTTTTTCCAAGATGAACAGGACCTGGGTGTATCTTGTAAACAGAATAGAGTAAAAGAGAACTGTACATGCTTCTCCCTAAATGCCATAAGAAGAGACATGCTTTATAAATACAATTGTTTTGCTTCATTTCATCTTCTTATTGGTGCTGGTTCCAAGCAAGACTTCAAGAGTTGGTCAATTTAGTGCAAGAGGAATGAATGACGCAGAAGCTCATGAGCTCTGAATCTAATCTAAGCTGTGCTGCTGGGAATCAGGGGTAACACTGCTGAAAGCAAAGGACAGGCCCTGGCATGAAAACAGCGTGAAATCAGAAGGGGCTCCTGTAAGTCTCAGTGTCGCTCCCTTCACAAGAAGCCAATCCACCCCGAAGCTGCAAATGCTCCCAAGCAGTATTAAATAACCCAGAAGAGAAAAATCATTTACTTGTAAACCATGTGTCCTTTTCCGCCAATACAATGGCTGCTTTTCCTTTCCTTTTCTTTCTTTTTCTTTCTTTTTTTCTTTTTCTCTTTTTTTCACATAGCATGTAGTGAATCTGCTGCCATAGGAGGCTGCAGGGGCAGACTGTATCAGCAGGTTAAACAGCAGGACAAATTCATGGACAACAAGGCCATAAAAGATATATGAAAGCAAATAGGCAGGAATGCATGTCCTAATTTCCCCAGTCCAATGACCATGTATGCTGGGGGAATGCAAGGGGAACAGACTGCAGAAATTGGCCAGATGCTTTTCTGAAAAAGCATCTTTTTTTGCATAGGTTGCAGACAAAATACTGGCCTAGATTACTGTTCTCACTCTTAAGGACATGGCTTATACTCATGGATAAAACCTCATCCTACTGAAGAGGAGAGTTGCACCACAGGCTGCTTCAGGACAAGAAGAGTCTAAGTTGGGGCAGCCATCCTTCCTCACCCAATGAGAGGCATTCGGAAATCCTAGCAGCACAACCATGCATCCTCTATCTTAGGAAGTCGGTAGATGAAAGAGCTTGAGGAGGAGGTCACAAACGGGAAACAACTTTGTCTCCCCTGAGTCTCCATAGCTACAGCACAGGATGGGGCTGCGGATGCAGCTCGTTTCCAGCATGACCCAGCAGTGGCCTAGAATCCGCTGCTGACTTTTTTCCTCCTGCAGCCGGGAATCTGGATTATCCAGCAGTCTTCACCAGCAGCATTCAGTTGCTGGTTAAGTGATACAGCCCTAGCCTGAAAGCTGCACTTGAAGCATAGCCAAGCAGTAGGTTGTTCATGAAGTACAGATTCAAGCAAATAAAGAGCTCAGATCTCTTCTCCTTATTCCCTATGGCTCAACCCTGAAGTGCTTTCTCCCATGAAGTCTCATGGCTGAGGTGCAGCACAGAACCCCTTTAAAAGATGGTAGTGCCCTACCACTTGAAAAATTGCTCTCCAAAGTAATCAAGTGTCTCACAGAAAGGGGTCTTGAAAGCTAGGCACACCAATTTAAAGATTTAGCTCGAAGATTTTGACAAAGCTCCTTTAAATGGAGCAGATATTTGTCTCAGTGAATGGAAAAATACAGTATGAATTAAGTCTGCAGAATGAGAACATTGGAGGAAGCGACCTGCATTGACTAGTAGCCGATACTGCACCCCTCATGATGTGTAACTAATAACAGCATGCCAGACATTCAGCTTGCACATTAAATATTAATAACATTTTTCTTCTGACTCATCATTAAGCTAGAGCCTTGCTGCACAGCACAAACTGATTTACAGACCATCCACGGCAGGCTCCCATGCTGCCTGTGTCGCTCAGCTAAACACCTGCTATCCAGAGGTTTGCTGAGGTTCCAGCAAACTAGCTAGGTCAGAAACAGGAGGTTTTCAAGCAGAGGAAAACAACAGCCCCGGCAGGTAGACAGACAAACAACCAATCCTTCAGACTGCACCTCTGTCCACAGATAATGTACAGCATAGGAAACGAATCTCTGCAGGGAGAGAGAGCTTCAGTCTCACTGTTTAGCTCTGAGGATGCTGCAGGTGCCACTCGTGTGCAGTGCCCCCCTCCCCATTTACTTCTCAGATAAACGTCATGGCACCTCTAACCCTTCTGAGAAAGCCTTCCACGAACAAGATATCTACAGCCCCTCCCAGAACAAGACGATGACTGGTACTATTTAGATAGTGAGGAACAGGACCTTCCATTCTCTTGAAAAAATGGTAGTCTCAGCCATGTTTGTGCTAAAAGAGAGTCTGGCTGCTCCTTTATACCTCTTCTCTTCTCAGACAAGGTGGTTTCTAGTTCAGAAGCTTACACTGCCTGCAGCTAGAAAGAACTGTTTGCCTGATCCATAGAGAGCATTTTGCAGGGAGATTTAGACAAGCCGTTTTTGAAATATGGGACTCAGCAAAATCCTGATGATGTATAACAATTGGAAAATGTGTTCAGTGATTCTTAGCAACACCCTATCAAAAAAAGCAGCTTGTCTTAGAAGCTTCAAATGTAGTTTCTTTGAAAGAACCTGGTGAGTTCCAGCAGTATGGGACTCATTTTGAAAAGGTGAAAAGAAAACTTGAGAAGTGAGTCAATGATGAGTTAGAAACATCAGGAGAGGGTGTCAGATTTTTAAAGAAGGTGCCAAACATCTCCTGAAGAACTGTGCTTTCTTTTAAAAGACTAAATAAATAAAAAAGTAGTAGCTCTCTAATTCTTTTTCCCTGTGAAGTTTTCAAAACATAGGTAGATCACTAGAGGTTTTTTTACACACACTGAAATTTTTAGAGAAAGATGTAAGATTTATTTCATCCTGGGGCCTTTGGGGGCCGGGGGTGTGGTGGGAGAGAGGTATGTGTGAGAATCCCAGACAAACCCTTCATACTTTCCTCATGCTAGCTAGGACTACTCTTCTCTCACTTGCTGGTATGCAGAGATCTTAGATCAGCTGGCATTTCTCAGTGGACATTGTGTTAGGCAAGGATTCAAAAGGCCAGAGTCCTATTCACCTGCCTGAGACAAATGAATTGAGAACTAGTTATGCCCAGCTTTCTGGATTTATAAAACAGAGGGAGTAAACTACACAGGCCTTCTTCCCCATCCCTCTGAGGTCTCTTGCCACAGAGTGACACAGATACAGCTACGTGCTTGTGTACACATATATGAGCTTGCAAGTATTAAGCATATGTATGCATATGCATGCAGACATGAACATTTATGATTGCTCCCATTACCTTAATTCTTTCTTTCTCCAGGTCACAGAGGATAACGACATGCATGCACATCCTCCATCATTTTCCACAGCCCACATACTGCTCTGTTCTGCTGCACATAGCAACTGCATCACTGGAAGAAACTTCTGGTGTTTCTCCCTCCCCTCTTTTTATATGTAAAAGACTCATTAATACATTTTACATAAAGATCCCTACCTACAATAATATTGCTGTGCTGCTCAGCAAAGATTGACGCTTACAGGGGAGAGGTGCCATATTAGCAAAGGTTTGTTACTCTTATGAAATCTGCTCCAGAGCACTAGAAAGGTATAGATAATCAGCAATTTTCAAAATAAGTGAATAAAGTGCATTTTGTGATTCACTGCCTTTGTTCTTTTTTATTATTATTGTTATTATCATCTCTATTCGCTAATTTGCAGAACCGTGAGCGGGTGTCACTGTCACACAAGAATTTGCCAGGTTTTCCCATATTTATCTTCTGCATTGCCCTTTATTGCTCAATTGTTTTGATGCAGAGTGATGAGACAGCTCTCTAAAAAGTGGTACTTTTTTAATTGCTTTCTGCTCAGGAGCAGGGGATAGGTCCTGTACCTGTTGGCACAACTACTGAATCAAAGCCTGCCAGCTACACATCCCTCTCCCAACCTCTTATTCCCTATCAAAACATCACATGTTTATATAAAAGCACTGCAGAGGTTTGGATCATTACCCAGAAACAGTTGTCAATAAAACAGCATTAGAAACAAATCAAAGCACCAATAAAAGACATTCATTTCCAGATGAGGTCTGTGTGCCAATTAAAATACTTCAAGATCTATGTAAGAAGAGATCACTTGACCATTCAAAGTACATAAGAAAGAGAACTAGGACAGAGGAAAAAAAAGGGGTGTCAAGGGAAAACTGATCTCTGCATGGGATTGCTGTTCAGAGGAACCAATTTGTGTTGATGAGTTGGACATTTAAGAGCTGATAGCATGTTGTGCTGCCTGATATGACATTGGTGGCTAGGGGTTTTCTTCAGCAGCAACTTTATTCACTAAGATCCAAGTACCAGATAATGAACTGCAAAGATAGGTAGCATTTCTCTGTGTCAGTGTTGGAGGCAGCAGGTTGTCAGCTGAGTTTTCTCTGTTCCCAAGGCTGAAGGCTGTGAGGGAACTGAGCTGGTCGGCTCTTTCAGGAGCCTTCTCTAGACTGCATACTCTTTTGGCAGATACTGGGGCTCACAGAGCATCCAAGCCCTTGTGGGCTTTTTTTTTCTGAGATAATTTGGCCCGTTAAGGCATGTTGACTGTCAGGTTAGGAGTCCCTGCTCCCCAGGAAGCTAATGGAGCAAATAGCTCCTTCCCACCACCACACAGTGCTAGGGGAGCGTACACCTCCCATTGCCTCCACAAGACCTCTCTGCTCTGTCCCAGCAAAAAAAGGGCCAGGCTTTGAGCTCAGTTTCTTGTGAGACACAGGCCTCCTCACAACTGCTTACTTTATTCACACCTAAAAAAAAATCACATCAGGGAGATGAAGGTGCTGTATCTTCCAGATGCCTTTTTTTGTCATTACTCTCCTGCCCTCTCATCACCATTTTCTTGGGTTTTGTTTATTTCACAGAGTTTGCTTACCTCTAATGGCTAAGCCAGAGGGAAAAACACATAATCTTGCTAAATCATTTCAATCTATCTACCTGCCTCCTACTCTTATGGTGTACAGCTAGCATTTCAAATCACACAAAGGCTGGGAAAGTGTAACCAATAATGCCAATTTCGGGAGAAGAAAGCTTCAAGAAATAAAACCCAAGCCCCAGCACATCAGGACAAGAAAATTGAGCCATCTAATTGCCTACACCGAATAAACTGTGAAGCAGGACCAGTGGTGATAATTTCTGAAAGATTTAGTTTTAAAATATTAGTAATACAGATAAGGGATTAACACTAATACTGTAGGTGACTAATCTTGATTGTGCCTTTTTAACAACAGCGTTGCTACCACCATCATAAAGGAAATTAGCACTGATAATTAGATCAAATCCTTTATGTCAGTAATCCCACTTGAAGACATTTTCAGAAGGTTGGAGGTTTAAGGCAATTTCCTGTATGCGTCCAAGACTCATTAATTAATATTGATATTTAATGTGTTCCAGACTTTCATTTCTTGGTAATACTCAGAGCTGTGTCCAACTAACTCATTTGAGACAATAGTTTAGTCACACCAGAAAATAATTGCCCATTCAGCACCAAAGACTACCAAGCAACAAATCAGAGACCTTTAAAATTGTCTCACATATCAGAGAATTGGGGTTCCCTGCATTTGAGCACTTTAATGATAGTTTTTTCTTTCCCATGGAAACGTCCTCAAAATCCTGCATTTGAAGTAAAATCAGTTTCATCATCATGTGTCAGTATTCTCCCCAATGATTGATACTGCTTATGTCATGAAGAGTTCTTCCCTAAAGACGCATCTCTACATTCCTGGAAATAAATATGTCATTATTTTCTTTTTAATAATTTTGAACATTTTCATGCTACGGAAGGGGGAAAAAAGAAAGAAAGAAAATGCTCCAGATTCATGAGACAAAAAAACCAAACCAAACCAAAACAAGTAAAAGTATATGACTTTAAAACTTCACAACTATTGAAGTCAATTGCATGGTTCTGGGGGCCTAAACGACTATTTTCCCATGGTCCTGGTTGGCAGTGTTGAGCAATGCTTTCTCCCCTAGAGAAGCAGCAGCAGAAGATAGTCACACGCTTGCTGGTAGCTATCAGCCCTGCCAGATTTAGAAATGCGTACAAGCCATTTTGAACACTTTAGCTCTGGTGCATACATATGTCTCCATAGTGTTCCTCTAACAGGCATCCATTGAGAATAATGTGAAAGGAATCAGAATATGCAACAGCCAGTGCACCTGTATAAGCTGGCCCTATGTTTGGAAGAGCTTTGCACAGCCTGCCTCCCACTGCGCTAACAGCCTTTCATGTTTTTTTCCTAGTGGTTGAAGATCCATGAACAATCTATCCTGCCACTGTACCTTTAGCTCCTTATTTCTCGGCACCTCAGTAAGGCTAGACTAAACCGTAGAAATCAAAGGAGAGAAATTACTGTTTGGTTAAGGTTAAATCCCGGTTCATCTAACTCAAACCTCCTGCTGAGGTGCTGTACAAACTCAGATGAGGAAAATACTTCAAGGTGCTTAGAAGGAAACCATACCACAAAGAGTACCTTTGAGAGCTGAGGCTTGCTGATTGTTCACCAGTCTTACAAAACCAGTAATGGCCACTTACCTGAAAAGAAAAAGAGAAGAAATATCAATGATTATTCATTTTTCGTACACTTTGTACAAAACGAGAAAGAATAAAATGATTGCAGTGCACCAGCAGACTGGGTGGGGGATGCCCATGGCTGCAGAAGCAGGGAATCAGCCTGAACGTACGATGGCAGAACTGTAGGATGAAGGCAGGACTGAAATAGGGAAGGATACGACTGGAAACACTTAGGGTACATTTGTTAACCAGTAGCAGAATATTCGGACATTTTTCTGCCCACAAAGGATGACCCAAACAAAGGCAGCAGTCACATTCTCTGGGGTTTCCTTCCTATTTTCTGCCCTTCTCCCATTTCTGCTATGAATTAGTACAGAAAATTTTCTTCCAATGTGCAAGTTGAATGTGTTCCTTTCTGCAGATTGAAGCATTCATTTTCTGCAATAAACTTTGAGTTCAGTGAAAGAGTTTCTGAATCCTCTCACAATATTCCTCTCCTGCCCCCTCTCCACCAAGAAAACAACAAAAAAAAAAAGTCTGAGGAACGTGCAAATGAATTCCTTTCTGTGCAACATGTGTGTACAGTCCCATTAACAGCAACACAGCAGGCCATCGATTGGGGAGGGGAAAATGGCTTTGTTTATAGTAATGGATTTTCAGACTCCTGGTGATAATTTATTTAGTACGAATTTTTGCAGAGCTGGCTATTACACTAATGGAAACCCTCAGAATGGGCTGATTTTAAAAGGGGTGCAGTGAAAACAAGTAGCATTGCTTATTTTTTGAAAAATATTGTTATTAAATAATTTGAAACACATTGATAAAATGTGTCTGAGAGTTACGCTGCTGTAATTTATAATACAAATTACACTGCTATTGACAAATGGCAATTTAATCCAGCAATTAACTTCAACAATGTGAATTCCTCTGTTGCTTTTTTTTTTTTTTTTAAGACATAGTATATAGCACATGGAGCAGGATACGTGCTGGGATCACCAGATGCTGTGCTGTTGCTGGCCTCAGACTTATTTTCTGCCTCATCTCCCCAAAGGATACACAACCGGGAGTAACCTAACCAACTCCCTTATCATCTTTAAGTATGGTTCAACCCTGGGAAGTATCCATGGGGATATTCATTCTGCATAAATACTTGCTTTCAAGTTAAGCAGTCTCTTTTGCATACAGAAGTCATCCTGTCTAGTCCCATCCCAAGAAAATCCCCATAGGGGATAAAACCCAAAGCAAATCCACAACTTGCTTGAAATTAATTCACCTAGATGATTTAAAATAGAAGAGATTGTGATCATGTCCTTGACATATCCTTAAGGAACAAACACTTGGTCTGAAGGATCAAGCCACCCACTGTGCTGTCTATCCTTTTGCAAATACATCCTGAGACAGATGCACCCATCAACTTAGAGATGCCAAGCCCTTTGCAGTAACACTGCAGAGCTACCAGCTGTAATGGGATACTGGGAAATCAGATCATCCTACATTTAAACTGATTTCTACCACTGATGCTCTTTGCACTACAGAAGTAGCATTAAATGCAATAACGTGCTGTTGCATGGTCACTTAATTCTAGAAGTAAATTCAATATTTCCTGGCATCCCCTATCCAAAGATACAAAGTGTACACACATATTGGAGCTGTTAGAATTACCTTTGCAATGCCTCCTGGGAAAAAACAGAACAGCTTAGGCATCTGTCTGGGAAGAAGCGGTTGTCATTCTCACCCTGTACAAAATTGTTTACAAATTCCTCTGCCTCTTGCTTTGCATTACCATTATGGCCCTGTTGCTGTCTTGGACACGTATGGGTTTTATGACAAGAAATAAAAGGGACCTATTCCCATTGCTTTTAATATTTTCAAAGAAGGAGTTGGGATAGAACAATGGAAACAAACACAATGTCTTCATGACACCACTTGCACGTAGTTAGGAGCAGGTAAGGAGCAACGCCAATGTTCTTCTGATGAGTCAAGTGGAAAAAGATTTGTTAGGAGAGCTGTTTCCCAAATCCACTATACAGAGCCTCTGAAGTTCTTCCTTTAGGAATCAATTTTATCATCGTATTTTGGAGCCTCCTTTTCTGGCTGAAGGAAGTAAGGGCAGGGAAATATGAATATAAAAAATACTGCAGACATATGAATTTGGTTTTAAATGTCTAAATGGGTTCAGTCGAATAAAGGACAGGATAATTGTGGACGGAGATTGTCTGACAGGTGTATCCTAAAAAGCAGGCCTGGGTGGCTGAACACCCGGGAGTTGGGTTCAACTCTTGCATTGGCTCATTTTATGTCCTTAGCTAAGCCATAATTATTTTGTGCCCTCTCCTGTTAAATGGTACTCATCAAGATAGTTCCACCATTTTTAAAGTCTGTTAAGATGTTTCAATAGATAAAAGGTATTTTTTCTAGCACACAAGAAGACCGACTGGCAAAACTCCACTGCTGTAACAGGACACAGTAGACCCATGACAAAATCCGCTTTCTGACTCAAAGTAAGGATACAAACTTTGGTCGTATTTGTTCTGAGAAGGATCTCCCTCAATCGCTCCTAAGGAAGCTGTTCCACTTCAGCTAAACAAATATTACCTGCCCAGAGCAAGACTGAGTGTTACTCTGTTGTAATTAAGGCTTCCAGTTCTGGTTTCAAGGAAATGAGCACAATTTTGCGTCTCCAGTTACTCCCCCCACTCCTGCAATGAAAGTTTCCTTAATTCAATTCAAGCTTGAAAACATCTGCAGTAGGCGACATGAATGACATTGCATTTTGCAGCAAATACATGTCTTGTCAAAAATACTTCCTCCAACTCTTGTTCCAACACCATCTGTGGGAGAAACTTGACTGGGTTCATTGCGTGTTTACAGAAATACCAGTGGCTGAACATGACCGTGGCTGAGAGAGGCACTGGCACAGACTGGACCCCAGCACCCCTTCTGCCAGGGCCAGACTTTCCTTGAGGTTTCCTCTCCGCAAGCTGACCTATCCTTTCCCCTGCTTAGCTTGAGAATCTTGATGAGAAGAGAGCCCGCGGTGGGATGGCTGCAAATGTAATGCAATCAGAAGATAATGACTTCAGAAGGAGAGGGGAGGGAGGGGATAATCAGCAGAGGCAGATGAATTCCCAAGATATAAAAAAAAAAGACTGTTTTCATGCAGATGTCCCTAGTAATGAAGAATGAGGGAAGAGGAGTACTGAGAAAGAGCTGAAATGGAAGCCGATTTGTTTCTAAATAGCACTATTTCAGAGTTTTCCATGGGGTATAAGTAGCTTCTTAAACTAAGAGTGTCTGGAAATACCCCAGACAAATTCAGACCTCTCAGCCGTCTCTCTCTTTATTATACACGTATCCATGCCACAATTTGGAGTTAGCTTTGGTGGGAATTGAGGACGGAAATATAAAATATGCAGGGAACATCCCTGTCTCCCTTCAGGCTCAGGTTGAGCTCGGTGTCTATGAAAATATTATGCAAATGTGACAGTGTTTTCTTTGGGCTAGCCATTTAACTGGAGCTTTCAACACCTCAGAAGCCTGGAGACAAAGGGTGCAGGTAATGATAAATGCAATTTATTTACAATGGGCACAAAAGGGAAGGTGTAGGTGGCTGCTCCTACAGGTGATCTCCCCTGCTCTCCCTACCCGCTCAGTCACAGACTTCAGCCTTCCCTCACGATGCCTGCCTGTTTCCTGCGGTGAGGAGTTTCCAGGGATCAGTCTGCTCAGAGGTTTCTCTCTCCCTGCTCAGATTCTGCATTTTATATTCAGGTATGTGACTTCCACAGGCAAGAAGTTTTAACTTCTAAAACCAAAGCAGTAAATGACCTGACCTTGGCAAGCCTCACTACGAATACCGACCCAGGGTTCAGACCTGGAAGAACCTGTGAAGATTTTCAGCCCCTTTGAGGAGAAACTAGACACAGCTACAGTACTACATCGCTCTCCTAGAAATCCTCCCTAGCCTAATGGTATCAATACTTAATGGCAACAGCTCTGAGCACTACACACGCGCGCTACAGAATTTGAAGCTACCAAATCTAATAACAGACCACTGGGGTACCACAAAGGGCTGCTGTGCAAAAAAACACTGAGCCAAAATGTCTTCTAGTGCACATTGCTAAAGCCCATGTTGTGGCTTAAGGTAAAATCAGAGGCCTTGATTTTTCAGGTGGTTCTTTACCTCTCCCTTCATCCCTCCCATATATTTAAGTGTAGGTGTTAGCATCAGCATCCCGAACAAATTCCAAAAAGGGTCCATATGCTCTGCCTCTTTCCATTCCCTCAGGAGATTAAGTGGCTAAGCTCTTCTCCTCTTCCCGCACAAAATGCCTGCTCTGTTAGAGAGCGCTGTCGCACTCATGTCAGCAAATTAAGTTGGGATGGCTGAGGGCATTATGGCCTGCAGCTCTCCATCAAACCTCTCTCCCAGAAATTGCAGCTCCCACATAAGGGACAACCAAACAGCTCCTGGGTCAGCTGCTGCACTTCACAGCTTATTCAATTAGCATGAATCAAATCGATGTCAGCTTACTTTACCAGGCTGGCTTTAAAACTGTGCTAGGGAAGGGGCTGCTTCACGAGCCATTCAGCTGTCCCTGCTGTGGGGTGGTAACATCTGGCAGAAGCTTGAAGCTGAAACCACTTGCACCCCACAAACTTTATTAGTTGCTGAGCAAATGTAAAATACGTGGCATGTTCCACACCAGAAATGGCTGCTGTACGGGAAGAATAGCAGGTGAGGTGCCCTCTATAAAACCACGCTTCCAAAGGATGATCAAATATAGGAAAGGTGTAATGAAGTAAGTTATTCTTTATTATTATTACCCCTGAGACCCGATACCCTCTTTAAAAAATCTAATCCTTTTTAATTTGTTCTAAGTAAAACCATTACTTATAAGTATGACAACTGTATTACTAATTATGTAATAATTTTATGCCGAAGCACTAGTAAAAATGGCTTGAGTCTAAATTAGGCCTAATAAAGAATTAATTTAATAAATCACTTGGTCTCAAAAAAATTATTTACTTAAAATTAGAGTTTGCTGAAAAATCTCATATTACTTTTTATTAATGCCACATAAAGGAATTGTGTAATTAGAAATTAACTTACAAGGTGACACGATTTACTTGATAATGATGCACAGCATTCATACAGCACTTAGCAGCCAGAAAGATCTCAAAATACTCTGTTCAAAATATGCACCAGCATCCAAGTGTCACTCCAACTCATCCCAGAACCACAGCCACCTCTGGGCTGGAAGTTGGCAACCGCTTATTAAAGTGTGTCACCACTACACAGCAATTTAGGAAGGAGCCTGAAGACTACAGCACTGAACTAAATGGGGGAAAGCAAAATAACATCATTCCTTGGAAATACAGTCGGGACTTGGGGGTTCGTATTGTTTTGTTCACGATAAATTATCATGGGACTATACAAGGGTGAAGAATATCATTACTTGCAACCTGGGCCCTGTCAGTGATGTGACCTCGCCTCACAGCCCAGCCCATCTTAAACACTTGCTCCAGCGCTGCTCAGGGCAGGGTTTCGTCATGTTCTTACAGAGTTCCTTACGGCAGTGCGGAGTTCCTTGGAAAGGACCTGTTCGACTCTGACTACACTCAATCTCGTCTAGTTTATGGAGTCTGATTAAATCAGAATCAGTGATAATGACATTAGAAGTAAGAGTGAGTCATGACCCTCACAGAGGGTGCACTTCCTTCCTTGTACTGTACAGGGCAAGTGCTAGCATGAAAAAAATACTGCTTTTATGGGTTTTGGGGCCCCTTTCTTCCCTTTTACCTTTAAGTGCTTCACATATTGTAATTTATTAAGCCTGTGTGATGAGTAAATTTAACAACTCTCTATTTTGGCATTGGAGCGTATTTTGGCTCCGTTTTACAGAGGAGACAGACACAAAAAGAATCAGTCACTTTGGGACAGAACGGGCAAAAGCACCTCATCCTCACATGCATTTTAACCAGTAGCTCATCTATCACACTTGAAAATAAGGAAACATACAGTGCATTAAATCTTCCCTGGGACAAAGCACATTTTTAAAAGGAAACAAAACAGCCAGATCACTGAAATTCACCCTGGACAAGTGATGATCCACAGTGAAAAGGATGGTGTTGGGATTTCCCTGGAAGTATCTGTGCCTGCGTGGCTGAAGGGGAGAGCCAGGGAATGATTTCTTGTGGATTCTACTGAAGAGAACTGGTGCCGTGAATGATGCCCTTGCCTATGTTTGAAGGATCACAGGTCATGCCTAAACCACGCTCATAAGAAAGCAGGAAGGAGAAGGCTGCAATGGCTTGACCAAAAAAAAAAAAAAAAAAGAAAAAAAAGAATTACAATTACTTAGCCCTGAGATGAGCAACATGGGCAAAAAGGGGAGAGGCTGAACGGACTTACAGCTGCAAACGATTCCACAATACTTTAGGGCTTTTTAAAAACTCATTTCCATCCCTTTTTAAAGGCACAAAATGAAAGAAACAAATATATGTCATCAAATACTTCCATTCACAAACTGGAAACAGATTATGCTGGCTAAAATTAGTCCAGATTGAAACTTATTTGCTTATGATCTCCATCAGTAGTTTCAAGTGCACTGTTCAAATGCAAGAGCCTCCTGGCAAGATGTACATTGTAAAAGTTTGAGAAGTTTGGACAGGACTCCTTGGTCACCTGGCCTGTTTGTTCCCTCCCTTGCCTGAATGAATCTTTAACTCCTCAAAGCTAATTTTGACTGCAGATATTGCCAATTGTGAATTCAAAATTTGTTGTCAGTGAGCTTTACCTGAAATCTACTCCTGCCACAAACCTTCCTCATCATAAATGTGCTCACTAGAATAATCACAGGATGTGGATGCCAAGAGAGTGTCAATGCAATCAAGACAAATTGGTGAAAGAATTGAGAAAACTACTTGACAGCACTCATCCAGCTTGGATGAAGACTACTTAAACATTCCCTCTGCTTTCCTGCACAACAGGAGGTCCTTTGACACCAGCGTGCTCGTGCTCTGCTGCACGCTGCCAGTAGCGCTGGGCCCCCACGCCTCCACCGCCGACCGCGCAGGACTCGTCTACCTGAACTAAAGCATCTGCTAGCTGGCTGCAGCTGGAGGCTTTTATCACAGCTGTGCACCAGCCACGAGCGAGGGACGTGGTACACATCTATCCAACGTGTTACATCTTTCTGCTGTCATCCCCAGTGCACGGGAGTTCAACTCCCCCTATCATCTTCCACTCTGCAATGACATCAACCATGGGTCATCAGAGCAGATCGAACACAGGAAGCCTTTAAGAAAGGCTGAAAATTGTATTAAGGGCATTACCGTGAATCAGCTTAGGATTGATTAAACATTGTGTCATTTTGGGATGCCTCAGCCTTTGGGACATAGA
Organism: Nipponia nippon; assembly: GCF_047370975.1. Taxonomy (NCBI): domain Eukaryota; kingdom Metazoa; phylum Chordata; class Aves; order Pelecaniformes; family Threskiornithidae; genus Nipponia; species Nipponia nippon. The sequence goes on along the minus strand of NW_028262336.1, from coordinate 5,550,623 downwards.
CTGCCAATATGAGAAATATGGACTAAAACCCTAAAATTGGTTTTAAGCTGAAGCTGAATACAGTTATGAAAGACATTGTATGATACAACTGCCAAAACCAGAAGGGGTTTCAAAACAGACACCTAGGGCACTTTAGATCATATATAAGATATCCTCAGACATCTGACATATCTTTTACTTTACTTGTGAGAAAGCTAGGTTACAATGTTAAGTCTTTTTCATGAAAGTGTCTTCTGTTCATTTTGCTCCCACCCTACACATTTCCCCTACCTCGAACACTGCAATATCAGCGCTGAAATTTTAGGATCTTAGAGGAACCCAACATTTCCTCTCATATTTCTGACTAGAGCAGCTGCTAATTATTTAGCAAGCATCATTTTTAAATGATCTGGAAGAAGCCAACTGTCATATCTGCCATGGTGTGAAAGACCAATGGCTAAACAACTATTAAAATAATGCTCAGTGTGTGTGTGTAGCCAAAGCTTCTGTGCACCAAAGCTACAACACCAAACCAGCAATGCACGCACGTAGCCAAATAGGCCCAGTATGGTTTGGCATACTGGAATTACTTTGGTCATCACGCCTACAGCAACAGGACTCCATGGTCATCCACTGTGGGATGAGGAGCAGTGGCAGAAGCCATGCTCAGCATCTATTTGCTTGCTTGGTTCAATATAATGTGGAGGTTGCAATAAATATATTTTATTTAACAATGAGATGTGTTGCAAGCTCTACAACTATAGCAGAGGAATTTCAAGTAGAGTTAGTGGGACATTTTCAACTAAATATTTTCTGGCCAAAATGTGATGTTTAGTGGAAGCCAAAACATTTCAAGTCTAGGGCAGACTATCTGAGCACTTCCAAGGGGTGACAGAAAGACCCAAATCAAAATACTTAACATTTTCATTCCAAAAGCAGAGCAGACATTTTAACACAATTGTGCTTCATTAAAATGCTTGAGAAGTTTTGGGTGTAATCCAACATGGATCAAAAACAAAATTCAGAAACTCGGAAGTTGTCATGATACAGAATTATCATTCTCCAGCCTGCTCGAATTTTGAAAAGGCTGGGAAAGGGGGTGGGGGGGAAGGTTGTTGTTACTTTTTAAAATCGGCATTAGAAATGGATTGATGCCACAGAAAGGAGATTCAAAATTCAAATGTGACAGAGTTCAGAGGTGCGTGGGCCTAAGTTTGTAGTCTGGGCTGTTAAAGAGATAACACACAGGCTTGGAGCTTCTAAAATTATCCGTAAAAATCAGGATGTCTCCTTCAGAGACAGGGTGCAAGTGTGATCTCTGCTGACAACAGCTCTGAATCCAGCTAGTTAGGGACCATCTCTATGGATTCCCAGATATGCTGATGAGCTGGCAGTTGACAATGTGTGTGTCAGGGATAACATTTTGTTATATGTATCAATGATGGCATTTAATTTCTGCATGAATTTTCTGCATTTATTTTCTGGATGAAAACTGTCCAGTCCCCTAAAGAAATGAAATGCTTGTTAAAAGAAAGAGGCTGTTTGATCTTCCCTTTGTGGAATTTCAAGCCTCTGACTTGCAAATCGTGTTCGACTATCATCTTTGAACTACAGCGCTAGCCTTCTGTTTGCACAGAGGCTTATGTTAAGTTGATGGATTCCAGTGGCCCAAATAGGCTGCCTTCTCACTGATGGCACTGTCTTAATGGTACAAGGAATGAGAATTAGATCTTTGAATTTTTAAGTGGGTTCACGTTGAGAGAGGCTCTCAAGTCCTGAAGAAATGATAAGCTGTATAACAATGCCAGGAGGAGAGGTACATGCACTGATCTATTTCCTGTCCCCAGCCCCCAAAACTTGGCTAAGTATCACCCATTTTGCAGCTGGCTTCACGCTTAAGTGTAGAAAGGTGCCCTCTGGTACTCAGCCTATGCAGAACATACTGCATTTAGGCTTTTTAAGTGTAACGTTAACATATGCTAGCTCGCATACTCAGAAAGTACAGTGGGAACAAAACGCATGGACTTTAGCTTCCCTCTTCTAGTTCCTCTCAAGGCTTAAACTTGCTGAGTTCAACAGAAGATCAAGACAACTTGCCATGCCTTGACTAAAGGTTTGGAAGATGTGTACCAGCTTGATGTACCTCATGTGATCCACCATTTACTTTTGTATCTTCAATTAGAGACTCTTCTCAGCAGTGAAGGTTATCACCCGGGGCACAAATGCTTCCTACTCTTGCTTTTCTGGTAATAGTGACCAATACATCAGAGTAAACAAATTCATTCTCAAAATGATTCTGTTCCCAGCTGTTGAAACATTACCTTTTTTGTTTCATTGTTTTTTTGTTTTTCTCATTCAGCATTCATGAGAAGGGGTAAGGAGAAGGGCAGCAGTGAGATAGAGGAAGACAGATGTGGAGAAATTTCAGATCCATCTAAGGGTGTTGTTTGCCTCTCTCTTTGCTTGACATATGTAGCAGTGCCTGTACAATACAGTTCTATGACAGAAATATGATGGCAGAAGAGAAATACAAGGAATAAGCAAAGCTTTTCCAAGAGAGACCAGGTCTGGTAGATTCACATGCTTTAAGGTCAGAACAGCAGTTTAAACAATCCCTCTTGTCCTTCTATATGTCACAGGGCTTTAATGTTCACCCAGCTATCCTTGTACTCAGCTCAGTGACTTTTCCCTGGCTAATACATCCTTTTTAGCAAGGTATCCAGTCTTGATTTGAAGGTGATGAAGAGTTAGCATGTCCTAAGGGAGTTTGTTCCAGTGTTTGATCACCTTCACTGTTGAAAGGTTGGGCCTAATTTGAATTTGTCTGACATCAGTTTCCATGTCTTGGTCCTTGCTATGCCTTTCTCCACTAGATTAAAGCATTTTGTAGCACCCATATTTTTTTTTAATGAAGATACTTATGCTCCGTAATCAAGTCTCCCCACAATCTTTTCAGATAAATTAGACTAATCTTGAAGTCTCACCACAAGTCATTTTCTCCAACCATCAAAGTCACGTTGAAGACTTTTTCTGAACCCAATGCTGCAACATCCTCCAAAAATATAGCTACCAGAAAAAGACACAATGTTTTCAAACCGGACTCAACAATGTCACATGAGAGAGAAAACCAGTTCACATTACATTTCATTGCTGCTGTGTTCATAAATCTATGGTCTTTAAGCCCCTTTTTACTACTGCACCAGTTAGAAATCTGAGATCCGCTTGTACTACACCTTATTCTTCCTTTTGTACTACACCTTATTCTTCCTTTCCAGATATAGTCCTGCCATCTGAAAGCACAATCTGCTGTTCTGGCTCCCTAAATACCCAAATTAATTTTGGGTGTGCTACATACCTTTGTTTAAGGGATGCAGCTTTTCTGAGCAATCCATGCATTAGATTTTTACTGACATTATTTTTGGTATCCTTCTACTAATCTTTGTGTCATCCACCCTTTTTATCAGCATACTTATTCCCAGATCATCGATGAAAATGCTGAATAAAACGCGTCTTTGTACTGATTTCTCAGAAGCCAGTCTGCAACGCTCCCATTTGATGATAATTCCCCATTGACAAGTGCTTTTTGAGATCTATCATTTAGCTTTCTCTCAAGTCATTTAATCTCTGCTTTATTGGTATTGTATAGTGTTAACATTTTATCAGAATGCCACAAGGTATTATATCATGTTAGAAAAGTCCGAATATGAAGTCATCTTTATGAAGTAGACTTGTAATTCCACAGAAAAAAGCCGATTTGTTTGAAAAAGCCTATTTTCCTTAAATCTGTGTTGACTAGTGCTAATGACATTTTTACTGTCTTATTCTTTAGCTGCTGGATTCTATATAATAATTTTCATTCTTTTATTCTGGAACAATGTCAAAATAACTGCCCTACTGTCACTCATCTGGTTGTTTTGTTTTGAATCCAGCACAACTTTAACATTCTTCTAATACTTCTGTTACTCTCCCACAAAGACTTAAAGTTAAGATCTGTGAGCTGGAGATCCCCTCAATCAACTCTTCTAAGCAATTTGGCACAAGTCACCAGGGCCTATAGATTTCAAATGTTTACCCTTAGTAAGCATTGCTTAATATCCACCATAGTTTCATTAACAAACTGAAAAATACCTCGCCATCCTCACAGTAGAGGAACAGTTACCATGTTCCAGCCTCAACCACCTGCAACAAGCTCCTGAAAACTCTTCTACAGTTGGGACTTCAGTGCACTCCACTAACTTCCCCTCCCACCTTGGAAACACTCCAGTAACTTCCCTTCACACCACGGAAATGCCCCATATGGAACATCTAGGAAGAAGCTGGCTTTACATGAACATGATGCAAGTTTTTTCACACTTCATCAAAAGACATGCAAATGAATGCATTGCTGAGCTTGAAACTGGTAGCGATGGTTCAACATGGGCAAAAAGAAAGCCTCCGTCTGAAACACTGAAATGCTTTTCCCATCACTGTAGACTATACCAGCAGCCTGGCCAGCCATCCCTCTGACCTATAACCCGTGCATTATCTTCCATTCAGACCTCTTTCTGGGTACTAACACTTGGCTTTGTATAAATCTCAAAGACTTTTGCTAGAAAACATGTCTAAGGCATGAATTCCTGATCCATTTTCAATGCAGCTGAAATGGTTCCCCAGGCTCACATCAGCCTACCCTTTCATTACTACAACATCCTTTTCCTGGCCTTAACACTGCAAACTTGCCTGGCTCAAATCAGTGTGGAAAGAAAAAGGTCACATTCCCTTCCTGTCGTTTGGAGTATGTTGCACCTTTCTCTAAATGTTTCTTTTGGCTTCCCCTCTTCTACTTCATGAAACACGAGCTGTTTGTCTTCACTGTCAAGACTTTATAGCTTACTCTCCTCCACGTATCACCTCTGAATCCCTACTGAAAGGTTAGCTCCCATGTCTGATGGACACTGTTGCCAAACATCATCAGATTTGAAATGTTTTCAACAGCACCTTTGAGCTTTCTCCGCTAAACTTTTGCAAAGCTGCTTCATTGTCCTCCTTAAAACTCTCTTTATACTAAAACTGCAATGCTCACAAAGGAATAATGATGACAGCTGGGCTTCAGGTGCTCAGGCACCTCTGTCTCTCAGGCTGAGCCATAATAGTACCTCTCTTTTTCTTTTCACCTGCTCATCTCTTTATCTGTGTCTGCCTTTGTTTCTTGCCTTATATTTAGTTAAAATATATAATCTGGGCTTTTTTAGAAGTTATAATAATGATTGTGTAAGACTTTGAGCCAATGCTCAACACTGATATCCTTCCTAACACCCCAAATGCTTTGCATGCATTCAGAGAGGTATGTTGGGGAGTAACACTGTTTTCTGGTACGATTGGGTGGGCTGTCAGGGTATATCTATATTCATAAGTTAAACAGTGCCTGGAGGTGGTCCTGGGAATGGAAAAATAATCAGCTGTACTGTTAAACAGTTAGCACAGCCCCAGCACAGCTCTGTAAGCACCCTCCGAAATAGCTCTCAGGTGCAGCTTGGGAACTAGAACGTTCTTGGGGCCAGTCTTGACTTGCAGGCTGCATCCAGCTACCCTGGTTTAAACAGCAAGAGCATTTATCAGCATGGGAATGGCTATTCTGGGCCAGCTGTCCTCAGTACACAGGAATATTCCTGAACACTTTTAGTTTATTTCCATAGACATATTCTCACAGGTTGCACTCCTCCTAGGCTTCAGCACTTGGCTGTTTCCACCCATGACCCTGCAGTTTTGACTTACCAATAACTGTGAAAGGCTAAGAGCAGCTTTATGTAGAGTACCATTTCAGCCCTGTTATTCATTCTCTCATTCCTTAATGGCCAGAGCCACATTTTAAACATTATAATAAAGTACTTTATCCCACCAGGTTTTAATCAAGTCAGTTATGCCAAAATTATTCTCGTCAATGACTGTGTCCCCTGCCTCCTCCTCACTGCCTGCAGTCCTAAGGGAGTGGTGCTCATCATAGCAAAAGAACGTCTTTTCTATACATTATTTGCTGCATTGGTTCAATTTGTTTGGTGCATCCTGAACCTGAATTCATACTGTGGCTGCTGCCTTCACAGTATGATAATATCCCCAGCCACTCCCAGGAACTGTTGGGTACGGAAAGAAGCCCAGAGCAATTGTTTGTTGTTCGTGACTTTGGAAGTGGCTATATGCCAACTCCATTGTACACCAGAGCTGAGTACAACCTCAGGACTGCCCTGAATTTTGCTACTTTATAATGAGCTCTCAAGGTTATTACGTGGGAAGGATATAGCTAGAGATAAATGCACTCTAGAGTTTTTTCCTATGCCATAATACACTGCCAGCTGCATGAAACTGGTACTAAGCTCATAAAAGATCATCCTAGGCCAGTTACTCCTAAAATTTAGCTTTAAAAACACCACAGATGAGATTTTATAGGGCAAGGAAGAGCACAGCATCCCTTTGCAATTTGCTACCATCTCTCAATTTGATTACTGCTGAGGTGAAGCTGGGGCTGTTGAGGGGAGACAGACAGAAAAAACACAGAGATGTGAGACATGATTAAAGCATGGAGTCATCCTATCCACACAGGCAATGCCAAATTTGACTAGTCAAAAACCTCCCTTGATGTGGCAAGAGCCCTCAGCAGGAGCAATTCTGCCACAAAGATGTTTCTGATGAGACAAATTCTGAACCCAAGATTTCAGGTCAAGGTGACCCACAGTATCTGACACCTGTAAAGGGCAATTTGTCCTCCCCCTGCCAGAAGCCCTGGAATCACTAAATGCACAGAGCACACTGACAGCCCCATCTCATCTCTTAACTATCACTTGACTTAAAGCTGCTCTCATGGCCTCACAGAGAAAAATATTCTTCTCTAACAGCCTCCAGCACACAAATAAAGCATAGTTTTGTTTTTGCCTCTCAAAAAGCCCTTTCAAGAGCTCAGGCCTGTGATTCCTTGAAGTAAGCGTACTTTCAAAAAGGAAATCTCTACTCCAAGATCAACAGGGGAAGGATCATGAGACTGGAAAACAAAATCAGCTCAAGGAAAGTGCACTCAGTGAAAGAACCTGACTGGATTTAATAGAGGAACATGGGCATTAATGGCTTTCAAAAGATCACAGTTTCTGGTTTCAATGAAGGGAGCTTTTGACCTTTGGTATGGATACATTAGGAGACCCCTTGATGTTCCCTAGTTAGTCTTTTCCATGGACAGCAGCTCCTGATGAAGCAGCACTCTACTTCTGATTAGCACTCAGAAAGAGAAAAAGACTCCTTCAGAGAATAAGTCCTAGGTTTGGGTTCGACTTAGCCCAATCAGGGTCACGGAGGAAGGAGTTCACTGTACTGCTGAAAAAGCCCAAACTTCCATTCAGACAATAGTGCAGATATTTTTCCTGCAAAGAAAAGAGAACTTCTGGCAAGACATGTGTCTGACAAATAGTGACAGAGTGGGCCCAAGACAGGCACACCGTGAGCAAGGGCCATGCAAATGATCACCAGGCAATCTGTCAATGTACCCCACACCTCATCAGGGGAGCCATGGACTGGTATTCTCATCATGTTTTCCATCACTACCCTGCCTGAAGTGAAGCAACTGAATTCACTTAACTATGTTCTCTCTAGAGAGTACTGACCCATGCAATCCTTTCCTACTGCAATTTGCAAGGGCTGTACACAGGTCTCCTACTATATCTGTTCAGGACACTGAGGTTCCAGTTTTAATCACTGCAGCCTACACGCACCTCTCCTGTCTGACAACCACTCTCGCCAGCATAGAAACTTGGGTGTAGAAATCACTAATTATAACAAAATGTGTCGTTCTTGACATAAAACAATAAAATAGCTAACAAGGACTATATATGACAGGTTAAGACACCTGTCACCGGAGTTGTCCATGGAAAAAGAGATGTCAGCCCAGTTTTGCAAACCTACATCTCTGACAATCCACATCAGGTGTGGAGAATGCAAAGACGAAGGGAGATTTAGAGAAGTCATCACAGACAGCTGAAGAGAGGAAAAACAAAATCTTGTAATTCCTTTACCTAAGAGCTAACCTCTTCTTCTGTGTAGAACAGAAAAGGCTGAGCTAGTGCTTTTAGGTTTGATTTTCTTTTTTTTTTCACCTTTAATTATGCATCGTCAGTGACAAGCTCATGTGGAGCTAAAAGCTGGATCTGGGCATGAAGCTAATTTTTGGAGCTATTGGCTGTTCACTACCAGGAATAAAAATGATTCCTTGTCTTCCTAGATTTGGTTTAAGGAGCAAAACCTCTTTGTCTCTCCCTCCATATTAGCTGCCTACAGACAGCTCCATTTTCCATTTGTGCATTTAATTATCCCTTCCTATGTGAACTACTTTACATTTGTGCTTATTGAATCTCAGCTTATTGATTTCAGCTCACTTCTTGAATTCATCATAGTCGGACTCTGGGCTAATCCTATTCTCCAATGCATTGGCGATTGCTTCCAGCTTTGTGTTGCATATGAATTTGATTAGCATACTCTCCATTCCAGTCTCCAGTGAAAATGTTAATGAAAACATCTAGCAGTATCAGACCTAAAGCACATACACATAAGACTCCATGTACTACTGCCTAACCTGACTCTAAACCTTTAATAATACCCAGTACTTCTGGGGTACAGACGGACAACCAACCAACACTTGGCTAAGTGATTTGCAGTAATTCAATTGAGCTTATATTCTGCAGGAACAACTCACAAACCTGGATCAAATGTAGGGAGAGGTCAAGAAACGGCATTTGAATTGGGAAGGTGTACGATTTTGACGTACCATCAGAGTTCGAGTTCAAATTCAAGGATACCACAACAATCCCTGAAATTTCAGCTTCAAAAAAAAGAAACCTCAAAAGGCACACTTACATTCTTTGGCAAGTTTACTGCTATTTCAGGCTTAATTTCACTGGTGTGGCTCTTCTCGCATACTTAAAAAGGATGCCAAATGGCAAAGTCGACTGGGTCTGGTGTGGATCTAGCTTTCTAAAAATAAAAAGGTTTAGGATTTAAGAGTTAGTTCATGCTCATCTCTAATCAAATGCCTCATTGTGGCCAAGATATATTTGAATGGACATAACTGTTTTCATATTCTAACTTACCTAAAACAAAATAGAATTTCCCACTTTTACCAGCAGAATTGAGCTGGTTATATCCATGACCATTTCTTACCCATAAGGCTTGGGGCTTTTGTCTTTTTCTTTTGGAGGTGTATGTGCGCGCGTGTCTGTGTGTGTGTGTGAAGAATCTATGTTATTTTATATCTTAGTTCCCTCCGGAAAATTTCACATGGGTTGGTTATTGAGCCAGGCATTCACCAGTGTTGAAGTTTAATATACCAGTGCTCAATCCCCATGTTTCCTCTTGTCTGCAAGTTTAATGCTGCTGCTCATTCCCCTTCTCTCTCTCTCCTCCCTTGGGAGATGATGCTTTACAATGTATTTTACTTTGTCTCCTTGTCTTCTCTAACACAGTAGAACATCAGCGCTCCTCAGAAGACCCCCAAACACTAATTCCTGATACCAGTAAGGAAGCAAGACACACAGAGGGCAAAATGATTCTTTTTATGGTGAGACTAATCTCTTTCTTAAAACCAACAGACAACCCCTGGAAGGGCTGGCTTATTCCTGACTCAAAAAGATGCATCCAAAGAATGCATTTTTGGCCTCTGCAATGTACCAGATGGCACAGATTTTTAAAAAAGTTTCCTAATTCTTTTCCAATCCTGCCCTCATATTTCTGTGTTCATAACAACTGTTTCTCCCAGAATTGTGTTGATGAAGGACTGCATCGCTGTTACTGTACCTCTTACAACAGCTCTTTGGACCATGCAGCAACGTTCAGGAAAGAACACTGATCATTCATTTCCAAAGCCACATGCACCTAGCGGGGTTAACTTTCTTTTTTTGCAGTGTGTATTGGGATCTGTGATATTGTAACATGATGATTTATTTCTGGGGGAGCCTCACAAGTAGCTGTAAGTAAGCATAACTAGAGTGAAGGTGCTATAAAATTTGTTCTACTTGAGCAAAGGGCCTTTCTAACCTAAAATGTGAAAGAGATCTACTCCAGCTTCTGAAAAGTTGCCCTGGAAACCAGATGTAGATGGTGCCACTGAGTATGACATATACCTGCATCACTTGTCCTGTTCCTGTCATCCTTTCCAGCAAAGTTAGAGCTGCAACCTGTTCTTGGCCTTCTCTTATTTGCTCTCACTCTATGTTGAAAATTCCATATATTTTACTTATAAATCTAATATTAAACCTTTACTATATCTATATATAAATAATGAGTATTTATGGAACGTCTGCTATTTAAAAGCACTGCTCAGATATCAACTAGCACTCTTTTTGCAACCTCGCGTGATGAAAATCTCTCACTTGGGCAACTCTACTGACAGTGGTAATAGCCTCTTGAATCTGCAGAGGGCCGTTGCAGTTAAAGCTGGTGGGATACTACTGTGTTAAAGCAGCAGGAGGTTTTCTCAGAGACCACCATATTCAGGCAGCAAGCGTGAGGTCAGGTGGTTCCTCCTCCTTACTTGCAGCTGAAGCAAGGGAAAAATGAATTAAGTGCTTGCTTAATTTTAATGTCTCAATATATCCAGAAACAGCACCCAGGATGTCATTCGGTCAAAAATCATGGAAGATGTGTTTAGCATCGTGTTGAGTGGACAAGAGCAGGTGTTAACCTGTACAAGCTCCATTCTCCAAAGGAACAGATGGCCCGGAATATGCTTGTCCTTTCTCATTTTTCAGCTGCCCCATCCAGTACTATCAACTACTTTCCTCTTCCACTCTGCAATACCCTTAAGCCCAGTAGGCAATTCTCATAGCTGCTACAGAGAGGCTTTTATTGTGCTTTCATTTAAGGGACTTTATATGACCCTGTTTATAACATACTGATGTTCTGAATAGGGTAGCATGAGAAAGAAAAGCTATTGTCTGAATTGCACAGAGGGAAATGGAAGCACAGACAAAGCTTCTGAAAAGACTTAAATGATGCCCAGTGATGGGGGTAATCACAAAGCAGTGTTCTCAAAGGCACGTGAATGTCTAATCCTTATTGGTTTAATTGAAAGGTGAGCAACGTAATGTTTTGGGGTTTTTTTAGCATTTCACTACGTATCTACCTGCACCATTAAATGCCTGAATAGCTTTGAAAATCTGGACATTGGCCTCTATTCCATTTCAAGAAAGAGAAGTAAGCAATTAGAAATGTAAATCAAAGGAATTTGGACTCCTCAGTGTACAAATCTTCCCTGAAAAACAGGTGTAAACTCTGGCTTTATTAGAAAATAGTACCATAAGAAGTTTACCTGGAAATTCCAGAGCTATTAAATGATCTGCTTGATCTCACCAGCCCACTCGTGAATTCATTCTTCTCATTCCCTACAGACTCATGAGTTGGGTACTATTGGCACTGTTTAGATTATGCTTTAACGAGTGCTGAAAGCTTTGCATTTTCTTAATGAGAATTGAAAGGAAATTGAAAACTACAGGCTTTGTTTAAACAAGAACAATGTGAATCAGAATTCAAATCAAACTACAACTGAAATATTGACCTATATAAAAGCCAAGAATGGAATAAGAACATGACTTAAAGGCATTCCAGCAAGACACAACCAGCTTTAACTGAACAGTGTCACATACAGAAACAGTAGCTACATATTTGCAAATATTACACACATAGTGCACAGAATTCACCTCTTACTGTCTGACAATAAGCAAAATAAATATCAATTTCAATTTGTAACAAAAGGCATAAGGAAATCAAACAGCTTAACACAGGTGGAACTGTAGATAACTGAAAATCTAGATGTGTAACTCTTCAGTTATCCTTCCATGAAGGAATGAGCTGGAGAAAGAATAGAAGAGGCTATGAACAGGGATAATTCTTTGTTATGGAATTAAAATAACACTGACTGGCAACTCATCAGCTGAGCTTGGAAAACCAGGGCAATCCTTCGCCATCATTTGGCTTGTGTCCTTGGCTTCTCTCACCCTTTTGTGCTATTCCAAGCTCTGCTGGCTTATGTGTCTTCTAGTGGAATGAACAAGTTGGTGAGACTGAGGGTGGAAAAGGAATAAGGTACATTATAAAGCAGAATCTCCCAAAATTAAAAAAAAAAAGAGTCTCCCTGCTTTGTTTACTTCTCTGATGCTGTGTGGGCACCACACTGAGTGGGATGATAAGTTTATGTCCCTTCTCTTCTTACAATACTCTTTACCCTCCAGTGGAAAAGATACCACCATCTCCATTCACAGCTTCCAATCATATGAATTGTTTTGTAGTTCTCCATTTCCACCTCTCCCAACCTGCTTGCCTCTTCCTGTCACAATCTATCTGTACACCAGCATTAACCACAGGCCTCACAAGGTAACAGAACATAATCACTTTTATGTGCTTGTCTGCCTTAATCTCTGGAAGTGTTCCCTGCAATTGCTCTCTGGGGGGTTCATTTGTTAGATCATTCCCCATCTGGGTGAGCTGTATTTAATGTTTATACTATTGAAAAGATCACTGGCGGGTCCTTCCAAACCCGCTCTAGTTGGTGGAATCTGTGTACATGGTGGAAAGGAGCTGGCTGCGCTTTTTTTTGGCTGGAAAAAAAAAGCAGCATCGCTTTTTCAATAATTTCTTTGTTGCTTTAACATGAAAAGAATAAACTAGGCAGAATGGGTCAATTTCAAGATTACTCCTCTATAGAGGGAAAGTTTTTAAACAGATTTGTTCTGGCGTCGAGTGACGTGAGTAATTTTCAGGTTATTGATCTCTTCCCAGCATAATTTCTTTGTGATTATTTTCCCTCTGCATTCTTGCCTCATCACTCCTCCATAAGGACCCTCCAAAGAAGTGGTGATCTTTTCTGTCACATGTATTCCAGCCTACCTTCCATAATTGCAGAAACAATGCTCAGTGAGTACCAGAGGTTTGGAGACAGACTTAGGGAAGGAATAAAAGAAGTTTTTATGTGCACTGTTCATTTTCTACTTTCCCAGCCATAAGGGAAACAACCATCCCAAATTCATGCTGATAAAATTTTTAGATCCCACTATGAGTGTATTCGATAACAGCATGTGACATGAGCTTCACACAGTACCAATCTGTTCTAATCTTTCCCAACAACTGCACTAAACCAGCAATGGCAGTTTCACCCCGACAAATGCTCACAGTGATACTGCTTTCAAGACATAGCTGTCCAATAAAGACAGAGCTGCCCTAGGAAAGAAGATCACCAAAAAAGCATAGGCAAGGCAGGAAAAAAATGACCTTACAGAGACCTAAAATAAGCTCCCTGTCATTAAAAAAAATCCTTTTAGAACAAGTCTCAAGGCTACACCGTCTACCAGGTTCAGTCCCTACTCACTGCAAAGGAGATCAATGAGTTTATTTGGCTGTTCCCATGCTGGCTCAGGTAAGATGAGCCTGAAAGCCTCCAAGTAGGAGACGCAACAATTCACAGGATACCTCTGCCAGTGCTGCACCACCCTCCCAGTGAAAAGCTTTTCCTAACGTCTCATCTGAACTTCCCAAGCCACAGCTTGTGGCTGTTGCCAATGTGCTACTGTCTGCTGCTATTTAGAAGAGTTTGGTTCTGTTGTCTTTGCAATCGTACTTCAAGTGCTGTAGACTTCTAGCTCACCTTTTAGCCTCCTATTCACTACACTAAACATGCCTAGATCCTTCAACCTTTTTTCATAGGACATGTACCATAGGTCCTGATCATCTTAGTAGTTGTCTCCACTAGACCCTCTCCAGTTTCTCAATATCTTTCTTGAACTGTTGAGCCTAAAAACTGGACACAAAGTCCCAGGTCACTGGGCTGAGTGAGATGATGAGTTCAACGTGAGTCAGGTCTCATCATGAAAACATCAAACTGGCGTACTGGGCTACAAGAGGAAGAGTGTGTCCAGCAGATTAAGGGAAGCTCTTACTTCCAACGACTATGTGAAACTGAACACAAGTGTGACCCACTTCTCCATAAGATCTCATGCTTGGCAGGGAACCTTTCCTACTTGTCTGAGAGTTTCCCACTATGGCTCACTTACCTCGTGAACTCCAGAGGCAGAACACTGGACCTAAAGGACAGCATAGCTTTGTGAGTAGGTTGCTATTATTGGAGGTAAGGATTGGGTTCAAGCACCCTGAAGCACAGGAAGGCCTGAAACTTGGAGTTCCCATGTCCATGGTAGATTCTATCTCTGTTAGGCCTTTGAGCCAAAGGAGAGAGGGCTGTCTTACCTACTGACTTGAGTGAGCTGCACTGAAACATGGGTGTTGGATCAGGCAATGCAAGGAAGAAAAGATGGCTCACAGGTGTCAGTACAAAAGTAGTTGTATGCATGCTGTTCCACTGAGGGGTTATGCAGAGAAGACTCCATGTCCTTACGATTACTAGTGAGGTGGGGGAGGTCGGTTGCAAGTGCAAGTTTCAGCTGCCGGCAGTTTGGGGTCCTACTTTTCCCTTTATGTATCCAGTCCGCTGGCAGAAAGGAAGATGGCCAGCACTATGTGTTGCATATGAAAATAAACAGCTTCATGGATTTAGTCCAACATTATGGGTTTGCAGTATGAAGGGCAGGTAAGCATATTGGATAAGTTCATTTTCTTATACCCTCCCTATCTCACAGGTTAAGTTGCTGCTGAATAGGAGCCTTTCTCCTTCTGTTGCTCTAAAGGAAACTATGAGAGACGCAGACTGTTTTGAGATTCACACTGGGAAGTGATATTAAAGCAGAACGAATGTACAAGATGCATATGCTACTGCGTACATTAAAGTCTGCTGATCTCCACAAGCATGTCTGTTTATGAGGGGTGGCTTTTCCTGAAAGAACCATGAAACTAGATTGTGTTTTGGAAAGCTCTACTTTGACAGATGAACCCTATTTTGCAGACATGGGATAGCACTCAAGAAAATCTCTCCTACTCTCCTGGAAAAGACCAGCCTCAATTATCCTACAGCAATTCAGCGATCTATAAGCCAAAAAGAAAGGATTATTTTATAGCATAATACCCCACCCTCCACCCCCCCACTCCCCACCCCACTTATGCACCTCTACAGTGCCTGGCTATGTTCAGCTCAGGAGAATATTGCCTTCAACAATAGATACAAAGACAGTCTGAAAAAGGCTTCCAGCTTTGGATGGAAGATAAGTCAGAAAGCAGATTTGCATCATCTTGGGAGTCTGGTACTGTCAATTTCAAGAAGTCATACGAACTTTTAAATTTGTAGTGACTAAATAATACTCCACTCTTTTGTGGGATCTGAGTATACTGCATAATTTGGCATTTCTCCCTGAGGATGAATATGTTGCCTGGGATTCTCTGCAACATGAAATGAGTGGGCCACAGACTTACAAGGTTTGGCTAAGATCATACCAGCGCCTTTTTGCTTGTTTTCAGAAAGTTGTTTTCTCAAGCAAGTCTCATGACAGTATGCATAAAACCTGTCATAGCAGGCCCCTGACCTACAGTATGCTTTTCTGGCAGTCATTTTGTGCTATAGATACATAGATAGTAAAGACTAATTCTGCCCATTGAAGTTGAGAAGGGTCAACCCTGAAATTGCATAGATCTGATATAAAGTCAGTGATGGTGAATCTAAAAGACTGCTACAGTGTTGACAGTTCTTAGGAAATAACATCGACAGCTCAGGGACTGCCCTGCACGCTACTGCCTTGCGCCCTTGCGCCTTCCCAAAACCAAAAAGGAACGACCACAAAGGATGCTGCACCAGAATTCTCCAGAGGATCCCTCCAAACAGCATTTCTATGATTCTGTAACAGTTCAAGTTCAAAACCAGGAATGATGAGCAGGAATAGCTAAGTCCCTAAGAGGTTTAGGGTAAAGCGCAGACTCTTTCACTTAGCATTTCCTAGCAACTACTTCAGGTGGCTTTCCCCTCCGCATTCTGACGTTCTGAGTCACATTTCTGTACATTTAACTTTTCCTACCTAGCAGAGGAAAAGCATGTGGGCACTTAACTCAGGACTGTGGTATATCCAGGTGGAAGCCATCACATAGGCAAGCATGGCATTAGGTAGCCTTTCAGCGCCCAAGCCATCCTCCAAACGGAGCCATTACAGCACTGTGTATTGTGAAAGATCTGTGCAGTTTGCCAGTTGTACCTCTCCAGAGAAAATTCCTGTCCACAGTGGGTCATCAACAATATCAGGAACAAAATAGTTTCCTTCAGTACTGTCCCTTTAAAACACAGAGTCTACATTGCTGTGTGTAATAAACACCACATATTTGGTGCTGCAAAGGCCACAGATGTTGAACTGATGATGACAGGGAACCTTCCATCTCAGTAACCTCACTCCCCCACAGTGGAAATGATGGTGCCAGCAGCACTCTGCCAGGCCAGTCACTTCACTGTCAGATACAGCTGAAAGGATGAAGAGCAAAGAGAGTGGAGTCAAGACACAAAGTACAAGTTCAAGTCTCATTTCATTCTTTACCAAAGTTTGGTGGGAAAGAACTGGCTAAGGGCCCATTTTCAGTTCAAACTCCAAATTGCTTTGATAATTAGCAAGTCTATTGGAACATGTGCAGAGCCTACGCATAATAGACAAAGCAGATGATAGCATGTCAAGAAATCATATTTGATAGAGATTAAAATTACTGAAATATAGGGAATTATGGAAAAATACAATCATTTTGCAATTAAGATTAGGACTAAAAAAGGATTTGCATTCATTGTAACAAGCAAGACCAGTAACAACTAACAACCACCTACAGAGATGGAGCTATTAACATGTAAATGATCATTATTCTGACCGAGGTATTTCTACAGAAAATGTGGCATTTATGCAGATTTCAAAGAAGTTTTTTGAAACAAGGTATGTATGGATAAAGAGATGGGAGTGGGAACATGGTCTGTTTACTCAGGAAAACAGTTTTGCTTGATACCAAAAAAAAGCAAGAAACACAATTACTGAGTTGGGGCTGGAACAGACATGGTGTGGGATTCCAGCAAACCTCCCTGACAACATGATTACAAAGAAGAAAGAGCTTTGGGGCCAGAATGTTAATGTAAGATATGCAAACCTTTATTTAACTACTTAGAGGAGTATAAACCAAGGA
This sequence comes from Nipponia nippon, assembly GCF_047370975.1. Classification (NCBI taxonomy): domain Eukaryota; kingdom Metazoa; phylum Chordata; class Aves; order Pelecaniformes; family Threskiornithidae; genus Nipponia; species Nipponia nippon. Next base: position 5,533,553 of record NW_028262336.1, on the reverse strand, counting down.
GGAAATAGGATGTTACTGACTTGAAGGTAGGAAACAGGAAGAGATAGGAAATTTTTGTGGAAATTGTAACAAAAACCTGAGCTCTTCAGGTGTAAGCAAATAGGACTTTATACCTGTAACCACATGACTGCATCTCATGAGGAGAAAGCATTACCTGAAGTTATGCTAAATAGGAATTCCTCTGCCATCAACACTGGGTATGATTACTACTCTAATTTCAGTGGAGCTTTGGTTCCTTCATACCATATAGGTCTTGACAAATTCATTGTGGTCTATTCTTACAAACAGGGGAAAAAGGACCACTGAGCTCTAGTGCGAGGCAAAAATGAGCAGAGAGCTCATTCAGGGTACTCAATGAATGGCAGGGAGCACAAGACTCTCTATCTTGCCAGTGTGCTGTCAAGACCTTGGCAGAGGTCAGTAAAGGAGCAGAAAAGACAAGTATAGCAGCCACCAAAACTGATGGGGGAGAGAGAGCCGTATGTTGCTGTGGGAAAATTCTACCTTTAAATAAGATACAGGAGAATGTTCTTCTGCACACTATGGCAGTGTATTTGAGAAAAAGTATATTTACAACTGAATTTCACTGCAGCTCCCTTTTACATTCATAGAACTTCAGATCTATAAGATTTCAAGCATCAGGGAAATTGGCTGCTTTCTAGGAGTCTGGTTTACAGAATTTCCAAAGGTCCTGGAACTCTCTTTTGTGACTCAGGTAGCAGCACTGTATTTTAAAATTGCATTGTATGGCCTTACCAGAGAGCCTCTAAAAGATACTGTAATGTATGGTTTTGACCCATGTGGTAGAAATGGAATGAGGGTGACAGCCAGAAAGTGCAAGAGCTGGGGAAGGGTTACATCAATTTCCCACTTAGCAGGTTGCACTGATCTCACAGTCTTACGTAATCCATAAGAAGGGAATCTTAGGAGGAGCTGACTTTGCAAATGTCAAGTTATAATTCCGTATTCTGAAGTGCACATTAAGATTCTTTCAGCTCTGCAAAGGGTGTTTCTCAAAAACTGCTAAGGCAAAGATCATCACTGCAAAAAAAAGCCACCCACCTGCTGATGAGACCAAAATAAAATAAACAGGCTTAGTTGGTGGGTCTAAAATCAACTGTGCCAAAGTCAGTGAATGGACATTTTACCCTATTCCCTTTTCGCTGGGAACTCTGGCTGTTTCATTTGTCTATTCTAATGTGAACACCAACAGATAAATGCTGAAAACCCTGAGCACTGTGCTCCCACAGGGAAAGTGTAAGAGATGAGAATGACTGACACATTAAGGTTTTTTGCCCCACAGTGAATGTATGAGCAGCTGTTGGAAGAAGAATTTGAAGAAACTTTTTTGGCCCAGTCAGTAGTAAGGCAGGATCCAAGTATTTTAAGGTCTTGAAAAATCTCCTAGATCCTTGGATTACACCTACTTCTTGCTTTTCTACAGCTGTCAGAAGTATCATACAATCCCTACCAATGATCAAAGCATAGAAATTGTCATGCGGAAGCAGTGAATGGTTCATCTGGCCACCATCCAAGCTGATATATTAGCTTGGATGAAGCAAAGACACAGATCTCCTACCTCCTACCTCCTATTACTTTGCGTATTGGAGAACTGACTGTAAGAGAAACACACCATATACAGTTTAGAACAACCTGCCCATATGGGACGATTCCACAAACCCAGGAGCAATTTAAGGAAAAAAGGACAGTGCTTGGCTAACATAGCAATTATTTAATATTTCTTTTTAACCTCAACAGTTAGTCTGCTGCCTTAAATCATATTTTCTAAGTCAGAAAATTCTGTTATCTTCATTTTATAGATACAGGAAAGAGTAGCGCACTGTGGTTTGCCAAGCTGTCCTGGTCCCTTGATTGTCCTGGTCTAAGTGAGGGACCTGGCTGGAGTGCTCACAGCTCCCTTCAGGCCATATAACTCAGGTTCCTTCCCATCAAAACAAAGGACTGTAAAAGGGGAGAAGAGGTGGTGGAGTTCTACTTCTTGCCCTAGTTGGACCTTGAATGTTCTCCCAGGCCATCAGTTGAGACATGACTACAGCGGCTAAGGCTGTGCTGTACTAGTAAATTTGAATGTGCCCAGGCATGTTCCCAGATGCAGTAACGTTAATAAACTGTAAGCAAGTTTGCCAGCATAAGATTTGGCTTGTTAAAATTTGCACTTACCCCAAACAATTCCCAGCCACGATGATCCAGGAATCATTCGTAAGTAGGACGGGTTGCATGAAACTACACTCTTTTAGGGATTACAGTGGTTTACAACCATAGATCTGGGCCATTCCATGCCAGGTGGCTTTACTGCTTGGAAATGCTGCAAGGTACATTTAATTTATTAGTACAGACATGATGCCTGCTGGAGGTCACCCAGAAAGTCCATGGCAGAGCTGTGAGTACAGCCCAGGCTGTCCAAGTCCTAGTCCTGGTCTGGTTCATACTCCCTAAGCCACACTTCCTGTATCAGCACTCTCTCTTCTTCAGCACAAGCTTTTCAACGTGCACAGTGATGAAGTGGGGAAGATGGATAAATAAGTTACTTGGACCAACACTTGTCGGCTTAAATCTGAATGAGTCTGTGCTCCTAAATCTTGCTTCATAGTACACACAAACTTCTCCGCCCACGGATTCCAAATGCTGTGAAAATCTAGAAAGCATTCTGCAATGTACACTTAGTCTTCACAATATAAATACACTCCATGTTTCCTCATCACACACTTCCTTGATACTACAGCTAAAAGCACGGTCAGTTCCTGTAAGCTTAAATCACGTATCCTGATCCAAAGAGACTGACTCAAGCTCTTACAGGTTCCTTAAAACTGTAGGTGTCTGGTCCTAAATTCGGAACAGAGACTCCTGCCAAGTGATCCTCAGTGTGGATCAGTATGGAAACGTATTGCACGCTCTTCTTCACTAGCACACGATTGTACATACATCCAGAAATGTGATGCCACACAGATACAATATGAAGACCTAAAAGAATATGCAGCAAAAGACTCTGCCTTCTTTCGCCTGGAGAAAGTGCAATTATGTGGTAGCAGAAAACCAGTCAGCCATTGTCCCTCTTTAGGACAGAGAAAATGAACAGAGCATGATTACTACTGCAAGGAGAGGACAGTTTGGGACATACAATTTTTTAAGGTGGTTCCTGCCTCTCAATTTTTATAACCAGGTAAGGCCTTGAATCCTAAATCTCAGTTCTCTTGAACTCTGAGAATCTGATCAAATGTTTAAATATTTATTTCATTCAACTCTCTCTTGTCAGCCAGGGTCATCTTCACTACAGCGGACACTTAGAATCCTACTCTAATGCATCTTTCTACGCTGCAAAACAGCCTCTATATGTCTGAGCCCACATGCTCAGCTTTTATCAGGTAAATAAACTTAAGCCCACTTTGAGTGATCTAGGATACCTGACAATCCCCAACGGTTAACAAATAGTCTTTCTTTAGGACTGCAAAAGATTGCATGGTCCTAGTGACTACAGCCACATGTCAGATAAGCTATAATAAATAAATAAGAATAAATATAATAAACTACCTTTTCAAACATGTCAGCATTGAAAGCCACCCCTATGTAACCCATAGAGAAACAGGTGGCATAATCAAGAATAGGGGACTATTTAGGCAGAAGGACCAAATTGTGGAGTGAAAGGAACAACTAAGAAAAAAAGAAGTCTATAAAAGCAACTTTCTTTCATATTACCTGCACACACACATGCAATCCACATTGCTGCAGAATTATATATTTACTTTTGCAGAGTTCCTGAGCTCTTGAAACTTTGCCCACTATCAAAGCTGAATTTCAGTAAACTGAGCTCTCTTCAGCAGAGACAAGCAGTTATGAAGACCTATCTAGTTGACACTATATCCTTGCACCAAAGCTTAACATAATCCTTGGGAGAATTTATCCAAAGAAAGAAACCCTGGGACACATCTGTAAAGATATTTGAACAGCAACGACATGGGTGAGTGACACTTATGAGTGTCTAATGCTCTTTGCACTGGTTCTCTTAAAAATTCACTGAGCCCAATCCTACACCTGTAAGGATCTCAACAGTTTGAAAAACACTGTATGTCCAAACACTTTCAAATAATTTGGTGTGAAGAACATTTTGAGCAGTGGCCAAGGAGACACCTGATCTTGTTGAAAATACTTGTTACAGATAGGCATCAAACACAGATCTAAGTCTCCTAAAAGTTCATGGATGTTTGGATGCAGCAACTGAGTTGTGCATCTACTGACCACTGGATAGAAAGGTGGTACTGAAATGCAGGAAGCCTTACGTATTCACAGCCAGAACTTCAATTTTCTTTTCGATGTTGGTAATTTTAATACCATCTATAAAATGGATGGGAGACAAATGCCTGGAAAGCAGCATTGCAATGATCTCCTTGATGATCAGACAGTTCACTTTCCAAACAAAATGAGTTAAGGAACAGAGGAGGGATCAACTGTTTGCAGGACTGATAGTGTCTTCACTCAAAGCATACCAAACCCGTAAGGTCACGACACTCTCAAGAGGATTTCTTAGACTGCAGCAAATTCAAGTTCAGCTGAAATGTTCAAAAACCCCTAGCCTGGGAATGGGTTATGGAAGCTGAAGATCTGGCTCCTTAAAGATAAAGGGTGTTTCATATTGCTTTCGTAATTGTTCTGGGGGAAAAAAGCCATTTGCAGCATGCTCTGTTCAACCTTGGGACTAATGGAAGGCATGAAGGAGTCTTGTTAACAAACAAGAGGCTTTGGAACTCTGTAAATGAAGGAATTCTGCCTACAAAGCTGAGTTTTACACTGAGTTGGTTATTCTTCATCTGACAAGTGTAGGAGACATGAGCAGCAAGACCACCAAAACACTAAAAATACACAAGTATTGTGTTTCACTTTACATTATTAAATACCTTTTTAAAATTTTTTTACAAAATTCCCCAGCAAAAGTTTCCCATCATAGAGGGGAAAGCGGGACAAGGAGGAGCAAAGGGATTAGGTAAAGTAACAGAAAGTCAGTGGCAAAGCACTATTTCCCATTGACCCATACATTAGGACTTTTCTGCAAGCACTCGTAGGGTGAGAGGGAGGGAGATTGACTGTTCAAAGAGATTTAGAGCTCCCTCTTCCCCTCTTACATGGGAAACTGTGCAGAAACCTAAATGTATTTTTGACAGAGGAAGACTGTTCAAAAGATCCTGAAGGCTTTCTGCCAAGGTTTAGCTTTCCTAGCATTTCAGTTGGTTTTGGGCCTGAAACTCTATTGCAAACCTTGTCCACCAATCCTTCCCACTAGCAAAAAGCAACGTATCTTGCGAATTCCATATGGCAATACAATTCTACCAAGGAATGGAAATTTCTTGCCTGTTATGACCTAATTTCCAACATCCTTGAGGCAATTTTCAGCCTGATAGTGGCAGATGTTGCACATTAGACGACCATGTTTTGAAGTCAGGATATTTACCTGGATCATAGTACTTACGCTGTTCTCTAGTTTCCTGTGCAATACCCATCATCATGTTATTCAAGCGCTCTTGGTACCACTGTATTGGTATAAACAGGCCTGATCACACTCATTACAGATTATAAACCACTGTCACACCTTTTTGAAGAACGTAACAAAAAATAAAGCAAGCAATAGTCCCTTCTCTAACTCTCAAAATTCAGTAGTTTTGCAGTACCAGGCTAGAATATAGTAACTAATCTTACCAGAAAATGGCAGACCTTTCCTAAACCTGGAGTGAGATACTTCCATTAAGTACAGCTCTTCTAAAGTTCTACAGATACTGACAGAAGAAGAAAGCATCGTTTATTTTTTACATTATCTACAGCCCTTAGTCTTCCTCTGAAAGAGTTAGCTGGCTGATTGAGCTTTGGACATAGCCAGGCCAGCAACCAGTAAATGAGTTAAAAGAGAAAGGCTTACATACAGCTAGAGGTGTGACAAGGTTAGACACCCTTATGCTGGGTCACTTTTCCGTTTTGCTGGTTTATAAGGCAGGACGGTGATTGTGGCCTTAGCCAAAATCATGGGAAAGTGGCAGCTTTTGCCTCAAACTCCACAAAACATATACCATCCCTGGTTCTCCAAAGAGCCACCCCAGCTCTCTCAGGCTCTCAGCTGCCAAGGTGCCTTTTAAGCTGATGACACACCTATTGAGCAGCTGATCAGAGCCAACAGCATGGGCAGCACCTGGGCTGAGAGAGCAGGCAGGAAAGAAAAGTATCTCTGTTCCAAAACGAAGAGATGAATCCCACTGTGCCAACTTTGTGTCCCTACTTTCACACACCACCAGCCACCATATGTGGGGAGCTTAATGCTGAGGGGGAGAATGGTGAGAACACTCGTCAGCCTTTCATCTCTCCCCCTCACAAGCACAATCCCTGCTGCTGTTTATGCCTCCCAACCCCAGGGACCAAAGCGCCTATTAGACTCATCATCCTCCCTCTGTGGATGTTCCCCCTGAGAGGTTCATTAGGCCTTGCTGCCTGACAGCAGGCAGCCAGAGAACCAGGTGGCCACCTTCTTTTGCAATGCCAGCATTATTTCCAAGGGGTTAGACTTGCTGGGAAAAAGCTTTTAAATTCCCTGTTTCCCAAACACAGGGAGGGCTCCATAAAACCCTCCCCACACAGATGGATTGAAGAAAGGCATTACGCTTGGTACATTCTCTGCGGGAGTTCATTACCAGAGGGAGAAGAGAAGTGTGAATCCCTTGGTGTCTGCCAACAAGCTTAGAAAAGCAGTTTGTTCTTCCCTAGCCCCTCCTATCCCACGATCACAAAGCACTTTACGTGCATCACTCCAGTATACTTCACAGCCATCGTGTAACAGTATAAGAGTGCTGTAGACAGGGAGATGAGGCTGGTATCCATTCATCCCTGAAAGAGGCACAGTAAAAATGGAAGCAGGAAAAACTGGTTCAAACATCATTGCTGTTACTCGTCCTTCTTCCAACCCACCCTGTGACTCTCAATGTAATATCATCTTACTTTCTTTTCAAACTTCAAATATATTTTATAACCACAGTTAGACTTTATGAGCTGCTTGGAATTTTGGACACAGTGTAGAAAGGAAGGAAAATTTCTGGCAGAAAAGGTATCAATATTTTAGGAAATAGTGGAAAGAAATCTGAAGGACTTCAACAGACACTTCAACATGCAACTTAAAATAGTGAGCCTACCCCCACTCAGCCCTACTTTTTCCTGCTTACACACAGATGTTAGACGACTTCTTATAGCCACTTCCTCATGTGTCTGATTCCATGTGTTACAGGGGAGAAATCTTCACCAGGTAAGGAAAAATTACCTTTCCATGCTGTATTGAAGGAGGCTCCAGGAGGATTAGCTCAGTGATTGCTCTCTGCACTTTCTTGTTTGTACCAGTGTGTTTAATTAACTCTTGTTAGGTGTAAGTGCTCTCCCTTTCTAGAGCATGAAAAGAGAAGAGGAATGGGTAAAGTAGCTGACTTTTAAGCGGGGCTTCTCTGTGATGAATTGAAAACCTCACAATTAAAAAAAAAGAAATTATGTAGTAGCATTTTTCTAGTGTGCCATTTTCAATAGAAACTTTACTTATAGAGCAGCCATTTAACAGAGAAGCGTGGGAGTCACAGCAGCATTTCAATTGCATGTCAGGAGGAAAACTGGCCCTGTAGTTGAGATAAGTGACAAGAAAAGAAGAGCTGGATGTTAGGCTGAGAAACAAGATGACCTCGGGCAAGTCATTATACCTCTCTCTGCCTCACTTTCCCATTCTGTTAAGCTGAGATTTTTAAAGATTACCTGGCCTGACAAGTGTAATCAGTATGTAAAGAGCTCTGAAGTGGACACACACTCAGCTGATCCTCACACAACCAGGAGAACAGTTGAGAACAGGCAAGAGGGAGGCAGCAAGGTTCAGTGGCAGTCTGTCTTCCACTGCAGGCACTGGATATACTTGGGAATCCTAAAGACTCTGTGCCCAGATACATCCACAGCTTGCTCATGCTCAGGGAAGACCCATTGGATCAGGACTAAAATGATGACATGGAACAGCTAACTGCAGACAGGTGTAGGAGTCAGAAAGATCATAAAGTCAAAATCAGGGCCTCAGAAGCAGAGAACTATGGGAACCACCATTTCAATGAGAAAAAATGCAGTTCAGCAACATGCGGCCTGGAAAAAACAGACTGAGAATCCAGTGCCAGTTTGAACGGGGTGGGTGCAAGGCCACGCCATATTGTGCAACCATACTGTGCTGGCTGTTATTAATACGGGAGATTAAAATACCTTTCAGCTTCCATTATATATTCATCTGGGCAACATGAACAGGGGAAGAGTACAGATACTAACAGTGCATCACTCATGTATATACACAGATCTGCAGCACATACAGCAAATATGACACATCAGTTAGGGAGTCAAGGAGTTTTGGGGACACAGTGTAGCCAGGACATCAAGACCTTCCAGAAAAAAGCGTTATACCTGGGCACAGAGAAGACATGCATACTTCAGGGAATCCCTCCTGCTCCCATAGAGAAATGTGCTATTGACCTTACTTATGCTCTTTGGAGTAATCACCAGCTTTCCCTTGAAAGACTGCAGAACCACAAGGGAACATGGGCTGGTTGGCAGCAGCTGTTTGTCCTCCAGGGGTGCAAAAGGTCCTAGTATGTAGCATCCAGGTGAGCTGTGAAGATCAGGAAGCAGGAAATGTGGAACAGGAGCACATAAAGGCATGATTTGGCTGTAGTCTGGCTAGATGACATGCCACTGACTTGGGAGTGGGGTATTTACAGACAACTTGGGAGACTGAATTTTAGAGGCATGAGCTGTAGGGCAGAACCCTAAGGAGAAGTTCTTTACAGCTATACCGGATAGATTACTTGGAAAGAAGCATGCTCTGAATTCAAAGGAAACTGAGATAATATCAGTAACTCGAGGCTTATGCATGCAGAATTCTGTATAAAGTGCGTTTCTTTCATTATTTTCCTACAGAAATAAATTTGCAGGCACTTCTGGTTGCTGAAAGAGACTTAAAAACACACGGATAAGATGAGATACAACAGAACTGTGTCTATGATTGGAAAGACTCTGCAATCAACGTATAATTAACCTGTGAAACTTGTTGCCAGAGGATATTATAGAGGAAAACAGATTAGCAAGATTCAGAAAAGGATTAGACCTTACAAGAATAGCATCTGCAGCTAGGCTTGCTAGAATAAAAAACATATGGGTTATTAGTCTTCCCACTTCAGGGTATAAAATGATCGCAAGTTGGGGTCAGAAAGCAATGTCTCCCTATTATGTAGCATTGTAAAACTGGGCACACCAGGGGGTTGTTACAAGTCTATCTAAAGCATCCAGCACTGGCAATGGTTAGGACAGAATACTGGACGGGATGGGCCATTAGTTTGATACAGATGAGCAATTTCTTATACCATTCTGCCCTCATTTCCTGGGAGAATTCCACTCCCCAAACAGATATGCACTCCAAGCAATTGAAATTCAAGTGTAAACGTATTATTGCTTGAGCAATTTGTGGGCATACAGAGGTACAGAAGAGCAGTTAGACCCCAAATAGAGGCGCTTTGTGGAGTAAGAGATTTTTCTGTTATAGCTTTGTGATCACCACCTACAAATTTCATGCTTGTCATTCAGCTGGTCAGCTTCAGCGGAAGTGCAACCAAAATCTCTCTTGCATGGGCTCTCAGTGTGGAAACAGTAGAGAAGTGCCCTAACAGTAGGATGGAGACTATACCATTTGCAGCTGCATAGTTCACCCATCCAGTGGAAGGAAGAACCATGCTGCAGCAAAACGAGGCAAAGGACAGACCAGCATTCCCTTTCCTCTGATGTTGCAGAGGTTTTTCCTTTCCCCATCTCACTGTGAGTAGCAGCCACGCTCTTCCCCTGGCTCCCTGCTGCATAGCAGGTTAGGCAAAGAGTGTCTCTCTGCCCTATCGCATCAGATAGGAACAAGACTGGGGCAGGAAAAAAGGTGACAGATGCAAGGTGTGGTGAGGCAAGAGAAGAAGGTACGCAGAGAGTCAGTAGGTAAGGCAAAGAGCAGGGCTATGAACATGTGGCACAAGTATGAGAAGCAGAGGGGGAGGCTGCTGGGGGTGGGGATATGCGGTGTTGGAAGCAGAAGGAGTTGCTAAAGAGACAGAGGGTGCAGGTGGATGGCTGCACGATTGCCCACAAGGTCACACAGCACAGCAGCAGAGGCTGACACCCATGGGGTGCAGATGGACAGGCAGGCAAACACAAGCAGAAGGAGAAGATTCAGTGAGAAGGATGAAAAACAGTGTTTATTAACTCCATCTCCTACACAAAGACACAGCCAAAAGCAAAGCAAAACGGCAGCGGCGACTGAGGTGAAAGTGTATGATACAAAGGTGGGGACAGTGTGCCAGTGATGCTGAGAAAGTGCATTGCTACAGGCACCTTCTTAAAAGCGGGTGGTGTTGCCATTATACCTCTTAGAATTTGGGCAGCACAGGGTAAGTGCTTCACCTCTAGCAGGACTGCAAGGGGCAGACAGGACATGAATCTCCTCAGTCTCCCTCTCCCTCACCAGAAAAAAAGAAAACATTTCGGAATTAAAATTGAGTATAAGACTATCAGACTAGGAAAAAAGACAACTTTGGGCAATGCATTGTTCATACCATCCTTTACATATGTGAGTATGCACACACATTTTAATGGGATAGGGGCTGCCTTTCACATGAACTGGTAACTCCTGAATTTCACTTTCTGACTCTACTCCCAGTCACTCAAAATGATTTTCTGAAGAATGTAGAACCCTTTACCTCCTCTCTCCTTGAACAGTGACCATAGCCTTTTGGAGCAGAGACCATAGTTTTGGGACACGTCTAGTACAACAGGGACTGGACCCTTGTAGAGATCATTCAGTTTCCTGAAAAATAGTTAAATGTGTTCCACCTGCACCACCAACATCTCTCAGCCCCTGGCTCGAAGGTCAACTGTCCACTCTGCATCAGATAGCCTGATCTTCAGAGACTGCATTTACTCTTATAAAGGTCAAACTAGTAACACAGCTATTTTCCCTCAGAATTTTCTGTGATCCTGTGTTACCTCTGCAAATTGAGAAGTCAGCTCTCTTTCTTTTTTGAACTCCAGCCTATTAGACTCGGCAGCTGTCTCTTGCCTTACAGTGACCAGCCCCTGAAAGGTTTCTTTCATTCCTAGAAAGGTTAGGTGCACATAAACTCTCATGAATGCACATACAAACACATGTTCATACAAACACACACAGGTGCCAGGATTCACAGATGCACACACAGCTTCCTAGCTTCGCACTGCTGTTTTCAGCAAGGACCACTCAAAGTGTTTAGCCCAACATGCTGTGATGATGATGTAAATGGAAAAAGAAAAGCCCTTCACCTGTGAAACTAATTAATAGTCAACAAACTTGCTGCAAGGTAGGAGACCTGGCACTGAAGGCAAGAAGCTGTCTTGGGGAGCGGTAGGAGCTGGTCTCAGCTGCTAGGTGGCAGCATCCATTCACTCACCCGCACTAATCGCAGAGCTGGGGCTCGCCAAGGTGTCTGTTGGTTTTAATTCTGTGAGAATTTTATGCTCATCAAAGCGAGTGACCTGCTATAGTCCCCACTACAGCCAAAATGCTCACGGCTCTTGCTATTGCTGCCCATGATGGGAGCATACGTAAACATGAAACGAAAGTCATCCTGGCTTTTAAGGCATACCACAATTGGGACTGCAGCTTTTTAAGGGGATGTAGCTGGACAGGCACCTTGCAATGATGATGATGAAATCACACCTTATCAGTAGGCAAAAAGGCTGTCCCCTCCTCCACAGCTATTTCAGGGCCTTTATCGCAGATCAAGGCGAATACTTATCTTCCACGGGCTTTTCAAACACCAGTTAATTAGTACCCCAAATCTACGAGCAAAGCAGGGGAGCCAGAGCCTTGTGTTCTCTGTAGCAAACGAGACTGAAACTCTTGTGAAGGGCCCCAAGTTAAAGCGACCTCCAGTGCAGCACTTAGGAACTGCTGCAGCAGATTTAGGGGCACTTTTAAGGATGCCAGTTGAATATTATACCCTTGTTATTCATATAATTAATACTGCAACTACTACTCAATTCCCTGTGTTATTTATATAAGCATTATATTCCAGTTATTTTCTGAAGCTCTTGTCTTTTTGACATGCAATAGATTTTCTTATGGAGACTGAGGGCCCGCATCACTGAGGACCCATGGGAAAAGCTGATTTCCAGCAGAATATGGTTAGATATTCTGGTCTCAGAATCCTACTTAACAATGAGGTGCTGTTGCACACAGCTCGAAAACTGAAGGACAAAGAGTTAAACTCCCCCATGTCAGAAAGCCTCCACAATGTCCATTTGCTTGCTGCCAGCCACCACAGCCAGCAGTTATGGATAAACCTTGACACTGCATGCTTTTTGCTGGCATGAAGAGCAGGGAAACAATAAAGAACACTGACATTAAAATCAAGTCATTAGGTTTCAGGGTTAAGATCACATACAAATGACCGGAGGTATATCAACTCTCCCTCAGTGAAAGTGATTCAGGCAGATATTATGTTGATCGGGCTTAGTTCATGCTTGGCAAGTTTTCTTTGCAACTACAACAGGGAAAAGAGGGGGTTTTCAGGAAAAAAACACCACCCTTCTTTCTCTGCAGATGGGGAGGAAGTGCTCTTGGCCTCTGCAGGCAATTCAGCAAGCTCAGTATGAAAGTGTCGTAAGTGTTGTTTGCGTCTGCTCTACTTGACAACAATGGGCATACTTACTTTGAGCTTCTGAATCTTCAAATAACCATACAAAATGAAAACAGGAAGGTTAGGTGCTATCCTTCCTTCCTGGCTTAGAAGCAGGAGATGTTCACTTGAACCCTCTGATGCAGGGAGGAAACTGGACCAAAATGAAGTCTCATATTGCTTAACAAAACCAGAGCAAAGACTGAAATGAAGCTCTGGGCCCTGCCTGTCCATGGTATTTAACAGTTACCTCCCTCTCACCGAGTTTTGCGCTGCTCCAACTAGCACCTTCTGAAACCAACTTCCCATAGAGATGGCTAACTGGACACGGAAGCAGTGTGGATGCAAGCCGGTAGGGCCATGTGGCCTGATTCCTGTCTCTCTTCTGTTTAGCAGTATATGACACCAGGACTCCTTTTCTGAGTGTCTGCTTTAATTGCTATACTAGTGGAGGCTGTCCCCTGCCACTTCAAAGGCCCTACAGAAAAAAGGCCTTTAAAGAAAAGGCCTTTTCTTTCAGGACAGTGTAACCTACAACAAGGAAAAAAACTTGCAAAGCCCTAAACCAGGAGTGAGTTTTAAGACCCTCTTATCCTTGTTGCTAACCCCTCCATGCACTCCTTTGGGTAAATGCCATTTTGAGCTCCTTAACTTCCTCCATGCAACCCATGGGAAAACTTGTATGGGGCTTCAGGTTTATGCAAGACCAGGGCAGGAGGGAATGTTTATTCTCAGCTGTTTGACTTTTGTAGAGGGACACAAGTTCCTGCGCATCAGAGGGAATTCCCTTGCAAAAAGCCATCAGTCTTCTCTGCTGAGTGATGGAAACCACTCCCTGTCCCAATGCTCATTAAAGATATTGTGAGGTGCCATTCCTTGAGGACTGGCTGCATGTAATTGGTTTATTCTGACTCACTGCCTCCAAGGAGACTGCTCACTTTAACTTTGTCTGGTTTACCCCACTCACTGCTCTCCCGTCCTTTCAGCACAGGATAAACTTAATATTCAGGTCAAAGCAAAAGTTCACTTAGCAGCTCTTAATATGTCACGCTTTCAAGTTACAGGTCGGAGCCAAAAAAAATAAAAGACTATGGGTAAAAGAAATATTAAACACAACTTAGGAACATGATTCCCATCTAGCTGTAGAGATCTTGTCTAGGTCTCCTCTGAAATGGCCAAGCTATGAGAGTAGCAATCCAGGGTTCATACAAGCACGCTGACTTCCCCCACTGGAGTTCTCACAAACCTGGCAGCGACCCACAGCCCTGCATGTGTAAGATAGAGCACAGCTCTAGCCTCATCCTCCCCATTGGATACTCTGCTAGTTACCACTTGCTCAACCAGAAATATTTTCAACATCTCAGCCACCAGATTTGACGATGCTAAGATCACAGCTACTCTGTCATCTCTTTGACTGCTACCCTTATCCCAGAATCCTCAAAATCAGTCTGGAAAACTGGTGACTGATCCTCTGTGCATCTGTTCTGGTCTAGGCAGACAAAGTTCTTTCACTTTTTTTTTTTTTCAAACTGTTCCCAAACCCAACAGTCTGAGGTTTGCTCCCAATTCAAACATAGATGCCAGGGTGATGAGTTATGGAAATGGATAACTATGCAATGTGAAAGAGTATTCCTCCACTTAATTCCTGCCTAGTTAGCTAAACGCCACACGATCCATGTAAATATAGTTGCTATCTGTTCCTAAGATCCGCAATTTCTTCCTAGTGAGCCTGCTGGTTAATTTTCTCCCCCCAGTCTGGACTGTTTAATTTATAAATTACATTAAATAAAACTAAAATCCTGTTGGGGCTACTAATATATCATTCATTAAATATTATGTAAAACAGCAGAGATACATATTTTCTGTTAAGCCCAGACACGTTACTAACTCCCTGTAGAGATCATGTGTGATATCTCTGGATGCAGGCATGCTGCCTAGATACCCCCTGAGGACAACTCATCCGTCCTCCCACCATCTGTCAGCTTGCTGGGGTTCCTCAGTCACACCTAGGCAGCTAGCTCTGGACTGTGGATTCTGCTCTGTGGCTCTGACACTCAAAGTTAAATGGGCCTTAGTGCCCTCCCTGACATGCTGGAGAGGAGCTTGCACCCCTGGATTTCTAAGTTTCAGACTTCTTCACTCCACAAACTTGACACAAAGTCCCTGGAGTGTCATTAAACCCACACTCTGAACAGATTAGAGATGCATCTCCATTTGTCTTTCCTCCTTCTCTGCATTTCCCTGCAGGGGAACTTTCATGAAAAGCCAGAAACTTTACAGAGTGAAGTGGAGCTCATCTCCATCTATTCCAGGTAACCTCTCCCATTCTGTCAAACAGCTCGACTGTCATAAAAGAACAAATGGAGCGATGCAGGAGTAAGAGGGAACAGAGAAATAAAAAAGAAAAGCATCTAAACTCTGTGCAGGAAGTTTCTGTTGTTATTTCTGAAGTGCGTTTAGCATGGAGACATATCGTACATTTAGTGCAAGTCCCCGGGACCCTAATGAGCTCCTAATGTACCCCATACTTCACGGGTTTTCCAAAGAGGCCAGTAACTTAGCAACAGCAGCAAATCCTTGACAGGAATAATCAGTATTTGTGCTGCAGCTTTAGGCTTCCCCTCTTCTCTCCCACTAAGTGGAAGGTGGTTTTGGCTGGGATTTCTTCTCTGCTTTGTCGTTGTTCTTATTCCTCTTATGGGTTTCTTCGTTGGTTTTTTCCTTTATCCCTTCTGTTCACTAAAGCAAAAAACCACCATTAGTGGCTTGCAGGGAGCAGAGATCTTGGAGCCTGCAGCTAGCAAGATTCTCCCGTGAAGAGTTTTGTTGCACTGGGGAGGTACAGAGGTGGCTCTCTGGGGATGCCACAGGCAAGCCAGGGCTGGCGAAAGGAGTGATTTTCACATGATAGCAAACTAGACAGGCACCAGGGCCAGTGGTGGCTCCTCAGGGGTACCAGCTCCTACAAAGAGCTAGAAGGAGACAAACGATGACAGTTCTCCACTGCATTCATCGCTCTCGGCTATGAGAAACAGAATCACTGAACTCCAAAGGCATTCTCTTAAAAACACAAAGCAAATATTGTCAGTTAACTGTACTTCTTGAGGCCATATGAGACAGCAGGCTCCAGAGGAATATGAGGTGAGGTCCTTCTCAGGCAGGCTCTGCACTCTTCCCAGAGGGGTGCCATTTGGTGCCACCATGTACAAAGCATATGCCTCCCCTGCCCACATCTCCTGCCTATGTCTCCCCTGCCCACATCTCCTGTCTTTTTGCTAATTGTGGGTGTATCACTGGGTTTGGAAGGAGGCTGCTTTCCATCTTAAGAAAGGAACATGAACAACTGATTCACAAGTTCAGAGAGGGTCTGAGAGAACAAGACATATTTGGGTGACTCCCTGGCATCAGAACTTCAGCATATTGGATGTTTAAGACAAGCCCTTTTAATATCACCAAGAAATCTCCAAAATGGTAACCTGATGTGCAAAAGTGAAATGAGTTGTCCAGTATCACAGAAGGCCTGAGAGCAGGAGACAACCTATCTCGAAATAATTTCTGTATAGCCTATTAACATTGCTTAATAACAACACTGTAAAAATGCACAAGATGAACAGCCAGTTTTGAACTAAAAATCACCAAACAGACATTTTGGAGCTTGGCTAGTATACCTCCAGCAACCAAAGGGACAAACCCACCATTTCTGTAGGTCCAAGTGTAACTGTAATTTTACAGACATTTATCAATGCTTTTTTCCCCCAATGTTGAAAGGATGGAAGGTTGATGATAGTGAGAAATAGCATTTAACAAGGACTTCCTGGCCCAGCAGTGGCGTTTGAAATGTTTAAGAATGGTCAACTCTGATATATAAAAAACATGGCATCATACCCGCATCTCTTGCATTTATAGCAAGAGAGGCAGACTAGGCTTATACATTCACCTTGTGAATTTTAGAGAAGTCAGAGGAATAAATAAAATTCCAACTACTTAGAGCCAACCAATCTTATTTACAAAATATCAACAGACTGAGCATGGAAAATGAATGAAGAAACCTTTGCCAGGAGGAGGCAAAGACTTTCTTTTAGGTGGCTGTCCAGGCAGTAAATTGGAAGAATATTGTGGGCTAAGTCAGCTGAAACACTCCTAAAAACCCAAAAATTCCTCTACATCCAAAGCACGCTCACCACCATGCAGCAAAGCACCCACCCGAGCAGGCTCCACACCACATAGATCTGAAACTCTGCACAATACAGACACACCAGTGTGCTGCTTCACTCAGCTAATGGGATCTTTGGCACTGTGTTGTATAAACCCACCCCAACACTGTGGAGTAACAAGACAGGTCCAAGGCAGAATATGAAGATTAAATCTGCTGTTCTAAGCAAAGTGGGTGTTCAAAATCCGCCATGTTATTTCAGTTACCCCAAACTGTCATCACAGACTCAAAGACAAAGGAGGGGCATGTGGAAACTCTTGACCCCTGGGAGAAACCTACTAGAACTGCATGAAAATATCACAGTGATTTGTTCTTTCTTGTTTTTCATTACACATGCGGCAAGGCAAGCCCCAGACCTGCCCACACTGTAACTTGGCCTACAGCATCAGTCAGTTAGGTCTCCATGAAGCGTGAGAGAATCATTAACAGCATCACTTTCTCTCACAGCCAACCTGGCTTTACCGAACCAGAAATGTCTGCAGGAAAAATCTGAAAAACCCATTAATGGGGATAATGATGCTTACCTCCTGTACAAAGTGCTTGGAGATTCATGGAGGGAATATTTTGTTAGAGGTACGTATTTATTAAATCCTTTTAGTTTCTTGTATCGGGGATCCATACTACAGCCCTACACTTGGACATCACTCCCACGGCCGTTAGAGGCTAACCTCTATAGACTGTATAAAACAAGTCTATACCACATGGTTTAAAATCTATGGCTGTCATGTCTATCCTACAGACAAGACGTAGATCTAGCTAGTCCATACCCACACCTTAATAAGTGGTGATATTTTCTCACTTGCCTTTCAGAATGTGTCACTTTACATTATGAAATAAGACAGACAAATCATAGTTCTCAGGTGAAATCCAGCCCCCCTTGAAGTCAATGGCTAGGTCTTCCTGATGTAAAGAGGGCCAGAATTTCATTCTCTGCCTGAAATTCTCTTTGATATGAAAAAGCACGGTTTGGGTTTTTTTATGTCTGACTTACAGAGCTGAAGGAATCTTAAATCTAAGTGATGAAATAGTGCTAAGAAGTTGTGGGGCTGCTGTCACCTGGGACCAGCTGCCCCAATTCTGGTAACCAGATAATCTGCTTATTTGACATTTCTGGGGTCTCGGTACACTCTCTCATGATAGATCCCTTCCTCCTCCTTGAATAAAACTCAGTAAAACATCTGACCTTTTCCAGCCTTTAGAGTTTCACTGTGTTTTTGAAAAGGAAAGCAAAGCATGGAAAAACATCTGCTGAAGAGAGAATTTTCTCATTTGGATAACACACTCCCATTTAGTGTAAAGAAAACAGGCTCAGAGGCACCTGTGCCTATGATTTTCAAGTCAGGACAGAGTGCTGTAAAAGTGACTTCATTCCTAAATGTACAAGCATCTCCCCAGGGGAAGATCCTAAATCAGCAAGGACCATAGGGGATCAGCTGGCAAATCATTACCTCACCTAGAAACTGAAGTTCACTGTCTGGTTTCTATCAAAAGTGACAATGAATTCAGAAGGTTTCACCCCAGATGCTTCACAAAACCTGCTGCGCAGCTCAGCGTTAAGTTTCTGTCACTAATCGGGGGGCACTCAAGCCTGCAATATTAAAAGCAAAGTTGAAGTCACAACAGAAATGCCAAGGAAGAACTGGTGAGCGGAGCGGAGGGGACCGGGGGAGGAAGAATTATTAGAGTAGGACATGCTGCAGGGTCAGCGTTAAGGTGCATTTAGCAGAGCAGTACGTATGCATGAAACTTGCACTGTGCTTGCCTTCAGCCTGCAGTAGCTGTCTCTCACTTTTTATGAGCACTAGAATTCACTAAGCCCAGAGAGATAAAACTGGTGAATTAAAGAGCAGTTCCCTTTGTTGGTTTTGAGGCAGGATATAAAACACAGGTCTTGCTGGAGCTTCTTGCTGCTTGGGAGGCAGCCGCATTAGCTTCAGTGGCTTTCTGATATGCCATCAAACTAATTATCTGCCTAATGGGAACCGAAATAGATTTCCATTCTCTTGATGTGTAGGAAGATGAGGAGGTGTGTGCAACGTGGAGGAGGGCATGGGGACTACATCAGATGGGAGAGCCCTAAAAAAGAGCCCTAAATGCAAGAATCTTTAGGGGCAACATGGGAGGCCAGAACCCAAAATAGACACCTGATAGGATAGCTCTGCTGGTCTGGCAGCAATTAAAGACCTAAGAGTAAGATGCGAAGTTCTGCTTGACTTCTCAAGTATCATGCTGCCTGAATCCAAAATTTTGCTCATCGACCATCTTTAACATTAGTCGTGTATACATGACTCTAAATTCCTTAGATTCTAATGCTCTTACAGTAGGACACTTCTGGAAACAGGAGTTATATCAATAAAGTTGATCATTATTGCAATTAATTTCACTGAAAGACAACTGAAACAGAATGTAACATCAAATCCTCATCTGCTCACCGCAAACAGCTAAACCAGTCCTAGAACAAAACTAAAAATAAATACCTGCTTATAGGCTGAGGCAGCCTTGATTACAAAGAGGGTGGAAGGGAGGTGGGAAAAAAGGAAGAGTAGAACATATTCTTGAAATGCCATGAGCTTCTCTCTTCATCTTGGCTCGTTTTCCAAAGCATATTCTCGAGATGAGAAGGGCTATTTTCCATCTTGTTGCTTCGTGATTAAGTGGAACAAGTACCTTTGCTCTCATTGGTTAATTAGAAATACCTGCTACGTAGATGTATCTTTTTCCAGTCCCTTGCTTCTTAGCAAATAAAAAAAATCTATTTTGGCTTCCCTGCACTGACCCTTTAATTGAACTAACATGGGTTTTGTTGCTGTTCTTTGTTTTTAAATAAGCAATTTTGTACTTGCAGATTTTAATTTCCCACATGGCAAAACACTTCTGAATATTGCCAAATCCCAGGCACTGAGGCTAGAGAAAGTACATCTCTGCTTTCCCACACCCAATAAAAAAAAAAGTTACCATCAAACATCCCTGCTGACCAGCCCTTTGCCATGATATTCTGTTGGCTTCACGTGAGAGATCATCTTGATGTGCTATGCTAATCCTGTCATCAATTCCATTATTAAAGTTATAGAGACATGAGATTAGGAACCTGTAACCTGCATAAAGCCCAGCAGATTTCTCTCTCTCTCCCCCCCACCAAAAAAAAAAAAAAAAAAGAGAGAAGAGTCTTATTATATGTATGTAGGCTATTTATACTAGGCTTGCGGAATTCTGCTCAACACTCACTGGAAGAATAGTCTTTTATTGATAGAGTATTAGATGGGGGATTTTTGGCTCTCTATTATCCACACCATCATAGTGCAGAGGGAGAAATCTCTGAGACCTAAGCTGGCAATTTTTTTAATGACAGTTTTATGTGTTTATTACTCTTGGTTTTTTGCCAGGTTTGTTAGGCAGGGAGTAGGTAACAACTTGCAATCTTGTCCACTGGCATGTATACACACATTAATGGGCCAGATGGAGCTGCAGTGATTTTAGCAGCTGAGGGTCTGGACTATTATGTTTATACAGGTCAGGGGAGAGGGGAAACAGACAACTAATTTAATATAACTTTAGAGTCACAGTCTTCACTAAATTGGACATAGGATTCAAAGTAAAGAAGAAAGAAAATCTGGCTCCTTTTCTTGGCTCTGCCACTGATCTAGTTTGTAATTGTAAGCAATTCTATTCACCCCATCTGCAACATGATCATAATGTTTCTCCCTGTCTCTGTACAGAATTCTGAGATGGAGATGCATAAATCAGATGGACACGTGCATAGTCAAGTTAAAAAAAAACAACAAATCAACAACCCAAGAAATGCCAGTTAAAACTGGGCAACATTGCCTTAATTCTCTACTTGTGCGTGCCTTTTATTACTGCCTTAAACAACCAGTAGGAGTGATTTCTCAAATTTATCTGACATTTTTTCCTAAAACTTCAGATGTGTAAGCTGCCCCTTCTATGGGTTTCTTTTTTATGTTTGACAGTTGTGCTTATTTTATTACTCTTGGAGGCTTGCCTGTAATAATTGACAGATTTTAAAAGTAAATTACCTTCTCTTTAAGGTATGTATTGTAATAATTTGGGCTGCATTGTGCATTATATTTTAAACAAAAGATTTAGGTTTCTTTATTTTTCCCTTGAGATTATAAACACTTCTGAATAGTAATTTATTACTGTAGAATTTCACAATAGTAATTTGTTACTGCAGAATTTCACCAGCTATTTGCTAGAGTAACAGACACAGAGAGTTGTATTAAGTGTGCATGGTTTGTGACATCTTGCCAACCTTTTTGTGCGGAAGCATAAACTAATTGAGGCTTACATGTAATTTGTTATCAAAGTGTACCAATAAATTGTAGTTAGTTTGTCTATGCATGTGATACATCCAAACCAAAGCACAGAATCATAGAAACATAGAATACCAGGCTGGAAGGGACCTCAAGGATCATCTGGTCCAACCTTTTTAGGCAAGAGCACAGTCTAGACAAGATGGCCCAGCACCCTGTCCAGCTGAGTCTTAAATGTGTTCAGTGTAGCGGAGTCAACCACTTCACTGGGGAGATTATTCCAATGATTGACTGTTCTCATTGTGAAAAATTTTCCTCTCATGTCCAATCGGAATCTCCCTAGGAGTAACCTGTACCCATGAAAAGCAAAACAGTATCAACTATTTCTTTTAAAATTGCTAGCAATATTCTGTTTCTTCGTGTCTCCTGGATCATAGATTTCATCCCTGTTAATACATATTGCCCAGGTCATCAGCATTCACAGGTTTCCAAAATCTTTTACCTTTCCCTTATTGCTACTTTCAACAAATCAATAAAATTTCATCCAAATCTTGGCCTTGCTTCTGTCCCCTGTCCCTGATCCGCTTGACATTGGCGGGGTAGAAGGAGAGAGAGAGAGGTGATCCTTCTGTACTACAGATTGCAACCGATAAGCCTATGACAAATTTGAAGTAGCCTGAAATAATTTGTGCACATTGCATGAAAAACTGATTATTTTTATGACAATTTTCTGAATGTGTATGTTGATTTAACTCAAAGACTGCTGTTTCCAGGAAGGGAAAGGTAATACAGCAGATGAGGTGACTTAACCTCAAATACTAAAGGATTACGCAAGGACCGTTATGCTTGGTTCTGGCTGACCTCAACTCATGCCGTTCCTAGTAAATTTCTTTAAGAATAATAAAATCTTCAGCACCGAAAGATCCATCACAGCAAAAGCAAAATGCAGTTCACCAAAAGGAGGAAGACAATTTTCTTGATAAAAGGAACAGACTCCAGAATCTGTCAAAAAATAAGCCTTCCTAAATCCCCTTTATAAGACGCGTGATTTCAGGTTAGACAGATGTACATATGAACAGCTCATAAATTAATTTTTTTTTCTCAAAATATTTTGTTCACTTGTATAAATGCACAGCATTTTTGCTTGAAGAGGATATGAAATAACTATGAACAGAAAGGAGTCCTGAAACTCCCTGGACTTTCCAAATTATTGTTATTAATATGAAGGACACTATAGCCCAAGGCCTGGTTTAACAGTGGTAAAATCAGCAGCTCTGGCAGTAAGAGGTTGATGTGTGACATTTGAGACTGAACAAGTGCCAGAGAGATCAGAAACAGAGCAGAAATACAAGAAGTCTTAGAAGGCGGCCAGTCATACCCAGAGAGCTTTCCAGCCTCTTGAACAGCAGTCTCTTCTGTCACAAAGTGCTGTGCTAAACCAGGGAAGTCCAACGCATTTAATTGTATTAAATGCTGCTAGCAAAATTACAGTGGAATACATACATGAAGAACAATGCCAAGTTCCGGGGTCATCCTTTTTGAAACCAAAGGCCAAGAGGGATATGGACAGCAACGGGAGCAAGACTTTACCTGTGTCTGTAATGAGCTTATTTTGCAATTTATCCACAAAACTCCATATGCGTTAGCACACACACACTTTTGACTATAATGGCCATTTTAATATCTCTTCATCTATGATGCATTGTTCAGATACTTTTCTTAAAAGCAACCTTCATTAAGCTCTGTTTGTCTGAAATAACCAGAATACTGAACAGCTGCAAGATCCTACACCTTTGTCAAAGCTCATAGAAAAATATGAATGTCTTACGTTGTGTTATTTGAGAATTGGTAAGCTATTATACTGTCTTTAAGGGCTTTATTGTAATGCATGTGTACAGGAAAGGAGAGTTAAAACTAAATATTCATTCTTAATTTGGGGATTTCATCTAAGCTAAGCTGTAAAATACTAAAGATGGGCAAATGCTGCCGTTTCTTTCAGCGATCATTTACGTGCATGTAATTTATATACTTGTGTTTTTATGTGCATGAATGGTGGGTGACATGAGGTCTTTAGCAAGAAAACAAGAACTAAACAAATCCTGAGAAGGATATAAGGTTCAAAAAAAAAGCATTCCCCTACTTTGGTTTTTACCCTTTTGATACTTTTTAGCTGCCTCCCTTGACTCCATGTTGTGCAAACTGCATTCATTCTACGTCCTTATCAGATGCCAGATGCATTATATTGCCACATATAACTGTTCCCTGACCAAGTTAAAACAACATATCAGCAGTAAATGGGGTTTCAGCAACAAAGCTCATACAAACAAGTTATTCTGACCTCCAAAGGTGTCCTTGAAACTGCTAGACTTCTAGCCCTTGGTACTACATCACTCAGACCTACAGCCTCGGAAAACCGAGGCAGGTTTTCTCATGTTACTGTCATGCTGTATGGCAGAAAGTATCAAGTGGAAAAATCTTCCACAGATCTGATTGTCTCTGTCACCCTAGCACTTGCCATTCTCCATGCATTTCTGTTAGCATAGCTTTGGAGCAACGGATTCAGTTCACACGTCCCTCCTGAATCTTCAATATTTATTTTGATTCTTTATGTTAATAAATAAATAAAATCCAGAGTCTTAGTTGCAGTATAATACAGCACAATTCACTACCGGGGTATAGAATTGATATACTAGATATTTCTCATTTATTAGCTTCATTCCTTTGCCTAGTCTCCTACAGTAATGTTATTATTTCCCATGAGGGTCACATGAGATTTTTCTCTTGCTTGCTTTGTACGTGTCTTTGTGTGTGTGCTTATTTATTTAATAGGCATTTTTCCCCTTTATCTGCTACTTATTTAAAGCTTTCACTATACCCATTTGATCTGAATACATTGGCTATGTGTGGCCTGTTTGCAACCAGGTCTGCTCTTAATGGTGTATTTACACCAGGTTTTCACACAATACCAAAGAGATCCATAACCAAAGTGATTTAGAAGATCATTTCAATGCTCCTTTCCCCAGAACCACTCTCCCTTTCTCAACAAGTAGGAAATGACACTGAAGGGAAAGGATTTGCTTGCAACTCTGCTGTAAAAGCACTTTTCTCTTCTTCAAAGCAATCTCCCCAAGGGGCAGAAATTAAACCAGGTTCTCAGAACAGGTACTTATTTTAAGAATAGGCCTTTCTGGCTCCTGTCAGAAACACAGCACTAGTTCATGGACTGTCTTTACGATGTACAGCCCCCTCCCTCACCTAGTCTATTGTCAGGAAACACGGATGCCCTGCGAGTAGCAGCTCTTCTCTCTCCTGGCCCTGTCCTGGGGGGCAACGGGGCAAGTTGAGCATGGTCAACTTCCAGCCATCTCTCTTCCCTGCTCCCGCTGTGGGAGCTGGGATGCAGCCTCAGCGGTGCAGCACAGTACTTGACCAAAACCTGGCATTGCAGATACTGTGATGCCACCAGCCTCTGCAAATTTGGCATCGTGATACAACCATGGTGACAGGAAATCACTGGCAAATCTGATTAGGGACACCACTGATTGGGAGACTGCCCATAGGACATGTCAAGTGCTGAGGGGCAGCATTTCAAGGAGTCCAAGTCAAGACTCCAGTGTTCCCTCTATTAGTAAAATTTCATTGCCTTCTGCCCCCTGCACTGCATTACTATCAACTTGAGTACAATGGACAATGCTGAAATTATTAAAGTCTTCATTTAGTTTTGTTTGATATAATGGCCGTGGGGTGCAAATGGATTTATAGGTTTCTATAGAACTGACACATCCTCACATAGTTCCGTCGACTGATGTATAAATGTGGCAAAGGCCTCTAAGACCCAGTCAACTCAACCATCACAGCAAAACACCTGCTTAGATACCACTCTGCCTTATGTGGCTGAAGCTCAGTTTTGACAGGACGTAAAGCAGTGCTGTCTGGAAAGCTTTTAGAGCAGAGTCTTTGCTCCATCTTTGCTGAAAAGGTCAAGCTTTTTCTTTACCTCCTTGCCTTTCAGAGGCATGCAGGTCTAAACCACAGAGATCTCCGTTTTAACTTTCTATTTGCCTCATTTAGTAACATCACACCTTTTGTCAACTCAGGAAATTCTTTGGTTTTTAATAATGAAGGAAGACTTAAAAAAAACAAAAGCTAATCTCAGCCCTGAATGCAACCAAGATATTCTCAAGGGAGTCTTCTATCCCTTTTAATCTAGGAGAAGAAATGAAAATACCATAGATACCAGCCTAATGGTATTTTAAACAAAATAATCAGTCTAAATAACATTTTTCCCTCTTTCCTACTTCACAGGATACGTTCAGTCAGTCAAAAATAACATTTAGTGTTTATGCACAATCCCCGCAAGAGCTCCAGACTCACCCCTCCTCCACCTGAGAGCCACTGGCCAAAATCAGCTCCTCTAGGAAGAGCAGGCAGTCGGTCACCCCCATCACAGCTGGAAATTGCAGCAAACCTCCCTGGATGGAGCTGCTACCTACGATTCACAGTTCTCCTCAGCGTGTGGCAATCACAACTGGCTTTTTCTGGTTACGCTCTTCGAACCGTCACAGAGTAACCACCTGCCAGGCATCATCCCACAGCCTCCCAGGTTGGGAGGAAGAGAAGTGCTTAGATCATGGAAAATGTATGGGCACCCAACTTCTACTTAGGTGCTGGACATCCATTAGCATCGCCCAATATCTTTGCAGGTTGTAGGAATCTAGAGAGCCTGCTTCTGAGGGACTTCATCAGTAACTGTCAATGTACTCTGACAGGAAAAGTAAACTCACTTCTGAGAGTCACCTCTGACAATTTTTTCCCACTCCAGGTTTGAACAAGTCACCTGCAGGAAAATCTAAGCAGGCTAGTATCAGTCTCCTCACACACATAGCTCTTTACCTGCTTCTTCTACCAACAGGTTATATTATAGTCTTTACATATCTTTAAGTCCTTTGGAAATAATGGAAAGGAAACACAAGTTAAACCCATTTTGCCAGGCTTGTAGGAAAAGATTTCCATCACTGCAATTCCTGTAATAAATTTTGTTTTCTGCAAGAACACTGCTGTTGAACACTATTTCTCAATGTGGCCAGGGGCTCTCACTAATTACAAAGCTGCTCTTCAGCTCCTCAAAGCTCTCCCTTTTCACCCCTAGGAAGGGATTATCAGCAATTCACGGAGAGAAAATGCACCCTGTATATCCCCACTGTTTACTTAGCTCTTCACCAACCGTTCGCATATCAAACTTTGTATGTGACATGCTAGATAACAGAGGCAACCCAGAAGGGAAGAGCATACATGGTACTTGCTAGCATGCTGTCTTTTCTTTCCTTTGGCCAAAAATCTCGCGAGGCAGCTGTATGGCACGTTAGAGATAGCTTTACACAAAGGGCCTTTCTTTCAGAGGGGGTTTCTTTGAGCCTGTCTTGCAGTTCACATTGCAGACCAGATCAAAAGATGTTTTCCTCCATTTTAATAGAGAAATCTGAGACAGATTGTATCAGGGAAGAAAGGGAGTAAAAGAGAGACTGAGAGGTTACTTGGCAATTAGGCAATCTTGATTATTTCCTTCTTGTCTTGCTAAATCTTTCAGCTGGCTATTGGGTGGAAATGATTTTCTATTCTATTTGACACTGGCTTCACAGCTAATTTGGTTTCCATCTATCTGCCTAATCCATTTTATCTATCAGTTCTAATTTGGCCTTATCCCCATTTTTATTTGCTTGCTTCCCATAAGCATAAACAACAACAATGATCTTTTCTTCTTATATGGGGAAAAAAAGAACGTGTTTTTCAGGTGAGAGGCATAAGAGTAAGACCAAAGGCCCCACTGTGGGGAGGTCACACAAAGATGCAGGTGCCACCTGTGGTAGGCCAAGGATTTAGTAACCTTTTTTTTCATGCACCAGAGAACTCCAGCATACAGATCCAAGTCACTGGGACTGCTGTGTCATCTGTGTCACTCTACCTGATCAAGTGTATAATGCAGCTACATACAGAAGTGATACAGTCTCGCAGAGAAGTTAGTAGTTCTCCCAGGATTTTGAACATCAGATCAAAGCCTTTGAAATGGGCCATGTGTCCAAGGGACAGCTGGAGAACAGAGTGGCAGATAATGGTAATGTGTCCCTCGATAGCTGTTTTCCTGAGCAGGTTTGCTGCCAAGTTCTCAACCAATGGGCGCTTCTTCAGTTGTGAGGGCTCACTACCAGACAGGGGAACTGCAGTCCCCATGGTGTACCCATGACAGAACTGTGAATCACAGTGTGGGCAATGCAGGCATCTGGACAAATATTTCTCACCACCACATGAAAAGTATTCTTGCCAACACACCCACTGGAATTATTTGGTTTCTTCATAGAAGCCATCTCTATACTATCTTGGTCTATACCTTAAAAGAAGCATCAAAATTCAGGGCAGAAAAGTTTCAAGTGCTTAGTCAAAACTCTGTTGTGACTAACAGCTTGCTTTTCCATGGCCTTGGGAACCCTGTGGCTCGCAATGTGCATGGGAGCCAGGATCACAAGGCTCTTATTTCACATCTGCTGCTGCAGTGCCTCTGCCGTTCACAACCAACTATAAATGAATCACTTCCTCCCTTTGGTGTGAGAAGCAACCTGAGGTCCTCAGTTTGAGAGGGGTAGAAGTACAAGGTATTACATTAAGGCTTTGATTCATAATTAAATAAGCCTTCAGATTCATCTGGGAATTTTGCCAGACAACTTTATACATTAGAACAGAGACTTTGAGAAACACATTTATGGTGTCACCCTGAAAACTAGAGGCATCTCCAGGATGCAGACCCCCAGAGCAGGAGCTTTTCTTCTGTAGAATGACCTCTTTCTTAGAATAGCAGCTAGCCACTGGTAGAGACACTTAGGTAGATCAGATCACAGAAAAAGCAAGAAGATTAATATCATTCCTATCTATCGCTGTATTGGCTTCAGTGCATTCCTGAGAACCTCAGGAAGGGAAATGCTGTGGCCATTCTTTCCCCATCCCTTGATAACTTGTTTTTTGAGATCTCCTTCTTTCTTGTTCAGACCCCTAACTCCTTAAATGCTCTCTCTCCCTCTGTTTTGCTGGGCTGCTGCCTTCGTTAGAAAGATTTTCAGCTTTGATTAATTATTGAGCCTGTACTGCTGAGGGTTTTCTATTCTCCAGTTCTCATTACTGATGCCTTGCAGCCTGTGTGCTTCACTGGTCCCATTGCAGGATTTGATGGATGCACCCGTGAAGTTTTCCTGCCTGCAAAGCCAGTCTTGCCTTTTGCTGATTTTGTTTGGTGGGCAGGGAATTTTGCTCTTGGCTACAGTGAGCAGTAAAGCATACGCACTGGGCAAAGTAGTATTATTATTATGGTGGAAGCAGCATGAAATTCTTGCTTCTTTGCTTTCTGCATATTTCCCCTTTAAATCTGTTTCAAAAATTCTCCCCAACGGCCATTTTATCCTCAAAGTTGCTGCATCTTCTTACAGAAGATTCACCAATACATTGCTCTCTCATGGGAGACCAATATTCTTTCTGGTTGTTTGCTTTAATCTAGAATGAAAAGCTATGCATAGTGAAAATATGTTTTGTTTTGTTTATACTCCTTGTGCTTGGCTGCATAATCATCACTAAGGTTGACCGAAACATTTTTCTTTGTTTTGATGAAATAAAACTGTTCTCTGTGATAACTCAGATTTAAGATAAAGGTCTAATGCACTACGGAAGAGGTAGTCCGATGGAGTGCACAGCCCATAAGAGAGAACGAGCATGTGGTAGGTCCTGTGGCACAGCTTCCATGAGGCCCTGAAGAGGCTTAGATATTTAGAAACTGAACTTGAAGCAAGTGAAATGCTTTCACATTTTTGAGAGTCCGTCTTCCTCAATATTTATCATTTAAAGACAAATTTCTTTAGGCTGACTTACTTGCCCTGGCTGGGGACAAAGATGAGTGCTCAAACGTTTGCATTTTCCATGAGGGGCACCTTGTGTTTATGATCAGCTCATTATTAAATGAAATCCATGCCACAACATTATTTATTTCACAGGACTAAAGGCCCAGGTGACAGTGGCTTGTGTTCCTAATAATTTTATCCAGTTGGGTATCAATCCTCTGTCCAGCCATAACAGTAGTCTATCGTACATTACCTTACTTACCCCTTAGCAAGCAACACAAACTGCTCATGATCAGCCTGGGTCTCGTTTGTGAGACAAATCAGCCAAACTATCTCAACACCTGTCTCACACAGTCCTGAACCCAGCAAGATATCAGACAGAGCTACATTTGGAGATCAAGGCTGCGAGTTTGCCTCAGCATACTGACCATCATGTATGTAATCAAATATTTATTTTTTTTTATTCCGTTCCAGCATCAATGTGCATCTTAGGCCCTGATAACTCTGTGTTCAGGCACCTTGAAGAAAGAAGTGGTAGTCAGGATCTGGCCTGGTGAGAGTACCCAGGGCCAGACACAGGGCCCTGGGAAAGGGGCTGGGATGGGGTGAGGCCAGGCCTGGACATCAGCCTGCAGGTTGGGGTCAGGATCATTCCTGGTGAGGGTACCCAGGGTCAGACATAGCCCTGTCATGGCTGGGCAGAAGCATGGTGTCAGAGCTAGGCTGTGGCCAGGCTGGGACATCACCTGCAGGTCGGGGGTCTGGATTAACAGTGTGCATAGCCAGGCACGGCTGTGGCTGAACTGGAGACTGGCACTCTTAGTGTGATGTAGCTCAGGCAGGAGCTGAACTGTAGAGGTTCAGTTTAAAAGCAGCTCCCACAGGAAGGGAGACTGGTCCTGCAGAAGCCTCTGACAGCGCTGCTTGGGACACTCTGTCCAAGGCTACCAAAAGAAGGGGGGCCATCCTCACCTGCACAGTCTCAAAGCTGTCTCAGCCCCAGCAGCCAAACCTCTGTGAGGATGGATGCTATCAGCATCCCCTTCAATCTCCTCCTGCCTCTACTCTTTGTTAGAAAGGTCCTGGAGCAACTGTCTGTGGTCAGCTTGAAAAACTCGTACATTTTTCGCTTCATAGCAACAATGGGAACAAGAAAAGAACTAGATAAAAGACTAAAATAAATAGCTTTGACACAGATAGTTGGCTGTGCTTCACCATCAGCTGAAGTTGTGTAACTCTGTGGGCATGAGCTTAGCAAATACAAGGGACTAAAACCCAATTTAATGACCACTGTGGATCAAGTCATTACCCCAAGGGCAGGAAAACACGCACAGACAGGCAGTGCTGGGTGACTTCTTAAGCCACAGAAACTCATTAGGCCAAGCAGATGACACACGTACAGTCAGAGAGAGCAGTGGGCACTCACATCCTCTCACATAGACATGTATGTATCCCACATGGACTCCTTTCTTTCCTTTCTATTTCTCAATTCAAGTATTCCCTCACCATAATTATCTTGCCTTAACCCATCCTGGAGTCTGAAAACAGTTTATCAGAAACATCTGTCTTGAACCTACGGTAAAGTCAAAGAGGGTGATTAGGTTGTATTTTGTTTCCAAGGCAGAAAAGGAGTATTATTAAAACATTACAAATGCCAAAAATCAGGCTTAGATCCATCTGATACAGCCCATCTCTAGTCTCCCGCCCAGCACTTGCTAGGAGTGTACATGATGAGAGTGAGAAAACCACAGTCAACAGTAAATCCATGACCATTTAATCATGGGTCTGAGCCCTTCACAAAATTTGCATCAACACTGTTTACCTCAACACTCCAGCACACAGCGCGCTCAGCAAAAGCTCAGTGCAACACACAGACTGCCTAGCTGCAAACGCCAAAACCACGGGTTTATACCACGCATGCTGTAAGTGCAGCTAACCCATGTGGAAAACCACAGCCACCAGAATGCATGGGGACAAGGCTCAGGAAGCAGGTCCCATGTGACAGAAAACTCTGCCATCAAAGTGACAACCTTCATTTCCTCATTTGTACCTTGACAGGTTCGGTGCAAGGCAAGCCGGTATGGCTGACCATAAATGTGTGCCTGACACTGCCCTTCGAACAGGCTCACAGGTTTGCACACAAATAGCTCCTCTCCATTTGAGGAGGGATTGGAGCCCTGAGGATGCTCTGCCAGAGTAAAAGGCTTGTAAATCCCCTGCCACCACCATTTTTGTGCTAGAGCTGGATGCCTGCGCCATGCAACTGTGCGCTGACAAGGCTCAGCATCTTTCTTTATTTTAAAGGCACATGGTAGCTTTCATCTGCAAGTCAATATTGGTGAGAAGGTCTGCTGGGATCCAAAATAAGTCGTATAGCTTTTCAGACACAGCAGCATTCTGATGGCATATTAAAAACCTGTGTGAATCATAAATCCCATTTCTTTAGGAACTGAGTCCCATCAGGGCACAAGGCTGAGGGGAAAATGGGCTATTCTGCATATAGCTAGGAGATGATGATGATCTATGTAGGTAAGATGCAGGCATTCTGTTGTGAGTTTTTTGTGACTGTTGTTGCTTTTTAAATAAAAATTTGAAATAATGGCTTAGGCTTCCCTGTGACACACCAGAGACAAAATTCTACTCACTATTAATAAAGGTGCAAACAAATTTTTGCAAGCTCTGCATAGAACTGCCTTCCTCTGACCAAAGAAGAAAAATGAAGAGAAAATTTCTTACACATGGGATAATCACATCGCTGAAGCAAACACCTCTCAATGTTGTGAGCAATGCAACAAGCAAAAGGTATTTAGCTGAAGTGTGTATATGTGTGCATGAGAGAGTGTGCGAGTATGACAGAGATTGAGTTGGTACGTGCTGAAAAGCAGGACAGGAGAATAGTTGATCCGATCCCCGTGAACACAAGCTACAAAAGCTTGAGGGAGTCAGACTGCTGGCATGCAGGAGTGGGAACATTAATCCCGGAGTGTAGGCAGTGATGGACGGCAGGTGAGCAGATGGGGAGGCAGGTTCTGGGTGCAAAGATGACGGCTTGGAACAAGCTCTGTTTGAGCTCTGTGCAAATACAGCTTGGCAGAATAGGGGTAGCAGTACCTAGGGAAGCAGCCCACAATAGCTTATCCAGCTCACTTTCAAGGTAGCAAGTTACCCAGCATTCCTGCACGCCAACAATCTCACCCTCTTCCATCTTGCAGCTTTTTCTTCTCCCTTACTCAAAACAAAAGGTTTCTGGTTTTATGCGTAAGCTGAGACATCTGATCAGCTCAGAAACTTGGATTTCCTTCAGCTTGAAATCTGCTGGGAGCAGGACAGCCCTGCTCCAAAGGCACCTGGATGCCAAGATTCTCAGGCTGAAGTCCTCCTCCTTATTTCCCTGTGCACCGTCCTCTCTCTCTCCTGCCTCACAATTGGTTTGGAGAGAGTTATCTGCCTAGCTCTTGGACCCTGATCAGAAGCTGAGCTGGGGCCTGGCCTTTACCATCTGTCCAGGTGGCTCCTTTGCAGCAAGGTACCACCCCACATGTCCTATATGCATCCATCAGATTCAGGCCTGTGCCAGCTTGGCTCTGGGAATGAATCACTGCACTCTCCTTATTTGAAAGGCAAGCTTGCGCCAACCACTCCATGATCCTCCAGACATGTGCTCTCCCTGGGCGCCCGGTACTTTCACAGTTGCCAAAGCACTTGCTGCCCACTGCACTTGTCTGTGTGAGATCCTCAGAACTTCACCCATCCCAGTTCCTACTGCAGAGTATTTTAGAGTAACAAACAGGAAAAATATTTTCTCTGTGTCCAAAACCTGTATTTTTACTCTTTTTCCTAGAATCTGCTGCAGTGAAGTGTCAAGGGACCAACAGAAAAAGAAGAAAGAAAGCCTCCACTTTTCTTCCACATACAAATGAAGAAAGTCTCACAATTTTAAACCTGATAGAAACATTCCACTGTTAGAATGGGTAAGCCCTTCTCTTTGGAAGAAATATGCAGGCCAGTCCCCTACCTCGCTGTATCTCAGGGAGAGAAAACAGAAATAGAGAAATATCTTTTTTCCTTGCCAAGTCCCTAGATGGGGACAACTTGCTGCATATTTTCTGGGAGGAGAAAGATAAAAATCTCAGCTATTTAAGTCTGTGTGCATTTGTCTTCCACACAAAGCTGATAGTACTTTAGCACGCATGCCGCGTACAACTGTATCCGCAATTAATGAATACTTGCATCACAAGTACATTCAATAGGAAAAAGGGATCCTCTTCTCCACTTTAGAGCCTTGTGGCAGGGGTTGTGGGGAGGGTGCAGGGAAAAGAACATGCAGTGTGCAACATTAACCGATTTGCTTGAGTCTACCAGGACAGTTGAGCAGCACAGCAAAGATTTTTAATTTGTGCAGTACTGGTGCCTTCACTCAAATTCAGCCGTGGCCCATGCTGAGCAGAAATGGCCAGGAGACTGCTGAAGCTTCCTGTACACCCTGGCCAGCGAGCAGGGCTGTGCTGCTCCAGGCTGGGGCTGGATGCTTCCCTGGCCTTGTCTGTAAGGGACAGTGCCCCAGTGGACAGTTGCCCTAGTCTGAAACAGCAGAGCTGTGTGGAGAGTAAATCTAATTGCTCTCACGGTTCCTTGTGCTGTACCTCGCCTCTCCTTGCTGGTCTCCTGCCTGCCTAGCATGCAGTTTGCTCATTCACTTGCTCGGTCTCACTCCTTTCCTTTCCTCCCTCCCTCCAGCAGCGTCAGGGAGACAAGTGAAGGTTACTGTTTGGCATGTTTGTTTTTGCATTATTTATGTTGTAGAGGACAGAGTCAGACATCTAGAGGACAGTCTTAGGTCACATGTGAATCCTTCCAAATGGGACTCAATAGCACAACCAGCCAAGTAGAAAACAGACTTGGACAGCCCCATGGAGAGAGGCAGCATTTGGAAAGGGATGTTGTGCGTCTATCCGGCCAAGGTACCTGGCAACACCACGGGTCTGCTTGTGCCTCCGCCTTCCCTCATTTCTTTCCTTTCTTTTTCAGATGCCCCATAAGGGCGGTATAATCCTTTTTTCCCCCGGAACTAAGAAGTGTTTCAATATCATATGTGCTTTACATCCACAAAGCTGCAAGGAACTGGGATCTCCCCACCACCCCAGTTCCTGCGCCTTTCCCTGCAACACCTCCTGCTGAGAGTGGCTGCTCCTGGGTTGGTCGCACACATCTCGGAGCAGCCGTAAGCATCTCCTGCACATAGCTCCCCTCCCCACTTCCTATGAGGCTGCCCATTGGAAGGGCTGGTGCTGGAGTACCTCTGAGCACCCCACAAGCAGTGCTCCTGTGCAGGCCCCCGCACTGCCTACTGGGGGAGCCTGGCATTCATGTTAGGAATTCTTTGCCCACACGTCTTCCAACTTTGTTTCTCTCTGACCCCTACAGTATTTAATAATAAATAGCTATGCCGTACCCCAACAGAACAGAGATTTTATGCTACTTATTTTCCCCATATTTTTCAGCAAAGCTAAGTCTCCCTCAATTTCTTATTGAAAATGAAATGGGGACAGTACTGCTTATACAGCTGGAGATAGCGATCACCAGTGTACAGAGACTGACTTATCAAGCAGATTCTTAATGCCATAAAATCAATGGGTTTAGAAATTCTATTATCTTGCCTCTGATAGAACATGCCAAACTAAAGAAACTTCTTGCCCTTTTTCTTTTTTTAAAAGCATACTTAAATATAACATTACTGCCGTCCCAAAACAAGCTTTCCCCATGGTCCTCTAGTGTATATTACACCAGAGCAAAAGGACAGAGAGGCTGCATAGCAAAACAGAAAGGCCAGTTTCCTTCTGGGTTCTACCAGCTGTTCTGTTACAGGCTGCTGGATTTCCACATTTGACAGCAATAATCATTCCATACTACGTAGGGTGCAGGACTCCAAGAAAATTACTTTTGCAAGAACAAAATGCAACAAAACCAAATACATGGCTAGTACCAACCACAAAAAGCTGCATGAATGCCTGAGAGGACACTACAGGAGATCCAGGTGAGTGGAGCAGGTGTGGTATGCGTGTTCATAGGTCCAAACATCCAAGCAAGTAAAGAGAACATGGAAAGGAAGGTCTGCGTATAGAAGAGAGGTCACAGAGATCAAGACACTGGCAAATGATGGGAAACGGTTGATGCTCTAGTGAAAATCAAGCAGGACATAAGAAGTGAGCCAGATGAGAAGACATAAGAAGGGAATCAGATGGGACGCAAAGTAAACAGCTGCAGCAGCTGGAGGGGATGCTAAGGACAAATCAGACATGAAATAAAATGATACTTGGGTGAGAGCCATTCAATAGGACACAAAGGGCTTTATTTTCCCTTAGATTCAGCCACCAACTCTTGACTAGGCAAATCTTAAAAATTTGCACTAGGTCCCTTAAATTCCCCAAAGTGTTGTAAACAGATCCTAATGTAAAATGAATTCTCTCCCTTCAATCCTCTTTTTCCATCCTCCCAACTCCTTCCCCCCCCCACCCCCCCCGCCGCCCCCCACAAAAAACCTCCGTCAGAAAAGGTAGGTGGTGGCTTGGCATTTGGATAAAAACTGTGCCATTTTGGAAATTAGTTTTTTCTAGTTTGGCAACACATAGGAGAACCTGAAGAAATTGTTTCCACTTACTGTGATCCAGTATCGTCATTTGCAACATGGGGTTTCTGAGCCCTACCTATCTATAAGGATGAGGGAGACGTGGTGAAGGTAAGGTGTAACGTGAGTGCTATCTTCCTCCACGTCACCTGCAAGAAAATGGTCTCCAGAAAAGTAAATGGTTTGCTGTGGGTCACATTGGTGGAGCCCCATCATGCATGCTCTGAACGAGCGTGATTTAATAAAAGGGAGTGTTGTTTTGACCTGATTAGCCTATCATAGCAGCACACTGCACTATAAATTGTTCTCAGGCAATAAGCAGCAATGACTCATATTGAAACACTGGCTACTTCTAGCTAACAAAGGAGGTGTGTGGATTTGAAGACTGGCATTTCATGGAACAACCAAGCAATCAGCCAAGGAAGAAGACAGCAACAGACTGATCAAGATACATTTTCTGTAGCCTCACAATCAACACACAGAGAGGCAGTTTCTGCAGACAGCTTGTGGAGTACCACTTGTATGTTATTTAGCTTTGATGTGCCTTGCTGCATCTACGTTAAAAATGCTTTGTGATCATGAGACCCGATTCCAACTTCCCATCCAGCCATGCAAATGTTTATAAAGGAAAGCTTTCATTGCTAGATTGCTCTACACAGGAGCACCTGATTTCATTCAGAAGACGGGCAGTTTGGGTGGGGGTAGACTAAGACAGAAATCCATGTGCTATCAGAATAAAAATCAGACTGCCTCTCAAGACAGGTCTGTTCAACCAAACTGAACAAATGAAAATTTGGATCCAGACACCTCCCAAGCTTTGTAGAAACTCAGGCCCATGTCCCTGTGATTAAGTCCGTCCCCTACTTCTTCCTGGAGATGTCTTCTGAGCTGAGATCTGAGGGAGAAACCATTCCCCTGGCATGAAAAACATACAAGTTAAAAAAGGGTCTTTGAAGAAGAGAATTTAAAGTGCTGGACAACTTCTAAAGCAGAAGCAGTCAAACAGCAAGATCATTTGTTCTGGATATAACGCCTTGCCTTCCTCTCTGTTGTCATCAAAAGCTTCTGTGTTTGTGGGAGAAAATCTCTCCCCCAACCACCAGCCCAGTCCTTCCTGCCGTGAGGTCACAGCCCTGTCTTTGTGACACAGCTGTCTGTTGCCATGGAAGTGTTTGTGCTTTCACAAAGTCAGCACAGCGATGACTTCACAAGCAAGGTCATGGAGGAGCAGATGGGCTTGGGAGGAGGGAGGGAGACAGACCCCTTGTTTAAACACAAATAGCGGTGATAATTAATTAACCAAAGTAGCAGGGGAAATTATGAAAAACATGTGAAAGGTAAATGGATTTCTGTTTAGCTGTCTTTCCCAAGAGGCTGAATGTCTCAATTGCTGAGGGAGATCTTTACAGTGAACTAGTGAAACAAGGACATTTTCTCTGGTTTCTTCAAGTGGACGCTCTTGGAAAAAAATGTGAACAGAGCTTACACTTTGCCATCCTTCTGCCTTCCCTTCTCATCACCACTTGTTGACCTCAACCAAAAGATCAATATTTTCTATCAGAACCTCGAGGCCCTGTATCTTTTCAGCATACAAGGGCTGTGGTGGGAATAGACAATTACTTAGACAGGAAGTTTATTGTTCTGCAGTGGCTTAACAACAAACATGCTGTTTATAAAGGAAGCTGTTACATATTTATTCTTCTCCTGACTGCCAAAGCCAAAAGCTTGTCTTTGGAGTTGACCAGGGTGGACTTTGTCTTTCTTTGAACATAGAACACTTGCATGATAAGGCATCTGCAGCCCAACTATGCCCTTACTTCCACCTAAGCTTTTATCTTTTGCCATAGCAGTGCTGGTTCTGCTACACACCTTCATATTGTTGCCCAAGTCAGCAGATTTCATTCCAAAACAGGAAAGAGCAAGTTACGCAGGTAAGATCACGGGGATCATCTCAATATGCAAGTGAATCCGTGGAATGCTTCTGAAGAACCTGGACAACATTAAGTACGGGCATTGTTGTTTCTTCATTCTTTCTCTGGACTGCTTTTGCGTCACACATATGGGCCAATATACATTCATCCATCTAAGATTTAAGGGGAAAGTGAGCAGCTTGTGCATATTCTCTTCATTGTTTATTCTGTGAACACACAATTATGCCTTTCTACCTTTCAAGTGAGAGCTGAGATACCTAAAAAAATAAAATTCTATGCTTACAAGAAGAGCAGGAAACCTTACCAGAGGTCAAGGTGTTTTTGTGACTGGCAGTACTTTCATGCCAAAGAAGTCTGGAAAAGCAAACAACCAAGAGATGCTATTCAGACACTTTTAAATGAGTTCAAGAGAACTTCTACAAAAAAAGTGAGGGTATTAGTAGGTTTTCTTCTACATACAGGACTCTGTTCATCCAGCAGCTCTACCTTTGTTCTCTGCTTCGAGCTGTGAACCTAACACAGACATTGTCACATCAAGCATCCAGATTCACAGGACAATCATTGAGATTGGAAAGTGCCTCCGGAGATTGTCTAGTCCAGCTGCTCTGCTCAGAGCAAGGTTAACTAGAACAGGTTGCTCAGTGCCATGTCCAATTTTTAATGTCTCCAAGGATGAAAACTCCGTAACTCTCTGGGCAACCTGTTCCAGTGTTTGAGCACCCTTGCGGTAAAAAAAAAATAATTTCTTACATTTAAATGGAATTTCCTGTATTGCAATTTGTGTCCACTGCCTCCTGTACCTTCACTGGCTGTCACTGAGAAGACTGTCTCCAATTTTCAGTCCACTTTGCTGTCCACTTATCTAGTCCATACTTCATCAGTTCATCCATGAGGATCTTATGGGAGACTGTCAAAAGGTGAGACAGTGTCAAAAGGCTTTCTGAAGTCAAAACAAATAACATGCCCTGTCAAGATCTCCAATATACACTCATTCACTGAACTAGTCATTGCATTGTAAATCCATGCTGACTACACCCAATCACCTTCCAGGGTCTGGAAATGGCTTCCAGGATTATGTTCTCCATCACCTTCCCAGGGACTAAAGGAGTTCCCTAGATCTTCCTTCTCACCCTTCTTGAAGACAGGTGTGACATTAACTTTCTTCCAGTCTTCAGGAACTTCCCCAATTGCTAGGACCCTACAAGCGTAATCTAGAGTAGCTTCGCAATGACATCAGCCAGCTCCCTCAGCATTCATGGCTACATCCTCTCATGTCTCACGGACTTGTTTGTGTCCAGTTTGTTTAAATAACCTGGTCCTGGTCCACCAGGGGTAAGTCTTCATTGTGCCAGAGTTTCACACTGCTCTGAGGCCTGGGATTCCTGAAGGCAAATTTTCCTAATAAAAACCAAGGTGAAGATGGTACTAAGTACTTCGGTCATTTCCAAATCTTTTGACACCAGGTCCCTGCCCCATTCAGCAGTGACGCCACATTTTCCTACATAGAATCATAAAATCATAGAATCGTTAAGGTTGGAAAAGACCCTTAAGATCATCGAGTCCAACCGTTAACCTAGCACTGCCAAGTCCACCACTAAACCATGTCCTTAAGCACCACATCTACCCGTCTTTTAAATACCTCCAGGGATGAGGTCTCAACCACCTCCCTGGGCAGCCTGTTCCAGTGCCTGACTACCCTTTCAGTGAAGAAGTTTTTCCTAATATCCAACCTAAACCTCCCCTGGCGCCGCTTGAGGCCGTTTCCTCTCATCCTATCGCTTGTTACTAGGGAGAAGACACTGACCCCCACCTCACTACAACCTCCTTTCAGATAGTTGTAGAGAGCAAGAAGGTCTCCATCGAGCACACAAAGTTTTTAAAGAAACCTTGCTGTCTGCAGGGTTAAATTAGCTAATACTATTATTTCAAAAGGAGCCCCACCTTCTACATATCATGGTGAAGCACCCTGGTTACAGCTGTCTTTTTTATCAACATTGCTAATACATGGTCTGGGGGTAAGTTACTGCTGCCTCCTATCAGATAATTAGTCAGTAAATCATTCAACCAACTACAAGGTATAGAACAAGGACGTTTCCAAACCGCATTATCATCAGACATTTATATTGCACTTTATCGCAAAGGATTGAGAAGATTTACATATACCCTGTAGAATACTGGCCTTTTTTTACACCTGCTACTAAAGTGCAGCCATCTTTGGAGTGGGATGTCTGTGGTTTTTTTAAGAGCCACGTTATGGAATAAGCTTATCACAAGAAATTGTGCAGATGACTTCTGTATCTACTTGAAATTTTTAGAAGATTTCAAGGAGAATAATGGTCTAAGGTGGAATTTTGCAAGGAGACTGCAGCTAAAAAACTGCTTCCAGTTGTAAAGTAGTTATCCCAAGTTACAGCAACATGACTTTTTACAGTATTTTGCAATTAGAGTGGCAGAAAATACCATGTAAAAGAACAGGTTTGCAATTTATTCATGTTTTACACTGAGTTTTTATCCATCTTTTTGGTACACTTATCTGCCATCCGAGCACTATCAAACAATACCTCTAATTTAAGCCTGACAGGACAGCTCCAGTGAAAGCCACCAAGAAGAACTAAGAGCTTGAGTCCTTTCGTGTTTTTGTTAGCTCTGGTCATAAAAGGAGATGGAGCAAAATCATTGTGTGGCTCTGGTGCTTCTGTCAGCTAGACTTAATTCAGTAATACTGAGGGTGCAGCCCAGTGACAAAGTGGGAACAAGGCTAACATCTAACTCTTGCAAGCAGGCACCATCCATGACCAGATCTCACTTTTACGTGAAATGCATGCCATCTTATGCCACATTACTTTGTAATATTACACAGAACCGTCTCACTAAGCAACAGTATGTCTCCCTTTCACCACACCATGGTACGCTGCATCACTATCTCAGGAAAAAAAGCATCACTGTTTATTGAACCATCTCAGCACTACTTTCTGCAATGACCAACCTTTTTATGGTAGCGGGTCATCCAAGCCATGAGAAGATACAATGCTAGCCCAGGAGAACTCCCAGTGAACATTTATGAAACAAGGCACTCACTTAGGTTCACACTTAAAAGCTCAGTGAACAAAAGCTTCCAAAATCTGACAGTTCTTTATCCAAACTCTAAAAAAATGTTCTAAATTTCACAGGCATTTAGATTTAAGGTTGCAGTCCGGATCACTGCAGATGGATCAAATTTAGGTAGAGTTTTGCAACGTTGTCTACATCAAGCTTATTTCCAAATAGATAAGTCATGAACAAGAACTGATCATTAAACTGATGACTGAAACCCAGTGGGGCCATTATTTTCAAGTACTATGACTTCTCCACAATTCAAGAAACATGGTCATCATCACTAGAAATCTCTACATAAATTTATAAACCCAAGAAGAAAGCTATTTACCTAGAACACTGATGGGCAGGAATGGCAATGTAGGAATGACAATACTGCTGAAGAATTTCCCCTTCCCAGTAGCCAGCTCTCATCTAAGTCTAAATTCCAACAGCAGTCCCAAAACTCTTTTTGAAAGGAAAGATCTCCCAGGATGCAAAGGAGCTTTGTTTTACTGCTTTCCTACAGACTTTCTGTGCTTGGTCTAGTTGCTCACACAGAAGTCATTTGATTTGCCCTACTGTATGTGAGTTATCCGAACAAGGCTGGCAAATATGACATCAGATCTATGGGAGACCTCCTCTATTCTGAAGCAGGCAGGATATCCTAGGGCATCTCAAAGGTAGCAGATGACTTCTGGTGTGTCCACATCAGTGCTGTGGTTCAGAGCGTAAATGTGCTATTGAAGTGAATCACCAGGTCATCCCCACTCCCTGACTCTGGACTGTGGAGCTATCTAGAAGCGCACAGACTGGATTTCTTTCTGCCAAAACCAAGATGCACATCATAGGTACTCCACCTGCTAGTGGATATTCAATTCACAGCTAGATCTAGTTCAAAGTAACCACCCTTGAAATCTTTACAGTCAGGTCCTAAGTCTTGATGTTGCAACTCTATAAATCTACTCCTACAGATCTGTGTTATTCCTAATGCAGATACAGGCAAATCACTAGTCTCTAACTCCTTAACTGGACTGTCCTAACTACAAACTGGAATAACTGTTTGGGTCTAACTGTGGGGTATCATGTGGATAAGTAAATTCAAGATTAAAGGATGCTCTGATACTGCTGGCATCAGAGATGTATGTGTAACAGTACAGGAACTGGAAGAACCTTCATCTAAATAAATGCAGTCAAATCAGAGATTCAAATTTCCATCTATGCCCAAACAGGTCCTTAGCAAGGGCAAACATATTAACAGTGGCAGTCCCATTGCTGACATCAGCATCATGACTGTGCCTCTCCCCATGCCCTCTCATGCTTCCAATAATCTTTCACTGAAAATGACATTCTTGATGTTAAAAAGAACTATGTGTATTGAGAGGATAGGTAGATTTTACTTTCTGTTTACAGAAGATGATGCCTCCTCCACTGGCTTCCCTCCTCTGATCCTTGCCCACTTTCCCCCTGAGATATACCTACACATATGCACACTTCCTCCTCTTTGAAGAAAACCTGCTACTCCCTTAAGCCTTTTGCTAGCCTAAATTGAAGTTTGCCAAGCAGAACTAATACTACCTACTTATAGACCAGTCCCACTTCCCTCATGCCACTACTATGAGGGAAGGCAGGAGGAAGAATGGCCAACTAACTATGACTGCCAGAGCTTCTTCAGCTAAAGAGAAACCCCACTTTCTTTTGTCATGATCTTATTGTATGTCCTCATCCTCTTCTCTCCCTCCCTTTCTTATGGCAAGTCTACTGAACCACAGCTTGGAAGATCCATTTTTTACTTTTTCTAGGGCTATAAAATTATGTTCAAGTTGAGTCATAGGACAGTCTAGATCTATTTGTCTTAAAAAATTACTATGAAATGGACAATATATTGGGGTTGAATCAGGACCTCCTGGAATAAAAAGAGAGCTGCAGAACCATGGTTTCCCAGCTAGGGGTACAGTATATACAAACCTTCTTAAGAAACAGGCAATGAAAGTACACTTGTTCACTCCACCATACACACCCTGCTGGCAGTGGGCAAAAGTGATAGCTTTTAAGAGATACAGTAGGAGCTCTTTGGAAGAACTACACGAAGGCAACAGTCCAAAGACCTGAATTCATAGAATCCTAGAATCATAGAATCGTTAAGGTTGGAAAAGACCCTTACGATCATCGAGTCCAACCGTTAACCTAGCACTGCCAAGTCCACCACTAAACCATGTCCTCGAGCACCACGTCTACCTGTCTTTTAAGTACCTCCAGGGATGGGGACTCAACCACTTCCCTGGGCAGCCTGTTCCAGTGCCTGTCTACCCTTTCAGTGAAGAAGTTTTTCCTAATATCCAACCTAAACTTTCCCTGGCGCAGCTTGAGGCTGTTTCCTCTTGTCCTATCACTCAGGGAGAAGAGGCCGACCCCCACCTCGCTACAACCTCCTTTCAGGCAGTTGTAGAGAGTGATAAGGTCTCCCCTCAGCCTCCTCTTCTCCAGACTAAACAACCCCAGCTCCCTCAGCCGCTCCTCATAGCACTTGTGCTCCAGACCCTTCACCAACTTTGTTGCCCTTCTTTGGACATGCTCCAGCACCTCAATGTCCTTCTTGTAGTGAGGGGCCCAAAATTGAACACAGTACTCAAGGTGCAGCCTCACCAGTACTGAGTGCAGGGGCACTATCACCTCCCTGGTCCTGCTGGCCACACTATTCCTGATACAAGCCAGGATGCCATTGGCCCTCCTGGCCACCTGAGTACACTGCTGGCTCATGTTCAGGTGGATGTCAACCAACACCCCCAGTTCCTTTTCAGCCAGGCAGATCTCCAGCCACTCCTCCCCAAGCCTGTAGCATTGCATGGGGTTGTTGTGATCGAAGTGCAGGACCCAGCACTTAGCCTTGTTGAACCTCATACAGTTGGCCCCGGACCAATGATCCAGCCTGTCCAGGTCCCTCTGTAGGGCCTTCCTACCCTCCAGCAGATCAACACTTCCACCCAACTTGGTGTCATCTGAAACTTGCTGAGGGTGCACTCAATTCCTTCCTCCTTCAGAAATTACATAGTGGGAGGGATGCCAATGCTTTTGGAGGACATCCCAGGAACAGGTTTGTTGTGCATAAACATAAGCTTTTTTTTTTTTTTTCCAACAAGGAACACTTCCCAGACATGCTATACAGTGATTCCCATGTAAGGTGGT
Source organism: Nipponia nippon (assembly GCF_047370975.1). NCBI lineage: Eukaryota > Metazoa > Chordata > Aves > Pelecaniformes > Threskiornithidae > Nipponia > Nipponia nippon. The sequence continues at coordinate 5,489,632 of NW_028262336.1, read as the reverse complement.
GTGGGATAGCTTAACTCTCTCTTTAGCCTGTTCTTCCCATTCAAAAAGCCCTGGTGGTGACTTTTTGCATGGGCTGGTGCCATGCAAAAGCAAAGGAAGCTGGTGTCAGCCAATGCATCCCTGAAGTGCAACAAATGGTGCCAGGCAGTCTGCACTGTGCATCTAGTCCTTGACTTCTCATTCCCAAAACTACCAAAAGACATTCAAACGATTTCATGCATACGTGCATAAACTTCCTCCAACCTCCTCAAAACATGCTAATATCAGGTAGGGATGAATTTGTCACTGCTACACCAAGGGGCAGCTGAAAAATTCCCCTATTACAGTTCCCTACAACCACACATGCACAGTACCTCTGAGGTCAAGAATAAAACCCCTCAAAACAAGTGCCAAAGCAAATAAACTGGCACTGAAGCTTGAGACAATGAAATAGCATTGCTATAAAGCCCCGACATGCTCAAATCAGGAAGATACAAAACCTGGTCAAAACAATAGTTATATGTGCAGTTTTTTTCTCTGCTGTTAAAAAGTGTAGAGAATAAAAACAAAGGAGAAGGGGAAAATGCATTTAGATAATTAGCCTCCTAGTCCTGTCTGTTTGGGTGGCTTTTATTGCAGTTATAGGTCTGCCTCTGTGCAAGCATAGATATTGGCTATTAACCCTACAAAGCATTTTTCATTGCTGCATACTCAGGTTTTGTTGAGATCCAATACTAAACTGTTGCACTACCTTCCTGTGAATCAAATAGGCTGTGATTCAGTTTCCTAAATATAGGCAGCTAATGCCATCTTAGGGACCATAGGGTATCCTGCTTGGATGTCCTGGAGAGCACAGGCTGTATGTTATATGTGCTGGCCTTCAATGGATATCTCAGATACCCCAGACAGTGTAAACCAGTAGTACGTAGATGTACATAGGTAACCCAGCCATACATGTACTGACCCATTTGGTGCACAAACTCCAGAATACAGCTTTTTATCACCAATATCCTACACTAATAATTCATTACCTAAGGAAAAAAGAGGGGAATAGTTACCATTAAACTTAGTATACCATGAGGCTTTGGGCTCAGGGAGGGGGGACAGAAGAAACTGGTGTGCCTAGGTGGGTTCAAATCACTCTGCGCACAACTGTGTAGGTATTTTTTCACACCACAGCTTAAAACTCAGATAACCCACACTGGTTTAAAAGGCATAGCTTTCTAGCTAACCCTGTGCCCTCAAGTAATCCACAGTCTCAAGACTAGAGTCCAAGGGTTACGGAGGAGCAAAATAGTAGGCTATGAAGAATTACAGAAAGGAAGACTACTTGGGCCAGAAGAGGTGCAAGGGTCAGGTCCCAAGTATACACCCTGTGTTGCTGCTAAATCAGTTTTCTGTTCTTGGAGTATTCTTTTGCTTTTTAAATTGGTAGCCCATAGACAGTGTGTATGAAAATATAGTTATGCCTCTTGGGGGTTTTGGGTTTTTTATTGCTTGAGGGTGCCTGTATGAATGCTTTCACAGACATGACTGACTGTACAGGCAATGGCTGCAGGTACTGTTGCAACTGTGTGCTCTTCTATTAAATTCATTGTTTGTGGACACCTGAATGTTTGCGTGCAACCACATGTGCCCTACTTTCACTGTTAGGACAGATGCATGCATTTATATTGGGGAAAAAAATAGCGCCCCTCTTGTCTATTGGAGTGTTGCACGATGCAAATCCAGGCAGCAGCAGCAGGAGGATGCAGATTCCCACTGCCTCTCCTCCCCCTCATGTCTTTCCCTCCTGTCACTCAGACGATAATGATCTGTGTTGTGGGCATTTGCTGGAAAGCTTTAACGTAACCATTATTTTTTAGGTTGCTGGAATTGCGGTGGGCGTCAAGGACTCCAATGAATACAAATAAGCTCAGATCCAAGCAAACTCCATTTTGTCTAATCTTCACTGAGCAGTAATCTGGGAGGCACCTTGCTTGCTCTCATTTCGTATGGAAGGAGAGCAAGCGCACCACAGTGCCAGTATTACTGAAGTCTGGATTGATCTCACCTGTTCACATCCCGAGGTCTCCCGATTCTTCTCTATCTCAATAGCTATAATCTGTCCGAGGAAGTATTATCCACGATGAGACAGCTCCACCCACCCATTACTGGAGCAGCAGAGGCAAAATTTATTTCTACCTTATTGAGTCCACAAAAGCGTGCTCAAAATAGACACAAATCCAAACTGCAAAGTTGGGAATTTTGCTGGAAGCTTCTCCAAGTTTCAGACACAGAGGCTGCATTTGAACCCATAGTTTAAGCTTGCTTTTTTAAATACAGAAGTTTACGGCCTCCTTTTAAAACAGATGAGCTAGAGGAAATGAAAAGTTGATGGAAAGTTGTTGGTTTGGTTTTGGTTCTTTTTTTAATGCACTCAGGTATTGACTGTGAAACCTTGCATGTTCCCTCTCACCACATGATGACATCCTCAAATGATAGTGCACAGTTCTCTTGCAGTTTCTGTATCCCAAGTATGGAACAAAAAATCCCTGTAAAAAGGATATTCGTGCAACAGGAGAACATACCAGAAACTGAAGAAAGAACTGAGCAATGTATTCTATCCATGGTCCAGAAGCATACAAATAAAGTGATACTTGTCAAAAGTAAAGATATGCGAGACCTTGCATAGGATACTTAGTATCAAAAGTAGTAGAAAGACTCTTTGGTCATATTAATAAAAGGACAGCAGATTAAAAATAAGCAAGAATGCTATGCAGCGGGCATGCAGTAGAGACTGAAGATAATTTGTGCACATGCCAAAAAGTAAATGAAGACTAGGCTTAATTTTTTAATAGCGACGGTGATATTGAGTGTAGGACAAAGGCAGCATAGCTAATGGGAATGAGAAAAGGGAAATGATAATTCCTGGAGTGGAGTGAACTTCGAGATCATACTGCACTCAGGAGGTGGAACAAGAGAACTTTCACCCCAGAACATTTAAAGAACTGATAAGGGATATTGCAGGATAAGCTGCAAGGATCTCAGTACACATCAATATAGAAGGGTATTATATGACTGCAGAATACCTGATTTAAAACATACAAGTAAGAAAAAAAAAGAAAGTGATCTGGGCAACTACAGATTTAGTTATATGATCCTGGCAGTATGCAAAGCTTTGGAATACACACAGAAGTAATTAAAGACATCAAGGTAAGCAGAAAATAGGATAAAACTCAGTATGGCTTTTCCAAAAGCTCCAAACAAGCTGACTGCCTTTCCTAATAACTGATTTTTTTAAACAAAAGAAATGCAGTAAAGACTAATCTATCACCATTTAAGTAAAACATTGGATACAGTGTCTTATAGAGGATTATTAGTTAAGATGTAGATGATAGCATTAAGTAAAGAATTTTAAGGCAAATAAAGAATTGATGAAAGAGATGACGACTGGTCAGGCTGAAAGGGGAATTTATTAGTAGAGCTCCTCAAGGACTGAGACCAATTTTATTTAATATTTTCATGATTGATCTTACCATAAAAGTAAGAGTGTGCTATTGAAGTGAACTGATGACACATAGTTGGAAAACACTGTCAGTGCAGAGGGACATGGAGATGTATAAACAAAGAACTGCCTGACCTTGAGGACTGGACAAACAGAAATGAGAAAAACACAAAGTGCAAGGTCAGGTACTACAGCAAAAGTTTCTCATGCAAGTGGGGAGCTCATTACTTGGAAAGAAGAGTGGAACAGAGAGACTTGGGAGCACTAACACCTCATGGGGTGACTATATGTATTGACAAAGAAATGCAGATGTCATTATAAAAAGCACTGGTGAGATCTCATCTGAAAGAGGGTATAATTCTGGTTACCCACTTTGAAGAGAGCTTGCTCTAGTTTTGTTCTGGTTTGAACTGCTGTGCTTGGATGAGCCAAGGCACAGAAAGTTCATGTTAGAAGGTGGCTAAAAGAGCTGATATTATTTTTAATTTTCTAAACTGCTCCCCAGATCAGGATGAGATGTTGCTGGGCCTGGAGAAATGCTTAATTACACAGAGGTTAACTGCTTTCCTCGCTTTTTCTCTGTTTGCATCCAAGTTTCAAATGGTAAGAAGCAATATGGCATCACAGCCTCCACTGGATCTGTACTAATTCATGCTGACCAGGGATCTGATCCTTCTGCCTTTCCACCCACCCCAGTAACTCAGGCCTTTCATTTAGCCTTCCACCCCAACACTTGTTGCTAAGGATGAAGAGATAAACTCTACAAAAGCAGCACTAGAAGAGAAACCCTTGATAAACAAATCTTCTTGCATGAATAGGAGAACATGTAGTTCTCATAAAAATGGTAATTAGAGCCCAGCATGAGGAGCTGTTTTTTTCATAATAATAATAATAATAAAAAATTCTCCAAGAGCATTCATTCAGAAGGAAGTTATATTTGCCAGCATTATTACTATTATTATTGTATTACCACTAATAACAATGATAAGGCTCTTGCTAAGGGACAGGACCTTCTGTGTAACTAAGTAAACATGCCTAAAAAGGGCTCCCCTTAAGGCATGTCTTCAATTAATAAAGACGACTGACAGATCTGTTTATAGCCCACTGCAAGGTACCAGCTGATTGCCTCTCCCTAATAACTGTTTAATTTGCTTTTCCCTTACCAGTTACACTGTGCAAAATCATTGGCCTCTGCCACGCAGTGACAAAGCAGCTGGCATTTGCGTAGGCAGACCTTTGCTGGTCCAGCCCTATGTTCTCACACACCCTGTCTTCCTACCCCCATCTCCTTGGTTAATTTGTTTGTCCCCTTCCTCCCCCCCAGCAGAATGCCTGCACAAGGCACCACTGTTAATTTAGCCAGGAAATGGTTTGATGGTGATAGGCAAATAAATTGATCAGACCTTCTGAACAGCAGCCATGGGAAGAAAGAAACACCCCTAGCCATTTCTCAGTGACCTCTCCCTATGCTTAAAAGAAAACTCGTGAGCTCTCAGCACGAATTAGCATGGCCTCATTATAAAAACAGAATTGGGGTCAGAAGAAACTAAAATGGGTAAGGGAAAAAAAATCCCATCAAAAGAAACATCTGAGACAGAAACGCCCTAACTGGGGAGGGCAAAAAAAGTGACGCTTCAGAGGAAAGGGAGAGGCTAGAGGCAGAAGAAAAGCAAGCACAGCTTTCTTAGAAAAGCAAAAAAGGCAAAGCCCCCCGCGAGCTGGAACAGCCTCGATGTCAAGCTGGACAGTCTTGCAGAAAAGAGTTTACATATTTGCATCCTTCACGAATTGCCATTTCCAACCCATTTGCAGTCATTGCTGCCAAGTGGCCTGGTCAGTTGCTGTTTGATGGCCTGTGGAAAAGAGGGGGGTCCTAAAAGACCACAGTTGCACAGTCTGGTTTCTAAGGGAAGAAAACGTGAATGACAACTGCAGCACCAGCATTCAGTGTAGAAAAGACCAGTCTGTCCTATCTATGCCAGGCTTATTTCACAAGCATGACATTGGTCTGCACTGTAACGGTGCTGATCCCCAACTACGCTGGGACTTTTTTGTAGGGAAACAAAGCATCCCAGTGCTGGCATCGGTCACCAGCAACAAAACAAGAAGCTACCTATACAAAAACAGGTCTCATGCTGCCCTGTCTGCACACTGAGCTGCAGAAAAAAAAAAGCACCACAGGGTCCTGCTGTCAGTTCACTCTTCAGCCAAGGTCCCCGGTGAGGGGACCCGTGCAAGCGCAGCTGCTTGCCTGACAGCTCTCCCTGCCCGGGGAGCTGGACAGCCATGGTGCAGGGTCCTCTCTCGACAGCCCCTCCACTCACACACTGTGCTGCTGCTTCTGCGTCCACCATCTTGGAGGAAGGTATGTACCTTGGAAAGGAGCCCTTTCTTAGTCTCCACACTCTCTGGGACTTTACAACCCATCCTCAAAAAGACAGTGCCAGTTTGGCAGCTGCTCATAAATTCTCCCTCCTACCTCTTCCCATGGCTGGCACACCTGGGCTTTGTGCCCGTCCGCAGGGTGCATTTGGGAGCAGATCACAGTGACTGTGTAGGCAGGAGAACGAGGCACAACGTGCCTTGCTCAGTATCACTGTCTCCTCAGTCACAGCTGGAAACGTAAAAGACTAGCTCTGACTTATTTACAGAAAGAGGTAATAACGGTAGTCATGAAAGCTTCCACCACAAGAATAAAGTCCACAATCAGCCCTGCTCATTCAATTTTCTGAGAAAGAAACACAATAGATAGGCTTTCTTTTTTCCCCCATCTCTACCACAGGCTTGTGAGCCCCTCTCCCAAACCTCTCCACCATCCAGCCTCTTCACTTCTATGCAAAGATGGGCTGTGGCTTGCTGCCATCCGGATAGCACAGCTCTATTCGCGCCAGGCTTTGTTGCATTGCCTTCGTCCTGACAGGTGGCAGGAAGGATAGAAAGAAGCCGGCAAGGCAGGAAATGTTACAAACTAATTGAGTCAGCAGCTTAGAGAATCTGTCGATTCACTTTTTTTTCTCTTTTAAATTATTTTATTTTATTAATTCTGCCTTGACAAAAAAAGAGAGCTAGATGAAAGAAAAAAAAATAAATTGGACCTTGAATTTATTTACTCCGATACGATCCCTGATCATTCTCACCCTTAAATCACCCTGCTGCTGTGCGGCAGGGCCTTCCAACATCAATATTAATGCTCCTCGCTCCTGGCAGTGGCTAGTGGAGGTGGCATTTCATAATTCAGATGCAAAAATTAAAAGGCAAATGTGAGAGAGGGGGAGTAGAGCAACTATATTTGCCCAGTCTGCTGACTAAAGACCCCTTGGTGAATTCTGTAACTGTCTCCCAATAGCAAAGGGTCAGGACTCAGGTGTGATTTGAGAATTGCCTCCTGCACAGAGGAAGAGTATGGGTTTGAAAACTAAAAGTCAGGCCAGTCAAATACCTGAAACAGAGTCATCTAGTCTCAGCAAGGACTAAATACAACAATGTCCATGTTTTTGGTGGTAGTTGCTGCAGGATATGGCCACCACAAAAGAAATTACTGTTGTGGGGTATGATGGAAGTGGCAAACCTACCTCAATAAAGGTGGCCTTAAATATTCAAAAAAATCTATTACATTCCTACAAATGCAGGATGCTTGCCTAAAAAAAAAAATTTCTTTAAAAAAAATTGTAATTTTTCTTTTCCTCTTTCTGCCTTCCTTTTCATATAAATCTCCTCTGTCCACCTTTTCACCCAGAAGGACTAGAGACTTCCTTTGAAAAGAAAATAACAGTAGGTTGGATTTTCATGTAATAGTGTGTCACCAAGAACTGTGGTTTTAAGAAATATACCAACTATAACAACGCTCTTGAAAAAAAGGCCTAAAATTGGCAACATTACTAGGTCTATGAGTCACAGGGGCAGACACATCAAGCATCAACTCAAGCAAATATTTCCCCACCCTGTCCCACAAAGCCCGCCTCACCCGTTATTTGGAGGGGAATGCAAATCCAGTTCTGAAAGCAGCGTAACTGTGTTAGTGTGGCACTGCCCTAGCACAGCTATGTGGTGCCTGTTTCAGAGGCTGGTGCTGCCTGAGAGACCAGCAGGGCAGACCTGCAGGGTTGGGGCTGAGCTGGGGGTGGGGAGCCCTGGGTTGGGAGGGCAGAGGGGTCTGGGAATTGTAGTAGATGAGCATTAGCCAGGTTGCATGTGCAAGCCAGGGAAGAGCACCAGAGCACTCTGCAGCTCACAATCAAGGGGTGCTGCCAGAGACATACAGAGGGGGCAAGGATGCTGCAGGGAGGTATGATAATGTCTTGCAGAGGAAGTTCTGCAAAACATCATTTCACATGGAGTAATGTTTGGATACCTGAGTCTAATCATGGAGTTAACAGCCGTTATTTGCACAACCTCACACAAAAACACAATGGTGCATAGGATACAAATCAAACCTCTGTCTACTTACACCCAGGATCCAGGCTATTAGGACACAGCAAGCAGCAGACCAGCCAGGATCATACAACGGAAAACACTTCATCTTCCAGCTCTCTGTATAGTACCAAGAGACATGTTTTGCACCAAAAGACTTCCTCTCCTTCACCATTTTCTGTTTCTGCCCTTGCTGTCAGTGCAATCTGGCCCAAGAGAAGTGACTTTTAGCACTTGCTGATGCTTTGTTGTTTAATCAGATGGCCGTTGGAATCAAGGTTTGCTGACTGAAGAGGCAGCTGAGCAGGGACTTTCAGAGAACAGAAATGTCAGCCGCCCTCTTGGGAGACATCCCTAATCCACCTGGAGCTTCTTCAGACACTCTTAATTATTGTTTTGTATTTTAAATGGTCAGGGGAAAATCGGGTGCCTTTAAAATAAATAAATAAATGAAAGCATCAGAATGAGATGAATATATCTGCTGCTGACAACCCATCTGTCTGAATTCCACCTAGCACTTAGCACACAGACCTTGTTTTCCCAGAAAAGCTTCCAGGATACAGGCAGAGAAACATCTCCAGATTGTATATTCTGCTCATGGTTTCCTGCTTTTTGAAGGAAAAGGGAAGGATGGCTAAATGCATGTAAAATTTGGCACATATGTGAGTGAGTAGATGCAGATACTGAGTGAGAAATAGCAGAGATCACCCTTCTTCCTTACCAGCCATATTTCCAGAAAGTACACAGTGCTCCTGACTTAATGGCATACACTTTTCTTCCAGCCCTCAGTCATTGCTAACTGTTTCAATGCACCGCTGCCTGGCTTCAAAACGTTCCTGTTATCTCAGTGCCTACTGACCCCTCTGCTCTGCTGCCACTTCTGGTGCAATGGTTGTACAAAATGGAAAAAAACACCTCACTAAACACCAAACACACACCAGAAAGACCTTCCAGGTCTGGCTTAGAACAATGCCAAAGTAAGGTGAAGAACAAGCCAATATAAGCCACAGGATCTCTCACTAAAACTTCTGAGTTGAAATTTCAGTTTCATTGAAAGTTAAGAATGTAGCACATGATTTCCCTGGAGTGGTGAGTTGCTACTCACCACTTTGGTTTCTACAGTAGCATAAACCTATGCTGGAATCTCATTTCACCAGGCCAATACATAAGAAGTGGCACTGGTCATGCAATCTGTGGCACGTCTCTTGCTGAAACAATTCTGGGCTTAGATCACAATATACTTATCGTCTACATTAAAGAAACCCTACTGCCCTAATAATTAAGCTAATCATACTATCTTCTGCACAAAGCTGACAGTCCCCTTGAACACTGCTTTCTAGCCACATTTCCCCTGCTAATTTTACAAATGCAAGGAGTTTGCTTTTACGAAAGCGAGTGAAAAGAACACTGCAAAAATAATTCAGAGTGGCTCTGTGAGAGAGACAGACATGATTCCTGTGCTACAAATGGAAACTGAGGCACGGAGACTCCACGATTTGCCAAGGGATGTACAAAAACTGTGGCTGCACTGGCCTTGTCTTAGCTACTAGAATGGATGTTCCCCCCTTTTGGCTCTGTGTAGGTATTGTGTCACTGGACATGTTGTCTTCCTAATGAAACACAGAGGCAGAAGCCCTTACTTCCTCACTTATTAGAGAGCTCTGCCCATTTTCTCGAAGATCGGAGCTGTAAGATGGGTCTTGTGGCCTAGTTCTAACTCACTGCATTACACATTTACCTCTTTGTTTTCTTTGACCCCATTCCCCTTCCCTGCTTGCGGGAAGATGTGGTTTCAAAGGGACCTTTCTTCCTGCTGCTCGCTAGTGAGGAACAGCAGTGAAGAATAGAACTTCAGATAGCAGACAGGACCAAGCGAAATGCCATCCAAAATGGTACCCACTTGAAAGCACGACCAGGAGGACTTAATTAACAAGATGTGAATTCAGCCTTTTAGCTCTAACCAATGGGTATCAGGGACATGAATTTCAATGCAACAAAACTCCATGCCTAGTTTTACATAGCATTACTCTCTGCAAAATAGCAACCACAGGAAGAGCTGGGCTCAATTGTGGTCCATGCAAAGAATCCCACATGAACAGTCAGGCTCCTGAAAAGCTTTGAGAGAGGACAGCCAGCGAGTTCATCTCTTTAAGACCCAGTGGCTCAAAGAGACATCTTTGCTTTCAGTCCACACTCAGATGTACCGCTATGTTTCCCTTTGTGAAACGGAATAGATGCCTCCAAAGACAGCGAGCATTGTCCATGCAGGCATAAAGCAATATTTGGACATGCTGAATGGCTTCCTAAGATGAGAAAAAGTGCTGAAGAAACACTAAATTATGACAGATGGGAGCCCTAGAAATGCAACTACCCCCAAACTGGAAAATGAAAAGCTGGCACAAAGGGCGGGCATAACAATAGAATTTAGGCATAACGAAATACACGCCATTTAATGCGGAGTGCACTGAAGCTTCGATCCGTAAGTCAAAATCCTAGCCATTAAATAGCCTCATTTAAAAAGTTTTAAAGCAATTAAAATAAATTAGAAACTTCACAGGAGCACGAAATCACTGAAAAGGGTAAGAAGCACTTTATGCCAGGCACCGCTTCTGACAGTGTCATACCCATGAGGCCAGATTTTTATTTGAGAAGAGCTCGGGGCCAGATTTTCAAGGGCTCTGCACCAATAATTAGGGACAGATTTTTCCAAACTGCTCAGCTCCCGTTATCCAAATAAAGGCCAGATATACCAAAGTGCTCAGGGCCCAGCAATTCCTACCGTGACAGTTACAGCAACAACATGGCCAGCTTTTTCAGAAATGTGACCATTTATTTCACTGTCTGCCTAAGGAGAAAGTGGCCTGTTTAAAGGCCATCTTCTAGTTTATTTCACTGGCATGTTGGAAATGGTTGATTTTTAAGTCTCGCTAACAGTGAGAGGGCCCCAACTTCGCCAAGTCTGAGACAGCATGGTCTTAAAACACAAGTGGAACAAGCCCTGCTGATTTTACTCTATTGTCCCTAATTCCTGCTCAAGACACATCTATCATTGACCTCCATATGAAGCACTTCAGAGCTGACTGCAGAAGCAACCTTGTGAAATTATAATGCTGCCTCCAGCCATTTTGCAAAGCTATATACATCATTTGTGGCACACCAGAATAGGAGCCTTTCTCAGAAACAGAAAGATCCCTTAGCAGTGCTGCTAAGAGAGAAGAGAGAGCATGTCAGGCTTTTTTCAGTTTTTAAGCTAGTAATAGCTCAACTTGGAAGCAAAACAAACTGATGTGACCCTACAGCCAGACCACAGCCTACAGGCTCAAAAACTGCAAGGAGTTTGTTTCCTTTCAGATCATCCTAAAATGGACGTTGCAATACTTACTAGTGCCAACGTCTTCTGGATCAGGGCTGCTGTACATACAGGAGGTGGCGCAGAGGAGCAATACTTTACAAAAACAAAACCTATCACTCAGAAATGCTTATTTTCCTCGCTCTCTAACACAGACTGTGGGCTTTCAGAGAGAAACTTTCAACAGAAATGTGGGATTTTTTTCCCTCTAAGTAACTATTGTTCTTTCTGGAAGCAGACATTGGCATACTTCTTCATTGGCTTACATGTCTGTCTTTGCACTCTCAAACAGCTGAAAGACAGAAGAAACCAATACTGTCAGAACACTGCACACCTGCTTATATTTAACACTGTACCTGCCCAAAAGAGTTAGTGACCAGTGCCTCAATACAGACCACTCCACTGTAATGATGCTGTGGTAAAAGACTAAAAGAGAGGTTCTAGCACCAAGGAAGTGCAGGGCACCTTTCAAGCAATGAGAGTATCCAGCAGTCTGTTGCCAAACTCTTGAACCCTCAATGGAGATGCTACGGGAGCAGTGAGGTCCCTCAACCAGGAGAGAGAAGCAGATGGAATACACCACAGAGCACACAAACAGGAGACTTTCATGAGAAAACCATAGTTTCAGGCAGGATTATGGAAAAAGGTTGGGCTGAGGCCCATGCATGGTTGTTAAGATGCATACAAACGCCAACACTACTAAAAAGGCCAATTTTGGACAATATGCAGTGTTCACAGCTATGATTTCTTAGCCAAATATGTGAGCTATGGGAAGTGTTCTCACTAGCAACCAAACAGCTTAGGAGCCTTCATCACACTTATTTTCAATTAGACCTGAGGTCCTATGTACCTAAACCAGGGTAATGAGACAGGAACATCTAAGTTACTTAAATGCTCTCCAATATTTCAGATTTTCTTTTGTGTCTGTCTTCTAACACTCATTTAAAACAACCAGAAAGAACAGGGAGCAAAAAGTGCTTTTTTTTTTCTTGATACTTACTCCCTCCATGTCCATTTTTACCAATGGGAAATTAAAATCCACCACCAGTACAGCACCACTGAAACATCTCACAATTACAGTTGGACAAGGCAAATTGGGTAACTCAGGGCATGGGAGGCCGAGAACATATCCAGTGCTCCTAGTTCACCAGTGGTTCAGTAGTAGCTAGACGTCATTGCTGTCTAATCATACATTTGATGACCTGTACCAGCTGGATTTGATAGCGACCCATTTAGTGCCTTACAGAGTGAGACACAGGGCACCAAAGAAATTGCTGCAAAAAAATCTCAGAAAAGACAAGCTGGAGCTGTAAGTATGTTTTTACTTGCAGAACTGTCTCCACCAATTTTGTCTTGAGTAACATCAAGTGCAGCAGTAAAGAGGAACCTGCACCTTCGCTGCTCCTCATGATACAAAGTCAGAGAAGACATCTCTCCCTGGAATTAAATGTTTGCAATTACATACTATAGAGAGTATACTATAGCATAGTAATGTACACCAGAGAGAAGCACTGTGGCACTCTCCTGTTGAACCCAGGTTTAAAAAAAAAAAAAAAAAAAAGAAAAAAAAGTCAATTTGTGTTGTCCAGGCTTGAAATGAAATCTTTTCTTCTGCATTCCCACCTTCACCTATTGTAACTGCACTAGGAGTCCCTAATTTCTTTCGCTGCAGAGCAGCAAGCAGGTGCACAGCAGAATGTGTATTAGACCACACCCTCCCTCCTTTATGCTGCCTGTTCCCTATGGGGGCAAGATAATTACATCCACCCTAAGAAAACATCAATATTTTACTTTTAATGAGCTGGGCAGACCCAATTATCTCAGTAGGCTGTTAATAAGTGAAATTGTGAAGTACGGCTGCAGCTTTGATAGAAACAGAGTCATCTCTGAAATGGGAATTTCTGACACACAGAGTATTAAATAGATGTCAGACTGCTGGAATGGGAAGTTAGAGAAAAAGTGTTTAAGAAAGAAAATTTGCCTTAGTAGCAACTTTCAGTATTTAAAGATAATAAGTCAAACCCCAAAGCTTAAAAATCATAACTCCTGAAATAATAAGTATTGGCTTTTTCAGTGCCATTCTGACCCTTGATGTTTTGTGTTTCAGATCACCAATTTTTTCTCCCCCCAAATAGGGATAAGAAATACCTTTGTTGTTGTTGTTGTTGTTGTTTTAAATAGAAGTAAGGACTCACAAAAACACCACAGAAAGCTTTAAGAAAAAAAAAAAAAAGTATGACAAGATTTGCCACCATTGCATGGTGGATTGAACCACATATTGGCAGGGAAAGGATATTTTTCCCATTACTCTCACAAGGAGGTTAGTTCAGGAAGCACATTAATGTCTTGCTCTTCCCTCCCCTCTCTTCCTGTCCCCTCAGAATATGCCCTTTTCATTCACAGGCTAAAAAGCAGACAGAATAGGAACAGATCTCAAAAGATCAATGGATGAATTTTCAAGAATACTCAGGACTTACTAACCACATTGATAACGACGGCAACTGCAGAGATGATTCAAAATCTGATGGAAAAAATACAAGCATGCCTCCTCCCTCAAGATTTTGCATGCAACTGAACTCTCTCAATGCAGAAAACTTAGTGACAGACTCATAATTCAAATTTTATTTTCCTATTTAAGCTCAATTCCAGTTCCAAAATGGAAGGGAGAGAGTTTATCCTCTAAGCTATATATTATATATTAATCATCAAATGGAATCTATAACCATTTTGTTTCCTCCTGAATCTCAACAACTATGTTCTTTCCATAAACCAGAGAATCAGATTTACAAATCCAGCTTCTGCCTCAGATTACCATGAGATTATTTAGTTGTTCAGATCTCAGATGTTTTAGGACTTTTTTTTGGTGAACAGGATAATCATAAACATACAGATAATGTTGTGCCCTACCCTGCAGTAAAGCCAATGTCCACCACAGGAAAACATCAAATACAAGTGTATTTGGCAGGTGCACTAGTGAGCTCAATAGTATTTGTTGTCTAGTCCACAAATGAAGAGAATACAAATATGGTTACAAGTACCAGTTGAGACACACATGATCCTCAAGCTCTCATCCATGCAAAGTGGTTCCTCCATCTCTTCAAGTCATTTCACTGGGATCAGTGGCACTGTTAGTGGAACAAAGCTAGTCTTTGGGAATCAGTATTCAGTTCAACCTCCAAATGAACAGCTGCACCTAAGAGAAAGCCAACCCCTGGTTCTATACTTAACACACCAGCTCTTGGTTTTATCATTCCTTTTTTCCTTTAATAGTTCTGACAAACATGGAGCAATTCTAAATCTGGTTCTGTAGCTATGGCCCTCATCAAATGAAATGCATGTATTAGTGTAATCGTTTTTACTGACATCCCAGACACTCAGCTGTATGACCTTGCAGTTCATTTTAAAGGGCAAGAGCAGAATTAGCATCCTCAGCCAGCTCAATGAAATAAACATAAACCATATGATAAAAAAGAAAAGGAAAAAAAAGTTTTCAAACTTTGAACTCCCCTCATCAGTTGTGTTCCACTAAAAGCTGTCCTTCTCAGGACTTCTTTCTGCCTTGGCTGCTCATCCTAATCATAGCAAATCAGACATTTAATTCCAGAAAGATGTAAAGGCACAATACAGACTTTGATCCAAAGCTGTTTCTTCTTGTTGGACTCCAAAAACGGTTTTCAGGCTTCCAAAGACTCTTTGCCAGCTCTGATTAGAAGCCACAGTGGCTGACACAGTAATTGCTCTATAATCATATCTTCAGTACCCTGACCTGGTTTATGCATACAATCTATATTCTAATAGCAGTCAACAGGTCACCAGTTAATAAAAATACCATTAACGTCCCCCTGTGACTAAGAAATGGAGATATTCATCTCACTAGGCCAGTGGTGGGCCAATATAATTTCTGCGGCTGTTAGTGTAATTAACTCTGCCGGCATGTGGATCTCCCTGGAGGACAATGCAAGCACAGAATGACCTTGCTGTGAGTTCTCACTGGTGGTATTGTGGTGGGCACAAAGATTTGCAGGGTCTCAGGTCAGAGAAGAGCGTGTACTTCCCGCAGCTTGACCTCTGAAAAAAAGAGAAGCTCATCATTTCTAGGATGCTGTGGAGCATATCTGGTTTTGTCTGTAAAACGGAGGCAGGGATGGCCACGGCTCAGGCAGCCAGGACCGGCATCCTGTGCTATGCTGTGTAGCAGTGTCCAAAGGGCAGGCAATGAGAGAGAAAGTGAGCAGCAAGGGGAGTCAGGCAGGCAGGAAAGTGGTGGGGAAAGAGAGAGAATTAATTTATGAATGGAGAGGCATTATTTCCATTCAGCCTAAATGTCAGCCATGTAAATGCAGTTTGTGTGGCACGTTACAGCCATTATATGTAGGTCAGAGGAGTACTGGAAAATTTCATGGGTTCCCCAGAAATAGTCTTAGAGGTCTGTGTTACCATCTAAACACTTAAGTGAGGCGTATATTTTATCTGTGGGCATAAAGCTCTGTGTATACCAGGAGACACGAGATGCCTGAAGTAGAAGAGGTTTTATGAAATAGGTTTGTGGGAAGAGATGCCACCTCCTCCCATCTCAGAAACCAATGTAAGGATACATGCCAAAGAAACCAGGGGATGTAAGACTACAAAAAATAAATTCCTGAAAGAAACTTGGGCTTGCAAGTCACAGACACTGTCCGCATACAGAGAGTTATGCACATCCTCAGTTTCTAGGTTTGTTCCAAAATTCTTTACACTGTTTCACAGTTTTGCTGTCTGCCACAGCCAGTGTCCCAGGAAAATCCATCCCAAAGAGAGGACCCAGGCTGACACCCACCCACCCACCTGCAAAGCAGGCTGAACTCCAGCCTCATTCATCTTTGCATGCAGGAGCCATTCAACTGGAAACAGCCTAAGACCTAGCAGAACTCATTTCACACAGAAGTCCTGTTCCAAGATCAAAGTCAGCTCCCAGCAAATAAATGTCCTGTGTTTAACTACTGTAACACACCTCCTCCAAATCATCTCAGATCCAGATCATTGCTCTGCCCGGACAGACGTATTTACATTCTGCTCCACCTACGCATGTTCACCTGGACCCATGCCCAGGAGACATGAATGACCCTCCCCCTCCTCAATTTAGTCACTTTTTATCAAAGGTCCTCTTGTCCTCTGGTTTCTTTTCCCCCTTGAACACCACCATGGCGGGCATTTGGAGACTTCAACAGTTGTTTTATTGCCAGCTGAAAGGACACCACCAAGAGAGAGCTGCTGACTGGATTTGTTCCACCAGCTGACACAGACCGCTGCAGACAGGCACTTTACAGACAGCATGTCATTGTCAGATGATACTTGCCAGTGTTTCAAAACATCTTGATCTCTAGGGGCCCGTAAAAGCTCTGATGCTGTGCCACAGTCTAGATTCTTTTTGACCGATGTTGAGCCCATTATGTTGGTAATGTTGACAACACTGGACAAAACTGACTGCTATGTAGCAAGAAGCCTAAAACATTTTCTCTTCTCCTCCTGAGCTCTTCATATGATCTGGGAGCTTAGTGAGTTAGTGTACTAAACCCTAAGCAAAATCACTACCAGGTTCACATGACAATTTGCAAATATTAAGAATCCAGTTTGATTGTAATTGCCAAATGAAATTCAGTTCAGAGGTGTTAAAAGAGGGCCCTGCTGCTACAACTGGGGGTAAAACAGAGAGCATACTGCACTCAGTCATGAGTGTTTGGATGCTACCTGCCAATGCAAGCAGTCCTTCATTCTCAGGAACACTGCATTCCCCTTAGTGGCTTGATGAGGATCCATGCAATCAAATCCCCACAGCAGTAGATTCAACTACATTGATCTGTGGAAGAAGAGCACTAGGAACCAGAAAGCGACATGGGGACAAGATGACCAGGCACTCTTGAGGGAAAACAGCAAAGCAAAAGCCACTGGATCAGGATGAAATTTTTCACATCAGTTCCCAGAACAGCAGCCAAGAAATGGAAATTCTATGCAGCATAGTTTATAACTGCATTATCCACTGACTGCATGCAATATGTCTTTATATACCAAATAGCTAACAAGATTAACGAAATGCAATCTACATAGCTGATAAATAACCCAGCTAGAATCCACTTTCAAAGACAATCAGGCACCGGCTTTATTATAAATTAAGAAAAATTGCAAACACACAGAAGAAGTATGTGGGACATAGAGGAATCACTTAGCATTCGAGGCAGAAGATCAGAGAAAGAACAGAATGTGAAAGCAAAGAAGAATACTGGAGAAGGAGGAGAAAAAATAAATTAATTGGTGGAGAATATGGGAAGCACGGGAATGAAGAGGGAAGGCTCAGTAGCCTCCATGCTCTCATTCTTTTTGTAACCAAATTTGGAAGCATTTTCAAACATGTCTGCAGCCTTAGGGTCTTACTATGGTATATAAATGTTCACATTTTTCCAAGCCATTTCATGACTTTCTTATCTGACCTCTCAGCATGGCAATTAAAATCTGCCCTCACTACTGCTTTTTCACAGCCCTGCCTCCTGTTTGCTTTGCTTGCAGGTTACAGTATCATTAGATGTTAAGATTCACCATCCACTAGGCTACCTAATGATGCTCGTTTCAGTGCGTTTGGGAGAATCTGGCAGGTCTCTTCTATAGCCTCAGCAAGAGGCTGGAGAGCGCAGAGGATGTGCAATCTGGGACAGTACAGTGCAGAATGTGAAAGGGAAAAAAAATAAAGCAAAACAGGAAACAGGATACATGAACACCGTATGTCAGCTCAGTTCACTAAAAAAGGTCACTATCAGAGATAATGTTATCTGACTATACCGTGTATGGGTACAAACTGTTATGCCAACTACCTTCCTGCAGGTTACAGATCAGGATAAAGGGCTTCCTGCAGGCCCTAGGATTTCCCCAAAACGTGGTAATTAGAGTCTCTGGGGAACTGAGTTCAGAAACAGCAAACCAAACCACAGATCCAATTCAGAAAGACCACAACAGAAGTAGAAAAGGTCTGTCTGAAAAGGATAAAAATAAAAAATAAAAACTGAACACCCAGGAAAAGGTGCTCAAGGTATTCTAAAAATTTCCCAGTAGCAGTAACTTTTTGGCTTTCTTTTTTTTTAACTATGGTTAATATAACTAAAAAAGGGATGAAAGGCAAGCATAAGAGAATATGTCTAACAGGATTCCGTTAATAAGGGTAATCTATCTCTATGGGAAGAAATAATGCATTTGAAAAGCATTTCTTCCCTATGAATTTCAGTTTCGTGGTATGTTGATAGACATGGTCCAAGTGCAGGACACCATAGCTGCATTTTATCTGGCTAAGCCAGATAAGCCCAGCTGAAACCTGGGCTAAGTCCCACTGAAGCCTATCTATGAGGCTAGGACAACTACGAAAACCTAATGATTCTAGAGAAATGATGGACACCAGTGAAGACTAAGAAGCTGGAGGCACGACTATTCCCCTGAAGTAAGTCAGGACAAAAAGAGCAGACTTACCAAGAAGGGAGGCGCTCAACCTCAAGAAAAAAATCTCTTACATTATTTGACATTATTATCTAATGTAAGTATCCTTTTCCTTTCAGGAAGCACTTCAGAGACACACTGCCCTAAAACACATATGAGGGCTTGGCATTTGCCACAGTCCTGCAGCTCTCAGGTGACATATACAGGTATGTATATCTGCAGCCTTTCTAGGGCACAGAAATCAAATGATAGCTTCCTTTCCCTCCCAACAGGATTTTCTCTGCCCTCTGAACATGCTCATCTTCCCTCCTCTCTCTTTACTAGAGGATACAAAAACACGCTTAATGATAGCCATGTGCTTGAATGCTGAATTGCTCTGCTGACCATAAGGCATTAAACCTTTGATGGAGTAGATCCAAAGTGTCTCCCTGCTCAGGGGAGCTGCTCCAACTCAGGACAATGAAGAACAGACATGGCCCATGTTTTCAGCTTACTGTGTTGTCTCTACTCTAGTTCTTAAAAAGAGAGATATATATCTCCTCCAGCAAGAATAGATGAGCCAGTATCTATTACGCTGATTGTATAAAAGAAAAGTGGTGAACTCTTTTTCTCCCTTGCAGTTTTGTAGCTGTCTTTGTAAAAAACCAAACCAAAACAAACCACAACAACAACAACAAAAAACCCAACAAAAGGAGTAAGGATGCAAATATACTTTTGGATTTGCTGTCTGCCTTTAGAAAGATGTTTGTTTTGCAGCAGAATCTGCTCTACTTCAAAACCACTCTAAATAAAAGTAATAGATGAGAAATTTGTCATAAATATATTTAATGTATGTGCTTATATCACCTTGCTCCACTGGAAAACAAGCAAGCACCACATCAGCACAAAAGCATATCATTTAATACCATGCTTATTATGGACTGTATAGTATATAAAGCAAAACTGAACTAGAGGTGAAGTCAACGATCTGAAGCTAATAAAACAATAAATAATAATAATAAATAAAAGCTGTCAGAGAGGAGAAAGACCCATCATCTCCACCAGTATGTCCATTTGCCAGCACAGGACTGCTCCCTGCAATTTCTAACCTAGAGAATTTTAAACTTCTCAAACAATAGCATTCCCAGCACTTCCCTTGAGAAGCTCAATTCAATTCACTGCCAAGGAGATTCGCCCCAAGTCTCGTTCTGAATTTTCTTCTGCTCAGTTGTCACTATGTTCTCAAAACAATCCCCCACTGGGCGATTCAGAAGTCAGACAGAGGAAGAGGAATTTAGAAAACCTCATCCAGGGAGCTCTCTGCGCTTGATGTTGCAAGCTATGATATCTGACTGTATGGATTTCTGCAGTGGCCAAGTACCCAAGAATGTCTGAAGGCAAAAAAAGCAACAAAGGTCACAATGCTTTTGGGCTGATATTTAAGCTGTTCTTCTAGAAAGTACATACCAACCCTCTGGGGACACCCACAGAAGGACTGGAAACAACAGTAACAAGAGGTGGCAGACAACAGGATATGGCATGCAACCTGCACTATGGCATCAAGGGGACTGTTGTCACCTAGGACTGGGGATGGCAGCCCCAGGCTGAGGCAGACAGTGGGTGTATTTCTGGCTGGCTGTGGGTTATTGCTAAATGCAAAAAACAGATTCACAGATGGAAGTACAGGGGGACTCCTTAGTAATCACTGGCACATCTGCTTCACAGGTTATGATGTTACCATTTCAGACAGTGCTGTGTTTTCCTCTTCTTTGGAGAAGCCAGAGAGATCCCACTACAACATCTGCCAGAGCGCCTCAGAACCATTCACAAGCACTTTATGCACTTACCTAGAAGAGAAGAAAATAACACACAAACATAAGCACGTTACAGGAGACAGAGCTCCCACCAGCAGCTACACCACCTTCACTCAGCCCCTTACCTCTCTGTCATTCTGTGGGTTGCAAAGGACCCTTTGTGCTTTGGCTGCAAGGGTGGCAGCGTAGACAGGGCCATCCTTTCTGGGCTCTGCACAAGGCAGTTACACTGAATATTCAGCGACTTATCTTCTCCCCTGAGGGTTTTGCTCTCCATGGTTCACTGCTGATGCAAGCAGCAGCCAAAGAAGAAATGACAGGTGCCTGACATTCACCTCTTCCTTCTGCTACTCCCTCTTCCTTCCAGTGCTTTCTGTTTTGCTCTGCTATCGTTCACCATTTCCTCTCCCTATATCTACAGCTGGTTCATGGTGAGATTTCATCCCTACCCAACACTACCCCTCTTTTGAGCAAATCCCATTTGGACATAACTTCTAGCTCAATTTCCTTGTGCGCTTTCTTAGAGCTTGGCATTCCTCTCTCAGCTGCCAGCACCCAACGACCTGTCCCTAATTGCGACTGGCAGCACCTCTGCCATAAGGCACTGTTCCTCTTCCAGTCTTTTCAGGCCGTTTAAGCAAAAGAGCCTTTTCCAAAGCTGGCTCCTCAGCTGACTAAGCCCTTGCAGCCACCAAACAACCGACTAGAAAAGAGTCCCCAAAACCACTTTTCATTTCTCCAAACCTAATTGCCAGATACTCAGATCTGTTCCCCAGTCTTTCTCTCTAGAGCTAGATTTCCAGTACAGACAGAATGCAGATGGTGGGAAATTAATCCAACACTTAAAGGTTTTCTTCTAGGTAATATTATGTCTCATGCTGCCAGCCACACAAGTGTTACAGCAACAGTTCCTCATGCCAGGAAAAAACATGGCCTAGCTCTCATTTCTCCTCCCTGCCATCATACACGCACACACGCCGCAGGGCTGGAAATGAGTTAATCAGATGATGCTCCATAAAATATGCCAGTTTCTGTATAAACAATATTAAATATGATAATTTCCTTCTTTCTTCTTTTTAAGCTGTTGCATTCGCATTCCCTCTCAGTCACATCAACTTTGGAAGGGAAAACAACTGCAAGAAATCTTGGATAATGTAGTTATGCTAATTTACTGAAAATCTATAAAAGTCAAAGAATACTCATGGATGTAGGAGCCCTGCAAATAATGTGGTTCATTTTCCTTTCCCACATGCCCTTTTCTTTGTTGATCAGAAAAAACTGACCTGCCATCAAAGTGTTTCTGAAAACTAGAGCCGATCATATCTCTCATATATATAAAAGATTTGGGAATAAGATCAGTAAGTTCACTCTCCTGTTATTTGTGAAGCTCTTACTATTCATGAATATGTTCACAAATCCCCAAAGCCTTATGCATTTTAGCACAGATCAAGTGTCTGAAGATTAGTTCTGGAAAGTGCATAATTCACTTTCTATTTTTTTAAAGTTTCTGCCATCCACTCATGCCGCAGAGATCACGGCATGCTACTTAGGCAGCGAGTGCCACAGCACAAAGGTAAGGAGTTGCAAAACACTCTGAGAAAGCAAAGAAACAGTCAAAGCTAAAAAGCCTCGAAACAGCTAATGGTCTGAGAACTGAAGTTGGCATTATTTGAAAAAAAATTCTTAGTGACAAAACGTTTGCCGAATAGGAAGCACATCAATTTTGTAATACATTTTAGACCACCAGGTCTGCCAGTTTAAGTCAGTGTACCTGTGTCAACAGTATTTTGATTTATGCCAGATGAGGGGCTGAGCTTTTCACTGCATTTTCAGCTTCATTGAGAATCTCCACCTACAGTGATATTCAGTGTAAATGGGCTGTTGCTCATGTTTCTCTGGATGCCAAGGCAAAGCAAAAAGCTGGATTGAAGGTCCTTAGGCTCTGCAAACCATGGAGGGCTTTGGGCTTCCCTCCATTCAGCACTGAAGCTACTCACAGAACTCAGATTTTGCTTTTGAACAAGGTGTGGAAAAGAACACAGAGCCTGCTCTCATTCCCACATCAGTCCACCTACAGCACAAAGACAGTGTTACCAGGCTGCTGACATGAACCTCAGCGGGCTGTGATTACTAGTGATGAACCTCATGAGCCACAACTGATGATAAACTAGAATTTCAGTGAGATTAATACCCATCTTCACTGAGTTAGCAAAACCAAGCTAGCAACCTGGTCTTCTTCCCAGACTTCCAGAGCTGTTTGTTGGGCTAGAAATATAATGAGAAGGAAAAACTTGACTCACAAAAGCATGAATAGGCTCAATGGTCCTCATTGCTTTGTCTGATATGGGCCAGAATCTCCAAATGTGGAAGAAAACCACCACACTGGAGTCATGATCGTTTGGGATTAAACCCCTTTGTCATTTCCAGTTGAGCAGTCTGCTTTTGCCTAGTGGCAGACATGAAAACACTTGAGATGTTTGTGCTCCCTCTGTTGCTTATCTGCACTCTTTTATAGGCCCGGATAGCTGAGGAAGTCTGGCTGCTTGAAACTGAGACCCCCAGGTCCCATATGACCTTGATCCACAGCTACAGTAAGTCACATAAGCACACAGGATTGATCCTCCAAGCAGTGTCTTATCCATTTGTATAATTCACGTCTCCTTCTGTTTGTCATAGCGAAACAGATTTCTTGGGCTTTAACAGACTTGTGCTATAGGATCCTGTTCTGCCTAATGCCTACTGATGAAAGAAGCGTTGATGGAGAATTGCTCTTCAGGAAGCTTCAGACACACAATGTCAATCACATGGGAATCATTCAGACACTATGGAGCCATTGTGACTGCATTATTGCAAGTCAGCTCTCTATTATCTTGGATAATAGGGAGGGAAGATAACAGGGATGCCCTACAGGACAAGGAAAAAATGGATAATTTGAGTAAGTGGATCATCCTAGGGACTGCGGAGCAGACACACTTCAGTGCCTCCATAAAGAACGATCTGAGTCCAAGTGAGTTTAACTGGGTTGCAGAGCCAGGTGTGCTACTGCATCTAGCATCTAGCGATTGCATGCGATTGCCTGGTTGTCAGAGGTGCCCACACAGCAGGGTGATGATACGAGCTGCTCTTTTGCTGTCCTTAGCTCACCGTTCTTGCCCTGCCGTGTGATGAAAAACACACGTCCCCTGTAACAGCTGAAATGGGGGAAATTACATCCAGGTTATCACACCTGGGAGGAACTAAATAAAAATACACAAGCTAGTGGTTTAAGGCAACTGTAGGTAGCAGACTCCCCACCATTACTGCTATTACCCTGTAAGATCTTTCTGCTCGTCCTCGCTGTCCTGCTCAGGCAGTGTACGTGTGCACCACAGATGATGTTCTCTGGTCTTGCTACAGCAAGATCAGGATGCAGCAGGCAGAAATCCTTCACCAGATTTTAGGGGAAGGAAGGGTGGGAGCTGAAATGCCATTCTCCTGGCAAAGCTGATAGCTATAGCACAACCCACAGGGGTTCAGTCCAGTCAGTCTCTACTGCATTGAGAAAAGAAACAGTTAAAAGAAACGGAAAGGCAAACTGCACTGTGCATGGAGTGAACACAGCATCCCTGTCCCTTGTAAAAGCTTCTATACTCTGGCCTGAAATGACAGCAGCTGTTTAGTTTTTAGTCTCCTGATTGGCAGAAAAGTCTCTCCCGGCCTAGTTAATGCAGGTTCAGCAAAGAACCCAGCTGCTTCCCCTCAGCTTCCTAGAGCTGAAGAAGAAACTCCATCCCACAGGGACATGCCGGGATCTGAGGACTGAGAATGTAGTCCTTATTCTAACAGCTGGTTTGGCTGTTGCAATTAGCTTTTTAGATCCTTCTGGAGGCTTACAGCAACAGCTGCAATAGTTTCCCAGATCAGTGGGTCTTGCTTGCGTATGGGGAGAATGAGCGGCAAATAATCAAAGTCAAGGGAATGCTTTTAGAAGCCTTGAAACGTGGGCTGGCTCTGTTGTATTCTCTCTCCACCGACACACAGCATCACACTATCTGCTGTGCATGGTATCCAGCGTGCTGACTTCTCACAGCGGTTCTCACACTCTGCATCTACGTGCATTATCACACTCGCGATCTCCCTGCTAGCTCTGAGGACAGGCTCGAATGTACCAGGCTGGTTATCACCACCTCACCACTCCACACAAGGCATGCAAGATCACATAGCCTTTCTCTGCTATCATCCTCTTGCTTTCCCAGCACCATGCAGTCCCTGCAGAGTGCTACAAACACTCCCTTTGCTATCACAGGTCTTACCAGCTCACACAGTTCTGCGCATAGTAACTCAGATGCTCTCCATTAACACTCCCCTCAGTAAAAAAAAAAAAAAGCTGTGTACAATACCACCATTCCTCTGCCTCTCCATGGCGTCCTATAATAGTATTTGATTATTCTACTCACAGACATCTCTGTATAGCATACTAGGCAACCAGCAAAGAAGGAAGGGAACATGCTGCAGTGCTGGCACACAATCCATGCACAGTATATCTTTCTGCAAGTCTTCTCTCCTTCATATATGATAGAAAATGAATATCCCTCCATCATATAGTCCTCACATGGGTGAAATTACCTCTGTGTACTGTGAGATGTCTACCTCAGTAAGAACCAAAGAATCGGGGCCAATTTTTGTGAGATGAACCATTAGCTACTTGCCTTACTCTCACTTTTCTTTTTGTGAGATGAACCATTAGCTACTTGCCTTACTCTCACTTTTCTTTTGAGCTGTCATGAAAGACAGACCAGCTGAACAGCCTGAAGTGACAAGAGTTACAAAACAGGAGCCAGCAGAGTTAAAAAAAAATGCAGATCATTTCAGAATAACGTCTATTTTTGCAGGGGAACCTGCAAGCTCACTGGCTAAAGGAATTCACAGAAAGGCTACGATCCCAAGATAGCAGTCCATCTGAAATTAATTTGACAGGTCTCATATAAACCAATTCCCAAATGCCCAAAGGGCACACCATCTACAACCACAGTCAGATTTCACTTGCCTCCCAGGTTGACAGGGCCAGGAGAGACTGAGAAGCAAACGAGCCATAGATACTGGTCTCACCTCCTGGTGGTGAGGCTTCCAGTGTGCTCACATGGCACTGGCAAGATCTACTACAATGAAGGTTGTCTATATGAGTCATACTTTACTTGGAGGAGGATTCACGTAAGTGTGTCTGACAGCGGGCATCTTTCCCCACTACATCTGCCCAGCCCATCTCTGAGGAGGCTGAGGTGTTAAGATGGAGAGGAGACCAGGGTCTGTGGGCCCACAGAAAGAGATGGGGGGGGGGGGTTTCATAGGCTGCAATGTTCATTGTAGTTGCTGGAAAAGGATACACACTGTTTCCCACTCCGTGCTCTCCCTTACCCCTCCCCTCCACTGACTACAGTAATGAGCTCCGGGGGGACTTCTATGCTTGCCTTTGAAGTAGCATGTTTCTCTGAACACATTTTGAATTTCATTTCATGTGTTGTTTGTTTTCTGGTTGCTCTGTCTGTCTCTCTGTTGAGGGGGTGGACAGCTGTTAGTAGGGCCACTATCACAACTCATGAACACAGAATATGAAAAAACAAACCAACCATCCCTAAACCCCAAACCAAGAACAATTTTGAAGGAAGAATGCATATTCCCCATGGAGAGAGCTCTCCCCTCCCAACGAGGCCTTACCAAAGCCACCATGTGCAGCTGGAGGAGCCGAGAAAATCTGAAAGACAGGCAGTACAATTTAGCTAAGGAAGATAGAAAGAAGTCATGTTGGACAACTTGATCTGGAGAGTAAGAGGATGAAAAAGGCACGCTGCGACTTGAGTCACCTTAAGTCAAGGCTGTTCCTTAGACAAGAGGAGATAAGAGACTTGAGCTTTCTTAGAGAACAAGTTAATTCTTTAACTGCTAATTGCCTAAGGAGCTGTGGACCCAAAACCTCCTTCCCCAACAGATCATGAAACAATGACTCCATGCAAAGGATGGTCAATAGGGCACGTCCCTTCCCTTCCAAACCATACAAGTAGACCTTGAAGCACAATGGGTAGTATAGAAACCAGAAGACTGACTGGACTAACAACTGGAGATGTTGTCTCCAAACTCTAATTCAGTAAGGGGAAAGAGTAAGCAATTTTGATTACTCCTTAGTTTTACCCGTACTCGAAATAGAAATGGAGCATGGGTACAGCAGAGAGAGCACAGCTTTTCTTTTTTTCCCCTCACTTGAAAATACTAGACCCCTCCTGCCGTTCTTCAGAAGCTTGGAGGCTCTGTGCTCCTTCTTCCTTCATTTTAACGAGGCTATGCATGTCTTTAGAGTTTTCTTTTTTTTTCTGTTTGCTTGTTTGTTTCAGCTACAGATACAGACAAAATAACAGTGACAACAATGGATCCTTTAGACTTGGTTCCCATCTCTTTCGGACAGCATTATTTTTCCTACCTTCTCTGTCTTCGCCAGACATCTGCATCCAACCCTCCCCTGTTCCCTCATCCCTTCTCTCCATCCTTAGTTTGACACTGAATCCCCATCTTTCCTACCTGGGCTTCCCATGGCTTCTTTTCCTCCTCCTTTCCTTCATCATTGCAACCCAAGGAGCTGGAGAGGGAGACTCAGATCTTACTGGGGGCCACTGGAGTGAGTTGCTAGCAGCTGTGGGGACTGAAATCATGCTAAGAAAGGTGCAGGAATGATTATGGGAGCTGCGGTTTCTTGGAAGACATTAGAAGGGAAGCATCCGTGACAGCACCAGAGAGTTGTCTTGCTCATTGGTGAAAGAGAGGAAATGACTGCCTAGGAGAAACAGGGTGCCCCAGTCTGCCTGCCTGCTCTCTCCTCCTTTCTGACTCTTCTGCCTTTGGGACTCATCACAGAAGTAAAAGCAGGAGCCGTAGCAAAAAGGATCTCCAGGGTGTGCAGAGCTCCACAGAGCTGGGTCCCAGCACTGAAACCCAGTGGAAGGGAGAAGGGGCAGCTCCTCCAGGTCTTGCTGCCACCATTTTCTTCTCCAGAAAAAGAGAGGGCAGAGGAAGGGAATCCATGAAGCTGCTGCTCCCAGTCCCACACCTCATCATCAAGATGAACCTTACTTGTTAAAAACTACTGCTTTACAAAATGTCTTTTACTATAACTATCAGCAGAGTGATGTCCACCCAAGTGTTTTAAGTCAGGGGGGTGGCTGCATAATTCATTCTCTTGAAAATGAGAAAACAAACAAACCGCCTTCTGATTTCCAGAAGTGCTCGAGAGCACAAAAGCTACGTTTTACTCAGATCTCCAGCCACAAAACATATCAGAATATACTGATACTTTCTGAGTCTTATTTTCACTAGATCACGTTAAGCACCAGACTTCCCAAGTGACATGCAGGCAGAGCAGAGGAGCAGTATAAAAATACACATACATGTATAAAAGCAGATTTCTGAAGTCAGGTGGCACAACCATAAAATAAGGTTTTCTAATGTACTGAGCACCCATCACCTTTCACTGAAATCACTGGATAAAATAGTCAGGATCTGGCCTCATTATAAATAGTAGTAAAATCATTTGAGTAGTGATTTGATAGCAAAGGAGGTCATTCAGGTGATAATTAATTGCCTTTTACTGCAAAACCCATGAGCTGTGACGCTTTCTGCCTGCATCCCAGAAACAGGTATGAATGTCCTACCTTCTACAGAGTGCCATTGAACCGCCTTTTAACTGCTCTGAAATCAGGGTACCTGAGAAGCTGGAGGAATTTTGATAATAGGTCAGACGCACAGGTCGGCATTGCCTGCTGGCCTGTCAACTGAGCAAGAAAGCCCAACTATCCCTGTCCATTATATGGAGAGAAAAGTCTGTGCTATTCCTCTTGGGGTCATAAAATCAAAACTCCCTGGTGTTCCTTGAAAATCTGTAGTCCTCTTGCAGAATGGCGTGAGTTATCATTTGATATTTATCTTGTAGTAGTTCCTAGAGGTCTCAAATCAAGATAGGGACCCTGCTGTGCTAACTGCTCTGCAAACATAAAGCTAGACTCAGTGCTTGTCCCTCAGAGCATAATTTTTGTCTTGACAGGCTATATATTTCTACCCAGACACAGAACTATTTCTTACTGTCCTAGAACATCTAATCATCAGGAGACTTAACTGGAAGCAGATTTAGGATCAAATATTAAGTAGGTACACAGTTTTAAATGGTGAGTTTTAGGAAGATCAGAGCTATTTGTCAGGCTAAATAAATGCTAACCTTTTCACAGCAGAATCACTCCCCAACAAAAAAAATAGCTCAGAATATTTGGGGCAATTTACACCTCCAGCAATGTAAGAAACATGACTGTGGATTTCTTTCTAAAGGCAGCGATCTTAGGAGTCTGTTCTGTGCTGTTTTAAGTTCCTGATCCTTGATGCCAGAGGTGCTAGGTACTGTACCAAAGCAAAGGCAGAACTATGATAGGAGAACACTTCTCACCCATGCTGAAAAGCTTAAGCACCAGCTGCACCTGAACGACGCTGAATCTAAAGTACACACATAATTTAGAAAGGTGGTACATTTAAAAGGTTTTACTGGTTACGTAGGCTCATCAGAAAGCTAGGCAGGCAGCACTGGAAATCCCACAAGCTAACCTGTTCTCTTGAGACTTCCAGCCCGATTTTGCAGACTCGAGAGGTTTGGATTAGGTTTGAATAATTAATCGAAATTTGTCGGTGTTTCATAGATGAATCAAACCTCCAACCCTTTTAAGGTTCGCCCTCAGTGCTAATAACCCTCTTTACTAAGCATTAGCATAGAGCAGAACAGTTTAATGATATAAGAAAATGTAAAAATTAGATTTATACTGTCAAAACTTTTGTAACCGAAAATATTGTGGATTTTAATCAGTTGGATTCTTTAAAAAATGAAATATGAAGATTTAAATAAATCTCAAGTAGGTTAAAAAATCCTTTGTGACTCCCACTAATATATTATCAAGGGTCTCTCTACAGAAGAAAAATTACAGTGTCACATGGGTGGGGACGTATTTGACTTCCTAAAATAAATAAGCTGTCTCCTTCTACACATGCTACAGAACTAGTGACTTTGGCTTAGATGAAACGTAAAATTTTCTGGATGCTGCAAGCAAGAAATTGCTGACAGGCAGCAAAATCACCACAAAGAGATCAGTGCTGCGCTCATCTGGGGGTACCTGGCTGTGCAACATGCAGGCTGCTTTATGGTGCTGGTAACAAGGAAGAGGAACCAGGTGAGCCACCCCAGTGGAGTGCAAAAGGGCTGCAAATACAAAAGACAACAATCCATCTCGAGGTGACTGGAGCTTGTCATGGTGATGGGGCTCTGCTGGCCAGCATAGGTTGCAGAATTGTCAACTGGAGAAGGGAATAGGGCACAGGAGCAGAGACAGTCTAGGCTGAAGCAGCTTTGTGAGAGGGAATAGAAGTGGCAAGGAAACATATTCACGAAAAAGAAAGAGATATGCTGCAATCGGCAAGGAAGGCTTGGAAGAGGATTACTTTACTCAAGGGTAGACTGGTCACAAGGCAAGGAGTGACTCAGATAGACTGCTCAGGTCCCATGAACATCAAAGTGACTGATAGGTGTCATATAATTCTCAATAATTTGGTGGATATTGAACGTTAGTGCTATAACATTTCTCAGGAGGTTCATAAGGTTCAAAGATATGTTAATATTTGCCCCTTGGCTGTGATTCCCAATCCCAGAACAATCTAAAAGACAGTATGAATATTCTGCAGGTACAGACACCCTAAGCATTTCATTTAAATCTGTTTTTAAAAAGATATGGCTCCCCAGTGAAGGGAAGAAAATATCAGACATACAATAATAACAAGAACATCACCACCACAACCCTTACTGAAGCTATTCTAGCATACATATACAAAGCTGAACAGGCACAATGGAATCAGGCAAGCCTTCAACATTAGCCTACAGAATCATAAGCCCCAGACAGTCAAAAATAATGAGCTAAGCCTAGAAAAATAATCCCAAGATTGGCTTAAAGACCATGAGATTTGAAAACATATGTGTTGGCTTTCTAATTTGAAATTTAGGTTTTGAGCCTTTATGAGTCATGCTTTCAAGTTCTTTTTCACAACTACAAGAAAAAGAATATTTTCCATTCAGACATAAGAAACCTGTGATTATACCATAATCACAGAACTTCTAAGGCAGGAGTATGAAAAATATCAATTATTGTAAAAATTAGAAATTTATGAAATGCAGTAAAAGTATATTTAATATGTTGTATAAATACCTCTTCTAAGGGTGCTATTTTCTGGTATTGGATGAACTGTGCAATGCAAAACATTCTTATCAGTTGCACTGGTTTGTAAACTGCACAGAAAAAGGCAAGGACTTATGTTTCTCTTTGGACTTATCAGAAGGTGTCATATGACCTTTGGATGAAACAATCAAGGTCATCTACTCAGCTCCTTAAACCACACTCCCTAATTTTGTTTTTGTACCTTGCATATGACCTCTTCAGATGAGTCAAAAGTAGTGTTTTTCTCCAGTGTAGCTGAAACATAGCCCCTGTGCCTTTCTAGAGCTAGTGTCAGTAAACATCCGTGTAACTATTCAATACTTGGAGTGATTTGCAATGTTCACCTGCGTCACATAGCACAGCTTCTGTCTCCTAACTGGCTGATCTAAAATACATGAAATACTGCTTCTTTTGAACTCTATTTCCTTGTGCAAGTAAGTATTTTTACATTAATCAAAACTTGACAGTAGTATGCAAATACTTAACTTTAATCACCTGAATGCTCAGCAGCAGTAAAGAACATGGGAACCAATGTGAAACTTTGACTTCTACTCAGGAGAATTTTAGTTGCTTGCTTACAAGTCTGTCATCTTAGGATGTGAACTCTACACAACACTGCAAGCATTTATCTTCACAAACCTCTCGCCCCATTTTACGGGTGGAGAACTGAGGCAGGGAAAGATTAGCATGCATGTGAATTGCTGTTAAAAAAACTAACCGTGGGCACTGGGGATTTGAACATAGACCTCACAAAGTTAAGCTGCTGCCCAGAATACCGGACTAGTTTTCCATGCTATCAACTGTGAGCAGGTTTTTTTATCTCTGCTTGAAAGGGTCTTGTATTTCCTTCAGATTACTAAATACCAGAGGACTGGTTTTAAAAAGCAAGACTACTGTAGTGGAATATAGAGCATGGTCCCCAGGAGAATTCAGAACTTTGAAGACATGTTTGGTATTTGTACTTAAAGGGCTTGACAGCATCCTCTTAAACAAAAGCTATAACTGCAGCTTCTGTTTCATGCTGTTTTTTCTCCTGCGGGAACTTGACATGAATGAAGGTGACTTGAGAGTTTGCCTTGTAAGTCTTCTAAAACAAAGCCATGAGGGGACTTGCTCACCCTTCCTGAAACAGTCCTGAATAAGTTCCAGCAAAGAGCCATTCAGTACCAATGAATATAGTATTTCTAGTACCCCAGGCCTTAGGTGTTACCATGGGGAAGCTGAGCAAACCTTGTTTTGCACCCAGGAGGCACAGCTTTTGTTCTTCATCAAGCTCATTTCTATTTACCTTGGCAACTGTATCCAGTTTGTTGTCTACAAGGACACAGACACATCTGGAGAGCTGGGATTAGGATATTGAGTCATCATCTGTGAAACCCCAGGCCCTTGCCAACTAAGCAAGCATTTGATGAGCGAGTATTCGGTTCCTTATTTCATATTTAATAGCTGGAGTAGATTCTCACCTGCTCTGTGGGGTCAGCCACCAGTAGATGCCATCATTTATTCATGTATGTCTACAACCCTGATGATTGGCATGTCGAAGGGACTACAGAGAGAGACTCTCTTCTCTACCTTGATGAACTTTTTCTCTATAGCTTGGTGAACACATACAGCTCTTTTAATAAAAGGTAAAACACCTGAAAGAGCAGGCTTGAACAAATTCAGGAGACCTTTTCTGTGTCTCTGGAGCTCCTAGGTGAGTAGAATCCAACCAACTACGCTGTGCCATCAAGCAGAGAAAATCAACATCATCTCCAGCATAATGACAAAAGATTTAGATGACGACCTCAATATAGGAAGCACTCATAAGAAGGTGTCTTCCTGACAGCAGAAGAAAGTACTTCTGTTGCCACCTTGCCTTCCGTCAGTAACTGTTCAATCTGGAGATGGGTTGCAACTGTTTTTATGGCTGATACTTCAGTGCTTTAGGATCTGCAATTTGAGGGACTGAGAATCAATAGTTCGCAGGAGCTATACTGGAATTGAAACACACAAGGACAGAGTCTGCTGTTTCAGATCCTAAGCAAGTTCAGATGTTCTCATTAGCCAAGATGTGAATAGTTGTCACCCATCTCCTCAAACATTGAACACTGACGTAATTGGAATGAGCCAAAATATTGTGGAGGAGGAACTTGTGCATGGAGAGAAACATATATTGGACTAATAACATAATTTAATCTCATCTGTCTTGTCTGCATAAAAAGAAAACAAATTGTTTCCAAGAGACTGACCTTTAACACTGAAGGAACAAAAATTACAAAAGAATAAAGTCACGCATCACAATGGAAAGCAAGAACAGGGAGCGCATCTCTGAAATACTGCAGTGAACTCAAAGGAAAAGGTGTCTCTCAAACACCTCACAGTCCAACAAACTTCAAAATTTAGAAGGGTGAGGCAAAGTGGAAAAAATGGGCGAGTGCAACAGTTCCATGTCTGTGTATCTCAGAGTCGGTGTGGGGTGGAGGAAAGAAATCAAATCACAGAGGGCACACGCGGTTGTATCACCGTTACAGTGCTGCCCAACATATACTCTGGTGCTGTAGCAAATCCCACCACCTTTTAAGCTCCGTTAACGTTGGTGTTGCAGAAGTAGTCAGCAGAGGGAGTGAAACTGTGGAAACACCTTCCTCAGTAATTACATCGACTACAGCAATGGATGTCGCTGTAAACAGTAAAACACCACAGAAGAGGTGTTGGCACAGTCTAACAAGGGTGGGGAGGAACCTTTTTTGGAGGAAAAAAGAAACCCACAAAACTCTACCGTTAAATTGGAATTAAAAGCAAACTGAGAAATGCAAACAATCTAACCTGCTGGTGTCTCTTTAAAGAGCAAATGGCCTTTTTTTTTTTTTTTTTTAATAACTACTTCAATCCACATCTAATTCCTATTTGTATAATGATGTGATTTGCTCCTTGTTCCTTCAGCCCAGTGTTCAGAGGTTTGCACACAGAGTCTTCTGCAGGCTTGATTCTGTCCTGTGCTGAGCCAACCACATGAGCCCCTGGCCACACACAGACTTCAGTCTTAGAGCCCTGAGCACCCAGCAGCACAATGATCTTCCCAAGGGCAAAGAGTAAACTTAATGGGAATGACTGGATAAGTTATTCATGCTTCCTCCATCAAACTTTCAAAAAGTAATTTCCTCCTTAAGTCCAGGTGCTATGTCCACATATATGAGATTAGAGGGGCGGCCAGTACACTGGCTGCAAATACTTACAGCACGTTAACATTTAATTAGGAATGTTTGCTTTAATCATTTAAGGGATATTAAATGTAAATAGAGAGTGTGAGCGAATGGAGTTGGCTTTGTGTCTGAAAGTGGTCACAGAGCTCTACGATACAGGCGCAGGAAGCAGCAGCAGGAAAGATGATGACTGTTCCCAAGGACAGACCAAGCCCCAGAGGCATGTTCTGGCTGGAGTCCTGCAAGCTGGTGATGGAATGAGATGAAATTTAGGAAAAGAAAGATGACAGATGACTCTTATACAATTGACAAAGTGATGGGATCAGGACTTCGATAGTAAGGACAGCAGGGTCCCACCAGCCCACAGTCCTGCTGCAGTGGGAAGTGATGGGCTTCAGCTAGGTCTGTGCTAAAGAAGGTCTGCTCTGCAGGAGCCACCTGAGCAAACGTGTGCATGTTTGCTGCTCATGTGGAAATCCTGCAGTGCTGCACGTGAGTAGCATACTGCCTATCAAACATGAGATCAGTAATTTGAGAAAAGAGCTTATTTTGGGGAGTGGGAACGCAGCCCTCACAGATATGTTGCAAACCTCCTGCTATTATAATTTCACAGCATA
The DNA here is from genome assembly GCF_047370975.1 of Nipponia nippon. NCBI lineage: Eukaryota > Metazoa > Chordata > Aves > Pelecaniformes > Threskiornithidae > Nipponia > Nipponia nippon. Next base: position 5,455,092 of record NW_028262336.1, on the reverse strand, counting down.
TTGCCAGTCCACAATCTGGCCATACATCACAGCTTTTGATGGCTCCCTAGGCATGCGATCAGACACTACAATTATAATGGTAGCAGGAAGACACATACAATAAAATGCAGTGTGAATTCACTGCAACGTGGAACACTTGATCTTTCAACTGGTCACATACCAGTTGCTTTTAAAACTGCAGGTTTTAGAACATCAGCCATATTCTTAGTGTGACAATTGTCTGATCTACCTCAGTTGAATTATCAGATATTTGGGTGAAATTATGAGTATGTTCAGTCACTCACAGAAGCCCCAAAGACTTCTGAAGTCTCTGGCAACATCTCTGATGCTACCTGTGTATGTGAGAACCATCAAAGGGGTGACCCACACCATCAAGGCATGCAGGACTTGGCATGTGGTTTCTTCTGGTCTGTACTTCTTTCAGACATCCTTTTATTCACGGCTGTGCCCTAGAAAGCTGGCTCAAGGCTTTACATGTTGGGATCAGCCAAATGAAACACTGCCATCCCAGAGGTGAGGACTGGACCAGCAGGAAAAAGCTTTTCACAAAAATGAGAGGGGTAGGGACAAGGCTGGAAAGCCAAGTGGTCACTCAGCTTGCTGCCTCTGTCGGAGTAATTTCTTGCACATCATCATCATCTGCCCTACATCCCAACCCTCCCTCAGCCATGGTGGGGTGGTGGCAGGACATGCAGCGTGGCTTGCCAAGTCTGTCCTGCAGGAAAAGCTGGCAGGTGAGTCACAGCAGGGCCACAGCTGCCCTCCTGTCCCTGTTGCCTGCTACCCCCAGCAACTGCTTGCTTTGCCCAGGCCTGGAACTAGCTCTTACCTTCCTGCTGATTTTTCACATGCCTCTTTCCTGGTCTGCATTACAAATCACACAAGTACAGACTAATGGTGGAAATGCACAGAGCATCCCATAATGAAAGTGACCCATGCTACACTGTAAGAAAGAAGACAGATTATTAAATAAGGAAGAAATAGGAGAGCAAAGATATGTAACAAGGAGGCTGTCGGAAAGAGGTAAGCGCTATATGGATAGCAGCATAGAGAGAGAACAGGGCACCCTCTCACTTAATGAATATTTATTGCAAACTGCCGCCTATTATCTTTCAAAGAATTTTTATACAGTTCCCATGTCTTTCATCTGTTTCATGTTATGGCTTATCTAACTGTGGAAATTGCACGCGTCAGGTAAACATTGATTTACATGCAAATTGCCTTCACTAAACTCGCCTTTAAGTAAAATAGGATTCGGAAATAATTTTTTCTCATTAATTTGTAGTTTCAAAGAAACCCAAAAACACAACAAATGCAAATAATCTAATTCATTTGTAAATACAAAACAATTTGTTGGGATTTAACTTTGCCATATTTTTTCTCCCTTCCATGTGCTTTAAATAAATTGCAGTGTTTACCAAAGACAAACACAAGAGAGATGCTGGGTTGTTCCAATTCAATGCCTTCCTGTTCCTTTTCTTTTAAAGGGCTACTGTCAAGATAAAAATCTCTGCAAGATTCAATCCTGGGGTAACTGCTGAATAATATAGATTTATATCACACATTCAATTGGCCCCATAAATGTAAACCCAAATGTTACTTCCCTGGATGACACTTTAAATTATTAGAAGTGAATTTTAAAAGCCCTAGGCCTACATTTGCAAAAACGGCTAGTGATTTAGGGACTCAGTTTTTCAGACTTCTTGCTAAAGGTGTTTTGAACTGCTACTCAAAAAATGCAAGTCCCAGAAACTGACGGTCACTTTGGAGCATCTCAACTGTAGTTCATGTAACACCATGATTGTCTGCATTTTGTACTTTATTGGCTCGAACAATGACACTATATTTGATAATATGTAATTCTTAAAAAGGTTATCCCTGGTTTAGTGTGTGATCCTGGTTAAATAACAGCCCTATTATGTCCCTATTTTCCCATATATTAACTGGAGAGAATATGAAAGGATATTCCTACTTGCTCTGGTTTTGTGAGCCAGTGGTTTAGTATTTGTGAAGTTGTAAAAAGTACAATTTCTTTCTCATTAGGTGCTCTCTTTGGTTTTCAGCATCAATACACTGCTCTTTTATTTGAGTTTTTGGACTGATAGCTTAAGAATATCTTCGTGCCTGCTAGAATGACTGAGGATGACTAATGTGACAGACTCAAGTCTTCCCTGAAAAAGATGTACATACATAGTAACCAAAAGAAAACATGGTTTTAGAGCTGAATATTGGGCTAAGATTCTCAAGAGACAGGCTAAGTTTCCAGTTCTGCCAACAGGTCTTTGAGCTACTGTAGGTAGGACAGTTCCCACAAACAGGGATGAAAAAAATTGCTTCTTGCCATCCTTTGTCTTGCCTAGGTATTTGCATTACAAGTCCTTTGGGTTGCTTACAGTCCTTTTCCTCTAGCCTTTTCTTATCCGTACGATGACATCCCATTAACTGTGCCACACTGATACTAATAACAAACAATTAGAAAAAAATCTGCTTTTACTTTAAACCACAAAATATTCCTTTCCAGATTTAAGCTGATCATGCTCTTTACCAGACCTAATATGGCTTGGAAGCTGCTCAACCGTTTCACCTTTATAATACATATGTTTAAATATGTTTCATTACTTGAAGAAATTTCTCCCAATTTTAATGGGCAATTTGTTGCATTTATTGTTCAATCCTCTAATGCAATCCCTGCTGGCATCACCAAAAGTCATTCCTAACTTACATGTGAACTGCATAAAATGTCTTGATATAATCTCGTTTTACTGCAGACAGGTGTCCTCATTATTAAAACTATTACTACCACACTTGACAGTATATTCACTGACAGTTTCTCAGCAGAGGGGCCAAGAGCTAAATAGACCATAAAGAACAAAACTTCCTCTCAACCCAAAAGGTGATCCCTTTGTGCCAGTCTTCAGGGATACGGAAGGAGCATCTCTCCTGTAAACAGGTAGAAAACTTTCATCGCCAGCCCTGTCAATCCGGAAGCAATACTAAAATTCCCTGCTCAAAGGAATCGGAAATGAAGCAACAAATCCATAACCCTTGAAAGGAGAAGCAAAACTGGATGCAGCCAGGGCTACCTGGGGCGCTGAGCCCTTCTTATCTTGCAGGGCTGCTGCAAGGAGCCAGGAGAGGGAGCCCGTTAATTAGCAAAGCCTTCGGTGAGGCCCGCAGCAAGCTGGCAGTGGGTGGCAATTTGCAATACAACAGCAAGGAAGTAAATAAGGCAAAGCTATCTCTGTCTGCCTCCCTGGCAAGAAAGCAGTGGGGAGGGAATCAGTGTTTGCCACTGTAATATTTGCATCTAACAAGAAGAAACATTTACAATTAATGGAGAGAGAACTCCTTACGCAGGCTGTTGAACAGAGACCAAAAAAGTGTTGGTCTTTTGGATCTCCAGTTAGTGCAGCCTGAATTATCTGGCCTGCTACACGACTTCTCCCCAAGTCCTGGCTCCTTTACCACCCTGCCACCCAAGAGAAGGGACAAAACAAGGGAGAAAAAAAATGCCCTTGTCAGATGCAAAGGGAACATTACCAGGCGCTGAGTAGAGCAGAGATGAAGAATGATTTAGAAAAAGATAATTGAACATGTTGTAATTTGCTCTCTTCTGTGTTTCAATTTTTATCTGCTTGTAGCTCATTTTGCCAGTCATGCAAGCAAGTGCGAAAGGGAGGAGAACGCACATGGATGTGTGCGTGCAGGGTTAGCATGCATGCATGCAAATAAATTAATAATAATAATAATCCCACAAGCCTGGACTTCCCTGTGAGGGATCTTCAGCCAGCGGCTGAGCTCCACTGAGCTCAGGCTAGGGAAGATGCGTTGTAAGATACAGCTCAAGCTGCTGGAGAGAGCATGCTCTGCCATGAAGGTGTACTGATAAAGCCCTTGGCTCCACTGGCATCCTCTGTGTGCAGTCCATTGGAGATGGTGACTGCAGCCCAGTTCCAGGGAAATCCCAGGCCAAGCAAAAGGAGTTTCTCAACTCTGATGCAATCAAAGGCCTAGGTCTCACAGCTGAGACTCTGTGAAATTGGAGCCTTTTTGAAGTGTTAACACTACTCTTATGCTAATGAATATTTATGCTGCTGACACTTTAAAGGCAAGGAAAAGAACAAACCCGTGTTCACAGCCCTCTAACCAACAGGACTATGTTACGCAAATCAATCAAGGTGAAGTCGGCAATCACTCACTCATTTACCTCTGCTGTCCATATTTGCTGCCAGCCTAATACTGAGTTATTCACAGCTGTCTTACATAGTGGGATTAAGATGGAGAATGGCATATTGGGGCCCCAAGTCACACAGGATCATGCACTACTCTGAGTCCTGTCCCTTTGATCAATTTGGCTCCTTGGTTCCCAGGAAACAGCCACTGCAGATCTCTGCTTTGAAAGGGGTAGATGGCTCATTTCACTTGCAAGAGATTTCAGACACATAGCTAGCCTTCCCTGTTACGTGCCCATAGCCTTGACCTTCTCGTGTCCACTGGCACACATGCATACCACACGGATGGAGAGAAAGAGTTCATGTGCTCCATACTCTGCTTTCCATCCCCTCTTTCGCAGTGTTTAGGGTAATAGCATTATGGCCCATGACAACTAATCAATTCACATTACAGTCTCCAGAAATTTTTTGTACCTGGAGAGAAGCAGGAAGATCAGTAAAGGCACGTTCTTGCAAATACCCACTGGACTTACTGAGCCTGGCTGCACTTGGGATCAAATCAGGTTTCACTTAACCACAGGCCGGAGCACTTGTGATTTGCATGAGTAATTAGAACTGATTAATAGAATGACTTGCTTAATTAAGTTTATCTCAAAAGGTGCCCCTTGAAGACTCATGAATTTGAAAATCCTGAGGCAATTTCTCTTCAAAATTCTTTTTGGGCTGGAATGCTTTCGGCCTGGATCACTGGATGCATACGCGTTTGTGCATGTGTGTCTCTGCTGCCCAGATTAATCAAAGCAATGGAACGGATGCACAAAGGTCTTAGGACTGATGACAGACCAGGATTCATCAGCAAACTCAAAAGGGACTCTCATAGTCCTGAATGAAGAAGTGCTGGTAATAGAGGCAATGGCTTTTCTGCCAAAAGCAAACGAGCATCTCTCTCTGGCAATTTATGGCTCTGCTGAGCTTTGCTTTATTTTCTCTCTCTCACCTTTGCCTAATTTTGGTTGAGCCCAGCTCCAATACTCTGACATGCTGACAGACCAATTCCTGATATTTTGCCTACACAACAGATTTAGACAATACTTTGTGATAGGGAACACTGTTACCCCAATGTGCTGGTAAATCTATCGTTTCCATGACCAGCAGAAGTATGTGCATTATGGTGGAGTTTGGGGGAAAATCCCAGCATAGATAAGAACACTAATTTTCCTAGAGTAGGTTAGAAACCTGAAGACTGAGGGCTTTTGTTTTTTCTTTTGTTCTCCCCATACTGAAAGCGACATCAAGATTTGATTTCATTCTAAGTCAGAACAAAGGCAAACAACTTTGACATTTCCTGTGAAATAAAATTTTAACACACACACACACACACGCACGTTTGGTTTAGAGCATTAGAAACATTGCATTTAGATGAGATCAAGGCATTTTTACAGTTTTTTTGATTCAGAAATCATAAAACAACATTGTGCATGAACATTGAAACAGCAAAAGGCACTTTCCAATGAAAACATGTTCTGTCAGGAAAGTCAATGGCCTTTGCAAGCACTAGCCTTGCTGAGAGATGGAACCAATTGCTGGAGCTTGTAAACTGTTTTATTGGATGGTGGGTGGAGGATCCAGTGACAGCACTGCAGTCTAATAAACCAGGAAGCACTGTATCGTGAGGAACTCTGTGTTCTTACAGGTGCATGAGAGCTTTATGGTCACTCCCTGCTGTGATCTGAAAAGGGTACAGATGTTCACGCAACATGCTTTATCAAGAGTAATGACAGGGTGGGGGACCTGCACGTTTTACTCTTCTGTCAGCACCCAAAGAAGGTGCCTTCTGCACATACAGGAGGTGAGGCTGGGAGGAGAGCTGAAAGTGCTGGGTGCAGAGCAGGGAGGCATGTGTCCCTTACGAGCAAGGTGGGGTGCAGAGCCCAGCCTAATAAACCCTGCTGGATCTGTGCTGGCTCTGCACGACAGAGTGAGGCACTGACCTGCCATCCTTCTCAGGTGAGGCTTGGCTGCTGCAAGAAAGGTCAGGACCAAGCAGTCCACTGCCTTGCCCAAAAAGGCTATTTAATAATGAGAGTTTGGGGCTTTTTTCTTACATAAGGGTCCTGCGGCTAGAGATGTGCCAAGTCCACAGAACGGTCAGGAAGCAGTTAAATATGTAGAGGCATCTGGAGAGGGGGCGGGTCATTCGTAGATGAATTAAAATAAAGTGCCAAGAGAAAAAAAGGATGATGAAAAGGGAAAAAGTCAACCAGATCAAACAAGGAAACAGGCAGCTGGAAGAAGCACTTACTGATCCAGCTGTTAAAGAAACCTTCTGAACCAGATTACCCAGCAGCCACAGACTCCTCTCTCCCTGAGATACTTGCTGTGGTTAATCAGGCTAAGAGGTGACATGAGACAAAGGAACCAAGCCCAGTTTTTCCAGGCTGAGGTTTTGTTCCCTTAGAAATCCTCAAGAGGATGAAACAGTTGGACCTCAAATGATACAGTCAGAACAGAACAGAAGGTACAAGATTTAAGGATTAATTATGTATCTGTGGAAATCTTACAAAAAAGGGAAGCAAGCCTTCTCTGCCTTTGCACCTTTACTCATCTCAAGATTTTTGGGGAGTGGGGAATTAGCAAGGGAAGATTTTCATACTCTTCTAGTACCACACTGTGAGCAGTATTAGAAAGTTGTCAGGGGATGTTAGATTGGATTTTTTCCTCTGTTCAGCCTAATATAGTTGCTTCTGCACCATCTTTTTTCTGTTTGGTTGGGTTTTTTTTGTTACTCTCTTTTCTTGCTTGTGGGAGGTCCAGACTCTCTTGAGTACTCTTAAGTGTCATCCCCTTTTCTATTCCAGATTTATGCCATTTGGGTACAGCGAGAAGATGCACCTGGTGTCAAGAAGGTGTCAGGAAGCAGTAAGTAGCGATTTAGATTTCTCATTGTTCTTTAAATGTCAAGCCTTGCACTTCTGAAGTAAGTTCTTTGGAAAAATCTAATTTGTGCATCCTGAGTCACTGTTAGTTCTTTATATGATAAAGCATGGGCAAACCAAAGCTCCTGATTTCTAATATATGCTCAGCTTTGTCACCAGGACCATCTTTACAGGTAAGAGTAATAAGAGGAATTAATCAAGAAATGCCTTTACTCCAGTAAATGTAGAGCACATAACAGCAACAGGATTGTGATGCTACAAAAACAACTCACATGTTTGAAGAAACTGATAATAATATCCTGCAATTGAACACCCATCACAACCTTAGATTTAAAAACCCCCACATTATTCCCTCGTTAGGGACATAATAAGGCCAAAAGCAAGGGATGGTGACTATATTTAATCAGAGCTCTCCATAAATACCACCACAAAAACCAAACTGAACTCAAAACCTGATCTTGCTCCAGTTCAGAGACATCCTGTTCATATGCCTTTCTGTGTCTGTCGCTGTCATGATGTCACAGGATCTGTTGATCCTGGTCAAGCTCATAGGAACAAGTACCATGATAATTTCTAAAGGAGTGGGGGACAGAAGCAGCATATAACAGTAACGTCCTAAGAAAGTCAGCTCTGAAAAACCTAAATGCACATATTCAAGTGGTCAGAGTTCAGATTCAAAGCATACCCTTTTTGGTGTTCTTAACTGAAGCTCTGAAGAATAGGAGAATCTGGAAATAAAAGTTTCGGGCCTTAGGTAACTTCTGGAAAGTTAGGAATGCAGGTTTGATATGGCCAAGAATCAAAATACGTGTTTTCCACTTCTCTATTGCTTCCCATTTGAACACAGTGGTCCCCTTCTGTCCCTCTGGTTTTCTGTTTTAGCTCAGGAGATGCTCCTCCTTCAAGATCACTGTTACAGGTGTTACAGGAAGGAAAAGGGTAAATAACATATGAATTTTGCCTGACTGAAACAAGAAAGACAAAGAACAGCAGAAGCAAGATTGAAAAGGTTACCAAATCTAATTGGCACACTGGCCTGCAAGAGTCTTACAGCCTCTTCTGTTCTGGTTATGAATTATTCCCCCATGCACAGAGCTTATCACAATCCTCAAAATCACCCTTCCTCCAGTGATCTGAAAGGGATATGCCATCCTTTCCATGTGCAGCCCACAAGCACAGATGGAGCATTAGGCAGAACTGCTGTGAAAATATTCAGAAGTACCTCAAATCTATCCACACCTCCTTTTTTGTTTTCCATCCCCACACCCAAGCCCACCTGTTCCTGCAGTACCTTCAGTTTTATACACTAATCAAGCAGCTTTCAGAACCTTGACATCTGCACCTTCTTACTCACCCCTAAGCCCATTAGCCCACAATCTGGAGGTATTAATACACAATCCATGTGCCTAGCTTGAAACTGCACATGAAGACGGTGAAATGCACGGCGCATTTGACCTATGGCTTGAAAGATATGGCAATTCTCCAACTCCTTTGTACATTTGCAGTGGTTCCCACTTATCATGTGCATGTTCCCTTGTATATGCTAAGGCCTAGGCACATGAGAAAGCAACGCAAAAACCAACATCAAAACACAGAGATGCCACGATGTGAAACAGTCTTATGAATACCCCAGTTTTGCAAAATGTACCTTGCAGCTATCCCAAAACCCATTTGTGTTACAGTGAACAGCACCGAGGAACATTTCATGGGGCTTTCTAATGTGGACCGATACATTCCCACAACCTCTTCTAAAAAACCAAGATTTTGATAACAAGTGTTTTGGGGTACGCTTATTTAATTCTCCATCCTCTGTTGGTTCATGTACCCACACTGGAAATGACAGGAGATGCTGTCAACCAGACATGATGCAAGTTGGCAGAGTTAGGCACAGGATGAAGGACTGTAACAGAAGCAGGAGATGGATCTGCAGATCCATCCAGGGCTCATCCTGGCTTTTAAACAGTGATAGTCTCAAGTCAATAACAGGAGGCATTTGCAAGGCTTCTGGATACATGTGTACAAAGGAACTGAAGTGGGCAAGCCTGGAATTGTAGGAAGTGATACAGGACAAAGTCAGAAGAGCTGGCTATGGAGAGCCCCAGCCTGAAAGAATGAGGAGTGCAGCAAGGCACAAGGACTTTTTCAACACTACAAAACATTTGGCTATAGAAAGCTTATCTTTTCCTTATTGACGTAAACCCTGAGTGACCTATCCACTGCAACTAAAATAAACATATAGGAAAACAGAAAACAAATAAAATAAAATTTTCAGCAAATCCATCCTGTAGTGTCATTTTAGAGCAAGTAAGTGCTCTGAACACTACGCCTTAATGCTCTTTAAACAGCAATCTAGGGAAAATACAATTAATATGCTTATGAAAATAAGTATGTCGTGCTGGTGTAAACCTCCACTAACACTGTCAAGGTCAATAGACTTACTTTATATCAATGAAACACTGAGGAATGTGGCCCATGATCTCTGCCAGAAAGGGTTGCACTTACATTCTTTAGAAAACTGAAAATGGAAAACAATAGCTAAGAAACAGCAAGGACTGGAAGAGAAGGAAGAACTGGTGCTAGAGAAGAGAGGGCTGGGAGCAGAAGCTGTGTTCCAGGAAAGACAATCAGTAGAAGTTGAAGAGAAGAAAACGGTAACAGCAGAGTGAGGGAAAACAGCAAGGTCAGCAAGGAACAGAGGAGACATCAAGTACCAGGTAAGTCGGACAGTAATGCAATAAGGGTCATTACGGGCTGAGACAGCCTGCAAAGACAGGCTACCACTGCAGCAGATCACACAGACTTGGCCTGAGATGTCAGGGACAGAGGGAGAGAGCACAGCCCTTGAGTAAAGATAAGGTCAAGTAAGTGGCCATCGCAGCAAATGAAGGATTCAGTTGAAAACTGAAGGTCAAATGAGGACATGAGGGAAAGAAGCTGAATGACAGAGGGGAAGGATGAAGCTGGCAAGGATGAGATGAAGCCTTGAAAGCACTGAGATCCAATAATGGCAAGGCAGCATGATGCTGTCTTGGACATTCAGAAGAGAGGACACAAGCTTCGCAGTAACAGAGAGAAATCCAGAGCAGAAAAATAAAACAAATAATGTCTGCCTCCTCTGGGGTTTCCTGTTGCATTATTTCCATTTTAAATGACATAAAAATACTTCTAATAACCAGAGAAACACTTAAAAATTAAGAAACACTTGTTCCAGTTAATGTGTCTGAACAGTGTGAGCGTGCACACACACACACACACGCACATGCAAAAATCACCCAAAAAAAAGTTTCCCCTGGGAGGTCGTTATTATGCAAAAATTACTCTAATTAGGTCATGAATATATTAGGCCATATTCAGTGCCAACAACAGCAGGGGGGGAAAAGAGAGAGAGAATTGGAAATGTGACATGCATACACTCCCAGTGTGGTTAGGGCGACTGGATTCCAAAATGCCATTACGAGATAAAAAGGTCACCCTGTAGGGAGGTAATTGGTACAGCACTCGAGCAGCTGATTAAAAGAACCTTTTTTTTTCAGGGGTGGGAGGAGGAAGCGGGGGTTAATGTAGGATCTCCCCTGACAAAGTATATGATCTTGATCAAACATCTGCTTTTAGGACAATCACAAAGAAAAAGGAAGAGGCTGACACCCTTGACATCCTATTGAAGCAGATGCATTTGTTTAATAACACCTTGACTTGCATGTTTTAAGACAACATTAAAGGCAGAGGGGTATTTTCCCTCCTGCGGGTTACTCTCTGTTCAAACATGTGAGCCTTCGTTTTCCTAGCTCCCATCACAGCTACTGCTCAGACACTGCCCACGTTGAATTAACAAGAAGTAAATGCTTTTAATGAGTCAGTAATGGCTGGGGGAACAGTACAGGGGAAAGCTGCTTCACCCTCTCTTCTCCTCACCAAATACTAAATGATGACAGGCTCCCACAGATTGAAGTAACAGAACTCCTGGCTTGGCAGGCAAGAGAGAACAGCAGAAGGGCTCAGAAACACCAATCGCACACACTCCCCCATAAAGAAATATAAGGAAGCTGGCCTTGAATGGATCGTAAACAACTCTTGAAAGCTGTGTTAAATAAGATGCTATTTAAGCTCTCAAAATTATTGGTGGCACACGTAAAGGCTCACTTTTGTGTTTGCAAAGACAGACAGTCTGGCCCCACATTTGGGGCCAGGATCGTAGATGACACACCATGAGTACGCAGGGAAAAAAGGAGAAGCAGGCAGGAGCACAGGCAGCGCTGCTCCTGGGAGAGAGGACAGCAATAGCAGGGAGCAGGGTGCGCTGATTTTAAAACTGGCTTGGGAATCAGTTCAGTTTTATAGCGTCTTCTGCCTCCCCAGACTGTAGCACTCCTTGCACTGTCCAACTGAGTTTTGCTCTGGTGTAAGCTCCAGTTGTGATGCTGATGGCCACTGGCCTTTTCACCTGCTTAGAATGATGAGCAGTTACATATTATGCTGAGTGTACAAGCGTTCACAAATATCGCCACCTATGGAGCTGAGCCACTGGTAGCTGAAACAGAGAAATGCCTGGCATAGAAGGTGACTTGGACCACCTTAGCATGGACCACTTTCCCCTGCCAGCAATGCCTAGGGAAAATTTAGAAACAATGATTCTGCTACAGTTTTATCTGTGAAGAAGAGATTTTTTTAGTCACACAGTATGGGCTTGAGCTTTAAGGTGCTGCTTAAAGGTGCTATGCTTTAAATGTCACAGGTTTAAGTCCCCCTTTTGATTTACAACTGACTAAGGAAGATAACTGTTAGATTCACTTGCTTCCTTCACCATCCAGGAAAAGAAGCATATACTGAAAATAGCCTCAGAATTAGCAGTTTCATTCTCTGACACCCGAAGAAGAATTTTTCAACTACACTTCAAGTACAGTTGGGTAACATTCCCATTCAGTGAGAAATATTGACATCTCAACATTCATTCTGGTCCCCCAGCAAACTGAAAAGTTGAAATTAAACATGTATTGAACTGAGTCAAAATAAAAGAATTGGCTCGCTTCTATAAAATTAAGTTTTATGATTTAGGTTGAACTGACAATAAAATGAAGTCTTTCATTTTGATTTCCCAAAAGAAAGTTTCAATTTTGTAAAAAATCTTTTCCCAGAAAATCATTCTCATGGAACATTCCCAACCACCTGTAATTTTCAACGACACAGGAAAATAGCCACCACAACTCCCTACAATATAGTACTGATCACTGGAGTCCACGTGACCCTTTAAAAATGCATGCCTTACGGCTAAAATCCTAGTAAAAATATTAATAAATTCACCTCATTCACTAGACTCTCCTGATGTCTAGGACCAGAACTTAGTAGTTTATGCTACAACTTTAGGTCACTACAAACTTCTGCAAACAGAATGGTTCAAACGCAACAGATTTAAGATGATATCCAGTCACTGCTGAAGCTTTAATTTCTTTTTTAAAAAATATTTTCTTTCATTTCCCCTTGTAGAGTTCACAGAGTAAACAAATCCAGAGAGTGGTTTGTCAATGGAGGGCCTTTTAATTTCTCTTAAAATCAATACAGGCAAGCCATTTGTAAATTTAGGCTATTTTAAAAGAAAAAAAGGAAAGAATGTGGCATGCATCACTACATCATTCTTAGACAATTTTTCATATGCTTTAATTACCATACATAATCTTAGATGCTTTTATAACTTACATACCTATCACCACATCATTTTAGCTTTCCAAAATCTTATTTATATGTTGCCTTATAAAATCCTTATGAGGAAAAGAACATTACTATCACCCTATACAGGTAGGAACGCAGAGAAACAAAAGTGACTTGCACTATAGCCACAGTGAAAGTCTGTGGCAAAGAAAGCAATTGAGCCCTTGTCTTTTTTTTTTTCTTCTTTTGTCTGAGAACAGAAATTAGGAGGAAATTAAAATGGTGATGTCTCCCACAGCTGCTCCCTGCTCCTTTAACATCTCCACAGAGGCTTCAAGCAAGCTCCTCCTCTTGCATCTGCAAGCCAGAAGCACTTTGTAGGAAACCGGGGGATATGCAGGCAGGCACGACAACCCTGAAGATAGATACAGGTGCTATGAGGACGCTGACAGTGTTTCAGAGCTGAGGGACAGGCAGAAGGACAAAGAAGTCTATGGCAGAAGCAGAACAAATGACACCGGCTCCTTTCCACGTGCTTAGACTTGGTTGCTTACACACTGACCCCTGAAGGATCTGATACGGGGGTAGAGGGGAAACTTCTGTTAAAAGATAAGGTTTGTTTATGTACAAATTTAGGCTCTTCTAATTTCAGTTTCAAACTTGTTTTGTAGCAAATGTTTAACACAGCAGTTGTTAAAATATTTGGCAACCTATTTTTCTAAGCGAGAATCTGTCCATATCATCCATCACTAGCAACCACTTTCATTTGAACAAGAATCTACACTACCCCGTCGTACCTGTGCAAATAGTTGTATGCAGACCACAGGAGTGATAGAGGGGGAAAAAAAATCCTCTGTGTCTCTCTGATGACAGAAACAACACTACCTGATGGGACAATTCCTTGCTGCTTGCATGAGGCCTGGTGCCTTGTGTCCCAAAGGGCACTCAGCACCTTGCAGTATGTGCTCTCTGTAGTGCCAAACAAAATCCTAGGCACATGCAAGCACTGATACAAGCACCTCTAAACCCAGTCAGCACAAGGGACAGGCAGGCATGGAAACTGCTCATACATCCATACTGTGCAGTTCATGCCTTCAATATCCCAATGTTCAAAGCTGTTCAGACTTTTATCAGAGCGCACTGATTTCTCCAAGTCTTTACAAAAAAGTACAAATCGTCATCCCTGCCCTCCAAGACCACCAAGGCAGTATGAAGAATCCCTACAGTGTTCAGCATCCCTGTATCACTTTCTTAAACAATAGTTATTCCATAAGTAAGTATAAAAGGGGAAAAAACTGAGCAGGCCTGTGCACCACTAGAGCATACTGGGACTGCTACCTCATGCCTTGTGCTACCTTGTCTGTCTAGCTGTCTGTCTGTCTTCTCTATCATCTGTTGTTTCCCAGCTTAGGCTAGATAGAGAATGTCTGAGACAGTGAATACTTTTTGTTGTCTCCTGTCCATTTAAGTTTCTGTGAGCACTAATATTGACAGCTTTTGAAAGCACACATACCAGGGAGCATTTGTTCTCTATTAACAATGTTGTTATAAGACTGCCTGTGCTGTGCCATTCCCCACCACCTGGGATTTCATATTACTAACATGTAATTTACATAATTAAAGTATACAAAGAACATAGATGCAGGAGCTGTATTGAATACCCCAGGAGTGGACATTTTGGACTGAAATAATGAAAATTGGCAGGCTTTCTACAAAGATCTAATAGGTATATTCCATGCTAATTCCAAGCTAACAACTGACAGAGCTGCCCCCTTCCCAGAAATGAAACTCTGAATTGATGTGACCCATATTTTGTTCCATCAATAAATTGCAGAGTATAAACATGTTAGCATGTTTCTACTGCACATCTGCAGCTACAGAAGCTTTTGCAACTTGCCTGCATGGGTGCTACACTTGATACTTTGCCTCCATTTACTCTAATGCAGAGGCGACTGATAACTTGTGTGACATAGTCCACCTGTGATAAAACCCATAATCTGGGTGAAACAGCTACAATGCAGCATGCTTGTACAGCTCCTTTTATGGACACCATTCCAAACAGCTTTCCAGAGTTTAAAAACAAAACACGACCCCAGAAGAGTATTAAATAATAAATGACTATAGAAGGGGAAAGACAAAGTGGCACAGGCAGGAAAGAATCAGAGAGATAATCTGAGATAAGACCTGAAATGAGACTGTAAGTCGACAAGTGGGAAAAGTATAAAATGGCTAATCTAGATAAGATCAGGAGTGGATTTACAGTGGGCAGAGAGTTAACGGGTTGAACTTCCTGGTCCTACACAGGCTAGTGCTGCAGAGAGAGTACAGCCTCCCCCATGATGGCTGCCTCTGCCCTGGGTGTTTTCTGAAAAGGGCAAGGCTCTAGATGAAAGAGTCAGTGGCATTTCATTGGCACTGGTCTCAAAATTATGTATGTTGTGCACTCATGGAGACTAAAAAAAAAGCCACACATGCAGAAAAACTTATAAAAAACCCCCAACAAACCACGCACATGTTCCTTTATATGCTAATGAAATCACATTTCACCACAAAAGTAAAAATAGATGTAGCTTATTACTGTACTTCTGCAAGAACTGGGCTCCAACATCATAAGCAGTGTCAGAGAAATCCTTGGGGTTTGAAAATGAAATGTAATTTCCAATTCATTAATCTAATTCGGAAAATAAACAAATAAAAACTTCTCACCAGACTCATGAGTTATATCTCTACTGCTGACTTAATCCAACCTATATATCCAGAAGTTAAGGGGGACTCCAAAATCTGATTAAGTTTTGCCCTCAGGACACTTTACCTCCAAAGTCCTTCTTCCACTAGATAGATGCACATCTAGCCCATTTCCTCCATTAAAAAGTCTTAATAGCATTTCCACCCCAGGCCAGAAGCTAACAGAAAAGTCCGTGCCAGTAATGTCCCGAGATCACATCCAACTTGTATAAATAATGGGGGTTAGAATACTTTTGAGGATCAGAGTCACAGAGAATATTCATGTTGCTACACTGGATGAATATACCATATGTTTTCCTCTGTTTTGCAAGTAGGGAGCAATACATTTCACAACCTTAATCAATTCACCATTTTCAGAATCTATCACATATGCTATTTCCAGCAAAAATTCATTTGACAAGTGCAAACACCTGTTTGGCTGTAGCATCCTCACATAAGTTTTCAAAGGGAACCAGTACATTTTTCTGCAAATCTGTGCCTCTTTTGCTCAAGGAAAAATTTTTCCTGTGCTGCCAACCTGGTCTCTTTTAGTGCATTGACCTCTATTTCTGACACTTTGGTAGTTTTCTCAGTATCACTGTTCATTTGAGGAACAGTGGAAAATACCTCCGACCTCTCTCAGAGTTTTCAATCCCTAAATGACCTTCATGTATCATTTTAATCATATTTCCCTGTAGCACATTTCAGATCATCATCCTAGTTCCCTTAAACTAAATCCTTTGCAGTATTGAGAACTTCTCCTTAATCCTAAAATCCTAAAAATATAAACTCCTGGCCAACTTTCACTAATTTTATAAAAGTTCTATTCCTTAATTATATTATCAAGACAACTCTTCACATTTTCTTGATATTAGAAAGGTTGTTTTTTTGTGTTTGTTTTTTTTTTTTTTTTCTTTAATCAGATTGAAATATCCCTGGTTGTTTGTGTGCTTTACTATAAATCTTTCTTACAAATGCTCAAGAGTATAACTGCAGCCACCAGACCTCTTCCTCCACTATTCAGTTTCCAAATCATACATTTGCAGTTGGACAGAAAAAAAAATTCCTCTATGCCTGGCAGGTGTCTGCCCAGTGCTTCCTGGAAACTGCAATGAATGGCTTGCAGTCAGTTTCAGCTAATACCGGCCTCCAACAAATACATCCTGGAAATTTTTCATAACCATGAGCTAAGCTAGGACATCTTTCTCCACTTGTATATACTGAGATTCAGGTTTTGCTGCAGCTATGATACATAACTCATTGGCCTCCAGTTTTGAACACATTATATAGATAAATGCTCTAGTACCTGCTCTGGTAGCTTCGTGTTTAACATTACCTACTATCCCCCTGTTAAGACCTTGGTCATTAGTTGCCATTTATTTCTCAAACTATTCATAAAAATGCATACCCTATCTCTACTGGGCATCTTTGTGTGAATATGATCTCAGGTTGCTGATCTGGACAGCCATACAAAGCCATATATTTACCAAACTGCACACTACTTTGGTCTGTTAGGGTGGGCATATTATTGACAGCCTAAATCTTCTTCAGATCTGTCTGTACGTGTTCTCAGTTACTGTCTATCCCAAGGATTTACATACTCCCTTCACTGTGGCAAGCATCCATATTAGCTTCTCTAGCATCGCCCCAAAATACAATTTTTCAGCTGATGCCAAACACAACACAAATTGGTGCTATTTCTTCAAACTGCCAAGGAGATGGTTGATGGCATATACATGCTTTCTTTTCTCAAGACTACAAGCCAGAATGTTGCTGATGCTTTAATCATAGACAGATACTTGGAATTAGTCAATAACTCTTGTAAGGTAATGGAAATTTTTGTTCTTTGCATATCGCTTTAATTATGTGGGCCCTAGACACAGGTGTAGGGAGCTATTTGCCACTCTGTTGGTTCTTCCAGTTCCTGGGTGACTCCCAGAGCCCACTCAGCACCCTCTTTGTATCTGTTCTTTAAGGAAATAGAAACTTTTCTCAAAAAAGGGGTAAGAGCTGCATGCTTCTGCCACCCCCATCCATGGGGGCCTTCTTTAATTTCAAAAGGACATCCTTAAGCTTATCGCCAATTATTTTACTTCCCTCCAGCAGATCCATCATCTTGACTCAACCAATAGCCTGACAGAGTTTTTCTCAACAATTGTGAGCTTTCCTCTCTCACTATGAGAAATTTTATCTTTTCCTCAGTGTTGTTCACCCAACAAGGATTGGTATCCCTACATTTTAAGTGTTGGCTGACTGCATTAATTTCTCCTGTCTCTTCTGTGTCTCAACTCAGCCTGGAGCCTATGTAGTCAAGGGGAAGGTGCAGAAGAGTTTTGTAGTAAAAAAATGCTCTGGAAACAAAATGGAGTTCATAGCTTGACAGAAAGATACGAGAGGTACTTAACATTCATACGTGGTATACAGGTAGGGTCTCCTGAATTATTCAGAACAGGTACAATCCTTAAAAGATTTTCTAAACAATTCTTAAATTATAAACTGATTCCAGTAGAAGGGCAAAATTTTGTTTTCTGAGGTGATGGGAACACAGCCAAGTGAGTAGCTGAGAGCCTCTTTTCCCATGTTGTAGGCTTTGTACTTTGTTGAGCTAAATGTACTGCTGGACCACTATTGGAGAGGTCAAGCAACTTGCCTTTGGAAGCAGTATGTTTTATGGAAGTCTTGAAAACCAAAGAACCTGCATTCTGAAGCCATTGTTTAACCTGCTGCCATATTTTTTGTTAATATTCAGCTGACGTACTGATGAGGGGAAAATGGAACAGGACAGGGAGATGTTTCTCTCCCCTGAAGTGTCATTCTAGTGGCAAAGCCTGGTATAGGCTGATTACAAACCCACCTCTCATCATCATACAAGTAAGTAAAAAACCCTTATTCTTTTGCATGTCAAGGTTTAAGTCACATTGACAACTAGAATTTGTTCTCAATTTTTTCAATACTTTAATCTCTTTTTGAGTTAAAAAATATGAACAGTTCTTTTTCGAAATTTTTGTGAAGTGTCTGATGTTTCTTTGTGTCCCTCTGTCAACCCAATGAAATCACATTATATCACAAAATCCAAAACTTAAGTAGATTTTACTGACTATCCTCCAGGCAGCTTCACTGTTCATTTTTAATCCATGTAGAGTGCTTAAATACCACAGTGATAAGTGTTTTATACAGGCATATGGATAGATTTTGACATTGGTTCACAAAACAGGCAGTCTTCAAGGGCAGCAATTCTAGAATCTCTAAGAAATTGCCATCGTTCAGGAAACAAGACATGATTGTCCATCATTGTAGCTGATGGAGAAAATAAAAACTTGTGGAATAAATATATTCTGTGACAGCACCTGTCGGTGAATTCTTTTGCCCGCCACATCAAAGATAGTGGATGATATATGGAAGACAGTGGATTTTTTACTGACAGATAGTTTTCCACAATTTCCAAACTGCTAATGGAGTACAGATATTGTTTTTCAGTTCTCTCTAGCCTGGCCAACACTTTAATTTAATATTGATATTTAATTTGTTCCTTTAATTTAGCAATCTGATGACCCTTCAATCCCACTTACTAAGAATTTAACAAATTATGTCTTCACTCATTAATGGAAAAGGAAAAAGTGAAAGTGAAATAAACTGGGAAGTTCTATAATCAAAAACTTTTTTTTAGAGCTAGTTAAAGTTGCTAAGAGATTTAAGTACCTCCTGTTCCCTTTGTTTACAAGCACTGAGAAGTCTCAAAGTAAACAATTTAAGGTGCCATAAATTTTATACTATCCACAGTATAAGCACTGCATTATACCAAGGAGAAAGAAATACATTATTTCATCACTGCATAGAGAATTTAGCCACTGCTCACAACAAATGCTCTAATGCAATGTCAAAACATCGGTAAGTAATGTCAAAAATAAAACCAGAGAGACCCAAACCAATTCTTAGACTTTCTTGAAAAAGAAAGAAGGAAAGAAAGAAGATACGGAAATACTGATCAGCATGTTCAGATTTCATGCAGCTCATGAGTCTTAAGACCTGGAATCTGCACTTTCATTTCTAGAAAGTGTGTTTCTCACCCTTCTATCTTTCAAAAGAAAAAGTGAACAATGTGCAGGCCAACCCAGTGGGGTTCTTCTGATCATCTGTTTTGCTATTTCCAAAAATAACAGACATGTCTAATCCAAAAGTTATGTTAACTACCAAAGTTAACTATGATGATTTAAATTCCCACTTTACCAACTCTTTCACTGTTGGGTTACTTTAGTGGTGTCAGCTTCTTTTGTAGTCCCAGATCATCAGTTAAGATATTGCCCAGCAAAATAAACAACATAACGAAAGGTGCTGCCCATAATACATTAATTTTATATCTAATTCATAAAACTTCTCCTTTAAATGAAGCTGAAGCATAGTTTCCTCTCTCTCAAAACAGATTTTCACAACACAAATGGACCAGGACTGAGTCCTAGACAACCTGCAATTGCTGTACAGAGACACCATTATTTCTGCTTCGGAAGGTTCGTTTTTCCAGAATAGCAGACCTTTGGTTTGATGGCCATTTTATATGTTGGCAACTTCAGCTTAAAAGGGTTTTGATTTTGTTTTTCTTTATATCAAAGTGAACAAATTCAACAGAGAGAATGACAGAAATGCTCGTTGCAAGGGAACCCTGGAGGTCATTTAGTCTAATTTCCCACTCAAAACTAGGTCAATTCAGCTGTGGATTTGTCCAGCCAAGTCTTTAAAATCTCCAGGGATGGAGATATTACAACAATCTGTGTATCTTTTCCTATGCAACACTTCCCCCCCAGTGAATAAGTTTTTCTTAACGTCTCATCCGAACCCTGCAACTTGTGTCCACTGTACTTTGTTTTATCATTTGCCATTACTGGGAAGAGTCTGGTTCTCTTGTCTTTGCTATCAAGTAGCTGTCGGCTACTATTTGCTCACTCCACTGTCTCCTCTTCAGCAGACTAAATAAACAAAATTCCCTTAATTTTTCCCCATAATTCACGCTTTCTTGGTTACTGACCATCTTGGTTGCCCTCCACTGGACACTCCCCAGTTTCTCAACATCCCTGTAGAACTAGGAAGACTAAACTGGATACAATATCCTCATGCAGCCTCAGCATGGCTGCACAGAGGAAAATAAGAGCATCCCTTGGTCTGTTAACCACACTTTGCATACTGGGCTGCATGAAGATGATCACCTTATTCTGCTGGCTCATATTCAGCTTGGTTACCTTAACCCCCGGGTCTTTCCCATATGGGCTGCTACTCAAAGAGATGGTTCCTGGCCTGTACTGACAATGAATTATTCTGCCCCAGATGCAGAATGTTTCCTTGCTGAACTTCATGACATTCTTGTTAGCCCAGTTCTCGAGTTTCTCAGAGTCTCTCAATGGAAGTTCTGCCATCTCAGAACCACATATACATGTGCCCAGTGCCCTTCAAGTCAATGTTTTTCAGATAAAGCCAGAAGATCCCTTCTTGCTAATCAGGAAACCAAGTGGTAGGGAGAGCAGTACAAGGTAGAAGATAGATGCGACCACTGGAGAAGGAGTCACTGCCGTGAAAAAAAATGGCAAAGCTAGACAAATGCAGCTCTAAATGTATTCTCCTTACAAAAGGCAAAGCAATCGGAAGCAGAACACCAGGAGCAATGCAAGAGCCTTCTCACCTCACTTTAATCACAGTATTTCCATGCTGTGAAGGGTTGTTTGTGGAGATGGAACTAGTTGATGTCACCTCAATCTCCTGGGGTGAACATGGTGTTACATGACACCTTAACCCCTTTGCTCTTTCTATCAGCTCCTCTCTTGGAAAGGACTGTCACTTAGAAGATGAAATATATTTACAAATTAATTAAATTTGGCCAGTGACTAAAGAATTAGATTTCCACTAACAGGGATTCTGTCTGAGTGATGGATACACAGAACACTGGAGGAATAAAATACTAGCCCTTCTTGCCTCCCAAATCTGAATGCTCAGCAATCACACAACCTTTCCCTTCATCAGTCTTTTTTTCTACACTGTCAACCCTTCTTTTCTCAAAGCCAATAGAATTTGCTTTAGTAGATGAAGGTATGTGTGTACCGAAGAGAGTATTTGATCTCTGAAAACAGCTCATCAACTCATTAAGTAGACAGAGGCCCATTACACAGCAGAACTGTGAAAGGCAAAGTGGAGTTGGTGGTGAGGACAGAAGCATAGGATTAGCTGAGAATAAGACTGCAGCCTCTGATGCATAAAACAGTTTCTGATTTCAGGACCTGAAGCAGGGGCAAGCCTATGCTAAAGAGATCATGGCACAAGCTCTGTATTATGTGGGTTGGAAGTTTCATCTTGTTCTTTCTCATGCAAAACACAAGCTGTTTGTCAGAGGGATTGTATTTGCACAGCTAGGGGGATGTTACAGAATATAGGCTAGCACACAACAGCATGGGAAGAGGAGATTGTTCTGATGGTGTTGATGAATCTGAACCTAAGTTACTGGTGGGATGAAGTACTCACAGAGCAAGGGTTACCATTTATTCCTGGAAACAACATTGCTGCAGAATTCAGACAGTCTCATCAGAAAGGTAGAGGGGAGCTCATGGCCCCAGTCAGTCAGTCATGCAATAAAGCTTCAGGTGCAGAGCAGTACTCAACAGGCCTTCATCATACTGCTTCTTTTTCAATGTTTCCTCTCTGGAGTGGGAAGCCTTAGTAAGACACTTGCAACTCCTGTTGTATTAATTCTACTCTTCAACTCGTTAAAGCAGCAAAGTAGAGGCCTAGACAATTTAAGCTATCAGCAATTCCTTTAGAACAGACCTTGCAGATTAGTGACACTCCAAGGATATAAGAGATTACAAATAAAATAAGCTTTGCTTGCCTCAAAGAACCAAATGGAACAACAACAAAAAAATCCGAATTCATTTGTCAAAGAGAATGTTCATTATTTAGTGGAACAAAATTCATCTTCAAAATCATCAAGTGTTGGTCCAACAGTACATCTAATGTTTGCGAGGGCTTCAGCTACAGAATTAATAAATTTTTTTACTCTTTTTGCAAGACTTACTGTTGCTTGCCATAATGTCCTGACCAGACTTAAATGTTGATAATTAGTTTTTTCCCTCTGTGAGATCTCTCCATGATTTGAAATGGTAACAATGATTTTTCTTTATTTCCTGTTCTATATTGTTAGCAGAAGTCAAAATGTGCTATAAGATAGCCACTGTGTTCTACTTCAGAGCTAGGTAATGAGAATTCTTTTATCTAATATCTGTACTTTCTTATTTAGTGGAAAATATTTATGTGTTATTCTTTTTACATTTAGAAAGGTCATTTAAACAGCAGTTGGGTAGGCAGCATCTGACAAACAATAATGCTGAGTTGGAAATGGGGCGGACAGAAGAAGTCCGCCAAATTCCAATATTCAGCACACTGTAATGAGTGAAGCAGCACAGTGCAGTAGATAAGGATGACCTTAGAGATCCATAGCTGGTTATAGTTTTGGGATGCTGTTCCCAGGGCATGAGGATTAGAAAGACAAACTTCAGTAAATCTAGTATCCCATTGTCCACCCTTCCTCTCTGCTGGCAACAACCAACTGCGTGACAAGGGGTGAGTGCCACAATGCCACACACTCTTCAGCAGAATCATTGGTAATTTAAATAGCGGTGAAACTTTGCACTGCAGTCCATCAGAAGTGCTCATGTGGCAAGACCCCTTTATCAAAGATGGGCAATACAGTGGTTTTTATAAATGACTTAAACTTATAGCTAGAGCTTATTCCCAGGCATCTCACAAGCACAGCCTTTTTCTTCCTGTCAACTGAAAACAGGATGCATTAGCACCGAAGTCCAGCACGGGAAGGAAAGGCATGAAAAGAACACAGAGATTTTCTGCAGGTTGTGCCGCTAGGACAGTAAAAACCTTGATGCTTTAAGCCCTTGCACAGGCAAGTGTTCATCAGTTTCCAAACATTTTTGCTACAATTTAGGAACTATATTTACCTAACATGAACTGGAAGCTATTAGGCCCTGTCCTTTATCAGTGACACTGCTGGTATGACTGAATTAAGTTTACTGTTTGTAGGAATATTCTCCTACATTTCTCCAGAGTACCAGAGGCCATGCAGTAAGGCTAACACAAATGAGACTCTTGACCTGAAGAGTCGTGAAAATGTACTGAGAAACATGAGATCCAGTGCTAAGTCAGTGGTGGAAGTACAGCAAAAAAGAAGGGATTTACCAGGCCTTTGCTGTAAAGGCTGGTAAAGTAGCTAATGTGTCAGTGGATGTGTCGAGAAGCAAAGGAAACACAATTATACTTTCCGGACTAACGTTGAGCAATAACAATTTCCATGGTGACGGACTAAGCCATCGCATGCAGAGGCTTTTGAGGCAGGAAGGGAGGAAGAGGTGGTAGTCTGATAGGCCGTCAATGGGGGCTCATTATGTATTTTTGACCATCAACCCCTTGCAGGGAGGGAAGAGCAGCCACCCAGCCAGGGCAGGTATATAACCTGATTGATGCTTCATAAGTGGCTTTCAAAAACTTGACTGAGCATGAAATCTCATCATTAAAGTTTATGTCCTGAGTGAGTGGGGAAAAGAGAAAAAGGAAAGAGACCAAACCAAAGGGAACCAAAGCTGACAGAATGATGGTAAATTTACAGCCAGGCATCTACTTAAGCATGATTCCCAAAGCTAATCAGCCAACACCAAAACAGGCTTCTGGTTCTGAAGGAAATTAAAGAAGAGGCTCACCCTCTCTCCCTGTGCAGAAACATAAAAGAAACCAAGAGCAATAAAATCAAAACCTGTGGGATCCCTGGAATGCAAGTATCTGCTCTGTCTGTTTTACCAGAGAGTCTTAAAGCACTGTGGAATAATCAGGTACAAATAGTCTAGGGGAACTATATCCATTAATTCCATGTTTAACCCTCTACTTTTCTTTTGTTATGCAGAAAACTCATACTGCTTAAACAATTTCTAAGTCCTCAATTTATGTCTTTCTATCTTTCTATCATGCTTAATATGAGATAGGGCATGGTGGGGGGGAACTTGGACATGACAACACTGCATCCAAAAGACCCTTCCTGTCAGAGATAGGGGTTGTTAAAACTTCAGGAATAAAAAGGCCTATCAAGATCACAAAATACTCTTACATAGCTAAGTCTCAAAGGACTGGGGAAGAGTGGAATATTTCAGCAATATTCATTCTGATTTGAAAACAAATTGGTCTGCCTCACTTTTCTCCCCCTTTTGTGTTCTTTTTGTGCAATTATTCTAGCTAATGAGTTTACTGGCAGAAATGTTCACAGAAACAGCAAATTTTAGTGGCCATTGGAGATTATTTGTGAAGAATGAATTTAAAGTTCTTAATCATAAGCATTCACTGTGTAAATGTGCTTCAAAGGCCTAGGCTCATCCCATCAGGGACTAGTACTGCCCTAGGTAACCAATGTGTGCAATCACAGCTAATCAGTCAGATCTGATTTCAAATATTCGCAATAAACAGATCATGGACAAGCTACAAGTCAAAAATTATTCATAGAAATTATTTGTCAAATGATTTTGAATGCTGAATAATTCAAGAAGATCACACATTGTTCACAGACAATTCCCAGAGAGAAAGGAGGGTGAAATTTGTTTTATAAGTTCATGATGGATTCTTCATCTAAGGCTCCTCAAAACACCCTGGTGAATATGGTTAGCCTCAGCCTCTCATAGTTTTTTTCTAAAACATGAACATTTGAATGGCCACTTTTCAGGAGGAGGCACTGGTTTTGGAGTGCTCCATTTGCAACTAGCCAAGTGAACATCCTCCTCCAGCACTGTTTCAAGGAGCAAAAGGAACATGGATCTGTGAAGGACACCAGCTAGAGTTAATGGCATCGCTATCTGTGCAAACAATCTGTGACACTGAACAACTCTTCAGTGACCCAGAGTCATTTCTGCTGGTGTTTGGCTTTAGCAACTAGTTTGACAGAGGCTGGAAAGGTTATTCTACTCACTCACTTCCCAGTCTTCTGCTCAAGTGTTACTGATCCTTCCAAGGGGGTAAAAAAAACCATATAGTTGCCCCACTCACCATTAATAAGCATTCACTTCTGAGAAAGAACTTGGCTGCTAGTCCTCCTGAACAGCACAGCAACGTTGTGGGTTTTGTTTTTATTTATAAAGAAATGAAAAAATCTGTCCAGCTAATTCAGGGAAGCAGACTACATATTAAGATGTCATTTTAAACCCTCTACTAGCTGTCAGGAATGCTATACCAAATGAGTTACAGGTATGAAAACTCATTTTACGATTATTGTCATGTTATTTCTTTGAAAACATATCACCCCTAGCATCCCACCACAACTGTATCCAAATCTTTGAGCATCACCTGTCCAGTATTGGGCTCTGCACCTGAAGACTTGGATGAACAAGAGTCATGAGCACAGCACTGAGAAAAGTACAAAGTTTAAGAAATGGGACATAAGGATACAGGAAAAAAAAAGAACAAGCATGACTTGTTTAGTCTAGGAAAACCTTAGGTATGACACGATAACAGTCCCTCATTATCTAAAACGCAGCAAAGACGATGGTGATCAATTGTTCTCCGTGTCTGCTGAGGATAGAACAGGAGGTAATTAATTTAATTTGCAACAGAACGGAATTAGATTAGATGTTCAAAAGAAATTTCTATCTGTAAGAATAAGAACTAGAAGTTCCCTACCTCAGGCAGTTATACAATCTCTCTACCAGGTTTTTCTTCTAAGAACAGCTTTGACAAACTTCTGTCAGAATGGCCTAAGCAACTTGATCCTCCCCTGAGCTGCAGGATGGGCTAGACAACTTCTCGAGAGCTCAACACTGTCATGATCTCTTTAAGCTCTGCTCTCATGGAAGTCTCAGCCTGTCTTTCAAGAGACCCCCTGAAGTACCCAAAAACTACACCTCTCCCCTGAAGCATGGGGAGTGCTCCACAGTGGGTAGAGAGGTTAGTATTATCATACTTTAAAACAGAATGTTTTAGTCCCCCCCCTCCATGGCCAAATCATGCCATTTCTGTCTGCTTTATCTTACTGTAAAGAGTGCGGTTTTCAGATGCAATGCAAAGGGTCACCTTGCCACCTAAAAAGAAATGCCCACCTCAGAATTTGAAGATGAATTAGATTTATCTGCAGGATGCTTTAAATGTAAATTTTGCATGACTGGAAATAAAAGGATGTTTTATAGAAGCACCTATTCCTTCCTCACCAAATCAATGAACAGAAGTACCTTAGACCCCAGGAAGAAAGAAGATTAAACTAAAGAGAATGAAAGATTACAACTCACATGTACCTTTGCAAATTTTTTTTGCACAGATTTAATTGCTGACACACACAAGAGACTCCAGACATACTGCAGCTGCCGTTCAAAGTCTTATCACGCCTGCATGCAGGTGACTGCTGTTCTGAAGAGCCATTCACCAACACACCAGCTCTGGTGAAGACTTTTCTCCAGACTTTTAAAAACTCTCCTTATCTCTCTTTGAACACAGAGCATCCCAGGTTGCCGAGGTAACATTATATGCTGCTTTTCTAACAACCAGAAAACTGTTTTTAAATCTTTTCCCTTTTGCAAGTCTGGGTAAGTCAATGCTCAAGTCTAGAAGACTAAACAGAGCTGCAAGCTCTCAGGTTTTGCTCTTCCCATGCTCTACTAATTTTGAACCCACTTGTACACCCATGAAGAAAAGCACCATGTCTAGCTTTCCTGCATTCTGAATCTCCTCTGTTCCTCCAAGACACAGTCAAATGTTTTATACATTCTAGACAACACAACCCACAAGGATTTATTCATGTTTGCAACTTTTCTTCATTTTGATCATATATCAACCTCTTCTTAATGGTTATCTGTGTACACATATGTGGTTAGTATTTACAGATTTTGGGGATGACAGCTAGCTAAGCTAAAATAAAGCACAATCAACCAAGACATTACATTAAAATGTTTATATAGAACAAAAGAGGAAATGTTTCCAGGCCTGGAAGTCTATGCTCCCCTGTAATCCTTGCACAGAAACAACTTCCTTCTCGTAACCATCTACTCTAGTCCTTGTCCATAATGCTTTAAGTGCAAGCAAACAGTTGTCATCACTGCACCTCTTGCAGGATGTTCTCTGAAAATTTCCAGCCTCACATGTGACCAAGTGTGTCCTGATATACAAAAAGTGTTAAGAGTGGTATTCCACAGCTTCTGAGGGCTCACAGATGAGCAATATACTTTTGATCAACTCGGTTCTTCCTTGGGTTAGAGGTATTCTGCCTCTGTGTGAAACCGCTGCTCTTCCTGAGTTCCCACACATGGAAGAGTTCTTGCCTTGTTTCTGCACAAGTCAGATGCTGTTTCTGTAAAACTGGAAGTGGGCACTCACAAAAACAAAGCACTTGGTTTTCTCTGCCTCCCCTGTTGCACCCTCTGTCACCCCACTACCAATTCCAGGTGGTGAATCAAGCAAAAAAGTCCATAAGTGGACTTTTTGTAAGTGGAAAGATATAAGGATAAAGAGAGAGATTACCTCCACAAACTAATTCCTGTATTCCTCAGGCTTTTAGCTTTAGCTTTTAATTTTCAGACCTAGTTAAAGTCAGTTATTTTTTATTTATCATATAAGCAAGAAGCTAATTAGACCATCCCCAGTCAGTCAGACACAAGGCTGCACTTGGAAAACCAAGTGTCCTACTCTTGATAAGGCTAAGGATTTCACCCTGCCATTTTTACTTACGTTTGTTGAAACCAATACTGTACAGACTGTATGAAATGGCTGTAAAAACCAAGTCTGGCTACCATGACCTTGTCTGCTCAGTCTCCCACCTGCATCAATATCAAGTTAAATTGAACTAGTAGCAATTTTCCTCTAAAAGTTGACCGTTCTGTAGACAATGCTTCTGAGTGTTTCCAGGCCTAATGGGTAAAACGTTATTCTCCCTGCAACAATTATGGTATAGTATATAGTACTTTGAGGAAAGTTGCTGCGGACAATAGATAAACACTTCAATGCTGTGATCACATGATGACTGGTGCAATGACTTTTGGGTGAAAAGGTTCAATGCCACAATAGTTACAGAATGGCTGATAAAATTTGCATGCTTTTCTACTTGTACACTACTGTGAGGTTACAGGAAACTGGAAGGAATTAACTTTCCTAAAATAACCTTCATAACTAATTAATTGTGTTGCAGAATGAACAGCCAGAAGCAGTCCTTCCCTATGGCTGACTGTCCAAGTCTACAGACAAGCTGGTGTGTGGGGGAGAGAGGGGAGGAAGGAGATAATGATTTATATGTAAGATCTTGGGAAAGTTTCAGTGATGGTAATACCTGACAAGTAAGGCACTTCTCTTAGCATGTCTGTCAGGCTCAGGCATTTTGCAGCCAACTAAGAATTCACTGGAATGTTCCTATCAGCAACATGCCAAAATCTTCAAATGGCCTCAAGCTGAGGGTCTGGGGAAGAAACGATACTCTGTAGGTGATGAAGATGTAGGACATGCAAGTGACACACAGGGAACCTCAGTGGTTTGCCATGGCTGGACTGGGACTGGGCTGAGCATGTCCCTGGTGTCTGCCCACTGTGAGACTCATCTACCCATCCTGACCCAGGTAGAGAGAAAGATTGCTCTGCTGTCAGTCCCGGGATGTGTGCCTAGCAGTTCCAACAAACACCTCTGAACTGTTCTACAGCCACATAAGGCCCTGCATCAGCCTCTGCTAAATGTAATGCATAGCTGTTTAACACCTGGAATTTAAGAAGCTGCGTGCACTGCAGCAAATTCAGTTACTCTGCTGAAAACTCTCTTCAGGTTTACCTTGGTGGATAAAAATCCAAGATGTTACTTGGGATAGGAGGGGTTAAGGAAATAAACTGTGTATAATTAAAAGACATAACCTATTAAAAATGATGGCTCTAATTTTGGCTTTTAGTACAGGACTTAGGTCAATGTATTTTTCATTTTGAAGACGGTACATACCAAATATCTAGACACAAGTGACAGCTTATAGGCATTTGAACTCTCTAGGTACCTGAAGCTTGCTTCTACTCCCATTAGTTCACTCAGCCAGTGGCTCCTCTTTGGGTCTAAAAAGGGCCACACCATGGACATTATTAACATGGAATTTCCAATCTTCGGTACTGCTTGGGTTCTTCTCTAAAAATCTTCTTATTTCCAGCACTGTTCATCTACTTCAAGCCCTTCTGAATCTTGTAAAATTCCCCAGAGCTTTCTCATTCTATGAATTTGCTTTTTTAAAACACTTAAAGAACAACAACAAAAATATCTGCTGAAGTGAACTATTACCATGTAAATCCCCTTTGGCTCAAACATGGATTTTGTTCAAGTTGAACAGAGAATACAGAGAGAGAGGGGGAAGTGGAACAGCATTGTTAAGAGATGTAAAGCAAACAAGCACGTCTTTGACACCCAATGAATGTATAAAGATTTTTTTCCCCTTCTCCGTAAAACCTCTGGGATTGCAAAAATCAAACACAAATGCTTACTGTTGCTGTAGCCAAATGACCACTTTGGAAAGATAGCAAGGACAGAAAGGGATGGTAAATCTTATTAAGAGGCTGAGATCTTGGAGTCATTCGGCATTCCCCCACATCATGGGAAGAGGAGACAGAAACAACTCCAGACAGGGGCCTTAATGTTCAGGAGAATTTACAGTGCCCAGTAGCTCCTAGAGAGCTCAAGGGGAGAGCAGGTTGCGGTCCTTCCTCTCCCACCTCTTTTTTTTGCCCACTGAAGGATTTATTGAACTCCTTTTGTCCTTATTTATTTTTATTTATTTTGACACATAGCAGCAAGGGAAAGAAAAAGAAGGAACTGCTAGTAAGCAAGAATAAATAATAACCTCTCCTTCCAGCTATTTCCCTTCAATTATTATGCAACATCAATCACACCATCTGAGGAATGAAATGGGACCAAGAATTTTCTCAAGAGCTGTGATCACTTCTTCCATAGCTGACTGTGGTCCCCGAACTATGTATTGTTGCTTATTTTGCATACCCATCAGTGATCATACTAATACCAAATGTCTCACTTTGCTGCTTACATTCAAAGGGAAGGTTCTGTCACTCACAGAACATGCCTGGCCTCTTGCATGTTAAAAAGATACCTGAGGTACATGCTGATTTCTAGATCCAGCCCTCGTTTGCTGTGAGGTGGAATGATCTGTCACCTTCCCATTTTGAGCTAAAACAGTGCTTGGGCTCACAGAGGTTAAATGCTTTCTTATTTCTCCTTTAACTTCTCATTTGCTTGCTCTAGAAACACCCTCATAGAAAGGCAAATGAAAATGTAGTATTGCTGCAAACTACCATCAAAAAGGACCAATTTTCCTCCCACCTCATCCTGCTTTATAGAAGTATAATTGCACTTTTTTGAGTGCTATTCCAGATTCTCTGTGTGAGTACCTGTGCATGTGGGAGACAGAATATATGTGCAGGATCAGCTTTTAGACCTTTCCACCTGCAGCGCTTAATGCTGTACAAAATGTCCCACATGTACCTTGTTTGGTGTCTTCTAGAGGTAAGCAAACCTTTCACCCCCAGCTTCCTCTGGCCCTGCCTTCCTCACCCTTCCATGAAGCACAACTCCCTTAACTGTCAGGTCCTTATACCTTAGCCACAATCCTCTCTTGATGAAAGCAGATAAGCCCCAGGGCTGCTGGATAGCTGGAAGGTTAGTAATTACATTGGCCTCTCCTTTAGCATCTCCTCTCTTATAGCTGAGAGGGAGGTGTGAACTTCAGCAAATCACAGAGTTGCATGATCACCATGGAAACAAGGGATGAGCACCTCTTGTGATGAAGACAAACGACTGGTGAGAGGGTTCTGTCCCCCTCCCCCTTATTGTTTTGCATTAAATATCTAAAACTTTGGAATCTGAAACAAGTCAGGAATGTTAAACAGATGTAATAGCAACAGCTCAGAGCACTTGTGTAAAGAACAGTTTACGTCCCCTCACAAAAGATGTTCACAAGTACTTTCAAAAACTCATACTTAAAGAGGTATGGGATACTTTTGGTTCACAGAACAGCCCCAGGCTGGGAGAGCAGAGGGGGCTGCAAGGCAGTGATGCTTTTGATATGTTTGAGCTGATTCTGTTCCAAATGCAATTTCATGTTCTCAGTATGGTGCAGCATAAGGTACAAGCAGGTGTTCGCAACCCACATGTCGGTAAAAGATCTCATGTGGGGGTAGGCAGCACTGTCATGTTATTTCACTGGAAAATCTTTAAGTAACAAATAGTATTGGGAAATTGGAAAGGCACAATGGCTTGCGTGTTTTTTGTGCTCTGGTACAACATACATTTCCTCCCCTTCTCCCGCCCAATAATGGGAATCTTCCACTTCTTCCTCACCAGAATCCATAGAAATGTTCAATGTACAGACAGATCATCTTCATTACTGACAACCAAAGCTGTGTACTTCTACAGGTAATGTCTAGTACTGTAGCACTCATGTTTCAAGAAGCTGAACTCCCCTGTCCTAGATATTGTAATATGACCACAGTAAGACAGAGACTAAGGCCTGCCTCAAGACACTTTAAGATGACAAGACAGTGGAAAGATAGAAGGGAACAATAATTATTTTTACTTTACAAGGCTGTACCTTCCTTATCCAAGAGGCAAACTCAATGGTTTCCCAAGGTGTCAGATGAAGTATGGGCTTGCAACTGAAACTGAACCCTTAAGTCCTGGCTTCTACTGCCATAATTAGCATCCATTACATAATTAGCATCCTTCTGTAATGCAGCTATCACTAACACATCATTCAACACACAATACCTAAATGAATGGAAGTACCACATGCTACCACACTAGTAGGCGCATGCCCTTCAGTATCCACTAAAATTAGCTTGTTACCAGGAATGGTGGAGTTTCAGTAGTGCAGACCCTTACCTTTAATAATTCAACTTAACAGAAAGCAAGTGAAATTTCCCACAAGAATACCATTCTTCCATGAATAGCCTTTGTCTTGTCTGTGGCTTTGCTTGTACAAAGACCTGTCTGCAGGAAAGGCTCCTACAGCTCACCTTCCTTGAGGTTCCTGTATCAACTGACTTCCCTCTAACTTGCCTGGACACTGAGCCTCAGAGAACTTGTCTGGTCCTTTCTCATCAAGATCTGCAGATCTCCCTGTGCATTTGAAACTCTCCTATTTCCCCTGTGTTGTATTTTTAACTCCAATGGAGCTCTCAAATACATCGAGGCATGATACTTGAACAGCACCTAGAACATGAACTTTCCAGGTTGCTTGAGGTGAGTACATACTATTGTAAGCTAAGGAATAAATACTCCTAAGTTGAAGTTGGGCCATATAAAGTGCTATAAAAGCATCTTAAAATCCATCACAGAACCACAGAACAGGTGTTATGGTATATCAGTAAGTAGCAGGTGTATACAGAACACAAAGCTCACAGTGTCATAGGTACTGACCTATTCTACATAGATACATATCACCTAAAAAGGCAAACAACTCCTAAGGTAAAAGGAGACCTTTGGTGGAGTAAAGGCTACATGCAAGATATTTCATTTTTATGTTTCAATGCTTTCAGAAGAATGAGGATATCTTGTTTTCATCACACAACATAGTTGCTAATTTACTGATACTTATTTTTGCCTCCCAAAAGTCCGACACATCTGCAGGGATGGAACTCAAGTTTGATTTCTTTGAAAACATATGCCTTTGCACTTGTACTGAAGCATAAGCTCTAATAGCTCTTAACATTACACAGCTTAGATGCTCAGCGATGCTGCTTCTGTACACACACAAATCTATGTAATTACAATATATTAGGTAGATGCTTCAGACATGCAGAACTGACACAACTATGCAAGGAAACTAACACATTTAAGTGATTATGGCAAAAACATTATTCCACAAATGTGTGCATGTTATATAAAACAACTTCATTCGTCTATTCACTTTCAGCAAACTCACCAGCTACTGAATTTCCTGCCAAGAGTCTTCATATAAAAAATGACTTTAAGAGAATATAGGAATTTTTTTAATTCATTAAAAACCATATTAGGGAAATGCAATATCCCCTGCTAAGAACAGGGTCACTGGGTGACCTAAGACTCCAGTCATGGCTAGCAGGTTTAATAAGACACACAGTGAATTGATAGAAAACACGCTGTTAGTTAAAGACTATTCAAAACCCAGAAATGTCTTTACGGATGTTAGCTAGCAAGTAACTCTGAATGACAACTAACTCTGAGGAAATCTTAAACTTGTCAAATCAATTCTCCTCCTCCAGTGGTTCACACAACTCTAAAATTTAACAGGCAACAATGACAGACAGGGAGAGGTCATCATACAACCAGTCATCTCTCTCTAAAAGGCAGATCCCCTCAAGCCCTCCCAGCCTTCTGAAATGAAGTAATAACAACAAAATCATATTTAGAAGCATATTGAAAGTCCACTGAAAGCTATCAGGATTTGTCTCAGCTCAAATAGGCTTAAAACTCGGCCACTGATTGATTAACTTTCAAGCTGTCAGGACTCTGCAACAGACAGGTATTTTCTCTGGCATGTGTCTATATCATCAGTATGGGAACAGCTTTTGTCATACTACTACTTAAACTGATTTAAATGTAATAGCATAGTATAGAGGTAGAAGGAGGAACATCATAATCCAAGGAATAACTCCTGAAAGAGTAGCAGGGACTTTGCCCTGCCTCATACTGCCATATTCTCAAAGAGGAAAGAAGAAAACAATCAACAAGAGAAAGACAATTTCATCCCAATCCTATGAACTGTTCGCTGCTGATAACTTTATAAGGTAGCTCATTCATCTTCTGGGACCTGCCTGTGCTGCTCTTAAAACACATGGACAGAGCTGTGCCAGGGCCCCAACAAGTTTCTACAAGAAAGTAGCTATATTGTACCTTTGTGTGGGAAGACTGTGCAAGCTCACATATTACTCAAGGCAAACTCTTATCAGCCTGCAGAAAACAAGACAATTACTAAAGCATTCACGCCATCAGCAGCCTCCCATTTCACTGATGCTCAAGTGTCAGCTGTGCTAGTGTTCAGAGATGAGTGATGGAGGATCTGTTCCAGTGTGACCCAGACAGTAAGGTCTAAGCAAATCCCTTATTCCTAGATTTTCTACTTAGAAGCCCCCCATGACCTCTCCACTCTGGAGACCATGAGCTTCTTCTCCATAGTTACCCATCCAGCAACACCAGAAGGATGGAAAGCATTGAAGTGCAGGGACCCAGATATTCCAGAAATCACTTTTCCACACGATTTGGTTTGCCCTATGCTAACTGGCTGCATCTACTTCTGCCGTACAAGAACAACTGGGTTCACTACAAATGCCTAATGTTATTGTTTCTTTGTTTTACCTTAGGGTAAAATACTCATTTTCTGTGGAAAGAGTCAGCAGTAATATTGTAATATGCATTTGCACTAACAATCATCAGATTGTTCTAATAGGAATTTCTAGTAACCTGAAAAATCTTAGAGAGTCCCAAAGCACTACAGTTACACCAGTATCCTCAACTACCCATCAGGGAGCTTAGGCACAGAGCGATAAGCAGCTTGACAAATTCAAAGAGGATAACTAGAGGAGATGATGCACAATCCAGGTCTCCCAGTGTTACAATCCTTTGGTGCTTTAACTACTATACAATGCTGAAGTCTGGAAAAATGCCAGCAAGGCCCATTAAGGACCCACTAAAAAGAAAAGGTAGGGATAGCAGCAAGTCCAAAACCACCTGCCATCTAGCCGTGCTCAGTATACTTGGAGCCTGGATGCTCTTTTAGTTTGGATCACTTTTCTTCAGACAGATACAACATACTCCTCTAATGTGCACCCCCCTTGTCCCACATGTATTGGAGAAAGCTGAGGTGGATCATAACTAGGCCCTTTTCTCTCTGTTTTTGCCTGTGAGTTGTTTTAATATGCACTAAGCAGCCACTCTCTTTGCAGTTCATTTTCCTGCTTGCTCCCAGCAATGCCCCGTTGTTCAGACACTTTGATGCACTAGTGTCTACGAACAGCTTGCCAGCAGCACCCACACAAGGAGGAACATTGCCAGACCTCAAAAGACTGACCTAGAGACATTTTTTCTTAAAACTGACATTTTAACAGAGCACCAGAAGCAGGAGTCCTGCTTGGAGTGCCTTATTTCCATCTTCATGTAGCGCATGGATTTTAAGGGACAAGGGAACAGTTAAAGCATCCCCTTACAGGCCAATCTCATCACTTACATTTTCTGATTGTCATTTGCTAGCTCAGGTTGAGATGCTTCCACTTATTCACTCCTTCTCACTGGACTTAATTAAGCTGTGGAAGTTATAAATAACCAGACTGCAGGATCAGTCTCATTAAAAATTAAAGTCCATTAAAAAAAATCTGGACTATTCATATTATCGCATGAAAATCCACTATATGTTTTTCTTTTTTAATGAGAAAATATGCAGATTAAGCCACTCAAGAGTCGTCTTTCTCTGCAGCTTTGATTTTAATTTTAAAAGTGTAAAACTAAAAAAAAGTTTTGAAGCCAGGGAACTTCACTGCTACCACCAAAACTGCTTTTGATTCCCTTTGGAAAAGACGACAGCTTCAGAACTATTTTTCTCCTAATCTCTTCATCACAAAAATAATGATCTTTTTTTGGGTTTAAACATTACTTTGTAGTATTTTCAACCTACACAATTCTCAGTTGTGCTACTGCATGAAGTCTCGTAACAGGAGAGAAAATAGCTTGCTACAGTGAAACAAATTAATCTACTTCTACTACCCTAGTTGAGTACCTCAACAAAAACTACACTGACAGCACAAGTTTAGAGAGAACATCAGATTTCAGTTCCCGTAATGATTTTAGTGGACTAGGTACCATAATCTGGGAGTTATGTTTTGAAGCAACCCTTCTGAATCTCCATTCATGTAACAAATTATTGTTAAGACAAAAAATTATGAACCATCCCCTAAAAATAATCAGTATTAATAACATTTTTTAAAAATTTTCCCTCTGAATTTTGACATCAGGGTTGAGGCCATAAATGCATTATATTTCCAGATTTTTTTTTGACACCAGAACAGCAGAAAACTGTGTCTTATTTTGCATATTTAAAAAAAATAAAGAAAGCAGAAGTTCTCACAAATACATTTCAGCTGCTGGGGTCTTTCAAGGCAGAAGGATTCTCACAAAGCTTATCATAAATTCATGGGTTGGTGACACAACGCCAACAGAAAGCATGCTGCTTGACAGACACTGCTTCCCAGGAAAATGGAGAACTATATTTGGCACCATCAGAAATGCTTCTGAGACACCCCTTAGGGTAGAAAACTGCCTCTAAGGGGGCGGTGCAAATATAGGAATCTGGACACTACATTTTTCTTGGTAAGCTATTTTTCATCCTCTAGGTCTGAGCCAATGCAGAAGGAGCAGCGGTTACACTGCCAGAGAACAGCAGGCCCAGATTTTGCCAGAAGCAAAAAACAATTCAGTGAGGAAGAAAATTATCCCCTCTCTTCCATCTTCCCCTGGGCTTCCTTACAACTTCTCTCAACCACTTAGAGAAACCAGGCTCCCAAGGACAGAAATACCAATATAATCTTCAGTCCCTTAAATGTAAAGACTATCTACCCAAGTGTCGGGGGGAGAAAGAGCATTCCAGTCGTTTCAAGAGTTGGTGATAATTCTTGCTCCCAGGCCATTTGTAATGATGCCTTATTTTCTTCCAATGCCATATAACTTCTCTATTATCTACTGGTATTACAGCTGTTGATTTCTTGTTTTCTCTGATGGGACTGTGCAGGGACTTCTTAAATCCAGTGCCCGACAAGAGTTTCAGGGGGGAATGCCAGGAAAATAACCATAGATTATTCTTAAATTGCAGCTGCAAAGTCCTACCCAGTGGTTTTGTAACTGCCATCAGAAAAGTATTAATGGTAATAGAAGAGATATCTACAATTGGCCCCCTCAGACAAGCTATGTGTAACGTATTCGCTATAATAAGGAGCTCTGCTTTGAACCAAGCCATCAGCCTTAATAAGCTATGCTACTCCTACTGTTGCTGCTAAGAGGTTGTTCGGACAGTTCGTTAAACACCGTTTTTTCTGGGGTTTGAAATCTAGCAGTCCTAAATGTATTTGCTGCGAAAATGACAGGCTCAGCACCACATCTGAGGAAGAATTGTTGGAGAGAGGATTTCATTTCATTAAAATTTGTTTTTTGTTTTATCAGGTTTTCTTTTTTTAATAGTGCGCCTAGTTGGATAAGGCAGTCCTCCTGTCAAAGCAGCCCACAAAACTGCTTACTTCACAACACTTGAAATTCAGTTGCTTCCACGGCAGCAACCAGTTAGCAGGGAAAGCACTGAACAGTTTGGCTGAAGAGAGAAAAAGGAAGCTACAGGCAATGTAACAGAACCTACCACTCTTTCCACGTGGATTGCAATAGTATGATTATTTTTATGCCCATGCTGTGTAGATGGGCCCTCTTAGGCTTTCAGGTCTTTTCAGAACAAACAGCCTCAACCTGTACCGTAGGAGCCTGACAGCAGGCTGCTGGAATGGGATGATGATACCTGTGCTAGATGGGACTAAAACAGGCACCCTGCAGAAAGCATTTCAGCCTCCCTAAAAATGGCCCATGAATGATCTGCAAACTGCTTATGGCTTGGTTGAAATTCTAGAGGAGTGAAAAAGCCCCTGGACAGACACACTGGGCAGAAGACAGGTAGGTAAAGGGTGATGACAGGAATGGAAACAAAGGAGAAGACCGGGCTGCTCTGATCGGGGCTTACACGTGTTACCCTGAGAGTTATTCTAAGGAGAAAGTGCAGACCACTATGTCATTCTCTCCAGATCACATTAACCCTTCAGAAAGAAAGAGGGGGCTGGATGATTCAGTACCTCTCACAATCTGTTTCAGGCTCTAAAGAGAAGCAGATGCTGTTTCTTCTCTCTCCTTCCTCATCTCCTTCCCTTTTGAAAACAAAGAGCCCTGCAAAATCATTCTCTCCACACAGAACAAATAGTTCATTAGTGTTTGCCTTTATGAGAGTGGGCGAGTAGATTTTGTACCTTGTCTGATCAACGTTCGTGCCAATTTTTCAAGGCTGCCTTACTGGAGTAGATGCAATAACATTTTATTGTACAACACAGAATCCAAAGGGATACTTAGCATGCACTGAATCAGCATCAGCACAAATCCCCTGGCTAGTTGCACTGAAGGCTGCACTGGCTCTGCAACAGCCCTGGCAATCTCTTTAAGTCAAGAAATAGATGAGGGCTGATCTAGTGGCGAGGGAGAGCGTAACCAAAGACATAAATATATTATGTCCAGCTTGGATCCTGACAACTTCAGTTTCCTTTGATTTAGCTTCCCCACCCATAAAGAGAGAATGGAAACATCAGCAACAGCTCCTGGACTTCCCTGGTAGTTTGCAAGTACATACAGCTTCTCAGAGGGGAATGCTAGAGAAATGGATAGGACTGCCTTAGTACAAGCTTTAAATAATCAACATATTGTGACTGTACAGCCAGGCTCTAAAATGGCTCCATGGGGAAATGAATGGGAAGACTAAAGAAGAAGAAAGAAACAGAGATGTGAAAAGGAGCAGAAGACAGGGAGGTGAAGTAACAGGAAAACGAAAGCAAAAGTTTTGCAACATTGGCTACACCAGCTCTTTGGCAGGGGTTCTACGAACCCCGATGCACTGCTCAGCCTGGCCATTTCCAAAGATGGATTAGCAAATTAATGTAAGCAGAGCATAAAGTTGCTGACTGTGGTGGCGTTGAGTCACCTTGGGCCTCATCAGCATTGCTAAACATTGCCCGTAACCTTTCCATTATCACTGAGGGTCTGCACAGCATCAGGACCCAACTGCTCCAATAATTTCAATTACTTTCCCTGACAAATTTTATGTTTCATGTATTTTACTGGCCTGATAATTATGATTTCTCTCATTTCTCGCTATCGAGCTTAATGGGTTCCAGCACGAGTGTACGGTTTCAGAAATGAAGTTCCACTTGAATTCACAAGTTATTATCTACTTTCGCTAATGGAATTGGAAAAAAGAGAAAGAGTGGGAAAGAGATAAAGGATGAGTAGAGAAGGAAAAGCAGAGAGGAAGACACAGATGCATGCACAAAAAAAGACTAAAGGAAAACACATTGACAAAGGGAAAAACAAGAGAGAAAGAATAGAGACTGAGTTAAGACAAAGATGAAGCACAAGGAGGACGAAAAACAAAAAGGATGTATGGGAGAATGAGATAAAGGCCAAGACAGAGAGAGACAGACACAGAAAAATGGGTATACAAACAAATGAGAAAGAGCTGTGTATGGATCAGCACAAATGAGAGTGGAAAAACCAGCAACATTAAGAGCATTAAAAATGCTTTCTTGCATCATGACTGAAGAGTTGATAGGTTATCTCAAACCTTGGGCAGGCAGCAGAGATCTCCGCTCTGCACCTTCTCCTGCTGACCGCAGAGGAAATGATTAATATCCCCAAAATAATCTTGCTGGCAGTGGTAGATCTCCCAATTAGAGCTAGCTGGGAATTAATCTTTTAAAGTGTGTTAAAGATCCTGAAAAAAAAATGAGTGCAAAATGTACTCCTTTTTCTATCATGGACCTGTCCTTCAAGAAGATTTAATCAAATTCATTGCCTCTGCTGACCAAAGTTGTCACTGCTCCTTCTTTGATCAGCCCCAGAGTATCAGAAGAGGTATACAGAGTAAGCTGGAGCTATCACTATTTGCACATCATCATCAGAGTTGTTTAAAAAAAAAAGGAATAAAAAAGCTGAAGTAGCAATTAAGTACCAAACCCAGGCACAGCCATCCAGCAGTGTCTTCCTTTACATTTATACCTCTGAAAACATCTACCTATATTCAAATAAAAGGCCCACATTCCCTCCTTCCTTACACAGGCACTCAGCCTGAAAATGTTGCCCTAATGTCAGTGAAGAAAGAATTTACAGCAGCGATGTTAGAGAGGTAAGGGCAGGATTTGTCTTTCCAACTTTTTACTGCTGTGTAAAGTGGGCGAGTATATCTATCAGGAAAACTTTTGAAGCTGAAAGCCAGAAAAAGAAAGATTTTTCTGTAAGCTGCAAGAAGTCCCTACAAGAAAACAAACATCCCTTAATGTTGCTATTTTGACAGCAAAACATTTTAAAGAATTAATGACCCACTTTACAAGAGATGTTTATGGAGACAATGTTCAACTATCCTGCCCAAGCCCAAAGGCAAAAGGCACAGGGACACAAATAACCTGGTTTGGGACACAGTGCTCATTCAAGATGCAGACCATCTGCAACAGGGTTAATATCACTGGAGCACTGAGATGAAGAACATACATCCAGAACGCCATCATAAACTGTCATTGTCATGGTTCACTGGTGGAAAGGTGTTGCTCTGAAAATCACTTACAAGCAAACCTTGAATGTCATGAGCTTATACATGGCCTTGAGTAGGACAGAAAAGTGAATACAATGAGCAGAGCTATAACAGGTAATATGTATATCTTAATCTAAAGATTTTTTTCCTAGATCTTCAGACAGGTATGTGAGATAATCACTGAAAACAGAAAATTGAGACTTCAAAGTAAACATTCTAAAAATCCACTTTAGGTCAGTCTTCATTTCCTCCCAAGATTTACATCACTCAATAAAGTTCTCATGATAAAAAGTCACTCTAAACACAAACAATCATCAAAGCTGTATTAAAAAACATC
This sequence comes from Nipponia nippon, assembly GCF_047370975.1. Classification (NCBI taxonomy): domain Eukaryota; kingdom Metazoa; phylum Chordata; class Aves; order Pelecaniformes; family Threskiornithidae; genus Nipponia; species Nipponia nippon. The sequence goes on along the minus strand of NW_028262336.1, from coordinate 5,413,896 downwards.
TCAAAGGGAATTCCCAATTATCCTTCAAAATCAATTTTAAAGGAAAAAAAAAATTCTAATGGAAGAAGTCTTAGAGAAAGTTTTTCTGAGCACTCTGAATGTTGCTAGGAGTTAATTATTTCTGCTCTGTTGACAATACTTCAGCTATTTTCAGTGAACCTGCAGATTTCCCTACGTGTGTGATGGCACTTGTTCAGGCACTAGAAGAACATCCACAGCTTCACAACTTCTCTCCTCAATGCCTCTAAAAGAAGCAAAGAATCAAATTTAAATCCTTGCAAGATCCTCAAGACTAGCACCATTAACAAAGGAAAGGAAAATAAAAGAATAAAGGATAAGGTCTCTGCTGCTTGCAACGTTTTTTTCATACATTTCTGGTATTTATCCCTTGAAGGGCGCAAACTGCTTCGCAAGGTTTTAATCAGTACTGTATATCTAAAAGACAAAAATACCCACGCTGCATCTAAAGTGAAGCTGTTGCCATTTCACCTGTACGACTCATTGATATGCCAAGGAGGCGTTCCTCCTTGGAATCTCCTTGGTGGGGACCAGTGATATGCCAAGTGATACGCCAAGGAGGGGTACATCAAGGAGGGACATCAAGTCCCTTGATGTACCACCAAAAGGATATATTGCTAGGGTGATATTTCTGCTTTCAAGATTTCTCTCTGAATGTAATACAATCCTTCCTGCTACCAGCAACACATGACTGGACCTCCCAAGAAGCTTAAGAAATATCACTTTAATTCTGTTTTTGAACTTTTCAATGGACCAGCTTCTTATACACAGATTTTTAGGTCCATCCACAATTCTACTTTATCCAGCAGCAAAAGAGAGCAAGCGATGCAACTTTTTTCTCATTACTCTTCATTTGCTCTGTGAAGCCCTGTAGAAAGGAATGGTCCAACCGATGCTGATATTCTTTCAGGGTTTTTCTCTCACATTCTACACACTGATGTTGAATGGAGGCTAGAACAATGAAGACAGGGCTCCTCACTCATCATTTTCTTTCTCCTGATCTATGTCCTGTCCTCTGGCAATTTAAGAATGAGCAACAATCAGAAAGGAAGGATTCTGGCTAAATAAGGCTTTAAATGTGGAAGAAGATGCAGAGATTACACAAGAGTTTATGATGCTGGAGACATGGTGAGGTCACCATATGTACAAGGAGTAAAGCACACAGAGTTCTTATTCCACAGTGCAGATAGGCAACTGTAAAGCTACATGGTAACAGGCTCAGCTAGGACTCTGTAAATGCTCAAGAATAGGCTTATTTGGTGACAGTGACTTGAAAGCTAAACACATTAGGACTAACATACCTACCCAGTGATAGCTTCTCAGGAGAGTTAATGATTTAGTGAAGTCCACACCTTATCGCAGCATACACCATATCCCAGGAACCCAGATCATCCCCAGTGAACAGAATAATTAGCTCTGAGTTTCTCAGCAGCATAGGGGAAACTGAAGGTTGCCATCCAATGGATGATGGCTGAGACCTTACCATTCCTGTCCCAGGAAGGGAAAGAGATGCTTGTAGAGCCAGGCTTGCAGCATCTGCGGAGAAGATGAGGAAGGCAGGGGCAACCCTGGCTCCAACCACCAAGGTAATCACTGCTGCACACATCCTTTCTCAATGCTGGTAGTGGCTGTGCTCTGCAAAGTAGGCAGTTGCAGTTGTGGCTGTTTGGATGCCCCTGGCAATCCTGTCTACCTTATGCCTTTGGCTAGTATCAATAAAGACATTTTGACTGGATAAACACAGAGACGGCTGGAACCACTTCCCAGACCTCAGAACAAACTCTACAACTTCTCCGAGATTCACAGAACTGCATGATTTGAATTTCCCTGAGCTTGATTAATCATCGCTGTTTATCTCCCTCCACCAGTAGCCAACACAGTTGTTAATTTAGGTCTCTAGCTTAAGAGATTTACCTAAGCAGGTGAACTTCTATGGCTGTCTACATAAGAGGAGAAAACTTTAAAATATTTAGGGAGGTTATCAGTAGTACCTGAAGAACCAGTGTAAAGTAAATGCATGCTTTATTCCTCCCATTCTTGTCCCTATACCAAAACCTCTGTGCACTCCCGTGAAAAGGTAAGTTTCTGGCATTGTACTAGGAGTCAGTGAATTTGGACTCTGCTTCCTATTCTGTCAGAAGTTTCGTGAGTGACTGGAGCACTGCATCAGTTTCCCTGCCGGTGGAAGAGAATGATCTTTTTAGTAAAGACCAACTGGAAAAAAAAAAAAAAAGTGTTAATGTTATTGAGCCTTAGGTTTCCCCTTGTGCATACTGGACAAAAGAATTTCTATCCTTACTTTAAGGCTGCTCATGAAGACTTGCCTAAATAATACAAACATACCTACCAGCTCCTCTGTTTTTCCACACTCCAGAATCTCATCTTGCCACAACTGCTTAAGGTCCAAGTGTTCAAAAGAGCTTAGCTATTTATTTCCCATCAACTTCAACGAGGACTAAGTATGTGCCTATTTGCTTTAAGGGCTGTATAACTAACTTTGAGACATAGAGTCTATGTACATTGTCTTCTGAATGCATTTGTGAAGGACTTTGATTCAGAAAATCTTATTAACAGAGCGCATATACGTTTGCAGAAATTTTCTTCATTTCTCTAGCCACTTCTAATAAAGTGGTACTTAAGGAATGTAAAACAAAACAATATTTTTAGAAGATGGGAAGCAGCTTCATCCCTGTAGCCCTAAGCTTGCACTTAACCTGAAAGATGAGGACGCCAGTTAGCGTTGAGCTCCTAGGATAAAGGCCTTCCCAGAGGACAAGTGGACATTTCACAATCTTTAGTTTCACAAACACTGTCACAGCATTGCTGCCTGTATTACTGTAGTCTCTAGCGATCAAAGTCCAGTGCCTAGAGGACCAAGGAAAAGCACAGCCTCCTGTGTTTTTACAGTAATCACTAGCCCAAAAACTAGGAGAAGTAGGAGGGGGCATGGATGTGTGCCTATAGTTGTGTGTCAATAAGAAAGAGGAGAGATGCCTACAAGCAAGGATGCATACATGTACTTGGAGACATGCATACATCTGTATCAGAACACTTAGCCAGGAAAACCTGGGTGCTTTAAAGTGACTATTTTTATTTCAAGAATCTGGGATTCAACAGCCAGAAAGAACTACTGTCTGTGATTAGAGAGGTGTTATATAATGCATAAGGGGTCAACTTTACACACTCAAATGTAAGTAATTTGAAGGCTTGCACTTATTTCACTTCATCTTCTATTTTGAGAAGTCTAAAGGATTCTTGATGAAGCTACTGCATTGGCACCTAGAACTGTTGCTTGGAGGACCGAACAAGAGAAACCTTGTTTGTTGCAGTATTTTTCAGAGTCCTTCAGTACACATCAGCTACCTGGGGGATGGCATTTAATGATGGTGTTTGACTCTTCTCAGGATTCTTGCCTGACCTTGTCAAAAAAGTAATTGATGATATGCGACCTGCAGATTCAAAAAAGGGTACGTAACTTCTTGTATCCCCACTTCTCCAACTGGTCTTGACAGAGGGAGGTATACATGAAAGAGTGAGAACACCCGTGCAGGAACAACACACAGCTGTCCCTCCCAACTCTGCAAAAATGTAAGAACAAGGTCTATCGGAGAAGCTCTCATGCTGTACTTCTGTCCTCTAAACATTACTCCAGAACTCTATGTTTTCTAGATGAAGTTGGAAGGACACAGTTTTGGCTAAACAGATGTCTGAAGGGAAAAGAGCTAATCAAGAGCCGACAAATTTCAGAAGCAGCAATGTCAAGAGCAGACTAATAATAAATGTTCACGTGTGCACACCAGCGCACATGCATGAGTGAGCGTGAAGACAGGATACGGCATTCTGACAGGCAGAGCAGGAGGACAAGCACCATCCTTTCCTTCTTTTCCCTTCATTCTACCTATGTGAGGAACAAGTGATCTCCTTCCAATTAGTTCCATCCAGCCCCAAATGCCGATGAAGCTCTTGTTCATCATGCTGGGACTGGCATAGCAACCTGCCATATGTAACAGCTCCAAAGCAGAGACGGTGGTAGCAATGGGCACACTGTACACAGATGTGCGAGAAGACAACAATTCAGCGATCACTCACCACTGACTGGCCAGAGAGGTAACAAGGAGGAAAATAAGGCAGGAAAAACAAAGCTCTCTACAAGTATTTCTGAAGACAGTCTCATCTTTCCACTAAAACCAAAGTCTTTACAAGACACCTGGCTGACAAAACTTTGTCTCATCAGCTCAGACTTGTCCCCTAGAGCTGTCACATTAAGAGGCTCTGTGCTTTCATACAGAGTCTGTGATCATGAGCTGAAGAACAGACTTGAAGCCACTTGGGAGTAGAAGACAGTATGATCATTCACGCATGTCCTGGATACTCTTGTGAAAAAGAGGGAAAAAAAAGAAAAAAAAGACTACCAGCCCCTTGGGAATTGTGTGTGTTGGATGCTGAAACTTGCTTTTTCTAGTCTTCATTGTTTCCTGCCTCTGCCTGCATATAAAATAAGAACAGGAGAGGAATCTTTTACCATCAAGTCTTGATCTGATGACAGTTTTCTCCACTTGATGGTTGAAAGTGCATTTGAGTTTCAGGTTTTCTTTCATCTTGTTTGCAAACAGAATGACGTTTCTGTCATTTCAGCCATTTGCCCTCATCAGCAAGATGGTGATGACAGCCGTTTCCCAAAACTATGGGGCTAAGAGACAGGAGGGGAATGACAAATTCGTGAAGATCGCAGTGTATGTAGAAGTTTAATCAATACAGAAACAAAGTGTTACTGTGTTGAGGAATGCTGCTAATCTCCCTAAAACATCCAGAGATGGGGAGCAGGAAGCTTCAAGCCACCATAAGGCCTTTTCCGCATCACAGAACCAGCAGTCATAAGACAGTTCTAACCTGTGCTTCGTTACATAGATGCAATACACAATGATTATGTTGCCCTATACTGTTTAGGCCCACAGAGAAGTATTAATAAGTCATTAACTACTACCACTACAGATAGCTAATAAAGATGTCCTTTAATTCAAGTTTCAGAAGTCTGCTTTAGGTAGCTGAAGGACAAGAGTATAATTCCAGCTCGCAGTTTTTGTCTGTATGAATGGGATTCATCAGATATGCTTAGAGTCAGTGAACAGTTCTGAGCAGTTTTTCCAGCAGGGGAGACAGAGCCCTCACCACGCAGAAAAAGGACAATGATGCATTAGAGCATGACCTTAGGTGAAGCACTTAACCTGTTTGTGCCTCATTTCCCCCCCATCTGTGGAAACAGAAATGGCATTTACCTAACTAGCAGGGGTACTGTGCAGCTTAATTCATTACTGCTTCACAGCGACTTTGAGAACCTTGGATAAAAGGTGCTAAGAATCAGCAGGGAGAGGAACGACACACAGGGATATTTTACATAGGTTGGTGCAACAAACTAACTGTGTGAATTCAGATAGGCACTACTTACATGGGTATTTATAATAAAGGGTATTTTTGTTGGTGGTGGTTTTGATTTGGGGTGGTGGTGGGAAGGGTTTTGGCTTTAATGTCCTGTATTACCACTCCCAGGAAATTCTCTACTAATCTACTAATCTAATTAAACAGGGCAGGGAACACCACTTGCTTTCCACACCCTATTCCACAGACATGTCCAAATGCTGATACAGAGGGACTGCCTCCAGACCAGAGATTAGACCTCAGGTTTGGCCCTTCTGTCAGGACTCTATTCTAAAGACAGTTTACAAGTTGGGGATATGCAGTTTACACAGCTGTCCATTAGGTTACCCAAAGCTCACAGAAGTCAACAAAATCAGTGGAAGGACTTCTGTTTGGCTCAACATTCCTCAATTAAAGAAAAACGAACTGATGCGAAGCCTATGTATTCTCCTGAGACAGCACCATGAAATAACTAACAGCTTTCATTTCCTAGGCTGCATTCAAATCTGTGACACAGAAGTCAAAAGTCATCATACTCATATTACCAATCCCTAATGCCATCTAGCATCCCGGCTTTTGTTTTAAATGTACGTTCCTAATACCCTGCCCAGCACTAGCTGTGGGAAAGCTGGCTGATGTCTTCCTGCAGTATCTGTTGCTAATTTGCCACTTGCACTCCTTAAAAGTATGAATTCTAATAGCTTCATTTACATGTGATGCTAACTAGAAGCAAGAACTGTGGGAACTTTACATCACCCACAGAAGCCCAGTTACCAGAACTCAACACATGCCAGCATTATAAAAGTTAAGTACATCATGGGCCTGATTCCCATCCTTTACTGCTAAAACATTGGTCTAACTCTACTGACTCCAAAGGACATGCTCTTGGACCTATGTTTAACATCATTCAGAAGAGAAAGTAATCCCTCTGTATTTTTAACTCCCCTCCCACTGTCTGATTTTGCTTGTGGAAAATACCCTCCATGCTTGGGTAACAGAATGCTGTGTGAGTGGCTAGGTAGCAAGAAGCTCATTACATTGCCCCAAATTCTAGCCACAGTGTTTTATAAATCCAGAGATAGGCAGGACAGTCCTTAAAAACATGCTCTCACTGCCCTTTATCTGACAGGAATGGGAGGTCACATAAGGCATGCTAGTAAAAGGTTCTGCAGAACAGAGTACTGTTTGATACATCAGAAACAACTGAGGGATACGACCTCACTTTGGATAAACACATTTTATACCACAGATATTTAGGTAAATAATGTTTGGCTGTATTAAGTAATGAATAATTATATTAAAAGTAAATTGAATGTACCAAAGAGGCAAGAAGGAATTGCAAATTGAACATTTCATCCCCTTGCTATTTGTGCTTTAATGAAGTGTCCTAAAGGCAGTCATCATGCCAGTCTCTGCACAAATCTTCTTATAAGCACTGTTTTTTTACTTCTAAATCACTAGTTTCTAAAGTTGAGAACCACACCCCTGGGTTTGTTGTGTTGTTTTTTTTTTTTTTTCTTTCTGTCTTTGGCTTTTTTTTTAAAGAAAAGAAAAAAGAAATAATCTTTCTGATTTTTAAAAAGCTAAACCAACATGAACCAAGTGCATCCTAATGGCTTAGGAATCAAATAGACAAGCCTTAGGCTTATTGTGTTTTAAAACCACATGATCTCAGCGCTCATTATCTTGGTTCCTTGGATGCCCAGCTTTTCAATGGCCTGAACTTCTGCTGGTGCATGTGCTTCTTTTCTGTATCCTTCCTGCTATGGCTGGAATCTCACAGAAGGACGAGATGGAAATCTGGTTATTTAGCTATTTAGTTTATTTAGTTTTGTCAATATAACTATTCCTAATAACTATTTATTTAGTTACTTAGTTTTCTTGCTTTTTTATTTGATAGGAGGACAAGGGAGACACACTTCTGGAAAGTTAAAAGATGTTTGCTTACCATATACAGACTCTGTCTGAAAATGTTTGCACTTCTGTGTGTCTTGAAGGGTCTGTGTAGTGAAAGCAGCCTTCCTAATTTGCATGTGAAGAGCATATGAAGCTAAGCAGCATCTCTGGCTGTGCATCGCAAAGTGCTCTCCTCTCCATCTCTTTATGGGATTATGAAGTACTCTCATAAACTGTCAGACTGACACCTGCAGTGAGCAGCACTTGGGAGCGTCCAAGCAGCAAGTGAGAGCACTTTACCATTCCAGAAAGACAGGGAGGAAAGCAGGGGAGCCCTTAAAAAGTAACAAAATTCATACTGAGACAGAGAGGTGCAATTAAGAGTGGCTGGCACCGAAGGAGAATCTTTTTCTCCATTTTAATTTCTGAAGTGCTGAGGAAGTATAAAGAGCACCTGCATTTGCATATCTGAAGCACAAGGTACAGTTTCCTTTTCAAGCAAAGGGGTGCCAGGGACTCTGGTGTGCCCTCTTGCTGCTCCTGCCATAGTGTGCTGTCTAGCATTATATTTTCAAATAGATTTCAATATTCAACAGTAGGAGCTTTCATTGTAACCTCTGCAATCCTAATGATAAGGCAGAACTTTTCCCCCCCCCTCTTTCCTCTTCTCATGAAGAAACACTGCTATGTTCTAGCTGCTTTCCAGATACTCGGAAAGATATGATCCCTGCCCTGGGGAATTTTAAAGACTAAAACGCAAGCAGAGGTTATCAGCAGGGGAATACACACAAGCCATTTTTACACAAACCAGTAAATCTCTCTGAAACTGATATGAGAGAAAACAGATTTACACTCACAACATACAGTGATAAAGGGTATAAAGTTCAGTATTTTTTACATAACATTTTACAGGCACAAATAAAGAGGCAAAGGGACACACAGTGGGATCCACATTCCCCATAGTGTAATGAACAACTCTTCTGGTATGTAGTGGAATCCTCAGCCTGGAGAAAACCAGTCCAGGTGTTCCTGGCCTACAGGAATATATGCGGGGGCTACAGCTCCCAGTGCTACCAAACAGCACAAACTCTTCAGTGGGGGAAAAAGCATTTAGGTCCCTAACAGGTTCATTTATTCATTTTGGGAAGTGACTGACTTAACTTCAGCTGCTTGAGAAAAGCAAAGGAACAGTGGAAAACAATAGAAGAGGTAGTAAAAGTAATTGTCAAGCTCAAAAGCAGAAGACAAACACTTATGATCAGTTGTCACAAAAGACACCAAGGAAAGTTAGCATTGCATGGTAAAAAAACATCAAAAAAGAGTCAATCTCTGGGGAAAAGAGCAAGTTAACGTAGGAGGAGTGGCAACATCAATGCAATTCAGTGGGAATCATTCAGACTGCATCTGAATGACTGTTCTGCTGAAAGCTAGGTGAAAACACAACAGTTTAGGAAAAATAACAAAGGAAACTGAAATGCAGAAAAAGCAGAAACTACAGAAAGGTGAGAAAAAAATGGGGGTATGCCTCTCCCAATTTGTCAGACCAATTCATAGACATGCATCTTCCCTCTTCCTCTTAGAAGCCCATCTGTATTACCTGGATTCAGGCCTACCTAACGTGGGAGGACGTGAATCAGTGCACCAGAGCATAAACGAGGACACACATGAGAACAGAGAACTGTGTCTATGGCCAAGTTCATGTGTGTGTGAGCTGGTGCAGGTACACATGCATAAGCGGTAGCAAGTGACACACATGCAGGCTATTTCAAGTGCTTCACTTAACAAATGAACTCCATAATATTCCCCCTGAAACTGGTCGCTCCCGGGTGTTTAACGTATGGTTGGTCATTTAATGGCCCGAGGCAAAGCCAAGGAAGGTTAACACACTGACAAAGCGGACATTAACTATGATAACAACTGTTTTCATGGAGGATTATTGCTATTACAAACCTTATTCAACATCATAATGCCAACAATCATTCTCTACTTTTTCCTTGTCTTTCAAATAAAGTTAGTGTCTTCTATGATGCAGCAAAGCAAGAAACGCAGCCAAAATCTGAGGCCTTCAACTTTTGATAATCACCTTTCTGTTTGTTCAAGTACGAGAAGTATTGGACTTTGGCTGGAAGATATACCAGCATAAAGAAAGCCTCAAGTAAACAGAACTCCTGGAGTAAGCAAAGGGAGATAACTGTGTCCGTCAGGCAATTTGGTTGGCACAAAGAGAACAGAGCTTTTCATGAGGGGGATGTGTGACATCCATCAGCTAGAGATGCCTGCTGAAGCATTGATTGTGGGAGTACAGAAGCTGGAGGCCACCATACAATAGAGCTGATCCACATCTAGCTGAAACTGCAAAGAAAAAAGTTAGAAACAGTGCCATGGCCTGTCATACATCAGACCAAGGCACTGCAGTTAACGCATCATCTCTGACAGGTTGCAAAGAACACATTCAGAAAGGTGTTTGGCTTAGCACCACATTCAGACAAAGCTCCCTTGTTTCAGACTGGCACCACCACCAGCTATGGAAATACAACAGTGGGGCTTTCTAAAGGAATGGTTTTCATTTTTTTCTCCATGTATAGATCCCTCCAAATTTTCCAGTGGGAGCGTGGATCCCAGCATAGTGAACATACTTTCTGTTAAATGTTCACCTTCTGAGTTAGGTTTCATTTGCTTTGTAGAAATCACTGATGGGTCTACGCAGGGGAACTGTGTTTCAGGGGTACCAGGTACTGTCCACTTAAACATTACTTTGCTTAGGAGACATGTAAAATACATAGCCTCAAGAAAAAGATGTATAGCCTTTTTTTTTTTTTCTTCCTAGCGTCTCCTCATGCATAAGATATGCTTGACACTTGAAAAGGAAAAGTTCTGTTAGGAAAAAAATCCACTGCATGGTATTTACTTTGGAGGATGCAGGGAAGGCATCCAACCACAGAGGCCATTAAAGATGGAAACCAACAGGCAAAAGCTACAGATGCCAATGAGTTGCCATTATGGAATCACTTCATGGTGTTCAGAAACTACAGCAAAAGGGATGATTTTTCTTTAGCAGCAAAGATAAGGTATCATAAGCATTACCCTCCACAGATTGCAACACAGTCTCTCAAGAAGATTCAAGAGCCCCAGCAACAATTAGGCCACTGAGGGCCTCAAGAAGATAAGTCTAATTAAAATCCTCAGTGCAGAGATCAGTGACTTAACAACGCTTGATTGTGTCAGCTCTGCCACATCAGCCTCCATCTACTGGTGAAGGGCCACGAGGGAAGTGGAATGGATAGAGGCTGGCCATAGATTCGTTTTACAGGGTTGTGGGAAGGGAAAGGAGAATGTACAGTATCATCCATACACTGGAAATGAAGCAATCAGCGAAACCTACAGAATCTAAATCTCAATTAGGTTTTGAAGTTTAAAAATGAAAAAGACCAAGATCAGATGGCTGAAACATTTGTATCCAACCCATATGATAAATGTGTTTAATAATAGTTGTACTTTAAACTTTGCTATCTCCTTCCACTTTAAGATCTCAAAAGGCTTTGCAAGCTTTAGAAATAAAGCCTTATAATACATCTGCAAGGTCAGCACTATTATTCTCATTTGTAAAAATGAAATAACTTGGCCAAGGTCACATACAGAGAGTCAGTAGCAGAGCTGGGAATAAAACCTATCTTTTTTGGCTCTTAGCTATGTATATTTAAGGTGATCTGCAACGGAAAAACACTTGGGTATGTGCCCATTTTTTTCTTTTCATTTTTATGATGAATAAAGAAGGTCTAAAGATTTTTCTAAGAGTTCATATAAACTGGCCTGAAGGACAACAGTGGTATTTCAAACAGGAATGATGATACAGATTTAATTTTCAAGCACTTTGAAATCTGCAGAAAAAAAAGTGCTAAATTAAATGCTGGTTAATAAATAACAACAATAATGATAATAATAATCATCTGCTGTTGCACTAGCAGAATAACTCCCTAAGTGAGCACTGTATTTCAGAATAAAAGTAAGATGCCTCTGATACAATTACTCGATCTCATTTATGGCTATGCCACAGTGGTATAATTATAATTATTCCACTATAGTTCTACCAGTTCATTTCCCTGTGTAAAATAAGCCCTAAGGGATTCTTTTCCTGCTTCCACTCAACATTTGAAATTTATATTCTTTTTATCCTAGACATCCTCTGATGAGTGGAAAATTCAGAAAGCTACTGCATTCCAGGAGACCCCAGGGGCACGTCTACAGATAGCATTAAGTTGTTGTAACTCTGACTCTGTAGATCACCTGAAGATCTGCTTTTAAAAAGGTGAGGAGGAGGTATCTGCAAGAACACTGAGCTAGTTTTGTTTTAAACCACATTGAACTGAACTGAATGGGAAGCCATCAGGAGAACTGTTTTCTGGGGAAACAAACAGAAAATCCTCAAAACCCCAAAACCTTTCCTGTCCTCTCCAATTGAGTGGACTGCATGAACAACAGCTGCTCAGGTGATCAACCTCTCTAGAAAAAACAGGGTTAAGTTGTCTTTGACATTCTGAATGTATCTGTTCAGACTATAACTAAAACACTAACAAAACACCACAAACTCTGTGGTCTCCAACGAATTTTTCTTTTCCACACTGGATGAAAAGCCGAAGTATACCCATTTAAACAGGTGTCATATTTCATGCCAGACACCTAAACTGGAGCACCAGTTTTAGCACTCAAGAGGAAAATCCTACCTTGCAAATCTGTAATGTCATTCACAGAACAGCCACCTTTTCACCCAGAAATTTGTACTTACTGGAGTGTTCTGACCATAGTGTAGGAAATCTAACAAAGTTGTATGATATATCTCTATCCCTACCTTTGGCTCCTATTTCATGGCTTACCTTCCTCTAGTACATCTGGCCTTAGGTCACTATTAAGAGATACAGCCACTAGTCTGCATGAACCATGGCTGCTCAGGTGATTAACTGCATTCCCGTAGTGAAAGAAGCCTCCTCGACTGTAGCTTTATTTTTGCGCAAGGGAAAATTGAAGATTGGTGGGAAGACAGCTAAATAACAACTCTGGAAAAACAGTACAGCTTAGATCTTTGTAGTCATATGTTCAGACTTCAGCAGTCACACTTCTGCTGTACAAGTTTGCATCTGTAATTGCACACTGTGTCCTTTCCATGTGATTTGCAGAGCTCTGCATTGTTAATGCTCACCTAATAATAAAAAATGGCTACAAAATCCCCTGAGAAGCCTTGTTATAGGAACTTGCTAAGACTGCTAGCAAAACACTTCCCATGAATTTCTGTGGCTAGACAGAGGCACATACATGTTTTCCGAAATGAAGGCAAAACAAGATTTGCTCCTTTAGGATATCCATGTCATGCCTGCGATTTCCATTAGGTCACTGCATTTTAAGCACATAGTTGAGGCAGCAGGAATTAAAGATAGCCAAAAAACATACTTAAAACACAAGCAAGAAAGGGCAAGGCACATCCAGTTTACAGGTGCTGCCTAGGAAAGATCTCTCACGCCATTAGCAGAAGTTGTATCCCAGAAGCTCTGTCACCACCACCATGACAGCAGCCTGCCTTTGAAGGGATAGATGCTCACTGTATCTTGGTGCCACATGTGTTCATGCTGTTGGCACAAGACATAGGGAGTGCAGACACACAAGCAAACAATTGCAAGTGAATGGAAATGTGTGACCTAGTCAGTGTATGAGGAAACTTGCTACTGATGGAAAACATGGTTACCAGATGCTACTACGTGTACAGTCAGAGTATCTGTACTACTGCTATTTGATGAGCTAGTAACTGGATCACTCTTCCTCTATTATTAGCTAGATCTCCAGGATTGGAAGAAAAATGCCAGACTTTTGAAGGTTATAACATCAACATCTCTCTGATAATAGCAGAGCCATTAACAATGCCATGCTTCTGTCTTGTTGTAATCAGTAGTACAGTGTTCTACACCCAGCGTGCATTTTCCCAACCCACTGCACACAGCAGAGCTAGCGCTAAGAAATCAGCTCATCGAAAGTCTCAGGCCTTTTTCAGAAAGCTCACACTGCTGCTGATGGGACATACCACACCTGCTGCAAAGCACCGGCATTAATCTACCAGAAGAAGGAGAAGGAAGGGGATCATCCATTCAACAGGCATGAAGCACCAAGTGGCCATCAGAGGAGAAAAGACTTCTATGGTCATAACTGACCTGCAGTGAATTTGAGCTAATGACAGAGAATTAAATTCATACTCTGTATCTGGCACCGATCCCTTTGTCAAGACAGCAATTCTTTCTCAGGCACGCATTTGATCCAGAAGGTCTCTGGATGATAAAGATAATAGCATTACTAAACTAAAAGCAGCAACATGCTGATTCCCACTTGCTGTGGGGGTCAGGTGGTGAATGAGCAGGAACACAGACAGAAACATCCTTGTGATGGAGGGAGTTCCCTAGAAGGAGTTTGATCTGAATATCAAAGAAGGAGGGAGGGAGGATAAAAGAGGTCCAAGTAAAATACATCCAGTGTATTAACCAAGCTTCTTTTCAGTACATCCCTAAGGAAGGAAGTCTCTCTCAAGCAGAGAAGGTGAACCAAAAGACGACATTTAATGAATCAAGTCATAGCACCTACTTTAACAAAGCCATCTGAGCACAAATAGTTTGCAATACGACCCACTTATAAAGAGAATTCAGGAAACAGCAACAAGCCAGTTCATTTCAGAAGAAATCCGAGGTAAGAACCCAGATGCATAACACTTCCTTTGCCGAGTGCTCTGCTGGCTGGGTAGGGTGCTCCGCACTGCTGTTCCAAAGACTAGGAGCTCACCAGTGAATCAAAGGGTTGACACTGTTTCGTCTTTTTTTCTAAACATCTCCTCAAAGATGCAGCTTTTCCCAACATGGAAACGTGGTCTTTCACCTCTATATCAGGACTGACAATGTTCAGGTAATATTGGAGAAGAGTTTTCCATCCAGTTTTGATCCCAAAGCAAAACAACTGCCCCACACCATGTATGCTTTTCCTTTTAATCCTCCAGGGCCATCACTACTCCTCTGTTAGGACAGCAAGAAGAAAGACCTTTGCCTCTGTTCTTCTAGGCTTTTATACACCGGGCACCATCCTAGTGAAACCCATGGAGGTACACTGTCCGCTACACTGAAATCAACACACTTTCTCTCTGGTCCCAGGATCTTTACTTCCGTCTGGCAGGACAGGAATGTGGTGCTTTTACCTGTGCCAGTGTTTCCTAAGCCAGAATCAGAGTAATGCAGGGATCCATCCCTTCAGCTAGAAATCTTGATTTCAGATGGCAGGAAAGTGGAAGTGTTTTACTCAGTAGAAGTAGTTTCTACCCAAAGCTGCTACAATATGCATGCTCTCTCTATCCCCACATCACCCCTAGGGAAAAAGGTTTGAGATTTTTGGGAAAGGACAACCAAAGATGGATAGGAAAAACAGGTTAACTGGTAAATGAATATTTGTAACCAGCAGGAAAGGAAAAGTGGTAGCTAAAGTTTGTCAGAAAATAAGAGAGATTCAAATATTTTAATCCTGCAGCATCTGTAAACATGCATTTAATTTGCCCATTCATTTATTTTTAGTCTTTCCTGGAGAAAAGGAAACATTGTGAGAGAGGAAGGAAAGACATTTTTGCTTCTATAACTGTGAAGGCTTTCTAAATTTTGAAAAGTGATTGCAATGTAGGCAGGATTTTGGCTCTATTCGTTGCCTTGAGGACTGAATTCCTCCTTAAAGACACAGAGTGAATAGTCACAGTACAGACCTGCTCCCAGACACCACCCCTAAACCCTGCTTCATCTCTCATTTGAAGGAATTGTTTCTGGTAGAGTCAGTGCAGCTATGTGTCTTAATCTGTTCAATTCCTGGCCACTGTGCTTGGACACCAAGTGATGGTGTTAAATTGGCAGGAGGCAAAATATTTTGAGAGATGTGGGAATGGTTACTAGCAATGTGGACTAAGGCTTAACAAGACTCATTTCACTTGCTCAACTGAACTCCAAAAGAGGTGAAAAGTATCAAACTAGAAATTAAAAAAAAAAAAGAAAAATTAACAAAAAAATCCAGGAAGCCAAGACAATGAGATCTACATCTTATAATTAATCTTCAGAGCGCCCATTTCCTCACATGGATTTTTTTTTTTTTTGGGGGGGGGGGGGGGGGATGTCCTTAGAGCACCACTTGCTCATGAAATATCAGAGATGTCACTAAGGTGTTGATGTTTTAACCAACATAGTACCCAGCCCTGCATAAACAACTACTGGCACAGCAACATCAGCTTGAAGCACCTTTTCCTTTCACATGTCATTTCCTGCTGGGAGTGTGCATTGCCCCACCTTACTTCAGAGCTTGAGGTTTTCACATAGTCCCCTTGATTTTACCAGCGCATGGTGAGACAGAGGCCTGATTTCAAGGAGCACAAGGCAGACCTGCCACATTCACTTCTGTCTCCTCCTCTTCCCCTGTGGAAGTAGGTTTGTGTGGATGACTTTAACCTACTTGAAGGTTCCCCTAGGGAAGAGAACTCCTCAGCCAGCTGCTGAAGCTAGTTTCCTGACAGCACAAACAAGAAGTATCAAGGCAGGGGATCCAGCCCAGTAGACAGCATGAGATACCATATGAAATCTATTTTATGCTTACTGTCTGGGCAGACACTTTATAGTGGATACAGGCATCCCATAGAATCTTCAGTAGATGCACTGGCCTATTTTGCTCTTAGAAGCAAGGAAGAGTGGAAACACAGCTATTGAACAGGCAGTTTGGGTTTATCCAGAGGTTACGGAACAGGAAACCTGAGTAATTTTTTTCTTTCTCATAATGGTCTGTGATTTGACCAATACAGTGCAACTGTGCAATATCTAAATTAAATTCTTATTGAAGACACCCTTACTTCAAGCTAGACTTCTCCTTCCCTTCTCTCTCTTCTAATTTCCAGAGCAGATAGAATGAACACTAATGATCAATGCAGTTCAGACGAAGTTCAGCACAGAGGCAGTTCCACACAGGAGACTAACTAAGCAAATCCGAAAGACCACCGTGTAACACGCTTTGTCAGGAGATAGCCAAAAAGGCAGTCCGGGAGTTCAGCGTACAGGCTATTCCCTCAGATAATGTAAACTCTAACTTACTTGTCTGCAATGTTGTACCTTTTGCCCTTTCCAGATTAAAGTCAGGACAGTGTTCCCCCTTTTCTTGCCCTTCTCTCCATTTCCTATTTCCTAAAACAAAATGAGCAAAACAAGGACTATCACAAATTAACGGGGAAAAAAGAAACAGCAGAACATGGTAGACTCATACAGTTAGGAGAATGTATAGCAAAACCAGAGAAGCACAGCACCTGCTTTTACCCACCTATGAAACTGCTCCTCAGTTTTACAGGGAACCACAGTGTAACAGCATCATTCACCTCTACTCTACACAAATCACTGAACTGTAACCATTTTTATACCTGCAGCTAAGCGTCTATAAATCCTTCTTTTGGGGACAGCTCCTGAAAGTCCTTCTGGTTTTTGGTTTCCCATTAGGGGCATGCACAAAGTCCCTGAAGCCAGTGTTTCATCATGCTTCTTCCAGCATCAGATCTTACCACAGAGTAAACCAAGGGGCAGGAAATCTCAACTGACTAGACAGAGACCTTATTGTGTCTGCTGCAATGCTAGAAAGACTTCACATATGTTCTGATGATGGTGGCTTTTTTGCTACGAGACCAGGACAGCATAACAGCAGGGTGAGCTTTCATATGTCACCTATTTAAACACTTCCAACGTGGTATTTTTATAGTTACTGAAAAAACTACAGCTGTAATTTGGAACATAGTCCAAAAGATGAAGGATCTGGATTTAATATCTAGTAGTGACTCCCTGAGGCATAGGATGGTTATATGGTGTAAATGAACCATGATAGATAGATCTTGCTCCAAAGATCACTGATGCTGGGACAACAGTGAACAAACAGCTGCAGAGAATAATCATGAATCAAAGAAGGAAAAAAATAATTTTTTCAGAAGCCAAAAGGGCTTCCATTTCAGTCCTAACCTGTTCTGGGAAAGAGAAAAGACAGTCATGATGCTTCTTTCAGGAAATCAAAGACTGAACTTAGAGGAAAGAAAGGAAATTGTTTTGGAAATTGTTCAGGATTTGAAACACTTGTAAGAAAGATGGAGGCGTCCCCAAAGTTCATTAGCTTCTCAAGCAGTGTACATCCCAGGCCTAGCTTTGCTAGTGAACCATCCCACAGTAATGGGGAAGGCTTCAGGTGTGAATCCTACACTATGTCCTTTGAACTGCAAGGAGCCCACCAGCTCCAAGCTCTGCTTCCCTCTTGCAGAAAGCCTACAGTATAAGGAAATACCACTCTGGTCAGTTATGATCAACAGACCTTTTCTCTTTTTTTCTCTCCTTCCATTTGATTTTTTTTTTCTTTCTTTCTTTTAATATATGAAGGCAATATTTACAGCCAAGGCAGTGCTGAGTAAGATGCAGTGATTACGGCTGATTTTATCACAGCCATATTACTTAGCTGCAAGGTGAAGCGCTGTGCTAAAATGGATCATGAATCCCTGAAATTGACTATCCGTCACCTTTATAATCCTGATGGAAAGGCAGGTCAGATCAGGCCTGACAACTTCCCATGCAAACGAGACTGCAACAGTGACGTCTGCTTGCCTCGAGGCATTTATTTGTCTGGAGAGGAAGGTGATGCCTTAGGGAACTGGGCTAGAGAAAGATGGAGAGGAGAAACCAACTACCCCAACCGCCTCTGCAGGAATCAAGTGTAAATAGAGGAGCTTAAATGTGTGCACAGAAAGACTGCTGGGGTATTGGATGAAAGACTATTACAAGCAGCTAAGAATCAGGACCGCAGCACCTAGGCTGAAGAACAGATTTCAGTCTCAAAGTTAGAAAAATAAAATAACACCTCCTCAGTGGGAATCTGTGGCATGAGATGAAATGTACAAATGAGGAAAGCTTTCAAATGTCTGAAGAGTCTAGTCACACCTCCTTCAAATTCACTGTCAGACCCTTTTTCACAAAGTCAGATTTAAAAAGTGTCTGCAGGTTTGGAGACCAAATTAATTAGGGTGTTATCACTGGCCATTATTACATGTGGCATCTCTGCAACAAAACCCACAGAGTGATGGCAGTGTTGAATGTCACAGGGCATGTTTATTTGGAGACAACCAACACAGTTGATCAGAAAATCACTAAGCTATCCCAGTGACTCTTCTTGACTGGCATATGGTCACATGCAAGAGGACTCTCTAGGAGAATAGACTAACTAGCATGTTACTGTTTCTAATGAGATTGACATGCTGTTTCTGGCAAACCCAGAACAACCATCTTCTTAAGGCAAGACTTGTTCTGAAGTATAAACACAAGTTGTCTCATTCATACACATTCCAGGTTTGAACATATCTCAGTACCACCAAACACTAAGGAGATTGCTTGTTTTCGGTGTCCATGTTCTATTCCCAGCATAGTTTCTTACACATCAGGCCTAGCCATAGTCATCAACATTACTGTACCTTATTCCTTCCTATGCAAAAAGAGGGTAATATTATATATGTCATAGAGCTACTACAGACTTTTCAAAAGTGGGGTAGACTCTTCAAGATCCACAGATAGACAGTATTAAAAAAAGGGCAAAGACTACTTACATCTTGCTCTTCTCACCTGTCCTTTCTTTTCCTTTCCTCTAGTGCCTCTCCTGGGTAAGTCACATCCCAGCTAAACCTCTTAGTGAGTGATTACATTAAAGATAGTGCTAATTACCAAATATCGCCTGTGTGGTACAATCTTATCAACACCCCACACTTCCTCCCCTGAGGTGAGGGGGCTTGATCCACTTCATAAAAGTATCCTATTTATCTGCTCTAAAAAGCTCCATTCCCTCAGGCTTGAAGGTGGCTCTTTTCCTTCCCCCCGCCCCCCATCCTAAGTACAGATTCAACGCTTGTCTGCTAGAACCTCTTGCAAGGAGGAGGGTTTACCCCAGCAACAGACCAGTGGATATTACCCTTTGTGTATAAAAGGAGACAGTCAGTTCCCAAGGTGCAGTGTTTCAGATAACGCACGCATACACTCTTCCCTTCATGCACCATGCAGCAAGCAGTGCAGTTCTGTCACCTACCATAGGGCAGAGGAACTCAACACCTGCCCTGCAGCTGTGAACACTGAGTTTTAAACATGGAGTAAGAAAGGAAGAGCAGAAATATGTGCAAGAATGCCCATAAATGTTTGGTAAGGCAACTAAATCACAACTGTAGTATCGCCTGATATTTTATTTCTAGAACCTCCGTCTGACCAAACTCTGCCAATGACATGCTCTTCTGCCCCGTAGCACTCCTTGCTAGCCCGGTTTGGCACTCACCCCACAGTTCTGACAAAGTAGCTGATGTGCAGTCCCTCCATCTAACACACTTTGGAGCTGATGTGCCCACTGCACAGATGTTCATAGTAATTGCCAGAGCAAATGGCTACAAATACCCTGAAAGAAATAAAGGTAATCACCCTTTTGACATGCTTTCCAATTGGACTCAGGTCTCTGGAGGACTAACGACATAATATGGGATAGGCACAGTGACCCTGTGGTTTTGGTTACAGCACCACTAGTTCCCAAGGTTTTAACAGGCTAATTCCATTTTGCACTATTATCCAGAAGGCAGTTTGCTCCCTTATTAGTAGATACTTCGGTTGTATTCTTTCTGGGGGTTTGGTTATTTTCGTGTTTGAAGCTTGTTAGTGGTTTTTTTTAATATAATTTGTGTGCATATTACTCACTGTCCCTGGAATTCATTTTGTTCCCTGCTAATGAAACCTCTGCGTCGCTAACAAAGCAGAAAATAAAAAAGGTAAATAGCACTCTCCAGAAACAATTTGTTTCTTGTTCTGTAAATTCTTGCTGAACAGCATCTCAGGGAATTTTCACCCCAATAAGAGAAGAGAGAAGCACAAGGTGATTGAGAAGGAGGTGGACGAAGGGGCTACAAACGCAGTTAGCTGATCTGGAAAGGAAATAATAATTATTATCACACTGTAGACAAATAGGTACCCAGACAGCTGCACCTGTAAAACTCCAGAAAGCACATGAGCACAGGCAAGCCATTTGATTGAGTAGAAACCATTGGCTGCAGAGAGATTTGAAGGGGAGATTAGTTTTCTCATGTTTAACCCTTTGGAGCTATGCCAAGAGTCAGCTGCCCTCGCCAGAGTCCAGGCTCAGAACAGAACACAAAGAATTAATGAGCAATCCTGTTCTGCAAAAATACAGTGGCATAAGGTAGGTACAGACTGAATCTGGTGGCATTGCCGTCAGTGAACGTGAAACAAGGAAGATGAAACTTAGGAAGAGGTGATGCTGTTTTTTCCTAGCATGTGTGCTGCTACTACCTGCTAGAGAAAAGCAAAAGATGTTCTACAAAACGTAGTTTCTTCCTCACATAGGAGAGTCATTATGTTAATTTTCATACATCTGAATATGAGTCACAAGGCTGAAATTTTCCAAAAAATAGGACTGCCAAAGAGATTTTCAAGTCCATATTGAAGCTCCTAAATTAATGGCTTGCAATTGAAAAGAGCTGAACTTCCAGCTGCTTCCACTGATTTTACTGTCTGACATTCAGATCTTAAACTCTCTAATCCAGAGAGGTGAAAACAGTATCGTAGTGCAGGAAAGGAGATGATCTTACATCTTTCCACCTGTATAGTCAAGTAATATGCCACCTCTATGCCTTATTGCTTGGGAACCAATAACAGAAATTAATACCCTTCCTGGAAAAACAAATCAACCAGCCTCAGATTCAGCCACAGAGAAATGCATTGAAAAACAGGACTTATTTCTAAGACAACTCGATTGTTCAAGGTAGCTAAGGGAATTATATGGCCAAAAGCCATGGGGCCCTAAGTCCCTCAGCCACTGTTAAAAATGCAGGCATAGCGCTCCGCACGTGAAGACGCCTTTGCACTATCACTCAGTGGATTACTGGACCAGCCCTTGTACGGAAGATTAAATACAAACTGCTCTACTGCTAAACCATATTTACTGAGTTTTAACCACCATGTAATTTATACATCTCTTCTTGCAGAGTTGGAAAAACTCCATCAACAATAATAATGGCAACACTCAAATTCAATCGGTACGTTTTTAACCTACAATAAGCAACCTGTTATATCTATAAAGAGCTCTTTAGAAGCTATGCAAGGTATTAATTGAGCTGCTAGGAGACCATGCAGGTTGGTTTTGTAGTAACTCTGCAGTAAAAAAGAATGCAGCAACCAGAAAAATCCTGGCAAGATAGCAGCATCATCTCAGATGATTGCTGCAGCTGTACTAGTTATTTACATGAAGTCAATTCCAAGTGATTATTAAGAACATGAGGTTTATCGTGTAATATAAAAGGCCAGTTCATTATGTCCGCACAAACTACAGCTTAAATGGCAAACCTCAATAATTCAGTTTTTCTAACAGCAGTTTGGGATTTAATTGCTGCACAATAACTGCATTAATTCTGAATTAATTTCTTAATGGAGATGTAATTGTCTTGGGCTTCAGCTAAGGGGCCAAAATCTGCTCTCACCAGCATAAATCCAGCATAAGAGAGTGGGATGATTTCAACATAAAGAAACTTGAAGTCAACAGGCAGCTGAGTTTTACACTGGTATTGGAGAAAATAGTATGACCCAACCATCATTTGCACTTTTTGTCCTAAATGACCCTTGTTTGCCTGGGCAAAGTCCATACGAGTACTAAACACAGAAATGATATCACCTCTATTTACTACTATTCTTATAATCGTTCATTTGTAAGACACACTTCATCCCAAAGGGTTGCAAAGCAGTTTACTGCAAGGAAAACATTTCATTTAATACCAGAATGCTTTCAGGTCTGGGGTGAAGATAGCAGCTCATACAGAAGGAGGAACTAACGAGGTAGACAGTTAGCCACATTTCCATTTAGCTACGACATTCAAGCTGACACCTCCAAGTACTATAACAAGCCCTGTATGAACAATTTAAGGAAAATGGCTTCAGAAGGTATTCACAAGAACTCAGATACTACTGTGGCAGTCATCCTGGAAATCCTTAAGACAGAACTGAAATCACTGGGAACAAAAAAGTGATCACTGCTACAGTCATAATATGGAAGAAAATGGTGATGGCAAGAACCTGATGTTGTAGAAAGAATGCCTAGATAGTATGAACAGGGACAGATGAAACAAATATATTTCAGATCTTCCAGTTGCCCACTGCAGTTGCTGAACTCTTAGCGGTAAGAAGAAACTTGAGAAGACAAAAAGCAGCAAGGCAATAAATCATCTGGAGTAATCAGTGAGGCAGCTAGAAGTTACAGTGACAACACTGCAAGTCATGCAGGACATTTGAGTCTATGGAGTGCCAGAGGCTGAATTCCAGCCCTGGAAGTCCTGCAGCTGCAAGGAGGTCTTTGAGGCTCATCCCTTTCAAGGCCACACGAAGGAAGAACAGCATGGCGGTAACACCTCTTTACAATCCTAGCTGGCCAGATAAGTTGCAAATTCAACATGTGACAGTAAGTAAAATCAATGCAGAATACACAAGCAAATACAGCCCACAATGCCCTTACTTCAATTTAAGACATGCCATCTACCATTGTATACAAATACACCTTTTTCCTCTTGCAAGCTGGCAGAGAGAAGAGAGAATTTTTCAGGTGTACGTGTTAAGCATTTTCCTACCAACAGCACAGCAACTGCCTGTGAATTTTCCATCCATTTTACATCTCTTCACACCGCCAATGACACAGAACCACCGACAGCCTCTCTAATGTTTGGTTTAATATTTATCAAATGAGAAGAGCAGTCACAAACTGCATCCTGCTAAAACGTCATGCATCTGCTTGCCTGCTCTTTGAGGACCTCCTCTACAAACACTGCCCTGAGACAACCTTGCAGGCATCTCAGACAACAACTGTGTGATGCTACAAACTGTCTGCTGTAGAGTGCAAGTGGCACAGGCATACTGCACTGGGAGTCTGCGTTTTAAACAAATCCAGCAACACCCACTTAGTCAGCTCTAGTTTTTCTTCAAGTCTATATGCAATGTTCACCCTCTTCCCATAAATGTGACAGAGTTTCCAACCACTGAAAACGTGTCAGTAGACTCAAGACCTCTATTCAGACTTGAGGGATGGGGATGGTTAGTAGGAATTGGACCAAGTAGAGGTCATTCTTTTCATATTAAGAGAAAAAGAATATACGGACAAAAGAATTGTTTTTAAAAGCCTTTCCCTTGCCTTTCACATTTTGATACAAGAAAGAGAGCTAAGCAGCTTGTTTTGAGGTCTACTACTCATGCATGAATACATCAGCAATATATTCCTTTGCATCTCAGTAATACAAGGCATATACAAGTAAACATATATTCACTACCCTTTTTGTGAAGAGAAAAAAAAAAAAAAAAGACTCCAGAATGACTATTCCTCCTCCAGTAACAGAAAGGCCTCAGTAGAAAATGTACATGATGTGAGCAAGGCAGATAGCATCAGAAGTTGTATTAAGAGATAGGAGTCCCTGGCTCTTTTTATGCCTAAAAAGGACATTGTCTTTCAGGTCAGTGAGATGACTCTCCGTATGGATAAAGGTCATGGTGAAATTTAGCAGATCAATCATCAAAACTGTCCGAGATAAAGGAAAAAAACTTCCAGAACAGTTTTTTTGAGTCCATTTTTTACCAAAATCAGACCTCTCTATGGAAATTCTCAACTTCAGTGAAATGTTTGATGGCTAAACATTCAAGTGTTTCATTGTGATAATCTCAGAACATTTTGTTTAGATCCATTATTTTGATTTTTGTGTCATATTAATATTTCATTTAATCTATTGTTCTCTATCAGATGTATGTGGATTATTATTTACTTACTAGTTTAATACAATAAAAAAGTCAAAGTAAAGAAAACAAATCAAAAGAAAATAGTGAGAGTTAAAATTAAAAAAAAAAAAAACAAAAAATCCTATTGTCCGTAATGAAAAAGGCTTCACAGAAACAGTGTTGACCTGCTCTGAGAGCAGATGACGGTGTCCTCTATATTGAGCAGAGTATGGAACAGGGATTTTGACTATAGTGTTATAGAGATGCTGTTTTGCCTGTTTACTTGGATGCCAAAGTATGTGCAGTGTGTTCCAAAGACTGAAGACATTTTGATCCTCCTGTGACTCTTAAGGTAGAAAACGGCTTTACTGTGTGCCTTCAAGATTGAAAAACTTCTCCATTGTGAGGAAGTTGAGCTCTAAATTCAGAATTCATCTCTCAATTTATCTACATAGGCTCAAATTCTAGCATCCACAGCATAACTGCCCTGGCAGTCTAGTCATTATAAGCTCTTCTGGACATTGCATAATCTGTGCCAGGCCACCCGGGGAAGGAAATAAGGCTTAGAGAAAGAAAAAAAAGATATAACTTAGAAAATATAACCTTAGGGGGAAAAAAAAAAAAAAAAAAAAGAAATTTGTTAGAAGAATTTGTTGCTATAGCCTCTGGCATTTCATGGTATCACAGACATTTGCCTGTGGTATCCCGATTCCCTGGCATGCAAGATACAGTGTAATACATGTGTTAGGGCAGATTTTCTAAAAGCAGGTGACAGACCAAAGGCTCATCTGTGGTGCAGTATGTCACTGGATTCAGTAATTTTTCTGTTGTCTTTAGGTCCTTATACTGCATCCATCACTACAGTATCTCAGCAGCTGGTGATGTTCATCAGATACAAAATCAATGAGCAGCCAAGATTACATAAACCAGTGGCCAAAACTGGGTTCCTAAATTCAGACTTTGGCAGAGGAACCAATAGCACGATTCTCCACACTGAAAGACCAAAAATGATCAGGCAAAATCCAATGAAGATGCCATGCCGAACCTCCACAATAACTTACAAATGCACCTATCCATAACTACAAATCTAAGCCAAGTACTGGCTTCAGAACCAGTAAAATTCCTTGATCTCTGAAACTATTGGTGGTGGGTCTGGATAGTACAACAGCCTTTTTTGGCCTTCAGACCTATAAATCTGTGAATTTACAAAAAAGTAGTGCATACTTCAACCAAAATCACCCTGCATGTTTCTAACTGTAGTGATCTATAGACACATCCTAAGCAACACCCGCATGTTGGCAGCAGAACACCCCAAGCACTTGGGCACATTGAGGCAGAGGATGAAGCAGATGAGCTTTCAGGATCCCTCTAAGCTATTTTCTCTGTGATCCTATGACACCTGCACAAGCTAGCAATGAGGGATCTTTCATACAGCTTGCCTAACAGGACCAACCTGGACCAAGCTGATGGTAAGTGCCGTCATTCACAGGAAAACATTCTATAGTAAATGTTCTTTTTGCAAACATATATTAATAAATGAAAGCTGGTACAAGTCTCTTGCTCTCTCCCAACTTTGCGCATAAGGATCGCTGGGGTTACTACCGGCTCATCAAATATTCCATTAAGACTGACAGTCTGAAAAGAGAAGTGCCATTTGCACAAGTTCTCTCCCAGCTCCTGTAGCCCTCTCTGTCAGTGTCATGGCTGGACTAAGATTCTGTAGTGAGCAAAAATGAAGTCAGAAGCTCTTTAATATATAATTAGCAATAAGAGGAGTATGAGGCCATTTGAATAATATATCTCATGGTCAGAGAAAGCAGTAGGAGCCAAAAAAGAAAGAGCGCAAGAAGTCAAGAGAGCAAAAATCAGAGAAAAATGAGACTTACATACCTATGCGAAGGGAGAGGTCCAGTTATAAGCTGATAAATAGTGAAAAATAGTGCTTTGCATTTATAGAATGCTTTGCTTTCAAAAATTTCCAAAATGGAGCTCAAAGGCTGGTGAGAATGATTGTTACCTTATTATAGGAAAGGAAATAGAAATCCATAGGGAGAACGCGACATTTCCAAGGGCACTTCAGGGTGTCAGTGGCAGAGCTGCGAATACAGCCCATTCTCTAATGGCTGGAGCAATTGGCCTCTCCCATCCTGATAGACAATGTCCAGAGACAGGGAGATAATGCACAATACTGCTGAGTTTCCCCATAAACCAGATTAAAGACTGGTGTTTGGTGTTTATGCCAAGTTTACTGGTACCAGGTTAGTCTAAGGCTACACTGGCAAATGTTATACTCACAATTCCTGAGAAATGCAGAGAAAAATGAGAGCATGGAAGTGATGTAGCACTAATACTGAGCTCTGAATCTCTGTTTCCAGCACCTCAAAATACAGATGTGTTTTTCTCTTGCATTTTGGTTCATATTCCTCATTATAATCAGTCTTGCCTTTTTTTTTTTTTTTTTTAATTTGCAGAAGTACCTAGGATTGCAGATCAAGGTTCGTTTAAAGACATCAGCTTAATATCTACAGGATCTGCAAACAATAGCATAGATATAACATCTCATTTTTCAGCAGAGCAGTTCTTCTGACCTTGACACATTTGCAGTCAATTTTTACCTGGGTTTCAAGTGCTTATCCACCAATGCATCCGTCATATCTGCTTCCCCCGGGCTTTCCCATCCCCATGCAGCAACCCTTTTTGGTTCCTGCAGCAACAGTACACGGAAAGGATTGTGGTGCCTCACAAGAAATTTCCAGCTGAGAACCGCCGTAGAAAGAGTGAAAAAAGTTTTGGGCAGAGGAGGAATTAGAAGTGGAATTGAAGAAAGTGCTCTACTGCTTCCTCTAAAATAAAGCCTCAATACTAAATAAAGTAAAAAAGATGCGCATAAAAAACCCTTCCGCTCCTCATTTAAAGGTAAAGCTGAAAAAAACCAGCATGGTCGGCAGCTGGAGTAGAGGACTAAGCTACGGATCTGCGTGGGCAGAAACTCCTTAGAGAAGGGACTGCGTTGCACTTTGAGAGCACAAAACATAGAATCATAGAATCACAGAATCATTTAGGTTGGAAAAGACCTTTAAGACCCTCAAGTCCAACCGTTAACCCAGCACTGCCAAGTCCACCACTAAACCATGTCCTCGAGCACCACATCTACACATCTTTTGAATACCTCCAGGGACTCAACCACTTCCCTGGGCAGCCTGTTCCAGTGCCTGACTACCCTTTCAGTGAAAAAGTTCTTCCTAATATCCAACCTAAACCTGCCCTGGCACAACTTGAGGCCATTTCCTCTAGTCCTATTGCTTGTTACTTGGGAGAAGAGACCGACCCCCACCTTGCTACAACCTCCTTTCAGGTAGTTGTAGAGAGCAATGAGGTCTCCTCTCAGCCTCCTCTTCTGCAGACTAAACAACCCCAGCTCACTCAGCTGCTCCTCACAAGACTTGTGCTCCAGACCCTTCACCAGCCTCATTGCCCTTCTTTAGACACACTCCAGAACTTCAGTGTGAGGTAATAGTTTCATTTGACAGCTGCTGAAAAAGAAATAATAAATAATAATAATAATATAATACTTGCATGGGGTGCAGGTGCCCCGCTGCTGGCTGTGAGGAGCTGCAAGGGCAGCCTCTGTGAGGTGAGGCCGGGGCTGCCCTGTACTGGTTCTGACCGGTTCCGGCTGGTTCCAACAGCCCCACAGCAGAGCCCCTCAGCCAAGATGGCAGCGGCTCAGGGAAAGCATATGGAAGAAAGGGCAGGAAAAAAGCAGGACAGGGAGAGAAGGAGGGAACAGAGTGAGAAACCGCAGAGGGAATACAGTAGTCAGAGAAGGGAGCAGCAGCCAGAAACCACCATGTACTGATCAATTCCCTGTAACCGTAGGTAAAGACAATGAGGGGGACACCTCCCCCCTCCCTCCCCCCCCAAAAAAAAAGAAACAAAACAAAAAGCCCACAAAACCCACAGGAACAGCAACAAGTTAAATGGCCAGTTTCTCAAAATGATGTCCAAATTTCTGGCTACCTCTGTGACTTTCAGTACCTCAAAGCCTTCAAAAGCAAAGGGCATTCCAAGGAAGAGCTATGGATGGGAGGACCCAGAGCAGAGACCTGACCTTAGAGCATCACGGGATCAGGCTGAAACAGAGGAAGAAAATCCATCAAATGGATGCTTTCAGTCATGGAATCGTTCCTATTTTTTTCCCCACTTCTGAAGAAGAATGCTACTTCAGAAACTTCTCAGCTCTAAGATGCAGCGAGGCTCCAGTGCCAGGAGAATCTGACCCAGCTCCAGACGATGAGTAAGGGAACCTACAAGTACCTTGCTTAGAGAGAGCAGGAGTCGTCGCTCTCTGCAGGCATCTAGACCAATATGCAAGGAGCACAGATGAGAGGAGTCCTTGGTGATGACACATACTTGTAACAATAATAGGCAGTCGTGTAAGAGAGAGAGACCCTAGAAAACTACATTGAAAATACACTTAAGTCTCTGCAACATGTTTCTTTGAAAAATTTCACAGGCACCTTATTACCTTGCAGAAATGGCTAGAATTACAGGGACTCTGTAGGGAGAAAAAGTTCAAATGGAGTGGAAGGGTATAAATGTTATTAGGAATGCAGGGATTTCAGGCAAAAAACACTGTGTTTGCAGACAGGGCGGGCTCAGGATGAGTTCCATCTTAACTACAGCAGGCCCCAACTGTGCTTCTGAAAAATAATATAGTTTTGAGGAGATTTTCTTAAATTCAAAGCTAAGGAAAGCTGGCAGGTGCTAAGGAGCGCTCAAGTCGGACAAAGACATCTGCTAGGGATGTCAGTAATAGAGAGATAACTGTTATCTGAGAGCAGAGGATAGGACAGAAACTTCAGCTAAAGCAAAGCTGAGAAACGTTACAACTGCAGAAATAAATTCTGAAAAATAACAGGGCTTCCGACACAGAATTTCAATAAAATTAGGCTCCGGTCCAAGACTAAAAACGATCATGTGTGTCCACATCACTGCGGAAGCTTCTGAGGAATAATGGGTAAACGAGAAGACTGGATAATGTAAGAAAACCTTGCTATAATAAGGACTAATGGAATGACAAAGATCAATGGAAGAACATCATCTTGGGTTTCAAACTGCACGCAAAGGACATACTAGGCTGTAGAGGTGAGGGTGCTGCACCCCCACAGAATCCAGTGAGGTAATGTTTTAAGATGTTCATAAAAGTAAGCTCCCAAAGCCCCAAATATAAGAATATCAGTATACTAGCAGGGTTACATCATTATCCTCTTGATCAAGAGGACAGATAAATACTAAATGCATAATGTTGATGAACATCAAAGCAGTAATCAGTCTAATAAAGCAGAAAAAAGTGGATGACTTTGGTTATCTGCTTACAAAAATGAGTCCAGTGTCATGTTGGGTGACAGTTTAGAAAAATAATTTCTTGATGTGTTAAATAAATTATCACTTAGAACAGCTGACTCCAGAGCTCACAGAGACAGGAGACTATTTTCAGTGCAATTTGACATGACAGACAAAAGTCTGTTTGCAAAGCAACTGTTGTTGATGCACCGAAAAACAATGACCACTTCACAAACAGGCTCATTGTCCCTTCAGGAATTACACACACACCAAAAAAAAAAAAAAAAGAAAACCAAACACAGAAGTGAGATACTACGTTTTTTGAAAGGGGATTGTAAAACTAATAAGGAAGCTGGCTGAAAAAGAAGTAACAACAGAAGCGATAAGGATTAAAACCCTATCCTAATACATAAAGACAAGGGGAAAAAAAAAATCATCCAAGAATCAGAAAGGCATTTCCGAATGAGAAAGGTAAACATGAATCTAGGAAGCGAAGTAAGGAAACCCTTAAAAAAAAACAGTAGATGGACAGTCTGAGGAAATTATTTGAGCTACAAAGGTATCCCATCAGTAAAAAGAAATCCAGTCTCAGTGAGGCCTACCCAGGGAAACATAAGGAAAATATAAAATTGTCTTGGTTCCCTTTTGGAATATCTCCTAGTTATTCTTTATTACAATAGCTTTGCTAGTGTAAGATGTTTGGGGGAATAGCAAGATCAAGGTCATGCTGCTGCTACTCTGGTTCTCTGCACATATATACCTGGTGAGACACACTGAGCTGAGAGAGGTTATTCTTATTTGTCCTCAGGAGAATAGGAACTCACTTCAAAGTAATCTTGGCAAATGGGAGAAGCAGTCCAAAACAAGCAAGGTGAAATCTGACAGAAAGATACCAAGCGCTACATCTAAGAGGGGAATTATGTCATGTACAGAATGCCCAGTCATTGATTCATTAGTGAGTAGTCCTACAATAATGACCTGAAGCATACAGTAGTTTACACGCTAAATAGGAGCCAACAGAGCAATGTTGTAAAGAAAACATGTGCCATGTTAAGAGGAGAATAACACACAAGATGTGGAAGGTGTAATTTGAAAGATGCATAGAGTTATGGAGAAACGTCAATTGGAGAACTGTCCAGTTTTAGGCACCAGACTTCAGGAAAGAGACAGATCAACTGGGATAAATCCAGAGCCGGGGGGGGGGGGGGGGGGGGGGAAGGGCGGAATCTTTAGAAAACACCATCCACAAAGAAAGGCTGGCAAAAATGCATTTCTTTAATCTAGAAAAGAGAAGACTACAGAACTCACAGGCCTTGAATACATGGAAAATTATTACAAAGAGGATCTTCTTTGTGTCCACAGCAATCAAGGGGAGAAGAAAAAAAGAAAAAAAAAACCAAAACAGTGTAGCATACAAAACAAAAGATTTGATCTGGAAATTAGGAAAAAGTTTTCAGTTCTTAGGATAGCACAGCATTACAGCATGCTACCTAGGCAGACGGATGAGTCTCTTTCATTGGAAATTTCTAGAAATAAGGTAAATATTCAGAGTAGTCAGTCAGGTCCCTTTCATCTCTGCATTTGATGATTTTTACATGATCTTGGGAGAGATCTTAATATCACACTTCTGCTGGGGCAAGGTTTCCATTCCACTGACATGAATATGCTAGAGCCCTCAAAAATCCATTGGGTTAGCAGAGGACATACATTAGGTCCAGTAATCAAAGGATTTGTAATGACACCAAGATTCGGATTATCCAGAGAGATTTGAAAACTAGTGTTATGGAAAAGAAAATAAAAAAGGGAACAAACAAATGAAGGATTAGATTAGCAAGGGGGGGATGCAGGCCAAGACTGAAGGACACTTGGACTTGGATGTAGGGAGCCCAGGGCTGGGACAGCAAACCATGATAGGTAAGACTTCAGGCTGAATGCACTGCATTTCCTTACATTTCATGAAGAGACAATAAACAAAAACCCTATGGACCCCATGGGTAAGGCAGAAGCATTTCAAACTCTCTACGGGAAGGTAAGAATTTGTTGCAATAAAAGGTATAGATGAATCAAGAGCCCATACAACACAAAGAAAGAGTATCCTCAAATATCATCATGAAATCTCACTGAAAATCCTAATAACAATTTCTTTATAAAAAAGAAAGGAATAAAAAAAACCACATCAGAAGTGAAGCAGTAAGAGCAATGTACTCATAGTATTCGATTCTTCACAGCTGCCCAATATATTCCACACAGATAGTATAGGAGGGAATTGGGGGATATGGATGCCTTTAGCCATGATGCACAGGACGAAGGGAAGAGGCGAGGGGAAAGCTCACTTTCTAAATGCAAGCAGAACCGATAAATCACAGCCTGGCTGGCATGGCAAACACCAGTCCCTCTGGCAGCTTTGTAATTACTCCCTAAATGTGGTCTCAACCCTCTTGATGTGGAGATAAATAACTTCATGTGCAAAACAATTAAAGCCTCAGGCAACACTGCCGGCAAAGCTTGGTCACTGCCTGTCACTATCCATTTGCCAGAGAGTTGTACAAGTGGTACTGAGTTTATTAAACTGGAGCACTGGCTTCCACACATCAACCTGCCAGAGGCCTTCTTTGGATGGCCCTCAAACAATTGTTTCTACTCTCCAAAGCAATGAAACATCCTGGTTCAAGGGCTGAACCTGAAGTGAGTTGAGAGACCCTCTGAACAGTGTGCTAGGCATTTTGCTCCTATCTGCTCTCCCAGAAGAGAGGAGTTTTCTGCATCGTAAGTCTGATACCTACTGGAGAACCTCTGAAGGAATTATCTGTCATCGTGATTAGATTCCTCCTCTTCTCAGGAGAGATCATGCTCAGTTGAAACAAGAGCTATTGCTGGGATCGTAACAAATCACTCTGAAGCAGAGCCCTGCTTGCTGCATTCTTCTTTCCCTTATACGCAGGCATTTCTCTGCCCTTTTCCTAAATGGTCATATTTTCTCTGTGTCTCCTGTCTATCCAAAGTAGTACACGCCTTCAGGTTTGTCTCACACCTGCTGCCTACTTGTATCAACAGCAAACTTAGGAAAGTCCTCCTGCAATCACATATGGCTGGGCGAAATGGTGCTATACTGTGATAACCTGAATCTTATCCTTCTCTAAGGAGCTACTGGCCTACTCCACCCAGAAGTACTCTATACTGCAGCACCCACGAAAAAAAAATAAAAAAAAAATATCTCTCCTATAAAAAGCACTGTGAAGGGTGCAAGCTAGAGCATTCAACATGCCATGACTAGCTTGCACAACCCCAAAGTAGCCATCTTATGCCAGGTAAATCACCTGGTCGGGATTCCACTAGCCTGCAAGGAAGGCATGGACTAGCTGTATCTGTCACAGCAAATCAAGCCATCTTTCTGCCTGACTTGTAACATTAAGGCGCATGACTGGAGGGATGCTGGCATGGGCTGGACTGCTGTCTAACCCTCTCAGACTGTACAGCTCCAAGTTATGTGAAAAATTGGGATATCTTCTGATTTCAATAAAAATTAACAAACCCCAAATATTCCAGTTTTGAAAAACTGATTTCTTTTTCTCTTCTGGTTTCAAACCACGACCAAAAGAAAATAAATCACCACAACAGCCATTTCATTCAACATTCTTGCTGGCAAACAGATTTTTTTTTAACCTGCTTTGTTGAAGATAGAACTTGAAATGGTATCAGTGTTTTGATAAAAAGCAATGTTCCTTTAAAGCCAGTACTGATTAATAATCAAAACTGCTACTAGGGGGCACTGTGACATTCAAAGGAGGTACAACTCTGCTGCTCATCGGTTGTTACAGTGTCCATGCAATCTTTCACAATACTTTGGGTACAAATACAACTAAATTCCAGTTTGGGTCATTTCAGTCTTCCTAGTAAAGTACCTCTTAAACTTTAAAATGCGTACAATGCATTTTTTTCCCTCTTCCTTAGCACAAAGCTATTCAACAAACGCTGGCTCCTTCGTCAGAGGTGACTATGTTTCAGTGATTGGAGGAAATGAAACTTGTTTGTAAACCAGTTTAAGATCATTCAGGACAATCATGACAATGTAATGCAAGAGTTAAGAATGATAATAGTAATCATAATAATAGTGATAATGAGTATTTCTCTTCCCACTGCAATGAACCCATCTGGAAGGCCTCAGTGTGAGGCTTCAGAAGTATCCAAAACTGTGATTAGAGAGAAATTCATTTCAGCAGGAAGGTGGAAGCTCAGAATGCCAAAGAAAGAAAAAAGGAAGAGAAAAATCCTTTCTAGTTTTGGCCAACAGACCTAATCGGAAATTCTTTTGAAATGTTATTCTCTGGAAGAGAGCTCAGTTAGCAATATTCTGCAAATGCTCAGCCCACTTCATCCATCTGCCAAGCTGAGAATGAATATTCATAGCAAGTTATTTTAATCATTGTGTTTTTCTTGATGTGACATAATTCTATATAATTTTTCCCCCCGGAAAAAAAAACCTCTTTTTATGCTGTCAAGTCAGAAAGTTTTTTCTCCATCTGCAAGAAAAAAGGGACATTGGGTGGCTCACGCGTGGGTTGTAGCAACATCCTCGTCAATGCTTCTCAAATCCCAGCATTAACAACCTAGCTAATGTCACCAGTGAAAACAGCATGTGCTGGCTTTTACTTATCCTCCTGAACGCAGAGGATTAATACCTCACACAAGGGATGATCAGGGTGAGAGTGCCAGACTGATGTAGGCTAAGAATGGGATACATGGGCAACCCATACCTGGGGGAGCAAGGGAGGCTGCACTGGCAGAGCTGGGTTTGGAGAGCTCAGGGCTGGGAGAGCACGGGTGCTGCAGGTTGAGGATGAGGAGAACAGAAAGCAGAACACTACTGCAAACGTGGCCAGTTGATGCTGCTTGTAGCCACACACCTTCATAAGCACATACTACATAAAAATGCTTTTACAGTTTTTGAGAGATTCTTAAGATAGTTCAACACTTAGCAAAAGTGCACATTTTTGGTAAAATTGTCCAAGCAGAGATAGATTATAAATATTTTGAAGTCCACAGAAGTACCTCAGGAACAACTGGGGTCTTTCCCTGGTTCTAACTGCTGCTCTCAGTTCCCAGTACATTGACATGACATTTTATCACAGTTGAAAATCCTGAGGAAAATGTTGTTCCTGCAATAATCAAAAGTCTAAAATATTCAATACTGAACTGATGCAAGCATTTCCAAGGTGCCATACATTAACTGCTGGGACAGTCAAGCTGGGTCACAGAGCTCTGCTCAGTGGAAAGACAGACACGACCAGGTTTTCTTAAAAGCCAGGCATGTGTTTTACAGATCACTCCCACCTCTTCCTTGTTCTCTGGGTTGTTGCACCTTGGTGGCCATCCTGCTCCTTGTTCTCTGGTACACCACACTGCAGCAACCTCCCTGCTCCCATGGAGTTTGTGCCCAAAGACAAGTTTGTTACCTCCTGCCCCAGAGACCCCCTGGGGTGCTCCCCAAAGTGCTGACCCCAGCCGATTCCTGGGTGGGATCAACATGAGGAGCAGCTTATTAGAAGGACATCTGTGGCTAGTTCCCAGTTGCTAGTCAAGTGCAACCCATTTCCTTTGATATGGTTCTTTGAGTAGGACAAAGGGGAGGCAGTGAGTGCCATACAGAGGTGGATTACAAGAAGCTAAATAAGTTGAGACTTCGTTCTTGCCGCTTCTGCTTTGTGGTCCCTAGACAGATCTGCATCTAGCTAAGAACAGTGCAGTCAGTTCAGATCTCTTCTAATCAGTGTAGCAATCCAAGACCTTTAGTTTGGGGGGGGGGGGGGGGGGCGCGGGGAGGAGGGGGAGGAAGGAAAAACAGAGCAGGTGAGAAAATAGAGAAGGTGATCTGCATTTAGCTTTAATTAACTAGTGGATGTGTTCTGAAAAACAGTAATATACACCAGCAGCAGTCCCACACAAGCATCCAGAAATCCCTAATTGCATCCTGTCGCCTGACTGCTGCTGCTTCTCTTACTTTCCTGACATTCTGGCTCCCCTCTTTGGCCACGGTCTGCCAAGCACTTTGCAGAAAACCAGTGTTCTCCTCTTCTAGTACTGGAAGATGCTGCTGCAAAATGCAGGACACCTGTAATGCTTCCTATGGCTGGCAAGGGTAGAAAGAGGTTAAGGTCCAATTGTCCCTATTTGGATTTGTCTATTTCCATGCAGAGATTGGTAAACAAGAGTTAGCTTCCATACTGGTGGATGGCATGGGAGAGAGAGCTCAGAAACAAATTCACTGGGACAGATCCACCACCCTTATAAACAGGCATAGCTTCACTGATGCCTCATGGAGATCACAGGAGCTTTGCTGATCAGCACCAGCTTTGAATCTGACCTACCAGGAACACAAAATGACTTGTCTGGCTTAAGAGGAAGAGAGGAATCTGTCTCAGAAGACAGGTTACAACCTAGCCCTTTCAGAACAACCCTATAGATTGCAGTGGAGAAAACCGCAACAGGGTCCTACAAAAATTTAATAGGCAGTCTGCACAATGGCTTTCTAAAAATACAAAACTGAAAAAGAAAGAGATTCTCCTAGGAAGGCTCGAATTCTCTATTAAATACTAAGCAAGATTCCATAAAAGCTCTCTAAATGTTAGCAATTTCCATTAGGGAAATCTTTAATGATGGAAGGTCATTACCAGCTGAAGGCCTAGCAATGAGTTCCTGGCTCCCAATCCAAATCCTGGTGGACAATGTCTGTATGTACAGCTGAGCAACTAACTCATGCCAGATAAGACAGCCAACAAATTCAGCTTCTGTCCATGACCAGAGGGCCATTACTTTGAATTTGGTTTTGTTTATCTTTGTTTCCCAATTATGTTTGTTAAATTGTTTGCATTTTTTCATAAATGGCTTCAACACACACTCTATATTCCAAAATCAAATGGTACTGCTTAATTGCAATTGGTCAGATAAGTAATATTCTTACTGCCTGAGCACTGAACCACTTCTGGAGTGCTATGATAGCTTGCAGTGTATAAATTAGCTACTGCGAGTACATACAACACATCTGCATGTCCCTAGGATTTTCAGATGAGACCCAGAGAGAAAATGTGTGTACAGGCGGGTCCTCTAGGAGGAAAAATGGGATAAAGGCAAAATCAGGGCTATCTTCTCATCCCTGACATCACATTTTAAACTGTGCTTCTCTACCATCTTCCTAGTACTTTGTTTTTTAGTCTAAATGCTAACTGAAATTCATGACAAATACCTCCCAACCAGTTCCCTATTCTGATTCCAAAGACCATAATATCTGATATTCTCAACACAGTCTGGAAAGGGAGCACTTCTGGAAGGGGTGAATGCCTTTCAGAGGGAGTATTTTTTATTAACTTTTTCAGTTCCAAACACATTGTGAAGATTTTTGTCAAAAGTTCCTCAAATAAAGTGTTTTTTTAAAAAAAAAACAAGCCAAAAAAAAAAAAACCAAACCACTACCATGTAACAGTAGAAATAATATGCAGGAAATCTGAATCAATTTCATTGTCACTTTCACCAGAAATCACTTATATGTTTAATTTTAGTCAGGTAAGAATATGTACCAGTTTGTGTTCCATTTTAAAAGCTGAAATATTTTGAGTCATTTAGCACTTGAGATGATAAAGAAGAAATGCAATGTTTCAGAATCTCTGAAATTAAACATCTCTATGATGTCAAAAGAAAACCTTTCCATATGCCTAAATATTTCTTCCATAAAAAAACATAGGGATTTCATCTTTTTTTCCATCTGCTTTTGGGGAAAAAAAAAAAACCCAACATGTTTGTAAGTCTTAACACTTCCAAGTGGGATGAAACTCTGTTTTGACAAACTCCTCAAAACAGGCCTATAAATGTAGTTCAGACTTTCCCTCCTGTTGCGGCAATTACTGACAAGACAACTTCAAAGAATCTCTCTCATAGAAACATGTGTATAATCTGCTCCATCAAAGTACATTCCTCATTAAGGTGCCACTGTATTACTTTATACACAACGTCTGAGCATGCAGCAGACTAAGGGAGTCACACCTTAGTAAACAAGTAATTGTCCTGAAATTATTTAGAAACACAAACAGCTCCACAACCACATCGTGAAGGGGGACAGCATAACCATGTCCTTTTTGCCTCAAGGAAACTGAATACAAAGACCTTAAGGAAAATATTTCCAAATTAGTCTGTGGTTTTGGTTGCCTCAGTTTTAGATTCTCTGGCCAGGAATGTCCAAGATCCAAGGCACAGAAAGATGCATTCTCCTGGCAGTTGTAGTCTATGCCATAAGGTGTCTGCTCCTCAAACTCCAGACCAATCATGATGAACATCCTAGCAGTCACTAGGACACAATGGATTGCAGCTATGTACAGGGAGAAGGAGACATGGAGGGGAAAAGTGGGGAAAAAGAGTATTACTTATGACAGAAACATAGCGTGGAAAACAGTAAATATGCACTGATAAACTGTTTTCAGCTTGTTTTTCCCCATGAATCATATTGAGCCTAAAGATGGTGAAACCCAACCTTCCCTATTTATTACTATGCTTAGTCTGAGTTATTAAACCTTTGGTCTCTTTAACCAAGCTTCCTCCCAAGAACTAAGGAATGAAATGGCCCTTGCTAGGCTCTCCAGAGAATAAATCACCCAGCAGGAGCTCCTTTGAGGCATCTGACATTCAGCCTTTGCTTCTCTTCCTGTAGGAGGGAAGAAGTTTCATCTATTCTTCTCTTTCACACGCTCCCCACTTCCCCACTGCTGCTATCTGTGGTTCAAGCTCGTGTATGACATCGCAGGGACTGCTAATGAAAACAGCTGCCACCCTTCACCACCACTTCCCTGAGCTCTGCTCTGAGCAGAGTAAGACAACACATATGGCCAGCTGCCATACACTCACAGCAGGGCACTGCTGGCAAGTCCAATCTAGCACTGAAGCAGCGTGTTTTGGTACTAACAAAGTCTAACCACATCACAAAGCTCAGCAAGGCCTGCAAAGCAAAATGGAGGAGCAGGGTGATTTAATTCCCAGTGCATTCCTGCTGCTGCAGCCAAAATGCAAACAAGGCAATTTAGACAGACAATTGGTATCTCTGCATTGCGGCCATCACTACTAGAAACGTCTGTGGATACCTGCCCATACAAGTAATCACGATGCTTTTGAGGGCGTCACATTCATCTCAGCACTCTGTGCTCTACAGCCACAGCGGTAACAGCACTGGCAGGAAGTTTAAAAGCGAGAGCACGACCATCAGGAGAACCTAAAAACTAAATGGACAGTGCAGACCCAGCTGTCCTCCATCACCAAGTAGACATATGTCAACAGCAATAGACTGGTACAACTTGCCTTATTTTTCTTCCAATGAGACAAGAAAGAATGTCAGCTCCTAAACTGCCAAGACAGTATTTTTGACCACCGCTGCCTTTGCAAGGAAAACCTCAGAACAGCCATGAGCTGATCTGTGGGAGAGACGGGGCATCAAACTGTGGAAACCCACCAGGATGGGAGTTACATTTCAAAGTGATACTGGAAGAAGTCCCTTCCTCCTGGCTCAGAGACTAACAACCACTCTACGGGTACCCCAAGCCTGTCTGACAGAGTCCATCCACCCCAAGATGTGGTGGGTGGTGCCGCCCCTTCACCTCACCCCTTGGTAGCTGGTGCATTCTGATAACAGAGCCTCAGCTGTCAGAAAACAAACTGCAAGTGACAGATTGAACACACGACCGTGCAAAAGCCTGTCTCAGGAGGGACAATTAAAAACACAAACAGAAAAATAAATGGTTCTTCCGTTTCAACCCCTTTTTCTCTTCAACAAGTAACAAGACAGGAGCGAGTGCCTGTATGCTAGAACGCCCAGAAAATCAGCAATTAACAAGCGTTCCGCTCTAGCCTGTCTGCGATTTCCTCCCCGCAACTGTGGTTAAATGTTTAAATACCTCACTCCCCCCACCTTCTGTGTGCTTGCTGTGGCTCTGGCACACCTCAGCCCTTCTGGCATTCTGTATCATGCAGTCTTCCCTTTCTCAACACGTTTATTTGAAGTTTGCTCCACGCTAAATATTGGGAGAGGGGCATGGTGTCCACCCAAGTGCCTTCAGGAGCATGCATGGTCAGATGAACTAACTACCCCAAATGCACAAAAGCCAAAATGCACTTAGCACTATATACCACAGAGGTGTTTTATAAGCCGTCTAGTCAGCTCATCCTCAAGAAAGACGCATTACCGTATCTGGCCAACAATAACATAATCCAGAGAATTCAAATAGGATTCTTCCCTAGGAAACTAAGTGCTAACCACATTACCGTGCAGATGCTCATTAACAAGCCTGTATCAGACAAAAGCTGCAAAGGTATTTTTCTGAGGCATAGGCTTCAATAAAGGCTTTTGACTCAGGTTGGCACTCAGAATTAAATTAATAGAAAAACACAGTCTCTCGTTAAATTCATACAGCAATTCAAAGATGAAGGCTAAAAATAAAAACTAGGCAAACAAGCATGGCAAGTAAAACACTTTGATAGGCTCAGAGGAATGCTGCATCATGGACACCTGTGACCTAGTGGCCTCCTTGGACACTCTTCAAACCCTGAGTTTCAACCAAGCAACTCAGAAAAAGGTGCTGACATTGTAGTACTGATGTTCCTATTGTGCAATTATCCATATAGGATGATTTTCATAGTCCACTGCCTAGAAGCTACAGATGAAACTTGGAAAAAATGAACCCAAACTACCAAAACAGAGTTAAATTTTATTACAGAGAATAGACATTGAATATCCTTTAAATTATATATAGAGGGGCCTCATAATTAATGAATGACTGAGCTTCAGTCTAAAAATGAAAGAATTACAAAGGAAAAAAACCTTTGCTGTATGACATAAAGAATCCACTAGGTAGACACAACCCTGCAAAAGAAAATCCTCCAAAACCAGTTGATAGCATAATCCTTCTTGGCCAACTATATGGAAGCAAAGGCTAGGGCCCAACTTTGACAGCTGAATGGGCTAATTATAATACAACTCCAATGCAGAACCCCCCCATCTCAAGTTTTGCAAACAAATGGCATACATGCAATGAGCTTCAGCAACAACAGCTGCAGAACAGAACTGGGCTGATTCCCTTGCCAATAGATCTACAGAAAACAGCAGTCAGTCCTGATGCCAGTTCAACCAACCGAGAGAATACAAACACCACCACAAAGTGCTGGAGGATCCGAAATTGAATCCAGATGAAAACATGGCCTATTTCTATACCTTCCCATCTATTCATTTTATGTTGCTGCTCATCACTGAAACCCTTTCATGTAATATCAATAGCAATAACAAAGTTCCAAGCTGGCTTCCTTGGCCAGCCTCTACTAGTAAATTAAACAGCACCTGGAAACATTCCCCAACACTGGAGCCACCAACATTGCTGCACTGCTAGAGTAGTTCCTGACACAGTTTTGGCCTGTGCCAACCAACACTATGCCAAACAGTTCCCAGTCATGTCTATGGGTTAGCACTCCCAAGAGACCCATTCCCAACAGGCAATTCAGACATGGTCAATCTGTTTTGGAGAATAAGAGATTTTAACAGCCTGAATGTGGGCTATTCCGTGATAGTTGGCCTCAGTGTCAGCTTACAGTCCAGGGCACATTTAATTTTTATTATAGATATAGGTACAGAATTACTGGGATTTATCCTTTCCTGAGTTCAGAATTTGTGCTGGGGTTGGTTAGCTTCCTTGGACACTAGGTGCTTCTTTAAACAAAGATTTGCTTGTAAACTGTGTATGGTAGTTGAGAGTCCTACTACAATGATGCAAGTACAGCTGATGGAACAGTAGGAATAAAGACATGAATTTCTTCGATTTGTTGGTGGTTGACTTTGTATTCAATAGCAAGAATTTCAGGTTGGAATTTTCTTTACTGCTGTCCTCATTCAGGTATCCAGCTTTAGGGTTTATCCTTTCAGGTATCATTCTTCAGGGAATTTACCATCAGCCCCAGGAGAGATCTGAACCAGCACTCAATGGCCTGGTGTTTCCTTCCTCCAGATTCTGAGTCTAGCAATGTTGTCCTGAGCTGAGCAGCAGCTCAGAAGATTTTTGTGATTGTCTCTAAGTAGGTAGCACTTATAAAATATAGCACTGAAAATAAAAGATAGTAGCATAAAAGAGAAAATGAGAAATTCTTCTCCATTTTACCCTCTTCTTGGTTATCACCAAAGGGTGCCCCATGTTTTGTCAAGGCAGATGAGAGAGAGCTGAAAGAGCTAAAGGAACCAAAAGCTACTTAAATTTTGTGGATGATGCTTTTACATTTCTTTTTACACTTAATAACAGGAGGGAGTCACCTGCAGAGAGTAGAGTGCAAGTCTTTCAAAAGTCCCATGACATTGTCATCCAAGTCATCTGTGAAGTTCCCCACAATTTGAGGCAATTAAAATGGCTCCAAATACCTACATTTAGGCAACCAAATCAACCCCCTGGTCTATACCAGCAGCGGAGTCTGGAAAGCAATTTTGCTGACCAAATGCAGCTGTCTAGTCTATCTTTGCAGCTGACTCGACTGAACACATAGGCAGTAAAGAACCAGTAAGGTATGAGAGCATAGATACCTGGCTAACAAACAGATATCTACATTTAGGTGTCTACAGTCTGAAGCTAAACCCCACCTTTGATTGTAGGCAAGTGGAACAAACTTATTTTGAGAGGTCAGAACGACA
The DNA here is from genome assembly GCF_047370975.1 of Nipponia nippon. Lineage (NCBI taxonomy): Eukaryota > Metazoa > Chordata > Aves > Pelecaniformes > Threskiornithidae > Nipponia > Nipponia nippon. Next base: position 5,371,674 of record NW_028262336.1, on the reverse strand, counting down.
CTTGGTTCTCGCATGGGTATGCGAGTCACTGCAATATCCAGTGTATACTTAGATGTAGTACATTTCCCCCTCCCTCCAAAAAAAGCCACCTTCTTTGAGGGAAGTTCTGTAAATTAATTGTTTTCATTTCAAATGAAGCTGAAAGAAGAAATTTCGGAAGTTCCCACAGAACAATAGCTCTGCAAAATCAAGATTAGAATTAAATGGAATATTTTCTTAGAATGATGATGGATTGTTTCATTTTGACAATATTGGTATGGCGTATGTGGATAATGTCAAAGCATTACAACGTGAAATACAAAATATAATAGATAATATTTAGTAGAAAAGTCAAAAAAAATCTATCAAAGGATTTTAATCAAAATATTTTTATGCTACTCTGAAGAAATGAATCTGCATTATTGAAACAAATTGAGAAAGCTGAATCCACTATTTGGACACATACTTGTCAAAGTTTTCATCCAAATCTGTTTTTGAGGAAAACCTTCAACATCTAACAAAACAAAACTTTTGAATGTTTTTTCTAACAAGCCCTAACAATAAAAAAATTGGACGCATAGGCTTTACCTGTACTCCAAAACGAAGAAGGCAAAGGCACTGGTCAGCTGTTTGTGCTGTTAAACTATTAGCATGGTGGTCACCGGTGTGGTGCTGGCCTGTGCCAGCAGCTAGCACACTAGACACAGTTTGGAGGTTATTGCGAACAAGGAACTGTTCCCCACAGCCATTTGTACGTGGCCTCACCGCTCTGAAGGGTAAGAGAATTTACCTGTATCAATATAAGTGGTGCTGTGCCAGCTGGCTGCAGGGCCTGCAAACGTTCCCTGGGCTGTTTTATTTAGTAGCACCAATGAAGCCATACAGACCCCCTAGGAGCACTGCAGCTACCACTGTGACATACAAAATACGCAGGATGCTACAGCAAACCATGGTCACAACAAAGATCAATGAGAATAAACTCATATTCAAAACCTGGACGTGGAATACACAACCCCATCCAAGGGGAAAATAAATCCTATTCTTGCATTCAAAACACAAGCAGGATGAGAAATACTTTGGTCATTTATATAAGAATGTTAAAAGATCTAAGGAAAAAAAAAAGGGGGGGGGGGGGAGCAGGCACTACCCAACAGTTAAGAAAATAGAGATTATAATGCTAGAAGGAAAAGTGAACTTCTTTTAGAACCTCCTGAATAACGCAGCTTATAGGACTACCCTGAATTAATTCATGCTTGGATAGAACATATGTTCTGAAGGAACAGCTAGTATTGATTTTAAAATTGCCAGTGATAGAGAATCCACCACATTCCCATGGTAAATTGTTCCAATGTTTAATTACTTTCACTGTTGAAAAAACTTGTGCCTCATTTCTAGTGTGAAATTGCCTGGCTTCAGGTTCCAGCCACTAGATCTTTTTATACAGTGTTTGCTAGCTTGAAGTGCCCTCTTATTAAAGTTTGGTTCTCTAAGTAGGTATTTACAAACCGCAACCCCTTAGGTTTCCCACAGATAAACTAAAGAGGCTCTTCTCCAGGAATCTCAGCTTGTGAAGCATGGCCCACACATTACCACTGTTTCCATGTCTAGTTTTTAAGACACCTCTTCAGTTTTGCAGTAGCTTTCTTTAACTATGGACACCAAAACAGAAGGCAGTATTACAGTAGCTGAGCACCTGTCAAGTATAGACATCATATGACTTCCCTAGCTCCCACCTGAGATACCCCAGTTTACACTTCCAAGCTTCCAAACTATGTCTTCTGGCATAGTTTTGCACAAGAATTCACTTCCAGCTGGCTACTAGCACATTTTTTCAGAATTGCTGCTTCCCAGAATAGAATCCTTTAGGTTAAAAGCATGGCTAGCTACTACTGTCCTTTTGTAGGCCTTTATATAGCGCTTCATAATTGAGCAAATTAAAATACGTACTACTTCCTTAAGCTAAGTTTAACAAGGAATCTGCAATTGCCCTGCATCTGTGACCTTGTCCTTTTTCATGGTTTGTCTGCAGAGTTTTATCATCTGTGTCACCAACAAACTTTGCTTCAGGTGGTTTTACATCTTATTCCCTGGTATTGATAAAAATAATAAATATGACAGGAGCAAGAATCAATCTGTGCAGAATTCTGATACTACATGTTTGTAGTAATGATTCCCTGTTTGCGGCTGTATTTTCAGTGAGCCATTTAACCAGTTTTTAATCCATTTAATACACAGCAAGTTATTTTATACTATCCTAATTTCTTTATCAAGATGCTATGAGGTACAACAACAAATGCTTTAAAAAGTCTAACCACATCTGCACTACTACCTTTACCAACAAATTTTATAATCTCATCAAAAAGATATCAGATTAGTTTGTCAGGATTTATTTCCCATAAATCCATTTTGATTGGCATTAATTATATTTCCCTTCTTTAATTTTTTATTAATCAAATCCCATATCAGTTTTTCTATTATTTCACCTGAAAACGGTATCAAAATGACAGGGCTATAATTACTTAGGTTGTCCCATTCACACTTTTTAAATTTGAAAGCATATTTAAACACAAGCATTTTTTTCCAGGCTTCTGGCACTTCAAGTGTCAAGCTCTGGGGAAAGTACCCAGGTCACATGTGAAACTTTTGTAGACATATAACCTGCATTTTCTAACTGGCCATAAGAATGGCTGCATTGATTCAGGAGCCATCTGGTTTGGTGTCCTGCCTCCAGCAGCAGACATTAAAGAAAGCAGAGTAAGAAGCCTGTGCCCAAGGGACCTTGCCCAGTCTGCTCTCCCAGCCGACCGTAATTTGGGGCTCTGAGACCTCCTCTGGCAGGCATTGCACCTGCATCCTTCTGTGTGCAGCCCCAGGGTTTTTCCTTCTGTGAGTTTGTCAAATGACTTGCTAAAATAATTTTGATTTCTAATCACCTTACCGTTCTGTGGCAATGAGTTCCCTGCAATAACTACATATTGCATACTTTATTATTTTAAACCTACTGCCTGAATGTATCGTTTGATGACCTGTTCTCACACTGTAAGAAGCAGGTAACAGCCACTCTGTGTTCACGTTCTCCATTCCAGTGGTGATTTTGCAGACCAATTTCATGTTCCCCTGGGCCATCTCTCAAGAGCCATTGGCGACTCAATCTCTTTTCCCAGGTAAGCTGCTCCGTGCCTATCGGTGCCCGTGCCTCCTGCCTTGGACCCCCTCTAATTCTGCTCATTTCTTTTAGAGGTGGGCACCAAAACTGTGTTTGGTTTATAAGATACAGACAGATCACAGATTTGCAGCGACACAGACATACACGTCGCTTTGTGTTTGGTTGTCCTGTTGCCTAATTAATTGTTAGATCTTTGTCTTTTGCACCACCTCTGAACGCTAATCTGACATCTTGACAGAGGTAGTCATGTTTTTTCTCAATTTACTGTTTTGGAAGCAGCTCTTTATCTTCCTGAGCTATTCTTGCATTGCATTGTTTAGCTGACTGTCACTACATCTGTAATTGACACTGCTGCCAACTCAAATTACAGTCATCATGCTTAAGATATGACTCAAAACTTCAAACCCATTACCAAGCCCTTCCCTGGGCAAACTGTACCTGCCTCTAACACAGCCTTGAGATGAGCTGTATTTATTCACTTCAGTCAACACCGGTTAAACTTGCCATAGCAACAAAAATAGAGTTGAACTGGAGTTGTGCATGACTTTGCCATTGTTGGGAAGATGTATGTCTTTGTGTGCTTCCTTCTGTTTTCAGTGCAGCATGTATTTAAGGACCTGCACAGCCAGGGCAATGGAGGCCACGGCCATTCCAGTAACAAATTTTAAACTCGACTTTTTCATCCAGTGAACACCGTTACTGAAACAGATGTTTTCCACTGCACTCACAAATATATTTGCCTATACAACAGCCTTCTGGGGCTTGCATATACTGACTAGGGCCTTTATGCCTGGATGAGTGCAAAACTACCCATGTGCACAAATGATCTGTGTGCAGTTTTATCCCTATGGACCTGTGTCATTGCTGTTCTCTGTTTGCCTGTGTCTGTAATGCAACAGGAAGAGTGACTGCAGCACTGACTTAACTAAGCTAATTTTGGTGCTAAACGTTCAGCTGGAGGCCAGTGGATGAGGAACGTGAACATGGGCCGAGAGGTAGATCTTAGCTGATCACCCGGCTGCTCTCATCCATCACATTTGCTCCTACTGGAAAGGATATGAGCAGATCTTTGTTCATGAACAGCTCTTTTTTAAATCTCTGGCAATTAGGAAGAGTGCATCAGGCAGTGGATGTGCAGTAATGGAGAGAGAAGAACCTTCTGTTTTTCTCTCTGTCTTAATTGCCTGTGTATTTATGGACTTTGGTAATGGTAGTGAAAATCTTCCTGGCACCATGTGAATGCTTTTGCCTTCCTTCTCTGAATGACTGGTTTGTTCTTTCTATGCTGTTTCCTTCCTCTGTGAAGGCACTTTGCTCTCTGTGACAAGACAACTGCCCTCCCTTGCTGCACAAACTCTCACTGCCACCTGGTATGCCATTCTGCAGATGCTCAAAGGAAACAAGCCCTATTAGTTTTATATTTCCTTATAAAAACTCTCCCTGAGAGAGGGGAAAGGATCCATTTCTACTTCCTGAGGGAACATCTTTGCTTCAGGGGCAAAAAGTAAGTCCCAAGGCAAAGGGACTCCTATTAAATGACAAGGCACCACTCAAAGTCATCCCCATTTACAGCTGTTGCTTCCTCCAGCAGATTTTCCCAAGGGTCTTCATTTAGCTGCAGTTCATTGAGAGGGTCAGGCAGTGATGGTTGCACAACTGGTGCAACGCTTGCTTGTTGACCAGTCTGTAGTGCAATTAGACTCAGCCCTGATGGAGGCTGAAGAAAAGAGGAGCTGGACTTGGCACAACACAATACCAAGCTACATAAAATACGGGCAGGATCCAGGGAAGCCACGGGCAAAAGAAAACACTAATTCAAATACCACCAGGATTTGGCTCTTGCTCTTAGCCCCTTACACGCCAGGCTCATAAGCACATTTGTTTGCAGTAAGGTCAGAGGAACCCTTTTGTCCTACTCAATAGGAGGCTGTGACATTTGGATAAATAGCCGAAGACTTGTACCAACTGATCCCTTAAATCCTGTCTGATAAACAAAAGTAACAGCAGGATCTTAATGCTGCAGCAGTTACAAAAGCTCCAAGGTAAGAGGTACTTTCTTGGACAGAATTCAATTACAGTCTTAATACTGGTTTTAATTACCTCGACCTAACTGCTCCATGGCACAATGGGCTAGCATGCTCAGCCAGTAACTTGCTGCTGAAGCCACTCAGCATAGAGGCAACTTGCTCTCTTTTTTAACGAGTCTGCAGAGACATCAACTATATAAAATGTATACTTTGCCTCCCATGACACATCACTAGTCCCTAATGGCATCTATATGTCCTATCATGCAAACAGTTCCAAAGCTATCAGCAAGAAGTTTTCCTGAAATGACAACACAGAGCACAAGAAAAAAATGGAGTAATAATAAACAAAAAGTCTTTTTTTCTGCTCATCGTTTTTTGTCAAGGCAAGATATATTTTCTTTGGCACATATAATCCTCAAATGTCTTGATTTTTAAAATGGAAGTTGCTTGTTTTTGTCACTCTCTCAGTAATAGCACACATCATTGAAAAGCTATTAAAACTTTTTTTTTTTTTTAAATAAAAATTTCAATCAGTTTTAGGTTTAGCGCTCTTCTAAGGTAAGTACTTCATTCAGTGCAAAAAATAAGTATATTTAGGAACCAAAAGGCTGTCTCCTAATCTGCTGTTTCCAAAAGAGAAGCCGCGGCTCAGTGCTGCTTACCTGCTCAGACCTATGGTCATACAATATGGATTTGTTTGCTAAAGACAGCTTAGGAAAGATAGCTTCATTCCCTTGCACTGAAGATTTGAGCTAAGTGCAGCACAACACAGCTGTAAACATCATCTACTACACTGATTATCCACAACCATCCCATCATTTGCTACCGCTGCATCTCAGGAACCAGTTTGGTTACATACATGTCCGGCATACCATGGCTGTTTGGTATGTTTGTTTAGCCTCTACAACTAAGTCCAAAGTAAAAAACATGTGAAATAAAATGCACCCTATTTTCACAAAAGCATGACAGACGTATTATCATCTATCTCCCCTTCACCCAGCTACCATGCTGCCCTGTTCCCTGAAACTGGCAGTTCTGGATGTGTCTGCCACATTTCATTTATTCCTTATGGGAAACAGAGTGTTGGCAGGCTGTCTGTCCCAGAAGGAGTTAAAAGCACTGTCTAGGGGGCTTGGAAGATTTCTAGGAATTACAAAGAATAGGGAGTGGAGCGTTATGACTGCTCTAACTTTTAATATCCTTGCTTTTGAAGCTGTATGTATTCTATTATAGGCATGCTATACTCAACTGACAGACATTAGAGAAGTTCCTTGTATGAAATCCCCGAGTTAAGAGAAGGCCGCAGGCATAACAATAGTGATTTTTATAACATAATCATCAGGAAATTGTTCAGCTTTTCTAAGGTAATATGTTCTCTAAGATCCTGCAGTCCCTAAAAGTAGCTCTTGCTTTGTCTCTGTTTCCCTGGAAGAAAAAAAGATGTATGCTGACAAGAAAAACAATCAAAGCTTTTCTTCTCCCTCCCCTCTCAACTATTAACTATCAAGCTTAAACAAGGGAGCGTGTTTCAGAACCCATTTTCCTCCAACAGCTCTCCATAATCTTAATGCTCACTGTACAACGGAATAATAACCGTGTTTTCCTAATATCCCATAGTTGGGAATAATAACTGAAGAAGGTAGGTTTGATGAGTTGTAGCAAAACTTAGTACTACTTACAAAAGATGTTTACCTTGATCCTCTGGCATTTCTCACAGGAGCCTGAATTTACTTTCATGTGGCCAAGGTATTAAGTCTTTTCCAACAATGGCAGCCACCACACTTTGAGTCTCCTGGAAATCAGCTGAGGTATCAGTCTCAACAGTGCTGTGGCTGAACCAGCAACATGAGTCTGCATATATAATTGTTCACTTAAGAGCCAGCATCTCATCAAGAGAAAGAGTTCTGAATCATAGCGAGCCCAGATAAATTTAGAAATGCTACACCAGGAGCAATACATTTAGAAATGTTACACCAATAGCACGGAGTGAACCACTGCCAGACTTCCTCCACAGGCTTCCAGAGGTAATGAGAGCAGGCTTTGGCTGGAATACCAACCCAGGGCCATGAACATCACAACTCTGATGGAGAGTATGTCTCCAGCAATCAATGAATTGCTGTTGTCATTTTCAAGTTAAGATCAAAATGTCTCCAGCCTTTCTAACACTGATCTATCTCAAATGCCTCTAGAATACTGAATGGTGAACACTGAACCCTACAGGAAATTAGGGTTGGTTTTCTTTTTTAATCAAAACAACCAGAACTGGCTTTTTGAGCCAATGTGAAACTGTCTCCCTCCAAAATAGTCATGTTAGGTATTACTCCTTAAAAAACTGCAGAGAAGGGCACTGTCCAAGATGACCCTGGAGGCTCACACAGCAGACAAACATACTTTGCAAAATTTTTGAAAGAGTTTCCTGCACTGATGTCAGGAGGATGGGTGATTCTCTGGATTTACAGTTTGGCATCCCACTTTTGTCCCCTGCATAACAAAGACCTAACGACATCCTCACCCAACCCTGCTACTACAGCTGCAGCAGGGCTACACCCTCTCACCTTCCTACCCGCCTAGGAAACCCAAAGAGATCCAAATTCACCCAATATCCCCCACAACCCTTCCAAATTTGAAAGAGGAACAAAAGGTTTTATTTCATAACTATAACTGAGTTCCTTTGTAACATATGCCATGAAGTCTCAAGGTACTTTTCATTCTTTGGGAGAGGAGAAACAGGCACAGAGGTATGGAAGCTAAGATTAGAGGCGACCTCTGACAGCTGTGACTCACCCAACATCCCTGAAAAAACCTAGAGGAAAGCTAATGATGTAAACAAGTTTCTAAGTGTTGGACTGCCCTGTTTCACTCATAAGGTCATGTTTTTTGAAGCTGAGTTGTGGAAAGAAACAAGACAGTTGCTTTTCTCATGAATTATACCAGCAAGGTAGTGCACAACTACTTCTGCTAGACTAGCTCACCTACATGCTTCATAAAAGCAAGTTTGCAGAAGGGGTCCTTTAAGTGAAGCCCCATACATCTGTACTACCTTTCTAAAAGAGCAAAGTCAATGCATGTGAATCAGAACAGGCTCTGTGACATGGGAGAGACAGCAAATTATCATCCAGTTATGTCTTTCCAATATTCTGGGACAAGTTCCCAAGAGGAATCAAAATTTGAGTTGAACAGAAAGTGAACTGCAGCTTTAAAAGACAGTATCTGCCAAGTTGAACAGGAACCCCAATATTAGTGGCACAGCAGCGGGGTTTGATCACGGGCTTTTAAATCCAGACCCAGGCAGATATTTTAAGCTGCGTTATGCACATACTTTTTAGCACAGGTGGCTGGGAATAAGCATTTTGGATGGGTGAGAGGAGGAAGAAGGGGCGGCTGGCTGTGAGGTTAGCAGGAGTACCAAAAAGGACAACTTAACCATGTGGAGAAGAGCTGAACCTTGCTGTTGGCTCTGCAAGAAGCGAGAGGCAGTGATGTTGTTTTTTTGGGAACCACAAGGCAAGGTCTCAGGTAATAACAGGCATTACGAAAGGCACAAGAATGGCCACATGAATTTTGTGGAAGAGGTATGCCTAGAATTGCTTGTCCTTTGGCTCGTAGCCCAGTGCATTTCCTCAGAAATCAGAAGGGTTTTGTGGCCTGGCGCTCACTGTCTGGCTGACAGACCGATGAGCTAGCTCTGCCGCATCCCGCTCTCCAGCTCCCCAAATTAAGTCTAACAATTTTCTGCATTTCAGATGTGTGACCATCTGTTTCCAGCCTTGTGCTAGACCTCACTGAGGGCATCCTAGAGATACCATTTTCAGAAGCCGCGTGTCTTCTGTTTTCCTCTCCGTTCATTAAACAAGCATTTAAAAGGTTTTCAAAGTATTTATGCCAAAAAAAGGCAAGAGGCTTATCTGGGTTACTTCCTGCTCACAACCACCTTAAGTTACATCTTACGCACTCTAATACATCAATTTGAAAATCTGTCTGTGTAGCATAAAGCAAATAACACATCTTTTCCAGAGTCCTTCTTAGCAACTAGAAAATTTCATACCCAGTCCATTGGCCAGCCTTACGTCAGCCCCTCCACATAGGCATGAATATCAAAATACAAGTAAACTGTAAAGAACACATTACACATAATACCTTATATTGCAAATTAGTACACTATTCAAAACTTATTAGTCTTGAATTAACAAGTTAGCTCATGTCTATGTCTTTATTCTTCATCAACTCCAACAGCACACACATAGCCTCAAAAAAAAACCCAAAAAACAGGTGATATGAAATGAGAATTAAATTCTGAGTGGGTAATGGGATTTGTTTTTTGAGAGTTCATACTTCCCTGCTTGCCTGTGCAGATTTGAGGACTACAAAATTATTTCATTTGCAAAACAAAGTAAAAATTCACTTTTCTCCAGAAACCAGAAAGTTAAGTAAAACACCAAATGGTATGAGAATTACAAATAATTCAGCAGTTGGCAAGACTGGATGGAGCATGACTGATACAGATGGAAGATTTAGTGGCCAAACTCTAACAAGTCTCTGCTGAGTATGTACGGACTGAGATTTTTCAGAAGCTTGCAATTTGGCCACATCTAGGTGGATATGAACTGAGATGGCAAAAGGTAAATCCCTGACACCAAGGCTACTTTACCTGCCAAATACCAATCTCTCCTCCAAACCACATAAATGCTGAATTTTCATTCAAAACAGAATCAGGAACTTTTTTTTTTTAATGAGTGAGACAACATATGTTTTCCTAATCTCTGGACTTTTTAGCTGAAATTTTCACAAATATTCAGCCCTGGGCTAATACTCAGCACAAACTACTTCAAACCAAATGGATGCAGTTTGGCAAACTGATAAGCAATGGAAAATTACGTTGGATAATGAAAAACGTTAGGCACTTTAGTGATAAGCAATTGTATCAGCTTTGTATAGGACGCGCCTGTCTCCAGCTGTCTCTCTTCAGACCAAATTTAAACACACACAGACAGGTATGGTTCATCTGAAATAATTTCTTTTTTCAGTCATTTGCACCAGATGGGAACGCAACTCACTGTCTGTGTTGACTGCATGTGTGCAGCATGCACTGGTTATTTTGTAGGAAAGTCAGACAGAAAGCTGTAGCATTTATTCTTGCTGCTGCTGTCCCTGCCTTATAAGCTGTATTTTTGCAGAGTAGTGAAAGGTAATAGGAAAGGGACAGAAGAGAGGATTGCGACAGCTGGGCAGTGCAGTCTCCTGGCCTATTTTGGCTGCTTCTATTTTAGGTCCCTGGCCATGGGAATTTCTCTTCCTCCACTGACAGAGAGGCAGCAGACTCCCAGGCTCCTGCACTTCATTCTGACAGCGGCTGCTGACGCTGTGACTCGCCTCCCAGGATGCTGTCTGCGAGGGGGCTGAGCAGAAGGGAAAAGAAGAGTTTAGATAGGCAGAGCTCATAATTTAAAAAAGAGGGAGACTGAGGCCAGTCTTCCTGAGGAGGAGAGTGGCAAGGTCCTCAAAGGAAGTGGCTTTGCCTGAGAGCTACCAGAGAGAATCAGGAGCTGGGAGACCTGTTTCCCCTTTACTGCTTAGCCACTGATGTGCTGTGTGACGAGGTATAACTTCACTGCCCTCAGATAAAAATGGGAATAGGAGCAACCCACAGAACGAACATGCATGCGTATGTATGCAAAAGAGGGCCAAATTTACTGAACTCCTGTAAGTGCGCTTATTTCTTTCAAAGGGGATCTTCAGAAGAAGAGCAACGCTACCAGTTTATTCTGTCCGCTTTACCCACTGCCCTGCAGAAAATATATGATCAAACATTTACCACCTTTCAATTCACAGAGCACATCTGTTCCTTGCAATCCCTCTGCTGGTCCCCAAGGGCCAAGCTCAGTCCCCCATTACCACTCTGCAATCCTCAGACTGCACCCTGTCATTTACTCTCTGCAACCCCCCCTGCCTCCTACATAGAGTCGGGACCCTGCTTTCTGTGCGTGCCCAGCATCACGCTCCTGCTCACCCCTTCTCTCCAGCACTCTCCACGTGCTGCAGTCCTGTGGTCCCTTTTCCTTCCACACTCTGTGCCGCCCTCCCCTCCGCCCCCGTTCACAGTCGCACACACATACAAAGCGCCTTCTGCCTATTAAGCACTTCCATTCTGCAAAACCTCACAATTAAAACTAATCCTTATCCTGCAAATAAGCTGAAAACGAACGCAGTGCCTTAGAAAGCTTTCTATTTAATGAGCAGCTTTGCTGTGGCCCTCGCCATTCCTCATCTTCTCTGCTCTCTTCTCCAAGCGAGATAAAGATCAGCCCCCCTGCAGCTCCTTACTGTAAATATTAATTCAGGAGGTCACTTACATATTAATGCTGACCCTATTTCTGGCACCTTTGCTGATACAGAGCAGTCCCCCAGCAGTCCCACTAGCAGCAAGTGTTTTAAAAGAAGCTGATTCTTAATGTGGGTATGGGTGGTGGAAGCTAACCTCCATCACTTCTCCTCCCTTCCTCACCTACTCTCTGAATGTGACCGGTGCTTGTGAGAACCAAATTACTGCATCACACGTGTGCCCGGGACACACTTCTGTTTGTTTTCTCCCCCATGCAAATGCATGCCTGTGGCCAAGGGAAGCAATGTGCCCACACAAATAAAAGCAGCAAATGTCTGAAATCTGCTGTTTTAAAAAGCACTCAGGTATCACAATCATGGATAGCAAGACAAAACACCAGGTAGACAGACCTCTTAAAAGCACACCTGCACGATGCTTACAACCCCCATGTCCAGACAGATATCCCCAGTCCCAGAGGAATGCAAATCCATCCTTCTCCTTGCCCCATGCCCCCTCCTATGCATTTACTCATCCCTCACACTATGTTGCACTTGCCTGTTTGAATGCACTGAGATTGACAATTGGCCAGCACCACCAGCAGCCTTATCCTTCTCCCTGCAGTACCCCAATGAGGCACTGGAGCCCTGACCAGAGCACTGCAGCAGACATTTCCTGAAAACAAGTCCAAAATGTCAGCAGCCCTTGGTACATAACACATCCTGGACAAACTAATGGGATTTCATGACAGAGAGGGAAACTGCAAGCAGCAAGCTTGGAAAAACAATTCCTGGGAAGATCAACGAGGGATGCACTTTATCTGCACTTTATCCTCCGGCACCATCATCTTTAGACAGTTGGCTGTTGGAAAAAAAAGCTTTTTCCCACTGAGGGAGAGTGCAGGGAAAACTCACCTGAACATTAGCTACTCCACAACTCTGAACTCTGTTTTAAGACTTCAAGAAATACCCTCTTTTGTACCAAAGACAAAAAACCTTCTCACCATCATCCACCAAATTGCATTACCACTTAGGCATGCACACCCCAGCTCCTGATAAAACATTCACGGGTCGCCCTTGGCCTTGGTGGGGCTGGCAGGTCACGTAGCAAAGCGCCTGCAGAACTGGAACTGGTAGGTGTGGGTCCCAGCCCTGGGTAGGTAGGAATGCATACTGCCGGCTGTGTCTGGGGGAGCAAAGCTCACTTGAGTCAGCCTGTGGAGCAGGGCCTGGGGGCATGACTCTGCAGACATCTAGGCAGAAAACAGTGTTTCTGGGCAACGTGCACCTGCCTTTTACTCTGTCAGGCTCACAGTCGTTCTTTTTCCATTTCCTGAATCTCAAGTAGAAATCACCTACATGGAAGCTGGGCGTTTTTGTGCTTGCTACACAAAAAATGTAATGTGATGCAACTCAGGGTCGCAATGGAGTGGCACTACCTGGGCCCATAGAGGACACCTTTGATGCTTTCTTCAAAAAACTTCCAGGGCAACGAGAAGCCTCACCTGCTGTCATCCAGGCTGCTTATTTGCCAGGGCTTTCACTTTAAATTGAAGAGTTTGGACTTGCTCGTTAAATATACATATGCACACATTATATGGCAATAGGATTCTTTCTCAGATTTTAGCTGTTTTGATAGTACAAAATGAGGATTAAACATGAAGCAGTTAAGATCCATGCCTGTTTCCCCTCCAAACAACTCAGTCTACCCTCCCATTCCTCCAACATGACACCAAAGCAGTTTATTCTCCATACACTATTACAAATCCCAGATTGGTCACCAGCTCCTGCCCTGAAGCCCGCCCCAGCTCAGGGCTCCCACACCAGCTTTGCCCCCGCCCCACAGTTTTATGCCACAGTTTGTCCTGGGGACCCCACAGAGCTCTGTCAATACACTACCCGTTATTATAGTCCCTTCGGCTTTTCCTCAATTAAGACAGCCAATCATGCCTAATTGTTCCTAGTTCTGTGATGGTTTAGTGATGTGAATAAATGTCCCCTCAGGACGATGCTGCATCCACTCAAATAATTCACTTGTGATCTAAATACAAAGGGCATCTAGGTCCTCTGATATAAAAGGCTGCTACATACAACAGACACTGATATTTATCTGGAAAAAAGGCAGAAGATTTACTTTAGTAACACAGTTACATTTGTAACTACGATGTACCAAAAGCTCAGTGTTTTTTACCAGGGGCATTCATGAAACAGTGTCTCCCACACCCCCCACCAACCAGCTGGATGCAGCTGAAACTGTGAACAAGCTCAAAAACACAAATCGGACCAACTAGTCCCTCGATATTAGTCATTCAAAAATATACTTGCTTACACAGATTTATCTGGAATGTAGTCCCAGTTCTCACACCCCCATCCTGAGCATACCAGGAGACCCACCTGGGCAGGGCTTCTCCATCAACAGAAGGGCAGCCCCCCTGCTCCTTTGAGTCGAAACAAAAGCCCACATTTCTCACACTCCAATAGCAGCCTGACCCTGGGGGAAGCAACCCAAGCTGCAGCCGCTGTAGCAGCATGGGCTGCTTTCCCAGAATGGGCTGGCAGGAGCACACCAGAGCAAAGACCCGGCTTAACGAACCGAGCCGCGCTTGGGGCAGCAGTGGCAGACGCAAGTGCGTCTTTCTAGGTCATGTGCCCCACTTGGCTGCTGAGCTCTGTGGGCAACTGCGGCTCTGCACTTAGTGGCCACAAAGCCCCTTCTCTGCATCTCTGTTTCCTCCACTTTCTAGTCACAGCAAAGACATTTGAGGGGCTTTACCCCTGTTCTCATCCAAACCGGTGTCTCTAAAGGACAAGGCTACCAATTTCTCCAGGATTGATCTGCACAGACTTACATCCTCTATCGATCTCTGGCGACACAGGTACCACCTCAATCCAGTCTTCCAGCCTCGATCCTCCTACTCCCACTCACGTGCAATGTTCATAAAAAATAATAAATAAATCCATTTCTCCCCTTGCAAACTAGTGTATCTGAGCTTGTGGGGAGGTTGCGTGCAGTAATGCCACCCACAAGGCCCACAGGAAGCAAAGCGTGATGGCTCTGACTTGCTTGCCCCATCTCTTCAATCTCCCCCACCAGCAGGCATGAGCAGCTTTGTGAGGTTAAAAGTAGGGAGAGGCAACTTCAGCTTTCATATACCGTGATCAATATTTACTGGAGCAATAAAAGAGTTCAGAAACTGCAGCGCTGGCATGATAGAGAAGCTGGAGAGAAGAAAATGGCATTTAAAGTCTTCAGAGGGACATGACAACCAGCTAATGATTACTTAGGGACTATCAGATTTCTTTCTTCATTTATTTTGCCTGAGCGGTATAGTAGTTAAAACAGAATAATAAGGCACGAAGCTGGGTCTGGCCCTAGTCTGGGGAAGCACGTGTGTTTGTTACAAACATTTCTCTTTTTCATACCCAGGTTTGGAAGGAGAGCATTGCTTGTTAAGGTGAATAGGAGCACATCTCCCTGTTCCCAGCTCCTCTGCTGACATGACATCCTGGGCAATGCACTTTGCCCTGTGGGGCTTCTGCGAGTGAACATTTTGTCATACATTCTTCTGATCAAAGGGTCTTGCTGCTGGTAATTTGTCTTCTTTCTCAAGGTTTTTTTGAGTCAGTTCATCAGCTGGCAAGCCCCTGGTGTTTCCCTACAGTAGGGTAAACCTTGGGCTCTTTTGGACTCGGTCTTAGTTTGCAAGATGCAGCACCTCAGCTCCACTCCATGACCTCTCCAATGCACTCTGAGCAGCCTCCAGGCAAAGATGTTTCCTTTAGTGCAATCCAGACTTCAACAGATTAAAAAAATCCAAACAACAAAACACCAGGCAGGCCAACTCCTCAACAAACAACCCCTTTTGTTATCTATTATCAGATAACAATGAATTTTCATGCTGCTCCTGAAAACACAGGCATAGATTTTGGGGTGTAAATAACAAAACAGACAACATAGCTGAAGTTGCTGGATGAGGAGAAAGCATAGGGCAGGACAGGCAAAGGATTTGCATAGTCCTGTTCAGAGAATGCTCATAGTTCCTCATAGTGCATCACGATCCCTCACATCAGAACACAGGATTAAGACTTGACATTTCCACATTTGTGGGATAACCTCAAAGTTCCCATGATAGTTTAGCCCTTAGAAAACAAACCAAATGCATTAAGGATCTTTGCAGGGTCCTCTGACTTACACATCATCTGCTTCCTCCTACATAGTATTTAGTATTGCTCAACGAAGAGCATGAAACAAATTGAGCCTCTAGCCACTTCCAACAGATAAGGGCAGTTAACTTGTAACTTCTAAGCCACATGCACACCTTTTGTGATGAAAATTAAATTCTTGGAACTCATCTGGGAGCCAGGGCTTCCCACAGATCACATTTTCACTCTCCTATCTGTCAGACCTCCAGCTGGGGCCAGCCATTGCTGCAGGCAGAGGGGGAATCCTGAGAAAGAAGCTGGGCACACAAAAATGGTGTGAGGGATATTTGGAAAGGGGAAAGTCAAGACTCTTTAGAGGCCAATCAACTTGCCACAAAAGAATAAAACTCTCTGCCTTCTTTCCATAACCACAGTGGTTTGGGGAAGAGGAAAAGACAAGAGATATTGTCCCCAGCTCCCATTCCTGCTGTGGGCCAGCTGAGCTTGCAGTGGAGCAAAGCTAACAACCAGCATACTGGCCTGGGAGGTAGATAGGGAATGAAAATCAGATGCTTGTCCTCCAGGGTACACCTTTTTGGAGGGGCGCTCCAAAAAGAAAAATACTTGGACGAGGACAATCCAAGAAAGATGCTGCCACATGAGAAAGAACTAAGAGCCACTGGTGGGAAAGATATGGTATTGAAAATGAAAAACAATCAGCAGAAGAGGAAACAGAGGCAAGAAAGGCTCTTGCACTAATCCCCCTTTTCTCCCCTGTGTTCTCTGTCTTATTGCTGGAGATCAAATCCCAGCACAGTAGCAAAAAAAATTGCTTAGATCTGCAGATATAGAAGAGAGCACACATGAACTGGCTTCTCCAGTATCTTAAGAAACTTCGGCTGCACATAATCCCCCTGCAGTTACAACCCCCGCCAACACACACACACAAATGCACACTGGGTACTGCCCCTTGCTGTACAACTGAAACCAAAATATTGTGGCTGCAGCTCCCCTTTCCCCACCAGGAGCTGCAGCTGCCCCAGCCTGGGCACCCCTCTTTTTCCCCCCTCCCTCTATCGTCCTCCATTCCTTTTTCATTACACTCTCATCACCATCTTTGCTCCTTTCCATGTATCCATCTCCTTTCACCTGATTTCCTGTTCTCCTCTCTCCATCCAAGCTCCCTCCAGTATCTTTCTCTGCTCCTCACAGGACCTGGTGTGTTTGTGTGTCTGGCCACCATTATGACTCCAAAAGACTGGATGGTGTGGAGAAGTAACCAAGGTAAGATTGCTGCCTTCCCCAGATTAACCACTGGAACAGTGTGGAAAACCAGCACTGATCAAGTTTGCTGCCAGATGTGGGGCTTATGACATGGGATGCAGGAGTTCCAGCTTGCTCACTAATTCAGAGAAACTCTGAGTCAATTTCATTAATTTTTGCCTCAGTTTCCCCATCTGCAAAAAGCAGGGATTAACTAATCCTACCTACACTAATGATAGGAAAGGAGATGGAAGAGAGTGGAGTGCAGACATCCACAGGAATGGACAAAAGCAGGGATAACGTGAATTAGAAAGTCATCAGAAGTTGAGTGGGGAATGACAGGCATACACATAGGAGGAAGGCAAGATGTCTGGACTAACTGAAGTCACTATGAAGACACAATATAAATCAGCCACAACACTTCTTGCCTGTTTTCTGCTGCAGCTCTAGTTAGTTCAGTCTCAACATACAGGCTAATTTCTGTACTGCATCTGTTGCCACTCCCTTTTATGCCCTGATTAACATCCATTCTTGCAAAAGATCCAGTAGTGCCTTGTGAACACCACCCACTCCCAGATGGAAGGGGATGCTGACCCAACCAATTTGCAACCCCAGATCCTCCCAGAGCACATATCTAACCTAACCTCTAACACAGCAACTTTTCATAGTTTGCATCCTGAGCTCTCCAACAAGGTCACTGCCTGTGTCCTTCCAGCTCACCCTATGCAGCCCACTGGCACACTGCTCTCTCCTGTGCAAAAGCTGCCAGCAAGAGTCAGCGAGCAAAAGCGGCTGCGGGTTCCCAGGGGGCAGATGGTAATGCCATGCTGAAGATAGTAGGAGCGGGAACTTATATCCAAGTCAATTAGGATTAATGCAATGTGGGAAAGTATTAGTTCTGGAGCTGTAGGTTTCTCCATTAGAGATTGAAGGCAGATTGGGAAGGAGGGGGAGGAAAGTGAAGACAAGCTAGCAAAGCCAGTGTCTTGGCTCCCCAGCCCTTTTCCTCCTTTCTCTGTTTTTTTGGGAAGTGATGAGGTGTGGATCTAAGACATTACACTCTGGAGATTGTCAGTGGCTCCAAACGCCATTAAGGCAGCAGTTTTCTTGCTCTCCTTTCCATCTCTTGCTCAATGCTGTTACGCACTGATGGTGGCTTGGCCTGTTATCAATAGAGAACTAAAGACATTCTCCAAAATGAAACATCACAGCATCAAAACCTTGGCATTCAACTTCTTTGGGCTGAGGAGAGCTCATTTTTAATGCTGTGGACAACAAGAACAATAGTAAGGTTAAGCGCTAGCCCTGTGAGAAAGGCAAGCAAGCAAGCAGGTAAGAGGGGCAGGTAAACTAGATACAGTAAGCAAGCTGAGCAATAGAGAAGCCAC
Organism: Nipponia nippon; assembly: GCF_047370975.1. NCBI lineage: Eukaryota > Metazoa > Chordata > Aves > Pelecaniformes > Threskiornithidae > Nipponia > Nipponia nippon. The sequence goes on along the minus strand of NW_028262336.1, from coordinate 5,353,393 downwards.
CAATAAGAGAGAGAGTGCTCAGGGATTAGAGATAACATGGTTAAAAACAACATGGGCATTCTCTGACCCCCCCCGCCCCCACGATTTTGTGAGGTCAAAGGGACTGACCTGGGAGCAATTTTAGGGGAGGAACTGCATGAGGAAAGCACCTTCCCCTTCGGAGGGCACCTGCAAGATAGAAGCCACCTCCAAATCCTTTGCAGTGATCATCTTCCCTCCTTCATCTGCTGTAGATACCCAGACTGCAAGCTCTTTAGGACACAGCTTGCCCTGTCCCTGCTGAGCACCTACACAGTGGGGATCTGCTCTCAGCTGCATCTCCACCACATTACAACCAGCTTCCAGGTCTGCAAAGAGTAGTAGAGGCAGAGGAACCGGGGGCCACAACCATGCCATCAGCTTCTCTTCAAACGTGTAATCTGAATGGTAGAGCTGGGGCAGTATTCTTAAAGCTGAGAAGTCGAAGGGCTCTGCCTTTCCTTTCAGTGCTGACCCCTGAGGGTACAGCAGCAGATCTATCTTCCCTCTTTCAGTGCTTGCTCATACACCTGTACTAAGAGGTTCCAAAATCCATCATGCCTTCCTGAGGCAATGTCCCTGCTAGGTCAGCGCATCATGGTGCTGCTGCACTGCAGGCCAGTATGAAATAGGCACAACTGAGTGCTCAGCCTGCAGGAGAGCAGGACCTGTCAATATTATTTGCCTGTAAAGTACCGCACATGCCCAAGGTGCTTTATAAATAAGCCAATAAACAAACAGCATCAAATTACGAAGAGGAATGAATGATGAGCCCTCTTTCCTCTTTCTAAAGAAATAAATAAGGGTCAGAAATATAAATTATACTTATTTCCAAATCCACCAGGAAGCTGTATTTTGACAATCTGGTGATGCAGAGGAGGAGGTCTCAAAGCATCCCTCTCCTCCTGAATAACAGGGGATGGCAGAGCACATTGAGGATGCTTGCAAATCCATAATTTTAAGAAACCAGTTATATTTACAGTAGCTATGTTAATTGCTAAAGCAGCCAATTATGTACACATGCACCTAATATGCTGGAAGACCCCTCCTTATTCCAGGTTTGAACTGCTGCAGTTGGCAATTCCCTCGGACCCTTACCCTCCACTGTTTAACTTCAAGCATGATAGGTAGTCCTACGGAAGGAAATGGGACAATTCAACTCCTTAAAACTGGGCAGATACTTATGTGTTTCCCTGGACTGGTGCCTCAAAGAGAAGCAAAAATCTGGAGCTCTGCATGGCTTTGTAAGCACCAGGAAACAGAGTGTGCTACTTTTAAAATGGCAGCCCCATGTTCTGAAACAGGGGCTGAGTCCCCAAGAAAAACCAGGGACATTATGGGCTCTAAATCTTTAACTAACAGTGTTACCTTCAACTCAGCACTAAGAGGGCGAGGCAGAAGATGGAAAGATGGAATAGGTTTAGAAAATTCCCTGTCTTTTTATGTTATTATTATTTTAATGGAAAAAAATGTTGCGGTTTGAAATCCATTATTTCCCTGCAGTGTTTTCAACTCTAATACAGCAACCGCAGCTGTTATCTTATTGCTTATATAGAAACTACAGGTGTGCCTAAACATAAACAAAACAGGAAAAGGATGGAAAGCTAAATAGCAACAGGGAAAAGAGCACAGACAAGCAGCCTGCACTCACAACATTCAGAGACTTCGGACATTTTGCAGCGCTCAGCCCTGGCTGTGAGCTGCCACAGCGCTGCCCTGCCTTGCTGCCCTGGTGCCGGTGCAGCTTCTGCAAAACCTGGGGCTGCGAGGCGGTGCAGGCACCTGGTGAACCCAGCTAAAGCTCCTCTCCCAGCCCAGGCTGCCTCCCTCGTGAAGCTACCATCAGCACCCACCCCTCCTTTTGGCGCTGGCTCCTGCGAGGGAGGCATTGCCAGCAGAGTATTCTCTATGCTTGGTTTAGCAACTGCTGTGCTGTTTCTTTCAAGTCTGCTTCGGGGGGGTCTAGAATCTGCCGTTAATTTTTGCCCTAAAAAGCTTCAAAAGACCCCAGCATCCTCGAGGAAGCAGTACTTACTACTGTGAAAAATGCCAGGAAGCTCAGGCTGCTTGTGTAAGGGACTGGTCTCTGAATTAAGACAAGACCATCAGAGAGATGCCAACAAGGGAAGTGCAGGAAGGATACCATTGCGTGGCCAGCTATAAAGCTTAAGCGTGACTGTCCTGAATTCTGCTTCAAGGGAGTGAAAAGTGGAAGCGCTGTGCCTAGCTTTATGGTGCACACCCTGCAAAACGCATGTTGTAAACCTTCCCACCAAAAGCATTAACCAGGGAAAATACTGGAGATTTACACAGCACTTTTACTTTGTAAAATTTGAGATACCAGCAGTAGATAAAGGAATCTTAAAACACAAGTGTATAACTTGGTGGTACTACACAAAATCACAGAGGCCACAGAAGCGTGAATGAATTCAGATTCCTAACAGCAGACCAGATAGTGTGCATTACACAAAAGAAAATAACACTGTCTCTTCTCATACTATTATTTATGTACATGTTTATGTAGTTAAATTGCAAAAGCTTTCCTTTAAGGAAAATGACACACTGAGGATGTTTACTCCGTTTTTGTTATTACTTTAAATGCATTTCTATTTGATTTCATTATTCAATATATATTTTCTTCTTCCAGTTACACTTGGGAGACAGGTACAACGTACACACATTCGTACATCAGTGTTGTGACAACCAGCATCGGAGTTGTTGAAATATCCATTTCAAAACCTGCCTTACTGCAATCAATCAAATCCTCCACTACAATACAGGGAAAATAAACAAGGCTATTGGACTGCAGCTCCTGGTCAGGCGGATGGAGTGCAGAGCATGGAAGACTAAGGGGGAGGGAATAGAGAAAGAAGGATACCAGAAAGAAATATTATTTCAGTGTCTCAAAGACCTTAAAGAGTCTTACAGGGGATTAAAGAATAAAACAATATATTAAAATTGCAAGGAAACAAAACCAGAAACTCAACCATCTTGGTAGCCATAAGAATGCACGGGCCATGTAACATTAAAGCCTTGAGCGTCATATTTATGAGGAAAGATAGAGACAGCAGGAGAACCGCGCTGTGTTATTGCAAAGGCAAAGTCCTTCTGACCCTGAGAAACTGGTAGGCTCAGCCCCTCTACCTCTAGCCCTCTATCTTAGTCATAAGGTTGCCACTGACAAAAAAGTGTGTGCTCAGAGGCAGCCCCTCCTCTTGGGATGCACTTATTCCCAGCAAGGTTTCAAAACTCCACAGAGGTCATTGTGCAAAGTAGTTGATTCCTACTCAGGTAGGAGGGGTGCTCTAAAACTTTTGCATTCAAGCACTTAATTTTTCTAGTAAAACATTTCCAGGGAGCAACCTGATCTGACTTTCAAAGGACCCTAGTTGAGAGGGTGTATGTTTTTGTGAGTGTGTGTGCAATATCTGCAAGAGCGGGGGGAATCCTGTTCTGCATATGCTGGCACCAACTGTATTCTTTAAGTGTGTATATGTTCATGGTTAGCCAGAAACAGACCCCAAATCCCTCTAAGCAACACTCAGCGAGAGCATATGTTCAGGAGCACACTGACAATTAAATGAGAATTTTATGTCATCTCAGTACAACAGAAGCAACTGAAAACTATTTGCCTGGTTCAAGAAACGAAAAACTAGCACCACCAAAACTACATAAAACTCTATCACTGGAATTTTGACAAAATTTCCCATTACAGTAGCACTGTGCATGTGTATTTTATATACACACTTCTTTACTTCAAGCATGAAAAATGTCAGCCCAGAGGGAACTGTCTGAGAAAGTTACAAGCAGGCATTGAGCTTGGTATTTGTTTGCTTACTGTGTTCAGATTTTTATTATTTTTTTCTAATATTTTTTGATGGAAGTATTGCAGCTTTTTGCTTTCATTTAGAAAGAAAACGTGAAGCAGACATATTTGACATATCAGTGCTTGCTTGAGTTTTTAAGAGAGACTGAAACAATACCTAAAGAGACAAATCGTCTTGTTCTACCCGTTCCTTGCTTACCACCCCAACTCTTTCACCAACTCCTTTTCTCCTTTCGTGTCTAAGCTTATTGCCTGTGCTGCTTGTGAGAGCTACTGGGATTTCTTTTCCCTCTCTTCCATCCCAGACCTCCCTAGCTACAGCTTGCAGCTTTTGAAGTCACTGTAAACAATCCCACCAGATCATGACTGTCCTTAAGAAATTGTCGCAAAAATAAAGAGGCTATAAGGACTAGTTGGAGAAGGGCGTTGCGTAGGCAGAATATGCGTTTTGGATCCCCTTCTGAGATAAAGGGGATTGTGCAGATCTTTCACAACAGAAAGACTGACACCAGAAAGCTAGGTGGGACCATTGTAGACCAAGCTGCAGTGTTACTACTAGACCCTGGCAATACAAATACAGCCTGAAAGCAAAGGACTTTACCACGGCATTTAAAAATAGACTGAAAAATGAACATGTCTTACTGTATATGTATTTCACACAGAATTCTGCAGTTCTGTAACCTTCTAAATGCATCTTCTATATTGCAAAAATTAGAACAAGCACTGGAAATAACAAATACATGAAAAGCATCCAATTCTGTCTTGCCCTCCCTCTCTTCTCTACCTTCTTTTACTCTTTTTTCTAAGTGAGCTGGCTGCTAGACTCTTGCCCTGGCATTCTCACCCAGAAGGCATCCAGACAGCTGGGTGAGCTAGTCGTTCCAAACACTTGCTTAAGGGGATATAGTAATGAAACTTCAATCTTGTTCTTGCTGTGCCCTACAGCCCCCATACATTAGTATAGAAAACAGGTTTACAAAGTAGAAGACAAGAGTCCGTCAATATCATTAAACCAGCTGTTATTTCTCCAGTGAGTGCCGGAAGAGGGTAGCAAGAAGGGTGGGTGAAAAAGAAGGGACAGTTTGTTTTATGACTGAAACACAAATCCCTCTGTCTCATGCCTGCATGTGTCTATTTGCCTCCTTTTTACATTTTTCTCCCTCCCCATTTTTCTCCTCGTGGGTGTCAAATGCAGATCTGGGTTTTATTTTCCTTTGTTATAGTGTGAAAGAGAGACATGAGTAGTCTTATTTTGTACGGAACAATATGTCCTCTCTGATTCATACAAGAGACGGTTCTCCAAGACTCCTAAGTCCCCAGTCTGATCATCTGGCTGGAAGCTCCACTTTGGGACTGTCTCCTGTCTCCTTAAAATTCCTTCTGCAGAGCATTTAGCAAAGTCATAGACATAGGCACACTGCGAGGTGGATGCCGGCTGAGGTGGAATTCAGTCTGAGATTGAGTCTCCCACGGGTAGGTGGTGCGTGGTCTAACTTCCCCACTGCAGTTAATGGAGACTCAGTCCTTACAGGCAGTGAAGTCAAAAGGTTAATGCAGCTGATCAGGAGATGTCTGCTCTAGGATGAGCTGAATTAAGTTCCTAGCCTCAATTGACTGCACTGAATCTCTATCAGTTATAACAGGCGTTTAGACACCAACTCATATGTAGATACCTTCAGGAAGACCCCTAAATTTAGACATTTTAATCTGGAGTTGAACCTCATTCTAGGTGTCAAGGAAATCTGTCTTTTCCAGCTTCCTCGTGACCATAAATAAGAGATTTATATCCCTATGCCTCAAATCCTTTCTTTTTGTAGACAGGACTAAGAGCTTTCATGTATTGCGTGCACTGAGAAATACATAACACCACAGAAGAACTCAGCAATAGTTGTGTCCAGGTAATGGCGGGCTATTGCAGAAGGCAGGATATAGCACATCTGGAAGGGGATAGCTGCCAAACCATGATACCAGGCAAAACAATTCTCCTCCTAGCAGAGCTCTGAGGACACACTCACAGTGGACAAATGAAGTCTGGTACAAATGCCGTTCCCAGCACCATCTGAGCTAGCTGTGATGTGCAAGAAGGATTACGGAGTTAGGATAGGCCTGTGCTCAAGTTCAAGCCCTGCCGAGAGGCAGGGTTTATCAGCTTAGGTACAGTGCCTTGCTATCACAGCACTATCTGTTTTCCAAGACTGATCAAGCCTCCCTGCATGGTGGCATCTTTGTGTCATGTTGATCTACTGTGCAACATAGCCATGGTTGTAAAACACTGGTTGAGAAGGTTCACAGGTTTTGGAGCTCCTTCTTCAGTGTTTGCACGAGGCTATGATGATCTTGTGTTCTCAGCTTTTTCAGCTCAATTGAGCTGGTTAAAGCAGCCTGTGGACCACGCTCAAATAAAATCCTGGCAATTTTTTAAATACACTACTCCTTCAGATCTGGAAAGACAGGGGACAGGCTTTCCAACATGCCTACCTGAGAGCCCAGATAGAACAGTGAAGCTCAAAGGCACATTAAAATGAAATAACAACATACAACACTTACTTCTTTTTCCTCTCCAAAGTACTTCACAAGCTTTTATTAAATTAAGTCTCATCACACTCTTGGGACATAGGTGCAGTAAATACCTTCATGAGAGGTGGTGAGTAAGACACACAAAACTCTCCACAAATACTCCTCTGACTGACTGCGAGAATTGATTCATTTCAGTTGCACCCTTGTGCTGTCATTTCCCACAGAGTTTCAAGCAATCAAATTTTACTGCCACAAAGGGTTTGCAGGAAATGAACTGCAAAGTTGTACACAAGAGAATTTGCTTATGAAAGGCACGTGAGCAGACCCCAGCAAAGGACAGGAACAGCTGCTCTGTAAGACAGGGCCTCTCTGTGTTTGGGGTAATAATCCAAATGTTAAGCTACGCGTCGTCAGCACAAGCCTAACTTATGCGACTTTAATCTATATATTTATTTAAATTAAACAGCTGAAATGAAGGGGGAAACTAGGAACTAGCTCCGCTTTCAGGTTGCAAGCCAGTTTGCTTCCATCGCACAAGTAATTCCCCTCTGTGTGCATGCTGACCAGTGTCTCAAGGACACAAAATAACAGAAGAACTTGACAGTCACAGATCAGACAAAGAGATGCCGGCAACTCACTAATCAGTGCTTTCTGTTTGGTGTCTTAGAAAATTCATTTCCTGTCAGGAACAGTCAGAGACAGAAAGAGATACCTTACCACCTAATTTTAATTCAGAATGTCTAAATGCAAACTTGTGTAAAGCAAACATGTGCCCACATAAAAAGCCAGTTGGAAGAAAAACATTCCTCCAAGAAACTGAAATATTACAGGTCTCTAAAAACAGCAGTGGGGAAAAAACAAAAAGCAAAAACAATCAAAACCCCCAAAGCCAAAACTCCACAACAACCAACAGGAGCAGCACTAACTTGTACCTGGGACAAATCAAGATCAGCTAGGTTTCCCTCTTCTGTAAGTCAGGGAAACTCAGAAAGGGCATCTTAGAAGTAAACTTACATCCCAAGAATTGTTTGCAGAAATGATTCAGTTTTGAATCATTTGACTTGAATAATTGCAAGTAGCAAATACATTTGAGAAATCCAAAATCCTCTTGGAGTTGTTTTGCAAACAGAAGCTACAAATTTTAAATTAATTGTACAACCCAAATGATTCTATTAGCTCTAATTATCAACTGTATTTTACAGACAGGAAAACTGAGGCAGAGAGAAGCTAAAAGCAGTATCCCTTTAAACACGTGAGTAATTTTTCAAAGTTTTGTTTTAGATCTGAGGCATTTTTCTTCTTTCCACCTCCCATGCTCTACAGCTCCCCAGGTCTATTTCTGAGTGTGACTTCACAGGTATGACCACATCAAAGTTCCTGTTAACTTGGAAGACTTCATGCTCTGAGCTGGGTCAAAGGAAGCAAGTTCTCAAACTCATCTGGTAATTTTCAGGACAAAAAAAAGTTGATTAAAGTTCCCATTTGAAATTTATATTTATCGCTGCAAAGTTGTCCTCTTTCTGCTACTTGTATTGAAATAATTACATTTTTAAAGGATAGTAAAGAAAAAAGACAGTTAATGAATTTATCTATTTTTTTTTTTTCCCTCAAAAGATTTTTTTGGTCAAAACTATTTTTCAATGAAATTTGGAGACTGACTCATTGGATGTATTTCACAGAAAATATTGGTATTTATGTTGAAAAAACCAAACACCTAGAAGTATGCAAGCATACTCTAACTTCCATAATCTACTGCATCATCACTATGTACAAGATGACTTCCATTCTTCACTTCCAAACAAAATATCTGGGAAGGGGGGAAGCCCTTATTTGGCTGAAAAGGAAAATCAGAATAAAAGGTTTTAATCACAGAGAAGGGAAAAAAAGTCTTTTCTCCTTTCTTTGAAATTCTCTTTGGGAAAACAAAACAAACCAAAACCCCAGAAGTTCATCAACAGTGACAACAAAACCATCTCTTGGCCAGCTCCAGACAATATAGCTTTTGTATAGATGCAGCCATCAGCAAATTCAGAAGGTGTTGCCCCTGGGAGTCTGGATCAGGTGAGTTATGTTTTGTTTTTTTTTTTTTTTTCTCCAGCCTCAGAGCCCCGGGTTATTATTTTAACAAACCTATTTCCATTGTCATGTCTCCTTATTTGCTAGAAAAGATTAAAGAGCTTCGAAGTGCATAGGAAAAGGGTGCAATTCTTAAGAACATTGCAAGGTTACAGGGGACTGTCTGCTAATAATACGTGTCGGTTTGGTAACAAGCTGAAGCAGAGAGCAGTGGGGGCACTGCTTCCTGGCTGCAGCTTTTTCAAAAGGGTCTGTTAAAAGTATTTCAGGAGGAAAGACATGCGAGTGAAATCTTTAAATGTGTCAACAGGGAGGCCAGACACTGAACTTCTGCCCACTCCAGAGCTGACACCATCCTTCAAAGCAGAGGAGATTGACCTTTGCAGTTGAGAATCACTGAGTGGCAGCAGGGGGGTTCCTGTATTTGTTTCTAAGATGTCTTTTGCCTTTCTCTTGCGATACAGAAACAGGGAGTATTCATTTGAAGCCATGGTTTGGTGGAAAAAAAATATTCTTCTTCCCTGGAAACCGGGTTGGAGAAAGAGGATGGCAGGTCATTGATTAACTAAGTTGTCAAATCAGTCCATAATGAAGTCAAAAAGTGCTCAGAAGAGGACAAGCACAGTTCATTCTCCTCTCCTGCTTTATAAGGAGTGCAAGGAGATCTGCTTAGCCTGCTCAAGTGCAAAGCAATAGGTTCTGGCAAGGCCTGCAGCACGTATTGGACATCCACCATATTGCGTACCTCCTCTTCCTCCCTCAAGCCCCATTAACCGTGAGCATCATGTCCTGCTCCATTTCCTGAATTGCTCTCTGCCACGCAGGTATGGAAAATCATGACAATACAGCCTCTCCTCCTCTGCTCCAACCAATTCTCTCACGTGAAAACATAAACCAAGTGGTGAAGATAAAAAAGAGTAGTACTCGCACTACAGTGACAAGATCCGCTAGCAAAGAAATGAAAAAAGCCAGGATACTTCAAACAACAGGGCTAAGTTTGAGACTTCCCTGTACAACCCACCAATATGCCTAAACATCAAGCACTGCCTTTCCTAGGAATCGAGCGCTAGCCTCTCTCTTGCTATCATCCTCCTAATGCAGACCCCTCTTCTGTGCAGGATGTGCAAGAAAAACCTTTCACTTCCAATGCCTGGACCAGCACCACACAATCACATGCTGAGCTCCACGTGCGAGTACCCCAGATGGGGCTACATGCTCTTCAAAGCTAAAGTATGGCCTCAGTTGCTTTGCTGGATCTGAATCTTAAAAATGGGAAGACCCTCAAAACTCATGCCCTCAGCACAAAACAGAGGGAGAAGCTTTCACAGATGGAGGAAAATATGAAATTAAAGCAATTCCTGACTGTCACCGCATGACCTTGGACAGGTTGCATCATGTCTTTGTATTTTGTTCTTCCTTCCTCTTCCCCTCTAAGCACACACCCATGTCCACTTCTATAAAATCCAGATTATAACACCTATGCCATGATGATTGCATGAGGATTAATTTAATTGATGTTTGCTAAGTGTACAGCAGTCCTCAGGTGAAAAAACACTACAAGAGATAGGCTGGCTGGCCAACTTCACCAAGTAAGAACCACGCTATGGTCATGGGGAAAACACCACCAAGGAAGAAGAGAAGAAGAATCCAAGCCAAGGTCTCAGTGAATATGTGCTAAAAAGTAGCCCGTGCCAGCACCTGAAACCTGAGCAGACAGCAGAGCAGAAGGCCAGCTAACGAGGAGATTTAGCTGATAACAGCTTAGACAAAACACCTACAAGATGAACCAGGTGGCACAGGAATCTAGGTGCGTTCACTAGAAATGGTAGGGAAAAGGGTTTTTTTGCATGCCGTAGTTAAAATTTCAAAATCTTCCCTAAAACATCATGCCGAAAGAAAAAACCTTATTTAGGCCAGTTTAAGTGTTCTATCTTCATAAATGAAAGCAAAGTTAAGTTTTTGAGTGAGAATAAAGTACTTTCTACCACAAACGTATAATCAAGCAACAACTCCCCCCCTTCAGAAAATATCACAATTTGCTACTCTGTTCCAATGAGAATTTTGTCAACATCAACTTGACTTCAAAAGTCATTGATTTTGCTGATACAATGTCTCCCAACAGGAAAATTTTCTATCGATATTTTCTAATTGTCACTTTTAGTTTAGAACTGTGAGATCAAATTTTCATCACTGTAAGACCATTCTCCCTCTCTCTGAAGATTATAAATTCCCTTCTACATATTCAAAGTATGCTGAGAGTATCTTAACACGAGGTTTAAATCCAGAACATTCTCTGTGGTGGTAACCGTATAAAAAGATAGAGCTTGTGTCTCTTTTTGCTGGGAACAGGTACATACTGTATGATGCCCTCTGAACAATTTGGTCAGTATCTTACAAATCCTGCCCCAGGCATCCTCCCTTCTCACAGCACTATCCAGCTTGCTCTGTGCCAGTAAGCTGCTGCCATCCATCCATCCATCCCAGAGGAGGCAGTTTACCATCAGTGTTGTTTCAAGATATGAGATTTTTTTTTTTTTAGGTGATTTACGTAGCAAAAAAAGCTATAGAAATGAGAAGCCCCTGATTATCCCAACGTTTTGTATTACTATGTATTAATCACTCTCCTCTCTAGAGATGCCATTGCTGATTTGAGAGATTCGATTTTCTTTTCTTTAAAGGTATCTCCAGACCATCTTAAAGAGCTGAGCAGGCTTGAAGAGATAAGAAGGAAAATATGCCTCTAAAGACGCTTAATGCTCAATTCTGAGTGTGTAGAGATGCTCACAAACTCTAAGCCCCGCAAAGGACCGAGAGGTTCAGTTCCTTTCAGTGTGTATATATTTACCCTTTTTCACAGCATTACAGAGCTACCAAAATAGATATAGTAAGGAGGAAAGCTTTCTGTGACTGAAAGCTCTCTCTGGCACATTCATCCAGCAGTTAAGCAGAACAATGCAGAGATGGAGTCTGCAGCTAAAGAAAACAGAGCCATCATTTAAAAGCTCTAATGTTAATAGCTGTTCTGCAAACCCCATCACAATGAAGTGAGGGGATAATAATGAGGAAAAAGGGAATAGGACAGTGTAAGGACCAGGGAACTGGCTGAGATTCAAACAATAGCTACAGTATTAGAAGACAATCATGGGAGTGTTAATTTGGGGTATTCTCTAGCAGTGAAGGACATCTCAACATGGACCTCAAGGAACAGTCACGTGACTCTCCCTGATAGCTGCCCGAGCTGCTGAACTCCTCACTGCCCACCTTCACTCTGTCATTACTGCAGCAAAATCTGTGAGGTACTCCCAGCTACGCTGTGGCCATGGCTCCGCGTGCAGGGCCGCTGTCATTGCATTACCCATGGAAATGCAGCCTCAAGAATGGGAGCCTATGGATGAGGTAGCAGAGCCATTCTTCTCCTCCAGTCCCAAGTGACAGTGGAAGACTTGCGAGTACATCAACAGCGTTGCTAATAAATGCAGGTGCATGTGAGGGGGCTTGCCAGCCCTGGTTTTAATGTAGCTGAGATGCAACATTTACTCTAGAGTCCATGCTGCTCTGCTCGCCATGTTGCTTGTTACCCATACTAACACCATGTCAATTAACCCTAGCACTGCTGAAGGCATAGCCATCCCCGAAGCAGCGAGAGGAAACGGAATGAAGGATTAGTAATGCCACTGTGTGAAGGGAAGAGCAGCTTCCAGCAGCCAAGCTAAAATGAAAGGAAATGCTGAATGGCTTTCAGGCTAGTGAAGTGGAAGAGATGAAGCCGCTCATATCAGGTATGCCTTAGATACATTATGCATAGTGCTGTGGAACGATCCCTCTGGCCCCTCATTCCCCACTTAGATTGGACAAGAAAGCCAGTAAATGCTGGGACTGAGCCATTTCAGACCTCAGGTTAGATTCTGGCAGCTGGTAGATGCTGCCTAATGTGTCCAGAAAAATTGTTAATTTTTTAAGTTTGGTGCTGTTAAACACCTCCCCCACATCCCGCCAAATGTCCAGGACAAAGCCCTGGTCTTCCCACTTAGTTATATTTTCAAGTATCTATGAAATATGATTAGCTACTCCCCCCGCACCTGATTTATTCTTCTCCTTTTTCCTTTTTTGACACTCCCAGCCCTGCGGATACCCAGCCACTGCTGGGATCGTTCCAACCCAATCCATTTCTATAGGCAGAGGCCCAATAAAACCTCTGTGGAAATGCTTAAGCGTATTGCCCGTAAATCAATGCATCCCCTCAAGCTGACAGTTTCCGCAGAGAACAAGCAGGTAGTAATAGTAAATGTTTCTTCAAACTTCCTGGACTGATAGCGAGCTCCTGCGAGGGATGCCCCACAGAGACAACCGCCTTTTACCCCCATCCCTGTCTCCTTTCAGCACATTATGCTGCGATCAGGATGCAGACCCAAATGCATTAACCAGAGTCCCTGTGGGGCTGCTACCTCGCACCCAGGTAAATCGACTGCTGTGAGCGTTTCCAGGATTACAAGGCAGCAGACAACTTGAAAAGGACTATCACAAACTAATGTTTACATTATGAACCTCATGTTCCCACCTTCTTAAGGCTCCCTACCATCTCCCTGTTTGTAAGCAACTAGAATTTGGGATTCTTGGAACTGAGCTAACAGAACTCATACATAGTTCTACCAGCAGCAGAATATATAACAAATACCATCAGCGACAATAGTAGAACAGGTACAGGTGCAAAGGGAACAATTGAATTAATGACTGATATTTTTGTGTCCCTGTAATCTTCCTTCCTCCTTCCCCATGGAGGCATCTGAAGGGAGCTGCCAGAGCCCTGACTGCAAAGGAGAAGTTACACGGATGAGGAGCCACTTCAAAATGACACAAACCTGTTTTATCTGTCAATCAAGATGGGGGATGAACAGTCGTTTAGCAACAGCATCACTGAAATTATATTGCTTTCCTTTTGAAGTACATAAATATTTGATTCTCTCTTCCTCAACTTTCTGCTTCTTCCCTTGTTTTAAAACAGAATCTCACAGATTTTAAAATAGATCCATAGGTTGTTTTTGTTTTTTTCTCAGTCACATTCAGCTGGTTTGAAAAATATCTGAGTGTGTGTGTAAGAGAACTAGCATATATCCTGCCTATAGCCGATAAGAAGAAAAAAAGAGGAAGACAGAGTACATTGGTACTAGAATATGGCAGGCTTCTATCCCCATTTAACTGTGGAGTTTTTCCTTCAAAATCTAATGAGAACAATTTCAGGGAAAGGCCTGCAAGCCCCAGGCTCTCACCACTTGCCATATGCCAAAAGCCCCATGCAATTCTAGCAGTAGCTGTGAGCCTGCTCTACCTGACCCATGGGTGCGTACCCTGAACTTGAGCTTCATGCATGGGTCTGCTCCTCTGAAGTGCAAGGGCTATTCACAGCAAGAGCTCTGCTCCTTCAGGGGTCCCAAGTGCTGGGGCCAGGCTGCCCAGGGGCTTAGCAGGCCAACTTGGGGAGGAAAACCACAATGACATAAGCCATATTAACCAAGCCAGTTAATGAGCACCTGCAGCTGGACCTTTACAACAGACAGACAGACAAGTCCCTCAAAACTTGTCCCAAATGGAGTACAAAAAAATATGTGTTTTGTTTTAAAATCTTATCCAAGTTACATACAGAAAACACTGCTAGATATGCTTGTCTTATCTAGACTAGGGGAATAGATCAGCTATTTACACAGCACGCAGCATTTTACATTTCGGAGGCTGGCTAAATACAAAATAACTCTTTTGTAGGAAGTTTACAGAATGTGGAAAAAGGGACAGACCACTTGGGAGGAATATGGGAATGTTGTCAGAGTATGCAGGGATGCAGTGAGGAAGGCCAAGGTCCACGTGGAATTAAATCTGGCAAAGGATGTCAAGGACAACAAGAAGGGCTTCTTCAAGTACATCAGTAGCAAAAGGAAGACTAGGGAAAATGTGGGCCCACTGCTGAATGAGGTAGGTGTCCTGGTGATGGAAGATACAGAAAAGGCAGAGTTACTGAATGCCTTCTTTGCTTTAGTCATAGAATCATAGAATCATAGTCTTTACTGCTGAGGCCAACCCTCAGGAATCCCAGACCTAGAGGTAGGAGAGAAAGTCTGGAGAAAGGAAGACTTTCCCTTGGTCCAGTAGGATCAGGTTAGAGATCATTTAGGCAACCTGGACACCCACAAATCCATGGGTTCCGATGGGATGCACCCACGAGTGCTGAGGCAGATGTTATTGCTAAGCCAGTCTCCATCTTCTTTGAAATGTCATGGAGAACAGGAGAGGTGTCTGAGGACTGGAGGAAAGCCAGTGTCACTCCAATCTTCAAAAAGGGCAAGGAGGACGACCCAGGAAACTACAGGCCAGTCAGTCTCACCTCCACCCCGGAAAGGTGATGGAACAGCTCATTCTGGATGTCATCTCTAAGCATGTGGAGGAAAAGAAGGTTATCAGGAGTAGTCAACATGGATTCACCAAGGGTAAATCATCCTTGGATCAATCTGATAGCCTTCTATTATGGCATGACTGGCTGGGTAGATGAGGGGAACAGCAGTAGATGTTGTCTACCTTGACTTCAGCAAGGCTTTTGGCACCGTCTCCCATAACATCCTCATAGGTAAGCTCAGGATGTGTGGGTTAGATGAGTGGACAGTGAGATGAATTGAGAACTGGCTGAATGGCAGAGCTCAGAGGGCTGCGATCAGAGGTGCAAAATCTAGTGGGAGGCCTGTAGCTTGTGGTGTTCCCCAGGGATCAGTAGTGGGTCCAGTCTTGTTCAACTTATTCATCAATGACCTGGATGAAGGGACAGAGCCTACCCTCAGCAAGTTTGCTGATGATACAAAACCAGGAGGAGTGGCTGATACACCAGAAGACTGTGGTGCCATTCATCGAGATCTGGATAGGCTAGAGAGTTGGGCAGGGAGGAACCTAATAAAGTTCAACAAAGGCAAGTGTAGGGTCCTGCACCTAGGGAGGAATAACTCCATGCACCAGTACAGGTTAGGGGTTGACCTGCTGGAAAGCAGCTCTGCGGAGAAGGACCTGGGAGTCATGGTGGACAACAAGTTAACCATGTGCCCTTGCAGCCAAGAAGGCCAATGGTATCCTGGGGTGCATTAGGAAGAATGTGGCTAGCAAGTCGAGGGAGGTTATTCCCCCCTTCTACTCTGCCCTGGTGAGGCCACATCTGGAGCAGTGTATCCAGTTCTGGACTCCCCAGTTCAAGACAAGGGACTACTGGAAAGAGTCCAGTGAAGGGCTACGAAGATGATTAGGGGACTGGAGCATCTCTCTTATGAGGAAAGGCTGAAAGCGCTGGGTCTGTTTAGCCTGGAGGAGACTGAGAGGGGATCTTACCAATGCTTACAAATATCTTAAGGGTGGATGTCAGGAAGATGGGGCCAGACTCTTTTCAGTGGTGCCCAGCGACAGGATAAGGGGCAACGGGCACAACCTGGAACACAGAAAGTTCCATCTGAATACGAGGAAAAACTTCTTTACTTTGAGGGTGACAGAGCACTGGAACAGGCTGCCCAGAGAGACTGTGGAGTCTCCTTCTCTGGAGATATTCGAAACCCACCTGGACACAATCCTGTGCAACCTGCTCTAGGTGAACTTGCTTTAGCAGGGGGTTTGGACCAGGTGATGTCCAGAGGTCCCTTCCAACCGCAACCATTCTGTGAAAACAGTTGCTCCCTTAGCTCAAGTGCTAGAGACAAATTCTTTTGCTATTGAGAGTTGTACGTAACTTCTGTCCCCAAACTGGCAAGGGGGAATGCATCATTACGCAGGTTATTTTTGTACATGAGCAAATCCTAACTACTGCCTGCACTGTGTCCTTAGGGATATCATAACATTCTCGTGCTCCATAAGCAAAACCTCACATCTGTGTAAAGGATTTATGAACATTAAGCCAGGACTGTGAGGGCTTCTGAAAAAAATAGATGCTAGATGGTATCCATGGTCACACTAACAATGAAGCGGGGTTTATCACTTAGAGTTTGCCCTCAAGGGTACACAACTGTTTAATGCTTTAGAGAAAAAAAACAAACACAAGCACAGTCTTAAATTGGGTAAATACAAGGATTTCTGCTTTGTGGGAAACTGTAGGAATACTACAGAAATTTCCTGCTGAGGAATTCAGGAAATTTGCTGCCAAGTGAAAAAGATACAGGGCACAAACACGCAACAAGGCTGCTTCAGGCTGCAGTTCCACCACTGCTGCAGCATTGCCTTCGCCCTGTCTCTAGCCATATGGTCATTCCTGCTCCCTTCTCAAACCCTCTCCTGGGCAAAAATGGGAATTTGTTAGCCCTGACTTATATCAGTTAAAACTATTGCAGAGCAGCATCCTTGGAGATCATGGTGCTTGGAAAAACGCACTTCTGAACAGCTTGCCCTGTGAGCTGGTTTCTGGCAGCCCCTGTACAGTAGAGGATCATAAGTTTGCTGAAACCAGTAAGTTTCTGCAAAGTGTTTTGATTTCAGCAAAACAGTATTTGCTAATGAGAACCTGTTTCAGTGGAAAACCCCCAACTGCACTTCTCTCTGGCAGAAAATTGGGGAAAAATGAAGAAAAAACCCACTAATACTCTTGTACACAAAAAGATGTTCCCATCTAAAGAAAAAAAAAATCAAATATTTGTTCTTCTAACAGTGGAGACTTGGAGCAGAGAGGAACAAGGTAATTTCACATGTTCCTGTGAACAAGCTGCTGCAAATAGCTTCCCTAGATAATAAGTAGAAACGAGTGAGAAGAAATGGATAGGGGAAGATCTATAATAGTGCAAAGAAATGTGTGATCAGCTAGGGAATTCCTCTTAGGAGCCTTGTAGAGAATATTGTATTTGCCAGACCAGATCAGAGCACTGGGCCAATGAAGTGCAATTTAAGCATTAAGTGTAACAGCTTGATAAATCTAGGTCAATGCACCTACACACAGGTACAAGTTTAATACCACTTCATTAGCAGGACTGCAGCACCTAACACGGAGTGCATCTACGGGTCCTGGAAGAGAGAAACTATTGGCATTTATGGGATTGCACAATTAAATCAATGAGTTTCTCTTAACGAGTGACCAGAAATTGGTCCCACTTTACAATTTCTAGTCTGCAGCAGCAGACGGTGCTGACGCTTCAAATATAAGTGGAAAACAGTACTGCAACGCTCCTCTGGCCAGTGTGTGACACCCTGCAGGAGGAGGCTGCAGAGAGAAGAGCTCTGCCTTTTTGAGCCCTTGCATTCAATCAGCCTTCACTGGAAATGTATTATCTTAGCGTGCAGCAGACCTGCAATTATTATTAAATGTTCTCAAAAACCAGCGCTGCCCTGTTTAAATCCATTTTGGCACTTTGTGGCTCTGCCACAACCCGACACAAAGAGGGATTTTATCTCTGTACTTGCTTCCAGTTACTACACAAGGATTTTTTTTCTGGGACTTACTCAACAAGCAGAGAAATCCCAGGATTTTTAAGTGTGCTTGTAGGACCTTGTCTTCACAGGGGGGCTGAGGAAGACCATGAGATCCTTGATTGCCATGGCCAGCAGCTGGGAGAGGGAGATTGATGGGGCAGGGCTCTGCTCTCCTGAGACTATGGAGAGATGACAAGGTTTGTTATGATTAAAAAAATAAAATTGGCTGTGCTAGATCAACAGCATTCAATCCCCAGTTCCTTCCCCCACAAACAGGAAGGGTACAGTTTTCTTCTGCTCCTTCCCTGACCACCACCCATGACTCTGAGACTGGTCCAGGCTTCCCACTGCACTAGTCCCAGAGCCACGCAGCTGTTTCAGTAAAGAATGCTCTCTGTACCACAATCACTGGTGTCTGAGTATAGCTTAGTTTTTCATATCAGCTGCAGGCCATCTTGCCCAGGTGTGTCTATACTGCGCAGCGACCTCTCCCAGGACTGCAGTACAGCCATACATCAGACCAGGACTAACAGAAGTCTGTTGGATACTTCCACCACAGAAAGTTGTATGCCACCTTCCAGATGAACCACCATGCTTGCAGAGTTGCAGTACGCTTATAGTTTGGCAGCCACCCAAGGCACACAGAGAACAGTAAGAAATACAGGCGCACAAAAGATATGACATATTGTTGGACCCTAGCAAGTCAGGGCAAAACCTACTTGCAGTCAAGATTGAAGCCAAAATCTGCCTCTTCAGTTGCCCCGTTGTAGACCTACCCATTGCTTCCTCAGAAATAACTTTCAAGGGCTGCTAACACAAACCCAGACTTCTTATAAGTGCAAAAAACTCCATAGGCACATAATATGCCTTTTGGAAATGAAAAGTGGTCTGAGAGATCTAATCAGCTGAAAGGCAATTCTTTACTGAGGCTGCCAGATGCAGATGAACTCTGCAGGGCTTGCTGGCTCCTGAGATGCCTAATATATCCAGCCTGCATTGCCAAAGTGTCATGAGACCAGGCCTCCTACAATCCTAGTTAGCAGCCCTTCCACCTATTCCCTGAGTGCTCCATTCCAGGTTTTTGTGACCTGACTGTTATTACTCGAAATGCTCCATTCACTTGAGTTAGCCCATAATCTGTTGAAGAGGGCTTTGTCTATACAATTGCCTTTTTTTGGACAATATCTGTCTGTAGAAAATGAGGTTCAGAAGTCTGCATGTGCTTTGCTCCAACATACATGACGACTTTCTGGAAATTCATCTGTGTTGGAAGAGTATCTGACTCTGAAATGGGAACAGTGGATAAAGGGAGAGAATGCTTCCTACTTCTCCTATAATAATAATGGTGGCAATAAATCCAGGGAAATACTAGACTAGAGAAAGAAGGCCTCAGCAATAATAAGAACAACAATTTGCAGGCTACAATTCTCATCTTGCACACGCTTCTTCCAGGAAGCAGGACTAGAGAATTTTGCAGAGTGAATATGACACACAAGCTGGGGGAAAGTGCATGGAAGGAGCTGCAGCAGGAGTGACAGTAGATGCAGGAATACAGGCAAGGATGGAGTCTGAGTACAAACAGTCTTGTTCTCAACTCTCTCCCCCCAAATAGAATATCCCTCCAGTGCCCTCATCAGCCAGGTCTCTTACAGAGGTCAGATATCCTGGAGGCATTAGCAGGAAGGCTTTCACATGCACGTATATGTGTCTGTGCATGCATGAGCTGGGAGTGGGACACGCTAAGAAGCAGTCAGAGGCAGAACCGGGCTTTGAGTCTGGGCAATGGCAGTGAGAGCAGGACAGGGTGTCGAGTGTGGGGCTAGCATGAGCTCAAGATAGCACAAGGGTCCTGGGATCAGGATGGGGAGACAGAAAATGGACCAAAGGGAGGTTTGGATGTGGGGAGAAGGCTGTGGCTTGTTTCAATTTGGCTTCACCCCCATCCTTATCTTTTTTTTTTCTTATTGTGTTTTCTGGTTTCACCTTGCATCTCTCCTCAAACTGCATGCTAAGAACTACTGCATCCCCACGCCTGTGCTCCACTCCCTTAATTCAAAGCCCACCTTCATCACCAGACTGTGCCGATCCCTGACAAGCCCCAAAAGGCACAGATCCTTTGACTCTCACATGGATGTCACCTAATGAAGACATCTATAAATACGGGCACATTAGAGCTCACCATCTGGCTATGCCTCTTGGACGGCTCCGCTCCCCACAGATCAGTGGGCATGGAGACTGCTGTGGCCAACCAATTATTCCTCCATCTCCTGCTCCAGCACTCATGGGCACGGACGCCCCCAGCAACACTGTTAGCGGCCGGCAGCCGAGGACACAGGCTAAGCAGCATGCCGTTCAAAGTGAAGCAGTCAGCCACAAGCCCACATCATGCTGCCCCTCCACACACTGTTCCCATGGCTGGCAGCACTGGCACGCTCGCCAGCCTCTTTTCCCCTGAAGGTCCAGATCTTGTTCATGCACCCCAGCAGCACTGCAAGGGCGATGAGCCTTTCTGACCCCCCCGCCTTCTTTCCTTGCCCGGCTATCACCAGGTTCAGCCTTTCTATCAATCTCGACCACATTTTTCTCTTTTCTCGTCTGCCTCTGACACACCTTCTCTTCAGCACCAGGCACAATTTTTCTGTCCACTAGTCAAAATGATAAATTGAAAATATTTCTTTCCAGGAAGACTCAAGACCTATCATTTAATTTTTGCTTGTTTGTTTGGTTGGGGTTTTTAGAAAAACAATCTTTTTAGATTGGCTGAAAGATTTTATTTGACCTATATGAAAAAACTGCCTTTTCTTTCCAAAAATCCTCTCTTTGTTATTTTTTTAAAGGAAATTCTCCAAAACAAAACCGTCACTGCAAAATGAGAAACTAAAACAGTTCATCTTCTCCAAATAATTTCTCCATTTTTCTCTCCCCAAAAACAAGCATGACACACAGAGCGTAAACCCTCCCCAAACTGTGTATTTAGGAAGGCAGAATGGCATTCCCACTGATATTTTTCCACCTTCCTACTTTTTTTTTTTTCCCTATTTTTCCCTGCAATCATCTGCCCGTTCCCAAATGCCATCACAGTCACCAGGCCAAGTTCTCGGAGAGGTGCCCGCACATGGAAAAGTTCACTGAACTGCTGTGACACATTTCGCTCCCTGAATAGTCTGTAGCCACAGGACACCTAAGATGATTGTATTTTCTTTGAAGTACATGAATATTTTATATCCTCCCTCCCTTCCTCCTTGCCTTTAATTATTCTCTTATTTTGAAACACCAGCTTGCATGCAGTATTTAAATAAAGCTGTTTTCAGAGCCACAAGCAGCTTGAAACAGTCAAGCCTCTCAAAATATATTGCAAGTGCTGTACATCCTCCTGTTCAGCACATAAGCGGCAGAGAGCAAGGCACAACCTAGGGAATCCATACAGGACAGGGTGTTACAGAGGCAGCCTTTCCCTTCTGAAAGCTTGACTTCCCTCACCAGATAAATCTGTGCACATGAGATGAGACATAGGGTCTCAGCCTGTTCCCCAGCCATCCCCTGCAAATCACTGAAGGGTCTGGCACAGCGAACTTTGCTCAGGAAAGCATCTGAAAATGCAGAGGATGCAGTGGGTTAGAATTGAAGCAGGTAATGGAGAAAAAGAAAACACATACAGAATTTTCTATATATAGAGCTATATATAGATAATTATATGCATACATACATGTATATACATAAATACATAAAAAAGGGTTCAGAGGGTTTTGCATGACTAGCTCTACAGACATACATGACCAGATCACACACATCTTTGCCAAGGTCCACCAGCTGCAAGAATTTGGCCTTGCCAGATTTCAACAATCTTTGAGAGGATGTCCAGGATCCCATTTGCTTTGAGTCATGACATTTTGACACCAAAATTTTAGGTAATCCAAAGAACCACTGGACACCTGTATATGGAGAGACCCAAGTAGCTCTAACTGCAGGTCAGGAGGTGGGATGCGGCATGCCTCAAGCAATTGGCTGCGCTGATTCACACTCACAGCTACAACATGACACTCAGGGCTGGGGCAGTGTTGCTTTTGGGCAGCTGTATCCCTGAGAAGTTGTCTGTGTATTACATGGGGGAATGGACATTAACGGGGATAGCCACACTTGCACCAGGTGAGGGTGCTACAGACCTGGCAGCTGTTCCAGCTGCTTGAGCAACGTGTCCTGGATTATTTGGAGGTGCTCTCCTGAACAGCCAAGAGAAAAGGCAACCAAGCGTGCTTCTGCACAGGTCAGGGGAGGCCATGCGCCATAAATGTTTGTGCAGGTGGATGAATAGCTGTGCCCACAGATGCTCACAAGTAGGGCAAGGAGTAAACATGCATGTTTGAATACTCATCCATCTCCATTACAAAAATGAGTCATCTCATCCTAATACCACTTTTAACTTTGCGGAGGCTTGTATCAGACACAGCAGGTAGCTGGGGGGTTGTAAAAGGACTGCCTGCAAATCTCAGGGCCAAGCATCCTGAGGTTTGATTGAGGCTTCCCAATTGAAGTGGAGTAATCCCCAAGGCACTCTGCTGGGTATGTGCACATGACCAATAACAGGGGCATGTGATGACCTCCCAAATCTGCCTGGGGGAGAAAGTCATGCTCCTCAGCTCTTGCCTGATGCTGCATCTCTGAATCAGCCCTTCATTATCATCTGCAGTAGATTTTGTGATCTTATTAACTTGTAAAGTCTCCCTGCACTGTCCACATCCCTTGCCTATAAAACCTCAGCAAAGGTGAAAGCTGCCGTGAGGAGGAAACTTTAACCTAATGGAGAGATGCTTATAGAGAGCTGGAAAAGTTACTAGTGTCTCTCTGCACTTGAATATATTTCCTTTTTTGCAATGAAGATTTCTAGCACCGTATTCCCAGGCCAATGCTGCTCAGTAATTCTGGGTGAGAAGAGGTGGAATTTTAACTGGGTTCTACACAAGGGCTAGGGGAACAGGTTTTTAAATGAACTGAAGGAGATAACCAAGTGCAAACCTTTCAAAGGCAAGAAGAAAGAGACCGTTACACAAGTTCCATAGGCAGAAAAACCCACCCTACAAACAGCTTTACACTGCAAGGACACATCACGCTCCAGTTGCCCCATAAGTTTGCATAGCTTACCCCCAGTTGCAAGTTTCATGCTTTAACTTTGTACAGCCAAGGTGACCCTTCTCCTCCCTCCCGTGCATTAACAAAGAGACAGGACTAACGATACATGTGCCAGCAGCTACAGAAAGCAGAACAAAGACTACAGCACGATGAGTACTCTGACAGAAGCACGGAGTGCAATATTTATTTACTGTCTGTCAATGTCTAGCCTGGATGGGATGCTGCATCTCCATAGCCATTATGAACTGCTCATTAGACATTAACAGGACAAGATTCTGTTGCGACTGGGTCATCTGAGTTGATCGAAAAAGGGGCAGCAAGAAGCAGTGGAGAAATCCAAAGTGAAAGGGAAGGAACGACCATCAGCTGCTGCAATGGTTACAGTCAGTAACGAGCTGGCTGCCTAGTGTGCATCACTACAGCTTCCTAGTAAGTGGAATTAGGAGTAGAGCCATGTGTCAGGGGCTCCATACTGTCAGCTGTTAGCAGAGAGATTGATTTAAAACAAGTGTCAATGGCACAAGCTTTGGCAAAGGAGAAACTCGGCTCCTAGCTGCCAGGCAACCACAGTATAAAACAGGGTGGTACCAGTGACCAAACAGCCAGCGTGGCTAGTGACTTCTTGGCAAGACCCACATTGAAACGCAGCTTTATTAAACATAACAGGCTTAACACTGGGAATATTTTTAAGCTGTTGTGTACACAATGCACATGGAAAAAGATTCAGAAATAACCCACTACCATTGAGGAGATGAAGCAGAACATCCCAGCCGTACTGTAACCCTGCCTAGGAACATGGCTCCAAATAATGACTGCAGCCCTGTTTTCTTCACCTTAGTGCTGGGGGGAGGCAAGCTGGGAGTAGGCAGGTCCCCCTCCCAGGAAACACAGTCTGTAGGAGAGAAAAGAGATCATCTCTCTGACAGTCCTGGATGAGGATAACAAAGAGAAAACCTTCAGGGGAAATTGCAGTGTTTCTTCCTGGAATGAGCCCGAGCTCTGAAATCAGCACACAATACATGAGATTGAACACTTGCAGGCCTGGGCCTGTTATTGAAGTAATCTTGGGTAGAAAACAAAAACCAAATCATGAACTTCTTGTTTACCTTAAGAAATAGATTACTGTTATCCTCCAACTTAGTTGACTGGAATTACATAGAGAAGTTCAGTCACAAAAGTCTTCTCTGAAAAGTGCAAAAGCTGTAAAACATCTTTTCTCAGAATTTGTTCCTCTCTGCATCCATCCCATCTACTCAGCAGAGTGATTAACATGATCATTCACTACATTTTAGCAAAGCTAAAAGACACACTGTCTATTTTTTTAACTAAGATTTTTTTGCTGCATCTTCCCTTTTGTGTACATATGATTTATGAAGAAGCCAGCTTGGCTTCCAGGTCCCAAGATAAACTGATTGGCCTGGAAGTGAAGGGTGTCCTGGTTTCAGCTGGGATAGAGTTAATTTTCTTCTTAGTAGCTGGTATAGCGCTGTGTTTTGGATTTAGGATGAGAATAATGTTGATAACACACTGATGTTTTGGTTGTTGCTGAGCAGAGTTTGCACTAGTCAGGGACTTTTCAGCTTCCCCTGCTCTGCCAGGTGCACACGCAGCTGGGAGGGAGCACAGCCAGCACAGCTGACCCAGACTGGCCAAAGGGTTAGTCCATACCATATGACACATGCTGAGTATATAAGCTGGGGGAAGAAGGAGGAAGGGGGGGGGACATTCAGAGTGATGGCACTTGTCTTCCCAAGTAACTGTTACGTGCGATGGAGCCCTGCTTTCCTGGGGATGGCTGAACACCTGCCTGCCGATGGGAAGCAGTGAATGAATTCCTTGCTTTGCTTGTGTGCACAGCTTTTGCTTTATCCATTAAACTGTCTTTATCTCAACCCATGAGTTTTCTTACTTTTAATCTTCCAGTTCTCTCCCCCATCCCATTGTGGGGGAGTGAGCAAACAGCTGTGTGGTGCTTAGTTGCTAGCTGGGGTTAAACCATGACAAGGGGAAACAAAAATCCCCCCCCCCCAACTATCTTCTGGATATACAAAGTGACAGGAACTTTCCTGGAGTCAGTAAGGAACAGGTAACCAGTCCCAAGGGACTCTGCTCACTCAGCCTCTATAGAACAATGAATTATATTTAAAAAATCTGCAACTATATTTTCTTTCTGGGAAGCCTCCTGGCCATTATTGGGAATCTAAGCTGGAGAGAGAGAGACTGGGACTGGAGTTATATATAGGCAGTATGGCCAGAAACAGCAACAGGGACAGAGGGAAGAGTTTTCCCAAAATGGGTCACTTATTTTTTTTCCAGGAGTATGTTTCCTCAGATTTCCTCAGCTCAAAGCACAAGCCTTATTCACACCGAGAAAGAGTAGAGCAGAAGGCAAATATAAGAAACTGAAGTATGGTTGTGGAGGTGGGTGTTAAAACACATACAGCCACGTGCCAAACACACATTTGTGATCTTGCCAGACGTGTGGCACAAAGCTCCCGTAGCGGAGGAAAAAAATCAAGACAGACAGACCAGGCTCCTTGCAGCATGTGCTTCATTCAGCATTTCAATGAGGAGACTCAGGGGTGAGATTTCAGGTTTCTTTGCCTCTCTCAGTGAAGAGGGTCAGGATTTTTTTTACATGGGTGTGAGCTGGGAGGGAGTGCTGGAGCACACGCAGACACGCGTGTGCCTCTGTACAGCGTCTCCGGGAAAGGGGGCAGTAGCCAGCTTATCCTTCTGCCTGTTGTCAAACAGATAATTGTTCTAGAACAGCTGGGCCAGACAATAGCATCTTTAATGGCCCAGCTTAAACGCGGTCGTGACAGAAATCATAATATTTTTTAATCTCCCTTTCCCCAGCCTTCCTCGAAATTCATTTTTAATGACTGCAGTTGGCTTTCATTTTTGCTCTTGTTTTTAATTCAGATAACTTCTTGTGTCATGCAACTTCCCTCTCCCACCCCCAACACTCTCTGTAAATGAAAGACTTCAATGTTTCAAATACAAAACTAACACCAGATGCTAACAGAACCAATGGGATAGTCTTATTTACCAGTTCTTGCCACCTTTTTTGGGACTGATCAAAGATCCCACATGCCCAACAGTTAAGGACTAGGGACAGGGTTTGATCCATCCTTAAGGCACTTAATAATATAAATTCTCCCTTACCACCAAGACCCAAGCAGCACATGTCTCCCTATCACCCTCCCCACACGACCCATCTTCAAATGTTTCTATCCAAAGTAGTAAAATGAGATAACAGCAATCTTTGACACTTGAGGTCAGCTGATTGATCCTGCATGGCATCACACCTGCGTGGTTATTTTCTGTTGCTGCACATTTAAACAAAGTTAGGAAAAATCATTGTATTTTCTCCACAGTTTCAAAAACGCATAATTTAACTGTTCTTTCACAAAGAACCATTTTCGGAAGTTCCTATGTAATTGTTAGAAAACATTTATAATTGAAATTTCTATGCATTAAAATAATTACTGTTTTCATAAAAAACCCTAAATTTACAACAAAGCTCCCGCAATTCTTCCCCTCCTCTGCCCTGCAGCACCCCATGATCTCCCAGCCCAGGGTTCCCCTCATGCATGTCATTCTGCATTCTTATCACAGGCACACGACGTGGCCATCGTCACAGTCCCCTGGTCTAAATTTGTCCATTTTTTCAACCCTCACTTTTGTTTGCATCTTTGACTTCATACTTCAGAATCCTCTGCTCTATTTTAGACAATAGAATAAAAATGCTATAAAGTCTAATTTATTTTCATTGCCCCATACATGCCTGAATTTGGCTCTTGGGTCCAATGCCTCCTTTTTTTCTTCGTATTTCACATTGAAGAAAGCAAAATTCATACCTTCTCAATGAAATTTTCATGAACTATGCATTGCCCAGTGCTATATATTCAGCAATATTAACTACCGCAGCTGTTTACATTCAGAAGGTTTCCCTCAGCCCCAGGAAGGAGGAAATTTATTTTTATATACTAAAGGAATTTAAATTTCCAGAAAATGCTATGGTCACCTCAGAATATGACTCAGTAACCCAGCTAGAGGTCATGATCCTAGAGCAGAGGAACATATCCGTGATGCATCAACCAACCATGTCACTTGGCACTTACACACAGCAATATTTAAATCAGCCCCTCAGAAACTGAACTCCTTATTGCTAAACACCAGAATGGCTGGCCTTATAGATTCAGTCCAAATGCCTGACTGGCAGTTGCTGGGGCTACAAGATGAAGGATCTCACCCTCACACATCCATTGAGTGCTCAGCATCCTGCTGTGCAAGTGGGACTTCGCAACTCCATCGTCAGCATGAATTTGCTCAGAGGGTGAACGGCTGGGGGAGAGGTAAGCAGCAGGGATGAACTTAAAACATGACTGCACTGTAAAGCAAGATGGCTGGAGCCTGGGGTGCTGAGCACCATCCTATACCTCTGGGCATAATTCAGGATCCAAGATGTGGACAAATGAAATGTCAAATTCAGCAACGAAGGGGAAAAAAAAGCAAGGAATTGAGCTTCCAAAAGATAACCTGGATTGTTACTATTGCGTTCATCTAGGCACTACCTGAAAATAGTTACCTATTACAAAGCCTCTGATTTCAGTGATTTTAGGTCAGGTTTAGCATGAGTTCAGGGCCATATCCATATACCACATTGCTGGATTAGGGTTAAGTCAAAACAATATCACCTGAAAATGGGTACCATTGGAGAAACACTACCTGCTAAAAATCTTATTCCAAAACTCGCATCATCTGAACTGTCACTTTACCAGGAATAACAGGAAGAGAAAGTTTAAAAAAACCAAACCAAACAACACATTATCGGCCCAATGCTACAAACTAATCAACACAAATTATGGTTTAATAAAAACCTCTCTTCCATCAAGTCATGAAAGAAAAAGCCAGGTCCAGTGAACCTTAGAAAAGGAGCAGAGCTGGTAGTCAATGCTCTTCAATGAAGGGGGCTCTCTTTGGCACTGAAGCAGCCAGCCCACTTACAGAGACACAAAGTGTCTTCAGCTGATCTGCATCCAGGATTTGAATCTTAGCATTTCCTTTTAGAGGACCTCGAGGTGGAAGTTTTACTAGTCCTGGAGCATGGACAACCCAGATATAATTTATTTTTCCTCTTCTGTTAGCACTCAGAAAGCTCCTAGCAAGAGCTCCTTGTTGCTCTTCCCCTACACATGGTCAGCTATACAGCCTGTCTGAAACAGGAGTAGCTTAGATGGGCAAAACTGCCAGGAAGGGGAAAAAGAACAAAACATAACACCCCACTTTACAGACAGGAAAATAAGGCATGAAAAGACTCATTGCCCTGTACAGGATGCCACTGGAAATTTGGGGCAGAGCTCACAACTACAGATGGCAAGTTCAGAGCCTGTGCTAGGATACCCATCTAAGGGGTGTCCCTGAATCCACAGGGTGCTAAACAGGGAGAGAGCCCAATGATGGTGAGAGCTTCATGAAGGCAGCTCTTCTGAAGAGACATAACCATATTTGATTCACAGAAATGCATGACACATTGGGCAAGCTATGGCCATCGACAGAAGCGCAGGCATGAAACTTAAGGGAGCCGAAAGGTGATTAAATTAGGAGGCAGTCAATTTGGAAAAAAAGGCAGCTCTCCCTCCTGCTGTGATGGAGAACCTGTGGGATCCACAGCTGCGGGAGGCTGTCAACTCAGATACAGCGACTGGATAATTTTGGGAGAAATAACAACATTGAAAGCTATGTTGAACAAATGTAAAGGGAAATTCAGGGCAGCAGGGCCTGGAAGGGGAAGGAAAGAAACACTTTCCCCATTCTTGTACAGTGTTGTACAATTAGGCAGATGCACATGTTCTCCTCTGAAGCATGCAGGATGGGCTGTACCATGCGCTGCTGTGGGGCTGCACGATGCAGGGAGGGACAGCTGGGCCAAATGGACCTGATCTGAAAAGGGAAATTCTGCCTTCTCCTCATCGAGAGGGTAAATGAGAAGGGAGGAAAAGGAAGGAGAAGAGCAGGAGGAGGAAAACAAAAAGAGAGCAAATGGAAAGAAAAGAGAGGCGGGGGGGAAGAGAGATAAAAGAAGAGAGACTAGAGAGCTAGGATAAGGAAAAGACAGAGCCCTGAAGGATTTGATTTAAAAAGCCACAATGTTTTTCTTCATTCAGCAGCGACACTGCCGACCGCATCTCTGTATCCAAACGACGGAAAGCAAATGGCAGGTCAAGCAGCAAATGCCTGTGCCTGTCGGGGGGCACTGGCTGCCCCCTTCCCCCCCTCAAACACACAGGATCGCATCTCTCTGCCATTGCTTGCCCTAGCAGGCAGGGCAGGGACCAGCGTTTGGTGGCACTGAGGTGGCCTCCCATCCGTCAGCACTGCACCTCCTGCACCCCGGGGGGCTCCAGCCCATCCATTAGAGTCAGCAGCACGGCTCCCTCTGCTCCCGGCCACCCCATGACTGATGGGGACCGTGGCACGAGGTGGGAGATGGCAAGGAAAAAAAAAATTGAAGAGGACACTGGCGATTTCATATGGCAGCACCCACGGGATTTGTGGGGTGGATCCAAATCACTGCACACAGGCAATAAGCAAAGTAAGGAAAGGAGCAAGAGATTAAAGCAGCCCAGCTACACACAAGTGAGCTGCTTGCATGGTCAAATGAAACAAGGCAGAATTAAGACCAGCTTACCCCAGTCCTGGAAGGGTTCACAGGCTTACACACACTCAGCAGGGGCTGAGTTAGCCACAACTCTGTCCTATGTTGCTCATAAAAAACAAAGCTTGATTCCCTAATGTTTTTACAGAAAACTTGGTCAAAATATGGAAATAGGACCCACTTCACACACTCCAGGAATGCCCTTAAACAGCACAGGAGAAGGGCTGGAGAGGAAGATCATCCTCCTACAGAAAGCACAGGGAGAATGCAGCTTTGCACCATGAAAATTCAATTGCCTTGTTTAGACCTTGGAAAGCCTGGTGACTTAACGTAACCTGTATTTACTGAAAGCATCACAGGAACCGAAATTTGAGGTTTGAAATGGGTCCGTATGGGAAAATGCTCCCAACACCTATGAAATCCTTTTGCCACACAGGAGTATCATTACAGGACTAGCTAAAAAGGAGAAGCGCAACCTGCTGTATCACCACTTCTTCGCAATTCTGGCTTTTCTTACAATTTTGCCTCTGCTGAGGCCCAACTGTGCTTGCATGGTGAAAAAAACTGGGATCACACAACGGAGTGAGATGCTTGCAAGCATCTCCCACAGCCAGCCCTTTCCTTAAAGTAATTTCTGTTTAGAGATAGCATATCTCTCTACAGTTCTGCAGCTCTCTCCCTAGCAGGCCTTTCATATACATGAAAAGAAATATCTGATCAAATATATTCCTCTATCATGGCTTTGGAAATATTAGCAAGATTTAATTAATATATAATCATATCAGCAGAAAAGAGTTAATTGAAATATTGAATAACTACAACTTTAACAGGATTGGAACATAATGGTTCAGACGTACTAAGCAGATGATTTATCCACCATGCTATACAAATTTTAGTTAACAGTTGGGCAAAGACTTTAGAGCTATTATTTTTAGCAATAGAAGGGTATTCCCTAGGTTGTGCCAAGGCCTGTGTGCTGAAAAGCATTGTGAAAAATCAGCTTATTGTGCATTTTCTTCTCCTATTAGAAGAAAAGGAGAAAAATGTGTCTGACATTATTAATTGGGATCTTGTGGTAATGCAGCAGTATGTGCACAGAGAGACAAACGAAATTTCAGTGCAAATTCACTGACCTTAGCCAAGATATATCCAGGGAAGAAAATGGCTAAATGAATTGAATTCTGTGACATGAAACATGTATTACATTCCCAGGTGTCATATTAATTGTGCATGGTACCAGCAGGACAGTTGTAAGACAGGTACAATATGCCTACGATCGCTGTTGAGGTTAACTACATAGCAAAGAGAGGTTAGCAATGAAGCAGGCCTGAACTACAAGCCATCATCTCTGTCTTCAGATTTTGAGGAAACTTGTTTACAGAGCTGAATTCTGCATACAGGGTTTTCTTCCTGCAGCCACGGGCCAAAGTCTCAGACATCAATAAAAATCAAGAAAGTTGGAAAAAAGTTGACTCTGACTAAAATTATCCAGATGTGGAAAATCTCCAGTCAACCAAATCAGCAACTTTGCTAAGATGCACTTATGTTAAATCATGGACCAGGCTGGCAGAGGCTGGTGTTTATCACCAGCTTGCAAGTAGAAAATGAACTGATGAATCTCGGATGAGATCCCAGGGAGTGGGATTCACATTACAAAATCAGCCACTCAGTAACACAGCACTTGGTACCAAACCCATGTTTCCTGCAGTTTTCCCTAGACACTGCTTTCAATTAATTCCCTCAGGACCTTGCATTAGTCACATAGTTGCATGGTGTCTCTCTCCCCTTCTGTGAAATGGGAAGAGTAACACTTCCTTTCCACCAGGGACATACGCAGATAATCACCTCAACAGTTGTGATTAGATACAGTGATAATAGGGGCAAAAGTACTAGAGAGAGAGAGGAAGACTGAACCACTCTTCGCAAAAGGAGAAAATTGATCTAGCTAAAGTAAGTGATGTGCCTGGCTTGATATCCAGGAGTGAATTTCAAGCCTCTGCAAAAGCAAGGATGAAAAACTCTGCTGCAGAGAGACATATGCAGAATTCATGGAACTGTGCAAGTGTCCAACACTTTTCATGTCTTCCGTTCAAGTTTGTTTGGATATGAACATTTGCTTTGAAATTAGCATTGGTATGTGCAGGTACACAAAGACAGAATAAAGATGTCTGGCTACACTCATCCCAGATGCTCTTTTTCTATCTGCTTTTGCAGTCAATTCTCTTGGATCATGGGCTCCCAATTAGTAGAATAATGAATGAAAGTCCTGTTAAAATAAGGATTGACCTAAACTCTGAACAAAAGTTAAAATTGAACGCAGGACCTCCCTCCCCAATGTCTTTGGTACTATGCAAGAAAGGTTTCAACAGACTCTTACTTATTTGGTATTTGCTACTAGAATCTTTCTACCTCAGGTGTGGAAAATAACACAAGAGTATCCCACTATGCTCATTATATATGTTCAATTCATTTTTCTCTAGCTTAAAAGATTTGGTTGCAAAGTCTAGAGAAGTTGCTGTATTTTATATGCTGATTCAAACCAGCCCCTCCATGTTCTTGAAGGATTTTCGGGAGGGGGAAGTGGGTAGGAGGTACAAAAATCACCCAAGCGTGTACAAAGTCCAGAAATGATAAGGCAGAGCTGTAGGATACCAGGATTGTTCCACATTACTGAAGGTTTATCTATTCTCTTTTGTCCTGAACAGACAGGCCAAAACAAGCAAAAGACCGGACATGTCTTTGCAGTTCTTCCTGGTATGCTTACAAAAACGCAGTGCACCAAGGCTCTTGTCAGGGAAATCTCTGCAATGTCTAAATGCCAGCTCATGAAATGATGCTTTGCTTCCCCAGTGCACTTTCTGTGCCAGTGGGGATCCTGACCCCAAACCCCTCGAACATACACAGGTAGGGCTGCAAGATAGTGCCCTCAAAATGATGGAATAGCCTAGTACTCAGAATAGACTACCTGCATATAAGGAAGGGACGCAGCACCTCAGATGGAGAATAATTTGATTTTAAATGTCAGATAGTCAAGAAAAAACAGCAGAAAGATTCCTGTGTAGCTTAAGATACAGAGATGTAACAGACCACTGGAATTAGCAGAGCCCCAGCAGAGACGCAGACATGGGAGCAAGAGGGAGTTCAGAGCTAATTTAGATCCTAGCTCTCCCAGCTGGCAACATTGAAGAAAGAAGCACCAGAGTGCAGAGGATGGAAAGAGCTGATCCCTTTCTCCAGCACGAAACAGTGTAATAGTATGAGAAGAGTTGTATCATTAAATAGTACACAATAATTGAATAATAACTACTTATGATTTACCTAATTACTTATCTCTGCTCCATAACGTATCATCTTACTATTTATTAATAGACAGCTAGACTATAATGGAAGTGAATGGTCAGTGCCTCCCTTGGGCTATTGTTAAAGGCTGCTTTCATTTTTATCTGTGAAGACCATTCATAAACAAACCATCAAACCACCTATTGGGAGATCAGAAACCTCTGTTATGGATCCAAGTTTCCCCAGCTGATCCCATGTGCTGTCACTGGCAATAGGAATGGAGAGAGGATCAGACTTCAGCCCTGGGCAAGAATCGCTCTGGACCCAAATCTGATTTTTTTGCTAAATGGATTCAGATTAGCCCCAGCCTTTGAGGAGGCAGCAGGAAGATTTTTCACCAGCCTGCTCTGCCTGTGCAGACACAATCTGGAAAATAGCTACCAACTTGGGGGCATCTGTCCCACCAGCTTTCACAGCTTTAGTAACAAAGCTGAAAACTTAAACCCTTAAATTTCACAACTGCAAGCAACACTGGAGCTTCTGCCAGCATTCCTGCGTTAGCCAGGTCTCCCTACCTCTATCATGCCAGCATTAATAGATTACTTACTCCCAGTAATACTTCGTGCCACTGATGACAATTTCCAAGGATCAAACTGAAACAGTCTTTTTCCCATGCAAAATGCAGCACATTTAGCAGAAAAGGAACAACAACAAATCCCAAGATGAATGCTACAGGACATCTGTATTCAGTGTATATATATATATGTATGTATTCAGGTCACTGTAAAAAAAAAAGCATGAAGCCATACCTTACTTTCTTGCTCTCATACCCTAGAGGTCCATTAAGCGTAAGCCTAGCAGTATTTACGTTTGGCACATTAACATGGCAAAGCCTTCCAGGAGTGGGCAGGGTAGGGATTTGGGGAGGTGAGTCAGGCAGCCAACATTCCTGCTTCATTGAATGAGATCCCAAGAAGCTGGTGTGCTCTTAGCTTTTTTTTTTTTTGTCCCTTTTTCTCTCAACATGGTTGATCCCTCCTGCCAGGAAGGTCCTAGGAATGAGGTCCTGCAGCATCTGGAACCAGCAGTTGCACCTAGCATTAGATTGCCTTTAAAATACTTCCCCTCCCTGTGAATTATGGAGCTTTTTCTTAGTCTTCCACCCATAAATCACACACGCAGGAGTTACTGGGGAAGCTGGCTTTGACTACAGATCACAGGTGCAGGCTGGGAACAGAAGTCATGGGACTCGGCTCTCTGTGAGGCGATATCCCAGTCTGATCGATACTTCACCTCGCACTTTAGTGCAGCTCAACCACACCAGCCATATCAGAGAGCCACAGTACTGCAGCAGGGTCTGTGAATGGGTTCTGGCATTAGGATACTGAACAGCAGGTTCCTCTAAGCTCTCCAGATTCATACTAGTAAAGACATCAACCCATCAAGTCACTCCCCACAATCTCTGCCCCGTCCTCATCTCCTCTCATCCCGAGGAGAGAAACCTCCCTGCCCCTGCTCTCCTGGCAATAGCTCCACAAAGGAAAAAGCCCCTGGGACTGAAATGTCACAGATTCCGAGGACGTGATTAATTATTTAAATTGACAAAATTACATTCCACTGGTGACATTCAACACTGTGTCTACTCTGCCTCTCACTCTCCCCTTCCCTCCCTCCCGGCAGCTCTTCCCCCCATGGACATGTGCCAGCCAGGGATCTGTTCCTTCCACTCTGCTCTCTGCTAAATGTTTTTTATTCTCAACCACCTGCCCCAGGCCCTCTCATCAATTATTAATCAAGTGATCCATGAATATGCAAATCAACCCATGCACTCATTTTATTAAATTAACTAAAAAAGAAAAGAGACAGGGCATGTACAGCAGCAGAATAGATGATGGGGTGGACTGCTCCAGGGAAGCGGGGATAGGTGCTTTCTAACAGAGAAGGAGTAGGATGAGAGGGAACATGCACTGTATACAACTAGCAAGAGGATTACTTCTAGAACTGTTTGCATGTTTATTTTAAAGTGATGTTCTGCAGGAATGCAGGGGTTGGAAGATGAGTGCATGCACATACAGGGGGGCTTTATCCTGTAGTAAATGAATGAGTGGAGACCCTTGTTCCCTTCTAATAATCCCTGTCAATAGGGGCACCATGGACCAGGGCACCATTTATGAGATTAGGGTGGTCCAGCTGGCCATGCATAAAGCATTTCTATCTGGCCCACAGCATCCACCTCGGCAAAAACACAGCTGTACTGCATCCATGTGAACAGATAAGGGTAAGCCAAGGACATTGCCTCTATATAGATCTTTTGAGTGGGAACCTCTGCTGCCACCTGTCTGGCTTGCACAGGAGAGGAATGAGGGAGGATTTCCTTAAAAATTATGTCTTCTCCCAGCTGCTAACATGCTGACCCATTCTGTGCTAGGTGCTGAAAAGAACTATCCCTCCATCAAGTTTTCTATTTGTGCAGCATCCTGCCTTGCCTCCACCCCTCCCAATACACTCTCCACACCTTTACACACTAGCTGGTCTTTCTGGATCTCTTCAAGTCAACAGCTTTCCTTAGTGGAAAGGGTATGAGCCACAATGAGAGTGACCTGCCATTTCCATCAACTGCAAGGTTGTCTGAGTACTAATAGCAGATCAGAACAAGCAAAAAAACCAAAGGCCTCAAATCAGAAATTTCCTTTCCAAGAGAGGAGATGAGTGTTGCCACCCACATGCTAAGGCCTCTTTCGCCTATGGGATCTTCTGGAAAAGACACTCAAAGGGAGGGGAAGATAATCATCTGGTCTGCTTTCCCAGTCACTAGCAGTGTGGCGAGCAGAGATGAATAGCCTTGGGATGACACTCCTTCCCAGCTCCTAACACTTGCACGCAAGCATTCCCTTGGATGTAGTTGAGACTGTCCCCACCCCACACAGATACTATACTTCCTTCCACCTAAAGAGTTTGGCTTTCTCCCTTTCTGCCAGCTTCACTGAGCTCCACATCACTGGTTGACTAATGTCAAGCACTGACCTTCATGAGGGTTTGAGAGAGTTCAGCGCTGGCAGGCAGAAGGGGAGTGACTGCACCTCGATGACAGGATCCCCTCCTTACCCAGGAAAAAGGTAGAGCACAGGCAATGTCAGGGCACGTGCTTTCTCCCCCAGCTTCTGATGTTGGGGGGCACATCTCTCCTGGTCCAGCAAATCATCAAGAAAGCACTGGTTGCACAGGTGAGACCATTCTTTCAAGGCAGCCAACTTGTGACTCCTGAGCCATGTGCTGTTTCTGAGATCATCACACCAAGATTTTCTGCCAGGGCTGTGCCACATGCTGGGCTGGACCGTGGCTGCAGGAGATTCCAAACAGATGCTGGAGCTGGCAGCAGGCCCAGCCCCATCCCATAGTGGGGCTTCAGAGAGATGCCACCGTCGTTGGATTGGGAGACTCCCTTAGAGCTCCACCTCCCCAAAGGGCTGAGAGGTCTGGGAGATGAATTTCCTACCTCCTGCCCATATCACAATTTTGAAATGTGATTTGCAGAATCAGGAAAGTCTTACCTTCAGTACAGCCCACAGCCACACGCACATATTATAGCATTGCTGAATGGAGGACAGAGAGAAGGGGATTGCATCAGCAGCTGGAAAGTACGTGCTCACATGATTTCTTGGCCACTGCTGTGCTTATGGGAGTACCAGAGATGGATGGGAGGAGCAGCTTTTTTACCCACTGATCCAAGACTGTTGGTTCACATCGAGGAGTAATTCTGGTTATAACCTCCTCCTCCATAAAACAGCTAACAGTCCTGCTGACAAAACCTCAGGGCTCAAAAAGAATAAGGACAAGGCTCAGTGGTACTAATTTCCCAGTCATACCTGTACTACACAGACATGAAAAGATGGTGCAAGGTCAGAGTCACAATATCAAAACTGGTGAAAATGGTGAGCCCCCATGACAGAGTCAGGAACCAGAGCTGCTCTACAGATGCTAGCTCTGGTGTTTGCCTCCCTCACTGTTGGACATACCCCTCAAGATCCAGCCTGCAGTCCAAGTTCTGTAGTACAATCGCTACAGATGACTCCAGTATTGGACTTTCCAGTATTTCAGAGTAATGCCTGCACCTGAATGGAAATGCACAGGGACTAAGGTGGTGGCACTGAGTTCAAACACGCCCCACACTCTGCACACGCAGCTGCAGCTCCCCACAGAAGCACTTAGACTGGGCCACCTGAGATGCTAACATGCCAAGTGGGAAAGACAACCTGTGCTAACGGCATGTGCTTGACATGCATCTGTGGGGCTCAGAACCCACAAGTGTCTTGCAGAGTTTGGCTTTTTTATCCCTTCAGGGCACCTCTCACCCCACCTCTGCGTGCAACATGTTCCTCTGATGCATTCAGGGAGCAAGAATGCTCCTGCTTCTTAACTTCTGAATGGGAGGGAAAAGGGGAAAAAAAAAAAAAAAAAAAAAAGACAGACAAGAATTCCCCTAATGTCACCAGCTAAATGTTAATTTGGAATGGGACTTTTTTTGTTTTCTAAATTTCTCTTAACTGTGTGCCAGCACACAGGTAAATTGTTCTTGGCTGAGAAAATGGCCTGTCTCTCTTCTCAGAGATTAACATAGAGGACAGCGAACAGAGCAGCAAACAAGAAAACCATGCTCCTTTTACAAATCATTCAATAGTTTCCTGACTTCTTTTCTATATATTTTTCAGCTGTAAATGAGTTTCTACTGCTTACTCTAGCTGAAGGCCTTGCTTGCCATTGTTACTGCCCATTTTCTTTTCAAACAAGGTGGGGGAAGGAAGGAGAAGTAGTTTGCTACCATGGTGACTCTAAGTGAAATGAAATTTCTGTATTTCCCTCCTGCCCCTCCAAAAGCTCCCTCCTCCCGCCCTGGCCCAACTGCCTTCCCCAAGAACTCTGCTCATTTGGCATAGGAATGCCCATGCCCATGCTTCTCTGGCTCAAAGGGAGCCTGGATCCTCAAATTACAGGCTGGCCTTTTCCATCATAGGAAAGGATTAAGGATACCTTGCTTGGTATCTGGCTAGAAGAAAAGCTAAGGTCTAATTGGTCCCTCCAAAACTTTCAGTGTAGAAGTAGTGCCAGAAATGTAACCAGGGAGAATGAGCCTGTACATCACTACACTTTTGTCCATCTGCAGCTAATAACACTGGCAGCATAGGTCAGAGTATGTATATGTGGTCTAGATACTTGTACATTCTTCTACTGCAAAACAATACCAAGAAAAAACTTTGACTACAGCTAGTATCTAAAACTACAAACCCTGCTCATTTCCCCAAATAGAAATGTCACAAGCTATCAGTGTCCACCTCTCACGTGGGGCAACTATTTCCCTAAACCTGTTTCATATATCTCTCTTGCTGAGCAAACCTTTCCCAGAAGTCTGCAGTCTAGGTCTTGGTTTCAGCTTTGAGTGGTGGTACCAGTTCATAGTTGGGTTGTTCCAGCTATCTAACAAGCCTATTGCATTTTTTCCCAGGTCTTCCCTTTACAAAAAAAACATGAGATGGATTATTAAAAAAAGAGCAGGGAAAAAGATTTTGCCCTCTTAGTTGCATGGATTTTCATATTCCCTTTTCACAAAGGGAAAGGGAAGGCTTATCAACTCTTTATCAGCTATTGCTCCTCTGCCCTCATAAAGCATCTTTCTCCCTTTTCTACTTAAATATCTTGCTCAACTATTCAGCATACATTCTCCACACTCCCTTCTTTCCCAGTCTTATGAATATTTCCATGTTATGGTGCCAGAGGAGAAAGGAAATCCTAAATGTAATGCTGTAGAAACAGAGCCATTATATATCAAGTTAGTTTCAGAATGGCTTCCCTTTATCTCAAAAATCACTGGTAAGATCTTGTGCTGGTAGAGAATTTAACGCTCATTGGCATTTTGAAGATTATTCCTCATGCTGTAAGGAGTGGGAACATGGTTCTCTCTTCTGGAATTAACACAACCTGTCATGTTCTCTTAAATATACAAAGGCTTCACCTGCAGTGGAGGGTAGTCTACTGATATAATTAATAATGTGATAGATGAAAACATCTATTTGTTTGATTCATGGATCTTGAGTGACTATGAGGAATGTGAGACTTACTCCTGCCTTCTTTGCATTAGAAGTTTAATTTACTGCCTCTGTGGAGAAAGAGCACGCATTTCTTCCTTCCCCCCTACAAGATTCCTGCATCTTGTTACAAAGGAGGTGCACACAGTCCCTTATGGAGACTGATTCAAGTCAGCTGTGACTTGAAAGCATGGGTGCTTCTCCAGATGCCCAACTTGAAAACACACTGAAAGAGCCTAATCCCTAGAAAGCACAGCAAGAACTGCTGAAAACAAACACAGCTTTCTTAGCTTTCCAGTGTGGGGCTCTAAAGATGGGGGCATCAATAACAACCAGCACTGAAAATCCCAGCCTCTCCCCAGCCTTTAACATGTTTGATGTCCCCCAGCCCCCCATAGGAAATATCACTGATGCATAGTCTAAAACAACAGGATTGCATTTTAGAATAATTTACTGTCACTTGCACATATAAACATCTAACAGCTCAAAACGTGTGACTGATGCATGCTCTAACTAGAGTAGGTACCCTAGCATAAGGCATGACTGTGGGAAACCCTTATATGCAGAGACCTCATCATTGCACTGTAACAACCCACATTTCTCCCATGAGCAAGCTAAAAAAGGTGAAAGGAATTAATTCAGGATACCTAGTCGCAGATAATCAATTTTAAAATTCAGCTAGCAGGATGGGGAAAGAGAGGTCACTAAGACCACCATCTTTTGAGGCTCTCGGGACAGATGAGGGAAGTCCCTGCAGGAAGGGTCTCTGAACTGGGTGGGAATGGTCTGCTGGAACGGGTCCTGAGGACAGGCTCTCAAACAGGGATCAGAGCTTCTGGCTTTCTGCAGTACCTATCCTTCACGTCGTACCAGCGCATCGGGGATCTCAGCTGGACTCTCCATATACCTTCTGGAATAGACTCTAGAGGCAGAGCCTTCAAAGTAACCCAAGAACATATCCCAGGTACCAGATGTACTCACACATTCCTTTTCCATCTCTAATTTCTAGGACATGAAGAATCTGAATTGCATTTTAATGCCCATGGAAGAGGTGCTACACAAAAACCTTTCCAAGAAAAGATTTGGTTTAGGTGCAACTTTCTGAAAGATTCTTTTTCTTTTTTTTTTTTATTTTCACTTTCTTCAGTCCTGAAAGTAATTAACTTTCAATGGCAGCTAATTATAAGCAAAGAGAAATCGGAGGCTGCGTGGCTGTCTGTTTAGTGCAAGCTCGGCAAAGTGTTTTTTAATTGGAAACCCTCTTTGCCATGTGTATTTCAATCCATTTTGCACTGTATTTATCGTTCCAGATTCATATTATATCCATGACCTTTCATCTAATGACAGAAGCTCATGCAGAGAAAAAATGATTATTTTAACAAACAGGCATTAGAGCTATGAAAGAGAGAAAGAATAAAACAGGCAAGAGGAGAAAGCAGGAATGGCACGAAATGAGAATAAAGCACATCCTAAATGGCAAACGCTGATCTCTCCCTCATTTTCATCTGGTATGTGACATCTGCAGGAGCCCTCCAACCCACAGCTATTGCTACACCATCACTTGGCTGATGCCAAACACTAATGAATATCAGTCACTGAAGACCTTACAAAAACAAGCTTTCTATTCCCATGGTCACCCACTGGGAAGAGACAACTCGGAGGTGCATCCTGAACAGAGCTCTTTTGTGCAGCCAGTGGCATGTTAGGAGTGGTGGGCCAAGTCTTCTGCGATTCTACAGTTTGCCATGATTACAAGTCAGAGTTTAGTACACCCTCCAAAGCAAGCACAGGTGAGCGAGTTTAGAAACATGAAGCTGATAATCATTGCAGACAATGCACAGCCTGAACTGCAGGCTGTGAGTTGGAGATAACTGGGAAAATGGATCCTAATTCCATACATGTAATGGTGTTATCCCAAATACATGCAAGTTCTTTACTGTACTTCAGCTAAGTAGAAGATATAGAATACAACAAAATCCTATTTATTCCTCACTTTTTGGCCAAAGCATCAGCCCCAGGCTGAACCCTCAGCCACACTCCCCATGTTTTCTTAGCAAGATCTCACCACTGTACATAGTTGCCAAAAAATAATCTGTAGCCTCAAGTGGCAATGAAATGGCTCAGAGACCTTAGGCCCCTGCGGCAGTGGAACAGGATCCCAATGCAAACAGCAGCAGCGGCTCTTTCAGTGCTGGGGTGGTTGGTGGGTTGCATGTGATCCAATCTGAACTGGCATTTCCCACTGTTAACGAGCAGTTCTTGCCAACTGCCCACCTGGCTTCTGCAAGAAACAGCTTAGCAGGCACTAGATGCTTGGCAAAAGACTCTGTAGATTAATCGCAGTAAATTTATATGATACACTGAGCACCAACTGCCTAATCTATGTTTACCTGAAGCAGGGATGGACCAGTAGTGAAGGGCCAGAGATATCCAGCAACTCTTCCTAGAAAAACCTTGTGTAACTGGAATAGCTACTAACACATCCTTACCTCCACCCTTAACTAAGTTAGCCAGCATGCATTCCAGTGCCTCCCATAAGGAAAACTCCATGAGGGGTAATTTATTCAGCAGACCAGTGTTTTGCTTACTACCCTAATACCGTGCTCTTTCTGCTCAGGACTGTATCACTTCACATTAACTTTCAGAAAGAACAGATTTTTTTTTTTTTTGTGAGCCCCTGTACTGAAATTTATTTTTCTGCTTGTGAAGTCATTCCTCTATAGGTTCACACACATTCCATGGAAAGAAGCAAATAAGAGAGCAAAGCAGAATGGAAGGATACCAGTACTACGCCTGAATGTTAGTGTCATCTGTAAACCTAAGAAGGAAATACAGGTAGTGTAAAACAAAAAATAATAAAATTGTATGTAAATAAGGCAATAACCAAAGGTATTACAGGAGCCATTTGTTGATCTTGATGGTCAGGAAATAGTTTCCTTGAGCCTTGGGAATATAACCAACTATGCAGAACTCAACAATATTTTCGGAAGTGCCAAAGTGCAACAGTGCCCAAGACACACTGAAATTCAGTGAAACTCAGACTCCTAACTCAGGCCTTGCATAATACTTGTTTAGAAAACTTTATTCAAAGGTACAAAATGGGCAAGAGCTCCAACGCTAAAGATTCATGAGCTCTTTAAAAGCACAGCCAGGTGCCGCGCTTTGCATATTTTTTGGAATCCATCTTCACATCAGATGCCGATATATGGTCATAAAGTGACTGACGGGCTCTGGACAGGCATCTACAGAACCCCCCAAACAAAACTCACCCCTGAAAGGTTGACTGAGAACTGCTTTATGGGGGAGATTTCCAGAAGCGCAAATGGCCCTTAGGCACACCACTTCCACCAACTTGCAATCCTTGTAATACTAAGCAGGTAATTTAGAAGGCAAAGAGAAAAAAAAAACTATTTGCAGAGCAATCACTTATAACTATACATCCACTCCCAGTGCCTCTTTGTGATTCATTAATAAAGAAAACTCACAGACTAGCAGCTGTGTTCAAGAAACATTGCAGCAAAGTCCATCTGAGCACCGGCACTAAATATGCCATCAGATGTCACTGTGCAGATTTGGGAGTCCTTATATTGCTAGGTTGACATCCATCTGGCCACTTCAGCACTGTTGAAGCAGCACAGGGTTGCAATTTTTATAGCCCTGTTCTCCCACGTAAACTTGATACGTCAGGCTGTTTGAGGTGAAGATTTGTTCAGCTGCGTCATGGCTGCCCAATATCTTGTCAAGACAGTGTTGCATCAGCTCAGGAGATCTCTTGAAGACCCTTCCCTCTGTTCCCTGTGCGAACACACAGGAAGACAGCTGAAAAAAGGTAGCAAGAGATGAAGGGGTATGTGATTACAGACTATAAATTCATCAGATGGGTAAGCACCAGGGAGGAAAAAGAGCTCTTTAAACTAAGAGATCATGTTGACATAAGAACATATGGATGTTAACTGGCCATGAATACACTTAGACTGGGAATTAAAAAGATGCTTTTAAACCTTCAGAGCAGTGAGACCAGACAGGGACCTCTGACTTCAGTATTAGGGGAAAACCACCCCAATCACGTTGAAAATTTATGAAAAGAATATTATACAAGAAAAAGAGCTGGATCAGATAATCCAGAGGTTTCTGCGTATCCTGTGCTGTAGCAAGAACCATCCCATGACACTTTGCTATGTGGCAAAGTCACCCCGTACCAGTTGCCCGGAAGGTTTTTCCCTTGATCAGTGGACTATATACAAGTAGTAACAAACCACAGTACCCTGAGCATCAGAGCAACCAAAACTGGTTTTATAATTCTGTTCAATAGGTCTGGAATGAACAAGTTTTTAAATGCAAAGGATATGTTTTCAGAAGTAGCTTTCAAAAAACAAGTCCCA
This sequence comes from Nipponia nippon, assembly GCF_047370975.1. Classification (NCBI taxonomy): domain Eukaryota; kingdom Metazoa; phylum Chordata; class Aves; order Pelecaniformes; family Threskiornithidae; genus Nipponia; species Nipponia nippon. The sequence continues at coordinate 5,310,013 of NW_028262336.1, read as the reverse complement.
TTTTCAAAAAGAACTCAAATCCCCAAGTCCTTTGATTTTCAGGAAGACAAGCTCCTGAGCAGCTGAAGTGCTTTTGAGAGTTTTGTCCCTAGTCTTTAATGTCATTTCAGGCACTTTGATTTACTCTCCCTTTGCAGTCACACAACATAGTTTTGTCCTATGCCATATTGAAAACAGTGTCTCTAACCTTTTGATCCTAATAGAGCTTGAAATACTAGGATAGATGACAAACTTTGCTCAGTTTTGTTTACTCCCTTCTGTATGCATGAGGATCATGGACCATGTAACAATGCAGAAAGATACCGATAAAAAAAGAAAGATTTCCTGTTGACTTCAGCACCAGACCTAACCCAGACTTTATGAATTACATGCTTTTTGAAAAACATAAAACCACAACATATTTTTGTACAGGATCTGGATAACCAGAGTCCTGATCTCCTCTCCTCAGCCACTAAAAGTGCCTACCTGAGTAAAAGATTTTTTTTGTTAATAAAGTTGTTTGTTTGTTTTTTTTTTTTTAATTATTACAAGGCTGTAATCATATTGTCAGACCATGCCTGGGCTATAAACATCTTTCCATTGTCAACATGCCAAGTAACAACTCTTTGCTGCTAAGTTAATGATTTGAACGTCTGATCACAAACTAGACACTTCAACTGATGCGAATGAAATTGTTGGCAAAGACCAAGGAGTCTCCAGTAGAGTAGCTGACCATGAAAGGTAATCTCTTAATTCTACACACTTCACATTTTTTATTTAATCTGAGATTGCACAAACACTTTAGACATATTTAATTTGTACATTTTATCACATAAGGCAGACAATGAAGGCAACCTATGAGGTTTACTTCTAAAATGAATAATTCTACTCAAAAAATAGCAAGCAATTCTGAAAATGCACCACAGTGGTTATTTTAGTCTGAACAAGGCTCAAGATACAGATCAAAAATGTCTTCTAAAGAAACAGCCTGCTTACCTATCTCAACAGACCACATATCTCAGGCACTAGCCAAGATACCTGTGCCCTGCTTTTCATCACCCATTTGGGGTCAATAGGCTGACCTGAGCATGATGCACGTTTGCAGTCCGCTCCGGACTGCATTTTGGTCTTGACTTTTTACTCTGACTTACCAGACCTTCAGCAGAACTTGGTTGTCACAGTAAAGCAAAGGACAGCTGCCATATGGAACATATTAAGTTTCTGATGAACACAAAAACCTTCTTTAGAGACCCAAGGACTCTGCTAGTATCCTATCCCATATGAACATACCATCTTCCTTGCCACCCAACAACAGTTTCTTAATGTTTTGCAACCTATACATTCCACCACAACTATAACAAAAAGCATTGCCATACATCTTATTAATACGCACCCCCCACTCCCACCCCCTGACAAATAACCAATCCTTTGACTCCAGAACACATATTGCTTGCTGTCTCCTCTGGTAGCCATAAAAGCAGTAGCCAATACTATTTGGATTACGAGATACTCCAGTACTTGGGCATAACTGGATGGATGCTAATCAGTTACAGTGAGGTATTGGTATTTACCATAGCTACTACTAAGATGTTTAACAGTGACTAGGAATCAAAACAAGCTGTGCATGACTAGTCATCTCTCTTTTTTTTTTCCCCTCCCAACTTTATCACAGGCAGGCATACAACAACGGCGCTTTTGTTGTCAGTCCAAGTTACCTAGTGATGTCATTGTGAGACTATTCAAATCAAATTAAATAACTTACCATTACTTTAAGGACAATCAGGAGAGGATTAGAAAGCACAAAGACTTACCTATGAAGAAAAAAAGAAGTGAAATTATGGAATGAGCAAATGCAAGAACAGAAGGTCTTCAACAATTAGAGTTCAGAGATATGACAAAGTCTTGACAGAATACCAAGAAAAGCAGATCTAGTTCCTTGCAGTGACAGCCCCCTGAATCAGAGAGGACCAACTTACCAGATGACACTAAGAAAAAGGGTTATTTTAATTACACTTACAGGTAAGCTCAAAACAAAAGTATAATTTCCTGCCCCAAGGAACTTACATTCTCATTTAAGATGAGCACATCAGAAGATGATCACCTGGGGAGCAGGAAGATAATACTACTCTCATATTTGGCTGTGAGAGCATCAGACAAATCTTAAGGGTTATGTGGAATACTTGTGTTAGCTGTCATAAGGGAACAATTAAAAAACAAATACAATAAATTAGTTCTGAATTGGCTCTAAAATGTGAAGGGGGCTTATTTCCCAGGGTTATTTTGCATGCAGAAAAAATGGTAGGAGTTTTGCGAGATCCATCTCTTCATCATTATTAACCACACAGTTCTTCGTGGTACACAGGAACTACTGTTATGGGCCAAGGATCCATGGTGCTGGGTCACTATACAAACAGAAAACCAAAGAGCTTTGTTCAAAGGAGTTTCAAGGTGCTACCATTAAATTTCTCATGAGTTTTCATCAGAAAATGGTGAAACTTGATGATGAAACTACAAGTACCACTAAAACCAGCTGAAAATCCCATACTCATTGGGCTCCCCACTCAGGCTCCTTCCTGTCCTGCCACCTTAACTTGTCTTTTAATTTTTATGCAGTGAATTTTACTCCCTCCTCAGGCCCACCCTCCCATTCAGAGAATTGCCACTGCTGTCCTTCAGACAATTGTGCTTCTGTGTGTCAGAAAGAGCTGTGCTGAGTGCAGGTATCAGCTGCTGTGCAGAAAGCCTACAAACACTAACTCTGCTCCATAAGGATGGATATTTCACATGTTATCATTGCGTCACTAATATTTCTGAGCAGAATGTAGACAATAAAAGCTCATATCATGGAGTACAATGAAGGATTCCTGTAATAAATTTATTCATTTTGCTTCAAAAATCTTGTTTTTGGGGGGCCTGATCCAAAATCCATTGATGTCAATAGCCCAGAGCAGAAAGGAGAACAGATTATAGTAAAGAGATTATTCAGAAAGGGAACATCACTTTTGTGGGATATAGACACATATCAGCAAGCTTTGATCCTTGCTTGCACACAACTCTGGCTCAGTCTACAGGCATCTGAGCAAGCTTGTCAACGTGAGGACTTCTGGCTACACAAGCCCCTATTCACTGCACAGGAGGTACCGCAACACATTGTACCAGCTCAGCTGTTTTGCTTACAGTTCAAACTATGTGGATGTGATCACCACTAGTGGGGTCAACAAGGTGGTTGTTCCCAAATAATATTCACCCAGGACTCTTGCAGTCTTTCTGGTTTCTCCCTTAGTCATCAACACAACTTCATTCTACAGCATGTCCGCCAGGCAGCCAGCACCACCCACCTTAATGGATGACACTCATTCAATGGAGGCAAAACACAAGCATCTCAGTAAGAAGCAGCAAGAATGGGTGGTTTATTTAAAAAAAGACAAGCTTGGGATCATTTTTTTCCAGCAATTGTATGCAAGATTGAAGAAAATTGTATGCAAAGACAGAAAGGATAATGATGGTTATTCACAGAGATGGAAAAGCAGATAACACTAAAATATTTGTGAACACCCTGAACCCAGTCATATATCAATGTACACATTCTCTTCAGAAACGGCCTTGCAGATATTTTGAACAGTCCTCAGTGCTCAATGCATGCTAGAGTCATCGAGTACTTATGAATAAATATTCATGGACAATTTGTGAACAGGCTAAAGGATGAAAATTCTTGCAGTGAACTTAGACTCACTGATGTAGGAATAGGAATAATGTCACATGGCATCAATGATCCATCAAATGACATGGAAAATTAGGAGTAGATACTCAGAAAAAGGCATTCTCAAATAAACCAGAGGCTAAAATTCAGTCACACAAACTATTTATCTAACAACTGAGAATAATGAACAAATTAGTATAAAATCAGTCTGCTCCCAGATAACTTACTGAACAGAGGGGTGAGAATACATTTTGATAACGCATTGCTGCCTGCCAACAGTTCACCCTGATCTAACTCTTACAAATAGAGTGGACTGACAATAACTGGGAGTAGCTGATAGAAAAAAAGAGGGAGAATGATGAGCAGCAGAGAACAAAAAACATGAATGGTGATGGAAAAACACCAGTTCCCCCTTTGCAAGAAAAGGAAATGAGGGGGACAAAGCTCTCCTCTGCTTATACTGCTTGAGATCCTATCCACTTTGGTCAGGTTGCAGCAGATTTGGCCCCCATTGCCTGAAACCTAAGAGCACAACCACCTACAAAGAGCAACACTGGGTAACAAACAAAAATCCCAAAGCACAACTTCCACCGCTTTCTCCTCCTTATTGTTGGAAGACACCAAACCCTCTTCCCCCCACCACTCCTTGCTCCTGGTAACCTCTTCTGTCTTCCAGATAGCTCTACCCATCAGTCACTCAAGACACTTGGTCCGTCTTGTCTTAAGGACACTCAACAATAGGGAAACAGAAGAGCAGCTTAGCCAGCTCTGCAAAGGAGATTATTCAAAAGGTTAATTACTGAATAAAACAGAAATAGGAAATGGAGGGGGCAATGGGAAAGGGGATGGAGGAGGAAGGGAGGGAGCAAATGACTTTCAGCTGCTAAATCTGGCTTTCCAAATCCTTAAAGTCCTTTACAATTTAGGCTGAACAAGGAGGGGACAGGAGGGGGATGGGGTGGGCTGTGTTGTTCACTTGCATGTTTGATAAAACCTCAATTATGTTCCTCTCCTAATCCTGTGTCATTAGGAGCAAAATGGTACATCAGGAGCCCATTTAGATATGAACGCCTGCAACCTCGCCATCCGACCTACTGACTTCCCCTTTCTTCTTCTGCTCTCTCTCTTTTTGTTGCTGGAGCCAATTATATTTAGAGATGTGGGATTTTTTTGGCTAGGCACTTGGCCTCCAGCACTGGGGGCCCCAAAATGGCCTGGCTGGAGACCCTTATGGTCATTATTTTTTTTTTTTTTTGGTGTAAAGGTCATTATTACTATAATAGCTGGGAATGAATCTGTCTATTCAGAGCTTTTAAAAAGAAAAACAAAACCTCCAAAACAAAACAAAGGAGCATTTTCTATGGTCCTCCAAACCCTGTTCTCACTGGAGCAGGAGGAGTCTGTCTGCTGACTTCAATGGGAGAGCAGGATTGAACCCAACTGGAGAATTTTACAATGCTAAAACAAAAGCCTTAGAAAGCAACCAAGTGAATTCATATGTAAAGCTGATATCTCTTTGCTCCCTGCTGGTGGAAGGAAACAAAATTAAAAGGAGCAACTGTTTGTATAATCCTCCCTTCATCCTTAGCCTCATATCAAAATCCAGGTCTGGCCCTGTGCACAATTCAGATGTGATGGAAAACCTTGGGTCAGGAGCATCCAATGCCATATGGAAGAGCCTAGCATGGAGGCCAGAGTGCAGTGGCACTGTCACTTTGTCACCTCCTCGGTACTCTTTATTACCCCAAATCTGCACCTGCATCAGTAGTTCACCAGAGATGGCTGCATTTCAATGATGTGAAACAATCCATACATCATTTATATGGCTTGTTGTGCTTTCTCTGTTAAGAGATCAATACAGGTATCTCTTCTCATTATATTATAATGCATGATGAGTGCAGTCACTATCTTAAAGTCACTTGCCAGTACATGACATAACGAGGCCTGCTTTTTATCCTCTGGACACTGTTGTATAAAGGCATTATGAGAGTTTGCAGGCAATCAAGTTAGTATTTTATTTAGATAAGAAGGACCAAAGTGAAGCAGACCAATAAACCTTTTCTCAGCTCTTCCCCAGCACTAGCTTTGCAGGCTGGTTTTGATACAATTGGGGAAAGAAAAAATAATAATCAGAGCATGTTTGGAGCCTCCACAACATTCTGGAGAGGCATAATGTTATATAGCTTTCCAAAAATGAAAAATCTACCTTATTGCTTATTAAAATTTAGGCAAATCATGAGGGTAAAGGGGATAATAAATAACCTTGAGGGAGAGACAAGAGTCTTGGCAAAAGTAAGTTCCAAAGCATTGTGGGCAAAACAGTCTTGACTTTGGGAATTTAACTTAATTTGATTTATTGCCAATTAACATAAACTTTTATTTACTGATTCAGGCATTGGAAAACAAAGATGACAAACAATTAAACAAACATTTAGGTAAACCCCTTTCTTCCCAGTTCCCCAGGCTCAACTTCAGTACAACACAGCTTCCCCACACAGACACAAGCCAGCTGGTCTCCCCCTCCCTTGTTCTGAACACACATTACGCTCACCCCTGCAAGCCCCTTGGGTGAGGTGACAGGCAGCATAGGAGATTCGGTCGGTATGTGATGCTTTCTTGCTGCTGCTCCTTATTTCTTACTGTTTCCTTTCTCCACTCCTTCCTTTTTGCTTGTTTCCTCTTCTCCAGTCCAGGTCCTCCACAGACTGCAGTCCCTTTGAGGTGTCCCTGCTCCAGTGTGGGTCACCCATGGGCTGCAGCACCTCCTATGCTAAATCACCTCCCGAGCACAGTGTGAGTCCCTCCAAGAACCATCTTCAGCCCCATCCCCAACAATGTCCCCTTCCACATGCCTCCTCCTGTATCTCATCTCATGCATCCTCACACCACCTCCCGTGTCTACTTTGTTTTCTGCTCTCATGTCTCCCCACATGGCCCCCAAAGAGAGGCTGGGATCCCCCTGACTGGCCACTTTCCAATCTGAGGAAAAACCTCTGTCAAGAATTATGCTGTAGCTGTCAGAAAGCTTGCCCTCCAGCTACCCAGGCTGTTGCTGTCTGTCTGCACAGAGCTATCCACCTTTACTGTGGTCACTCCAGCACCTTGCATCTGCACAAAATGCCATTTTAGAGAGAGCAAAACCAAAGAGGTATGCTGCAATTGGAATGACCATCAGGTACAGCTAACCAGATCTTTTCCACACCACCTTCCAACCAAGGTTCTCCAGCCACTGAAGCCATTTCATGCTGAGACAGTGGAAAATATATTTTCACAGACTAGGTGATGGTTAATCCTTCCTCCTTGTTTATCCTCGCTCCCTACCAAATATTCAGGCTGGAAGTGAAGTAGTAGATGGCCGTATCCCTCAGCACAGCCTCCCTGAGTCAGAGTCCACCTCCACAAACTGAAGCTCTTTTAATAGCACTGTTGATGAAAGATTGCATATCTAGTTAAGTGCTATTCAGATGCACCCACAGACATTCACTGCTTCAGAAACACATCTCTTTCTAATAATATAGTTGGCTACATTATCTTATTTGACACTAAAAACTTGAGATGATTGATGGTAGTTTAAATTCTGAATAGACAAAAATTATAGAGCAGCTTTATAATCTTTTGCATTAGTGCCCTGGGGAAATGGCTGAAGTCTTTATCACATTCGAAGGACAGTGTGACTGATGCTAAACCTCTACCCTCCCAGCCAGACCAGCCTTCCATGAAGGTCTCAGGCAGCCTGGTCAGGAGTCTACCTACAGGAGTGGCTCTCAGGGCCTAGCATTTGATCATTAGGTGCCATGCTTTTCATCTTCCCTAACTACTGCTTTGCAATATTTCTAACTTACTTGCAAGTAAGTCAGGATCAAGGAACAAAGAGAGATGAAGGATGATGAAGGGAAAAGAACAGAGCAAGACACTTTCCTTTACCTTGGGTATAAACAGCTATCCTGCTGAGAAGTAATGTAGCGTTTGCTTCCTGGACACACAAATACTACAGAAGAGCTGAGAAACTATATCCTAACAGGTATAGAAGAGTGGTTCAAAAACCTGCCCCAAGAGAAAGAGCAAATATACTGGCAGCCATAAAGGGTAGGTTTGGGGAGTATTGGGCTTTTTTAACATGCCTGGAAGGAGTGACATTCATTACTTTGAGAATCATAGTGCTTACTTCAATAGCAAAATAAAGGGAGTAAGAACTTAAACTCACTCTCTCCCCAATCTCTTTTCCCAATTTGAAAAAGCAGTCCAAATCAGAGCTCTTTTTATTAAGAAAAAAAGAAAAAGATGTGTGGAGGAAAAAGAGCCTCTCATCAGCAAAAACAGGGGACAATGAAGGCTCAAAACCTCTCAAGCAGCTCATATCACTTTAATAAAAGCATAGATGACCATATGGAGTCCACATGAGTGTAGAAGACAGGCAGGAACAGAGAGATGGACACCAAATTGGAAGCCTCCTTAAGTTTGTTGTTGCCAGAGGATAGTGTCCCCACTGGTCCTTCCCCTCAACTCATGGTCTCTTGCCAGAAACCACCATTTGTCTCGGCCCCCAACCCCCCCCAAATTCTTATGGCCATAAACATCTCTACAGAAGATAACTCTCCTTTTCCTCCCTGAGGACTTGTAACACACAACAGTTAGTGAGGAAAGAACACTACATGGAAAGAAGATATCTCTAAAGCAATGCTCCCTTCTATTTGCACTCTTCAATGAATATCACTGTTCTGTCAACTCCTTTTCTTGTCCTCCACTGCTTGCGTATCAAGCCTGCTTCTATTAATCCACACAGATATCTCTTTAGGCTGCATTTCTATCAACAAAAAGAGAGAAGAGAAGTGCTCCAGGTTTTTAGAGCATTGCAAGCCTCCTTTCTAGGTCCAAGCCCATCCCAGGACAGACGTATCAGGAAAACTCCACATAGTAAATGCTAGCCTTCATGCTAAGCTCACTAAATGTGCTAGCAATTCAGGCAAAAATTTCACAACAGTTCATTTGAGTCTGTCCAGCTAAAGCTTAGTGTCCCAGGTTTCGCCACACAAGAAGCTGCTCAGCATTTTGGCGGGGGGGGAGGGGGGGGGGGGCGCTTTTTGCACCATGGTTTCACAGTACTGCTGCCAAACAAAGTAAACAAACTCTGATTTGCACAGCCATGAATTATAAACTTAGCAATGTCCCTAACAGAAACAATATTAAGGTGATGTTGAAATGAAAATGCAGGAATCAATTCTGTATCAGAACTGCTAGACTCTGGTACAACCCCCTGCAGTTTCTCCAGCTCAGAGCAGCAGTAGCTGATGGTGTCAGGTGAGGCCACCACACACGATCCCCCCAGCTCACAGCCTGGACAACGTCATCACAAGAGGGACTACAGATTGCTAATCTAGTCAGTCCCCTGAGAAAGACACACAATCTGGGGAGTAAATATTTAAAAAGCTTCCTTACTACCTGCTAGCCTGTGGGCAGTGTTCAGCTAGGGAAGAGTAAACCATGGCCTCTGCTGCAGGCCACATGAAGTAATGTTCTTAACAAAGCACCATCACCAACAGCAAAGACAATACAAAATATACCACCTGCCTACATAGGTTTCAGCAAGCTTGACAGGGAGAGGAACATTTTTCCTCCCACATCCAGAGGAAAATATCATCCCTTTGTCTGTCTTTATCCATCTTTTGTATCTTGCCTTTTAATTAGGCTATAAATGTTTTGGAGAGGAGAATCGTCATTCTGATTCTGCATTCATGCAGGGCAAAGGGTCTTGGTTAATGGCAAGGCCACCTTAACGTTGCTGAGATAAGAGCCATCATCAGCCAGTCCCAGTTCAGCAGCTTCACTGTTACTTCATTGTGCCGGACTGCAGCTCCCTTGCCTTTGCAGGCAGGCTGTGTGGTTTCCACGTGCGTTCTCCACACGTGCTGGGACTTGAAGAGTGCCTCTATACGACACAGTATCATTCCCACCCCGACTGGCAGCCCCCCTGCCCCAGCACATACCTCTCTTCCCCCGCCTCTTCCCCTGCTATCTCACTCCCGATTAGTTGCATGCTTGTGATTAAGTCCCTTTTAATAAATGACTCCTATTAAACTGGATTCCTCTGTCACTGTGAGAGACATAAAATTAAAAACTGTCTGTCTTTAATCATGCCAGGCTTCATCTCCGTCTCTCAGGCTCCATTTATCAATAATTAATATAAGGAAGACTGAAATCCATTTCAATTTCAAAGACCCAAATGTTACATTTTTTAATAAAAAAGAAAGAAAAGAAAGAAAGAAACCACCATCACTCCCAGAAACAGAGACAGCCAGGCTCACACATGGGAAAAGAGAATCTGGCAGCACTGCAGCAGCTTCCAAAAGGAGAGAGGGGCTTGGATGTGACAAGCAGCTCTCCTTGTGGCTTTGCAACTGGAGATTTTTCCTCTCAAATACTCCCACATAGAGGAAGAACCCCAGTGGTCCCAAGCCCTACAGAGATCTGCACTGCAGCTTGTGGCCTTATTTCTCTTGGTTTCACTGAGCCCCCAGAGCTATGGCAAACCAGCACACTGCGCTACCCAGTCTGGTATCTTCTTTTCAAAAATTGCCAGATCTCAGATGCTCCAAGAGGAAGCCACAACCAGCGTTTCCCTGCAAACACACCAGCAACGCAGGGCAGGATTTACCGGGATGAGCAAGGATGTGGGGAGGCAAGCCACCAGTCTGGTTCTCAATGTTGTTCTATAAAGGACTAGAATTGACATTAAAATCCTTCTTACTTTATTCAAGTGGTGCCGCTGTTTACTCTGGCTTTCTATCACTACACCACACACACAGCATTTCTGCCAATCCTACTTTTGTTGCATAGGAAGTACAAGAAAGTCCAACTCAAAAAGACTGACAAATGCCACCGAAATTTTTCTTTTGGCTTTCACCCCTGAGAATGGCGCTCACTGTTCAGTGTGAAGGTACTTGGAAGAGGAAAACTGTTGGGCATATCTATCCTTGAAGTGAAGAGCAATCACAATTTGGGCAGATATCCCTGTGTTTGGGTACTGCACATAGCACGTCTCATCACATAGTCAGGTTGCCTTGAGGTCCGACTGTGGCCAGCTTTAGATCAGGCTGGGTATGTGTCTGAGTAAATCTATACGGTATGGTCCTCTGTCAGCAATACAACTTGAGGAAAGCTCCCCGTGACCATGGTGATGCTGTGCCTCAAGTCACATGCCCTGCGAGGGCTGTCTAGTTCGATGCAGACCATGCCGAAGATGCCCACAAGGCTTTCGGTCAGTTCAGAGCACAAGTAGGCAAACTGACATCTTCAAGAAAAAAAAAAAAAAAACACAAAACTCTGTCATGCAGACATATCTGACATGAGCTCAAGTCACATTGCATGGACATACCACCTTAGCGGACTGGACAGCTGTGCCAGCCACAGACCTGTCAGCCATTACACCAGTAAATATATAAGTGAAAGTGAAATAGAACACAAAATGCAGGAGTTATCCTTTTGGAAGGAATCTTGCACATAAAAAAAAAAAAAAAAAAAAAAAACACAACAAAACCAACCAAACAACCAAAAAAAACCCAACCACAAAACTTTCCAAACCCAGGTTACTGATCAATACCCAAATGACACTGAGCAGATAAACACACAGCACCACACTAGAAATACAGGTGAACCTCTGAGTTGGATGCTATGCAGGGTAATACCCAAGTCTCACAATTCCCAGCATACTCATCAGCTGCATACCTGGCCCAACACCTCCCGAGCCTCAGCAGCTACCTGGACTCCCCAGTCTGTGGATCTTGGCACTATAACTGCCTGCCCATAATTGCCATGGAACAAGGGAGTCGTACACAACTAAACCCCACCGCTAGAGGTAGAGACAATTGCGATATTACCCTCCGATTAACAACCCTACACAGGGGAACACAATAAGCAGCCTGGTGCAATGCCATAACGCTATTAGTCATTACTCAGTAATTACTGTGCAACTACACAGGGACAAAAAGTCGTGTGTGTGTGTGTCCCCAGTTATGGTGGAGAAATATCATTCAATAACCTTTAATTACTGCAGAACCACATGGTAACAAATGATGACCTGCCTGCTGGTATACAGTGGTCCTATCACTCATAGCTCATTCCCTGGTAGTTACTAAGGGAACCCTTTGGTAATCCCATGGAGACTGTGGCACATTGTGGCTGTGAGGGTTTTTTTTTATCCCAGCATACGGTGCATTTTCAAGATTGTGGGGGTGGGGGGGCAGTATGGAGGGATTACAAAGAAACATTTGCTGAACTACTGTTATCTTCCCAATAAGCTCCTTGTTCCATGCCACTGAATTGTGGCAACATTGTGGTAATGCTTTCACTGAAACTTAGACACGAGGGGGATAATTGCACCTTTGCCCTGCAGATCTTGTGGTACTTGTAATTATATCCCGTTACCAAGGAACACAGCAATTTTGAACCTATTACCCACAGGTATCGTTTATTTCAGAGTTAAATTTATTACTTCAATGCCAGCCTCACTTGTGGTTCTCCTTTATGCATTCAAGCTTCCCTAGTGACAAACATTGAAAATAGAGTAAACTGAAAAGATGGGATGTAGGAACAATAGATGGGAGCAGAAGATGCGGATGCCTTTCTGGCCCTTGCTCTAGCTTTTGCATTGCTTCTTCATGAAGCCCAGGGGGATTTTCTTAAGGGAGGAGGAGCATTAGTGTGAAAGGGGAACAACCTTTCTGCAAGCCGAGAGAGGCTGCAAAATGAAGCTGCTCCCAGGGCCTGGCTCTCAGCCCATGTGGAGACAGCAGTTGTCACAGCTATCCACAATTTCCAGGCTGCTGTGCTTTGTAAACCTTCCCTACAAGAGCCTCTGTGCCTTCTAACAACTTTCTGTCTGCAAAATTAGGGGAGGAACATCAGAGGTGTGCTCTAGTGTAGAGCTGAACTCTGATGCAAAGGACTGCCAACTGGTCTGTAACTACATAACATGCTATAGAAAAATAAAGCCTGTTTACTTCTGACTATTCAATTCCCAACAAGGGGGGAGTCACATGAGGAAGGAAGAAGTTGAGATTTTCCCCAAGCTATATCAACATTTTAAAAGGAAACAAGCAGTCAAGAATACCAAACTTCGCTGAAAGCAGTGTGCCACCTCACCAGAGTGAAAAGGAAAATACATGCAGCCAGTTCTGCAGGTTTCCCCTTTCCCAGCTAGCAGAGACATTCATGATCATCACCACCACTGAGCTCCTCACAAGTTTTGTGGCATTTCTGCACACAAACCAGTGCAGTCTCTGGACTATTGCAACCTATGACAGTTTTTAATAGCTCATTAAAGTATATTCCAGCAATCAGGTACTGCACCTTTACGACTTACTGACACTCACCTACTCCAAAGGGCTGGAAGAAGGGCAGCCTGGTACTCCTCATCTGCCTTGGGAAGCCCCAGCTTGTCCAGAGAGGATGGATTTAATAGGGGATACTGAAACGTACTTAGTCCTGACTATCCTGTGTTGCAGGGCAGGACAGGGCTGAAAGCAAGGAGGACAGCAGGAGGCAGTCAGAACCACAGGGTCAGTCCCCCTCCAAGTAACTGCACTCAGAACATGGGTGTAAACGACGAGCATCCCAGGTTACACACACAGTTTAGCTAATGACAGCAGGTCTCCATTTTTGGGAGACCAAACAATACCAAATACTGAAAAGGCTAGAAAGAGTAGATAGAGATATTTCAGATTTGTGTCCCACTTCCTGCATTATCTTTGCAATGAATAAGTCATCTCCTCAGAAAACAATAGGTGCTTCAGCTCCTGGAGAGGAGCTCGCTGCTGTTCAAATGCATCACGCTACTACAGCAAGTCAAGCTCCAGGAGCGACACAAAAAGATAACGCTGGAACATGAAGAGAAGATCTGAAGTGAGTTGTTATGGAAACCAGATTCTCACAAGCTCACACCACCAAATGAGGTCTCTCCCCTTACATCCATTTGTCAAAAAGCCCAAGATGCACAGGAGCTGCTAATGACCACAGCTCTGTTGCCTCACCTTGCATTCACTCGCAGGCATTGCTGCCGTTTTCTCCCAGTTAATCTAACCTGGCCTGAACACCTCCAGTGGTAGGAAGGGGCTCAGGACTCTGGCAACACCACAGGACAGAACAGGCTGGTCCCTTTGGCACTCCTTGCTTGCAAGCGCTGGTGCTGGTAGTAGCAGGTTTTAATCAAAAGAAACAATGCCCACTTTAATACAAACTACTTTACTGTCAAACTTTAAAGTTTCAGAAAAATCAAAACAGCACCAAAAGGGATAGTGGCAAGACCACACGTTAATAGGCTCAAGCCCATGTTTGGCAGTGCAAAACATACAGGATGGGGAATAGCTACTTCACCTGAGCTACGTAGTGTCATTTTACATGCCCTGTGTTCTCTCCTCTGACTTCTGCTGGCGTTTCCTGCAGCACATAGCTCTTCTGTAGTTGACATTTGCAACTATTGCCTCATATTACATTGACTATACAGAAAAGGCAAATTCTTGTGTATGTTTATACCAAAACAAAAAGTCTGTATGGCAGTGTACTGATAACAGTAATGGGTAAAGATCATTTTCCCACATAAGCAAAGCAGGGAGCTGGCTATGGCAGACTGTTAGGCAGCAGTAGAGACACTGCCTTTCCCATCACTGCTAAATCTCAGTTACATCGGTGGAAGAGGAGGTTGGGGTAGACCTGGCACTTGATTCCTGCTGGGACCCTCCACTTCCTATTGCCCAGTTCTAGGCAAGATCAGTGAGATTGTGTTTCCCATGGCTTCCCATGCAAGTTTTTGCCCTTTAAATTGTGCCACAGGATACAGAGAACTTCACCTAGGCAGTCAAAACACTTTAGACTGACTGATGAGATACTGCATGAATCCTGTACTGTTTATCAGTTCAGCCCTGACACTGTCTTGTGCCTGGACTTCCTTCCAGAAAGACTCCAACCTATCCAACCTACATTTCAGGACCTGTCACTACCACAATGCTCAGGATCAGATGCACTTCCAGATCTGAGTCTTGGGACTTAGCTTATGATTTGACCCAGTGTCACCCTGAGTCCCTGCACACAGGGCTCCCATTCCCCTGAGCAACTCATTATATTCTTCCTACTGCACAGCTTCCAACACCAGGCTAAAGCAGGTGTAGGGAGGTGCACACATACATGGGAGGACATAAGGGTGCTCGAAAACATGCTTGGTGCCACAAAGAACCCACAGCCAGAAGGTAAAGTTTAGAACATGTTCTGTGCTTTCCTAACCTGTCTGAGGGCAGGAAGAAGAAATGCAGCAATAACAGGTCTTGTGCCAGCACAGTGGCCCCTACTTCTGCAGCCTGCTGTCTGGCTTGCAGGGCAATAGCAGAAACATCTGCTACAGTTAAGAATGCAAATGAGTTTCTCTGCTGTTTTCAGTCACTCATAACTTGCCAAAATTTTCATCTTCAGAGCTGAAAATTTCTAGACTTGGCCAGTATCCAGTGGCGATTATTTTTTGAAAGAAAATGGCAGAAGTGACTTAACCACTACAGAGCACTTGGAATTGCATTCATTGCTATTATTCAAAAGTCCTGACAGACAGAATTAAGCAGCTTTAAAGTCCACAAAGTTTAGGTCTGAGAGTTAAAAAAACAGAAGCATCTGCCAAGGGATTTCAAATGTGCACCTTTTAGCAAGTGTTTGTAGACCATCCAGTGCATGAGGGCTCCAAATTAGCACTAAACTTCAAGGATCCACTAAGATGAATTTGGGGAGGGAGGAAGGGCCAATGATCCTGTAACCAACCACTATCTGGTAAAAATAGTATGCCGGGCATTTTGCCAACTCATTGCTAAATTAAATTTCACAGGCAAGTAGCGTAAGAACTTGTGAAAACTTTAACAAATGTGAGTACAAGTTTCAGTAATGGCTCTGTAAGACCTTTCCTCTGAAGGCATTATTCGCTGAGCAGCTGAGCAAATCCAACAGGTGACCGAGCTCAAAGAAGGAAGACTTGCTCCCCACTTCTTTCCTCACCCCTGTTCTTAGCTGTGCAACTCTGCCCCCTTCCTTGCACCAGCTCCAGGGCTTGCTGGTCCCACCTTTCAATCAACCAATTCAGCTCACTAAGCAACCTGAAAACTAGGTGTTTTTATTTGCTAGGTTATAACTTGAATGAACTTGGGGAGGAACCTACCAAGCACCAGAGCAGGTAGAAGGTAAATGGCAGGAACATGAACCTGGAAGAGGCATGCTCTCAGTCTACTGGTGGTAGCAAGCTATTAGAGTGCTTCTCCCACCTGAAGCATTTTCACTCCAAGTCTCTGCAAGCTGGAAATTTGTAAAGCACTCAAGCACCACTGCAGGGAAAAAAAAAAACAGTCTTAACATACAAGAGCACAAATCCTGTTCTAATAACCAGCATTAGAAAGACAGGTCTTTTCTTTGATGGGTCTAACCCACAGTATGTAAACATCTCTGCAAAAAAAAGGTGATATAGTGGCACTATAGAAAAAGTTGCACAGGTAAGTATAATGCTGTGGCATTTGGAGCCTGCAGGTGAAGCTTCCTGACTTAGAGATGTGAATACAGAGCCTCTTTACATTCAATCAATGCTCACTGTCACGAGTCCGACCATTTTGTCAGTGGTATTCTTTTGGTATCTGGAAGGGGAGGGACAGAAAGAATTGGTTTTAATTAAGTCACAGGAAAAATAATCAGTTTTTCATCCTGGAAGACAGAAGAGGTGGGAAAGGGATGTGTGCTGAAGGTTTTACAAATTTCCCTTGCATAAGGTTGCTAGCTCTACACTTTGAAGCAAGCTATTTATTAGTTGCAGACAATGCATTCAGGAGGTTACAGAAAGTACAGGATGAGAGAGCAATGACTACTGGTTGACTTTCATGGTCATTCAAAAAGAGTCCTGCAATTTCTTCTATACAGTGCATAAGGTTGTATGGGTATAAACCACCGGAGAAAATGTAACACATCTAATAAAGAAGCTACAGCATAGATGATGTAAACTGGACAATCTTTACTGAATCAAAGCTTCAATTATTTTTTGGTGGTTACTCCCATTCTATAGTGGTCAAACCATACTTACACAAAGTTAATGAGCCCCATACATAAGGACGAAGTTAGCCATCTTCCCAAGGTAAGTTTGACAAATACAGAAACAAGGGGGAAAGGTTGGTAAGTGTGCTCTCTGTCCTCGATCTGTTGAATTATACTCAACAGATACGAAGCTAGATAACAGAAAGCAGGCCAGTTGCACTCTCAAGGATATTCCACGTCCACTGTTGCAGTGACTGTCAGATGTGCACCTCCACTAGCATACAGCCTGCCGTGGCGTCTGCCTAAGCAGAGACACTATACCATAGCATTATGCTGGGATTACAGCATGCCCTGAGTCTGTGCTGCACAGCATCCCAAGATCAAGCAGAAAATACATCTTGCATTTTAGTGAAACATTGTGAAGTGCTACAGTTCTGTTCTTTCTGCTACGAAGTTACTGGGAAACAGTAGCATTACTCAGCACAGGAGCCCTCTTGAGATTTGCCGTCTTGCTTTATATGACTGCTCTCTAACACTCTTCAAAAGAATGCATCAAGAAACCTAGTTCAGTTCTTGCAGATGCTGTAAGCTTGGCAAATGGTGTTGAAGGCAGCCTGCAATGTATGGCGTGTGTTCCAGAAAATCTGCTTATTTGTTCTGTGCATGCAGCTACCTGTAACCACGTAGAGCCTTTGCTGACTTCCATGGCTTTCACACATGGAGCAACTAGCAAGATTGTGACCTTGTTTTGCATAATGGCTTAATTCAGATAATCCCAAGAGTGCTCACAGTCATTTAAATCCATTGTAATATAAGGAATTTCAGATTGATTTTAATTAAAAAAAAAAGTTAGATTTGCAGAGTGAAGCACAGCCAGAAAGTGTCAATGTAACACCTCCCCTCATATTCTTAACCACAGTCTCCTGTGCATACACATTTTGATGGAGCTTTGTTACTGTTTTTTTTTTTTCTTTTTAGACTCCTCCCCCTCCAAGACCCTACCACATTCAGTCCCCAGGATGGCTGGGACTTGCTGAATGAGCGGCTACTCAATATTTCTTTTTCCCTTCATTATTCATTGTGTCACCTTACATCTTATTTATCATACACTAAGCTCCTCATTGAACAAGGCAGAAATCCTGCAATAAGAACAGCCTGTGAGCATTTAAAGACTGTATTGTAATTCTGGTATTTCCTGACTTCTGTGCATTTCGTTTCACTGTTACTTTAATCCATTTCTTTTGTGTTGAATTCCATTGCCTCTTTAAAAAAAGAGAAAAGTGGATAAACAAAGAAATTCCTTCATGAGCAACACATTGACAGACAGCAATAGAGCATTTGTCTTTTATAAATGTGCAATTTAGAGCTGTGGAAATAATTGATTTTTTGGTTTGCTAACAAATCAAAATAAGTTATTTTTGGGTTACCCTAAAAGGCATACAAAAAAGTCTAGTCTAAGTTAGAAAGCAAAGAGAATCAGATGAAGCCCCCAAACTAATTTGTTTGGATGAACTGAAGTGTTGCATTGGGAATAGATTGCTCTGTTTTAGGGTTTCTAACATTTTCAAAAATAAAGTTCTCATTCCTTTGTTTTTTTGTTTAAATAAGCTCCCAAATTTTTACTTTGATCATCTTTCTACTTCCTTGAAGTTAGCTCTTTCGCTTTTCTTCTCCATGCCCACCCCCAAAGATCTTGTCACAATTTCAACTTGACTTTGTGATCATTTCGACTGACTTAAAGTTGTATTTTTGTAAAAAGCTGTTCAGAAAAAGGGAGAAGGGAGGGTTGAGTTGCCCACCTCCTGCTTTAAAGCAATTGACTGGGCAGAATCCCCCACTGCTTCTGCTCTCACCTCTTCATCATTATTTATAAATTAAGTGCATAAGTGTGGCTACACCTCACACAGAGTTAATAGCCTAAAGGCCATGCGATGCAATGAATTAACATGATTACACAGTGGGGTAGGGCTGGGGGCAGACAGGCAGCAAACCCACAAGATTCTGCCCCATTCTGACTGTGTGTGATTGGTGGCTCTTTTGCAGGATCAGGGCCTGAAGTACACAATTACTCAGCAAAACAGGATATTGTTATTTATGTTGCTGTAACCCATTAGCCACAGCTGAGGTCCTGTTGCGCCAGCCACTCTACACGTAGAGACTTCCTGCCTGGAAATAGCCTGCAAGCTGCTCAGGGCAGATCAAGGCTGAGAGGGACTCAGAGACACTGAGAGAAGATGCCATGTACCCAGAAGGACACAATATTCATTAATAAGTCTGGGCTCCTCTGCACAGGAACCACTACCCAATTCTTTGAGCCACCTTAAGTGTGGAGGGAGATTTGACAAAATAGGAAAACACACCTTTGCTTTCTTGCATGAGAAAAGTATACGCAACTCCCATTTCACTTTTGCATAATTATTTTTGAGGTCTACTAAAATGCTGAACAGCCAGCTGCTTGGAGAAGGTTCACCACAGCTTTGGTAAGCAAGTGCCCAGGAATAGCCATGGTTCTACTGTTGTTTACGCCGACACTGCCTCACCAAAATTTTCACAGGCACATTTGTTCCCAGTGGATAAGTTTCAGGCAAATTATAATTTCTGTGCATGTTAAAGACTAAATCCACTTGCAAACCAGACAGCAAATGACAAGTTCTCTCATAGCTGTAAACGCAGACATTATTGCCATTTTTAGATGTGACTGGGGGGGGGAGTGTTTATCAGTTTCCCCCCAAAACCCTGTTCAGAAGCAGACAAGGATGCTCAGTTTCCCTCCTAAAAATTGCCAGCACCTTAACACAGAAATGTGTAAATGCAATCAGTTCTCTACTGGGCATGGCAATAGGGAGCTAGATCCCAGAGAGAAGACAACACCAACAGTATTACTATTTCCATGCCTAAGTTGACATGCGTGCTAGCTCAGATTTTTCTGCCTCCTTTGTCTCCTGTCCCAGGAAGGTTTATTAGCCCGGGCAGGGAGCTGTTTGAATGCCTGGGACCAGCTCAGGCCTAGAGCCAGCCTAGCTGCATTTGTATGGCATTAGAGGTATTAAGCTCTTTCAAACTTAAGCTGATCTGTGCAGATCCCATGTGGTTGCCCTTGCACCTAAGCAACCTGTTTTATCTACAGTCTGTGTTGTTTGGGAATGAATTATTCAGCATTAATCGATTTCTTTTTTTTGGCCAAAGAGAAATATCTTTTATTTACAGTTTATCCAAAACACTGAATTTTCCTGCAAACACCACAGATACCTACAAATACTTTTAGTCAATGTCATTTCATCCTTGTTGCTCCCTCATTTTCTTAGAATAATTAAAAGAATGAGATGTCAATAAAAACATCAAAATATTTTGAGGTAAAAATATTTATTTTCTGAAAAAGCTGAAGCAGAAAATTTTTATTCTTCAATTTGAGGGAGAAGGATTTGGGCTAAAATACTTCACAAGTCACTTGGGTCAAACAGAATACTCATTTTTGCTGAATGAAGTACGCAACCAAAAATCTTATCCAGCTCCATTTGAAATTTAGCATTTAGAGTGAAAATGCATGTACAACTTCAGCTTTATGCATAGGTGCATGCTTCACCAACAATAAATTGAACAGAACAGGGCACAAAGACACTGTACTAAATTGCATACTGCAGCCTCCAATTTTGTACTTTCAGATATTTATGGGTAGCTGCAGAGTTGTGGGTGCACTCATTTTTCATATGCAAATGGTCATTTGCACATCCAGATATGCCTGAAAAATTAAAGACTTGTTTGAGCACTGATGAAATACAATAACTCCATGTACTGAATAAAAGCATTAAGGCATCATAGCAAAGGGAAGGAAGAAATACAGAAGCATTATGGGAGGCACAAGAAATATTTAAGAGAAGCTGAAAAGAGATGAAAATTTGCAAAAGCATCCCTATGGATTTGGAAATTTTCCTTCAGTTAAGAATAGCCTCAGAAATAGAGATAAATAAGATAGCATAACCCAGCTGAAAATCTGCCCTTGGCTTCTCACATGACCTCTTAAGATGAGGATGAACCCATGTGGTTGATTGAACGAATACCCTTAAACATATTATACCTTCATACGAATGAAACTGCTGAAAACAAAACATTTGGAGGAAACGTTTCAGTGCACCAGCACACGTGCAGGCTGGTTTAAGGGCAACAGCTTCCACCTATTGTCAGTGAAACTACGCTGATTTGTATCTGCTGGACTTATGGCCATAGATTTTTGCACTCATCTCCTCTCTCACACCCCACAGGCTGTGGAGAAGTGGGTGTCACAGGCCCCATGAAACAAAGGTACTAGCATCCAAAAAAGCAGGTAGTACTCCCCTTGCAGTTTTGTCAAGGACGAGTGAAGGACCAACTGAAATCTGGGGCCTCTTCCCTCCCCGCCTCCTTCTCCAGCTCATTCACACATACTCCCTCAAAATGCAAACACGCACGCAAACCACCTTAGTTCCTTCCACAGACAACATGACATCAAATTGACAGAGCTGTGACTATTTGACATCCAAGCTGATAACAGAACAGCACTTTTGAGCAACACTTGAACAATAGGCAAGAAATGTGGCTTCCATAAATGCGTGAATTTACAGCTTGCTGTTCAAGAAATAAATAAACCATTACCCACACAGCATCATTTCTCTTTGAAGTATGTCACCTGTCACTAAAGGTTAAGTAACTGTTGACTTCTCATGCAAGGCTGGCAGGGGTAGGTTGTAGCCTTGCAACTTCTTATAGCTTTAATGGGGACTATGCAGTTATAACCCTCCTGCTTTAAGGAACAAGACATCACTGACTGTCGGCAGTGGCAAATGGACCACCTACTACATGCCTGTTATCAGCTCATTGTCCATTATTATTTCATGGAGGAAACAGTCAAAATATAGTAGGCGGCAACTGGCATGAAATAATGGGTCAATGGCTATGACTGACAGGACAAGAGACATTGGGTCCAGATTTGGGAGCCAACTCATATAGAAAGAGCAAAGGTCCCCCTCTCTTTCTCCCCAAAACATAGTCACACCACCAATCTGTGCCTTTGATCCCGATTTATGAACGCAGGACAGCAGGCACCCCTCATTTTGATGCTCCCGATGCCCTAGGGGACCAGGACAAAAGATTCATAGCTCAGACCATCTGGCAAAGGAAGCAGGGGCAGGTGAATGCAAGCACACAAAGACCTCTAGGGAGACCACTAATGAAGACTGAAATCCTGAGTCTGTTCACAAGCCACTGAAGGAAGAGATAGCATCTTCTCTTTTTTCCCCCTGGCCAGTAAAAAAACCTGCCCACCCCTAAAGTTTCAGATGAGGTCACTTTTTTCCCCTTCCTGCCAGCTCTGGAAGGAAGAGATCTGCCTAAAACCCTGAACCATGTACAGGAGATGATAGCAGGGTAGAGAGTTTACTGATGGAATGGGAGATATCAGAAAATATGCCAGGCATTCAGACAGTGAACCAAAAAAGTACATGCTTCTAGAAATAAGAGACAGCATGTGGACTTGGTAGCCTGCCGTTTCCCACAGAGCCTGGTAAGGACAGGGAACTGGGCAGAAATCACTTGCAAAGTCCCTCAGGCATTGGTGAGAAGTGATGGCAACCTTGTCAGACAGGCAATGCTGCTTGCTTCTCCCTTCTATAGGGAGCGTGTATAGATTTTCAAAATGAGAAGTCATTACTACAGAAGGGAAGATAATTTATATACTTGATATGGGCAGGGATTTTTGCCTACACAGACACACAAGTCTCTTCAGGCAGGAACACACTTATGTACTGTAGAAGTTCCCCCACCCTGTAGCTGGCTGATCAGATTCTCAAGGCTCAGTTGCCCACCTCCCCAAAATCCTGCCAGGGAATAAGACAGCAGGAAAAGTTAAAGCCTCATCTCTCAGCTGGATAGTCATTAGTCCTACAAACATGGCAAAGTGGTCTGTTACTGCTCTTTTGTAGTACCTGTAATATTACCCTCTCAGGCTGAGAAATGCTCAGAAATGGTTTTTCTGACAAAACTTAACTGCATTCCAGTTTTTGCCCTGCAAAGCAGTGTCTCAGCAAGAGCTCCCTTCCTTCCCTGAAGGACTGATGCACATCCCAGAGAAACACTGGCTGTGCTTTGCCTCCACTTGAGGAGTTACCGCAGTTGAGAGTCTGACCTACAGATAACCATGGATTGACAACAGAGCCCCAAGAATATTGAGAAACAAAACCCTTTTTTCAAACCTCTTCACTCAGCTGTTTTTCAAATTCAAAGTGTCCATATGGCTAATCAGCATGAAGGGCTTGCTGTGAGAGTAAAAGGATTGCCAGCATCCCAGAAGCAGACAGACATTCAATAACAGGAATAGCACCATGGTATCTAGCAACTTCCGAATCCATTTCCATCTCAAAACTGTCTTTCCTTCTCCACTCCACCAATAGTGGAAGTAATGAAAGCTGCATTCCTGATGATACTGGGGGAAGGAAAGGGGAGTTTGTCCCAGTTTGCTGAAAGCAAAAATCCCATTTGCATGTTGCATTTAAAGTTTCACACTGGTTCTGAAACTCCATGCCCATTGCCAACCCCTGTGCCATTCACCTGTAATCTAGGTATAATGAAGTTGAATGAAAGCTGTCAGGGAAGAGAAGCATGATGCAAGAGGAAGCACAGGTTGTATAAATGTTATGTTACCCTTTCTTATCCAGTAAAACCAACCCTTGCCCTCAGGGTGGGTTCTCAACCTGCTAAGAGCCCTCCATTGGGCTGGCTGCAAGAACTGCAGACAAACACTGTCACACAGGTTTGCCATCCTCTCCATCCCCCTATTTTATCTAGGAAGATGTCTAGCTGTACGTAGACAGTTGCAGTGTGGCACCATGAAGAGTAGCACTATTATCTCTCGGAAGTCTCTTGTTCTTAACAGGAAGATTAGTAGTTAATATACCTTCCCCTGAGGAGCCATCTATGAAGCTTTTAAGGAACCAAATAGAAGACCTGACATGAGAGAGGGCTCACAGGCTGATTCTTCATCTTAAATCTTTTATCAAAGTTTGCAGTGCTCTCAAGCTCAGACAAATTCAGACAAGACCCAAGTCATTTGCCCTTAAAGAGGCCAAGTAATAAATTATCCAAGCCACAGACAGCGCCACCCAAATGCAGAGTTACAAGAATATTCTGTTCTCTATCACTTTTCACAGGCCAGTGGATGTGGCAGCACAAAAGCATGCGTTTCAATGCAACAAGCTCTGTAGTCTCAGAGATTTGATCTCTTCCTTCACAAACCCTTCCAGTACCACCCAGGTGGATAGAAACATGCATGCAAGTATTTGGCACCTTTACTCTCACTTGACAGCCAAGAGAAATCCAGAGGCCAGTTTCCCCAGTGCCTTGACAACCCCACACGGATGGGATATTCGTTTCCACTCCCTTGCCAGATGACAAGCAAGTTAAATTGTGTTCAATCCTACCATCCCTTGTTTATCTACCATGACAGTCTTCTCTGGCTCTTGTGTGGCTAGGAGCCCAGAGGGCATGCATGACCTTTTTCAAGCTGTTCTAAGTTGTCATAAGCTCTTCTGCCCACCTTTCTATTTTCCATCATGTTATTCATGCCCTGCCCTTCTCCTTTTCCCTCTCCAACATCCCTTTATTGCAGTCCTCCTAGAACTTTATCTTCTCCTGTCTCCCTGTCCATGAATTACAGCCTCTCTTACTTTCCTCTCTTTTCCTCTTCTTGTTCCCTTTGATGGTTTCTCTTTTTATTTCTCTCCTCCGTTTGTTGAGCAGGCCAAGCTTTCACCCAGACACTCCATTAACCCAAGCCTCCTGACTTCCTGCAGTGCTGAAAACAGATGAAAACTAGGCTCTCCTCACTACCTCCTCCCTCCCTGCTTTCATTTATCTTTGCTCCCTCATTCTTTTTACCTCTTCCCCTCTCTTTCTCTCCCCCTTCGCTCTTCAGGCACATCATTGTACCTGGTCCTCTCTTGATCTGCTGTCATTTTTTGAGCTGTTTTGCTCATCTTCCAATCCCCCATCAGCACTCTCCAAAAATTAAGGTCAGAGATTAGTCTTTTGCAGCTGCCCTAGTGCTGAGTCAAACCAAACATCACTTACATCCAGAATTTCCTTTCAGGGCCACCTGGCAGGGTAAACTAAGACAGTTTGCATTTTTTGCCAAGGCCTGAGTTGCTGAACTAGTAGAGACAGAATTATTTATAGAGAAAGCTTATGGGGATGTTATTGAGATGATGGCTCAACACCTCAGAGACAGCCTCTCCAATAATCCAGGTGGTAATCAATAAAAAATAGGGGGGTGACAGGAGACATTACAAAGCCTTTAGCTGGGATTTCGTTTCCAACAGTGAGATTTGGCTAATTTTCCCTCTCACACAGATAAAAGAAAAAAGGGGTGTCAGAATCTTTGATCTTCAGAAATATGGGAAGCTGTATTTATGGTAAACAGGAAAACCACCTGATTCGTTGACTTCCTAGTGTCAGAGCTGTTAATTTTTACATAACTCACTAGTGAGTGCTGAAACTTGCAGGTTTGTATTTAGTTGTCTCATTACACAGCAAGACAGAAGAGAAAATGGACTAATACAAGACTCAGAAAAAGTGTTTGGGATTGCAATGCCTCTGGTACCTCTTATTGTCCTGGAGCAGGACCATTTTTGAAGTAGTAATGTGCAGATGACAATACAAAAAAAAGGCCATCACAGGTGCAAGAAAAACAATGACCAATTCTGTAGGAAGGTGGTGCTCATACTGAAAATGAGGGAATTCCACCTTTACCAAAGCAGCACCAACACCCACCACAAGAACACACCAGGGTCATGGAGCTTATTGCTGCTACCTGGTGTGAGGAAAGACTGAGATGCTATAAGCGTTCATGGCAGACAAAAATCTGGGAACCGTGGATGAAGAGAGGCCTTCATCCTATACAGGGCATGACATAAATTGCATCTCAGCAACAGGAGGAAGACAGTGAGCTTCATGGATGTAATTTCCAGAAGAGTTACAGGACTATGCATTAAGAACCTTAAACCATGGGCAACAGAACTGGATCAAGCCCAGCTTCTTAAAATTCTGTTTGGTCCTGGGTAAAAGTACTGAGTGAAGCTTTCACCAGGACTTGATTTTCTCCTGCAACAATTGTGGCACCCAAAACAGCAGAGCTCACTTTGCAGCTTCTCTCTGTGGCACCATTTCAAATAGCTACCTATTTAGTTATTTTCATAGAAAAGGATAAAACCTTTCAATCATCTAATTTTGACACTTCTGTTGAAATCAGCCAATGTGTTCAAACAGTGAATGAGGCAAAACAAACAGGAACAGACACACGCACAAAATGGTTTCCTAAGTTTCCTTTTGTTAAGGGACTAAAAGGCACGGTGCCAGAAGTAAGACATATGGAAGGCTAGCTATCATACCAAATTGAGAAGCAGCACAGAATTCCTAGCAAAAGAATGGGATCATAACTCAACAAGCGTTTCTGATGGCCAAATGTGGAGAAATGACAAAAAGGGAAATCAATGGGATATTGTATTACCTGGCTATAAAGTATCCAAGAAGGATAGATTGGGGCCAAGTTTTCTTCTAGCATAACTCCAATGACTTCAGTAGAGTTATGGCAGTAAAGACACTGGTCCTGTAATGCAGAGACCATTAGAGTAGCAATAGACTCAACTCCTACAGTATCCAGTGACATGACATCACTGCAGGCACAGTCTCAGTTTGGTATCTGTCTTTAAAATATGTTTACAGCTTGGTATTTTTGCCAAGTTATAAGACAAGCTTTCTGTTCAAAGGTACATATTCCACAGTGACGAAGGAAATCAAAGAGGAAAGGAAGTCTAATGTAACAGCTACCTGACCAGCCACACCAAGACAAAAGTTAAAAGAAACAATTTTAGTTTAAGTGCTTCTTGAAACTGCCAGTTCTAGATTACAAGGAGAACTGAAAATTGTTTTTCCATTAATTCAGAAAAGTTAAAATAAAGGTAATTATTGACAAGCTAATGTATACCAGTGACCAGAATATCATCCAATTCATCTTCTTAAAACAGCAATCAGAAAAAAAAAAAATCTAAGAGTCTTTTAGATGCAAAAGGTACTATCACTTAATCAGAAATCAGCAAGAGAGAGTAAACACCAAACATTTCCATTATGCCTGAAGTGCAGCATAGTGCGTGATAACTCTCAGACTATTTTTTCTTGTATGTGCTAATGATTCGTAAAAAATAAATAATAAGGTGAAAAAAGTTTCAGAAGTAGCAAGACTCATCTAGTTTAGACTGTAAAACAAGACGACTCTTCTGAAGTCTCTGATCAAGCTGGGTGCACCCACAGCGTAACAGCAGATCAATCCCCTGTTGACAAATGGAAGGTAACACACAGCAGAAAACACAGTTTGAACTGTCCACACACTGACAGCTGCAGCCGGTATTAATTGTGACCACTCAAGGAAGAGACCTGATGTCACTAGGACAGCTCAATGACACTGATCAATATGCATAGGCAGTAGAGAAGGGTGAGGGGAAACAAAGGAAATGCTTGGTTGATGAATGTACTGAGTACACTCTAGTACCACCATATAAATTAGGGGTGTGCTGTCATTTAGAATGCTATATTTGGTTCCAGCCAACAATCCCCCACACCCTCCATGGTACCATACAGCTAAATCATCAGGGATCAAAACAACAGACAAATACAATTACTGCCTGCATGAAGCCACAGATGCTTCCAAGGACAAAGTTAACTTTCATCCTAGTGGGGCAGATGCCTTTGCTATGGAAGACGACTTAGGGCCTCCCTAAGGCCTCATCTTCAAAGCCAAGCTGAATCCCGACTCATAACATCGCTAAAAAAAAAATACTAAGTTCCTACTCAAAGATAAACAAATAAGGAAGCCAAGTGATTCCAGTATTCATTAGCAGGACTTCAAATACAAGAGTCAGCTGAGGCCTGATCACTGGCAGTGGAGTTACACAGTCTGCCTTGTCCCAGAGGCAGGAAACTGCCCTGGTGCAACGCATGTCTCTGCAGATCTTCATCCCCCTTTCAGAGATACCAAGCACACCTTCATACTAACTGGCTGCATAGGAGATGGCCTCTGCCTGGTCCAGCTAAGCAAAATCTGCCCAGTTTGTGAGCCTACATCTTTGCCAAAGCAGATGCTAGCAGTACAGCTTGCATAGCGTGTGTGAAAAATAGATGGGCATCTCCCACCCAGCCAACTGCCCGTGCTTGTCCCTATTCTTCACAATTTCATATAGAGAACTAGAGCACCACTAGCTTGCCCAAGGCCCACCATCTGCCCAGCCCTGCTTACCAGCTCATCTTGATAACTGTGAAGAAGGCTAGAGGAGCAAAGGAGGGGCAATGCAATGCGCAGAGCTCGGCTGTATCCCACTAAGATCTGGGGATCACAACAAGGCTGGACAGACCATGAAATAAAGCTCTTCCTGTTCTTTAGATAAAGTTACTCCTCTCCACTTGTCTTGGATAAGACTGGAAAGAAGGGGAAGAAAACATCCTCCTCGGGACTGAAAATGATCTTTTGACCTCCCAAGTGCGACACTTGTTTTCAGCACTACTGCATCTTCTTTTTGCTTAGCAAGTTTGCTGCCATAAAAGAAATTGCTGCAGCTGTAAATAGTGATGAACACTGAATATTCTTTACAATTTCTGGAAATCTCTTGTGTCACGCCCATGACTGCACTCTAATTATCCAATTAGGAAGCAGGAAGAAGAGCACATGGCTTATTGTGTCCAGCCAGATCTCACATACATCACTCAAACTGTGAATATCAAACAAATTGTTCACAAATTAGTGAGACCAAAATTATTCACAGAAAGTCTTTGAATAATCTCAAATAGCCAATAAATTGAGGGAGGGCTAGAAATGATGATGATCTGCTTATCAGCAATTCAGGAACATGAACAGGAAGCTGAGTTTGCCAGGCTTCTTCTAAAAAAGTTGTTTG
The DNA here is from genome assembly GCF_047370975.1 of Nipponia nippon. Classification (NCBI taxonomy): domain Eukaryota; kingdom Metazoa; phylum Chordata; class Aves; order Pelecaniformes; family Threskiornithidae; genus Nipponia; species Nipponia nippon. Next base: position 5,281,324 of record NW_028262336.1, on the reverse strand, counting down.
AATTTTCACCATAACGAGTATGTGAATTTGACTGAGCACTGCAGACTGCCTTTGAAGTTTAGTGAATAACAACAGGCTCAAATATGGTCAAATTTAAATAAAGACAGGATGCTTCCAAAGCTGTCATGATTTTTCAGCCCCCCATTATCTATAAATTGTTTACCCAGCACTCCATGCATGCAATCACTGCTAACAATGTAGTTAAGTGCATGACACCAAAGAAGAAAATGGCTTGAACGAGATAGACATTGTGATTGCACAGAACTTAAAGTTGGGTTTACTTTCTCTTCCTCCTCTGACAAATCCACTGACCTGTGAATTTTCTCAACCAATTTTTGTAAGCCCTTGAAGTTTCTGGGTTTCCATTTTTGTCTTAACATTTTCAAGCCATTTTAAAAAATTCAGTATTTTCAAGAGAGGAGACCAAATATGCATTGAAGCCTTCAGTTTTTTGAGGCTCTCATATTAGATGAGCATCGAACACAAGTTCTGGGAAACCGTTTTAACTTTATGCACTCTTTTCACCAGTTTGTCAGGAATCCCTTAGCAGTATTTCCCCCACCTCTTATTCACTTCTGAAAAGAAGAGGAAAAGTTATTTCTGCAGGAATTACTTTTACTGGAAGAAGGAGATCCAAGGGAAAGCGCTAATAAAAAGCTGTTTCTCTTCTTTTTCTGGGATACGAGACAGACAAACAGAAGTTCATGACAAAGCCCTCTGATGACTAATTCCTTTTGTTGCAATAAATGCTGACAGCTCTCCACCCCCACACAGACACACACTTGATTTCATTAGATACTGCTCAGATGCGTATTCTAACTGAATATTTCAGAAGAGATGTACACCCTGGTTGACAGGCACTACAGGAGAAAGCAGATTATTTCACCTGTGTCACACACATAAAGCCGCTTTCCTGTAGTAGGGCCAGAGAATATACCATGACTGTTCCCAATAGAATTTCATTACCACTAATTGCTTGGTCAACTCCTACTAACTATTAATAAAATGCATGGATACCACTTGCCAATGTCCATTTTCTCTGCATGCATGTACTCACATGCACGAGACTATGCCAGTGCATTCCCCATTTACTCACCAAGCTTCTCATACAGGTGTACAAGACTATCTCACACATCAAAACACACACCTCACAAATCATAGCATAACGCTTATTCTATCCTAGTGCTTAAACACAGCCTGCTACCTTAAATAGGTATGCAATTTTTATAGATGACCAGGTCATTTGTGATTTTGTCTCCTCTCTTGCCACCTTCATAGGTACATTTTTCAAAGTCTGCCTTGAAACAACTAAAAGGGATCTCATCTTTAAAGAATGAGGGCTCATCACCTTCTGATAATTAAGCTTCTTTAAAGGGTCTCAAGGTGGGCAAGCAGCCTTGCAGAATGGCCCATAATCACCAGTCACCGCTAAAAACCTTGCCTATATTATATGAAACATGAAATAGCTAGGAATACAAGGAATACAACTAGGAATTCAACCCATAAAGCCTTCTTTGTGCGACTGAGAAGCCTCAGAAGTGCTTTGAAAGGCTTGAAGGAAGAGAAATGATTTTAACAAAAGAACAAAAAAAGAAAACTTGAAAGAGAACAGAAGTTCTGAAGTGTGTGGGGGTGGGAGAAGTCTTCAGTGTTAGGAACACCAAAGAGATCTCTAACTCAAAGCTACCAGAATAGCTAAAACAAGCTGAGGTGGCTGTGGCTTGATATTCTTACTTCGGCAGCAACTGTAGTTTGTTGCCCAGGGGACTGCACTGTGGATCTAACTGGACTGTGGTTTAATTTGCAGAGGACCTAGAGGATGGTTGCTCCCTATATCCCGATAAGAGTAGTTCAGCTTCCAGGAGGCTACGGAGCTGCTTTCATGCTGTAGCTTGCTGGCAAGGAAACCACAGCCTACCTCTTCTAATTAGCACCGAGCACAGGCAAAGGGACACAGACAAGAGGGCCCATGTTTGCTATGCATGAGCTGCTGTCCTCTGCCAGCAGAGCAGCTCCCAGACGATCACTGAAGGGCTGAGATGAGAAAGGGGTTGGCAGCCCCTTCACTGCACCACGGCTTGAAATTCTAATCTCCTCCCACTCCCCTGGGGTAGTTTATGAGCCATTTTAGTTAGTGAACATTGGCTCCTAAAATTAATGAGCGTGTCTGTTTTCAACATACAGTCAATTGCTGATTGTTCTGATCTGGTGAGCTAGGCTGATGAATACATACCACCCACAGATAAAGAAAGAGCTGGGCTTTCCTGCCATGTGTTGAGAAAAGGGAAGAGGAGAAAGAAACCACAGCAAAAAAACTATGCCAAATGCCAAAGGTACATCAGAGTAACTCTGCACCCAAAAATGTACTTAATATACTTAATAGCAACCTAAACCATGAAAAGATGTCTTCTGCTGCAGCTAAGGTTTTACTGAACACTTACATCTGGTCATTTCTTTTTTTCACAGCCATAAAAAGGCATCTCCTCCTCACTCCGCTCACTCATGGGAATAGGTAACAACATCAAATTCTCACACACTGGTCAACTTGTCCTCTCTTACAGTAACACCCAGCCACAGCTTACGCGTCCACTTCATGCTGTCACTTCACGCCAATGCGTACTCAGCTACGCGATTCCCCAGGGAAGTGGCTCAGCACAGCTGGAGACACACACGCACATGGCCATGTCACAAAGTGACCGCATGCACTACCTGCATGATCATGTTAGGGAGCAGGTGCAGCTAGTCAACCCAAAATGTCAAGTAATAAAAGTTCTGATTAAGAATAAAATAAAAGAAAAAGGCCAAACACCTCTTGCCAGTCATAACACATGCTGCCCACCAGTAAATTAAAATTTTTATGCCACTGCATACATTACATGCGCCTGCTATCTACAGCCATGTGTTCACCTCATGAAAAATACATGAAGATCTAAGTGGCATTAATAGTGTTTATGAGCCCATCACCTGGACAGATATTCCCTTTATGGTTCTAATGAAATAACACAGAAAAGACACACACAGAGACCATAACCTTCTTGAAAGGAAAAAACCTAGTCTATATTCCTGCACCCCTGACCTGAATTCTTGATGTCCTGAAATGAAAAGAAAATACACTCTGCCAGAACCGACATACTAAAGAGCCCCCTTTCATTTAACAACAAAGCATCTGCCAACCTTGTTATACATCTGTCATGTATACACCAGGCTGGGCTCACAGGCGTGAGGAGATGAACAGGAACTGGGAGCAGGAGGCGGCTGGTACAAGAGGAGGGAAAGGAAAAGCAGATAGCATGTGAGGGTGGTGGAGCAGAGGACAAACAGGAGAGACGGAAAAGCAGAGAGCAAGAGGGAAAGTTAAAGGGAGGTAAGGGAGAGAGCATTTGATCGATTGCCGAGCCTGTGTTAACTCAGTCACAGGGCTCTGATGATCTCTAAATGGACTGAGCTCTGCTCTTATGGTTTATGATACCAGCAGAACCATTTGATTGAATTACGGTTCTTCAATTGATCGCTCCATATCAGTAATCTTTGACTTCTCTACTCTCCAGCCAGCTCCTCTTACAAAGGCAAGCTTTGATGGCAAGGAATGCTTTCCTGACATTTTTTAGCTGGAGCAAATCAGTATAAGAGTTGAATTGCTTTCCTTGACATTTCACAGGGAGAGCAACACGGCAGGTACCACTGCCAGTCCTTGATAGCAATGAAAGGGCAGCTAAGAAGAGACAAATACACTTGGGTATACAACATGCAACCCTTTGCACTAGGCAGAGATGAAGGCTACTTCCAGATAAAACGTGCCTGCATCCTCACACCATATATCTACGCTTTTCAAGCTGTCCTGCTCACATCCACCTTTACTGAGCAAACATCGGTGCTGCCAAAAGCCACTGCCTTTTTGCATTTTACTGAGCGGTGAGGACATATCTGCCTTACTGTTTGCTAACAGCAGAACCGAACGCATTAGTGCAGAGCATAGGAAGCTGTATGAAGCTGTCACAGTCAGGACCCCATTGTATTAGGTGCTGCACACAGAGGAACAGTTTCTGCCTGAAGGATTTAATATCCATATGCAAAGTCAGAGCTAAAAGATGGACATAGAGATGGTAAACTACACAGAAACAAAAAGAACATTTTAAGCAGTTTGAAACACACTGGTCTGGATGAAATGCCAATCTAAACCAATCTAAAAATCCAATTAAACCTTACACTCATTCTCAAACAGGAACCAAATCTGAACTGTTACTTTGATGAGTTTTAAGCTCAAAGCTTAAATATTTAACTTTCTTGCATTTCTGCCTAGCATACTTGTTGCCTCACTTCTGAGCATTCAGGTTTGGGGCTTTGCTTTTGATAGCACCACAATAGGAGAAAATTTCAGAAGAGATTTGAAGGGAAAAAAACAGTGTCAACTCTGCCCACTTTTATCGGGAACTCTAACTTCTTTCCAGAGGAGAGGATCAAAGCACAAGGAAAAACATTAAGTAGTCATATATCAACACTGCAAATGCAGAATGAAATGAGCTAGGGACTGCTTTACCTGCAGCAAGGACTTCAAACTGTCTGAAGTCAGCAGCTCTAAATTGACAGAGCAAGGACGGTGGGGAAGATGAGCAGAGCATACTAGACATCAGCAACTCTTCACCTTATACACTGACCCTTCATGGTTACCAGGAAGTAGAAGTTGGAACAATCTCATCGCTGTTCTGAGTTAATCTAAGCCAAGCTAACCCTAGGCCATTTTCAACTACTTTTGGCCCATTACCTTCCCATCCTTCCAAGTCTAATAAACATAATTTTTTTATCAGGCCGGAACATTGACCTTGCTGTATCTGTCTCCATTCCTAATAGTCGACAAGTGGGCAGACAGAAAAATTACTTTAAAAAAAACCCTGAAGCTTATAATGACAGTTCTCAAAACCAGGGTCAAATCTTGAGCAATGACAGGTATCAGAGGGCAGTTCAGGCACAGGGCACTTCTTTAGACTTGGATCTGTAGCAAAGCAACTGTACCCTGAGGAAAATACATCGTTTCACTAGCAGTCTGCAGCATCTTGAGAAAGAGACACACACCCACAGCTAATATATTTCTAACTTCAGTAACTATCTCCTTTTTGGAACTGCCAAGACAAGTGATGCATCGATTTTCCTGCAGCTCACCCTGCATGATTGGTATCAAGGCTGTGTAGGCGTCTGGCAAAGTGTTCACAAATTTCTCTGAAAAAGTAAAGACAAAGAAATCCACAGCTGTAATCAAATCTGAGATGCTGAGACCAGTACGAAAACTTGTTCATGGGGCAGGCTCATTCTATGCAGCCAGAATTGAAACTGAGCCATTACTGAAATCTCATCTGAAGACCTTTGCAGAAAGCACCTGCAATATTATCTGCATGTACTTGGAAAGTAACCTTTGCAGAGGCAGCAATGGCAGGGCAAGCAAAATTTGCATTTTCGAACTAGATAGAGAACCAGGCTGCAGAGACGTGATGAAAAGGGAAAAGAAATCTATAGCTGGCCATTGAGATCCCTGCTGCAGCATGGGACAGGTGTCACTTGGTGGGGCTCATTGATGACTGACATTTTCTGTCAAGGTTTTAGGCTGCAACTGCATCTGATTTGGCTGATCGATTGCTATCAACTCCTGCCTTCTACATCATATCTGTATTTTGCTCACTGGATTTAAAAACGTACACATACATGACAGACATCGCTCTGAAAATACAGACAAGAGACACTGGTGTCCCACCGTGGGCTCACATTAGCCTCCTGCTCCAACAACCACCCCTTTTCCCCCTCTCTTCCCCAGGGAAACCTGCCTTTCTTATTTATGGAGTGAGATGTCCAAGGGGAAAAACACAAATTTAGAAACTGCCACCCACATGTATTAACTAATTCATCTCTCAGAGGTAGAACTGCTCCTTGTAGGACATTTGGCAAATGCCATTGTCACTGGAGAAAATCCAAGCCTGGGGGAACTGCTTACAATCACAGCAGAAATCTGTACAAGTAGAATCCAGGTCCTGTGTCTTCTAAGTCAGAGCTGTTTCTTCTGCTTTACTGGCACAGCCTCCCAACATATTCCTCCTCCCCTCCAATGTTAAGATATAGCAGTTTTATAGTGTGTGCAGATGCTGAATTTTTTGCATATAAAGTTTATCATCTAATCACTCACTCATGGAATAAAGTGCCAAGTAACATTTGAGTAATCAGACTGAATGCATAAATATCCTATAGTTACACAGTTGTTACAGCATATCATTTCTTAGTTAGTTTTCTGCTTTTACAGCCATCATCAGTAGTGACTTCAATCCCCTCGTAAACATTAAATGATCTCTACAAAAATGATCTCAGGTGGGGGAGGAAAAAGGAAACATTGTTCTTCCCACTAGAGAGAAGAGCAGGCAGAGATGAAGGTGACAAGCAACCGTTACTTCCTTGGACCCCTTGGGATGTGAATTCCCCATGACCTGCTCATTGCCCCAAAGACACAGACCTCTAGCACTCCCACCACATGGCCTTCTCCCCTTTGCATTTTGGAAGGTAGCCCAGCTTAACAACAGGTCCTATAGCCAGCACCTACCTCTCTCTATGATGCAATAAGCCTTCGCAGAAGCCCCATTTCTAGGCCTTGCTCCCCTGGCATGGGTCACATTTAGGAAATTTATGAGTCTTGCCACTGGTAAGGCTGTTGCCTTTGGTGAGGTCCAATGCTGTCTTCAATTTCTGTGTATAGCTGCTCAGAGTGTTACAGCACACCCAAAATTATTCCCTCTCTCACACAGAATACAACTAGTCTAAGCCTAAGAACAAACAAATAGTAAAGAAGATTTCCCTACCAAAGGCCACTATTTTAGTATCTACTTCTTTTTCCAATTCTGATGAAAACTCAGAATTTGGGCTTGTATAAAAGGGAACACTTTGAAAACTTTGAATCAGCGTGATAAATTCATTTAACTTTTATTTTCAAGAGTGTTAAAGTTTATACCTTCTCGAATCAAGCAGTTTGTTTCAATTTTTTGAACCAGTTGCCCCTTCCTACCCCTAAAACAGCCATATCCCAAGAAGGTGCTGTGTTTTATTAAGGGGTATTTAATAAGTTTATCTTACTTTCTCATTATCCTCTATATACCAGATCATCTAGCTCCAATTTGTGTCCCCTGATGCAACATGGTTGCTTGACCAGCAACACACCGTCATTTTGACCAGAAGAGACCACAGCGTGTTTTGGGAAACACAAGCCCCAGGAATCCTGCCTGCTTTGTAGGGGTGGGGGCAACAGGAACACATTTTCAATCGAAAGTTTCTGGTCAGCTCAATCAGTAATTCCAAAGGAAGATAAATACAAACATTTGTTGTTTACCGAGGAAAAATCCCCCATGCATGAGAGGAATACTGACCACCTCTCCTTGACCAGTAAATGCGAATTTAACAGAGCAAGACAACAACTTGAACTCCAGAGACATCATTATGGAGGTGGTACTCATACTGAAGTGAACAGAGATGCTCTGAATACTTTAATGTTTCAAAGTGACCTGGCTCATTTCTGATAGGGCATGAACTTCCAATAATCTGATGGTTTAGAGATCATTCATACTCCAGTTGCTTTCTAGGATATCAGCCTCACACACTCATATTCTGAATCAGCTTTTTGCCTAGTAAAGACCCTCTTAGCTCATCATGTTTTTCCTGACATTCAAAAGACCAGTTAAGGGACAGACGAATGAGGGAATGGGCAACAAGGATGCAAGAAAATAGGATAGATGAGGACAACAGCTGCAGTTACTTTGGACATCTTCAGGCTTCCAATACTGAAAACTAAGCAAATCACAAGGAGCCATGAACCAGGGAGAAGGTGGCTTCATAGTGTCCAACATTAGAAAACCCTGCTAGTAAGCTCTGTTGGATGCAGGCAGACCTAGCATATCCAGCAGCACTAGCAAGAGGCCCTGGAACAGCTATTGTCATCTGGTATGTATCACAGCAAGCACTTTCTCATGTGAAACATAAGCAGCACTACCAGCGAATTCCTACTGGGACTAGATATCATGCTGTCCCCAATGGGGAAAACACACTCTGATAAATTGACTAAAAACACCGAGATTTGCTGGTTCCGTGGAAAACACTGAAATATGAGCCGCCTGCAAAATTTAAATAGGCCACGTAAATAGGTCCTCACATCTCAGGCACAGGAGACACACAAATGACTTCCAGTCCTAGCAGCCAGGCAGGGATGCAGCCACTGCTCTCCTCTTCCCGTTGTCCAGCAGGAGCACAGAATCAAGCATGCATATTATAATTCACAGCAGTTCTGCAAAGCTAGCAGCAAAGGAGAGGGCAGCATGTCTGAAGTACTCTTCATTCTCATCAGGCTGTGCTGAAGTGGCCTGGGAGTAGCTGATTGCAATCACAGTCTCCTGCTGAGGTAGATGGATACTACAGAAGGCAGTTTCCAGCTGGACTGGGCTAAGATACAGTAACTTTGGCCACAAGGAATGAAGGCTCAGAAAAAGAGATGAATTCTGGGACAGCAGAATGATGAATGGACCGTGTATCTGTGTTCAAATCAAAATTTAGGATACATCCCACTCACACACAGATGGGCCTAAGCAGATGTGCCCTCTGAGCAGCTCTTGTATGAATAAGGCACGCCAATCAAGGGCTTCAGCTCAGGCTTACCAAAAACATTCTTTATTATTTTTTTAAATTTTAAAACCCCTTCATCTCCCATTCAATCCATATCAGGAGAGAAACAGAGTAAATCACCATCAGTTTTAATTGTTAGCTCCTACTGGACACATCCCATTTCTGTAACAACTGAACAGCTACCTGCTTAAGTGTCTTAGGGCTCGACCTCCAGTCACATTTAGCTGGGGGGTGAACTGCATCACTATTCCAAATTTAGACATTGCTAAAATCAACCGTGACTTTTTCAGAAGGCCCCTGCAGACCTTCTTATTGCGCCCTTGCTGCTGTAGGACACACAAAAAAAAACAAAACAAAACAAAACAACCAAAAACCAACAAACCAAAAACCAGTAAGCAAACATTAACCATCTCCTTATATCAGAGTGGCTTTGAGGAATCACGAATATTTCAGAAAAAGTAGGAAGAGGTGGAAAAGAAATGTACAAACTTCTAGATTAGTAAGTATTCAGTACTATTTCCATACAGGGTTTCATATGTAGAAATGCCTTTAAAGTTCCTTACAGAAACCCTATTACTGCTTAGTATCTCCAAGGTCTGGCTAGCACAGTACATTTCTTTCATTCATAAAGGACTTGTTGCTTATTGTCTGCAAAAAGCTGTTCAAGGCTTTTGACATTCCAAGTTACCAGTGGGCTGGTTTTGGCTGGGATAGAGTTAATTTTCTTCATAGTAGCTAGTATGGGGCTATGTTTCAGATTTGTGCTAGAAATAGTGTTGATAGTAATACAGGGATGTTTTCATTATTGCTGAGTGGTGCTTATACAGAGTCAAGGCCTTTCCCGAATCTCACCACCCCACCAGCCACTAGGCTGGGGGTGCACAAGAAGTTGGGAGGGGACATGGCTGGGTCAGTTGACCCCAACTGACCAAAGGGTTATTCCTTACGATATGACATCATGCTCAGTGTATAAAGCTGGGGGAAGAAGAAGGAAAGGGGGGATGTTAGGAGTGATGGTGTTTGTCTTGCCAAGTAACTGTTACAGCTTTTGCTTTACCTATTAAACTGTTTTTATCTCAACCCATGAGTTTTCTCACTTTTACCCTTCCAATTCTCTCCCCCATCCCACCAGGGGGGAGCCAGTGAGCAGCTGTGTGGTGCCTAGTTGCTGGCTGGGGTTAAACCATGACAGTCGCCTCTTAACACCTGTATCCATTGTCTCCTTCCTGTTTGTTCTCCCCACACCTCCCCAAGAAGTTAGATCAAAGCACCCCCATGGGGACACCTCATTAAAAAGCAACTCCTTTCCTTGACCAGGTCACCGGCAGCATTACACACAAGGTTGCAAGTTCTTGTCCATCAGACATTGCTTATACGTAGCAGAGGGACAGTATTGTCCCTCCATTTTTAATAACTGCAGAAATCTCACAGAACCACTCCAGAAGGATGGGAAGGGAGGAAGGTTGTCCCTCTGAAACACTTCTCCTTTAGACATACCTGATCACATTAAGAACAAGCAGCTCAAAGACATGTAATTTAACATTAAAGGGGAAGAAAAAAAAAAAAAAGGCACCAACAAAACCCCAAGGGAGTGCTCTGAGCAGCAGAACTAATGAAGCCTCATTTTTTACAGATTTGCATCTCATGATTGATTGACTTCAGTGCATAAGGAAGAGAAAGCACCAGCTGAAATTCTGCCTGCCCTTGGGGCATTTATAACAACTCACTCCTGGAGTGGATTTTTGCATCTATTAAGGTTTGAGTTCATGCTGTGGAGTCTCCTTCACTGGGGAGAAGGCCTTACAGGAAACAATTTCATTCAGCTTAGCCCTCACTGCAAATGGAGGCTGTGCGAGTACAGTGGCAGAGACCAAAAGGTGCCATTAATTTGCTGACGTGGTAATTTGAGAGAGCCTGAGTCCATACACAACTTCATCTTGCCTGGGCTGGACTGAATTGGAGCCCAGAGGAAATTATAATTTTGGTTTGTTATGAGGCATGGAAATAGAAACATTTATGACCAAACAGGTTTGTCAGGTGCCCATAGGCACTATTTACATAGAAGTTTTTGCCTGAGCATTTGATGTTGAAATAGCATTTTACACCCGAGACAGAGCACTGACAACCCCTACATTTTCTTAGCTGTGTGTTCAGAGTGGTCTGGGTGGTAGGACAAGCATCAAATCCTAAAGTCCCTCAAGCAGCATGGCTGCAAGAATGGAGACATCTCAAACTAGAGGCCAAATGCTGAAAATGGAGGCCCTATCAAGCTACCGAAAGCTCCCAGAAGGAATCGACAGCACAGGCTTAGCAGAGTTATAGCTTCTTCTTCTGACAAGCGCACAAAAGCCCTGCCGGCACTGGTCATTCATAACCACTGCAAGTACAGCTGCTGTGACCGCACCGAACACCGACAGCTCGACAGAGTGTCATCTCTTCAGGTTGAGCAGCCACTTCCCTGGCACACAGGAGTCCCGGGCGTGCGTTGTGCCTGAAGCAATTTTACATGAGACAGCAACAAAGTAATTAAACTTTGAATCCTCTAGAAATAGAAGGCTGTGCTTGTCATTGCCGAGTCCCTCCTGCTAACAGGGAGCACCTTGATGACAAGTGACAACACATGGGCTCCAGGTAACAAACCAGCCTTTCCTCCCAAATTAATGTCCTGCTTCACCATCCAGGAGAGACCCCCCTTTTAATGTTTAAGCACTACGCTTAAACATTATGTAATTAAGTTCCTTATTCTGAATCTTAAGCCAACATTGCAGCTGGACAAGAGATGAGTAATGAGGCTTACATTTTAGACTCCCCAAACGATCAATGCCACTAAACATTTGCACCCTGTAAAAAGATCAGCTAGGTAATCAAAATACTGCATGTAAAGAGGAAGGTTTACAAGTGCTAAACTTCCATGTTCATCAAATCCTTCAAAATCCTGGCAGTCCTGCTTCCCAATTAAAAGAATCCTGTCTGCTTAAAACTATTCGTGTCCTATTCTCTCCTATTGGTATGACTGTCTCATACCACTTATCAACCCATCAATCCCCAAAACTGGGAGGTTGCTCCATGTCACACTACAAAACCTATCACCATTTGTTTTACTGTAGCAACAAGCTTCACCAAGATTAGTGCCTGATTTTATGCCAAGCTGTACAAACACACAGCAGATACTTCCTGCCTGGACCACGTAACCATATAAATACACATGATAAGGGATGGTGGTATTACATGCCTTCACAGAAAGCGAATGAGAAAAATCCTGTAAACTATCCACAATCACTCAGTCTGTGGGACGGCTTAAACTTGCTCTCTTGAGATCCAGCCCAGTGCCTTGAACATTAATCCTTGCTTAACCCACCCTTTTGGTTCAAGAAAGAGTACCTCTACTACCAAGAGTATCTGTACTACTACAAAAGAGCATCTCTACTACCAAGCCAGCCAGTCAGCAATATCATCCTTTTTTGCACTTTATTCCCCAGGCCTTTTACATGCATATGTAGTAAGTTTTCAAGCGAGACTTCCCTACTGCCAAATGTTATGTGCAATATGGAGCTATGTAAAACAAATACTGTTCGTACTTATAAGAAAAGAGATTGATAGACAGGCAGCCCTCAAAAGCTGAACAGGTTGAGTGGAGCCACTACGTTCTGTAAATGAAGGGTGAGACCAGCATGAATACCATTGTCAGGCAAAAATTTATGAAATAATTCAGAGCTTATGTTACAATTACTTATGCAAAAACAAACAGTAAAAGAATAAGTATATGCAATTCAATATAATGCATGTGAGACAAGAGGAATGTTAAGTGCTTGATATACACACACATATTCTTAAATCATAAATGTGAAATTAAACAAGTAGCTCTGTGAGCCATAGAGCTAATGAAAACCTTTTTCCTAGCTGTGCATCTCCTGGCTGGGCAGCTTCAATGGCTGAGAAGGTGCAAATGCCAAGTGAAGCTTCCTCCACAGTAGAGCCATTCCCAGGGCCTTCTCCTGGATAAACTCTGTGGGGTTTAATAAAGAGCCAGCCTCACACTACATTTTCTCCCTCAGTCAGATCAAACCGAAGTGCTCTCATCTCCTATACTCAGATACTTATTTTCAGAAATCACTTTTTCTTAAAGGCCCTGCTGTCTGAAATAGCTGGCAGGACCTAGAACTATGATGGGCAGGGAAAGAATATAAAGGAGCAGACAGAAAGACCGCAACATTTTTGGTTTCTCTCCTTCCCATATTTCAATAGCAAGATGACTGCTCTACCAGCATGCGGCAGGTATCAACGACAAGCACCACTACAGATGACATCCTAAACCCTGCTTGCTCCAATTATGCAAGCAGGAGCATACCAATCTGTATTTAAGTACAGCTCTTATGCTCTCACAGTTCACTAATGGGGAACAGCAGCAGCTGGTCAGTTTATAGCAGTCAGTAAGTGGTACCAGAAGGACCCGTGACTGTTAGCTAAGCAAAGAGCAGCAGGATGGGCACGCTTTCTCTTCTTCCCCAGTTTTCCAGATTGCACAACTGTGTGATTAACCTTTAGTCCAGCGATCATCAGGTCTTTCAACATCAGAATGAACAGAAAAACCTGTTTCTAGATGTTATTGTGGTAAGTGCAATGTGCACGTACTGAGATTAGACAGAGAAAGTCACAAAGAATAGTTGCTACGTTTCCTTTATCGTCTGCTTTGTGAGACATAAAAAGCAAAAATAACAGATTCCATAACCTTGAAAACTTCCATAAAGAGACATGCTTATGTCTCAGAGAATTGCCAGAAAGCCTGCAGCCGACCAGGTTTCAGCAGAGAGGCTTGCTAGCCAGACCTTCTGCACAGGAGCGGGAGTATAAACCGGCAGATGCAGTCGGCACTGAGCGTTCAGGGTGCTAGTCCTGATCCTACTGTGAGCACATTAAGCAAGTCATTTTACCTTTCTGTCTCAATTTCTTTATCTGTGAAATGGAAATGCTGATACTTAAGTAGAGGAATTCAAATGAAGGAGTACATTCAGGCAGGCTCTAAAACGCAACAGTGCTGATTGCCAGAGACCGAGACAGCCCAAAATAGCTGCAAGAATATTTCGCCTACATCCTTATTAGATTCTAGTTATTCCCAGAGGTGAGAGATACTAACAACCCAGTATCTCTTGCAGGTTTAGTCCAACATGTTAGACGGAACTGAAGTCAGCTAAGGCCAGGCTGTCACCATCAGTGACCTAAGTCATTCCCCCTTGCAATTTAATATTAATTTTAAGAATGACTTGGAGCATTTACCCCAGACAATTTTAGCAAGCATGCTTCTTCAGAAGCTCACTACTCAAACAGTGAGAAAACTTTTTCATTCACAAACTTATTCTCGTCATAAGCTAGTTCATCCCCTGCTTTTCTTGTGCCAACACTGTTCTTCAGTTTGAATAGCTCTTTTCCCTTCCTGCCCTATTTTGACTTAGTGTATTTACAGAAGTCAACTGCATCCTTTCTGTGTCTTGATTTTAGCAGGCCAAACAAACCTAGCCTCTGATGAGTCCCTGTTCCTACCAAAGGCTTGCTCTGAATCCCAAGAGGCAGAGCTGTAGCAGAACTGACCCTGCCTTTCTGCCATTATAATCCTGGTACTTGTTAGGCTTTTTTTTTTTTTTTCCAGGAGCACATGGTGTGTGGGTGCCTCAATTGTCAGAAAGAGTAAAACAGCACATGAAGTGTGCATAAGAAGTGTGGTGTCCTTTATAGAGTATGCTACTGTGCATTATTTTGACCATTGCAAAAGAGGCAGCCAGAACACAGACAACATTTCTCCTTGCATAGAAACACCATGGTAGAGGACTTGGGTGCACAGGAGCTGCAAAACCTCAGCCAGGCCAAGGATCCCGCATGAGCTACATCCTATGGAAACAGAGGCAAACTCACCAACTCTCCAACCTTTGTGTTCAAACACAGGATGAGAAGCCTAGATTATCTTCATATCTATCTCAGGTCCCTGAGATATATACATTTCTTAGGACAGATTACCTTTAGACGTTAAAATGGGGGGAGGTCGGGGAGAGGAAACAGTACACATTAAGTTTAGAAATTATATCATGAAGAAAAAGAGGGGAGACCCACAAAGCATACACCTGTCTTCTGCATATACCTGAAGGTACTACCACATTTACAGCAAGGCTCGTTTCCAAAGTCCTCAGCTCCAGGTTCGCCCTCTCCCCTGTGCCTACGCCAGTCACATCCCACAACATCTGCCACTGTGTTAATGACAGCAGCCACAGCAAGTAATGAGCCCCTGCACACCTGTGCAGCTCTGGGAAGCAGCTGGCAAGTTCCCTCACCCACCCACAAGCTCTACATCTGCATCCATTCATTCCTCCAGCAAGAGCTTGGCCCCAGTCACAGTATGCTCCTGTCGATTTTCAGCTCCTCCTTTCCACCCTCTTTAGCTGGGACCCATGGCGCAGCACCCATTGGCTCTCTGCTTCCAGGAATTCAAACTTCATTGCATCACGTCTCTTTAACAACTGTGACACACAGGAACTGCAAGACACAACTATTTTCTTCACAGATGTCTTGCTGCACCAGCTGCCTCTCTCAGGTAGCTGGCTTCACTAGGGTATCAGAAAAGGATGTGTGAGCATCCCAAGCAGGCAATTATAGGATGACTAGTCATGTTAAAAAAGTTTCTTCCTAATCCTGTCAGATGCTGCTTGCCTTAAGCCCCGAAGCTCTAAGATATATTGATCACCATCTCCTTTTATCCTGCACAACAGACCTGCGTTTATTCTCAAATTCCTTGGCCATCCCTAATCCCGCTCACTTGACAACCTGAGTGATCTCTGGTGGCACCAACTTCTGCTGCCCTAGTTAGGAGGAGCGTGCATACGTATTTCTCCATTTCAGGCAACTGCTAGCTTGTCAGGAAAAAATGGACAGAACATTTGACCCAGTAGCCTCTGCTCCATGTCAGAGTTCATCCGATGCCTGCGTGCATGCAAGCCAGGGACCCTGCAAGAGGTAAGGCTTTGCTGACCATCAGAATTACTAGAAAAATTCCATCCAAGTTTCTTGAGGTATGCCAGATGCTACTGAAGGAAGTAGCAGGGACAGCAAGAGGGCTGATCTTAACAAGCAGAGGCCAGTTTACACTCTTTTCACCTGTGCTAACGCCACTTTTATTTAGGAAACCCATAGAAGTGAGGTTATCTAGGAGGATCTCGGCTCATACCTTCAGCAAGAGGTTAGTTACCACCAGAATACATTGCACACTACCATGCTGAGCCTGGCATCCTCAGCAAGGCACCCAAGCCAAAATAATATACTTCTGAATAAGAAAACCCCACCCTAACTCTTTTAATCTCACAACCTAAATCCACATGTTTGCTTTTCAATTACCAACTCTTTTTTTCATCAAGCCAAAGTAAGATAATTAGTATCTCCCATGCACACATTGCTGTTCTGCACCAGTCACCATTTCACTTACCTTTGGTACACTCTTCCACATACAGCAGTATCAGGCTGGAAGTATTCTGTTGGAACTCTTTCCTCCAACTCCAGGGCTGCATTTGAGTTCGTTGCTTAACCCAGATATTCACACATTCAGATAATTTTGATGGTCTTGCCTGACCCCTTGCATAACACAGGCTGTAGGATTTCATGTAGTGCTTCCTGAAGCAGTCCATAGCTTGTCTGGGCATCTTTTAATAAAGGCCAGTCTCAAAGTTTCAAATCCCACCTCAGTCTACCATAACTTTCGCAGGATGCAGCAATCAGTATTATTCCAGTGAAGTGCATACTATTGATTTATACAGTAGCATGATAAGATTGTCAATGTTTTCTATTCCAATCTTCATGCATCCTCACACTTTTTAATTTTTTCAGGGGGAAAAGAAAGGAAAAAAGCAAAAATTGCTGCTAGGCATCGAGCAGAGGGTTTCAGTACAAAGACCTCTGCTCTCTTCACCTTTGCTGATTACAGTTAATCAAGAACCCAGCAGGGTGAGCAACCAGTCCAAACTGTTTCCTCCAAGCTGTAACCTCACATAAGCGATGGCACATACCGCAGGGCTGGGGTCTTACCCTAGCAGGGGGACATCATAGGCAGGGTCCCTCCATCACATCGATGCTCTGCTTGGCCCTCATGGGGCAGAGCCAAGGCTGCTGATCTGATAGCAGTGGCTGGGGAAATCCCTCCTTGTGTTGCCAGGTTGAAAATTGATGGTTTAACCCCAGTCTTCATGCTCTGCCCTTCAAGCCAGCTCCAGACCCACAAAAGCACGCTGCCGCTCACCTGGGAGCTGCCCTGTTTCTCTCATAGTCTCCTGCAAGGGCTTTTATCACCATGTTTTCCTCAGCAGGTAGGAAACCCCTGCAAAGCACCTTCCTGTTCTGCACCATCTCCTAAGGAAGGAGACCACCTTCAGCTATAGCTTGGTGGTTGAACACAGGCCTCATGGGTTGCAGCACAGACTTACAGCAGGCACAAGTAGAGAAGAGGAAAAGCCCTCTAAGGTGGCAGGTCCTGGCTTTTTGTAGCTGTGCTTGGGGCACATCTCTTCCCTCCCTTCCTTTGTTATCTCCTAAGTGCCTCCACCTGCCACCCCACACTAAGCACAGGTGGGTCTCATCAGTTACCCAACACTGCTGCCCACAGCTTCCACCCAACTCCTCCTCTTCCATCCCCCAGCGGGAGGAATCAGGCCTGCAGCTGTGATCTCCCCTCCACAGCAGGAGGAGGTGAAAGGGGAGAAGGTGGAGAGAGTTGCTTTGCTTTGCTTGCTTTCTTTGATGCCTGAGGGACTGAGAGAAGATGAGGGTGTCCTCCAAAGTCCCTGTTAAGTGCTTTATAAAGTAGGCTGCCTTGCTTTGCCAAGCGGACCTTCAGTCTCCCTGACTGCCCGTTTCTACACCCTTTGCTGTCCCCGTTAGACTGTGCTGCCTCTTTGCTGTCTGATTAGACCACGGGGGTGGGAAAAGGACGTCTATTGGCACAGGAGCATGCAGAGGCTAACGTGAAGGAGCCTTGATCTTAGCGTGGCTGTGACCTGCAGTCAGAGCAGGACACAGCCACAGCGTCCTCGGTGGATGTGTTTCAGAGCTGAAGACCCCTGAGCACAATATAGAGGACAATGCAGCTGAAAGGGGGAAGATATGCACACCTGCCTTAGGATGTTCACTTCTTTGGAGTCAGCAGTGAGAAGTACCTCCAGAGGGCAATTCAGAGCACCTGTATCTCTGCATTGACTGTACAGTGAATTAAGACAGTCTGTCCTTTTAGCACAGGCTAATCTGACTTAGATGCTTTCAGTTAGGCAGTGTGAATGTAGCTTCCTCTTTGTCTCCCTCCCTCAGTAATTTCCTAGTGTCGCTTAAATGTTACAGAAATCACATGGAAAGTTGGGTAGAGAGAGTGCATTGGAGTCACTGCCATCTGCCTGGGTATACAGCTGGGGATATTAATAATCATTTCTTCCATTGGAGCTTGAGGAAAAAAAAAAAAAAGAGAAGAAAAAACAAGTGTTTTGTAGCTTCCTGTTTGAATTAATCTCCTCTGACAACTGCTGATTTGGGTTTGTGATTCGATCCTCCATATGTCTAGCTCTATTGGTCAATTAAGTGCAGGGGGCGATTGGGAGAAGCAGTGATGCTCAGACTGATTATAAGAGGAAGCATCACGCAGTACTTAGGACATGCAAAGCTGGCTGGCGCACTCAGCGTTCACACAGCCAAACCGAGCATGAGGTAGCTGCTGCTGCTGTTGCTTTTCAGGTCAAGGAGATTCTCCCTGGCTCCTACAGAGACAAGACACAGCTGCCTGGCTGTTGACCATTTGTGAGCAAGGGGGACAGTTTCCAGGAGGGAGCGAGCAAACAAGAACAAGGAACTGGGGGAAGCAGAGGATCAAAACATAAATAAAAGACTGCAGAAACACAAATAGCTTCTTCCATTACGCATTGCTGTAGACAGACAAACACAATATAAGCCAGAAAGGTTATGAGTAGGGACCAGCAGAGAAAATAAGAGTCAGATTAGAATAATCCAGGTTACTACATATGAGGGAAAATAAATGGAAGCCAGGACATTAAGAGAGATGTACATTTGGAAAATGGTAATGATCAAATAAGGGCTGTGGGAGATAGTGGACAGCAAGTTAAGTTACAGATCTGCAATGCTCTATAGGAGCAGCAGCAGGAAAAAAAAAAAAGTTAACATACTGCTGTGCTTCATCTGCAGAGAAATCATGTCAGAAAGCAAGGAGGTACTGGCCCTCTGTACAGATCTGGCAGGACAGCACCTGGAATACTGCCCTCAATTCTGGGCAACACACATTTACAAAAGATGTTGATGAGCGCAGGGAATACAGAGAAGAGCAGCAGAAAAAAAATGATTAAGAGTCTGAAAGCACTGACATATGGGAAGAGATTAAAATAATTAAATATGTATTGCTTGGCAAGGGGTAAGATTAACTGCCTACAAGTGTGTAAATACCAAGAAGGTAGAGGAATTGTATTAAGGGGTATAAATATAAGTGTAATAGAGCAAAAGTAAATACACGCTCAATATTAAAAAAAAAAAAATGCTTAGCCCTGAGATTTTTTTAAACTCTCCTTGAGAAGGTGAGGCTTATTGCTTGCAACAGATGTAGTGGCATGAAGAGAAGAGGGTTGCAGTCGTGCCTCAGTGGCAAGTCTCCACAGAAATAGACCCAGAGAAGAACGTAACACCTCAGGAGTCACCAGTGATTAGGAACAGCCCAAACTGGCCTCAAGACAGCTCAGCAGAAGCCCAGGCTGTGGCACACCTACAGGCCAGCTGCCGTAGCAGAAGGTAGCATGGAAAGGGAATGGAGACAGAGCTCTGTCTTCAAAGGGCACCCAAAAAACACTTTTATTGGGCTTAGGAATTGGGGTTAGCTTCTAACCATCTTCTCCTTCCACCATTACACCCACTTCTTCCATTTCCACCAGCTAAACCAGGAATGCACTGGGATGCTGCCTCCCCACCAGTCTGCTCTGCAAGGGCATCTCCCTGTTTTGGCTTGCTCCACTGCCGGAGCCCAGCTGTATGGCCCCATGTCAGAGAGCCATCAGCAGAGGGTACGTTCTGCAGTGCCATGAAAAGCGCTGCTGGCGCTGCTGCAGCAAGCTCGCCAAAATTGGCCTTGTCACTTTAAATACATTAGACAATAAATCATCCCTCTGAGACATCCCCAAAGGAAAAACAGGGGAAAAAAATAGCACTTAAAAGCCCTTTTCTATTACAAAGCCTCTGGGGAGCTTTTAAACTTGGAGAGTTTTTTAAGTGAATTTTATGCTTTTTTTTTCCCCTTTGCCTGCCTTTATTATCAGTTGCTAACATTAGCCTTGCCTTCCCATGACCAAACTCTCATTCAGACTCCTTTTTTTTTTTGCTTCCTTCAAGATTCTCCCCCTTCTCTCTCTCCCCCTGACATGTACACACAGAAACGCCCTTAATGTCCATATAACAGTCTCGTTCCCATTTAGCGTCTCTTCTTAAATTGAAATTACTCTTTGCCAATATTCCCTTCCTCCATATCACTCTCCCCTTCCCTGCATTTCCTTTCACTTTTTCCCTCTCCTCTGACTGTACTCCCCTCTCTCATCTGTCATTCTTCATGTCTGGTTGTACGGGAACAACTTCAAAACCCTTTTCCTGCTTTTAGGAGGACTACGTAAATTTCGCAGCTTGAACCTATTTTTACAAAGCACTCTGGTGGGTTTCCTTCTTTATTGAGTGTATTCCTTCACCCTTGCCTTAGGAGTCATCAAGCACTACTGACCTAGAAGAGCAGTCCTTCTGGTACAGCTCTCCAGTACCAGCTTTTCCCAACTGGACTAAGGAACAATGTTTCCTTCATTTTCCAGTTCTCAGGAAGTCAAGTGTGGCTATGCAACTAGATCTCCCATGCAATGCTTAAACTGTTCTACTGCCTATTGTTTTTATTTTGGCCTTAAAAACTTTATCATTAAAACCTTGAGGAATAAGTCCAGTTTGGGTGCATGCCTTTCTAGAGCTGTGTGGGAGACATGGGTACCATTTTCCAGTTAAACACAAGGAGTTTACATCTTCAGTCATGTATGTGGGTTGTGTGTTGGGGCAGAAAGAGGGAATGTAAGATAAATGAGGGCAAATTTCAGGGAGTTGCAACTCTGTGAAACAACCAGATGATTTTCCACAGGCACCATGCTGGGAACCAAAATACACCTGTCAGCATCCAGCTATCATAAAGCAACTCTTACGTCACGGCTGACCTAGCAGAGTCCTGCACAGACGCTATGAGTTAATTTTGTTGCGTTGCACCTAGGACTGTTACCCAACCAATTTCCCACCAAGCTGGACAGTTATACCGTAGCATGTGGGAGACCCTGTCAGAGGTCAGTGCAAAGCACATTGGCACGGGCAGCAGTTCTTTGTTTTGTTTTATTTTTGTTCCTACAGGTGCAAGCCCAAGGTGACCTACAGTTGTGATCTACAGTTCCTCATTGCTGACACCTGAGTGCCTACATTGCTATGGTCAGAAATGTGACTTCTAGAGAAGTACAACATAACCCAGTAGAAGACTGCAGGCTGACTAAAAATGAAGTTAACCGCCTTTATCATTGGCAACCATCCCACTAAGACACCTCTCTAAACAGCACAAAATATGGTATTTTTTATCACTAAGGATAGCGAGATGGTCAGGACAGCAGAAGCAAACATACTCGATAGCTCTGTCCTTTGCATAGAATGTGTTGGATTTGCCCTGGATGGGGGATGAATTAAAAAAGGAGCAGGAATCACAACAGTTAGTTGGCACCACATGATAAATTGGACAGGCTGAAGCATGGAGCAGAGGCAAAGAAAAAGGAGATGACAAGAGAAATAAAACCAATTACTTTGACACCTTGTGGCTTCCTGGTCTCCTCCATGGTCAATACTCATGCTTAGAGGCCAATGGGCATCCTCCTCATCTCTAGTATCTCATCTCCCCCTCCTCCCCAATCCCTTCACTGGCCGCAGCCCGAGTGACCAAATATCAGCCCCAGGGTGGCCAGGGAAAGGGTATGGGACACACACAGATGGAGGACTAAAGCCTGTGTGAAGGGAAATGCTGCATCCCAGGCATTTGTCCAGGGAAGCGGGAGGTGGGGATGGAAATGAAAGGTCTATGTTCTCCCTAATCATTTCCGCCACAATAAGGGAGAGAGTGTGACATACACCAGTGGATCGCAGCCATTAGAAATGAACCACTGGCAGCTGGCAAATTGTAAATTAGAGAGCCAGAGTGAGAAGAAAGAAAATCAAAGGGGGGATGAGGTCGTGTTTTATTTCACTTGTAGCGCTTTTCAAATTCAGCCCTAACCAAACCTGATTAAAGTAAATCCCTTTTTTACGGCCTGTGGAGTCTATAAGATTATGGTGTTAATGGAAGTGTGATTCGATCCGTCAGTAATGGTGCATGTCGGGGCCCAGGCGCCTCAGACAAGTCCATTTTTTAAGATGTATTTATTGTTTTTTTTCCCCCCTCTCCTTTCTGTTCTCTGCATTGCGGGGTTTAATTGAACAGTTTAAAGTGATTCTTCTTCAAAGCCCATTAATTGATTTTATTTGTGTATTCTCCAGGGGTCAAGGGGAAAATATATAATAAAACATAAGCTCCAGGTCTGAGTTTGTCACAGTTCCCACCTTTCCACAAATATAAAGCACATTTTATCTTTAGCATTTCAGATTTCTTCTCTTCCCACCCTTATTCCCTGCCACAAGTGCTCTCGGATGTTAGTCTCTCTGCTTTCCCTTTTCCACTGTTAATCTCTAAAATTTGCCACTGTTATTGGGAGCACAAGGCAGCAATCTCCCTCTTTTTCTTTTCCTGCGCAACAAATGCCACATCAGGTTTTTAAATGCTGCTTTGCTTTTAGAGAGTCCAAATGACTTCCTCTGCCCCAAGCTGAGTGAGAGGAGGGCACTGGGTTACATGTATTTGTAATTCGGTGGTCCTCAAAGCTCAGGTCATTTCCTCTACAACTGGGGGAAATTTTCACGAGCTTCTTAGAAAACACTTCCCGAGCAGTCTGCCTCTTTCACACTGCTAGCACGATGGGGCACGTGAGCCTCTGCGTGACAGCCAAAAGCTGCTTCTTTCAGCCACTGGGTCTGCAAGGGGACACTGTTTCCTTCTCAGCCTCACCCGACACTCAGCATAAGGTAACCGGCTGTTCCAAATAAATATATATATCGAGCTGGCTTCGTTGACTTCAGATACTGCAATGCCATTTGTTTCCTTCAGCTCCTAGCTCCACTCCCTAAAGCCAGCCCCAAAGACATTTTTTTTTGTGATTCACCTTGCTGAAGCTCTTACTCTCCTCTTTCATGCTGTTGTTCTGCAGAAATACATTTCTTTTAATAGAGTTTTCAAAACACAAAGGGTTTCTTTTTATTATTATTTTTAAATCACAAAATGCGCCAGGGAAATTTTCATCCTCCCACTCACCTCACTCAGATCCTTTCCACAAAGTATCTCTAAATTAATGCAAGGCAAAAGACACTTCTTTCCATCCCCTGATTGACATGGTTTGGATGAGAGATCATTGCCACAGCTGGGGCAGTTCTTTGGGGATGCAGCCTTCCCAATAGGTTTCATGCAATCCTGAGTTTGTTCTGAAATTCAGCATCATGTAACATAGTGGATCGGACCAAATCCAACATAAACCTCTTACCAATAGACGTCTTGTCCTGCCTGCTCCTGGCTGCAGAAAAAAAATCCGTTCTATACTACAGCTGATGAAGAAGTTACGGAGGCAGAATGTAATTACCCAAGAGTGGAAGTTAGCTTTACTCCCTTTACTCTTATGACAAGTACTATGGCATCTTTAAGCAGGCAGAATTTCAGATTTATGTCTGAAATCATAGCAAGGGAGAATTCACTAACGTTGTGCAGGGGAAGAGGTTATGGTAAAGGCAAAAGAAGAGCTCCCCCTGCTAACTCATCAGCAATCTTCTGCTCTAAGCTAAGCTTTCCATGGAAAGTTGAAAGTACAAATCCTGAGCAAGCTATGTCTATACTGAGCTCCTAAGCTCTGGACAGAACAAAACCTATGTACCTGGAGATGCACTCAGACCTTCGGCATTGCTCCCCATTGTCACTGGAGCAGAGTTTCCCAGCCTGACATCTCTGATAAGCATGTGCTTGCTCTTTTGGCAAGACACAGGGACATCATTGTGGGGTGAATATGCTCACCTCCACTACCTTCTGCCTTGCTCTGCTAAGATGTGCTCTGCTGAGATACCTCTGATGTCTCTGCTGTGATATGCTCCATAACATCTCTGCCTGGTGATTAGCCTCTTCTACAGCAAACAGGGCCATCTCATTTTCTTAAAGGTTAGCAAGACAGTATCCTTGTCACAGGAGCTCCCTACATTTGTAAGTATGATGATTTTTGGAATAAGGAAAAGAAGTTATCCTGAGAAGTCTGACCAGCTGTGATCTACATCATTATCTAGTATTTCTACTGTAATAGCTGAATTTCTAGGTTGTTGTCTGCAGAGACCTGTGTCCAATGTACAGAGCTCCATACTGCAGCTCTTGACCCTGGAGAGTAATCTTCTAAACTTTCAGTTACAGCCGCACTCTGTCAACCAAGATTAAAAGAAAATTTCCTCTGTGCATACCCATGCAAATATACAACGCCATTCTCCCCGTGTTCTCGTGTCAAGGTTTAACACCCTACAAGTCCATTATCACCTGAATTCAAAGAATCCATCTCTTCCTCAAGAGCTTTCATCCTGATCCATCTTGCTGTCTCTTAGCAGGGTTTTTACCCTTTGTGTTTCAGCTGTAATTTCATTTCATCATAACCTTGACCTGCCTATGCTACCGGAGCAAAAGACCTCCTCCATCTAATTGTTCACCCTCCCCCATATACATATGAAACTCAGTGTCCTCCCTTAGCTAATATAATACAAAGGAGTCAATCTGTCAGGCAAATATACCCGCGCAGCCTCAGCAGATTAACCTTGCAGAGTAATTAGGGCAAGCGCCATGGTGTTGGTATCATGGCCTCATTTTGCTGCTCTAAGCATTAAAAACTACCACACAACAGCTACCAGTTAAAATCAATAGCCCACTATATTAATAGGAATAAAGCTAACCAAGTTCTTCCTTGCTCCTTTGTTGGGCCATAAGGGTGTATGGAGGAGTCTGGAGAACCCTGTTGTTACACCTTTGATGGAGACCAGGCTTGAAGAATGGCTGTTCTTCAGTGGAGGCAAGAGGCTCTGAGAGGCTCAAGCAGAGGACAGATTTACTGGAGATCATAAGAAGCTGCCAAACAGTCTTTCCAGTCCTGTCATGGCCTAGGAGCCGTGGAAGTCAGACAGTTTCTATTTGCATTGCATAATTGGTGAAGCCTGTCACAACATTGCGGAAGCCAGCTGCTGCTTTCTGATCAGAGCTAATTCCACCTGATTTATTTAATATTGTAATGAATATAATCCTTTCTTGACACCCCCCTCCCCACACACTCAACCAGCAGTTGGAGAGAGCAGACACTGCAGACAAACCTGCACAGACAGGTGGTGTGGAGTGCCTTGGCTCTTCCAGTGACTGAGCAGCTCAGCGATGTGCTCCAGAGAGAGAAGTGGGATGCGAGCCGGGGGAGCACAGCCATGCGCACAGTTTCCTCGCACCTGGGAGTGGCTTGCAGATCTGCAGAGATGGCAAATGCATGGATGACTGGGTGTGACCACAAGTGAAGGACAGAGCATAGCGCTGTAGGAACATACCCTCAGCTCAGATTTTGGAGAGACCAGGAGAGATTTAAAGATGTGTTCCAAGGGCTTGGAGAGATGCAATGGGGGAAAAAGGGAAGATAGCCAAGAGATAGGGTAAAATAAAGCCAATTCGCTGACATAAGGAAAAATGCTGGCAGAGCTGGTGGGTGAGGACACAGAATCTAGGGAGAGAGCTGCTGAAGAACATCAGGAAGATCTGCTGGCAGGTGTCTAACTTTTTCTTCCCACTGTGAAAAAATAAAAGCCAACCCCACTGTAATCCAACAGTGGCCAAGCCAGGGGTAGCAACATCTGAAAATCAAAAAGCCCTGGAAGGACAGTGACTTCTGATAAAATTTAGTAATCATTTAGCTTTGAGGCTTCTGGCCTACCAAAGTGCACACAGGTACAGCTGGCATGGGAATGAGTTCTGCAGGACAAAGATGGCTTCAAGAGCTGGACCAAAGATGGAGATTTTGGCAGGATAAATCACACTGTGGCAATGAGCAACAGCACCAATAGTAGCTATGGAAAGAAGCAAAAGTGAAGGGAATGGGAAATACTGCTCCCCTCCACACAGCATCTAGGAATTGCAGCCTAGAGGAAGGAAGGAAGCAAGCCTGATATTCCTAGTCTGTCTTGCTGGGGCAAGACCAAAAGAAGACATGAAACGTAGCCTTTCATTCAACAGCAGAATCAATACTGGTTTCAAATTGGGCTTTATAATCATGTTCAGTGGATACTCTGACAGGATGTTCAAAGAATGAGACGACGTTCAGGAGAGCTGCTTAAGTGTCACAGCTGTAGGGAAAAGATACAAAAGATGAGAAAGGAGCCTGGAAACTGCTGAGAGACAGCGATGTTTATCTAACAAAGGATGGGCCAGATGCAGAGAACCAAGGAGTCTTAGGATATGGAGGGAGAATATTGTTCCTTAGAAAACAAGTGTTACAAGTGTTTGATGGCCCTGGAAACATTTCATTTGCTGTTCCCACCATGGAAACATCTGGTTACCCCCAGACAATTTGTGCCCTTATGTTTTATGCCAAATTCTGCTAACGGCCCTGATTTCAGAGCCCATGTCAATCGAGAAGTTGCAGAAGGTGGCTGCAGTTGGTCAGATAGTCTGCCGTGTAATATGCAACTGTCATTTTCAGTTTGTAAAGTGTTTAGGGGGATATTTTCATGAAATCAATCTGTACCCAAACATGCACAAAAAAATTTCTCTTGTTTTAGAGAGTGTCACATACTGTTTGAGTTGTTTAGTAGTTGGTCAAATCCAAACATTTCTTTTTCTGCTGTGCTGGTTTTGTTTGAGATAGTTTATTTTCTTCATAGTAGCTAGTATGGGGCTATGTTTTGGATTTGTGCTGAAAACAGTGTTGATAACACAGGGATGTTTTAGCTATTGCTGAGTAGTGCTCACACAGGGTCAAGCCTTTTTCTGTTTCTCACACCACCCCACCAGCCAGTAGGCTGGGGGTGCACAAGAAGTTGGGAGGGGGCACAGCCGGGACAGCTGACCCCAGCTGACTAAAGGGATATTCCATACCATATGACGTCATGCTCAGTGTATAAAGTTGGGGAAATAAGAAGGAAGAGGGGGATGTTGGGAGTGATGGTGTTTGTCTTGCCAAGTAACTGTTGCACGTGATGGAGCCCTGCTTTCCTGGACATGGCTGAACACCTGCCTGGCGATGGGAAGTAGTGAATGAATTCCTTGTTTTGCTTTGCTCATGTGCGTGGCTTTTGCTTTACCTATTAAACTGTTTTTATCTCAACCCATGAGTTTTCTCACTTTCACCCTTCCAATTCTCTCCCCCATCCCCCTGTGAGGGCTGTGTGGTGCCTAGTTGGTGGCTGGGGTTAAACCATGACACCTGCCCATCTTAATTGGGTGTTTTCCAAAACTCAGAGTAATTAATCTGCAACACATCCAACAGAAGATGTGCATAGGAACTATCACTGATGCAAGAGCCGTGATACTGAAGGTACACTATCATCCAGGTGAGGTGCCACCTGGAGCGGACAGATGGAGATGAAAGGGAGGAGGGAGAAAAGCCAGTTGAGTGAATGGTCTCATTAAGCTGCAAGGAGGAAGGAAAGTATGGAGAAATGAGAATCAAGAGTCTTTAGACAGTAGCAACAAGTCAGTGTGTTTGTATCGCTCAGTGGAAACAAGGACCTTTGCCCCACCCTGATGAAAAGTTTTGCTGGTCTCCTACCAAGAAAGAAATGATGATGTAATAACATCCTGACTTTACTTTTCTCCCTGATCCTTCAGAAGAGCTTAGGGAAAGACATGCTCCGCCTCCACACCCCCCCCCCCCCCATCCATCCCTTACAAAAGACACAGAGCACTCTGGGGCATGTCTTCAGAGAATTAGTTAGTTTAGATCCCCAGCTAGGGTGGAGAGGCTCAATAAAAATGCTAGTCTCTCATATTAATACCAAGTGTTTGGGTATTAATCCCAGGCTCTCAGTGACCTGGAACACCAGCTACGCTAACAACAAACTTAAAGTCACAAAGACGACTAAGTGTGAAACTAGATTTAAAGATTTAGCAGCTATTCTCAGCAGTCTCCTGGTTACGCAAAATGCGTCAAAGGCATTTGGAAACTACTGAGAGGTGCTCTGAAATGGTAGCTGATTTCATGGCTGACAATGAAAAGCAGAGCAAGGGGCTCATCTCCGAGACAGAAGTGAGCAGAAGGAAAACTGCTACCAGCTACAAGAAAGAGGTGATCCGACTTCCTCAGTGAAAACATTGCTCCCTCCACCAGTGGCACCTGCCCAATCCTCCTCCAATAAATGCAATTTCAGAGGAAGGAGGGAAGGAATTTGAAGGGGTGAAGAAAGCAGAGCTAGAGTGCTATAATCGGGAATCCCGATGTTTGCAGGAGCTCTGGCTGCCCACCCTCCTCCTCTGTCCATTACAGCTCAGAGACACTCCAATCTGCTCGGGTAATGACCAGAGGAAGCAGATTTCCTATCCTCGGATCTGCTGCCACTCTGAGTTTGCAGCAGACATTCTGTAATCAGAGAGCCTGTCAAGAGAGACAAGAGCCTTTAGCAGAAAAGAGGAGTTAATTGCGTAACAAGGGATTTAAAATCTTTGCAAAGGGGGACAATAAAAAAAACAATTATGGAGTTTAACCACTGCTGCTGGCACGGTGTTGAATGTCATTTGTCCTTAGCTACACTGATACAGTTAAACAGCGAGCACTCACGGCTGATGTTTCGGTTTGCTGGTGATTTTGGAATGTCAGCAAAAGTTGTGTTTCAAACCAAACCAAATAATTTTTTCTATTTCAAGCATTTAATTAAAAATGATTAGAGGTTTTATTTTAAAGAAAAGTTGCTTTCAATTGACACAAACCAAAGAATTACATTTTTTTGAAAATGGGAAAATGGAACATTTTGATTTTGGAGGAATTTGGAGATACTACTTTGAGAGCTGTCAAAATAGACACAAAAGCTGCCATGTAGTCAGCATTTATTACCCTACTTTATGCTGTAGGCATTCAGATACAAACCCAGCTGAGACCGTAACAGTCCATTTTCACAAAGCAGATTTAAGGCCGGTGTTTATTTTGCCTTTCATGCACATTTCTAAAGGCATATTTGTTAAGCAGAAGTGTGAGAAACAACTTCTTGACCTTAAGCATCTACAGCTGGCTGGAGGAGGCAGACTTTCTCCTACTCTTGCTCCAAACAATTACTAGTGGTTCAGCAGTACAAGGATTAAATTGTAGCATTTCTCCTATAACCTGCTACAGGGAGTAACTCAGGGCCATTCTGCCTCCCCAAGTGGCATTAGGGAAACACAAGCTGAGTACTGGGCCTTTCATAGAAGGAACTGGCAATCTGTTTCACGTATTGATATATGGCAGAAACCATCTCAAGCAGTTTGGGACTTCATCTACACACAGAGCTGTAATTGCTTTGTCCCTTGGTGAAGCTCTGCAGAGGAAGGGCAGCAGAGATTTACTTGCTGCCTGAACTCCAACATTACATGTACACATCTGACTGTAACTTTCTTGCAGTTTTATTTTACTCCCCCAAAAGAGAAATTCAAGTAGAAATTACATGAATTCCCATCTAAGGCATTTGCTCAGAGGAGGCTGCTCCTGGACATGCCTTGCAAACACTGTTCTCCAACTTAAGTCTAAACAAAAAGGGCAGTGGTTTGAAAAGAGTTCACCTGAAATTAGGCACATAATGAAGAGAGATACGAATTTCAGAAGTGTTGAGTACTCACAGCCACTGGCCCTTATAGTATAATTCTGGCATAAATGCAAAAGGAATAACAAGGCAGGTGGAGGGATGTTGGACCTGGCAGGGCAGTTACCCAAGAATTGAACATAGCACTTCAAGGAACAATAGAGATGCCTTAGTAAGTAGGATAGTATGGGATGAGTTCTGAATCAGTGTTGGCATCTGGGAAATTCAGAATAACAAAATTCTTTATTATAATTTGGTTGGTCTTCGTAACACCAAACAACCTAACCAGAACATATCAATTTTGAGAGCTTAAAACCACCTTCAGGTAAAGAGAAATTTTTGGCATTCTAATTTTTTACAGGAACTGCTAAAGAAGGGCAGGGAAAGTAATTTGGTTAAAGCTTCACCAGAAGATATACAGACACTACTGAAAATGAAACACCCTGTTTTGATCCATCAAAGCAGGAGAGTCTGGGTAGGCCAGATCTACCCTATAGCTCAGTTCCTTCTGGTCAGCCACTGCTGAGGAGAGGGCGAACGATGACTAGCACACCATGCTCCATCCCAAGAGCTGAGTGCCACACACCCCACATGGGCACAGACAAGCTCCTGCCACCGTAAATCCCTGTTGCTAACACCTCCATGTGATCTGCAAAGCCAGACCTGAAACTGCTGTCTTACCTTGCACTCATAAGAAGCAGAAGCAACTACCAACTCAGACTGTAAGCCGAATTTCACCCATTTGGAGACAGAAAAACTTCACTGGTGAGCTAAGAGCTCATTTCTTACTGCGCAGTTCGGGGGCTAGTCTGCCAAAAGGAGGATATTGGGCTAGACAGCTTCTGATTCAAACACATTCGGCAACACCTGTGTTTGTCAGGGAAAAGTATCCTTTTGACTGATAGGTTTGCTTTTGCCCCATTCTTCTTTGTTTGAAGATGAACTCTTTGTAAATAATTTAAGTGCATCCCTGACTGGTTGTTATCATCCCAAGGTCTTCCTCCCATCAGTATTCTCCAAGAGGGAGCATGCTTCTTTCCTCCCGTAATGTACTAACTTTTTCATTGCTGCTTTATGCTCACTTCTCACCAATCTAAATAATGGATCAATTGAGGTTTTATTCTTTGCTTTAATTAGGTCTTGAATTTTGAGAGTATTTCACTGTAATTACTTCATTAAACGTGAACTGAAAAGCAAAAAACCCTCCAAAACAAACGGAGTTGTGCTTGTGCTCTTTTATCAGTTGTTTTTTTTTTTTTTTATGATGCAAAAAGGCAGACTCAAAATTTTAAATGGATATGGAGTTTTTCTCTCAGTTCCACATATAGGTAAATACTGACAGCCTGGGCTCACTGTTTCAAATCAGCAGACACAGACAGAAAGAGAGGCACAGAAGGGGAAAATACAGCTATGGACCACCCCATTCAGTCAGTCTTCGACTTACAGTGGCCTCAGGATACTAATACTGCTGTTATTATGCACGCACCTAACTTGCATGCAATTGCCTATGCCCTTGATGCTGCATTTCGGGTCAAAATAAAAGGTTATGGAAGTACCTAAGTTAACACCTTCCTTTTCTTTTGAGTATGACCAAGACAGCATAAAACCAGTATCATACCTTCATGCCTACCCCACATCACACCAGGGTAATTCCTCACTAACTGACTCCCCAAATTTTTAACCCGCTGTCCACCAGCTGGCAACTGTATGATACTCAAGGCAAAACAAAGCATCAAATCACAAAGCTTGTATTCATGGGGAGGTGAGGGGGAAAGAGAGGGTGCAGGGAGGTGGGCAGTAGGCTGAAACTGGAGCAACAGCTTCTTCCAGCTTGGGAATTCCAGGGTCAAAATCTGGTTGTCAGCAGAAGTTTTAGTATCTAATTGAGAGGTCCCAAATACAGAAAGACTGGTTTCTCACACTTTGTTAAATACTCCTTGATTTTTTTTTTTTTTTTACTGGGGGAAGGGAGGAGGGGAAAGAGTGCCTGATGGAGGGGGGAGATTGAGTCTGCTTTTCGTGCACTAAAATTTGTCTCAAATTCTGAAATGGAAGACTTATAAATCTCAATACTTCCAATGGGAAAAAACAAAGCAGATGTGCATCTTCAGGATACTGTCATAACAGATTCTGTACAAAACAAGTCAAGAGCATGAGAAGGAAGAGGACTGCTATGCAGTGCATTTTAAGACCATAAAGATCTCCCTCATAATCATTCCTTCTTCCCGTTCCCCTGAGATTTCTAACTTGGATAACAACTGCAATGCAACCAGGAAAACATATAACTGATACATCCAGATTGTTTTAGTTCTGGATCTGTACAGCCCCTAGCACAAAAAGAGCTTGCTTGAAGATTAATTGTTTTAAGCATGTATGCTGAACAGTAAGAAGCAAGAATAATCGCAATCTGTAAAATCAAGAAGATCTGTGGAGAAGTCCAGGAAGACTCCACAATGCTATAAATCTCAGGGTGCAGATCTTAAAGTTATATTGTGTAATAATTGTAACAATAGAGCAAGGTATTTTATCTATAGTTTGATAAAGCACCCCATCCCAAACTTCTTATGAATATAAATCCAGTGGTATTAGGTCAAAAGGTCCTCCTAGCTCCCAGTCGATCTCTGACACTGGCCAGGAGCAAACGCCCTACGAAAGGGCTATAAAAAACATGACAAAAATACGGCAATGTTTCTCCCTAGTATATTCTTCCAGCATACAGCAACACATAGCTTAGAGACTTCCTGATCCAATGTTTATATACATATCTGAGTTTAATAGCCCTTGATGGACTATTCCATACACACCCTAATCCTTTTTTGAACCCATTCATACTTCTGGCCTTCCAGACATCCTGTGGTGACAATTTGCCTACTTAATTGTATAGAGAATGTAAAATACAATGTGAATATTGCAACTAAATGAAGGCTAAAGGGGAAAATGATATGTCTACAAGCATGATGAAAGAGAGAAGGGGAGGAAATATTTTGCATGATTAAAGGGGATATGATAAGGAGTGACAGGCTAAAATTATATTCAGCTCAAAGAACAGAAAAGATCTTGGTCTATCTGGTAGTTATGTATGCTCCCAGTGGATGTGTTGATAACACCGCCTTAAACTGGACAGGATTATTCATTCATCTGGGAGCAATACCTGGGGCTATCCTGTTCTGGAAGGAACAGCAAACAGTCTGGATATAACAGCTATTTTTCAAGAATAGCATAATTTTTTTACAAAGTCAAATCCAAATTTTTAAAGGAGGGAAATTTTCTAAAGAGAAGTCTTGGATAGAGTTCCTGTCTACTGCCATAGAGCAGGAAGAAAGCCATTACATTTAATGTTGTGGAAGGGTTGCAGGCTGGGAAAGGCTGTCTCTGGCCTTACAGGGAAGAGGCGTATGGTACAGATTGTTGTGGGATGAATGATGCCAACGGCTCTTTGCAAGGCTGCATTCGATGCTGTTTTTCTTAATATGTTTGCTTCGCTCTGTTGCTTGGTTGGTAAATTTTTGTTAGTCAAACTGGCCAAGAGGGAGCTGTATTAGTACAGAGGGAGGATTGATATGGCTACCATAGTTGTCACCAGAAACATGCATGCGCACGCGTGCGCACTCACACACACACAAATGTAAAGTGTATAAATCCCTTGGGCATCCAGTCTACTAAGGAAGGAGGAGTGGAGAATAAGAAATGTAAGATTACTGCTTGTAGAAGGGTTCTTCATCTGTCTCTGGCAAATGCCAGGTTATTAAAAAAAAAAAAAACAAAACAACAAAAAAAAGAAAAAGGAACAGACCTCAATGTTTCTAAAATCTCGGTAGTGGAGCCAATGAACTCTTGAAATATTTTACAGCTTCCATATATTCTGAAAACCAGGCCTACCCCACAGATAGTGCTGGGAGCAAATGTTCCTAAGGCATGTCATGATCCTTAGAAATGTTTAACCTTGTGATCAACTTCACTGATTCTCCTGGGTCCCATCCTGGAGATACTCTGTTCTAGAGGCAACAGGTTAAGTCACTCTCAATGTCCCGTTTAGCCCATGGCCTCTCTGCAGAGTCTGCCAACAAGGGGGTCAATTTGAAATGCTGGGTTTTCTGATGTGAACACCTGCCCACCAAAACTGGATGGAATAGATCAACTCATTTTGTACCCCATAGGATGCTGCATGGTAGCAGCTTCCAAGATTACTAAACGGGGCTGGATTCAAACTGGCAGGCTATGCTGCTATACAATGGCTTTCATTTTCACCTTTGAAGGAAAAATTACCTAAAGTGGTTCTGCCTAAATCAGAGCTTGCTTCTAGCCCCCTCCCGCTTCTCCACCATATTTCAGGTCCGAGCACGACATGTGGCATGACACATAGGGAACCTGCAATCTAGAGAACTCATCCATCTTCATAAGTGAAGGACATCCATATATTTCAACATAGCCTAGGAAAGACTTGCAGCAGGAGAATCCAGTAACCTGGCCAGGGACTCTGCATATTTTATGAATATAAAATTTATAACTGAATATAAAATTCATAAATTCAGACTAGCTCAGCCAGTGGAAAAACAAACCCCACCGAAGTGGTCTTGAGGGCACAGACATAGGCAGCAGAGGCAACTATTTCTGAGAGAGGAGACTGTCACTGTGTTTCATTCTTCTGCGCTCCCCCATGCTTCCTGGTATCTCCACAACTGCAGTGATTCACAGCTCTGCCTTCATTCATGGAAAGAGTAAAATGTTCATACACTGGGCAAGGTGAGCCACCGGCTAGCATGCTCCTCATGCTGCCTTCTCGCAGCTGTTCTGTATGTGCTGTACACACAGGGGTCAGTGAAGCATGCCTTGAAGCCATGCCCTCTGCAGCTCTGTGGTCCATCGCTGCCTCGTTCCCCATGTCCCTTAGCAATGCATGTCCCATATCCACCTGCAATGCCAAGTCCCTGCTCTTCTGCCCCACTCTGAACCTTGTCCTGCTTGCTGCTGTTACAGGCTGCTGTGCCAAAGCCATCTCTTCCTCTGTGGTTACACATCGAAGCTCTGGGAGGACACAGAATCCTTAAAGCCTAGAAAAGCCTGAGCCGCCCAAGAAAGCAGAAAACGCTAGCATACTGTATTTTGCCATTGAACAAATAAAACACATGGGCAAATATCACTCTCTCCTTTGAAACATTTAGAAGTCTGACTGAGCATAAAGAATGTCAACCTAGAGCAAGCCACACCAGCCTACTTCCAGCTGAACATCAACGCACACAGCTTATGGCTCCAGAGAGCAGCTGCGGTGAATGCCAAGGGAATTCCAGTGGCTCCTTCTCCTTATATTCAAAAACAGAAAAAATAAGGGTCCATTCTTCTTGAAACAAACCCTCTCTGGCCAAGACATGAGGAGGACAGGATGAGTTAATATCCCACTGGTCGGTAAACTTGGAGGTGTTGTTGCTCCACAAGAGGCCACAATTTGAAGTTCCTCTGAAGCTCTTAAGATTCTGTGGCTGTGGGAGCCATTTGGACAGGAGAGCAAACTATTTATGTAACACACACTCCAGGCTTGCATCCAAAATGCTGGCCTTTGATCAGAAAAAGACATTATCCAAAGCCAACCTTGCAAACACCAGCAAGAGTGCCAGAGTGGCCAGATGGTGCTCGGGTACCACTGCAGCCCCCTGGACCGATTCCCTTGCAAACACTGGCAACTGTGATGGGCAAGGATGCACCCTCCCTCTCCATTGCTCCTTTCATAAATCCAGCAAGGTATGCCAGCTTTCCCCGGCAGCATCAGGCACTTCTGCAGCTCCCTACTGCTCCTCTTACAAGCCAGGCAGAGCTGCCAGGGGGCCTGCACAGTGCCAAATATTGCTGCATCTTCCAAACTGCTTCCCTCTCAAGCACTGGTAAAGGTGCTATGACAGCATCACTAGTGATGTGCTTCTCCATACTTTTCCATCGCGAGTACAGGCAGTGATGCCAATGTATCGAAATTGTGCGAGGCATCGATAAAGACCCTTTATAATAATCCCCTCTTGCAAGAAATGGCAAAAAGACCCAAGTGCCCAGATGGTGCTCTAATAACCTTCCCTTGCCCTTTATGGCTCGTAAACACTGGCAAGGATACCAAGTTGCCCAGAGTAACCTTACAAATCTTTGAGAGACTCCCTAATCAGAGGAAAAAGAATACTTCAGTGCTGCTGGCAGGTAGTTTCTCTTACTTATATGTAATTCACAATTATCTACAAGTTCATAAGCAACCATTCTTACAATAACTACCACTTCTCCTGTCTTCACCACCAGAAGAGCTGCCCTAAGGAAAACCCCAGACATACAGAGGCAGTATCCCTAAAGACTATGACACACACCAGTGCTGCTAAATTGAGCTTCTTCACCTGCCTGTTTACTATGATGGGTTTCAGTGGCACTGTGCACATCAGTGGCAAATGCCCAGTATAGGTTGAGCCTAAGAGTTCGGTACATGTTAAAAGAAGGGAAAATAAATCATACCCTAAGCGTTGTCTTAGAGAGCTTTATGCTAATTTAAAACCTGCTGTTCCCACTCTCTGCCTACCATCACTGTAAATTCTTCATGGACCCATAAACCAAAATCAAGCTTTGGTAGACTAAGGGTAGAGAACCAGATTTCTCATAATGATATCACCTGAAAGCATCGTCCCTGTTTTCCTTCACAGATACCACTTGGCCTCTTTGGCCAGCTACAAACCTACGCCGCTTCCGCTTGTAAAGGAAAACACTGACAGAAGATGAAAGGCTGCTTCTGTGCTCTAAATGCCTCATACTTTGATTAAAAATGTTTTTGTCAATTAGAGATTGATTTTTGCTGTTCATTAAAGTGATGGATGTTGGTGCTGACGAAGGTGATATTTTACCCTGTGGTGGCCTGCTGTATAGATGGGTAAGTGAAGCCAGAGGCTCCAGTTTGCTAGGATGGAGTTGATGACCAGGACTGGGATAAAATAGGCCAGTCAAGGGATAGAGAAAGCAGTGCCACAGTCCTCCGGGAGGAGCAGGGGGAAGCTCACATGGCAGAGGTTTGCAGACAGTCTTTACCACTTTATCTTTCTGAAAGCACAGTGGATTCTGAAGACAGATTTTAAGTAGAGCTGGGGATGTGGTTTTTTTCCAAGGGCTGCACAGTGGGAATGAAGATATAGATTACACAGATGCCACAAGCTGGTAAATTTTTATATGCAGGCCATGCAAAGTTTCCCCAACTCAAACTGAGCTTGTCCTCCAGGAACTTTGTTTCCAGGAATTCACATTGAGTCCTGCCCTGACACTGCCATCAAAAAGCCATTCCCTGAGAGGAAGGAAGGTCTGTCCTTAAGCTGTCCAGGATAGGTTCAACCTAAGGTATGATTTCCATGAGAAAATCCAAGAGCTGCAAATACATAATCAAGGGTTGCAACACAGCTTTCCAAAAATCAACCTGCTTTCACCATTCACTTTCTGCAGGGCAGGGGCTACATATTACTGTGTTACTACCAGTGAGGGTACGACAGGGAGTTACTAGGAACCTCAGTATTTGCCCATGCTGTATCCATCT
This sequence comes from Nipponia nippon, assembly GCF_047370975.1. NCBI lineage: Eukaryota > Metazoa > Chordata > Aves > Pelecaniformes > Threskiornithidae > Nipponia > Nipponia nippon. The sequence goes on along the minus strand of NW_028262336.1, from coordinate 5,244,168 downwards.
TGCTTTTGGCATTATTAGCTCAAGCTATATGGAGCAGAAAAATCAGTAGTCACTGCACAAGCGGCCCTACATGAAATAATAGAGGAGTCAGACCATGTCCTCAAAGTAGAGGAGCACACACATATAGGATGTCACCCCGGGGCTGGATCTCCCCAGAGCTGCCCATATCTGTAAAAGAGTTTGGGGCATCCACATACCTTCTGAACTACGATACAGTCCCCTGACAGCCCAGCTGGCTTTCACAGATTTTTGCAACTTACTGCACATCCATGCTTTTGCAGGCATGGAAAGAGAAAGAAATGTGACGACTCTTTGCCCCAGGGGAGAGTCCTGATGCAGCTGAGCACAATTCAGTGGCCTGATGACAGCCTCCATATAAAATGTCCCAGAGTCTCCCCCTAGTCTGGGGCTAGCAGATACATCAGACCTTACTGCTTCAGAGAAAGAGATTCACTCTTTGCTGGGGCAACAGCAGGAGGGTTCAGGTGTACAAAATGGGACTGCTATCATTACATTAAAAGGACTGAATAGCACCCCTCATGTTGGGCTGTCCCCTCGTCTCCAGAAGGGACGCAGGGCAGTCACTAACGCACAACGAGGCTCTGCAAAAATTAACCTGCCCCCTTCCACCATTCAAAACTGTTATCTGTAGGTCCTCCATCTCCCTCAAGTTCCAGTTTTAGATACAAACTCTCTGCATATGCGTATAAAAACACACACACAGACACATATATTTATATGCTGATGAGATCGTTAAATTTATCAGCTCTCCAATTCATTTGAGGTTCGTTATGGAGCTGCAGCGCTGCTCCTTTCATCTGGAAATGGGAAGGAAACAGCCTTTACCCCTTTCCCGAAATTAAAGCGAAATGGGTACCACTTTATTTTAAGTGCCCATTAACTAAAGCGTAACTGAAACCAAGTTACAATGGGCGCCTCAGGGGAATGTACATAGGAGACGCACACAGACACACGCGCGCGCACACACACACACACACGCGCGCACACACCAGCAGCAAATGGCGTCAGGCACAAAAATCAGGCCTTGTGGAATAAACATCAAAGCACTTCATAGCGCAGTGATAGTTAAAAGCCTATTTTACACCCAGAAATGGGGAGAGATGCAGGTCCAAGAGCTCTCCAGTCCCTCTGAAAGACTCATTTAAGTCTTATTAAAATATTACCTGCTTTTTTTTTTGCCTTTTACTGGATTTAAACTCTTAATTCATCTTCTGTAATTTTTTCTGCACTTAGCTATTGTGAGGGGGAAAAAGACTCAATACTGTTAGTAAAAGGATCTAATTGGTAACTTCTTTTCATCTCAGAAGCCCCCTCTCCCTCCTCCTCCTCCTCTCATTCCTTACAGGTTGGGTCACCCAGCTTTCTTAATCTTTGGAGATTATTCTTCTGTGGTTTGATGAGACTTCACTAGACTCTTAAATCTTTTCATTTCACCTCATTTAAATATTTTGGCCAATTGCTGAAGTTAATGATGATGAATAGGATTAAGATTAAAGGCTTAAAAGGGTTAGGAGAAGGAAAAAATATATTTCATTTCCAACAATGCATACAGAACTCTCCTTTACTCTGTGTTGCATTCTCTCTCCATCAGGGCTGTAGCTCACAGCTCTTGGCTGGTCTCTGACATGGCTGCATCTGTCTCTCTGCAACCTCCCTCTTTGGCACTGAGTTCAGCAGAAAAAGATCAGGACCTTTGCACTCTCTTTGCATGTGCCTTCACTTGCTCTCTGTGCTGTCTGCCTCTGCTTGTGCTCTGTCTGTGCTTCCCTGACTTATTCTAAACCCACATATCTGAGTATAACCTTTCAAAGATGTCATTCTAAAAAAAAAAAAAAAAAAGCACACATTTATATAGTCAAAATTATCCTCATAATTTTGCACAGTGATTTAGAAGACAACCAGCCTGAAACTGTTGCTATGTGCAGTACAACCCTTTCCTGAAGAAAGAATCTTCTCCTTTATTATTCTTTCACTCCTTTCCATCCACTGATTTCCTCTGGCAGAAAGTTGAAAATCCATCCTCTCAGCCTTTGAAGCCATAGAAATCAGACCAAACTGGAAATGTAGCTGCAACTGAGTAAGTCCTATTTTCCCATCAGTCTTTTTCTTAAAGAAGTAAAGATAATTTCACAGAAATTGCAATGCTAGGAAGTCTTAAGTTGGTTTGGACAGACTGGAATCCCTCTGGCTCCTGTTTCAAAATCAGTGGAGGAGAGAGCTCATGGAATGGCTTGGATGGATAATACGAGTTGCCAGATGCAACCAGGCAATTCTCTCTCAAACCCAGCTTTGCTAGGTAAATTGTGAGCCGGTGGTACTATACCCTGACAAACCTCTCGTCTGCTACGGCTGAAGCAGCATGGAGAAGGTGAGTGAGACGGCAGCAGTCAGTCCCTGGTGCAGCACAGGACTAGGTCAACTTGCTGGTGCAGTACAAGACCCCTGCTCTGACAGGGCACTCTGCATGTTTATCTAGATACATATCTTCAGTCCTCAGTGTTGTAAATCTAGATATGCTCCAACACAAACTTTTTAAATAGGTGGGGGAGGGTGAATACATTTTCTAGACTTCAGTGAGAAAGCTGCATGAGAGGGAACAACATTTATAATGCTAAGGATTAAAAATGGCTTACTGCGGGGAATGAAGTGAACTGTGGGCCTGCTGCAGATTTCTGGTATATTGAACAAACTGTACTAAGGCTCTAACCTTAAATATTTATAACTATATTTACCAGAGTTCATGTTAGACGTGGTTGGGACAGAGTTTGTATTAAGGCATTGAGGTCCTTTAACAAAGGAGGAATGTGCACAGCGCTGAAGTCAGTCTGGGCTCAATAAAAGATGAGCAAGGAGGGGGATGAGAGCTGAATGGAGGGAGCTGAAAAATCATTTGGTGTTGCCGTAGGCAAAGCACCAGCAAGTCCACAAAAGAAGCAGCTAACTAGAGTCTAAGGATCAAGTATGACTGATACCAAACTTGAAGGGGAAAAGCTAATGGGATGTAAACATGGACAAGTACAAGGATTTGTCACTCCAGACTGAGGGAAATATATGTACAATCAGCAGGCCTATTTGAGACCATGGTTGTACAACATGCTTACCACCTCTGTGCTCTGGCCAGTGCGAGTAGAAGACCTGGAGAGGAAGCCCCACGCATGTTCGCAGCACTAGCAATGGAAGGACACAGCTTGCCTCCTGGAGGACAGGCCAAGTAGGGGTGCCATTTCCTAAGAGGCAACATTTCCTCATTGCTGAAATGTGAGATTTTTTGGAAAATCCTAGACATTGCAGGCACTGCATAGTCATCGTCCTGGCACAACGGAAAAGTGACTCTTGCAGTACAGGTTGCTTATCTTAAACATGTCCAGAAATATGTTTGGTTCTTTACATTTATTAAAAGTATTTCAAAATCCTAGTGTGCTCAATAAATTCAAACTCAAGTGTTTTGATTGACACAATGGGCTTGAACCAGAGACTTCCAGAGATAAAAGCAGAAGGTAAAGAATCAAGTGGCTGTTCATTAGTGGACTGCAGAGCAGTCTAACTGTGCGGGATTTTACTGATACACAGAGATAGATTTTGAGGGGCATATGGACTAGGGGATTGTTGCTCCTTAAAACTACTCCTTAAAAGTCCTCTCCACTGCCAAGCGGAGAGGCTGCTGGAAGAACAGCTGTGATGGGTATGGGGAGTGTGCAATGGCCCATCACAGCTACATCCGTTCCCAGTGCACATTTTCCATCTTCATTTGCTGCCCTAAGCATTTGTGCAGATTTGCTAAATAGTACACAGATATCATATTCTATGGTGAAGCAGACTATCTCTTTGCAAAATGCGCTTGGGCTATAAAGGCTTCATCTGAAGTAATGGATGAAAGAAAGGAAAAAGAAAAGTGTGGTTTCCATCTTTTTCTTTTTCAAGACTGAAATTTTCTTTTTTTTTTTTTTAACTGTATCCAGTATCAGCATTTGGAGACTGCCAACAGGCTTCATGTATTGCTATTAAAAGAAAATTAAAATTAAAATCAAATTTAAAAGAGAAGCAAGGTTTAATAAAGAACTAATAGATCTTTTTCTTCTCTTGTTTCTAGAATCCAAGCCTTGAAAACCTTCAATTCAGTAAAAAGGACCTAAGGATATTGCTCCAGGATTCAGGAACTTCAAAAGACAGATATAAAGAAACATCACTAGCAGGTGTGTGCACGCATGCGTGTGCTGCCCATGTGTCTGTGCATGTCTCTCCTCCTTCTCAGGGGCACAGCCGCAGACTGGCCCCCTGCCTCTACTCCACAATGAGTTACTGTTTCCTCTGAGCTCACTTTTCTTCAGCCTTGGCAAAACAATCCTGTCATTGATGTTGGAGCTTCAGCTGCCCACAGCTGTAAACCTGTTCATTTTTCTGAGAGCTCTTGGGATACTCTTGACCTAGGATGCTGTGCCACTTTCCCTGAGCCTTCCCTTTAATGATCACTTATTGATTCTGCTTTTTAGCAAATAACTGGTCATAAAGAAATGCTAAAGTCAGTGAAAAAACCCCACCAACATTCCTGTCCTTTATACGTGCAAAAAAATTAACATTTCAGAACTATTTCACACCTGGACAAACACAAGTATCTGATGAAGCTCCACAGGAAACTAAAAAGAGAGGCCAATTCCAGGACAGAGAGGTGGTTCTTATGCCTATCTGGGTATGGGAAAGCCAAATCTGCATCCCTGCTACAACTGTGGCAGTACAGGATCTGAATCGCATCTCCCACATCTCAGGTAGGTACTAACTGCTTGATATATGATATTCCCAAAAACTAGAATGAAAAATTTTCCAGCTGCTGGTATGCTTACATAAATACAGCCTCAGCTTTAATAAATTAACATATTCCAACCAAAATAAAATACAATAAAATACAATAAAAGTCACCGACTAACTCGAGCATTCCCAGCCAGCTCTTCCAACAAAACATTCTATTATTGCCCAGGCACTAGTAACAATGACACAAAACCTCATGTTGGTAACAACTAAAAAAGGCCTGTCTGAGCAGAAGCTACTGGTAGATCTGTCTGTGCGTGCCCACAGCCTTATCACTGAGCCATGCCTGCTCCTGACCTTTACTTCTTTTGGTTGCAATTAATGAATAGCCATTCACCAGGTAAACCTCACTTCAGCTGAGATTCTTTTGACAGCTATTAAATCCCATGTATTTTTTTTATTTTACCACTCATTTGTTACAGTGCTGTGCACACAAAAGTGGCGTGGCAGCTATGAATTCAGCAATCATCAAGTCTTTGATCAAGCATTGATCAAGGAGTATTTTCATTCAAGCATTCTTAAGACTTTTGTCAGTGCATGGCTGCTTCTTTGCAGGCTCCCAATAATCTCAGTGCGATTTCTTTTGAATGAGATAAAAATAGTCTTTATTGATAAAGACTACTGAAAACAAAACAGTAGGTTTTGCCTAGAGAATTAGGTCAGTCCAATAGTGGAAAGTGCACTCGGGTTTATAATACCAACATGGAGGCTACTCTATGCAACCTGACAGAATCATCAGAGAACAAGAATGGACTGAGCAATGAGGGAGAGGTTGAAAGGAAGAAGTGGACAGACGAAGCAGAAAGCATTCCCAGCTTTAAACCCTAGGCATAGAGATTTACAAGGGAACAACCCAAAGGAAAAGATTCAAATGATTTCCATTAGCTGAGACAGTCTCCCAGCTCCAATATATCTATCATATAGTAGGAGCAAGGATGCTGTAAGTAGACAAGTGGAAAGAATGAAGATGTTGAGCTCTGCATAAAGATGTAGGTAGGGCTCACAATTAGAAATTCAGAGCTATGCCATGCACTACCATTTAGATCTGAAGTTCTAGTTGGATCATGTTCGAAGGAAAGGTCAACCCCAAAGTCACATCTGGCTTTAGAGCTTTAGAGCCAAAAAAACCCCAAGAGTGGATATGCTGAGTCCCAACACTAAAGTCAATGTTAGGAATGCAAATAAGAAGAGTGCTCCTAAAAGGCATATTTGGAGAATGGCCAAAGCAAAAGAGTCTCATTCCCTCCAGCCCACCACGATATAAATCAGTCATGCTGCTGAAAAATGGCAGTACCGGTGGGATATGGGCCCAGGTTGCATGACAGTGGGAATGTGCAGGATACTCTCAGTTATGCTCACATACCTCCTAGCAGGCCTGGAGTTTGCAGGTTAAAGGACAAAAATGATTACTAGCAGAAGTGGAAAGAATTTCACAGAAGTCAGTGTGGTAATGCTCTCTATGCCTGCTCTGAATTTCTCCCTGAGTACAAGAACTTTGAGGCTAATTTTGCCATGGCTCACGGGATGAATGTTTTCTCTTTTTTCTGTGTAGAAATTATCTGGAAATGGTGGGTTGCTAGTTTAGTTTTATGAGCTACTAAAACTATTCTTTGAATAATAATTGGCCTGAAGTTCATCTGTTGAAAGAGTTCAATATTCAGCATTCAGGGCAACAGCACATTGGCTCTGGAACGGGAGAGCTTGGGGGGAATTACTCCCTCCAGAGTCACGGCCACACCACATGTGGCAAACCAAGTTTAAAATAGCTGCAGACGGAGAGGAGATATGTCATTTGGAAATTACTTGTGCGCTGTTTGAAGCAGCCGTTAACCGTGCAGCAAACAGACTCTGCAAATAGAATTGCTGTGTGCAACACAACCTGGGACTAATGTAACCTCCTGTTTCCGATTAGGGGGACAAGCTCTGAAGCCTGCCATCCACAGAAACTAATACCAAGGACTAGGGAACGGTGAAAGTTTTACGGAAGACAGGGCGACGGAAGCCAGTTCGGATCATTAAAATTAAATCTCCAAAAGGAATTGATTGTCTCTCCTTGATGCAGAGCACTAACTCTAATAAGATCTTTCATCATAAGGAGGTGTCCGCAAGCCTGGCATTGGAGGAGAAAGTAATACTGTGAATTTCTAACCATGAGAGTGTGAATTTAAATAAAACTGGATATGCACTCACCTAGCTTTTGGGCAGCAACCAAAAAGAAGGGAAAAAGAAATCTCAGCTGATAATGCAGCTTATTGAAATGGTTCCACACGGTAAGTTAAACTAGACAAAAACAATACTGAGATGCAATGAGTCTGTTTTGCTTTGATTTCCTTCTAAATTAGCCATTCAGTTCCATTAAAAGTGGAAATTTCAGTCTACTCTGGACAAATACTCTTGTTGCCAACTGCAAAAGAAGCTTGGTTCAGCCAAGTGTATATTCCTTCCAAGGATATATTCCTTTAAAATGGTAGGACTGGCTAAAGGGCTCAACTATGGCATGCTGCTTTTCCTGCTCTGTGGGGAAGTCACTCTGTCTTTCTCCCCTACAGACATAACAATATTTCCTTGCACTTTAATTCTTATACCTCTCCCAAGGCTAGCAGCACTGGACTCAGGCTCTCTGGGTAGGCAGGATATTGGCAGCTCAGTCCACAGACAGCGAGGTGAATACCCTTAGGAGGTGGTGTATTGCTGGTGGTACTGCCTTTTACATTTGCAGCAATAAGAGGCAAAGCTAGCCTTCCCTGGCCTTTTCTCACAAGTTGCTGCTCTGAAAGGTTTTGCTTTGGGCCAAACGAAATATTTTGTGTCAAGTGAAATGATGTTTTCCATCTTTTTTTTTCCCCTCCTATATGAAAAAGGAGAGCAACTTTTACATGGCAACGCAAGCCAATTTTTCTATCTCCAAATGTTTTATTTTAGAAGCTGAAGAGAAAAATATTTGCACAGCCTTAACCCTAACCAGGAGAGTTCATCAAGGAACCGGTGGCAGTCTGCACACTGTATAGGCGTTAACTTAAACTACACACATTTTAATTTGAGCAATTATGTTCTCTGGGCCTAATTCCCACAAGTTTAATCTGGATATTTTCTGTCATCACTTGTTGTACCCAACAGTTGTAAAATGTTACCATGCACTATTAAACAGCTGCTGCCTTCCACAGGTGGCTGCCTTTCAGAATGAGGTGAGGATGTCTCCTGTATTGCACAGAGGAGTTGTGAGGTTTAATTCATTCATGTTTGTGAACAGCTCTGAGTGCTTCATTTAAAACCTGCCGTATTCTTTGCAGGCTACATTTCCCAACAGAAAAGAGTGCAAAGTAAAATGGCAGCTTTCATGGAGAGACTGGACAAATCTGCAGCTAGACTGATCATAAAGGGATACTCCCATATAATGCACCAGTAAGCCCTGCTACACTGCATATTGAGCATACACATTTTTCAACACTTACTGTACATACCTTTCAATACAAACATACATCATGTTTCAATAAATTCAGTACTGTAGTCCAATAGCTTTGACCCATGTGTATTCCCATCAGCTTCAGCAGGATTATTAGCACAAGAAAAAAATGCAGTATCGGACACCTCTGATGATTTTCTCTATAGTAAATATGAAATAAGAGCTATGTAGAGAATTCAGTCAGGTCTTGGGCATCTCTTTTGCTTCTCTGTTGTTCAATACCACTACAACCACAAACACAAACACTTTCCAGGTATACAGTAAAACTTGTCTGATATAACTGTGGTATTGAATCAACAAATCTATATACTGACCTGGATTTACTGCTGTCTTGTAAGCTGAGTGTATGTGAGTGCTCCTTCTCCTGAGTCTAACCATTCAACCATACCAATTTGATCAAGCATTTTGCCCCTGTACTTGAAAGAGTAAGGCAGAGAAGATCCAATTCCATCGGTCCAGCATTGCCCACAAACCAGAGCTATTACACACCAAGTCACTTCAGCACTGGTGTCCACCCTCATCCTTAAAGCATGTAAGACAACAAAGCAACTTCAACCTAGTCTTCTTCTGTGATATGACTGAAGGATGAGGAGGACAAGCCTCGGGATCTTGGGAGGGAGGGAAGGAGGCAGGGAGGGAGAGGAAGGCACAAAGGGAGAAAGGGAGGCAGGGAGAAGCAGGCAGGTCTCCCCTACTTACTCCTAGACCTTGAAAACAGACTTTTTGCAAAAAGGGTACCTTGTATATCTGCAATATAGTAACTGATCTCAATGTTTCTTATAAGGGTCCTCTCAGAAGGACTCAAAGAGTATGAGCTGTTTACAGGAGAGTTAGTTTCCAGGGAGCTATCACAAATGCTGATCCACTGCCACGATCCAGGGTAGTTCCCTTTTAGTCCGGATACCATTTGCTAGTTAGAAAGGTATATGAATAGCACAACTGTGCCGTGTGGTCTGTCTGCTCATGCCCCTCAGGCATGCAGGGCTGAACCACTCTGCCCTAGCTATCAAATTCAGCTGTGCCACCAGGCTGCTTTCAATGACTTGCATTAAAACTTCATGTTACACTCTTGCTCTCACCCCTGTTCACAGGCAGAAAATTCTGGATGGTTCATTCAGGCCTTTGTAATTCAAGCCCCAGACTACACCCTGGCACCTGCTTGCTTTTCCTGTCCCAGGAAAGAAATGTAGCTACTTCACAATTAGTTTGGGTAACAACAGAAATGAATTAGGTAACTCAGTTCTGGACTTTCTATAAAACCAGCAGAGAAGTACATCATACTCTCCAGGGAGAGCAAAGAGGAGTCAAAGGCTCAGCAAGGCAATAGGAAAGGAAGGAGGAGGAAGAGAAGTTTGAAGAAGGACAGCAGAAATAGGAAAATGTCGTATATTCCAAATAAAGAGACAGTTCATCCACTGAGAGCAGAAACTCGGAGGCAAACACGAGGCTTTGGGAAAGGAAGACTGTGAGAAGGGTGTGAGCCTGAAACTGTGATATGAGGAAAAACATTTCTGGTTAAGCAACTGGTGGTAGAAGTGAGCTTGTCCATATTACAACAGAGCCCACCTCTACGCTATAGCGTCTGTGCTAAGGTTATTCTTGTCCTGGAGGGCAATAGACCTTGACCTTAGAAACAAGTTTTGTGGGTTTTCTTTGTTTGGTTGGTTGTTTGGTTGTTTTTTTTTAAGGGGTGGGAACAGAGTGGGTTCAGTTTGTTTTTTTTTTTTTTTTTTTTTTTTTTTACATTTTAAACAGCAGCCACAACCAGAACAGCAGAGAACTGAGGAGATGGGGTATGCAGTGTAAGTTGGAGTATGTCAGAGCCTCTGACCTTCCCCAGCACTGTTCCGATACCCTCAGGCTACACCACTCCAGCTCTGCCTGGTGTTCCGCTCTTTGGTGCTGTGGAGACAGACCTCCCAGTCCAACTAATTAGCATGGCTGCACCTGTAATAAGCTGCACTGAAGAAGACAGACAATACTGACAGGAGACACCAGCGGCATTTCAGTTGATGGCTGCCTGCTGCAGGAGCACCCCATAGAAGAAAAGAAGCAACCATGCTCCTTCAGCAGAGAGGGGCAATGCTGCATGCGAGCTACCTGCACATCCCCCCAAAGCAAGTGGGGGCACATGCGGAACTCGATCCAAGGGGAAGCCCATAGGAAAGACTGGGTTTCCTCCTCCTGCTTCAGAGTCCCTTCTTGGGCTTGGGTGGGAGGCCACAAGTTGACTGCAAAAGAGCAGCCTTGGAGCTCCCACTCCCCAGCCTCACCCAAGCACTCTTCAGTGCTCATCCTCTTGGTGCTAGGACAGAGGTGGCCCACCACGAGCGCAGGTCTACATGCCCTACTGCATCCCAACAGCAGAAGGGCATAATTTAAATGCACCTACGATGAGTAGGAGGTTGGGCTAGATAACCTCCTGGGGTTGCCTACAACCTGAATTATCCTGTGACCCCACTCAATAGGCTGAGGGCATGGCTCTCAAGGTGGGTGCACATGGGCTCTTCAGCAGCAGTAGCCCCAGCAGGCACCATGTCTGAGGTCTTTATCTCAGCCGTCTTTCAGTTACACAGACAAACAGACATGCTCACACTGTACTGATGAAAGGGACTGTGAAATGCTAATCTCCAACAGTGGAGTCTCCTCAGGCTCTTTCTCCAACCCCCAGCACCTCATCTCCAGTGCTCACATTGCCTTTGGTGACTTGATAGTTCTTGTACAGCTCACCATCAAGAGCTGCCATCTTCTGCCTTGCAATACTTTTTTTTTTTTTTTTTAGGGGGCCTTTGTGCTGCACAGGAAGGAGACATGCTGCGAAGAACAAGAGAAAAGTAAGAAAGGAAGCCAGGTGAGAGAAGTGGACAGCAGCTCATTTAGGTGTGTGCTGGAGACAAAGTGGCAGGCAAAGGAAAAAGGAGAGGAGAGAGAAAGACAATGAGTGGCAAGGAAAGGGCCACTGAGAAACCGAGAGGGACATGGAGAGTAGACAGAAACACAGGGAGATCAGAGCTGGGTGCATGACAGAGGGAGTGAAAGACCAGAAATGGTGTTTCCATTTGTATTTTTATCTGATCCAAAAATGTGCTCACATAAAAAAAAAAAAATGCCAACTTAGAGAAAGAACAGCTCAGACAGCGAGAAAAGCAGTTTTGACAGAACAGCCAACTTAGGAAAGAGCTGTCTGCATAAATGATCAGCTCAAAGTACACTGACAACTCGCACAGTCCAACCTTCCCTCTGATCCAAACTCTCTGGTCCTGTCTTTACTGGCTGGAGTAACTGGGTCACCACCACCACACCAACGTGGCTATTTTAATTTTTCAGACTGAAACTACTATGGCATCATACTAGGTTATGGAGACACACCAGCCCTCTCAGTGCAAACATAGAGCTTTCTAACCTGGCTGGCATGGCAATTTCCTTGACAGACATGGTCCGGATTTGTTTTGGGTTTTCTTTAACTTTAATAGCTTTACCCTTGAAAGATGGGAGGAGAAGAAGCAGTCTTAAATTGAGAGGAGGGAGTCAATAAGCCTCCTTTCATTATCTAATGACTCTGCCTGCACTGTACTCAAGATTTAACTCTAAGCCCCTTCCATGAAGTAAAATAGTTTGGTTTGGCTCTGTGTGTGTGTATGTTAAAGGAAGAAGTAGATCAAATTCAAGAAAGTGCTGAACATTCCTGCCCTTTGCTTTGTTGGTTATTTGTCCTCACTGGCAACTGGCCTCCCTCAGAGAATGCTGGCTTGCGGATGAAATGAAATACAATACAACTGTATTTTGTATAGCATCTCTCAAGTAAACAGCATCACAATTGCTCTGCGGGCTAAGTGATAAAAAACAGCACAGAGAGAAGGAAATTAAGAGACAGAAATGATGGAAGAAAACCAGCTGCTTCCAGAGGAAGGAAGCACGGCTCCATGGCTAAGGCTCTGGGTTGGGAAATGACAGGCACAGGCTTAGCTCTTAGGTCTGCCATAGACCCAAGAGTTTTGACCTTGAACAACCTGCCCAGCCTTACCAGGACTCAGTTACCAGCATAGGACTTCTGGTTATTAACTTTTCCCTGTCTCAGGAAGTTGGAAATGACTGCATTCATGTCTGTGGGTGCTTTGACACTACTCAGGCAAGAACTTAAATGGCTGGGTGGGTAGAAGTGCACTGGAAGGAAATGGCATGCAAAGCGATTTGAATCTTTCAGGATACCAATACCTAAAAAAGAATCAATACCTCACTGAGCATGATGATGCCACAGAAATAATTTAGCAAGTGGCATTGAGACAAGGAGGTAAGAAGCAAATTTTGCTGCAGTAGAACAGCCTTGCCTCATACTGAGTGCGACAGGAGGAGACGGCAGCCATTGTATTCCTTAAAAGCAGTTTAACTCTGGGGACAGCTATTAAGGAATGGAATAGCTGCCAGTGACAGAACTGTCTGAGCATGTTAAATTTGGATAGTATGTGTTACGGTGGTCATTTATAACTATGATACTAACAGTACACAACATATTGCTTATCACTATCAGCGGGTCAGGAAGGATGGCTAGAAAAATGCCTTGCAATCTGCTGCTGAGCAGCTTAAACACGGAAAAGCATGAGAAGCGATGACCCAAATGGCTAATGAACGTGTTTCATTACATGTTGACTGTGAGCAGCAGGCTGACATAATACTTTTCAAAATAAGACATGATTTTGAAAGCACTTTCCCTTTTTTCAGCAACCTACTGGAGCAAGTTGTCTGTTTCAGTGAAGAAGGGGCTAGTGCGCTCCCCAGTCTGGCCGTTGAGAGGGAAGGCTGCAAGACAGTGCAGGATACCTGCTAAACACTGAATTATAGGGGTCCCAGCATTTCCCTCCCTGTCACAAGCTTTGAGCCCGTTACCCTTTAAGGTGCTTAACAATGGAGGAGCTGAAAGAGAGAAGGCATGGGCAGGTGGTTGACTAGGACACATCCTTTTCACAGGACAGATGAGGGAAAAACGTAGGTATTAGAAGTTAGGTCCTTGCTATAAGGGACTTCAGGAGCTCTGCCTCCTCTCCCCCCTCTCCTCCCTAATTCTCCTTCTATTTCCAGGTCCATCATCCCTTTCCCTTGCAGCTAGTCCAGGCCTGAGCCTGGGTGAATTAGGGTGGGTAGAAGTTGGGAGACGGCCCTTGGAGAGAGCAAATGAGAAGCTGTTGGTCCAGGTTGCTGCTGCCCCTAGAAGCAACGGGCCACATATTGACCCACCCAAGGTCTCCAAGCTACACGGAGGCTGATTGCTGCCTCCCTGCGTGCCTGCCATGCTGTTCACCGCCCATCAGCCATGTGATTCCTGTAGTGTAAGCAATGCTGAACGGGATCCTGACCCCAAACAGCACAGAACAGGCTCCAAGGTAATCTTTGACTGCTGACAGTGTGCACTTCCAAAGCACCTTGCTGCCTACCCCTGCCTATCTGCATGGTGGCAAGGAGGCATGGTGCCAGACCCGTCCGTATCCTCCCACTAGAAGGACTTGTGTGCATTTGCCATCTCCACTTCAGTGGCCTTTGCAGGAAAGCAAAGAACTTTAAATCTCCTAGAGATATTTTCTATCCTGTGAGAGTTTCCTGAAGCCGGGCACTTCAGACTGACGGCTCAGCAGATATCGCACCGATTTCACAATGGTTTTCGTGCCAGCTGTGGGAACCAGACTCATCTCCTACAGACCTCTCCCCTTACACAGAACACCTTTCCTCCTCTTCTCCCCACGGCCCTGAGTCAGACCCAAGCTGTGGACAGGAGCATTGTTTTTCTCAGCCTCCAGAAGCAGCGTGCATCAAGTCAGACGCATCGCCTGTGCGTTACCATAGCAACGAGATCAGGCCCAGTGTGGAAAATGAGGGGCAAGGGGAAAAATTAAGGAAGAGGGCTCTGCAGATAAGGGATGACTGCTTCTCTCTCAGCCAGTGGCAGGTGGCACAAACCAAGAGGAGTCTGCGTGGGTGACATCCGTCTGCAGCTCACGAGCATATTCAGGACCAAAAGGAAAGGCTGAGGACACAGGACAGGCATCGACTGGCGGTATATTGAGCCCCTTGAGCCCATCAGATGTTAGCATCTTTATCATTGATTTGCAATAGTGCATCGGTCCGAGAGCCCAAATCACAGCTGCACTGAGAAGACCAGTTCTTTACACCAATATTTAAGCCTTGCTGCAGGAACCCTTCTCTGTCATGGCACTTCTAACAGCACTAACTCCAACCAGTAACATAAAACACAACGGACCAGCTGCCTCGTGCCTGAGTCCCTGAGAGCCGCCCAGGTGAGGAAATCCAGTCATGATGGTAACTGGGGGAAGCCTATGCAACCAGCCTGGGCATGGCTCAACAGCTTTCCTGCACACTTTGCGTGAGCTCCTGTAACCCCACGGGTGATGCCACTACTCAGACTCTGCTAGGGCTTGAGTTACCTTCCTCTGTCAGAGAGTCCCAGGCTGCAACTGAGCCTGAGATACATCCCCCTGGGACCCTCCCCTACCCCACCCTCCTTGTTCAGACTGGGGCAAAAAGTTCAGAGCAGCTGCTGTGCCTAAGAAGTAGCTCCTGTCATCTTCTCCTCAAGTGTCCCCAAAGTGGATAGCTGGCAAAAATCACTGCAAAGCCAAAATATTGACACTTTTGGAAAATCCTTCCTTCAGGGATGTGAGCACTACTGGGACCACCTCACACATCTTGACCTAGTAGCACACATAGCCCTGATTTTCATGCCGACTTCTGCTGACCGAGGCTCTACAGAAATGATTAAGAAACTGCTACCAGTTATGGCTAAGAGGAAAAAGCTTCTTTAAATGACAGCAGAACGTTTTGGAGCTGACAGACCTCAAGTTTGATCTAGCCCCTCGAGGTGAATGTAAATGCTTTTTTTTTTTTTTTTATGCATCTCTCATTATCTTTCTTAGTAAAGGCAAATTAAACCACAATCAAATGCTGTGGCCATCCTGCCTTCTCCCCTGCCACCCTCCCAGACACAACGCTCCATATAGTTTGTGCCCTGGAAAAGCCACCTCTTAGCAGAAGTCTTAATGCCATCCCTCTCTGGAGTCTGGCTTTGACATCCAGGATTTCGGCCTTTCTCAGCAACATCTGGGTTTCATCCCTCCTTGGCTGTACTCGTGCTACTGCCTCTTGCAGTAAGGCAATCAGACTATAAGCTTTTTTTCCAGATCCCCTGCTTAACCTCAGGCAGACCTATATAGCTTTAAGTAGCATATTACAGTAATGAGGGGCCATGACTATTTCTGAGAATATGCCCTCCTTCCCATTAGTAACCCTCCATGATAAGCAGCTCTATCTTCACTGCTGCCACCAGTAACTTGCAGGCCACTGGAGCTGCAAAGAAGGACAGAGCAGCCTGTCATAAAGAAAAAGTGAGAGGAGTGCATAAACTGGGAGAGAGGGTGGGGGAAGGAATAACCATTGACAGTCAAAATGCAAAAAAGATGAAATGCAATTTTTCTTCAAATGCCTGGAGACAAGACAGATCTCCCAGCTTCCTTCCCCTCCCTTGCCCTCCTGCCTGAAAAGAGAAGAGGTAGTTAACATAGGAAAGCCCCTCAAATAAGCCCTGACAGCCACATATTCAGAAACTGATGGCATTTCCCTAAACACTGTTTGTAAAATGGTAATTATCCAGCAGGCAGTGACAGCTGGCACTTAGCACTGAGAGAGAACACGAGCGGACAAGAAGAAAGGGATCCTGCTGTAATTGAACAAAGGGTAAAGAAATATATAAAACATAATCAGAAAAATACAAAGATTGCTGGCTGTGCTAATAGGTCACTTCAGCTTCTTGGTTCATCTTGAAGTGATTGAGTTTGAATGCAGAATCAGACTGACATCCTCCAAATCATTCAGCTGGGAGCAGCAACTCTGAGGGGAGCATCGGCAGCAGCAAACCCAGGGGGCTGAGCAGCTGGCAGCAAGCACATGGGTGCCAAACTGGAGGCCAGCTTTTTCACAAAAAGTGTCTGGAGCACCTGCTCTCTGACTTGTGTCACAAGATCAGCTCCTAGGAACAAGAGCTTCTGGGTAGACATTTCCTCCCTACTTCAGACCACCCTAGTAACTCAGCTATGCCACAACATGGCAGCATGGAGTCCTTCATTGGAAGCATCTAGAGTGGAAAAAGCACCAGGCAATGTGCTGTAGAGAAACCTCTTGAGTAGGACAGGGAGATGGACAGGCTGATCTTCTACTCCTCTGGTATTAAACAAAAAATCCACTTCTGGGATTTTTTTTTTAGGACAATAGAGCAGCCTGTCAGTTCAGATATCAGTTCTGACAGATCTCCTGTATGGCCTTGGGTTAGGGCTCTTCTTTCTGGGCCTTGATTCTTCACCTACAAAAGTGGTTGTGAGTTATAGCTTTGCCATACATTCAAAACAAGGCCTGTTTCCTATTATGTCCTACCCAAAATCTGGGAGGACAGGGTCCTGAACTGGACTTGAGTCCTTTAAGCATGGTCAGTAATACAAGTCAAGGTATCTTCCCTCATGTGAGAGTCACACTCAAAGAGAATAAAAGCAGAATGAAAATAAACTCATATTAATGAGCAGGGTGGTATCTTTGAGCTTGAGGGTTTCCAAACCCATATTCTGTGGCCATTTGATTTGCTTCCTCGTTACTTTAATTAGGAAGTTATCTCCCTCCAGCCTGCAGTAGAGAACGGTCTGATCTCTCCAGAATGCTCTGTGACTTGTTTTTGCCCAGATCCTGCCCAGAAGGGTTACTGCCAGGATCCAGCAGCATGTGCGTTTGATCACAACCCACGATATGCCCCTGAGTAACTCAGCGACTAACGGGCTAGCAGTCCTAGCAAATGATGCTCAGATGAGTGTGGTCAGGCAAGGACACCTAATGGAGCACTAGAAGACAGGAAGGAGGTCTGCTTCTCTCCTTTGTACCAAGAATTGACTTGGCGCAGATTTAGTCTATGCCTGGGACAAGACAGAAACGGCATCCAAATTTCTTGTCATTCATTGCCATTCTTCTTTGCCACTGCTTCTCCGTTATCAAAAGATACTATTCATGAGAAAGATATAATTGCCCTAATTGACACATGCAATTTTAGCACTTGAGGGCAAAACCCCTTAAAGCTTCTGAACTCCTGCTAAGCACACCTTCCTCCTCTACCTCTGCCTTGAGTCTGTTTTACTGGGTGTTGCTAGTATTTGGTGCATCATAGCAAATGACCTTTAAGGGTTTTTTCATGCCATATTCTCCTTGGTGCCAGGTCTGTATGTTAATAATTTTCTCAGCACCCATGCACATTTAAAATAAGATAGATTTTCTCTGCTGCAGACAGATACACCTCTGCACAGTAATTCATTATGCTTCTATCTCCAAAGCGGTTTCTTTGAGAAATATGCATACAGAGTTGTATTAACACTGTATAGTTTTTATGACGATAACTGATGATTTGTTTGACTAGGTCTCTTATGTATCAATCTAACTATTTTGTAGTTTGCATGTGATTTATTTTTGACTGTCTTAATAAAGTTCAAATATTACTTTCTCTCGGTAATCAATCTACTTTCTTTAAACTACTGTTAAATTCTTTTTTTAATGAGTGAGAGTTTGAGTAAAGAATTTATCCTACAAAACTACTGATCTGAAAGTTATCAATATATTTCTAAATGGACGAGTACAAGTAAATTGAAAAGTGAGATTTTTTTTCCATCAAATGACATTAAAATATATGCATGTTTTCAAGTACAAAGTAATTACTTTAAGCAGTAATAGAGCATTTCTCGTAAGATATATTAAAGAAACACCAACAATGAAATTGCTAATGTTGCAATTTAATTATAAACCCTTCTATATGCCAGCACATCTTCACTATTACTTTTGTTGCCGTTCTTGATCTGTAGCATGTTGTCTAACACAATTTACTGTGCTTTTTCTTTTGGTACAAATTACTTTCATAGCTTCTGTTTATCTGCCATATATGGAAAAGCACAGACACACAAAAGATGTTACACAACAGCGATTAAGGTTAAATAAAAAACATGAGAGTAACATTGTGTAATGTGAAAACTTCTATGTAGCCATATAATGAAAGGGGGTAACACACACCTGCAGGAGACTAGCAGTAAGACAAAAAGTAAAGTTGTAATTTTGGGAAGTAATTTCAGTGTATCCATTATAAGGTAGCACCAGATGACTTCTGAATAAACATGCATATTCATTATCATTATTAATGTATTTACCACAGACTCCTTTGTTTCCCTGAAAGGTTCCACATGCAATCTGGCTTAAGCACAGTGAAGTTCAATAGTTTCTTGATACAATGCATCACTTCACTGATATTTAAGATTAGAAAGGAAGAGATTAGGTTACCTAGGGCTTCTCCCTGAGTGATGCAGGCCTTGCATTTTCACCCATAGTTCCCCATTTCTAACCCAAAAAACTTATGAGTGAAGCAACAGAAGTCTTTTAGAAAGACATCCGATGTTGATTTGAAAACTGCAAGTGATGTAGAGCTGAACACATCCTTGGGTAATCTAATTTATTTTACAAAATAAATTCAGACAATACACAGATTCTTGTACACACATGCTCACACACTCATACACTCAAAATAAAAGCACCTTAATGATACTCTCTGTCAGAATAATAGCTAGTACATGTCACTTGGCTTTGGTGGCTGTCCAAGGATACTCACTGCTGCCAAAGGAAACCTTTCCTGGTTTTGCCCTCTAAAATCCACCTGGCACTCAGCATGTGTACTTAACACATTAATTTAATAAAGCACTCCTAATATTGCTGCAAGTTCGGGAAGATGCAGCACATCACTGTCAGCAAGGTTTTTGTCACTGTCAGTGAGTTCTTTGTGCCGTCTCTGTCAGATGGTCCTGATGGTTTGTTCAGCTTTTGTGTGGGACTTGCAGACAAGTGGGGTGCAAGGTAAGTCATAAGGAGGGATGCAGGCCAACTCAAGCTTGTCCTGTGGACAGCCCTAGATTATCAGGTCTGAAGCAGATCTGGAAACCATATAGCAGTGTTAATGCCCCACCTCTTGTCTGGCGTCATATGCCTATCAG
Source organism: Nipponia nippon (assembly GCF_047370975.1). Lineage (NCBI taxonomy): Eukaryota > Metazoa > Chordata > Aves > Pelecaniformes > Threskiornithidae > Nipponia > Nipponia nippon. The sequence goes on along the minus strand of NW_028262336.1, from coordinate 5,224,815 downwards.
CCCAGTGTATTACCAAAGACACAAAGCGATGCGAGGACATCTCTAAGGCTTTCAAACCAAACCGGGCAATTCTTAGCAGTTCTGATTACAGAAAGAAAAGTCCTTCTCCTGCCTGCCCTTCTCTACCTGCAGCTCTCACTGCAGGACAGGCAGGAGGAGGAGAGCGCAGGGAGCATGGAGAGGGGTGTGTGTGCACATGCCCAGGCACAGGTACATTAGCATGAAAGCACACAGAAATATATGTGAAATGAAGGCAAAAAAAGACAAGAGGTCACACAGAAATATAGGGTCAGCAAAGAAATAAATGTAGAAATGTAAGAGAAACAGACCAAGGAGGAGCAAATGGACGAGAGTTAGTGTTTGGACTAACTAGTGGTACAGGCTAGGAGACATCCGAGCTGCAGATGTGCATGGTAACATTACGAATTGAGTGCAAACACTCACGCACACAGTACCATGCTCTGAATTAGGCACAAATGACAAATCACAGGCTCATTTGGGTGAGAAAAGACCTCTGGTGCATCATCCAGGCCATTGCTGCACATTGTGGTGGGTCTGATTACACCTAAACCATCCCTGACAGATGGGTGACTCATCTCTGCCTTGAATATCTCCAGTGCTGGTGCCCCTGCAGCCTGCCTTGGCAGCCTGCTCTGTCACCAAACTGTTCCTGGAGTTATAAAGTTTTCCCTCATATTTTTTAACTAACTGTTCCCTGCTGCACCTCAGGACCATTATGTCTTAGGCCTGTTTGTATCAACCACTGAGAAAAATGGATCCCCATCCTCTCAGTAGCATCTCTTTATGGATTTGCAGACAGTGATTACATCTCCCTTCACACATCTTTCCTCCTCAATGAATATATACCTGCCTCCTTAATCTTCTCATTTACGCTATACTTTCCAAACCTATCAGCATTTTTGTCACTCTTCCTGGAGCTTCCTCCAATACATTGTGGCTTTGGGACCTGGAGGAGACAGCATTAATTCTGCTTCCTGCCTCCTACCTGTACCATATCCAGTCATGAAAGGTTGAGAACTGGCTTTATTTTATTTCCAGAATACCATCTGCTTCCTAAATACCTCCTGCTTTACCCTTCTGAAAGATTCTGTTACATGCAGAGAAAGACACACACACACGTGCACGTACACACGCACTCACCTATTTTATATGTTATATACATAAATGTAAGGGCCTTACCTAGAAAGGATTCCAACATTAAAAGTTGCCTTAAAAGGTAAGCTAGACCAGCTGTGATGAGGAGTATCTGGAAGAGTGGAGAATGAGGAAGCTGATGGTGTCACTTTACACACTGGAAGAAGCCTCATTTGATGGTACCCTGAAGGTGGACTGAACACTGTGAAAATTAGGACATCCTCTTGCTGTCCCCAGACACAAATATTATTCAAATCTGTGCAGCCCCTATCCATTTCATCATGCTCATTTGTTTTCTGGGGCCCTGTATAGTGCATCCATCACTCTTACCTCCTCTTTTAAAGCCTCCACTTACAAGACCAGTTAGGCTAGTTCTCAACAGGTCTGCCCCCCTATTGTTAAAGTGATGTGCATGAACGGTTTCTACACAATGCAAAAATGCCTTCGGCACTATGATTTTAGTTGCAAATGGATAACCTACATAGGGGAAAAAAAAAAAATCAAGACAGGAAGGACTGAGTAGGTCATTTGAGATATTATGCAGCTGCCTCCAATTGCTCACTTTAGTTTCTGAAAAGCCTCTTGGGGGTTGAATTAGAAGATGGACCTTTAAAAACATCTGGAGACAATATTCAGTAGAGCACCCAAGAACGCCATAGCATTTCCTTTATGGATTTCACAGAGAGAGCAAGTCCCAAGTAAAATGCATAACAAACACAACACAGGGTCTTGGTGAAAAGACATCATGAAAATGAAGGGACAATCATTTCAAAAGGTCCCCAATTTATATCTGCAATCAGATACCAGAACAAAAGCATGCCATTTCTACACCTAACAGCCTGACCTGAAGGCCAGCATCATGACCATGGAGCACTGGGCACTCCATACGACTTCAGAACTAGAGGACAGGATGAACCAACAGGATTTCGGCTCTAGGGCTTGTGAGATTAGAGGCCAGACTCCAAGAAAGTAATCCGTACCTCATTATAGCTACAGGCTTATCACCAATGACAGCAACTTATAGATGCGTCTGTGTGGTAGACTAATGGTCAATAACATTTCTTTGCAATACCCTACTGCAACATCAAGCAAAGCATGGTGTTTGTTAAGTCTCACGGAATTTCCTGTCTATTCTGGAAAATGTAGGTTTTTAACCTGATTGCACCAGTCTTAAAAGAAAATCTGAAAAATCAGTTAAGAAATGGAGAAGCATCTCATTCCTCACAATGAAAAGAATATGAGATGTAAAATGTCATCGCTTTGATGTGCTGGCAAACTTCCTGGAATCAGTCGACCAAAGATAACTATGTTTATAAATATTTGGGATATGAAGATACTGTATATAAATTGCATTTTTATTATTATTATAAAAGTGTGGTGGTTTTGTTTTTTTTTTAAAAAGGAAAAGAAATAGCTCTGCAGTGTATTCTAAATATATACATTAGGGTATTTTGTGCTGTGCATAGCATGTTGTTAATAAGGAAGAAACTGAATTCTGCTTTCTCCCGATCCTTTGAGCAGAGCAAAGCAACTATTACCTTCTCAACTTCTCCCAGCAAGAGGTGCTAAGGGGCTGGTGGAAAAGCACTGCAGGTGCCCACAGCTATGGCAGCACAGGCGGGAAGCACTCTGTAGATTCCTCTGTCGTAAGGTTTTGTGCTGCTGACCCATTACCCTGGTATCTAAGAATCTCCCATGTAAAATCAATAGCAATAACAAAATCCCCTGGAGACTTCATGGAGTCTCTTGGACAATATAGCCAGGGCTCTGCTAGAGGAATAGCTGGGGATGACTACAGCTTGTTCCAGCTTCTTCTGGCAGGTTTTATTGCAGGGAGAGGCTCAGGACTGCTGCACGTGGAACTCTCACAAGCCAGATAATTGCTTTTCTATTCTTTTTACAACTGATATTTCATTCTCGTTAAGACAGGAGAATTGCTGAAATACGATAGAAGCGGCTCCCACACCCACGTACATTCTGTTCCTGACCAGCTGGCCTCCACGCTATGCCAGTCCAGGACTCTTCACACCCAGCTCCGGCAACCCTTCTGCAGCACCCCCTGCTATTCCTGTCCTCCCACAGGCTTGCTTGCACAGCTCTGCTCGGGGACCTCAGCTGTGCTGTACAACCTCACTCCACCCAAAGCCTGGCCCCTCCACAGTCCCACTAACACACCTCGATCCTGAGCAAAAGCCCCTCCTGCTACTCCTGTTCCTGTGCAAATCTATCCCTGTTAAATTGCCGTCTTTCCCATCTTGCAGCTCCATCAATATCTACATTTTCATCTTTTCTCGATTCCCAGCCTTTTTCCCGTTATTCCCTGCAATAGCAGACAGCATGCCACAACCAATTTCACTTCCCTTCTGCTTTCTTAACCACAGCTGAAAAACAAGTGTTACCCCACTAGTAAACCTACCTGAAATCTACTGAGCTGACTGTCAGGTGGCTCCATGAAACAGAGGTAAATAATTAAGGGACAGCGTTTGCAATAATCACCCTGCAGAGCATTAACTCCTTGTCATTTGAGTCCTGGATTGGTGGTGTCAATTGGTCTCAGCCCTGGCTGGCACCTCAAACCATTCCCAAGCACCAGGAAGGTCTCTCCAAGCACCCAGAAGCTCTCTTGCCTCTCTTATCATGGCTTTGCACCTTCTGCTTCCTTGACAAATAACCATCTACTCTACAGCCTGGGGCTGCAGTGACCTGACTTTCATCCCAGTCAGCAACCAGCTTCTGACAAATACCAGTGAAAGTCCCAGGATTTAGCACCTTTCAGTCCAGATGTAAGACTCATTGGATAGATACTGCAACAGACACTCAAACGGTTCCCAAAGCAAGGGCAGAGACATGTATACAGAAACAGCTGGAGGGAGACCTTACATCATTCCTGTGTTATGAAATATGACCTGTGTTGCATTCTTTAAGAGCAGGAAGAAAAAAATTCTACTCACATTCATATACAGGCTTATTTGTATTTGGTGGAAACAGGATTGCCAGCATTCAAGATCAATCAGCCCTCAACAGGGCTCGAGGTTTGGAGAATCATGCCTCCTTTGTTTTCCCATTGTAAATGTTAACTAAACGTAGCTCTGGTGAGAGGTGCCAGCTCAATAGCCCTGGAGATTAACCTGCCAAATTCTTTTCTCAGTTACAGCACTGTAAACCCTGAGTAATTCCTACTATAATCAGCAGAGCTACTCCAGAATTGCAGCCAGGGCTGGATTTTGATACTGGGACTTTCTGTTCTCATCCACAGCAGGAAGAGACATAGTTTAACTTGAGAGCTGTGCTCTCAACAACCTCAGTAAGACCCAGATTTGATCCCAGAACAAATACAGCACCAGCAGCAACAGTATTTGCTTTACCAAAGTGGAAATGTGTTCCCCACTCCACACTAACATGCCTCACACTTTACACCAATCCCTGCTGGAAAGACCAACCCTGCTTCATAGCTTGCATACAGTAAACTCACAATTAGCACCAAGGATGAGTTCTCAGAGAAAGCTGACTTTCAAAGCATGCCCATTCAAAGCATTTCGATGGAAGGATAATTGCAGCAAAATCAAGCACTCTGAATGAAAACACTAAGAACAGCAGAAAGAACTGGTGTACCTGGATGTGCCCACAGATAGCCCTATGCAGTTATTATCAATATAAGCCTGCTATATGCTATACCGAAAAGGATGATAGCATTCCCTACCTCTCCAGACCCTCCTCCAGGGTTCCCTGGACCTATGCTGTGAAGTTACTAAACTGCAGTTCTAGGTGGGGCTTGACTTGTCTCTGCTCAAGGCATCAGTATACCTGAAGACCTCCAAGGTAGACCAGGTTTTCCCCAGACCTCTCCTTGTCACAGCCAAGAGTCTGCAAGCCCAAGGCAGCATATTAGCCTCATTTTCCAATTTCCCTTTTCATTGGAAATGCTGATATTTGACCAGATCAGATTCCTCTAAAGAAAGAAATCCTGACTTGGAACGAGTGGGAATCCAGTTTGAAATGAAGGAGTGAGCTAGTTCACTGAATGACTCTCTCTCTTCCTCCATGCCTTCATCTCTGTGGACTTTCTACATTGCACATGTGGTGATTTATGATGTTGACATCATCGTGAAGCTCTCTCACTATTTCATTCAGGCCTTAAAAAGAGAGTGCTTTGGCTCAGTAGTGTTGGATAAGATTCAGTATTAAAGCACCTTGTGTTTGGAGGGGCTGCAGACTGCAAAAACTCCAAACCTTTGGAAGCTCAGCTATCATTTAGGATAGAGGACTGGCGTGGTTTGCCATCTGTGGTGTGGAGAGTAGGTGTCTTGTGGGCCCTGATGGTCTAAAAGCTCACCACTGTGAAGAGCAGGACTTGAAAATTTCTACCAAGAGCGGATGCCCATCACAACTCTTTGCTCTCCCATCTTGTGCCCGTAAGTGTCCAAAGACAGAGACTTTAATCACTCTGTAACCTTCCCTCGTGTCCTTTTTTTTTGGCGTATGTGGAGTTGCCTGGAGTAGGGAAGGAATCACTTTTCTCTGTGTGGACCTCTCACGTAAGCTCATGCAGGACACTATCTTCACTCCTGAGCACCTCATTATGCAAAATATATTGACAAAAATGAGCAAGAGCAGAGCAACAAAACAGTCAGATAATTAGAGCAGTCAAAGAATGAAAGGGTCAAATATGCCTGTCGTGGTTGTGAATAGAAGACAAGATATCGCTATGAATATGACAAAGGGAAAAAAGCACATGTAGACCAAACCTGAGAAAAACTTCCTGACAGCAAGGTACAGCAGCAGGTTGTGGAATGTCTCCCAAAGCATGTAACTGGGTCCTCTCTGCTAGAAATATATCAGAAGAGACCATGCTTGTACACAGCTTAGCGCTCAAGAGGCACACTTGCTCTGCAGTAATGGCCAGCTATAGTTATCACTCCTTGCGTTTTCAACTGGATGTTTTCATCTGTGTTGCATGTCTTGAGCTCACAGGCAGACTGCCACTGTGCAGATGTTGAGCAGATGTCATCTCCCTCCCTCCAGTGGTTAAAGTGATTTCAGGATGAGATGATAATTAGTCCCTGAAAGGCTGTGTGCAGCATGCGGCAGGGTGCAGTAGGTTGCACTCCAGTGCAATTGAGAGCTGGGGCTCATCACAGGTAAAACGTTAAGCCACGGTCATAACACAAGCTGATTTCTCAACACATTTGTGCACACCCACTCCTTGACTCCCTGCTGAGGAAGCTAGAGAAAAGGCTCCACTGAGCAGCACGGTAAGTGCCAGACTGTATTGGCCATGGTGTTCATCCAGTCCCCTGTCCTGTCCACAATAGCAGTCAGTACCACATGCTTCAGAGGAGGTACAAGTACACCATGCAGACAGATGCAGAACAGCTTGTCCCTCTATATTAGGCCTTGTCCTGGGTTTTGTGACCTAGAGAAGCCTTAAACCCACTGCACATGGCTGGCTCTCCTTCCCAGAATGTATTCTCCTTGATTAAGACAACTCTGGATACTCTCAGTGAATACTGGATCTTTTTTATTTTTGAGCCCTGCTGAAAACTAGCTATTGATGATGTGACATGACAATGATTTCTACAGCCAACCTGCCTGTTACAGAGGAAAAAATACTCCCCCTTTTTCATCTTGTAGTGTCATCAAACATCTCCTTGTTCTCTCCTTTGAAAACCGAGGCTCTCTCTCACGAACATGAGGACTTTTACATATCCCTTCTTAGCCACGTAGAAGCTCTGTTGGTCCCAAACTTTCAAAGAACTTTCCTTTGCATGAGAATCCTCCCAGGCACATCATTATTCCTGTCACCCAGCTCTCAGCCACCTCTCTTCTGAGACAGCATGGCCAGTTCTGCACGTATTTTTTTGCAGCTGAGGTTCCGGCACTGAGAATGTGGGATCGATCCATATACTGTCACATTAACATGCTGCAAAGGTGTTCCCACCGTCCCCAGTCCTCTCTGTTTTGCAAGTAGGCTCTCGCAGTAATGCAGCAGTGCTCTGGTAGCCTATGTCTTCCCTATTGCCTCCTCAACCTTTGCAGTTTTTATTTAAGCCTTCCATTCATATGCCCCATGCTTGGTGCTAATGTTGTGTACATTCAAGAACTGTATAAACAAAGGATGTAATTACTACTCCTCCAGTTTGGGGAGGGATATATAAATGAGTGACCTTTTAAGGGCATTCCTGTAGAAAAAAAAAAAAATGTTGTGTCTTCACTAAATCCATGTATTAATTTTTTCCATTATAATCAATAAATCAGTTCCCTTTTTATATGGTGATGTTGGCTCAGCTGTGATTTTTTGATGGCAAAATTCATTACTGAATTGTCTCATCGCTTCCTTTCTAAGTTCAAAAACATCCATTAGCACCACTATGTGAAGCCCCATTAATCTGCTTTCATTATAATAGTGTTCTTATTCTTTCTTAGTGTCTTTATTGCATCCCACTCATCCTTGTTGTCTCATAGGAGCTTTTAATTAATGCACTAAGAACTGAAATAAAGAACCAGCATTTTCTTAAGATCTAGCAATTTTGGTTACTGGACAGAAATTAACCAAATTTACTCAGGTGACCCTGTTCTAGAATGGGGAGAGTTGGCACACGATACAGGCTAGATGCTTTCAGAGCTGCCTGGTTTCCATAGGGAAAAGTACAGTCAAAATAATCTTTTACTGGCTCCAAGTATTTGTTTGGTTTTGTTCTACTACTGTCTACTGCAAAGTGTTTTTCAAAATGGGAAGGATCTTTCACACCTACCCCATGCTGGTTTTGGCCTTTGATTTGCTTCGTAATGCAAATCAACAAAACGTACCATGCAGCAAAAGAAACTCCTGAAGAAGGGCTCCAAACTAAGGTGTTAAGGGCTTCTCAGTTACTGAAGGCAGCAAAAGTGGTGTCTTACTCCCCTGCTTTAACCATGAACTTGAACTCTGCCTTGTCACTTAGATCCATTCAATGAGAAGAGAAAAATATGATGCAAAGCTACACTGATTTAGTGCCCTTTTTCTGTTTCCCATCCTCTTATTTTCTTCCTGCCCATAAGACTTAAGAAAAGGAAACAAACACTTGCTATTTCTACAGCAGACATATACAGTGACTCAGAGACAAGATACTGTAGTTGTAAGGCCCCTGGACCTTGAGTCAAAAGATACGTTTCTTAGTCCTACGTCCAGCAGATGCCTCTGGGGAAGCACTTTCACCAGCCCCTTTCTGTCTTCTGTTCGGGTCACCAGCACCACTGACAAGGGCTGTTTCACGCTCCTGTCCCCTTCAGTGCCAAAAGTGGTGGGTTCCTGGTCGCCACCGGGGTCTCTGGCTGCTACAGCAGCACAGCTAAACTCAAGGGCTCTTGAAAACAGAGGGCTGCTGCTGTCCTAAAGATTTTCCCTACAGGTAGAGGAAGCTTTGCTGCTCCATACATAGCACACTGTGATCTCCTCCAACGCACCACTTCTTAGAGAACGCTGTTTGCATCAATCCTCATAGGGCTCAGCTCCGCCACCCTTATCCAAGGGTGTTAAGGCCTCACGTGCAGCTCAAGCAACTGGGAAGGAGTCCTGGCATGCATTTCAGAAGAGCCAAAACCAGGGTGCTTGGGAGCGAGGGCTTGGAGCTAGTTGCTGGCAATTTGGCTGTATATATCCTACTTGATAATTTCTTTCCATGAAGGAAGGTGGCATGTGTTTGAGTGAGGGAGTGAGCGTGGCTCCTCTGTGGAGCACTGGAGCAAAACACCAGATGAAAAGTATTTGCCTAGTTCTTCCAGCATGTGTTAGTATAGGATACAAGAAAAAAACAAATGAGGAATACTAAATTCCCTTCCTTTGTCCCCCACAAAGGGACAAACAAAACTGGTGAACAATGGTTTTCTGGACCCCTCTAATGAAATCACCCCTTCTTCTTAAACATTGCTAGTCAATGGAAAATTGGCATATTTACTTCCTTCTAGGAGACCAAATGTAGAATTGCCTCGAAAAACAGGCAAACAAAGGGATATGTTGTGAGCTGATATCTCTGACAAGTCAGAGGGAAGAAGAAAAAAAAAAAAAACCAAACCTGTTCACGGATTACAGAATTTATCGTTAGAAAAAAGAAAACCCAAACCCAAGAACTTTGCATGATACTTCAAAAGAAAAGAAGGAAAGGGGAGGTGGACGGGGGGGAACAAAAAGAAAAGAAAATCTGTCAAGAATTTTCTCACTGCATCCAAAATGCCTCAGTGAGCAGAGATACAGAAACAAGCTAATTACTGTCTTTCTTTTACTCTCCTGGTTCTGAACTCCACACACAACATTTTTCACGATTATTAATAAAGCAATACTTTTATCTCTGCCTTATTAAGAGTTCTGGGGGTAGGAGTATAGTATCTGACAGATACCATATGGGATAGGGTGGAAACAGTAGGGAATGAAGGAAAGGAAGATAGAAGCAAGGAGGCGACTTAGAAATCCCTCCATAGTTCCTAGGATGCACATCCAAACTACTGGAGCTTTCAATATAATTGGAGCAATTTCTGCTCTGCTATGCTCTTCAATATTTATTTCCAAGGCTCTGAGGCTTAGGGTGCCAGGGAACGGGGCATAGGGTCTGCAGTTATCTGCATAGAGAAAGGGTCATCTCCAGGCGTCCCTGAAAAGGAAAGTGCAACCCTTGAAGAGCGAGGGAAGCTGTGAGACACATGAAAGGCATGGGCAGAGCTTAGCAGCAAACCCAGGAATGCCGCAGTCAGAGGTGCCACACTGGCAGAGACAGTAAGGGGAGCCCTGGAATAGGAAGCTGGGGGGGCTGCAGGGCAGGAGGAGGCACTGGCAGAGCTAATGTGGGGAGCCCTGGGCTGGATGCTGGTCAAGACACAGATCTGCTGGTTTGAGGGGGCTTCATGTGGCTCCTGACTACACACTATTTGACTCCAGCCTTTGCTTTCAGCTCCTTGCTTCCATAAACATCATGATGCCAGAGTTAGAAAAACAACAGAAATTCTTACAACGCAGCCCCCATCCCCTTTGGGTACTGAACGTATTCCAGGTTCCAAAGAGCAGCTTAGACCAGCTGCTTTTTTGAATAAGTTAAGGAAGATGGCAGAAGCCAGGAGGCACAGAGGAAGAGCACCAGCTCACTGCCTGAATTCTGCCTGTACTACACATGACCAGTTTAAGTGCCTGCCTTACTATTCACAAACATGTAATCACTGTCTCTTCACAGTACCATTGCCTGCCTTACATGTAGCCTTTGCATCCTGTCTTACTCATGTCAAGACAAACCCGCTTTCTTATCATCCATGGGGCACTGACCAAACACTACAGTGGGGAGAGATACAGAATCTGCCAAGCATTTCTACCTGTGGTCCCAAGGTAAATATTCAAACTCCCTCCAGGTTAGAAATTCTCTTCAGTAAATGGACATCCATAAAATATTATACTGAATATTCCCCCAGGCAACAGGGAATTTCTACAGCCTGCACCACACTGCAGACCAGAACTCCATAGCTAAAAGCCACTGCTTGTTCAAATCAAACTCTCCTCTTCTGGGGTTTCACCATTACACTTGCTCTCAGCCAACAGCAGGTAATGCTCCATCATTTACCCTGGCAGATAGTCCAACACCTTTAAAGTAATTTTTCATTATAGAGCAGGGCTTACTAACCAATTTTTTTTTTTTTTTGCATAAAAGGAAAAAAACCCACACCTAAACAAAATCTGCCCTTTCTATGAGGCACTATGGGGTTTTAAGAAGCATTTTGTGGTCTATGCATAAGGATCTTTGTATAAGTTGTTTGAATTTTTTCTGTGGATCTTTCTAAATTAAAGATGCTGCATGATTTAGAGACCAGACTTGATGATGCAGCTGGTCCCTTCAAATCTGTTGCAATCAGTGAGATTCAGCTCTGAACCTGGCAATCTGCTCCGTAGCTGCAGGAGGGGCCACAAGAAGAACCTGTCCTAGGGCAGATCCCAGTCAGAGATGCTCACCTTGGCACTGTGCTGCCCTCCTCACTGTCCTGCCAGAAAGGTGTTGGCTGGTAAGGGCAAAAAAGGAAGTTGTCAGAGCATTTCATTTCCATGTCAATGTTTCGGTGCAGGATAGTTCATAAAAAGCCAGACAGGAGGCTGCCATAATTGAAACATTCCTGGCTCTCCTGATAGAGGATGTGGAGAGGACTCCTTAGAAGCACTACTCCAAAATGTAAGCTGGTTTAAAGCACCCTCTTCCTCCAACCAGATCAGTTTGTAGCTTGTGCCCCAAAACCAACAGCAGAGACAGGAGGGAATCAATGAGTCATGAAGCCATTTTCTTTTGTAGTGAGCTGTGCAAGCAAATCAAACCAAAAAAGCCACACTCCAAACGTCGGTCGTAAGCACGCCTCTACCTTCTCATACTCACAAACCTCCTCACACTGAGTCTCTAGTGTTAAAGGTGAACACCAGAGTTTCTCAAAAAAGATAAAAAATCTGGGCTACTCTGCTACCACCACCAGGAGAGCAAATGCTCAAAGGAATCTGTGTAAAAGAAAGCCTCCTTCCTAGGCATCCTGAAAAATGACTGTTTATATTCTCTTTGGATTATAAGGGGCTAATAGGTAGCAGAACACCTCTTTCCAGAGTACAGAGCAATCACTGCTCTTACATAAAACAAGAGTTAATGATTCTGCTGATTTACAACCTATTTTCCACTAATACATCCAGCAGTGAATTCTCAAGAGGCTTTCACTGTACGCAAATCTGGAATACAGGACAGTGATAAAGCTATGTTTAGCTAGAAGATGAGAAAACAAATGATAGGTAGGAACCAAAATTATAAATCTGGGTTAATTTGTTAAAGCCTTGTAACTCATAAAACCACTTTGACTAATTTTCTTCAAGCTATACGGAAAAAAAAAATCCCTTTTGCTTTGAAAGTAAACCCAATAGGGATCAGAGCACATCAATTCTGCTAATGGAACCTGGTTGCAGCCTTAATTATTATTATCGCTTTGTGACAGATTAGCCATTTACCCAGATTATATAGACATAGTGAGATTAGATTAGATAGCCGAGGCTCCATATGCTTTTTCCATCTCCCTGTGCAATATAGCAGTCGACTCACTGAATCCCTGCTTGTACTCCTGGTAATGAGATGTTCACTTTAAGCTCTGTTTTCAAGGAAAATTGACCAAGGTTCAGGAAGAGGAGGTAGTAAAAGAAGTATTTAGATTTGAGGAGTACCCTGATTTCAAAGGCCTGACAGTGGTAGGATCTAGGACCATACAGTAGTCTTAAGGTCAGCTGTTATTTTCATAACAAGTGAGTAGAGGTGAAAAGAAATACCCACAAATACAAAATAGACATTCCCGGTCCCCTACAAAGGGTCCAACTGCTGCCAGGCTCCTACAAGAAAATGGAGCCACTTTAGTTAGCAAGCTGTATGGGATACAATTTCTTTGTATGAACAAACCCTGGGATTAAAAGAACAAGCTTGGATAACCCTTGTGGGATTTTGAATGTATTTAACAAGGTGCAGCCAAGTTTTCCTAACTGAAAGGGCAAAAGAAGAAAATCTATATGTCCCTATTGGGCTTGCAAGGTTACCTCAATCCCCCAGCAGGCTTTATCATCATGGGATGAGATAATAGGTAGGTAAGAAAAGAAGAAAAGTTTTCTTCCTTCATAACAAGCTGAACCTTGGAAAGTTGTAAAGCAGCAGGGATGGAAATGTTGCGCAGATTTGGAATGAATACCCCCATGCAATGGTCTGCTTTGCAGCCAGCCTGTCCAGGAAAATTTTTTTGACAGGTGTTTGATCTGTTGTTCTGAAACATTAGAGATTTCAAGACATTTTTAAGAGAGAGGACTTCTCCTCCAGAGCCTTTGTCCAACAGCCCTTCCTACCCCATTTTGTATCGAACTGCACACCTGGATATAGCCTTGCACAGAGAAAGATGCATTCTGAATGCTCTGTACCAGAAGAGGTTGTAAAGCTATTTGACATCAAAGGCAGGAAGAAATATAAATCCCTTCGTGGCATTTGCAAGGTCTTGATTCTGCTCTGAAACCCCTTCAACAAAAAAAAATCAGGAGTAGTAAACAGCAAGGACAACACATATCACCTCCCCATTCCCAAAACACCTGACTTAACACTAAGAGCACCGATGCTCCAAATTCTGTTGTTCATCATGCTTATGAAAGCCACAAGAATATGGCCATGTAGAACAGCTTTTATAGACAAAAACACCCACACATGCTTTTATTCAGAAGCTTCTCTGGATTTTCCTTTGAAAATTCTGGTTAACAAGTTTCTTCAGATGCATTCTGCTAACTCTTATGTATTCTTCTGTTTGCCTTTTATGCATCCCATATTTTACTTCATCATGTATTTAAAGAAACAAAATTCCTTTCCTCAGGTACTTCTCAGACAGAAATAAACTTCAGCATGTTATTCGCTCAGGAAAAGTTGTCAAATATTTGGAGAAATGCTTAAAAATGGCATTTATTCAGCATAGCTCATCAAGCTGCACTGAAAAACGTAAGTACTAAGGACAGCTGGAGAAAGGTTAGCAAAGCAAGTTACATTGACATTGCTCCCTCACTATTTCTACCAGGAGTCCCACATTTGATCTTACACTGAGCTCTGTATTTAAGTTGGCTTGTTCCGTTCCTCTGTCCTGTCTCACTCCCCAGCTTGCACATACACATGTCAGCTTAATTCCTTCAAAGAGGAAAAAGAACAACATGGTTCCTTCTCCCTGCCTTTAATAATGAAAAACTGCACAAGAATACAGAGCAATACATACAGGGACCTCTCTTACCCTCCTTCTCACCATGCCTCCGGCATGCTGAGCTGAGGGCTAGCACCCGCTCACTTGATTAAAGTGCTTCCTGCTTAGGAGATTGCTTTTTTTTTTTTTTTCTCTTCTCTTCCCCCCACCCCCATCCCCCCGAAAGGTTGGGTGGAGCTCTGCTTTATTTCTTCCCCTCTTCGGGGCTTGCTTGTGTATATTTGCCCATTCTGAAAGGTATGAGTCACACTTTGATTTACAGCTTGTCCCAGGAGAGACAGGAGACCCTAATGAAAGAACAGACTGCAAGGGTAATTAATACCCACCAGACATTCAACTGTACTATTAGTGAGCAATATGCGCATATGTGCGTGCGTGAGCACTGTCAACTGGAGAGGAACAGACAGGGATGATATCCGCATCCATACGGCCCTAAGCACTGTGCTAACCCACAGCCATAGCTATTATCAAAGGAGAGATGCCCAACCAAAATCTCCATTGTGGGGAGCAAACCTGGAAGGGGGTCGAGGTCACGGTGAGACAAAGTAGCTGCAGGGAGCCAGGGACTGGGTTGCCAGTGAGGGATACAGGAGAGAGGCTGGCGCAGGGCATTGATTGGGGATGCTGCGATGGAGAGAAGTCAGCAGGGTGATGGATCACTGCTGCTTAAAACAAACAAAAACCAGGCAGCTTGCCAGGAACGGCTTAGGCCAGTTTCATTAAAACTCTTCATTCATCATGCTGAAACAAGGCGGTGTTTGTTATTGCAGCGGTGGTGTGCTGGTGCAGTAGCTATTATGAGAGTGGGTGGCAATACAAGGAGGGGACAGTGGGAAGAGATGGGAGGGTAATGAAGGATGGAGGCAACTGGGAGGCAACAGGGCTCAAGTATCACTTACCATCCGCTGATGGGACTAAAAATCACCCTCTATCTCCTGCATGGAACTGGGCTGATAAGGCTTCACATCCATCCAGCCAAATCCCCAGGATGAGAGAGGATTCCCTACTTCCAGGTGTATTTATTCCCCTCATTAGACCAAATAATGGCATCACAACATGCTGGGGCTTGCTGTGGTGTCAGGCTCAGCTGTGGCCATGAATTCACTTAATGTCACCTCAGGAAATCCTAACAGCATGATGCTCAAATAAAAGCACTGCACCTGCTGGAGAGGGACTGGATGGATCTCTTAGGCCTTTTCCATCTCTGCAGTCTGCATTAGATCGTTCTCTCACTGCCCATGCACCCAGGGAAAGCAGAAACCAGCAGGGGTGGAAACTGCCTCACTACATAGCTAAGACTCCTTCACTCTTGTATTTGCTTCCACTTTACACTTCACCCCATCTCCCAGGCAGCGCTGGGGACACAGCACTGTCAACACAAAGCGTGCCACCATGCCCTAGCATGAACTAATGAGGGCACGATGCTACCTTCCGAGTAGCTTTTTAAGTGACCTTCCTGCCAGGGTCAAACTTCCTCGAAAGATGCAGGCTTCCTGCATCCAAACAAATCTCTCTCTGAACTCTTTCATCAGGCTCCCAGTGAGTGACCCACATGCCCTGCAGATGCATGGCTGGCATTAAGGCCAGCCTTTGATTTTAAAGCTTAGTGACAGCAATTCCTCCAGAGAAATCAAGTTCCATATAAGTATTTCTATTAAATGACATCCATGTTGGCCCATTCATAGGGATTGCAGCTGTGTAATGTCTATGTGCTTGTATGTGTGAGGGAGGGCGAGAGAAGGTGTGAGCTCCTTTTGTTCTGATGTGTTTTATTGAGCAGCAAGAGACACTGCTTGTATACTCATAATAAAAATCCAGGAACACAACTGTCTAAGGGGTTGAGATGGAGGAAAAAAATGTGTGTGTGTGTGTTATGACAGGGAACATTTACACCATTTACTTATCTTCATGCACACCCAACACAAGAAAGCCTTGAGGTGTGCACGTGCACGTGCCTAAGCTCTGTCATCAGCCTGGCTTGAAATCACAGACCTCAGGTTCCCCAGTCTGAGCTCCTGCTAAGAGTAAGAGTTGGTATTCATTTCCATAGTAGGCTACCCTTCCAAGAGAAATAGCTTGGTATATATGACCGAAACCACAAGCAACCTCAACAGTAAGAAAACTGACTCTGGGGAGACATTTGAAGCACAGAAATAGGTACCCACAGGGCCCTCAGAGGAAACTTTAGCATCCCTCTGCCACGGTGCCGGAGACAGGCTGGTAAGCATGCCTGTGCATCATGGTGCTCGCCCTCCTCGCATCCCAGTTATGGAAACAGGTATAGTCTCATTGTGAGAGTAAAAGGCTGCACTAGTTACAACTGTCAGCTGAGGAAATGCAATATCCCCAAGTCCATCTCGGTCGCAGCTAAGGGGTGGTTTTGCTATGTCCTTTAGTGTCATGAGAACTAGCATTCTCACTGGCTATGTTTTAAAATATCTACTGCAGCAACAGCAGCTGCATAATGGAAATTAGTATTGGCCCAAGACTTTTGAAAGGAACACTTTCTGGGAGAAAATTCAAGTTGAACAAAATGGCATGTTTTGCAGGAAAATAGCAATTGTTCTGAAATCTTCAAGGAAAATTTTCATGACAGCATCTCATTTGGATAAGGCTGAAAAAAGTTGCTTTTCCATTATATGAATATAACACAAAGGGGAAGTTAAATGCTTCGCTAAGGTTGAAGCAAAACATTTTTAGACTTTTTATGAATGCTTCCAATATTACAACTTTCCCCACCATCTTTTCTCAGGTCAGGTGACATAAATTTTGAAATCTTAGATTTTCCAGAGATGAAAAACTGGTTTTCAATCACTTAGAATGTTCCTAAGGATATATTTTTTGGCATTTTTACAGATTTCCATCTAATTTTTAGTGAATAGAGAAATAAATGCCTTCTCCTCAGCAATGCAGATGGCACAAGTATTCTTTCAGTGGAGACAACCCCAAATCTGGGCAGGCGTACCTGACCTAGCAGTTTTGTGAGCCAATAGCCAAGTAGCTACCAACATTCATATTGCTCATGTCTTTACATGTCTATGTCTGTTATTTGGTAGCAGACCTATTTAGGCTATAGATAGCTTAGATTTGCCTGCAGGCACTGCAAATCCACAGGATTGCTATGAAAGTAGCAGGGACAGGGACAGGACTTAAGCCTCACACCCCAACATCCCCAGTTCCCTGTTCTTCCAGACAAACAACACTAATTTGTTTCCTAGCCTACAAGTGCGGGGCTGGTTTTCCAACGTCCGCCTTGCCTTAGCTGATTAATAACTCACTCACTAGAAAGTTTCTCCTAATACTTGACCTAAATATTCTCCACACTTCCCCTGTTGGCTAGTGAGAATAATTGGTCTCTCTCTCCTCTTTGCAACATGTCCCTTCATATATCAGCAGGCAGGTCTCACAGCTATATTCTGCTTTCTCTTCTGCAGACTTCAATGGCATTACAACAGGGGTGAAGATGCAATTTGGCCCACTCATGCTCAACCTTCCCCTCAGAGGTCTTCCTGTGCATGAAGAATTTGTCTGGTTTTCTCCGCTTTAATGGTGCACAGGGGTGTTCTCCCTGCTTCTCCAATGTGTGTCCGGCACAGCTGTGCCTCAGGAAATGGGATTTAAAGAGAATGATATTTACCGATTTACATCGATTGTGGGACTGAAAGGTTCTGACAAACCCTATTCTGAAATCAATTTTTCTGACTTAAAGGGCCCCTGCTGGATTCCAGTAACAAGAACAAAATATCACATTTCACCAAAATCCTATTATACTGTCATGAATATCCCATCACACTGTCAAGAACCAGGCAGTGGTTCTCTATGGTGTCTTCCTTATTGATAGGCAATCACGCTGCTTAGAGGTTCAGTTTGAACAAGGATTCAAGAGGCCCAGATCCTTCCCTGCAGTGTGCTGAAGCCCAGCGGTTCCTCCTCAGCAGCATCCACCCTGGTGATCCCCGCCAGTGAGGATCCCCCTCCACACCACACTGAGCGGCAACTGAGGATCCTCGTCATCTTTGAAGAAGTGCCTATCAACCTGCAGGATTAGGCTATGGGCCGTAAAACCTCAGAAGAGAGAGGTGACATCTGTGGCTGCTTTCCTGCAGATGCCACTGTGCATGTTCAGGAACCAGGGCTGCAGCACTTTCTCTCAAGCACCGGCTCTATGGGTCATCTTGGCCCACCATGTCATTTTGATCCATGTCCTCAATCTGGTAATTTTTACCAGCAGCCCCAGAAAGCTGAGGAACACTGATTTAATGCTTGGTGTAACACCCAAGGACATATAGGGAGATGCCAGTCCTAAGACATATGCATATTCACCCCCTCCTTTCCAGATTTCTCACGGACCCCAAGTCAAGGCTCAGACATTTCATCTTGGCCAGAGAATGAAAGGGGAAAAACAGAAACAAAATCTGAATCAAAACTTCTGAAAAGTTGTGGAGGATAAAAACTCTGAGTCCAGATCCAGGAATAAATTTTACAGCTGGCACCTGTTTGTCTTCATTACAAATGAAGTGCAAAGCTCTGATTACACCACAAGCTTTAAGACACTCAAAAGCTAACTGTGGATCAAAGTTTTTCAGATGAAGCCATGTTCTACCCATTCAAAATAGTTCCTGCTTTCTCCAGATGGTCTCTCCCATCACTTTTCTAATCTAAAATAAGTGTCTAAAGGAATCCTTCTGGGTTGTCTTCCCACCTTTCAAGGATACTGCTATTCCTTCCCCGCCACTCACAAGGAATCAGGAAGGTGTGTCCCTGCAGCAGTGCCTCCTTCATTAAAAACACGAACTAAACCCCAAGAAATTCAACTTGGAACATAGGAAAACACTTTTTAACTCTGAGGGTGATGAAACACTGGAACAGATTGTCTGGAGAGGTTGTGGAGTCTCCATCTGTGGAGATACTCAAAACCTGACTGGACGTAGTCCTGGGCAACTTGCTCCAGCTGACCCTGCTTGAGCCATGGGGTTGGACTAGATGCTCTCAAGAGATACCTTTCAACCCCAGCTGTTCTGCAATTTATTCATCATCTCAGGGCTCTGCTTTGCTGAAAGTGGGGATTATGCAGCAGTTTTCACAAAAAGTTATGGAATACATAAAATCTTTTCTAATAAAGGACCCACCCTACAAAATTCATTAAAGAGGAAGAAAAAAACCCCACTAAATGGATACACTGAAAACATGATAGCTGCACGAGTATGCTAATGCAAGGAAATGCTAGAACTACATTGTACCAGTCAGCATGGCACAGCCTTCATCTTATTCCTTAAATAACAAGATACATTATGTCACTTGCTTTTCTTCAAAACTTATGCAGCACACAGAACGAGTGAGGCAAGATTCCTTGACTCCACGACTTATCTGTACCTTATCAAACCTTAATATTCTTCTTGTGTAGTTCACTCTTTCCTTCCTTCCTCCTTCCTCTTTCTTTCTCTTTCTTCCTCCCTTCCTTCTCCCTCCTTCCTTTCCTTCTTTCCTCCTTCCTTTCTTCCCTCCCTTCCTCTTTGTTTTCCTTTCTTTTTCCCTTCCCTCCCTGCTTTTTTTCTTTATTTAAAAAAGCAAAAACAAAACCAAACCAAACCCATAATTATAAATGCTGGCAAAAAGAATAAATTGACATCTTTGTAGTCTATAGTTGGATTTGCAAGGCTGCCTGAGGGGTTTACATGGACAACTCCCATTTATTTACTTGGTAATTTCAACAAAAAGCCCTCTGACTCTCTGGACTTTCTTGCTCCCTACACACATAAAAACCTTCTGGTCTTCTTTGGGGAAGTGAAGCTCCAACCTGCTTTTCCATTTATTGATGTTTTCTTGTGTGTTGTGTGTATAATAATTTCCGTGCGGAGAGGTGACTGTGCTAAGACCAGACCTGAAGCAGACTGACCGCTTCTCCACTTGGAAAGGTGTTACTCCATACTACAGACAGAGGAGATATTTAACCACCTGAGCAGCCTTCAACATGGGGAAGTGGGTGTGACTCACCAAGCCCCTTTGATATTCAAATAACAATTGACAGTTATCCCAGAAGTAGCGCCAACTGCCCCCACACAGATAAATATCCTTCCCTTGCTTGCTACTCACAAACAGGGGTTTCCAAGTTTCCCCTGCTGAATAAGCACAGCTGTAGTTTCTGTTCAGATGTACCACCCTGACACACGGAGCATCCTGGGCCATGCTCACAGACCGCCTAAAGGGCTTCCACAAATCTTTCAAGAGTGGTGAATACAGAAAGGGAAAAACAACCCGTGGCTGCCATTTCTGGCAGGTAACCAGCAACCTGAGTGCTGCTCCAAACAAACTAGGACTTTTTTGGGGACTGCTGGACACTGCCAGACCCTACTCTATCTGTCAGGCTCAGTTAATTCGTTCTGACCACTGCCATCTCATAGGACACCCCCGCCCCCCCCCCCCCCCCCGGCTCCACAGCCAGACCCCCCAGGTTCAAGAGTGCTGATTGATTAAATTACAACCGTGAGTTCGTAGGTGGAGGGTTTCACATGGAATTGGCTGGAGCCAGGCGGGAAGAGACGAGAGACGCAGCAAGTGGCATGCGGCTAACAGATAACCTGGGCTTGCTGGCCCAGCTGCCCTCGGTGGAGGAGATGAGCATGTTATCTTCCAGCTGCACACGCCTAGCAGCCGTTTACAGTGATCCGAGGGGAGATTTAGGCACACGCATGCAAACACAAAATACTTCCCGTCTTTTCAAAATTTTAAATGAAATGCATTTATCTGCTCCCAAGAAGAGAAATAAAATGGGAGAAATTCACTGTGCTGCTACACATTTCCCTCTTGAAGATGTCCCACCCATGGACAGGGTGGTGCATGGGGCTGTTTTCAGGTGGCTTTTCTTCTGCAGGGGTAGCAAATGGGCTTTTTCCCAAAAATGCAAAGGAAGAAAAGAGAGAGGGGATTCTTCTTGGATATAAGACCCCTTTGAATCTATCCTGGGTGAAAATACATGCCTGTATCTCTCACAGTTTTTAATATTTTTCATGCACCTGATAGTACAATATTGGCTTCTCAGAGCACCAAGCACCACCACAAAACCCATAGACTCTTCTCTTGCCTCCAGCACAGACACACCGCCCTCCAGAGCCCAGCACACCTTACACCTCCACTGACCCATGCTGCATGGATCCAATATAGAGCACTAAAAGCTTTATTTCTTCCCCTCCCTCTCTCATGCACACATACCACCCTCAATCTGACAAAGACACCCAGCCTCAAAAGGCACAAAAGCACCGGACATTTTGCTTGAATGCAGAGCCCTTGCTCCACACTCTTCTCTTCCCTGAAGCCTCACCTAAAAAAGCAGGAGATATCCCAGCTCCTCTCTTCCTGCGCTCATTACATCATGGACTGCAAGGATATGGCTTCTAATAATGTATATAATATCTGCTTTAAACTAAAAAAGCAGCAAGAAGCATCACGCATTGCTGGCTTTTAGATAGAACTTATCTGCAAATAAAACAGACAATGTGCCTGTGTGCTCATTTGGGGTCCTTTGTTTCACGGCTGATTATTTAATTTCAAGTGCCCTGAGTGTCTTAGGCATTTACCACAAATGAATGAAGATGCAGCTCCTGTGTGTCAGGAATATACAAGCTCAATTCAACAGGATACAATGAGCGAAGGTCATGAACAAGCAGGGGTATAAGCAGAGGCATGAGTGGGTGGTTAAAGGCAGATCATAATTACTCAGCAAGGCCTAGATATAAAATAATGGCTTCTGTTCAGTTTGTTTTGGAGGGATTTTATTAGCTCTTTCTCTTCCCATAGGCAAAAGAAGGAGGAAGAGTTCACTGGGTTGATCTGGCTGAGGCTTGGCGAGTAGTTTCCTCAACAAGCTTGGGGATGGTGCAGCTGGTAGTAAAGAGGGGACCCACGGATGATGAAAAGGTTAAGGAGAACATCCAGGCTGTCACACAGCACCCTGAGCCCCTCAGGGTCCAAGCTCAATTGCCCTTGACTCTACCAACCATCCAGCGACAGAGAGAGCTCAAGTCAAAGCACAGCTAGGCTAAACCCAGACCCTAGTGTTCACTGCAAAATGGGGTGCTGCAGAGAGGAGGAGACTGGGTGAAGGCTGCAGGACTTGCAAACTGGGGGCAAGGGGTCGGAGCTGGAGTTGCCGAAGTTGATTTGGTCTAGCTGTCAAAATTCATACGTGACAATGGAAATACTTCCACCCTTTCCACAGGTGCTGGGGGAGCCCTCCATCAGTCCTAAGGCTCAGTCTGAATTTCCTTTATCATTTGATCTTGCACAAGGCTCCAGCTGAGTCAGCCGTGTCCAGCTCCTTTGCTATGGAGTGGCACAGCCCACGGTCTGCAACCACAGGTGCTTGCTAAGCAAACAGGTTTCCTACTTATCTGCATTTACTTTTTCTCAATCTCTGTCATTATTTTGCTGTGAATGTTACAGCTTTCAGCAGTACATTTTGGTCCTTATCAGATAAAAAAAGAAAAGAGAAAAAAATAATTTCCAAAACATTTTTGTCTAAATTTGTCTGCCAGTCACAATTTTCAACTCAAAAAGCTCTCTGGCACAGCACTAGAAAAGCTATAAGCTTTATAGAGCTGCATTATTCAGTTTCCTCCATCTCTAGATGTATTATTTAACTTCTTGGCAATAATGTCAGGGACATAATCCAATAGAAATGCAGAGAAACAAAGGAACCCAAAATTTCAGAAAAGCTCAAATTGGTTTTCAGTGCTTACTTTATAGCAACTGAAAAAAAGAAAAAAGAAAAGAAAAAAGAAAAGAAGGCATAACACTATCAGGGTAGAGGTGACACAGCAGGCATGCTCTTATGGAAGCAAATCTAGAACCTCCTTCCTTTGGCTTCTAGTAGGAAATCTTTAGCTACTGGAGCCAAAGCAAAACTCCTCTGGCTGCTGCTTGTCCCCTCCACCATCCAACAACACTCACCCACTCACCTCCTTGTCAGGTTAAAAGCTACATTTCTCAAAGAGAAATTTATTGAGTGACCAATCTCATTTACATGCCCCACTACTCAGCTTCCCCAGGGCAGGATAAATTTCTTTTTCACAGGTGTCCATGAGGCTGATTTACCCAGCATGCATGTCCCCATGGGTGAGATATCATGAACATAAACCACCCATTCCCAGCACACTCCTCGGTTGTGTCTGCCACCCGAATCCTGCTTGTACTTAGCCTCAGTTCTCTCTAATATTTGTTTGTTCTTGCTGCAAGATCATCAAGGTAGGAACCTTGCTCTATTTTATAGCGGTAAAATGCCCACAAGGAATAACAAGAAGGAGAATCAATGTTTACAAGGTGCCTTGAAATTCTGAGATTAAAGGTCCTTTTTGCTATTATTCTAAAGTACACTCTTAAACAAATACCTGCTGTTCTCAGATACCAGAATACGTCCCTTTTCCTCCATTATTATTATTACTCTAAAAATGTTAAATGGCCCTTCATTTTCTTCAAGGATCAAAAGAGCTTATGACAAATACCAATTTGTTCCTGACGCTGAGGAGCAAGCTGAAGCACAGAGAAACCAAGTACACAAGAGTCCGTGGCTGAGACACGAAAATAGATGCCCCTGATCCCATCCGCACTGCCTTCACTCCGAGGTGCGCTTTATCACTGCACAAGGAGCACACATTAAAGGTGGGGTGGCAAAGACTTTGAAAGTGCAAAGAACAAGACTGATTGGAGAAGGGGTGAGAGGATTTGCTGCAAGGGTGAAGCATTGCAGAGCAGATGATGCCACCAAGCAAAGATTTCTCTGACAGGGAACGTGTCTGCATTCTCCTAGTCATGCTGAAGGGGAGGGGGGACATCTCCCCGGCTGATGCTCAGCAGCTCAGAGGTTATATATTTATAACACTTTTTATATTCTCAGACCTTTAAGATCATAAAATATGCTCTGTACTGCATGTCATTACAGTTAGATGTCTTGGGTTTTAGAGGGAGGGGTTTAGGAATAAAAAAACCCTCCCCACACACTGAGCAAGTCCAAAGCAACCTGGCTACTCAACAATAAAAGCTCTTAAAAATGCACTGCAGTCATTTGATATGGGAAGGTTCAAAGAGACAGCAGTAGACCAAATATAAATTTAATACAACAGTCTCCAGCCACCAGCTTTTTGTGAAACTTTTAACGACTACGGGGCTACGGGGTAGTACTTGGCAGAGCCCCTTTCCCAGCACAACCAGTGACTCTCCCACAGATGTTTGCCAGTTCAGAGCTTCTCACATATTTGGTCCCCAAGCTACACATTAGTGTGGCATAGAGATCAGCGCAAAGGAGAAATTGTATTATAAAACCCAAACTGTCAAGGACCCTCCTGGTGTTACTTTTGGATGCCAAAATGCAATCTGGATGCATGGGGTTTTATCATTTGAACACACAGGCAGAGCATTTTATACAACCTCTTTCTCATCGGTGCTGGTGGGATAGTGGAAGAGAATTTATTTGCAAACCAGGCAAAAAATCTTAGCAAAATCTTAGCTGAGAAACCTCCTCAGCAGGATCTTAAAGCTTTAGCAGTCTGGTCTCTAGATTGCTCTCCGGACACTGGACTGGTCTAGCTCTAGCCCTGAAAACAGAACGTAGGAACAGATCCCAAGCCCTAATATCCAGACACCAATCTAGCCAGAGCTGTCCAGAGCATCCATGGAGGTCAAGGCCAGCACTCTGGTTCAAGCCTTCTGCCTGTAAGATGCCAGAAAAGCAGCAGAGGAAAATGGAAGTGATCAGGTTGCTCATCAGCTTGCAGCCTTGCAGACACACAGTGAATCTGGGGGGCTGCTGCCTGCCACGTACTGCAGGACGGTACACACATTCATGCAACATTCTGCCCCACGACACGGGAGCTCGACTGTAGGTGCCAAAGACTGGGAGGTCACGAAACTGCACGATGTGAAATGGTACACAACCACAGCACTCCTTTCTCCCTGGCAGCACAGCAAGCACCCACACATATTAATTCCTGAGACTGAAGGGGAGAGGCGGTGGCTGAAGCAAAGCTGTTGCCTGATGATGCCCAGCAGGGTACAGACCCAGGCTTCACACCTGGTAGAGGCATGTACTGTGTCAGGAGTGTGGCGTACCAGCCCCCTAAAACTCAGGGAGGACTGCAGCAGGGAGCAGGAGCCTTTGCATGGGGAGTTGCCTCAGCCCCAAGCATGAGAGCAAGCTCACTGAAGGGTAGGGTGGTAGAGAAAGCTGCAGGTGGATAAAGTGCCTAAAAAGCCCCGGTACACCTGCCTCTCCCTCTGGGGACTTGGCAATCATGCAAGCCTCAGAATGGGGAGTGGGGGACTGGCACAGCGCTGGGTCCTGGGGCACAGCTCCCAGCCCCATGGGCCAGTGCAGGTCAGCCTGGCAGGCAGCCACGGGCTCCTGCAGCCCAGCCCTGGGGAGGCAAGAGAGTGCCGCCCCCAGCCCTCGCTCCAGTGACACAAATGCCAGGGGAAGCAATGCCGCGCGTCCCCATTTGTCACCAGGGCCAGCATTAACAGAATGTTTAAAAGTCATGATGTCATCGCTATTAATCAGGGCCCCGCTGGGCCACGCTCCGGCACTGCATATTAATCACCAGCGGCCCCGGGACTCGCTTATCTGGAGAGGCTAAGTTTAGATCCATAAAACATGATTTATTTTTAAAAGTAGCATTATTAAAGATGAGCTACAGCCTCATTCGCACTCCCGCTGGAGTCTCCTTTAGGAAAAGGTTGGTATTTTGGAGTTGGTACAGAAACCGTCCTTATTATTTTGAGCTTGAGAAAGCTGTCAGGTATGATACTGGCCTTTGAATGTCTTGGATCTTGCCCCTACAAAGGTGAATAATCCTAATGCCCCAGCAGAGTCACAGCTTGGGGAAAAAATTCCCATTTGAGTCACTTTCAACTACAGATGTGAGAGGGCTAATGCCTCAGCAAGGAGAGCAGATGATGTTGAAAGGCTGGTTAGATGCAGACCCGAGTGCCTCCGTGATGGTAACAAATGGCAGCGTTCCACTCCACATGCCTGGATATGGCCTTTACCAACAGACAAGCCCTTTGAATACCAGCCCATAACCAACACCTGGCATATTAACTTATTTTCTGTGCTCTGCAAAGGGCTTCTGTTGGATCAACAGTGTGATTGATCCACACAAATGAATTTGTAAAAGCCTGCCTGCACTCAAATTTATATGAGTTTAACTACAGTGACTTTAATAATCACTTTAGCTCTGGTCCAGTCCACACACAGGAACCATACTGGTTTAATAAAATCATTTTCTAAATCGGTCTGCTAAATTTGATTTGACTCCTTGCTCATCTGCTTGTACTTTGCATTAAAGAGGTTCTGGTGCCAGTTTGGTGTGCACAGGTGAAACCTACATGGGGTCCCCCAATCCAAGCCAAGAGACTCAACCAGCCTGTTCCAGCAGTTCAATTAACTCTGTTCCTAAGCCAACCCAGTTAAAACCAGTGCAAATCCCATGTGCAGGGACAACTCAAGAGATTTGGCAGACAGAGCAGGAGAGAGGAAAGCCTTGCCAGCACAAGACGCAGCACAAGTCATTCCATCGGCGAAGGACTTGCTCCTTTATTGCCCACAACAGCCATCAGCAACGATTATGGTCTCCTCTCACAGGAACCATGGGGTGATACTGGGTCCCCACGTGGCTCTAGGAATTGTACTGGGACCTGTGTCATTGCCACGCCACCTGGTCCCACTGGGTTAGTTGCCACAGAGGGAGAAGGGCCAAGACCAGCCCTACTCTTCTCTGGTGACAACCACCTGAACCCTGATGCCCCACAGGCACTGTCCTCCCGCTCTCGCCACCATGGGGATGAGTGCTGAGTCATTTGACAGCTTCACTGCTCCCAAGCTAGTGACTCTTCTTCTCAGCCTGCCTTCCTGGCCACACCATCACCTCAGGCAGGGCTGTGCAGTGAAGCTCATCCAAATGAGCATGAGGCCTCTTACTCATATGCAGAGAGAGAGACGTAATGCTGCGATCAGTCATGTTGACAAGCCTTGGGATCCCATCTGACAGCAGCAAGGGGACTCAGCAGACCAGGATATTCATCAAAGTGCTTAAATATGAAACTGGCTGGCTATTCACTGTCATCTCAAAGGAGGCAAAGTTTGGCCTGCCAGCCTACAATCAGTGGAGAAACAACCCCTTATGGCTAAGCTGCTCATTCAACCTATACCTCTCCCTTCGGGTCAGGTTTTTGATAAACGTCGTCTAACACAGAGCTCTTTCCCATTGCCTGGCCGTGAATTCCCTGAGTCTGGATACCTCGACTGCCCACATCGCATTTCAGAACAGACCTTCTGAAACCCAAAAGCCAGAGGCAAGCAGGGCTCACACAGTCCTACTGTGGAGGGCTCCTGCAGCCATGTGTGCTCATAGCAGGGGCAGAGGGAGGGGGGAAGACTCACAGAGCATCCTAAATTACACGGTTAAGTTGCAGTTGCCTGTTACCTGTACCTAATGTAATGAATCAACACACTGCAGATAACAAACACAATTACCACACAATTTACCAGCACGTCCCTTTGGGAGGCAGGACCATAATGCAGTCCCTCAACCTCAGAGTTTCCAGAGCTGAGCTCACCTTGGAGGGCTTACTGTGACTGACACAGCTATGATTTTCTGCAGAGTCTTTACAGTGTTCAAATTAGGGGAGTGGGAGCATTAAATTTACACAGGTATGGTGGGCTTTTTGGTTTTTGGGTTTTTTTCTTTTTGGCTCACTGTCTTTTGTGACCCAAAGCAAAAGATGGAGAACATGTGGAAAAGTCTGCAAGGAGACTAAGTCCAAGCCTCCAAAACTCTTCTTTTCCTGCTAGTGGGAGTAGGCTTCAACGTCCATCCCAGACAGGCTGGCTCTGGCAGAATAAAATAAATAGAATCAATGACAGCTCCAGAGCTGCTGCTCAGACAAAAGAAACAGGACCAGCACCTTCCCCACTGGGTTTGATTAGGCAGCTCTCAAATGGGGCAAACATGGGGCTCTGGCTCAGCTTTGCTGACAGAAACCACCAAACGAACATTACCGCTTACCTCCCCTTCCACACGTTCATGGCACTAATGCACACTATGGGGAAAACTGTACAGGGGGCTTACCCAAAAAGGCACTCTTCTGCCATCCACTCCTGCATATCTCCTCCTTCCCATTCAAATCCCCTGTGAACCATGCTATTTAAATCCCTATTTTACTGTAGTTGGCTCGTCATGTTCCTCTGCTCATTAGGCTGGCAGCACAGGCTCAGCAGTGTTTGCACTTCAGCATCAGAATTTCTGCTGTGAAGTCCAACTGTCATCTGCTTGCCTGGACATGATGT
Organism: Nipponia nippon; assembly: GCF_047370975.1. Taxonomy (NCBI): domain Eukaryota; kingdom Metazoa; phylum Chordata; class Aves; order Pelecaniformes; family Threskiornithidae; genus Nipponia; species Nipponia nippon. The sequence goes on along the minus strand of NW_028262336.1, from coordinate 5,196,578 downwards.
TCCTAAAAATAGCCTCATCCTTGTTTTTTTACTCTCTAACAAAACAGGCAGTGTCTCTTCCTGAACCTTGATCATCAAATTCTCTTCTCAGATCCTCACAACTGCTCCCTCAGTGTCCTCCTCTCTATGTAAATTATTATTGCTAAAACTCTTCCTTGCCAAACCACCAGCCCACCTCAAGCCTTCCACTGAGTTCCTTCTTCCTCAGGTCCCTGAAGGTCAGAGGATGGGCATTCACTCACCCTACATGCATACTGGGTCTCCTGTGATGAACAGCTTAGCCACAGCCTGTCACTGACAGTGAATGGTCACGGCTGCCTGGGGAACCAGATGAGGACACGTAAGATGGGTGTGATGAACCCCCAGCAGTATGCCCTACTCACAACAAGAGCATGTCTACAGGGGAAAATCCCACTTCTGCCAGAGCCACATAACTTATCCTGTCTGGAGAAGACTCATCCTGCAATCTGGAGGGAGAAGCAGCAATCTACAGCTCCTCATATTCAGGGATTTCAGCATAAGATGTAGGAAACCTGGAGCTGGTTGTGTGCCTATACCAACAGCACAGAGAAGCCACACCAAGCAATACAGAACTGTAGCAGTATGGGTGCCATCTTCCTGCCCTCCTCACCTCATCCTTCATCCATGGCTCCACCATGTCGCACACCCACAATGCCTCAAACACTTCTACCACACAGAAAAAGGGAGAGGAATATGAGCGGCAGTCCTCCCTTCAGCATGGGGGAGAAGCTTTCTGGGCCGGGGTTGCCTCTGGCGGTTGTGCCCTACTGCCAGCACCCTCCATCTCTTGGACTCTCCAAGTAAACCGGAAAGATCATGTCCTCAGACTGCTATAAGGGGGAATTGGGACTTCATTATCCTGTGGAATTGGTGATGAAAAGCAGTATCTCTGCATATCCCAGGGCTCCAGAGCACAGTACATACCAAAGCCTTGCTAACTGTTTATTATTAAGATCTAAAAATCAGTTGTGTGTCTTTGTAACTCCTGTTCTTGATTGATGAGAAGATGGCCCTGAGGGAAGGGAAAACATTTTCCAGGGAAGAAGCTTTTAACATCAGAAGGCAGGAAACCAGGCAGTGCTCCTCGTGCCTCTGCTTTACATGCTGAGTGCAGCACTCGCCCTGTGCAAGCGCAGTGGAAGGAGCACGCTGCTGTGTCCTGCCAGGGGAAAGGATGTTCCTGTCCCTCCAGATGCATAGCCCATGAGACGAGAGCAGACAGGCTCTTTCCTGACTGCTTTGGGCACTGTTTTTTATCACCTGGCATCCTGAACTATAATTTCTAAATCTGGGCAAAGCAACTACCAAACAATCTCTTTCTTATTTGGTAATGGCTTAAATACTCAATGCAAGCATAAATGGCTACAGCTAGCATAAGTGAACTGAAAATCTTGCTTGTGTGAACGCATCAAGAAGAACCTTCAGCTTCTAGTGGCTCCAAAACCAGCTTCAATTTACACATGCCCTTCTTTCTTTCCTTTCTCTAATGACACTTATGTTTTCTCAAAATCAAAAAGGTCAGTCCAAGAGTGCCTGCGCTGTACCCAGGAGGTACAGTCACTGCATGAGTTGGAATATCTGACCATGTCACCTCTCTTAATCTGTCTCCTGCTGGCATCCGCTGTGGATCCAACACCTTCTCAGCTCCACCATGGCACATCTGCACATCTTGCAGAGTGGGCACAGAGCAATGCAGAAGCGCCAGCAAAGTGCTGCAATGGGTGAAGGGACCTGAATATACAATGTATTGCACTATGTTTTGATGGATTCTCTTGCTCAAATGGATGTAATAGTTTCTCTAGCTCAGCTCCAGAACCTGGATTCACAGACTCTAGCACTGTCTGTCTGTCCAGTGTCATCACACAGGGTGCCCTTGAGTTGTAATTAAGATTTAACCACAAGGAAGGGCACTGCTATGCTGCAAAGCCCTTCCAAGAGCCAGATCCCTATCTGGGTGAAAATATTCTTCAGTTCTATGACAATATCAAATTAGGGTTGCTTTGAAATGTGAGACTGAATGATGGCAAACGTGTATATCTGCAATTGCTTCCTTGCAGCGAGGCAAACCAGGAAAACATGCCTGTGACAGATCCAGCAGAAGGACCAGGTCAGAGGGGACCGAAGAGCTGGAAGGATTCTTTCCCAATCCTCACCTCACCCCACAACTGAAAGAAGTCAAATCTCTTCTCTGAATATTTTCCTTTGGTTCCTGGTTGCATCTTTTTAGAAGGCAGATCTAATGAAAACACAGGAGAGTCTGTTCTTTGTGGCCATGAGGTTAATAAGAGTGGAACACAGGAGCAGCAGGAGCTGCAGGAAGAATAATTCCTTTTAAAGCTGGAGATAGGAAACCTATGGGTGGTAAGTGTGACATTTCCGCACGGAGGAGTCCAGCTTAATTACCTACAATTCAAAGGTAGAAAGTTATACATTAAGGCAGGCAAAAAGAAAGTGGTAGGAGAGGACACACTTTGGCCGCTCATGAAGATTTAACATCATTAACTCTCCGGCTTCCAAGAATGTTACTGTATTTTTGCTGGCCAAATACCAATACAGCTAATTGCATTTGTGTTACCTGCAGTTCAATGAGAAATTGTCTTTTTCTCATTGCCTGCACTGTCGTATAGTACAGGAACACACAGCAATACCAAGCAGAGTGGCTCTGCTTCATTTGTAGGTAAAACAATTCCTGTGTGCATTAAGCTTGGCTCAGCAAGGCACGCAGACAACACCAAGGGGCTGGAGCTGCTGTTATTCAGATGGCAGTCAGTTCTGGCATGCTGACAGGGACAGCATCCACAGGTGCTAAGTGCCTGAAAGTTATTTGGCAGAGTCTGCATGACTGGGTAGTGCTGGTAATCATAATATCTGGCCAACTGAATATCTGAGTCACCTATTCACCTACTCAGTATTTGTGTATGCTACAGACAGACATATGGTTTACAGCAAACTAGGGAACAGACATTGCCGCACACTCATTTCTTCATCTTTCCCAGGATTCGCTGATGCATTCTCAGTTGAGACGGACACAGGCCAAACTTCCTTTCCAATATACCACTAAAAAGGCTATATTCTGACAGCTGTTGTTATTGCCTTAATCTCTTCTCTGTTGCTCATGCCTGATAAAATGAGGAAATGGTAGCCACCTCTGAGTTACCAGGCTGCCAAAGTTAGAGATACTGAAAGGACCAAGGTCTTGGTTCCCAGGTACATTTTCTTGTGTTATGAAGTCACTGTAAGAGTCTCCCATCACCCCGTCCTCTTGTCTGAACAGTATTCGCATCTCTTCAGTTGCACCAATGCAAGTGACTGTGAGGCCACACAAAATAAAATAAGTACCAATAGTTAAAAAAAACCCAAACCATACTAAAACCGTGTAGCAAAATAGCATCATTTCCCCAAGCTGACTGATAGGAGCCCCCTGCCCTCCAGCACTGCAGCTCACACAGTAGAAAGCTGAGTGCGATGATGAGAGCTCCTTCCCCTGGGTCTGCTCCTGGCTGGACAAGCGTGGGGAACCATTGTCCAACCTGGGCTCAGTCCATAAAGTAGTTTTGTTCTACTACAGACAGCAAGAGAGAAGACAGAGAGGGAGAATCAACACCCACATGTGGATGTCAGAGAAAGCAAAGCATTATGGGGAGTCATCAAATGCTTTCTTTCCAGGGCACCAGTTGGCTGAATTCCCTCTGAGATGGGTCCCCTGATGGGCAGAGGACAGCCAACAGGCCTGCTCCTCCTGTGCTCCTGCTGCTGGACAGGAGGAACCTGCAGGAAGAGACACTGTACACCCACTACATTCACCACTTACACCTCAGCTGCACCAGGATAAACAGTCACCACCTACAAGCTGCTGAGAGTCAAACCTGATCAGATCTGTTTCCTTTGCCCTGCAACACTGCAGTAAAGGCTGGTTTTGCTTGTATTTGCTCTGAGTGTCTCCCTCCAACACCACCTCCCGCCTGCTGCGAGACCAGGGCTGGGGGATCACCCTGGCACCCCTCTCCCATGCATGTATTTGCTGACTGGTAGAAAAACCCGTGACCAGTGTGGCTTTGGCTGATCTCATGGACAGAGCAGCACTGATGCTGAACCACCAGCCCAAGATGCTAAGGACCGGGGTCCTAATGCAGAGATGACTCACATGTGTGTTCAGGAGCACTCAGAAGAGACTCTTTCCCTTTAGAGCTGAAGCAAGAAGCCACATCCACAGCATTAACAGCGGGAAGGTCCAGAAGGGCTCCAGCTTTTTTGCCTTTAAATACTCGCTACTGTCCTCAGCCAAGACAGCTGTTCTCCCCATTCCTCTTTGCCCTCAAGCAAGAGGATTTAGGGAAAAGTCAAAGGTGAAATTTTCAGAAGTTGGCATCTCTGAGGCAACTGAGGAAGGAGACCTCTGATTTCTGAAGACCCTTCCTCTACCTCATTCTGCATGCATTGGTTAGAGGTGATTAAAGTGGCAGATGGCAGATCTGGAAGGGCAAAAAGCTTCACAAGGGTTTCTATTGCAGTTTTATTATGGAGGGCCTGAAGTCTCTTCATTGCTGAGGTTGTAATCAGTTTCCACTCTAAGCTCTGACTTAAATAACTCTTCATATGCATTCCTCTAACTTCAGCTCATAATTGCAGGGTTTGGTATTGAAGCTAAAAAGATTGTTTTTCCCCCTTCCCTCCTCCTCACTGCAATTTGAAGAATTTGGACCTATAATTCAAAGTTAGGCAATGCCAGACTGAACCTTTGCCAGACTAAATGTTTCCTTAGCTTCTTTCACTTGAGAAAACAAAGCAAAACAACCCCCCACCTAAAAAAATGTTTTTTTCATCTCCATAAATGACTCAAAATTCAGATCTCTTTGAAAACATACGCATAGGCAGCAGTTGCAGAAAATAAGGTGCAAGTCAGAAAGTCATAAACAACCAATGCATTTAGCTGTAATAAACAAAGCGTATAAGTAGCTGGTATTCTGGTAGCCAATGCTAGCTGGAAAACCTCCCAAAAGCTGAAATCATATGATAAAGGAGTTTTTCTGGTTTTAGACAAACCCAAAATCTCCTAAAAAGCAGCCTCTCTTCCACTGAAGACATGGAAAATTATCAAAACACTTTCCACTTCCTCTGGAAGTAGCAAATTGCTGCATACAAAACCCGCAAAATTCTTCCTATGCTGTACTAAAGCAGATTAGACTTTCTATTACTTTGGCTATGTTTTTTATTTCTAGAGGTTAAAGTTTTGGCCCCAATTATATGTGGAACCTAGTATTTTTGCTATTTGCATAAACGTCATGTTTGCACTGAATTCAATATAAAATACAATTCAGCCATTTCGTTTTTTTTCCTACAAAAGTACTCCTCCCTCCAAAACAAAAAAGAATCTATCTCTGCAAACTGTAAATCTTTCTTTTTTTATATTGATTGCTGTTTTCAAATTTCTGCGTGTGGCCAATTAACAAATCTTTTTAAAAAATCATTAGAAAGACAGAAACCAAGTGCATTTACTGTAGCGTAGAACATCATGTGGCAAAGATCTGTGCATCTCCCGCCTGCCCCTGACAGGTGCTCTGTAAGCCTTGCAGACACTTTGTTTTTTGGCAATTCATTCCCATACCCAGGGAAGATTCCTATGAGAAATAAGGAACTACTCGGGCTGCCCAAGCTGCAAACTTGCAGGGCAGGGCCAGGGAGCAGTGCAGTCAATGGGCAGAAATCCAAAGGTACCCAGAGTGGAATCCTGATGGGGGCAAACAGGGTCCTTAAACTGCTCATGAAATAGCCTGTACAGAGCACCAGCAGAAGTATGGGCCCCACATAAAGAAATTAAACCTTGCACGGGCTTCATTAGTTTGAATGTAACGATTACTGTGACTTGCATCTGTAAATAGTTATGCACGTGTATAGCTGGAGTCACACGTAGTTCTGAGGCCAGTAAGAATTCACAAACTTTAGACAACTTATGTATGTATATGTGTACAGAAACCTCTGGCTGCTGCAGTTAAACCTCCCTTCTAGGCATCTAATAGCCAATACATAAATAAGGGAAAAGGAAAGCAAATATAATGTTGTACGAGTTCTGGCAAAGTAAGAGCTGACCTACTAAACACCCTGCTGTATGTTCCAAAATACCCTTAATTCTGCCTGCCTGGTGGGCAATGACTACCCATTTCCAAAAGACGCACTTCTAACAACCACAACCAGACATTCAAAAAATCATTGTCTACAGGAAAACAAATCCATGGAAGGCATGACGTTTTGACATCCTTCCCTCCTCTGGACAATTTAATCTGGCATGTAAGTAATGTACTGGTCTGGTTTGATGAAATGGACACTCTGACCCTTTCTTTAGACTTGAAGATTGATTGATTGTTTGTATTTGAACAATTATGCCTTAGCAAACAGTCAAAAAGAGAAACAAACCTTTGGCCACAACATTTAATTTCTGCTAGCAACACTTCACAGCTGTTACTTCCCTGTTTACTCAAAGGAACTTACATCTTGCTTTGTAAAATGCTTTACATTCCCACCCTCATTTCCATACTCTGCTGTAGGTAAAAACCTATTTCCTTTGAGTTCCTTAATTGAAATACATCTAATTCCACAGGCGCTTTCCAAGATTTGTTTACAGCAGAACTAGCCACTTAAAAAGCAACAATGTCTTTTAAAGGAACACATCCCGTTATTCATATTGCAAACAAACTCCTCAGATTATTGTCAGGAGTATTCTCAAATACGTCTTGTCTTTTACCCTCTCCCTGTTAGTTTTTTGCACTCCTCTCAGCTTGGACAACGAAAATCAATGCAGCCGCTTTCCCTTTTCTTTCCAGTGAATTTGAGTATCAGGTGACAGGGGAGCAGTTTTTGTTTTAAGACAAACCTTTGCACTGGAACTTTTACAAAAATGAACTACTTAATGGGAATTATTTGCTCTTGGCTTGTGTGGGGAAAGAAAAAAAAAACAAACACCACCTTTTCTTTTTTTTTTTTTTTTCCTTTTTAAACAAAGCGAAAATCTGTCAGCCAGATAGGAATTGACAGCATTCCTTTAAAAAGCAAAATAAAGTTCGCCCCAGCTGGGCACTCACCAGGCTGCTATATTTGTGTCTCACGTGCTGGGCCCACGTGCAATTCAGCTTCCCTTGATCTGAACAGGCTTGCTGTACTGTGTCTTCCCTAGTCCCCCCGGCACACTTAAGCTTTTTCTCTGCCTCCCGCCCCGTGTCACCCCTGCGCTCCGGTGGAGTACAGCTGATCCAAGCCCCCAGGAGCAGCTCAGGCTCCAGTGCTGGCTCCAGCCCCAAACTCTGACAAAGCTCAAGCCCATCCTTCCCCCAGACCTCCAGAACTGCAAGTGAAGGGTGGAAATTGCCACTCACCCTTCCAGAAATGCATCCTAGAGAAAACTTACAGGCTCTACTGAGGTTTCCCCAATCAATTGTTTTTTGGCTGGCATAAGAAACCAAAAAATCTGTGAGAATACTAAAAAGCATTTTCAATTGTATTCTGACTGTGTTTCCGCATCACTTGGAGACATTTTTGGGATGAGCCTGCTAGGTAGCCAAGGGTCCTAGCTCATAAACAGGAAACACAACTGCTTTTTTCTTTTGAGCAGATAAATTTCCTCCTCCCACCTGGTTTCACATTGAAACAGACCACTCCGCTAATAAAACATGCATTTTTGCTCCTCACTGTGACCAGGCTTCTTCTGGTTCTTCATTCTCCCTAAAGGCTCCGGCTCACAAGTAAGGATGACAGCCATCGTGTTGACTTAAAGTGTCCTGCCTCTGTTCTAATGCAGAGAGACTTGAGATGCTCATAAGACGCTCCTACAGCTCTGCACTTTGCAGCCTGGAATTTTAAGATGAATAGTCATGAATTTCAATGTGCCTTAAAACACCAGACCACAACTGCAATTGTTCAGGATCTGCTTCTTGAGAAGCTCAACTGTCCAGGGATGGGACAGGCATGATCTGCAATATGAGCCTTTTAGGTTGTGCAGCATAACTTGGTATTAATTCCTGACATCTTTGTTCTTCTGGTAGAAGATATTTCAACTTTCCGTCTTCCTTCTCTGAAGAAAACATTCATCAGCTCTGTGTGTGTGACTGTCCATCTGCCCTACTCTTGCCCCCAATCTTGGGTTGTTCCCATTTAAAGGAGATACACCAAGACTTAATGAGCTTTCCTTATTACACCAATGCATTTGTAACAGCTTCTGAAGACTGGCCACAATTCACAACTGGTTCTCCAAATCAGCAGAGAGCATTTCCATTTGTTTCCACTACAGAAAACTTGTTGTAACGAAATCCAAAATAAGCAATCACCTACAAACTATGGGTATGTTTCTGAAACAGAAAATTAAATAATGATCTCCTTGGTTTGTCTGTATCAACACCAAGCATTTCTGACAGACTTAATTCTTATCAGCATCAGACAAGAAAGTCATCACTATTAAATTGTTCCTACTAAGAGCACTGTCCTGAACAAAGGATGATGCAATTCAAAGGGAAGAGAGAGAACTGGTGGTGGAGTTTGTTTTCTCTCTTGGGGCTTAGTTCAGCTCCTCCTGAAGAGGGTTTTTGTTTGCTTGTTGCATTACCATTTATACACAGGTCATCTGAGTGTGCAGGGGGGGAATTTCTCCTAATAAATCCTCTTTGATGATTGCTTTGTAGTTTCAGTATTTGCAAACTGCTAAACAAATTAAGAATAGAAACAGAAAGAACAATTAGGTCTTCAGCAGTCATCTGACATCCTATTTTAAGCCTGTTTCTGATGACATGCCCTCTGACATTTTTTTATAATGTCAGTGACTTTTAAAATTAGAGTTCAATCAACCAATTTTCAGTGTTCTTGTGCATTAGATTTCAACAAGATGAGTCTACTAAAGTACTTTTAGTGTTTCTTTTGGCTTTGGTTTGGGTTTTTTTTGTTCTTGTGCTGTAAAGTGGCAAAGTGAATGAAAGGATATTTTGTCATCTGAAAAACTCTACCTTTAGGTAGCTATAGCCAGAAACCCAGTGAATCCTGTTCGTTTCATACTAGGTAAAAAAGACTTCACATGGTCTGTCTTTTGGGGAGGGTTTTATTCCTTTGTTTATCTATCTCATAAGGCAAACATCTGTTCAAAATCAGGTAAACTCCAGTTGAAACTTTAACTACAGAATAGCTACAGTCAATTCAGAATAACTTCAGTTAGGAGAATTCATTCACCAGAGCCCTTGCACAAATTATTCACCATATGCAGAAAACCACAAACAACAAATTATTTTACAGAAGTAAACACACATTAAAATTTGCATTGTAACACAAGTAACTTTAAGATTGGAATGTAAAAGAGTTTCTATATAAAACAGCATGGAAACAAAAACAGGCACTAGTTATATTTTGTGTGTTTGCAATTTACTCCTTTTGCACAGTTGTGGCAATGGAACTCGATATTCAAAAAAGAAATAAAAAGAAAAATGTGAAAGTGAAGACATTTGAGAAGCCACTTCTGTTAGAGAAGAGATCTTAATGTGGACTTGCATCAACTGCAGGAGTGACCGGATTTGACACGAGAAGATAACTCAACCAGGTTGTTACCGGTACTGATATGTAAATCAAAGCAGAGCTGCAAGAAGTGGGCTTGTTCAACTTCACTGAGCACTAAATGAGAAAAAAACAAACACAAAGCATCCATGAAGTTCATGCAATGTGAGGCAAGCCCAAAGGAATTCAAAAGCCCAAGTAAACAAAACTGCTAACCAGTGACCCAGTGGGAGAAGGGCAGTTATGCAGTAGCTCCAATCCTCTGCCTTTGCAGCTCAGCCAATGCTTACAAGTATTGCTGTTGTATATACACTGACTGAGGGAGAGACAAGGAGGAAGAAGAAGTGAAAGGGAAACACCATTACGGCAGCAAAAGCTCTGGAGGAGAAAGAGCTGCGGTCCCAAAGAGAGAATCTCTTTGGTGATACAAATTTGCTTAATACCCGGAACCAAGGTAAACTGGGATTATTGAAAGCAGAAGGCAACCTTGGTGAGAATGAACAAGGAATGATAGAGTTCAAAACCCATGCAAAGAGTAAGAAGTAAAACAGCCGTATAAAACCAAGGAGCTTCAATGAGGCAGACTGCAATGCACACAGAAAACAGATAGGCAGGATCTCATGGGAAGTGAGGCTAAAGGAGAAAGGAGGCAAACAGGATGGAAGGAAGCAGGAAACCAACCCGATTTAATCACTGTCCTGAGCTCGTAAGAAGAGAGAACACAGATGATAGGCCAGGCTACTGCAATGGGGGTAAAAGGATGCAGGGGTGCAGTCAAAATGTAACAAGAAAGCATCCCCTTTGTTCACTAGCAGTGAGAAAAACAGAAAGAAAAATGTTAATGGAAAGGGACAGATGACAGTCTAAAGGCTGAATAATTTTCGGAGGCTGGTTCGTTAAGAAGGTCAAGTGCAAGCATCTAACAGTATGCTATTAATGTCAATGGCATGAAGGCTCAGGCTATGAAAGCCTAGAAAAAACTCAGAAGAATATGTTTTCAAGCTGGCTGGTCCTGATGAACTTCTTCCTTTGAATACTTAGAGAACTGGCTGAAGCAATTTCAGTTCATGGAGAACATGAATCATAGAGAACAGAAAAGATTCTAGAAGTCTGGAAAGGGGAAACATGGTGTCTAGCGTTAAAAAATTATGCTAGGGAATTACAGACCACTCAGTTTAACTTCCATCCCAAGAAAAAATATTGAAACAAATAATCGAAATATATGTAAGAAGCTAAGAGGATAAGTACGAAGAGATGAGTAACAGACCCTGTTGAAATGTCAGAAAGAAATTGTGTCAAGCCAATTTAATTTCTTTGTGTGACAGGTAATGGGCCTTGGGCAAAGGTGACAAGCAATAGATGCCATATATCTTGACTCTTAGTAGGATTTGTGACACTGGTGCCTGTGATATTCTCTTCAGCAATCTCAGAAAACATGGGCTAGTAACTACTCAAGGGTAGGTGTAAAACCAGTGGCACAGCCTTACTCAGAGGGCAGCTCTCAGTGGTTTCTGTCAAAAAGGGAAGCTGCACCGAGTGAGATTCCCCAGGGGTCTCTCCCAGGACAAATATGCTGAACGTAGTCCTCAACCTGAATGATGTGTGGAGCAGAGATCTGGCTTATAAATCATGTAGATGATACCTTACCAGGAAGACTGCAAGAATGCTGAAAACTAATATTAGAATTTAAAGGGATCTTTACAATGTGGAGAAGCACTCTTAAAAATTGAATTAATTCAACAAAGATCAATTAAAGCCTTTAACAAGAATAAACAACTACAAGGATACAAGATAAGGGAACAACTAATTAGTCAGAAGTTCTTCAGAAAGAAAATAATCTGAGGTGGGCAGAATGTAGTGATTTGCCAGCTGGACTTATATCAGCAGCATTATAACATTGTGAAAAAGGCAAATATCATGTAGGCATAGGAATATGGACACATGATATGATCTTTCTACTCCACCAAGCACTGAGTGGCTTCAGCTGGAATACTGTGTCCTGTTTTGAGCATGACATTTTAAGAAGGATGTAGATCCAAGAAGAGAAAGCCTAGAGGAGAGCAAACAAGAACAGTTACAACTCTAGAAAACACCTTTTTCAGGGGTAAATTGAAAGAAGTTGGACTAATCAGTCAGCAGAAGGGAAGACTGGGGGAGGCATGGTAAGAATCTTCATGTATATAAAAGGTTGTTTACAAAAGGGAAAGGAATAATTTGTTGTTCGTGTCCAATGCAGACACAACAAAGAGTAACCGGCTTAAATTTCAGAAAGGAAGATGCATGCTAGCTAGAAAGCAGAATGAAAGCTCTATGGGTAAGCATGGTAAAGTACTAGAAAGTACTTGCTTGGGGAGGGTGTGGAGTTTCCATTAGTGGACAGCCTTCAAAGCAAATCATATGGCAGGAATGACGGATGTACTGGTAGAGAGATGGGCTTGTGATGTTTTTAGGACCCTTTCAGTTCTATTTTTAATACTTTCTGAAAATGTTCAGGTAAAAGCACTTTGAAGGCTGGCATCAACCTTGCCTTCCACTAAAAATGATGTCTGAGAGACGCAATCAAAAAAAGGAAGAAATGCTTTAGGTGTATTTCCTGAAACGTGTGTTTGCTTGCCACTGCTCTGCAGGATGAAATCACCAGAACGTTGCCTTCTGAGCTTCAGTGGGACACTGTGTCATAGCAAAGGTTATATTGGCATCAATTCAAAGATAATTTTTATCAGAGAAAACTAAAACTTTAATTGTGACTCAAAGCCTGTTAACACTTGCTCTTATGAAGCCCCAAGCATCTGGGCAACATATTCCTAGAGAGAAGGCATAAGCCAATTTAGGTAAAACAAGAGAGACTGTGTGGGATTTAACTTGAATGTGAGATCTCAGATTGCCATTGTGCAGACTGTCTTCCAGTATGTTGGTGGGTTAAGGGACATGCTGAGATCTTAAGGGAATACTTTTAAGAACAATCTTGAAGTAATTGAATTAAATCACTCCTCCACACACCAAGTTTTCACAGGGAGAGCTAACAATAAATACACAAATATCTATGTAAGGGCTTCATTAAGATCACTTACATTTGGAGTTAGATTTTTTCCAGTCATCTCCAAATGCCACTGATTTTCTATAGCAAGCCTTTCCAACTTCTTGACAACCAGGATGGCAAATTCTGCTAAGGCAGTTTACTTGGGAGGCTGAATGGTAAATATACCTTACAGTATTACATACTGATAGAAAAACTACTTTCGTGGTAGCAGGGATTGTCCCTGGGGGAACAATTCAGCCTAGAAGCTACCAGGAGAACAGCCCTGAGTTGTGAGAAAGAGCCATGGACTCCATTTTTAGTGGTAGGGAACTGAAATAGAGACAAAGGCCCAGATTCCCAAAGTTTTCATGGGCTCTTCAGGGCATACCTGCCTTTGTGGATCTGGCTCTATATGACTTTACTGTAGTTACATGAGAAGGCAGAGCATAGCTGGACCCGCTGTTGCCTGAGACACCAGATAGGAGATAATTTCAATTAGTTCTGACACAGGAACAGTGGTCTCTCAGCTACTACATCTCTGCAAGCTTCAGAAATAGAGTGAAAAGAAGGAGAGAGGTACAGTTATGGCCTTCCCTTCCCAAAAAGGAAAGACTATGACTTATTAGACATCAGAGAAGCCCCAAGGGTTGCTGGTGTTACGACTGTCCTAGCCAAATGGGACACCAGGGAATCCAACCACAGAACAAATGAGAGGGCATCACATTCACCGCTCAGGGAACCGTATGTGGTTTCAGCTTGGTTAAAAGCAATTTTAGGCAATTATTACTGCCAAATGTGCAGATATTCTGGTTTCCAAAGGAAACCAAACCACTGCCAAGTGGTCTGAAAATATGACGAGAGCCATGGGTGACATCCAGCCTGGATGTGAGGCTGTCCCCTGTTCCTCCGCTCAGCCCACCCTGAAGGGCATGGAGGGCAAGGCAGGAGGTAAGGGGCAGTCCCCCGCTCTCCCCACATCCCACTGCACTGCGAGCTGGGAGGGCCAGGGCTGAGATTGCTGGCTTGTGGTTATGGCTGGCAGCTGAGGTGGTGATTCAACCGAAGGTGTTTTAAGCCTGTAGGGAGCAAAGCCCTCACCTGCCTTGTGCAATCCTCCTGCCCCTTGTAGAAAGGGAAGCACCTGAGATGGCATGCCCAACTCCTTCATATCAGCAAGAGCATCTCTGAGGGCTGCTTGCACCTACTTGCAAGCCTCCCCGAGTACCCAAAGTCCAGCTGTTCCCTGCCATTTCTCTTTGGCGCTCCAGTATGTTTCCAGTATGTCTACATACCAGTGTGTTAGGGGCATTTGATCAGGATGGACATAGCTGGCTTCAAGGTTTCACAGTCACCAAGAATACGCCATAGTGATCTTCAGTACCTAAAACATGTGGTGGTGGGAAAGAGCTGTGCAACAGCTGAGCTTCAGAGACTGGAGACCAGACCAGAGAACAAACAGGGGGTCAGAGACTTACAGAATTGTGCAGGTAGGAAGGGATCTCCAGAGGTCTCTAGCCCAACCCCCTGCTCAAGGCATGGCCAGCCAGATCAGTATTGTCCCTGACTTCCCTCAGAAAGCCAAGATACTTCTTGGCTTTAATCCTTTGTATCAGTGCATCTCTGCTGTGCTCAGAGTGCTTATTTTTCTGCTTGCTTGTGATGTGAGTGCTTATTCTGCTTGGGCTGCTAGCTGGCTTGTATCAGCACATACGTATTTTGGAACCTGTGAGACGGAAGGATGGCTGAAATGACACAGAAGAAAGAAGGTCCCATCATTTGCCTGGGATCCCTAAAGCAGTTTCATTTCCTTGCTCTGCCAGAGATTTCCTGTATAGCCATGGACATCTCCCATGGACACCCACTACACAGAGCGGGATTCATCTAGCCTAACATCTTACCTACAAGATAGACTTCTATCACAAGCTCCCATTATAGCCTACAGAGAAAGATCACAGGTCCAGACAGCACTGCATCGCATCCTAAACCAGGTATTTCATTTGTGTGGTTTGACCCCTGTCTTTAGCCTCTGAGTTTCTCAGCCTCCCACAAATAAGAAGATAACTCTCTGTTATTTCACAGGGGTATTACACGCATCAATACAGTAAATATTTTCAGGCCTGCAGATACTAACTATGATCAAGAGCATGGAAGAACCAGAGACAGAAACCTACTGCAAGAACTTTTGCTCTTTCTTATTCATCCTGGTCACCAGAGCTGGACGAATTATTTGCAGCAAAGATTTGGCAATGTTTCTTCATGAAATTTTGGCACATAGACATTTTTTATTAATTTGTTCCTTATGCAAACGTATTCAAAACAAAACTGATGAGAATGTATTTCAGGCCGTGGACTAAACATAAAACTCTTCCCCATGACTAGAGCAAATTAAAAACTTCCAATGTGAAGTGAAATGTATTTATTTTTGGCAAAGAAAGGGACAAAATGACAGCATCCTCACACATTTCTGTTTGAATAAGTTAAACCACAACGTCCAACCATAAGTCTTTCAAGAATTCATATGCTCTTCAAAAGCTGGCTAGCAAATCACTTGGTATGACAAAGCAATGTCAAATAATACTGGTAATTCTCCCTGATTGGATGAGTTCAAGCTGGCAAGACTTTTATAAGCACATACATTTTTTCATTGCTTATTTCTGTGATTCCATAATCGTAAACAAAATTCACCGGAGAAATGTTTCTGAAAGAAAAGTAAGCAGAGCACTGAAAATAAGCCTTGCCTACACACAGGGAGAGGGAAGGTCACGAGATCCCACACCAGAGCAAGAAGACCTCTAAAATCCTGCTAGTGCAGCTGAAGGTAGACATAGCTGTATGAGGTGCTCCATGGGGATAGCAGAACCAGGGATAACCAGATGGGTAGAAATGGTGACCTATCAGGTTTGTGACTGAGATTAGAGGCAGCATGATAATCCCTGTACAAAGAAACACCTCCCTTCCTGCTGCAGCAATTACTCAGGCCACGGGTTTAATCTCAGGGCTTCTACAGAAGGTGCTGAACTAAACTGAGCATCATCCTGCTGGGAGAGCTTGGTGCAGGAGCTGCAGCTACCCTATTGCACTGCTGTTCCTGGGGAAACAAACATTAGCAAATGCTTTTTTATGGAATTCATTTACCATAGCTCTTTCTGATGACAGGCTGCTGGGGAGCAGAGTTATGACATCCAGAAACTGACAACAAGAGCAATAAAACCTGACATATATCATGAAAGCCAAGCTATGGTACTATGTGTAATTAACAGAGAGTATAATTATTCACCTCCAGAAGGACTTTGATGGATGCCTCATAGTTAGTTCTTTTTTCCTGTGTTTCATCTTCTCTCTTTCATGGCAGCCAGGAAGGCTAGCTTGCAACTTTTAGCTTTTTGCCCTGTTTCTCATCCAAAGATGTTGTATCTTTATGGCCTGTAGCCAGGCTTGGACCAATCCCAGGCTCAATGCTTCATCTAACTCTGGAGGTGTTTAGTTTCAGGCCTAGCTTTTGGAGTTGAGGGGGCATTATATTAGCAGGTGATGGACCAGATAGGTATGTGTATTAAAATTTCAAGCATGCCAGTATCACTCAGATGTTTCCAGGATCTTGAGTATAATCATATGCATAAGTGCAATCTTCCTTTTCGTAACAGCACTGTGCCTCTCTTCCTTAGTGCCCACTAAACCCTGATGCAAGTTACAGCTGGAAGAGGAGTGTTTATTTCCCCCAAATTCTTTGAATTGTCAAGAAATCTGAACAGAAAAGAGAGCATCAGGAAGAGTTTGAACAGTTGCCCAGTCCCAATAAGCTGCAGAGGAGGCACTTAAAAAGCTGCAGTACCATCCACACAGTGGACTTGGTGGTGTTTGTTGGTGTTCACTGCTTTTGCATGGGAGGAGAAGCAATTGGGGAGGATTTGGCTCAAGCTCTGAAAATCAGAGGGAGAAGCTGCTACTATACAAAATGTGATCATTTAAAAACATTGCAACCATGAGTAATGTGATCTAGCTGATGCACTGGGGACTGGACAGAAATTTAAGCTCAGTCACATGAATCTGAAGAGCTCCACAACCCTTAAATGGAAGAGAAATTCATAGCCTTGGGACAAAATGACCAAAGCCTTATCTAAAGCCCATGGAAGGCAACTAGAATGATTCCACAGGCTTTTGGGGGCGTTGGATCAGACCTCAGATGGATGCAAACCTGTGAAGAAGAGGCTATATAATCTTAACACAGGAACAGAGACATTTTAAAAGGCAGTGAAATGCACAGTTGGGCTCTGCGTGACTCAGTGATGAATGAGTGTCCATGTTGCATCATTTCAAAAAGAGAAAGCTGGAGATGAAGGGAATCCGAAAAAGAATCCAGATGAGAAATAAAAGTTCCTCTGATAATCACAAACCCCTAGCCACACAACGGGTTTGTGTACACAAGCTAAGATAGACCCCAGAATTTGGTCAAATACCCTATAAAGGCAAAGACAAAAAAATATTTTTCAAAGCTGTGGCACATTTATTAAAACCAAGAGAGACTGCACATTTAGAGAACTGAAAGGCAATGGCATATATATTTTTGTAGGCACAGAGAGTGCAAAATAAATGGCTCAGACAGGCAAACACAGCTAAACGTTAATGGCATGGCTGTATTCTTTTAAATTGGGTAACTGCAGCGTGTTCTGGGGAAAATACTGGGACTTGAAAATGACATAGCCCAAGTTAGTAAAAAGTGATGTGTGTTGTAAGCACCACAGAATCCTAAACAGACTACACAAATCCTCATGTCTCCAAATACCACTTTGATAAATTAGTCATTCCCATGTGATGCCCACCCAGAAAAAGGTACTGTTCACCCTAATAAGTAGGAAAACTGAATGTGATCATAGCAAAAAAGTAAGCACTTATTGGTACAGAAGAACAATTTATAGTTTGAAAGAATTACGTGGTTGTAACTGAGAAGTCAAATATGCTATGGATGTGTATTGATTCACATAACTGAAATGAAGCCATAAAGTCTGTATAGCATCTGATCAAAATCACTAAAGAAAGGACAGCTAAGATCTTAGCAGAAAAACCAAAATATTCTAAATGGTAGATATAACACAGGCATTTTTGGAAGAAAAAAAAATAGCTCAGGCTCTAAGCTAGTGATTTTTAATACACCATTTGGATATTATACAGTGAATTTAAGCAAAGGCCATTTGGTACAAGTTCTGCTCCCGAGGTATTACAAAGAGTAATTGCACAGATCTTTGAGGGATTACGAGGTGTCAGACTTTTAATGGATGATGTTTTAATTTGGGTACAGGGAAGTTAACACAAAGAAAGACTTTGGCAAGTACTGCAGGAAGCCAGAAAGAGAAGCCCATCCAGCACATAAAATACCTGTGGTCTGAAACACAACATTGTGGCCAGAGGTTGGGCAAAGATGGCTTAACTAGGGTTCCAGATAAAATAAATGCAACAGAAGGATGTCCACCTTACAATGCAAATTAGATCTACAGAGACTTATGAAGATGATAAACTGTATTCCATTATTCATTCCAATTCTAACTAGGGTCAATATGTCCTTAAGGAATTACTGGAAAAGTAATCTACTTGGTACTGGGGAGATTAATATGAACAAGGAAATAAATAGTTAAAAACAGTGACACTAATCCACCAGCTTAAAAATATCATAATGACATTTTCTGAAAAGCCGCAATACATGCGTATCTTACCTGTTTAGACTGAGATTTCTAAAGAGAACAGACAAACTATTGCCAGGTTGACAAAGAAGTGCTAGTAATTTTATTTGCTCCTCTAAACTTTCTTCAATCTAGATAAATATGAAAGATATCAAGAAAAGAGACTACAAAGCACTTCGAAGTGGTTGTAAAAAATCTTTTGCCTAATTTTCACAGATACTAAGCATTAGCTTGAGTTGGAAATGCAGACAGTAAGCACCTTGCAAAATCAGTCCATTTGTCTTTGGCATCATCTACAACTTCATAGATAAAGCTAATGTTCTTTTACCAGGGAAGACGATTTCAAAGGCACAAATTGCTGTTTGATGCCCAGTGTCTAATGCACAGCTATGTTCCTAGCTGAAAGTTGAAGGTTTAAATATTTCCCTTATTTTCCTTTGGATTGTAATTGGATTAAAAAGTGCATGCCGAACACTGCTATCACGGTAATGAAAAGTGGATAGCATTTACACACCGAACTGTGTTTTCTGATATATCCAAAAGACATACAGTAAAGATCACATCAGCAAAACCCAAAATGCAGTATCTGCAATACACGATGCAACAATTGTTTTGCAGTGCTGAAGGAGTCGGGAAAAAAAAGGGGAAGAGGAAGAAATTTTAATTGCAAAGGGGAGGAATTCAGAAAGTAGCATGTAATCATTTCTGTTGGTATTTGGCTAAGACATTGATGTTAACATCCCTGCTTTTATGGGAAATATCATATGATCTGTAATGCCAACGAATGATCCTCACCTAATTTTGATATGCTATCTGAAGGATTACTCCTCTGTGAGCATGGGGAGCCACATGCTGCAGCAGAACACCTGATCAATCCTGGCTCACAGAGCTTGCCTCCATGGAGTTCCCATCAGGAGGTTCTCAAGCTTCTCATTTTCAGGCAGCTGACCCCACCTTACACTCTTTGGGTTGGAGAGATCTATCACCATCCCAATATTAGGTGATATGGCTTCAGGCCATAACGTATCGTTCCTCTACAGGCAGGCAAAGGGAAACAGCAACCAAGGTTTAAAGTTGGCAGTGTTCACAAGAAACGGGAATTTAACAGCTTTCAACAAATGTCCGTAATACAGAAGACAGAAAATGTGGTGTCTGTTTGTCAGACTCCCAGGACAGTGATAACAAGATGTGCAGTAAGTCAAGATTGAGTGGATTAACTACTCTCTATGTGAAGCCCAGCACTGGTGTGTCAGTGGATTTAACAGGATGGGACAAAATTAGCAGACCTGTAGGAAACCTGTGAGGACATAAAGGGTACCGATCGTTAGGACTGAAATACACTGGGAGAGGTGGTGTGGGGAGCCCTGGGCTATAAAAACTGGGGGTGGGGGGTGCAGGGCAGGAGGGGGCCCTGGCAGAGCTTTTCAGTGTGTGGTTGTTTCTAATCAGCTATATCCATCCTTCAGTTTTATACGCTGCGCAGTTTTGTGGCATCTATGCTGTGCACTTTTGTGGCATTTAAGAGAAGAGCAGACATGAGCCCTACAGCCCCAATTACTCTGCTTTGATATCTATGGCGCCTTTATGGAAGTCCCTTCCACAAGTCATCCTATAGGACTGTAATGCATGAAGCATGCTGAGCTGCTTGGCATGGCCGAGCGAGTGAAGTGGTGAGTTGCTGCCAGCAGCACTGATGGGCAGCACGCCCTGTACTAGGGACAGAGGTGTGCAGATCCTGTGGCAAGAGCCCACGTTCCCCCGCTTCCTCCTGTGCCACAGGGTTTTTAGTATTTCG
Organism: Nipponia nippon; assembly: GCF_047370975.1. Classification (NCBI taxonomy): domain Eukaryota; kingdom Metazoa; phylum Chordata; class Aves; order Pelecaniformes; family Threskiornithidae; genus Nipponia; species Nipponia nippon. The sequence continues at coordinate 5,176,546 of NW_028262336.1, read as the reverse complement.
TTTCTCTCACCCGCTCATTCCCAGCTACTGAGTCATGGGTTCCTGAGGCTTTCTCTGATCCGCATGGGAAGAGCATACAGGTTCAAACGCTCTGCTTTGTGGCCTCCTTCTCATGGCTTTGTTTCCCTTTCTGCACCCCCCTCCCCATCTTTTTTCTCTCTCTCCCCTTCCTCATTATTGTGGCAAGGGAAGGCAAGGAAAGGAAACACTTCAGAAATGAAAGATTAGTTTGCTGTATCATAAAGATGAGCTTTGTAATCACTTTCCTTTAAGCAAAGAATTAAAAGATAATAAAAGCCCTAATTAAGGACCTCGTTAGCTTAACTAGATTTTCATATGCAAAGTGATGTTCGCCACGTGCTGCTGCCGTCTGAAAATGCTGCCTGGCTCTACATGGAAAGCACCTGTGCCAACTCCCAACTGCATTTTCCTTCTTCGTTTCACTTTTTTACTTTCCCCCTCCTTTCCCATCTGTGTCAAGGTTCAGCAGGCTCAGACTGATGCGAGGTTGCCTTGTGCTGGGAGTACACGAGACAGGCTTGGCTTACCTTATGAACCACGTGGAGGAAACATGCATGAGACAAAAGGGCATGGAAGATGGAGGAGAGCAGAAAGGACCAACAAGAGCTGAGATTCCATAGGCTCGGCCCAAGAGAGTACCCAGGAATGCCTCAGGCCAAACTGGTCCGATGGCAGGTGGAGACTACATAGGTGGAGGATACATCTGAGTCCCGCTGAGCACAAGAACGCTTTGGGTGGGTCTGGACTGCCACAGGGCAGAGCTGGAGGGAGGACATGCTGGCTGTGGCTAGCCCCCATCTTGCCCCTGTACAGAACCGAGGTACGATTTGGGCAAAGACTTGCATTAAGGGTTTGGCTTCGTCCTTGACCAGAAAAAAAAGCTGGATCCTTGGAGACACTGTCTGAGCGGCCTTCCAGAGCTCTGTTCTCTGTCCCACAAGACCCAGGGTGCAGTCTGGCAGGTGAACAGGTAGCTGTTTGGGGATGTGCTTAATAGAAGCAATTAGGAAATCATTATACCACAGTAACGCAAGCAGGTGAGCGAACAAAATGACTGCTCACTGCCATGTGAGAAAGCAGCCTGGCCCGGCTGAGCAAGATCACTTGGTTATCTGCAGCACAGCCAGCAAGCACTGCCCAGCAGAGGCCACGGCAGAGACAGGAGCAGGCGTCCGCCCGGCTGTAACAATCTGATAAATTCCTACAGCTGGGAACTCAGCACGAGATGGGAATCGGGATTTTCATCCTCGTTAAAACTGTAATTGGAGCCTCATTCTACTTCGTTTAGACCCTGCTGTGAACGTGAGCAAAAACCACAGGGCGCTGAACAGGGAGGTCACCCCAGGGCGATGGCGAGTGGCATGCTGGCCAGAAGCAGCAGGAGGCTGGAGGGAGGGCATGGAAGCAGAGACCGGTGTGGCCTGCATGCATCTCATGTAGGTATGCAAAGACCCCTGTTGTGAGCTCCCCAGCTTTCAACTATTTTTTTTTTTAATTTAGAGAATAAGAAAGAAAACATTCCAGTGCTGAGTAGAGATGGGTTAGAAACGGAGCCTGAGGGCTCAGCCTTCAGCTTGAGCCTCTCAGTGTGAGCGGCTGGGCGCTTTCACCCCAAACCTGGTGGACCTCAGATCACTGTCTGAGCCCCTGGTGATACAATCAATAGCCCCTATCTCAACCTTTAGTCCAGGGCAAGACTTAAGGAGACCTAATATAGCATTACAAGATTGGAGACTGGGTCGATCTGTTTATTAGCTGAGAATTTTCTTTGTTTAATATAATTGATTCTTGCCTTTCCTCTGCAAAACATGGGAGTGGCTTCATACAGGGGGGTTCACTGAGTTTGAGAACAGAGAGAAAGAGTTATAAACCAGATCCAAACGTTGCATCCAGCACTCAGACACCAGACTCCTGGCTGGGCCCATCTCCAATCATTATTTGTACTCGTGCAGAAGAGGAAATTGCTGATGTGCCTTAAATATAGTTTAAAAATAATCAGAGTACTTCTACTACATTACAGGTTGAGAGTGAGGCAATTTGTTAGTGAGGATCAGGCAAACTACCTTAATTTGGCCTTCCACCACTTCCCACCTCGTGGACCAACAAGTGTATCATAACTATTAGAACAACGCTACCGAATGTTACAATTACTCATGTCAAATGAAAATGTAATGCAGTTAACGTGCATGCTGGCTCCCCGCTGCTACTGCTGATGATTATTGCTATTAGAGCATGACCAAACAGTCATTCAAATATAAACAGCAGATTTGTTTTGATGGTGTTCGTGGCCCATTTTATTCACTTTCTGCGAACATTAACATAAATGGCTTTGGTTTGCAAGACTGTCCCTGGGGAGTGAGACAAAGTCAGGAGTACCGTTGTGCTGACTATGTATCAGCTAAACTATCTGCACTTGAAGATTTTGTATGACTCTCTGGAAAACTTGACAGCCACCTCATCAGAGAGAAAAAGCAGAGCTATGCAAGTCTGAGGGCTGGTTGCACAAGATGAGCACACAGTACCTGAACAAAAAATCATGGCAATCCACTGACGGGCAACTGTCACAGACGCACATTCCTGCCAGCCTTTCAATAAATGCTTAGGAATGACAGCTACATTGAAACGTGGTACCCAGCTCATTTGCAAGAGTTTCTGATCCAAAGCCTACTAAAAGAAAAGGTGTCTTTCCATTGGCTTAAATGGGTTTTGTGTTATAGAGTAACACATGGGGCTAAATTCACTAAAAGCTCTGCTTGCTGTGGAAAGATTACCTGATTAAGAAGATTAATTATTATTATTATTGCTCTCACTTCTGTGTTGATCTTTAGTGGAATTCCTTATCTCTACATCAGTTTCCAAGATGGGAGCTCTGTTTCTCTCTCCATCTTGTGTGAGCTGCTTACTGCAAGTGGGTTTTGCCTCGTAAAGATGAGAGCTTATCCTAATGGCCACTGATGTGATTACGTTGTTCAGTTGACTGCAGAACCTCTCCTTTGCAACAGGATGGATGCAGAAGGTGGCACTCCCAGGATGCCAGGGATTCAACTAATTACCTAACTGCACCAAGGCCATAACTCTTGCCAGCTGCTTTGATAACAGCTGCTGTTTATCTCTTCCACAGAAGTACATACTCAGGAACAGGCACACTGAGGAAAGGCTAAGACTTGCACATCACAGGACTGACTTTGAGGCCAGGCCACAGTCTCCCAGTTTGCATTAATTTTGACAGATTTGTGAGAGGTGTCATTCTCCTCTGAGAAGTATGGTGCTCTGGTGGGGGCAGCTGCTGGTTTGTGGAGGGACCAAGGGCCTGAGTCAGGAAAATGAGTGAGAATGCAGGAAATGCAGTCAGCACATGTTCTTTGAAAGTCTTTTTGGTGGAAAGTTAGATACAGGATAGTAATCTCTGGTATATAAAAGTCAAATGGACTGCAGAAGAGTGCTGGTTTGGACATGATAATGGAGCTTTGAGGAGTCATTCCCAAATTGATTTCTAGTACCAGTTCGAAGGAAATGTTACCAGCTGTGCAACATGCCAAGAGCTAAGGATGTTTGGAATGCCCCTCATGCTTATTCTTGTTTGGATGTTTCTTCACACTGCAAACAGATTAGTTTTCTTCAGGCTAAAGTCTAGATGATGGAGGAGAAATGTGACATAGAAATACAAAATCATGAGCATCATGTATCAAGTGAATAAGAAAGATCTTTCACTGTCTCTTCCAGTAGAAGCAATGGAAACTCAATGAAGCAGACAGGTGATGAGCAAATGCAACATAGAGCAGATGGAGCAGAGTTCAGCTGTGGAACTCACTGCCACAGGACACTGCAGGACCTCAAAGAGCCGTGAGACAAATTCACAAGGAACTACTGAGCACAAAGCAAACACTACTGGCTCAGGAGGTCCCTGTGCTGCAAATCACTGGAGGCTCAGAGAGTGTAACAAAGCGGTATCATTATATACTTATACCACTCTTACATTTTTCTCTTGGCATCTGCTATAGGTCACTGCTGGAGACATATGGGGGAAATGTAGCTAGACAGATCCTTGGTTCTGCCTGGTATGGCAGTTCTTATGTTACTGACTAATTGGGTGAGCTGTATGGCTCAGATCCTTAAGCAGGAAGTTAGGCATATCTGTGCTTAGAGAGCTATGAAATGATGTGTTTCTTTTTCTTTCCTTTTTTTTTTTTTTTCCATTGCATTTCCTATTCCAGGGAGCTCATAGACCGTCCCAAAGAATTGAGTGGGAGCTCCTGGCAAAGTCTGAGAAGAAACAGAGTCTCACATCTACACATGGCCAGGATGGGGTGTGATGAGAGGACATCATCATCACACACATCTACTCCCACTCACTGATGAGCAGGAGAGGTGTGTGAGCAGCAATCCTGTTCTAAGTAAATCCGGGAGCTGAAAGTGCCAGCACAGCATGGCAAGGTACTCTGAGGATGATCTTCCTATATGTCAATGTGAGTGTAAGATATTACAGGCATGCATAGGAAGTGCAAATGTGAGATAAAAATATGGAGGTGCACAGGTATCTACAAAAGGAAGAGGGGAGAGAGAGGAGTACCTCTGCAAACATTTTTTGCAGTGCACGTATTTATAGTGTTTATCAGAATCCATCCATCCATGCACTCTACAGGAAAGTGCAGCCTGCAAGGCAGTGGTTTGTCTGAAATCAGGTGTATGTGAGTATCTTCTAGGACTCTGCTAAGGTATATGCACACCGACATACCAAATAAGCAAGCAGCAGAGAGCAGTGTAAGGTTAAAAAGGTATTTCATGGGGAGACATAGAGATGGGGTGCAGGGTCACTCCCCAGGTGGAGCAGAGGAGGATATGGGGATGCTTTTCCTATGCAAGCAGAGTGAAAGTCATTGCAATTGCAGTGTTTCTGTGAGCAAAGTGAGGTATTTCAGGCATGTAGAAGATGAAGGCATCTGTCCCACTCAGAGAGCAAAGAGCTGAGCAGCTGAAAATACTTGTGTCAAATCCCCACTTAGGCATCTCTTTCCCCTCCAGCCCTTGTTCCACCCTCCTGGCCCCCCTCACTTCCCCATTCATTTCTCGTTCTGCAGCTCTGCAGCTCTTCAGCACTAGGCCCTTCTCCTGATTAACATTTCAAACCCATTGATAGTTTGTGCTGGCTTAGACAAACTAATCATCATTAGCACTTCAAAAACCTGTCCAGCTTTCCCTCCCAGAGTCACAGGTGCCATCTCAGCTGCTTGGGGAAAAAATACAAAAAATACAGCAGCTCCAACATGCTCTCTTGGCCAGGCCATTAGGAGGTACCAACTCACAGCCCTGCAGGCAGGGAGATTATAGTCCCTGGGCTCTGGGCTCCCCAGGATCCAGGCAGCAGATAAAGCATGAGGCCATCTAGCAGGAGGGTAGAGGGCTGCAGACGCCTTCTCCTCTCCTAGGTCTTACAGCAATGTGCTCTAGCACACTGGAGTCTGTGCTGGAAGCACTTCTCACTTTCCAGGGAAAAGCAGAGCCAATGTGCTAGATATGGGTGTTTTCTTCCAGCCTGGCCAAGCTGGAGAGATGTTCAAAGCTGGGGTTTGACTGGGATTTGCTGGGCCTGGTGTGGATACAATCTGTGTACAGAAGGCCAGGTGCTTTTCCCAGTGACCTGTATCTCTTGTGTTTATAGAGCAGGAAGAGGCGGAAAGTAAATAAATAACCCAGAGAGACCGGGAATGATACAGGAACAGGTGTCTTGGTGAGCTGCCCATGTCTGTCCTGAGCTGCAGCCAAGAGATACAAAGGCCACAGATAAATGCAGACTAACAGGAGGAAAAGAGTGATGGGCTGGAAGATGCTCTCTTTGACACTTGGAAACAAGTCTGCTGTTGAACTGCCAGGAAGGCTGGGGTGTAGTTCCTTATCTTTTTCCTGGAGGTACCTAAATCCTCCCCATCAGTCAGGGTCATCCCCCACACCACCCATTTTCAAAGAATGACATTGTGTTTTCTGCAGTGGGGATCAGGTGGTATTCAATATTGTCCTGGGGATGAAGGCTGTAAAGATGCCTATGAGATTTCCACCTCACTTCAGCTAATGCCAGCTGGGCCCTGGAGCAAGCTCAGGATGGCTCCAGAGACAAAAACCTTCCTGACAGCAGCTGAAAAGAAGCGGTTTTGCCCAACAGACTTGATTTTCAGCTGGGATGTAAGCAAAGGGGTCAACATGACTCTGAAGCACACATTCTCCTAGGTCTGTCTGGGAATCATACAATCATAGAATATCTCAAGTTGGGAGGGACCCATAAGGATCATCAAGTCCAACTCCCTGCTCCTCACAGGACTACCTAAAACCAAACCATATGACTGAGAGCGTTGTCCAGATACTCCTTGAACTCTGAAATGGATTCAAAATTGGATTCAAAATTTCATTTTGGACAGACTGATGTTAAAATAATGACTAGGTAATCACTGGGAAAAAAAGACCACTGGAATTATTGTACCTTGGGTGGCTCTCTGGACCCTCATATGTTATATCTGTAGACTGCACGCCCATGATGAGGCTCTGAAATGATGCTGAGCCTGCGTGCATCAGAGTTGCTGTGGAAAAGGAACCACCTCTCATGTAGCTGCTTAGCAGTATGCACCGAGCCCGCACAGAGGTCACACTGGAGAGAAAGGGATTATTTATAAGGTGACTAAAACCTTCCTGCTGAAGCCCAGAACTAATACTGAACAGCAAAATGATAGAAGAAAGAGCTGTCATTTGCCTCTGAAACCAAGGCCTGAGGAATGCAGTTCCCTAAGGAAGAGCCATCCAGGCAGGCTGGTGGGGAGATGCCACACACCTACAAATCTGCTGAGCACCGAGGTCCATCCCAGGCTCCCTCCTCTCCCAGTGCTCTTCTTCAGCTACACCCCGGTGCTCCAGAGCCCTCTTTCCTCAAGGATCCCAAGCAATCTGCCCAGTCACAGCATCTGTATCTATCCTGCTCCAAATAAATCTGTGCAGAAACCAGGAGAACAACACGCTCCATCTTGCCTCCTTACAGACATTTTGGAGGAATTCTGTACAGGCCTATTCAGAGATTCTGCTGCTGGGTTGGTTTTGGCATACAGTCCCTGCATGCTCTGGAAGACACATGTGGCTGTGATGAGCCTGCCTCCATGGCTTGAGAAATCAGTTATGAAGGCAGAGCAAGCAGTATAAAATTCCCAGTCCTTTTGCACAAGCTCACCTCATTAAGGATATGTGACACCACTAGTTCTCACCAGGAAAAAAAAAAAAAAAAAAAAAAAGATTGGCTGCACAGCTCCCCATCCTCTGCTGCATAGGACATATGTGAGCATCCCTAAGGCACATCTCCTTCTCCCCTACCTGCTCTCCTGAGATCCTCCTCGTCTAACGCTTACTTCAGTGAACACACTAGGATGAGGCTTAGCTCATAATTTTGCACAGCCATCATCAGGCAGCAACTGCAAGCTTTGCTTGCCTGTGAGGTACAAGGGGATAGGGTAGGGTAGGAGGTCAGCGCAACCACAGATGTTACTTTAGAGGCTCCGCACTCTTTCTGCTATCCACCAGGAGACTGGGCCCGTGGGAGCATCCTGCCTCCACGTTCCTGTGAGGCCACTACTCAGGTACTGACAGTGTTTAGGACAGCAGCAGAGTTTCATAAGTGAATCTGTGGGCAAAAATATGTTGCCATCTTCCAAGACCTGTTCAGCCACTGGCAGTCACCCCTCAGCTATATGACTCCCTCGTTTCTGCAAATATTTTTTCCCTCCCACACCCCCACCAGCTTTCCTGCCCCAGCCTGCTATCTTCTGACCCGAAAATAAAATACCCTTGTTTATGGCACAATCGTCTGGTTTTAAAGCTGAGCTCCCTGGAGGCTTTAGTCATAATTTCTGGCCTCCCTGACTGTAACCAGCAAGAGGCTGGGGATAGGATGCCAGTGGCTGTGATAGCATCTGTACAGCCAAACGCACCAGGCTCGGCAATGCAGAGCCGGCCCGAGGCAGCAGCTCGGGTCTGTTGCAGGATGCTGACAGAAGGGGGCAAAATCCATCTGCAGTCAGCGCTTGTTCCCTGCTTTTGCTTCACTTGCTTTCTCTCTCACCCTCGCATCCCTTCAGTCCTGACCCCTCTGACAGCCTCCAGCCAGGCCGGCTGCCCCTGCGGAGGGGCTGTTGGAGGGGGCACTTTCACACCCCTCGGAAGGAGTGGCTGCCACCACAGCCTGCATCCTGGCCTGGGGTGCTCCCCTGATCTGCACCCCAGGACATGACAGCCTCGCAGCCCAGGGCAGGGACCAGCTCACATCATCTCACCCATCCCACTTGCCTCCATGGAACTTGTAGTGGCCCCAGGACAAGAGGGCCACTGGCCAACAGGCATGTGGATGAGAGTTTGTAGGTGGGTGCTGTGGGCAATGCTGAGCTGAGCCTGAATACTAAGTCACTGCATACCTATTGATGAGATGGCTGTTGGTGCTGAGAGCAGCAGAAAAGCTGATGGAGTTGAAAGGAGGGTGCCCAGGAATGGGTGAGAGAAATGGGGTGACAGGGATGACCAGCTTCCTTCCATGCAGTGCACATTTGGGGGCAGATTCTCCTTCACCTTGCATCTTCTGTGGTTCGAGGGAGAGTGGGTTCAAAATATGGCAGAGGCAGGATGGCAGGGTCCTGCTGCACCCAGTGCTGGGCGGGGGGCATGCAGGGCCCACCCATCTACACAATTTTGGGCAGTAAACAGCAAAAGTGTTTTGGGACACAGGGAGCACGGCAAGTTTCCAAATGAGAGTGTGTTGCTTTAAATCCTTCTCCACATTACTTCTGGAGTCAGCTTTCACCTTTAGAAAAGCCCTAGTGCAGTGGACACTACCACATCTCAGGGCACTGGGAGTTTCGATTCCCTGTGAGCTGGTAATCTAGGGATGCTTGCGGTGTGACTTCTGTCAATTAAGAAAGCTTGGAAGAATGGGAATAGGAAAGGAATAGGAATGCAGGCAATTCCTCTCAAACAATATTATGCACACCACACACCCCCTTTTTTTTTTTCCTATGAGTAAGCAACATTTTCTCCTCTCCTCCCCAGCTGGCTTGGTGACTTCTATTTCTGTATACATCAGTGAGTCCCTTCTCCTTACATCATCTGACGTGCCTACAGCCAACTCCCATGAATTTCCTGCGTGTCTTACCATAGCTGGCAGCTGCCCTTAAAGCCCCTCAGCTAGCAGACTTGCACACTTCACTGGGAAAGAGCTTTTGCTTCCCTCCTCCCTTGTTTCCAGACTTTGTGTTTGAGGAGGGCAGGGGGAGAAAGGAATGGAAAATGGGGACTTCCCTAAGCCCCAGCCTGGCTGGGGCTTATTCTTCTACACCTGTCGCATAGCAGGGAATGAGAGAAATTATCCTCATCTCCAGTTCCTGAGTTGCAGCATCATCCCTATGTGACACGGGATGTTCTGGGGCTGATACCCATACCAGCAGTGGGATTGCTTTCCTTCACCTGCCAGCAAGGTGCAACCACCTCTGGGGAGCCCTGGCAGCAGCTGTGCAGCAGCCACACCACTGCTTAGGAGAGAAGGTGAGGAACTGCTTGGTATATAACTGAGATGGCAAAGGTAGGCAGGATGAACCAATAACCCTCCTTGACCAAGGTCATCACTTCTAGTGTAGTTGACCTGCCCTTGGGTCTTGAGCGTCTGCTGGTGGGCAAGGTCTCTGTTTCTAGACTTCCAGCATGCAGCACCCACCTGATGTTGGCGCCCAGGGGAAACCTGGCTATGATCTCTCCTTCTCTCTCAAGCAGTTCTGAGGCTCTGATCAGGGTGACACAGGGCATATTTCTGCCTGTCCCTTGGGACAACCCCCTCTTGAAGCTCTCAGGCTGGGCAGGGGAGATGATAGCAGAGATGCTGGTAAATTAAAGTGCCAACACAGCAAGCTGGGAAGGCCCTAGATGTCCTCCACCATGAAGCCTTATGCTTCACAAGGCTGGGCTGTGGTTGGGAGTCCTTGCATTAAGGTACCTTAGCAAGCCTGTACAGCAGAGCTGGAGGGAGGGAGGAGAGGGAGGCACAGAGCAAGAGCAATGTCTTTTGCTGGGAATGAAGGACTTCCATGCCCAGATCCTGAAGGCACCCCCCGCAACAGACACCCCATATGCAGATGTGTGGGTAAGAAGAGATGTGTGTGTGTCTGTGTGTGTGTGTGTGTTCAAGCTTAACAGAGAGCCGACCTGAGGGCTTTTTTGTTTCTTGCACATGGGATGGGCTGGAGCAGGGAGACTGTGCACACTTCGTTAATGTAGTCTGCAGCCCATTTCTGATGATCTGAATTTTTCCTCTCTTTAAAAAGGTTCCTTGAGCAGACAGCAGCCCCCATGTAAAACATCCATTCACAGCAATTACAGCAGCCAGAAAAGGAGAAACATTTTATACCTTTAAACTGAAAAACCCTACAGGGGAAGAGTTGTATTTTCCCCTAAGCAGACCTAAAGAGGGGAACAAAAGGTGCTGGGCTGTGGCAAGTAGAAAATTGAAACGCCTGGTGTTATTTTCTTTGCCCCACAGACTAGCCTACATGCTGGCATTATGGGGGCAGGCAGTATGTGACACAGCACCGCTGTATGTCTGAGGCAAGCATGCTTACATCATAAAGACTTTGCAAGTGTCTTGTTGGCCAAAACGTTTAAGGATAAATTCCTGAAGAAGTTCCTTGTAAACAGATACATACAACTCTGTTTATCACAAATCTGTGATTCCTGCTGTGCCCTACTGAAGGGATTAAGTTGCTAGTCACTCTCTAGTCTTATTCTCAACCATGTAGATCTAAGAAAAGATCTACGCATTAAACCAATGCTTTGAGGAGTTTTTCCCCCTCATTCCCAAGAACAACCCCAATTTTTCATTTAGACCTTAGTTAGCTGTCCTGCTGAGAAACTGCAGGTCTCTCTCCTGGAGCTCTGTGCCAAAGAGGAGAAAGAGATGGCAAAAACTTTTTTTTCCACCTGCGTGCGAGCAAAACTGACCTGGAGTCACACAGGAATTAGAGCAACAGAGGAGGAAGAGGCTATTTTTATCAAGTCACTTTTTTGGGGCGAGAACCACATTTTAAGCTGTTAGTCCCCATTTCTCTCTAAATTCCCTGAGGGGCTGACAATGGATGGCAGGGCCTGACCTCCAAAAAGAAGTAAGAACAATTAAGAGGGGAACAAATGCAGGGTCATCCAGGAATTTTGCAGCTGTCGCTGTGCAGCACACCAAGGCCTCTCCAAACCTCACATCAGGGGTGAGGACAGGACTGAATGGAAGGAGATGCTTCACCAGCCATTGGCTGCAGAGGAGCTGTAACAGAGGCTTGGTGTGCCACAGCTGCATCCAGGGGAGAGGGAGGGAGAGATGAAAGATGTTAGGTGATGAAAGACTGGTTAAGTTAGGATGGCTGTCTAAAACAGTTCAAAGAAATTAAAGAAAGGAGAAATTAAGAAAGATGTTGAACTGTAAGCCTAATTAGCGTAGCAGTGTAGTTATAGTCATGATAGCCTAAGGATACAATTAGATGTGTCTAGAGAGGAAGGCTGATCTTGTTGTTAAAGCATAAAGGTAGGGGACAGGATAATATGGGTTGCAGTCTGGTGCTGCCTCCTGGATGACTCTCGTGTTGCAGTGACTCCTAGTGACTCCAGTGGGAAACTTCCAGTCTCTTGACACCTTGGTTTCAATGTTTCCAAATATTTCTAAACTAGTCTGAGGAATTCCCAAGACCAAGCTGCAGCATTTTTATGGCATCCAACCACCGGGATCCCCTTTAGTACACCTTGGACTTGCAATTGGAGATCTTAGGGCAAAAGCTGCTAGGCGAAAGCAAAGCTGTTTGCCAAAAAGAGCCAGGAGCTAAAAAGCAACCAAGGGAGAAGCCCTAAATTAGCACAAAACACCCGAACGAGTTGTTTTCTAGTCTCACGTAATCGCATCTCAGTTTTGTGGAAGAGATGCTGAAAGAGATGCAGCCCTTCACTTTGATATTACAGACTGATATTCCTAAACAAACTGACTTTGTTGACCCTCAATCCGGTCCTCAGTAAAACAAGCAAGCATGTCACAGCGCGCAAGCATCATTCACAACACAGCTCTGAGGCCCCAGCTGTTTGTCAGTCCCTCTTTGCCCAACATTACTGCCCTCTTCACTCTGCATTCGCAGGAAAGAGTTGTGACAGCGGGAACAAGAGGAGATAAATAGGAGATTGAGGCTGACACAAGCTGTCTCTAGAAACCTTAGCAGGCAGGCACAGGCAGCTCAGCCCACCCTGCACGCAGCATTCACCCGGGGTGCAGTGCCAGCTCCAGACCAGCAGCAGCGAGTCCCATCCAGCAAACCTCAGCAGCCCACCTCAGCCCACGCCTGGCACTGACCTAGGAAAGTCCTCCGTGCCTCCATCAGCAACTACCCAGGGGAGATCATGCTTTTTTTCTCTCTAAAATACAGCACCAGCACTTTTCCAGCATGTGGAAGTGAGCACTTGAGGGATGCAAGGGAAGATGCTGGCAGAGCCCCATTGCAGAGGGTGCTAGGAGAGATATCTGAGTCGGTGACACCTGAGTAAAATGAAGTCCTGTGGCTTACATGGACATGAGCCCAAGGCTTCTCAGGGAAACACTCAGGCACATCATGGAGACATCCTGACAGAGGACCTGCCTCAAACAGCAGATGCCACCCAGCGATCCAAGCAGGTAACGGGATGTGGATCAGCTACCTGGGCACGGGCAGAGATCCCACAGAGACCCTGGACTTTGATTCACCCCTGAAGGGCCTTGGCGGGAGGCAATATTTACCATGCCACTTAAGTGCCAGCTCTACATTGTCCATGGCATGAAATAACTGACATGCTGGCGCACAAAGGTAAAAAAGGACAGATTGATTTATTGATCAAGGAAAGACACAGTCTCCTTGACAGAGATGCACTGTCAAAGGATGGCAGGACGTGCTGCTAAAAGCCCTCCAGATTGATTACTTTACCTGCCACCGATCCTTCATCGCCCTGGGCTCTGGCAGGTGAAGAGCAGGGGGAGATTTACACGTGGATGGGAGTCAGGACGGGAAAGCGCACAGGAACGAAAGCTCCACGGGTCTGGCTAGGACACAAAGGGCCCATTCTCCCCCACCTGCCGGGGGGCTGGAAGGTCCCTCAGCCCACAGGCCAGCCAAGGTGGCAGGAAGACTAGTGAAACTTTGCCGTGCAGCCAACCGAAAGCAGCACCACGGCAGGTTAACACCTGCACATCCTGAAACACTGCCATTTCCCTTCCCCATCTGTTCCCATCTCTAGGATTAAACCACTCCTGTCTGTATGATTATACGGCCTGCGCCTGCCCCAGGGATGGTTCAGAGCGCAGTCAGGCACCCAGCCCGGCACTGCTGTCAAACCCCAGCACGCTGCAGCCCCAGCCCCAGCCACACAGGCACTCAGCCCACTGCAGGAGGTAATGCTGCAGCCCGTGCCCCAGCACAGGATATTAAGCTGGGGCACCCATGGAAAGTGGCCACCTCTCCAACAGATGCAGCAGGATGGTGCCAGCCCAGGAGGGAGCTGTGCTCTCCTCTGCCACTGCCAGCACACCCTGGGGCATCCAGAGCTCCTCTCTCTTAGGATGGACTAATGACAGTAAACTGAGGGAGAACTGCACCTTACCGAGGGAGAGAAGAACATGGCAATGGTCATTTGCTTGAACTTCTAGGCCCCAATTTACTATTTCTGCACTGCTTCCCTCTCAAGATATGCTCTTGGTTAAACAGGATCCTCCTCTACTTGACAAGAAGAGAAGTGTGACCAAGCCTCTCCGACAGCTTGCTGAGAAGCTAGCCTGAGACGTGTTAGGTAAGAGGGAGGGCCTTACCACGGCAGCAATTCAAGGCAGCCTGGTTATGACATGACATGGATGCACCCACTCAGCACACATCAAAGCCCAAAGTTACTCTGATGACTGTCTGAGTCCTGACTTTCCTGTGCAGACACGTTGAACCAAGCACGTCACAAATTTGTAATGAGCTTGTTTAGAGAGCTGTAGCATGAGACAGGCAGTAGAGGATAGACATAACAAAGAGAATCCTTTAAATGCTTCAGTGCTGCCCAATTTACCAGGCACAGTATGTTGGGAAAATGCCACTCCAGAGCTGCTCTCATACCTGTTAAAGGGCTTGATATTCCCAATACATGGCAGCTCTATCTTAATTCTGTGGGCAATCCGACCAGCTTTGGCTGTGCACCAAATCCAGATGGCTCACCACCTCTCTTGTGGAAAGTGTAAATAATACAGCAGACCAACCACAGGAAAAACAGTGATCCCAAAAAAGGCAGAGATGTGAGAGGCTAATTTGACTTTCGAAAAGCATCTACATTAACATCCTCTTTTCTGGACTGTAGCAAATGCCATGAATAATCGAAGAACACCCAAACCAGACACACTGACTGTGGGAAAGGCAGGAGTGTGACAGGAGGAGCCGTGAGGAGCAGCTGTGCACTAGAAAAGGCAGGTGAAGTGGGTACATAGTACTGCACACAGGATAACACTTTGATGGACATAACTGATGTCATCTATCTTGGTTTCTGTAATGCCTTTGACATGGTCCAAGCCAACATCCTTGTTGCTAAATTGGAGTGATATGGGTTTGATGCATGGAGTAGTAGATACATAAGGAATTGGATGGATGGCCACATTCAAAGAGTTACAGTCAATGGGTCAATGTTCAAATGAAGGTGAGTAACAAGCGGTGTCCCTCAAGGGTCCCTGTTGGGACCGTTACTGTTCAATATCCTTATTAATGACATAGTGGGATCAAGTGCACCCTCAACAAGTTTGCACATGACACCAAACTGAGGGATGTCATCCAGAAGGACCTTGACAGGCTTGAGGATTGGGCCTATGTGAACCTCATGAAGTTCAACAAGGCCAAGTACAAGGTCCTGCACCTGGGTCAGGGCAATCCCCAATATGAATACAGACTGGGGAATGAATAGATTGAGAGTAGCCCTGTGGAGAAGGACTTGGGGATACTGGTGGATGAAAAATTATATATGAGCTGGCAGCGTATGCTTGCACCCGGAAAGCCAACCGTATCCTGGGCTGCATCAAAAGAAGTGTGACCAGCAGGTCAAGGGAGGTGATTCTTTCCCTCTACTCTGCTCTGGTGAGACCCCACCTGGAGTACTGCGTCCAGCTATGGGGTCCCCAGCACAAGAAACACATGGACCTGTTAGACCAGGTCCAGAGGAGGGCCACAAAAATAATCAGAGGGCTGGAACACCTCTCCTATGAAGAAACGCTGAAAGAGTTGGGGTTTTTCAGCCTGGAGACAACAAGGATCTGGGAAGACCTTATTGTGGCCTTTCAGTATATAAAGAGGGCTTATAGGAAAGATGAAGATGGACTTTTTACCAGGGCCTGTAGTGGCAGGACAAGGGGCAACAGTTTTAAACTAAACGAGGGTAAATTTAGATGGGATATAAGAAAGTAATTCTTTACTATGAAGGTGGTCAGACAGGTTGCCCAGAGAAGTTGTGGATGCCCCCTCCCTGGAAGTGTTCAAGGTCAGGTTGGATGTGGCTTTAAGCAACCTGATCTAATGGAAGATGTCCCTCTCCACTGCAGGAGCGTTGGAACGAGATGATCTCTGAAGGTCCCATCTGACCCAAACAATTCTGTGATTCTGTGGAGCTCTCTAACCCCTTACGCTGGAGTTCGGTTTGACCCTGAGATGTGAGCAGACCTCCCAGCCCTGGGAGTGAGCAAAGCAGCAATGAGAGAACAGTATCAATAAGAGCAATCATAATTCTGTTTCCTCTTTCACTGGCACTTCTATTCAAAGATCTCAAAACCTTTTTAAAATAGTGTGAGATTAATCTCATTCATCACCTCATCTCGTTCCCTCCACATGTCACAACCCAATTTCACCCTGAATTCATACATATGTACAATTGAGCAACAACCAGTTCTACTGAAAGGAGATGGTGATTTGAGTTTTTCTGGTTTTGGAGCGTAACTGGATATTCAGAGGAGCCACTGCATCCCAAAGCTAGGTGCCACATTTGAAATGCAGCATCTCAGCATTTCATGGCAGAAAGAGGTGCCATTTCCTGCCTGAGCCAAAGAACCTGGACTGACAGCTTCTTTCTCAAGAAGTTCTTCTAGTCAGATGTATTTTGGATCTTGCATCCCCTTGCCTTTAGAGCTGGAGGAAGAGGTAACAAGAGGAACCCAGCAAGAAATCTGCCTACAGTCACAAGAGTAACAGGAGGGGAAAAAAAATAAATTACAAGTAAAATTTCACTGCAACAAAATGATGTTTTGGCTGTGAAGGGATTTCCATTGATAACCTTGGGGATGGGAGAGGAGGAACAGAGAGAGACATCTGTCATCATATTTAATGGTGCTTCTCGTTGTACAGTTTTAATAATTAAAGAAGATTCACCCAAGTAGAAAGAAAGATAGGACTAAGAAAGAATAAAAAGGGAAAATGGAAAAAAAAGATCCTAGGCAGTTGTGTAACTGTTTTTCCCCTGGGCCTGGGAAATGTTTCCACTAAGTAATCCAAGATGCTGCTTAAGATTCAAACTATTGCTTGCTGGGGAAAGGGAGGGAAGGCAGAGGGAGAATACTGCAACAGCATTTGACTACATCTGCTACCCACTCATTATTGTAATGGAGAAAGGTAGGGATAAATCTGACTACATGTGTGAGGGCAGCAATTGGTTGTTAGGTTTTAAAGATGCTATTACATCCTGGAGGAGCAGGGATATACACAGGTGACATTCACCAATTTCAATGGGGCGGAGGGAAATCACACACTGGAATGAAGTTAATAGCAACCCAGAGGGCAGGGTCCATGATTGCCAACCTGATTTCTATAATTGGTGTGATTACTACTATTGTAACTTAAACACAACAGCAAATCACTTGCTTAATTGAATTTTCTTTCTGCGTGCGGCTGGGAAGGGGGAGAACACAGAGGAGGATGCAAATTTCTGCTACAGCTGTGTGAGCCTTCTCAGACACAAAGCAATCAGAGGGCCTGGGGGTGGCCCCAGGGGCAGAAGGGGAAGGTTAGGTAGGGCTTAAGGCAAGGCGGGACAGCTTTTCTTGCATGATTTTCCTGGAGGGTGACGCTCTGGGTTTCTAAACAGTGCCAACGCCTTTGCCACATTGAAAGTGAAAATTTTGCACAGGACTTAGTAAATGCCTCACAGCACACCAGGAGATGATAAAGTTTCTCACTGAACTCCTGGGGGGTCAGGCAGATGGCCACACTGCATCCAGTGCCCTCACTCTCAAATACATCCCCTTCTACTGTCAGCAAAAGCCAGAAAGGAATGTCTTTTAGATCAGCCTGTAGGATCAGTTTATTCTCCCCATTTTTTTTTTTTCTAAAAGACATTTGCAGTAGCCACAAGACTCTCCAGAAAAAAAACACATTGGCATCTGAAATGTCGGAAACAGACATAACCTAAACATATGTGTTATCTCTGGGTCATGGCATTAAACCTCCGCTATATCTTACTCAGAGATTCACAAAGAGATGACAGAAAAACAGGGCTGCTTGTACCCTCCTATACCTGGTCTGGAGGGGGCACCTATTGCTCCATTAAAACTCATCTGTTTTCAAATGCTATTTTGAACCTGAAATTACAGACAGACTCATCAGCACCTTCATGCTTTGGCAGGCTGAGGAGTGGTTCAGAGTAGTGGTTTTTAACAGGACCGATCAGTATCCTGTATCTGGAGATTCTGACTAGATTTTGCACAGGGTGTCCTGTCTAGGGAATCCAAGTGTGGATCCAAAACTTCTAGCGTCACCCTGTCTTCTCTGTGAAACTGAAACCAGGAAAATCTCTGCTGAATTGATGTGAATTCAGCGCATCCAAAATCTTGCGAATTCCCTGGATGAGAAACCCTCAGGTCTGTTCCAGAAAAAAAAAAAAACAGCAGCAAATTTTGCTATGCCTGAGACTGCAATACTACAATACACTTCTTTCCTTAGAGCTTTTCATGCATGCATTTTACAGCATGCTACACAAACAGGGAAGCATTGCTTTTTGACACGGAACCTGAGACATACACAGATGCAGCATCCAAAATTGCAGGCAGGGCTGCAAGCAAGATGCCATCCTTCTGACTACATTCAGACCTTGGGCATCTCTATAACTTATTAAGAGCCAAACTTGATGTACTTGTCTCATGGGATCCTTATTGATGCCCTTACTGAGTACCCCAGTAAGACAAGTAGGATTCAGGGCATAAATGTAACCTTGCAGAGGGTCCTTCCGTGAGTGTTTAGGTGGAACTTCTGGTACTGCCATGACTCCAACCTTAAAAGTCATTGTTTATTTTTCTTTTTAAACCTGCCTTTATCTGGCACAGAAATCCAGGGAATAGGGAGGGACTCTGGGAAAACACAATCCATTCAATAATATATGTCTCCCCTACAGCTGCATAAAAATAAAATATTAATTTATCTGATTTGAAAGGGAAAGAAGGAAGAAGTGGAAAAATTGGCTGGGGCTATGAGATGTTTTCCATCATATATTTATGTTTATGTTCATACATAATGCTTCCATGTATCATCTGTTACCTTCTGTTCTTGTATATGCCTGTCACTCCATGTTTCCTTCCTTAAGACAGGAGACAACAAAAACTGACCTGTAGTCATTGCACTGGGAAAGGGCACTAGTGGTAAAAATGATTTTTCACTGAGAGCCTTTGGCTGTATTTTCATAGACTTCATTTGAGTCCTTACCTATTTGACTGTCACATCAAGCCTCCTTCACGCCCTGAGCTTCTAAGAGCACTGAAAGTGAGGATATATGGGACTTCTTTGTTAACCAAGAGAAGGCATGATGAGTTTTGGAAAATAAGCCACTTGCAGACCATCCCAGCTCAAGGAAAAATGTTAATATGTCTTGATGGGATACTAAAGTCTTTATGATGGTATAAAAGCACTAGGAAGAGACATAAGTATGAAGCATGTCTTTCAGATCAGATTTGGGAAATGGGCCTCCAGTAATGCTAGCATTTCAGTTGGGAAACGTGCAAATACAGGCCATTTATCATCTTCAGGTTTTTCACTCTGTCCAAATAGATATCTGTCTAAAATAACATGTTCTAAACCCCAGCACTCCCCAGTCCACAGGAGAAAATCTCTGTCATTCTACAGTGTCAGCTTGGTTTATCCCCAAGGTTATGGGGGAAAAAATATGCATTTTTGTTTATTTATCTCAATTTTGAAATAGGAACAGAGCCTCAAGGAAGTCCAGATATTAACAAAAACAGCAACAAAAAGGTAAGTAAAAGCAATGCATAAACATTTTTCTTCCCTCACAGACCCAGCTCTCCTGTATAAAAATTATCAGCCTGTCCATCTATTCCCATCAGAGAGAATCCCACACCAGCTGCACTAGCACTCAACAAATGTCCTGTCAAACAGATGGGCTTTGCAACAAGCTCGTTAGGTCTTTCTTGTTAATGACATGCCACTATTATATGGCTGAGTTTGGCTTCTGTTTCACCTAATTCTTCAGAAGGGCACATGCATACAAATATATCTACAGTACAAAAAATTCAGCATTGCTAAAACATTAAGACTGAGAAATCAAGCACTTAGAAGTCAAGCCATTCCATATGTTAAAGTTTCTCCTGCACCATTGATTCTAGCCCATTGTACATCCTATTTATCACACATTATATATGAAATTGTACATTTCAAAGGTAAAATAAGAACAGAGAATCTATATATATTCTGGTGTGCAATGAGATCAAGTTAATGGTGCAGAAAAAAACCAAGCTCTTGGAATATTCTCAATTCTATCTTAGATTTATATTCTTAATATTACATTACGTTGTTACCTTATGCTTCCACCTATATCTTTGTTGTATCTATTTCTTATCTTTTCCTCTATTTTATGCATAGTGTCTGCAAAGCCTTACACAGGCACTGAATTTGTATGCACTGTAAGAAATCCAACAGAGGCTCAATGCTCAACATTTTGACTGTAAACTTGTTGCTTCTGGAACTGTCTTTATTGTGCATCATCAGAGGGCCCAGTAGCCTGGGTTTCTGACTGATATTTGGGAGCTGTATGTTCCATAATAGCAATTATTATCAGTAATAATTGCAACATACTGTTAAACATATTCTTAAGGCTTTGCAGGATCTGGTCTTTAGATCACAAGCTTTCTGAGGATGAGACCAGTTCTTTGATACATCTTTGTACGTTGCTAATAATGACATCAGGGTTTCTAAGTGTTATTACAAGACACGCAATAAGTTAGTGCTTCAGCTAGGTACAGGGGACAGACTGCATTTAGATTCTACTTCTCTTTTTAATGACAAGAAGAAAAAAAAGAGTCAAAACTATTTGGCTTATGCTGTTTCCATAACCTGCAGCATTCATCAGCAGAGCTTTGAAACTCCCTGTACAATGTTTACCACAATTCTCTATCCCAGTTAGTCTAAACCCATGCCAGGGGTGAAGTTCAAGTTAAGAGTGAAGGTCAGGTCCTGCAGAGTGTCCAAGACCTGCAAGAGAGGAGCAGCTGAGCACTTTGGCCTTGAGGACTTGTCATTTTACTCCCATCGTCCACAGCTAATTGCCCTCAGCTTCCAAGATACATCAGCTCCATACAGATCAATTTAGTCTCTGTAGGTAAGAAGTCCTGGTAGATTCAGCAGTGGAGCTCTCCACCTGACTGCATGGCTAACAGCTTGGCAGTTAAAAGGTCAAGATGTTCACCTATACATGTGCTTTGGTGTCCAAGTCAGTCACTTTTCTACATACTGGGATGGCTCTTTTAATACTTCTGAATAATGAAAACGCCAACATGTTTCTTAATCACAGGTAAGATGTTCGAACTGGGAAGCTCTGCAAGTCAGGATTCTGACACGCTGCCAGTATCATGAGTATTTGCAAAAGTGAGCTGTCCTATGCCATCAGGAAACAGTGATGCACTGCAAGTCATGCTTGTATCTTCCAGCAGCAAGGCTTAACGTCTCAACCTGCCTGACTTTTATTTTACATTCAAGAAAAGCTACAGAGAGAAAGAAGAAAAGAAAAACAATCTCCATGAAAGAGAGCTAGTAAGTCTCTACCTGAACTGAGACACAAAAGAGCAAATGCCCACAACAGAGAGGGAATTTTCTGCTGAGAAAGATGCAGCATGCAGAGAGCAGGTGGCAAGTAAGACAGATGCTGAAACCCCACATTAACGGGTGCCTTAAGAAACCTAATGCTGATGGATGGGTAGACAGATGCTAAATATGTAATCTCCTTGCAGATGGACAGTAACATGAAACAGGAATGTTATCAAGAAGGAAATGTTGCATGTTTGAGCATATATCTGTAAGCACAGAGAATCAATGAATGGCTGTATCTTTGGCTTTTTCCATTTATGTCATGTCTAGCCTGAAACAGATACCTGGACTGAGTTACCCAGTTCACTCTCTGTTTCAGCCATCCCGTTGCCACAACGTTTCCTGTTGATAAGTAAGTGCCAAAAGGATGTCTCTGTAGCCATTGAGACATTTCCAGCTTACCAGAGTGATTCAGGTGAAAAAAGAACTAACCACCTGTGAACCTTCTTGCTCCAAATATGAGGCCAAAAATGAACCTTCTTACTTCTGCCTTTCATGATTTCCATCCACTCATTCTCAAATGTCTCTACAGTTTTAAGCCACATACAGAAGTTGTTTTTCTGACTAATACAAGAACTACTGGAAATTTCCAAGGAAAGTGTGTTCTCTGCTGATTTCCAGACCCAAGAGATGACTTGATAAATGCTGAAAACTCCCTGATACTTGGCAGTGCTTCAACCAGCCTCTGAACTTGGAGGGCAGCTGTCACCAGCAGAACATTCCTTCAGCCACAGAGAGCAAGCCCAGACCTACGTCTGAAAACCATCAAGCATCCTTTTGAGAAGATGGCAGATGATACCAATCCAGCATGCAGCATTCCCCTCAGAGCTTTCCTTCTGACACACTGAGAAGCTAGATGCGTGACAGAGGAAAAGCATGTGCAGCAGCCAGCCTAGCAGAAAGAGAAACCAAACAGCAGCTGAAGGACCATTTGTACTCCTGGGAGTTAAAATACGTGACTCATTGCTATCCACAAGCAAAACTCATCAATGTCATTAGCAAGCACAGTTCTGTTCAGTCAGGTCATGCTCATTATGGCAGATTTTTCAGTCACTTCTTTTGTACACAATTATGTGGCCAGCAGAGCCTAAACTTCCTGGTGTATGTGGCTTTGTCTTAGCATGAGACTTTGTCTGCATACTCCGCTGAGATCAGAGCTCAGGATGAGGGCAGCTATGATCTGTTCCTCTCTTGGAAATGACATGACAGATATCAGCCACTGCTTCTACCAGCTGGTGAAAGCCTGTGTGTGCTCAGGGCCGATGGCAGAGCTGAGCCTGCTTGAGCTGCAATGGCTTTTAAAAAAGAGATGGTTCCCAGATGGAGCCCCTGCACTGCTGGTGCCAGTGCCCTGCAGTGCATGCTACCACTGCCTGGTATGTACCAAGCTATTGAGTGTCACAGGCCTGGGAAAAAATGTTTTGAAACAGCCAAGGAGTCACTGATGTGCCCACGCTGTATGTATCACTTCTTTCCCTAATGGGTGTCCTTAGGACACCTCCTTAGGAAAGGCAGTTAATCAACGCAGCTGCAGGAGGCAGAAACCACTTTCAGTCCTTGCAGCACCACAATCCCAAACTATAAAACAGTGAAAAGATCAGTTCAGTTCAGATTCCTTATTGCCTTTCTTCTCCTGGGACGCTACATCCTCTGATTTAGCATAAGAAAGAGAGAGGGGGTGGGCATGATCTATTGGGGCTATCCCTCTGTCTTAGAAATGGAAGAAACCTCTTGCAGCCCTTCCAGACCCAGGACTGGGCGAGGAAGGGATTAAAAAATACTCCTGAAGGCACAGAGGAAAGACAGCGATTGAGGCAAAAAACCAAGATAGCGGGAAAATGCAGGAGAAGGCTAGGGACTGGATAATACAGAATTAGCTGTGTGACAAGGACATCGGCAGACACAACAGTAAAGACGGCGCTTTTTTTTCCAGGTATTTTAAAGACTGCAGACTGCAGCGTGGAGGCTTAAAAAGCCTTTCATACAATCTTAACCAGTTCTTTTTTTCTGCCTCTTTCTCTTCCTCTATCCCTTTCCTCTGTTTGTAGGCTTTGGAGAATTTTTATTTTTTAATTTTAGTGCATCTTTCCACTCTCCTTCCTTCTCCTCCCTTATCCAAACACCTTTTTTCTCCAAGCACGTGCTGCTCACTGCCTTATCCTCCCTGCCCATCAGAGGGACACTTCTAGGAAGGCAGAGGAGCACATCTGAGCTGAACTTGTCAGACAGAGGAAATTTGACAAATGTCATCAGAATGAAAGATGATAGAAATTAAAGAGGTTTCTCTCTCTCTCTTTTCAGTAACTGTGCCTGAACAGCCATACCACCCCGCAACAGACCTGACAAGCTAAGCAGAGCTGAGAAACGAACTGTCACTATCTGGATGGGAGAAACTGCAAATAACGGTGTTAGTGACTCAGAAATGCATTGGTGCTGCCGCAGAGTCCCAGGAGGCATCAGAGAGGAATGTGCTGGGTGCAGCTCTGAAGTGTCCCCTCCACAAGCTATTAATCCCATGGGGTGTCTTAAAAAGCAACAGGCACTTGATAACCTTCATTTATTTCACTGAGTGGGTCTTTGGGTTTGCCTGCATGGGAAAGTTTTACCACTCATATGTAAGGTGTGATTTCAAGAAAATACACCTGCACCCATTAACCCCCACCGCATAACTCACCCTCTCTCATGAATGGCCTCATTCACTTGAGCTCCTTCTGGAGTGGTTTTCCTAACAGAGAGCGTGTGACCCCAATCTGCTACTGCAACAACAGTGGCTCAGATCCACATCTCCAATTACAGCTGCACAACCTGCCCACCTAGACTAACCCTTAGGCTCTAAGGTCATTCTCAAAGACGGGATTTAATACCGATCTAAGCAAAGAAATTTGCTAGCGTCGTGGTTGTGGTATAATCTCACTGCTGTACATTATATTTGTACAGCAACATGTCGAGCCATTCCTGTTGGAAGCAGCAGCAGCCGTATGTTGGTTTAGCTGATGTGGTGGGAGGAAACTCTCACCCTGTTAAACACCTGCTATATTCCGACGCAGAGGAGGCTGTACTTCAATACCAGCACGAATATCACACGCGTCTTCTGTAAGGAACTTTGGGATCAATGAAATGAAATGAGCTACTGAAATATATGCTAATATTCCAACTAGATACATAAACCAGAAGACTGGGTGGTTTGAAATGTGGTTTATGAATATGCAACACTCAATTTAAAATAATTGTGCAGTTCAACAAATACAAAAAGGGAAAATTTGGGGACAGACTCTGTTTGGTAGTCTTGTTTAATTGGCTATAATTTCTACTTCACAGCAGTATGGATTTTAAAATGTGTCATAACCAGAGTTGGGAAAGTTATGGAATCTGTATTACATGAGAATTTTCCCCAGTTAAAAGATGGTTACTCTGACCATCAAAACCCCCTCTCTTTTGCATTTGCTTTCTACACACACGTTCAGCAATTGGGAGCTGCTCCCATTGAACGCTGGCGGAAAGCCACTTCCAGCTTGCCAACCCACGTACCGGTAATGGCAGAGAACAAAGAAGAAGCTCAAATACATCCACATATTCGCTTCGGAAGTTGTACTTTATATTGGACCAGACACTGCTTGTCACAGGAAAGAGGAAGAGCTCCCAAAATCTCTTGCTGCAACTCTGGCTCCAAAGCAATCAAAGAAGTCAGTTGCACACACCTAACTCTGGGTAAAATGTTCGTGTGCACACAATTACTCTATGCAATTGTGCATGCACAGATTACCTTTAAACTCCGACCCAGCCAAAGAGCTGCACAGCTGCCTGCATTTCTTAGGAGTGATGCTTCAGGATAAGCCTGGGGAGGAAAAGGCTTTAAACATGTTCCAAGTGGTCTAGTTCTTATCTGTTCCTTTTTCATAAATTGATTCCTCTTCCAGAGAGAGTGAAGGCCACTGATTTCTTCATAACTCCCTCCGGCTACAGGAGACAGCCTCAGTGAATCAGGAAAACAAGGCAAGAGAGTGTGTGATCTATCACAGCTAAAGCAGATTCAATAGCAAACCTCTGATCCTTACTGCTCAACTGATTTATAAAAAAAAAAAACAAACAAAAAAAAACAGAGGGAAAAAAAAGGAGAATTTTTTTTTTTTTGGGGGGGGGAGGGGGAGGAAAACGTACACACAAAAAGAGCCATACAAGTAAGCAAACAATCATTCCTTGAGTAAAGTCAAGGCAACTGCCCTCAGCTCAAAGGCGTTTGTAATAGATGATGCAAAACTACAGAGCGTGAGTGAATCATTGTGAATTATCCTTCCAGGTCTAGCAACCAACCCAATGCCTTTTAAGAAAACAGACACCACCTTGTTTACAAGAAAATAGGATGTGGCAAGTGAGGGAGTGAAGGTAGCTGGCAAGGGGAGGAGAGGAGGTGGTGATGGGCGTATTACTTTCAACCCCTCGAGTGTTAGGAATTAGGCTTTCATCTGTGCTGCCTCAGCAGGACTTGGACAGGTGAACGCAGCGTCCGCTGTGCTGAGGACATTCTCATCCACTGCTGATGGAGAAGCAAGCCCTGCAGTGTCACTGTGCTTCAGCGGAGTGTTTTTACAGCATGTTGGTTTGATCTGCTGTCTTCTGCCTGATTCTTCCACCTGTTTAGCTCTCTCTTTCCCTGATACCACAGGCATACTAGTGGCACCGTGGTTCCCGACCTCCTGAGTTGACGCAAAACTAGGCAGGGAGCAAGGAGAAGAGCTGGAGTCCCTGATGCACCCCAGAATCACTACAGCTGACCTTCTATAACTCACTGTCACCTATCTGTGCCTGTGATTTTCTGGTTATAGCAGAGACTTAGGTCCAGACTCCAAGGATGCTACAAAGGCAGGCCAGGAGGTGTTACCCAAAGTCCTGGCTGCTGTAGGGGAAAGGGAAAGGATGAGAATAATTAAATAAATACACCTCTGATCCAGCTTAGCACCTTCTGAGTTCACTTTACATAGTAAGACCAGAATGTTCTTCCACAGGATTGCTCCCCAACCTGCCATTCCCTGGCCCGTATACACACACTTCATTATCCCTGACAAAGTGCAGCCCCTTGCACACATTATTCCTGAATTTCAGGCATAACTTTTTCAGGTGATTCATGCATTTTGTTCTGTCCACAAGCATGCCTGCAATCCCACAAACATTAAAAATAAAAGCTTCTTTGCTATCCTATCATCCAGCTCATGAAAGAAAATACTGAGCAATAACTGACATAGGGATGACCCCTACCACTCCACACATCTTCCATTTTGACAGAGAAGCATCAGTAGCTCCTGTCTGAGCACAACAAATATTGCAATCACTCTTCGGTATTTTAACCGACCTTCACTAATATGCTTATGGGCATGCCATGACAGTGTCAGAACCCTTAATAAAGTGAAAGTATAGGATATCTGCTGTTTGTATCCCATCAGTAAGGTCAGTTATCTGGACAGAGAAGAAGATGAGGCTGGTTAGAATGGCATTGGTTTAGCTGGCTCTGCCTTGGGGCACAAGGATGGACTCCTCTTGGTGTCACTTCCGCCCTCTGAGATGAGCTCGCAGGACAAAGATCTTGGGGTAGCAGTGCCTCAATGCGGCCCTGTACTAGATAACATGGACAGCTTTGTCTGAGGCACGGTAGCTTGGTGAGGAAGGGGTGCCTTTGACATGCAGTGAGAGCCACAAGACCTGTGAGACAGGTGCTGCAATGACTTTTGGGAAAGAGTCAGCTACCGCGGGTTTAAGAATTCCAGAAAGATTCAAAGTGCTGAAAGTACAATTTCTCATTGTACACATTATTTGCTGAGAGAAAAATTTGTATTGCCACTAATACCGAAGCCTCCAATGATCTCCACAGTCCTCCATCATCACACATCAGTAATTAGAGAGGCATTTGCTTCACACTGCTCTCTCTCCCAGCCTACCTATCCTTTCTGTTGGAGGACCCCGTCTTTGGCTGGCTTACATACCACTGTCTGTTTACTTGAGAAGGAGCATGAGGTTGGAGAGGAAATTCCTATCCATTACTGAGCTGTTAAAGCATCAGTGAATATGTGTTATTAGCCTATTTTAACTTAATTTATTGTTGAACATACAATAACTGTCAGAATAAATCACTTGTAAAGGCCAACAAAACTCCCCTGTATCTTAGAGAACAATGTTGCTGAAAAATACTGGCAGCCTTGTGCATTGCTGGCATTAATTTTAAGCCCCCCTTCCAAAAAATCCCAAACAAACTGGAATCTTCCCTTGCAAATGCACCTTTTTCTGAACTTCCTGCTATTGGGTGTCAAAATCATCTATGTCCCTTAGTTTATACAGCCTGATTCTGGTTTCCCAGTTATGAAGTGCAGAAGGATTTTGCATGTCTACCCATTACCTGTACAGTCACAAAGCCCATAACTTCTACACACTCCCCTTCTCACAGCCATTCCCAAACCAAAACTGAGCAGTCCCATATTCCCCGCTGATCCAGGTGATGCCTTTTCAGATACTCCATCCCTGAGGACACAGAACCGCTATTGATACACCTACTAAGCATCTCCTCTGGGTCTCTTCTCTCAGCTGCTCCCCAGCCTCACTTTCTGCTTAACCTCCTCTGCACTAACGTCTCCAGCTCCTACCACCATCCCTAATACCACACAGCCCCTTGACCTGGACAATGCTCCAGGCAACCTCTTGCTGGGAGAAGCGTCGGCCCCTGCAAAGGACAGGTGAGCATTCATCCTGCCTCCCACATCCCTGCATAGCAGCTGCTGCCGGAGCGATGCCTGTTCACCGGGGCTCACTCTCCGACCCCTCCACTGCCCTGCCAACACTCAGAGCATTTCCACAGCCTTGCCCAGGCAAACCTGTGGCAGGGCACAGGGACAGGCACACCAGGGCAGGGACAAGGAACAAAGAAGGCACAACAGCCAGAGTCGAAGAGGAACAACATTTGGACTGAAGCCAGGTAAATCAGATTATTATAAGGAAAAGTTTTTTCCTAAGAGAAAAAAAAGTCCCTAATCTTTCTTTCGCTGGGCTTTTTTGGTTTTGTTTTTTTTTTTCTGGTTTTGTTTTTTGTTTTTAATCTTGTGTGTTTTCAATTTCAATCTCTTTCTCTCTCTCTCTCTCTCTCCTTTTTTTGAATATATATTTGCATCAGCACCACAAGAAGCAGTAGAGATCTCTAGCAGAGTAAACTATTCAGCACAGCAACCTGGTAGCTCAGGACATCAGCAGAAGGGAAATGCCACTGTTTTGAATATTCTAACCTTAGTTCCTGAAATCTGGGCTATAGTTTTAAAAAGGTAGCAGGCATTCAAAACAGGAGTATTGCTTTATCAATAGGAATCCTTACTTCTTCTCCAGGTGCAATCTGGGACAGCAGCATTTTTGTCCATGGCTTAATGGTGGAACATTTTGTGCCTGCAATTTAATTGCAGGCATAAAATTGATGACCAGCCGGGCACTGATCAAGGGGCATAAATATTGCATCTGAAAGCAAGTAGCGTTCTGCCTTTTTTTTCCTTAAAACATGGAAGAAATAGGAACAAAATTTTGTAGAGTAAATCGTGTGCCCAAATGAGAGCTTCTGCCTCCCATATTGCTGGAAAGATATCAGTGAATAACATAATTTCATTCCTGGGTGAAGACATTAGGGCTTTCTGGTACAACACCCCCATAAAGTCAGAACTGAACATCTCATTTGAGGCAACAGAAATCCTACTGTGGGATGTCAAAATCAGCACCTGTAAAAGGATGTTTGCATACCTTAGTGCTACTGTTGGTCTCCAAATGCAGCAGTAGCCAAAGAAGCCAGGCTGTGTGCATGGTACTGTGTAAACATATGGAAAAATGCTCTGCTTGTCCCAGAGGTTTTCATTCTAAGGCCAGGCACCTAGCACCATATATCGGAGGAGACTACAATTGATATAAAAGAATAAGACATAGTGTACTTTTATTTCCTTTGGTTTCCTAATACAAACAACTTATCTGACTGCCCTTCAGCCAATATTCAATTAGGGGCTTAATTAGTTGCTAGGTGTAACTCAGTTGGGACCAAAAAAAACTGGAAGAAAGAGAGAATAGTTCTTTTATTGCTGTGCTTTCCAATAGAGCAGCGGGGCTGGGGGCTGTGGATGACCAGCTCTCACCTCCCTTCTGCTGACTCCTCAGATCTAACTGTTCTACCCAGAGCAGCTCTCCAAACAGCCTTACAGCGCAAAAGCTTGCAAACCAGAGAGCAGATCATAAATTGCCATCACCTTAGACCATGTTCATATCCCTTCTGCAGTCCTATGGCACAAGTGGAGCCACAAAGAGAGACGAACACAGGCAGGAGCTTAAATCCAGGCATGCGGCGGCTTCCCATCAGCTCTGCTGAGAATGCTCCCAACCTTCTTATTCCCATATCACCTGCTCAAACTCTCTCTTCTCCCATCCTCTCCTCCCCAGTTTGACAGTGCAACTAAATCCTCACCTGTAGTCACCACAGTTTTTTAAGCTTTTCAGTAAAAATCAATCCATCTGTTTTAGTTCCCACAAAAAGCCAAGTGCAGGCAAACAGGTACCCCAGAAGAACCGCTCGAGGTTTATGGTTTTTTTAGCTATGGCACAAACCCCCTCTGTGTCGGGTGCTATCATAATACAGATATAACAGATACAGTCTCCTTTTCTGCATTTTTCACATTCGTATTTCTAAAATAGTCTGGTCATCTGGAACACCTACCATTTTATAAGACATGGTGAAATGGTACTTTACAGACACACACTATTTTCTCTTCTGAGAATTTTGCTTTTGTTCTTTCTTGTTCTGTTGCTTTTTGTTGATTAAATAAAGGCATCCAGAATAGAAGTGCAGGTCTGCACTTTGTGCTTGAACACTAAGACAAACAGCAATGTTGCCATAGATTTTTTAAACTCCAAATAAAAATAAACAAACACATCTTGGCAGTGTTTGGAATAGAAGCTAGTGAATAATTCACAATGAATAATTGATTTGTTGAATTTAGCTTGGTGGGGTTTTTTTTTTGTTCTGCTGGGGGAATGTGCACTACCAGATGGTGAGTTCAATAAATGTATTTGTTTTTCCAATTTATTTGATGGATTTCCCCCCCCCCCCCCAATTTTTCCCCCTTCTAAGGTGAAGTCTGAAATTCCAGATGGTTTGACTAGTGGCCAGATAAGTCACGATGTATTGTTTCAGCTTCCTCTTTAGAAAGGTGGCAAGAATGATAACGGGAATGGAAAAATGCATATATGACGCAGGAATGAAAGGGGAGGGGGCAGTTTGTATCAAAGAGAAGACAAATAAGAGGAGGTGTGATAACAGTCTATAAAACAGTGAATAATACAGAGAATGGAGGTGAAGAGCTACTGTTTTCTCTTTTTTTGTAATGCAAGGAAAAATGAGCAGTTAATGAAGCTGAAAGGTGGTGATTACAAATTTGCTAGAGAAATATTTTTTTTTTTAACAGAACACTGAACTTAGGCAAGGGAACTCACTTCCACATTATATTCAAGCCAAGAGTTTAGCAAAATGAAGCAAGGAATTACACATTTACATGGGGAACCAAAACATCCGAATATAACGTACCAGTGCTGATGACATGGACTACATTACTTCATGCCTTAGGGAATAAACTAATCATTATTATTGATAAATATGTGATATTATCTGCCAACTGCAGCGGTTCCCTTGCCTTCTGACTAAAATTCTGATGCTTCTTATTCTGATAGGTCAAATCAGGGCGCAAGGGACTTCAAGACTGATTCTCTTCGACAATTGCTAGGGTTGGAAGAATGCACAAATCTTTCTAAGTTGAATATTCTCAGTGGAATTTCTGAAATTCAATTTCTAGAAATATTTCCACAATGCTGAACTTTTTTTCTTTTTTTTTTTTTTTTTGGGCTGTGAAATGAAATTGCTCAAATGTGTGTAGAGAGAGGATGTTAAAGTGGCATTAAGTGCAGCCAAAGCATATTCACTGACAAATTTGATCTAATGTTCACAAAAATACAGTTTGCATTATTTACCAGCAAATGCTTCATGCAGGGGGAGAGCGTGTAGCATTTTGCGCAGGGTGAAATCTCACTAATTACATTGATATTAATGGTAGGAGGGTGTTCTTTGACTTCAGAGAGAGCTCCTTCAAGGGAATAAAACTTAATTCCGCAAGTGTTTATACAGGAGAGCCCTTGGTGCATAGCCCAAACCAGCAGCAAGATGCTAGCATCTGAGGATCTGAATGTGAGAGCTGTCTAGAAACAGAAGAGAAAGAAAAGGCAAATTGAAGAATCTATGCTAACTGCAAAAAAAAGCAAACCACAACAAAGCAGCATTAGCAGGGAAAGGTACGTAATAGTTTAAAGATTATTTTGTTCACTAAAGGTCCCGATTCTGATCCACTGAAGTTCACAGAAACTTCACTACTACTGTGAATGAACACAGCATCATGTTTGAATTATTCCCAAAAGAAAACACTATCATATCAGGTACCAAAAGTATCTCAAAAATCATGTTGCAATTTGGCTCAAGTCTGCAAAGAAGCAACTGAATTAAACTGTATTATTCATCTCCACAAGCCCACAAATCACTGTCTTCAACGAGGCAATATCAAGGCCTGCATAAACCTCTGCCGTCCTTCTGCTCTGCTTCTGCTGACTCAAGCTTCTCCACCTATTCTCCTATGGGAGATCCATTTCCTCACATTTTCTATATTCCATTTTTATCAGAACAAAGAAATACAGGCTTATAAAAAAAAAAATATTTATTTTTACCTCGGCAGTTTCTGTGTAAACCTAGAGTGATCTAATGAGCATGCAGTGTACAAACAGAATGGATGAGGGACATGGGGATATTATTATAGATACTATATTGATCCCACCCAATGTTATTTGCTCCAAACCCAGCTTCTCAATGGCCTGTAAATAAGCTTGCTGTCTTCTTCCCCCAGGTCCTGTGGCAGCAAAATGCAGCGAAGGAGCTGCGGCCGCTGGGCAGCTAAGGAGCCAGGTAAATGAGCCAGCATCACTAGCCAGCTTGAGGAGGCAGAGGTGGAGCACCTGGGGGATCAGTGATGGGGTAAAAAATTTATGGCCCTTCTCTCCAAGACAAATTTTGCAGCATGGAAAGCCTACTCCCCAGTGCTCCCTCCCAGCCTCACTGACTTCCCCTCCAACTCTTTCCTTTACACCATTCCTCCACCGCTGTCTTGCTTTCATCCTCATTCCCTGCTCCAGTTTGTAAATGCTAACACTGCTAACACTGGCTGCATGCGAGGGCACCAAAGATGGGACAGATTTAGTGGAGATTTATTCCTTGCTATTTTATGTGCCTTGAGCTCAGACTTTGACCGCCTCTCATAATGAGATCCTCATGTTTCCAAACCTGGGGTGCATCAGGGCTCTGCTTAGCCCAAACCGAGGGGCACGGGTGCTGCCTCCCAGGCAGCAGCATCTCCACGCTGGAGCACAGGGATGCTTCCCATTGCACCCAGCAACCCCGCACCATTTCCCTGCCAGAATTTGGAGACCCCTGAAAATGCACCACAGCTCCCTGCCTGCCAGACTTCTTGCCAAAGAAAAGGGGCAGCAGGGAAAGGCATGCACACAGGCCCTTCCTGAAAAGCTCATTGAGAATCCAGACAGGGGTACGCTGCAGCAACCAGCCCTGCTAGGCACAAGACCTGCTTTCGTGCTGACAAGTCACAGACAACCAATGCACCAAAATTTCTTCTGAGGAGATCTGAGCTCCAACAAATGCCAGATTCACAGATGAAATGAGTTTTCTTGGCTCAGTCATCTGGAAGGGGTGCTGCTACAAGGCAGAAGCGGGGAGCACGGGCAGAGCCACACGTCTTGAGGCTGGAAATAAGAAACTGCTTTTTCTAGCTCCAGCCAGGCCAAGAAGGCCAAGGCATCGAGGCCCTTGTTTTCCTAGCTCCTTCAAGCTGGCACTGCTCTCACAAGCTGGCAGACTGCATCACTCGGTTCCCACAGCAGATTTACATGCCAAGTTCTAAGAAAAAGCTGCCGGTGCGCTCTGCTGTCACCCTCCCAGGTCCCCAAAGCACTTTGGCTGTCTTGGATAAGAATTAAATAAATAAGAAACACACAGAAGAGAAGCTCTTCAAAGACAGGCACGTGAGCAGCCGAGTTGTCAGGGGAGTCCCTGCGCTGGTGCCCTCCCTCGCTCCCCCCTCTGTCCTCTTTTATTTCCCTCAGCCGGCGTGGATGGCATGGCGGGACTGGAAGAAACCTGGCAAGGTCATGCTGTTTGATTCCAACGCCAGTTTCAATTATGTCCTGGCTTTTATAACCAAATCAAAAACCAAAAGGCTAAGAAGAAAAAAAAGAGGGAGGGGGAGAGAGAGGAGAGGCAGCAGAGTCCAGCTGCAGGCTGGGAAATGACATTTCAATTTGTCAATTGATCCAGTCCCCCTCCTTCCCCTCACCGCCCCCCCCCCCCCTTTTTTTTTTCTTTTCTCTTTCTGCCCTGTAAATTAATTAACCCGTTTATCATGTGGAAAGACTGCAAATGGGGCAGCCCAGATATGGGCTGAGCCAGAACAATCCTGCTTTCTGTTTCACCAAAGATGTGGCCACAAAGCATCGACAATCAGGTGGAAGAAATGTCCCCATGTGTTCAATTCTCAGGTTTCAGGTTGTCCTGGAGAGATGACAGATGATACACTTTCCACTGACTCTCCAAAGCACCTATGCACATGAAAAGTAGGTAGCTACCTTTCTTCATCAGCTTAGACTTTTGTCCAAGCTTGGGAAACAAGGACTAAGAAGGCATTCAGTCAAATGAAAAGCTGAATTCAAAGGTGCTGGAATACCTTTTTTCTGCATTTCTTTCCCCCTCCACATGTTATATTATTAGACTGTGGAACTGGAAGCTAAAGGAAATAATTGAAAGGAAAACTCCCACCGTATTCCAGAAGGGGCAGGATGGAGACACATCGCAACATCCAGAATTATGACAATGAATGACAGCAATATTTTTGAAGACATATTAAAGCTTCAGAAAGTAAACTAGCTCCTCACTCTCATGGCTAGGGATGAGACATGGGGTCAGATTACCCAAATGTGCCACCTTGCTTCTTTTCTCTGATGCATCTGCTACCAACCATCATAAGAGCTGGGCTTCTGAATCAAATGAGTATCAGATTCAACCCAAACCTCCCCGTCTAGACCTCCTAGCCTATGCAGTACCAGCTGCAACATGGAAGAAGTGAAATGCCCTGAAGAAAAAGTCTTCTCAAGATCTTTTCAGCTTCTAGCAAAGTCTATCATGACAGTTCTAGGTACAATTTAAAAACTCAGGTACTGGCGTGAAGAGGAAGCTACCTGGTCCAGCTTGAATCTTTGATCCAGGCCTGTGGCTCAGTCCCTCCAGAGATGAGGACAACTGCGAAACTGAGGACCCCAGGGATTTCCTACCATTTGTCTGCAGCCCAGGCAATTTCATGATGCCATGGCTGCTTCTCAGGTCTTCCTCAAACTCTAATTGTCAGGGGCAATGAGTGTTTTCCTTGTCCAAAATCTCTAGGAGAGTATTGCCTTGCCATCACCCTGCTAAGCGCCATGGCATCTCTGCAGTAGGGAAGTACCTATAGGACAGCAAAGACTAATTCTCTCACACCCTAATGAGAAAGAACATCCTCAAATGAGACACCTGGGGAGTTAGACAAAATTAGTAATATGATTTAAAAGCAAAAGAAGGGTATAAGCACAGAGTTTTTGCAAGTGAATACAACTCCGCTGAAGTCCAGAGTTTTCCCAGGCATACATTCAGCTCCATACATTTTCAGTTATTCAGTATTCAAGTATTCTTCTCCCAATCTCCTCTTCTTTTTATCCATCCATATCTATGCAAATCTAATTTCTTCAACCCAGCTCACCACAATAAGTATCTCTCTCACACACATAAAGCCTAAATTTTATCAAGCATTTTATTTACTTCTGTCCCAGCAGAGAGAAAAAAAAAATGGAGAGAGAGAGAAAAAGAGAAATACAGAGGAGATTACTGCTGCCTCTTTTTTTTTCATAATTGGCAGGTACTAAGACATTTCCATTATCGGCACAAACAAACAAACAAACAAAAATCCACAGCAGATCAAGCCTGCAGCAGCAGCTCCAGGTGAGGACTCCAGGTGACAATGCTAGCTATGGGCAGCAGTGCCTCTGTATGTGGCTGGTGAAATGCCACCACAGCCTGCAGACTCGGTGGAGATGGAGGCAGAAACCGTCATTATCCACTCAGATCCTAACAGGGGGCAGGCCCTCACTGTGCTGTGCTGGGTACACACGCTAAGTGAAAGAAAGGCCCCAAAGAACTCATCAGCAATGTGCAAGGAAGGACAAAACTGGCAGGGAGAGGAGGAGGGAAGAGAGAAAGGCAGAGTGCTTGCCAGCTGCCTCACTGTGCTCCAGTGTTTGCTCTGCCTGGAAGCGGGAGAGGGGCAGGTTGGGACGAAGGACTGT
Organism: Nipponia nippon; assembly: GCF_047370975.1. NCBI lineage: Eukaryota > Metazoa > Chordata > Aves > Pelecaniformes > Threskiornithidae > Nipponia > Nipponia nippon. The sequence continues at coordinate 5,140,886 of NW_028262336.1, read as the reverse complement.
GAAGGGGCAGCATTGTGGCCTTAGGAAGAAGTACAGACTGCAGAAAAACTCAATGGCATTTGAAATAGTCCCTGCATACTTTCTGATTCTGTATTCATTGCATGGCTGGTTACTACATCTCTACTGCTGGTCGTAGCCAGGCGATGGGGAGCTGTACCCCCCCTTTCCTTCCCTGCACAGTCTTTGCACTTCAGCGATAGATGGCATGTTGTTACTTACCCTCCTCCATCCTGCACAGTCAAAAGCTGAGCACTGGGACTGCTAGCTTACTGGGACCAGTAGCTTAGCTCCCATCTCTGCTGCTGCTGCTACTCAGCACTCCTATAGGGACGTTTTTTCCCCCAAAAGCACAATACAAAACACCCTGCTTCTTTCATTCTTCATTAAACACTGTCTGGTGTTGCCCAAGACAAGCAGTGTTTAAAACCTCTCTAGTGGAAATGATGCCACCAGTGAGTCCAAGTTAAAAATCCACATTGGGAAGCTCAGCGACTCGTGTGAGGCCAGCGCTCCAGGGCCCCCTCTGAAAACTGCAGTTATCCCCACCTACTGCGGAAGAGGTACTTCACGCTCCAAGCCCTAACAAAAGTGCCACTACTGCAATGCACAGCTGGGTTTGTTACACAAATACACATCCCCCAGTATGCCACTGAGATGAGCTCCAAAAGGGCTATTACCAGCATGCTTTAGCTGTCTGAAAGCAAGGCAGGAGCCATTCATTTCTCATGTTTCATCCCACTGTCTCCCTCCCAGATCTTGCCATCGCACGCAGCCCTTCCGTGACTCATTTTCCCAGGAGTGCAATGAGGATGATGGTGTTCCCGGCCTCAGCTGGGGGCTACAAGGCTCTTTGATTTGCTAAACAGAAGACTGTCAATGTAAATACAGATTACTGAGCCTCCAGAAGACAGGAATGAATCTTTGCCAGAGCAGTTTCTCCAAACCTTGGCCCAGCCCTGCCTACGGCCCCAATGACCATTTCACTGCAGCATTTCACAGATTTGACTAGGTTTATCCTCACAACATCACTAGTATATTAATTGTCCCCTCTTCAGCTCACAAATGGGGAAATCCAACTGCAGAAATGCCATGCACCTTCCCCAAGGTCACAGAAGCAGCGCATGGCACCACAGAGAGCAGCATCTAGGCTTCCTGCATCTCAGATGTGCGGCAGTCTCTCTCCTCTTCCTTGCGACTGAAATTTTGTATACGTCCCTAGAGTCATCCAGTGCTTTGAGAAAATACAATGTGCTCCACAGCTATTGCAAAGCCAAGTTGGCACTAGTAAGCAATTCCCAATAAAATAGAAAGTCAGAATTTCTTTATCTTTGACTTGATCAAAAAATGGTACATACTTAAACCTTTTTTTCCCTTAAATACTCTCCTCACAGATGTGAAATCCTGCTGAAAGACATTTTCAGACCAAAATAAATTGGTTAGCACAAAAAGATGTCTCCCTCCACCCCCCCGCCATTTTACTCCCAACTTTTGTGTTTAATGCCAAAACACCTACTTTGCTCAAGGTCATAGGAAAATGACAAGAAAAACAACTAAATAAATACTCAAAGTAAAGGGATGAACATTTGGACATACACTTGCTCTGAATTGTCTGGACATGATTATACACCTAAGTTGTGCTACATCTTTCAAAGACAAGGACAGAAAAGGCAGTAAGAAGGATGTAATTAAAGGATGCTCCTGGCTTGAGAGATCTGATCTCTCCGAGGCACTTTGAATGCTCCTTGTCATCTCAGGGGACTCACTTGCAGGAGCGCTGCGCATTCAGAAGAGATCAACGGGAACTGACTGACCTCAGGACTCACCGGACCTTGATTTCCTTTATGTTTCAACCCTTCAGTTCTCCAATTCCTTCCTTCTCTTTTCCAGCTTCCCAAGGAGATGTAGGGAAGCTGAAGGAACTGCGCTTTCACTTTAGAGCTGAATCCTGACATTGCTTCCCCAAAAGATTTTCCCCTCCTTGGGATGGGGGAAGGAAGGAGATTATCAAGACATCCACAGAATTTCACATACTTGATTTCCTCACACTTGCTTGGACCCTCGTCAATCCTCCTGGTGCCACCCAACCTGCAGGCAAGGAGATCTAAGAGGACCTACACTACACATGCTAATGGCAAAGCCATCTCCAAACTTGACACTCATTTCTTCACATGTGAATACTGCCAACTTAGACTCATTGACACGAATGGAGAATGGCTTGAGGGAAAGTGGTTGTACATATGTCTAAGCTACATCTCTGAATGTGGTCCAAGAAGCACAGGCCAAAGACCTTTGATTCACAGAATCAGAAGAACTTTTGGTTGCTTATATGAAGTTACAAATCTTTTGAGCTTTCTCTCAGACCAGCAATAACAGACCTACCTAACTACACTGACAAACATCTACAGGCTCCTCAGCCCTTCTATTTTTTGCAATAAAAGAGAATTCTTTTCTTTCTTCTTTCTTTTTAATTAAATTTTTGTCTTCTTTTATTACCCTGGGCTGCTGCTTTGTGTCTAGAGCAGTTCTGTTCCAGACCGCAGAAACAACAGACGAGTATGTTCTCTATGCCCAGGCAAGGACTCTGCATTGTCAGAACTGTGCTAATAAAAGGTAAAAACAAAAACTGAGCTGTGATCAACCTGCTTCTACTTCAGACTTCGAGAAACAGTCCAGATCATTATAAACGGGGTGGAGAGGGAAAAACAATCCTACTCAGAGGATAGTAGTGGCTTATCTGTCTATTGGAGACCTCAAAGCATTTTCTAATACTAATGAATGAGCCTTTCTAGCTCCTTCTGAGATGAATCAGGATTGTTATTGATCCAGAAGAGTTGAGGAAACTGAGGCAGAGGAATAGGATGTGATCCATGGACAGCCTGGCCATGGCACAGTGCAGAGCCGGAGCCAAAAACCTGCCCTTACCCACAGGCCATCCCCCTCCCCTAAAAGGGACACGATGAAACCATAAAAAGTTTCTAGCAGCTAAAGTAGACCAGCACAACACACAACCTGTGAAGCAATATATTTAGCCAATTAACCAGTATGCATGATTAGAGCCTCCAGGAAACAGGTGCATGGGGTAGAGGGTTGAAGGGAAGAAAAGCACAATCCAATGCAGAAGACTTCAGAGGTCCAGCTTGTCTGTGGGTACCTCACTAAGTTTGGTCTCAGTCAAATTCTCATTGAGCAGGGACTACGTACATCTTTCTACTCCACCTCTGGAATTAGTGAAAGCATTCCCTTCCTCAGCCTGCTTCCGCAGGGACACCAAGGGCTATTAGTGCCAAGGGAAAGAGAGGGAGATTTCCAGGACAAATGTTAATGAGAGGGTGGCAAAGTTTGTTTTACAGCTCTTGGAGTATACTCTGCTCTGAGAGTAAAAAATTACCCTTCCAAATGGTTGATTTGACCCTTTTCAGTAGCATGATAATGAGAAGGAAAAAAAGGAAAAAAAAGCCACAAAATATATGCATCAAATGCTCCAGAGCAGTGGTCATGGCTCCAGCACATAAAACATTTGCTCTGCCACTGGACAAAGTGTAAATCCTATTTTTCTTTCCTAAAAAAAAAAGAAAGAAAAGATGAAAAGCCCCTAAATGATTCAATATTTTATACACACTCCGTATACTGCAGCCTTGAAAAAGATGCCGCAGCATGACGGGCTTTGGAGACTTTATCTTGCTGCAGCAACTGAAGAAGAGCAATTTTAACACTGACATAATAGTCAGGCATGTGTGTGTTTGGTGGTTATCCACAGCTAGTATTAGGGTGCTGGTGAATGTGCTCTTGGCAGTTTTGCATATGCACAGGTTTCAATTTTAATGGGCTCCACTCCATGTACGCATATGTTTCAGGCTATGTCTATGTATAATTTGTTAATGTTGTACAAACGGAGATGCCAGACCTGTGCACGTGGTTTTGGCATGTGTTCTGCATGCATGCACGTATGTACATGCTTTCTGGGCAGTGAGGTTTTGTTTCTCGCTGTGTATTGGAGTTATGTGTGTGCTGTGAGGGCATGTGATTTTGCAGGGTTTGCTAAGGCACGTTATCATTCTTTTCTCCAGTTGACCCTGGTGATAATCACTAAAACATACCATCCACTCCTGCTCCACACTAAAGGGTTCATCCCTTTCTTCTGCTGCAAGCACTATCAGTACTGCTGTTTTACGTGACAGTGTGCTCTACCATAGAAAGACTGCCCCTACCCCACACAGAGCAAGTCCAACCGCCCCCCAAAACAGCACCAACCCAGAGCTAACCTCAGGTGCCTGCCCAGCCTGAGGAAGCAGGTGTCCCAGTCCCAGAAGCGAGCCTTGCTCCGGGCACCACCTTCACAGGCAGCGGCCCCTCCCTTTCTGGTGAGGTTGAGCTGGGGCCATGCCGCTGTGCTCCATGCCTCCGGGTGCACAGGTAGTTTTCCAGTGCTGCCTGGGGGACACAGCATTGACCAAGGGACCACAAGGTGGAAAATCAACAGAAGACCCTGCCCTGGGCCATGCTGAACAAGGGTGCTGTTAGATGGAAACTGCCATAAGCTGTTCACAAGCTATGCTAGATGCCTCTGCCTCATGGAAGGACTTGTAACTCAGCATCTCCCATATTCCCACATGGACCAGTTACCTACTACATCTTAAGGGGGGCTGTGGACCTTCCCCTGTGGTCATGCCTAGCAAGATGAAGCTCCTGCCAAGGCAAGCAGCTAGACCTCCCTTGGATTATCAGCTCTGGTAAAACAATGGTACAAACAACCTAAGCTTTGATATAGTGATATGAGGTCTAGCCTTGAGGCAGGCAAAACATTAGAACTTTAACATAAAACGCTATCGGAGTAGTTTCTGATGCGCAACGCTGCCTTCTGTATTCTTTCTTTTGTACTCCTTCCACTATTCCAAATCAGATTATGACTTGTACATATCACGGCAGCTGTTAAATTGAACTGGGATCAGGGGAAATACCTCCCACTCCCAGTCATCCAGTCAATCCTGTCAAGTCCATCATCAACATCACAACACAGAGCAAAAGGTCATCATTTGGTGTGGAAAAAAGAAACGGGGTGCTCTCCCACAGAGAAGAACAAAGCCTTCTACAACACACTCTATTGGATTTAAGTGGCAAGGTTGGGTGGGAAGGGAGGCTGCAGAGGTGGCTGCTGTGAGAACACACCATGAGCTGCCCCCACGTTGGACAGAGCCAAGTCCAGCCAGTTCCAAGACAGACCTGCTAGTGGCCAAAGCTGAGCCCATCGGCAACATTGATAGCACCTCTGTGATAACATATTTAAGAAAGCGTAAAAAATGCTGTACAGCAGCTGTGAGAGAGGAGTGAGAAAATGTGAGAGAAAGCCCTGGAGACACCAAGGTCAGAGGAGGAGGAAGGGGAGGAGGTACTCCAGGTGCTGGAGCAGAGATTCCCCTGCAGGCCCCAGAGAAGACTGCGGTGATGCAGGTTGTCCCCCTGCAGCCCATGGAGGACCATGGTAGAGGAGATATCCACATGTAGCCTGAAGGAAGCTGCAGTCCATGCTGGAGCAGGCTCCTGGCAGGAGCTGTGGCCATGGAGAAGAGCCCACACAGGAGCAAGTTTTCTGACAAGAGCTGTGGCCTGTGGGACACTCATGCTGGAACAGTTCATGATGAACTGTCTCCTGTGGGAGGGACCCCATGCTGGAGCAAGGGAAGAGCGTGAGGAGGAAGGAACAGCAGAGATGAAGTGTTATGGACTGACCACAACCCCCATTCCCTACCTCCCTGCACTGCTCGGGGAGGGGAGGTAGAAGAGTTGGGAGTGAAGTTGTGCCTGGGAAGAAGGGAGGGGTTGGGGAAGGTGTTTTTAGTTTTGTTCTTATTTCTCAGTATCTTACTCTCTTATTAATTGATTTAATTTCCCCAAGTCTAGTCTGTTTTGTCCATCACAGTAATTGGTAAGTGATCTTCCCCTGTCCTGCTGAGGAGGAGGAGTGCAGACCAGCTTGGTGGGCACCTGGTGGCCAACAAAGGTCAGTCCACCACACACGCACAAATAGATAATGCCACCAAGGGAAACCTTAGAGAGGAGCATCCCTAAGCAACTGGTGATATTGTTGCAGGTGAGGGAGACAGCAGCATTACAGCTGTGTGCAGCCTTTCTGCCCAGTGTTTGGGGCCTGGTTAGAGAAGGGACTAAGAAACACAGTTTCCAGGATGATGAATATCAACTACTCCCAGGGACTTCAGACAAAAGGAGGAGGTAGGCTGCACTTCTGAAAAATCAAACCCTCGCTCCTGAGACAAATGAACAATAATGGAAGCTCATGCTCCAACCAAAGCCTGGGACCCAAGAAGCTGCCTCCTCTTGCTGGGGCTGCAGAGCAAAGGCAGTGGCTGGGACTCCCTCTCAAGAGGGATTCCCAGCCCTAAAGTGTCATCAGCAGAAAGAGTGATCCAATTTCTTGGCAGCACAAACTGCCACAGGCTCATAAGCCACTTCCTTCCCTAGGACGTGATGCCCTGGACAGCTCTGCTCTTGCTGCCTGCCAGTGTCTGCTGTCTTCCCCACTCCTCCATGAGCCCCCCTTCCTCCCTCCACTACTCATTCCTTTGCTACACGAGGCTGGCATTTAAGAAACACTTATTCCAATCCATTTCTACCCTTGTACAGCAATTGGGTGTCATTTAGTTTGATTTAACCAATTTAGTCCTATGAATTAATTGGTTAATAAGCCATCTGTATGCATCAGGTGACAGAGTCGCGCTCTCACACATAGACACAGACAAGCTACCCACTTGTCCTTGTTTAATAACAGGCTGTAGGGAGTAGGAGCGGGAGAAGCATGCAGGCTAATATCACTCCCCACGGGGAACTGCCAACAAAAGAGACTTGGCGATCATTGCACCGACCTTGACCTCTGAGCGGGGGAACTGTCTGTTTAGGGTAATTCAGAAATAACCTACACGGTAGCTAGAGAGGAGTGCCAGCTACAGAATGGATGCAAGAACCACGACTATGCTTCACATTGTGGGTTGTTTTTTTTAATAGAGAGAAAAAGAGGTTTAGTTCATACTTACTAGACAGTAGGAAATTCTCAGCTGCATTCCCAAACAGCTGAACTTTGTATGTGTGTAGGAGCAGGAGAGGGGTGGGAAGTGGGGGAACAGGAGGAGACTGAGGTCTAAAGCATTTGATTTAGGTGTGATCTTTAATTATGAGAAAAATATCTCATCTATTTTGATTTCTTTTTAAATGCTGAGCAAAAAAGCACCCCTCACAGGCCCCAGCTATTTCAATGTTATATACTAACCCCCAAGCCATTCGACAAACAACAATACAGCAAAGCAAAAGCAAATCCAGCAACATATCCCAACCCACACAACAGAAAAACATCAGCTGTTTAGACAGAAAAACAACAACTCCCTCCCCTGGCTGCCCATCCATCTCAGCCAGCCCTGGGTGCCCCAGCAAGCAGATGAGTTTCTCTGCATACCCTGAAGGCTGACACACAGAGGACTTTCAGACTGAGGGGGAACTGAATTACAGGGCTATGGGGCCCTTGGGAAAAAGCCCTGCCAGCAGCTCCCTCTCTGTTCTGCTGTGAGAGCTACCATGCATCTCAGCCACAGCAACTACAGCAACATCATGTGGGGAAGGGGACGCTCACTGGTGTGGGAGGCTCCCAAGTGATACGAGAGAGTAAATGCCAGCACTGGCACAAATGGCAGTGCTTTGGTGTAACATGCTGGGCAACATGCTCTCATTAAAGAAATGGACCACGAGCTTCTGTACTGGGTGGTTTCCAGTCAAACACAAAGTGCGGCCTGCTGCAGGCTGCATGGTCCAGCTGTCATAGACCAAATAATGAACACCAGGGAGAGCCTTGGCCAAGGCCACCCCAGGGAGAGGAGACAGGTTTTAGGCTGTGTTGGGTGGTGCAGAGCAGCAGCGTATCTGCACGGGCTCCTCCAGGGCCCCCCCGCCCCCGGCTCCCAGCGTTTTCCAGTGATCTGGGAGAGAAATTAGCGTGCTGCAGACTCCGCGAGAGAGAGATGCAAAGTGAGTAGCAGGGATGTAGCTCCGAGGAGAAAGTACTTTCCCTCCCTCTCCCTAAGGAAAATGAAATTACAGTGGAGTTTGCTTTAAATGGATCCCATTAGCACAACAGGCACCGCTGGAAGAATAACATCCTCTGTGCGCTGAAGTGAGACACTGACGGGCGGAGCGGAGCAGGCTGAAATTGTCCCTTCCAGACAGAAAAGGGAGAAACCTGTTTAGCCAGTACACTCACTAGGAGACTGCATGAAGGAGTGAGGTAAAAAAGAAAAAAAAACGAGTGAGGAAACCTGCCAGAGTTCCTGGTGTGAGCGTGCCCTGCCAGCCCGCACAAAGCAGGCAGGACAGAGCCTTTTCACTGCATGTGCGGGGAGCCCCTGAGTGCCTCCCTGGGTGTTAATCCCTGAAAAACACTCTTTTACTCTCACTAGCATATGAGTGCCTGTCCCTGGACACTGTAAAATTATCAAAACACAGAGTTAAACTGCCCTGCTTGAACAACTAGAAGCCCTAGCTAAACAGCCTCTGCGCAGTCTGCAGCAGCAATGCCGGTGGAATGAATGAACGAAATCGAGAACACATACCAACCCGTCCACAGCAAACAATTTCACTTGATCGGTGACTACAAAAACCAGAACGCCTCGGCCTGAATTGAGCAAGTGGTGACACGGCTTTACAGCTTGTTTAATGGCCACGTGGAGCATACGTATCTGGCTGCTGCACTTCCCTGGTTAGGCAGCTCACATGCAAAAGGCAGTCACATCACAGTTCACAAGAAGTCTTATCTTTACCAGTCACTAAGGACTCCGGGCCCAAAATGTGTAAAATTACTTAAGAGATTAAAGGGGCAGAAAGATTTTTTTATTTTTTTCCCCAGAAATGCCTCACCAGGCTCAGTTCCTTAACATCCACTCATTTCAAAGACAGATGCCTATGCTGCTTCGGAGGACTTGGAGATCTCACCAGCTGCCTCGTGGCAGCTACCATCACTGAAACACCTCTGAATCTGTGTGGCATCCCGTTACCCAAATATCATCAGTCATAGAGCCAGCGCATCTCTCCGTGCAAGCCTCGCACATCCAGATGGAGCTGGGCAAACGCTCATAGCAGCAAAGCACAGGGCAACGGGGCAGCAAGAGAGACCACTGCTGCTGGAGATGTGCGTGGCACAGGACAGGGCCACTAATCCCTACGTTACTGCCTAGGAAGTATGAGACATGTTATGGGATGCAGGGGAAGAGCATTTGGGGATTGTACAGGATTTATTGGATATTTCAGGGAAAGACCAAAAGCAGAGAAAGGGAGGGACTGAGGTGGTTTGTGGAGGGAAAAGCACGATAAAATAGAGGGATAAGGGGACAGAAGGGACGAGTCGCGTATCAACAGGTTGCTGGTTGGTGCACTCGTCTGGCCGTGCCCTGTGCCTGATGGGCGCAGTCTGTCCTGTCCTCTCATTAAACTCCATTTCTCTACCATATTCCTGGGTGAGAGGACTCTGCTCCGTGTGCAAGGGTGTCTATGGAGGGTAAGTGGGACCACAGGGCAGAGGCCCATGTGTCGGTGGTGCCAGAACAGGAGCAGGTGAGGGTGCACATGTCAGTGTGCAATTGCTAGGGAATATGAAGCTGGACTAGCTGGTGAGTACCTCAAGTGGCTTAGGAGCCCAGTGAGCATGTGTCTCTTTGTGAACGAGACAACTGGAGGAGCTGTCTGCTGGAAAGACCAGAGAGGCCAGTTGTCCAGCAGGACAACTGCTGGAGAGACCAGCCAAGCTGAGGCCCTTGGTCCTGCCTCTTGTTGTCTCCATCCTCCACATCCTCCTCAGCCTAGGAACTCTCTCCCTTAGTTTCCTCCTCTCTCGTCCTCTTTTTTTAATCCTCCTGACAAAACCTTAAATGGTCTAAAAGCATCCCCAACAAGGATGAGGGAATGCAAATGTCTTAGCAAATGTGCATTTGAGCTCCACATGCTCCCAGGGATGGCATAGTAATAAAAAACAATTAGATAACGCTCAGCAGCTACAGTGAGAGGGAGTGGTACAATCTTACCACGACTAATAGGGCTTTTAATAATAGATGAGTCTCTCTGTGCAGTGCTGGAGAGGGGAAGCCGAAGAGGTTTCAGTTACAGTGCATCTTTCTGCCCAGTGAATTTCTGTGAGCGGAGGATTAATATTCTATGAAAGTGGGGATTAACTCACCCTCCATACTTACTACTTCTACCAGGGAGATCCCTGCAGAGTCAGGACCGGGTTCCCTCTGACAGTGCAGGATGGGGGAGTCCCATGGAGAAGCAAGCTGAGCTCACTCCTGCACCCCCTCGCAAAAGGACACTCTACTTAGTCCTACAGGTGCCAACTTTTGAGCAGCTCAGTAATGAAGAACCTGGAAAAGCAAACACTTTTGCTCTCTTGCTTTCTCTCATCCCAGGAAAAGTTCAAAAGCAAAATTGCAACTGACTGCTGAAACGAGGCTGAAGAAAGCCCAACACACCAGAAGAAGCCACATGTGCCCCAGGTGGGCCAGCATCATGGGCAGGGCACCACAAAGCCCCCTGCCTGCATCTCTTCCCGCTTCCTTCTGTTTACAAACCTTCACTTCATGCCTCCTTGCTCAAAATACAAACAGAAGCCATGGAGGGCATTTTCTTGTTGCCATAGAAACAGTTATTATAATCTCAAACTGTACTTAATACATCACTCTTCCCCCTCCAGCACCTTGCAACAGCTTGCTGTTCAACGGGAAGGCTACGCTGTGAGAGGAGGAAGAGTGTAGGCAAGAGCCCTGACAGCTCACGTCCTGCGCTCGAGACCCAGCATCTCCACAGCTGCCCATAATCTCCTTTCCATCAGCGCACAGACTCTTTCTTTCTTTTCTTCTCTCTTTCTGTCTTGTTTTCTGTTCTTTGGAGTGTCACATCATTTACATTTATGAAAGGAATTTTCCTGGGGGTGCAAAGATACTTCAAATTGTCTGTGATCAGATCAACCTTGTGCATAATACATTTGTACGAAAATAAACTCCCTGGGGCCCACACTCCTGACTGAAAGTCTCTGTAATGAAGTATTTTACTCTAATTTAGTTAAAGATGATGGAGATAGGAATAAGTGCGTGCCTGCATGCATACAGAGGAGGGGAAGAAAGACAGGATACCATACACAGACAAAAGCCAGTAATTATAAGATTACATGCTAGCTGGGAACACTACTGAAGTATCTCATTATTACAAGAAGTTAACTTCTCACCTCTTCTCTCTGAAAATCAGTCCTGCCCTACATGGCTTCTTGCAGACCAGATCTGGACAACCTGAATATTTATCCTCAGAAGGGGTATGCAGAAAACTACTCTACCGCATCACTTGTTAAGAAATCATTCCCATTCCACATCCAGACTGAACCAAAACCACATTGAGATGATGACCTTCCCTGCTCCCCATTCTTCTCCAAATGCAAAAGCAAGACATCACCCTTGATTAGAGTCACTCCTTTGGAACATCAGCCTTTTGTTTTCCAGCCTCTGCCCTATCTGATTCAGAAGGATGACTTCCTCATAGGGCTCCTTCCCCATGCCCCCAGTCCCAACTGAATAATTTGGATCCAAGGTTCCTGGCTACTCCTGTGTGACCTCTCTGGCTTGGCTAGGCACTTAAACCTGGAAATGTGAAACTCTTCCTGGCAAAACCTTGTTGAAATGTGGACGATTCCACCCAAGGTTTCTGTTTCAATTAACTGGTATTTTCTAAGGATAACATCTTTGCCCCCACACAAAAATATCAACCAGATCTGACTCTTAGCAATGGTTAAATGATTTCAGTGAACCTTGGGTCAAGTCTGAAGTATAACCACAGATAGTTGAGTTCTAGTACACTCTGCTATTGACTCACTATGATGCCTTGTACAAACCTCTGCCCTCTGTTTTGTTTCCCCATCTTTTCCACAGATGACAAACTTAGCTCCCTGCTCAACAAAAAAACTATGAGATTCCATAAATCAGTCTTCCAAGGTTCCAGCCATAGACCGAGTGTACCCAGGGACATCCTCATAGCAGGTATGGTCAATATAGGAAAGGGACACCATTTGATTGCCACTGCTTTCAATGCGAGAGGATTGTGTCCTCCAGGCTTCTTTACTGTCTATAATAAAATACTGGGATTTCTTTACTCTGTTATTGCTGGCCTAGTACTTCCCCATCATAGGGGGATGTGGGAAAAATGCAAATAAAAGCTATTAATGGACAGGAGAGGGAAAGAGGTGGGGAAATAGAAAGCTAGGAGCCCCTGATAAGGGGCAAAGGGAATGGTACAATTCAAAGTGCATGGCAAAAGTGATTTGGCAGACAGTACTCCTAGCTAGGATTTGTTGTGTCTGTGCATTTTCCTAATAGCTTTGCTGAGAGGATCTTCTTTGGATAATGCTGGTGCTGTGCAGGAGTCTTACATGTTTAGACCCAGGATGGCTGCCCCACTTTTTTTCAAAGGCTGTGTCACATGGGACAGAAAAGAAAAAATTATTCAAGGATGTGGATGCAGACACACATATACTATAGAAATACTTATTTTATCCGAGTCTTTGGTTTTTTCTTCCCATTCCATACCTTAAGAAAAAAAGAGACAATCAGCTCTTGTGTCTAGACAGGCCTGGAAGAATTTCTACATCCTGGTAAAGACTTGATCTTCCACACAGTAGAGGAAGTAATCAGCTTTTCTGAAAGAGAAACTACACAAAGTACACCTTGAAAATGAAGGCAGAGGACTAAATCCATTCCTGGCAAGAAGAAGGTGCAACTCCCTTTGAAGCAAGAGAAATCAGTGCCGCTGAATTTGTCTTAGGGAGATAAATACTAATAACCAGTCCTTCCCAGAGGACAATCTGATAACACTGAAGTTGACACCCACAAATGTCAGGCAGGATGTATTTCCTCCTGCGTGCCAGTATCTAAGCTTATCACCCTATTTGCTTCTTCTCTCCCAAGTCATTTTGCAGGGTCAAAGGCTATCGTGGGGCTTTAATTAGAATGCCATCGTAATGAGCTGACACTTAAATCAGCCTGCCAGTGGCTAAAGAAAATTAACCTTAGAGTCAAATGAGCTCCAGTCTGGGAGTTCATGTCACAAGGGGGCAACAGATGCTTTTGCAGAGCTGATGTGTATGGTGGAGGGATAGAGAGCTAAACCTTGCATTACTTTGAACCAGGAGATCTACACTGGGGATCTCACCTATCCTAGCTGCCTCTGATGCATAAATAAAAGCAAACAGTCTCTCATGAGCTTTGCACTGTGTGTTTGCTGTGCCAAGCCAAGGAGAAATCAACAGTGAGAAGTTACCTGGGGACAGAAACTTCTTTTGGGCTCCCTGAGAAAGGATGCTACTTGAGCTCATATATACCTACAAACGTATCACGTGTGATAAACCATATCAGTTGCTATGAATTATTTTGTCATTATGACTTAGTTGATTACTTCATTATTATGCAAGAGCCTAGGCTGTAAATAAGGGCAGGTGCTTCACCCAGCTCAGACCCTGCAAAACTTAGGGACCAAGTAAACAGTATGAGGCTATCATCCCGGGCTGGCTAACAAACTGGAGGGGCATTCACAAGGACAAATATACACAGAGGATCAACCTCCCCACTAACCTTGGACTTTCTCTGCCACTGCAACTGTACCACCCCTTCCTACATGCATTCTGCACCAACTTCTCCCCACGCCATCTTTTGGCACAAGTCACAACGCTGCTGTATTGCCAGTGAGTTTTGAGTAAGTTCTAGACAGTCAGTGGCAGATTTTCCCAGTGAACCCAGATATTCCCTTTAGTACCATTTTTCTTTGCATCCTAAAGGCACCCAGTAGCCTAGAGAAGAAATCCAGTGTGTGTTACTCACAGGTACCAGAGAATCCATAACGGCTTACTGCCTTCCTCAGTGCTGAACTGCCAGTGCTATCATTTTCCACGACATCTCTTTTATGCCACTGCACTTGACAAATACCTTATGCCTCTCCACAGGTATTCAGGAAATCCTGCCAATGCAGGCACAGAGAACACACAAATGGACCTAACATCTCCATCTAGTCAAGACAGAGCTGTGTAGCAAAACCAAAAAATTTTGCTAACCAAATCTGGCCATGGAGCTGCCTATGTATAGCAGATTCAGCCCTGTGTTTCTTGCCATGAGAGGACACATTTTCCTTTCATTAATATCATTACGATCAGTACACCTCAGAGGCTACTTTAAAGAACCCTCAAATCATTCTTGGTATGTTTCTACTGCAACCATAATCAACCTTTCTCTAAAGGGGAACTATCCAATTGAGAACCTTGGGAGATGACTATTAAATCATAAAGTTTAAAACTGGAGCAACTGCTGGAGTTAATGCAGCAATAGTAAATTTACAAAAGGATGCTAAACAGTAGAATTTACTGCAGAACCATCTTTGCAAAGGAAAGCTGAAACCTTCTTTTGCAAAAGTATCCTGTGAAACACTTGCTTTCTATGTTGCCAATGACACCTTCAACTAATTGTTCCTGAAAGACTGTTGAACACTTCAGTTAATTCTTCTCTAGTTACGGTCTTTGTTTACTTTTGGTATTTGACTCCACTATGGAAGTCAATTTGTTTCCTTCTTAAGAACAGCGAAGCTCCAATGGGCTCAGTTCCCTAATTAATGTGCTAGGAACTAAAAAAAGTCAAACCCATGTTCCACCTCCTGTAAGGTTCACACACAGGTTTTCATGCAGTAGAGGCTGTGATACAGAAGGACTGCAAACATCAGAGTAGAATAGTTACAGGCATTTTTAGACTTAGCGTTATTTGCATCAGGGTATTTAAAAAGGGTATAATTTTTAGTTTATGTTAAGCTTTAAGTATAATTTTGTTGTTTTGAAAGTGCTCCTAAATTGCATGATTTGGACACAAGTCATTCAATTCATGATACTTGCTTAAAGGTTCAGCTCCCATGAGGCTTCAAGAGAATTTCAGCTTTCTTTAAAAAAAGAATGTTATTAACCCCTGGGGGGGTTATATTCAAAAGCATGAAATTGTAACGTTTAGTTTGACCCAAATGTCTTGAAACTAGAGGCAAGTAATAACAAGCGCAGGCATTTGGGAACTGTTCCTGTGGGGTGTATGTTGGGGAGGACAGTGTTGGTCATTTCTGAGGTACATGGCAATTTGGAAGTCAGTCTCATGTTTTGGGGCAGCCAGACACCTGATACTGAGAAGGGACATCTCTGAACACCAGCTTTGAAAGGGAAGTAATCTTGGGGCTTTTTGTTTCTTGTAGTTTTCTTCTCCTCTCACCAAATCTTGTAATATACAGGCTCAACAGATGGTGTGATCTCTTTCTCCCTCTTTCCCCTCAAGTCAAAATGTAAAATGGTAAATACCACTGTAATCACTTAATGCAGAAATAAACCATTGCAATACAAGAAAGAGGAGCTTCAGACCCTTCAAAATAAACAAGATGTAAGAAAAGACAGGTCCTCATCCAAGTCATACAGGTCCACACAGAAAAATGGTATCTCCTTGTCTTTCTTCTAACCACAAGAAACATAGTTTCCCCCCCTATTCCCAAATAGACCTCAGGCTACTGGAACACCACTGACATTTTCTTTAAAGAGTTGTTAATTAAAATAACATTAAATATGCTATGTTCAGTATTTGTCAGGCATCAGGAAAGGCTACTAAAATTATCACTGAGGGGCCTATTAAATATCATCATATGCTCCCAGAGTAACTAATTACATACGTTTTTAAAGGTTCTCCCCCATCCTGCAAAAATCTTTAACTTTTTTTATTTCTTTATTTACTTGCATCAAATAACCAAATGTTACCAGCATGCTATTCAGCACCTGCCCTGCAGAACGGGCAGGCATTGCCCCACTGCCCCTGATGGGACCGAACAGCCCACTGGCATCTTAGAGCCGGGGTGTAAACCTGATGAGGTTTCAATTCCATTTTTTGTTTTCCTTCTGCCTTCTGCACTTTATGTTCCCTGTTTGCATCATTTGAACGTTTGGGCAAAGGCCACAGAAAACACTGGAGCTTGGAAATAAAACAGGTACTCCCAACAATCCAAATCCAAATGCTCGAGGAGCTTAGAAAACTGCAAGCCCTTTGAGAAAACCCCAGCCTTCCTGATCTGTACACGCACAGCACCTCACGTAGCAGGATCACATTGGGCAGCAACTGTAACTACCAGCTACAGTGACTACAGTAAATAATACTGAAAAGAGCTTGGAGCTGAATTTTTCCTTCTGCATGGGATGGTATTGGAACAAAAACAATGACAATGCTTTATTGTGGGGACGGCATAGCAACAAAACCTCTATGCTGTTCTTAATGGATCTGCTCTTCAGAGCAAAGGGAAGCCACCTACTCCTAGATCCATGCCTAATGCCACACCACACCAGGACATCCAGGCACAGAGGGTATGCCCAGAGGCATACTGTTAAGCTTGCTAACTGCAAGGTCAGAGAGACTGGTCTTGAAGCCATCCAGCGATCACTCAAAATTCAACAGAGACATACCCAGGCACAAGTGGTTGCTTCCCTTGGCTTTCCGTCTCCCAGAGCACGGGGCTGTGTGTTGCTCAGCAGTGCCAGACCAGTGCCAGAGAGGACTGACCATGAGGAGCACAGCCCTTCTGCTGATTCAGTCCGAAGAGGGACTTCCAGCAGGAATTTGGAGCAATCGCCATTAACGATGTTGCCACTTGCTTTGTGCATGAGGTAGACCAGTCTCCCTGCCGACCTTTACATTCCTTGTGAGGAGGGCAACCGTTTCAGCACCTATGCCATCTGCAAATTTGGTCTTCCCCTCAAGGATACAAAAATCAGGTCAGAGGCTTTTCTCTTCCCCTTCCATTCCTGCAAAGCACGTTAGAGCTCAAATCCTCAAGACAAAGCATTATTATTATTGTTGTTATTTTTTTATGGTGGAAGAAAATATTAATGTTACAAATAGCTGCCATTAGCATAAGCAGAGCTGCATATTAATATGCACACGGGTGTCTCCACTGTCAGGAAGCAGAGAGGCCCCAGAGGCCCTCCTTTCACTGGGGAAAATGATGATGGCATTAGCTCTAATGATAATGATAAGGAGGCTGCCATAAACGATATGACAATTTCTTTTGTAATCCTTTTTGGGCAAAGATTTCTTCCTTACTCCCCAGTGTCCATAAAAGGATGCTATTTGAACAAATGGCAGCTTGACTGATTTATTTAATTTCACCACAGCTTTATGGTTTTCTTAAAAGTGGCAGCTCTTTGAGTCATGTGACTAAGAAAGAAACTCAGTTAAGCCTTTCAGATAAATTCCTATTCACCAAGATTTTGGAGAACGGGATACTAAATAAAAAGAATCCCACATCTATTTATATTTTTAAAACCTTGTGATGTTTCAATCTTTTGGGACTAATGATACTATTATATCCAAGAATAGCAGAAGCTATGAAGGAAAAGAAAAATGGATATGAAAAAAATAACCAGTAATTAAAGTTGTCTCTGATGTAAGATGTTCCCAACCCTATCACAGCCTTTCTCCCCCATCACTTATCATTGCCCCTTTGCATGTTACATCTAGGATGCGACAGTAAATCTTTGTGAGATTATGCTATGAATCAGGTGAGAGAACTGATCTGGCTAAAAAGTGACAAAGCAAAAGAGAGCAAAGGGGTATTTCCTACAGAAAGGTTTTGGATGTGCTCAACAGTGCAGACTTGCAGACAGGCATGCTGGTTCAGCTGGGAGGGCAGGAAGAGGGTGGTCTACACTGTTCCCATTAACGAGAAAATGCATGACGGACTGGGGGAAGAGATGCAGAGGGAAGATCTGGGTTCCTAAGGCCCATGTGTCAAGAGCCTGTCAAACCCTGTTTTGGTTCTCCCAGCTGTGGAAAAAATATGAGTTTCTTTTTTTTTCCAGGCCAGAAGTAAAGCAGAAATCGTTATCCCCAGGTGTGAAGTTAAGGCCTCGGTTATGGAATAGGACTTGGCTGCCCCAAATACAAAAGAATTTCTTCATTGAACTCCATACCTGGACACAGGCAGATGATGATTCTCACTGTCTCTGTGGCTGCTGAACTAATTACACAGCTTTTCAGCTATGTCACTGCACAGGGTGTCTCTAGCCTGGAATCGTCTGTCACAGCTACAATGTGCAACAGGGATCTGAATATATTAAAGTGTAGGAGGTGGGGATGCTAGGTTTTGGTCTGTCAGCTTCTGGGCTGGAAACCCTATTGAGCTCAGCTAAAATACTGCACTATCTGCTTTTCATTTTTTCACATTTGTTCTTGTGATGTACATCCTGAAGCTCATCAGAGAGAAATGTAAGCTTTATAACAGCAATAATGTTCTTTGTGGTAAATTCAATCCAAAGGGACTAGCCAAGACCACAAACAGCCCTACAGATAACTGCTTCAGATAAGGTGGCCAGGTGAAAATTCTTGATACAGAGACATGTCCAAAAACTTGGCACACACAGGCCAGTAACACAGGTGTTATAGAAAGATGGCTTCCTCCACCCACACAGCTTGTAGGACATAGGAAAGAGGCACAAGCCTCACAATCTGTCTCCCAGATAATATTTGCCCCAAATAATACAACATCAAAAAGAACCATCTTTGCAGTACAAAACAGCTGTATTAAAGCTGCAGAACTGGTGGACTCAAGATGGAAAACATCAGGGTAGTCCAAAATATGAATCCTATTTGTTTTCCTCTTACGCACCTTACTCTCTTTCCCTTTGACTTCGCTGAGTGGTTCAAGTCTGTATCTCAAACTCATTCAGTCCCCACACAGCTTCTCAAACCCTTATTATTCCAGCTGGGCTGCACAGAGAAATGTTTTCTCATTTATTTTCTTGTTTTGGAACAGAATCTCAGTTATCCAACAGAATTCCTCTGCAGATACAGCAGGAATATCCCAGCAGGAATGCTAAGCAGTGATGACCGTGCTTGGGAAATGCCACATTATTATAAACTTCCTGTTTTGGACATATCCAGAAGCAATAGCAGATGTTCTTTCCACAGCTAAACCCACTAAGATAGTGCAGATAATCTGGAGAACTTCTCTAAATAACCAGGACCACAACACTGCAATTGTAAGCAGAAGCACATACACACACCCTACAAATGATGTATATTAATATCAGTTGTTCAATACCATCTCCTACTGTGAAAAGTTGAGAGAAAAGAATTAAACTAATATATGAAGTCTATTTGCTGTTTCTGTATGACTAGAACTTACACCTATACACAAAAGTCTCTTGTTCGCTCATACTTGGATTTCCAATTGTGTTGTTTCCTGGTCTCCCAGACCAGCATTATGTGGTCTACCACATAACATCTGTGCATTTAAAAAGAGGAGGAGCAACTCTGAATCATACAGTATTTGTATGATCCTGGAAGCCAAATGCACAAACCCAAAGCTCTTCCCTGGATAGCTGTATAGGCTCAGTACGTAACAAGCTATATGATGTAGATGCAACCATAAGGTGCTTGAAAAGTGGAAGGATGAACTACAGCCCACTGTATGCTAAGTCCATAGAGACATAAATCTTGATTTCAAATGTGGCCATCAGGACTTCAGTGCTAAATGGAAATAAGTGCAATAAAAAAATACTTTCAAAAATACTTTGTCAGACTCGGGTCACGCACCACAAGAACGTGGTGTCTGAAAGGGGAATCGGCTTGGCAGCACTTGCTTAAGCCTGCTGTTCCCATGCTCCTTGCACTGTGGCTGTACATGGGAGCACTGCAGTCACCATAAGACAGAAATTGTACCAGTGCCTGTTCCAAGACCAGCATGGCCTTCTTGGCACCCAAGCTAAAGAAAGTATGTAGTGGTAGTGCTCAATAATCTCATTATAAACCAGGCTGGGGGAGGAGAGAGGCGACAAAAAAAGATTCTACACGCTTTTGATCACAGATGACATTCCATTAGCCCAGGACAACGATACGCATATGTATGCCATAAGCACCCTGACACAGGTAGTGACTTACTGACAGAGTATAAACCAATGCAGGTTAATCATCCCCATCGCTGGATCACGCAGTCACAAGACATCTGTTTTTCCAACAAGTTTTTCTAGCAAAGACTTACGAACAAACAGGAGAGCCATGAACACCTGAGATTGGACACCCTTTGCTGTGGCGTTTGAGCCAAGGAAGACATCACCACCTCAGTTCATCACAGCCCAGTCAACTGGTACTTTTTGCATAGGAAACCAAAGCTTCACTTACCTAGAATAGAAGACAAAAAGAGAGAGAGAAAGAAAATATGGTTAGTGGATTTCCCTGAAACATACAGATGCTGCTTATCTTTATTTCCCAGGTAATTCCCACATCCTGGCACCTCGTTAGGAGATTCCTGACATGTTCAGGAACAGGAGTGATCTATGATAGCTCTCTTAGCACATGGCCACTATCTCCCCTGCTGTAATTGGTCTCTGGTGCCATTTAATGTTATACAGATTATTCATTAAGAAAAGCAAAACTGAGCAGGTGTTTTCATCAACATCTTGTTCTATTAAAAAAAAAAAAAAAGAAAGAGAGAAAGAGGCTCCACAACAACATTAACCACACGGAAGGGCACAAATTATTCTGACTGTGAACAGCAGGGCGCAGAAGGTCTAGAAGACTATCAAAAGAAACTGTGGCAGGAAAGGAAAGGATCTCCTTGTTAAGGAAGGATGGATTGAGTCACTCTGCCTCGTGATTCTGTCGTGCATTATCTGAACTACAGCTGCAATCTTGATAATCTTGGTTTAGGTAAAGTAGGCTCTGCCATGGGATGGAAGGAGGGAACAGATGATTTTGAGGTCCGTGCCATCCCTGCATTTCAAGATTTTCATGAAGATACGGTACCTTCATGTACAATACAACATGGACGTAAAAAAAAAAAAAAAGTGACTGTCTCGCAAAGAGCTACCCCCTGAATAAGCCAGAGGGAGGATATAAAGAGGGGCTGTTAGATAGGATGAGAGGATGCTAAGCAGGTCTGAAGCAGTACTACGCCCTTCATTCGGACCAGTTTCATCTTTCCTCAGAGCATGGCTTGCATGTGCTACTTTCTCAAATGCTGATTTATAGGTCTGGAGCCAGGACCACAATCAATCAACCAGGACTCAATCTTTGCAAGCAATAAATAACTAAATAAAGACTGCTTATTCTCAAGAGTTAACGTGCCTCTGAAAGGTAACTCAAATTTCCAAAGAAGGGCGTAAAGCGACTATATCAAGGGTCAGGTCCTGAGAAAGGAAGAGCCTCCCTCCAGTTCAGTTTTGAACAAAGTCAAATCAGCATTTTCATGTTTGGAAACTGTGCGCTGCATTTACTCCTGCTCAGTCCTGGATAGCACAGAGCGCCACTTAAATATCCTGCGCAAGCTTTGCCTACCACCACGGGCTGCATTATTTGAACTGTAATGGAATATAGCTACTATCACAGAATCCCCTAGAGGAGCTGCAGCCAGGCTTGCACACTATGGGGAAAGACAGAAATAGATTAATATACATTCATGGCACATTTGCAAAGAGATTGCGGTGCTCATAGTGAGATTTGCACCTGTATAATTGTATCAGTTTCAAATTAATCATAATCATACTCTCAACCAATATATGATCTACAGAGTAGGCCTCATCCTCGGACTCTCATAATCGGGATAAAAATAGCTGGCTCTGAATGCACCAAGAGTTCTGCTGGTACGCAGGAGACAATAAATCCCAGCTGACCCACTAAGCCTTGGTATTTTGTTTCTGCAAAGCCCTAGCATGGCACATATCTTTGCATAAGTAAGACCTGGTCTGCGTGACAGCAGCACCGGAACATTTACCGATACATTCCCTTTGCAGAACACTACAGAATTAGTACAAGCCTTACTTTTCTGAGGAAAACTTAAGCTCAGAGAGGTTAAGTGATTTGCCAACAGATACATAGTGCCTCTGTCACATGGAGGGACACAGGATCTGTAACTCATGGCTTCCCCGACGTACACATCTAATTACTGGATAACTCCGTGCAGGAACAGCGACCCACAAGTGCAGCATAGCATCAGCCCAAAGCCTCCCTAGTGCCGTGCCTGCCCCTCCCCTACCGTCTCCTCCAAATGGCTCCCAGCAAAAGGCAGATTCCTTAATTGTGTTATTAGCTGAATTATTAATTGATATGAAAACAGCATTTTACTGGGCATAAAAAGTCATTTGGAAATGAGATAAAATGTTCTCGGCGCTGCCTGCCTCCAAGCAGAGCTGGAGCGAGGGCTCTGACAGCTTGATTATTATGCATATTAGTGCAATCTGGTGAGCTCCCAACACGGGGAGAGTGGAGTCCCCCAGTACTATATCCATCAGGCCACTTCCTTCTTCTTTTCTCTTTTTTCTCCCCCCATCACTGCTTTCTTTGCATTTATGTGGGAGACCTCAGGGGTAATTCTTTCTGATCAATCCCAGCTGTCATCACTGCAGAGCTGCTAATGATAGCTGCAGTGGGCAAATAATATTTTCCCCTCAGCCCCACACTGGGAAAGACTGTCTTTGTGCCTCTTCCCCAAACCCTCCTGTTCCCCAAAAGGGAAGAGATTGTTTCCTGAGATGCTGCTCCCTGGAAAGAAGATGCTTGCATTTCTCTGTCTCCAAGTCCGTTGTGTCCCACTGTGGAAACAGTGGTCTGTGTATATACACCTTCCTCCACAAAATGTTCCAGTATTTTGTGATGGGTGGGTGTGTGGGTGTGTGTGTGTGTGTGTGTGTGTGTGTGTGTCTTGATGTCCTTTCAGCCTTTTTTCCAAACTCTGTCTTTGGACACGATACACTTTCACTCCCAACAGACCCTTTTCCCCTGGCACTGAGAGGGGACACCACTATGGATGCCCACCACGTAATCTATACCTTCCTCTGTCCTGCTCCCTGGGCCTTCCCCCCTCTCCCACCCCCTTGTCAGCCTCCCGAGGCTTTGCAGAGCTGCCTGGAAGGTGGTATCAATTTACTTTTGAACCTCTGTTAAACAGGCAAAATGTGCATGCTTGCACAAGGGGGGTGATAAACACCAGGCAGCCCCCTCCCCTACCTTTCTTGACCCCTTTTGCAGTCACCCCATCAGTGGGAACCTACCCCCACTGACCCACATCTCTAACACGCAGCCAGAGGAGCTGGCAGACACCAGTGATCAATCCCATCTCTTACATGCAAACCTTGTAATTTAGCAATAACTACTCAACCACCATTGACCTGCTAATTAATCCATGGATTTTTTGTTGTGCCTTTAATCGTTGGCCCCGATATCTGAGTCACTTTAGACTGCTCACTCTGCGCGAAGCCTAACCAACTAAATGCTACTTCAGCTCCGTAGTAATAAAACACTGAAATATATTGACTCCCTGCCAGCTCTCGCACTCACTCTCTGCCTCTCTGCTTGCTGGCTGAGTGCTGGCGTGTGAAGGGAATATAGAGAGGGAAAAGCATCGGCCGTGAGAAATGAAGTTTGGGACACAGGTGAGAGAAAGCAAGAATCAGTCACCAGTGACAGGCCACCAAGGGCAGCCTCTGATCCCTGTACAGTCTGACAAACTCAAACCTGCTGTTCCTCCATTCCAAAATGGGCTTGATGGCACTAAAAATTCACAGGCGTGCTGGATCCTGCCTCCTTTCTGCTTTCCACCCCTGAATGAGGAAATCCTTGCCCTCTTAACTATCACTGTTACACTCGCTATATACATGTTAGAGATAAAAAGCCAGATGGTATAGGCAAAAAATGAATCCATGCAGTGGAGAGCCAGGAAATCTATATTTTTTTGCTAGTGCTGTCAGAGGATCTCTGTGTAAACACGGGTGAATCACCATGAATGCAGTTTTCTGAAGTGACTCGCACCTCGTGGTTCCTTGAACTGATGCTAAGTTTTGGGAGATGGAAATGGCAGTTTGAAATCCTGACATGGTAGAAGCTGTGGATGCTCAGCCCGCTTGGACATTGAGTGACAGAAGCAGGGCCTCGCAACAGCCGTTTGATAACATGGGTCACACTGGTGATGGGGGTGGGACAGAGATGAAGGCACTAATGGGTGACAGTTCAGTGCTGAGAGCAGAGAAGCAGGAGGAGGTTGTTAACCCGGTCAAGAAAATTCTCCATTAAGAAGTATTCATTTTCATTTGGTTAAAATCAAAATGGAAGCCCTGTCAGCGGCAGCTGATATTTACCCTCCCACATGGAAATAAAGTGGAAAGCGATAAGCCCTTCCAATTACTGCTGTAGCTTGCTGCCATTGCTTGCTGCCATTGCTTTCATTGCGGCTGATCTGTAGTCCTGAGCCGTTCCTGATGCCCATCTTGTGGTCTGCTGCAGACAGGCACACCGTGCAACTGTCCTGCCCAAAGAACTCACCGGCTCCCTCCAGCTGAGCCCCACGAGCAGGCCAGCAAGTGGTGGAAAAAAACACAGGCAACAGGAATAAAAGGGTGTCTAGGGAACTGGTAAAGATGAGGCAACTCCACAAGCAAGCTCTCTGTGCCTTCCCCATGTCGGTCCATCACACAGGCAAATGGAGTGGTGGTGCCCTTGAAGAGCATGGACTTGGCACGGCTGGAAAGACCAGCACACTCCAATGAGATGGTGATGCACTGGCCCTGTCACAAAAACCTACCGTGCCCCTATGCCAGCAGTTTAGTGACACTGTGACCACAATTCAATAGCTCAAAAACTATTCTGCTAGCACGCCTGAGATGCTGGAACTGGGGGCAATGGCAGGACAAAGGCACTTATGGTCGGAGAAGGCTATTAGGAAAGCAGCCATATGGTGGCCCTGTACTTCCTGATCCTAACACCACTGTTTCCATGTAAATAGCTAGTGTTCTCAAGCCTGCTGTGTCCCCCTGTCCTTTTCTGTTTGTCTCTGTAAATAGCAATGCCAGAGCATGTCCAGGGTACAAACAGTGGCCAGACCAAGGCTTCCCAGCAACAACGGGTCACACTGGCAACTCTGAGGAGGTTTGGCAGCAGCATTTCTAAAAGTTTCCTTGAGGACTTCCTGGGATCTTATTGTCCTGATCTGCCCTCTCTTTTTTAATACTGTAAATAATGTTTCTGAAATGCAGGTCATTTGGGGTACTTTATGATCTCTTTCATTGCCAAGAGAGTCTATCAGCAGCAGACCTCCTGCTGTTCAACACTTCAGGACTTTTGAACAGAAAGGATTTTTCTGTGCTTCCCCCAAAACTGTCTAGAGGCAGCACGGTTGGCTGGGAGGAAGCTGAGAATTGCTTGTTCGAGTGCCGGCACATACTGCGTTTGGAGATGCTGCACAGAACATGCAAAATATCTCAGTGAAAGGTCGTCATTCTGCTGAATAGCTTTGTCACTGAATTGCTTGATCAAAGATACCAAAATGCACTGAGTCGCCATAGGCATGAGAAGAAACACTTTCTCCCAGTTATATCCTATCTAGTTCTTTTATAGAGCAATTATCACTGAGAGAACTATTTCCGTCTCTACAAAAAGATATGCATTACAAATAGCTCAGCATTTTTGGGCAGGATGGACATTCAACAGACCTCGTGCTCTAGTGGAGAATTGTGAACTGCCTTAATTTTGTAAATGCAATACTTTACAATGTTCTTCCTGCCATACGTATAGGTCCAGTCTAACGGCTAGAAGATCAGGACCTCGAAGTTCAAACCTACTTCACAAGGGTGTTTTCAGTCTGTGCTACTAAGCCTTTTTGCCTGCAATCTAATGAACTGCCTTGTCCAAGACAGAAGGACAGAGCCCTTGCACCTGACAGATGTTGGAGAGTCTGACACCAACCTTGGGCAGGACTATAAGGATCATGGGGTGTCTTTAAGCCATTTTTGTATTCACTAAACCCTCAAAAATTGTATAGGTGGCTTCCCCTCCCTATTCACTGGCATGGGGAAGTCAGGAGTTGCTGTACTGCTACATCTCCCTGCATCCCCATGTCCGAAACAAGTCCTTAACACCAAGTGGCTGTGATTTATGTAGTTAAAGAGCCTTTACACTCAGGCTTTGCTGATTAAAGTGCTACTTTAGTGGTGTAGACCTCAATGGAGCACTTTAACCCCTGGTGGTAAAAGCAGATCTTTGTTTAAATTAAACCGCAGGTCTTCCACACAGAGACAAAGGAACTGGCACCTACAGTAGTTCTACTGCAAGAAAATTGTGCTGAGGAACAGATACACCATATCCAACCAGCTAAACAGTGGTGACTATGCCAACTTATTTCCAGGTGAACACCTTCCCAGAAAGGAAGGTTCTTTGCATGTGGTGTTTAAACTAGATTCAGCCCCTACCAGCTTTCTGATACATCTTTGGGGTTTGTCCCATGAAGATGCTACCTCCACTACACTTTGGAAGAACACATCTTCCCCTCATCGCTTCACTGCCTTACAGAGCCCAGTAGCTGCTTTGCATTTACATTGGGTTTTCCTTGGAGAAACCTGGATGGATAAAAACTAGAGAGTAAGAGAGATGGTAAATTAGTTCAGGACTAAGGCACAATGCTCAGCCTGATGTGTGATCTCCTCCTCTACTCCAGCAAGATCAACTAAGGCTATTAAGAGAAATCTCACTGCTTGGGACATATACAGGGAATAACAGTGTGTAGGAAACAACCTTGTAAGGAGAGGGAGCAGTCAGATGGAAGCTGAGAGAGCTTTTTTCCATCTGTGGTTGTTCTCCAGGAAATCTGACCCGAACATTTACAAGACCACCATCAGCAACATCCCATCTGGGCACCTTGCACATGAATTTCTGCTCACCAGCCTTCCTGGGAGGCTAGGAAGAACTACCGTGCCCATCTGAAAGAGGGAAACAACAAGATTCAATGACTTCCTCAAACTCAAACTTGCAGCCTCTAGCAGTGATGAGAATCAAACACAAATTTTCCAAGTCTGACAGCGTAACTACCTTTTCCCATCCAGTTTCCTGTACTGGAAAGCAGAACAAAAAGTTGGGGTTTTTTTGCTTTCTTCTAAAAGCAGTGCTCTGCCTCATGTGATTGAGTCTCTACAGCCAACCCTAGAGAATGAGTTGGACTCTTCTCATCTCAGCCAGCCCCAGACAGCTGCCCTACCCTGTCCTTGTACCTCACAAAACCATGAAGTTTGCATCATACTGTGACACCACGACAGCAGCACAGGAGCACTTCCCAAGCCTTGACACCTCTGCCTGCCAGAGGGAACTTTCAGCACGGCAGGGGAAATCTAGCAAAGACGGCTTCAGCAGAAGGGATCTGACCAGTTTGAATTAAATCTCAGCTGCCACTTCTGTTCATGCAGGGTCCCACCTTGCCGATGCCGGATTGGCGCAGCAAGCTCAGGATTAGTTTTGAAACTCCTGCCTCCTAAAGCAGCAGCAAGCTGCCTGCAGCTTTTCCAGCTATTTGACCATGCTCTTGCAGCACAGGGAAAAATTCGTCTCAATTGAAAGACTGGGGTATAAGGAGCAGAGTGGCATTTCCCAAGTGTCTTCCCCTCAACTCTTTGTGGCAGGAGGAGGGGATGGTCCTGTTCAGAGATGAACAGCCAGAATGACTGATTACATCCATGCCACTGCAAAATGCTGATGAGAAAAACCTAGGCTCCTGCTTGTCATTTTCTCAAAACCCCCAGATGCTGGCTCAGAGCCTTGCTTGTCGCTTTCCTTAAGCCTCTGTTGAGGAGGAAGAGCAAAGATCTCGGAGACAGTGTTTAGTGTCATAGACAGTTCGACAAGAGACAATTTTTCACCGCGTTAAATCCCTCTGCAGAATATTATCTGCTGGTTTTCCCTCTTTTTTATGATTTTCTTATGATTATCTCCTGCTGTTTCTGTCCTCAGCAGCCAAATAAATAAATAGCAGTATAGCTGTCAGCAGCTTTAGCTGAGTAAGCCCTGCAGACAGCCTTGGTGGGCTACACCCCTCCTCACCCTCAGCACCGCTGCCCTCTGGGCAGTATCAGGGTGCCAAGACCCTCAGTTGTAATGGCAAGAGGGGAATGGGAAGGGGCTAAGAGTGCAGCCTCTTGCTTCCCTGCCCATCTTTTGCTCTGCAGGCAGGGACATGTCACTGTCTCACCTGTAAAACATGATAACGTTAACAGCAACTTGATGGGGGAGGAGGGCTGTGAATATTTAACCTCCTCACCTGTGTTTGGAGCATGTTTTTATGATCATCCCACAGAACAAATGAAAAAAACAGTGTGAAAAAGGTGAAGGCACTTCCATGGGGTCACAAAGCCAGTCTGTGGCAGTGCCAGGAATAAAACCCAGGCAATCTGATAGCAATGCACTGGTGTCTTCTCCATAAAACAATTCTGCCCTTTAAAAAAGAAATGCACTTCTTTCTCTTGTTTATGTGTATCCTTTACCCCCTACATTCCCTACTTTTTCCTTTTCTCTGCCTAGTTTATTCTTACAGCAGCCGCACAAGTGTGCAGAGCACTTTACAGACAAATGCAAAGGCAAAAATCCTGCACAGGGGGACTGTCTGGCCACCGCTTTTGCTCGCAGTTCAGGAATTCCTTCGCACACTCATTTTTCTATGCTGCTCAGGGATTCTGGTCCCTTTGGAGCCATGTTTAATTCATCTCCTATGACTCTCTGAGATCGGTGCTCAGATCTCAGGCTTTTTTCTTCCTTATATAGTTTTCTTCTCCTTCTTCCTACTCAGATAAAGCTCTTCCTCTACTCCAGCCTCCATCTTTGGTCTTGCTCTCTCATTTCCTTTTTCTCCTTCTCTGCTTTCAGCGTATCTTCCGCATTTTTTCTTTCTGAGCTCTCTTCTCATTGCCTTGGTATAACCCATTCTCTTTTATAACAAGTTTCCTTATGCCCTTCTTCAAATACCCTCTTCAGCCCCCACACCTAGCTCTGCCTGTGCCTCCTCTCCTTCACAGCAGCACTGTTCGTTAGTCAAGTGCTGGATCTTATCAAATAGGCACCTTTCCAGTGGTACACAGTATATTAATAAGACAATGAACTTATTGAAAATTACGATGAGATATACAAAATTGGCTGATGTTTAACACAACCATTGGAAGCTAAGTCCCAGTGCACTAGCAGTTTCAGTGGCTGTAACAGAGCAGGGCTGGCTAGTTTTTGACAGTATGAGATATCTTAACCCAGAAATTGCTTATTTGATTAGCATGACCACTTGTACTTTTATTTTTTAAGAAAAAAAATAACATTTACTTCCTTCTTAATTGTCCCAACCCCATCTAACTCACAGGTCAAAGAAGCAGAGGAAGGGGCAGAGACCCATGTCTAGATATCTACCATGCCACGAACATGAAAACATCTCACACTTCCAGCTCTTCTCTCAGTATCTTCCAGGCTTCAAACAACAGTGCTGATGGGAACAAAAGCAAATCTATTTGCTTGGGGAAGAATAAATTTCTTAGCCTTTTTTATATGGATGGTGTGATTTCAGTGAGCAAAGAAGTGTCAACCCACTCCCAGCTGTCAGAGGAACGGGCTTTTATCTGACAACGCTTTGAGAACCCAAAGTTTTTGAAGACATGAAAACAGGAGCTTCGTGCCTTATCCTGCTTTCTGATTGTGATCCCTTTCCTAGCACCAGAAAGTGCAAGGGTCAAGTCAGTTACTTCGCACCTATTTCCACAAATTTTTAGGAGCTTCATCCACTGGATGCAATCTTCTTCAACCATAGCCTTCCCTCTATTAGCCATCATACCTACTCTCAAGGATTTTCTTGCGATTAGGTAAAAACTTAAGATGTGATTGTCAGAAGACTGAGACAAAGCTAGTCCTCATGAAATTGGAGATCACAACACTTTCACACTTCCTACACCCATTGAATGGGTCAATACAGCAACTTCACAGCTCCTCTAAGTTGTGCCCAGAAGGCCTGAAACTCAAGATGCTGGGAACCACTGGAATACAGTCAGTCTACTGGGTTTGTACAAGTACAAAACCACAACAAACTTTCTATGGTTACTTGCCTGGTTTTGAATGTTTTAATCTCCCTTACCTATTGCTACTATAATATATAAGAATATTACAACAATACCCTCTGTCCTCAAATTGCAGGGCTGAGGTGATTTGGACCCTGCTGTGGGGACTCCCCCAGGCACTCTCCAGTGTGCGGTCCATGCTCCTCTTCAGCCCCTCCTTAGCCTGCAGAGCCCCCAGCTATGACTTCAAGCCCCCACCCATCTCTCCAAACCCCCCACCGCTGCCGTTCCTGGCCCTACGCACCTCGGCTCTGCTTCTCAGGTGGCTGCAAGAGCAGGCACCCTCCCACCAGCAAGAGGCCAGTTCAGGCGAGTCCCGTGCTCTTCTCCAAAAGCTGGAGTAAAAGCAAGCAGGAGGGAAGACAGAAAGCAAACAGGCCAGGGGGCTAAGCTCTCTCTCCTTCCCGAGAACTGCTGGAGGCTCCTTTCTCTCCTCTACCCAAAAACTTCTCTCATTAGCTGAGGAGAGAGCATGAGCCCCAACAACACCCCGCACTGCCTCCCCATGCAGCAGGAAGAGGCGAGGCCAGCCAAGTGGAGAGATCTCTCCTTGGGCTATAACAAGCAGGAGCTACTGGAGCCACAGACAGGCAAAAGTATTTTTGTCAGGAATTAAATCAAGAATACTTGGGGAACAGTCTGGCTAGCCAGAGAAAATGCAACCATGATTGGTAGCTCAGCCTGCCATGCCTTCCCACTGCCTCCTCAAGGACAATCAAAAAATTATTACTGCAATCTCAGTACCTAGGTCTGAGCAAACATGCCCTAGGATCAAAACCACAAGGCATATCACCTCATGGGAGCTCTGCAGCTTTCCCTCAGCCCTTCCTGTGCTTTACAGCCTGGACTGATACTACTTCATGCTGACCTCTTAGAGGCACTCCCCTCCTCCCCACCAAAAAATGTTATATCTTGGGTGAGGGAAGGGAGACGAAAAAGGAGCAAGGCAGGAACACCACTGCAGGCACAGAGATGGACCGGGAAGAACAGGGTGCCAAGTTTGCCAGATACCATTAATGAGTCAAGGAGGCCCAGGTGCTACATCAAGGCCAGCCTCAAAGCTCACCCTTGTTGCTTCAAGCTACAGTGGGCCCTTGGCGGGGAAGAAGGGGGCTGAGGACCCAAATTTCAGAGCCTGTTGCAGATTGGTTGGCCTAAACCCCTGTGATGCCCTGGGCCTGGATCACAGGATGGCAGCGGGCCCCACAGAGAGTGAGGCCAGCCCACGAGGGCATCCGGGCATCAAACGTGGCTAGGTGAGCAGCACAGCACCAGGGAAAGCAGGAAGGCAGCAGCCTTTCAAGAGCTAAGGCTAATAAAATACTGCTAGGGTCCTGCCTGCTGGAAGGCAGAGACAGTGCTGCCGGGAAGCACGGGTAGGGCCTGGAGCCACACGAGCATTAGTGCCATGGGCAGTAGAGCATGGTGAGAGCTCCACGAGTAGCAGCCGGTGCCAAACTAACAGCCCGCCTGCTGGCACAAAGCTGGGAGAGCTGGGCAGGAGCCTGGGAAGCAGAGAGTAACCGTGCTCCTGGGTGAGCTGGGCGATGCAGGGGGAAAAAGGCAGCTGCTTCATGCAACCTCCACTTCCCAGACCTTTAATGCTCATCAGTCCTTTGCCCACCTATGGGAGCTCGCACTCCAGCAGAAGGATCTCCCCAGGCAGAAGACAGAGGACAGCGGGCTAAAGCAGTGAGAGCATGTTGTTTGTGCTGAGTGTTGGTACAAGTACAGCTCTGCTGGGGCACCGGGAGGTTTGGTAAAGGAAATAGAGAATACATGGTGGGACCAAGAAGCTGTTGTGCCTGGTCCCATGCGAAGTCAGAGCAAAACTGCAGCCCCTGCTGCAGTTATTATACAAGGTACAAGGCAAGGGGCAGTCACTGAACCCCGGAGAGGAAGGAAAGGAATTATTAGGCTAGAGCAAATCTGCTGGCACTCTGCAGTAGTAGCAAAATCACTAGTCCCTTTTCTGCAATGATTATCAGGCTTGCGTTTTGTGTTCACGTGTTGCTAGTTTTGCTGATCCATGCTTCCCAATTACCAAAAAACTCAGGTTGGGAAGCTTTTGTGCACATCTGTGTTTCTTCTTACCATCTTTCTGCCACAAAGCAGCTCAGGAATGGGTTTTGCCCCTGGTGTTCTCCAAGAAGATTTCACACTGAAAGAGTACTGCTGAGCACCTCTCACTACAGGAAAAACAGCACTGAAACACTGATGAAAAGCTCGACTATGCCTTGTTCACATAATACCTTAACTGGCATCAGTGAAAGCATTGCAGGAGTGCAGTGAGCAGCCTCCGTCCCCACGTGTAGAAATACAACTGCCACACTTGTGAAGCTACAGCTAGAGCGGAATTGAGCTGTTTCCCTTCCACTGCACTGTCTAATGTAATTTACTCCCTGGCATTGTGTGATCAAGCAAAGGATGGGCAATAACATACACAGCAGCTTATCCTGGAGAATGACAGCTTCACCTCTTCAGCTTTTAACTGAGCCTGACTGCAACTTCTGTCATGTATGCATACCTCTGCTGCAGTGTTCCCATCCCTCGCACTCGTAGTGGGGAGACAGAGAAGGCGGCAAAGGTCTCTGGTATTAACTGAGGAAATCAGCATGCCAGTAAAAGCAAAATCCCAAGGCTTTCCCATGGAGGAGTAAAAGCTGTTTAGAGCAGTGTGTAAATTCACGGCAAGAAGCAATAAAGGTGAGTTTTATACATTCCCATTATTGCTTGTACGTCTTTGCAATAATGTTTATTGACATGTTTGAATGGAGCACAAGCTGCAGTTCGGTTCAACTGCCTGTGAAAATGGGACATTTGTCAAGAAACAAACCTTACAGATCTTAGCAGCTCCTCTCTTCCCAGGTATTAGTTGGGAAATACTGGAAAGGGTATGGAGCACCAGAGAAAAGGCATCCGCTGAAAATGCCCAGGGTGCCTTGGCTAGCAATCCCTGAGGTGCAGAGAGGGAGGGGAAAAGCTCAGCAGGTTAATGAGGAGCATTTTACTTTGCATTGACACTCATGCACAGCCTAAAAGTATGCATGCACATCAATTACAGAATCCCTATGAGGCACAATAAAATTAACCTTGCATGGCCAGAGAGATATACTACAAACGTGTCTCGTCGAAGGCACTTGGCATGGCTTTAGCCAAGGTACCCTGTAAGAACTTGGCCATGACTTCCCTTGACACGCAGAAATGCCCTTGCTCCTCCTTTCAACCAGGCCCTATTCCGTGAGGTGGGGAGCCTCTTCTAACTCCTCTGAATTTTAAAGATCCCTGAAGACATGCAGCACATTTAAAATTCATTAAATGCGAAAGAAATTCTTCTTCAGGAGTTACCATGTCGGAACTGAATGCCCCAGATTTCAACAAGGCTTGGACTGGGCTCTTACTTTTGGATTTGAATCCCTGTGCTGAGCTTTAAACAGCCGACGGTTCCAAACGTATCATGCTCTGTGGTTCTGCTTCAGGCACGCTTCACCTCTCATCACCCTTTTTACAGTAAAAACTCATGATATGGGACTACCTCTTTTTCCATAAAAAGCAAGGCTACCACTTTAGTCCCTGTTCTGTAGCCAGCACTCTCCCACCCTGTCCCAGCACCAGCTCTGCCAGTACTGCTCGCTCCTGAGTGGCAATTATTCCAGTCATACATCCTCTCCACACGTGGCACTCGTTACCAGACAAACTAGACCTAGCCTTGTGGACCCCTCCCTCCCCAGCATCCTGCAATGTTACTTTTCATTAAGCTTCATAAACCTTTCAAGTGACAATTCTCTCTGCATTCATTGCTGCACCAGCCCAGGGAATAAGAACGGCCTCTGGTTAACATCACATCACTGCTGTGGCTTTTTTTTTGTGCATGTTGATCAGAAATTACCTGGCTTAGAGAACGTAATTTAGTGATAAATGATTGCCAATTCAGAGGTAGCTAGTTTCAGCCATAGCTGCCAGGTATTAATCTATTTGTCAGTCCTTTCAGATCTTCTGCACTGACGAGCAGTGGTACAGCTAAGGCACAAGAGCAGCTCCCAACTCTGGAAAGTGAAGCCCCATCTTTGGAGGGCAGAGAAGAGGGCAAAGAGCTTATTCCACACCTTTTCAGCTGCATTTGCAAGGTGCTCTCGAAGCAAGGAGGACCAACTGGGAGGGATTAGGGAGGGCCAGTGTTCCAGCTTTGACCTTCAAAGGGGCTTTTGAACAGCCTTCAAAAGCAGGAAGAGCATAGATTTAAGTCTCAAAAGTGCCTGGGAGTGACTGGATGAAACACTGAGTGGGAACATGCCAACTCATACAAAAGAGCCAAATTTTTTCGTTGTTATCAGCTTTCCCCGAACCTTCAACAGGAGCATTCCCACAATGAAAGTTTTGGACATAAAGGGACAAAAAGTGAGTAGCTGTACTCCTAACCTAGGATATGCAGCTCTCAAGATCCAATTCCTCTTCAACAAGAGTTCAAAGCTCAGGCCTCCCGCTCTTGCTAAGCACTACCACCTCTCTTTGGTACAAGAACTAACTACTTACAAAGAGCAGGAGGTTTACACCTCTTCTATGCCCATCCGTGATTCTGCCTGAGACAGGAACCCAGAAAAAAAAAACAGCTTTCCAACACCAGGATGAAGAATGTAACCTGTGGTTTGTTTTGGTCATGGCATAAAATCAGAGTAATTCATCCAAGCCTGCTTGTTCACAGAATGCACAAGGTTTAAATACGGATTGGCACACACAGCTCACAGGACAAGTTGCACCTCTACAGCTAAGAGAGGAGCTCCCAGAAACCTTCAGGATGAGTCTGAACTCTACATGCAAATACTTCTGAAAATCTACAGTGCATATTTTGATATGTGGATCCAACTTCCACATTTTTGGTTCCTAGACATGGAGAGGTCACAACACACACTAAAATTTGAAATTTACAGCCTATTTTCATCATGCCAACCAGAACTCAAACTCTGGAAATGATTCCTCAGTCTTGTTCTGGATTTAGTATGTTGTTATGGGACATTAGAAAAACTCCTGGCTTTAAGTGATTGCCCTGTGGAGAAGTTTGAAGAGCAGATAGATATCTGAGCCATTACCAGAGTCCTGACAGTGAACCGCACTCACACAGTGGCCTTGATGCAAGTTCCTCTTTAAAAAAATCAGAATAATTTGATGGTGCTTCCCGATGCCCCATATATAAGGTTCCTGGAGAAAAATGCTTCTTTTTTGTGACAGGAAACTTCTCATCTCCCTTTGGTTGGTGCAAAAGGTATGCACCTTTCCTTTCCATCCACTCCTTGCTGGGCTGCAGTACTGTTTCCTTGAGCCGTTCAAGTTCGGAAGCTCCAGCAGTGAGCTAGTGCCAGATTATGAACTGCCTTATGAAGCCCTGCAGGTAACTGGGCAGCATGCACTTGCTGTCTTGAAAGCAGATGCGCAAGGCAGCTGGGACCCTTCCACCAAGCCTCTCCTCCTTCCTCCTACCCTGCATCCCTCCATGCTCCACTTGCTCTTTCTGTTCCTCTCCCATAGGCCAGGGAGAGCTGATATTTGGAAATAATTCCCTCCCTCTCCAACTTGGCCCCCAACTCCCCTCTTCCTTGTGACCATGCCTCAGGCAGAGCAGAGCCATGACGGCTGCTGGATGCAGCAGCCTGGGGAGGAGCAGGGCTGCCCCGCCACTTGCAGCTGGGACCGCTTCCCCCTTCCACTCCAATGAGAGAGAGACAACAAGGAGGGAGCATCCTCACTGCCTACAGACCTCAGCCACGGCACCCTGCCACGGGCACGGGCTTCCCGCCTGTGACTGGCAAGGACTTGTGCAGGTGCAACGGCGTCGGCGGGAGCTCAGGCAGATTCCCACGCCTCGGGAGTGCTGCCGAGAGCCGTTCCCCCTGCCTTCGAGCCGGCAGGTTTACAAGTCTCTAATTCCCAGCTACAAGCGCTGCTCTCCGTGCCAAGGAAGCAGCAGCGCGTGCTGTCATTCACACGGCTGGAAGGCCGCTCCTGCCAGCGTTTGCGGCTATCATACCAGCTGCTCGGTGCTGGGAGCAGATGGCGGGATGGCACACCTGACAGGGAGCAGACCTTCCAAGGACGAAGGGGGAGGAAGAGTTTGCACGCGGCATGGCCAGCCCCTATCCCCAGCCATGCAAAGATTGGGCAAATATACCCACCCCTCCCTCTCTCCCCCTCCCCCCCAAGTCACAAGAAGAGATTTTCACACTAGGCTAAACGTGGACAGGTGTCATTGATACCTCTGAATTTGTACACTTCTCCTGCCTCAGCCAAAATGCCCTTTGTTTGAGCTAATTACCGAGCACATTGAGCTAATCATCAAGCAAAATCCCAGCCTAGCCTTTCCCATGAGGATATAAGAGCATTTTCTTCAGGAGGGCTCAGCGACTTTAAACCCACTCCACACCCTAGAAACACTAGTGCTGGAAAAGGTGAGAGCTCCGGCCAAGGGCAAGCATATTTCTTCTCCAGACTTAGTCCATCCCAAAAAGAGATGACAACAGAGCACGGGCTATGGAAGTAATCCCAGTTCCAGCTCCTCATCTTCCCCTCTCTCCCAGATGAAGTTACCGAAAGGAACGGATACAGGAGAACATCACAGAGCACAAGAGATATGAAACAGTGATTACATTGCATACAATCCATCCTGAAGAACTGATATGTGAGCGCACATACATTTAAATATTTGAAAAGCATCTTTTACAATGAATATCAAAATGACTTACAATCCAAGTCACAGAAAAATGCCCTTACTTCTCCCTATCTCCCTTTTCTCATTACAGAGATAAATCCCAGGTGCGTCTCTCGGCTGCAGAGGGAGACTGAAGAATATATATATAAAAACATATATATGTGTGTGTACGCGTGTGTGCGTATGTATAAAATATACAACAGTAATAATCTCAACAATTTTAAGAGAAGTTTGCTGCAGAATACAGCCAGTCTGGGAGATGAGAAACTCTGGGTAATAGCTGAAGCCTCTCTCTTCCCATCTGTGAAGTGGGTGGGAAAATATGCCAGGTAGCAAACGCGTGGGCTTGCACTGTGTACCAGAAAGCGAGAGGAAGGTAGGAGGAAGGAGCAGAAAGGATGGTCACACACGTATAGTAATAGTGTTTGCGGTCTGGCAGCCATGGACAGTCAGCACTGTCAACACCAAACATGCAAGCAATATAAGTACAGGTGCTGCACCTATCCCAAGATTTTAAATCATGTCAATTATAGAGTTGCCCCCCTTCCATTGCATTCTTGTTTCATAATGAAAACTGAAATGAACCATGACTTCAGAAGCTCAGTCTTGTTTGTTTTTTGTTTTGTTTTGTTTCTTTCCTGTCACCCCCCGCCCCCCAGCTACTGTGGAACTCAATCAGGAGCCTTGGCAGCACCGCTGCCACTGCAACTGTGCTGCTCTGCATGTCGCAGGGGATGCTCTGACTCGGGGGGAGCAATTCACACTCACACTGAGAGTGAGCATACATTGAGACGGAGAGATGTTGCTCTTTTAATTAGAGGGCTTCACCTCTATTCCCAGCCCTGGTCACACTTGAAAGCATATACAACAGCACAACTGTCTTAATGTACTATTGAGTCTATCACAACTATGTCTCTCTCTTCTGTGGGATTCCTATTTGATTCACGGGCAGTTTATTTGAACACATTTGGTGCCTGAACCTCTCAGTTTCTAAGTGCTTTTCTCTATGGAAATACATATATGTTTATAGGCTTTGAGCTGTGTGCCTTCACTGTGGACCTGGGAGCATTACTGTATGTGTACCCCTGTGACAGCCTCCTGGTACAATGCAACAGCCTGCAAAGCTGTAACACCTATCACTGGAGCAATGCACAGTATCCTACCTACACAAGGCTGAAGAATCCTGTCAGTACTCCAATAAACATTCACAACCCTGAATCATGCAAACATCATTAATCTGTTTTCTAGAAAACAGAAAGGATTTCCAAACAATAAGTTCATTTTCCCCCTTCTTTCTGTCATTGTATGAGCCTCAAGGGTGGATGCAAGCCATATTTTCAAGCTTTGCTCTGCCACGAAAACCACAAAAGGTTGAGAACAATTTACTTTCAGAAGCAGAGGCATCTGGTAAAGCACAAATTATGATTGAGACACATGACAAAAAATTCCAGAATTGGTAGTGCTGTGATTGCCTTCAGTGTAGAAACCAGAAAAAAGATACAGATCTGTGAAGTGGCTTGTACGAAGTGTCACAACAAATAAGGAGGACAGTGAGAAACGCAGCATAAGTCTCCTGACCCACAAAAATGCCTTTCCAACCAGACCAGGCTGTCACCATAATACGTGCTCTCAGGACCCTGTGCACCCAAATGAACAGTTCTCTGTTGTATTTTTAACTACACACGCACTGGATGCCAGGATTTTATAGTTGCGCTTGCCACGTAGGAAGAGCACAGCCTTCTACTCCCACAGATGCACTGCTACATTTACGCAGCCATATGTATGTTTCCATCCATGTATCCAGCGATAAGGCGCAGTGCTTGTGCAGTTACAAGCACATGCTAAGGCTCCTACATGTGCAGGACACCAGAGTCCAGTATGTGTGCCCTGGATAACTAATCAGAGCCCTTTGCCCTGGCTCTACTTCTTACTGTTTCAGCTTTGTAAAAAGTGACAGATGCATGCATTTCTCCTCAGCTTTGACTCCTGGGTATAGCAGTGCCTGCATGGACCTAGGTGTTGAACAAATGATCAGCCAGCTGTAATGTTAGTTTAAATGCAAGTTTGTGTATTGGCTCTGGGAACAAGCCTGAGAGATACAGTTGAAATGAACACAGTCACTCTGAGTACAGGATCTGCATAAATCACTGTCCAGTATATTCATTCCTATTGACAGATTAATTCCTTTCTCAGGTTTTGCTTAAAAGTGTACCACTGAATACTAATAACAGTCCCCAGAGCTGCAGTAATGTCACTCAAGGCAGGGTGAAAGATGCCAGAGGGAATGATCTATGGCCTTCTTGGCCGATGGGGGAAGCTCCCAGCTGCTCCAGCTTCCCAGGCTGGCAGCTGGCAGCAGTGGGTGGAAGGAGCCAACTCCTCACCTTGCAAGTGGACGGGATTACCCGAGTCTCTAATTCTGGCAGGAGGCTGCACTGTAAGGAACACTGCAGAGACACTAGACCTGGAAGAAAACCTCTTGAAGTCTGCCAGAATAAAGTTGGAAATAGCAAGGCAAATCCTCATCTCCCCATAAAACTAGCTGCGTATGCAACACAGCGAGGGCACTGGCCTGAGAGGCAGGGCAGGCAGCAGAGCAGGGAAACTCTGTAATGTTTCCCAGCCCCAGCTGATTTCTTGGCTGCATTTTATTCTCTGCACCTGAAAAAAATGAATGCAAAGATATTTTCACTTAATCAAGTCTCCCAGACGAGGTGTCAGGCACAGAGAAATCGCTTGTC
The DNA here is from genome assembly GCF_047370975.1 of Nipponia nippon. NCBI lineage: Eukaryota > Metazoa > Chordata > Aves > Pelecaniformes > Threskiornithidae > Nipponia > Nipponia nippon. The sequence continues at coordinate 5,101,462 of NW_028262336.1, read as the reverse complement.
ACTCCAATGCTTCCCAGCATGCGCTCGCTGCACCAAGGAATGGAGGGCAAAGGGATTACAGAATTAAGCGATACCAGCACAGCAGCCGGAGAGTGGCCAAGATTTACCTGTCACTCGGAAGAAAACTCCATTTCATTTTGTGATTTACTAAGAGTGAAAGTTAAAGCGGTGGGGCCTGGCCAAGTCCTGGGATCTATAAGCAGGCGACGTCAAATCGTCAGCCCGTGACAGCCTGCGCCAGGCAACTTAACCTTTCCCTGGGCAAGGCAAGAGCAGCTCCACGGTAATCCCTTGGTTCAGGCTTAGGTGCAGGCTCCTAGACTCCTATCAGACTTCATCACTGCCTGTCAGTTACCTGGAGGACCAGCTTCATCCTTTCTCAGAGGACCAGAAGCCATGTTTTCTGGGAGTCAGGATAATGGCGTTAGCCCTGCAGGTCTGGAAAAGTGGTTTCCCATCTCCATGGCATTTGCATAACGCCAGCAAGTCTGAAGGGAAACGGTTGTTTACACTGTGAGGTGCCCACTTCATTTTTGTTGACGACAACACGAGGACCAGCCTGACAAGGTCCTGCACAGATCAGTGCAGTTCCTCTTCCCTACCTCCCCCTTTCAAGGCAGGCTGCTTGTACCAGGCTGTCTCCAGCAGCAGAACTGGCAGGACTGGGGGAATCCATAGTGCTGTGTCTGCCTCTGCTGATGACAAATGACCTTAAGGCAAAATCTGTTCCTGCCCATACACTTTCTTTAGTGAAAACACTCTTGCTTTTTCCCCAAAAAAAAGTCTTGGCCTCTATCGCTCCTAACTCTCTTCTGCACTTGCTCATGTAGAGATATGACTAAGAGCCCTTGGGACAAAGCCCTCAGAAATAACATCTTGCTCTTCTATTTTTAGTGCACACCTCCATCCTGTTTGACTCCATTAGACTTCCCATTTTCCCCCAAGATTCCACCTGCCTCCTTCTATGTCTGCTTCTCTTCCTCGTCCAAACTGTCCTCTGGGCTGTACACTGGCTGGGATGGTCTAGTCGGAATGAATTCCCCTTACAACTTCTTTGCAAATGATCACAGCCCCTTTGTTACATTTTGATTTGGCTTTCTCCTCACATTTGGGGTTGTGGTGCCTCCCCCGTCACTCCACTGTTCCACCAGAACTGAGAGCTAAGAAGGGCAAGCGATGAGCTCCTGCCAAAAGGCGTGAAGCAGCAACTTCACAGGTATCAAGGGGAGCGCCTGGGTGAAAATCAGAAGTTTGCAGCTGGCTGGCTGTTTTTCTCTAGCTGGCTGAACCAAACTCCAGAGCTGGAGTCTCTCAACTTGTGAGAAAAATCTAGTTCACTTGACTGTATTTCAGGTTGTAAAAAGTAAATGGAGCACTTTTAAAAGCCAGGTATACCTGAAGGCAGATTAATCCCCAAGTGTCATGAATCAATGCAACACGTTTTCATACTGCAATGATAACCATTCTCAGGCTCTTTATCTGTCATCCAGCTTTGTTCCTATTGATTGTGTCCCGTCATAAACTCAACTGCACCTTAATGCCAGCGAGGACCTTTCCCTGTTTCAGTGCTGAGAGTGCACTGCCTTCCAGCTTGGCGCAACGGTCCCAGCCTCGCACAGCTCAGAGTCCTCAAGCTTCTGCTTGTTGCCTGTATGATAAATGGACCCGAGGGCAACGCACACTGTTGTGGTCCACACAGGTGCTGGCTAGCTCTTGGCTAGAAAGATGACAGCACACATGATGCTGGAATTAAAAAGCAATACCTCTGCTAAAGGGTTGTCTGCCTCCTCCTGCTCTGCCAAAGGAACACGTGCTGGTTACGCTCATGTCCTAGACAGTGTCACCTTTACCATGCAAGCTGCATCTTGCTCCTCATTACGAGCTTATATGCTGAGCAGCACCCTGCTTAAACAGGAGCCACAGACCATAAATACCCCATGAAATGTACATATTCTGCCACTAAGCAAAGACTTTCCAGGTAGTTTTGATGCTCTGCTAGCTGCTTGTCTTTTCTCATTCCTTCCCTCCATACCAGCCTCTGTGTTTTCTTCTATTTAGACAAAGTCCTTGAAAACCTTGAAATCCATCAACGCACAATTACCTTTGCTGTCTTTCTGCTTTTCAGTTTCTTCTACTTGCCTTTTTCCTTCTCTTCCCCACTCCATGCACCTGCATCTCCGCCTATGCTCATTTTGCCCCCCAATACCTCTCTCCTCTGCCTTTCTCTGCTTCCAAGCTCTTCTATCAGTCTTTTGCTTTTCCATTTTTCTAATTTATCTTGAATTTTCTTTTCTTTGCCATTTTTAAGCAAAATTAAGACTGCCCATGAATATAAGTGAAAGGTACCTTCCTGGATATTTTTAAATCTTCCAAAACAAGCCCCAAGGCTCAGTCAAAGCCCATTTGCCTAGAAAGAGCTACACAAAAAGGCTCACGCCAGCTACAGACACAGTTAGTTCTTCACACACACACCAGGAGGTACTTGTCTGTTCTACTTTATCTCCAAACAGCGGCACTGAAATACCATTCAGATTCCCTTCCTTGTCCTTCCTTGGGTCAGTGCTAGGCAGAGCTGAGGGGTAAACACAGATTAACTGGTTTACAGCACTTCTGATTTGGCCAGTACAGGGCTTCTCTATGTACATCCACTGCTCTGATACACCCAACAATGCATGGCTTATCTTATTTAGACTACAGGTAAACTCCTGAGACCTCCCATTTTAGATACAGATTTGTAATATTGCTTCTGCAGAAGGGAGGCAAAGCCACAGTGCTGGTAGGGGGGGTGGTATGGCCGATCACCTTATTTAGGTGCAAAATTACTCAATCAAGCATGCCTGGACATGACATTTTTGCCTCAGACTTCACCTGCAAGGAGCTAGAAAATCAAGGAGCTAAGCCTGGCTCCACAAAATAAAAAAAAAAAAAAAAAAAAATGGCCAAATGTGGCATCTACTTTGAAAAATGGTAGGACCAGGGGATTATAAAGCAGAGAGCTTAGCTTTGGTTCCCAGGAACCAACTGGGACAAATAACCAGACTACTTTTAAGCACCTGCAAGATAACAAGAAGATGAGTAACAGGCAACATGCACTTGTCAGGGAAAATCATGTCAAACCAATCTAATTTTCTTCAGTGAAAGGGTAACAGGTCTTGTGGACAGCAGAGAAGCAGCTGAGTTATACATCTTGACCTTAGTAAGCTTTCTGACACCCTTTCTCCTGACATTCCTATAGGCAAGCTCAGAAAATACGGTCTAGAAGAACGCACTATACAATGGCTACAAAACCGGCTGGAAAACAGTACTCAGAAGTAGTTACCAATGGTTCACCGTCAAAATGCAAGGATACACCAGCAGGGTTTCTGCAGGGAGCTGTTCATAGCCTGGTGACATTCAATATTTTCATTAATGACCAGGGTAAAGTCTGTTTATTGAATTTGCAGATGACAGCAAGCTGAGAAGGAGTCGCACATGGAAGACAGGTATGGAATTCAAAATTATCTCATCATATTTACAACATGAACTGATAAAAAGTAGAATAAAATACTGTATGGGCGTGTGCAAGGTATTGCACTTTGGCAGGAATAACAACCTCCATTGATACATGATGAACAACCAGGCGGCTAGCAGCCTGGCAGAAAAGGGTGTTACAGTAGAAAAGGCAACAGTAGACCAAAAGCTCAGCATGAATCACCATTGCCTTGGTAGTAAGAAAAAAGCAAATACCATGTAAGTACACAATGGTGCAATTAACAAAGCACAGAAACTAATCTGCTTTAGATAACACTGGTGGGAGTCAGCCAGAGTACTGTGTCCACCTTGGGAGAATAAACCCCAAGGAAAGTGTGGCCCCACTAGAGAGAGACCTGAGGAAGGCAATAATAATAACCAGAAGTTGAGAAAGCACCATTTTTAAGGGAGCTTGAATGCATTGGGGCTGCTCACTTTAGAGAAGACAAATGAAAAGAGGAGACATTAAAACTATTTTCAAAAACTTCAAATGTTTCAGCAAAAAAAAAAAAGATGACAACAGTTTGTTCTGCATACCCATGGTGAACACAACAAGGAAAGGGGGGGTTAAATCACAGAAAGGGAGATTAAGGTTAGAAGTCACATCTGAGATCTAGTGGCAAGTACATTTAAGCACCAGAAAAGATTTCCTTGGGTTGAGGAGAACCCACTGTTGGAAGGTGTTTCAGAGTCAGCTAGATAAACATTCCAGGAAACACCTGAATATAGCTGGTCCGGTCTTTTGGCAGTGGGATGAATGAGATCCCCTTGCCAGGTTACTTCTAGCCATCTTATCATGAAAAGTTTCTCTCTCACCTGAAACACTAATCCACGTACAATCATTTCCTCATAGGCATTTCTTGCAGAAATATGAGAGTTACAAAAAGTAAACCAGACTGCTGGTCCATCTGCTGCCATGCCATGTAGTGCTGCCAGTGCTTTGGATGGCGACAGCGACCACCCCACAGCGTATCTTTCTAACTGTGCAGTGGCATGGGCTAAAACTTTTCTTTCCACCTGGTTAAACAGAGCAGCTTATGACACAGCCCATCAGGGATTTACCTTTTTTGGCATCACTGGGGATGACCCCACCAATGTAAGAAGCTAAGGCAGCAGATCCCAAAATAGGGGTCTTGACTCCAACAAAAAGTCTGAAATCTTGGAGGAAAGATCACTGCCCCTGTAAAATAGGGTATCAAGAAGAAAAGTTTGGAAACTGCTGAGCTAAGGGCTTTTTCTCCAAGAATCTGACAACTTTCCTTCTCAATTGAAAGCTGTTTTGCGACGCAAATCCTATATCAAGGTAGTAGCCTTTGTAACTCTATATTCCTCTACAGTATAAGGAGCAGCAGGACAAACACAAGCTCCTGTAGCAGTGACCTGGGTTATCAGGCAAGCCTGTGATTAGAGCTGCTCAGAAAATGGAATTTTGTCCATGGGGAAACCATGCTGTCCAACACTTTCCAAGCAAAAGCACTCTGACTGTACATTCCCATCCTCCTCTTTGCCTGTGAGTGGTTACAACAGCCTCTGCTGACTGGGGACCAATTCCAGGGGCCAGTCCAGGCACCAGTCCCTAGATATTTCCCCAGAGCATGTCCCATGCTTAGCTGTATGGGATCTAGGTAGTCTGGACTTTGAAGGTAAATCACAAGATGAGAGCAGAACGCCAGAGCATTTTTCATAACATTCCTAATGAAGATATTCAGGTCTCAAAATGTTACTAGCTGAAAAGACACTCGTACCTTTTCTTTTCTAACAGTTCTGTGGTGGGAATATGAATGACTCTGCACCAACACATAAAAGGTATAAATACCAAGGGAAAAGAAGAATGGCATGGGTCAGCCCAAACACATCGAATTGAGGAAGAAATTACACCAAGAAAAACAAAATGAAGGCTTAAGGTGAAGGACTACTTAGCTCAGAGTATGACACTCCATATATAATTCTCACCAAGAAAATGCAAGATACCTCATCTCACATGCCTTTGCATCAACATGTAAAACAACTGCAAGATTAGATCCCTGCAAACATGCCTACTTGTACATATGCATGCCTCCTGGTGAAAAGAGCTCCTGATTTGTGAGGCCACTTCCCATTCTGTGATTTTTCTGAACCTCTGCTGATTTCCTCTTGTGGAGTCTCCAGATGGTATCCTTACCGAAATGGAGGCTCAGTGCTCCCCTGGACCCTCACATGGTTAAGCACTCAGCCATTGCCACAATGAGAAAGACCTTTTACAATTCAATTTGATCTTTCTCAAGGATTACTAGAAGCACCTACGTTCACTGTAGTGAAATGTTAGGCTGCAATAAATGATTTCACCGTAAGAGGTTTTAACTGTCATAGGCATCAAAATGGCTTTGCAATGGTTATGAGTAGATTTAACTCAGAAGTTTGACAGTCCCATGTGCTCAACATCACACTGAATGATTCAGTAATGATAGTGTACATATCTCCCCAGGGGACCCCAGTGTGAAGATGAACAGACACTTAGAGCTCACAGCCCCATCCCCAGAAACAACGAGGCATCTCACTTCCTTGGCTGCGTTTGGGCAGGGAACCAGCTTTTCTTTCAGATCACATTGTTAGCATCAGTGAGCAAAGGCAACCGGGATGATTACGCTTCACTTCTGGAGGTATGTGACAAGTCTCCCCCCATTCATTCATCTGATGTTGCATTAACTACTTGCAAGAGGGTTTCTATGCCACTTGCAAAACTGGCAGTAGAGATAAGAAGTAAGGTGTGGCAGTAAACATTATCAGAGGAGGAGATACATAGCTCACAGCTGATACCAGACTAGGGCACAAACTAGCTGGCTCATTCCTGTGTTGCAAAAGGCAACAGCTCCTACAGCACAGCACCTGTAAGGCCATACTGGGGACCTGGAATGGGTCCACAAAGGAAAGGAAGGGTTTTTGTCGTGGTTTCAGCTGGGATAGAGTTAATTTTCTTCCTAGTAGCTGGTATAGTGCTGTGTTTTGGATTTAGTATGAGAATAATGTTGATAACACACTGATGTTTTAGTTGTTGCTAAGTAGTGCTTACACTAGTTGAGGACTTTTCAGCTGCCCATGCTGCACAAGAAGCTGCACAAGAAGCTGGGAGGGGGCACAGTCAGGACAGCTGACCCAGATTGGCCAAAGGGCTATTCCATACCGTATGGCGCCATGTTCAGTATATAAATTAGGGGAGAGCGAGCGCTGCCCGGGGACGTGCTGTGCATTGGTCGGCGGGTGGTGAGCAATCATATAGTGTATCACTTGCTTTGTATATCATTATTGTATTATATTATTATTATTATTATATTATTATTACCATTACTACTATTCTATTTCATTTTACTTCAATTATTAAACTGTTCTTATCTCAAACCAGGAGTTTTCTGACTTTCACCCTTCCAATTCTCTCCCCCATCCGACTGCAGAGAGCGAGTGGCTGTGTGGTGCTTAGTTGCTGGCTGGGGTTAAACCACGACAGGTTTCCAGCACACCACCGCACTTCGCATGATCCCTGGGGCACGGAAAAGGAAATACGTCTGCTCTCTGCAAGGCAAAAAGCTTATGCTGAAACAGGGTTACTCCAAGCTTGGTACCTGGAGCAAGTGCAGACATTTGGCTGGCTTTCTTGGAGAGTGCAGCATTCACAACTGGAGACAGAGTTTTTCAAAAGAGCCGAGATCCCATTCAGGCAACAAACCCCGTATCCATGTTTTCAGAACAGAGCTCCTCATGCTGGGAGCAAGAATGTTTGAAAACCAGGACCTGTAATGACAGTCACTAGAAGTCTTACAAGACACTACTCCACATGCTCAGACCTTGTAGGAGTAGCAGCATGTGTAAAATGCTCCTGTGCAGGTGCTTCAAAATTCCTCTCACCCTCCCTGGGGCACAAGCCACATTCCCAGTCACTTGGGCAGATGACTTCACCTGTTCAAGCCCCATGATATGCAGATAAATATTTCTATTTTTTAGAAACTAAAATGCAATTAAAATATTTTCTAGAGAGACTCAAGGAGTATAGTGTTAAGTTTTTTAGCAGAGGTTTGGGAAGCAAATACTTAAACTACAAATTTCTCATTCCAAATAAATTTCGAAGAAACTTTTCACTTAGCAGCAGAACATAATTTTCTTCTGCATATGGACCTATGACCAATCTCTCTGCCCTTCCCAAATGCCCTCCTAAAATTGCTGACGTGGGGAAATCTGAAGTGCTCCAGCTGCCAGATGAATCATATGTACACTGTAGAGAAGCCATGCAACACAATTCCACTTCCAAGATCGTGACAAATACTGTTTCATTAGTAATTCTTCCAATACGTCTTACAGAAACTGTAACAAATATACAGAACATATGCCAGCCAGCAAGGAAAGAGGTGCCTGAGAAAGTGCCTGTGCAATTAACTTCCATCTCGATGAGGATAAGCCCAGTGAAAGGAATCAGATGAACACAGGGCTGATGCATTTTAGAAGACAACATGAATGTTAATAACTAAAAATCATTTCACAAGCTTCTAGAAGTAATATGACCAGCTCCTGTAAAAATGCTGAGGAAGGAGGAAAAAGATATGTGTGAGCCCAGGAAAGTCAGTTACAGAACAGAGGAGGTCCCAAACTCAGTTTGGATGATCCATGTAAAAGGAGAACACAGAGAAACAGTACCACTTCTGCCCTGGAAGATTACCTCTGCAAGGTGAGGTATGGTTTGGGTACAAAGTGCCAAAAAATTTCCACCAGTGACAGCTAAAACTACAGACAGATGCAACATACAGTTGCATTGCTTGTTTTAGTAACTACATTGCCAATTTTATAATAGGGAATGCAAAACTTTTGCTTGACTAAAATAAAACATGTTTCTTTCCTAGGAAACTAGTTTAGTTTTCAAAGCTGCCTCTGTTAGAGCTGACAAGTGCTTTAAACCATGAGCACCCTAAAGCAATGAACTTAAAATAAATCAGCAGTACAAGTGAACACACTGGATGCCTGCAACCTGTGACAAGAGTGTAATCCCAGACATATTTCCTACTAGATCGCAACAGCCAGTTTGACAGCTGATACTGCCTTCAGAATGACTGTACCTGCAACACGCACTACTCGGGCTCTCCTGACAATAAGCAGATTTGTCTTGGACAACTCCCAAGTGCAGAAAAAACGTCCTGCTTTTCATGCCTTCCTAATTATTCCCAGTCATTATCAACATCTCATACTTCATGTTGTTTTCCATCAAAAAAATCCCAGGATTTTTGGCAAAAACTGTTAAGTCAGTGAGAGGGTCCCCCCCTAGCTTCAAAGAGACTTCGATAAAACTGTTAATGTGATTCCAAAAAACTTGTAAGGACTGCAAATTCTGCGAAGGACAAAAGACTCAAAATGAATGCATGTAAAACATTTCCAAAATGTTCCAAGTTTTGGAATGCTAAAATATATTGGAACACTAAAACATTTCCAAAATGTTATAACATTTTTACGCATACAGAAGCTTTAATCGGAATATGATAATACAGGACCTAGAAGTGAATATTGCATGCCCCAGCAGGGGACTGCCAGTCTCCCTATCCAAATGAGAAAATCTCCATGATTATTAGCTTCCAGTTCTGTGCTGTCATAAGATATCAGAAACTTAAATCTCTCACTGTGTCACAACTTCCTAGGAAACTTTTGGGGAAAAATATACATTTAGAGAAAAAGAGCATTAATTTGTCAGGCAGATCTGACCTCGTTCTGCACATCTATGACTATTTGAAGCATATCATGAGTTTGCAATTGGTATTTTTGATCCTGTCTGCAAGGAAGAAAATGGACTCCTGAGATCTCTTCCAACCTTTCATTTTTGCTATTCTAATATTGGATTGATTCCCAGGCAAATGAATTACTGGATGCAATGCAGGTTAGACACTCCAGGGTACATAATGAATGGAGGTTTTATTATTATTTATATGTGTGCGTGTGGCTTTGCAATTAGCTCATGGGTTTAACTTCCAGACATGTGTGCGCAATAGGGGAGAGAGAGAGAAAGAAAGAGAACAAGCAAGGTTTGTGTCTACGCTCATAAATCCTTTCCCACGTAAGATTTACCTCCTCTTTCTCTGCCCTTGATGGAGTTTTTACTGCCCACAGGAAGGTCCTGGGTACCTGCCTCCTAGGAAGGCATAGGTTTATTTGGGGAATTACTCCTACCCTGCTCTGCAAGAACAAGCCCTACAGTTGTGATTTGCAACGTGATAGGTTTAGGAAGTATTGAGGGGAAAAGAAAGGGAAAGCCAAGAGCCTGCAGTATGAGTCCTCCCCCCGGCACATACACACACACCTGCAACACACTTCCACGATAGCTCAGCAGACACCCATCTCTAAAAAGATCCTCAAGGGCACATACTGCATCATGGTTGAGCAGGTCTGCCAAGCATGTTGGCACTCTGGCAAAGCCCAGATTCTGGCCCAAACTCTACTTTCGAGGCATAATCCCCAAAGTATTCATCCACCAAAGAAAAAAGTGGTTCCACAGGAGCTGAGGTGGGCTGGGGAAGCCACACACAGCACTGTTAAAACAGTAGCAGCTGCTGCTCAGCGTGGGCAATTTCCCTTTATTTTCCCAGTGGGAAACCTCCTTTAAAGGCAACATTCATGACAGATTCAAGCGGGAGGCTGTGAGTTGGTGTTCCTGATCTGCCTCTAGCCTGGCGCTTCCCCATGGCACAACAGCCATCCTGAAACCTGGGCACATACCTAGTACTTCACCCCACAGATGTTGGGAGAGCGGGTTGCAGCCGCTTGAAGGTCAGTGCCTCTGAAGGTCCCAGAGTGGGCAGGCTGAGGGGCACCTCCAGGTGCACAGGATGCTTCCAGGGAATGCGGATCCATTGGGAGCTCATGGCGCTCTGCCTCCTGCAGCCATCCCCTGCTGGGCACTGACGGGACAGGCTGTGCAGCCCTGCTGTAGCCCATGGGGGCTTCTGCCAGCCATGGCTCCCCACTTGCCTTGGCTACTGGGGTAACAATGCTGACATCACAATGCCTGCCCTTGTTGATTGGCCGCCCGCCCAGTGACTGTGCTGATGTCACAGTGCCTGCCCTGCCACTGGGCTCCCCATCTGGTGGCAGCACTGACATCACAGTGCCTGCCCTGCCGATTGGCTGCAGTGGGCAGAAGCCCCAGCAGGCAGATGGACCCAAGCATGGCCGAGGAAGAGGAGGGCAGGAGCCACAGGCCTGGCTCCCCGGTGACCACCTCCGCCCCCCAAGGGCTCTGGCCCCAGTGCTCCCAGCCTGCTCTTTAGCCAGCCTTCCTGGGGAGCGGCTGCTGCCGTGTCTGGCCCTGGCACGGCTCCCTGGCCTGCGGGACCCCGCCCGTCCCCCTGCAGAAGACCAAAGGCACAGCCACCATCAGCAGGGTGGCTGAGGGGCAGCATTATTTAGGACAGTAAAAAGCATAATCTGAGTGTAACTATGAGAGTAGTTTCCTTCAATCTGCTTGACACTTGCAAGAGGAGAATCAACTGCAATTGGAAAGGGGCAGGGAGGGGTGGCAGGTAGAAAGGCTGTACCAGCACTCACAGGTGCAGCACAGGCATAGGAAAAGCAAGAGGAGGGCAGGAGCCTGCAGAAGGCCCCGAGTGTAGAGGAATGGCTTAAACAAAGCTCATGGTGCCACAGAGCAAGTGAAATAACAGGCGGCAGCAGTCCCGGAGCTGTATGATTTCCAGGCAGCTAACAGGGCAAACACTGAGCATGCACTGTTTGGTGAAGCACACGGCTGGGAGAGCTCCTGGGCCCTTCTTTACTGCTTTTCCCCTTCCCTTACAGGGAGAAGCATGCCTCCTTATGCTACAATTCCAGCCTCTCCTCCGCTTCCCTAGTGGGATAAAGGCAGAGATAGGAAGAGGCGCACAACGCTGCGGCTTTGTCTAGACTTCCTAGTGTTTTAACTCACGTTAATTGCTCCCCAATTAGCTGGAGTTAGCTAATGCATTTGTAAACACCAGTCTAGACACTTCACAAACATTTGTTCTAAGACACATATGTAAAATAGTTAAGTGGATGCTAAGGCAATTAGGTGTAATCTTATTACTTCCCTTTCTCGCATCTCCTTTTCACCCTTTGCTGGAGCAAGACCGGAGCTCTGTACTTGCAGGACTTTTTTTGAAAAGGCACTACAAAGGTAAACCTTAGGGCTATCGCATGCAAAACCCTGATAAGGTGCTATTAGTTCCCAGTCAACTTTCAAAGACAGAGTATGGTAGGGTTTTATAGGAGCAGACATTGAATGCACACAGAATCCACTAAGTAGGTGTAAAAGCCTTCCAAGTTTCTCAATTTTGATTTATATTCTCTTTAAAAAATCATTAGGCAGTAGATTTTCTGGTGTTCTTTATACAGACAGACCCCTCACCCCCTTTGTTACGGCTATATATCAAAATGTAAGGTTTCAACGTGACATTCACACTTCTGCTACTTTAGCACGCACGGCAACATGTTCCCCTCTGATTTTCTTTCAAAGATGCCTTATCAGTCTTTATATATGATCATAATGTGGAGCATATATCAACGGGATTCTTCAGAGCTGGAGAATTGCAATCTCTGAGTGCTTTCACAATCCCACGAGCAAAAAAGCAGGTTAGAGGTTTCCAAATCTAGCAGCATTCCCAGCCCCCCCCCCCCCCCCCCTCCTTGAGTTAGCAGAAATCTATAGCTTGTATCCAAAGCAGAATAGAAACTGGCATTGGGATAAAAACCATCCATTTCTGCAAGGTTCTCGGGATACAAGGCAATAGTTTTTTTCTTCTCAGCACAGGTCAAAATAGACAACACAGCCCCTAAATGAGCCACCCTCAGGGTTGGCAAGCCAGGGGCAAGCAGATGGCAAAGGGCTCACCATTGATGTCCCAGGTTGTGCCTCCTTTAAGGCTGAAGGCAACCACCACTGCCTTTTGCAAGCATGCCATTTGGCACGCTTTGGATGCCCAAACCTCATCCTAGTAAAGTATTTCCCTAACAAGTCAGCTCTCATTTGAATTCAAAATGACACTGATTTTGGACCTAACCCTCACAGCACAAACAAATTCAAAATTATTCACAGAAATTTTATAACATTTCCCTTCTGGGTGGGAAAGAAAGAAAGATTTTTAATATTCCTATCATCCAATGTTTCGGTTTTATTTCTTGAAATGCCCTGAACTGCTTAATTTCAAGCTGTTTTAGCGTTAAGATGCTTTTGTCTTAGAAAAGCCAGAGGAAAGTTAAACACCTCCATTCTTTGCTACAGGCTGTGCTATGTAGATCATATCTCCCATGATTTAACTCTGCTTTGTCAGAAGGGAGCCACCATTATGTAGCATTTCACTTTTTTCTCTGAGTTGAGCTGTCTAGAGAAGAGGGCAAAAAAGACAACCCCCGTAATGTAATAAAGGAAAAGAAAATTAGCTTCATGTTTTTTGGAACTAATTAGAAAAGAAAATGTTCAAGCCTACTAAAAATGAGTATGTTTTTGCTTGCGTCAAAAACCTGACTCAAATCCCTCCACTTTCATTTTCCTGATAAGAGGTGAGGGGAAAAAAAAAAAAAATTGGGAAATTGTTTTTTGCACTAAAAATTTCCAAACTTACTTTAGTTTAGCTGTCTCTGGCTACTTGGCAAAGCAGTTCACCTGCGTTTCAAGAAAATGATCTTTAGCCCTGATATGCTCTGCTGCATGCACCAGTTTTAGCAGTCAGAAATCACTTAATTCATTTGCAGTTATTTGGTGCTGAGGGAAGATGGCAGTCAGAGCACCTCGAAGAGGCCAGGCTTCTGCTTGCCATGCAGCAGGTAAGCCATGGATGTTGGTAGCCAGCACTGCCCTGCCTTGCTGCTGCTGAGGGTGCTGGGCAGTGCCAGTCCTGATGGGACTCTGCTACGCACACACATTCAAGCGAATGAAAGTCATAGGCAGACTCTGCTCTCAAAATGAAAAAAAGAAAGAAAGAAAGAAAGAAAGAAAGAAAAAAAAAAAGAAAAAAAAGTGTGTTTTTGACCTCATGGCAACTGTCAGAAGTTATCTCAAGTGGAAAAACATCACACTGATAGCGTACTTTGGTTTTACCACAAGATAAACTTGGTGATGTCAGCCCCAGGCTCAGCTAACTCAGATTGACCTGACCTAGATTACTTAAAAAAAACCAACCAAACAAACAATAAAACCCAAACCTCTGTAAAAACCTGATTTTTCTGTGTTTTTTTGCTTCTTTTAATCACATTACTCAAAAGTAAAAAAGCAAAAAAAGACAACTTAAAATGCACCAAAGTCATTTCACAAAGGTAACAAAATTCCCTTCAGATGATAACAAGTGGCTCCTTTCCCACATCAAATTAAATTCTGTGACTAAGAAGTCAACCACCACCCCCATCTACCCCCCTGCATTCTTGTAATGTTACGGAGCAATATATTGCCTGCATCAAATCCCCAAACACCAGGATCTACTCTGCTAGTTTCTCTGCCAGATCACCAGGACGTGTGACACTGCCCTGGGCAGGATGCAGGTGATGTGTACTGACCCCATGTACATGGAGGGCCACGATGCTGTACTCAGTGTGGATGCGTGTTTGAAGGAAGGACACATTTAGCCAAGTGATCTTAGAAAATGCAGGGGCCAGCTGGTTAAAACTGGGTGAAAACTGCAGCCTGCATGTACCCTGAGATGCACTGCCCTTGGCCCAGGCACTGGCTCCAGTGTGGGAAACTGAATGTTGCTTTTGGGAACAAGCAACAGCTCTTCCATTTACATACATTAATCCATGGAAGTACAGGAGGCATTATCATTTGCCAGACTTGTTTGCATAATGAGGAACTCTCAAGAGAAATTTCTTGGAGAAGTGTTGCCATTAATGTGCGGTGTTCCCACAGCATTTCTATTCAGCCCCCATCCCCTCCTCCCCTCCACATACACCCACTCATTGAAAACATGAAGTCCCTGCAAGAGCCCCTTGGAGCAGCCCTGTTGGAAGAAGCCCATGTGCCACATTCTCAGAGGGTTTTCAGACCCCCAATACCCACCACGTCCAGCCCTGCTCACTCAGCCCAAGGGGTTATACCATGTCATTGACTTACTGACTCCTTAAGCAGGCGCTGGGGTGGGCAGGACTTTTGCCTGGCTATTTCATTGTTGGTGGATAGCTATCACCTTCTCAACCCTTTCTCTCTGGAAGGGTGCAGAGGGGATTGGGCCACATGGGGGTGAGCAGGACTGGGATTAAGTAGAGATTAAATGATGCAAAGACCCTGATTTTGTAAATGACATGACCTGCACCCTCATGAAGAAACACAGGGAAGGAAAGTAGCAGGAAGGGGACAGAGAGAAAGCAAAAAGGGTTCCAAAAAAGCAATCAACATTTCTGAACCACCGCTGGTGTCCTCTTGAACTGAAGCAGGGGCAGCAGAGGAGCTGCCACACTACTGGGAATTTCCAGTGAGGAGCTCCTGACATCACCTTGACTGACAGACCTCAGCTCTCCCCTCTTTCCACAGGGATGCCGTGGCCCACAGCCCTCAGAGTCTCAACAGAGGGTGAGAACCCATGTTGTCAGGCAGCCTAAATAATAGCCTCTAATGGGTTCAGCAGTGTCAAAAGAGCCTGAAAAATGGCTCAGGAAGCTACCCCCTCCTCCTCCTCCCCTGCCATGACCCCTTCCACTGACTCAGATGTATTATCGGGGCTGGAAGTGCCAGCAAGCCTCTCCTCTCCCTCAGGGGCTGGCAGCACCAGGGAAGGGAAGCCCCGCCAGCCAGTCTCGCCGGCTTCCCCATTTGTTTTCATTTTGTCACCAGACATTTCTATTTAAGCTGCTTGGAAGGATATCTCAATAACAGCCCTACTGGGCTGAAGGAGACAGAGGATGACAACGAGCACACCTCCCTCCTTTCTCCTGAACATCACCCTCATGTCAAAACATCCAGTGATGCCTTGAGGGAGACGGGGAGAGGCAGGCATGGCCAGGGGCTCTCTTCCCACCTTCCTCCACCCCCTGTACCACCTCAGCCATTGATGGAAACAGAGCTGTTTGTGAATCACTGCAAACCAGCTCAGACAGTTCAGCAGTGATGGTGCTGAACCAACATCAGCAAGGTCTGAAGGGATGGCCATCTGAAGGGATGGCCTACTCCCCTCACATGGTTTAGACTGCAGAGCAAAGACATTTACACTGATGCACAGGTTCCCATACAAAATACCTTCAAACTCATTGCTGCAGATCCTTTGGTGGACTGCATGGTTTTAGCACAGGGTGCGTCCTTCTGCACACTCAAGAGCAGCCAAACTTTTTCATGGAAAGTGTGTACCCATCCTCCAAAAAGCAGATGCTAACAGGGTGTAGGCAGCTGAGGGTAGCTCTACACCATGCATTGTCTGAACTTATTAGCTCAGATAGCATCCCTGGGTGATGCTGCATTGCGCACAGGGTAGGCGTACCTGAGCTGCCCTTACTGATGGCCACAAGACAGTCTCGAGCCAACCTACAGCTACCACAGTCAAAGGCCAGAGATGCAAATAAACATAGCCCTTCCTTACTATTACACTGCCAAGGAAAAAAGTATTGTCATTTCCAAGGATGTTACATGACTACAGGTAGGAGTAGAAAGTTTTCCCTGTGGGAATTGGGAACCGGAACTCAGGATCCCCACAGATGAGATCCAGATTTTACTTCTAGCTCGTCTGCCGATGGCTATGTGGATCTGCGCACTTCATCTACCCACGCTTCGCTTTCCCTTGCATAAAATTGTGGATGATGCTTGTATTTGCAAACCCTTCTGCTGTCCTTGAGCAGAATGCAGCACACAAGTGTTTGTTATTGTCATTGGTGGCACACTGGTGGCCTGTGTGCATTTTGCAAGGCCGAATACAGTCAGACTGCATGGGGTCTGCAGTCCCCTGCATCAGTGTTTGTGCCAGGCTGTGCCTGCTAGGCAATGCCTGCCTGCGCTCCCCCAGTGCAGCCTGCTCACAGCTGTATGCAGCTGTCACATCATCTCTAGAGGAGATTGCATCTTCTGTCACATCCCCCTGCATGCTCAGCAATACATATGCACACTCTGGGTGTGGATGAATGTAAGTGGGATGCATATTTAGATCTGACTATCTCTGTGTGCATCTCTGTGTAGGCACACACATGAGAACTGGGTCAGAAGAATCTTTTTCCCCTTTCATGTTGCTCGTCACAAAATCCCTATACCCAAAGTCACCTTTGCAGGTTGTTTTGCAAGCCCCTGATTGAAACATCTGCTTCTCTTCCTGCTTTGCTGAATGAGGAGAGCATCCACAGAAAGAAATGGAAGAAGCCATTAGCTTAGTCTCCAAGCGGGAACCCTTGAACAGCTCAGAAAAGCCTGTGCCAAGAGGAGGACATTGGAAAGCAAGAGCAAGCCAAGGAAAGAGACAGATGGGGCCAGCTCCACTCGAGTTCTCGGCTGCCTTTGCTGCACTGTGCACTTAATATTCGTACAAGGTCTAATTTATAAACCCAGCTCGTGTTTATAAACTCTGCTGTCCTAATGGAAATGAAAACATTAATACAACCCGAGGATTCTTCACTTTCCAGGTTTTAATTAAAATCATAGGCGTTAAGAAGCAAGAGTGTCTTCGTGGAATACAAGTCTAATGAAGTATTCCCTCACACAGCACAAATCTCTGTGTGCAGTCCCAGCTCGCTGGCACCGGCTGCCCGAAACACCGACCCCCCTGGAACCAGGAGTTCACATCTTGAAAATTAGAAAAACAAATTATCCTGCAATTTGTTTCAAATAAATGTAGGTGCCAAGATGGAGCTGGAGAAATAATATTAAGTAGGGAAAAGAAACCCCAACAACCTAGCACAGCCATGAAACATGATCTCTTAATTGACTAAATGGAGGCAATAGTGACTACATTGCATGGCAGCAAGGGGGGACTCCATGGGAAAAAGGAGATGGCGCAGATTGGGGGGCAGTGCGTGAAGGCACAGCAGAGGAGAGGCAATGGGGAAGAAGTAGCAAAGTGAGAAAAGGCAGCACAGGAGGCTGGAGCAAGGGGAATTAAGGACACTGGTGAGGCAGGTGAAAATGTAAACACATGAAAATTGCAAGACCAGATCACACGGACCTGTTCCCTCTGTCTCCCATGGGACCAAAGGAAAGCAGGAAAGACACCAGCATGGAGTGACCTACATGTGTAGGCACAGATGAAGGGACTGATCTTTGGCAGGTATAAAGCTGGCTGGAGGTCAAGGCTGATGGCAGAGCACCAGTTACTGCAAAATGAAGCCCAGCAGAAGAAGCGATTTCCTTCACCATCATCCTCTAGGGAAAAATGTGTCTAGTCTGCTCACTCCAGGACTGCTTTCTACCCCACTGCATAACACTGCCTGCCTTGTCAGAGGAGTCACACACAAAGAAGAGAGGAAGGAGTCCCTGAAAGACAAAGCCAGCATGAAAGTAACATAAAGCAGTGTAGAGATGTGAGGGCTCTAAACAGGAAGGGGGTGGCCTTGCCTTCCGAGTCCCAGGCCCACCTCAACAAAGACTGCTGGCATCCCTCAAGCAGCTTAACAACAAACTTTTGTGGATTTGGTTTAATTTTAAATGCCTCCATCTAAATCTAGGAGAGCTAGAGATGGACTTCAGCTGGAGAAGTGTGGGTGTGGTCCTGGGTTTCTTTCAGGACTCTGAAAGTTTCCACCAGCCAAACTTTGGTTTGATCTTATTTCTAAAAGGAACACAGGTTGCATCATATTGCAACCAGTAGGTTGCTTGTCCCGTATTCTTTTCAGTTTAGGCCAAGTTCACTTGCTTAACGGTTTCCTATGATGCTCTTATATGCTTGGTTACTTCTGTATCATGGTGAGATTAAAAAAACCAAAAGGCTTCTTTTTGCATATTGTTCCTTTTCTTTAGTACTTGTCACCTTGGGAGACAATGGAAATGCAGAAACACATTGGCCAGAAGAATATGACTCACAATCCAGGGAGCTGGAGCAATCGTGTCCTTGGCCTTACATTCCGGGGTCACTGTGAGAGGCAGGAGCAATGGAAAAGAGATGCATCATTTCCCCACCAAACGTTGCTCAAGACCTGAATATGCTTCTTTCAATCCCTGATCTAGCCAATAAAGCACATCTAAACAGCAAAGACATGTCTTGCTTCAGACGCCAGTGCTTACAGAGGCAGCGACATTCATAGCTGGAAACTCACGGGATGCCGCAGACAGGACTTGAAGAAAATGGAAGGACTCCTGTCAGGCTCAGATGCAGTTGCAAGCAAGTGCCTTCCCTGTCAGGAGGGAAGCAGCTTGCTCATTAAATCCGTCAACTATGTAATGCTAGGCTGCCATACATACTGTATGTCCAACCATAAACACCAACACTGTGAGCTGCAACGCCTTCAGCTAAAAAAAACCCCTTGGCTCAACTGAACCTGTTCAGGGCACAAGAGGAGCCAGGACTAAGGCACTTGAGAAGTGAGGGGAACAAAGGAAGCAGCTATGTTTAGGAGGGAATCATGCTTTCTGACCCTTGTAGGCAGCTATACACAGTGCTAATGAGGCCAAAAAAAGGAACTGAAAGCATCACTGAGCTTTGCAAATTGCTTCCTAGTTACTGGCCCGATATGGGCAACTTACAGTTTTATTGGGCTACTCCTTTGGTCAAGGTCTGCTCGGTTTGTATTATTTTTATCCTGGCAATAAAGGGGAGGCTTTAGCATCATTTAAAAATGCAACACTGCAGAATCAAATGGAGATGACCTTGCAAATCTGAGGGTTATAACTCAGCCAATGGAAAGGAACGCTGTGAAGTACTAAGAGAAACAGGGCAAATATGTGCACTTACGTATACTTGACTAATGGTTTATATTTTATAGCACCTTCCCTTAGAAGATCTCAAAGAGCTTTACAGTAAATAGAAGAAAAGAAAAAGAAAAAAGAAAAAAGTCTTTGGATGTCTGGTCCTGGATTCACAAGCCCCACTCCCAGCTTGTTACACCAGTTGACACCATCTGGAGACCAGGACTGTCATTTTCCTGTGCCCAAAGCAGAGGTAAAACACAAAGAAACCAAAATTCTCTGTTCATTATATCACTCCCTTGAAGTGATACAAGGATCTGGTACTGGCTTTATACAGACCCAGATAACCCACATGGGAAAACAGTGGAGAGCCGGTCTCCAATGCCTCAGTACAAATCTCATGTCCTACTTTAGGGATTTCTCTGGGACGGTGCCATTAACATCAGTGTGATGAAGGACAGGCACTAAGAAAAGTCTTCTGAATTTGGTCTGTTCCCTTTGCAAACAAGTTCTTACTATGCATCTAGCTAGCAGATAAATATTCTAACCCAGTCCTTGCTGTCATACATGAGCACCCATTGACACTGTCCTTACTCTCCTCAGGTTAGTGACACATAAGCAGAAATACTGTAAGACCAAGGTCAAGTTTAGAATCATAAAAGCTCACAGAAAATCCACAGTTCTTGCAGGCTGGTCCTGCAAGGGATGCCAGCAAGTGACTCAGCCAAGATCACAGCTACAAGAAGGCAGCAGTACTCGGGACTGCCCTTCATCCCCTGAGAATTCAACACAGACCCAAAATAAACTGCTAATACTGACACCATCTCAAGACAATGACTGATTCGACAATGGTTTTATACCTAAGAATAGAGATCTCCCTAGTAATCTGATATATCTGATACATTTTTTTTTAATAGCCTTGGACTCCCTCTTCTATACATACATATGAAAAGGCAAACATATGCATCTTGGGTTTTCCAGGGGTAAGTTAGGAAAAAAAGAAAAGGAACAGAACTAAGATGTTTGATTTTGACAGTATCTATCCTGGCATCTCATGCCACTACTTGAGAGAGCTAATGGAGAGTGATCACAATGCCAAAGGAACACGAGCAGACAGAAAGAGCTGTTAAGGAATCAGAATAAGTTGCAAATGCATCTAGACAAGTGATTAGGAATCTCACCTCCTACCTACCAGCAGTTAGTGGCTGTGTTCCTCCTACTGCACTCGAGCAAGGTCCGGCCAGACCTTGCCTGTGTTTGAGGTGCCCAAGCTCCCAGAGAAACCTGGGTGCTTATTTGCAAGCAACCCTGCATTTTGATTTTGCATGCACCAGTTTTAGCTCAGGGGGGCATTCTGGGATTCTCCCCAGATCCTCGCCAAACTGAAATGCCTAGAAAGACAAACTAAAACCTGGCTGTGGCATTTTCTTGAGTAGCTGTCTGTTTGTGGGTGTATATGCATAAAAGGGGCAAAAAGGACAGCCCCAAATGGGAAGGCTAGTACTAAAGGCTCCAGGAATATAGTTTTTTGATTTTTCTATTTCACAGTTGGTTGAGTTCAAGCATTCTAATGGCTGCTTCCTACCCCAGTGCCCAT
This sequence comes from Nipponia nippon, assembly GCF_047370975.1. Taxonomy (NCBI): domain Eukaryota; kingdom Metazoa; phylum Chordata; class Aves; order Pelecaniformes; family Threskiornithidae; genus Nipponia; species Nipponia nippon. The sequence continues at coordinate 5,080,577 of NW_028262336.1, read as the reverse complement.
CTGTCTATTTTAATAAATGTTCTTGGTAGCACCTACCTGGCAAGTGTTTGAACACCCAGCAGCAAAACCAAATTTCACCCTAAATCAGGGGGCTGGAACAGTGAGCTCTATGGAAATGATGCAGTCATCCTTCTCCCACAACACAGGCACTGGCAGCAGCAGATAGACAGATGGGTAAAGCAAGCAGACAAGAAAACATGATGGGCCTGGCCCCATCTCTCCTTCTCCCTTTCTTTTTTTTCTGTTAAAGTCTGGGTTAGCAAAGGACGGATTACTGTAACACTTGAGTGCCCTGTGCAGCCACAGAGGTCTTCTGGGTGGCAGTTAGAAAGAGGCAAAGGTTCATCAGCTACCTCGGAGATGCTGTGAGATAACTGATGCACTGAAGGCACCAGGTGACAATGGTGTCTCTCTTTAGGACCCATTCATTATCTTTGATCTGTCTGTGTCTCTCTCCGGATCTAATCAGTGGTGATGGATGCTAACCCTTGCTCCATCCTCTGGGCATCCAACTGTGCTCCCTCTCATTTGTCACAGGCTCCCCATCCATTCCCCAGCAAACACTCCATCCCACGTGCAGGTGCTGAGACAGGGATGGGGTCAGCTTCCTACAGACCAGCTTGTGCCACAGTTAAGTTAAAGAGGATGGGCACAGGGTGGGTATGTCACCTCCTAATGCTAGGAAAGCTGGGCAGTGATCTGCTGTGTTCATACCTCAACTCTTTGTCTGGTCCCTCTAAACAGATCTGTTCCCTATAATAACCTTGCTACTGTGAAACCCAGTCTGGGTCGGGATATGAAGGTAAAACCCCTGTGTTTCACTTCATCTCTAGTGCAAGCAAGTGGGCTTTGCTGCCTGTTACTGCTCCTTGCCCCCTCTCATACAGGAAGATGGACCTGACCCAAGCCCTCTCAAGGTTGTCTCAGTGGTGTTCATCTCTATTACAAAGCCGCAGGAATTTCTCCCCACACCTTTCCTCTCTCCAGTGTCCTTTTCATCAAATGCATGTCAAAACTGCAAGAGGTACCAATAACTTACATCAGAGATAAGGCTCAAGTAGAGCACTGAAGCAGGCCATCCAGCAGGGGCTGTAGGTTCACTATGGGCAAGGAAATGCTGCTTTTTGGTGTAAGCCTTTGACCTCCCTTCCCTTCAAGTGTTAGATGGTAGAAGAGTGTGGAGAGCAACTCATGACACAGGCAAAATTCAACACCAGGTAAATATTTGTCATGCTAGGAGAGCTGCATCCATTCATGACCTGCTTTCCTCCCCCTTTCCCGTCACTCTCTACCCCAAGAGGTAGCATCCCCATGTGGTCGCTCTTAAAATGGTGGCAGAAGAAGCCCGTGCGAACGCTGATATTCTGTTACTGCCTCAAGGACATGAGCGTGTAGTTAAGTCTTGGCATTTCACCCTTCATCAATACTAAAATTTAGCAAGAAATGTGTACAATGAAGGCTTATGTCTTAGGCCTTTTTCTTATTAATCCTATTACACTTGTCTTTATGAGCTCTCCAAGTTCCTTTTACTCCCTCCGGGACTTTGCTGCAAATGAGATTTTGCATCTCAGTGTAAAATAACCCGAACGTTTTTCTATAAAATTAAATAAAAATCTTCCATCCTGGCAGTACATGCCCAGAATCCAGTTTCTGGAGTCTACATCTTTCTAAGTGCTTCATTGTCTTCTCAACTTCCCTTAGCTTTGGGAACATGCTTTCATTCTGTCCTGATCAATATCATGAAGAAAAGTAAGGAGCAAACTTTAAACAGCTCAGATGAACAAGAGGCAGAAAATGTGAGACTAAGCTGCAGAAGTCTGTGATGTTCGGCAAATCTCCTCTCATTATATATGCCTCAATTTTCCGATGTGTAAAGTGGTAACAGTGATAGTCCTAGTCTGCAATGCAGAAGGGTTGGCTCAGCTCGTGGATGTTCACGAGTATAATGAGATTCTGTTACAACTAAAAGTATCCATAAGTTTATTATTGTGGTTATATACCATTTAGGTAAGTGTTTAGATTTCTGAACTTTATGGAATCTTCCTAGTTTTGCAAAACTGGACTGGGATTTGTGCAGTTTACAGAAATTCCTAGTATCTTCTGTTTCCTATCAGGCAAACAGCTTTTTTTTTTTTTTTGACAAGAAGGCCTCAAGAACTAAATCTGGGTGCCAGATTTGCGTATATGTTCAATAAGGAAGCTGTGCCTGCTCCCAAAAAGCTTACCATAATGGCAAGAAAAAGCAAAATGAAAAGTGTATTAGAATTCTTAATGCCATCTAGAGTTAGTAAGGCAGAGTGGAATGGCCAGAAATGAAAAATAATGGGTGAGGAAAGTTAATAGCATCCCTTCCCAGAGCTCTGACTGCTTTGAATTTCATTTTTCAGAGAAAGGTAAGTATTTTGTGGAAAGTAATTCCTACCATATTAAGGGAGGGGAATTTTTACTGTACCATGTTTGAACAGGTTTGGTGCTCTAACATTATCATTTACCTTTGATCTGTAAAATCTGGATATGTGTTAGCAATTCACCAGTACTACTCATAACCTGAAGCCTTTAATACCTGATATGGCATGATGACTTGGGATGCAAGAAGAAAACAAAATCAAGCACAACTTGCAGTGCCTTAAAGAAACATTGACCTCAACCAGCTGAGCTCCTGCAGTTCAGCTGAGTCTCAGAACCTCCCCCAGCAGATTTCCACCTGCACAAGCGTATTCCTGTTCAGCCTCTGCAGCACACCACTGTTTACCATAAAAGTTGACATTTAGATATGAAAAAATCAGGAAGGAAAGGGGATGATTTAAAAATAAAATGTAATTTACACTAATTATGTTGTTACATAGGATGCTCTGCAAAAACATTAGCAAGTGAGATCATGTCAGCAAAGCACAAGATGAACTGTATGGAAGACTTACACGTTCCTAAGTCAGAAAGCTGTGGCTTCCTGCTGCTTGTCATTTCTTGGCCAATCAATGCTTCATAAAGACTTTTAGGATATAGTCAAAGTACCTCTGCAGTCCTAATGTCTGCAGTATCTAAATAGGAAACCAGTGGTAACACACCAATATGCACAACATCCTGGTGCAGAAAAGCATATGAGCACTGCTGTTACAACACCAGGAACAGACCAAGTGAGGCACTCCTGAGTCACCCGTGGCAAAACAGTCAAACCAAAGACTTCCAAAGCCCAGCATCATGCCACAATTACTGACCACCCTTCATTTCCCCTCCAGAAAATTGCTGAAAAGGTGATGACCACCCACTCTCAGTGTAGGACATGCACTATTATGCAGTTTGATGTCTCCCAGATCAGAGTCAAGGACTCCTTGCCAGTCCTCTCTTTTTTTCCCAGTACTCACTCTGTACTGAACTAGGAAGGGTGCATGTCTGTCTTGCAGCTATCAAAGGCTACCATTAGCAATTAAAAAAAAAGCACAGTAAATTCACAAATATTTGGGTAGGTTCGGAAAAGCAGTTCTTCAAATAGCATCGTAAAACTTGATATGATTTTAACACATCTCTCAAGTGCCTTCAGCTCAGATCATCTCAATTTACATGTCAATACCTTTCAGTTTGCTCTGCTGTAGCCTGAAGGAGTAAGGGGAGAATTTGCTGTTGTCACTACGCCCAGCTGATCCAGCTCAAGTATTTCAGGGGGTTGTACGCAGACCACCTTACCATTTAAAACTTGCATGTAATCCATACAATGCCTCCCACCTGCACACACAGTCCTATCCTTTAGCAGGCTTCATTTTATGCAAAGTGGGCCAAGATTAAAGCAATCTTGAAGACAACCATTTCAGTAATCCTGTAGTGAATGTAAAGATACATAATTTAAGCCTGAATATTTTGGAGGCACACAAACTGTCTCAGGAATGTGGGATACAGCAAACAGCTCCTGCCACATAGTTTCAACTGGGTTTTCTCCAATGCTAAATTCAGGTGGCAAGTTGATGGCCTCAGATTTTCTGCCATCCAAGAAATGATCAGCTAAGAAACAGAGTTGACGCTTATATTTTACATTTCACGGTGTATAAAATCTCAAAAAATGGGCTTCAGCTGTGCTCTTTTTGCTTTTTTCTTTCCTGCTTTGTTTTGTTTTACAAAACTGTTCACCATCAATCTATCTAAACCACTTCACTGACCACAGGGGCCGGGCAGCTAAGGACTGTGATTATTTGTCAAAGCTTCTATTTTGAAAAAAAAAACCTGACAAAAGTAATTCAACAAATTTTTTGACAAATACATTTGAAAATTGTTAGACTACCTCAGTTAACCAGATGAATAATGTGAAATGATACGAGGTGAATAATTTATTACAAAATATGGGGAAAAAAACACTATATAAATTATTGAATTAATATTATTTGACAAGTGCTTGCCCTTCCCTGAAGTGCAGCTTTCTCTGTGATGGAACATAGCAGCTGTTTAAAAGCAACAATAGTTTAAGGCAGCAAATGAAGAAGAATTGCAAGTGCTGAGAGAGTATGAGATTAGGCAGAATGTAATTATCCAGATTGGAAGCTGGTTAAAATCAGGAAATAAGGCAAAGGTTCTCTTATAAAATATATCATACAATAACAACCACAAGTGGTACAGATATCTTCTCGCATTTTTCATCCAAAATGTTTATTATTAACCAAGGTATAGAATGGAATGGAATGGAATAGAATAGACTATTTCACTTGGAAGGGGCCTAAAATGATCATCTAGTCCAACTGCCTGACCAGTTCAGGGCTGACCAAGTTAAAGTATGTTATTAAGGGCATTGTCCAGATGCCTCTTAAATGCTGACAGGCATGGGGCATGACCACCTCTCTAGGAAGCCTGTTCCAGTGTCTGACCACCCTCTCATTAAAGAAATGCTTCCTAATGTCCAGTCTAAACCTCCCCAGCACAGCTTTGAACCATTCCCATGAGTCCTGGCCCTGAATCCCAGGGAGAAGAGCTCAGCACCTCCCTCTCCACATCCCCTCCTCAGGAAGCTGTAGAGAGCAATGAGGTCGCCCCTCAGCGTCCTTTTCTCCAAACCAGACAAGCCCAAAGTCCTTAGCCACTCCTCACAGGACATGCCTTCCACCCCTTAAATAGTTCCTCTCTAACTTGCCGGTGGGGTTTCTTCCCTTCCTACACCATGAGACTACTTTCTGCATCCCAGCACCCTGGCTGGATACAAAGGTGCATCACTCATAATGACGTATGGAATCAGAAATTAAAGCAGACAGACTGGGCAAAACCCAAGCCTAACCAAAACCCACCCTTCCGCACAGGTTGAGCTCCAGCTTGAGCTCCTGCCCACCAGGGCCCCGCCCCGCTGGGCCCCACGGCTCAGTGCAGAGCGACATCTAGCGGCGGCAGCGTCCGTTGCGGATCGGGATGGCGGCACCCATAGGTTGAGGCATGTTAGCCACCAGTCACCACAACAGAGCACATCGGCAGACCTGAGAAGTCGCAGGAGATGCGAACTCCACCTACCTGTGAGTAATTTATAAGAACTGTTGAAAACTCACAATATCAGTAGTTGCAGATTTAACGTCTTGTGAGGCAGCTCTTATTTCGGCTGGGTAGAGGGAAGTGAAAAATCGTGACTGCTCACAACGTTAAGAGCTCAGCTATACATGCATTAGCTCTGAGTTTTTATGTCAGCCACGATGAGTTAGGAAGGAAGGAGAGCCTGCTTTTCTTCAAGTATATTTCCTTCATTAGCCTTATGGCCAGCGGGATGCCCTTACTCAACACCATGGAATAGCACCCTGTATGGCTATTAGTGTGCCTCCAGGAGCTGTTACTTTAAAGACACTACCAGTCCCTTTCAAAAGGGCAAATCATAACTGTGGCACCTTGGAAAGATTTGCTTCTAGTACCTAAGAGCAGGAGCTGAGCTCACCCTAAGTACTGCAAGAATTATTTGGGGAATTTATGCTCTTGGGTCCTGGTTCCTGGTCACTAGCAGGGAAACGCAGAACTGCACAGAAAACAAAATTTACAAATCTCTGTCACCCTATGGGAACGTTGCGATACTCCCAATTTACACACACACTTTGGATGTGTAAATATTTCAGAGCTGCAGTTTAAGGGCACCAGTGATTTGCACAGCACTATATATCACTGCTTCCCAGGGAACACAGCGCTACTGAAAAGTAGCACTCAAGTCAGAGGTGGATTTAACATTAGCATCTCAGCACTACAGTACAAGTTTGATTGTTTATGTACATCATGTCAACTGATTTAAAATCTATATTTACACACACTGAGATGGCCTCCACTCATTAATAAATTAAAGACGTTTGTAAACCACTGGATCTGCAAGTTGGCTTTCTAATTTACTAGCGTCTGAGTATCAGGTTGCCCACCCTTCCTAGGCAAAAGCTGCTGGGAGGAACAAAGCTAAATGCTCCACATGGCCCTGTAGATTGTGGTTGTCCATATACCACTGGCATTCATGCTCCTCATACTCTACACCTCTCTGCAGGCTAAAGAAGTCTCTTCTGTCCCAAGGGTTATTAGCCTTGGATCTTTTGCCAACATTGAATTCAATCATTTAGATCATTTTAATGACAAAGGTTAGTTTTTCCAAGAGGAAGCTGGAAAGCTATAGCAGTATGGTCTTGGGGTCTAAGAGTTACACAGTGAGCGAGCTGCCATCGCAGCCACTCATGAGGGCCCCTTCTGCCATCAGCTCTCCAAGCTCATAACTCCATTCCTCCCCTGAGCACGAATGATGAAATATTAGAGGCTCTGATCTCTGCCTCATTAAATAGAGAATATTCTCACTCTGTCCTGACCTGCGCTAGGGCCAGTTTAAGGAGCAATCCGTCATGAGATCATTAATACAAAGACTTGCTCAGAGGGCAAGAATGTTCATCCAAAATTAATTTCTTAACCTTTTCGGGAAGGACTTCGGAAAGGATATTTTACCTTTCCTAACTGAAGGGATCAGTTATATATTTCCACACCGCAATGATGATGGAATCAGAGCCAAGAGGCCAGCACCATGCTGAGACTTTGCCTCCCCAACTCTTTCAGTGATGCCCAGCACTGTGTGAGCAGAAGCCCCGGAGATCAGGAAGAAGAGCAATGGTCAGGGAGCAAACCAATGTCAGGAAAAAACTGAAATGAATATAGTTCAAATAGGCCAAAGGCACAGGCCCCATAACAGCAGCCTGGCAAAAGATAATATGAGGACACTGTAGAAAATGGTGCCTGGACATAGTAAGATGCTGTAAAAACATTAACAAGTCTTTGCCATCCTTTCAAGACACAAATCCAAATGTCAGACACAGTAAACTTGCAAGTCATGTGAGTGACAAACAAAGGGGGCTCTGTTTTTTCTTGCAGTATTGCTCATAAACATTCTGGGAGAAGGTCTGTCCTTTAATATATGGATTTACTGTGCTTGGTATCTGAGTGGTTCCTTGGTCTTCCTCCCACCCCTCTCTCCACTCTTCTCCTACAAAGGGATTTTTAATGACAAGAGATACCCATAGCCTGATGATGAGAGCAAGCTATAAGGATGGATGCAGATGGAGAGAGAGAGAGGAAGGAAACCACCAAGACATACGTTTTCTCCTAATAGTATACAATCTGCACAGACTGCTGCAGAAATGGGATGAATAATAGAATCACAGAATTTTCTCATCCCCTATCGCTGTCAAATCCTATTAAACTCACTCCAGGTAAAAGGTGCATTATCGACATTGCTAAAACTACACTACACATTGGGGTTACCATAAACAAATGAAAGAAGATGGGTGTAAGAGAGGATAAAGACAAATCACAAATCATCATCTTCCCAGTGAAGCATCAAGAGTATACATATTGGGGGTGAGGTGCTCTTTCTGAGGACATATAAAAGCTACATCAGGTTAGGACTGGAGCTTGATATTAACCCTCTCGCTACTGTTTTTTTTACGAATACTGTCCCTGCTGCTTCTTTTGAGGCTAACGTGCTTTTATACCAAAGAAGATACAGGCAACTGGATTAGTATGGGATTTAGGGAGCAGGCTGTGTACCGAGTGATGTGACAGCGAACAACTAAATTTAATATGGCAGCTTGATCCATTATGTATTTTATTCCAAACAAAGTCTACATGGGCACATGAAACCTGGACTGGATCTTACATCTACATGGACTGGGATCCAGAAGCATCAGATCTGGGCCATATGATGATCACATTTTAACAACCATTTTTGCTGCCACTAGGTACATTTTACATTGCTTAAGCTTATAAAGGCACAGAATCCTCATTAGAAATCATCCTGACCCTAAACTTTAAATCAAGATCCATAATATTTAACACCTTTTTGGCACTTTTACTTGTGAAGCTTAAGGATCTTTAATCAATGAATATCTGCAACCTTTGCTCAGCTCCACACCAGAACAAAGACTTTATCCACTTTCACCATATGGGCATGAAATCTGCACACATATGCAAAATCCTAGTTCTGACAGTCTCAGGAGGGTTTCAGAGCGGTACAGGTCCCACCAAAGACCCAGTCTGTTGATTATTGCTCTTCCTCAAGAAATTACTGGATGAAATCAAAGACATGCACAGATAACCATCTGCAAGTACTCTGAAACACCTCTCTCTTCTCTCCTGAATCTTATGCAGGTTTAACTTCATACCTACACATACATATGCAGAGTACATGGCATGCTAAATATTTGTCAGCTGATAACCCCAATTACACCAAGGCCTGCCCCCAGCTTGGCATCACAGGACAAACTTGCTCACTGGAGATTAAGCAGTTTCTGCTGCCCCATCCTCAGAGTAACTGTAGAGACTAAGAAATGTAAAGTGTCTCTTATGTTTCATTAAAAAAAAATAATAATATGGAGAGGGCATACTTAATTTGATACGAAGTTGTCTTTTGCATATCACTGGCCTCATCCTACCATCTTCCCAAAGCTCTATCAGCTCTGAGAGGGACACAGCATGCAGCTATTCCAAGAAGCAAGGAGAAGCCTTTAAAGAAACAGGTTTTGTAATCATTCGCAATTCATTTAGCATACGGAGCAACATTCTGGGTGTCACATCTCCCAGCTGGTGGCCAGACGCTAGAGTGGATGTGACCAACTGGCCACAGTCCTTCAGCCTGGCAGACCAGGCTTCTGTGTGTGCATGGCCTGCGTGTTTCCATGGCTGAGGCTCAGAGCATCATGTCCAAGTCCTGCAAGCAGACGCCAAGCCAGCTGAACCACAGAGGAAATTATCCCCTGGCCAAGTTGGGCGGAGGGATGCCAAAGTTTGGAAAAGAGCACCAGCCAGCCAAGAGGATCTTACATTGAGAGTAGTCATCTTTCCCTAATGGGCTTACTTCTTAGTGAGAGGGGAGGAAGAACAGATGGCTTTTGCATTCAAAGCCCAGACCAAGGGTTCAAGAGGATGTGCAATGTCTTTTCTGCGGCCCCTCTAAACTCTGCACACGTACATGGGGCAATACAGCCAGCGTGGCATTGGAGGTCCTGGAGCTGGCTCCATGCAGGCTGGAGTCCCTGCTGCACAGGGAGCCATGAGCTCACCTCCCAGAGCAACATGGCTGGCTTGGTACAGCACTAGGCCCAGGCTAATGTGCCCACGTCCTGGTTGAAAAACAACCTTTGTTTAATGCTAGCTTGGACATTTCTCCACTGCTTTATCTGAATGCTTCTCAGTGCCACTTTTTCTTCTGTAACAAGAGGGAGGGTCCTGATCTTCTCTCAAACATTGCTTTAAGAGCCAGGAAGGAGCTAGGTGGATAACACTTTGCCTAGGAAAAATTGCCCGTGGATGCTGAGGAAGAGGACAGAGGGGTTGTTAACATGTGTTCAGCCTGGAGAGCTCCACAGGTAGAGGTGTCTTTCTCTGTCAGTGACAAGCACTAAGGCCTATGCAGCCTGGAGGATGGGTTGCACTTAATTGCTTTGTCCATTTGCAATTGTATGGTTAATTTGTAGCTACTTTCTGCCCAAAGTATGACTCTGCTATCACTCCCATAGCATTATAGCTAAAGACACGATTGCATTTCCAGACAGGCTTGTCACTTAGAAAACACTAATGCCCCACTTTTGCAAGGTGATTATTAAGGGGTACTTTGACTTTATAATATACCAAATGTCTGCATGGCCACAGACTGATAACATGGAACCAACAGCAGCATTGATTAAGTGCTGCTGGCAATCTCACTTCTGGAATACTACAGGCCACCAGTGGCCATAATACAGGAATAATTAATAATAATACTTAATCTTGCTCTCTAATGAACGGGAAAAAAACCTCTTTCTCACCCTGGCCCATCCTCCTCCTCTCCATGAATCCTAAGAGGAAGCAAAACTGCTAGAGCCAATGCCTTTGGGAGCATGAAGGCCAGTCTGCTTCCCCTACGCCACCACGGCAATATCACTGCAGGCTGTGCTCAGGCCAGGAAGAAATGAGGAGGCCACCTTAGACTTGTGCCCTGAAAGCCTGGGATGTATCAGTCAGAACTTTAAGACCAAAGAGCTGAGCATGGAGTAGCAGGCAAGTGGCTGTCGTACCAGGTGCTGATAGTTGTGCAGGTACTAATACCATATGAAGAGAGACACATCCAGTCTTTGCTAGCTATGAGAAACATGCTTGCCGTGCGTCTTTGAGGCAACAGTGAAAAGCGAGTGCTGTCTTATTTCTATTGTATAAAACAGCTCCAAAATCAAGGCACCTTTGTTTCTAAATACTCCGTCTTTGTTTCCCCGTACTGGCAGTTCAAGCAATCAGAAATCCTTAGTCTAGCCTCCCAAAACCATGAAAATGAGTTTTCTAGATTTGTTGGTTTTGAATCATCAGGTTGCATTTAGATTGTATTTTCAGGCTTTTCATCACAACATTATAGTAAAAAAAACCTTCTTCAAGCCTCCTCACTTCCCCTCCCCAAAAAAAGCAATGAAAGAGGAAAATTTGTCCTCTTGCTCACATACCTACAAGGTGGCTGAGCCTAAAATTAAATATGGAAGGACTAAGAAGGACTAAGGACTTCTACTAAAATTGTGAGAGTCAACAGTGCGAAATTTCCAAAATCCCTGTCCAAATGTTGAGGCTGTGGCAATGCTGTATTTGAAATGGATAATGCTTTATTGTGCTATACTTGAATTCTCTCATGCTGCTCTCCCCTCCTTGTTAAAGACATTCATGGGGAAAACCTCTGAATGCTCTTTGTATATGAGGGAACAAAGTGTCCCCTCCCACGGAGGCAGAATACACTGTTACTGAAGCAAGAAGACCCAAAGTGCCATCTAATGCTAAAATAACAGGGAGTTTTACTTCTACTTATCTCTCATAATCCTGAGCTATTTGTCCTCCAGAGGAAATGAAAGATATATCCCATCACCTCTACTGCACGCAAATATCATAGCCTGTAAAGCTACATATTAGCAACTCGGGAGATTCCGTCCCCAGGAGGGGATCCAGCCAGGTGAAGAGTGACTAAGAATTCTGGTCTTTTTTCCCAAAAAACCCATCTTATGCTTGAAATATATAATGCCCACTAATGACGTATGTAGCTGTGGGAGCCACAATAATTACTGAGGCAAATGAATCTCATGCCTCAGGAAGCAGAGTGCTTTCCATGGGGATCATGAAGGGAGTCCCCCAGCTGCAGCATTACCCTGAGACATGCTGAGCCTACGACCTGCCTCCTTGCAGCAGCTCTCACCCCACCTCTTGCCCATCAGGCAGCTCAATCCAAAACCCTTGGCAGGAGGCTGTGCCAATAAATATATTTTCTATTGGCAGGATATTGCTCTCCTCTGAAATATCACATATTTGGCCATTAGGGAAGGCAGAATCTGATCTTGTATGTCAAATCCTATACTCCCATGAAAAATGAAGGAGCCACTTTGCTCTGCTCTTCTCTCAGCTAACCAGCCAAGGATGCTGTCACAAGTAAAATTCAGTGTGCAGGGCTTGCTTTGCCCTGGCAACAGCTGTACCCAAAAGTAACATAGAGAAGTGGATTGGAGAACAGAAAAGGGGAAGGAGATACATGTGCCTACTTGCCCACTGAAACTGCTGAGAATTTTAATTTTAGGTCTCTCATCAGCCCTGACACAAAAATTGTAGCATCAGTTAAGTCATGATGAGTTAGTGGTGCATGTGATGTTTACAGACTGTGGATTAGGAGCAAAAGTGCAGGACTTCGCAGTAGCCTCACTACACATAGATGCAGGGTTTGGACCCAAGGCTTAAGTTCAGGAGTTTCAACAAGAAACTGAAATGCTCGGGTAATTCATAATAGGATACAGAGCTTTTCTTCTGTACAGTAAGCTAGCTTTTACCAACCCCCACCAAAGGTGACCAGAAGCTCTTAACATGCAAAGCCTTATTTTGGGCAGGCATTAGGTGGCCCACAGGTAGTCAATTTCAGCATAGATACCAGCCCCAAAACCCTGCTGTTGCGGTCATTAATTGACTTCCTCACTTTGAGGATAAATTTAAGACTTCTACTAAAAGACAGGGAAAAAGCAGGGGGGCTGAAAGAGGAAAGACTCATGGAGCCTGGTCAGCACACTTAATTCTGGATTTTGGCCACTGTGGGGCCTGATTTCCCCTCAGGATGAGTCAAACCCTAGCCAGCTACAACACATGAGCAGAAGAGCTAGCAAACATTTTGAAAGTGGACCTGATCTCCTGGATTAACCCAATACAAACACCACTCATTACGCCGTAACATTGGCCTCAGGATAGACGTGAGGCGTACAAGTCAGCCTTGCTTCCAAGGGGTTTCCAAAATGAAGCAGGGACCCCCGTACCTCCTTCTCTGGTGGGTTTGACTGCCCAGAGAGCCAGGGCTCCTACTGCTGGGAGCGCCACCGCCACCAGTCCCAGGAATGCCAATGGCAAGCGGCAAGCTGTAGAGATGCTGGGCTCTGCAGCACAGCGCGCTTGCAAATCCACAGGCAGGGAGACAGGCACACGGGGAAGAGGATTAGATTAGCTCGCATTGATAAATGTTCTGTGTGCTCTGATACTCCACGAATCCTCTTTTTCCCCCCCTCAAATCTCAGCCTCCTCCCTGCTGCCTGGTTTCATCACAACTCCAGATTGCTTGAACAAGCTGCCTGATAAGCCCACAGATGCCAACAGGAAGCAATGATGTTACAATAAGTGTCACAGGGAAAATGTCAACTGTATCATTATAATGAAGGTCATGTCTCCCTCACAGAGAGCTCAGGGCTCTGCACAATTCACATGTTGTTATTAGGTAGATGTTGACATGTGTAACTTCTACTTTACAAGAGTCACTGCACAGGGAAGAGTGGGGAAATGCTGGCTCACAACTACTCCGAGCTTCAGCCTCCATCGTAAAAAGTGCAGAAGGAAACAATTAACAAGCATTACACAGGTGGGAAATCACAAATACTCCGGTTCCAGCTCCTCACTACGGACAGGATACAGACAGGACAGCAGGACAAACGCACAGCACATAAGCAGCCTCAGATGACACCAAAGCAAAGCACAAAGTGGTACTAAGAGTGAGTCAGGCACAAAAGCAACCAGCCTCCATCCCAAAGTTGATGCTAGTAAATGGCACTTGGATACTCCATGTAAAACAGCTCGCTGCCTCCCTAATGTAGGGAATCTCCTCCTTTTAAACCTAGCAATAAAAATGATAAAAAGGGGACTATAAAAAATAAAAGCCTTGAATTAATACTCTAATGAAGTTTTATTATTTTTCTAAAAAAGATTTTGTTCCATGATGAGGAAATATATACTCTCCTTGGCTCTGGCTCTGTGCAAGGAAGTGGTTGCAGGGGTGGCGGGGGGTGTTTGTGCACGCATGCGCGCGTGAGATGAAGCAAGGCGCTGAATGCAGAAAGCAGAGGCCTTTTAATTCTCCAGAAAGACACAATGTTCTTTCCAGTCTTCTCTCCATCTCTAAACCTGTCAATATTTTGCTCAATAAGGGATGACATGTTGGCAAGGACTTTCACATGCACACACACGCATGCATGCACACATGCCCTGCTAGAGCTGGGGGGAGAATACTAATATCTGAGAGATTTGACTAATGCATTGCAAGACAAAGTGCTTTCAGTGATCCACAAGACTGCCCATCTCTCATTTGTCAAGGGAGATGGTTAGGGCAGTGCTCACCCAGGACATCCAAACAATATTAATGTAAAGACAGAGAGGAGGAAAGAAGCATGGTAGAAGAGTGATCATCTGAAGAACTGGAGGTTCAGGTGTACAGCTCTTGAGGGACAAGAGCTAAGGTAGGGCTGGTGTTTCAGCACACATATGGGTGACTAAGCACCATTTTACTGCTTTTCCAGTCCAGAAGGCCAAGGGAGAGGTAAAGCAGTGGGATCAGCAGGTTGCAGCTCAAGGATAATTGCACGCCTCTGTGATGCTGGGTTGTAATTTATCTGCTCCCTCCCATTCCCACAGTGCCATGGTATATCCCCTCCCATCAATTTGTTCCCATATGCACTACTGTGAGACAAAATTGCTGGTTGGGCTCAGCCTGGTATTTTTTATGGCAGACTGTGTCCACTCAGTTGCTTGAGGAAAGGCTGCCTGGGGACTGAAAGTACAGGGGAGCTCACAGCTCCCTGGAGCATCTGTTTGTATTTTATTTTAGTAAGAGCAGAAGGAAAGCACCATTTTCTTTTTCCATCCATAGGGCCATATTCTTATGCCCCTAAGAATTACAACAGTCAATGCGGGCAATTAACAAGCAATAGGTGAACATAGTGGAGATGCTCTGAGAAGAAGCTAGTATGATTTGGCTTCAATCCTCTACTCCCTGGCAGGTAAACTGCAGGAAGAGAGGAGCAGGAAAAAAAGACTTTTTACCCTTAGTTGTATTTCTCTATCCTAGGATGATCCACTTTCCCTGTCTTTGCCCAGTGCTTTGGAAAAAAACAGCTGAAACTCATGAGGCAACCCTTGAAAAGTCCCTCCCAGGCTGCATCTGAAGCCCAGTGCAAGGACAGGCACTATAAGTTCTCTGCAGAGAATGCTTACAAACAGATGTCACATCTTAGCCCAAAAGGGACTGTACTTCACAGGGAGGCCTTCAAAGCAATGCCTGCTGAAGGAATCTCCAAAAATGGTAACCTTCGTTTGAAAGATCAAGTGGTCAGCGTCTTCCCCACCATTGCACCATCTTGTTATATCTCCATGGTCCATGTACAGAACAACAAAAAAAAATTATTCCCTGCCTTGAGGTAGCCCAGGCTCAGGAAGCCAGTGAAGCATACACAAAAGATAAAGGAAGAGTTGAGGCTTTCCCTCATCATGGGGAGGAAGGTGAAAAGGGGAAGAAGTGGTTTGGGGGTTTGCCAGCAGCCACATTCAGCAAAATGGATTTCTGAATCTAAGTCAAAGAAGGGATTCCTTGGGTAAGCATAACAAGCCTTCTCCCATAGGAAGTCACCAGGGGGCTGGGTCCACTATCATCAGAAGCAACCATTTTAGGTCCTGCTGTTGCAAGTAGGTTAATCTCAGTGGCTCACAGATTTCTCACTTGGCTCGTTATCTGCAAAGTAATCTGAAATGGACTCCTTCCTGCATTTCCGCCTCTGCCTATTTATTCACTTATTTTAATTTGAAAGAGGATTTAGTGATTCGTGGAAGTCAAGGATCGATATCCCAAGCATGAGCCAAGAACAACTCTGAGTAAGATTGGTTGCACGATTCTGCGACTGACAGCGTACCTCAGTCCTGACCTCAGTCCAGACCCCACCATGCCAGGGGCTGTCTTCCCTGCTACTGTTCAGCCAGTGCCCCCTCCTCCACCGCAGCCCCCCCAGCTCTCCCAGCACCTTGCTCTGCCAGTTCCTCTCCCTCCTGCCCTCAGTCTTCCTTGCGTTGAGACTATAAAATACAAGCCAGAAGGTGAAACTATGGGTTTGAGATGATAAAATTAAGATGAGATCCACCAAATTTATTTTTATTTGCAATCATAAACCAAGCTTCACTTTACAAGACAGAGAAATTAAAAAGGAAAATGAGAAAGAGTTCAAGTGCATCAGTTACAGGTTGTTAATAGAAGCAAAGTATTTTATACTATTTATATTTTATGAAGCTCTATTGCTGTGTTTTGTACAACAGAACATCACAATAAATGATTTACCAAGTCAGTAAAGAATCCAGAAAACTGATCTCAGCTCATCCTTCAGAAGGCCAAAGATCCTGATCTGTGTACGTTACAACCCCCCAAATATGCTGATGCATTTTAAAACTGAAAAAAACCTCCATATCAATCCTGACTTCTGTTTTTTAAAACTTTTCTGCAGGATTTTTTCAGTTGTTATAGGATAGTGTCCTGACAGAAATGAAGTAATTTTTCCAAAAATGACAGAGAACATTTAAGAAGTAGTCCATAAAAGAAATTACAACTTTCTAATGAAAAATAATTTTTTAACATCACATATATTTGATTTTCATATTTCTGACAGAAGAAATAATTATTAAAAAGAATTAGAATTATTATTACTTTTCTTAGAATTCTTTTGCAGCCTTAGATGTTTCCTTTGGAAGCCCTCAGCTAATCCTACTCCCTTCAGAACACACCTGAGCTATGATTTGCAGGACTGATGATAGGTCAAACGCACTGTAAGTAGGTGGTACGGAGAGGGCAGACAGTTTTCTAAACATGCAAAGCTGGCTCTGCTAACCTGCTCTCTGTTTTGGGTTTCATATAAGCATAACACTTCAGGTTTATTTGCATGCCTGCACTGGACTATGATGGTGTATCAGGTGGCATGTGATGGAAGGTGGGGACCAACATCCACTTTAGATGAGGCAAAAGAGATGCTTGTGAGTGAGCAAGGCAAGAGACGTGGGGTGACTCTGCAGTGCCCAGGTGGATGAGGACAGTTAGCACCAGAAGGTGAGACTTTTCTCCCTGCTCAGCAGAAACAGTGATAGGGATGAGACACAGGTGCAACTGACCACATTTCTGGCAAAGCAAGGGGCTGTGTAGGTGGCATGGAAGAGGATGACATGTCATTCTTGCAGGCACATCAAAAAGTTTGACACCTGCCCCTATATCCTATTACACTGATCCTCCGTTCTGACCAAGCCTTGCCTGGATCAGGAATGCTGGCCATTGCTATAGCTGCTATGTTTTTTATGATAGCTTCTATCTTTTCACCGTCTGGGAACCATTAGCCTCTCAGTTTGTCTTAGACCTGCTTTAATGTACTCTTAGATGAGTCATGGCAAACAACAGGAGCTCCACCGGTCCAGTGGCACGCTTGAGCAGAAAGGGCCTGCCCTCAGGAGTGAGAGAGAGTCAGTTGTGCTGGAAATGCATGTTGGAGGCTACTTCACAGTACTCTGCTTCTCTGCCCTGCCAAAGCACCTCCGGATGCAGGAAAGCCAGTTATTTCCCAGACCAACACTGCTGCCCATGAGCAGCTGCAGACCGAGTCAGAAAAGAAACAAGTGAGGGTCCTATTTAAGCTCAGTGAGGAAGCACCAGCACTATCCTGGCCAAAGCCGTGAGCTTCAGAGCCCCACCATGAGGTGAGCTCACTCCCACCACAATGGTCTTGGTTCATTTCAAGTGCAGTTATAGATTGGTTTAGTTGCATCAGTGCAGAACTCCGCATGAACCCTTATTTTAGTGTCAGACTGGTCTGGGGTTAGCACAAGATTTCAAGGGTGCTGGGAAATGACCGTGCTGCTGTGGGATACACCTGATTTGGGACTGACTCTGCAGACATCTGCTCTTACCCCATGATGCTTCAGCCTCGCTCCCAGAAACAGGCTTACATTCAGCCGAAATAAGAATAGCTATAAGTCCCTGTGCACCAGTTTACTAAAGCAGCACAGTCAAGTCCAAAGGATCTTGAAATCCCAGGGACCAAATGCCTACTGTCAGCAGGCCTGCAGGTGACCGTCACTTTAGGCAGGGTAAACAGAAAACCACTGCATCTTGAGGTCTGAAGGGAGGAGTAGAAGCCCGAGACAGATATTGAAGGGAAGCCGAAGAGGCAGCAAGCAAAGGACAAGGGCTGGGGCTGGGATTTGAGCAGAGCGCATTTCCTACTGGCCAAGCTTGTTACTGTTTTGGTGCAGTTAGCTCCTGTCTGTCACTCTCAATAAAAGTGTTATTGATTAGCATGTGACTTTATTGTAGAGAGCTGGCAGGGAGCCAAGGTGGAAGGACTCCAGAGGGAAAAGAGGACGACTTGGCTGGCGGGGGGGGGATGGAGGAGGAGGAAAAGGGAAGCTTGGAAACATAAAATCTTGAAAAGAGTAATTAATTCTGATCGTTACAGCAATCTATTCAGATTTTCAAGAATATTATAAATCAGTTGCCTGGACCCTTCCTATTAGCGTTCGTGCTGGGGGGGGATCCTGGGGAAAACTGATCAGCCGAGAGCACCAGTGCCTCGGGGAAGGACTCCAGCTCAGGGAAAGGAGGATTGTTTTGGCTGCTTATTTCAGACCACTCCTGTGCCCAGGCCCATGGAAAACCAAGGAGGCTGGAGGCATGGCCCTTCAGAAGACGTGTGGTCCCTCAACCCAGCTCCACTGCTGTCCCCTTGAGGCTGTGCCAAAGGAAAGGGCAGATGGCCTGCAAATCTTTCTGAAGGTGAGAAAGTGTTACTATCTCTTGCAGCTTAACTGGAAAAGGAAAAAAAAAATCCCTACAGAAAAATAGAGGGCAGAAATGGAAGGGCAGAAAATGTATACTTTCTACATTAATTTAGAAATAAGCTTTATTTTAAAAAAAAAAATAACTTTCTCTGAAATGTTTCATTCTAATCGCTTTCTTATGGAAAAATTTCTTTAAAACCTGCTTCATTAACCACAGAATCCCATTTTTCATGAACAAATTTAACTTTTCCCCCTCCTCTAAACTACTTCCTCACTCATGGAGGCTTTGAAAAGTTATCTGTAGCCCTTAGGAAGAACATAAATGTGGAATAAGAAGAGTAGAGAAAGATTATTCATTGAAATACAATGGCAAAAGGAAGTCCATCATCATCAAATAACTCTTGCTTTACCATTTAGAGAGAGGGCAGAAAAAATCTTGATTAGATATCTGACGGATTTCCTATTTATATATCTAGAAGATATGCTTCCAGTAGGGAATGCTTCCAGTTCCCATCTTTAAGCTGGCCCACCTTTCAGCAAGCTGGGCACTGCCTCCTTGGAGGCTCATGGGATACACAGGCTGTGGAGCTACAGTGAGAGGCGCTGGCAGAGTGCTGTGCAGGAAGATCAGCACAGGAGAGCAGATAGTGTTGAAGGCTGGAGCCAGACACACTGACAGGGCTACAGGACCAAACTTGTCCACTGTATACTCAGAATTTAAAAGCACACTTGGTCTGTTCATCTCCTTCCCGAAGAACAAAAATAAGAATGCTCCTGATGTTTATGAGACATGTCTTGGCAATGCAAATCCAGATGCCAACAAAGACCTAACAGGACATAACAGTTTCAAAAACCAACCACCAGTAAAGCACAGCTCTCCACTGCCCCCTTTTCAACACTCAACACTTGGATTTAAAGGTCTCTTGTTGCCACACACTAATTTAATGATTATCAATGTCCTGACCTTCTGTTTCTCTCCATTTCCTCAGCTCTTTAATGGAAAACTCTTCTGACACACCTCTTTCCCTATGCACACATGCTTTTATTTCTTAGCTGTCCAGCCACTACTGCAGGATGTCAATATGACAGCAGGCTGGTTCAGTAATGACCAGTTTGTGGTGCCAATTATTCTGGAGTGCTATGACAATGACACCAGTAGCTGTGCTCCACACCACGACTATGAAGATGTAGCTGAGCAGCTTGCACCCTTAACTGAGGTAGCCTTAGCTGTGTTACATGGCAGTGCATGGGAGCCTTCAGGCAGAGTTAAGAGAGCATTAGCTATGCCGTGGCATTGACACAATCCTTGGAAGCCTGTATTATCTCGATCCTTGAGCAACACAATTGCCACGTGGAACTTGGTTGTCACATCTATCCCTTCCCTCCTCCCCAACACGCTTTCCTATCAGACCTTTGCCACCTTCTTTCCTCCACACCAGCAGCAATATCCTGGAAGGGGCCTAATTAAACCACCAGCCCAGATGGCTTTGCTCCTTTCCCTGAGTGCATCTGTGGCCACACTCTGCCAAGGAGGACATTTCCCTGCGGCTGTCTTCACTTGCCTAAACATAGGTGTCTGGTACCATTTGGGACACCCTGAGGTGCCCAAGGCATCTGCACAGAAATGGCAGATACGACATGGGGTCTACAGGAAACCTGTGCCCATCTGTACCAGTGGCAAGAAGCCAGGCAGGGCATCAGAAAGCTACTAAAGCAAGTGACTGGAGCACCTATCATTGCTTCCAAACTGCAAGCTGGGCGAGTGACACAAGGTTGTTCTTAGACATTGTTGGGACCAAGGACAAAGGAGTCCTTTCTTCCTTCTGCTGACACCTGCTGGACCCTTGCCCTTCCCGGCAGCAGGCTCAGGAGAGTTTCTGGAATATTTTTCCAGCAAAGGACAGGTAAAAAAGTGGCATTGTGCTCTGGAAATGAAGGCAAGACACAGCTGTTATTTAAGTAGGGAAAGAAGTCTACAGATTCCTCCACATGCTCTCTGCTTCCTTCTCTTTGCATCACCTGGGCATGATTACTGGAAAAGGGCACTGGGTGGAAGGGAAGAATTTTTGTGGGAAGTCTGAAATGATAATATGAATAACTCACTTGAATGCCTTTTCTTGCTTCTCATTCTTTCCATGGTGCTTCCCTCTCCAATACCTGCTTTTCAGATTCATATTTTATTTTCTGTTCCGTTTCCCCCAGTGCTGCCAGCTCTTAGCTTCATTTACTAGTTTTGATTGCATGTTATTTACTTAGCACCCGTTGATTTGTCCCCTCAGGACTTCTCCATTTTAAGCAAGAGAATGTGTGTGATTTAAGTGGACGTAATTTTATAGAAGAAAGGAAACAATCACTGTAGCTTCCTTCTTGCTAGAAAAAACAAAAGCAAGTCCATCTGAGAGATGTTTCAGCAGCTGGTCACAGCTGAGCTGATCACAAAATGGTGACTGCAGAAAGGGTCAGGGTAGGAGTGACAAGAAGTCACAACGTATGCAAAGCAACATCTTAACTGTTTTAGAGCTACTCAACTTGCATTATCTTTTAAAATGTACATGACTTGACAAACAAAAAGCAGCTCTTCAATATAAGGTATCCTCTTACTCCTCTCAGCAGAGCCATGAAGCATACTGACTTGTACTCTGGAAATGAAACACAGACTCAAGAAAGTAGAAGGCCAATAGACTCACACAGGTGTCACAAGATGCTGAGCTAACCAGAGGTGAAACATGAAAAAGGTGCTCCTACCTTAGTTTTACTTCCCCGTCAATATTGCTCTGCCTGACTGCCTCAGGGTGCCCCCTCCGTCAGCAGTGACTTCCCAGCCACTCTGCCTGCAGCCACCACTGGCTTCACCCTGATGCCTTCCTTGGGAAAACATCCTACAGCCAGCTAAAAAACTGGAAAACAGCCTAATTTCTTCACTGCCCCAGTGCAGGAGTCTGCCAAAATCATCATGAGAAAAAGTGAGCAGGACCCTAGCCATTTCCTCATCTTTATGCTACTTGCAAATAACAACATATTTCTCAAAGAATCACACAATCATTTATTTACCAAGTAGCCTACTGTGAACATATTTCAGCCTATGGCATGCATAAAGACAGCTTGCTTCTATTATGGTTAGGTATTTTTTGTTCTATAGGCAAAAGAAAATCTGCCAAGCTTTTAGATTAATTTTTTTTTTTTTTTAACTATAAAGGTAAAACATCACAGGAAGTAAAAGCCCCACAAACATAGCAGCCTTTCTCTGTCCCTCTCTCTCACTTGCCCACTCTCTTTGCAAGGGCCTGAGCTGTTCACAGAATGGCAGGCTGACTCAGCACCGTGGCTGGACTAGTCTAAATTTTGACATCCTTTCATTTGGAGCCTTTCATTTTTGAAGCCTATCATTTTTATGATGCCCTCTTATGCAATAGGTCATTAGTCACTTAAGTCACATGGTGTTTGCACTGGCCCCTTACTGGACGACTGATGCTTTAAACAAAACAGCAAATATCAAGTCATTTTGTTTATATGGTTGTTTTTCTAATGAGAAAGCAGTTTGGCCAAAGGCATGTATTAGCTTTTAGGACTCTTTTTCATAGGCAGTCAACCACCTTTCCATACTTACGAACAGCAAACAAATGGTTGTTTACCCTATTTGTAGCAAAATGCAATGTACAAACATAACTGAGTACCACTGCATATACTCTTTTTGGACCGGCTTCTCCAGTTAAGTAGAAACAAGAACTGCAGAGGCACTAAAAATGGAATCAAGTTCAAAGAACAAGACGTATGTGCTTCTGACAGCACACGTTAATTCTCAGCACTTGCTCATCATATCAGCCCCTTGGTGTCCACTTGAAATCCTCTCTTTTTAATCCATGCTCTCTTTCCTTTCCTGACATGCAGAGTTTTACAGGTAGGATATTCAAGAGCACACAGTACTGGCTTATCATTGACTTCAGTGTGAGCACACGTAGGCCAGTTGCAAATGTTTTTAAAATCTTTCCCAACGTTCATCATCACCATATATCCTCTCTTGCTCCTTGAGTTTCTCACCACTTTAAATCCTTCCCTACCACCTTACAGGTTAGTTTTCGTCTTAACTTTCTTATGCAAACTCAACTGTAATTTAATTCACACTAAAAGAAACAGTTGCAAAAAGACAGACATGAAGCAGCTATGCAGGGTACAAGGAAGTACTTATGTTTCTGAAAGCAACTGGAAAATGTTTCTTAGTTCTCAGCTGACAATAACTGCTTGAAATATCAATACATGCTCCATTCACCACAGGACCAGGAGATGCTCCACACAGGAACAGTGACTCACTGACAACAGGTAAAAGACAAGAAAAATTGCTCTGTTTTGGGAAAGGAGGAGCTGCATGGAATAAAGTGTCCTCTGCCACCTTGTAGATGGAGCGTTCAGAGCAGAACTAAAGAAAAGCCTGCAGTGAGCAGACGGCCATGGACGCGCTGGCTGGTTGGCTGTCTAGCAAGGTGAAATGATATTGAAGGGGCATTTCCATTGTGAAGACTTTCTGAAAGGTCTGCTGGAGCTGATGGGAAGAACATTTTTCAAAGAGATCCAGACAACAAACTGCACTTTCCACAATAAAAATACCCATTAAGCTCCATTATGGTTATTTTTATTGAAGCTAGTCTAGACATTCAAGTACTGTTTTTATTCATCTCCAGATAAATAGAGATCTAGATAAAGACGGAACCACTGCCGCTGTGTAGGGTCAGACTACATAATAGCCCAGTCATTACCCTATCTTTGATAGCGACCAGAACAGACTAAGTATTTGAGCTTCCCTCATTCCCAAATGCCCTCTCAGTCTAGGGATGTACCTCTGACTCATACTCTGCATCTCTGTGTCAAACAGTTTCTCAGGAATTTTTTTTTTCATTAATGCATTTAATAATTGGAAAAAAAAAAAGGAAATTTGGCTTATTCCTCTGTTGATAAAACGAACCTCACTTCAAAGATTGTTTTATTCTAATTTCAGATCTGCTTGAGATGAACTTTCAAGTCTACTTAATCCTAAAATACCAAACACTTTAAGAATCCTTTTTAAATGGTTTTCAGAAATTGGGAACACTCAGCAGTTTCTCCCAAGGCTGATACGAGCTTGAAGATGTCCTGGGCTTTTAAACAAATACAAATTGTGGGTTTTAGACTTCAAATAAGTGCTACCAGTTAACTGCGGACCCTTTCAGGTTTAGAAATTATAGTCTCTAGCTGCTTTCTTGGCAGAGAAAGAACCTGAAACCATGATCCTGGCCTGGACTGTAGTACCTCATCTTGTGCTGTCAGTGTCCTGGTACAGTGCGAAGGGCATCTTTGAACCTGACAGATATGTGAGATGGAAGCTTCTGGCTCTAGAAACACCTAGAAACTTTTGAGGCTACCTCAGCCTGGCTGTTTCAGGAGGAACTGGACAAACTCATCTGGGATTGATGCTGAGGTTAAGAAATCTATCATGTTTTATTGCTTCTGCTGATGTACAACATGCCATCCTTCATCTCTTTGTAATGCAGAGTGCCTGCATGTTGGCTCAGATTATACTGTCAGCTCCACTTTTACTCCCTCCTCCCCCAACTCCATTTGGTCTGTTCATGCTAAAAATAGCATCAAGATTCACGTCTATGAAAGAGATGGGCGCCAGAGAGAGGAAAACTTGCTGACTAGAAGACCCATGGCCATACTTAACACCTTCTACTGCAAGCCTAGATCGTCTCTATTCAAGGAACGTCATTCCTGACTCTGGAAAGTAGGGGAAAAAGTTCCAAACTTGAGGAGATTGTTCAGTATCTATATCAAAGTCTTTTCAGCAATGCAGGTCAAGAGACAGATGAGAGGATTTTGGGCGTTCCAAGCTCCTATCTTCTCTGTGGCATGAGCAAAGGCTGATGAGAGGGTTTAATGGATGGCTTATTCAAGAAAGGACACAGCAGCCCAAAGAAAGATTTTGCACCTTCGTTTTAAGGCCCCATGAGGTTTGCATCAGGTCTCAGACATCCCTGATGTGCATGGTCCATCTCTGTTTGAAAGCCTGACTGGCAGCTCTACCTTTCCAGACAGTAAGTACATGCTTGCAGGGAAGAAAGGAGCTTTAGCAAAAGTATGTACAAGGAATTTGTTCTGCTGAATCAAGTGGCAGATGTCTGCTCTGAGCTTATAACAAAGCTTGCCCCTTCGTGGTACTGAGGGGCTCCAGGCCACTGGAGATGTACCTTTTCAGTAAGATTTCTAATGCTGCTCATCTCTAGTCATTTAAGAGCCTGGGGTTTTTCTTTTTTATTATTGTTCTTTACTAAAATCAGAGGTCTTTTTCTTTCTTAAAGTGGAGCTAATGTGTCACAATGTCCTAATTTGTGTAATTGCTGTCTATCCTAAAGTTTCCCCTGCAGTTTCAATTATACATCTCACTTCAATTAAACTCCTTAATTCTCGTCCCAAACTGGCATACAGCATGGCTAACAGTCACGATTATCGTGCTGTACCCCAAAGCTGGCTGCAGTGCCCTAGAGGGAAGGCTGAATAGAAAGCAGTTTGAAGCCACCTGGGATAAAATGCATCTGTAGAAATGACAAACACTGATCGTGAGCTACTCTCACCTTCCTTTTGCACCTGGAGGAACATGGTTTGAACCAGGGAAATTCCCATTGAGTTCAGGGTGCAGAGATGAAATGAAGCGCTCTGCCCACCTTACTGGGTAAAGGAATGGAAGAGATGAAGAGCTGGGTTGAGCAGCCTGAAGACCTTCTAGAGGGTCTCCAGTGGACGAAACCATGCACTTTGAGCGCTGCAAGAGGGAGAGGAAGGTGAGGGCTGAGGTGGGGTTTGCCACACAGGCAGTAGGGCTGCTTCCATAAAGCAGCCTGTCGTGTAAACAAGATGTACCTTTGACATCCTCCCCTTCGGGGCACCAAGGCATGAAGCAGGCGATGTATTTCAAGCCAAACAGGTGATTTGTAGGTGCTAAGTGTTCATAAAGACAAGATTAAAGAGCTCTCTGATAGCAGGGCAGTAAATCATTCCCCACCTGCAGAGTGGAGTGCTGGGCACGGATGCTCCTCCGACCCTGATTAAATAAAGAATGGCTCAGCAAGACGGGGGCTAAAGTTAGCTGACAGCTCTTGAGTGAACTGGTGTCTTGCCTGCTGCCCTTGCGGCTGATGGCTAATTTTCTCCCAGAAGAACCTTTGCAAAGGCTGGTAATTAAAACCGGTGGAAGGCAATCAGGCTCATGGGAAGGCAGGCCCGTCTGTCCACTTTCCCCCAACCATGAGCCTCCCCTGACTGAAAGCCTGCATGGGTCAAAGTTACTCCTGTTCAGGATGCTTTAAGGACTGTAACATGGCTGACTGAATAAAATTTCAAGGCTGGTGCTTTCACTTGCTCCAGTGAAAGAAAGCTAAAAATAAATATCTAATATCTTTACATCCAGCATGCAACAAACCTTGACAAGCTCTGAATGTCCTGTGCACAGTTTTGAGGGTCAAATACACACACACACATATGTATGTACACATAAATATATATATATATGTACGCATATGTACATGTCCCCAAAACACCCTCATGTCTTCATAGCATCCCAAACTCTCCCCTGGGAATCATGCTTTCCCCTACCCAGTCAGATGCGTGAAAATAATTATCCAAGTGTTACAACCTGGGAAGTGATGGCCCAGAGGAGGGATGTTTTGCAGTCAAAGGCTCAGAGTTCAATGGCAGAGCAGGTAACAGAACCCGGGCTGCAACAACTCCCAAGTCTCCTTCTTAACCAAGTGCATGTTTAGACTAAAGAAGCAGGTTTTGTTTTAAATTACCTATTTTACTAGCCTAGATAGGACCCAAAAGAACTTAATGGAAGGGAAACTTAATGGGACCTCATTAGATTGTTATAACATTTTTTCTGCACTGTGCTATTAGCTCTTTAAAATAGATTATCGGAAAGAACACACTTCACGGATTTAAATTACTTGTGGCTTTTGCCTTACCTGAGTTATTTCTTTTACTTTTTATTCATCTGGGGGTTTCAGACTAAATTGATCAGACATTTTTTTCCATTTCTAGCTTTACAGATACTTGTACAAAGCTGGCACACTTGGGTTGTTCGTGACACTAGTGACACTGCTCAATCCTAAACAGAAAAATCTTTTTAATTGATGGATCCTGATTTTGGAATATTTTGCTGATAATCTAAGCAACGGAGGATTTTTTAAAGCTGCTTTTTAAAGGGGCAACACAGTAACAAGATAGGTACTCTAGGTTTTTTGGGGGGTTCCCCCCCTTTGTCATTGTATTGAAGCTAGAAATACTCAAAGATCATCCAAGTCCCAGAGTTGGAGTCTCAAGTTGGATTTACAAGGGCAACATGCCCTAATTTGGGTGTGCTCAGATTTGCCCCACTATTAGGAGGGAAAGGCAGAGTGAAAGAAGGATCTGGAGCATTGGATAGTCCTGATCAGGTGCTTTACTTCCAGCCAAGCTCTAAAATTGACCATGTAGCTTTGTTACAAAAGCTTTGGCACTGAGCTTGGGGCCAATAATGGAAGTAATTCCTATTTTACTTGAAGAGCCAGTTTCTTTTTCACATGTTCCAGGGATAGCTCAAAGATACAATCAACAGAAAATTGAAAATAGGTGGAATAAGGAGACAGGGAGACCTAAAAGCTGAGAAATCCCATGCGGTTGCTTTTCCTGAAAGATGTCTGCTTGTTTTGATGCTCTTCCAACTACTTAATTATCTGCACTGAAAAAAACAATAAAGGCAGCTGCTGCTTCACAGTTCATGATGTCTTATGTTTAGCATCCTGTGTCCACACTTTCCTGAAGCAGATAGAGAGCACATACAGAAGAACTAAGTGTATTTTCTTCTGACCAGTATCTCCTGCTCCTCACAGCACCATGAAACTGAATTTCCCTATGGGAACAGTAATTTCATGTTTTATAAACTTTTCAAGCCAGCTTACTTCACTGTTCATTCAGTTCAAAATAAAGCCTCACTTTCTGCTGAGGGCAAAAGGGTTTAGTCACTGCAACCCCCTTCACTTCTGCCTCTTTGTTGGTCCATTACCCTGAGACTCTGATGTTACACTGTGGTGCACTCCCACATAGCTTCACATTTCACAAATCCTGGGATTTCACTGGTTGTACCCACTTATTTACATATACAGGCACGAACATACACTTGTATGTAGAGTTCTGGCAAACAGATCTTGGCCATGAAGTGGGTTACTCTGCAGAAGAAAACTGCAGGACTCTTTCCGTGCCCACCTCTCCAAGGTGCTATTTCATCATACCAACCTTTCCATGCTCATTCCCTGCTTGAAACTGAAGACCTGAGTTAAGTTATGGACCTACATTTTAGCATTAGACCATCAGCTGACTGCTTCCTTGCACCTCAGATGTAGACCTTGGTAGACACTACACAATTTGATATCAAGTCAGTATTTGCCACTTTCCAGGCCCCTTTGAACAGGACTTCTCCTCCTTGCTCAGGGTCAGGATGAGTGGGGCTGCACCTAGGCTAGATTCCTGCCCTGCTCTAATCTCTAATGAACCGTTTGTTTCATTTTACCCAAATATGTAGAAACATTGATGTATAGACACCACACAGATGTTTGCTCCCCGTGTAAGTATTGGTGGTTTACCACATCCTGATCTTTAGGCCTGAATCCTGAAACAGTCCTTGGGTATGTTTGAACTAATATCTACAGATGCATTCACTGACCCAGACCTGTTAGCCATTTACATTCCTCATCTGTTTTCACACAAGTTAATTTACACATATCAACAAATGACAAGGAAAAGCAAGGATAAAACCAGGCAACACCAAAGGTACAGACTGAAGGACATAACAATGAGACAGCCAAACACGGGCAAACTCAAGACATGAGTCCCTCAGGACAAACTCCACCCAAAGGTACCCAAGACATATCAGGGGCATCCCACTGGGCACCCACCCATGAGCTGTAGCAGCCAAAGGGAATAACCTTGTGTTCAGTGGTAGAAGAGTGTGGCCCCAGGGAGCTACACAGGTATCTTCTGAAAAAGGTATTCCTTTCTAATCTAGAGGAAAGAGAGAGTGCAGGGATTAAACCACAAGCCTGCAACTGGGAAGGAACAGGGAGAGAAAGCAGCTGGGTTCGGCGCCCTTCCCTGCCAAACCCTTGGCCTCCCCACATCTTGCCTGTGCAGCAGGGAGGAGAGCATCCCCCCTTTTCTATGGGGACCGGGCGGATGAATGCCTCAGAGACTACAAAGAGGTTTTTGCTTGCGGTATTAGCAGGGACCACCTACGCATCTTGGATAGTTCCCTGGAAAGCTGTGACGTGGGCCGGAGCAGCACGCCTGCCCCTCTGTTCCCGCGCCTCTCGCTGCCACCCCCTGTGCCTGCCACCCTTGCCAGCTGCCACTGCCGAACATGGCACCGCTGGTGCCAAGAACAACGAGCCTCTGAGCGGAGCTGCCCGAGCGATGCCAGTCCTTCAGCCCGGCTCAGCTTCCTGCGTCTTTCCCGTTGATTTACGTATCTCTGCAATGTTATTTATCAACTGCTCCATAATTAATCAGATGCAGAGCTTGGCAGCACTAAATGAGCAGCCTGTCTCCAGCACTCCCACCGCCACCAGCCCCCTCCTCTCCCAGCTACCATGCTTTATCGCACGCCACAACACTGGAGCCTGCATTCAGTCGCTCCTCATAATAGCAGCCAGGGGGGCTTTTCAAATGATCTCATCTCACCAGGAGAGCAGGCACTCATCCTGCCAGACTGGCAGGAAGAGAGGAATTAGCATCCAGGTAAATGCCAGCTTCCTGCCAGTTATCCCACCAGCCACCTGGCTAAAGAGCTACAGCCGCTCTGAGATTAAATATCTCGCTGTTCTTTGCTTCCTGACCTCTTCCTGCCCCTGCCACCCTGGCCTGTAACCTCTCCCCTTTCTGTCAGATTGCTTTCTCTCGCTTTCTCCCCTTGCCTCTCACCCCAGCACCCTCCCTTCCAGAATCTGCTCTGCTTTCCAAGGCCTTTTCCTCATGTTGCCTTCTTTCGCT
Organism: Nipponia nippon; assembly: GCF_047370975.1. Taxonomy (NCBI): domain Eukaryota; kingdom Metazoa; phylum Chordata; class Aves; order Pelecaniformes; family Threskiornithidae; genus Nipponia; species Nipponia nippon. The sequence continues at coordinate 5,050,958 of NW_028262336.1, read as the reverse complement.
CATCTACTCTTGCTGCTGTTTCCTTTCTCCCCCGCTCCCTTCTCACTTAAGCCCCAGATCAAGGACATTGTATGCAAATAAAATTGTACTGTGTTGTTTTCATGAGCAAAGCCATAAGAGGAACCTGGACTCCAAAAGTCCTTCAGCTCAAAGCTGTCAGATATAAAGACCACAGATCCTAACCCACTAATAAAGTTTTGGCTCTGAGTCAGATTAAAAAGCAAGGCTTGGGAGACATGGATTATCTTCCTATATATAGTATGCATGGACTGACATGCTATTAGCAAGACATGCTGCATCTCAATTTACCTGTCACTAAAACATAGAGAACAGACATGCTAACTGACCCAAACTGATACAGTGTCCATGCTTGTAAAAGCACTTACACGCTCAAGGTTAAAGTGGAAGACTTTAGAGATTAGCTAGAAACTTAAAATCTCTCTCCCTTTTTCTCAGTATTGAGGCTGGTATTGAACACCCACCTTTCTGAATCAACCTGCGGGAAACAACTGGGGACTATAACATTAGGAAAACTTGACTTCATCACTCTAGCTTTATTCCTGCTCTTTTCATGCTAAGGTCCCCCCTGTGGAAGCCATGCCTTAAAAAGGCTTTTGCAAGAGCAAGCTGCGATGCAGTGGAGACACAGCGCAGCCTTCACAGAGAGCCTGGGCACTGAACAAGGCCCTCCACTGGCAGAGGCATCATCTCTGAGTGATGACTGAGCAGCCCATCTTGGCTTGCCATATCCTCTTACCCCAAAAACATAGGAAATGTGAGTGTTTTCCTGGACCTCAGCTGCCCAGGCTCCTTAACTCTCCAGCCACTAGCATGCTGCCTAGCTGGCATATAATGAACACTGAACCCTTCTGAAATAAACCATCTTTTGTGATTAAGTTGAAGTAAGGTCTTCAGATAAACACCCAAGTTTAGGCAGGACTAAGGAAGAGAAGCATAAACTTTGTCCCAGTGCAAAATAACAACAGAAAACTGTCAGCCTCTGCCACATGACAGCCGTCCAAGAAAGCTGTGAGAGGAAGAGACCTGAGCAAGGGATCCTAACATAGCATCACCAGTTAATATTAGTCCTCTCTGTTGGCCCACTGCATGTAAGTAAAAGAGGGGTCATGTTACTGAGATTTACCCAGATATTAAGCACAAAGGTAAGGAGAGGAACCAGAGGGGTGGTAAGAATTTTGTTGCGTTCACTTGCCCATGCTTTTCACTCTAGAAAGCATTGATTTTTTTTTTTTCCTGCCCAAAGAGTGGAGATAGAAAGCAAGAAATATGAGAAAAAAAAACCTGGAAAGATCTAGTACAAATTTTTATTTATTTATTTAAAGGCAGATGGGGGGGTATAATGGAGAAAACAAGAAGAGAGATTGGAATTAGAGGAAAACATAGTAGGGAAGGCAAGCTGTAGAAAGTTGAGCTAGCAGGAAATGAGGCAGAGAGATGTAGAAAGTGCTGTTCCAAAAGCTTTGATTTTAGCTCTACTATGCGGATGCTCAGCAGAATTTTTGCTGCCAATGATGGGATGTTTTTGTTTCTCATGGATTTCTAGCTAACAATCCTGTACTTTCCCCTTGGCTGAGGGCATGGAGTGCATGTAAAATGCCAGCATTGCGCTTCTTTGGCGCCTTCTCTCTCTTTCTCTGTAGGACTTATGCTGTCTCGGGGGAGTCTTGGAAAGGGTGCAAACAGCAGTTCAAAAAGCATTTGAGAAATATAGTTGGGTCTAAAAGTCTCAGGTGGAAGGAACATTATCCAAAACGGGAACTAATTATTTGGTGGATTAAGGCCACTGGCTGGGTCTGCAGATTTAGCAGATGGAGAAGAATGCGGTGGAGTCCTTTTTCAGGATGGAGGGCATGGTGTGAACATCTGTCTGCTGCAAGCAGGAATATGTTCCAGGTCCACTTGGTCTCAAAAGCAGGAGTGCAACCTCCTCCTTGGACACAACTCACAGAAACCAAAACTGCAATGAGGGGCTTTTTCATGTGGTGAGATCAAAGGGCTGGGCCTTGGCTTTGCACAAGGGGTTGGATGAGCCTTGCAGCGTTGAAAAAGGAGGTTGGCTTAGATAGGGCTATAAAAGTCATTAATACAAAGACATTACTTTACAAAACCTTTTGCCACTAGGTTATGAGATTGAATCCCATGCATTCTGGCAGCACATTAAAATCATTACCATTGCCATCTGACCACTCTGCGGTGGTCTCCATGTGAAGTAAGTTTTGTGGCCTTTAGCCAAATCCCAGTAAGCACATTTAAATCACTAGTAGCACTGAGTGTAAGGACAGCTGATCCAGTCCTACCAGACTAAAGCGAAAGCAAACTGACACAGACAGGAGATCTACCCTACAAGGAGTCACAGGAGCTGGGGTAGATCCATCCACGGAAAAAAAATGAAGTCCTTAGTAGGAAGGTGTTTCAACCTATGCAAAGATTAGGACTAAATTAAACAGCCCTAGATGCACATAATCCCTTAGTTGAAGTCTGCCATGTCAACTAGAAAAACACATTATATTCCACCATACCTCAGCAACTGGAGCTTCAAGTGTTCCCAGAAGGGCCATCCTGCCGTTGGCACATGACAAATACAAGGCAGTTTGTAAAGACATGCAACAGATTATCAGTAAAAGAATCACACATTTTTCAGCAGCAAATACATTGGCTAATGGAGTTGCTCCATTAATTATAATATATTAGTAACAATATATTAATTATAATCTATTAATTATAATATTATAATGCATGGTTGCTGGGGACAGCTACTATAGAAAGATGAAATCACTGGTGCATTCCTTGGAGCAGAGAGGGCCCAGGTCCTTGGAAAGTCCTACACAAGAACGGCAGCAGGGCTTGGCCAAAAAGGCAGGAGGAAACCATCGGAAATCAGATTTCTCTCCCCCTCCTCCCACATAAACGCACAGTTTCTGATAGCAGTCGATGCAGGGTACCGCCAACTCTGCCCTGACACTAGACAAAGATCACTGCTGTATTGAGTAGAGGTGTATGCAGATCAGCTGTAAATGAGTTAGCTGAAAAATTGGAAGCAGCCTCACCCCAGCAGCATGGCGCTTAGGCAGGGTTGGTTTACCCTGCTGAGACACAGCACTAGAAAACCATGATATGCCCACAAGGTTTTGAACTCCATTGATCTTCAAAGTAATGAATAAGGAGTATCCATTTTGCAGAAGAAAAGGGCACGGAGACGGGAGGAACGCACGCACACAGCACTGAGGGGCCATGGCAGACCTTCCCAAGCAGCTGCCCATGTGCTGTTTCCAGAGCTCCCACCACCTCACTGTCCTCCGCCTCACAGCACATCTCCATCCCTCACAACACTGCAACAGCCATTTCCCCAGCGGGCCCAGACACATCACAAGTTTTTAGCAGCCCAAACGACAAGGCAGAGGAGGACTGTCTGAAAATGACAAACAGAATTAGCCTAGTGTTATGCAGGACGGCAGCTGAAGCCAGCACTGCTATTTACAAGGGATGCGGCTTGCAAAAAGCAAACATCTCCCCATGGCCCATGGGGGCTCTGCTCTAACTAACATGTCGTGTGACACTGAAGGCAGATAATTAATCTCCCATCACACCACCTGTCTGCACCACCCTTTTCCCTTATCCAATATCTTCCTCCCTGTCCCTCCATTTATAGACACCATTTACAGAAAGGGGGAGTGAAGTTTATCACTGCCACCTATTGGCATTTGCCCTGCGGGAAGAACATAGAGGACGTGGCAATGCTATGGCCAGAAACATCACGACTTCTCCATGCTGTGGCTCCATGTAAAACCACAGACCCTTTGATGCTCAGTGTGTAAACACACAGCATGCAACCCGGGATGGATCTGTAAACTAGTTAGGAGCAAAGCTGCGTTAGCAACGGTACCGTACTCAGTCAGTCCCCTTGCTAACAGTTTTGTTGTTGGTGGTGTTTTGCTTTGTTTTCTTTTTCACTTGTAGACTTTTCTTTTTTTTTTCTTTTTTTAGACTTTTTTTTATTTTCACTTTTAAGACTAGCACTGCATCCTGCCATGTGAATATTGCAACTCACTTGGAGCCAGCTAAAGGATCTTTGATATCACATGGCATCATGTGTTTTGGACATACCCTGCAGATCCTTATAATCAGCACAGAGCTCTCTCCCTCAGTACTGGAAGCCAGTCTTATAGGGCACTCTGGGGGCATCTGTAGTGAACTAAATTTGGGATATCTGGCACAGTTCTGTATTAAGGTCAACTTTACTTAGCTCTAGCCATCCGGGCAAAAGGTCTGTTTTCCTGCTGTGTTCTGTAACACACATACAAGCACAATTCAGAAAGCACCGTAAGTTTTCAAGGAAATATACCTCCTGCTTTGAAGCTCAAAAGGTCAGGCTTGTGGTGGGGTTTGACACCAGCACTGGAATAGAGAAGAGGCAGGAGGAGCGTTGCTGGTCAAAAGTTGGGGGCACTGACAGAGCCGTGTCAGGGAAGCTCTGAACTGAAATACCAGGAGGGCTGCAGGGCAGATGGAGGGGCACTGGCAGACTTGTCCAGACAGGCAAATCTGTTTGCACATCCTTTAAACAGAACATGCCTGGATGCTGTCACCGATGCAAGTCCCTACTTTAATAAAAATCAAAACTCTGCTCTAATAAAGCAGCTGAAGACAAAGCCATTCCTTGTTCTTTAAAGCTGACCTTTCCCTTTCCCCAGCATAGTTAGATCCCTTACAAGATTTGGTACGTTCAAGAAGAATTTTTTAAAAACATTTTTACAAACATGTTCTGCATGACCGCTTCTACTAATCGTGCCGACAGGGGCGATCAATGCCTTTAAAGGAGATTTGTGGAAACCACAAAGAGTCAAATGCTGCCACTATGGAGATAAATGCCCCTTCAGTTCCTCAGCTGCCTCTCACCACAACACACCTCCTCCGGGGAAGGTTTTACTCCAGACCCAGCTGGAGTTCAGAACTGACTCACAAGGAACAACTTCCCACCTGGCTTTATTTCTCAACAGAAAGTACTGTGCTTAAAGCACTACTACAGCACTCTCTTACACTACACTTGATTATCAATTCAACATCAATCCAGAGGAAGCACGCATGCCACTTCCTAGAGCACCCTGCTTTTGAAGGTCTCCCATTCTCTCTATTGACCAGGCTGAAGGTTGCTTAAATTAGCAAGAAGAAACAAAATCTCAACTCCACTGAATGACACAGGGATCTGAAAAAATGTTCCATTTTTTTGTTTTTTACTCAAGATCAGGATTTCAGTACATTCTCCCTGATGAGTTCTTTACATTTGGAACATTTTCACCCATCTCTTTTTGTGAATCAATCCAGGCAGTGAATAATCTGGACAGAGGCTCCTATGCTCAAACCAGATAACAAATTGAGCTATTCAAGATTAAATGCGTTACCCTGCTTCCCACTATTTTAAAGGCCAGAGTTCTATAAAGTAGTACCAGATGTTTTAATTAGCAGAAAGCAACAGCATATTCCTGCACAGCATGTTCCAGAAGAGATACTGAAGCGACAAAGTAAAAAAATCTCAACACAGAACAAATGCATGTTTCATTATACATCTTTGACTGCTTCCCCTGCACTCTGCCCACGAGCCTGCCTTTCCTAGGACTCATTCCAAAATATTACTTCAAGTAGATTTTGTTTTGTTCTTTACTGTTCCCTGGAAACCTTTATAAATATATTCCACTGGTGTTTCTCAACTTCCACTACTCAATCAATCTTTGTCCGCACCCAAATCTATTTTACTTCATTTGAAGAAACTAACTCTGCCTTCTGATCTAACAGACACTCCGTGAGAGATGCAGCCACTGCACATTTTGCAGTCTGTTTGAACCCATGGACACAGCAAGAAAAAATTAATACTCCACCTAAACCATTCATGAAATAGTGTTTCTTACATGGGCCACACAGAAACCACAGTGGGATGATGCAATATGATACAGTGGCAGTTCCATTGCTTCTTAAGTGGTGAGGATCTTAATATAAAATTTTGCAGAAGACCTGTATGCACAGGCAAGCATATAACAGAACAGGGATTTCAGGGAACATCATGCAAAACAAGAACAGTATGGGCTGTTTTTTATCAAGATGATACTACTAAGAAGAGGCTACTTAGATGTTATATGTTGGAAAACAGAAAAAGTGACCATTACCTCATAGAAGACCTTATACCTTTTCTCCTAACGTTCCCCATTTTGCCCTCAGCTTGAGTTGCCGCATGCCTGTATCTGCAAAATTGGGGATAGGCACCGAAATCCCTCCGATGACTACTGGACAGGTGCAGTGTGCTTTCTGTTCTAGCACGTTGTGGTGTCACGGTTGGTGATAGCATTCGCACTGTCCACACTTAGCACAAGAGGGAAATATATCTGAAGATTTTACTGAAGGTTATAAAGCTCTGTGGGGGATGGCTATCCCCAAGGCAAGAGCTGTCCCTGATACCAAGATTATATTGGTTTTTCCACCGTCTGCAGAGTTCTGACCATGTCGTTCTCTTCCTTATAAAACCTTCATAGTTGAGCAGGCAGTTTTGAAAAGCTTAGGCTGACAAAAAGGGAAAGATACAGAAAAATAATACCACTAAAAGTGTATCTGTACTGGAAGACACATCCAAGAATTCATTCTCTTCTCTACAGTGATAAGAGTAGTAAGAAAACAAAAGCCAACACAAATAAAACATTTACCACTTCAAAATATTCCAGTAAAGAGTTGAAAATTAAGAAGGACAAAGAAAACACATGTAAGTTCTGGTTAATGAAACCCATTCGCTTTCTGAAATAAGTTTAGAGTAAAATCCAATGGTCAATTCTCACATGTTCTCAGAAATCCAGTAGTCTTGCACTGCTGCATCTTTCCAGGAATGCAGTGAGCTGGGACAATCTGCATGCTTGCTCCTCTCCTGCCTCTCCTACTCTTGCCCCTTGTTCATTCCTCCCTCCATCTGCTTCACTGGCTTATGTCTAATTTCTCCTGTCCTTTGGAGTTATCAGGAGTAAGACACAAGATTGATTCTCCAGGTCAAACTGTTCCTCATCAATTATAGTAAACAAACCAGGAACGTGTTTTCAAGCCAGTCAGTCTCCTTTCCCTCTCACACACGTGCACGCAGATGTCCTTCTACTTCCAAGGAAAACAAGAGCTGAAATGGGTCATTTGTTATTTTCTCTTTAAAGATAACCATGGTCACATTTCTCCAATTTAATAACTCCTACAGAAGGCACCATCTCTTGATGAGAACCAATATCAGGTATCGATACAAACAGATAGGATTACAGATACAAAATCTAAATCCACCCATTTATGGCAACTTGTGTTTATTTAGTTCAGAAGTTTTGGTTCACTTCAAGAGAAAGGATTAGGAGGGAGGGGAAAGAACAGCAAATCGAACTAATGAGAACTTTTTAATCAGGAAGCCAATGGCACAGAGATTGGCTTCCAAAATAGCTATGAAGAAATAGCTGAAAGGAGGGGTGGAGCAGAATGAGACAGAGAACAAGAAAGAGAAAAAGTACTAATCCCTAACCTTCTTTTATCTTTCTTGACTTAGCTGCTTACAGCATAGCCTTTTCCCTCAGCAGCTCCCAATAGCTCCAGCCATCTCAATGTGAAAGAATTCCACCAGTAGCCCCCATCTTGTTCAGCAGAGGGGTCACTACCCCTCCTATTCAGACAGAGGTGCACTGGTGCATGAATCACCGCAGGTGGGTGACACAAGGTGCCCAGTGCTGCAATCATGCTGCCAGCAGCACCGACAACTTGTTTTTGTCGAGGGCTAATGGTGCAGGCACAGGATGTTCCTCACTCTGGAGCCCTCAGTTGATTGTGGCCCTGGGGGAGCCAAAGGTGGGCCCATCCTGTCCATCCCTCCTGCCAACAGACACATCCATCTCTGGGGCAAGGAGTGTCCTCTCACCTTTTCAAAGGACCAACAATGACTTGCAATCATGGCGAGCTGTTGCATCTCTGATGCTTTCTCTGCTGCAGTGCAATAACTATATTCTATTTCTGTGCTATCATCTTCTAGAGGAAACACCACTACAAGCATCTTCTTCTGGGTCAAGCCAGCTTCTACCTTCTCCCTGACCACGAGGCAAAGCCACTGCCGAACTGTATCTAGGACAAGACCCTCTGCACAGCCCTGGGAATGCTGGTGCCATCACAAGTGAAGCATTACAACATACCAACACAATCGCGGCAGAGCTGAGACCTTGGATCTTCTGCACTAAGAAGGCCGTTAAAGATGACGATGAGTATTTGTTTTAAAACATAACTCACACACGGGATCTAGATACCTTTCTGACAAGGCAGCAAGGAGAAGGCAGGACTGTTCCACAGCACAATTCCCTTCTGGAACAATGAAGGCCAGTGGGGAGCCAAGATCAAAACCACGCTGAGTAGTGGTGAGCTACAAAAACACTTTGGAAAACACATCTCCTTTGACCATCCAGAGCACTGGGAAAGGGACAACCCAAGAAACAACCACCAAATCCCACCTTTCTCCACCATCACCACCACCCAGGTGCTGACGATCAATGCGGGCTTCCCATAGCAGGCAGTGGCTGTCTGTCATCATCATCATCATCACTACCAAAACGCTCTTCCCCAACACTTTCTCTCTACCCCTTTAGTCCTTTCTAGGAATTGTGTATTTTGACCTCTAGCACTAAAGACTAGACTCTTGCTATGGGCTGCCTCATCTTGTAGTGCCTCTGAGTTCTTCACCAATATAAATACCTGCCTAACTGGCATATGTACTTTCCATGACAATCAAGCATGTGAATTTGAGGGATCCTTAACAGACAATAGTGATGCTCAAATAAGCTGTGGCTGTTCTTACAAGCATTAAACTAGCGTGCTATTGAACACATGCCAAAAATGGAAGAGATCCATGAGGCTCCATATCCTCTCTAAATGGAGAAACTTGTTATAAAACCACAGAGAAGTCGGGAAGAGCAAAACCCTAAAAACTAAACAAGTCCTGACTCCAGACTTTTCATGAGTTTTATGTCTTTTTTCCCCTTTCTTCCTTTCATTTAATAATGAAAAAAAAAATTAACAAGTGGAATGTTCTGTAGTAACTTTGAAAGAAGTAATTTAATAAAAAAAATTCAGAGTGCCTCAAGTTAATTTAATTCAATCCTAGGCTCATGCTGCTGCCAAATTGCACATTTCAAAACTGCATAGCCAAAGAACTTTAGGTGCCCTCTGAGAACGCCTGAAGTGAATGAAAAGGCAGGGGAAAAAAGACCTGTGAAAACAAATGAAGGCAAAAACCTTTTTGGGGTTGGAGGGAAAAGAGAAGGAAGAGAAAGTTTCAATTAAAGTGTGAGTGATTTAATGCTTAAGAACCATAGTTAGGTAGAAGTGTCACTGGCATTTATTTAATTATTTAACCCCCTTTGAAGTGAAGAGAGAGTAGGTCAGGCCAGCCAAGTTGAGGAAAGCTCATCAGTAAAGAATAACTAGCTTGCAAAATGAAAGTACAGCATAGCAATAGAGTCCTGAAGGTCAGGGCTTCAAGTGAGAGAAATCAAGGCATCATGGACTAAATTCTTCCCTGAGATCATAGAATCATTTAGGTTGGAAAAGACCTTTAAGATTATCAAGTCCAACCTTAACCTAGCACTGCCAAGTCCATCACTAAACCATGTCCCTAAGCACCACATCTACACATCTATTAAATACCTCCAGGGTAATTACATCTCTGAATACAGAGATGCGTTCAGCAAGGGTCTGTAGACCTTAGTGGGAGCCCTGCAGACATGCCTCCTGAGACACAATCCAGTCTGGAGATGGTGAACACACCTTATGGGTCTGATGCACTCCCACTGAAGCAAAACCACTGTGAAAGCAGGACTGATTACAGTATGTTGTTAGCTGACATCTGAGATAAGAGGCCATAGTGGACAGATAGTAGGCAAGAAATCATCTCAGAAACATTCAAATATAATTCAATTCTGTAACGTCCTAATGTCCTACACCAGAGAGAGTCTGGAAATTTAGAGGTAGGATGCAACTTCGGTCTCATAATTTTGCTCTGGAAAAAGCAATACATGATGTATTACCAAGCCAAAAGGTTTTTCACCAGTCCCTGTCTATCCATAGAAGTCCATGGATCACATTGCCACCATATCGTGCTTCTAGTTAATTTGCTAAAACCTGTACTCAGAAACCTGCACTCAGAAACCTGCCACATGAGACACAATATGTAGATTATGAATAATGTTTCTAGGAAGTAACTTCCTTCATCTCACAATTACCACAGCTAAGCAGACCTACCCATCATCACTTCTGTCCTCTCTAGCCCCTGGGCCCCTCTTGGTGTCATCCATCTGTTTACAACAGGGGGGTTTAGGTGTTAAGCCCTTCAGAGCTGGGAGTGTTGATTATTATAAATGTGTGCCAACGTTCCTCCATGGTCTCAAAGCTTATGAAAAGGATTACAACATGACTGCCAGTAATACCAGAGGACTGGATTTGATGACCCAAAGAGGTCCTTTGTAGCCCTATACTCCTAATCACTAGTGCATTGCTTTTACTAGTACTATTGGTCCTAATCTTCTTGTTTACTTCTTTGAGCAGGTGAAGGTAAATTCTACTAGCTTGTTTTAAGTTCAAGGTTACAGCAGATCTGATTGCAAAAGTATTACATCCTAAATAAGGATTTGACCAAAGGCCTTAGACTGTCTGCTATGGTTTCCTTTTAAGGGGGATACAGGTTAAGTTGGATGTCATTGGAAAGTCAGTACTTTCAACAAGATTTTTGATAAAGCCATATAATTAACAAACGACCTTGATGTTATCGTACTAACAGGGCACATTTTCCATTGTAACAAATGCCTCAGCTAGTATCAGAAGATTGTCCAGCCTTCCTTTTATATATATATAAAAATACACAAACATAGAGAAATATAGCATTGATTTTTATATATATATACATATAAACCCCTTTTATATAAATATGTATATAAATATGTCTGATATATATAAGTATATAGAATCAGTGCTTCCCAGGTCATACTGTTTCTCTTTTATTTTACTTTTTTATCCACTTGCTCCATGTTTTAGGTCTTTCACAGTCTACTTCTCCCATATCCTATCTGCTTCATTAGGAAAGCCAGCTACAAGAGATGATGACCCAACTTCTTCAAATGCATAGGCTTAGATAGGAAACACAGTTTCCAGCTACAACAAAAAAAAAAAAGGGTGCAAACTTGGTCCCAGCTTCGCCCCCAGCTTCGCCCCCTTTTATGCAGTCTTTATACTACACTCAATAAGCTGATCACTTGATTGTGACTTAGAACTGGCTCTTTCTGAACTATAAAGAACTTAACAATTTCCATGGACAATCAACATTATGGCAACAGATCGAGTTCCAGTAAAATAGATTCATAATATACACACTACTATTTACTGGCTTTTCTAATATTTACTGTGGTATCCGAAAGGGCTTTACACACATCTCTGAAGTTATCCCCCCATTTGGCACCTAGGGAACAGAAGTCCATATCCTCTAAGATAATTAGATACTTAATGATCTACGTGTCTATTTACTTTTTGAGGATCTCGGCTGCAGAGAATATTAAGCGACTTACCCAAATGTCATACAAAAAGGTTGTGGTAATGCCTTAAAAAAAACAGAACCACAAACCAATCTCCTAAATCCATATACTTTGTCTTAACTACTATCCTTGTGAATTACACTGTTATGTAATGTAATTAGGAGAAAATAGCAAGTTCTATTCTAGGAACTTCTAATCAGCGACAAGCACTGCACTCCTAACGATCTCATTAGAAAAGAAATGCATAATTGCACGGTAGCACCATCTAGCAAACTACACCTCCAGCCACAGGGGCAGCCCTTTCCCAGGTAGACAGCACAACTTTGAATGAGACCGCTCCTGCTATAGGTAACACCTGGAACACTCACAAGTAAGAAGTGATAGGGATCTCGTCTCTTCTAAACATGAGGTAAAGGCTTTAAAAAAATAAAAGAAGAAGGAAAAGAAAACTTTATTACCAAGGTATTTTTTGCTGAAAATAAATACTAAGCTGGTGCTTTGCTGCTGTCCTCAAGTGCAGCAGTTTTATAAGCAAAGCCTACTTCCAATAGAAATAGACCTGGAGACCACAGACTTACAGGCACGTTGGATTTTGATCTAATCTTTGCAAATACATTCATATCCAGTAATCGCTACGTACATTTTGTTTATACCTGCCTATTCTTAACTTACACATTTCAAAGCAAGCACCTCACTGCAATACCATAAATGAAAGAGCCCACCCTTTCTGCCATATCTTTACAAATTCAGTACATCTCAGGCCACCCACCACATGCTTGACACTACAGTGAAGACTATGACCCAACCCTATCAGAGGATGAAAGAGCAAGTAGCTGGCCCAAACTCCCAGAGTCAGAGCAGACATATGGCATCATCCACAGCTGCCATTATAGACCCTGGCTGAGCTGTAAAACCTGACTTAGTTTTGAAGTCCCCCAAAATGTGAGAGTAGTGTGGTCTAGATTTTGTATTTGAAGTCATCACTGGATGTAACGTGGCACTTTCCTCAGAAGGTCCCACTTGAGCAGGAAAGAGTGAGCTCCAGGGGCAGGGATCACAGTTACAGCTATGGGGCGATAGGAAGGTCCTGTGAAATCTCTATGCAATAATGCTTAGTATCTTGTAGCATGTGCGGGGACAGTTTAAGGTTCTCAAAACAGACATAGTAGCCACTGAACGGTATTTGTGGCTCTTTCACAGCTCCCTCTGCTAGCGTCAGCAAAGTCCTACTCGAGTGTGCTGCTCTGTAAAATGGGAATTTTACAGCTCCACAGGGAAGACATGAAGGAGTAAAGCACCAAAGCAAGGAGTTAGGCATCTAAAACCTTTATTGATCCAGGTCTAAGTATACCGTATTATTGGGCTCCATGTTAGGTCATATCTGGGAGCCTAAGAAAAGCAGCAGTAAGAGGCAGCAACAGGATAGAACTCTAAAGTAAGGAAAGAATGTAAGAAAAATCATGAACCAAAACGCTTTAACCTATGAAGGCAAGGACAAGAAGTGGTTAAGAGGGGATTTTGCTTAAGCACAGAGAAGAAAATCTTCAGAGATACAAATCACGACTGCTGATGATTCTGTTTTCCTCCTGACACAGATAATGGGATAAGTGGGCATGCATGGAAATCACAGAAAGGAGAATTTCTGAGGAGATGAAAGCCTTTCACAAAGCCAGCTCCATTATACTATTTTCCCCTGTGCCTCCTGCTGGGACAGGCTGGGAGTACAGCTACCCTCAGCTCCTCCACAGCACACAAGAGCGGCTGGGAGCTCTCCTGTGCCTAGGAACATGCCACCTTAAGCCCTGATCCACCTGCCTATGTGAACAGCCAGGCCTAGAGCAGCTCTGAGATGTCCCACAGCTGCCTCTCCCACCTTGTTTCCTAATGCACTCTTCACAGGGAGAGGTAGGGACTGGAGTAACTGGGAGGTCTCACCCAGCTCCATCTTGGCGGGGATGCTCAGGTCCCAAAGTGGGAGTGTGCTGGAGGACACCATTGCCCCAGTCCTGTCTCTGCTGCCTAAAGGGAGGCGCAGAGGCTGGAACAGGTTCTGAGAGAGTCTCCTGCATGCTACTCCTCATGCAGGAGAAAGCACAGAGTGAATAAAGCAGCGTCCTCCTGCGCTGGGCAAGCCAGCGTCAAAGCTCATTCAGTGATGTGCAAAACCTAAATCTCTCTGATGCTCCTCCTCTTTTTTCTTTTTTTTAAATTCTCCCCACCCCCAGTCACTCTCCCTCTTTTTTGGACGTTGCCATGGAAACTGCATCTGGCTTCCATTCTCTCCCTTTCCGTCATGTCCCTGCTCAGAGGCAGCATCAGAGAGACATTGATCAATGATGCAATGAGCCAGCCCCACGGGAACCAGGCTGGCCTGCAGCACAGAGTACATAACCCCAGGGCTCCCAATCACCACCTTCCTCACAGAGAAGGTCCAATTTTACTATTGTTTGGGCAAGTTTAATTAAAAATCAGGTGGGACCAGGCCCTTTAAGGCACCATCCTTCAGAGGGTCTACAAAAATGTCCCCATACACACACACACCTCAAGCCCTTACATAGCTCTGTCAGGAGATGCTGGGGTTACTCCCATGTCCCTGTACACATTGAAGTTTACCACCAGCCAGCTACAGAGAAGCCTGTGAGTCACTGATGTGCTATTTCTCTTTGAGAGGTAACCTGAACCCCACCACCTGTCCCATCCTCTCCTGAGGCTGCTAGAGCAGTGATGCTCTTTTTTGGGCCTTGCGTTAAACCGCATACGCTGGCAAGATCCCTCATAGCCAATACACCTGCACCCCTCTTTTTCTTGCCTTACTGCTGCTGTCTGACTTCTCATCACCTCTCCTACTGGAAGAGAGTGTGAGTGGAGTAAGTAACCAAAACCAGAAACAGCTGTGCCAACACATGAAGTCAGTAGAGCAACATTTCCATTAGGAGGGGAAGTGAAGATTTCAGATGGCAAACAACAACAAAAGGCCAAAAAAAGGAAGGCACATCAGTAAAGACAAAGCAATTTCAAAGGAAGGAAGGATGAAAAAATGTTGAAACAGGGCCAAGAGAAAAAGACTGGCCTACTTTTTTAATTTCAGCTTGCTGCTAGCTGAATCCCTTTTCCTGCAGCCTCCTCCCACCACCTCCCTGAAGGGTACTGGTGCCTCCTAACACACTCATGTGCCAAGGAGCCCTCTGACAGCTCTCTATTAATTAACTTCATGCCGATACAAATTTTATTTAAAGTTAAAAAAATCCAATTCACATTGATCCACCTTCATTGCTCCATCTGGCTGCCAATCAATGGCTGCTCGGCTTTACCTGACTGGGGAATAGATCTCAGAGCTCCATGCAGAAGGGAGCGCTTGGGAAGTGGGAAATGAAAGCACTGTCTTTGGGCCTCTCCCCCATCCTACACCCATTCTGGAGGGAGCTATATCAGCGTTCCTTCTCTTTCCCTGATTTTTATGCATCCTCCGATTTCTCTGCAGACCTCCCACTCCTGACAGTATGAGGTGCTCTCTGGACCAATTGCCCAGGGTCCCATTGTCCCAGCCCAGGAAGGGGCTTTTCTCATACAGCAGACCAGGCTAAAAGCTCATACAATGCACAGGGCTCAGTGGAGACGAGAGAGGGATGAATTGGCCCCCTGTGTTCAGACTTCTGACAAGATTTGCTGAATTTCTCAATGGCAACTATCATTTCACTCTCAAAGGGAAAAGCTTTGTCTCTTCCCCTTCCCTCTGCCCCAGGAATCGATATGGCTTCTACAGAGAACAACCTTTCCCAAACAATGGTTGGTCCCTTAGGCCTTGTCTGCACTAAGAAAATTGGTAAGCAATTTTTTTTTCTGCTCTGCAAGTAGCAAAATAAGATGCTGGAGAGGAGACATAACATGCACATCGTTACCTAAGGATCAGAGAGGGGCTGCTGGTCCCATGTTGTCTACAGAGTAGCTTTTACTTTCAGTATTACTGGCTGTTGGCAGTCAGGGCAAATGGTCTAGCTCTGGTTGAGTTTGGCTAGCATATGCTAAACACAGACCTCAAGCTGGCCTTTCTCATAATGTTTAAAGTTAGTTCACTCATTTGTGACCCAGGAAGAAGCTGAAGATGCATTACCTTGCATCTTTATGCTATGAGAAAGGTCATTTTACAAGGAATTTTAGTTAGTGCACTCTTTCTAACCCCTCCTTGAAAAATAATCATATTCCTCTACTATAGGCAAAGCTATCAGCTTTCCAGTATGGCACAGAAGCTTGTTGTTTTGTTACTGAGATTCCAAAATCTCACAGCTCAGGAGCTTCAGCGTTACCAAGCATGGGCAGTACTGAAACAGAGACTATTTTAGCAAAAATATCCGGCTCTAGCCATCATGTGAAATATGTAGAGAGAAAAGATAATAGGCTACCCCTGGGTAGGGCCGTTGAAGCCATCATTAAAATTCCACCACTGAACCACCTGGTGATATCCCTGTCTCTGATGGAGTCATACCATGTCTGCCAACCAACAAATCCTGCTGGCCTGAGAGGTCACATATGCAGGGTTTCTTTCGAAGAACACATTCATCCATTTTGGCATGGACCAGACAGTGCAGTAAGCTCTGGACGTTCTTTACAGCGTACGTTGTTCTTGCCCACTGGGCCAAGGCAGTTGCTTGTCTGCTCACACTAAGTGGGGCATTCAGCCTACAGGCTTAATGTCTTACTGTGCACTAGTCTTTGCATGCACCCACACATGTATTTCACTGTCTTAAAAGACAATAATATACTGGCTTACATACAACAGCTCCTATTTGTGGGGGAGCAGTAAAGGGAAGGATAAATCCTTCACCCCTGCCAAAGCAAAACAATGTGACCCAGGCACATACGTCAGACTGCTTCTCTAATTTAGGTGGTGTTTATATGCTGGGGGCATATTGGTGGGTATGCCTATAAACCTAATACAAGCTGCAACAGAAGAGGCTGAACACCCCTGAAATGGCAGCCCAAGTGCTTGTTGGATACTATAACAGCATACTTAGCTTATGCGACTTCATCATGAATACTTGCAGTCCCTAAGCCTGAATAAATGCATTATGGGCTTCAGCACAAATGAGCGGGCAGGAGTTTGGAGCAGAGTGCGATTTGGAAGCAGGTCCAGAAAAGATTTTGGAGGAAGAAGGAGCTTCATAACAGCAGTTGCTGGAAAACTTTAGTGGGTTCTCAGGTAAATAGCTGTGCCCACAGCCATCCCAAGTGGGCGTCCCGCTGTCTTTCTTTGCTTGGTAGCAAAAGCAGTTAGTTTTGAAGCCCTATCCAGCCATAGCAAGCGACTGGGTCACAGGCTTCCCCCACTTGGTGAAAGTATCTTTAACATCTAAGATCAGCAGGATCTCAAGTTCCATCTGGTGGCCATCTCACTCCAAAGACACAGGGGTTGATATCTGAAGATAAGAGGGTCCATGTAGCTCAGCCTTACAGCGGTACCATAGCACTTTATATCCTGAAGTGTTTATCCTTCTGACACGCCCTTCTAGCTCAGCATTTTCATTGCCTGATGGGGGGAATTAAAGCACAGCAAAATTAAGGAATTCCCTCAAGATAACACAAAAAGACCTGTGGAAGAGCAGGAAGCTCAACTCCCAAGTCACAGGCTAGTGCTTCATCCTTCATGGTCTGAGTGTGGCTCCTATATCCCAGCTTTCCAAGAGACCTGCAAGGTAGTCATGGATCTAACTGCTACAGTAACGAGCCAACACATTACTCACAACCCTTCTCATACCCATCCTCCAGGTCTCTCTGCTGACCCCTCTTCCTTTTGCTTATTTGCTCTTTCTCCACTTTCCCAGGGTCTCTTTTTGCCTCTCTCTCATCTTGCAAGGGCAGAGATACACACCATCTATGCAGAACTAGAAAAGAAATATCCACAGGCTGCTGAACTTGCTCATTGGAAGCAAACAGCCACAGCAAAGCAAACAGCCCTAGCCCTCACAAATGTGGCTTCAGACAATGAATCAAAAGCACTTAAGCTGGCATTAAACCACCTTGGGCTTTTGGAGCTTGCTGGCAGAAAAAGAGAAGTTGAAAGAGAAAAGGAAAAAAAGAAAAGGAATGAGGTAAGAAAAAAAAAATTCCCAGATGCCACAAGTAAGCTAAAGAAATAACAGTCAGGAGGACAACTCAGCTATGCCTTTGGTGTTTGCTTTGATAAATATCACTCCCCATATAGCCTCTGAGGGACCACCCTCCACTCCCCCCCATCCCGCTTTTGTCCCCTCCTGTCTCCTTCCCCCATTCCCTCAGATGCATGCAGCACTGCGCCTCCCTGCCTTTACTGCTCTCTTTCAAACACACCCTTTCCACCCTTTCCTTTTTCTCTCCAGCGACCCTTACCCCTTAACTCTATTCCTGTCTCAGGATTTTTTCTTTCACAGGCCTCGATAGAAAGAAGCAGGTCTGAAATTAGCTGTTATTCAATCCCAAATTGCTGACCCTTGAGGGCAGGGACTGCTGTATGCACTTACAGTGTCCCAATCACCACTTAAGGCCTTTTGATATTGCTACAGGAACCACATCTAAAGTCAGAAGGGGTCATTTGGGCTAATATAACCTCCAGGATAACATGGCCTGGAAAGCAACTCACTCAGCAATTTCAGCACTTGGTAGAGAAAGTTGTTTGCGTTACATCATCTCTTAGAAAGGTACCTAGTTTTGACTAAAAGACTCCAGCTGAAGGACTGTCTACCATAAACCTAGTCAGACCAGCTGGTATCGTCCTTTTTAACTTCTACCTCATTTCTAGTACAAATTCATCTGCCTTCATCTTCTGATTGGTATGTACCATTATGCTTATGCCTAAAATCATCATATTGTCAGAGCTTGTCAAAACCTTTCTTTCTGTTCAGGAAAAAATTCACAAGTTCACAGTTTTTGCCAGGAAAGAAACATGCTCAGATGAGAGGCTTTCCTGTGAAATAAAAATATTGGGAAAAACATTTTGTTTAGGAGGTGTGAGAATCTTTTGCTTCAATAAGGCTTTCATAAGGACAAAGAGCTTCTGCTGTTACCACTTGGATTTTTTGTTTGAAATGCAGGGATTCAGACTGGACATATGGAAAAATTTCTTTACCAGGGAGGGTGTAGCAGGTACCCAAAGAGGCTGTAGGACCTGCAACCTTGTCAAGACTCAGCTAAAGCAAGCCATGGGGACTTGATCTGGTGTTGGTAGCAGTAATATTTGAAGAGGAGGCTGCGCTTTGTGACCTCCAGTGGTCCCTTCCAGCCAGCACGTCTGCAGTTCTGTGAAATGCAAGTCAAAACAAAATCCTGCAGACTACCTGAAACTAAGCATTTCACCAAGCCTTTTTTGCAAACGGTTATAGTATCAAGGAAA
This sequence comes from Nipponia nippon, assembly GCF_047370975.1. Classification (NCBI taxonomy): domain Eukaryota; kingdom Metazoa; phylum Chordata; class Aves; order Pelecaniformes; family Threskiornithidae; genus Nipponia; species Nipponia nippon. The sequence goes on along the minus strand of NW_028262336.1, from coordinate 5,032,007 downwards.
GGGTGCTTTCCAAGGGAAAACTTGGACAGTGTTTCAGCAGGAGTTATGAATTTGATCTTGAATTCAACCCTTGAGCTTTCCTTGGCCTGGGAAAAGCACATTTAGCTCTCTTCACTTTTGCTTCCTTGCCCTCCTGTGCCAAGGATGGGTGGGCAGGCAGCAGCCCATCCCTATATATGTAGGGATGTAGAGTATTTTAGTAAGAGTACCGTGGTGCACACCACCTTTTTTCTTGTGAGAGTGGCAGAAAAGCTCATCTTCAGAAAAGTATCATATTAAAGTACTTCAGAGAAGTCCCTATACGACACCCAATTCCCAAGCTGCAGTGCCTTCTTTTTCCAGAAACTCTTTGGGAAAAATCAATGTTTTCTTTCACAAAATTTCAGCTGAAAAATCTTTTGAGATAGTCTTTTCTGTCAAAAAGCTGTCAGTTTTCCCACTGAAGTTTGGAACAGGTTCAAAGTGACAATTTTTTCCTCTGTTTTGCTTTAAAATGTCATATTCCTACCTTTTTTTTTTTTTTGGAATGGAATAAAAGCATACGTGACAAAGTGACATTTCCACTCGAGCTATCACTCTGTTTCTCCTTTTTTTAAGCTAAGAAACAGAAATGGAATATTTTCAGTCAAAACGTTGACTTCTGAACTAAAATGTTTGTTTCAAATTTCCCCTTGGAAAATCCATTTTTTTTCCGCAGCAGAACTGATGTTGTTCTCCCTCCCAGAAAAGTTCGTTTTCAACATACCTGTATTTCTTTTGTCCTACAGGAATACTTTCTGCATATAAAAACTTCAACCTATATGAATTCATTTCTTTGCCTCTGCAGTTAATTGGGCAGACATGGGCTGCAGGAAGGGTACTGGGAAAACCCCTCTCCAGTTTGTGTCAAGGCTCTGAAGAGGGGCTGCAGTCTCTCCCCAGCTGACAAGGATCGGACCCACTGCCTCTGAGCGTGCTTTACTTCTGCCACTGTGTATATCAAGGCATGAGGGAGGCTGCAAAATTTATTGGGAGAGTCAGTAACCACGTACAAGTTGGGTCCCAGCCCTTTGTTGGTGGCTGAGAACAAAACTTTTTCTTCCAGAGTTTGTAATCAAACACGTGGCTTTGATAGTCCTTACAGCTCTCTAGAATACTGTACTTTCATAAATAAATGAAATGCTTAGGGCACAGTGAGAGACCCTGCTGAATGCATGTATCCTTCTCCTCCCTGCCTCAGACCTGCGGACCTGGCTACCAAATTTTGTGCTGCAATCTAGTGCCCTAATGTAATTTTGCGTATGACAGGTAAAAGTCCTATTTTGTCAAAAGCAAAGATCCACACCCCAACTTAATACATTTTACTTTGATGCCAGGCTAATGCCAATATTAGTGTCTCTGCCCAGGCTTTCTCTGTTTCAGGACTTAGGGAAAAGTCTAACTACCAAACTTGTTAGGGAAGTTTACTCCACTGCACAATCCTTCTTTATATTAAATCCACAGAGTGATGATAATGTGGCTAGAAATATTTGCCAGCAAGGGACTGAGCGGGTGGAAAACAGGGATTTGCTGAATTATTGCTAGACCATTTAATTTTGACTTTAGATACGTACACTTCTCCCTGCTTCTACACATTGCTCACTTTGTCACTCCAGGCTTCACACCTTACCTAGAACAGTCCTGGTCAAGCATGGCTTTCCAGTTTGTTCCTTCTATTCAGTGTACCCCACTGTCTGGGTTCATGAAGTGCTGTTTCTTGAAGGACATTTCCAAAATCCATGCCCTGATTGCACATCCACCACCCAACAGCACTCTATCCATCTCCACTGAGAAAAATTGATCAGTCCCTAGCTCCCTTTCCCTGGAAGGCATGTGGAAGCAGCACATAGTAAATCAAGCACTAATACTTCTGTTCACAGAACTTTACCAAGAATATGCCTTGCATAACAACTTAGCTAAAAGACTGCATATGCAACATGTAAAGCATTAGAAGATGCCCACTGGGGTGTCCCTGGGAACTTCAAGGTTGCCTAATAGTCCAGACAAGTTGGCAACTTTCCTCATTGCTATTTACATTGCACCTTCATTTTTATGTTTTAAACCAAACAGAGCTTCCAACATTAAAAGTGGCACCTATGATGACATTTCAAGAAATGATGTCTCTGATGTTTTAAAGGCTAGATGCGAGTAAAAACTGTACCAGAGCCATAATGGAAAATGCTCCCCAATTAGGGGTTACATGCTGCCCTTGCTCAGAATCCATGTTCTCCAAGGCACGTGGGGTGGGTGACTAATAACCCACCTGTCTTCAGAGTCATCTCGTGTCTATACACACACAAGCACCCTGCTGTAAAAGAATACACAGATCATCTCACCTGCATGGTGTTTACACAACACTGATAACCCCCAGATGATAACTAGGCAAACTGCTTTTACTTTTATTTATACTCAACAGCTCCCCAGTAGCGGGGACACTGAGCTAGTTGGGCCCAAGGTATGTGTGTAGTAATCAGGTCAAATGGAGGCACCATTCTCCTATATAACACTGAAGCTGCTGAGCTCCATGGGCCTTGGTAGCTATGCCTAGTTGCATTATACTGCTAAGAGCCAAAAAACCCCAGGTGGGGCAAAAGTCCTCAGCACAAGCATGAAAATGTGGCCTCTCCAAGTGACCTCCCCACCTCCGAAGGGGGAGGAAAAGCTGTCTAAGTAGGGTGACATCCACATACTCTCCTATGGTGGGCTGCAATTTTCCTCTTATGTCCCTGACAAAATAAAGAAAAAAATAAAATAAAAAAGATAAAAAATAAAGAAAGAATAGTAAGGTAACAGTTTAGTAGAGACTTACGTTTAGAGGTTAGACTAAACCAAACTGAACTGATTTAGCAGTGTACAGCAGTAAAGCAAAGACAACAGCCTTCAAAAATAACTCTGCAGGGGTTGCACAAGATGCAGCAGTGAGAAGGGCATGCCATGGGCGACACTGAATCAGTCTGGCAGCGGAGTCTATTAGTACACAGCTACACTAACCATACACTAGTACATGTTAGTACAATAGGGAGTCTGAGTCACATTCACAAGCCAGATGGAGGAAGATAATCACAGTGCCAAGTCATAGTGGAAGAGAGTGGAGTAAGCAAATGTCACCCAGACCTCCCAAGCCAAAGGGCACCCACAAGAGGAAAAGGGAAGCAGATCACAAAATGGTGGAAAGCTGTATTTTGCAAATCTGGGGAAGGGCACACCATTGCAAATAATTTCTCTACATATCTAATAAATCCAGATCAGCTACTGATAGAGTACAGCCTAGCAGAGGAAGAGGAGGAGGACAGGGACCCCAACACAACAACCTGTGCCCAAAGCCAGCAGAAGCACAGGAATGGTGTAGCCCTGCTGCTGCATGGGACCCACTGCAATGCCTAAAAATGGAATACATTCCCATCAAAATATGGGCTTGGCAGAGAAGTATTACACATGGCTGTAGCAGGGCACCTGCTATGGGTTCATCAGATAAAAAATACAAGTCTGAGAGACAACTGGATACCCAAGTTTTTCAAGCCACAAACATAACCATGAGTGGAAGTCCAGGCTCATACATGTTGGGTATGCTACTCAGTACACTAGAGGCACAGCTAACTGTTTCAGGTCTACCCTGTCCTGGTTTTCTTACTTGCTTTGTTTGGGCTGCCATTTCCACATGACTTCGCCACATAATCAAGCCTATTTAGTTCAGTAAAAAAACCCCAAAAAACTAACCAAAACAAACGCCACACACAACATAAAACAAGATGTACATACTCGCAATTTGTTCTGGATGTGAAGGTAGGGTACATGCAGGCACGCCACCCCCTCAACCCTTGCAGACATCAGATTAACCTATCAAGTCCCGCATGCCCAAGGTACAACTCGTGTAGTTGCCCCTTTCTTTTTGCTCTCCTGTGGCTGGCCTTGGGCCTCTGTCTTTGCAATGAAACATCCCAGCTCCTCTCTTATTCTGTAACCCCTGTCCCCAATACAGCTGGCTAAGGAGATCTGTGAACTGGTGCAAGGGATTACAGGATACAAGAGAAGCCACAAGGCCATGCTACATTCACGATTGTGCTGCCAGGCAGGGCCTGCTACACCATGCAAGCCCCACATAAACTGTTATTCCCTTTCACTGGATCCTGATTCTCCTCTGTTGCATATCTTGATTGGGACCAAGCTCTGGTGTTGGGAAGGATCTATACACATAATTTTGCTGTCTGCAAGACAGTCAAGTTGAGAAGGTATCTGAGATTGTACTTCTGGTGCAAAGAGAGCTCCAGAGCTTATGCAAATCTGCTCCTCACCCTGGGCAAGGCAGAAGACTCAGATATAATGAGCACAAAAAAGCTGACTCTTTATGAGGCTGTTGGACTTGAAGAAAACCAGAGAACTGAAGGCCTCAGACTGCGGTAGCAGTTCAGTGTCATCTGATCAGGTCTTTATGTCTAGCCTAGATTCAGGGGACACAAAGGATGGACAGCACATGACTAGCCTCTCTCCTCATTCCTTCCTTTTGTCTAGGTGCACAACAGGAGGAGCAGGATGGGAAGTTGGGCTGATCATTAGAAAACACTTTTAATCAGACCTTCATGAAGATCACAAAGTCATCAGCTCACGGTGACGGATTGCCAGGGACTCCATGATGAATGCATTTGCAAATATTGCTGCAGAATAATTTCCTTCCGTCGCCAGAGCACTCCAAACAAATTAGATTCCCTCTAATCACATCTCCTGTCTGTGGATGAGGAAAGATGGGCCCGTCAGCACAAATGCATTTAGGGGGCGGGCAGTGGAGGGGAGAGAGCGGGAGGTAAGGGGCTAGATGCAGCAGGCAGGCAGATGAGGCGCTGGAAAGTTGCCCAGCTTTGAGGAGAGTCTCTGAGCAGCGGTGTGGATACACGGTAATCCCAAGCATGTTAACAGCTCTCCCTCTGCTTGCACACACACAACATGAATGCTAGAGGATGGAGGCAGAAAAGTCAGTGATTCACCTAGAATTTTACAATGGTGCAGAACAAGAGGAGGGAGAATAATGCCAGCATCATTTATCCCAGAGGGTGCAGCTCTTGCTAAGGTTACACAGATAAGTTAAAAGGAGTTTCCGTGACAAGGCAAATCCTGTGCTGCTTTCCGCAGTCTTCCCCTTGCCCTACCCCTAGCTGGGATACTTGAATTAGTGAAGCAGAAGGAATAGCTTCCCAGATAATCCAGTGCAGGTGACTCACAAGATGCAGTACTAGGATGGAGACACAGTTGGGAATTGTTAATTAGTACCAGGTGGCCATTATGCCATACTGGAGGTATTCAACAAAGCTGGTAGCTCTGTTAATTCATACTAAGTCTAAGCATATTAGTTTAAGGCTCTTCGAAATTGGGAACACAACAGGCCTTAAGTTTAAAGACAAACCAAGTGTGAACAGCACTTTGTGTTTTTAAAAATGGAAAATACTGTACCAAAAAGGATGGTCTAAGTAAGATGTCTGAAGGCTACTATTCTTCTCTACACCGCATTTAGAATGAATGCTGGAAGCTGGCCAGGAAAATTATTACAGAGTAGCACGCTCATACCAATATCATGTCCATCATCTACAATTTTCCTGAATGTATGAATTAACCCAACAACAGCTTCCTCCTCCCTTGCTTGAAGAATCAAGTGTTATTGCTTAAGCGACACATTGCTTAGTGACTGATCTGGCAAGTCACAGGTTATAGTTTCTGTTCCAGCACTGGACAAGTGCAATCCACGGAGGTAAGTTAGTGATACAGCAAGCCCAACATTGACTTTACCCAGCTATTTCCAAGCATTAGCTTGAGATCCAGTGTACCCATTTTTGCTAGGAAATTGGAGGAGCCCGATATTCTCAGAAAGCAGACCTTGCCATGTTTTCCCACATGGGGTGTAAGAGTGCAACGTGGTGGGGAAGGCAAGGATCATGGGCACATTCTGGGACTACAAAATAGTAGGAATGGGCTAAAAGAGTTAAGTGCTATGCAAAGTTTCAGCAAAGTATGTAAGGAAGGACTGAGACACACACTGTGCTTGAAGGCCTGTGCGTTGTCTGTTGAAGGACTTACAGTTGTGCTTTATTTGTTTCCCCGCTCAGAGGAGCTAGGGTAGTTTTTGGCTTCCCACTCCCTCGTTGGTACCAACTTGCTTTTCACAGTTCCCACTCCTGGCAGCTCAGAAACTCTGCCAACAGCTCACTACTGAAGGAAAAAAAAAAAAAAATAAGCCCAGTCCATGCCCCTTTTAATTAGCTTTGAGGTCTGGCACTGAGCAAGCTGACACAGAAGAGACAAAGTAAAGAAAAAGTCTTGTTTAAAATACGGTGGGGAGCTAGCTGTGGAATGGTGAGCGGGCCGAGAGCGGGGGGAGCGGAGGAAGGAGAAGGGAGCTGCCGCGAGAGCAATTGGCCTTGTTTGCTCTCCTGGAAGCCTCTGTGTGCTTTTCCTCCAACGTGCGCTGGATTTATATAAGGGGCAAACCCTTATGGGCCGTCAGCTCAGAGCGAGGCTTGGGCCAAGAAGCAGGCGGGCTGCTGCCAGCTTCCCCTCCTCCTCCTCTTGTCCACTCTGGCTCTCTTTCACACCCTTGCGCAGCAGGACCTTCTTATCAGGTATGATAAGCAGCACTCCTGAGCACTGCTGGCAGGCTTCCAGCTCACGTTCCAGGAGTGCGGCCGGGCGCTGCCGCTGTGTGAGCACACTTTAATAAAACTCTGATTTTTATCTGAACATTTTATTAATCCAGGCTCAGCCGTTTGCCAAAAAAGCCAATGCATTGAATATGCCAACGTGTGTTCTCTCTAGCTTCTAATGCCAATGTACCTCTGCCCACAGAGTCTCCTCTGCTTCACAGAGGGATGCATTTTCTATGCAGAGTTCCTCCTAGTATATTGCTTGCTCCTCCACCACACTAGGGAGGTGGCAGGGGCTCTCTGCAACTGGATTGCCCTCCCTTCTTTTGCACAGTGATTTTGAAAAGGAAGGGGAAAAAAAAAAGTTTTCCTTAACGTGTTCCTACTGCCAAGATTACTGTTTTTCCCATACACAGAGCACATGGAAAGACACTGGACAGCAGCAAGCTATTAAAAAAAAAATAAAAGAAAAAAAAATCTTCCCTTTCTTATCCTTCCACTTCTGCCCTGCTGTCATTCACTACCTCTCATGAAACACCCATCTCAGTCCTCTCACAGGGTAGGCTGAAATGTAAACACCAGTGGGTGCTAGAAGTCAGCCTGCTGTAACATGGCCAGAGGAAAGGAACAGGAAAGATGGAGAGGTTTGTGTGCGACTAGGCTTAAAAGATGAGATGGATGTTCTAAGAGCATCCATAATCAGTACAGTTTTTCCATGCCCTGGCTGATGGATTGACATGATTTCCTGGAATAAGACAGCCTGCCTCTGCTGCTCTTCCTACTCTTATTGTGCCAGTTTGAGAATGAGACCCAAGGGCTTTCAGCTCAATAAGGGACTACACTGCTGGGCCATGTTCTCACCTAATGGAATAGCCCCCTGCTATCCATAAGACTGATGACATTCAGTGCAAAAGCCTTTCTGCAAGCTGTATTAGAGCACTAAGCACCTTGTAGGACTATGACACTGATCTACAGTCTTTACCATTTCCAAACCGAGAACTGTATTTCAGCGCTGGAGGAAGTCACACATTTTCCCATTCCACCTCTCTACGATCTTTCCATAGAGGTTGTCCTCATTTGCTCACTGCTCTTTTATATGCTTAATACATTTCCCCCACAAGCATCAGATCAAACTGTCCCATTCTGTATTCCAAACCCTGCTCATCTCCTGCTGCAAGCACAGTTTGTCTTCCATCCCACTTAAGCCAGGCTAAATCCTAACCTACTCCTGTACAAGCTCAGAACTTCCTGTCATTCCTTTGAGAAAAGTTCATTGTGTTTTTAAGCTTATCGTCACAAACCTTCTGACTCTTTGGGATTTTCCTTCAATCCAGTAACGGCCCCCTTTTCGGCTGTCTGATCTGCCATAACAAATACTCAGGGGAAACCATAAGAAAGACCAGGTGCTGGCCAACTGGGTCTGCACCTTACTAGGTGAGATGACATGAAAATGCAAGACAGCTGGATGTTACTTCCCAAGCCACAGAGGCAAAAGATTTGACAAGCAGCTCAAATGGTAATCAGTAGACAGGGACTTTGAAAGCAAGGACAAGAATGCACACCTAGTTCGTTCTTCTCTATTCATTTGGGCAGTCACATTTCAGAGGGAGGCATAGATTTAACATTGTCAATCTATTAGAACTGAAATGAAAGAGCAAGGGAAGTTGGAGTTCTGCCTGGCAACTCAGGAGATACTTATGAGACTGAGGTTCAGCTATTAGCTCTGCCAGAGACATCACGTGTGATATTGGTCAAATCACTATGCCTTAGCTCCTTCTTTGTACAGGAGAGATGCCTAAAATAGTCCAGTCCCGACTTCAGCAGGGATCGTGAGATAATGTATAGCAAATAATGATTGAAAATTAGAGTTGGTGTTCTTCTAAAGACTCTGAACAACAAGGAGGTAGGAAAAACTGCTGTGGGGATAACAGATAGAGAGGTGAAATAATGAGCTTAAGAGTGCCATGGGAATAAGATGTCCCTAAGTCCTATTCCTATTAGGGTTTTACATAAAGTCTGTATGCTCCCTGTCTCACTCTCTTTCCTCAGGCAAAAGACAGGCTGGCTGCTTATGCTAGCCAAATGTTACAGTCAATTTCTTCAGCCCCAATCTTTAGGTCTGTATTCTTTTGCATTAGTCAACTAAGTCATAAAGAAACCGACAAACGGTAAACCAAATAACCCTCTGCTCCCTACCAAACAATCAAATTGCCTCCTACACAGGACCCGTGAACGTTTCAAAGGATGCTGCGGTTTGTCTGCTGTAGGCTTAGGAACATAACACTAAGTAGTACTTCTGTATAAGGGCTGGAGCTCAAACCAGGTTCATTAAGATTTTTAGTCCGCATTGTCTAAAGGCAAGAGCTGCTTGGCCGTAGGCTCTGGACAGCAAAGTAGATGTCTGTGCCACGCAGAAGGATTCAACTTAGGTCCTAGAAAAAGCATGGACACATTAGTACAGCATGCTGATCAAGCTACTGTGCTCTGCTTCTCCAGGCAGGTAAGTAATCTGACAGGACATCTTCCCGCACACAGTTATTCTGCTCCCAAAATAGCTGAGGTGATCTTGCACAACACTGTAAGGCACATGCAAAGAGAGACTATCTTGCCCTTTGTGTGCTTACAGCCATACTGGCATTCAGTCTTTCCACAAGAGTGGTTGTTTAGATCTAGCCATACACAGGTTATTCACTCAAAAAAACAAAGCAACATGGCTGTAATAATTAATTAGCAGCTCCCCCAAAACTCATTTACTTCATAGCTTGATCAGTGCTAAGGATTAGGTTCTTCATCTAGGTGTATGATCTCAAAGTGGAGGTGTGAGCATCTTTCACACACCTAAAATCTTCTTTCAAAAGTGTCAGACACAGGCGGTTGGACTAGATGAGACCTGGGCTCAAATATTCCTGCACTTCTTACATTAAAGACTCTGTGCCACAGGATAGTGAAGAACCCAGGAGAGTCCCCTCCAGTGAAAGTTTAGCATTAAGAAGGTCAAAGCCTTAATGAATACATCATAGGGAATAAGACTGCTAATTTTGCCTTGTGAGCATAGTTTTAAAAGGACTAGGGAAGGAACAAAGCAAAGCACAACCCCCTTTTTTTTTTTTTTTAAATACTTATGATTTCAAGCACAATAATTAAAGACAGAAACCTCCGAACTGAGGCAACGGTTGGGAAGGAGTAAGGAATGAGCAATTATGGGTGATGGTTCCTCATGATTTTGAAATATTAGTACAAATAGAAGCTTGTTATCATTTTTGAAAACACAACGACTGATCACCTGCTCACAAGATTGTTCCTGGTAAAGATTATTATGGGTGCCCTAGGCAAAATTTAACAATTGCCAGTAGACTTGTCAGCATGGGGCAAGGGCTCTGGGAAACCCGCGAGGGCAATTGCACAGCTACCCTGCCTCCGCCATGCAGCTATGCTGAGTGCAAATCTAGAGTGATCCCAGGTGGGAGACCGTCTTGCTTCATGAGAAAATGATTAAATGCTGCAGTCCTCCCCTAGAGAAGTAGGATTGTGACTCCAAGGATCTCTTCACAAGGCAAGTGCTTGCCCCTGGGAGCAGAGGAGGCAGCACAGCACACAGAAGGAATCCAAGGCGCTTGCCAGCCCCTGCCTGACATGGTGAGGGGTGCTCGCATATGTCCCAGCTACACAGATGACAGCTGCTGTTCAAAACATCTCTCTTTACAGGCTCATGCAATATTTGTACAGAGCAATATTATCTTAAATGTCTTCTAATTATTCCTCTGGATTAATGAAAACGTGTTATATTATTGACGGGTCTTTTGCAATATTTATAAAACATGGATCGGATTAAGGAGGAATAAGTAAATATGTAGATGATGCCTAACATGTAAATAATAAATATGCAGTCATCTATTTTTTTGCAAGATGGTTTAAATATATAGCATTTTCAATAAATCTTTAATAACTCTGCAAATATTTATTTATTTGCTTTGAAGCATAAGGGAATTGCAAGAAAGCTGTGCAGACTCTAGAAAGGGCAGGCAGATGGAAAGTATGCCCTACCATGGAGCCTTCAACCATCTTCTGGCAAGGAAAAAAACGACATCCTGAGCTGCTCCAGGCCTGGGAGCAAAGAGAGTGGAGGGAGGGGACTTTCAGGAATTGAATGGAGAAACATCCCCCTTGCTTCACAACCAGCCACGCACACCAACCATCTCTGCTGCACAACACAACACCTACGCTTAGCCAACCACCACTTATTGCAAAGCTCATAATTACATTACAGAGAAGTACCAAGCCTCTATAGGATTCTCTGCCCCAGCTATCCTAACAGTAAGGGGACTACTGAGAGCTTATTTGCTGGAGCTTCGAAGCCTGCAATGAAAAAGGAAGAAAGGAAGACAAGAAGATACAGTTTGGTTGTGAACTACTCCCAGTTTTCCTAAGTAGTCTAGTTTTTCCACAAGTTAATATATTGTCAAGAGAATTGTCCCTCTTAAAACCCTACCTATGGCATTAAACATCCTGAGACCTGTGGTAAAGAGCAGATCTGCTTTCCCCTAATAAGAAAGCTGGACTCTGCTTGTTTAAAGAACCCTCAATATCCTGTGTCCCAGATTTGGGCATAAATTGGGGTGTTCAACCTCTCAGAGGACACAAGGTTATACAGCGATTTTAAAATTCAAACACCACTACATTATCAAAAAGTTCTACTTTATTAGAGGCAGCATAATAGTTTGCCTATCATGACCCAGAGTAACAACATGGCAGGTTATCAAAATATGACTCTTCTAAAATATGTTTGCATAGCATCAAATGCCTGCTAAGACAATAGCTTTTTGTAATCACTTGATATTATGGTAAGAAAAGCTTTAAAATTAAATGCCCAAAACACAGTTAACACATTTAGTTTTAATGGGATAGGATGGTCATTGCATGTTAAATAAATACTCACTGTAAAAAGCAAGTCAAGTCGCTGAGTTTTAATAGCTGTGCAGTAAATAACTGTTTATGCGTCATTACATGGATTTGGAAGCATCAGCAAATATGCTTTTAATAATCAATTGATACTTAACATATAATATCTGTCTGATTAAATCAAAGGAGATGGATGCAGCCACAGTAATTACTGCATATTGTTACAATGCCATTGGATTAGGGAAACATATTTATTGAGGTGGAAAAAAGTCAGAGGTAGATACATATCTCCTTGCCTGTCTTCTTACTGCAGTACCTTGGGCTGTCATCTCATTGATTTCCCAAGATAAGCAATGTGCACCCTAGTCAATACTTGGACGGGATACCACTGAGGGAAACCTAGAGTGCTGAGGGCAGCGGTGCTGGTAATGCAACTGAGATTGCTCTTTCATTTTCCGGAAGGAAAGCGTGATGCTGCAAGTCCTCTGAAGTGCAGCACCCCAGAGGGGTTATTGCACTCCTCTCCTCTGCAGGCAGCAATCCACAGCTCATGCCATCAGTGGCAGGGCCACAGGTCACCCTATCCAGGCAGGCTCTACAGCAGGTAATCACGTTCCAGCTCTCCAAATTGCTGAAGTTTCTAGATGCAGCACTGCTCTCCATTTCATGTCAGAAAGAAACGTCCCTCCAGGACAAGCTGAAGCAAGGAAGATGATGAAAGTCTTTCCACCTGCCGAGTATCCTTTTGTCACTTCAGAAGTCCGCAGAGCAAATGCTCTACCAGTCTACTCCCTCACACCTTTAGCAGGGCAGGCCCAGTGGCCAGAATAACAGCAATTTGCTTTACAGACACTGCAATTCCTCTAATCACAGTCCAGTTCTTGACACAGAAAAAAGCAAGGTGGCTGAGAGCACCTGGGCTTCCCTACCTCTGGCTGTACCTAATGTGACATAGCATGAGCTGAAGATGTAGCTCGGATCTAGTTCAAAACTTTGGTCACTGGGAACACAAACATGCTCCTATTCACTGATAGCTGGAATAAAACTACCCTTAGGCCACACATTTAAAGCCAAGGAAAGAAAATTTTGGCATAGGCTTTAAGTTCTTAAACAAACAATACACGCTTATTAAAAATGCACAGTGTTCAAAAATGTAGCCTGTGCTAAAGAAATCCGGGGAAAATCCTCAATTGTGTACATTGCTGTAGGCTACCCAAAAGCAAATGGGACCGTGGCACTTCAGCGAACACTGGGGTCTCGCTCCTTTACTCATATATGTAAAAGCAGAGCGAACCAATACTTCCATTCAACCTAGGCCCCAGCTTTACCTCGTGTATTTATCCTCCCTCGCACCAAACCTCTGCAGGACAGGAAGGCATCTAGAACCAGAGACATGAGTGTTATCAGGCACTTAATTCCACTGACACCAGTGACAGTGTAGAGACCTGAACAAATGAGTCACATAAATCTCTCTTTGAATCTGGCCCCTGATAACTGAGCTTGAAAGTACTATATTAAAATAGGTGAACCTCAAAAGGTTCAGGAAAACATCTTAAAACTTTCAGGAAGTTACAGAAACATGTCTTTAATTCCCTGCACCTTAGTTAGCCTGCAAGGGTAGGAGTTTCTCAGAGATTTGCCAAAAATCATTTCTTCTGGTCATACCGAAAAAATTGCAGAAAGACCAAAAAAAAAAAAACCCTCAAAAAACCCCAGAGCCTCTCACCCTCTATCTCCCCAACCACATGACTGTACTAAAAGCAAGCAAAATAGGCAGTGAATATGAACCAATGCAGGACAGCACACAAACCCACCTGTTAAGTTGACACTGCCACACAAAAAAAAAAAAAAACAAAAACAAAAAAACAACCAACCAAAAAAAACCACCACATCAAAACCGATGTCTTTAAAAAAGACTAGAAAGCACTATGCCCACTAATATTATTAAAAGAGCAGTGTTAACAACAATGCTACTTTGGATTCCTAGAGCACTTTTTATGCTGGAGTCTCAAAGTACATTATAAAAAGCCGACTAAGCATCACCCTGCCCCATTTACGGTTGCAAAAAAAAAAAAAAAAGCAGCACAAAATTTCAGTGTCACTGTCCACCTGCAATACTTGAGAGTCCTGACTCACTTGCCTTAGCAGGACCTTGCTTGCTTGCCTATTGATTGGCAGAGTGGGATAATAGTAACCAACAAATCCTAAGGTTTCAGGAACGTCAGTGAATTTTTAAAGGACTGTTGTCTCCCTTGTCCCCAACCTTCCCTGCACAATACACACCAGTGCATCGTTGGACAGAGGCATTATGGGATTTTCTTCACTTTCTTCTAAATCATGAGGTCAAAAATGCAAAGAATAACACAGGCCCTGGAGGATCAGTAGCCCAACAAGGTGAATGGCATTTTGGCAAGTGGAGTGCAGCCTAACAGTACTAGCAAGTTCTTCTGTAAGCACTGGAATTAGAGACACCTGTTTTTCAGAGCATTGGTATGTGTTGTGTATGGGGTTATTTGGGGTGGGTTTTTTTTGGGGGGGGGGTTGGGGGAGTAGTTTTGGCTTTTTAGGGATTTGTGGGGGGCAAAAGAGTCCCCAAGTGAGGCTTTTCCCACTACTGGAACATTGCTAACATTTCTTCTGGATGGAGTCTCTGTTGTCCCCAAACATATAGCTGAGTGCATGCAACTACAGAATTAACAAGGTCACTTTCCTGTTTTCATAAAAACTACAAGGAGCAAATGTCTTTGAGATTTCAATTTATAGCTGAAATCAGTCAAGATATTCAGTAATTACAGAAGACAAAGACAGCCACATGCTGTGCTCACAGAAGCTATGTTTCTGTATGAAACCAGGCTAAGAAACAGGGGAAAAGAAAAACTAGAAGTTGTGTTAGCTGAAAGGTTTACCTGAAAAAAAGTAATATGACACAGAACCCTTCTTTATCTGAATAGTCCTGCGTAAATCGATGGAGCTACTCAGCAAACAAGGACTGCAGCATCAGGCCTGGAGAAGAGCTTCCTCCGTTTGCCTTCTGTTGAGATGTGAAACCAACCTGTATCGACTCCCAGGCCATCACCAGTAATAAGATCAAGCCAGTACAAAGGGGGCGTTGAGAAAACGGCTTGCCACAGCCACAGCGTCAGGGAATAATCCAGCTGCAGGCCCTGTCGCGCACGATCCATCAATAGTGGAGGGAGGAGGTAAACCTCCCTCTTCCTAGAGAGCCGATCTTAGCTATCGCAGCTCCTCAACCCCAGCCCAAGCCCAGCCAGCTGCACAGTCCTGCAACCACAAATATAGCTAACAGAGGTGCGGCTGGGAAGCGGACTGGTTTATTTTATTGTTTTGCAACTTTTTATTTATGAAAATGCTCCGAGAGCCTGGATACGGATCAAGTTTTGCTGCTCAATATTTATTAGAGCTTCACCTGCCTCACCGGAATAGGAACTGCAGGTACTTTGATTAATGGATTGGAAAAAAGAAATGTATAGTTCCCCTGTCACCTCAGTAAGCGCCTCCCTGTATCTTGTGCCAAGAGGCTATTTTACAGCATCGCAGTCCTCAGTGAATCTCTGCTGATTGCTTGCTGCCTCCCTACAGCAGCACTCTGCTTGGAGGTGTGGGGTGGCACTGTGTTTTATCCTGTAGCTGGAGGTGGAAGAGCACTGCGGTGCTATGTCAAGTAGAAATAGGCCCTCTCTGAACAGCAATAAAAGCACTGATTTAAAATATCACCCCAATGGCAGTTGCAGGTTGGGGAATAAACTAAATTCTTCTCTGTGCTCAGAGAGCACCCACCAGCGCCAAAGAGGGATTTCCGGCTGTGGCCTGACCGCTCTCCCAAGATGACGGCTGCATTGCCTTTGGAGGCAGTGTGGTTTCAGCAGTAGTCTGGAGACCCAGGCAGCTCCAGCGGCTGCACCCTGTCAAGCACAAATGTTAGCCAGGCCCTGTCCCTCTGCCTTTCTTCATCAGCACCTCCGGTTGTGAAATTAAGCTTAGGCCTACCTTATGCCAGCCCACTGCTGTTGAGCTAAACAGAGTTTGCACTTTGATCCAGTACGAGGCTGCAGGGTGCTTGTATTTTGCCACTGGCTAACCAAGAGGCACTACTGAGGCTCAGACACATGGATCACCCAGAAGCAGACCCTACACAGTCAGTTTTGCAGCAGCAATCCTTCTTATCCCAGCAGTGACCTGTTCCCAGAGCTCAGCTTCCTCCCAGCATCTTGAGGTACAGCACAAATATTACCGCTGATAGCTGCCATCCCACAGCTTTCAGCCACGCCATGATTCTGGCATACGGTGCATTGGGTCAAGACTGCTTCTGCTGCGATACCCAGAGACCATCAATTCAATCTATACCTTATCTATACTAAGATGACTCGAAGTTCTTCCTCAGTGGTAAAAGCAGAAGGTTGATGGGGGTCCCAAGAATTTTTTTTTTTTTTTTTTTAAAGCCTCCTGCACACACTCCCCATGTTAGTTATCTGGGCGCATGCTGCACTGCACTCTCACCATCCAAGCAAGCAGCACAGGGCTGAGAAAGCCAAAAGGGGAGGAAGAGGAGAGCAGAGCATATTTCCTCCAGGAGAGGGCAGTCCCATATACACGCATACCAGTAACTCATTGCACATGCTGGAAGTGAATCACAGTCATTTATGATGAAAAAAGCCCTATTACCCCTACATCCTCAGCCAGTCTGTCTTCCCTTGACTAGTACAGGACTGTTCCCTACAGATGCCTGGAATCTATACAGTTATTTAAACTTGCACCTTGTAATCTTTTATCTTTACATTTCAACTAATAACTTTCTGCTCCAGTGGAAGTGAGTGAGTACTAGCATGGGCTAGTGCCAGGCATGGAAGGGGCTGATGCTGCAAAAGCACACACACCGTGGCACACCTTGGGCTTTGCCTTCAGATACCCACCTCACATCTACCTGGAGAAGCCTAACTCATCACTCCTGCCCTGGAAACCTGTCACATAAAAACACGTCTGTGCTCACATACAGAGATTATTCCAGCTGCAGGCTCCCCACACCAGCTCTGTCACTTTGCCCTTCTTGCTGCCCTGCAGCACCCCCCAGCCAGTTCTGCAACCTCTTTTAGTCTCCAATTTCCTATTTCCATGTTTGCCAAGACACCTCAGATCCATCCTGCAACCCATCTCCCAAGCTTGTGATTTTGTCAAGAGAAGTTCACAAGTGAGGTGCTTGTGACAGAAGCCACCTCCCAGGGACTGATGTAGCATCACCAACTTTCCTCATGCCTGGGCTTTCGAGAGCATGCTCCTGCACCAGGCAGTGCTTCAGCCATCGTCTGAAGCTTGTGATGGGCTGTCCTCATGCCTTCCTTGGGATGCGTAGGAACCGAGTATGTACAATCCCAAAGGACTTCGGGAAGATTCGGCTGGACTTCAGTTAATTGCTACTGCAAACTAGGTCTAAACCCATTTGTCCCAACCGCATGATGGATGAGGCTGTACGTTACGGCTGCTTCTAAAGTCTACATTTTTATCAAAAGATTGGCAGTCCCTGTGGGCCCTGGTGAGATAAAAAGGGCCTTCTGCTTCCCAAGCCCCTTTTCCCTGCTCGCGCCTTCTCCCTGTTTTTTGTATTCAGCTTAGGGCCTCCAGGAGCGTCTGGAGGAATTCATTTCCTTCGCAGCCCACCCCTCCTTCTCCCGAACGAAAACTAGAGCTGGTTTTTCGAAGTTGGATTCACAGGAGAAATATGAAAGCTAAAGGCACACGATATAAATAAACATGCAATGGGAACACAAGAGGCAAAACACAGAGGCCCGACGCAGACGAGAGAGACAATACAGCATAACAAATAGCGAGCTGCGCTTCGCCTGTGGCATTTTCCAGCTACATCAATAATTATATAATACAACAGTCGCCGATTTCTCAGGCACAGATCGATACCGACTGCGGTGCCACCCTGCTCCGTGGTGGGTTGTGGACCAGGGGGATCTTTGCAGGCCCCTGTTTTGCCTGTGCCGGGGATCAATGATTGCATTTTGCAGGCAATGCCAAGTGCTAGGGAAACGGCAAGCGTATTATAGGGACTAAAGACACAGGGGTCTGCCCACAGCACATGGTGCTGCCAGCATCGGCGGGAAATGGTTTGCTATTTTTTCAACTACCTGCAGAAGATCCAGCCTAGGTCATGCTTTGCATAGGTGCTGTTGGTTGGCAAGAGTTTGAAAGAGGATGCATCCCATGAGCATCTCGCATGCTGTGAACTTACTCGGCAGGAAGCAATTCGGCTGTCAAGTGTAAAGGTATGAATGCACCCACTTGTCAGGCCTTCCAGCACAGCAATTAGGGGACATGGTACCATTAGAGACATCCATATTCTTCATAACAAAACATAATTCTCCAAACACTGCAGCAGGGATGCTAAAAATAAAATAAGTTGAAAAAACAGAACTATTTTGTGGACAGAGCATGAGTATCTCTACTTCGAGGAGTGGAGTTCTGCAATCCCTCCCCAAATTCCCATTTTAAGTCTACAGTCACTAAACATTGTACTGGAGGAAGGAAAAAAACCCCAGGAAATCAAATGAAGAAAACATTGAGAACAACAACAACCACCACCCCCCCCCTCTTTTCTGTTGTTAGCTGGCTTGGGATTCCTATGAAGAGCAAGCCTGAAATATACATTTCAAAGCACTAATACTATTATTTAAATGCTAGCCTGAGAGAAGTAGCAGAAGCTATGTCTGACCCATGCAACTTCCCACAAATGGCAATTACCTCTAAAAGCTTCCCATGTCAAATCTAATTAAATTGAAAGAGACATTTGGAAACACGAACTGATTGGTTTTCTTCAGGAAAGTAGACCTTTTGGGCTAGAACTGACCAATAAAAACAAAACCAAAAAACCCAAAACAAAACCAAACCCCAAAACCAACAGCCAGAAGATATGGATGGTGCATTCTTGCTCTATGCAATTTAACAGTAAAGTAATTGGCTTGCAGTGTATGTTATTATTTTATTGGGTTGCAAGCTGTCTCTGGTCAGGCTTTGTCTTGTATTTGTTAGACAAGCATTCTGATACCACTATGTAAAATGTCAGGTAATATAATTGGGCTCCAGTCCTACAAGGCCTTCCTTCAGACAGAACTCACATGTCATTGGGAATTTCAACTGATTTCCCTGCTGGAAAGCTGGATTAAAGGTCTTCCTACTGCAAAAATTGAAAAACTCATAACAATGACACACTCATCTTGCCAATCAAAGAGTAATAAAAAAATAGAAGTGACTCTGAAAGAGATCATCTTAAACAGCAAGAAATCCCTAAATTAATATAAAAATAACGCTTGCATCCACCAGCCTAAGGAAAGCTTGTGGCACATTTCACTACCACTACAGTCACACAGATAAGTGCTTGAGTACCACCATGGATAGGCTATAGTATAAAAATCACCAGTCTAGAGGAGAATACTATCCTTAGAACTCCAATTACAGCCAGAAACAGAGGTTTGCTCATCCCTCTTTGGGGGGATGTGCAAATCTGTAACTAGGTATCTTGGCTGAACTGTTATACAGACACCTAGTATGAGTCAGTTGCTACATAAGGATCCATCTTTTGCAAAGACAAAGAGACACAGCAAGATAAAAAAGGGTGATCTTGCAATCAAGATAGTATGGCTATAAAAATTTTCCCCCATGTACAATGCATTACCTTTGCTGCTCAGCTCCCAGCTGAATTTTGATCATGCAAATGGATCAGAGAAAGTACACTTCCAGTTTGTGTAAGGACTAGTCAAAACATGAAGGACTGCTGATCTTAGGATTGACCTTCCCTCCATTAATAGTTATTAATAGGTATAATGCATTTACAGAGATTACACGATATATAAAGAATCTAGTATTTGTGGAACAAATGCTTGGGTATTATCTTCCCATTACTGATGAATGATGGAGGTCAGGAAAAAGCAAAGCAACCTACCCAAGGTTGCAAGGAAGCCTGTGGTAGGTGAAGGAGGTGGAACTGAACCTTTTGACTCCTAGCCAAACACCATTCCTCTCTGGCATACGTAGAGTGATGGAATGGGTTAAAAGTAGGGAGCTACTGCAGCCCAGCTGATCAGCAGTAGCATGTTAAGCCGTAGCAATCTGACTTTCAAATCTGTGTCTGTACACTGGAGTGGCTGCTCTTTTCCCATTTTCTACCACTATCAATTCAATGCAGTTCAGAGCTGAAAAATTCAAACCAAACCAAAATAACCCGCTTGGGCCCAGGTCATACATACATATATTTACAAAATATAGTGAATATTTACAAAAGTTTTACTAGTGAAAACATGTGGGTAGAGAGAACCCAAATATTTGTTGGATAGAGAAACAAGCAGATTAACACAACCTGTACTGGCATTATGTTCTGGGTTTGCTGTTTGCTTCTCCCTGCCGTCTAATCAAGTCCCTTTGGAAGACTTTTCTGTGAGGACTCTCTCTCCATTGCATGCTGATGACTGATACTGCAGTCAGCATATTGTAAACGGGAGCTGCTTTCCACTGTGAAGGGACAAACCCTAATTTGCCATAGCCCTGGGTCAGATGCAAGTTAAATGAGCCAGAGCAGGACACAGCCACACCCTCCATCGCTGGGCTGTCCAAGCTGCGTGCATACACATGAAATCAATTACTTTGGGCTCCTCTGAACGCGACAGGAGAAAATTACATCTGAGCTCTGGCCTCAGCCAATCAATCCTACTGTAACCTGATTTTTCTAGGAATGATGCTGCAGGCAAGGCTTGTGTGACCTACAAAGAGAAAGGTCTCAGTTCAGCGAGATCTCTAGCTCTCCTTTTCTGTTGCCTCTCAGTCTTGCTACTGCCCCCATCCATGGGGCTGTTTCATCACACTCTCACTATAAGAGCTATCTTTACCCAGTCAGGACATCAAATAGCATGTGACTCATGCCACCAATTACAAGAAGTAATTGAAGCTCAAACACCAAATGTCCAATTTTATTTTCAACAAATCACTTATGATCAACCTACAGAACAAAATGTACCTTCCTCATTCATGTAGTAGCCACCTCCTAGGACTTACCTGCTTCCAGACATTACAGACCAAGAAAGAGAGGCAGGCAAAGTGAGTTGCAATATTCAAGACTGCTTCACACACAATAGAAGCCAAGCATTAAAATAACCAGGACCCTCCTTGTTCCCTTCCAGCGCTTATCAGGCCTCACAAACTCGCAAGTCTCTTGAGCACCCCATCCTGTGTGGGAGAGCACACAGGATGAGGTGTGAAAGAAATGGGAAATTCCTTCAAGGGGTGTGGAATGAAACAAACAAACAAACAAACAAAGATCCTTGCAGAACAAAAGGCCATGTAGAAACATGCATAATTATTACCTCCATTTATGCCTTTAACAAGTACCAAAAAAGTCAGTATATGTGGTTGTCCTTCTTAGTAATAGAAGACGACAAACTCAGGCTTGCAAATTGTAAGTTCTGTGGATTTAACAGAACTGTAATTATAGACTTATGAACACAAAACAAAGATTACCAAGAAAGCACTACTAGTCATAACCATGCTAAATCTGTCACTACAGCTTTGTTGCTATATCTATCCACACTCGTCACAGGAATGCTGCAGGCAAGCAAGACTACTAGCAATGAGCTCCCTGAAGTTATGATGCTATAGACAAAGATGATTTTTCTAGGTTGTTTTCTGGAAAAGTTCAGGCCAGGACTCAAGTCAGGGAACTGAAAGTCGGTGGTTCCACCATCTTGTCATCTCTCTCTCCCCCCCTTCGCCTTGGGTTCTTCTCTTTCACCTCAGTGGTCTCTGCAAGCTAGTTCTCACTGTATGCAGAATGGCCTATGCATTTCACAGACTGATGACTCATTTTCAGAAATGACTTAGATGCATCAGAGCTCTAATCTCATAGACAGCTGATGGGCTCTGCCCTCTCAAGTGACCAAAGCCCAGATTTCTAAAGGCTATTTAAATGCTTTAGTAGTAGCTTACAAACCTAGTGCACGAAAAGCCAAATTTAAAGCAATATAAATAAATATCCACAAGTGAAGCTAAATGGATATAGCAAAATTGAATTTTTCTCATTATATTTGTATCTATGTATACCTAAATCACTTTGGAAGATGAAGTCTTCAATCCTTCACTCACCAGAATGCCTTCTGCCCTGCCTGAATAGAGTGTCTCTTCTAAAGACAATCTCAGTATTAGTCAATATGATTCAATCTGTATAACAGGATGTTCCCTGTAGAAGAACTGAGAGTTTAAAAGCCTGGGACTATAGCACAGGAAACAAAAGACTACATGCTTGGTGATTTCCATGAGTATGTCCAACTGCAGTAAATTATATCCTATAACCTCTGTGCAACCATTGACATAGTGTTTGCATTAGCATGTTCTCCTCCTCATGAGTCAGGGTGCCTGTGCCTCAGATATCTACCCAAAACAATAAGAACTTGCTGTGTGTGCCAGACTGAGGTAGAGATTAACCAGTATAGGATCACAGTGGATATTTCCAGGACTTTTATAGCTGGAGAACAAACAGTGAAATCTGGTCTCACGTTTATCAGAATATAAAATGGTTCTCATTAAAAAGTCAATGTTTATCACAGCACCTCACAGCAATATCTGATTTAAAACAAGTCGATCATCTTCCCTGTACTACATGGAGTATACAGGAGGATGTCACTTGCTGCAACATGGTGCCTTTTTAATAATGACCTCCATGGCGACAAATAAAATAAAACCACAAAAACAGCACACCAACAGTCAGAGCAACACAATGGTAACCTCAAAACTTTATAAGAGCTGAGGCTACGCCTGAATATAGTAGAAACGTACTGATGTGGCATAAGAAATCTTCTCAAGCATAGTTTGCCATAGGCATTCACTGAAGATGCCTGAGCACAAGATCGCAGAGCATTATTGATGCACTTGACTGTCAGGCAGTAGATTACATTTTTCCTCCTCAGTTCTCTAAATGCTAGATCCAAACCACAAGATAAACCAACCATTAAGACCATCAACAGAATGAATACTTGGAAAAGAGGAGATCCCAGAAAAACAGACAGGCTGAGAGGGGGTTGAACTAAAACCTCCTTACCTGCAAATTCTGGTAAAAAAAAGTTTGAGACCATAGATATGGAACCAACGCACTAGGTGATCTGCTGAGGTTGCAGCACAATTTTTTTTTTTTTGTACTTGCACTTGGGTGGCTCTTGTATTCTAGGTGACGTTCCTCCAGCTGACAGTAGCATCTGAACAGTGTCTGGACATTTTAAGCTGAGGTTCTATTGTTAAGCACTGAAAATGCATCTATTACTGTTCAAGAAAACATTGGCTTTCTCATGAAAGCAAAAAAAAAAAAATTAAAATACATGCTCTCATTAGCCTCTGACATACTGTTCATGATGCGTATAAAAATTGGCTCTACTACTTCTAATAAACAGAAGAGAGCCCATGCAGATTTAAGTACTTAGACAAGTGCAGTGTGTTACATTAAGGAAACGCAGAACTATGTTACAAGAAATATAAAGGGAATTCTTCATTGAATTTGCTGAATACAGCTCTCCTCCATTAATGCAATCCTGGCTGTCAATACCAATGGTCTTCCTAACTCCTGGCCAGGATTAACTAGTCACCGAATTGGGAGCTCACTGCAGCTCTACCTAGAAAGGTAGAGTTGAAAGAAACGTGGGTCAATTCACAGAAAAGGTTTCTTTCTTCATCATGCAAGAGTGGCATGAATAAGAACAGAATCCATTTATCAACAGTACATTAAAACTCCAGGGCTACAAAGGTTTATTTCATTTCAAATCATGGCCTGCCTGCTCATTTTAACGTGACTGCATGAAAAGCTCTCTGCATTAAAGGAATCTTAGGGCTTGGCTTTCCTCCTCCCCACCCTCCAACTGCTCTTCTCACATTCTCTCAGTTCAGCCACATTGCACAGAGATGAGAGTCCCAAATTCACTGTTTGCCTGTATGACCCAGTGAGCAGGTCAGAAGAGATCTTCAGCAATGGAGAACATCAGTTCTCAGTAAGGCTTCCAAAAAGATGTCTAACAGCAGTTATATCAGATGGGCTGTCCTATCATATTTAATAATATTGGGAAGAGTAAAAGGTTTCTTCCACTGCTGTAGGACCAAGGTTTCCTCTGAAAGACGAGAGGATCCAAACAAGAGAATGTAGACACACAAATTCCCAACCTCATACACAGAGGAGCTGCATACTGACACACAGCAACCAGGCATCAGTGCTGATCACAGCAAATCTCACGCTGGATTCTACAGGCAGCTTGTGATGGGTTTCTGTGGGGAAATTACTTATTTTTTCTGTGCTTCCATTTCACTGTAGGGAAGAGTTAAGTCTCCAGGATTAAAAAAAAAAAAATAAAAAAAATCCACAAAAATCCACCAACACTTCCCACATTATACCAATTAAGTAAAAACATTTTCTAAAAATACACTTTCACTAGTCTTCTGCACTCATTACACAGGGGATTCGGAGGGAAAAAAAAATATGAAAGGATGAAACTCCCACTGAGTTTCAGAGTGTTAAAATGGATAGTTAAGGCAACTTCCACATTTGCGCAGGAAATGCCACAATGTCCAGGAATGCCAAGAGAGCCTTTGCCCTCTTCTTAACAAAATAACTTACTGAACTTTTACTATGGATCACAGGAGAATTAATGTTTACACTTTCAGCCAGAATTAAAGTGCCTTTAATTTGATTTAGTTTAATTCCCTTTAAAGAAAAATTAAATGAAATCAAATGAAGGCCACTTTTAATTCCAAACGAGTGTGTGTGCACGCATCAGTTTAATACAGTTTACATAATCCACTTGAAACCCACCTTGTTACTTAATTCAGATCAACTTTCCCATGTGCTCCTGCCTAGACAAGCCCTTAGAGATAACACTACCCATCCTCAAGGAACAGCCGTATTTCATTATTGACACCTAACTCTAGAGAGAGCTACTCTGGAAGGGACAATGTAGTTGCATACAATTTATATGTCTGTCACAGAGAGAACAATGCTCTGTATACAGCTACAATAGCAATTAATATACTGGGGGTTGTTGTTCCATTAGTCACTAATTACACACTAGACCAGTAATACAGAAGCCTTGTTCTTGGCAAAGAAACCATAGCTCCAGAACTATTGAATTGATAATTCAAAGCCTGCCTTTTGTTTCCCTAGAGATACCCTGCACCTTTGCCACCAGTTAGTTGAAAACATGACAGATGATATACATCCAGAGGCAATGGCTGTGTGTTGCAGACCACTGTTTAAGAACTTCTGAATTATGGCATTTGCATGAGATGAGTCAAGGTGAGTTCAGTGTCTGAATGGAATTGCTTCCAGTCTTTGTCACAACATATAAGAAGAATAGTTTGTCACTGAAGATTTTTGCTTCCTCTTACAGAATACAGGAGAAGTGTGGCAACCTCACTCCTGCATTGTCTCATCAGGCTATTGCAAACACAAGAAAATGCCAACTCTGGTAGAGGGTGGTTTTGAAGGACCCTTGTTTCACCAAGACAACTTGCAAAAGCTCAAAGAGGTAAGAGGTGAGGGAAGAGGGAACGGAGCAAACCAAAGCTTTTAAAAGGATGTTGCAATAAACACCAATGCATTCAGTAAGCCACATGTGTGGCCCTGGCCAGCCAGGGAAGGGGCACCAATGAGTCCAGGTACACAGCCTTACCTATGATCTTCTCCCCGCATCCTTTTTCTCCATGGTTCACTGCATGGCCTCACTCAAAAAGTGCATCACAATCTGTGCTCTCTTATGACCCAGACAATCCACAGCTCCAACATTGCTGCAGGTTGTAAATGTTTGAGGAATGCCATAGAGTAATGGTCCAGCCTTGCTCTTTGATGACAGAAGAGGAAAACAAGAGAAGTGACCATCCTTCTTGCTATTCTCCTGGCCATAGCAAGTTAGAACAGAAGGGTAATTGGTCTCACCTTCACCCCCCTGACCCCCCCAAGCAAGGACCCAGGCCTTGAGAACCTTTGAAAAATGCCAATTTACAAAAGTGCAATTTCCAATCAGCTTCTCTAATTAGCATTTAGCGGAAACTTTTTGCCTTTCACCAACGACAGATCTCTCCAGGGATCTGCGATTAGAGCAAGCTCCCTCTTGATAAGGGAAAAAGGATAGAGACAGTGCTACAGAGACAGCATTACATGTTTTGTTTAATGAAAGCCTACACCTCTAGAAGTTGCTCACTGGAACAAGTCAATGAACCATTTTGATCTCATTATTTAGAATCCTAACTTTTAAAATTAAATCCTAGTCAACCCATCTTTAGTTCAACTGTGTTGATCTTGAGTCAGCAATTCCAGGAAAACAAAATGTTTCTCCTTCGCTCCCCTCTTCCTTGTTGTTACTCCAAATAGAGGTGGGAAAGATATTCTTTACGCTTTCATCAATACTTTTACAGTTAAAATTGCATACGCCATATGTATTTTTTATACATAAAATTTACATATAAAAGTCAGGGAAATATCATCCAGTTGACTTCAACACAAAAATGCTAAATCATCCTCAAAACTGACCAGCTCTTTATTGTCTATGATGAATATCAAGGAACAAAGATGAGCCTCATAATGAAAATTCAATCGCATCCTTAACTATTCACAGAATACCACTCTGCTCCGCAAGATACAAGAGAGGATAATTGACAAAATGGATTGAATGATCCAATAGGTTTAGCTTCTGCAAGTTTTTATGGCACAGACTTTGTCTCAGCTTAAATCAGTATAGTACAATGTTTATCCATGGAGCTAGAGAAACATTGAAAAAAGAAAGGCTGGATCAGCTGAACTTCCCTTCTAGAAGGAAGATGACTTTATACCAAACAATAATAAAAAGGCACAGAGAAGATTGGGGCCCATCACACAGAGAGCATCTTTTATGCATGGGGGGAAGATGGGGCTGGAACTTCCTTTGTCTTCATTTTCATTGCACAGACAGGTAAGCTAAGGACTGATTAATGGACTGACTTAAAGAAAGCCTGTGGCAAAGGTAGGAATTAAGCTCAGCTCCCCCGAGGATCAGTCCAGTATCTTAACAAACCCATATCTTTCCATTCTGAAATACTGTGGCTTTCCTTTGTAATTAAACAGCATGGATTTGAGGGGGCTGATTTTAACTGTCATTGTACTGAAAGAGCCTGCACTGGTCAAGTGGGGAGGAATTGCCTTGCCAACCTAAAAAGGCTTTTCCTTTACTTAATTCCAGGCTTCTAAGCTTTCAGAAATAGAAAATATTGCATAAGCAACAGTACTGAACAATTTTGAAGGCATACTGAAAGAGCTTTTTATACTCTCCCATTTTAATAGCTGGTGCTTTTATTGTAGATAGTATATGGTTACAGAATAATGTGTATGGGTTTAATGTCTGGTATGATAATATCCAAGGTGAAGATATTGAAAATTCAATTAAAATACAGTTTAGGATATTGGCTTATTTTAATTTCCAGCCTCCTTTGCCCCCTATCCACCTCCTTTGCATCCAGGAGCTCTTCCTGAGGTTTGAAGCTAGAAGTTACACACTAAATCATTTCTCCTGTAACTCATAATCTGAAGTTCTTTGTACTTCTTCAGCATCTGACTATCTGAAACCTCTTCTTAAAATTCTCCAAAATCCCTATGCCCCTTTAACAGAAGAGGACACTGAAGTGCTGAGACAGGAGTAGGTCCTATCAAGGACAAAACTAGATGGGGACCCCAAAGTCTTGTCTCTCAGCATTAAGCCCTGGGTCACTCTCACTCACTGGAGCTTTTTTTAAACTGTGGTTGCCTTTTTGAGCAGGTTCAAAGAGGGAACAAATTATTTCATCACAGCAAAGCAACTCCCTTCTCTGCAATTCTCAGTTACCTTTAACTGGCACGGCTTTTGCCATCATTTACGTTCCTCTTGTTTGTTTGATCAATGAAATTTTCTCACAATCACTGTGCTGCCTTACATGGTACAGAGAAGAAAATAGAAGTCCTACTGGAACACGATCAGAGAAACAGCAATAATTTCAAGAGGCAAGCAATGAATCAGAGTCTCTCAGAAGAGCTCCAACTGCTGTCCAGGGTTTTTCCTGATCCTTCCTAAAATATATGGGAGAGCACAATGTAGGGTTAGTCACTTTGGTTGCCTGCTAAACTCAGGAGAAGCATCAAGCATCACTGCACATAAGACCTCCTCCAGACAAACCCTGCTAAGACAGCAGAGAGATCTTTGTTCTATTTTCTCTCTCAGACAATGCTCAGGAACACCCCGTCCTGGATACGGAACATGAGTTGGCTTGTGTCAGATTTGAGACAGCATATACCTGAAGTGTTTATGTGGCATGTCCAAATGTTACCCTGACTACAGTAGTGGCAGGGGTTATCCTTATCATATGAAAAATCATCACTAACCTACTTGCTTCTGAAACTCCAACTTCCCAAATTTTATTACAATAAATTGTATATCTAATGCATTATACATATAGTAACCCTTTATTTCAATGAGACCCCACAGTTTCCATAATAAGGGAAAAGTAGCACACCAGGTTCCAGGATATTTCATAATCAAACCTACCCTTAACATAGCTTACACAGACTTAAAGATTTAGGTTAAGCACCATGGTCACCAGTCCGAAATAAACTGACAAGTGGGCTCTTCAAGGTATCAGAAGAGTCACTGCCCTATTTATAACTTTCATGAACCCCATACAACCACCCAACAAAAGTTGATTACATCCCTGTTTTACAGGGAGGGAAAATAAAGCAGAGTAAGTCTCATAATTAAGCAATAAAAGAGACTAAACAAAAGAAGTGCACCAGTCCTTGGCTCAGCACACGGTCCTATCTCTCAGCATTGCCTGCAGAGAGATCATTATTCCCTGAATTTGGGTCTACATGGATTATACTGCATTCAGGTAATCACCCATCTAGAAACAGATGAGCTATTTCTACCCTTCTAGTTCTCATGAGCCCTCCCTGCACACCACCACTAGTGGTCATCTTTTTCAGTAACTGCCTTCATATAATTTGCTGGTGAAGTACCAAGTGAGTCTGAGAGCTGACTCTTACTTGCTACATCAGTCAGAGTTTTGGTGACCTCCAGTGCTTGTGTCTGACTAGAATGGAGGTCTTGGCCAAGGTGTACATGCAGTGCCTGCATGGCAGCTGAGGGATGGACGCACACCTCTACCACAGGGAGGTGAAGGAGATGAACAGGAATCTCCTTCTCTAGCAATGCTGTCCTCCTGCAGCACACACTGTGAAGTCTGCCTGGCTGTAAATGTACTGAGAGGCCAGGCGGCAGCAAATGCAAAAAAGCCAGCATCTTAATACTGGATAATAATGGGAAAAATCCACCCTACGTAGTTTCCTTTTGAGTCTTTTGAGGGTGTTGCCTTGTTTGCCAGCTCCTGAGACATGCTCTTTCCAGAGGATACAGCTGTGTGTACCCTGCTTCCCACTCTTTGCTGAAGATTTAAATATGCAGGCATCACTGTAGGTGAGTGCCATTTGAATTGACAAACTGGGATTTCTGCTGCGTGCTTCACACTTAATGCAGCCCTGCCTAGGCTTTGAAGGCAACGGCTTGTTGCCTTAGGGTCTGAAACTAACAAAGCCGAGCAGAACAAGCCCAGGGCTCCCATCGGATTGCTCAATCAAAGACTAATATTAAACAGCACTGTTTTCATAACTACTATTCTGGGGCACTTGGATAGCAAGACAAAGGAGATGAAGTTAATTTCTGTTATCATAGCCTGGTGCAGCTGCAAGGGCCCTGGGAGAAGCCATCTTCTCTTGATGGCTCATGCATCCTATGCCTTTGCAGGAGCTCCCATTAAGCAAACAGGGCTTCAAAAACTTGTCAGATGCACTCCTGTTCCCCTCCTCCCTACACCGCTGTCAAATGCACCCCTGTTCCTTCCCCCAGACATCTGCCACACATTCCATTACAGACACCAGTTAGCCTCCCTCTACTTGACTGCTTCCCTGTGCTGCACAGCTCTCTACTTCACCTTTTCTGTCACCAGCATTGCCCATTTTGGTGCCCAAGGAGACCCAAACTAGGCAAGTCCTGCCCTTCATGCAGGAGCACTGGTGCAATGGTGCAAGGGGACCAGACAGAGAATGGGTCCTCTAGGTTCTGCTCTGCCACTGACCTAGCTCATCACCTTAGGCAAATACCTTAGTCTTTGGTTTGTACATGGTCAGCTGGGATTAACGAAGCCCAGCCTATCTTTGTTAAGGTGCTGGCAGAGGAAGGTATAGCATGTATCATATTTTTTTTATACCCTTAGATGTGACTGGTGATGGAGATAGCTGAGCAGCATTGCAGGGGGAAGTGGAAGCTATCTCCTGACGAGAAGCACTGCTTTGAGGCAATTTTAAGATGCCCCTCTTATAAACCATCATGGTCACGGCCAGCAGATCACCTTAAGAATGGATGCTTGTCTGCAGCAGTACTGTCCCAGGACTGCCATAGGTGCCTTGGGCTCCATTTTTTCCTCCTTACTGTTCATCCATAGTTGAGCATAGAGATCATTTATGGAAAAGCAGGAGTGTGGTAGAGCATGCTTACACCCTGAGCTTGGTTGCACTAAGGACAAGGAGGATGAGAAGACTGGGTGACCATGAAAAACTTTGAAACGAGATTACTAAAAGGGAGGAAAGAGCTCCTGAGAGCTTTGTTTCAAGTATCCCTCTTCACACCTCAGGTTACTTCTCTGAGGTCAGTCAGATAAAAGCAAAAAACTGTGTTTACCAAATTGGGGACAGGGCATGGAAATAGTACACTGCTTAAGATGAGTATGGTACTCCAGGAACTCATCTGCATCAATGGACAGAACATCTCATATTTTCAGCCTCTCAAATTAGGAGCTCACCTTGGGTCTTTAACATCTAGGAAGACATTCCCAGCAACCTGACTACTCCCGTACAGGAAGCACTCTGTGCTAACAACTTCCATCCTGGCTTTCACAAACTGGTTTCATTCAAGCTTGCTCTGCCCTCTACCCTCAAGTTCCCCAATTAGCTGAGAAGACACTAAAATACAGAAAAATTTTGCTGGGAAATTTCTGAATAGATCCAACATTGATGCCTACAAAACAAACAAGGATGCAACATCAAGCTCAAGTGAAAGGGATACTCTTATATCCAGTTATATGCTGATACCTCACATATCTTCCTGATGTCAGGCTTTTGCTACTAAGAGGTCCGTACAGATCTCCAACAATTTCAGAAGTGTCTATTCTAATTGGTGAAGGCATAAAAGGAAAGAGCTGTTCTCAATCCAGAAGAGAAGTAGCCAGTCTTCAGTTTTAAAGCAAACCTTCTAGATGTAAATTGCTGCATTATTTAAGTTTATTGAACATCTAACACCAGGAAACGCGCAATTCATGAAATTTTCAGTGAAGATGTACAAATAAGACT
The DNA here is from genome assembly GCF_047370975.1 of Nipponia nippon. Classification (NCBI taxonomy): domain Eukaryota; kingdom Metazoa; phylum Chordata; class Aves; order Pelecaniformes; family Threskiornithidae; genus Nipponia; species Nipponia nippon. The sequence goes on along the minus strand of NW_028262336.1, from coordinate 5,001,026 downwards.
TTCCAATACATTTTTAAAATGTGAAATTATCAAAGTTTTATGCAGTGTTGACTTCGGCCATATATGGTAGAGTTAATTGAAAGTGCAGTTCTAGCTTTAAAAGGGTCCCCATGAAAGTGGCAATGTGTGTTTTATTGTCTCTTAGTCAACAACTTAGCAACTCAAAGGTGCTCACATTTATACATGAAAAAGTGCTTCTTCTAACTGTCAGCCTGTGCTGCAAGACACCATTTAACCTGAGAATCCAGGTAGATGTTTTGCTTCTTGCACTCATATCACCAGGTCTATAGTTTCTGCAAGCTAAATAATGTGCCTAGCTATCCAGATGCAACTGTTAAGCCCAGATCAGACCCAGTAAGAAATTTGCTATCATCATGGGGAGGATCGAAGATCCTCCATTCAGAGTACCCTTGACAAAAGAAAGAAACCAGACAGGAACAAACTGCATTTCAAAGTGCCAGCAGAAAGCAGAAGGATAAAGGTATACTCACTCAGGAGGGCAGGACTTTCTTTGATCAAAAGACACATGCACTACAACTCATTCTCCTTTTTCTTCCCCACACAGAAATGTACCAGGTTAGAATTTTCTTAGCCTCGAGTTGGAATCGGGACTGCAGAGGACAACTAAATCAAATGACACATCTTTAACCTCCTAGAGAGAGACAGTGTAAATCCAGCCTGAAGCCTCTGCTCCCTGAAATTGGATTAGGGACTCACATTGGGTCTACCTAAAACAGACAAATAGCCCTTGCAGCTATTTTTTTCCTTCCTTGTTTTTCATTAAAACACACACCAAAAAAAAGCAAAAAAATCTTCAATATGTGTTTGGCAACCTTCTACACCACAACAACGAATAAGGCCACAGACCAGAATGTTAACTTCAATGCAGAATTCATGGTTTCCAACAAACATTAGGTCATACCTTCTGGGCTTGACCCTGGTGCAGGAGGTAGACATCATAGAAGTTGTTGGGCTACACTGCTTTGCTACAAGCACATCTTTGGTCCCTTGTTTTAGTCATAAAGCTGCAGCAGCAGGAAACAAGTAAACTCGGATATTTGATTAAAGTTTAATGCAGGGGTACGAAAGAAAAGACCCAGGCCTCTCCCTTGCTTGCGGCTCCAGTGAGCCAACATCAAGAGCAAAAACGATTTGGCCATACTGCCTGGAGGCTGCAGGGCAGACACCACACTGCACATTTTGCAAATGCAACAGACCTCTGCCCATCTCCAAATCCACCAAGGGCGATACACAGGGATTTGGTTAGGAATTTGGAGTGCTCTGTTTTATGGCCACAGCACCATCCCCACTGTATCACCTGCTGAAATACCTGCAAGGACTGTGTCCTGCTGCTGCCACCTAGGCCCACAGAGCCAACAAGCACTTCCCAGCCATCCACTGTGACAAGTGGGGGCTCTCACTCAGCCTGCCTTTCAACACAGCAAGCCAAAGCACAAGAAACAAGGAGCTCATGTGCCTTTGGCAGTGCGAGCTTTTTTCTTGTGTGTGTGGCAGCTGCAGACCTTTTTGCTCAACTCCTATCTCGCAATTAATGCAAGCCTCACACTGAATACTGGAATTCACAGAGCCCTGACTTCAACATGTATGGTGGCTAAAAATGTGACTTAGAAAAAAATGAGACCTCTCCAAAGTAGATCAGAACTCAGGGATGCGCTTTTTAAACTGTGGGATAACCAGATTCCAGATCCCGCTCTGTTTTTGAGCGGAAACATAGATCTGGATATCTTACATTGCACTGGCTTAGAATCAGTATCCACTTCTTTCAGAAAGGCCACCCTAGGCATGAGAAATCATTCCTTGTAGGGATTTTCATTAAACATCCACATTTTTCCAAGAAGTATCTGTTTTAGTGTATTTGCATGATCATTTTTACAGCACCATCTCTGACTGTTAACAAAAGTAGTTACTAAATAGTATCAATCCATTTTTTCACTTCATTCAACCATATGCATAACAGTAAACCAAAATAATTTTTCACTTGAGAAGCATCCCTTCCAATGAACATTACTACTAAATAATACTGCTGTTAGATATCTAGACCAGAAATTTTGGAGAATGGATGCCTAGGTTATTTTGGATTTGAAATGCTAGATTTTTCTTCCAAAATTCAACACATAGCAATACAACCACAAATTTGCCACCAACCACCCTCATACTTATAGCTTTCTAGGTCTCTCTTTTCCTTTCAGAGTTACAGCTCATGCAACCCACAGAGCAACCCCACAGCTCTATCCTGTACAGCCAGTTGCCGGAATCTGTTTCAAGGCCTCCGGCTGCTATGACATTGCACCAGTATCTAAAGGAGGTGGCAGCATTGTGCTCTGATTCAACAGCTGGGTGTGAAGCAACAAATGTTCTGCCGGGGTTGGAATGAGATTAGCAAAATCCTACGGAGCAATGATTAAAAGGTGCTGTAACGAATCCATTTGCTGCATGCAACAAACACAATTACTAGACAAATTATCTTTTACCCCACTCCTCTCTCTGCAGCGAGCCAGGACTGAGAACCCTCATCCTTCGGGCTCCAAACATATAGTCCAGAGATACTGCCTTTGATTAATGGTAGCAGCAGTAGCTCTCTATCTCCCTCCATGAGTTATGCCACTAGAGGGCACACAGATTGCCTAAATAATACCTAGAAAATAGTAGGTCCATTGGTCTTTGGGCCCGTATTTCAAGTTCTCCATCTTCATGAGCAAGCATCCTACCATCCAACAGCAACTCATCTCTGCCAATACAGATTCTCACCTTTGGAGTCTCCAATCTTCTTTTCTGCATCCTTTACTGAATTTCTCACATCTCCCAGTTTTCCCATTCTGGCACAAATGCAGCCAACTAACTCTACCTAAAGCAAAGAGGGGATTTTGTATTCTTTCCAGGACTTAAATATTTCTCAAAGAGGAAATTGTAACACAAAAAAATCAGGAAGTTCAGTGCAGATAACTCAAGTCTACAGTGTTCTTTGTCCCTGGTTCAGAGCCAGAGCCCAACTGCAATCCCATTGCACTAAATCTGAGCTAACGAGCTCTCCCACTCTGCTAGCGAGCATGGGGCAAATATGTCATTACCACCAGCTACCTTGCACATACCAGGGCTAGTGCTAAGTCCAAGCTAAGATGCATAGATTTCTAACCAGAGTCAGCTGTTCCCTGGCATTGCTGGGCTGGGCTGCTGAGACCCTCAAACTGGCCCCGCACAGACTGGGAGAGATCCAGCACACTTACCAGTCTGGACTGCATGCAATGCAAAATAGTGCTCCTTGCTTCCTGCCCAGGAAACAGATTGCAATTTGCATAGTCCTGTACCTGAGCTAATAAACTATGATGAACTCTCTCCTGGTCTGCATCCATGGCACAAATAATCTTCAATCTGGATAATCCCCATTATGTATCCTGGCTCTTTCACTCAAGCTGCAATACCTTTACCTCTGGAAGTCCACAGTGCCAGCCAGTACAGCAACAACTACAAAACTCAATTCAGTCTGTTCTCGTCCCAAAAAAAAAGTGTTAAACTGAGCAGCCAACACCACCCATTTAGCTTTCACTATTCAGTTCCTGTTGTAAGCAAGATAAGAGCAAATCAGCTGGCTGATTCTCCCCTGTGACTGATCAACTTGGTCATCTCCTGCCATCTTGTTCCACCTCTGCCTCCCTCATGGGCCCACCTCCCTCCAGTTCACAGATGACCCTGGGAGAGCTCAGCTCTTGTGATATCCCAGGAATGATACAAGCTCAACTACATCAGCTTCTGAGCCTGGAGGGAATAGTCCACTGTTCAGTCACCATTTTGAAAATGTGAGAGAAAAAGAAAGAGCAGAGGATATATATGTATCATACGTGGCAATGGGAAACCTGTCGAAGTCCAGCAAACAGCTGATAAGACAAAGCCTAGCACAGCTGATAGGATAAGGTTACAGATATTAGGACTTCATCTTATTGGGTGTCCAGCAAGCTGCCATTGCCCACCTATCAGATAAATCTGAATGAACAGCCCACTAAAGGAAAGAGGAAAAAAGTCTTTGAGTTAAGCAGTTGATAACCAGAATTTCATTTGTTAATACAGCAGAAGACTTCCCCATGAGTCTGTCTTGCGCCAGTATCTGCGTCACAGCAGAAATAATACAAGGCAAGAAAGAAAAATGCTTTAAAGAATATGGTTCTTTGTCAGACTGGAAGTATTAGCTGTGATTCAGAAATTAATGACAGCATAAAAATCTATTAAGGCATCTAGACTGTCTCTCAAGGGACCTTTTCAAGCTTGTAGTGCATGGATTATTCTCCAGGGCTCTGCCCAGCCAAACTTCAGATATCCCGATGACAGCAATTCCGCCACAATTCTTAACAAAGCTATTTCACCACCTAATCTCTTTCTTCCATTAAGTATTTTTCTCTCCTGTCATTTTTTTTTCTCTTCCCTCCTCCAAATTTTCTACCATGAGAGACACTTCTACCTCTCAGTCCACACTAGACAATTCTTCACGCCTTCCCAGTATGCCTAGATCATTAGCATAGTTCCTCTTTAGTCATTTAGCCAAAACAGCTATATATTTAGCTCTCACAAGCATTCCTCATAAGTCAGTCCCTCCAGCCCCTTAATCATTCTCCTTGCAATCCTCTGAATTCCCTCTAATTTTGTTTACATCTTTCTGGAATTGAAGTGCCCGGAACCAAGCGCTGTAAACAACAACAGCTCGTTATCTGGCTAGACTGTAATTCCAGTGATCACAGCACAGTCCCCACACATGCCATGCACACACAGACACATGCACATGCTCACGCTCCGTTCAGACATGGCATCACTATGGGATGTGAGTCCTGCATGATGGACATTCCCTCCTCCCCAGTGACATCAACTGTGCCTCTTTCAAGGAAATACAATTCCAAACAAAAGTGGGGTAGATCTTCTGTAGAGCCTTTAAAACTTTAGTTTAAAAGAGTCTTCTTGTGAATGTACTCCACTGTTTCCTCCAGTTTTACAGTTCCCAGTCTGTCCAGGAATGGTCACAAACCAAACTGAACAAATGTTCCCATTATCCACAACAAACACAATCCACAACACAACCGTTCCACATGATGCATGCTTCTCAGGTTCCAGTCCCTTGATGAGTGGCAGATCCCATCAAAAAAGGGCCACTCTTACTTTTGAGCCACTGAGGCAAGCACGGCAACAGTAGTTTCCCTAAGGTAACTCTCGGTTGAGAGGGCCAGGACTACCACACTCCTTTCTGGCTCTACTGAAAACCCTTTCCCAAAAAGGTATTAGCAGGAGAAGGTCAGACCTAACATCTCAGGGAAATAAAGGAGTGATATATCCTTGAGGATACTCTTTCAGCTGTCTACAGACTCAAGACAGACACCAGCTACTGGCTGCACTCAGATTATATTTTCAAGTTGTTTTAAAATATAATCTAAGTTTTTTGTCACACTTATGAAGGCCACAATTTTCAGAACTTTTTTGTTTTAGGTGATGGTTGAGACTTTGATGTAATCTTATGACATAAGATAACACATCACAGAAAAGCCTTTAAGCACTTGCGTCTTAATCTGTTCTTGAAACTCGAGTTGGAATTTTTCCAACAAAACACCTTTTTTCCTTATTAGAAAAATGCCAATTCAGTGAGGCAGAAACATTGTGCAGAACTTTTTGTTTCCTTCAACAAACTTCTGGTGAACTTCAGGCACGGTTCAGTAAGAAACTTTCCAAGGTTCCTGCCAGCATCCAGGACATCTGTGGGGTAGCCAAGGCACCAAGGAAAGGTGGCAGCTCCACAAGAAGTGTTCTTCTAGATCAAGATCTTCCTAAGCCTCCGCCTGAAACAATTTCAAAGCCTCTTCTCATACAGCATCCTCAGGTCTTCATGAGCCTCAAAGCTGGCACTCTAAGGATCCCTGCTATGTGGCAAAGAAAGTCTCCTTGTGGCTTGAAGTCACCTTTCTCCTTCATAGCAGCTCAAGCAACACTTCAGCACCAAGGACAGCTTGGGCTGTCTTGTTTCACTTTTTGTGGTTGGTTGGGTTGTTTTGAGCAAGAGGAGGAGGGAGAGAAAGAGACCAGAAACTGTTCAGGTTGACCAGGGGATGAGCAGAGCCTACAAGCAGGGGTCTTGCGAGGTCCCTTGAAGCCTGAAGAAAAGTCTGCTGCTACAAAGCTTTACATCAGGACAGACAGAGCAAGGACAGCCAGAACAGCCTTTTCTCCCTTTCCTCGACGCACACAGCAGACCAGAGGAGAAGGAAGACTCTGCACTGCTGACCTTGTTCTAGGTCCCTCTGGGGCAATGCCACAGCTCATTTACCTCATGCTGCAGCCTGACTTTTTTTTTTTTTTTTTGTTAACAGCCCTGTGGCTGCTGGGTAGTACACAAACCAGTCACCAGTAGGGACCTAGGATAGGTGGAAATGGAGGAGAGATTCCAAATCCTCACTTTAGCTCTCACCATTTCCTACCTTCCCTCTCTTAGCAGGCCTAGACTGCAGGCAGCTCTTACACCACTTTTGCTAGTACGATTAATTTTAATTACTGCGAAATTACTGTTAGTAAAATCCCTAACCCTGGTACAGCACAAAGACTCTTCCAGACAAATAGTTTCTTTCCCTCTACAGAAGATCTAGAAGAAGTGCAGAACACCTAACAGGGGCATGCCTGCAGTCAGGTCTATCCTGCTTTTACTCAGCTAGCTAAACCCGAGACTTGACAAAACACAGGTATGCTGGACAGAATGCATGCTGTTGAGGTAGTTAAACCAGCAAGGCTGTGTTAATGCAGGTACAGCCAAAGCACAGACTTGCTGGTTTACCGGTTCAGGTTGCATCCAGCCCAGAAATGCTTTGCTCATACAGTACAAAATAGCATAGCTACATAATAAAGTTTGGCTCAGTCAGGCTGTACTATCTTTGAATATGTCAGTCTAATTAAGAGTGCAGCTTGCATATGTAAGAAAGCCTCCTTTTATCCTCTTCCTTCTATTCCCAGAAACTCTCCCATGAAAGTGCAGGAGTCAAACATGTCCTTTGCACTCTCTACACTGTATTTCATGCCCAGGTGACTGAAGCATGACTAAGTTGCCACCCTACACTGAGGCTATCAGAAAGATGAGGAGGGGTAGCCAAGCCACAGTAACAATTCTGTTTCACTGCAACAATCGCTTGCCATGTTCAAGATAGGATGAAAATCTCTTATGAATAATGGTCACTCCAAAAGCATACACAGCTACACAGATATCCCTATCAATAATCATGCTGCATTCACCTACTGAACTAATGTTTAATAGTATCTCCCTTGCACAAAACACAACTCTGAACTAGATTTGTTAACACAGCACAAGCATCTTTACCACAACTTATGCATTTTGTCCCATGCAAATACATGCACACAGACATATACATACGTATCTCCACCATCACCTTCTGTTCTGCACATGTGTTTTCTCAAAAGCCAAAGACGACATCTTAAAAGGCCTCTGGTCATACCTTCATGCACAGACCAGATATACAGGCATAAATAAAACTGGATGTTGTGATACCAGTGATCCCGTTGTACAAAGTAGCTTTATAAGGCAAAGAGCAAGTACTCATACAAGCAGATGGACCACAATGGCACAAGTCTAACCCCTTCTTCCTGCAGGCAAATCCTCACCCACAAATCCCTCCTTTGTCAGACACTCAAGTATATATCCACACGGTCAGCTTCACCGACACCCACACATGTGGAAGTCAGGTAACACAGTGCATTGGCTGCAAGGCTTACAGTCAGAAAGACCCTTGCTCTCACTCTTGATGTAGCTTTGGGTCAACTGCTGAGGACTAAACACAGCCAGGCTCCATGCAGGTGCAGCAGCCAGAGGGCATGCAGAAGAATATTAATAGTTATTGTCCTAGCAGGTTGTAAGGATTAATTGGTTCCAGCCTGCAACTCACCATCAATATAAGTGCTAAGGGGCAGAGGGGAGGGAGCTGTGATTACACACTTACATTGCATACTCATATCCCAGTGGCTGCGTGCTGATATGCTATTGATTTCCTGGCTGGAAAACTCCACAGCCTTCTATTTGTCTCCTTGCTTGCTCCCTCCCTCATCCCACTGCTCATGACCTGCCTGCCACATGTTCCCCCTCCCAATAGCCAAGAACACATCACCAGAAAAGGGACAGGACCATCCTCTTTGTAGGAGAGCTCTGCCAAACCTGAAAGAAATGAAGAAACCTGCATCCATGAGGTCACAAAGAGGCAGACCCTAGGGAAGGGAGCAGGTTTCAAGAAGAATCCATCTTCAGAGGAGTTTCTTTTGGATGCTTTATATAACCTAGGAACTGCAAAATCCCAGACTGTGGGCCTGCAGCTCTGATTATACTCACCTTTGCTTTTAGCCAAAACCCTTTCTCTGAAGCCTACCTTCTGATGCTATCTTTTTTTAAAAAACAAACCCCTCAAAAAACCAAAACACACCAGCCTGCCTTAATTCAATATGTATATCCTTGCATTGTCCCCAATACCACCTCCTCCCAGAGATGCCATTCAGCAAAGTCTAGTACCTCTACAGTTGACAAGAAGAACAAAGTCCTATTCTATGCTTGTGAGTGACCAGTAAGCACGTGTAGTGTGAAGGGCCCTTTTCCCCCAGCGAGTAGTCATGCAGGATTTTTTCCATGAACTTTAAGACAGCAGATATGGCCAGCAAGACACTTCACTGTGACAGCCCGCAAGCCTTCACCAGGGAGAATACTCCTTTGGCTCAGAGAAATTAAAGCAGCAGCCCTCTGCAGTGCTATTGCCTCTCCTTCCACGCAAGTGAGCAGGGCAACACTACCCTACTGGCAGGCAGCCTGACAGAGGGAGCTTACAGAGAAATGCCTCAGCTTCCAGGATATCCAGCATCAGTCAAAGCACCACAGCACAATGGCACAGCACAGAATCATGCCTGGAGTTCTCTTCCCCCCCCCCCCATTTCTGTAACAATCACAAATTCCCAGTATTTCTTCTTCCTTTCCGTGCTGCCTGCAGGGATCTCTGCCCTTCCCTGACACCAGGAAAGGGCTGTGTCTCACATGCTCACCCACACAAATCTCCATCTTGCCCTTATCTACTCCTTCTCAGAGTGGGACAAGATGGTCTGCGCTGTGCTTGATATTTTTGATTTTATCCCGGATAAAGTGACAGCAGGAAGAGCACATCAGCTGTCAAAGCCATTGCTGATTGTGCCTGAACAGCACATAAAACTATGGCACACACTTCTTTTGGGAAAAGGGAATATTGAAGAGGCAAAGATTCATGCTTCCTATAGGGGCTGCAGGCAGCAAAACTCTGCATCTTCCCAGCAGCCACTCTGCACACAAAGGAGACAATCTCTTGCAAAGCACATACCCACATATTCAAAGGCACACGTGGAAGATTTTCCCCAGACTCTTCTGGGATGCCTTTGTCTGGTACCACTACGGATTTCACACAGATTAGTCAGTCCTTTAACAACCTCTGTCAACCAACAAGCTCAGCTGATCCTCTTCCACAACAAAATCCATTAGGTATTCAGACCTGCCCAGAAAAGGAGGCTTCCCTTGCATTCACTCTTAATCACCTTTTGCCACCTATTTTCACTTTACAACGTACAGTTCAGTAAGCAGCGCTACAGCTCTTCAGCACCAGCACTGCCTCACCAGCCCTGCCCAGCCACACCAGTATCTCCAGGTAACTGCACAGAGCATCCAGCTGCTGCTGCAGGGGCCACATCACATTAACATCCCTGCTTTAACCCATTCCTAAACAAATCAGTCTTGCACAGGGTAAATCTGTTGAGGGAAGGGTACAGCCCCCATCAGCAAGGCAAGGGCCTTGATGTACCCAAAGGCTTACAGGAGGCACAGATGGCACTCAGTAAGGATGTGAACTTCTAAAGCATTGGCTCTGCCATCAACCTAGGATGACAGCAGCCATATTCCTCATGCTGATTGGAAGGAGCTCTATTGCTTGCAGGTGAAAAAGGAGGTGGAAAGAGTAACTCAAAGAACTCATCTCCTCCTCAGACCACTAGCGTACACATGGGTGCTCACAGGCTGAAAAGGAGCACCCACAAACATAGGGACTAGGGTATTTGTCACAAGACTAGTAAAACTCCTGTGTGAAAGGAGATTTCTGAGACTGAAAGATGAAGCAAGTTTCTACTTATAATAAAACCCTCTGAGTAGGTAGCTGAGTGCTGAGATTTATAAAAGCTAGGGGAAATGGGTCCTTACTGGTGTGGTAATTATTGACGGAATGGTCTGCAAGTACTGGGATAGGACTAGAAGAAACACTTGGGATGTCTTTTTAATGCTCCCTGTTTGAAGATAAAAAACCTTCTCTGCCTCTTCCCTGTCTTAAGCCTACAAGAAAAGTGTTTTGTTTTAGGTATTGAACCTCTTCATCATTTAAGGGAATGCAAGGCCACTGAGTGAGTCGTTGCCTCATCAATACAGTCCAGCCTGTGAGAGCTTCCCCTGCCTTATTTGACAGAGAGTTGAAAACAGATAGGAAGAAAAGTATATTCAGGAGAGAAGGAAAAGTCTTTTTTTTCTCTCCAGTTGGCAATATCTAAATGTTATCCAACTGCATCACAATCACCCCACGCTGTTACCCATACACTACAATGTCACCACTCACACACACGTACATTCCTGCTCCTCCCTCTGTTCTCCCCATCCATTACACATTATCAGCACAGAAACACTTGAGTACACACTTCCATCCATATAGATTGCACAAACCTTGCGCATTAACAAACACATCATTTTTCACACCCGCATTGCCCAGTAACGTTATAAAACATGAGACTTCACAGATAACATTTGGTACTGCATACCAACCTAAAGCATTCTACTCCACTTACCCAAGTACTTCTGTGATTTCTTTCATCAGACTCATTCCCCAATTATGAACACCCTTGAGCGGCTCAAAAAATACATTATAAATAAATGCTGTCAGTACTATGCAGACCAGTTCTGCATGTCCTTTCCTAAAGCTTCTACTTCACTAAATTGGCTCTAGAGGTATCTTAATTTATTTTTTTTTTTAAAGCACAAAATCTCCTGCAATTAACAAATGAGGTGGGGTTGTAGGGGAGGTTCGTTAAAACAAGCTGGGATTTCTTAGCAAATTGTTGATTTGAAACAGCTGTTATTTTTCAAGGGAAAGTTTGTTTAGAAGACTTTTCAATATGTAAAGCAGCGCTGAAGAAAATGTTGCATAATTTGACAAGGCGTTCATTTTTTAAATAAAATGCTCGGGGGGGGGGGATCAAAATTACTCTAACTTAGCTGTCAATATGAAAAGTAATAGTAGGTAAAAGCAAAAACATCAAAACAAAAGTCTTCTAAATTATCAAAATGCAATTTTTGATAGACCCAAATCATTTGCTTCTCCTCCCCATGCACCCAATTTTTGACTTGGTGGAAAAAAAAAAAAAAAAAAAAGGAAAAAACATTCAGCTTTTGAGTCCAATTCAAGAATCTGATCTTTATCAGAAGCTATGAGGCACACCATGCTAAGAGACGAATCCATTTGAGGGAAAAGCTGCAGCATGCCACCAGAAAATCCCACCCACCAGCAGTGCTGGAGTGTGTAGGTACATTTATTCCTCCAGCCCCCACGGGGCAGGAAGGCCAGTGCACCATGCAGGAGGAACAACCATCCCGCCTCCGAGCCACCTGCCTCCAAACGAGGACTGGAAGCACAGTAGCAGGGAAACGCAAGAATCCTGAACCATGAAATTAAGGAAATATAATGTTCAGAAAAAAAAAAAAAATCCTCTGTGCAAGACTCGGAGCCTCTAACCTGGGGGAGAAGGAGCAAAGCCTGTGTCTGTGCTAAAGCCCCCAAGCCCAGGCAGGTGGGGGACAGGCAACCCATTGCATGTCCCCTGGCAGAGACATTGGCGGAGGCAGCCTGTGTTGGCCACTTGGCACTGCAGAGCCCATAGGTCTCCTGCCAGCCTCAGCTGCGCTTCCTCCCCTGCACCCCCATCGCCTGCTATTCAGCTTCAGCTCGGCTGTGCCCAGCAGCGCTGGCATCGCTCCCCTTTACCCCCACATTTGGTGGCTTTGAGGGAACAGAAAAAGATGAGGAGCTGCTTTTGCGTTCACCGGTACACCCCCAAGTGGACAGCGAGGAAAAGGGGGAGAGAAGGCACGGACAAGTTTTGGATAGCTTGCAGAGGTGCAGGCTCAGCTGGCTAGCTCTGGAGGGATGCACTCAGAAAGCACTTGGAAGCGGTCCAGCTGGGGTCACTGCCTGTCAGAGCCACTACTGCAGTTTCCTAGGGTAAGAGCTCCACAGAGTCGTGCTCAGCAGGGTTACAGAAGTGTCCAAGGCTTGTTACCACAGCTTTCAGTGAATAACAATTAATTTAAAATAAGTGTTTGGGTTTGGGGTTTTTTTTTAAGGGCATAATACTTTCCCACCTCCTTTTAACTCCTTCAAGTATCTTCAGGCTTGCTTGTGGGGTACCCTGCTCCTCCCATGCAGCCCCAATATTCCTGCTTCCCCATTCTCTCACCCTCCAGACCAGAGAAAGAAAATTACTGCTAGCTATGAAACTAGATCCAGCAGTGGACTGGGTCTGGTTTATATCACATCTGAAGTTTGGGAGCAGTAGAAAAAGCAGCTCCAGGTTTGCAGCCCCCCCCATCCTATCCCATCCCATCTCATCCCAAAACCCAGGGAGGGCAACAGTGTTGCCTCTGCCTTCTCAGAGGGTACCTGGTAAGACAGCCCTCAAAGGACCTTCCCTGATGCCTTCAAAATCAGAATAGATGTGGCTGATACAACTGTGGCAATAGTAACTCACTAAAACAGAAGGTAAAACCTGTAAATGCCTGTAGCCTGGCATAAGCTACAGCTATAAGAAAGGACTAAAACAGCTCCTGGTTGCGCTAGCATCGGGATGCTCTGGTTGCAACTCAGGGAAGGCTTGTGACTTGGAAACACTGTGCGGAGCAAGCACCATTGACTACAGGCTAGGAACATGCATCAGAAAGAGAGGCAATGTTCAGAATCAATGTGATTTGCCAGTGTCCATCTTCCTTGACAGGTCTGTGCCTACTCCTCCAGAGCAGAGGGAAGTTCACATCAAGCTCCGCAACTTCATTGCTGACATTAGCTACTTACGTTACACAAGTACTGGTTCTCCTCTCACCCCACATACATCCTATGTGCTGGAAAAAATCCTCCTCCCCTGTCAGAAACAACCACTTCACAGAGAAGAAGCCAGCTTGAAGGTGCTGGTGCTGGATTCACAATCCAGAGTTCCGAGAATGCAAGTTTGAGAGAAAATATGTGACAGTGAAAAGCATATGTACGCAACCCAGAGACAGAAGAAGTGAGACTGTATGAAAAGGAGCACTCGGTAAATGTGAGAAGGTGGCAAAACCTGAGGGATTTTGCAGCAAGCGCATGCAGTAGTGACAGGTAAGTGTGAGGTTGCAACAGAAAGCATGTGTGTGACAGGGAGCATGCCTGCATGGGAATTTGCTTAGTAGACACAAAATAGAAGAGGCCAGTGCATGCAAGACTGTGTGTAAAAGTAGGAGCAAAGGGGAAGTGAGGATGCTGTGATTGGGCATACCTCTGTGCATAGCACTTATGCACTACCGTATGCACAAGAAAGTGAGAGAAAAGCGCTGTGTGTGTGAAGACAGTCAGAGCAAGATACCCTCTAAGCATGCAGCTCACTGCAAATGCAAGACCGTGAGGCACAGAGTAGGTCAGATGATAGAGTACATATATGTTCTTTATTTATATATTCACCTATATGTGTTGTCATGTGTGCACACACACAGGCTTACAAGGCTGGTGCAGCAGGATAGGCTAGGGATTTTTATATGCAAGCAACCACGAACACTAGCGTGAAGGATGGAGAGAGCACAAGAAAAGGCTTGAAGGGGGGGGGGGGGGGGGGGGAGAGGAAGAGAGAACGTGAGCGTGAGAGAGAAAGACTGGCACTCCAGGAATTGCATGTGCTAGGGAGCTAGAACTGTATGTGCCAGAGTGAGTTTATTCATTTTCCCTGCTATATTCATGAGTGTGTATATGTGTATGTGTGTGTGTGTGTGTGTGAAGGACCACTGGCGTGTATAAGTGAGTGTGGATCATGTACTAGCTGAGATTCAGAGGGCTATGATTATATGTACGTGTGACATGTATTTATACATACAGCATGGGATGCATTAACCCTTAACTCCTGTTTACTGAAAGCATTTCAAAACCAGCTAGCATGCCTGTCATCACTTCAAACTAAATTCCATGCTCACACTTGGCTCTTAAAGCAAGAAACCCAGCTGGCAATTCTCCACTGAACAAAACCCCATACCCAACAAATTTCTTTCTCCTGTCTTTCCTCTGTCACTCTTCTTTTTTTTCCCTGGTGGAGGGGAAGGACATAGTGTTTTCACAGACAGACCACAGGCATAGAGGTTCCACTAACCTCCCCCTCTCTGGACAAAACCAAAATAAAAATAAAACAGAAAAAAAAAAAAAGAAACTTAACACTGATCTCCTCAGGAAGGTGAGGAATCCAGGAGCATCAGTACTTCTGACCCAACGTGCTGAGAAACAGTGGCTGTGGATGGAGGGGATACCCGCCTTCACCCACCCCTCTTTTCCTTTGCAAATCTTACTGTGGCCCCCCCCCCCCCCCGCTCTCCCTCTGCAAAAGCAGAAATACAGCAGCAAAGTCAGTCACATGCAGTGCCCTCTAACCATAGGATTCACCAGCAGCGATCTCTCCTTGGCTTATTTCCTGAGGGGGGGGGAAGGTTTGGAGGGGAAGCGGGGGGAGAGGAAGCCCCAGCTTCCAGCTCCATGTTTCAGGCCATACTCAGTCCATCAGCCTCAATTCAAGCAGAGGGGTTTAAGGAGGTTGCAAGAAAGAACTCATCACATACCTTGCAAGGAGAAGAGGGACAGGAAGAATCCCAGCACCCAGATACTGTGCAGCCAGTAGGTCCTCATGCTTCTCTCTCACTCGCTCCGCTTCCTCTGCCTTTTTCTCCGTCTCTTCGCTTCTCTCTCTCTCAATTTATCTTTTTTTTTTTTCCCCCCCTTCTCTTCTCTCAAATAAAATGGGATTCGTGTCTCCCTTCAGTCCCCCTGGGCTCTGCTTTACCAGCTCTGACAATCCAGTTGCAGCGAAAGCTGACCCACGGTGGCCAGATTCCCAAATAACCTCGCACTCTCCCCTTCAAGTGCTGGAGAAAGGGGGGCCAGGTTAGATGCTTGCCGTAGCCTGCACTGGCTGTAAACACAGAGAATCTCTCTGTCTCTCTCCTGCAGCTCCAACTAAATGCGACTGTACTTAAACAAGCAATGCCTTATAGGACAGCGCTCAGAGCAGAAAAGATCCCACCTCTGCCACCTAGTGTTGCAAGCCAGCTCATTTATTTTATTTTTATATATATAAATATATATATGTTATGCTATAGAAATATGGTTCTCTCATTCCTCTGCAAATGTATCTCTTGGATCACAGGTCTATGAGCCACGCTGGGCTCGGAAGTCCCTAAGGCTCCAGTGCCAGCTGACATGGGGAGGTTATTCGGCAAAGGAATGTTTCTCATCACCACAACAAGAAATGCAGCGGGGCAGGTTTGATTTCTCAGCAGAGTTCTGCTTGACAGATTCTGAAGCAAGGGTCTCTCTGATGCTAGTGTCACTTCTGGGCAGTACACAGGGGCCAGAGGGAGATTCAGACGCACTGATTGTAATTACAGAGCTGCCAAGGCCTCCAGGAAAAATAGCAAGCATCAGGCTGCATTAATCTTTGCTGGATCTCCCGTGACTTCCGTGCAATTTCAGAGGGACCAGAAGGAATCCTTCTGTGTAGGAAATCCAGCTTGCAAATCCACTGTTTGCTCACAGAAGGTTTCTCCCACTACCCTTCTCCTTTCAAATACAGGTTCCTCCTACCATACGTAGCACGAACTTCTTTTCCCAAGGAGTAATTAGCTCCTGTAGCTCTATTGCCCCCTAAAATCATTGCTTCTGGTGAGAGCAACAGCAGTAATGAAGTACTACTTAACATTCACACAGGGCTTTTCATCAGTCACTCTCCAGGCAATTTACAAAAGGGTGTCCTTTCACAGCTGGGGACATGGAGGCAGTGCAACTGCGCAACTTTTGTCCCTGGGATGCAGTGTGGCAACCCAGGTGGGCTGCTCACCTAGCCCAGTGGCCCCTCCTCGGGCCACATTGCCTCCTTCACTGCAGTCACCATGGCAGTCCATGAGGATGCCACCACTAAAGGATACAAGTCTCCACTTTACACATCGCAGATGTGGGATGCTAAGGTGAGCATGCATGTGTAGGAAAGCTGTGTAGATTTCTCATCACTAACGATGCCGCTCCAGAAGTATTTCTTATTAGACTGCTGCAGAGCAAGGTGTTCTGCGAACAGAATGCAAGAAGCCTGCCTTCCCATGGGTTCTTGTCTGCTGTCTCCAAATTCACCCTCACCCTGCTGTAATGAAAGCCAGATCCCATCACATTCCCTGTGATATCACCTGACGGAAAAAGAAACGGCATGCTGCGGCTAGCTCAGAGACACGTGCTTGTTTCCTGGTGGACCAAAATGCACACTGCAATGCAACGCAAAATGCAGTCACTATTTGGCCTGGCTGGCTGCTGCCAGGTACCACCTGTGTTATTCATGCTTTTTCCCCTGAAAATGAAGGGAGTTGGACATTACTTAATCACCAGTGTTTAAGAGACATATGGGAACAAAGTTACTTTTCAGGCTTCCACCCTCTTTTAAATGTGGTTGAAATTGATTGCACTGAAAAATTATTGGGAGGAAGAACATATGGACAAACAGATACACATGTACTATCAGCTAGCCTTCATTTCCCAAGGAAATCAAACTAAAAATGTTAGAGTGGGTTAAAGTCAACTGACTCCAGTCAGCTGGATGAGCATGCTTCTTTTTCATGGTTTCCCTTTTAAATGGTTTTCATCCTCTGATACCAACAGATCACGGTCTGAAAGAGAGCATAGGCAAAAATAAACTTGCCACTCGATGTCTTTGGAAGTTAGCGTGCCAAAAACCAAGTGGTGACAGGCTTGTAGGCTTGGAGTGGGAGACAGTTTTTGATTTTTGTTGCAGAAATGTCCACCAAGGTTTAGCACAGGTTCAGGAATCAGCTAGGCCAGCACCTTAATAACACACCAGCCCTATATATTTCTGACTCTTATGACTGCCCATATGCTCTGCATCCCTCCTTTTCATTCATCCTATACCTTCATCATCCATTGCCTCAGTGCCCAACATCTACATCTGATATATTATACAGCATTATATCCATTCATACTCTTTCACAAATCTTCTCCCCAGCCCCATACATGGCCCCAAAGCTCATCTACTGTCAAACATCTATCCCAACATCCCAGCTACCCGCAGTCACATGCATAACTTCATCTCTCACCTACCTTACACACAATCCTACATGGCCCCACAAGCTTACCACTTTCATCAGATCATTGTGCAACCATTCAAAGTCTACTTTACCTACAGACTTCTGCTCACAACCCTGTGCATGATTCCATGATATACAGCTCTCAACTGCATGGCCATTTAACACTTTGGATATGAATATCCTGTGGCCTGTTGGGTCCAGTCCTCTTTGGAGTCTTTGAATGTTTATGTAATATATTGAAATAATAATAAATAGTAATAGAATTGGATCTCTGCTCCATAAATTGCATAGGGGTAAAACTTGTGTGAAATGATGCTGAACCCAGTATTGTTCCCATCCAGAAGGGGAAGTGGTAGTTATAAGTCCAGAGAGAAGACACAAAGGAAGAAGCACTCTGAGGTAGCAGCATCTTATGCTTCCCTGGAGAAGCCAGCATGACTCAAAGGTGAAACAGCTATTTCTTACAACCTATTTGACATACTTTTAACCTTCAAAAACATTCAGGGCTGCATTTTGGCTCCCTTGCTCATGCTGAGTCATACCAACAGGGTTATTCAGGACATTAGGCTACTAAATATGAGCAGGAGTATCAGATTCTGTGGGCTGAAATTCTCTGGGATTGGTCTCCAGCCAAAGGTGAGTCCACTTTTCATGTGGTCAAATCCCTCAGCTACCTACATATTGTGAGGGCAAAAACAGAAGCAAGAATTACACTCAACTCTCCTTAAACACCCCAAACATTAACAAAAAACCCAACATAACAAAACCAACCAACCAAAAACCAAAACACACAGTAGCCCTTGTTCTTTAGTCCTTTCTTTTTAAATTACTGCAGTTCTTCCACTTACTCCAGTATTCAAAAGCCAGATGAACCATAGAAATATCACCCATTGAAGAGAACATCTACAATCCTGCATTAAAAAAAAAAAAAAAGGTTGGATTCTGACAGAGCTTTGAATGATTGAAAGCCGACTACTTTTAATGCATAGTAGAAGTATTTCATTAAGGCTGAGTGGATGCATTTAGATGCACTGTGCATGGATGCTTGTCCATTTTTTAATAAATAAATGTGCTTTGTGCTATTAACTGTTTAAGCACTCACACTTTCATTTCTATTTCATCTGAGCTTTAGTGACTTCACGCAATATCAATATTAACTTGATTGTGCAGCACACATATAATATTTTCTCTTCTGAGTTTTTATACCGAATCTACCATAAAATACTTCTCAAGCAGGCATGTTAAAGTTGATGGAGGAACTTTTAGACTTTTCCATTACAGATTTTTTCAAATTACTGTTATTTAACTGTGCAAATGTCATGTTGCATTAGCAAAAGGCTTAGTGTTTCTTTTACTTTAATAGAAATAGTATTGAAAACACAGTTGGCCATGCAAATTTTTCAGGGTTTACATAAGAGAATGAGTGGTCCTGAAATTTAAAGCTGAGAGAGCTTGGTAAAGTGAGCAGGAGACAAGAGCCGTAGATTACCCAGGAATGTTTTTTTCTAGATGTTTTAGTGTCCTGTCCTACATGTCTGTCTCTGACATATGTGTATTACTACTTGTTTTATTGAGTGTTGTATCCGCGGGTTTCATGGCATGTCTTTGGGACTAGTGCATTGATGATGAATAGCACATTTTAGTGTGATTTAGAAGAGTGTTGTGGCATGTGCTGCATGTGATCTTGGGAAAGGGAGTGGAAGGAGATGTCCTCTCAGCAAGAAATACTCATTTGTCATGTGGTTCTGTGAAACCCACCACTATCCAAGGTCAAGGAATGCACAGTATCCAGAAATGTGAGTTCTCATATAAGGGATGCACAGTGCATCAAGACCATGATAAATAGTCTCATACCTGATTAGGCTCCTTTATGTAGGCTGAGAAAACAGCATTCATGCTTCTCATTTGCCTTCAGCTTCATATTCAAGAGAATCCAACCCTGCTCAAACCACACTTCTCACCTGCTCCTTCCTTTCTGCCACTTCATACTTCTCATCTATATTCCTTACTTTTCCCTCTCTTAGCTTCTCTGCCCCCACCCTATTCCACCTCTCTTCCTTTCTACTATCTTGCTGTGAAACCATCAAAGATGGCAGAGTGTCTTTTTGAGGCTTCTTCAAGAGAGGGATTTCCCACCAGGGTTTCTACAAGGCTCCAAGCTGAAATGAGCTTTCTTGAACAAATAAATGCCAGGCCAGCAACTAAGGAAGGTAGCATGCAGCTATATAGCAATTCCATAAGATAAAAATCCACAGAAATAGCCAGCTAATGAGATAACAGCAACACTTGAGGAGTGGTGGAAGGAGGAAAGAGATGGAAAGAATCCTCATTTAGTTTCAACAACCATGCAATGACGCAGCAGGGACTGAACTGAGAACCCTTGGAGCCAAATGTGTTGCATGAACTGGTACAGCACAAACGACAGAGAGTTTCTCTGGCATTAGCTGTAGCAGACCCACATCCTCTACAAGTTGGGTCATGTAAAGGGTATCTCACAAAAAGCATTTGCCAGCAGTATACACACACACATTGACATTGCTGCATAATTAGAATATAAAATAAATGGCATAGCAGACTATTAGCTGTATCCATGGTCCCATTTCCTTCTCCAAGGGGAACCTCACTCAGGCCACTCTGAGAAAGCCTGAAACACAGGCATGCAGAACCCAGCCTCTGGGGAAACACACACACACAAAGTTCTGCAGAAAGGGCCTCCGCTCTTCAAACATTTGCAAGATTTTGTTGGAAATCTGCAAGTGCAAACGACAACATGAAAAAGAAAATTGGCTAGCACCCAAAAAAAAAATTTGGCAGATAATTTTTTGAGTTGTCATGTTTTCTGTGGAAAAAGAGTCAGCTCTTTCAAGCTGGGGAAGAAAAAAAAAAATTCTGATCAGCTCTTATGAACAGCAGGGAATTCACAATCCAGAGGGAGGTGTTTACACCACAAAACCCTTGTCACATCCAGCATTAACTGGCCTCTGCAGAGGTACAAGCAATCCCTCAACACTACAGAGCACCTTCTAAGACAGTGTTTTTGCAGCCTCCTGGTCTTTAAATCTCCACCAGAGCTTGGCAGCACAGACCTTTCTCATGTCCTCCTGGGATTCAGGGCTTGTTCCTCCAGGCAGCACTGTACCAAAGACGTTTTCTTGAAACAGCACCCAGCTCCCCTGGCACATACCTTGCTCTGCCCAGAAGCAGCCTTTTATCCCAGCTGTTGCTTTTCAGGTCTTTAGCCACAGCTGAGGGCCCTGCGCTTCCCTCCATTAATCCTCCATGCCTGCTGCAGAGGAGCTGCTGCACGCTGCAGCCTGGATTCCTGACCCATAATCCCAACAAGTCAAGTGTCATGTTCCCCAGGTGGTACTTCCACCTTCAGGCTAAGGCTTGTTGGCTTTGCTAGATGTATTGTGGGTTGACTTTAGAGATTGGACTACCATATGCTCCCCTGTACATGTCCTTTGCTCCTTAGGCAAAGCAGGAAAGGGAGATGTGGCCATTTGCCTGCTGTGCTTGACTGAGCTCCAGCCAGTCTGCATGACACAAGAAAACCTGAAAAAAAAGACTGCCAAGTCTGTACTTATCACTCAAATGAGATATGGGTGGCAAATGACATCAGTCTCACTGTCTGCAATGAGAGCTGACCTGCACATATGTGGATAGACTGACATTTCCCGGACAGAAACATGGAAAAGCAGCAAGCTCTCCACAGACATTTTTTCTGGTGGGGTGTCCGTACTTAGCAGTCTGGAAGGCAGCTGGACCTTGGGCTGTGTGAGCATTCCCATTGCAAGAGTCTCCTTGCAGTGGTTCACAACATCCTGAAATTATGAACTCCCAGGCTGATGTTTTTCAGACGTAGTCTCTTACCCAACGATGGATTTTTATGATTTTGTTTTAATTTTTGAAAGCTTGAGCAAGCAAGGGTTTGGCTGTTTAAGATACTTGGGACTGGGGGAGTGCTTTATGTAGTGGAAGAAACAATTTGTGCCTTTTTTTAACAGTTCCAGTGCAGAAATTACTGTAGATAGAGAGTTGAAAGGCAAATAATGATGTGAGGCAAGATTTGTAGGAAGAGGCAGTATCTTTTATTAAACTAAAGAATATAGCTGAAAGAACAAAACAAAACAGGCTTTCCAGGCATATGGGCTTGCATGCCCAAAAGCATATCCAGACTTTTAACTATATGATGTCTAATAACTGATAGTACTTCTCCCTACAAATCTGCCCTCGTTTATGTCTTTAGCCCATCCTAGCAAGAATAACACTGCATCTTAGAAGGGAAGTCAAGCCTATGGCAGTGAGGACAACACTACCTAGAGGAGTAGAAACCATACAAACATGGTTGCATCGAATTGGTCTTCATTTGGCCAAATCACAGGTCCTGGAAAATACTACTTGGTTTGTGTGGCATGAAAACGCTTGGGTTTCAATACTGTGCAGAGAGAAATCTTTGGGTAGGCAGGGCTCCACACATTTCTACACATCACTGAAGACCTGCTTTCAAGCCAAATACAAGCAGTTGAAAGATTCGCACCAAACTCAGTGGCCCCTGATCCAGGTCCCCTCAACAGCAAAGTCACCAAGGCGGCCCTTTCCCTTACTTGCTCTCTATGAGTATACGTGTACCTTCCCCTGCCACTGTTTATCAGTTGTTCTGCGGGCATGTACAGAGCCCTCACTGAGACCAAAGCTTGTTGTGCTAGATCCTCTACACAAGGATGGTGAGAAATTATTTCAAGCCATTGACACCAGAGAAGAGCCTACAGCCCACCTACTATTCAAAAAAATAAGGCTGTGATGCAATTGCAGGCTCTCACTTAATGAAAAACACAAGGAGACAGCTCTAAGTATGGCACTACCTGACTTCTGCTAGCCTTTGCAATGGTAATAGTTTCTGCCAGTAGCTCCTTTCTCAAAGCAGGATTTCTCTCCTTTAGCTATTTTATCAGACAGAGGATGATCAGGAGGTTAAAAAACACATTATTAGCATTAATGACTATTATTATTTATACCCCTGTACAAGCTGCACAAGTATAGAAGAAGAGACAGTTCATTTCCCCAAAGAGCTCACAAATCTTATTTATGATAAGGAATCACAGACCATGTATCAATAGTAGGAGAGGAGAATAGGGAAGAAGGAGGACAACTGTATTAAACACAAACCTCTTCTGCAGCTTGGGCAAGATACTGTTTCTTGGGGCCTGCTTCCTCAGCCAGAAAATATGGATACAGGAGTTTTCTCTACACCACCACTTTCCACCATACCAAGGGGTTCTGTGGTGTTTTTCTTTGCCCTCCTCTCTTCCTAGCAACATATTAATCTATGGCCCAAAGCCCATGCAAATAATACACAAGTGGCAGCATCCAGAATGATAGAAATAACCAGGTTTTGTACAGTCCTGTCCACCTGTCAATCAAGAGGTCATTGCATTACTATTTTACAAATGGGGAAACTGAGGCATGTGATGGTGCAATAGCTTTCCCTGAGATCACCTACTTTTATATCCACAAAGAGCCCTAAAATAGATCCTTAAGGGGTGCTTCTCCCAGAGTGATTCCATTTATTCTCCAAGCAGTGTCCTCCGCCAGTAGAAGAACTTCATTGCCAAAATAACAGCATCCGTGCTACAGTTTTTCCCACCAACAGCAAAGCCAACAAACATTGTGAACTAATTAGACTAGCAGGTGTTTCTGTTGTAGGTAACCTTAGAGGTTAGCATCTTAGGGAGGGCAATGCAGTGGCAGATGCAACTTTGCTCAGCCCAAACATTCAAAACAGTATTACATTTGATGTGGAAATCCCATGAGGTCGTAGAAATTATGGAAAATAGATTCCAAGTCCTTTCTCTGTCACAAACTTCATGAGCCAGTTTAGACATTAAGGGAGCTTGGATCAAACTTTATTTTCTCATTGGCTAAAATAGGGAAAATAGAGCACACTGATGAGGGTATCCTGAAAAACCACTAAGATGTTCACAGTAAGTAAGGAGATGGAAAGTTTAAAATTATATATGCATTTAATCTGTACAACTTCTTCTCAGTGCAGAATCTCATTTCAATATGTGCCCTGGAGAGGTTATGCCTTGCAAGTATCTTGTAAAACTGAGACTGCTGCATCGCATCCCCAGTGGATCTTGGGGCAAATGCATGGCTGAACAATGACTCCATATCTGGCTGTGCATGATTCCACCTTCATGACAGCTTCACCTGAGAAATGAATGAAGCAAAATATAGCATATTTTGGGTCTGTATGGGAAGCAAGTTGCTTGTACTTCTTTGGCAGAATACAAAAAGCTAAAAGGACCATCCTTCAACTTAAGCAGAAAAGATTTACTACAAAAGGCAGAAGGTCTCTATGGTTGCCATGAAGGTGCCAGCGGTCACAGTCATAAGAAGGTCATAGCAGAGATGTTCGTAGTTAGCTACTAAATTTATTCAGTACTCTTAGGCTCTGTTTAGATAGACTGAAGTTATCCCAAGGTCAAACTTCTCTATGGTGCAGGCTGCAAGCTTATAAATGCAAGCTCAGGTGTTGACCAGGCACATATTTCAGAGTCCCCAGCACTCTGTTTGCCTGAACACACTTGACGAGTCACTGGGTCAACAAGCATGTTTATGCAGGCATCCAGTTGGCTCTCTGAATGGCAGCCACAGGGACAGGATGCAAATGTGGTGCGTGGTCTTTGGTCTCAAGACTAGTTTCATAGCAGTGCAGGCATAGCTTTAGTTTAACTTGTGAAGCTCTCCTGCTCCCAGAATGCTAGTTTCCCACTCCTAATAAGCATGGTCTTTATCAGGCTGTTGTCAGAAAAGCAGATCTGAAAATTGCATTGTGCTGGACCTTGCTTCAGTGTCAATTGAGCTTAGCTTGAATTAAAAAAAAAGCCTGCTCTGAGTTACACCAGGAACTGCTTTAGAGACTCTTTTTGCTTGTTCCCAGATGTTTTTCTTTTGCCAAGCAGAGCCTGTCTGAGCTGGGAAGTCTGACTCTTCATAGACAGCTCCTGGGTAGAGTTATGCCATTAGCCTACGCCTCTGCAAATGAAACCTTGTGTTGTTTTTCACAGAGAAGATCCAATCTAGGACTGTAATCAATATAATAGAGATTCTAATGGAGGTGCTAAGAACAAAACAAACCTTCTAAGGTTTCCCTGGCCCTCCAGAGCCTAGGTAGCACACACAGACTTTGCAGCCCAACATCAGTGTATGAGGGATGCTATGTCCTAGAATAGGCACTAATGTGTGTCTTAGAGCATCTTTGCTACACTATCATGTACAGGTCAAGGGAAAGTGATCCTCTAACGCTAGAAAAAAGATATTCAGGAGATATGGTCAGCATTTCTTCTGCACTCAGCAGCTTTGTTTGTGTGTTCACAGGTATCTCAGCAAAGGCAGCAGTACATCAGCCTCTTATTCTGTGGCTTTCTTTACATTTTGAAGGGGTGTTATCTGAAAATAGTTTTTCATAGAGTAAGGCAGGGAAAGGAAGTCATCTGCAGCTTCAGCTGTCAGGCTGGTGAAGACAGGGGCAGGGAAGGTATAGATTTAGATGACAGCTGCCCAGAGAAGTGGCAGGTGAGTGGGGAACTTGGTGACAGAAAATTGTACAATAGAAATAGAAAAAAATAGAAAACAGGCCATAACTGCAAAAGAAAAGGAAAGGGATCTGAGTAATCAATCCCAATGCTCTCTTATGTCGGACTTTATCTTGGGTCTCTAAGGTTGTGCTTCAAATGGGTTCTGAGCTTAGGGAGGACTCCTACATTTTCTTTCCTCTGGTTTCTTTCTAGGGATCATAAGCTGAAACCTCCCTGACATCTTTTCAGTGACCTCTGCAGGGCTTTGGTCTGGGATTTCCCCATTTCTGCCTGTCCCAGCTGAATGAGTAGCTCCTCTTGTCCCACAGCTCTGCTGGGGCTGCTTGATGCCCACACTCACAGCATTGCCATGCTGGTGGCTCCGACCACCTTGCATTCCCAGGGTGCTAGATCCCCCATGGAAGTCAGTCTCACTTGCTTTGGGTGATCGAGAGCTTCCAGCTTATGGGTGACTCCTTTCCCATCTGAACTCTGTAAAACCAAGTGGCAAGAACAGGATCAGGCTCATTCAGAAATGCTGTCAGGAGCAAGCCCATGACCTCGCACACCAGTCAGCGAGTAACCATCTTACACCATGGGATGTGTTGATTAATTGTAGATGGTTGAAGTCATTTGTAAGCTATTTATCACAGTCATCATTAGGTGTCATAAGGGACCTGTAAGAGGCCTGGTTAAAAGGGATCGCTCCCATTTTTCTTCAGCTTTTACCATGCCCTAATGCCAGCAAGGACCCATGGCTGGATTAACCTCTTATTTACTAAGGCTGAAATAAACAGATAGCCAAACCCAAGATCTAGGTACAGCAAAATAGAGCAGCTTACCCATGGGTATTGCCAGAGCCAGCAGCAGAACCCACGCCATCTGAGCCCTGGTAGCAAGCCAGCAAGGGCAGTACTGATGCCTGCTCTCCTCATGAGTCAAACCCTTAAAATGAGGAGAAAATCCCTGTATCAGAGACCCAACAATCAAATGAGCAATACAAGGACATCTGCACATCTACTTTGTCACTCTTGACTTCTGGGTGCTTCCATTTGTGCGTTATTGGCATGGGCTTTGGACCATAGAATAATATGTTGCTAGGAAGAGTGGAGGACAAAGAAAAACACACACAGAACCCCACTGACCTCTCTTGCAAACCCATCCATGGTTGGCTGCTGTAGGAGTCATGACTCCCAAGAGTCATAAAAGCTGCAGCTTCTTACTAGGACAAATGAAAACACTTTATCATGTCAGGACTCCCAGTGCTAGGGCATGAGCGCTATTGCCTTCTTGGTATGGGAAAACATACCTAAGGATCTGCCCAGAAAGGTGCACAGGAATTTCTCTAGACATTTGCTGAATGGGTGCCTCCACCTGCAACTGAGACAGCTTGCAGCTGTTGAGCTTGCATCTGGCACTGATTCATTCTCCACAAAGGAAAAAAAATCAGAGAGGGCTGTTGGCTGAATTATCCTAGTGTCCTTCATCTAAAACTGCTCTATGTACCTAAATGGCCTCTGTGTCTTCACTGGGCTGGATAGGTGAATGGTTTGAACCAGTTCTTGGAATAAACAATCCTAACTGTTCCCCTGCATAAAGTTTCTTCTGATGGACACCTGACTAATGACGCTACGGTTTGCAGTTACTTCTATGGGCATAAGAGATCCTTCACCCCATGAATAGGATATTCCCTAGAAGAGGAAGAATTCAAGGGGTGGCACCGATTGCAGCCCAGGAGCTTGCAACTTGTTTGATATGCTTGTTTGACTTTTGCCTCAACTGTGGCAAACAACAGTAGTGAATAGGCAAATATCTGTCTTATCCAGCAGTTGACAGATAGGCATGCTGTGCTGCAGTCCCTTGAAGAAAGCAAAAAAGACCTGTGTCATATCTTGGGGAGAGAGGTTTCTTTTTCCCAGAAAAAAAAAAAAAAGATGGCACATTTATGGAAATCTGTAAACCTCCGTAAAATTTGGAGTTTTGTAAGGAGACCTGTAAAACTGAGGAGTAAAAAGGAGGGAGGAATGCAAGAAGAGAAGATAAAGTAATTGCCTAATGTACGCCTTTAATGAACTAAAATGTGTTCTCCCCACAAAGGGCTCATAGGGGAAAAAATAGGATTCCTCATATACACCTTCCATCTAACACTGAATTATCTGTGGCAATTGGACACGCAGCCTCAAATGAGAGGGTCTTATAAAGAGGAGAGGATATTGTAAGACTACTGTATGCAAACACACCCAATTAATTCAAAAGCATCATTGTTATTTCATTTATATAGCACCATAGGGGTATGCAATGCTTTACAGACAATTAGGGGCTATAAAAGTTTAGAGAAAAGATGAAGCAGAATGCAAGAAGCTGGCAACGAACTGGAGTATGAGCCCTGACTAAAAGCTCTCACCATGGTGTTTATGCTTTGTTTGTTTGTTGTGGTTGTTTGGGTGTTGGGTTTTTTTGTTTTGTTTTAAGGTTCAAGGAGTGTTTTTTGGCACTAATCCTTTTTACAGGGAGGGAGAGACGATTTAACATGATTGCTGGGCCTGTTCCAAGGATGCAAAGTTAGAAAACATACTCATTAAAACAGGTCTGAAGAAACAAAACAAAAACATGCACGACAAGGAGCAGGGAGATAAATTTGAGATAAACTGTAAGTCATTTCCGGAGAGTTCAATGCTTCAGTAAACTGGCAGAGCAAACAGAGACTGCATGTGCCCAGAATTGACTGGCTGAGGCTCCCATTAGATGGGTGTTGTGCTCCTGGCTTGAGACACAAATGCATAAAGCACATCCTGTCACTTCTGTCCTGCATTTGCAGCTCGGTGATACTCTTGAATCCTCAGCTGGTTTTTAGATGGCACGAGAGCAGCCAAGACTAGGAAGTATCTTTCCACCAGAGAAAAAGCATGCAACTCAACCTTCCAGGTAGAGATCTTATTAATGGGATCTAGACAGGCTTTTGTACTGCAGCACTAAAATATTTCAGGAACAGCTGGACCTTAAATCTACCCAGAAGCCATACAATGAGAACATAGCAGTTTTCTCAAGAAACATGTACTTTTCTTATAGCAGCATATGACACCTGTGCTCCGTAAATGGCACTAAGCCAGGATTTTAAGGGTGAGTTTTACTGTATCAGTTGTGATCTCAAAGTAGGTAGATCTTTAAAGTTGGGTTGTTTTGGTTTTTGTTTGTGTTTTTGTTGGGTTTTTTTTAAGACATGGGAAAGATTTTTTTGTTTGTTAGTTTTGTTTTAAACAGGAAAGGTCTTTGAAAAATCTGTCTATTTTTTATTCTCCCTCGAATGTTTTCCATCTATCACTTTTATCAAAATGGTCACTGAGAAATTTTAAACAAATAAAAATAAAAAAGTATTAAAAGCCTTTTTTTTTTTTTTTTTTGCTAACTAGGAAATTCTACATTGATAATCTTTTTTGTTAAAAACCCTGACTGCAAAATGACAAATTTGCCCCAGGGAACTGGTGGATTCCCCAACATTGGACACTTTTAAGATTCGGCTGGACAGGGTACTAGGCCATCTTGTCTAGACCGTGCTTTTGCCAAGAAAGGTTGGACCAGATGATCCTTGAGGTCCCTTCCACCCTGGTATTCTATGATTCTATGAAATTTTTTTGGTAGGGTGCAGAAGGAGAAACGGGTCCTTTCTCCATGCTTTGACACAATTTTGACTTTCAAAGTTTCAGAATTCTGTGCTCAGCTCCTGCTTTTTCCATCAGCTCTGGAGTAATTACTGAAATGGTTTTTGCATTATTTCCCAAGAAGATATGCTTTTTATTGCTATTGTCCAGCAGCTACCACCAGTGATGCTGGGTCACCTAAAGCTTAAGGACTAGTATTAGCACATTTTACAAGATGGCCTCTGGACTGAAGTTTGCTGAGCTAAAAAAAAAAAAAAATATCCTACCAGTATCTCTGACCTTCAGGCAACTATCCTCTAAACCAGCTTTATTTATACAAAATTATGCATGGATCATGTCTATCTTTCTATTGAGATGCTAATACCTGTTTAAATGTATCTTATACTACTACAGTTTATTCCTCGTTCCTGTACAATATAAAGTACCTTTCTACTGATTTTGCTGCGTCTACGCTAAGGGAAGCTATACCGCGGTAACTATTCCAATATGTTGTAGGACAGATTGAAAGATTTCTGGTTGAAGCTACTGGTAAAGCCATTAATTTTGTGGGGGAAGGGGAAGGAATTGAGAAAATGCTACATTTTTGCTTAGAACAGTACTTTTCTTTGTGCGTGTGTGTTTGTGTTATTCAAATAATAAAAAATCAGCAGCAACAAACATCCTGACTAACCTTTTCCCAGCCTTCCCTTAAACAATGCTAAATGCTGTCCTTCAGTAGCCCACACAGTCAAATATACAGCTAAATCAGCTTTTCATTCTCTTGGCCAGGATCCACAAAGAGTGCTGTTGAGTACCACCCTCCACACAGGCCATATGCCTGGCTCGCAGGAGCAGCATCTCCAGCTGCCTCTGTACTGATGGCAGCAGTCTCCTGTGAATCTCCACTCTTTTGAAGTCACCTGCACCACTTGGTAAATTCCTGCTCCAGAAAACTGAGGTGCAGTATCTAGTCTTTGCTCTTCACAGCTTGGCCCAAAGCACGAAATACATGATGTTCCCCACTTAGTTATTTACCCCTATGTCCCTGCTTTTAGGTGATGCATGCAGTTTTTCAGCTGGGTCATGAACCTAAGCTGGGACTTTCCTTCGGACAGAGCCAGGCTGTAGCTTTGCTGTTCTCCACAAAGAGCTTCTAGAAACTCCATCCTGAGTTTCCTTGGAAACAGCATATGATCAACATAATGCTCCATGGCACTTGACCATTCATCTCCATGGTGGTTATAAAAATCCCATCAGAAAAAGCCTTCAAGCTTTTTTACCCCATTAAAAAAAGAATCTAGATACCAATCCTTTGATTCAACAGTAAAACAAACAATAAAATTCTTCATTAGACTAATTGGCCAATACATGTTGAAAAACATGATGGGCCTAAATCTAAATTCTAGCTCCAAACCCAGGAAGATGAGATCTGAGGCAATATCCATTGGGCCTGTAGGCCTTGTCTACTTGGTAATTGCTATCGATTATGAGAAAGTGGTTTTCAACCTTTTCAGTTTTGTGACACCTAAAAGTTTCCTACACATTTCACAATGGAGCTGTGGACCCCAGTAGAGTGGTCTAAGCTTCCTGAAATAAGCTTTTCTTAATAACTTTTCCTGGGTTCACCTGGATCCGCACAGTACAGGTTGGAGAATGCAGTAGTGCTCTTCTACAGTGGAATTATGGGACAGCTCATGAATAAATGGAGTTCATTTTCCAACTACAGCCCCTACTGTGGTTAAGGCTATTTTTCTCATCCTTAACCTCTTGAGTCAGGCATGGAGAAAATGTGTGTTACAAAGCCATTAGACAAAACAGTGGGTCTTGGAAATAAGTGATTTTTTTCCTCATCTTTTGTTTGTCATTAACAGTCTTCTCAGTAACTACCATTATGGCAACAGTGGCCCACGTGACAGAAGGTAATGAAAATGAAGAGGAGATGGGAAAGTTATTGCACTAGAACAAACTCTGTTATATTGCAGATTATATTACAAGTGAAAGGCACATGGCTTCAGTGCCTAAGACTGTGGTGATGCTATGGGAGTCTTTCTCAGTCCTAAGCTGTTCATTAGCACGGAGAGATTTTGATTTAATAACTGTGATCAAAATCCCACTGAATATGCTGGTCATTATGTACCCAAACTGAAGATGCTCACCAAGGTTTATGATCTTTGAGTAAATTTAAGTATTCATTAAAAGGACCAGCTAGTATATCAGTTACATAAGGAAAGCATCCAAATGATACTGTTGTCTGAAAAAGTCCTGACCTTTCAGAAAGCAGTTGGTATTGCTGTGCCAATGAAAACAGCAGCTAAAGATGTCAAGGAGAATCTGAGTGTAATACATTAAGTAGTGACCATACTTAATGAGTAATAAGGTAAATCATTATAAGAGAGACCTCATTCTGCTTGAAGCGTTCCTATAAACACAAGGGCAATATCAAAAGGTATGTGAACATCATGGCTTCATCTATTTGACTAAATAACAGTGTCAGGAAACATTCCCAGGCACTTGAACCTCATAACCTGTATTTTTCAATTGTTAGAGCAATTCCCGGCATGGTTTGGACCCAGCCCAAGTAGCATTCTCCTAAACAACTCTTGGGCATAGGGTGGGAACTCACAGGGTCCAGGGACCATTCCCAGTTGGCAATTTGGATGCAGCTCCCTGTTTTGGAGGTTAAGAAGGCTTAATGCTATGGAAATTGGTTATTCCATGCCAGCTGGTATCACCACCACAGAGAGGTCATGGCATATATAAGATCACTAGCTATTTAGTGAGTGCTTGGCAGGTTTCCTAGAACTGGATTCATAGAAGAATCATGGCAAATGGGAAGGGAAAGGAACTGAAGAGATCATCATCTTGGGTCCATCTCCTGTGACAGGAACTCTTTTCATTATATAGATCTTATACTGTAGTAGCTGACATGACTTCTGGTGAAAATGCACCATAGGGCTGTACAAATCGGGTGAAGACACATGCTAACAGAGAACAGAGTGACAAGCCCAGAAGTTCCTCAGAATTTACAGCAAGATCCAAGGCCTCCACTGCTGCTCAAGGCCTTTATTCAGGCCTTCCAAAGCAAATGCAAATTGACCAGGCATAGGTTTGCAATAGTGGCATACAAACAAAGGAGAAACTCTAGGGCACTGCCAAAGTAAGAGTGACGTTCAAAGGGCATGTTGTAACTAACTGTGTGGAATATGAAGGAACTCCTCCCCGTGGACATCATATCCAGCTGGACTGAGGCAAAGTCAAGTGCACTGTGGGCGAGGTTTTCAGAGGAACTTGGCATCCAGCTAAGCTTCAAAATAAGCAGGTAATTCTTTCAAAGATGCTGATCCCTATTCATATTTTAACCCTAAATAGGAGCTGCTTGATGCTGACTGGGCACATTTGAGGATATGCCCTAAGCTCAAGAAGCCAAGCACTTGAAAAAGCTGCAATGTATTTGCCAAATCTAGTATTTACAAATTGTACATAGTAGAGTCTTCTATATATTAGCACTGATAGATATTCTAGTGCATTTTAAATGAAAGTTACCAGTAGGCATGACCTGTGATATCAACACATGTAAGACTCATACCGTTATCCTTTTTACAATGACTGATGGCAATTAATTGCCTGTTGTTTATGAAAGAAAGAGGCTTTGTGCAAGAGGAAATTCAGTATGGACTTGCTGCCTGGGTAGCAACGAAGATGGCGTAACAAAGCAAGACCTTTACACACGAGACCATAATGGATAAAACTGCATGGGCCAACTGCTCTCTTCCTACTTCCAAAGCGAGATATCTCATGGCAACAGATAAAATTGTGGAAACAAGGTCCTTGTCAGCACTCTATCGGCATAGTATGATAGACTTATCAGCTGGCATAATACTGATGACTGGTTTTCCTGCTTGCCATGGCACACACAGGACAGTTTACACTAAATAAGAGGAGTAAGAGTATTCAGTCTATGCCAAGCTTGGCATCCTAACAAATGGACAATTAGCAATGGAAAGCTGCAAAGAGTCACTTTTAAATTAGCCACATTTCTCAGGGCAACGGTAATTGCTCTAGTGATGTTAAACCGTTTTTTCAGTGCTCATATAGACTTGAGCA
This sequence comes from Nipponia nippon, assembly GCF_047370975.1. NCBI lineage: Eukaryota > Metazoa > Chordata > Aves > Pelecaniformes > Threskiornithidae > Nipponia > Nipponia nippon. Next base: position 4,968,249 of record NW_028262336.1, on the reverse strand, counting down.
TTGATGAGGGCTGTCTCATGTGTTGGATCCAGGTTGTAATTCCCAAAAGGTTGCAACAAGCTCTTTAAGAGGGATTATGTGACACTCATCTTCAAGTGGCTGGAATGAAATCAATGGTTGGAAGCCATCTTTGGTATCCTAATATTGAGCACTAAAGGTCCAACTCTGGATGTGGCTAATTGGGCCCATTTCTAACTACAAGGAGGTGAAAACTAAGGTTCAGCAATCAATATAAGTTATTAAGAATATGCAATGCTGGTAGATAAACTGTGGGATAAAATTAATTCCAAAGCAGCTCTATTGACAAGCATCATTCAAGTAGATATCCTCTAGCAAATGGCTGCCAAGTGGAGCTTGGGTGATTTCTTGGCTGCTCCACATGCATAATGCAAGACTAAACAAGACAAACCCAACATTTTCTAGTGAGACACCAAATAGCTTCTACCACAAACCTGTTGAAGATCCAGTGTACTTCCAGGTTATTAGCCTTTTTATGCCACCTGGACACTGTCCAGCAAGTGGCCACAGAAAACACTCCATTGAGAAATACTGGAAACACAAATGGCTGCTCTAACCAAATGGATGAAAAAAACCATTATAACATCCTGTTATTTAGAAGACTTTAGAAGACTTCACTTTCTACAGCTCCGGCATCGTTTCAAAGAACAGTTAGTCCAGAGCGACCCAAGTATGCTCAACTATTAATTGCAAGACTTGACTGAAGAAAACACCTTAAGCTAAGATTGGTTAAGGTTAGCTAGTTCTTCTAATGTAGACAGGAAGCCAAAGAGTTGCTGTACCAACCTGGCAGTCACTTCAGACTGACAGCAAAGGACCTTAACCCAGAAAATAGTCACAATCCTACCCCACTGTTCCATGTTCTTAAAACAGGCTAGGCATGCTATAAGATCCAGCATGCACTGGTACAAGGTGATTTTATTCTAAAATGGTCAGAGGCTGCGCGGTATCAAAAGAGGAAGAGGCCATTTCAGGCTCTCCATGACAGCTTTCTTGTTCAATGTAGACGCATTTAATTAAACTGGAAACCAAAAGAGAGGCTTGACTTTGTAGGCAGGATAGCAGCAAAGACTTCAAAGCAAAGGCATTATGGTTTCCATTGTGCAAGATACAAGGGGAGGAAAAAAACATTATTTCACTCTATCAAACATAATAAAAGGCTGAGTTAAGAAGCACAGAAAAAATGTCTGGTTAATTTAAGGTGAAATCAGAAAAGAAAAAATACAAGGGCCTGCCTGGTTCTCAGAGCGTCATCACTCTTGCTGATTTTAGATGGTACACTGGATACTCAGCATCTCTGAAATTGAGATCCAAAAATTGAACGGGGCTGTATTGTTCCTTCTCAGCACATTAGAAGTGCCATATTGAACCTCAAATTATCTGCAATTACAGTGCAGTTGGTTCAAGGGGTTACAAGGAACAACACTACTGGTGCACGCTGTGTTGCATACATTCTCATGGGCACATGTACTAAGTAGCAAATGCAAATGCATTTAGAGATTACAAGGTTATCCATGAGTCTAGTTGCCTTTTTTTTTTTTTTCTCTTTAATCTGCGTGCCGGAAAGACAGTAACATTAATAAAGAGGGCTCTGCCTATTTCCTTCACTGGGGTACCTCATGGGAGAGTCAGGGCTAAGGCAAGATCACATTAGGATGCTGCAGCACTCTGGAGGTTGGGTCAGGCTGGTGCAGGCAGAGGGAACACAGATCTGGGAACACATGGGACTGACAAGGTGTTTTAGAAGTGTCTCTGTGTGTTCATCCACAATTCCCTTTCTCTACTCAATCCAACTGGTAGGTCCAGTCAGACACACAACAGCAGTGTGTCTTCCTGGACTCGATGATCTTAAGGGTCTTTTCCAACCTAAATGATTGATTCCATGATTCTATCCTGCCTGTGCGTGCAGATGTTATATATGTCAGTGAATGCAAACATTGAAAAAAACAAACCCTCCGCTCAAAGGTAAAGAAGATTTCTTGGGGAATTCGCAGTAATTGTAACCCTGAAGAGCTGGTACTCCACCTTCCCTGTGCTGGATTTCTAAGAAGCTCAGACAGTTTCATATGGAAGGAGTTCCTTCAACTGGTAGAAACAGGGCAAAAAAAAGCATACACCAGTGCTCCATTTTTTCAGCATCCAGCTCCAAAACAATACCACAGCCTGTCCTTTCAATTTTTTTTTCCTGAATTGTGGAGTGGTCAAATGGTCTTTCAATTACATTTTGGTCAACTTCCTATAACAATACCCTTGTTTTGAATAGAATTTAAAGAGTGGAAGGCGTAAAAAGAAAAAAAAAATAAAGAGAAGGGAAGAGGTAAAGAGGTAAAGAGATTCTGACAAGAGATATGATTGATGCTGTGTGTGCTTTATCTTTCACAGGTTATGTAATATATATATGAGAAATAGTTAGTTTGATAGTTAAAGAAACTAAATCCCTGTCGAGAATAAAATACATCAGGGACACAGAACAATTCTTCATCTGGTTTGGCTATCATTCACTTTCCAGCCTACTGGCTGTCTCCCAGGAGAATTCATAATAGATCAGAGAGCAATGATCCTCTCTTCTCAGGCTCCCACCGTTTCTTCCTTCCTTCCCCATTGCCCCCTCCCCTCCTGCTGCCACCATCCTCCCTGTCCTATCCTGCCAGCTCCCTGCCCGGGGAGCTGTGTAAAAGGAGCATGTGAAAGCAACAAACCTCTGGAGAAAGCACGCGGTGAGGCTGCCAGGAGCAGGGATGAAGGAGAAGAGACTGGTCCACGTGGAGAGCCCGAGGCAGTGTGCCACCCTTGTGTGCTGCTCGCAGTTCTTTGCAGGCTGTTTTACAGGGAATGGCAGGAGGAACAGGGGAGGCAGAAACAGAGTCTCTCTGGAGACTCGAGAAGAAAAGTCAGGGATTCAAAGCAAAGATGAGGTCGAAGCAATGCAACTGAAATATCTGAATGAACACTTTCCACCCAGCACTCCCCCTTCCCCTAAATGCTGTATTTTCCCTCTCCCTCTCAGTATCTCACCTCCCCATCACTGCCGAGAGACACAATTCTTCTGTCAGGAGGACAACAGGCCAGGAGGATCCCAAACCTTTGGGATCCTCTTCTTCTAGGACAGAAGGTGTCTCACCACAGCCTCTTGTAAAAGCGTGTGCTCAAAACAAAGTCAATACTAACATTAATTGCTACAAGTAGGCCTGTATATAGTGTCTGATGCATCATTTCTTTAGTTCCTTAGAACTTTCCCAAACTTGATTTGTAGGAGTGGATATCTACAGTGAACATTGTTGGGGTTTTTTTGTGGTGGTTCCCCTGCCCCCCCCCCCCCCTTCAATTTCACCTGTAAGAGTTTAGCTACTGTTTGAGAGACACAGTAAGGAAACAGAGGGAAAGCTGCTACTTTGCAGCTTCTTCTGGGAAAGTTCTAGTGGTCTCAAATGGGGAGCAAGAACATGAAATTTGGCAGGATAATGGGCTTAATGCCAGAAATATGCCATTGATACAGCCAAGAAAAATACAGATAAATTTACCATGACAGAAGCCTATGAAATAAAAATCCACAGGTTGCACATGAAGAATCATGTTAGATCTAGCAGCAATATACAGTTTTGCCTGCACTAAGACTGCTCAGTAGAAACACTGCTGTTCTCCTTAGGTTCCTGAGAGACAGACAGGTCTGGTTTCTTCAGTGAAGAGCAGGGACACCTCTACATTGAATAATCAGCTGCCAGATCCAGGCAGCAGCAGGAGAGTGTCTCAATAAATGAGACACAATGAATCAGTAGGTGGCAAAAGGTTCTAAGATCCCTTACAGCTCAGAGCACACCCTTATTTGTATCCATCAACAGGAAAAGCGGGGCCATATCCTGAGCAGATAATCTCTGTAGCTGGTCACCTGAGTTTCAGGCATCCACAGGTGAAATCTATAATGCAGCCATAGCTGCATCATCTCTAAGGGGAGGTTTTCCATTAGCTCTTTGCAGGAAATGTAGCAAACAGTTTCACTGAAAGGCACCTCTTAAACACATTTACATAAGTAAGCTTTCACTTACAAAAAGCAACCTCAGTCAATCCACTGGGGTTTTCCCATCACCCTCTAAACTTAACAGCATATGATCGAAGAGCAATGGAGTAAGCAACTTCTTCCCTAATTGCTCCTCCAAAGTGACTTTATGTCCTGGGTGGTTGTATGAGATGGGGTTTCTCCCACTCAGGTTCGGGGAACTTGTGGCTGGCCTATGGGCCAGCTTTCCTAAGAAGGTTCATTACACCAAATCCTATTACGTTATTTATCATTTGTTCACTCAGCTTTTTTAATTGCTTCCTTACTAGCATTACACTCCCTGCAGTCTTCTCAGTGAGGCATACGCTTCACCTCCTGCCCCGTAGTGCCAAGCTCTGCCCTTCGGATGCCTGCTGCGTGTGTCCCCTCCCAGAGGCAGCATTTTGGGGCGGAGATGAGCAGATCCAGATGCAATGGGAAAAGGGTACATTGCATGGCAGTGTGTCTGTCAGCTGACTTTCTCTTTTTGGGTGCCCACCTTTGCCGTTCCCACTAATTCACCCTTCCCCAACTGCCTCATAAGCATCATCTTCACCCCCTTTCTGAATTAAACAGGTCCAAGGATAGTCATGAATTAGTGTGTAACAGTCAGTGTTTAATACCCCATGTTCTATGAGCCGTCAGCATCTAGCACTTGGCTTATCACTAGATGTCAGCTCTTAAAATCACAATTATGAGGAAAAGCAATTTTAAGTCATTATCATAGGCTTTCTAAAATGCATTTGTTTCCTTCCAACCCCCGTCCTCCTTCTCTCAAGGTCTATGCAATTGAATTTATTGGGACAGCCTGTCTTAATAGGCAGGAAGAAATAACACCTGTATAATGCTCTGTCTTCTCACTACTCCTCAAATGATTGTTCCAGTGCACTTTTTTTAATTTTTTTTTTTTTTTTTTAAACAGTGAAACATACAGGCAGGACTGAGAGGGTGCAAATCTTTTGCTAGTGTTCCTCTGGGCTGACCAGGCTCCACTGTGCCTCAGCAGCAGGGCTGTTCCTAAACCATGCTGCTGAAAAGTGCATACCACACTGTAATGCAGTCGCTATATATAGTCTGTAAAGAGCTTTTGGAAACCATGAGGAAAAGAGCTATTTGATGCACAATAAATTATTAATTGTTATTAGTTACTATCTTGACAGGTTTCTTTTGCTCAGCTGTCCTCCATCCCCAATTTGGGGGGAGGGGACACCTTCTCTGTCTTCTCCATTTTTGCTTCTCCCCTTTTCCCCCTTGCCCGCTTTGGGACCAGATATCTCTGCATCTCTCTGCCCCTCAGTGAGAACAGACTGGATCTCAGTCTTCCTCCAACTTCCCTATAAACACACAGAGATGGAAACAGCAGCACAGTAGCATCTCGGAGAGCTCAACACCCCAACAGGAACCACTATAATCTGGATTCTGCCTTCACATCAAAGCAGGATTTCACACAGCTACCCTCATGTGCTGACCCCAGTACCTTATGTCTGAGAACAGCATAGTAACCTGGGCCATTTACTGACAGCATTTAATCTCTTCTTGCATTTATTACATGCCTAGAAAGGCATACATTCCTTTACAGGGTATGAGCTCATGTGCCTCTTGTGTTGCAAGCAACCCTGCATGAGCCTGCTATGTGCATACCAGCTTTATCCTATATGGAAAAGCTTGGTATAGGGAACACTGGTATGGCACAGTTGAGAGGATGCCAGGAGGTAATGCAGCACCTGCCAGGACCAAGCAAAGCACAGCTCAAGGCCACTCATCCTCTCTGCTTGGATAGTTGGACTCTGGCAGCCTCTCGCCTGTTTGTGAGTTTACAGCACTAAAACCTACTTTCCATTGAAATTCTCTGAGATAACATTAAAGCCAGAAGAACATGTCCCTTTACTCATCTTTGCCTGATAGACACGTGCCCTGCGAAACACAAACCGCTGTTCAGGGGAGGAGTGAGGCAACTGTGAGGTTAAAGCTGATGCTGTGTGGCTGCGGGATGACCATAACCACAACTCTGTGCTGAGCCATTCTATATATGGCCTCGTAGGCCCGCATCCTGAGTCACTCCTGCCCAAAAATGAAAACAGGAGGGAGGACTTGCTTGCCCTTGTCCCCAAAACAACCAGCAAAGCCTTCAAAACCTCCATACAAAACCAGAAGTGATACTTTCTCTACCAGCAAGGGGAAAATATTAATTTCATTTTGAGTTTAACACGAAAACCTCGAAACAACACACAAGAGAAGCAAGGCTCTATAAGTGATGGGCTTGGAGTCACAAGTCTTTCAGGCAGCAAAGAGGGAGACTTTGCAGGCAGAGGCATCACACAGGCTACCTTGAGCATGAACAGCAGCTCCATCTAGCACATGCCCCAGATCACTGTATCTATTTGCTTGTCTCATCATTTGAAACAGACACGCTGTTCAATTTACAGGGAAGCAGGAGGCCTCCTGCCTTCATCACACTATGAAAAATATACCCCATTGTCAGCCATGAGTGCAGCTGTACCACTGTGAATATGATTTACCTGCCAGGGCTGATGAAGACAAACCAGCTTTGGTGGCATTTCAGAAGCCAGGATAAAAACTTGCCTGGGCGAGGGACAACCACCTATACCATTCATATTCTTATGTGCAACTACACCCACGGCAACTGTACATGCAGGAGCATGGAAGAGTGCAAAAGAGGTGTATGTGCACACAAGTATATGAAAATTTTACCATGTCAGTTGTTGGATATAAAGCACTTAACACAGGTAGGGTTTAGAAAAGCATTTCTAAACAGATGACCTGATTTGAATAGTTAATTCCAGACTTTCTCAAGCCAAGAACAAATAACTGGAAATATCTTCTCCTAGCATTGAAATCATGAGGATTAATCACAAGATACGGGGCATTCCTCGTTGTAGAGAATGGGATGGAAAGAGAATAGCAAAGGCAGAAGACCAGCATTTTTGCATCCCTGTTCCAGAAAAACTATGGGGAATACTTTTCTTTTATTCTAGAGAAAACAACCTGTCCCCAGAGTGTGCATGTATACTCCCTGCTTCTGTGAAGAGCGCACCAGAGTGTAAAGACAGAAATTCAGAAGTTGAAGCGAAATAGATTTTTTTTTTTTTTTAAGTAGCAAACTTAAAACATTGTGAAAGGTTAGAATGATTTAGAACACCCAGTCTGAGCGGCCACGCTTGGCTGTTCTCCGAGTACGTGTGAGGTGACTCTGCACACAGGGCTCTTGCAGTGGCCAGAAAAATTGTGCTGCTTACAGCCTCTTTCATTGCCCTGCTATCTTTATGAGAGGCATGCAAAAGAAAGTTACCTGCTTGCCATACAGGGACATGGCACAGATCAGTTCATGCTTCTCTGTCACAGTAAAGGCAAGCACAACATGGACAGAGTAGCTGCTCCCCTATCTCATGTGAGGGGAGATACGACAGCTGTGCAGCCTGTTCTTCTTGCTTAACCTTCTGAATATAGTTAGTGGCCAGATTAATGCTTTGTAAATTTGTCAGTATGTAGAATGGTTTGGGTTGAAAGGACCTTTAAAGATCATCTATTCCTTGTATGTCAGTACCCTCCTATAGGGCTGTACATATGCAGCTACCTGTAATGCGACACTATGGTAGTTTCTATGGGCTTTGCCATTTCAATTATGTTATTATTGTTAAGCTCTGGGTGTTCACCTTCTCCCTGTTGGACAGACTCTGTGGTATCGCTCTCAGCGAAATCTAATTGCTTACTACCATTCCGTTATCTCTACAAAGTAGCTGTCACAAAGGTGACATCATAGTGTCAACGCTACTGATTGGCTAGCATTGTGAAAAATGGTTACCTGGCATATAGTCTGCTTTAGTAGGAGATAAACTAAATTGCAGATCATCTTCTTCGGCACCATCCTACACACTGAGATCACAGAGATAGGAAGAAGGTACTCAGTCATTGCAATTTCAAAGTTGCCACAGAGGAAGCAAGCAGAGCTCAAACAGCCTCTAGACAGCCAGGAACTCGATTATATACCTCCACTAAAGAGATCCTTTGTTATCCTTTTGTATCAGCTACCAAACTTGAAGAAACAGAGGGATTATTAAGAACATGAGAGGTTGTGGTAATGTTATCATGAGTGGAGGGACAAACTAGCATTGTCAGTGGCAAAAACTGGGCTACAACTAATATCAACCAAATCCTTCACTGGTTTGTTGGCCCAAAAAATTCCACATTAGGCAGGAAAAATATAACTGTAATGCACAAAGGGAGCAAAGTAGCAGTGGCACAGTTGTATTAGATGGGCTCATGTTGCCACTATATGCGGTCTACAAAAGAAAATAAAGCCATTCCTAAAAAGATAGAATTATTGTGAGGGCCATTTAGATGAGATAGATGAAAACAGTCCAGTCTCATGACTGACTCTGTACAGTAAGGAAGTTTACTGAGGTATCACAGAGCTCAGGCTAGGCTTGGTAGTTTCAAAAGGCACAAAGTCAGGGATCAGCTAAGGAAAGCAGGACTCACATTGGCTTTCCCTCCTAGAGTAATGTCTGGCTACCCAGTCATATAAAGAAAACTTCAACTGAAGCTGCCGTCATCAGTAGATTTAGTAGTATGATGTTCAGTTAGTTCTGTTGCTATTGAGAGAAGGAGCAAGGGAACATCAAACAACTTGAATGCAACTGAAAACAGACTCTTTTGGAAGAATATGGCCTTCATTGACTCTTCTCTAAGCAAAGATGAGCTGATAGTGAGCTGCAAGATGGGAAATAAAGAAGAGGTGCATGAGAAGACTTTCCAGGAACTGTAGTTACAGTTCATCACGTTGTTTTCACCATAGTCAACATCACTTGTTAGGATTGTTGAAAAAATACCCTCCAGCCTTTAGATCCTTAAATTCCAGTTATCATTACTATTGCAAACTGTTTCATCACCAGTGCTGCCCTGCCTACAAGAGAATGACAATGTTAACATGTTTCATCATCCTCTGGTTCATGCTGTCTCAATGCAAGCACATTGTGATTTGAGGATCAGATGATTAGCAGAATGTAGTCACTTAACCAAAGCCTACTCTTGCTCGTCAATCTAGGCAGCAGCCATGTTCCAGTGGCTGAATATGGAGCTGAATCCTGCTTGTGGAGTAATAAGGTTTGAAGCAGATAAAGGAGAAGGGTAACTCCTCATCCACTACTATAAGAGACAGCAGATCCCTGGCAGGTCCACAGTTTGGCTGCACCTCCCATTTGGAGAGTAAATCCTGAGGGAGAAGTGAAGCTGACATTTATAAAAATAGCATCCTCAGATCCTAATGCTTCCTATTTCTGAATCCGCCCTTATGACCTCTGTAAAAGTAGCAAGTAAGAACTTATGTACATAGCAGGTAATATGGAGAACCTACACATCTGGTGAGTCAGAACATTCAAGGTAGAACAGTGAATTTCTGTTCACATCTCAGTTTTTAATTGTGCCTAAATTTCTCAATAAACATCTTTTCCTGAGATTCAGCATGACTAGATCACTTGTCAGAGGAAAATGCTTCTGAGGGAAAATTATGTGTCATTTGGAAAACATTTTTTAGAAATAGAAATCTTGTAAAAGGAAAAAAAAGAAAAAAAGATTTTTCTGGGTTCTTCAAAACCTTCGAAGGTTTCTCCACAAATCAGAAGAAAACAAGCTATGTCTGTAAACTTCACATTTGTTTTATTCATTGTTTTCCCTTCAGGAAGATCTATATGCAAGATTCATTCCTGAAAGGACAGCAAGGCCCTTTCTACATTAAGAAAACGTGCTCTGTATTGATGTAATTACATTGGTGCCAACTTCCTTAATGTAGGCAGCGCTTCAGTTGACCTTGGAAAACATGGAATGTCTCCAACAGGTTTACAGACTTGCTGGAGGTCAATGTTGAGTACGTAACCTCGAAAAACTCAAGTCCTTATGCTAGTTATTCAATATAGCAGGAATGTTAACTCACCTCATATTTTTCTTGTGCTTGTCAGACAATATTCTAGGACTATAGATGGAGATGATGAATTTGCTGCTCCATTCCTGGGCAACAGCTACCTGCTGTGGCATCTTTTCTTCAGTCCTGTGCTTGGAGTTCAGAGGGAGGGCAGAGGGAAAGGAAGAATTGAGAGAATTGATGGTGGCTTCTCAAAGTACCCCATCAATGTCAGATTCAAACCATTTGATGTCATTAGAAGCAGAGCAGACTATTGTCATTTTTCTCCTGTTTATATTTCCCCTGCAACCAGGCAAAATAAAGAAAGTGAAATTACAGCTCTGGAGGGCTTCTCTTACCTCCTTTTTTGTGCTTCTGTCATCCTATTTGACTCTTCTTCTTAGCTGCTCAGGAGCTGTCACCTTGTATAGCATCCAGGGGGTCTCTGGCAATCCAAAGTGACAAAAAATAATATAGTGGAAAAAATCATCCAAGAGGCAGATGAAAGAAGTGGTGAAGCCAAACAAAAAAAAAAAAAAAACAACAACAAAACCAAAAGGGAAGCAATGGGGCTGGACTGGTTGCAGTTGTTGCTTGTGTGCTTTGGAAATACCAGTAACGATGAAGAAGAAGCAATAAATTGCTTTGAAGCCCTCTATGATCCTTTCCCTATTCTTTGTCACCCTGGAGATGAACTGTATGCATTGGAGTTTCTTTCTTTCTCCCCTTACCCCATCCTCTCCATTCTTCCTGGACTTTAACAGATGTTGTAACCTTTGTGCTTTTTATTGTGCACTCAGGAAATAAAATTCCACTCAGTTAAGCCACATTGTGAGTGGAAATGCAGCCTTCAGCTCAGGTGGACTTAGAGTACAGCAGCTCAGAAAATCCAAATCAGGTGGCCTCTACACACCATCATGAGTTGAAAAACCGCTCTACTGTCCTTTACCTGCCCTGTCTCCTACCCTATTATGAAACAGTAGCCCCCAGCTACCAAAACTATTCAGAAAACAAAAACCCAGATCCCATTTCTTCCACTATCAGGTTTAGAGGGAATGACTTACCTCCTTGGCTTGGAGAAATGGTCACAGGTCTGTATCTGTGACTACACAGTTTTACCAGAGCACCTCAAGTCCCAGAAGAGAGATGAGAGAGGTCAATCACATTATCATAGAACCATTAAGGTTGGAAATGACCCTCACGATCACTGAGTCCAGCTGTTAACCTAACTGCCAGGTCCACCTCTAAACCATGTCCCTAAGCACCACATCCACATGTTTTTTTGAACACTTCCAGGGACCGTGATTGTACCACTTCTCTGGGCAGTCTGTTCCAATGCCTAACCACTCTCCCCATGAAGAAATTTTTCCTAATATCTAATCTAAGTCTCCCCCGGCACAACTTGAGGCCATTTCTTCTCATCCTGTTGCTTGCTACCTGGGAAAAGAGACCAACCCTCACCTCGCTACAATCTCCTTTCAGGTAGTTGTACAGAGCAATAAGGTCTCCCCTCAGCCTCCTCTTCTCCAGGCTAAACAACCCCAGATCCCTCAGCCACTCCTCATAGCACTTGTGCTCTAGACTCTTCACCAGCTTTGTTGCCCTTCTTTGGACACGCTCCAGCACCTCAATGTCTTTCTTGGAGTGAGGGGCCCAAAACTGAACACAGGATTCAAGGTGCGGCCTCACCAGTGCCAAGTACAGGGGCACTGCCACCTCTCTGGTCCTGCTGACCACGCTATTCCTGATACAAGCCAGGGTGCCATTGGCCCTCTTGGCCACCTGAGCACACTGCTGGCTCATGTTCAGGTGGCTGTCAACCAAGTCCTTTTCCGCCAGGCAGCTCTCCAGCCACTCTTCCCCAAGCCTGTAGCGTTGCATGGGGTTGTTGTGACCCAAGTGCAGGACCTAGTACTTAGCCTTGTTGAACCTATTAGATTCTTAGGCTCTAGGAACATTAGATTCTTACCAGTACATATTAAGGAAATTTTTGCCTTGAACAGATGATTGGGAATCAGAGGACAGTGCTCTGTTTATTTTGGAAAGACTGAAGTATACAAGGACTTCTGGGCTGATCAAGAAAGTGCTCATAATTCTCTGTCTCTAGCACTAATAAAAGCACTATAAAATACAGAAATGCCAGTTATAGGGAGAATCACATCTGAATTAAATTTCTGAGCCTGTGTAGAGAGGAACTGGGGTGAAGATTAGACAAAAGGAGTGGTGTTCACTGGAGAAGAGCTTTCAGTTCACTGTGTGGCCAATGGAAGAGTGGCTCTGATGTCTCCACCATAAATCCTTTCATGTGACCAGTTAATAAGCATATTGGAAGAGCCAGAAAAGCAAGTCCCCTGTCTCCCGAGCTCTGGCATCCCATGGCCCTGTCATGTGAGAGGAAGGTGTGAACATGCTTGCAACACTTCAATCTGTCTCTGAGAACCTGGGACTCTGGAGCTCCTTCAGGGAGCCTTTCACTGGGCCCCTTGTGTGGACACAGGGCCTCCTTTTGGACCTTATACCTCCACCATAGAGATAGTTGAGCTCCCTGGGTTGGGTGATGTCCACCATTAGAGCATTCCTGACTTAGTGGGCATTTCTCTGTTGGGTAGATTGAGTGCTGGTACAAAGTGAGAGAAGTACTATTTCTGGGCAGTTTCAGCCTGGCCATAAATCTTGTGTCACTGATCAAGTCAAACGGTAATAAATCTCTTAAAGCTTGTAAGACATGATGCCAGATCCAGCCCTTGGAAAAGGAAGTACAATTCCATTGACTGCCAACACTTGTTTGCATGAGATTTTATCTCTTTCCTTCTTACTATCCCCAGTACCAATGCCTTGTCTGCTTTAACTCTTTGAAGTAAATGTTGCTCTGAAAAAGAGGACAGCAGGCTAGAAATGGCCAGAAAATGCTATTTCTATGCTATTTCTATACTATTTTCTCAGATTGCCAAAAAATTTTCATTCCACACCACATAATATAGCTGGAGGCAGGGTAGGCTCAGGATAAAGCCACAGTGTCTGCATAAATATTCTTCTTAGTCCTTTCTGCCAACACCTCTGAGGGCAAATTCTCTGACTGCCTAGCTTGTCTTAGAGCATCCGCGGGGCATCATAGGAGTGGCCCCATCAACACACCAAAAAGAAATAATGCAGCACTCCCATACCATTAAGCACCTCTGCAGTGCCCCTGAAAGAGCGTGGATGGTCCTTGTCACAGGTTATTTCCTTGTATAGGAACCCAATATTGAGAGAACATATACCATAAAGCTGCAGATGATCTATATCATCACGCTCACATCGCACCTTCCACCACTGCTCTCTCATGTACACTGTCCACGAAAACCTCTTTAGACAGCGTAAGGCATCCAGATATGGTCAGTAGGGTGCTGGTGGAGTGAAGCTGAGCAGATGGTCTCACCAGGCTTTATGGCTTTTGCACATTGTGAGGAACTCTCCACTTCCAAAGCTGCAAGAACCAACCAGGGAAGACACCTTAATATAAATTCCCCAGCAGGCATATGTGAGACTGCTTAGCTTCTGAGTCAGTCAGTCAGCAATGAGTCATTGCCCAACAGGGGTAAAAAAAACAGGACCTGTCAAAGTTGTTTTTCAAAAACAAGAAAGAATCATTCAAGCATAACAAATAGGTAGGCATTTGGCTGGATTGGGGTGGTCCTAGTTCTTGTTCCTGTATTTCCTGTCTCCCACATGAGATGTGGTGAGTGCTCCAGCAGGCCTACACAACCAACTTCCTCCCCACTTGACAACTATGGGGACAGCTAATACGAAGTGTAATGGCTCCCTCAGGAAAGACTAAGAGCTTCAACTGGGGGTGGGGGGTGGGGGGTGGGGGTGGGGAAACACCTAAAGAAAAGCCATGGTTGTTGGGAACAGAGGCAGAACAGGGGCTATTATATGACTTCCAGCTTCCTTGGTTCAACCCATGGCCACCATGCTGTTTGGTACTCAGGTGCATCTGGCCTGTCTCATCAAAAACTCCCAGCTGAGACAAAAAAATTCCTTCCAAACATAAGTTACATTTAAAATCAACCAGTTCATCCTTATATTTCAACAAACTGAAAGTCTCTGACACAAAACTGTCAGAAAATTCCCCATTGAGCTTCTGTGAAAGATGCTCCAAGAAACAGCATTGGTACAAATATTATAAATACCAAGTATCCAGGCTATGGGTCAGCAAGAGTTAGATGTAAGAGTCTGACCTTGTTTCTCAATCTCCACATGCCATACTCATTCACTATGGAAGCATTCAAACAAGCCAACAGTTGTTCCTTTTCATTTAATCTTTTTGCCAAATAATAAATCTTACAGACAGCCTCACTGGAATTATTCATATACACAAATGATCAGCTGCTGGAATATGTTGCTTTACTGGTCATTGCTCTCCTTCATATTCCCTGGGTTTTAGGCACCCCTTCATAGTGTCCTCTTTGGTGGTATAGAGGAAGGCAAAATCAGCTTTTTTACTTCAGATAAGGGCATAAAGTTTTTGATACACACAAGGGAGAAGAGAACTGTTTGCTGTTCTGTGGAATCATATAGAAGTAATAGCTTCTTTCTTTTAAAGGCAAATGCTTTGGAAATCATTTCATTATGGTATAGATATCTGAATGCCAAAAAGAAATCATTGGGCTGATGGGAGGGCCAATAAGACCAAAAAAATGCTGGGGACTCTGGAGGGACTGGGCAATCAGCAGAAGCACACTAGAAGCAAAGTGGTCCAGGTAGCAGGACAAGAATTGAATGTTTTCATCTGTTGATATATTTGGATTGAATTTTTACTGAAAGCTTCATAACACCCTTCACTACTAAGAGAAAACAAAAAGAATGATTAAAGTAGTTTAGAAGTCACAAATACAAGAAAGTTGTGCAGAGAAAAGCTTTCTTGATCTTGAAACTCATTTGACTCAGAAATTGCTTCCTTCTACCCAGCATCTTTCATTGCAGGTCCTAGAATATCAAAGAAGGGCAGCCAAGTTACGATGACTGGCAAAGGCCACTATTTAAACTTGGCCATTAAAACAGAGGACAGATTAAGGCCATCTGAGTTTACAGATAAGTTTGTAGCAAATAAGGTTTCTGTAAGCATAAGCAGCACTGACACTCAACCATGTTCAGGTGAAGAAGCAGAGACACATCTGTGCTCCTAAAGTCCTGAGAAAATAGGTGGAAAGCATTCCAAAAGACATAAAGACTTTTTCTGGCTTTAACGAGTCCCAACAGATATTTATCCAACTTGGGATTTTTGTGAAGAAAACTTCAAAAAAAGAGATTCAATACCCTTCTCAGGCAATCTATTTTAGTCCTTAACTGTTCTTACTGCTAGAAAGTTATTCCTAATGTGTAACCTAGATCTTGCTGCAATTTAAGCTCATCACTTCTCATTCTTTCCTTGGTGGATGTGGATAGCAGTTTTATCTCCACAGAAACCAAAGGTCCAACAGCAAATTCAGCTTCCCTTACTGTCAGGCATGGACCTTAATTACAAGATTATCTCAACCCTCACAGCTCATATTTGTATATACACTATGCATATTGACAGCACTTACCAAAGACTACTGCTTTGAATGGATTGCTGGGAGGATTTTGCTGTGGTAGAGAAAACAAATTGCCATTGCTGGCATTATAGCACAAGAAACATTTTTCACACACCCTCATAAGTAAGTATTCCATACACACACACACAGATATACAATTTTTCCATTAAAAGCAGTGTTGTTTACATACCCTGACAGTTCTGAGGGCAACCTAGTGCTACCCACAAGCGTACTCAGTCCATATCTGCATGCAAGCACCCAAGTGCACGCACAGGCACAAAGGCATATGAATGCTTATGGATCTGTGGCACAGACTTGCTGATGGTATAAATCAGTGTCACTGCTACTCAGCCTAACTCCTATTCAGGTTGGCCATAAGGTATGAACAGACAAATATGTAGATCCCCATGTCTACACAGCTATATGGGCTGTATAACCAGGCAGGTGTGCATTGCACACCTTCCTGGCCTGATGGATGCTGCAGTACAGCTGCCAGCCTGGCCACCCAAAGCACAAACTTGAGCACCATCAGAGTTCCCATCAGTAGAAAACTCTGGCTCACGCACTGGGAGAAAGATTGTGAGCAGCACAGTGCAGTACAGCAGGGCCCTGTTGAACCAATTAGGGTTAACACATTTCTGGTTAATGAGAGGTGCTGGTCATGATTGTAAATTAATATTTTCCAGTGGCTACCCATGCACTCAAGTGTCAGTATTGATCAAACTTACCTCTGCCCAGTTAATGCTGATGGATTCAACAGCAACATACGCCTGCTCATCTGTTACCCAATTAAGATAAGCTCTCAACTCATCCTAATAGCTGTATTTATTGTCATCACAAATATTGATATATCTCTGTGCTAGCTGCAAGCCAACATATACATGTGAGCACATGCAAAGAACGTGGTGTTGCTTTGGGAATTGTCCCAGCCTCAAACCACAGTGAGAAAGCACTTTGTCAGCCTTCATGTTCTTTTGTGCAGAGAGGTGGTATTTTCTGTGGGGAACGGGAAAGTAAAGGATCCTCCCCTTTTGTGACTGGTGTGCTTCCCCCTCACCTTCTGCTGCCCCCCAACCTTTATCTCCAGTAACCCTGCTCAGGTGATAACCTGATGGTGGTCCTAATGGATGTGTCTGGTCATGATGGCAGCATCCAGCTCAAAGTGGATTCGGGGAACAGGTAACAACACAATAGCCAAGGGCTAATCACAGTGAATAAACTAAAATCTGTGGCTGGTATGCAAATATGACTGAGTCAACCATCTTACCCCCATAAATAGCGAGCAGCCCAAGAGCCCTTTGAGCTGCACAGCAGGAGGCTGCACACCACGATCTCCCCTTGAGTAGAGATGCCTCTCAAGGTTTCTTCTTGAGGCTGAAAGATTCCTTGCCACAACAGATCCTCAGTGACTAATAGCATGCTAAACTTTGAAATCTTAGCTAAGTGATACAAAGGATTGATTGCACATATATAATCCTTTAGACATAAAATGTTGACCAAGCCTGGGACTAGGATTGAATCCAGCCACACCTAGACTCCTCTTTGAGAAGTTTAGAAAGCAAGGGGGTCCTTTCTGAACCTCATGACTCAATGGGAACGTCTCTCTGACCGTTTTGTCTGATCCCGTCCTCTATGCAGTAAATAATCAAGTGTACCTTGCCATCGAATCTTGTTAAACCACTGTCATTTACCGTTGAACATTGTTAACTCACTGGTTTATATCAATGAAGTATATTTTTGCTTCTCTCTTACGAGTGAAGTGCATCACTACATCTGCAACACCTTCTCTAGTCTTACTAGATTAGATTCCCCTCCCCCCGCATCAGAGACTAAGCAGCACAGCAAGCTCCGCAAATAAACTGCTTGCATCTTTAAAGACTAAAGCAAATGGAAGCCTCCTGTTGCATAGGGAGTCCAGCATGTGAGAAATGCTGGCCATGTAAGGAAAATGTCCATGGGAGGAACCAAATAAGGATTAATGAACATCTTTTTATATGGTTCTCTACATTTCTAGCCTGACTGTCTGAATCAGAAGTTGCTGGGTAGATAATGGGCCTTAGGTAAGGGACACGACAGCAGCTGTCCATACAAAGCAAACAAAAAAGATCATAGGAAAATTTAACATTTTCCTTGCAGTGCAAGGAGTTCATTCCTGAAAAGCCCATACACAGTTTAGCCAACCCAAGAGGCACTTGCCCCTTCCTGGAAACACACACAGACTTCTGCAACTAGCAAACGGGCTATTAAATAGAGCAAGAGATCAGGACCCATTTCCTCATAAAAAGGTCATTCTAAACTAAAACAGAAGTGAGAGCTCAGAGGAGGCCAGTTCATCTCTGCAGCCAAAGTGCAGCCCTGACAATCCCAGCCAAAGCACCCATCCTGTGCGGTTGAGATTGCATGCTGTGGCATATAAAGCTGAATTAGAAAAGAGGGTTGTAGATGTGCCTCCTAATGCTCAACAAGTTAGAAAGCAGTTAACACAGGTCTTTTAGTGTGTGACACTGGCCTCCGTGCTTACTCATTAAGGATTCCTTTTCCCTGCCATCTGAGCACAAATGAGACAGCACCATCTGACTTAGGCAGAGGCTGAGTTTGGTCCCAGGGAGCTGGTTGGAATCTCAAGTCATCAGTAAAAACCTGTCTGGTGGTTTTTGTAAGTGGTAGCCTCAATTGGTCTTCCAATTTGACAGATGCCGCCAAGGCAACTTATGGTCCTGGAAGCACCTTATTAAGCCATAGTTAATGGCAGCTCATGCCGAGTGACAAAAGTTTGAGTGGGATCTTGCAAATGGACCCTTTTAACCCACCAGAGGTGGAACTTGCAAGCCTGCTGCCAGAGCGATGGCAGAGCTCACGCTGCTGCTGCTTCTGTCCAATCTGTCCTTTGGATAAGTGAAGGACGCCTATCTCCAGGGCTCTCCACTTAGTACTTTTCACCATTCACTAAATTAAAAAGTGAGCAATTGACAGCACACCTTATTAAATGACACTTCTCCCTTCTTCCCCCTACCACCATGGCCATGTTTTAACAGCCACAGACACTTTGCTGGTGTCTTTTTAATTTGATTTAACTAAAAAAATAACACACAAAGCCATTTGGCCTTGTGCCACTCAACATACTGCTATATAGCAGGCATGAGTTATAGGGTAATATTTCACACCCTGTTGTGTCTTATTACTTAACTAATAACAATATTTACCCAGGGTTTTCCCCGAGCAACTCAGACAGGTTTAAAAGAAATCTTGATTAAAGAATGACAGCCAAAGTATTGGATGTTAAGTATAAATAAGAGTAATGTGAAGAGAGTGGAAGAGTTTACTGTTGCATCCTGGTAGTTTGCAGTAAATCAGTATAATATGAAAGTTCCTCCTTTACTGGGCCTCCCCAGTTGCCAGCTCTCTCGCTGCAGCCCATGTAGAAAGCTGCCAGACGCTCTCAGTAGTTAGCAACTACAAAAAGATTTTTAGCTGATACAAAAAAAAAATCCCACCTCTTGGTGTGTTATCTGTGGAACTCACTGCTGAGGCAAAGCCAAGGACCAAGTAAATTACAATGGCATTAGATGCCACCAGTAAAAGCACCCCCGGTTCAGGTTAGAGAGGATATGATATTTTTACTCACTCACATAACTCTTTCACCAGTCAAGCAGCAACTGTCTCTTTGGTAGATTATTTCATGTTCTTGCACTTTGCAATTTCTGCTGAAATAGTTGGTGTTGCCCTCTGTTCAAGGCAGGATACAGAGCTATCAAAGTCCTTGTCTCACTTCCTTTGGTAATTCTCCAGCTGACTCAGGGACTTAAGCTACACATCCATTCAGCCAAGGAAAGCACTGCAGATTCCTTCCAACCTAACTGCATCCAGAAAACTCATCTAATACTGTAAATACAAGGACTCCTGTCAAAAGCAAAGAAGAAAAAATACATTCAAATTTATGTTCAAGTTGCTATTTGCCTGACTGCCTCGTAGATTACCTACCCACTGGAAGGGAGGAAAAACGGTCACTATTCTCTGCAGCTTCTGTTTTCCCACGGAGAATTCCCCTCCACAAGTTTACCAGTCTCTGATATGACTCCTCTGTAAGGGTGGCTAAAATCACAGCCCTAGTAGGGATGTATGCAAGCCAGGGCTGAGCACTCTAAATGTCATTTCTGTAGAATTACTTAAGCTGATGAATGGGCAAAATCCTGCAGTTGTTACTCGGGCAAAACATCATTCCAAGATGCTGAAAATTTTGAATGAATAAAGGCTTTCAGATTTGGTCCAATGGTAGTAATTTCAGAGCAGACACCTTAAGGAACATGAGTCTCTCCTGACAAGGGATTGTGACACAGGATGCTCTTATGGTCCAGTCCCACATCATACCAACAATAATCTGTCACTGGCTGCATTCCCTGAGAGAAGGGCTGCAGCAGGCAGTGGCTGAGGAGCAGAAGTGAAATGACTGAACATTTACCTCTTTGATCAGGCTCTGCAGAGGTTGTCTTTTCATCCTTCAGTATTTCAGCGTTCCCCAGTCTTGCTTCCACATTGGAAAGACTGGGTATAAAACACTTGTTCCTTTCCAAGGTGGGAGCTTTACGCTGCAGGAGAGCCTATGGGTGAGTACCTGAGCAGTATTTGCAGTTGCAGGGTCTGTCCTATATCTGTGCTCAGATGAGATCCAGCTAGGGAAGATGACAGCACCGCAAGGGCAGGGAGAGACAGAGATCCTCCTTTGCCTCCTCACCAACAAGGAAAGGAGCCCTATGAGCCAAGCAGAGTCATGTGGAGGTGGTACTGATGAGTAACTAAGGAAGCAAGGAATGAAACTCCGTACCTTATTGAGAATATTTACTCCCAGCTAAGGGAACATTTTCTATTTTTTCCTTTACACTGACATCACCTGCACTTGCAGTAAAGTTTTACTCCGTCTCACCACATACTTCCTTTCCTCCCCCACTCACCTCCCCGTAAGTACACCCAGCTCCATTCAGTCCAGCTTTCCTGCCCTCAGCTCTGTACTCCATCAGGTCCTACCCAGCATCTTCCAGCCCTCTTTTCCCTACACAAGTGCCTTTACTTCTCTCACACACAAGTCTCCACTTCCTACAGCTCTGCCAGTTCTGGTTGGGAATGGCATAGGCTCATTATTAACTCTGCCAGCTGTTTCATCACCCTGACTCTCAGCATGCCAAACCAGAAAGGCCTTTGTTCTCCAGGACACCCCTCCCAGCTGACTCTGACTGGGTGGCTTATCACCCAGAAGCAGCAGCTTTCGTCCTGGCAGCTTATTTCTACACCCCAATCCTTCTGTGCTAACAAAAAAGAGCCTTCACCTTCCTCCTCCGGACCCCTACCATTTGTCTTTCATTTCTTTCCTAAGCGGGGGAGGGAATTGTACCATCCCTCTTGGCTCAGCTGCTTCTGCTGGGCATGTTCTGTCCCTCTGCAGCAGATAGAGCTTGTAAGGAAAGTAGAAATGGCCTTGGGATAAGAGATCACATCCTTATGAGTTAACTTACAGGCCAGGGGCTAAAATCACTGCCAAAAAGGATAAACATGGCAGACAGTTCTGGTTTCTATTAGGAAATTAAGGATTCTGCTTTAAAAAAAAAACAAAACAAAAAACAACGCAGGATGATAGAAGCTCCCTGTTCCCCATATCACTGTGCACATGCATAATAAGTCCAAAGCATTAACAGTAACTAGTTTAAATGGGTCCAGAACTTATCCATCAGAGTAAAGACAGCCAGACTGATCAGACTTCAGCCCAAGAGCAACACCAACTGCTTGTCTTTGGAGTTATGGGACAGGTATCAGCAGATAGAATGGCAAGCAGGAAAAAAATTATGCCCCAACTACAGTTCCCACAAACCCCTGTAGTGCCTCAAGCTGCTGCTGTGAAAATTGTATTTTAACCTTTTATTCCAATGCAGAATAGACACATATCTGAAACAGGGAAAGGTAATTTCAGTTTTCTCTTAGCCTGAGAATTTAGCCCTTGAGGAAGGCTGCAAAGACCATGTGTCCCATTCATCTCATTTTTTAAAAAGCACAGCCCTTGTTTTGGAAGCACTTGCCTTCCATTCACGAGTGATCTTTCACTTCTCCTGTTGATAGGCACATGTCCAGACTTCTCACTTTCTCTCTGCTGCTGGATGTCTTTTTTCCAAATGTACTCTTTTTCCAGTGCAGGTCAACTTCATCATTTGATATGAGTGGAAGAAGGAAGCTAAGCACCCTGAAAAAAAAAGGAGGAACCTCTAGGTAAAATACCTAGAGGAAAGCCAGATCCTTAATACCAGAGGACCATTTTGCAAAGTACTGCTCTCCTCTGAAGGCCTAGTACATAAGTACATACATTTGGAAATGTTCCTGCTGAGGTAGTGGAGACCTCTGAAGCACACAGGACCCAGAGGGAGAGAAATGAGAGACTAGTCTGTTTTAAATTCAGTGACAAGTTCTGTGTAGAAAAGCATGACTCCCTTAATAACACTCTTCTACAGCCTCCTACTTTTCCCCACTCATTCACTTAGCCTTCTATTTCTTCATGTAAAATGTATTTCAGCATCATTCCTCAACCACTCAAATTCTACATCCTTCCTTTATGATACCCTAACTCAGCTCCAACTCCACCTGTCTGACTTCGCTCGCCTTGGCAGGAACGCTGGTGTACTTGTGCTTACTTTCACACAACAAACCCCATTTTCTTACCATATTTCCTTCCTACCCTCTGTGGCAGCCATTCTGTAGAGACCCAGCAGCCTGTTTCATAAAAACTGCATCCCCTGTGCCTGAGGCACAGCGCCTCCCAGATATCATAACACCTTTGTGTTGTGCTGCTGCCCTGTCCCCAGTGGAAGAGTCTTTAAAGCCCAGACCCTATCTGTATTGCCATTTCTGTTTTAAGACATGTTCTTGGGAGTCCTGCAAGTATGGGCTTCCAGTTCCAGTAAAGACAATGTCCATCCTTGCACACAGACCAAACAGACATTTCTAGTGAGAAAAATACTGATGTCAGGTTCTGGACGTGATGGTGTGCTGGAAAGAGCACTCTAGGGAAAAGCACATTTTTGTGTGCGGTCTCCCTGTAACCCCTGAGAACAAAATAGTCACAGCACTCTGCAAGAAAATAGAAAATGTCCCAATTTTATAGCTACCCATATTATTCCTGAGATACCAAATATGCAGTACAAAGCACAAATTCATATATCAAAACCAGAAGGAAAGACTATGATTTCGCCTGATTTCCTAGCATTGACCACTGAACTTCAGCTAAAAATTTCTGTATTAAAGTGTCTGTGTTTGAGCTAGAATCTCTCTTTTGGACAGCAGGCTAGTCTTGATCTGAAAATCTGATATACAGGGAAGTCAGCATTTCTCCAGTTATTTCATCCCAATGGGAAGTTCCTCATCATTAAAAATGCCTTACTTTCCCCTCCGCCCCCTCCCCCCTTGGACTTTTGTGTAATTCAGCTTGCAATGACTAGGTTTTGCCAGTCTTTTCTCTGCCAGAATCGCTGAAATCTTCATCCTAAGCAGGTAAGCAGGGTCTGTGGTGACAATCCTTCTGAGTCTTCTCTAAATAGATGGAGTTTCCTAGGTCTTTCGTTTTGAGGCAGATTTCCAAACTTTGCATCATTCCAGTGGGCTCTTATCTGAACCCTTCCAATTTGTCAAAAGGCCTTTGATACATTTTGTAACACAGTTAATATTGCAAGAGAAATCATCACTTTTTTCACTTTCTAGGCTTTTGTGTGCTTGATTTCTCACCCGTAACATTACACATAACTACATACCATATGCAGTAAAAAAACCCATCACACACAGGAGACTCTTAAAGGTCAGAAACTAAAGTAGAAAATATATACCAGATAAACCAATCAAAGCCTATTAATTATTATTTTTTCCTGTTTCCATCTCTGCATGCAAGATGCCACAGGAATTTAAGGTACCTTCCCTGGTTACTTATCCAGTTCAGAGAGAGTTGGCCTGACGCTACTATCATTTCTTCCTATGGAAAACCATCCTGCAAGACTTGTCAAGGGAAATTTTTCCTACCATCTAAATTTTTCATGTGGTTAATTTCATCCTATTTCTTTTACAGCCTTAAACCATGCTATGTAAATCTTTCTTCTACCTCCTTAAGCAATATAAATTACATCCTATTATTCCTACATCCCTAAGCCAACCTAACTAACATCCCTTTGTTACTCCTACACCCTTAAGCAAGCCTGCATGTCTCTTTAATGTGTCCAATCCTTTAAATGCTTTTAAAGAATCCTAACACCCTAGGTGGGTTGGTCAGCTTATACTTGCTTACTTTCAGTTTCCATACATCACTGTCAATGAAACCTTGCAGTTGATTCTTTGCATTTCTTTCATCTCTGGGACTCATTTTGCATTGAGATATCCCAGATCTGTCTGAAATGAGGCATTGTTACTGCCAATCATAGTGGTCCCCATCTTGCCAGTCCAGGACTTGCTACCTCTTCTTATAAACCTCGCACAATCTCAAGTGATATCCATTTCCATTATATATATATAAATTGATTTTGTCCTGCAAATGCAATCACAGTTAAATTTCACCCAAACCAGAGACAAACTCATCTTCAGAGTAAATGTAGCAGAGGGTGGAAAATGCAAATAACTGAAGTTCTCAGTGAGTGGTGTTAGCTGCAGGAGAAGCAAACATGCAGTAGGACAAACAGCTTTTTCAGCTATGGAACAAAAGTAGCTCATCAACTGAGTTTTAAGTCTGTTTGGGATTTTTGTTTTTAATCTAGGGCACAATCAACAAATCTTAGACTCCCGTCTGTACTTCAAGCAGCAACATGTGCAAGGATACAAGACCAATCTAGCTGGTACTGTAGATGGCATTTTAGACATGCCAAAGCTTTGGACACATACAAGACCCTTGTCTCATCTATAGATAGCTGGGATTACCAAATCTTCTCTCTGCTAGAAGAATAAATGTAGCTATAAGCAGCTTTTCTTATTTTGGTGCTGTCCATATTGCAGACAATCTTGCCTACTTTCAGGCAACAGGACAACCAGAAATCCCAGCTTTGCACCCATTTATTTGGACTCTTTTAGCCCATCAAAGGCAGTTTTTAACCCACTCGCCCTCTGGGGGCGTAAAAGTTCCCTTTGCAAGGTGCCAAACTGGTCACTCAGTTTGAGCTGCCATCAATAGTGGCTTAATTACAGAATCACAGGATCTTTGAGATTGGAAGAGATCTCCTGAGATCATCTAGTACAATAAGATGGTTTCAAGACCATAAGTCATCTTGGGAGCATCAGTCATGACTGATCTCCTGCCAAGCGAAAGAATAGCGGTGCTTGTATCTGAATTAAAAACCACCCCAACATACACAGATTCTCTTTGGGAAAGCTCCACGGATATTTAGGTCCTGCTTCCCTTAAGTAAGGATCTTTGTGTTCTGGTGCTGCAAAAATGCCTGACTCCCTACATAACAAAAGTATTTTAATATCACTTATCCTGAAAATGTAACTGACATTTTGAGGGGAATTAAAGAAGGCATTTTGGATTTGACCAAGGTGATACCAAAGGGGAAGGCATAGATGCCTTGCTTTGGCAACACTATTACAAAAAATTCTGTTCTGGCTAAAATACAACTGTTTCCGCTAACTTTTTGGACTGGTCACAGCACTAAATAATCCATTACTCTGCCAGATCTGTTTGGAGCCCAAAGTGAATTACTTGTTTCTTGGCTCAAACTTGCATCAGAAGATCCTCAGCTCAAGATAACTGACACTTTACCACGTAGCCAGGACTCCCCTTTGAGACATATAAACATTTTGTTTCATTGACTGATATTTTTCTAGATTTATAGAACACACCTTTCCCTGGAGCTCAGGTCACGTTTGCATAGTTGAATAAAAATGCCATAAATCTCCTGCTTTTCAGCAGTGGAAAGCAAGAGAACTAATTCCTCCTGGGGCCTCCTTAAACAATACTTACCTCATTGCTAGACCTTATGCTATTCCTTTTGGGGTCAGTACAGTCCTGTAACTTGCCAGGGTTGTTCACCAATCCGTACTGAAGACTTTAGGAACAAGGAGCTTCTGCAGTCAAACCAAGCCAATAATGACTCATGATGCCAGGTAATGGGATGCCTCCCTGATACTTAGGCATAGCGTTAAACATTGCAAGGGCTCTGTGCATCAAATCAGCTGCACAGACTTATTCTTTGTAGTTCAGTCAGTTCATAAAAGAACCAAGACTGGGGAAAGATATTCTTGTTATTATCGAGAGATGATCCAGGGAGGAGGTTTTACCTCCTGAGTCAGGTGAAACCAGTGGGTTAAGGATGGAGACTACAGATCACAGATGGCTTTATAAGGTAATACACAGTATTAGTATCCCACTATGGTAGATTGGAAACTGCTGTGAATATTCCTACCATTGCTTAGTTAGTGGCAAAGACTAATTTCCTTTCTATGGTCTTAAAAGAGCAACAAAGTTTGTATTAGCTTGAGTCAAACACTTCAACAACTACATTTTGACCTCTTAGGCCATCTGACCACCAGAGAAATCAGAGAAATATGAGAAAAGTTTTTAGCCCTTGAACAGCCCAAATGCTAATCCTTGTCATATTGTACTGTCCCTATGGACTTCATCATCATTGGCTCCATTATACAAAGAGGGACATTTGGACTACTGTATCCAAAAATCTTTCTAGGACATGCATGAAACAATCCTGTATCCTCTTGTGCTCTGTTAATAATCTGAATGATATTTGCTTGCTTGTATTTGGATGCAATGTCTGAATCCTGTCTGGCTGCTGAGTAGACTTCTCCCAGACGAGTTTGAAACGCATTTGGCAGTTCTTTGCCCATATGTGCTCCCTCAGACATGCCTCCTAAAAATCACACAACTAGACAGTTGCTCAGAAATCAACACGTGTTCCCCTCAGACATGACAGGTACTGTTAGCCTGTGACTTCAGCTATTTTAACATAGTCAGATGCTACAAACATGAGTGTAGTATAAAATAGCATTTAGCTAGCTAGCAACCTTCTATCAGTAATGAGATGGAAGTTTATTATGCTAGATAATAGACTAAGCAGATTATTTCCTAATAGAAAAGCATTGCCTCTGCACTGAGTAAAAGAACAGCAGGGAACATAATAGGGACATAGTAGCCCAAGGAACTGTGTTTACTCAGTTTCAGGGCATATGAGAAGGCGATAAATTAGACACAAAGGGTTGAGCTTAATGTTGCAGGAGAGGCATTTTGATCATTTTCTCTCCTTCTTCTGCCCCTCCCTTTCACTCCCATCTCCCTCCTCCTATTTTCCTACTGGTGGAGATGCATTTCCACAGCATGCAGCCTTTCCTTGCTAATAAACTTTTTCTTCTATCATCAAGATGAAAGCCTTGAAAGGGATGGTATTTATGGAGAACACTCTAACCTATACTGCATACTCCTCAGGAACTGGCACAGTGCAGGACAGATGAAGCTTCTGAGTGAATCCATGCGTCAGCTTTCTAAAGCGCACACAGTGAAAGTCTGGGAGGGCTGGAGCCACAACAGCTTCTAATCAACCAAACATGACTATCTCGGACTTTCCTCTCAGCATCTGTAATTGTCCTAAGAAGCAAAAAAAAAAAACCCAGAGTGACATGAAAACTCTGGTGTATGAAGGAAAAAAGCGAGAGGGAGCAATGCAAAGATGGGAGTAAAGGACTGAGAGAGAAGGCAAGAGATTTATTCAGCATTTCCTTGTCTGTCTCCTCCACAAACTGAATCACAGAGGCATGAAAGTAGATGTATTGAATCTCAAAGGAAATAAAAGAAATGGAAAATTAACTACTGATGAAAAAAAAAAATAGCTGTGTCCAGGGATTCCTGCATATCAACTCTGAGCTCCCTCTTATCAGCTTAGAATAGAAAAAGCCAGGGGACTGGGGAGGAAAGGTCAAACACTGAGGGAAAACATAGGCAAGGGAAAAATGAGAGCTAACATGGAAATCAAAGCAAAAAAGCAGGGCAGAGAAGAGCTGATCCCATTTCAGACAATTTGCATATACTGCCCTGAGTGCCATTTCCCAATTTCAGCATCATGAATGGGTGAAGTGGGCTTAAGGCTCATGCTTAGAAAAGCCACACCACTTTCTGCCTTTCTTTCCCTGCCCTCTATTTGGCAACAGGTAATAACAGTGGGCTGGGGAAACCTCATACAACAGCAGCTGCCACCATCTGCACCAGCACACAGCTGAGCCAATTGTGAGCTGCTGCGTGCCAGGTCTGAACCAACCTCAGGAGCTCTTCCCTGCTGGTTACTAATGGCTTAGACACTGTGCACAAAGTTGGCCTGTTTAATTCTGGCTGGATCCTGGGCCTTACATTTTCCTGTCTTACACTTTTTTCCCTTTAGTTTTGAATAAGCTTTGACCTTATTCACTCCTGGGCCTCCATATCCACACTGACTTGAGTGGCCACCTCAGGTTTCCAGGCAATGAGGGATAAAGGGCTGCCTCCATGTATTTTTCTGATCATAGATAGGTCTGCTGCCATAGTCTTATCGGAAATTGCTAACAAAAGACTGGAATAAGAATATATTGTTACTATTGCCCACAGGCAGCCAATATATGGGACCTTAAAGACTGACTTCCAGTGGAAGTAGAACTGGTTGCTCAAGCATATTCCAAACAAATGGCTCCCCACACAAATGCACACCTCCCCGCCATTACACGCCAGTCACCAACACTGTACAAAGCCATCTGCCTTTTAGAAATCTCCACTGAATCTCAAAGCCTGGCTCCCAAGGAGCAAC
Source organism: Nipponia nippon (assembly GCF_047370975.1). NCBI lineage: Eukaryota > Metazoa > Chordata > Aves > Pelecaniformes > Threskiornithidae > Nipponia > Nipponia nippon. The sequence continues at coordinate 4,939,938 of NW_028262336.1, read as the reverse complement.
TGTGACCCCAAAATTGCCTTCATCTGGACAACAATCCAGCTATTCAGATTGCTTCCTCAAATCAGTATAACCAAAATGACAGCAACATCATCTCTTCCAAAGACTGAATATTTACTCACAGTCAGGGCCAAGAAGGACACACATAAAGACAGGACATACCTGGGGACACACTGGTAACATAATTCAGCAGTATTAGTTATACAAATGCAGACTAAATGACAACTTCTTACAGAAAGAACTAACAGCTTTGAAGACGAGAACAAGATAGAAGTATGTGGGGGGGAAAGCAGGACAGATGGGTTAACAAACATAATAGGATGTGCATAATTCTCAGCTACTCAGGAACAGTAATCACAAATCACCACCTGCCCAGTTACTATCAGATGGCAGGTTTGCCTCTTCACATTCAACAAATCTGTTCCTTGTGTATGCATCACAATCAGACTTGGTGCATTCACTTACCAAAGTAACTTTTCTTGTCCTACACAGCCAGCTCAGCTCTGGGAGAAGGAACAGGAGTTTACACCTTCTTATACAACAAATTATTTACTACGTTCAAATCAGCTACATTTGTGTAATGCAGCTGAAGCAAGGAAGCTTTCAGCATATCAGTGCACCTCATTTTGGCTTGCAGAAACTTTTACTTTATGTGAGGCTTGAATTTGAAACTACAGTTAAGCACTGCAGAACTTGTTAGGAACTGCATTTCACTCAAGTGGAGACAATTTGCTCTCGTGGTACCAGAAGGAAATAAATGTGGAATCCTGCAAACTCACTGGAACTGCCACGTCACAAAACAGATGCCGTCAGGAGAGGCTGTGCATAACATTTTTGAGCAGAACAAAAATTCCACTTGTAGGGACCTGAGTGAATTTGGGTCAATTTTGACAGACATTTCCGGATAAAAGAAAAAAGTGAGGTGTGGGGAAAGATGGGGAAAAGAAATCTCAGGAGAGTCAGATTTATTTATTTTTTTAAACTGTTGAAATTATGTTACCATTTTTTAAAACAGTCCAGTCTTAGAAAACCTTTACAAGAAATGAGTTAACATCCTCCCCACAGGTAAATGAAACTTTTCTCTTTCAGTTTTGGATTGAAAAGGTACTTCTAGTCAATGGAACCCACCATTCTCTTTTTCCTTCAGCTTACTTTATTTTTTTGTCCAGCCATCGAATTGAAAAATCCATTATTCACACAACTCAATCTGAAATAAATAAAAGAGCAAACCAGCTGTAGACTCCTTAGATTCTGAATTAAAATGTCAGGCTGTGGGAGACATGGGGAATATTCCATTGCCAGAGAATCACACACTATATAATCCCTTAATTATAACCAAACCTTTAGCAGTAGTTTCAGGTACACATAACATCACTGGCTTTCAGGTATCCTGATCCCAAGCTGAACTCCCCACAGAGCATTAAGGGCACATGCGGTGAGCAGTAGGTCTAGCAGATGGTTATCTAGTTCCTGTAATGAAAAAAAAAAGAAAACATCTGTCAGTGAGAGGGAAACTTGCAACCCTGGGAGCTTTCAGCATGGGACAGTGGCATTGCTGGCTTGCCTCTAAGGAATACCTTGAAAGGAAATTCTCCTTCAGAAAAAAAGGCAATAATAGAAGACTGCTTATTTGCCAAGTAAGCATAAGACTATGGAGAAAATGGGTCCTGGGCTTCATGTGACACCCTGGAAGGAGCCCAGTCAAAAACACAGCAGCGAAGAATCTGCACAGCTCAGAGACACTGACCTAGTTTGCTTCTCCTTTCCCAGAAGTCCTGCATCCACAGCAGCTGAGTAATGTGCAGACTAGTGGGCACCAACCCAGGACCTGCATCCTACATTAGATAGGCAAAGGATAGCCCATTCAACATGGAGGTGTAGGTTCCTCCCAGCTTTTCAGCAGCTTATTGCAAATTATCTTCCCTCCCTCCTCCCCTCACTCTCAGCAAGGCTTCTCCTGGCATGAATTTAGCCCTGTCCAAGCAGCCAGGTGATCAGCACTGCTTTTTAAGCCTGTGCTAGCCAGAGGGATAAGGGAGACATTCTTCAGGCTTGTTCGCTCGCTCACCACTCGGCCATAGCAATTTCTCATAATCATTGTTCATGAGCCCGAGCCCACAGACGTGAAGAAAGTGGAAGCTATTTTCTGCTGTTGTTTTGAATGTGAAGTAGAGCAGAGCCTAGATTTCATTCTCAGGGCACTACAGGGTCACAGACGGTGCATAGACAGCACAATCGCTTATCTCTCCCCAAGGTGTTGCATACAAGAAAGAAAAGAGACACACAGCACTGGCCAGGGTTCATTGCTCTTGGCAAACTGCAGTGGCATCCCAGAGGTGAGTGGCTTCCTGAGCCAGCCCAGTCAGAAATATTAGCTCAGAGGTGAAGCACCGCGCTGCTTTGGCACATGCACAGTGCACAAGACAGCCACAGATCTGCAGCTAGGCAGATTCAGACTAGCAATGTTTAACAGCAAGGGTAATTACCTTCTGGGACAGTGTGCCAAGGCTTGTGGGGAGGCTTCCTTGCAGGGATGTGTTTAAATCAAGCCTAGATTATTCTGAGCTGTGGTCCAAACACAGCACCCAGGACTTGAGGCACAATTTATCACAGAGCTACCCCACAGCATTGTGTCATGCAGAGCACTGGGGCTGATGAACACATGGTCTTCCTTAACTCTTCCTACCAAGCATACTGTGTCAGATAGTCCCCTAATCCGGGGATCTTTATCGCACAGTGACCATGGTGTGAGAAAGTCCAGGAGTGTGGGTGATGAAAATACAGGACTATCCCCACTATGCATTTTGTGAGGGCTTTCTGTATTCCTTCTCCATGTTTGAGCCACCAGAGTATCTTAGGCACTCTTATCCTCTCTGTTGTCTTCCAGTGTTACAGAAACCAAAGCAAATCAAACTGTCTCAGATAGCTACCATACTGAGACTTCTCAGACATTCAGTACGTGAACTCAATGGCTTAAACCCCACTGCTCAGGAGGAGCAAGATTGTACTCCCTTCTGGATCTCACTGCCTAGTTACCTGAGAGAGCTTAGTCCTCTTTTCACCAAGATACAGGAGGAAAGAAATGCAGAGCATCATCACAACTCCCCTTCCACCCAAGAACCTGGTATCCCCACTGGGGAGGTGGAGGATTTAACAATAGCTTTCCTTTCTTTGTGATTCAGAGCAGAGAAGTCTGGGGAGTGTTTAGTCTCCTTCTGGCATGTTGGAGTTTCTGGCTTTTGATTATTTGTTACAGAACTCAACATCACCATGCACTGGGAAGTACTCCACTACAGAGTGAGGTTTTGGGGGAGATTTCTGGATCCTTCAGTTATTTTCTACCAATCCTGTTCTACAACCCCATTGCTGCTAGAGAGAGCAATAGAAGAACAATACCTGCTGACCCCTGCAGTGCCTTCTAGCCTGGTGCTCCGCTGTTGCCTGAGACCATCAACTTAGAGTAGAGTAAAAAGGAAGGAGACCCACAAACATTCTCATCGAATTCCACCTGCTGCCTGGCAATTAAGGCATTTTTACGGTGGGGGGGGGGGAAATCTGCAATGCAAACAAGGCAAAGATAGGATTTGAATCCCAATAGATATATCCCAGTGGCTCTGTAGTGCACTGCAGCATCCCCTGCTGCTGGGGTAAGCATGCAATTTGGCACAATCTTGCTTGGAGGGCTTCCTTACACTGAGCATGATCTGATCTCCTTGCTGAGGAGCAAGCTAAGATCTTCAGGCAAGATAGGCAGGTAAAGACTTACCTTACAAAATCCCTGGAGACTGCGATTCTAACTTATAACAGCCAAACCAACATGCCACACAACTATGTCATTGGAGTAGCTGGTAAGAATAAAAATAGTCAGGAAGTTTATGTCTGTGTTCCCCACGAACTGCCCACAAAAATCAGTGACTTAATAAAACATTGACCCACTGAAAGACAATCGTAGATCACTGAAGGTGACTTCACTCACTGCTTCCCCTTGGGTGGCTGAAGCCATGGATTTCATCTAAGCCCTGCTCTCAGGTGAAGCTCTGCTGAGGAAGCCCTACAGAGCTGCTGCTATCACCATTCTGCTCCTCAGGCAATGGCTCATCTGACTCCTGTATGCTCTCAGAAAGCAAGCCTCCTTCGCCTTCACCTTTTCCTCCAGCCGAGCACTACATCTCGCCCCCACCCCCTGTGACTACTAGCGGGCTTGACGGGAGGGCTACATCTTCCTGCCCTCAGCTGGCTGCTCTTGGGAGGGAAGGAAGCTCACACAGATGGATTTCAGCAGTTCTCATGAGTATTTTATGGTCTTTTACTGATTTACAGCCAGTTCAGCATTCTTGTAAATGGCCATAAATTGGATTGAAGTCATAAATCATAACCAGAGAAAGAGAGACACAGTCTCTGAGTCCCAGCTCAGGCTAAACCAGCCTCTATGAATATATGGAAGAAACCTGCTCCCTCAATCAATACACACAGCTTAGGCTACAGCAATGGTCTGCAGGGTCCACCCCCCATTCCTCTTCCACAGGGCTGTAAGAGTAGTTACATACTGCATGTCTGTGATGTGCTAAAAATAGCTTCCTTCCAGACTACCTAGGGGTTGTCCCCACCACCTCAGAGTCTGAGCACTTCATGACCTTTACTGTACTTACACATACACTCCCACTGTGAGCAGGGGGGCAAACTGACACTTTTCATACCAGGCTCACAATTTCTTCACACAGATCATCAAGAGGAGTTTCCCACCCCACACACTACCTTTGGGAGGTGATCACTGCCTTTTTCTCCAGGGAGACTGGTAGAAAGTTGCAGGTTGTTATTCTTCTGAAACACCTGATTTATTCCACACAGGGCACTGAAAGCTGAAATGCCTTGCTTACACTCCACAAGCCTGGCACCTAAAAATCTAGGGGTTTGTGTCTTTTCCTTTTGTTTCCCTAGCTCATTTTTAGAATCTAGCCTGTAAGCATTTCTGAAAGCATCTGACACAGCTGCTGTAAGCCGGACCCTTCATATTTCTGTAGCTAACTGCAGCTCAGGAAAGACAGACTGATTCCTTCCACCTCCTTAACATAATAACCAAACACTGTGCTAGCCATAAACATCAAAGGGCAGAAGGTATCAGCACCCTAACCAGCTCACCCCCACCCTTGCAGCTCACCACAACCCTCCCTACAGACACCAAAATCTAACAAACCCAACTGACTGCCCCAGCTAGGCTTTTTGAGGTCCTGAGGGCTGCCAGGTGAGTTCCTTTGGCCCCACCCTCTAGACAGAGCACCTGATGGAGATGAGCCTCAACGTCTTCCCTGGAGACTTGAAGGGCTCCTGCTGCTTCTAGCACAGTGGGAATAAGTCCTACTGCACCTACAATTAATGAAGTGTTTTTCTTGCTTAAAGACATGTGAAAAGCTACCACAAAGGTCTATCCAGTACTGCCTGCATAGGAATCACAGCCTTAGCCACTGCATTATGATCCTGCAAGGAATTGTGGCATTGCCTAGCCAGCGGCCAAGGATGCACACCCTGTTCATACAGGCAGTGAACCCTTCTCAGGTCCGTTTAGTTCAGACTTAGTTATGTTTATTTGTTATTTAGCCAGATGGATTGATTTAGAGTTATACATGCATCTGTTAAAATGGAATTATGTGCCTTGCTCTATGTATATTCTGTATTTAAATACAAGTCACTGGTCAATTGCCAGCTTGAAGGGAGGATGACCTCACAGTAGAGTACCCTGCAAAAAAAATGAAACATCACTGATGATGTCATTTTCTAATAGCCTAGAAGAGGAGATGAACTGCTTGCTTATTCAGCTTTTCATTAATTAATCATCTTGCTGTTACTTTGTGCTCCCCCTGTTCACTTGATTCTGCTTCCTTCCCCGCCTTGTCTTGTTTTTACTTGTTTGTGCAGTACTGTCTTTGTGATAACACCTCAAAGCCCTGGACTGGGATGAGCTTCCTACTGTGCTGAGCATGATACAAAACACAAAGATACTCATATTTACATGTGGGCAAGGGTGACTGTTTCTGGAGTTCTTTTGGGTTTTATCCCAGTAGCTTTCAACATATAGTCCAGGCACTGCTTTTAAGGGTTCTGTCAAAAGTGTCTAAAAGTAAGACCTACACTGGTAGGTTAGAATCTCTTTAGAGGATTTGCAGCTCTTTGGGAGGAAAATTAAAAAGAATTTTTTTAAAAAAAGAGACAGGAACAAAAATCTTTGGGGAGAAAAACCACAATTGTTTTGCTACAGTACATAATACCATGATTAATAGTAATGATAATAATAATGTCATAATTGACCTGTAGTTGCTTGCCAAGACTCTTCAAAGAAGAGTCATAGTAACTTGACCATTTATATTAGCATTCAGATTCTTGGAAAAACATGTTCTTTCAAAGCTGCATTTAGCTGGTAATGCTAGTACCAAGGTGAAGTATTGCCAGCACGTTGATGGTTGAGAACATTTCAGGAAATTATGAGAGGAATTAAATATATTCCTAGCTTTACTGATTACCACTATTTTCCATTAGTCACTTATCATCATGTCATGATTTTTTTGTTTTGGTTTTATTTTTATTTTTTTTCATCCATTTGCACTCTACACTGCAGGTCTGATCACCTAATCATGTACCTGTATGCTGTACCATGTGCAGGACACATAGAAAACAAACAAGCTAAGCCGGAACCGATGGCATCAACTCGGTACAGTCAGAGCTCATCTGGCCTGACATGCAGCAGGGATCTGTGACTTGGCCATGAGTCCCATGGACACACAAATGCAGCTTTGAATCAGTTCAGAGCTCCTGGATCAAGGAGCATGGGAAGCAGCATGTATCCTGTGTTTCAGGACCTGGGTACAATCAAAACAGCTTGCTTGACTGCCTGGACCAGCAGTGTTCAACATATCCTAATTCCTCCCCTCACAATGCAGATTTAGCTTCCCAGATGTCTCCACATGGCCCTCAGCCTTTTCCTAATAGGACAATAACAAATAAGTGAGTTTGGCTAACGGCTGAAGACTCTTCTGGCACTGACACAGCCTGGCACATAGCCATCAGCATGTGCCACCATCACCACTGATTCTACTTGAAGGGGCTGGGGGTAGGAGGCACATCACCAGCACACACACAAGCACACACAGCCAGACACTGCCTACATGGTGATGCAATTTGCAGGCATAAGGCAGTGGATCTCAGAGGTGCAATCCAGCTTCAATGGCTGTGAAGGCTAAGCCACTTTGCCATGGGTCATTTGTCCAAATGATGCCAGCAAATAAGTCCTAAACTTTACAGGTCAAGAAACTTGTATTTTTCTTCTTTGTTTGTTCAGTGGAGTTCTAGTCCAGGAGCTTCTAAGGGGCTTCTATTTTAATACGAGGAATAATAACAGTAATAATAACAACAGTTGATAGCCAGAGGAATAGCAAAAGCAGAGGCAGAGGTGTTTGCAGGTTCTTTTGGACTTCGTTTTCTGAGCAAGAGAAGATAGGACTAGCAAAATCCACAAGGTGACACCAAATCATTAGGGTCAACCAAAGTAAATGGACTCAAAAAATTCAGGTGTGATGGTAGTTTCTCCATAAATCTCCCAGCTAGGATGTCACCCTCAGGCTGAATAGAAGCTTGCAATGAATTCCTACCCTTAGAAATAGTTGCCCTTCACTGGGTACTGCTGAATCTTTCCTGTCAAAGAAGATTTATTGATGGGAAATAATTAAAAAACAATTCAGAACTTTCTTCCTCTTGGAATGGATTATATTACATTAATTAGCGGAGGTTGGGGGATTGGTTTGGTTTTTTTTTTCTTTGCCCCCAAGGACAAGAGACATTTTTGCTTGCCACAAGGCCTTCCTTCACCCCAGACCCCTTCTTGCTACTTTAAATGATCTACATTGTCCACAATGCTGTAATAGTGTGAAGTGTGGCATCATTTTCAGAAACAACGTGTCTCCCTCCCTCTTATTCTTTTGCACATATGGCATCTCAAAAGGCAATGGCAGACTATAAATTCACACCAAGGTTATGGAGACTTTCAACAGAGAGGAGGGAAAAGTTGGCTATTTTTTGATGGCCCTCTCTGTTAACTGTGAAGAAAACAACCAGTGCCATCATCAGACTCAGTCAGAAAAACAGTGTTATTAGAAAAGCGTTTTCTAGTATGAAAGGTTGTTCACAGCAAACTACAGTCTAGCGCTTTTGTGTTTGCGGTGTGTTGCAGCCTTCCTTTGGCCGAGGTTTCTTTAAACCAACAGGTACTCCAGCTCTGTTTTGCTCGAGTTCTCCAAGAAATAATGCTTTGTGTCTTTTGGATCCACCCATGGTCTTTCTTATGTGTCAAGTCCAATGTTGGACTTGGTTCTCTGTTTCTAGATGCTCACTGATACCCATAGGGCTGGCTCAGGCCTGCAGCAGGGATCTCTCCATTATATGCAATGCCACTACACAGCTGTCTGGAAGGAGACATCAGATCCCTCTGACCCCAGGGCATCCTTGGAGGGGCCTCAAAGCCCATGTTCCCAGCTTCTGGCCATTGACCACTCTGTTTCCCTCTGTTGCAGTGCCTGCAAATGAGAGAGAGCAGCTGTAGTTATTGCAGGGCACTGAAAATATCAATATGAATGATGCATAGGAAAAAGTTAGGTCCAGACGCTACAAATGTGTAAAAGTGCTATTGTCCTGCTACTTATGTGTTCTTTATAGCAATCTGGTAAGAGAGAGAAGTTTCAAAGCAGCACCAGTGCCCTCTTTAAACATCCACTGCAAACACTGCAAAACTCAGACAGCATCTGCAGACCACACTGCAACACCAGGCAGGGATTCCCCGGGACAGCAGGGAGCATGAAAGACAGCGCCAGTTCGACTGCTAGAGCTGAGGCAGGGCCAGGCAAGTGGGCTTTCCCCACTTTGGGGGGCCTGAAAGGGTATCTCTGCTGGCATGCAGCTCCCTGTACTGGGGAAGTGCTAGGCAGTGAGAGTCCCAAAAAGCCAGGCTCTGCTTTTTTGATGAAGGGCTTCTTTGCATGGCAAGCACAGGCAGGGAACGGAGCCGAGGAGATTCATTTCTGCTAGCCCTGTGTTTTGCAGTCCTTTTTTTAATTGGGGTAAATAGAATCAGAATGACAAGTGCAGAGTGATGGCTTCGATGTGCTATTTGTCTGGTGAGGAATTTGTGAAATATGTGTTTTTCTGTAGAGAGTGCATGGCTGTAAAGAAGGGCCAGAGTCAGCACAACCTCAGAGCGATGGAGAATAAAGCATTCTAGTTTTGTGGCCATTGATCTGATGACACTGTGGGTAATGGATGGACAAGGTTAGACTCAGAATGTCTGATTTTTCTCAAATCATTGCTGGAGTCAGGCTTAAGGTTGCTTCACCGTGCAATTCTGTATTTACCGTTATTAGAAATTCTCCTATCTTCACACTCACTTTGAATTTCCTACGCTTTTACTGACTGATGGGTTTGGAAGGTTTTTTTAGAGAAGCATATAATTCTGGAAAGATATTTTTATGTGATTATTTTTGTTTACCTGAATTCTATTAATCTTCCCTTGCAGTCTTAAATCCATGTTTTTGTATGGAATTTCATTTTGCAGTTCATGTGTTTCAGGTTTTCTGTTGGTTGTTTGGGAAGTAAATGCTACTGTTGGGAAAAAACCTTCCTTCTTTTTTTATCAACATGCACTCATTTTGAGAGAAGGCTTAAATTCAGGGAAGAAGAGATTCATGATTAGTTAAGCAAACCTAAGCAGCACAAACAGGTTCCAGACCTGTTTGGGGCTATACTGCAAGAACAGCTATTCTTGGGGAAATGCCTCCATAAGCAGGGAATGCTATATTTTGTTATGAGGTGCTACATACTGTGCCTCCATTAAAGCAGCCTTTGAAGAAAGAGCTGTGGCAGGAGAAAGCAGCAAAGTGGCAACCAAATTGATGCTTGCAAAAAGAAGCGAAACACTTCAAAGCACTTATGTATTTCCATTGCACCACCTGCCACTGAAGGCTTCAGGCCCGGACTGTTAAGTCTGCCTGTAGCTTTGAAGTCCCTTTGGATGCCTTACTGCTAGGTAACTCCCAGATAACCATATTATTAAAACTCTCCCACTTCCAGTTGCAACCTGCCAGAAGATGGTGTCCTATCCTATCAGACACAGGTCTCAGCACAGTGATCCAGGCATTTGTGACTGATTATTGCAGCTAGTATCTAGTGAAGAAGCCAGGCATCCTGGAAAAGCTCCAGTTGACAAAACACAGTGTCTGGTCTCCCTAGCAACACCGATTACTGGGAGAACATCACCCTGCTGCTCCCTCATTTGTACTGGCCACCAGTGAAGACAGAGTCGCCTTCAAGGTCTCTGCCCCAATACTCCGTGCCTGCCACAGGTTTTGTCTGAGCTGCTGAAGAAATTCACCTTTCTGCCTAACCCCACAGTTACTATACATGCAGGAACAGACTGTTGACTCTGAGGATGAGGTCTATGTATGCTGGAGACAGGATTTCCCTGGGCTTTGGGTGCATTAAATTACTCCCAGGAATAGTGAGAACCATCATGGTAGTTCCTGCCCTCTCCATGGAGAACTCAGTTCCCCAATAGAGCCCTCCATCAATGACCTTTTTGCACCCACCTACGTGGGTGCAAAACACAACACACAACACATCCACACACCCACTCATTAGCACACACAGAAGTCTAAACAAACAAATCACCCTATAAACTAATCAGGCTCTTTCCCCTACAGGGCAGAGGAGGGAAAAAGACAGAAAGCTTGTTATTTTTGTTTCTGTTTTCCGATACTCGGATCACTCTCAGTGTGCCTCTGGAAGTGCCTAAACAAACAAGAAAGCTGTTGTGGTCAGAAACGTTATATGGTGTCTGGCCTATAAGTCACACAGCGGATTCCTATGAGCACTGGGAGAGATTCCCACACTACCCTCATCCATGCAAGTGAAGATACCTTTGCACAACACTGCTTGGGGTTGTGAAACCATACCCCCAAATCAGCTCTCTGCTAAGCTGCCTTAAATCTGTGAGCAGGTCCTGAGGAATGACCCACAAATCTTCTTTCGAATTTTTAATTAATTCCTTTCTGCTGAGTTCACTCCCCTTTTTTGCTGTGTTTCCATGAACAATATCTCACAAATCAGTTTACTGGCAGGGATGTTTGTAGACACGGCAAATTTTAAGTCAGTGTTGCATACTATTTGCAGAAAGTGCATTTTGAATGTGTTATTACAGGTCTCTTCACCGTCTCCATTAAAAAACATTTCCACTAGAAGAGTGAAACTGAAAACTCAGGCTCATGTTTGTACCCCAAAAACCCTAGTATCTGAAAGGAGAAAATTGATAGCAAGCAAAACCCTTCCACATCCTTTCCTAAGCATAGTTTTTGTTACAAGAGCAGCTGTGCTGGTTCAGACCACAGGTCCAGCTACCTCAGTATACTGTCTCCTGCAACAACCACAAGAAGAAATTCAAGGAAACGTGTGAACAGAGAAAATACTTTCCCAAAGAGAAGCCTGCCACAGTATAAACCCATCAGGGACTTTGTTGTTGCTGCTGATATCACAGAGAGGTCTTCAAATATTCAGGTAAGTGGGATACTATGACTGATCAGACAAACAGGTTGATTGGTTAGTCGATCTTATCTAAGTCAAGGAATATGCACATGCTTTTAACATACAACGATTTTCATGGTGAATATCAAATACCCCATGTGACTCTCACAATAAACTATTTTCAACCCACACCGCAAAATATTTTTACCTGAAAACTCTGAGCGAACCTAAAAATGATTACAAATTATTGGACACTGTGGCTTGAGCACGAACAAACTGTGACCTCAATAGCAGATAACATCTGATGGAGCAGGGTAGGTTCAAATAGAAACTGCACGCTTTTTATGAGAGAGCAAAGGTGATTAGCCACAGCAAGAAATTCACACCCAAAGGAGAGGATTAGCCATGTTTGAATGTCTTGAGATCAACAACAGACCTCATTCAAAGAGTTACTTTTTAGCTAAACACATATTATGTTTTAGTCAAAAGCAAATTATTGGGTCAATCCAGGGGTAACTGGGTGAAAATTAATGGCCTGTGATACTTGGAAGGTCAAAACAGATGATCTAGCAGTATCTTTAGCCTTCAGCTCTGCGAGTCTATGAATGTACAATGGACACATGGTTCATTATAAAGAGTGGTACACAGCCTCAGCTGATATAAATAGACATTTGCACCGATTTACACTTGATAAGCATCTGGTCAGGCTTACTCAGCTGCACACTCTGGCATGCAATGTAGTCAAGTTTAAAACTAACAAATGACTGTAGCACATCAGAGCTCGTGGACCAGATGGTGAGTGGGGATTGCAGGAACCTCACCCATGCACATGGACCTGACAGGAGAAGTCTCAGTCTCATCCATAAGCCATTCCACTTGCAAACTGAGGAGAGCAGACTCCTGGGGAGGCATGTTGCAAGCTCTGCTGTCTAAGGTGGGCTCCTCTGGGTTTTGTGGGGCTCTGGAGAGAGTGCTGCTTCGCCCACAGTTTCTCCCAATGCTGCCTCCTCACCAGGATGCCTGCACCATTCCCCAGCCGAGTGCCATCTCTGGACATCTCATCTTATGTTGCATTTACTAGTATTTTTTTGTCCTAGGGTTTATAAAATTGAGGGCAATTGGGTTTCTTACATGCTGCTATCAGGTTAGGGTAGTGACAGTGAACATTTCCTTTCCTATTGTCTGAAAGCTAATCTCAAAGGGAAAATTCAAGTTACTCTCAATTTCTGCCTGTTTCCACTTGTCTCCCCATGTATCATGCTACTACTGTTTTCCTGTTTCTGAAATACTTTTTAAGTATGTGTAGGTTATCATGCTCACAGTAGTTGCTGTTTAACCAATCTCTCCAGACTTTATCCTTTTAATCTTTCTTTCTAAATCAATTCCTCCACTCCCTTGATCATTTCAGCTGCTCTCCTTTGAACAGCTCCTGTTTGTCAATAACTCTTCCTAATGACTCATGTGGAACAGGAAATATGTGAAACTTCAAGGCATAAAAAACACAGGAGCAGCACAGGTTCTGAGTCCTGGATCCTGGGGATTCGTGATTGTGATGGAAGAGCAGCCTCCAGGGAATTTGTGAGCACTGCCTGTGGTGTCTGTCCCCCCTGGCTGCTTCACACAGAGCCTATGGGACAGCCGGTGCAAGAAAGCCTGGCAGCGTGGTGATGGATGTGCTCAAGGATCCAAGGCCTGGAAGCCATGCTCCAGCCTCATTAGAAGGTGTTCAAGAGATCTCTGTAGGTACAACAAACTAGTCTGGTTTGAGAGTGGCCTCAGGGATTGCAGGAAGAAACACTGTAGTTGCATCTCTAAAGCCAATTTACACTCGACATGCATAGGAGAGTGTGGAACAGCCAGATGATATGAGGTCATTTACTACAGCCATAACATACTTCCATATGATGCATATACATTCTCCCCACAGGTGGGAAGTAATGCTGAGAAGTAACACCATGGATAAAGGGAAAGATATAGTCATTTAGTGAGGCATTTTCTAAAATATGGAAATCCAGCCCAAATTATAGTAATATAAGAGATTGTAAAGTACAGCAGGGGAGATATAAAATGGAGATTAAGGAGAGTATAAGGAGCTTTGCTGAACAAATCATACTGTGGCAAATCCATGCCCAAACTCTGTGGGCATCTCACTTCCCCCTGGGAGCAAAATGGTGCAGTTCTGCTGAGTAAGAAGACAAGAGCTGGTTACAAAGGCGAGCTCAGGGTAGGGAGCCATCCCTCCCACAGCACAGGAGCTGTCCCATGGAGGCAGCCTTCATAACAATGCGCAGGACATAAGCATGGTGCACTGTCAGCTGGCTCACCCCAGGGAGGCATTTGGGGTACATAAAAAGTTTCCTCAGCCATTCAAGTAAAACAGCCTCCTCAGACTGACAACGCTGCAGCTCCATAAGAGTGGGGACGTGAGGAGATTCCTCTTGCAAAGCTCCTCGATCTCCTCTGCAACTCCAGCTTCTGCTTAGGGCAATGATTTCTGTCTATGAAAGAGATGAAAATGACACAGTAGGACTGATGATTCTGTGGTTAGAGAGCTATGTGTAGCCCAAGAGGAGGCCAAATGTTGCCTATTTTCCAAAAGCATCAACTTTTTTTTTAGACTGCATCACATTTTAGTGTCATGAAAGAAGGTTGTTAGAGATAACTTGCCTAGAAACAAAATGAACAAGGATAAGAACTAGGAGCCAATGCCCCCCACAGAGGCGCATTGCCTTGCACCAGCTGATGTGCAGCAGCTTGTCCATCTGCACTGGAGCAACATGCAGCTTCCAGTCCAACGCAGCTGAGGCATGAGAGCCCTGTAGGAGGACAGCCTTCTGAGGTAGGGGACACAGCACCTGGGACGTGCCAGGTGAGTAGCAGACTCTGGGAGAGGAAGGACAGAGGGGTCCTGGTTTGGTGAGATGCAGGCAGTCTCAGGATGCTCAGCTACCCTTACAAGTCCTCTTCCTTCCTGGGCCTGATCCAGGGCCTACTGTAACTTGTAGTGTCTTCCAGGCTTTAATTCAGTCCCTGAACATAGGGGAGAGCTGTATATGTCATTCATTGCACAAGCCAACCTTTGGGCCTAACACTACAGAGCAGTATGCTAAGCTGCTGCTGGGCACGTGTGCAGCAGCTGTGAGGGTCAGCAGAGAGACCTTTGTGTCTGTAACACCAAATGGACATTTTGCAGGCCTAATTTTCCTCTCTCATGACAGCCACAGCTTGGCCACGTGTTTTTCTGCCTGGGTGTTGGGTGAATTGTTTGCACTTTGGAAATGAAGACACCTCATTGAAGCAGGAGAGCTGCCTGTATGCGGGCAGAAGCAAAACATGCCCCCCTGCCATGCAAAAAGGTACTTTGGGGATGTTAGCTTCTTCTCTCACACTGGTGGAAATCAGCTCCCTCTATGTGTGTGTTGTTTTGTCTGCCCAGCCCTAACAGAGCTCTGCCCATCAGTCCTCTCAAACAAGGTGGTTGAAAGTTGCTGCCTTGCAAAAACAGGCAAGTGGATAATGGCCATCAATATTGTCTTTAGGACTGCCTGGCTAACCAGAAGGCTGAAGCAGGAAGGCTGATGTGGCAACAGCACAAATTCTTTTGGTAGCTGAAAAAGTAAAAGAGCCAACTTCAGTTCACCAAACCCAACCGCTTGCTGCCTTAGTCAACTTGACACTTCAGCCATGGCTAGAGTGGGACCAGGCACATATTGAAAAAATTAACTTCTCTCCTCTGGGCTTTTTCACCTGGGGAGGTGAGGAGAAGAGTGAGAGGAGAGAATAACTCTTGGATGTTTGTCCTAGGCTAAGAAGGGTCAGAGGCTTGAGAACATGGCGCAGCAGATAAAGATGTGAACTTTGAAGTGGATGATAAGCATTTGTGAATGCCCAAGGAATGGGAGTTCAGAGTAGTTGAGCTATTAACCAAAGCAGGCAGTGGCTCATTCAAACAGCTTTTTGTACAAGCACCTGTGGGACTGAGGGGCTGGGAGGGGGGGCGATTATTGTAACAGTGTTTTACAAAAAAGCTAAAGATGATCCAATTATAAAACAGAGCGCCTTACCTCAGAACAAGGAGAAAACACTGGAAAAAATCATTAAAGATAGAGTTAGAAAGCTTCTAGACGAGTCTAACGTGATAGAGATAAACCTGTCTGCCAGTTTCTGTAAGTGTGACTTGTGTTTCTCTAGCCTATTAGGATTCTGAGGAAGAGTTAATGAAATACTGGACTGAGGAGAAGGGGTGTGGGGGGGATATAATTTATTTAAACTTTTCAAAAGCCTTTTGATAAAATATTTCACAAGAGGCTATTAAAGAAATTTGTTACCCGTAGGGTGGGAGGCAAAGTCCTGACATGGATTAAAACCTAGATAAGAGGTAAGAAACAAAGGAAAGGAATAAGCATCCAATTCTCTGCATGAAAGGAGGTTAATAGCAAGATGCTCCAGGGATCAGCATCAGGACCAGGGATGTTCAATATGTTTATTAACGATCTAAGAGAAAGAGGAGAACAACAGAGATACAAAATTTTGCTGATGGCACAGTTTACTTATTGCAGGCAATTTATTGGCTGCGTTTGACTCTTTTCTTGTGTTCATGGCTTGTCTATGAATAGATCACCAGTTTTACTAATAGGCCTATAAATATAATTGGAAGTACGGCTCAGTCTGGTGAACAGTACTGAGACTGATTGCAGGAGGAGACCTACAGGCACTGGAACATCAGCCTGGGGTGGTTGCAGAGACACAATGCAAGAGAGTTTCTGCATTCAGCCCTCCATCAGCTCTGTAAGCGTTGCTTTCTGTAACTGTGCTGCTTCTTATGTCACTGTCTGCTAGTGCGCAAGAACGACTGCGGTATAAGCACTGTTAGGATACCCACCTGTATCATCATCACAGTATTTCATACTTAGAGTCCTGTGTGGCTTGAATCTGCTATGGATTTATTTGAGGTTGTGGGCCTTTTGTCAGCACCTCCAAGCCATTACCCATGTATACATTTCTTGGGTGAAGCAAGCACTCATGCATGCACCTTTATCTGTATTACTTCTGCACTCCAAGTCCTGATTTGGCAGATCCTTCCCTGTGCAGCCAAGCTTTTTTTCTGCAATCTTTAGGAATTAAGCGCATGCTTCACCACATCACTGTACTGCTGCCAGAGATGCTCTCTTACAGCTGTGTCCTGCACCCTGCCCCATCCAGATCCACTTTCTGCACTGCCTCTACACGCTGGCCTTCCTATGGCTCCTATTCACTATTCATCACGCTGACTGAAACACTCACCTCCTAGCAAGGTAGTTATTGTAGGCAAGTTAAAAGTCCTCCTTCACAGTCATTGCTGCCACATAAGTTTGTTCAACTCGCTGTATTAAAGTCATTAGTGCCAGGCAGCCCTGGAGAAATGCTTTATGTCATCATTTTCCTCTACAGTACGGCAACCATTTTTTTACACAGTTGAGGTCGCTACCTCAGAGTACCTCAGCACATGCTGAAGGCTGCCTGTATTTGCATCCTTTGCCAGACAAGAAACATATTAGAGACATGATTAGAGAAAACCACATATTCAAGTAATTTCTTAAATTGAAGCTTTATTGACTCGGTCTCCATTTGATAATCACTCACTTCCAGTCCAGGGCTACCAAGAGAAACCTGTTTTTTTCCCTGTGGTCATCAAATTTCAGTTTATGTCAGTCTCCTGTAAAGAGGATATAAACTTTATAAGCTGACCAGACCAAGCGGCAGAAGTTGCCGTGTACTGTTTGTCCCAGCGCTGTGTCAACACGACAGATGACAAACAGCCAGATCAGCACAGCGGCTGTGAGTGCAATGAAGGAGGAGGAGGAGTGCTAGTCAGTCTGTACGATTCTTTGGCACACAAGGTGTTACTGCTGAGGAAGAAATTCCCAGATGATATCTGATTCGGCAGATCCTCTGTTGCGACGCTGATTACTCAGGTTTATATGCGCCCTTTCTCCCACCTCCTGCTGGCTACTGAGGAATGAACCAAGGAACGGGGTTACTCCGGGTGTAAGCACCTTCAAGGACCAGTAACAGCAGGGTTGATGCAGTTGTCCTCATGCTAATGAAGTCTGGTGTTTGAAGGCAGCGATTCCTCCTGCGATCTGCTGGCATTGTCACTTGACACTTCTCACCAGCTGGTGAGTAGGAAAAAGGAGTGTTCTGGTGCCAGTGGAAAATAAGTGGCTGCAGTGTGTAGTTGAGTTACTGGAGGTTTCATAATGCTGCCTTCAGTCTTTTATATATATATATGCAACCACATATGAGCAGAATGGCCTCCATCTCAAAGCTACTCCTTTCTGTCAGAAACAAGCTGGAGCAGCCAGGCGGTCGTTTGACTAATGACACAAAGGGAAGGTGCTAAGAAGGCAAATGCAATACGAACTCAAGCTCAGCATGCTGCAAACAAATTGAGCTGCTGCGCTAAAGTTGTGAAGAAAAGAGATTTTCCTATTACTTATACAGCAGTCCTAGACATCAGGGAACAAGCAAGCTGGAAATGGAAATTCCTATTGATGAGAAGAAATTTGATATTATTGTCATTGCCAAAACCTGCAGAGATTAGTCACATTACTTGGAATTTTTAACAGTGTAGTTACAAACATTTAAGGAAAAACAGAGTGAGTAAAGGCATAGGGGTGATGCTCTGCATTCAAGATGCCACTGTGTTTTTTCACTTACTCAATTCGTCAGAGCAGAGACTGATCCTTATGTTTACTAGTAAAACCTTTCAGAGAGTGACTGTTGGGGTCTTTCAGGCACCACTAAATTAACGATTTAATAATGATTCTGCTCATCTCTGTAGCATATGGAAATACAAAATACAGTTATTATGGAAGGATTCCAATTTGAAAAGATGGTAGAGGTTTTATGCAGTCAACAGGAAACATCACGGATGCTTCTGAAGTGTAAAGATGATAATTTTCTACTGTGAAAACATTACATTCAGGTCGAGGTAAAAGTCTACTGTTGTTCTCATTAGGAAGGACAAAAAAGAATGAAATACTGGTCTGGAAGCTGTTGGCTGCCTCTGGAGGGTAGATCTCAAATCAATGAGGGGTGCAGGCTGAGATAGGCAGATGTGGAAATCATATAAAGTAAAAAAATTCAGACTTACTGAATGTATTCAAGAACACATTGCACAGATATGCGCAGGCTTGATAGGAAGCAGCCTGGGAGCCATAAATAAAGAGAGAGAAACATTGAGGACAATTATAAATAACTTAAAAGAATGATAAGCTCCTGGACTGCAAATTGGCATTAGAAACTATTCAATGATCCATGCTTAACAGCATGACTAGTGTATGACTGGTTAATAACAGTGCGGAGAAATGTCACTGGGAAAAGCAGACGTATGCACCTGCATAAGCTTTTGGACAATATTATCAGCATAAACAGGTACAAAAATGGTAGAAAAAAAGGATTGCTTTTGCATTTGTGAGTGTCCCTGCACCTGCACACACATAACACACACCCACAAAAGGGCTCACACATGCCTGTCCAACTGATCACCTGGCTGATAGAGTTAATAAAAGGTTATACTCACTGGATGCTCATTCAAACCTGTTGCAGCAGAAGCTGTCAACCCCTGGAAGCAGCTACAGGGACCAGTGATCATGATTTGATTACACCGAATATGAGCACAGGGAGTATGGTGCCAAGCAATAATATATATAGATGTATATACTTGGCCCTCTGAAAAGGCTAAATTCCCAAATGTCAAAAGTAAAATTTATTAGGAGAGAGCATACAACATATATGTATATATTTGTATAAATACTCAGGTATGAATGAGAATTGAGAACTCCTTCAGCAAAGTTTATCAGAGGCCTCAGAGGGCACCGTGGCACAGTCACATAAAAAGATGACTAGGGAGGAAAACTCAGTAAGACTGAGCAGGGAGAGAGGTAGTGTGAAATTCAGAATGCTTATGTACCACATTGGGAGAAAAAAGGAAGAAAGGGAACAGCCAGTATTAACTAGAAGACTGAAGTTCAAAATAGTTATACGGGAACCTGAAGATCACTCTATATTTAATCCACTTGCCTTTGTACAGACAATAAAAAGAACGGCCGAAGTCATAAGAGGAAAAGTATTACACTTGCTATGTCCCTCACATCCACCAGAAGCCCAGACGGAGCAGGAAGGAGGCAGGAAGGACCTGCAAGGAACCTGACCAAATGCAAAGGGCTTTCTAGAGCAGTGCTTAAACTGCAGGAATGAATATTGCGTGTAGTTTTTTACTGGTTTTCTATGGATCTGTGCTTTTCCCTCTGCACTTGCCCCCAGAGAAAACATATGTACATAAGTTATTTTGTTGGAGCTGGGGCACTCCTCGTTTATGTTGTTAGATGGCCCTGAAAAGGAAAAGCAAATAAACAAGCAGGTCCACTATGAGGGAATCTGAGGGCATATGCCACTGACCAGCCAGCTTCCCACTGGCAAGCATAGGTATCGGAGGAAATCAGACACCAGATCTGGACTTAGTGACAAAAGCTCCAGCCCCAGCAATCCAGGAGAAAAGGGCTCAGAGTCTGCGTCCACTGCAGCAATCTTGTGGAAGCCCCTCAGGAGGAGCAGAGGGATTAAAATGCCAGGGCTGTACAAAGCCTTGCCACAGAGGAGCACAGCAAGCTGCAGGAGCAGGAGTGGGGCTCCAGAAAATAGCAACCTTCTCCTCACCTGTCCCCATGGTGTGTCCCTGGCCAGGGAATACTAGCAGGACAAAGGCACTCTGGAGCACTTGCAGGTGGGAGGACCCCTGCTCTCTGGCAGGGATGTGAGGTGAGGATGGTGGGGAGGGGAAGGAGATGGTCAGGGGAGTCCTCTCTCTTTTGCTGAGGGAGCAGGGGAAGTTTCTGCCCTCTCTCCTCGCTGAGCCAGTGTGGCTGGTCGGCAGCACCAGCCTGATGCTGGGTGTCACACTAACAGGTCCTTCTGGCTGTGACATTTCTGAAGTGTCTTTTCAGACCCTGGCATCACAGCTGACTCGCGCCCAGGCAGTGAGAGAGGCCAGAGATGCTGTCAGGATTACTCCCACATTCAATTACTCACGGCAGCCCGTGCACACACATTGTCACTTGACCTCATCCCCATCCCTTCCCAGAGGCAGAGGTGCTTCCAGCAGCGGAGGGCTGCTGTCCATCAGAGGCGCAGGTGCCTTTGTCCCGTCCTCTCCCCTCCCTGCCAAACACCAGCCGAGGTAGCCAGGCTCCACAGGGAGGTGAAAGAGGGGATTAAACCACTAGCTCCACATCCATCAGCTCCCACAGCCTTCATAGGAAGCACACAAGGGATTCTGGTTGCTGCACAGTGCTGCATGCCAGGCCATGAGACTATGAGAAGCAGCAGGGAAGGAGAGAGAGAATAAATGGGTGCTGAACTGGGACCTGGAGTACTAGCCTAGGGCTTTGCACTTGGCAGATCCTCATCACAGAAGACAACTTTGTGGTGCTATTACCAGTCAGCACTTCTCCCTCACTCCCTTTCCCTTTCATCTAGGTTGCTGCAGTTGCATTTAATGACACAACAGATGTATTCATTTGCATCTTTATACAGAACTCTAAGCTCTACAAATGGGTGGGTGGGCGTGACCCCATTTCCCCAAATTATTCAGCACCTTTCAGTTATGCATTCCTCTCTTTTCTAATGTCTTTTTGAAGCACATGGAAGCAGCAGTGGAGAATTACTCTGCTGTTTTCTCTTGAGCATCTGGGACCTGATCGCTCCCCTGCTTTTGTGAATCTCCCTTAGAAGCCAACAGGAGCCACAGAGATGTCTGTGCACAGGCGGACTGCCTCCCCCACCACGTACAAACACTTCCTGGAGAAGGGGAAAAGGCACAGATTTACCTGACATACCCCCATGCTACACAGAAGATGGCTATGGGGAAGAAATAAAGGAAAAACAAGTGACACCCTGTCTATTTATTGAGGGTGATGACAATTCTGTTGCTGCCATCAAGAGATCTGTAGTCGCATTTATGGGATGTGGGTGAGTTAAAATATTTCCCTTCACCATCTGAAGGCGGTGTTTATGCGGAGCTGCTTGAAGCACGCTCCATGCTGATGACTCAGGGAGATGCTACCACCAGCGTGGAAGATCTGTCAGCACGGCCGGGTGCTGGTGTGTGTGTTCTTCAGAGCTTCCTCTGCACCAGTGCCAGGGTCCCTGGCCCTGAGCTGGAGGGTACCCAGCTAGAGCAAGAGGGTTTAAATGGGTGAGGAACAGGTCTGCACACAATGCCAGATGCTGTGGGAAAATATAGCCTGCTGCGTTCACCCTGAGTCCGGAGGCCAGCATTGCCATCTCTGCTGCATAGACTGAGGACAGGAGGACAGGAGACAAGGAGAAGAGAAGAAAGGAGGGGAGAGGAAGGGCTGTTCCCCACTGAGCTGTCATATATACTTAGACAACACATCAGGGGGGCAGCCCCAGACCTTGCATGGTGAAGTCAGATGCACAGGAGAGAAAAGCTCCTGTCCTGACTCTCCTTTTACCTGCCCCTTGCCCAGGCCAGGTGGCTCTGGAGCCATGTGTTGGTGAGAAGCTATTGGTGTGACACCCTGTGAAAGCAATGTGTGAGGATGCCAGTGCTGTTGGCAGAGATCATCTCCGGTTTAATTTATGGGCTGCACTTTGTGTATAAAGCTATGGCCACAGATATAATGTAATCCCATCACTGTGTGTGTGCTGAGCACTGCTGACAATCAACAGCGCTTTGCATCAGTACATTTTCATATAAATATGTATATTCTCTTGCTAACAGTATTATTTATTATTTGTGTTAGTGTCATGCCTTAAGGCTTCGGGCAGGTCCCCGTTGTGCCAGGTGTCACACATGTGCTGAGAGGCAGACCCTGTTCTGCACGGCTTCCAGACTAAACACACTGTAATAGGCACAGTCTAAGGTGCCTAAGAAAAAAAAGCATTTTGAAGTTGAAGTGCTGGATTCAGCAAGCCAGCAGCAGAGATGGGAGCAGACCTGGGCTCGTGGTGACTTCCTAATCCAACACTCTTCCCATTAGACTTCTCCAGTACCAAAAACTTGGCAATTTTGACTTCTTTTGGGGAAGAAAATGGATGAGACATTTTACAAGGTGGAAATTCCCTCTGCTCCCTCTCTCTGAATACCCTCGTGTGCAGGAAGGCCAGGATGCACACAGATAAAGGAAAAAAGGTGCCTCGGGGAGAGGGGCGGACATATCCATCACTCTCACTGGCATCCCTGTGCAGAAACCAGCAGTGACCCCTCTGATGCCCAAGGCATGGCAGCCCTTTCTCCAGCCCATGGCTGCTCTTGGGAGAGTACCCTAAGCCTTGCACTGTATAATGTGAGATTTCTTCTCCTCCCAAAGGCCTGTCCGACAGGATCACCTGAGCACAGGAGGCTGTTCTCTGATCCCTCAGGGTTTTGGTAGCGGTGGAGGGGGCACAGGGTGCCATGTGTGGGAGAGGTCAGGGGCTGCCCTGTGCTGATCCCAGTTGGTCTGATCTAGCTCTGTAATGGGTGGCACCAACCCACAACACATCAGGGCCCTGGCCCTGCTGCTCCAGCAGGGTTAGGGGAGGGTGGCACCACTGGGGCACAGGGCTCTGGAGGGGACATGTGGGGTCACAAGAGAGAAGAAACAAGATGAGACACAGGAGGAGATGTAAGGATGCACAAAAGGAGACACAGGAAGGGACACAGGAAGGCAGATCATCTTGGGTGCCATTACGCGGCACGTGCGGGACAACCGGGGTATCAGGCTCAGCCAGCATGGGTTTATGAAAGGGAGGTCCTGCTTCACTAACCTGGTCTCCTTCTATGACAAGGTGACCTGCTTAGTGAATGGGGGGAAGGCTGTGGATGTTGTCTACATGGACTTTAGTAAGGCCTTTGACACTGTGTCCCACAGCATTCTCCTGGAGAAGCTGGCTCCTCATGGCTTGGATAAGTGCACTCTGCGCTGGGTTCAAAACTGGCTGGATGGCTGAGCCCAGAGAGTGGTGATTAACAGAGTCAAAATCCAGTTGGCGGCTGGTGATGAGTGGTGTTCCCCAGGGCTCAGTGTTGGGGCCGGTCCTGTTCAATATCTTCATTGATGATCTGGATGAGGGGATTGAGTGCACCCTCAGTAAGTCTGCAGACGACACCAAGTTTGGTGGAAGTGTCGATCTGCTGGAGGGTAGGAAGGCCCTACAGAGGGACCTGGACAGGCTGGATTATTGGGCCAGGGCCAACTGTATGAGATTCCACAAGGCTAATTGCTGGGTCCTGCACTTGGGTCACAACAACCCCATGCAACGCTACAGGCTGGGGGAGGAGTGGCTGGAGAGCTGCCTGGTGGAAAAGGACCTGGGGGTATTGGTTGACAGCCACCTGAACATGAGCCAGCAGTGTGCTCAGGTGGCCAAGAGGGCCAATGGCATCCTGGCCTGTATCAAGAATAGTGTGGCCAGCAGGACCAGGGAGGTGATAATGCCCCTGTATTCGGCACTGGTGAGGCTGCACCTCAAGTACTGTGTTCAGTTTTGGGCCCCTCACTACAAGAAGGATATCGAGGTGCTGGAGCATGTCCAAAGAAGGGCAATGAAGTTGGTGAAGGGTCTAGAGAACAAGTCTTACGAGGAGCGGCTGAGGGAGCTGGGGTTGTTTAGCCTGGAGAAGAGGAGGCTGAGGGGAGACCTTATTGCTCTCTACAACTACCTGAAAGGAGGTTGTAGCAAGGTGGGGGTCGGTCTCTTCTCCCTAGTAACAAGCGATAGGACGAGAGGAAACAGCCTCAAGCTGCGCCAGGGGAAGTTTAGGTTGGATATTAGGAAATACTTCTTCACCGAAAGGGTAGTCAGGCACTGGAACAGGCTGCCCAGGGAAGTGGTTGAGTCTCCATCCCTGGTGGTATTTAAAAGAAGGGTAGATGTGGTGCACGAGGACATGGTTTAGTGGTGGACTTGGCAGTGCTAGGTTAATGGCTGGACTCGATGATCTTAAGTGTCTTTTCCAACCTAAATGATTCTATGATTCTATGATTCTATGACACAGCAGAAGATACAGGAGGAGGCATGTGGAAGTGGACAGGGCTCAGAATGGCTCTTGAAGGGAGGGACTCCATGTTGAGGGGAACCTTGGGAGGGGACTTTGCCTGTGGGGGACCCGCACTGGAGCAGGAACATCCCTGAAGGGATTGCAGCCATAGCTGACCCACACTGGAGCAGGGATGCCCCCAAAGGGACAGCAGCCCATGGATGACTGAGGCTGGACCAGGGTATTAGTAAGAAGAAAAGAGCAGGGGAAGAAAAAAGCAAAAAACCAGGAGTGACAGCAAGAAAGTGTTTTGCCTGCAACAGACACAGATGAAAAAATTGGAGGTTTTTAGATGATGAGGCTATAAGGAAAAGCTTCAGAAGGCAACTGAGGATCATTAACAAAGCCCTCAAACCAGAAGTAGCGTGCAAAAAACCCTCAGTAGTTCTCTTGTTATAAATCTGTACACAGCCACTGAATGTGCAAGAACAAACACCAGCAGATGACAATGGAGTCCGTGCACTGCTGCCAGTACTGGAGTCCAAGATACTGTATCTAAATCATGGCTGCTGAACAGATCTGGTGTGACCAAAGGAACACTGATTATCTTAAGACAGCCAGGTTTCCAGTCTTCATGAACCAGACAAAAAGAAGCAAAATACTACTACACACTCTCATGTCCTCATTGCCTTTGCAGAACCACATCACTAACCGATCAGGATAGCCAGTGACCAGGCATGCTGGTAGATGAAATACTGGCAGATGCAAAAGCAGTAGGTCCCATCCATTGCACACTGGTTCCCCTGTGCACACATAGACTGATCTGCACACATCAGCTGCATCTGTAGCAATTCTATATCACAGCCACAGCAGCCATTTGTGCAGAAATCCAGTAGATTACTGCTCAAAGCATAGGGCAGCCATCTGTCCAGATCAATACAGCTGGGACGTCTGATGCAATTCAGCAATGCCAGGGAACCTCTTCTGTCTCTCAGACAGCAAAATTCCCCTTTATTTTGACTGAAGTTCATTCCCTTCTTCTGTATGTGCTGAGAGCAGCTATGTTTGTCTATCCTAATTGCCTTGCAGTCATTCTAACTTGAGTCTAAAATGGCCCGCTGAGGTCTACCTCAAATAAAATCACAGAAATGTCTCTGTATATTCCAGTACCAGCACCCAGGAAGAGAGAGATCTCAAGGTCCCACAGTGAAATGGCTAGTGAAATTTAATAGCAGCAATGGCAGTCAGATTTACGTAACTTTTATGAAATCAATAGTACTGGACTCTCCAAAATGACTTGAAGAAAGAGACCCCATACAAATGTAATTAAGCACAGATGGCAGCATGCTTTCTATGCTCATGAACATCGCTGCAAAGCTGTGTTCACTTTAACGTGAACAGCAGTTGCCTTGAACTTGCTGTTTGTGATGCGAAAATACCATTTTAACTAATCAAGGCTGCTTGTAATGTAACAGGTACTCATCCTTATTTTAATGGGGCTGGGCTCTGCAGGAAACAGGTAGGAGATGAGATGGAGTTTGTGAGATAAAGTTTCACCTCTAATGTCCAGACCTCATTCAACTGACTTCCACTTCATGTTTTCCCCAAAGCAATTTCAAAAGATTTCTTTGCAATGCAGGACCCCCACCCCAAAGCAACGGGCCCATCTAAGGGCTTGGGTGGGTTCGTGGCACAGGTGAGTGAGTGCTGTGCTGAGCACTCATCTCCTTGAATGGTCCCCAGCCATACCCTCCTGCAGCTTCATGCAATGGCCTTTTCCTTCTTGTGTCCCATGCCGCCAGCAATCCCATCCCCTCCACCCCACATCCTAGCTTACAGGGTCGCACGTGCAGCAGGGGATAAGAAAACAGTCTGGGATTAAGACCTATATGAAGTGAAGAAAAGGTGACAAAATTCCAGTCAGTACACAAATCATAAATGTAGGCGGTTGAGAAGCGGATGGAGGGAAAAGGGTGATCACACATTTTAATTTTTTCAGTCTTCCTTAACTGAATATTTTGTTTTCCTGTTGGATAAAAGGCACATGGAGGTAGAGAGGTGGATGTCACAAAGCTGTCATCAGGCTGTTTTCCACACTTATTTTCTGAAATTTGAAATGACACTGAAAGTTGAAAATTTGAAAAAAAAAATTCTTCACAGAGCTATCTGTACACCTCTGTCATAATCTTAAAAGGAGAGATATATTTTTAACAGCCTCAGAGGAAAAAACATGTTAGGAAAGTTCAGAAAAGCTTGAGTGCTGTTACAACCCAAAAATACTTCTAATCATTAAAGGCATTGCCTTTTTAACCTTCTCAGCTGACTCTAACACTCTCCCTGGCTTTGACTAACATCTTGCTCCACCAACACAGCAGTCTGTCTCTACAAACAGACCCTGGGATGTAACCTCACGGGCAACACGTGCACTGCTAAAGCTGGAAGTTGTCACTCCTCTGCAGAACTGGCCTTGAAAGGTTCTATTCAAGCACAGTTATCTAATGCAGTGGTTTTCAACTTATTCAGCCCTGCTAATGGCTTATGGGCTATGTCGAAGGGAAACACAAAAGGTAAAGAAAAGTCACTCTAGTATCTCCAAAACTAAGCTGATGATAAAGGGATCTGTACCACTACTAGGCAATTTTTAGAGGTCCACAAATAGGATTGAAAACCATGGTGAGGTGCTTCAGTCTGCACTGAAGCATCTGTATTAGTCTGCCCTTCTGAGATGCCAAATGCTAGCTGCTGGCTACTTCAATATAACCAAAGGGTACCTTTGTAAAGGCCTAAATGGCAAGGTGGGTAGGAACAGCTTACCAAATTAGTCAGGAGTTGTGGAAAATTTAAAGTTGAAGATTATAACTCTTTTTTGTTTTCCAGTTTTGGTCTTATTGCATTTTATCTTTTATATTTGTGTCCTCTGTTTTCTTTGGAGCTCTCTCATCTATTCATTGAATCTGTTTTCATTGTCGAACCTATCATGTCCTACTAGTAGCAAACCTACTGAAATTGTTTCTTGGTGAGAAGGTATGGTTTTGCTTTAATTGTTTTCATGAAAACTGGCAAATCTAAATTGAGGAAACTTATGAATGTAAACACCAGCAAATCAAACTAATTTTGCATAGTTGAGGTGCTATCAACCTTCCCAACAATATAAGCCCACAAAAAACCCGAATGTTCTAACCATCAAGGTGTCTGGTTTCTTTGTTTTCCTGTTTGTTGCTATATTTCTTTTCCACTCATTGGACCATTCCTGGTTTTTTGCTGTTTAAAAGCCTGGTCTTTTTATAGCAGTGGTTGTGGTGACATAATAAACAGAGATGTAATTATATTCCAATTTCATTCGTTGTCCTATAAGACTGTACTATTCCATTAGCAGGTTAGTTGGATTCTCAGCTTCCTGCAAGTGTGCCTGGATCCCCCACTTCAGGGTAGTGTGTGTGACTGATCCATTTCACACTCTGAATGCCTCGTCTGTTTGGATGATGAGCTTATAGGGGAAAGGAACATCT
The DNA here is from genome assembly GCF_047370975.1 of Nipponia nippon. Taxonomy (NCBI): domain Eukaryota; kingdom Metazoa; phylum Chordata; class Aves; order Pelecaniformes; family Threskiornithidae; genus Nipponia; species Nipponia nippon. The sequence continues at coordinate 4,911,852 of NW_028262336.1, read as the reverse complement.
GCTCTCCACATTTGTGTGGTGCTGAATACACTGAAGATCTCCTAGTTGGCCACTACCAGTGGCTAGAATCTTCATAACAGAAAATAATAACTTGGCTTAAGCATCAGAGATTCCTTCACCTATTGGGATTTTTTTTTCCCCTCAAACTATTAAAGGAAATTTTGCTTTATGAAGATAATTCTCTTTTAAAAACATATATATATTATAAAATCACCAAAGTTTAAAGGAAGTGCATAAATTGAGGGGGATGAGAATTAAAAATACTTCTTAAAGAAAAGATATTCAGCCTAAGTTATTATTTTTTCCAGTTCCTCTGCCTAGTATTCATAGGCTTCTCTGATAGTTTCACTGTATGTGGGTTTATGTATTTGCCATTAGGTGGGCAAACTCGAGAATACTGCTCTAAATTAGTGGGGATTAGGAGCTTGCACAATAGGGAAGTTAGGGCCTAAAGTGCCTTTTATGTGGAACTGCAGTCAAAACATAAATGCACTCATCTTCCTCCTTTTCCTCCCCCTCTGAGAGCTCAGCAGAGCCAGGAGTACTTGGCTTTAAAGCTCCTTTCCAGCAAGGCTGTAACAGAACTCAGGTCCCAGAAGATGAAGGATTTTCTTCTTAGATCTTCTAAGCAACATTCTAGGTTAATAGTGCTGTCTTCGCTCTTTCTTCATCATATACCTGTTTAAAAGGTACAAACATCTTCCAATATGCCAGCCTGACAGGGCTCAGATGGGGGAAGATCAATATTTTATGGCCTTGGTAAGTGATTGCCTTTATGGCTTCAGCTGCTTTTAGGATTTGCTCTCTCTCATGTATATCAGGCAGAGAAGCAATAACAGTGTTGCCTTAACTGGCTGCTTTTGTGTTTAAAGCAATGATTTCTTGGGCTTATGCATTTCCATGCTTTCTTACTGAGATCCCTTGCTAGATTTTATCACACAATCCCAGTTATCCCAGTTCACAGGGCCGTGAAATAGCCCAAGAAGCACCATGACACACATTTCATTTATGAATATGCACTGCCATTGTGACAATCACATTACAGTCTCTGCAGTACCACTGTCAAAGCTAGAGCTAGTCCAATAGCTTGTTTGCTGTCCCCCTCCAGAGGGACCGGCTGCCATCAGGATGCACGTCCCAGCTGGGGTTGGTCTCTGCTGACCCTCCCATGCTGCCTCCTGCAGCACCTCAGCTTGGGACACCTGAAGGGTCAGCCCTGCTCTGTGAGCAGGGAGAAGGCAGGGGAAAGTGGGCAGTAACAGCTGGATCTGAACCACCCAAGCATCCTCAGAGGACCACGTCGCACCCTGTGGCGTTCACAGTGAGGGTTTTAACTGCTGCTTCACTTCTGGTCTGTCACTGCTTATTAATACATTTTGTGGCCCCAGTGCTTCCACGACTCCAAAGGCAAGCTCGCTTCAGTCACTGCTCTGCATTGTGTTTAAGTATGTGCTTAGATCTTAACACATGCTTTCATCCTATTGAAGCCAAAGGGCACCAAGCACTGGCTTAAATACCCTTGGGAATGTGTACAGGGACCCAGGGCCCTGGCAATCCCAAGTAAAAAGCAAATGCAAAGGAAGACTTTCTCTGTCAGTAAACAAAACAAAGCAAGCTGATTTTTAAACCTTTTGGCATGTCTGGGTGTCTTCACCGCCACTGATGAAGAATAAACAATGCAATTATTAATTATTGATGATCGCTAATAAGAATGATGATTATCATTTCCATCATCCAGCCTTGCCATTCCTGCCACCTCTCTAATCAGCGTGATCTCGCTGCTATTATACATAATTGTGATTTTCCAAGTCAGGGTAGGCAAGGAAGCAACCTTGCAGTGTAAATACTAAATACTTAGCATAACAAGAGTGAGAGCTCCCCGGCTTGGAGCAGAGCTAAGCGAAGTCACGGGCTTCCATTCTTTTTAATTTACCATCTGTTCTGTATGACACAGCTTGCGTCTCTTTAGGGTTTAGTACCCATTTATTATCCAAAAGCCACCTCTGCCTGCTATTAAAATCACGTTGGAGTGATTTAGAGAGGGAATCCGTCCATTTGCCCAAGTGGAAAGATGTGTCATCAGCATAAACCTAAATGCTGCAGCCTTCCTGGACTCCAGGACTGGGAACTACCTCACCAGTACACATGCCTTCTGTTGGCTCCAGCCCCTTCCTACTCCCGGCAGAGCCAATTACCCCAGACTTGTAATTACACACGTCCCCTTCTCTCCTCTTTCCTTGTGTTACACATGCACACATCACATACACACACACACACACACACACACTTTTCCATCTTGCCTTTTCCATCTCTGTCTTTCTCCCAAAAGGGACCTGACTGAGTCCCATCCCACCGCTACCCCATTTCCTCTTTCCTTTTAACCCCATCCTCCCTGGTCTAATGACCCTCTGTCTGTTGCAGACTAAGCCTGCACACTCGTTATTCTTCCCTCTCCATTCCCCCTAATCATTCACACTTCTATATACCTGGCTGCATGAGCATGCTCCTTACCCCTTCATTTTCCAACATACACCTTATTCCCATGCCCTGTTACTCAGCCTTACCCCCTCTCCTCTTTTCCAGCTCTCACGGTCCTCACCATTATTTAATAAAACGCAGCACAGATGAAGATAATTGCTATCACTTCCACAGTCCCCTGGGACATCTCAGAAATCTCCCACAGGTACCCAGACAAGCATCTCACCCTAATAGCAAATGACTGTTAAACTAAGCAAGAGATTTTCAACAGTCTCCACAAATTGAACCCAACAACGCCCCCTCCACCTCCATAGCTGCCTTCCACGGCTTTAGCCACTTCCAATTAACTGAGTAGCCCAGAGCTCTCCTCAGGGATCCAGGACAAACGGGATCTGGGCTGAAAACAAGCCGAGGAAAGCAAAACAATTAAATGCAAGGCAGCTTGGCTTCAGGACCCTGGGGCAGGGCTTCTGGGGGATGGGGAGCCCATAGTTGGGAGCTCGGTCCCTACAGAGCCATCAGGTGGGATACAGGTGGCAAAGCTCCCTGAACAGCAGAGAGAGGGGATGGTGGTACTAGTAATACCGCACGCATCTCTCTGTCCGTGCAACTACCAAAGGGAGACCTTTCTGCGTACTAAATATTTAGGATCTCATTTGGTTTGCTGAGACAATAGACATTTTGTTCTCAGGCTCACTATAGGAGAGGCATGTGTGCTATGCTTTCCCATGGAGGGTGGAAGATGAATAGAGTCATTGCCCCAACTTAAAACATTTTAATGGAAAACCTGACATCACTGATGTGTGTCCTTGCTTGCTGTTATTTTTTCTTACCTAATTTACCTGATAGACTACAGTAGGGGGGGGGAGGAAAGGAGAAAGAAGACAAGGGAAAAAAGGGTATGTTCTCACCAGAAATTCTGAATTGATTCAAATTTAATTCCTCCCCTCTATTTGGAACCAATATTTCAAAATCAAAACCTCAGTTTTTGTTTTAGCCTCAAATGTTTTTTTCCCCCAGCAAACAGGCTACAATATATGTTCAGATTTTTTTTTTTTTTAAAAAAAAGGAGCAGGACTGTGAAAATTAAATGACATGTTAAGAATTTTTAGTATTTCATTTAGAAATGGTGATTTGAAATGAGAGTTACTATTCAGCATTTTCCTAGGGGGGTGAGCACCTGATTTCTAGAGGGTTGATGGAAAGAGGGGATGCTGAAGTACCAGGGCTTCTCAAGAAGTTGGTCATTTGGCTCTGCCACTCCTTTTGCTTGGACAGCTTGTAGCTAGATGGCCATTTGTCCCCATGGTGGGGCAAAAGGACAGGAGGCATCCTAGACAGTTTGCTTCACACTGGCTACTTTCAGTGAAGAACAGAACTGCAGAAGCTGAGAGAGCAGAAAACACTGTCATGGGATGAGTAAGGGCTCAGTCTGATTTCAGTATAAGCCTTGAGCTATTGGAAGAAGAGTGCAGTGGGAAAAGCACATCCCCCTTACCTGTCCTGCCTCATCCCATTGTCCCATGCCAATTCTGTTGGGTTTATCCAGACAGAGCACACCTCAGCCTGAGAGCAGAGAGGGATGCCAGGGTGTGCTCTTTTTTGTCCCTGCAGACCACCTGGGCTGCAGGTGTATGGGGCTGGAAAAGACTGACTGACCACTTAAGAGAAAGACTGGCTGATGACCTGTCACTCTGGCAGTGAAATGCCCCTGCTTTCACTCTGCTCAGGCAAGTCTGACAGCACCTCCCACCATCAACTGGGACACAGCAACTACTCCAGCCCAATATCTCCATCTAACCAAGAGCCAGCAGACCAACACTGCACAGGAGGGGGCTGATGTGAGGAGCCCTGGGCTGGAGGAGCCAGGGGGGCTGCAAGGCAGGAGAGGGCACTGGCAGAGCTGGTGAGGGGAGCCCCAGGCTGGGAGGGCCAGAAATTACTGCAAGTTGGTAATATGTGGTGCATTAGTAGAGATGTGTGCGTAGGGGAAGCCATATAGAGCTAAGTTTAGCTCTAGGCAACTCTATCAGTCTTTCACTTTCATGAGCACTAAAATTGGCTGAAACTCACTCAAAATATGTATTTAAAAAAATGAGAAAGGAAAAGAAAATGTCCGGTTCCTGTAAGATGATCAATAACAGCCAATGCTAGAGATGACTTTTTCAGCCACAGAGAAACAACTGTTATTGTTGAATTGCTCGGGAACTTTGCCAGTGGACAAAGATAAACTAATAATGTCAAGAAGAGGAGGGGTGAGATTGCTGAAACCTTAGCTACGGTAAGAGAGTTGATAGAAACACTTTCAAGAGGCATGTGGCAGGCCTCACAGAAAGCAATCAACTCCAACCAGGCACTAGGGAAAGCAAGGGGTGGGAGAGCACACACCTATGGCACCTTCACGCTGCTGCTGCTGCAGCTGCCCAAGCAGAGGTGGCACGGGATGCTGCATCGACCTGCTTGCAGTGCTAACCCATGGCATGCCAGAAAACAGAGGGCCTGGCCTCTTGCAGGACTCTGCCCTCAATATTTCACCCACGTAGGTGTGAAGCCCAGAAGGGCAGGTACGGTGGGGCGGGAACACGGGGTACCCACAGAGATGCCCTGTGGCCCCAGGAGCAAATCGCCCTCTGTTACCAGAACTGCTTCAGACATGCATTGCTTAACAGTGCAAAGCAGCTGCTACCAACTGCTTTCTGCAGTTGCGTCCCCTGTCACCCGTGGCTCTGCAGAATCGATTGCAAGCCCATGCATCACCTTCAGCATGCAACCCTGGCGGACCCACCCACCGCATGGCATTGCATGGAGGGGACTTTTCTCTATCTGCCAGAAAGCCAGCACTTAAAGGGGGTCCTGGGCTCTTCCAGGGCCATTTACAGCAGTTGCTAGGCTGCTGACTGTAATAGTTTTGACTGCGAAGGGCTCCAGGGAAAACTGGAGCAGTCACAGGGTCATAGTTCCCTGAGTTTTTGCCATTTCATCCCGGACAAATAGTAAATCTCATTCCCTAAAATAAAGCCCTTTTTTGTGAAGCACTGCACTGAGGGCTGTTTCTCACAAGACCCTGTTATTCCTATAGCACCAGCCACATGACACCAAGGCACAAATTTCGGCCACGGTGTCCACTGACAACAAATGGAAAGGCCCTGGACAGACTCCAATTTGTGCTTGTGAGAGATAGGCTGTTCTGTCTAATCTTGACCTTTTCAAAGTTTCCAAATACTCACTTTCATTATTAAAGAAAAATCACTGCACATTTTGGTTTTTGTACATTTGCTCAAAATTTGCCAGAATTCCAGAGATGACAGACCAAACCCCAAGCCAGACAGTTCTCTGGGTGATGCTACATGGTGGGGGCAGCTGAGCCACAGGGTGCCAGAGGGGCTTGCTGATGGGTGCAGAACCAGCCAAAGCAAGAATCAAAACCAAAACCCAGGGGTCCTGATTTCCAGGGCTGTCTTCTGACTGCAAAATGATGTTTTCTGGCAGTTCATGCTCCTGTCATCAGCAATGGGGTAATAACCCCTGCGTCACACTCATATACTTCCAATATATCACTGGGTCACTGACTGCTTGACAAAGGAAGCTGGTATTTTGTCCCCTGTGTTGTGGAAGGGGAAACTGAGGCACGGAGGAAGGTGAAGTGATTTACCTAAAGTTATTCAGCAGAAGAGTGGGACACCTGGGACTAAAACCAGGAACTTTCAATAGCCCAAGTTCTTTCAACTCTCACAGTCAGCAAATATTCAGCTCTGAATATAGGTATCTGTTGCTAGTTTTATGAATGGGGAGGGACGTGTGTCCTTTGCAGTATTTAGGACCCTGCAGCCCACATTTATTTGCGCCTTTTGGAGACTGCAGCCTCATCCCTTTCAACAAGAAGAACTCAGATCCCGCAGGAATGGATGGTGCCTCAGGTTACCACATTTGCAGTGGGCATTAGGGCACATCAACTCTGCAACCATCCCATCAAAGCCTCGGAACTCTCACTTGCTGAACACACTTTATAGCTAAGAAGTATTTTGCATGGCCCGCTCTGTCCTCAGCATTTCTGCTAACAGAGATGCTTATTTGATTCTGACACTTGCTTCCACAAGGACACCTCAGCCCTGGTTCCCCCAGCTCAGTGTGCACAGACCACAGAAAAGTCACCATTAGCACCCATTGACTGCTCAGTCCCACTGGCTGCCATGCATCCCCAGGAAAGCCCAAGCCCCGTGCTCCCCTCCCTCTCCATGTTTGTGTTGCTCTTTAAATGGCTTTGTTTTGCTTAAGCATCCCTTTTAAAGCAGTGTTTAGCTTCCAGTTGGAATGAGCTCCAGGAAGCATGGCCAGGGCCCTGCCTGGAACAACGGCCTGTAATTTATGGTGAGTTATGTTTCAATTACCTCGGTGTTATAGCGTCTTGGTGAGGGCAGGCATTATGTCATGTCAGGGATACGGGCGAGGGAGAAAATACAGACGCTCCCATTACAGCCAGTGATGGAGCAGTTTTAATAATACTGCAGGAAAAAAATAAAGAGAAGGGGAGCGCAAATGACTTTCCAGCCATACCATTACTGCACATTAGTAACACGGTGCAGCCAGGGAGAGAGAGGGGGAGAGGGGAGTGGGGAAAGGAGAGGCACAGCTGAATGACAGGGAAGAGGAAAAGGGAGAGCAGATAGGCAGAAAAAAGGGAAAAATAGGGTGAGGCAGAAGGAGAGAGGGAAGGAGGGAGGGAGGGATGGAGAGAGGGACAGAGAGGGAAAGAGGGGCACCCACAGAGCAGGGAAAGATAAAGGCAAAGGAGCTGAGTGAGAGATGCAAGAGGAGATGTGGCAGGAGAGGTAGGATGAGGTCCTCGGTGAGTTACAGGGGGATGCCGACTACCTCAGCCCCATGGCTCTCCCACCCCACAGCCCAGGCTCCCACTCATGGGGGGTTACTGTGCCCCCCACACCTCTGCTGGCCCTGGCTCACCGGCTGGCTGCAGGAAATGGCAAGGCAGGTGAGCAGCTGCAGGAAAGGGGAAGGGAAGCAATCGTTATTAGGCTTTTGTGAACGATATTGCTTTGTTGCTGGAACAAAGCACTCGACTTTCCAATAATAACAATCTACTTTTTTTTTTTTTTTAATCAAATTGCCTTTGTCGTTGTGGCTTTCTTTAATTTTGTTTCGGCAGGGTAAGCCTCTCACTTCCAGCTTACTGCCTCAATCGCAGGTCTCCCTTACGCTCAGTCACTCCTGCCCATGTGTGCCAGCCTGCTCTCTCCTTCTTTATTTTCTTGACACAAATGGCAGTCATTGCTCAGAGAATGTGCTGGGTGAGCCTGCTTTGTAATTCAAACCTTTTATTCAGGTTACCATTATGTACTAAAGAGGAAAATATGTATTGGCTAAATGGCCTCCTTAGGGATGGTCCCCTGGCTGGGAGGGGAGGGCTTGGGCACTGGACCTCACGTGGACCTGCTGCCTCCCTGCCCCGCTCATCACCTGCTTGGGAATCCAGCTCATCGTCACTTCCACCTGCCTTCCCATTGCAGGAGAAAACCCTCGGGTCGGAGATGAATTGATGCCTTTCTGTGAGCGTTCATACTCAAGTGTAGGCTTATTCTACCAATGCAATGCCATAAAGCCCCAGCATACCTAAAGCAGGGATTTCCCACCATCACAAATGGCTTCATGTTCCTATACCAGTAAAAATTAAAGCTGTCTCCCTGTTCCCCAGTAAAAATTAAAGCTGTCTCCCTGTTCCTCAGAATTAGTTTTGCCAGAATGCTGTGTTAGAAGAGAGCAGGGATAATATTGCAGTGTTTCAGGTTGTGCACCTGCAAGCCTTTCAGTACCATATCTGTACATTATCGGTGACTGCAGTTGTGTAAATGTGACCTGACCCAGGCATTGGCACATGGTGCCGCATCTCTTGTGCATGCAATAAGGAGTGCATGCCTGCCTTATGCCAGTTATGAGAAAACAGGACACCAAATGATCTGGTTTAACATTAAAAGAACGTGCATAGGCAATCCCCCTTCCAGTGCAAAGCCTGCAGAAACGGTTCCCCCATCAACGCGCTCTGATTATCCGTGTGAGTTTGCACTGTATTGGCAGCTTGCCACTGTGTGACTGGCATTTTTGCCATTCAGGTACAAAGATCCCAAATGCTGGTTCAGCCTACTGTTGAACCACGCTGCAGGCTTCCCAGCCCTGCTGTACAGTGTGCTGTGTGTTAGACTGTTTGCAGCCGAGACCTGTAGTTTCCAGAATGGTACTTCTTACTGATGCTCACATCTCGCTGCTTCAAAGCAGGAGGGCGGTTGTGCCTCCCTCCTGAAGGCATTCGGATAACACCATGATGGGGCGCAGGTAGGAAGATCTCAAAGGTCAGGGGACTGCTACCAGCAATTTAAAGTGGAGTCTCCCTCAAAATATTCTCCAGCCACTGGATTGTCCCAGTATGATAGGAGGACACACACAACAGAGGAAGTGATTAAGGTGACCTGAGTTCCATATTAAGAAGTTCACCTTTTCTGCTTGTCCCCTGATAGAGAGGATGATTTTCTGGTCAAACTGGAATTTTTGCCTGGACTTTTCAGGGAAGACTTCTATTTTGTCCCTGGACCTCCCTGAAAAGGACACCCTGATCTGTCTTATATTGTCTGAGGTGTAGTCCAGAGTTTGTTGTTCACTTAGAGTCTCTTTGCCTCAGGGAATGTTTCAGAGGAACTTACATAGCAAATGCATCTAGTCTGCATTATAAACAGGACATATTTCTCTTTCCAAGTAGAGATTATCTTGTTTACTTATTGTTTTTATTTATTTGGTGCCATGGGGATACCTCTGCAAAGGCAGGTAGGATTCAGCTGCATGCTGAAAAGGACAACTTCATCCGCAGCCCCTCATTTGTCTTGTGGCAGATTTTAGCAGTGAGAATCTCTGAGAATCTCTTTCTTCCCTCCATTTCTGAGCTCACAGATGTTAAAGACAGGCAATGCAGATCTGATGGTCTTGTGGTTCCAGCTTCTCCTCCTTGTTTCCAGCTGCTAAATCACATTTAAAGATGTTAACAATACACAAAATACCCTCAGCATATGACTTCTCTGTGCAAGTGATCACTGGAGCTGTCACAGGGGTATTATTAAATTGCCAAGGAGAAGAAACACATCCCCCCTGGTTCTGAATGGAAGCAGAGGCATCTGTAAGGCAGCTTCTCAAACAGGAGGTGGCCCACATTTTAGAAAATGTTGAGGGTCCCCACACAGGAAAACTTGATTTTAGGAAGCACAGACTGAGCAATTCACCTGTACTGTGTTTATTGGCTTCCCTCCATTGTGGTTAGTCATTAAAGTCATATTGCAGCCCAGTCCTAATCAATGGGAGTTTTTTTTTAAACACAGCACAGTGACTAGTGTCTCTATGTGCATAAATTTCCGTATGATTTTTTTTAACCTAAAATATGAAGCGCCTGTGGGACAGGTGGGTATGCCTTTGGGACGACTGCAAGTAAACACGTGGGTAGCAGCATGTTTGCCAACAGCTAACGCTCTGAGACACCAGCTGATGGAAAAGCGGGTCCTGAGGCACTAGAGGAACTACAACAGAGATTTGTTGGGCAGCTGGGGATATAGTTTCATTCCTTTTCATACAGTGGAGAACTGGCCACAGATGCTCTGGGAGCGCCCTCTGTCACAGACTTAGCAGGAGAATTCAGAGTTCCCCTTTTCTCCTGCTGTCAATAACAATATTCCCTCACAACTACAGCTCGCTGTCCACTTGGCTGCCCGTGGTATCATCACTCGAGACCGCAGGATCAAAAGCTTGCACAGTAACTGGGTCAGAGAGTCTCCTTAGAGAAGACTGTGCTGTGTTTCTCCTCATCCCAGCCACCATGTTAACTGAGATGTAGTGAACAAGTGGAAAACATGGTGTCAGGTAAAATAACAAGGCTTACAGCTGACTTTGGAAAATTTGGGAAATGAGGAATGGCACAAAACTGACTGCTTCGAGAAATTTAGAATTGTAGATCCTAAAAGCCCTTCTGTAGCACAGCCCTGCCCCATCACTTCACGTTGTATAATAGGATGTATTAGGATCCAGTTACAAGCCAAAGTCCACTAGGGAGTGGAAGTGTGAAGCTTAATACAGTATCACAGAAATGGAATGCTTCTTTAATGGTACAAAAGGGACTTGTGCTTGAAAGCATTTAACAGAACCTTGGTAAGTAAACTGTAGTAATTGAGCTAGCAAAGGCATTTAGCTTGAATACTTTGTATATGTATAACAAAATCAAATAAGCACCAGGAAGAACCATTCTTCAAAGGAATAATTTGAAATGCTTCTATTCCCTCTCCAGACAAAGAGCACTTACTTGTTTCAGCGTGCACACTTCATTGTGCCATGTAGTTACGGAGACTCCTGGTTTGTGAACACAAAAGGATTTAAACCACAATGCATTAATGTCAAGCTGCATACCTGCAGTTATTTCTAGTCCACCAAGGAATACAGCCCTCCATAACTTCAAACTGAGAACTCAGCTGATCATGGCATCCTCTGGGACTAATCCTCCCTCTGCTTCTCTCAACTCCAACTCTCTGCTTTCTCTAACGATCACTGTTTATCTGGAAAAGAAACTGGGATGCTGAAAGGCATGGGAGGGTAGATAAATAACAAGCATGAGCAAATTGTCAAAGCAAGCTTCACTGTGGTCAGCTGTATGTCAGAGGAAGAGAAAAAAGAGAGGAAGAGAAGAATGAAAGCTAAGGACAATACAAGCTTTAAGGATCTGAACTCTACCCGGCAGAATTCTAGTGTTGAATACAAGAGATTGTCAAAGGTCTTAATAACAGCTGGGTTAAAAAACACCCATTGGGATTGTTTATGTTTTCCTTGAACTGAACCCTGGGATTTTCACTAACTAAAGTTTAAGAAGGGAATGGAGGCAAAAAGCAGTGCTGTGCCTTGGAAGCTGCTGCAGGGCCTTATGGGGGTTGAGCTTTCCTCTGTTCTCCTCTAGGAGAGGGTCTTGCTTAGAAATGGGTCCTAAGACAAAGGTCTGAAGAGCTGCACTTGCCACTGTGGCACCATATTAAGATCTAACTTTGCAAGGTTGAAGCAAAATATTTTAAGTGTAGTGCTTTAAGTGGAAAGTGGAGATCCAGTTTGAAATTTTAAGCAGAGAAGTTTTTCATTTTTATCCTTTTTTGGTAGAAAATCTTCTTGTTTGGGATCAGCTTTATGTGAAAAACTGTGGTGAACAGGAACTCACTAGACATGAGTTTGGTTTAACCTCTTTGGGCTCCTTTGACTTTCAGGAGAACTCCAGTTCAAGAATTTTCATCTGAACAAGAGGAAATGAGATGAAATTACCCACTGAAAAAAAAAGAAAAGAATCTTTAACTAAGTTTTGGGCATAGATTTGTATGTTTGAAGGTGCTGAGAAGTGAATAGAAGACAAGGCATAGAAAAGGATGAAACCAAGGGGGAGAAGAGTGGCAGACAACAGAGAAGGCAAAGTGTCTAACATGATGCAAAGGTGGAGGCTCACTTCAGAGAGCAGACTTCAGGCAAAGAATCAGTTGCACCTCATGGTGGAAGCAGGGAAGACAAGAGACAAAGGAGTGGCTTTATCAGACCTTCAGATGCTGTAGGAACATGTATCTTATGAGCTGGGAAGGGCACATCTTCAGATCTTCAGACCTGTACAGCAACCCTAGCTTTTGCAGCAAAGAGTGTTCCAGAAAATGTGTACCACCAAGGAGCGATGTTCATGCCTGGAGAACAGAGTGTCATAGCTGAAACAGAGAGCTGACCCGAGGATGAGACACTAGCTTTGAGTCCCTTTATTTAAACAACCAAATAAGGAAGAATACCACTTAAGCTACGACATACTGGATTCTTCTTATACGGGTACATGCAACAAAACAGCATGATGGGACAAAAAGGAATGCAAGGTCATTACTGCATACAGCTCTCCCACTCTCCCAGTTAGCAAGGCACGCAGCTATTTGGAAAAATTGGGGTCCAACTGTTTTTTCTCACTTCTTAGTGAATTTTCTCACCTCCACTGTCCCAACCCACCACCCACCTTCCGAGAAAACCAAAGCTCCAGTGATTTGTTTGTAACATTTAATTCTTACTTGAAGAGCTTGTGTTACTGGGTTTAAGGAAAACAAAGAATGCTAAACAACTTAAACGGCCAAGAACTGACAAATAGCAAATAATCAAAGCACTCAATTCAAACATAAATGAGGCCAGGGATTGCCTATTATTCTGTCTTTGCACACTACCCAGAGAACAGGCAGAGGGGGTGCATTCTTGGTCAGTCCCTAGGCACTGTCATAATAAACATGATTAATAGGCTATAATTTACCTGCACAAATAATTTAATGAACAAATACAAACAACAAACAAATTTGGGCAGCCACGATCAGATCTTGAGCAGAATAAAGCAAATTCACTAAATAAATTGGTATCAACTAGTCTTAGTAATTGCATTCCATCTCCCAGAATGGCTCCTGGATTACTTATGGAGCCCAAAAGCCTGCCAAGCATTTTACAGGCTATGTCCATTCTGTGCCTACGAGAGTGGATTCACTGCCTACACCCAAATCACTGAGCGCTTGCATTTGCATTGACATTTTTATGGGGCTTTCTAGCTTTGCAAGTGTTTTCTAAGGGGTGAAGTTTAAAATAGCTCTGGTCCTCTTGTAATATTCCTGATTAAGTAACAGGATCAGACTCGGTTTTGCATTCTTTCAGCCACAGAAATGACTTACTGGGGGCATTAAAATAAGAGTCCCTGGAGAAACACGTGCACAGGTTATAGATAAGCCCTCAGCACTACATTAGCTTTCCTTGTTATTTGGTGTCCCCGTGTCTCAGTTGTCCTGGGTTTTGAGCTTGAGTCACAGCTCAGCAGAGTCCCTGGAAGTCTGTGCTCTCTTTAGCCAGCTATGGGAGAAGCGAGTACCTCTCCTCCACAGACCAGAGTTCTGGTCTATTTTGTGACTCCCAAGCAGAACTCTTGCTCTTTGGAAGAAATGCTGAACGCAGCTTTCCTGGGTCATGCATCCTCCCTCCTCCCCGTCTCAGCTGGGCAGCAGTGCCGAGCACGGTGGGTAAGCGCAGATTCCACAACAAGGTAAGATAAATGGAGAAACATGTGCTGCAAGAGATGTTTATTGAGTGAGATGCTAAATGAATAACCCAATCAATGCTGTAATATTTAATTCAATACAAACTTCAGATTGAGAGTGTTCCCCATTTATTTTGTGCTGTCACAGAAATTGTCGTTCATTAGACCAGGGCACTGTCATTAAGGGGAAGAGGTTTCCAGCCGAGAGATGCTGGCTCCAGGACGTGCAATGGGTACAGCCTGTGCAAGATGGTAAATGACGGAGAGTTTAGTACTTTCCTTCTCTGAGAGGGACTTTGGGGAAGGCAGGAGACATTGTGCTCTTCTGAAATGCTCCCACCCTCTGTAATGCCTTGTGCCAGCGTAACTTTTTCTCCATGTGGCAAGGATCTATGTCTATGCCCTGGACTATTTGGACATGCCAACCATGAGTTTAAACTGCCCTATTCTCTCCCTCTTCTGGGCTCCCAGTCTCCTGCTGGGACACTGCCATCACTCACATTCTCAGTAGAGGGCTGCAGCCAGGGATGGGGGGTAAGCGAGGAGCTGTGACTGTGTCCTGGGAACTCAGGCAGTGCCAGCTATGCAGCAAAAGGAGCAAGGGCAGACAGAAGAACTCTCTTCCTGGGTGAAGTCCTGAACCATCAACCTGCCCTTGCCATGTGCCTCCTCAGTGTGTCAATGCACACATCTCTCCAGCACTGTGAGGAAAGTGCAAGGTCAGCTGCAGCGTGCCAGCACACCCTGCTTGCACTTGGACTAGCTTGCAGGCAGCCCTGCCTGTTGGCATGCCGTCCTGCCTCACCACGGCGCAAAGTGCTCACCCTCTACCACATGTGCATTGGGATGTCATGGCAGAGGTTGCCAGCTGGCTAGACACCCCTTGCTTGTGACAGGTGGCACGTTGTCTCTAAATCATCCTGGCCACCCTCATTCAATGCACCTGGCACCCTGTCCCCCACATTTATAGCTCCCACTCTGAGAGATCTCAAACCATCTGGTACAGCTCTAACTTGTCCTGTGCTTAATCGGATTTCTTGAGCGTAATACTTGACCAAGTGGTGCCTGCAACTCCTTCCTTGTCCCATGCTGTCTCTGCCTGTTGTTATTCTCTCTGGCCTCTGTCACTGGTCAGGTTGTGACAAGATCCAGAACGATGTTTAAAGCATGGCATGGCATCACTGAAATGCCATTCTTTGAACTAGTCTGTTCTCTTTTTCCTAGGGATTTACATGAAAGCAGCCCCAGGAAGTAAGTTCAATATTGATTTCCACATAGGTGTTTGAGAAATGCGTTCATTCCATTGGGTTGAACACCTTCAGTGGGTGTTCTTCAAAGCCAACTTCACTCTTGAAGTGATCCCAGTTAACTTATTCATTCCCTTCTCAAAGTCCTTCATTCTTTCTTCTGCCTCTCTCTTTGCTCTCTCAGGGAAGTCCTTAATTATCCCCCCGTGTTTCTCAGGTGAAGCAGCTGAAAGCTGTGCTTAACATGTCCTCTGATTACCCGCAGAGGACTAATGAAATAAGGACAGATTTAGTGAGTCTGGATGCACATGTGTTTGCATGCTTATTTGGTTCTTTTAGTTCTCCCCTCACAAAGGAAACCAAATCCTGCTGGCCCCTGGTGAACTTCTCCACTGCTTTTGGGGAGCTGACATGGGCACAGCATATGTTTCTGTCAAGCCTCAAGTGCTCTGAAGGTTTCTAATTCAAGGTAATTTACGAGAAACTGTTTTGAAAGGAGAGCACAAAACCTCCATATTAATTGGGGGTGATCTAGAAGGCAAAGCATATGTCAATGCAGAGATAACAATGTATGAATACAAACAGAAGCAAGCCCCTATTCCCTTTTTCTATCTAATCTATCCATCTATTCATCCATCTAACTCTACCTCCTCTTCTCACTTCTCTTATTTTTATGGCTTCAAGAATTCATGTTTCATCCACATTTCAAAGGCTGGTGAGTAACCAGAACTTTGTCGGCATCTTCATTTTAAACTGAAAAAAACAAACAGCACCCCCTCAGCCCCCCTTCTCCCAGTCTGTTCCTGCCAGAAACATAGCAACCAGCACGCACGGCTTTCTGCAGGCAGCCTAGTTTGCATTTAATTAGTTCTGTGATATCCTAAACTTCTTTCAACCTCCGCCCCCAGAACATCGCTGTAGAAATCCTCACTCCGGGAATGGCATGATGGAGCTGTCAAAAACTCAGCATCTGTGCCAGGAAGTGTTTAGAGCACTTGGATTCCCGAATTGGGACGCAACTTGCCTGGAATATACTCTGCTACCAGGAAAATGAAGCAATGTAACGCTCTGCAGAGGAACAAAGATAGGAAATCTAAACCCCATTTTATAAGCTGGGACATATGATGCAGAGATATGAAGCTATCTGCTTTCAGAGCATCTGTCTGGTGTATCAGTAGCCACACCAGGACAGGCGCCTGCTCTCCCCTGCTGGGAGGAGACAAGGGTTTTCCAAGGTGAGGAGGAATCTTGCGGGACAAGCAGTCCTAATTCCTACCATCTTCTTTTCGTAGTCATGCATCCCTGTGCCAGCTGTGAGTAGGACTTCGTGAGTCTCATTGCAACAGTGCTTATATTCTCATGGATCACCTTTAGGAACTCAGTCCAAGGGCACTGAACAGAAAAGGCAGAGTAACTTAACACTGGAGGGAAGGGGTTTCTATGGACCAGTATGGTAATGCCTTCTGGTCACCCTATACTTTGTCAAGTGAGAGTGCTCAGGACCCTGATCAATAAACCCCCCCTGCTTCACCTTGCAGAAAACACCACCTCCAGCTCCATGCAATTCTCGTTAGCTCCACCGACTCCATCCCAGACCTGGGCCCTGCCTCCAAGGATTCTGCTTGGACACTACATCAGGAGTTACCGAAAATGGCAATGCGATCAGTGCGTGGCTGAATCTAGCTGGCTGCTGGGGATCCTTGTCCTTTCTATTTTCTCTCTGCAGTCCTGAATTTCCACCCACAGATAAAGCATTCCTGCTCCCCCCTCCTCCAAGACAAAAGGGGTTTCCCAAGACAGCGTCAACCCCAGTGACTGTCCGAGATGGCTGATGAGATAGTCACTGTTTCTCCCCCGAGCAAAGCCTCCCTTTTCTGCCCGTTTACCTCTAACCCATAGCTGATAAGTGCCAGCCACAGGAAAGCTTCTCACAGTTGCCTGCATTTCTGCTAGCCACAGCAAACCTGAAAGCTGGAAAGCAAGCAGAGCTAAAGCAGGCAGAGCTAAAGCAGGCATCGATATTTTTAATCACTCCGTCAGCCCACTAACCCTCTTTGATGCTTCAACCAGGCTTACAGTTGGCAAGAGTGTTGCTGACAAAGGTACCGGCAGGTAGAGACAGGTCCTTTTTGTGTACGTGACAAGTGCAATGGAGCTTCTTGCTTTGGCCATTCGCAACCTCTCAGCAGGGGAGGCAGCTGCATTCGCCACCAGGACTCTGCGAGTTAAAGCACAGGGAGCATTCGCCTCGTCCAACAGTTCCTCCCTCCCACCCCCTGCCACTCTGCCACTGTTAAACTCACTGCAGCTTCAGCTGCTTTATCATCCCATTTGGTTTCTGATCTGACACCAGCCTGCCATGCAGCTGATCAAAGGCAGAAACCAGAGTACAGCCAGGCTGAGCAGCCCCAGAATTCAAACAAACATGTCACTTCCCATCTCTATATGTTAGACAACTTCACTTCTTTCTGTTACTGCCTCTTTTAATCTCTCCCTTCACACATACACACACCCCTTTGCTTTCTCTTCATTCTCTACATTCATTTCCCATTCCCACATGCTGTCACCTTTTCCCCTTCCTTTCTTGATCTTTCCCATCATTTTTCCCCCTTCTCCCCTTGCCTCCAATATCCCTCTGTCTTTACGACTGCTCTCACTCCTTCCTCCTCTCTCTTCCTACTCTTTCCAGCATGTTCACTGTTTTACTTGAGTGCTTCAGCTTCTGCATCTTCCTCACTCTTTTTGGAGACTCTACATTGTTTCACAGGAGTGAAGTCACTTTTTGGGGTGGGAAGTAAGGTCCCAGAAGGAGCATTGTTTCCTTCAAAGCCATGGGTAGACTATTATTCGTATAAATATTATCTTTATACATGTCCCTTGAATCAGAAAACAACCTCCTACCATGAAGTCTTTCATGGATCAGAAGCCTCTCAGCACTTGAAATCCAGTGTAGGGAAGAAAGAAATCCAGAGGTCCATTCCTGCAAGCAAGGAAGGAAGGAAGCAAGGGAAGAAAGAGAGGGCACGAAAGAGAGGAGACAAAGTGAAAAGAAAAAAGAGAAAAGCAAAATACCAAAAGGTATTTTGGACTTTTGGGGAGGGCAGGGATGACAGGCAGTAAATACAAGTAGTTCAAACAGAAAACCTCTCATATAACATTGCTGAATTCCACTGTAATGTAATCCTCAAATAACTCTTGCATCTCAGGCTGAACTAGCAATCCTTAGAATGTCTCTGGTAATTCTCTCCCTCACCTGTACAGGACTACAAATTAATCTTAATTCTGGATTTGGGCTCACATTTCAATATTTCAGTCTGCAACCAGGTATCACTCCAAATAATTGGGAAGGAGACCAGTTCAGGTCTCCTGTTTAGGATAGGAAATGAGTGTTGAGTCTGATCCCTTATGGCAAGCCTAGGCTCTTGTCCCTGATGGTAGACAGACCACATACATTAGAGAAAGGCACAGGAATCACATGTGAGAGAGGTGAGATAATTTTGCCTCCACTTCCCTACCGATTAAGGCTCAGCCGGAGCTTCAAGAGTTGGAAATGATGTTCCAAGGCTCAAACTAATCTGCAAAATTTGTACTGAGATCTGAACATCTCTGAGGTCTTCAAGCAGGCATTTTGGTCTACACCCAGCTTGATTAAAGTATTCCTGGATTCAATTAAATGAAATATAATGGCATTATTTCACAACATGCAATCTGATTTTTTTTTTTGGTTACAGTTAAAGTGAGCGAGTGGTGATTACAGGGCTTAATACAGCAGGCCTTGCTGTTCCACTGGAATCAAAAAGTGACATGAAATTAGGTCAATTTAGCTAGAATTTCTTGGGGGAAGCTAGCAGTGGGGGAAAACGTCTCTGGTTTTCCTTCTTAAGATTATTTTTCATTAGATAATTCTAGAAAATGTATTCTGTGGCACATTATATAACAGAAGAAGAAACAGTTTAAATGAAAGACGCTTCATTTTCATCTAAATAAAATGCACATTGAATCAAGTGTTAAATAAACACACAAAATCATTTCCCCAGAATATTCTCTAATAGAAAACATCTTTCAAAAATTAGGGCTTTAATTCCAGTTCCATGTCAAGCCCACATTTCAAAAATATGAATCCTGGGTGCGGACGGTCATTAGTTTTATTTTGCTAGATACTGCCTCTGGGAACGATGGTCAGCACCAAGGCCAGGTACAGGGATGGCAGCAGGCACCCCCTTACGTGATGCAGCTACATCCAGCCTGGGAATGGCTTCCATGGAGCACATTTTGACATTCCACCATCCATCTCACTCCCCCACCTTGGTGAAATGAAATGGTTGCCCTCCAGAGGGGACAGTGAGGAAACTTCCACTTCACTCTGTAACTTTGGACCAGTCCTCAATTAAGTGCCCATCTGAGGGCTTTGCTAGCCATGGCAGTTCCAGAGCTGAACAACCGGCTGAGCTCCTAAACATCAAATTGTCTTGCTTCAGATCCATTAAGCAGATTTTATTTACAATAACGTTCTATGTCAGCAGTGCAGATAGTTCATTTTTGTAACCAAAACCCGCCCCTTACACATCTGCAGATGCTCGTACATGAATATGCTCTAAAATTTGTCCTTGTCCATCATATTGGGGTACTTTAGCCTTTTGAACTTCCTCAGGTTTCCAATAGAAGGTGTCTCTTGTGCCATGGGACGCTTAAAAAAAAGCACCTAAAAGAAAAGAATTCACAATCTATGGTCCCTAAATCCCAAGTTCTCAGTTTAATAATACATTTTCAGCTGTGCAGTTCCAACATTCATAACTAGTGCTGAGAAAATAATTTGCAGCCAGTAATTTGCTGAAAGAATTTAGTCCCTTTCTCTGCTCACAGATGGTCCCTGAGCAAAATCAAAATTTCCTCGAATGTACTCATTATTTGAAAATACTCAACACATTTTTGGCAGGGCGCTTTTTTTTCCCCCTTTTTTAAAAAAAAAACCTTGCAGATTGATCACAAAAGCATTGCTTGTGTATTCCATAGTTAGTATTCTAGCCATGAGCTGCTGGTTTGTTGTGATTAATCATAGGTTCATAGTATGGTTTCCATTCCCCCACTGGAGGGAAAACAAAATCCCTGTAATTCTTATAGTCAGGTGTAGGCCTTGAAAAACCCCTGAGGCTTTTATTTCCTTTGGGAAAAAGGAGCAGGGAAATTAGATTAGGGAATTTTAACCCTTTTAGTCTCTCGTTCTCCCAGGCTTTCCCACATCTTTCATAGTATTTACAGTTCCAGTTTCATGTGGCCTCCATACAAGGTCTTGCAATGGTGCAGCAGGGCCACACGTTTGTGAGTGTGCATCCTAATGGCACGACAAGACATGTAACACCCCCTCGTGCTCCTCGTGCAGTGAAATCAGCTCACCCCAGACTAGAGCAAGAAAGTACCCATGGAGAGGCTGCAGGATGCCACGCTGGAAGCACATGAGGTATGAGATGAGCTGGAGGGTGCGCAGGGATGAGGGTGAATAGAGGAGTCGTCTTCAAATTTGTGAGACCTGACAGGCCTGTTTTTTTAAAGAATCACTCCAGAGGACAAATAAGGCTTCAAAAATTGATTGATAGGCTGGGTCCATCATTTAAATTCCATTATCTCCTCGCCTGCCAAAGAACTATATGCAAGGGAGGAACTTAGCATTGCATTTGACTGCGTTCACACCAAGACCTAGAAAAAAGGAGTGCTGCTTACTTACAGGCTTGTTAAGGCTACAGCAGACCCACCAACTTCTTATTGTGTCCTTGTGTTCCGCTCACCCACTCCTGCTAGCTTTGGGTTGTCCTGCTCTGCTCTTCTAGCTGGGACACTGGAATTCATCCAGGGCTGGGTGCAAGCTGATGTCCTAGAGCCGAAGGGATGGGGCCACAACCTGGTACAAATCCTCTGAGCCATCCCTTCCATCCATCAATTGCTCTCTTTCTGTGCTAATGCATGCTACTGATGGAAGCACAGACAGAATTGTGCCACTTTTTGCAGCTGCTTCGGGAAAGAATCACATTTACATTACTAAATGCAGCTTTCCAGCAAAAACACAGAGTGAAGTCAGAAGACAGCCTTTGATAAGGAAGAAAGAGACTTTAAAACAAATAACCCACATTCACTATCATGTATTCAAATACAGACAAGAGGAACAGTGGTTAAAAAAACCAAAACCCCTGACATTTCTGCTTCAAGCAGCCTTTATCACAGAGCGTGCGTTTTTTATTTTGGCTGTTACCTTTCCTTTTGATAGTCTCTTCTGAATCACTTCTCAAACACACATTTCTCCACTTCTCCACATGTACACTGTGGTGTTGGGGGATCCTGTCTCTTGCAGATATATTCCGTGTTAGCCTACCCCAAGCAATGCCCAGCCGTAAAGGTATAAAAGGCTCTTCTGCTCCTGGAAGGCATTCTGTGTCCACAGCAGAGCTCTGGCAAGAGGTCTCACATTTGACTTATATCAGGAAGACAGGACAGAGATGCCTGTCTTGCTGCTGCATATATAGAACTATGACAACTTATAAATGTTTTGAGGAAAAAAAAAAAAGGTTTTTCAAGTGGATGACATTTGCATTCAAATTAATTTAGAATATGAGAGATTCTGTTTGTTAATCATATGTAGGAAAACACCTCACAAAGCCTTTGAGACATATAAGGTGCACTATGATAGCCTGGCTAGATAATTGGTACGCATAGCCTTACATTTTCAATATGACCCTAGACTTATTTTATTTTTTGAATTGTGTGACAGGATGGTAGAAACTGAGGAGGTTCAGCAGATGGAAATGGGCAGCTGCAGCTAGCCTCAAACAGAAAAGAAGGTATTTCATGACATTTACAGCAACAAAAAAGCAGAAGCAAACTAGCTGTTGAAGATGACATCAGTAGGTTTCAAAATTAGCCCTTTATTAGGGCAGGTGATGAGATTCATACCATTCAGAACTACTGCTTTTGAGCTGTATTCTGGAAAACACTGGAGCAGAGTGTTATTCTCAACTAATATTCTGATAGCTGTTTCTAGCTTTTTTGATGCCAGAAAAAGTCTTTAAAAAAATGGAACTGAAACAAAGAACAATTCAGAGACAGGAGGTCAATTCTGTGGCAACTTTCATGGCAATGGAGACAAAAAAGTAAAACACTATGAGCTTTTATAAAAGGTAGCTTTTTAATGGCTAGAACATTTTCTGTCTATTATAAAGTTAAAAAATAAGCAATTTCCTCAATCAGAAAGCAGAGGCTGAACCACTCCAGACTTAGGATATTTGAAATATAAGGCAAAATCTCCATCCAAACTTAGCAGTTCATTCCACCCCCAACATCATGCACCACAGACCTCTCTCCCCCAAGCATCAGAGTGTCACAAGTTCAGATCCAGATGCAAATTCCTTAACTTGTTAAAAAGTCTCACCAGTTAGGAAGTCAAAAGAGGACAAACATTACAGTGTGTGGGCTTAGACACCTCTTGAATCAAGAAGGTAAAAAAAGAAACACAACTTCATTAGCCAATCTTTCCTGTTATTTAAGCTCAAGGTTTATACCAGACAAGTACATGATATTCTAACCAAGGGGAGAAGGATATAGCAAACCTAGGCTTTATTAAGGTGCGGGTTTACATGATTTACTTTTCATTATATTTAGTTAGCAGCTAAATAGTAATTTGGGCAAGAGTTCTCACCATGCTTAATACTTTGGTCTTACAACAGAATAATATCTCCAGCATCATTAAAAACAAACATTCAGATGTGAACAAATTAACTCATCTCAATTCAGCCAGCTACAAAGACCTCCTTTCTATTACTGCCATTTCAGAAAAATTATGATGTCAGCCATTTCCAAATCACCTCTTAAAAATACATGACTTTTGCATCAAGCCTGCAAGGCAATAAAATTCAGGTCCTTCCACCCCAGTAAGGGAGTCACTCCCAGAAGCCCCCATGTTTTCTGGGAGAATGCCCTGCAAGTGGGGGGACCATCTAGTTCATCTCTTGCTGCCACAGAGGTGGCACTGGCTGAGCGGTGATCCAACAAGCCACTGTCATAGTTTTATAGGTCACCTAAAACTGCACAAAGCAACCTGCCCTAAAATATTTAGAGGTCCAGGTCTCACCCAACAACTTCCAGAGAAGGGCACTTACCCCCGCAAATACACCAGGGCATAAAATAAACAAGGAATGCAGCCTCTACTTTGACACCCATTTTGTTCATGGGTGATCAAATCCTTTCTATTCCTTTATTCACTGTGCTGTGCCTTAGTAATGAGTACCTCCAGCTCCAGTCAATACAAAGAAAGCTGCAGAAAGCAAGATGCTTGATGCAAAACCCTTCACTTGCTGCCTGGGTCTGGCTTCTGTGCTAAAAGCTGGAGCAATCTCTCCTCTGCTTTTCCACTTAGAGTTTCTCTGATGCTTTCTGACTAAACAAGAACAAGCCTCATTTATTCTTAGAAAAGTTGCTGGGTCACCCATAAGCCCAAATTTAAGTTCTAGTGGAAAAGGCTTTTCTGCAGACTACATCTGAAAACTGCCCACTCTCAAAGCCCACTTCCTATCCCAAAGCACTTTGAGGAAGTTTGGATACACATCTGAACTTTTCAGCTTGATATAGTCTCTCCCTGTGACTCACAGAAATGTTTCCATGAATATTTAATTTTTTTAAGTTCCAAAAGGGAAAAAAGGCTTAAATAGGGAAAGAAAAAGACTCAAACAAATACCATAGCTGCCAACATCTTGTGACAGAAAGTCAATAGCTTTTAAATCTGCATAAAATTACATACATTTCCATGAAATTACCTGCATTTGCATATAGTGATTCTTGATGCTACAAGGGACTTGCAGCTCCTCCCCAAGACTCCCCAAATCCTGGCTTCTCCCAACGGCCCAGTAACGCATTAATTCTGCCATCCTTTAGCTCGGAAAGCACTGGGAAAATCCAGGAGGGAACTGCTGGGGCATTTCCACAGCCCAGTGGAAATCCCTGTCTGACGAGGACATGGGCCAGCAGCTTCAGGAAGTCTCCCTGAGACCTCTCTCCCTTTCCTCTTCCCCGTCTCTTCCTCTCCTCCTTGGCAGTCCCAGGAGGAGGCTGGGGAGGACAACTTCTAGCAGGTAGAAGAAAGTCTGTCCTCCTCTTTCCTGTCCCTGGTCCTCACCACATGCAATGAGGGGACAGTGCCCATGGCATCACCAGCTAGGTGTTGGCTCCAATCCTTGGAGGGGATCAGGGATCCCCCTCAGCCCCTCACAAGCTGGGGCAAAGCAACCCACTGGCACCCTGTGCATCATGGGTTAGGGAAGAAGGGAAATAGGGTCTGGTGGTAAAAACGACCAGCCCTAGGGGTTTCTGGACTGCATGGAAGGGGAAAAGACTGGCTCAGAGGCAGGGATTATCTGCAACTGGAGCCGAGGGCAAGTTTGAAAAGGCATGGGCAATACTGGCTTTTATCCCCAGGCAGAAGAAGTGTCTCTAGAGTACCACAAAGAAAGGGGAACCCCAGCTACAAATCATCTGATTGAAGGACTGTTGTCACAAAACCTTTAAGCACAGTGCTTCCCAGCTGCTGTGATGGCTGCCATACCTTCCTGCCATACCTTCCTGCCCCCCCAGCCCTGTGCTGTTCCCCTCAGTTGTGTCAGCACAGCTATATCTGTGGGCCGAGCCCAGGAACCCCGATTCACATTGTGGCCCCCACACTGGCTGAGCCAGCAAGGTTGTGGGCACAGTGTGTGGTGGGGAGATGTGGGAACCACCTTCCAGCAATCTTAGTGCAACTGGAAATTGCAGAAACTGAAACCTTAGAGACAGTCTGAGTCTGGGGTTAGACAAGATATGTTGTTTTCCACTACCTAACAAAAAACAAGGATAAGTTTGATGAACAATTCCTTCTTGCAACAGTCTCCAGTTGTGTTTCCAGCAGACAGATATATTCTAGAGACCATCCTGCTGGCTGGACTGACAGCTGGGGGATCATGGAGTAACCTATCCCCAGGACCAGTGAGCATCCTGAACAGACAGCTTCTTCCACAGTCCTCCCTCAGGTTAGGGAGAGACCAGGACATGAGGAGCTGAGGAGTTTATTTTTTTCCTGCCTTCTCATTGCAGCCCCTCAGCCCAACAGCCAAAGGTACTCTTTGATGTCCTTAGGTTTCCCCTGGTGACATTTGCCCACTAGAAACTGAACCCAAACCCACCAGCCTCTTTTCACAGAGGCCACGAGACAGGTTAGTAATGAGTTGGATCAAAATGGGGAGTGCTTTTGTATCCCACCCCCAGGCCCTGGCCTCCCTGTGTGTAACTGCTTTTGAAATATATTTGGTAACACACCGAATGTATTTAAAGGGATTGTGGAACTGGCCAATTTTCATGCTAATTAAAGTGCAGGAGATGGAAGTGAGCTGTTTGAAATACATTACAGCACCGAGGAAAACATATTGTGCGCTATCTCATATTTTTCAAGAGCCCATATTCAAATCCACTTTCAATCTGTGTGCGCTGTGCTTCTGCTGCTGCCTGTGTTACCAATCCACAGGCAGCGTCCATCCTGCCCCTGCGCTGGCCCAGCCTTTGGCATGGGATGGACCTGGATGCAGAGCCTGTCCCTGGGGACAGAGAGAACTAGGTCAGTGACTTGGAAGGAGCTGGAGCGCCAGGCTCCCACATGGGGGGAGGCGGGGAAGGGAGAAGATTACTAATCTCCACAGACAGCATAGCCAAAGGGGACAATATTTAAATTTCCCACAGTGGATGCTTGCAGAGGAGAGAGCCCAGGCTCACAACGGTGTTTCACTTGCAAGGACTGGGGGAAGTGTGAGGTTCAGTTAAGCATCTGGGGGAAGGGAAATCTCATGCAGAAAGGTATTTGCAGAGCAGGTGAGCATCCTTTTTTCGCCTCCCTGGGTAGCTAGTCGGTCAGGTCACACACACTGTCCCAGGTAGGCAAGAGCTAGACCAGCATCTCTGAGCAAGGGGCATAGGTGTAGCTTTGACCTGGATTTCAGCCACTCAGGCTGCATGAGCTGCTTATCAAATACAGAGCAATTTACTTACCTGGCAGGTCTGTTGAGACCAATTGTTTTGTCCTATTTACCCAGGTAAGTTTAGAAACCTATTTCTTTTGGGGACATTAAATGCTGCCCTTTTGTTTATACACAGTTCCTTCCTCTATAGGAAGAGACTCCTTCAGAGTGCACGTTCATGTGTATAAGCTAGTTTCAATGTCTGGCTTGGGTAAAATCTGCAAGTAAATTGATGGGAACATCCTTGTGTACTTCCCAAGGTAGTGGTGCACGTCCAACAGCCCTCTGGTTCATCTCTGCACGTACCTTTGCCTCCCTGCAGATGGTGGCTGGCAGAGGGGATGATCTCTCTAGGCACACCACCCATTCCCCCAAAAAGACTGCAGAGAGAAGGATCTACTTCTACGTAGACACACCATAGCTATAGAACTCTCGTCTACACATGATTGCTTGTACGTAAGAATTACTCAGCTGTTTTCCTTCTGTTTTCATCTCCTTGCCCTCTCTCACTGTCCTTTGGATACAGGGGCTGCAAGCATATTTGTCCCTGGGGCTGGGAGCTACCAGGCTGCACTGTCAAGTGCTGAGCAGTATTTCTTCATCCTCAGGAGGAAATCTGCTTCTTTAAATATTTGTCTGATTCCCTGACAGCTTTTTGACAGAATATCCACTCCCCTGTTTACAGTAGCATTTAGTTGCAGAAGACATCTCTATCATGGCACCCTCTTCTTTGCAAGCAAAGCCCTATTCCCGACTGGCAACAGATCTTCCTTCCCTGTTTCAGTTCATATCTGAGTTTTGTCCCCTGTGTTATCTTCTGTGAAGGCCTCATTTCCCAAGCCAGAATTTGGAGAGGCAGCTGCCCTGGGGCTGATATGCAGATTGCAAATGTTAAGCAGCAGCAGGTGAGATGGTAAAAAAGAGTTCTTCCCACTTCGGCTCCACCAAAGGACAGAGGTGGTGAAATAACAGCAAAAAGAGCAAATCCCTGTTCTTGTGAAGTAAAGGCAAGTGTCTCTTTTAAATGTTAATTGAGAAGTTTTCCTTCCTTCAGAGTCTGTCAAGTGATGTGTGTGGGGGTGGGAGGAAGACAGGAATTACCTAGTAATATATGGGAACACCCTGCAATGCCAGGGATCACATGGTTTTGGAAGCAGCAGCAGCCTTTAGGAGGCAGCTGAAGTAAGCCAAGATGATATGTGGAGAATTAGCCAGCTCTGTCTGATGTTGTTTCAGCTTTCTGGTGTCAGGTCCGGCTGAAGTCCTCACCTTTGGAGAGAAGCTATCACTAGTCCATTAGATCAGTTTCTGACTTAGCTCTAGCAAGGCAATGTGGCTGACTGGTCAGTGCAGTAACGGATTTGAAGAGAGGTGTCTGAATTAAGTCATCCCTAAAGAACCTCTGAAAAAATAGCCTTGTTTCATGAGCCTGTGGTAGACTAAGCCTTTTAATAAGAACAATATCTAGATTGCCTTTGTGACATTGGAAATCATTGAGTGCTTAACCCTGCTCTACCGGTGCCTGGCAGTTTAGAGTATGAGTGGTAAACAGGAGTGCTTGCAGGAATGAAGAGATTGATTAATAGATGATTCCCATTGGAGCATGGACCAGAATATAACAGAGTTGGCAGGGACAGCCTGTGCATCAGGTTCACTTTGAAGTCTGGTGCAGTGCTGCCAAGATTTCTTCTGCAGTGTCTTCTCCATGTAAAGGAGAACAGGACCTTTGCTGATGCTGGTGGCATTCATGTGGTTTTTGTCCTGCTCAAACAGAGGGTTGAGAAGAACCATCTATGTACGGTAAACTGAGCAGCTTACAAGATCCTCCATGTTCCAAAGATGATAAGTTAGGAGTCCCGGAGTTTCAGGAACCTCAAGGCAGCTATTCTCAGGTCTTCATGCTCTTTACGATGCTCAGATTAGGAGCACAAATAGTTTTGCCTCGAAAAGCTGTCACTCTGGCAGAACCACAGATACTTGTGTTCAGAGGCAGCACTGTGTGCTGAGTGTCACCCAAAGGAGGGAGGAAGGAAGGGATGCTCTCCTACAGGATTTCTGGAAGGCGCTGCCATTGTTCAGAGTGCAAGTGGGCTGAGGAGCTTAACAGATGGCTGCAGTGAGACACGGACTCTCTACAGATGGTGAATTCATTCCCTCCGAGATCAGTGGTGGGCTGGATGACAGCCCAATATGGTTGCAGACTCCAAAAGCCTGTATTACCCCCACACACCCTGTTATCATGACATTTTCCTCTTTGGAGAAGGCAAAGGGATTTAGAGAGACAGACACAGACACATAACATCGGTAAGGAGAAACCAGAGAAAATGGCAGATTGCACAGAAACAGGTATGTATCCCTCTGAGAGGCTGTCAGCATGGGAATAGAGGGTGGAGCAGTTATTGCTCACTAGCTTCCCTTGTAGACATCCCTTCCAGTCCATGGACATCCACAGGATGGGACACCTTGGTTTTCAAAACATAACTTTCATAAGCACCAGATCCCAGTAAGCAAAATCACTAAGGATGGTGTGTCTGAGAAAATCTCCCAAGAAGCTCTTGTCCTGAAGGATTTTTTCTTTGAGACCATGGTCACATTTTTAAACACTGGCCAATACTAGTTAGAATGATCTTCTGGCTGTATTTTTTGCAACCAGCTGTCAAAAGCATGGAAGCCTTTCCCAGACTTGATGAAATCAGTGGAATTAGACAGCAAATGACTTCCTGCTGTGAGCAGCCTCAGATTTGAATGGATCCTCATGTTATCCCTCCCATCCCGAAACAGAACAAGTAAGCAGTTTATCAAGTTTTATCAAGGGAGATTGGTTGATTTCTTAACTTTTCAAAAGTCAAAACAGGAAAGTATTTCAAGCTAGAAATAGCATATCAGAGAGCTTAAATTCTTTCAAACATGTTTTTCTTTTTGCAATCAGGTCATTTTTTTGAAGCCAATCTTCCTCCAAGTGATATTTCAGCAATGCAACACTGCAAGATGTCACTGAGTCCAGGGTTTAAGAAACCACACCCTCATTCATTTCAGGGTGGTCTTGGGCTATTTAGTGATTGTGGTGGATAATACCAGGAAGCTGTCTGGAAATGCTCGGCTCAGATGAAATTCCAGGTTCCACAGCAAACACGTAGGTCAGAGAATTACCTCAGCAGTCAGCATCCATTGACTCATAGGAAACCTGACTCACAGCCATTCATGTTAAATGGTATCTACAAAAGTTTCTTTTATTTCTGTATTTCTCTATAAGCTTATAAGATGATTCCCACAGGGACTAATGCCATATTATCTCAGGAGCAAGCTTAACTTCAGCAGGCTGGTATTCAGCAAACCAACAAAGTTGGGTGAAGGTCTGGATTAGAATGCATCTCCTGATAACTCCTCTGCCCACAGCCCCAGGGCTTGTGGGCTGAGCAGCACAGCCCTTGAAATTCACTTCCTTCCAGTTTAACAGAGCGTCTGCAAGGAAGTTCCACAAGAGCAGCTATTCCAAAAGACACTGCTGTGAGTTCTGGTGGCAGAATAGATCTTGTGATTCAGCATTCAACACCTTCTCTGGAAGCTCTGAAGCAACTCTAGAAATAGTCCTTTTCCAAAAAGAAAAAAAAAAAAAAGAGAAAGAGAAAGAAAAAGAAAAAGAAGCAAGAAGTCATTTGAAGCATGCAAGTAGGTTTGTAGATCTGAAAAAAATACAGAGGATATGTCTTGCCGAATATAAACTTGCTGGTGCAAAGATCTTAGTCTAAAGTTGATGGAAAGGCCCCTTGTGTTACACTGCTTCCTTGCATTAAAGTGGTGTTAGAACACCTTGCAGGATCAAGCACAATATGAATGGTAAATCCTAGAGCTATATATATAAGTATGGAAATACCACACTGGTAATATTGTTCCCAGGATGCTATATTTTGGGGAGAAATGCCAATGTAGCAGTGCAAGTTGATCCCCAGTGGCTTTGCCAAGAGGTTCTGGGATTATTCCAGAGGTATTACTTTTAGCTTGGTCTCTCAAGTCTGCTACATACTTATCAATATGAAAACCATAGTACCATGATGTTAAGACGCTAAAACCACGTGAAGGGAGAGTGGGACAGGGAACTCTGAAGCAGAGAGAGCAGAGATCTCCCCAGTCATGCTCCTTTACCCCTCCTCAGCCCTTTGTTCCAGGATATTTCTCACCACTTTCTAAGGTTCATCTTTAAGCAGTCAACCACTGGAGCCGCTGCAGCAAAGCATGCTGTTGTACAGCCACTAGCCCCTTGCTCTTCTCAGGGAAAATCCTCCTCCCAGAGGACTGCTTCATTTATTTCATTTGTCTCCTTTCCATCTCCCACCCTCTTCTCAGGGGAATACAACCCAGGCAGATAAGCTAATGAGACAATTAGCTCTCCGCTCCCTGATTGAAGGGCCCTTTATTTCCCTAACCAGCCAAGCCAATTCTCAACATCGTGAGTGCTTGACTTTATTTCTGCAATGTGATTCATCTTCCCTCTTGCTCATATATAAACCTACCATAAAAGAATATTATTAATGTTGCCAAGTCAAGCGCTTGCTTGTTAGCAAACACTTAGACCTAAGCCTGTTTGGGGAACCTTAATTCACTCTCTTCCTCTTCTCACCTCCCCACAATTCACCTTGCATGTGTATTTTGCCAAGGCCTTTAATAACCCTCTCCTACAGCAGTGTACAGAGAGCCCATTCCACACTCAGCACACTGGGCAGTGATCTATGAGGACCCATGAGCTAGTCACTATTTTATTTTTCAGTTATACACTGGGTTGCCTTGCAACTTTACTTGCCACCTACCTGCTACCACATGTCTGCAGAAGAAATAATTGCAATGCAGCATGCAAAGGCTGGATACAGCCACAATACAAGAATCATGGTGAAATGTAACCCAGCATGCCAAAATCACATCTTAAAAAAGCAGCACCTGCTGGAAGTGTCCACTGCAAACTCTGGAAGAAGGGGAAGATGGAGGTCTGAGACAAATTTAAGAGCTTCTCCTGTTCCCCTTCAGCCCAAAGACCCTACCTCCCAGGTGATCAGGCAGCAGCCCTTGTACTTCATCTCTACCTTCTTCTGCCTTCAGGCCGGTACGGAGAGGAGATGGCTCAGGGAATTGCTCAGGAAAGACTGCTCTGTCTGCACCTGGGCTGGCAGGGGAGGCAGTGGTGCCCTGCTCCTCCTCTGACCCTGCCATGAAGAGAGGAGCAGCCTTTCAGAACCCTAGCTCCTCTGAGGTCCTAAACTGAGATGCAGAGCCAAGGCAGTTGGCTTGATTTTGGTCTCTATATGTGGGGAAATGCAACAGTGGATTTTAAGAGGCCTGCAGTATCTGCTCAGTAGCAGCACAAGGTCCCTGTTTTCCTCTTATGCTCCTGCCACGCACTCCCACTGAGCCATATAAGCAGTTGTGACCATGTCACATAGTACTGTGGAAGCTGTAGTTGTCAGAGTATTAGCCGCTCATTGGCCTTTCCCTGGCAGCACCCTGCCCACCAGGCAGGGACCAGAGGGCTGTTTTATTTGCTCCTGTTTCTTTAACAAGTGTGCTGCTGTGCGATGCTTAGCTGCTGGCTGGGGTTAAACCATGACAGTCCTTTTTGGCACGCAACATGGGGCTTGAAGGGTTCGAGATAACGACAGATTAGATTGGAATGTGGTAGATCGAATTTATAGCTGTTATTGCTGTTTAGCTATTAATTGACAGGCTCCTGTGCTTGCCATGGGGCTTGCCTGCCTTACAGTATATTAGAGTCTAGTGCTCGTTAGTGGCTGCTTTTTGCCTTTGCTGCTTGCTTATCATCTTACTCTGCTGTGCCTGGGAACATTTTGATAAAAGCAATGGTGATGTGCCTGGGCTGGCAGATGGCCAGGGCATCGCTGCTGTTTCTGTGCTGCTGTACTGGACAGGCTGGAACTCCAGTGTGAACTCGAGTTGAAAAGACTGTGACCTGTGGATGACTCCACACGGGAGCAGGACACCCTGAAGCATCTGTGGCTGTGGTTACGTCTGTGCCACAGCAGGTATACCTCTGAAGGGATTGTGGCCCAAGGATAAATCCATGCTGAAGAAGGTACACCTCAAAGCATCTGTGGCTGTGAATAAGTCCATGCTGCAGCGTGTATACCCCTGGAGAGACTGTGGCTAATAGGTAAGGCTCCACTTGGAGCAGGTACACCCCTAAGGGACTGCAGTCTGTGGATAACTCCACGCCAGAGCAGGGGCAAGGGAAGGAGTTCATTGCAATGTTAAATCCTATGGTCTAGTCCAAAGGGACCAGGGGTGGATATTGTAATGGAAATACCTTTAAATTGCTGTAACCCATGATTGGAGTTGCGTGTTATAGGAATTACTATAGCAGAAACTACCTGAACCAATGGAGGACAAGCCTTACAAGAAGCACTGCAAGTGCAGCAGTGACCCGACCTGAGCTGGCTTAGGTAACTCTACGCAACATGCCACCTCTCCTGTCCTGACGGACCACCATAACAGATGGAGCCCAAACTCATGGACTAAATGAACTCAGTGGACATTTTGTGGACATTTGCGGACATTTTACAGGGGTGGTCCATAGACTAGGGGAACGGTATCTGTGTATTATATCAAAGGATGGGAAGGGGGGTTGTGGGTAATGAGAATGTATTGTATAGTGCTGGACCTGAGCATGACGTGAATGGTACGGAATAAGGGGTGAGAATGTGCTGGTTTTGGCTGGGATAGAGTCCATTTTCTTCATAGTAGCTAGTATGGCGCTATGTTTTGGATTTTGCTGAAAACAGTGTTGATAACACAGGGATATTTTAGTTATTGCTGAGCAGTTCTGACACAGAGTCAATGTCTTTTCTGCTTCTCATACCACCCCACCAGCGAGCAGGCTGGGGTGCACAAGAAGCTGGGAGGGGACACAGCTGGGACAGCTGACCCCAACTGACCAAAGGGATATTCCATACCATATGACGTCATGCTCAGCATATAAAGCTGGGGGAAGAAGAAGGAAGGAGGGATATTCAGAGTTATGGCATTTGTCTTTCCAAGTTACCGTTACACATGATGGAGCCCTGTTTTCCTGGAGATGGCTGAACACATGCCTGCCAATGGGAAGTAGTGAATGAATTCCTTATTTTGCTTTGCTTGCACATGCAGCTTTTGCTTTACCTATTAAACTGTC
Organism: Nipponia nippon; assembly: GCF_047370975.1. Classification (NCBI taxonomy): domain Eukaryota; kingdom Metazoa; phylum Chordata; class Aves; order Pelecaniformes; family Threskiornithidae; genus Nipponia; species Nipponia nippon. The sequence goes on along the minus strand of NW_028262336.1, from coordinate 4,878,819 downwards.
TTTTTCTCACTTTTACCCTTCTGACTCTCTCCCCCATACCACCGGGGGGAGTGAGTGGTTGCGCTGTGCTTAGTTGCCAGCTGGGGATAAACCGCGACAAAGTGGGAAAGAGACAAATAGCAGACTACCTATACCTGAAGCATCACTGTTAACTGTTGGGTCAATGTTCAATGTTGGTGGCTGACCGCACTCTTCAGGCCCATGAGATGCTTTCCAGTGTTATATGATGTGTGGTCTATTCAACACTTGCTATTTCATGCTTGATAATTTAAGCTGTCGTATCTCTTGTTGATTTCTTGACAGAATGTCCCCACAGATCCCAGCAAGAGCTTGCAGCGTGGCCTCAGAGACACATCTGCCTAAGAGCATCCATGTCGTCTTCTCTTTTGCATGCAGTTTCTTGGAAGACAGGTTGAAAAGGGAAGAGGAAGGATGGAAGCCAATGTCAAAGTTCTTGCTAGATTCATCTTTTGCTTAGTCAAATCTAAAAGGGGCCCTGAATCCAGGATAACCCGAATACTACAGATTAGTTTAGCCCCAGCCTTCTTCCTTGCTCCTGGTTCCTTTAGCCATTCCTGAGAACTCACAAATCTCCTGCCGCAAGACAAAAAAGAGGTCTCCTGCACACCCACACAGAACAAGATAACTGTCAGATTTATGATGCATAACTCTATTCAGACATATGAGTATTTTTTCCCAAAAATTTTTATTCAGGCAGAATTTGAAGGCTTTGTGCATTTATCCAGAATTTACAAGTGCATGAACAGGTATAGAGCGGGCGCATGTCTACAGTTCATGCACCCTAGCCCTGGCAACTCACGGAAGAAGGCTCAATGCAAAATACATTCACATTGTTTCCACTTGGGATCTCCCAGACAAGTAGATGGCAAGCCTAGCTACTGCACCACTGAACTTCTTTACTTTAAATGCATGCTTAAGTATATTAACTCTCTTCAGCATTGCAGAAGGCCAATAGATGCAGATGGACGTTTATTGCAAAGCTTCCAAGAACTGGTAACTCATAATTGTGCAGTATAAACATTTGATTTTAAAGACCTAGAGGGGTGGAAAAGAGGTCTTGGATTCATAAAAGTACAGTACATTTGCAGATAAATTCAGTGGCCTCTGCCCAGCCAGGATTATAAAGAATAAAGACCAAAAGTTTGCAGAAACAGTTAGATGGCTTTGGAGAAAAGCTCTGTCCTCTTCCACTGTTTGACAGATGCAGCACAGCAAACAGAGAGTTAAGGCTTTTCCCCTGCTACACTGCAGCAAAAATGAGAGATTTAAATAGACTGAAAATGTAAATTCAACATTTACTCCATAGACAGAGTGAGGCAGAGCAGAGGGGAGGGGAGCGAGGGAGGATAGATGATCATTGGATGTGTGAGAAGAGAGATGCATCACATAGTATATATTTTATATGTATTAATATTCATACCAGTTCTTTCCTTTCTCCCTCCAGGCTCTGTCTGCTGTTTCAGTTCATCCATCCAGCTTCAAGAAGGAGATGGATCTTTCAGCCCTTTCCTGCAACTCTGAGCTAGAATCTAAGTGTCAAAGTAGCATGCTGTTCCCTTTTCAGGAACATTGCAGGGACATGTTGTAGGGACATCTACAGTTGCAGGTCATCCTAAGAGAAAGCAGAGCTTGCAAGAGGGGTCGTCCCATGCTCCCTGGGAAGATCAAAGATGTGCTTGAGCTGTGACGTTTAGGAAGAGGAAGCATGGAGAGCGACCCAAGTTCTTTCTGAGCCCAGAGGGAGCACCGCTGCTTTTATGGATGCACAGAGCTTTAAGAACTGCCATCCCATATCTGAAGGTCTGGGACAATGCACGGGGCAGAGTCAGCATGTGTGAAGTCTTCAGATATGGAATTGGGGAATGAAGTTAACCATACTTATGGAAAGAGGATGTGCTCTGTGATTGTGGAGTGATGGTAGTCAAGTCCTGTAAAAAGACAATACTGTCTTATATTGGTCTGGAAACAACGAAAGCCCTGGCATTGAGGAAGGATGGAGTCAGGTGGCTGGGACACTTGGTTGGGTCTAAAAAGACATCCAGCCTAGAGGCAACAGCATCAACATCAAGAAGTAATATACAGGTGATAGTGCATGAGGAGAGAGTTTCAATTTGCTGCAAAGAAGATGAGGCCGAAGTTTATGCTTAAAGGCTGCTGCAGTACTTTAATTCCAACACTACTGAAGATTGTCATGAAAAAAAATCCATTTTCTGAATTGTGTTCGGAAGAGAGACAGTAGCAGTCCTGGAAGACTGATGTTTCCCTCAAGACTCAGGTGCTTCAAACTAAGAAAACTTGATGGCAGTGCTTAAAAAGCACTGTGTGCCCCAAACAAGCATCACAGCAGAGAAATAAATTGCTCTTAACCAAGCCAAGGAAAGGTGAGACTTAACAGCTTTCTCGCTGGTCTTGCAAAGCTCTTCTACCTGTCATGTTGGTATTCATGCCTAAGGACTCCCTTGGGAATTCTTGCTTTCTATTTGGGAATCAAAAAACCTGGACTTTGATGAGGAAAAAGATGCAGAATATTTTTCACAGAGAGCAATTTAATCCAGAGGAAGAGACAGGTATTGCATGAAGTCCAGTGCATACGTGTGTGGAGTCCAGCACTGAGGGACAGCCCCTCTGGAAGCAATCTCTATGTGTTGAGCAGAAGCAGACCTATGCCATGGTCTGGAGTCGCTCCCGAGAACACCAGGGAACCAGATTTAGAGGCATGACATGAGCTGTACGCGTGTTTCTCCAGCTGAGCACAGGTTTCAACATGCAGTATGTATTTGCACTGTTCTAAAATGCAGTGAAAGGAAAAGCCATTTTATATTTGCAATGAGGAGGATCCCCTCCCTTTTTCTCAGCAAACATTGACTCGTTTATGTACTACAAAGGATTGGTCTTCCACTGTGGAACAGCTCCTCTGAATTTTGGGATGCAGAAGCTGGATTTCAGTAATCCGGAATGGGTAAAAATCAGTGCAACTATTTATCTTCGGACATAGAAACTGACAGATGTATCCTTATTTTTTTTGGAAAAGTGTACAGAAGATTTATCGTCTTTCCTCCCACAGAAACTGACAGTGTTCACAAAATTAGCATCCAGGAGATAAAAGTTCAGACCACAACCGGCTGCCAATTCACATAGCACAATTTAAGTCAGTGCCACTTTACAGGAAGGCTTTTACAGGAAGTGCTCAGGAAGGCTTTTGATCTATGGATGTAAAGTAAGTACTTTTTACCCTTGCCATTATTTGGTACAGAAGGAAGAGATTTTTAGCCTACCATGGAAACACGGAGTTGTCAGTGTTGTTTGTATTACAGTCACATCCAGGGCCTCCCACTGTGATAGATGCTGAATAAACATGCAAGTGAGAAGTCCACGCCACCTAACAAAGATATCCAAAAGGAAAGAAATGAAACAGTTTGTCCAAGATCATGAAGCAAGGCAGAGACAGAAAACAGCACAGACTCCTTAGTCATGTATACTAGTTTGTGGAAGATGTGTATTTACTGAGGTTATAACTTCTTTACAAATGCATGGCTTCAGACAAAGGCACTCCCCTTTCGCTGCTAGTGTCAACCAGACATGTATTTCCCAGTTACTTCGTTACTCTTGATGGATCCCTTCAGCAGTGTCATCCTTACCTACAACTCCTAGACTCCATCCTAATTTAAACATGAAATCAGAGCTGGGTATGAAGTCTTTCTTGCAGCCCCAGAACACCATGTTCACACATTTCATAAGGATTAGCAAAGTCTGGTTTCCTCTGGGCTATGCTCAGCTGCAAGCAGCTTCTCTGACTTTTAGTCACAGGTGTTTCACATTGCAGCCTTTGTATCAAAAGAAAGCAAAACTTTTTTTCTCTCCATACTCTTCCACTAAAATTGGACTAGTTCAAAAGTTCTTGGTGAATGAGAGAAAGGAAAAGGTTCTGCAGACAGAACATGCTCCGTTTCTCTTATATTCTAAGCATGCAAGATAAATGTCATGCTGATTAATTTTTTTCCTCAGCCCAAAATGAATAGGAATTTAATTCTCAAATTAAATTGGCGAATTTAAAAATCCAAAATAAGTTTTACTGAAGACATTTTATTTTAATCACTTTTAAAACCTGTATGAAAAAATCAATCCTTTGCTGTAGTTAGCATACATTTTCACTTTGACAAAAAAGTCTTCTAAAAGTCTTTTTGAAAATACGATTTCCTTGAAATTTTTAAACATACCAAACCAATCCCTCAGGAAAAGTTTTTTTCCAAGTTGGTATTTTCCAGTGGAAAAAGATTTACATTTTAACCTCCCATTAATAAAATTTCTAGCTTGACCGAGCACTCTTATCTATGCTGCGAGTGAATAGCTCGCTTTGGAAATCATTAATCCAGGCCTGATGCGCACTGGCTTCTTTGAAGCCTATGCCTGAACACTGGAGCAGGCTGTACCTGGAAAAAAAGGTGTAGCTGTATCTTTTCACTGCTGCTGAGCCTCACAGTTTCAGTGGGCATGTTGGCAGGGCGGTGGCAGGGCAGAAAGGGGCAGAGCATGCACGCTCAGGGAAGAAGCACAGTTGAGTAGGTCATATGCATGTGTGGGCAGTGGACAGGGTGACTGAAGCTAAGCTGAAAATAATGCTGATGAAATTATGGCTAGTGGAAAATGCTTCTGCGATACAGCTTGCAGCTGTATGGCTAGATTCCTATTTGCAATTCCTCACTCCCCCGGTGTTTGTGAAGCAAAAATCAGCTTTCCTGAGATATGGTGCTTGCAGTTCATTCTGAGTTCACTAGTTAAGGGCAGTCAAACGCTTCTGAAAAACATGGCTACTAATAGATTCAAATATATATTAAAATAAAATCTAATTTTGTAAATCTGTGGCAAGCTTGATTTTTAAAATATTCCTTTAAAAACTATTCAGCCTCATTTTAAAAGATATTTCTCCCCTTGCGTATGTCAGAAATAGCCAGATCAATTTTGTCAAAAAAAATCCAACAACTCCTAAGCAAATCCTTTGGGCTTAGACTAAGCGTGAGCAATTTCATCCTGAAAGAAGAATCACTGGGAGAGTTCAGAGGAAATGGAAGCAGAGGCTTGGACGCTGCAACTCTTTCAAGCTCTGCATTTGGTGTGCGCTGCTGGCAGAGGCACAAAGGAATCTGCAGCTGAATTGGCCTGTTATCAGGGGATGGGATTTTGTTTCCAGAGTTGTCAGTACCACTAAAAAGAAGAAGACAGAGCGCCAGAAGCAAGCCTGCATGGGCATGCAGAGGGGCTGGCTTGCTCGCTCCACAGCCAGCTGTTCACCAGGGACGGGGACTAGCTGACCCTGGAGCCCCGGTTCAGTATGGGTGCTCACTCCAAGGGTTCCTCCACCTCTGCCACGAAGCATTGCATGTGCGTGGTGAAAGGTCCAAGCCCACCACCTGGACGGTTGCCTGTCATCGGACTCGTTTTCTTTGAGAAGTACCTGCAAACTCCTGGTGTGAGCGGACACAGTTACTTCAGACTGCAATAACAGGGTTTTCCTTCCTTTCTCTGCTCTCTGTACCTGACCTGGCATGACTCATTCACAATACCTGTAAACAAAACACACTGCAGCACAGTTCAATTTTATACTACACTGAATGATGGGTCTGCTGTAGATGGCCTAGTGATGTACTACAACCAGTGTTAAGCAAGTGACAGAAAGCAGCAAGACAGTGCCGTTGAAACCTCATACAAAGAATTAGTTGAAGCCTTCATATATCAAGCAAACAAGAGCAGGGGGGAAGAGAGAGTTATCTGAGCAGGTGTTTTCAGATTAAGTTTGAAGGGAGATGGAAATGAGAGATTGCAAAGCAGTTAGCTCTCTGCAGCCACAAGATTATGTGAATAGGTCTCTGCTTAGCACATGCCTCTCACTGTCCCAGTATGAAAGATTTCAAGTCCGGGGAGATCTCGAAGGGACAGCTGCAGCCATCCAGCATGTTGTGTGCAAAGCCTGCTCTGTAACATCTGATTCTTATCTCAGAAGCCTGGATAAATTTCCTCCCAGTTCTCCAGTCTAGTGGATCTTGATTATCACAAACCCTATGGCTTTTCTCATAAGCTATGCTCTTACCTTTAAGCATGGTAGTATTTGTGTGAGGTGCTGCTGGGCTAGTGTCAAGAGTTAGATTGTTCAAGCCTCTCCACTATAAGCAAGCCTAGAAAGCTGCTCGGTGTATAACAGGTTTTGAGCCAGCCCCTGCTCCAACAAATCTGGACCCCTCAGTTTTTCCTATCCCCAAATTCCAGATCTGAGCATCTGAGGCTGCAACAAACTGAGCCGTCCCATCCGTGTTAAGGCATTGCTCAAGAGAGGAATTCAGCACTTGTCTGAGACCTTTTCAGAATTCATTGCAGGATTATTCTTTACATCCACAGCTTCAGGGACTGTAGGATGTGGAAGAGCTGATACTTGAATGAAGTGCTTAGTTTTGAGTGAACAAAAGACTCATTTGCCTAAAGTGGGTGTGTTTGTGCTGCAGATAGTTTGAAGCCTTTGATGCAATAACTCGGGAACAACTTGTTCTGAAACCGTTCACTTAGTGGAGGCACGTGGAAATTCAGCATGCTTGCTCCCACTGTTTGCTGTTCTTCCCATACAGCAGTGAGCACCAGCAAGAACTGGAAATACTGTTTAGTGTCTTGCTAGAGATCTCATTCCTCCAAGGAAATGGGTATATCCCCATTTTCTCACATGCGTGGAGTACAGAACGCAAAGGTTCAGAACATCAGTGAATAGCCCCACACTGTGTCACTGAGAAATAATCATATTTTCTGTGTCAGTCTGTCGTCGTTTAACACCAGCCAGCAACTAAGAACCACACAGCCGCTCGCTCACTCCCCGCCAGTGGGATGGGGGAGAGAATCAGAAGGGTAAAAGTGAGAAAACTCGTGGGTTGAGATAAAGACAGTTTAATAGGTAAAGCAAAAGCTGCGGGCACAAGCAAAGCAAAACAAGGAGTTCATTCACTACTTCCCATCAGCAGGAAGGTGTTCAGCCATCTCCAGGAAAACGGCTCCATCACGTGTAACAGCAACTTGGGAAGACAAACACCGTAACTCTGAATGTCCCCCTTCCTTCTTCTTCCCCCAGCTTTATATACTGAGCATGACGCCATACGGTATGGAATAGCCCTTTGGCCAGTCTGGGTCAGCTGTCCCAGCTGTGTCCCCTCCCAGCTTCTTGTGCACCTGACAGAGCATGGGAATCTGAAAAGTCCTTGACTAGTATAAACGCTACTTAGCAACAACTAAAACATCAGTGTGCTATCAACATTATTCTCATACTAAAGCACTGTACCAGCTACTAGGAAGAAAATTAACTCTATCCCAGCTGAAATCAGGACACAGCCATGAAATCTCTCTCCTCACAGTCACTGGAGGAGAGAGAGACAGGATCAGTGGGACTAAAGGAGCGTCTCACTAGATTTAGAGGACTTCAGCAAAGCCCTGCTTACTGGCCAGTTCTCAGAGAGCTGGAGCTTTGGCGGTGGCCCATGCTGGGGTATCACCAGGCAGGCCCATGTTCTTACACTGCAGAGGAGATGGAAAAGAGCTGAGGATATGCCTGCATGGATTTCTTTGCTGTGGAAACTCAGAGGCACCAGTCCTCTCTGGGTACTTTCTGAAGAGCCGCTGTTTCCTTTTGGTGCAGACTGTGTGCTGCAGAAGCCCTCTCCTGTGTCTTTGCAACTCCTGAGCACAGGGAGCTATGGGTGGGAGACTGAAGGAAGCTCTGTGCAGTATGTCAGGAGGAGTGGCTGGGCTCTGCAGAACTCTGACATGAGAGGAGGAACATGGCACAAGAGATTGGAGTTGAACCCTCCCTCCTGCCTCTCCATGGCACATGCTGGCAGGTCAGGGTGAACGGGGGAAGAGACCACCAACAGCCTTTGCATCTAGAACACCTTTGATCCTCCACGAGGGAAGAGCTGTGGAAGACAATCAGTGATTCAGAGTTGTATGTAGTAATGAGGAGGGAGGCAGTGGCCAACCTGCCGCATTTGCCCTATTTACAACATGCAACAAATTTGTGCTGATTTAAGATCAGCAGGAGACAGTGATGAGAGACCTGGCTGCCCTGAAACCACTCTCACTTTGCCTAGACCACTCGGGGAGTGTCACTTAGTACAGCACAGAAGGCACACAGTAAGTCACTGCAGATTACAGGCTAATGATATGACACCTTGTGTGTTGTCAAGAATATAGCCACTCCACCCGCCCTTAGGCAGAGGAGGCAGACACAGCCCTGTATGCATCTAGCAAGTACAGCAACTGTCCTCTGCTATCAAGGACAGGCGGCAGAACTAAGCAGCTCCATTCCTGGCTCAGATAAATTGGATCAACTCCCCTCTGCTGCTGCTGGCTTTTGCCTACAATATTAAGCTACTTAGGACCAGAGAGCCATTCCCCCCCTCCCATATTGCTCCCACTGCTGCATCCATGGCAACATTAGGAGCTTAACCGCAGACAATTCAGCCAAGGCCACCAGCCACTTCAAAGCACACTCCCCCAGCTTGAGGATTCTTGTCTACTTTAGAGTTCCCACTGTTGCTATCATCAATGGGACATCAGGAGTATGGACAACAGAGAGCACAAAGAACAAAAAGCCTGATACCATTCCTGTGTCAGTTTAGTGCTAGTCTCCAGCCTGAAGGCAAACCATTATTTCATCAAGGAGGAAGAGCACAAGAAGCAGCAGACAACGTTCCCTTAGACACACTCCTTTTGGCAGGAAATTTGAATGAGTAGGAAAAGATGGGGTCACGAGAGAAAGTCTGGTGGAACAGATAAGAGCAAGAAGTCAAAAGCTTGAGTAATTTCATATGAATAGTCCAGGCTTGCTCCCAACCATGCAAATGAATGTAAGGATATCTCCTTTCACTAGCAAAACATTAACTCTTTAGCCATTAGTTACCATCATGCCAGCCTGCACAGCTCCCAGCCATTTTCAGTAAGGAATTATGTTTACAGAATTTTCTTCTCAGATGAAATGGGATCCTCTCAAGTGTAGGCGACTATCCCAAGCCTAAATCTTTACTACCCCTTTACAACACCAGGCATCGTGTGTAAGTAAGTATGATATTTTGGGACAGTATCAGTGCAAGACAGTGAATAGTACAGGTTTATACGCTGCAGAAGGACTCCAAGTCCTTCAAGCCCTGCAAAGACAACCAGGCACCAGATACCAAACTTAGAAACATCCACAAGAATTAGTATTTTCTTTGTATACTACCATATGCACTAATAGCCCTGAAGTATAACTCCCATTCCCCTCAAAAATATGTAAAGAAAACATGGAACCACAGGTGCCAGCAGCTTGGATCTTCCCAACAGCAAGACACATAAAATGTAGAGGTTGCCAACAAACATTTTCAATATCTTGCAGTAGATGTGTGACCCCTGTGCAGCAAGTCTATTGATACAGGCTTGCATTTCTAAGTCACTTTTTGCAAATCTTTCAAACATAGTTCACAGATTTCCACCACTGAGTTTTTTCAGGCCAATATCTCCCCAAGGCACCTCCACAAGGCATCATCCTAAAAATCCGTCTCACCCAACATGCAAAAAGAGAAAAAGGGTGAAAAAAGCCCCTCCTAGGCCATGTCAGTGAGTTGGATTAAATCTTTCTTTCAGCCTCTAATTATAACTCCAGCTCTGAAGCAAGACTGTAAGAACCAAAGGTTTTTTTTTCCAGGAATGTTCATGTGCTCCAAATAAGCCATGAAACCTGAAAGCTAACTCAAAAGCCAAAGAGAAAAAGAAAAAAAAAAACCAAAAAACCACCCTTTTCTTTTTCAGGAGAAGCACAGATTAAATGCAGTAAGTACAGTTCAGTAAAGTCTCCCTTCAGACCCTTTCCAGAAATTAGCATATCTGACACTGCAGTCTTCACATCACTAGTTTTAACTCCAGGTTTACACCTGTGCTGTCACAATTATTTCCATGAATGTGTCAAAATCCACAGTGAAATAGCTGAGGTTCCATACCTTCTCTATTTTTAGAAGCCCAAGCCTCAGAGACATTTTTCTGTTGATTAGAGGTTTTTCTGTTCAGTTCATTGATCACAAGGGCCATTTACAAGACTCTGAGTTATCTAAACCTGATTTCAAGTCCACAAAGCGCTATCATGTTCTGAGGTGAGATTTCATATTGACTCTGAATACAGACAAGATGCTCTGGGAACAGAGGCAAGGAGAAAAGTAACTTGTCTAGACAGACTTGTCATTGAGTGCAAACCTAACCAGAGTCCTGAGCCAACCTTTGAGAACATGTCTGACTTATGCCATTAAGCCAGGCAGTCACTCCCAATAAAATCAGACTAATTGTTAAAATCAGGACCTTGATTATAAACCCTTCGAAACCAGTTAAAGCCTGGTGCAGCTACAGCAGCCAGAAAGCTGGTAAGAGGTGACCTTGAGCAGAATTTGCACATTCTTTGTTTCTGCAAATGCTTGCTAGACCACAGAAGCAAAAAGACCTTCTCATACTGACTAGGAGGTCACAGTTACGCTAGTGAACTACAAAGCTCGCAGCCCAGGGCACATGGTGGCTGACAGTGCTGAACTGTTGATGCACTCTGAGACTGTCTTCTGGGGAGCAAGCTCAGGCTGGGGAGCATCCCTAAGCAGCAGGTTTTAGGCAGTCACCCCACTCTGTATGAAAGTTGTCCTTGCCATACCAGATGATGTCAGAGTGGACTCTTTGCTCCTCTTTTATTTTGCCTATCCTACTTACAAAAAATAATTTTAAAAAATGAAAACATCATCCTAGTATCCCTTTTGAGATATACCAAAGAGATTTTTTTGGTTTTGAGTTCTCTTTTTTCGTATTTTCCTCTGTAAGTGTTGGCAGTACTTGAAGGTAGAACCAGAACAGAAGGTAGAACCTCAGACAAGATCTAAGCAGACCTAAAGACAGTTAAAGCATTAAACCCCGAATACTACAGCTCCATCTAGATTTGGTGCTGATTCACAGGTATCTCCTATACATAGCCTGTAACTGAAGATATTTAGCTCTATTATTGTTATTATTTTTAATGATAGTTTAAGGGATTGCTAATGGGATAGTAGAGGCTTTCATAGCCTGGGCACAATCCACACTTGGTATAGAAGTGGCTGAAAGTCAGTAAAGTCTAGTATCTGGAAGGAAGGCACAGCAGGGTTATAAAAGGTATGAGAGGGGATCACCCACAAAGATCAAAATCGTCTTGCCTTTTTTAATCCATCACATCTCCATGAGGAGCCATGCCAGAATACAGAGATTGGAATCACAGCCTTAATCATAAATAACCTTTGAGACTCCTGCCATAAATAACTTTTGAGATTCTTGCCATTTACTTTCTCATTTATACCTCACAGCTGAACGATCATACTGTATAGTACTCCTGATAGACCCCCTTCCCCAACCTTGAGGCCATGGCAAGCACCCACAGAGAGGGAAATGTAACGCAGAAAAGTATGAACCCAAAGCACCCCTCTTCTCTGTTAGCTATTTTTGTCAGTCCCCTCTGGAAAACATCACAGCTGGAACAGCAGCTACTGATAGAAGCCCACATATATTCTTGGCGTCTTCTGTCTGCTAAGCCAGAAAGATAATTTGACCATCAGAAAAAAGAATGAAGCTACAATAAACCAATATTTTTAGAGAGAATAGACATATCTGCTAAGCCTATTTCTCACCCTTTCTTGAAGAGCTCTCTCCTCCCTCTGCCCCACTGCCCACACAAGCAGGAGAAAGTTTCCTGAACAGGCCAGCCCCAAACTAATCTCACAGCCTCATTACTCTTTTCCTTCCATAATTCAGCGGGCTCTGCACATACTGCCTTCTTGCACAGGCCCCCCAGACCCGATCAGTTCCTCAGAGGAAGAGGAACTCCCCCATACCCCTCTATGCTCCCCCCCTCAGCTGTCCCCAGGTGGAATCAGGATCCACTGGAGCCAGCTGCTTGGGCTCCCTCCCCTGTCTCCAGGGTGGCTGTTCACGCTGTCACAAACCGGTCAGTGGTGAGCTGGGCTGAAAAGCGCAAGGTCCCTCAAGAAAAAACAAAAAAGGCCTGTGGGCTCAGGCTGTGGAGGCTACACCTACACTGCAGATATTCATCCCAGAATAGCTGTGCTGGGAACTTCTTTTAGAAGACAGGACTAGTCTCTTATTGCAGGATCCACGCCCAATTATTAACCTTGTAAATATTTCAGGTTACACAGCGTATTATACCTTTAGTTTATTGATATGTCCATTGACTATTAAAATTAATCTTTCATTACACTAATTAATTATGATAGTGATTTGGCAATTATCTTCCATAAAGTTTGGCCGAGACCAGTTGCAGCCTCTCTCAGTGCCTTTAAAATGTGCTCCAGATCCTTGCAGAATGCCACATGAAAGATATGGCTTTATTAGACCAAAACTGGGCTGCTGACAACTCTCCCAGAATATGCATTGGCAGCCTTGCTGTCTTAAAAAGTACAGACTGTATGACACAGCCTATAAAAACCTTGCATGCAGGAGCAAAGAAACATATATGCATAGGTTTAACACATACCGCTATGCGCTTTTTGTATTCCCACAGAGGCTGGAATTAAGGCAGAAATTTCATCACAGAATCTGGTTTATGGATAGCCTGGAGAATTCATGGAGGCATTTGTTTCAGAGACACGACTAAGCCCTTTCTTCGACTCGAGAAAGCTTATGTCATGCACTGCGGAATATGGTTTACTAATCACCAGCGCTGGTTTGAATGGCTCCATGGATCAAAACTGACTTCACGTAGTGGTGCCGAGCGCATTTGCCATTCTCCTGCATTGATCATTAGGACGCTTTGCTTGCAAGGATCACACTGGGAGTCATTTCTTTGATGTGTGCAAATGTGGGAAAGAGCTGAGGCTTTTACAGGAGCTGCTTGGCTACAGGTAAAGAATGCCGCAGCTTCAGGGAAGGCCATCACAAGACAATTATAGTCTGCTTGTTCTGCCTTCCTATTTACAGGACAAGCATAGCTCATGTTGTTTTGGCAGGGTGGAGATTTTGTTTCTGTGCTTTGGAAAAGCTCACCCAAGTGCAGCCATCACAGGTCCTGTCAGTAGGATCTGACTTTAAGCTCTGTCCTTTTGTCCCCTATCACCACCCCCTTCTTTTCTGCTCTCTTCACCCTCGCTTAAGGTAAGCTAAAGCTGTGCCTTTGCGACAATCAGTAGTCACTCTGAGCCAAACCTCTAGTCATTTTGAAATCAGCGTGAGCACTTCCACCAATTGAAATTGGAAGAGGATTAGACTTCCATGCAGTCGGCTCCATTGAACCATAGCAGACATGGTCTGCTCATGTTCACCAGCTTCTCAAAAACATGTGTAATAATTTGGCTGTCTGTGATTGCCTCATTCTCTTGCAAATGGCATGCCCCGGGGGGAATAGCGCAGTTCCTACTCCAGCTTACCTTTCTACAGTGTGGTCATAAAGAGGGGTCTTGCTCTAGTCCTTGGAAGAACAGCCATTGACTTCAGTAGACTTTGGACCGAGTCTTCAGCCTGAGTTTTACTCCTGGCAGTGTCCACATTGCCTGTAACCACTTGACAATGGATTCATTATGGACTGAGCACTGCACAGCCTTTGCAATCCTGCAGTCTTTAGACCTTCTGGGCAAATGTTCAGCACACTTGGAGGGTATTTTTCTCCTTTCATGGCTGATCAACAGAGAGGACATAGCCAGTGAACCAAGTTCATTGTTCTGTGCCCATATGAGGTGGCTAAACATGAAACGTGTAGCTCCATTTCTGGCTGATGACCGAGTTCCCCAGCCTGCAGCCAAATGATTTGCTGCATGTACATACTGCACCGCTCCTGTCCCTATGCCATCCTCCTCCTGAGTGTCCACCAGCATCATCCATCTGCAGTTTGCATGACAACACACTCATATAAAGTCCACGAACGAAAATGCACTTGACTACAGTAAATCAAAGGATGGCCACAGATGCAGGAAGAGGACACAACAGAAATCTACGGTGAGGGTAACCTTGGATTGCGTTATCTGAGCTTCTGACTCCAGCTTTCAGTTGTGAAGTACGCAGCAGCATCCTGGGGAGGAAGGGATGCTGCTGGCAGCCAAACTCCTGGCTGCAACTTTGTGCTCTGGGAGAGAAAATAAAATCCCTGGGAGACAGAAGAGCCTTGGAGAGACTTAGCGTTATACTGAGATGAGGCATTTACCTTCAGCAAAACTCATTCTTGGATTTTGCTGTTTCAGTTTGGTAGCAAAGCAACTCACTTGTGGACAACACTGTCTGGGACCTCCAAAATCCCGTACAGGTTAACAATGACTGCTTTGTCTCTACAAAGCTGATAATGGGGGTTGCCAGCTCCACTCATGGTGAGCTGAAGTTCTCACCGTACTGATGTAACATGTAAATATTTGAGTGGCTTTGCTTTTTCAGATGAACTCCCACTGCCCTTTTTCATTTTGGAGGCAGAGGCAGCACATCTGGCATTTGGAAAAACAACAACATCAACAAAAACACCACATTATTAATATTTAAAAACTGTCTCCTGCATATGAATAGAGAAAGTTTATTATTACTTCTAATTGCATAGGCCTCTGTAATGGGTTTATGTAACATGTAAGCTTTTCTACTGAGCTCACCACTATAGGCTTTGAGAGCCTTGGAAACATTAAATAATTTAGCCTCAAAATACCCCCTAGTGGTGTGGTTCATTGTCATTTGTCTCCATTTTACAGATGGGGAACCAATGTAAAATATCTTCCAGTGCTCTCCCTAAGGTCACTCAAGAAGCTTATGGCAAAGCTTCAAAATCTTGTGCCTCCACCATTTTTATTTTTTTTTTCCTGAAAGGAAGACTCTGGGCCAAAGCAAAACTCACAAACAGTGCAACTGGGTTTTGGAGACATTACAACCTGCAGTCAGATTTCATCTGATTGCCTAGAGCTACAGAAGATCTCTACAAAAGAAGTCTTAGGCTGGACTAAATTGTGGTGTACATGGCAGAAATGTAACTAGGATTTAGTGCTTTAAAAGTAATGACCCAAATGACGAACTCATAGTCCATCTTAAAAGAGGAAAATAACATGAGGAGGAATGGTAAAATGGCTTTCAAAAATAGAGACTAGGGGGAGCAGAATACTTTCCCATTTCATTCTGATTTTGCAAATAGTTTTGACTAACCCACCTTTTTTAGTATTCTACCCTGTCCTTAGGGGAAAATCCTTGCAATAAATAAACAGAAAAGCTGGGTAATGGAGGAGTTCTAATGAGATATTTTCATAAAAAAGTTTTTAATACACTGAAATGTTTCACTTTGACATTTCCTAAACAAACCTTAACCTTTTCATACTCTTTTAAGAATTGATCAAACCTGTAGAGAAAACAAGAAAATATATGTATATATTTTAAAATGGAATTAACTAACTCAAAACAGAACATGACATTGACATTCAAAGGAAACACTGGCCACCTAAATTTAATTTCTTAAGCTACAGTGAAATAAACAGCTTATTTCCTGCTCCATGCCAAAACTTCTGTTTTGATCCAAAACAGACCTTTTTTTCCCTGCACTTCTGGCTTCGCCACCAAACCAGAAAGCTATTTTCTTTTCACTCAGTTGACTTCTTTTAATCTCCATCTTAGCCCTTCAAACATTGTCCAGCCATGTCCACACATTTCACAGGAAGTCTCTTTCTTCATAGCAGTTTAAACTGAAGGCTTATATTCAACTTGCTGTCCTAAAATTATACTGACAGTTCAGATCTGGATCTGAAATCTGTGGATTGCTGCACCTCAAAGGTGGTGGAGTCACATATTTCAGTCCTGGAGGATCTGCTTGTTGCAGCTTGTGCTGCATCCCACCCTTTTCTCTTACAAGAGCCACTGAGACTTACACAACAAATGCAATCACATTAATTCAAGGTCCTATAGCAGAAGTGGTAGGAGAAGCAGCATACCACTCAAAAGAAATGGAGTAGCATTAAAATGGACAGAATACAGCCTAAATATCAGAAAATAAAGAAGAGTATTCGGGTTGGGAATAACCTATCCCATTGTGCGGAATGCGTACCCTTGACAAAGCGTTGGTAAGTAGCCTACAGATCTATACCAAAACTCTTGGCAGTATCAGCATGTTTCCAGCCTTCATGGCTCCACCCACAGAGACCCATTGGAGCAGTTTTCAGTCCACTCCTGTTTAACATCTGGTGGGAGAATGTGAACCCAGGTGCCTCAGTTTTAGACCTAGAGAAGTCTGCTTAAATTTCACTGCTTATGATGAGCCCATTAGATGGGGGCTCATGTCTTGGACATGATGGGCTCTGCAGATGAAGAACAGATTGTGCAAGCTGAACCCAAGGAAGATAGAGATTATGCTGGCAGGCAAAAGAAAGCACTTTGAATAGTTTATGGTCCTTCTGTGGCAGCCTTTACATATTGCGAACAGCCACAAACGGTCTGTTCAGGCAGTGCTCTAGGAAAGGCCCCAGAGCCCTCTGTCATGGACAGAGCATGCCGAGGCAGAGCTCTCTGCCATCCCCATTTGGCTAGAAGACTCCACTCCATCCTGGCACATCATGTCCTGGCCTTGGGTAGCCAAGCTTCTGTCACCTTCTGTTTGGATTACAGGACAGTAATGACCCTTTGGAGAGCCTAGCTGATAAAACTCCCTGCAGCAAAATGAACAACTCTGAGCACATCTTACTTGTCCTCTGCTGCCTAGGCTGGCTCCCCACAGAACTCACAGCAAAATTCATAGTCGCCTTCTGTATCCTCATAGCCTGGGCCCAAGATATTAAAAACACTGCAGAAAGCTCTCGGTTGCAGATGATGTTCTTTGCCATAGTGAGAGTTTATCATTAAGAGAATACTTCCCTGCTCAAGTGATGGCGTTTCCTTGGTGCTAACTGTTGATATGGTGACAAGTATTGATAGTGTGATTTCTAGGGGTGGTTCTTCCATAGACTACCCCAAGCCTTATGACTTTCCATGCCTGGTACCAGGTTTAATTCTTTAACAGTGCTAATCATTAGCATAAATGTGAGTTTGTTGCCTGTATGTATTAAAAAAGGGGGGAAAAAGCAAAGTGAAAAACATAGTTATGTTAAAGAATTTTAAAGTCCTAAAATCAGCTGGAATGCTATTGAATGCACTGTTCTGTCTACAGGAATAATCCATGCCTTAATAGTGCCAGTGCATGCTCTTCTGGAAAGTGCTTAAATCCTGCAATGAGGACAGAAGCAGAAGACCAGTATAGAACAGATGCTTGGATATTAGGCTGATATTTGTGTAAGTGCTCAGATGCACATCTGTGTTTCCACAGTATCTCGTCTTGACTCACTGGTGCAAGGAAAACGCATGAGCTCAGTCCACTTTGACAGAGGCTTAAAGACTTGTGCTTTACCTGACACTTGTTGTACATCAGAGAACATACAGTTAGTATTATGAATCAGTGAATAACAACCTGTTAAGCCAATGTCTTATGATTTCCTAAGTAAGTCCACAGACAACTGCAACTTCACAAACAGCCCCTTCTCATAACACGTAGGGTTTGCTCAGGCCCAAAGCCACTTTTAGTATAACATAGAATCATAGAATCATAGAATCATAGAATCATTTAGGTTGGAAAAGACCTTTAAGATCAAGTCCAACCATTAACCCAGCACTGCCAAGTCCACCACTAAACCGTGTCCCTAAGCGCCACATCTACCCGTCTTTTAAATACCTCATAGGGATGGGGACTCAACCACTTCCCTGGGCAGCCTGTTCCTGTGCCCATTAACCATTTCGGTGAAGAAATTCTTCCTAGTATCCAACCTAAACCTCCCCTGGCACAACTTGAGGGCATTTCCTCTTGTCCTATCGCTTGTTACCTGGGAGAAGAGACCAACACCCACCTGGCTACAGCCTCCTTTCAGGCAGTTGTAGAGAGCGATAAGGTCTCCCCTCAGCCTCCTTTTCTCCAGGCTAAACAACCCCAGTTCCCTCAGCTGCTCCTCACCAGCCTTGTGCTCCAGACCCTTCACCAGCTTCGTTGCCCTTCTTTGGACACGCTCCAGCACCTCAATGTCCTTCTTGGAGTGAGGGGCCCAAAACTGAACACAGTATTCGAGGTGCGGCTCACAGGTGTGCTGACGGCTGCCACCCAGTACTGGTGTAAGAGCAGGGCACACCCTGCAGCCTGACACCTGGGTGGCAGCGTGTTCCCACCAGAGCTCTGTCTGCAAAGCTGTGTCAGTTGTGGTGGGTGCAGAGCCTAGAGACACCATGGCTTTCTGCAGGGTGGAGACCATTGCTCCCTGGTTGAGCTGGCAGAGCTTCAGCACCCTTCCTGCATGCCCTTCCGTGTGAACTGCCACGCAAACTGCCGTGCCACGCCCTTGCTGACATGCCGTGCCCGTGCTGACGCGCCACGCCCTGTTTGCCCACCCCATTTGAGGCGCTAGCACTCCCCAGGGGCTTCTTTTATATGTCTTGGGGGCTTCGCCCTGGCCAGGTCTTGTCAGCCGCTGTCATGTGAGCTGCGGGCTCCTGGCGGTGCTCTCTGCTCCCTGTGAGGTTCCCCAGTTCAGGAAACTCCCTGTGCACTGCGCGGCAGCGCTCTGCTGCAGATCCTGCTGGCACCACAGCTGCTCACATCAGCGACATACAGAGGATGCTTTTCTCCCACTTTTTCAGTAACGTCCTGTCCCTTTCTTAAAAGTTAAAGAAGTTCTGATTGTGAGGGGGATGAGATATACTTTTGCTTGAAGGAATTTATATTTCTGAGCTGTGCAAATTGTCCCTTTGTCCTGGTCTTCTCTCTCTGGTCCTAGCTTTTCTGGCCACAGACTGTTTTGAATTATGTCGATCCAGTACCAGGTTTCCATCAGATTGTTTCATAAGAGCACAAACTCATTGTTTTTGAGGCATGGCACTATGGTAGATGCAACTTAGTCCAATCCACTGACCTTCCAGTCTTAGGACTTGGGGAACTGGTAGAAAACAATAAACCATCTCTGACTCCTTCCAGTGACAGCTCATTCTCTCTTTCCACTCCTGTATTATGAAATGTCTTTCTGGAGAGCTAAAAGATATATATTCTGTAGGTAGGAATAGGTGTTCACAGCAATGCTGGGCATTGAGAAACTCTAAGAGAGATGGATCTTTGCATGGCAGGAATGGAATATATCCTGACAGAATGGCCTCGAATAAAAATGACAAGTGAGGTCCTCTTCCAGCATAGAGAAAAGTGATGTCCCCAGAACAGGAATGACACACTTAAGGAGATCCTTAAAGCTTGGATAATGCTGCAGAAAAAGATAGCCACTGATAAATACCTGATTTTTTTTCTTACAAACTCTGTCTTTCAACATAGGCACTTTTCAAACACACTTTCCAAGAATGCTGGTGTGATCAGTTCTTTGTTGTTTTCTTTTTCTTTTTTTTTTTCCCCCTGAATACTTAAAAGCCCAAGTGTATTTCAATGCCTTTCAAAGTCTTTCACATCATGAGACATACCTGTATATTTGTGCAAACTGGAAATGGATGAAATATCACATGCTTCATTGGAACAACTGCAAATAATCAAAGCTGAAATGAAAACCAAATATTCTGAAAAGATCATTTTGAACAGTAGTTGTTCAAAATAGCATAGAAAAATAATTCCTACAATCCATTCTGAAGAACAAAGACACTGTAGAAATGTCAAAGCTTTTCCCATATATCCTTGGGTCTTTGCAAGGGATGGACTAAGCAAGGCAAAATATGTAGGGAACAGTACCATCTTTTATTAGGCAAATAGAGAAAAATGGGGGGGGGGAGGGGAAGAGACATAAGAGTTCTTTTTTTCAGGTTGGAAGCAGAAAATTTCAAGCTATATT
Organism: Nipponia nippon; assembly: GCF_047370975.1. Classification (NCBI taxonomy): domain Eukaryota; kingdom Metazoa; phylum Chordata; class Aves; order Pelecaniformes; family Threskiornithidae; genus Nipponia; species Nipponia nippon. Next base: position 4,858,933 of record NW_028262336.1, on the reverse strand, counting down.
ATCTCTCTTAGATCTAAAATCAGTCTAATAAAAGACCTGTTTCAGTCTGTCTGATAAAACTTTGCCTTGCTGATATCCTTAGGCCATCACAGCTGCAACAACATTCTTAGTACATGTAAGGTAGCAAATTCTTTTGTCTTATTCAGAGGGCTGGAAGGGACCATGACAGGTCATCTAGTCCATCTTCCTGACTTCAGATCAGAATCAAATACACCTATGTCATTCCTGAAACTTATTTATCTAATGTGTTCTTAAAGACCTCTAATGACAGAGACTGCATGACCTCCTGAAGCAATCTTTGTCTTACCTGAACCCTTCTTGCTGCAATTTAAAACCATTACTTCTTTGTCCTATCCATCATGGCCGTGGGGAATCACTTCCTCTCTTTGTCTTTTCCACAACCTCTTATGTTCTTGAAGACTGTTGTTACCCTCTCAGTTTTCCCTTTTTTAAGTTAAACAAACCCAGTTCTCCTACAACTATCTCACTGGTCTTTTTCTCTAGGCTATTTCTGACTCTGACTTTTATGTATTCCTAATTATTTCTGTTGCTGTCCTATAGACTGGGTTTGTTCTGAATTTTTCTTGATATCCCAAAGCACTGTTTATTCACCAGTATGGAATATGGAGCATGATCCCAAAACAGAGTGAGCATAGAGACTGATTTCACTCTTTCAGGACCAAGTAACCTTTCCTGCCTCAAATTAATACCCCTAGAGCACAACAGCATGTTGGAACTCAAACTTGAGGTGAATATATATGCTTTTCTCTTTGGGAATTTTCTTTTGATCCCAAGAGAAGGTAGTTACAGCAGACTAAGTCAAAGTTCCATTAAGGGGAACAGTTCTGAGGCATCTAACAGAAAATAAATATTTTGTAATAATAAGAATTTCAATTTTCATATGGACATGTTGCAGGCTCTTAGCATTACACAGGATGCAGGAGGTTATTATTAGCATCAACCCTACTTATCAGATGGGAAAAGCACAGTACAAAGAAATAATGAGATGAAGCTCAAAGCCACATAATGAGAAATAAACATAAGGCAGACTAGAAAAGAAGATTTCCTGATTTTCCTTTTTTTCTTTTCTCCCCCCTGCTGCAGACTCTGGCACTGAATTTTTCTCTGACCTTAGGGGAAGATGATTAAGCCCAGGTTCAGGCTGGAATCCACTGATGGAGCGGGGCAGAGAAGTCAGATGAGCAAAGAAAGAGAATTTTCTTCATGTACCATGACCAGAGTAATGCAATCTATTCTGCTGGAGCTGTATCAGGGCAATGTGATGGCATTCATCTTCCACTCAGTGCCCAGGTAATGCCTGTACCTCTTTGCATTCAACAGAAAGGCAAAAGGATAAGCTCAGATTAACATTCACAGGGGTTTGTTGCAAAACAAGTGTGTAAAAAATGATTTTAAGTGACCTAGATGATGTCTTTTCATATGAGTGTTTAGCAATATCTGCCTCTGTAGATGATGTAGCTGTTAGTACTGTAAGGATCCCTTAGGACAAACTCCTGTTGTAACACATTTTCTCTGCACCAAAGCCTACATAAATGTTAAATGAAGCCACTTTAAACAAATATAGGTAACAGAGGGAGAATAAGCCTGTTAACAGAATCAGCATTGCAGTCACTAAGTCATAATATTTTATTTATTTATTATCTCGTAATACCTATAACAAAAGTAACTAGATGCTATAAAATAATACTTACAGACATAGAAGTTGAAATGACTCACCACATCCAACCTTCATAAAAGCTCCTCTGACTCACAGTATCCAATGAAAGAAAGAAAAGAAAGTGTAGCCCCTATCCAACCCCAAATAATGTTTAGTCGAATGCTTGGCTGAGCACAACAGCCATAGCACATGATACTTTTAAAAATACAGCTTCCAAAAGGGCCTTAGACCATCACGCAATACACAGGGTGTGGACCTTCAAGCTGTAAGGGAGACTGAGGAAAGAAGCATGCTTTTTTCCAAATGTCTCCTACTGTCAGCTGCTGGACTGAACCAAGCCAGACAACAGGAAGGGCGATGGAGAGGGCAAAGGGAACAGGAAGAAGGTTCTCAGCACACCGAACAGCAAACGTCGCACGGGAAAGGGATCCAAAGCACTGCACCTTGTGCCATGTGAAAAACCAAAAAGATCTCAAAAGTAGGGAGCAGAGGTATCTGTGCTCCATGGTGAGAGTTAAGAGAAGGCAGGTGTTCGGCCATGCCCAGGAAAGCAGGGCTCCATCATGCATAACAGTAACTTGGGAAGACAAAAGCCATCACTTTGAATGTCCCTTCTTCCTTCTTCTTCCCCCAGCTTTATATACTGAGCATGACGCCATACAGTATGGAATAGCCCTTTGGCCAGTCTGGGTGAGCTGTCCTGGCTGTGCCCCCTCCCAGCTTCTTGTGCACCTGGCAGAGCATGGGGAGCTGAAAAGTCCTTGACTTAGTGTAAGCACTACTGAGCAACAACTAAAACATCAGGGTGTTATCGACATTATTCTCACATTAAATCCAAACCACAGCACTATACCAGCTACTAGGAAGAAAATTAACTCTAACCCAGCTGAAACCAGGACACAGAGCTTGAACAGATAGCAAGGAAGAGTGCAAGGAGAGAACAGTGTGGCCAATGAAAAGAAAATCAACACCTTCTTTTGAGCATCTTTTTCCTCCATGACACATCTTTTTTTTTTTTCCTTTCCTTCCAAACCGAGACATGGCAACAGCACAATGCACAGGCACTGAGATGGCACTGCCAACACAGTGCATAGGAAAACACATTCCCTCCCTGACTCTGATAATTTAGCTTTGTTTTAGTTTCAATCTAATGAACATTTATGCTGTAGCCAATCCTCAATTTATACCCATCTAGTCCAAAGCACAATTATATGCCGAGCAGAAAATGCAGCTTTGACTCATAATAATAAGATTGGCACTGTGTCTGGCAGTTTTTCACACTTCGTTTTCATGCCTGCAGCCGTATCAGTTGGGCAACGATTTTGCCATGTCTCCTAAAAAAAGGTCAGGCTGGCAGACAGAAGGGGAGGACTGGGGGAGCTGTAATATTGGAGTAGGACACCTTCTGAGATACCCAGCAATCTCTGGAAAGGGATGTGGGAGAGGCACTTTCTCAAAGAGATGTCTATGTTGAAGAAAAAAATGAGACATGCTTTTCATTCTGTGTTTGCTAATCCAGATTGCTCTGTCTTCACTCCTGCTTGGAGCAGAAGTCTCTGGTTCACATAAGCCCACTGCTAAATTAGACCTTTTCCAGTGCAGCCCTAGTCCTATGGTGCACTTGAGTGTCTGATGGTGGCAAGGGTGCTCAGAAGGCCATTTTCTACTACTTTAAAAACAGAAGTATTGTCTATTCAAGACTCTCTGGCAGACACTCTCTGTCAGACTTTTCATTAGGAAAGGTAGTCTTGCACTTAATTTAGAACGTCAGGACGTATCAATAGTATTCTTGGCTTTGCCTCTGACTTGCTATGAGATACCAAAGCTATCACTTAATCTCCCTCTCTGCGCTTCATTTTCTTCATCAGTAAAATAAAGTGAATGATACCCAACTGTCCCAGGCAGCAGACTCTAGACTAGTCAATGTCAATTGTAAACGTGTTTTGAGATTGCAGAGTGGAAGGTGCTAAAAAAGAGTTGAAGAACAAATAGGTCCCCTAGCCATCCTTTGGATTCCTCCCACAGTTTCAGCCTATACAGCCATTCATTTCCTGTCTATGTCTTGTACAGAGTTGCTGCTGCTAAGCAATGTACCAAAACAGCTCCTGGTGAAGAAATCTGTTGAGCACGACGGTCCTCATTCTGGCTGGAAGGTGGCTATGAACAGACAGATTACTCCTGTTTGGCATCTTCTTTCTCTTGGCTTAATACCAGACGCTATTGCATTTTCACCTGCTTAGTGTGCTGGCAAGTCAGCTCGTCCTTTGTATAACTTCCTTTATTTCTTTATTTTTTCAACAATGGGAAAGAGTTCGTACCTGGCCTCTTTGGGGGGAATTTCATGCACAGTTGGTGGTGCCCAGAAGGGAGAAGCAGATGCTGTTGAGATATTCATGGTGTCCAAAATAGAAAGCAATTTATATGGACAATTAAGAAAAGCCACACGGGACTTTGGTGGTTGGAAGCTACAAGTCTGTAAGCAGGCAATTTCTAGGACTTAAAAAAAAATTGAATTCACCTGAGGCCATGCAAGAGAAGAAAAGTTATATAGAGAGAACAATTCCCAAGTTCATTCACCAGGGCATTAAACTCCTGATTTGCAGTGGAAATGCAATATGTGGTGTCCTGTCATCAACAGGATTTAGAGGACAGAGAAAGCAGTCATCACAGAACAGGTATGAAATTGTCACAAAGAGTAAAGGCAAAGCAAGCCAGGGTCTTTCAAAAATATTAAGAAAGGATCTCTAAAAGGCTGTCTGTCCTGACACTCATCTGCCAGTTACGCCTACTCTCCTCTGGTTCTCTGTGCCCTTGCTCCTCCAGAGTGTTTCCTCTTCTCATTCATGACATTATTCAGGAAAAAGACCTGATGAAGAGACAGAAATATGGTGGAATGGGTTATATGCCTAGCATTTATTTTCTTGTCATTGTTTTTGCTCTTTTTGGCATTGGGCAGCCAGAGAACGTCAGAATTTTCTGTTGACCTGACATTTTTCCTACTTCTTCATCAATTAAGGGAGTTTCTGTTTCAGACACAAAGGAGTTAAATCAATTTTCTTCAGAACAGCCCTAAGAAATCACTTATCTCTTTAAAAATTCTCTGGAGGGGTGGTTGCTGTAGGCTGAGGGATGTGCAAGCTGAAGGCTCAGCAGCCACATTGACATTCGAAGGCATAAACGTTTCGGAGAAGGGACAGAAATTATGTGATTTCATCCATTCTCTAGTTGACTACAGAGCTTAGTGCACTGCCTGCCCTTGCCTTTTCCCTAGACATTGCTTTGGGTGTCTTGTTAGCTTCAGAGTCGCTCTGAGAATATGCTGCCTCTCAGCAATACAAAGGGCCATAGGATGTTTCTCACAGCTCTCCATAGCCAGAGTTGGCACAGGCTGTGCTGGAGCACTGAGAAGTCATGCATTGACTCACTCGTTGCTTATTTGCACATGTAAAGTTGGGCCAGCTCAAAAATCCCCTTATGAACCATCACCCTGCAGGATGGTGTGAGATTCTCCTCCAGTTCTTCAGCTGCTGAATTGAACTGTTTCAGCTGAGTAGCTCCAAGGCTTCTGCTGCATGCAATGTGGGATCTCGCAGGGCATTTCTCCTGTGGTTGCTTGATTTAAGTCAGATAAAAACTCTGGAAACAGTTTTCCTGAAGCAGCCAGTCTCTCACAAGACTGAAACTATCATTTGAAAAGAAGGGATAGAGTGGTGAGACTAGATATAGGACCCAACTTACTTCAGGTACTGCTGAAGTCTATCTTTTCCCTGCCTTTTTCATTCAGATTTCTGTGGTGAAAGGAAGTATTATCCATCAAGGAATGAAGACTCTACTTTGTTTCAGCATCTCTTGTCACCATCTCTTCACCATCTCTTGTGGCCTGGATTCCCATCAGAAAGCTATTCGGCATTTTCATGTCCTTTTCGTGGCTGTTATGTTGCTAGGCCTTGGCACTGTCTGAGTTAAAGTGTTTTTTTCTCTTTTTTCCTTTTCCCTCTTGTCAAAATAGTACATGTCCCACTCATTCTTTCCTCAGTACTGTTTCTGACACAACATATGGTTATGGTTTAACCTATGGTTTAGCCTATGGTTAAAGTAGGTGTCTGTGTTTTATGACATCTTTATTTTCTTGCTATATGATGTGTTTTGTCATTCTGAATAAGAGTTTAGCTATTCACAGATAACACTGTAACTGGGGAACTTATGTGAGATGCAGTTCACATAGGGTTTGAGTCCTTGGTCTGAATCAGGAAGAACGGAGACCTGAAGTTGTCTCTCTCTCATAAAATGAGAACTTGGTTAATAGATACTCTGCAGCAGACCTCTTTCCTTTCCTGAGAAATTTTCTAAACATAAGTTTCATTGAACCCTGTTCATTACAAGAAAAACATCTGGGGTCTACACACTCAAAAATTCCCATGGAATATAATAGAAAAATTTTTGTGGAATAATTCAGAACTGGTTCTACCGATAAGGTCTTTGCAATGGGATGCCAAGATAGCCAGCAGGTCCTTTGGATACTTCTTGCATTGCTGCTCTCCAGAAAAGGCACTACAGAAGAAGGATTTATTCCCCAAAATAAAAGGCTAGCATGGAAAAGCGGAGTTCATGGGCATCATCAGAAGCCTAGTATATCTAAGCCTACAGCTCCACCACCTTGGCACGCGAGATGAATAAATATGATACCAGCCTGCTGCTACTCAGCCGAACTTCTTGGCATAAGGACATCAAGCAGGAGATCCAGAGTCTTCTCTGTCTGATGCTTGTCGTTAGCCAAGACACGTGCACAAAGATTACTTCTTATTTCCCCATTTCAGAACTGCCAGGACAGACATGAAGGTCAAAGGAATGGTGAGGCAGTGGTGTGGCCTGCCTCCACTCAGTGTGCACACATTAAAAGGCTTATTCCATAGGGATGGGAAAAAAAAAGAAATGAAAGTTATGTCTTTTTTCTTTTTACCGGGTACCAGGAGCTATGCTTTAGCTGCAACTGAGACAACTCTAGAGAAAGGGGCTGACAGGCAGAGGGAGGGAAGTAGGAAGAGTAGGACAAGACAAGATTAACCTGCAGAGAATAGGTGATGAAATCAAAATAGGAAGGTCAACAAAGCAGGAAAAAAGAAAGGGGAGAAAGAATAAAAGCAGAGGGAAATAATCCAAATAAGTCAAAGGTAGTGGCAAAAATAAAGAGGAGAGAAAATATTCACTGAACAGACACAGAATAGAAGGCAACTATATAGGTTATCAATTCCAGACTCCAAATACTACAGACAACAATGAAATAGACATTAAGCTGAGAAACATCCATAACCTCTGCTTCAATCTGCATTCCAATTCTACGTCAGAAAACACCGCGACCTTACAACACTTGATGCAAAAGAGCCAGTGCTGCAGTGACTATAACATGTCCAACCAAGACAATGAGATGGATGAAGGGCCTTGGGAAGACCTTAGACTCATGCAAGTGCATGCAGGTAGGCACACTCAGATATTTTTTGAGAGTCAATCATGCTCCACGTGGCTATAGAGGAAGACTAGATAAGCAATCACTCTAAACAATCCTTGCTTTTCAGTCCAGAAGAAAATTCTTTCCCGATCCCACATCCAATCAATGCTTTTGAATCAAGACACATCAGTCAGGCAGTACCACGAGGAGCACCAGCATAACCCACCTACTATCCTGTCTTCAGCCTTCGCCGATTTCTTGTTTGGGTAATTTAATGCTTCAAAGGAAGATCAATTTGCCCTTTCCCCACTCCTCATTCCTCCCACCCTTACATACACATCCAAGAGAATAAAGGACTAGGAAATGAAGGGACTTCCTTCTTTACCCCAATAGTGGTCAGTGGGAGCTCTGAAGCATGAAATTAATTAATTAAAATATAAATGCAGTGTAATTCCTTCTATGAACTCAGCAAGCTCTACTTTTTAATTATTTAAGTTCCTTGCCCTTGTTATGCTGTATGGAAGGCCAGAACTTCATTCCTTTGAAGTTTAGAAACCTTCTCCTGATTTCCAAGCTAATTTATACTCATCTGATCTTTTAGTACTGCTTTTCTTCAGCTGAAACAATTCTCCATCCTGGTATTTACAAAAAGTGTATTTATGGAGAAAACTGTACTCCTTCTCATCTTTCTTTTGCTAGTCTATCCAAGCCTCCCCCACACACTTTTTAGAGGTCTGCCACTTCCCCTAATCATTCTCACAGTTCTCATACTATACGTCACTTTCCCTTTTTTGATCGGAAGTGACCCAAATTGGCCACAATATTTTAAGTGAGGCCTCCTCAGTCCCTCATACCAGTGCACTACTAAAATACTTCCCTTTCTGAAAATACCTTGCCTGATTCATCCCAGAATTGCATTAATCCTTTTCAAGGCAATGTCATATTCCAGCAAAAAGGCAAAGAAAAGAAAAGGGAGATGCTGAACAGAAAAATGAAAGCATCCTGAGGAACAACAGACAATTCTGGAGGGAGGAAAAAACCCCCGACTGCCCTGCAAATGTAAAGACATAATCAGCTTTGTAGAAAAGGTAATTCAAAGGAATAATGGAAAGTCAGAAAGCTGAGGCAAGGCACATCTGTACAAAATCAGAGTGCGCTAGCTTTGCACAGCCTCTCAGCTTCATGGCAAGTCTCTGACACTGTTTGCTAATGTCAAGGTTTTGGCAAAAGCACGGCTGACAGTGTCACGCTGTGTGTGGGGGGACTCTGAGTGCAAAGAAGGCAGGGCAAGTGGATCTGTCTCCTGAACAGGCCCTTTGCAGTAGAGCTCATAGATTGTCTCTCCAAAGTGCAGTGCTTTTCACCTAGTAATTTAAGAATTAGCACTCCCTGCATGCTTCCGTGTGCTTGTGTGTGCATGTGTGTGTCTTGTGTGTGTATGTGTTTGACATACAAAACCTACGGTGTCTTTCTTGAGCCCTAAAATTTTAAGGCTAATATTTTTTAATAAAAATATTTCACTGTCCCATAGACATGCAAATATTGTCCTTTAACCTGTGAAAGAATATAATGGATGATCTCAAAGTGCTTTAGGAATATTAATGAGAAGTTACACTAATCCCCAGGCAGTGTATGCTTATGTATCTTCTGTGTATTCCACAAGGAGACAAAGTAAGTACTGCACTAAGTTACCTCACACTTTCCATAGTGAAACGTGACTTTGCCTTTTTTCAGTTATTATTTTGAAGAAAAACTTCAACACTCAATCATTTTGCAGAACTTTAAAACAGAAAATGGAGGGGAGAGAAAGCTCTACATTTGCTGTTACACAGTAAAGCTGATGGGATTTACCTTGTCAAAAGATAAATAAATAAATAAAACTCAACAAATTTTCTCATGGGTGATTTGTATAGCAGCACCTTTGTTTCTGCCAATGCAGAAGGAAACTCAGCTTGCAGCAGACACGCGATATGTCAATTCATTTCCATTGTATTGGCAAGAAGCAACACACACAAGACAGATTTATCAAGCTATCTGAAAGTCTAAGAGCCAAGAATTCTTCTTCCAGCTCTCTCCCCTTCTCTCTGCTTTCCTCCATACACACACATGCACAAATAAAGGCAAATCTGCCACTCCTGAAAGCATAACACTGTAAAGTTCTGCAGTTTTATTGTGGGTGTTTATCATAAAGCATCCTTATCTGTTATCTGCTTATAGAGGAGGCTTTGGTATGTTATTTCAGAGTAATAGCCGAGAGCGAGTTAAATTGCATTAACCTTTAAAGCTGGCATTCATGGGTAACCGTGTCAGGAGACTATATTACTGTACAATTTCCTTTTCCTATTCTTATGCTGGCTCTGTGTTTAGAGTATTTTTTGCTGTTAGTGCCAGCCTTACATCACAGACTTTGAGCTCTGAGCACAGTACTTTTGCTCTAGGGAAGCACTCAGCTGGAAGAAATGTAGGACTGGCTTTCCCTCACCACCGACAGACAACAGGAGAGAAGGCAGGTTCTCATGACGGAGGCTGTGCATCTTGCCCTTTGGCACAATCAACAGGTGATTTCGTACATGTTCCACACCCATGTTTTTCACCTGCAATAAGGTGACTTCAGGGCTAGACTGCACTCAGAGCCTGAAGCTGGTAGGTTAGGACATGCTATTGGACATATCAGTGCAGTATTTAAGAGCCAAGTACCCTGCAGATCGTTGGGAAAGAGAGACTTTAGAACTGAGATTTTTAGATGTGGGGACTAAAACATATGAGCTGTACTATGTTCTCTGTTGCTCTGACAGGGAAGACTTCTACAAGGTACTCCAAGTGTGCAAGCCCAAATTAACAGCAGCTTTCCATGAACAGGGACAGCTGGAGCTACTCCAGATCTATTATGGTGTAAATGGAACTGGAACGTGGCCTACCACTTATCAGATATTCTCTTCTATGTATTAATTATACACGTAAAAGTCCTGTATTTAGGAATAATCGCAATAATTTATCACTTTCAGAGAACTGTAATTGCAAACACAACATAACCATTTGTCAGCTGTTTCAGATGGAAAGGAGTAGGCTGAGAGAAAGCAGCAGCCTCTTTGATAACATTTTGACTGGGAAGTCTCTTCATTACAGGTTTGGTTTGTGGACCCTCCTCCCCCTCATAACTCTTCCAACCTTTTTCACAAGCTGTTTATCCAAAGAATACCTGCGCTTGACTCACCTCCCATCAAAGTCCCTCCTGAGTTTTGGAGGGAAAACTAGCAAAACAAGTCCACAACATCCCCACACAACTGAGGCCATGTTTCTGAAAAAACACAGCTGACAAAAACTGCAGTGATCTTCAAATCTTTCACAAACTGGGAGCCACCAGATTTGGCATTTGGTAAGCCTGGCTTACCAAAGAGACATTTCTTCTGCAAAGGGGAAAAGGTCCAGAGTCAGTTGTAATACTTCTCAGAAAAAGTCCTGGTAAGAGCAGACATACCTACTCCCTAGACATCTACATATGGCCCATGCCTCGGGTGACGTAGCAGAGGTGTATGTTACTTGGCTGCCATAGAGATGGGTACAACAGAAGACCCTAAATAGAAGAAAACATGTTTTGTTTTGAATTGCTGTTGTAATAAAGGTGAACGTTAAATACAGAGCCGCTAGAGTTTCTTGCCAAAAGCTAACATTAATTGTTTAAATTAACACTGCAATTAACATGTAACTCAAATAAATACTTACTTTTTTTCTTTTCCTTGTTTCTTAAAAGAAAGCCATAACTGATTGCTTCACGAGCCTCCCCTGGGAACACACATGCTGTGATGCCCTTTAAAATGGAACCGTGCAGCCTCCTCTCCCCAGCTGATCAGCAAGGTTGAGCAGTGCAGGGTGGGGAAGACTTCCAGGCCTTCAGGTGCACCTAGTTTTGTGCTTTCTCATTAATCTTTTTTTGTCACCAGGGTTGTGCTTAGTGGCACCTTTTTTGCCATCTCCCCAGAGAGGTCTGTCACAGCCCCTATCTAGGTAACCATGTTCCCTCCTTCTAGCTGTAGGGATTTACCATCATAATGCAATTCAGCTTACAGTATCAACACGAATGGGAGCTTGCACATCATTTAGGACTGGTTTGGAACTGTGAAGTTTTGGGCAGCTTCCTAAGTGGTGAAACACATGGTATCTACAGTCTGACCTGTTTTTGCCTGGAGCTATCAGTATACAGCCCTAAAGGAGTCTATCAAAAGCCCTTATTTTTTTATTTCAAACATCAGAGATGCACCCTATTAGTTCCAGAGGTGCCAGTTACAAGCCCCAGGGTGCCAGACAAAAATAGGTGCACATGTCCTCGCACACCACTAAGCCCCTGCTTTGGGGGGAACGACTCTGGGTCTGCAGCTCTACAGAGGGTTTTGAAACAACATGTTGCATTCGGAGCAGTAATAAGGATCTCTCTCCCCCTAAGGAAAATAAAAGAAAAAAATTACAATCATTGGCAGAAATGGTGTTGATTTTTCTTAACGATAAATGAAATGAAAATTTGGATGAGAATGATGGATGCTGCCAGTCAGAGTTCTTCTTGTTACAGCAGCCAATGCCTCTTTATGTACTCGTCTCATGAAAGTGTCAGAGATATTTAAAAAGAAAAAAAAAAAAAAAGAAATATGCTAAAATTAAAATGGAGAAGAAAAAGTCATTTCACACATTTAATGGCATAATGAAGTCTTTTTAATGTAATTTTCTTTACTCTTCTGATTACATATTCACAAAGAGGATCTTCACTTCCATCTTTATTAGGCACTGTGTTTGTCATCATTATGGGTTAAGTATTTTCATAAACATTTGATGAATATTAACCATTTAAAATAAAAAATAACAGTTTATTCTCACTGCAATGACTGCTGCACATGGAGATATTAGTATTAGAGCAAGTCGCATGAAATTACACACCCCTGTAGCCCCATCCCTGTGTGCAAGGAAGCAGTGCAGAGGCTGGGAGATGAGAGGCTCTCAACCTAGTGAACATGCAGAGGGGCTTGCAAAGCTGGATCCTAGCTAGACCTATAGCCAGGGCTGACAGTGATCCCAAAAGACTACCAAACCTCCCTGTCAGAGACTTGGTGTTCCTTGGTCCTTTCTACAGGTCACAAAATAACAGGCTGTTTCCTTGCTCCTTTCCCAACATGACTGCATTCTTCTCTTCCCTGTGCTTGCATGGGGCTAATCCAGCCCAGGCTTTAGTATAACATCCTGGTTAATTTATATGCCGTTTCTAGCTGGTGCAAATATTCTAACAAACACATTTTTAAACATGGTCCGTTCTCTACAGCAGGGGAATGGCTTCCTACAACAAACAGTTACAAAAGCAAGCACCGCAGAAAGAGGAGGAGGAATGAACACCACAAAAGAAGGTCCACCAAAAAGAGGTTGACTGGTGTTGGGTAAAACCATAATCTGGTTAATCTGTTTTTAAGTAGGGCAGAAAAATGCAGACATAATGTTTTGGGTCAATAGGAGCACTAGTTATAATGAAATTATAGCTGTATTTCATTTTGATCATTTTTATTAAGAAAGGTTTATTTCTCAATGACTGAGTAATTTTTAAAAAGGAAAACAATCACATGTACCATTTAACCATTGTCTAACCTCTTTCCTCCATTCTGGTTCTGTTTCGTTGGCACTTTTATCCATTTCCATTCGCCCAATCAAGAAAATAAAAACATCAGTGATGATATCCTAATTCCCAGGAAACACATGAAAGCTCATTTCTGACAGAAGGCTATTGTAACAAAAATACCTGACCTGTTTCTCATCACAAGGCACCCACATTCCTTCGCTTACCTAGAGGAAACAGGAGGCAGCTGATACCCTGGGGGCCTCTCCACCTGTAAATCAATTTTTAGACAGCAGGTGCTGGCTCACTCTTCCGCATAAGTTCCCATGCCAGTGCCAACCTGCCCTGAGAGTAAGAAGCCATAGACCACTTTTTTTTTTTAAAAAGAAAGAGCAATATGCAAAAGGTGAGGGGAAGAGGTCCACCTGCGGATCTTATAGTGCTTCTCCCCACCTCCCCGAAGTGCAGTGCAATATTGCCAGTGCTGTCAAATGTTATTAGAAGGGCCGAAGTGGGAAGGAGCACAGGGTTACTCTTTGTTGCCTTCCCAGCCATAAACTGGGTCACTTTAATTACATCCTGTAAGTCGGGGAGCCAGACCAGAAGCCTAAAGAGCCCAAGGGCCCAATTCAAAAGATCCTGACTCAGCCCTGACTGGAGAGGGTTAACAGAAGAATTACTGGTGGATGTTTAATTAGGATTTCAGCAATGGGGATTGAGCATTAGGCTGGGGTTTGTTTAGGGCTCATGTGTGCTCAAGCGCCGAGGTAATTTCACATTGTGCTTTGCTGCGTCCTTTGCTGAGCTCAGCCAGCACCTTGTGGGAGCTAGAGTAAAAGCTCCACCTGGAGACAGCAGGAGCCTGCCTGCTTCCCTGGATGCTTGCAGCAGAGGCTACCGGCGAGGATTTGCTGGGAGAGCAGGGGGCCCAGGAGCGCTCATCCCCGGAATTAGTTCCTCGCTTGCTCCCCGGCTGCAGCCCTGGCACTTCTTATCCTTCCAGCACTTAGTGCCTCTAATTCCCCAGTCCCGCAGGGAGCCGGGCACTTGCTGTGCGGGAACAGTGAGTAATTGCAGGTCTGCAGCGGGGATATAGAGGAGAGGAAGGCTAAGGGGAGAGGGAAAACTTGAGCCAAAACCTCCTGCCACCCCCTGGCCAGCATCCGTGGCAGAAGGCTGGTGCCTCAGAGCTACGTTTGGATATGGACCATGTGCAGCCTTGCTGACGGTTACCCAGTGTCACAGGATTAGGCAGCCACCCCTATGCACAGTGTGCCCTTCTGTCATGCTGCGACCTGCCAGTAGCCAACACAATGCTGTCTCCAAGCAGAGGATCCCACTCTTCCCTGCAGTCACAAGAGACGCTTTTCTGAGAAAATAAAATTAGTTGTGATTCTCCGCTTCGACTCCTTTTCCAGCCCCTCTGTCTAATTTGCATCGTTTCGACTGACTGCTTTCCCAAGAAAGCTCCGAGGTCACTGGTACAGCAGGACGAACAAGGAGGCAAGACATAGCTCCTGGGAACCGCTACCCATCTTTGTCTGGGTTGGATTTTGAAATCCTGATCCTGAGTAGAAGTTTGCAGCTTGGTATAATGTTTTAGTGCCAGGACTGAGGTGTAAACTGGTATTAAGCCTCAGGGTTCTGGGTGCTGTGAAGCAAATGGATCATCTTTCTGGCTAGTGACTTAAACAGACACAGAGAGTGCTCCCAGTAACTGGAACTCAGCCATCCACATTGCCAAATTGCTGGCACAGCCCCTGGTGTGGTTTTGGCCCAGGTCAGCCAGCAACATCCCAGACGACTCCTGGGCACAGCCTGTGATTTAGCATGGGCCAGGGGTACTTTCCCATAGGCAGCTTGCACACAGCCGCCTTGGTCTGGAGGGAAGGAGAGCTTTGTTGCATGGAAGCAGGGCACTGCAAGCCAAGCAGCCTCAACATCGAGGAACTTTTCTGAGACATATCTAATTCCCTGGTACAGAAGTAGGCTTTTTCACCAAAAGTGTGCTCAGGACTACTCAACAGAGAGAAGGGCAATCCACTTCTAAGGCAGACTTTTCCCAGCTGGGCTGAGCCCCATAAAGGTATGAGACCTTCTCCTGGATAAGGATAAGGCCTTTCAAGCAGTGAGGGAATAAACAGATCTAGTAGAGTTTAGCAGTGGAAAAAAGAATCTAGGATATGGGGAAAAAAGTCCTTTATGCTGTTAAAAAGTGGGTGCTGTAGAGCCTGAGTGACAAGAACAGAGGAGACAAGAGAAGCGTTCGGCTCCGGCTTGCACGCCCGTGTCTGAGAAGCAAGGTTCAGTATCTCTAAATAGTCTTAAACTAGACTAGCTTGTTATTAGTGGAAACCAAGCCCTTGCATGTTATTAGTCAGCAGATGGCATATAAATGTGATGTCAGGAACCAATCTAGCACGACCCACGGCAAGAAGGAGGATGATTAAACAGGGAAATGAAACAGAGCCGAGGAATGTCACAAAAGACCACACAGGGACTTGGATCCCCAGCAGCACAGGGTCTTTAGACCACAGGAAAAAGCTTTGCCAAGGAAAAAAAAAGCAAGAAGTGAGTCTGTAAACAGAGCTGACCACAGGGGATGAAGATGAAATGGAAGCAGACTTTTTTACTATCTCAATCAGGGAGAAAAAAGTGACAAGAACTGACTGAGATGCTGAAAAGTGAGTGATATGCTATTGCCAAGAATAATGCTCAAAACACTGTAACAGCTGATAGAGGTACTGAGCATCGTGAACCCAGACAGAATAAGACTTCAGAGACATCCCTCAGTTAAAGAAAAAAAACAACCAACAAACTAACCGAAAGCCTTCAGCAACAGAAAAGGGAGCAGATGTTAGCGCCGAGAGCACTAGACTCCACAGGCAACTTTGGAGACTGCCGTCAGTGACGCCTGGTGAAAAAGGCAGGTGCATCTCTCCCTTGGAATACAAACACAGCGGAGTCTGTCCTTACCCCAGCATATTCACAGTGAGCCCTCACCTTTCTTTATTCTTATCTAGGACAAATGATGTCCCTCAAGAACTAGCCCAGAAGGGTCAAAAAAGTCTCTTTCTCTTCCTGCCCCCTCACATCTTTGCAAGAGACAGGGTGTTTACCCTCCTCTGCTTTCCCACTGTTTCTCTGCTCCAGTATCCTCATTTCCAACAATGTTGTTCAGACTCAACAGGTTCTGGGTTTGTCATTAAAAGAAACCTGTATCAGACTCCTCCCAGAGACAATAACAGGTAATTTTCTTTTCCCAAGAAACTCAGGGCTCTTTTCTAATTCTTCACTTAACTTTATGGAGAGGTTCAGCTTTTGCTGACGCATATAACCTGCTTGTCCAGCTGGCGTCAGACAGAAGCCTCCTAACCTAGTCTTGGTGGGGGCATCTACCGTTCCAGGCCCTTCAGGCAGATGGAGAAGAGGATAAACCAGCTCCATCAGACCTCTGCAACTGCAGCTGCACCATGAAATGTGGAGATACCCAAGTTCGATCCAAGCAAGCTCAGGTATCTATATCAGTGCACAGCCATGTAGAAAGGCACTTTTGGGAGACTGGCCCTGGCTAGCTAACCCTGCTTGCATCATGGCACGCAGGCAGCTTGTCATCTTCCATAACTGGCTGTCTCTGCTCTGCCTTGGGCATCTCTTTCAGGATTCAGCGGTGTGTCACGCAAAAACACCTGCAGAAGAAGGTCCTCTGATGATCTACAGCCTCCAGCAACCCCAGCACAGCACTCAGCACAGACCCCAGAGGAGGTTCCTTTGCTGGTGGTGGGTGTATTTTTATTTATTCCTTTTTGCATATATACATTGTAATGTATAATTAATGCTTCTGCAGTGTTTTTTTGATCTTGCATGTGATTTTTATTTTTCCCATTGCATCTCCCTTGCCTTAGCATATGCCATTTTATTTCTTATTTTTCTCCTCACAGTCAACCATCCTACCTCCCCATCTCTCTCCCCCTTCAGTTTAGACCACTCTCCCACCTCTCTACAATATAGGCCATCCCCCCCTATCTCTCTTTCCTTCCTCCATCTCCCTACTTCCCTCCCTCCCTCCTTCCCTCCCTCCTTACCTCCTTTCTCAATATAGGCCATCCCCCCCATCTCCCTCTCCTGTCAGCAAGCAGTTTATCGGCAGTTGCAGTCTCATCTATCAGTCCAATTCATCTTTCCCTGCAGCCTTTGGGGGAGAGCAAGAGGAAAAAACCACAAGCTGCCTTCCTAAAGAAACCAGTGGCAGCCACGGGCATTAATATGAGAAGCTTGGGAAGGTGTCATTTTTCACTCAAGCTGACATTTAAGCTGTTTCATAAATATGAAATCAAACCAAGGGCCCAGATGGGCCTCCACCCCCTCCTCTTTTGACTAAGAGCCGCTGTGATACTCTCTTCACCAGCTTAAAACAAGGGGATGACAGGAGCAAATCCCTGGGAGATGAAGGATAGAAGGAGCAACTGTTCTCAGCGATGGCACCTGTGATGTTTACACTAGTTTCAGCAAAGAGCCACCAACCAGTATAGGAGAGCCATCAGTCACTATTGGTAGTGGCAGGTTTTCTAAGGCAGGTTTTCCGTCTGAGTGCAGAAGGCAATGGGGTGGATATTTTCCTTGCTATCCCCACAAGGGATGGTGGATCTCTTTCCATCAACGGTTCTCTTATCACCATAACTCTGTTTCACACACACACAGAGCCTGATTTCAGGAGAGAAGGAGGTATAAATCTCTTTTCCTGGTCCTTTTTAGAAATCTGGCCTGCTTACACGACCCCAGTCCCGATGCAGCCTGTGGTACCATCATGAGTGTTCAATACCTTGAGCGCAGCACATCCCAGGGAACCAGCACAGTTTTTAGGAGAATTTACTGGACCAGCTGGGAGGGCTGCAACATCATCCTCCCCTCCACTGCCATTAGGAAGCAATTCCTTTCACGACTGGGGTGAGGAAGAGGTGTCATGGGTACCTGTTAATGACCAGAGAACCCAGGAGCAAGGGAAAGGAGGTAGATCCTCCTGCCTCTTCCTCTTGGTATGATAAGGAGGGTCTCTGAGTTTGTCTGTGGTGTCTGCTTTGTTGTGCCTACCCTGCTGGCACTGCTTCAGATCACCACCCACCCCACTGTCCCTACAAATCCATATTGTACACGCAGGCAAGGGGAGAGGGCAACAGCCTGAGGAGAGGAGACATGGATATGGCACCTTTATACATGCTGCTAGATGTTACTGGCAGTGACACAGCTCCTTGGGATCCAAGCGTTAACTACAATTGCCCTGAAATTGCTCGCCAGCCCATATAGGATACGATAACAGAAAGTGACCTCTTGAGGCACTGAGCTCTGCCTCTTGACTTCACAGAGAGCCATGTCATATTGTCTCATCCCTCAACATGGCATGCTCATAGCGCCTTATACTGTCTGCCCCTACTGTGACTCTTGAAAAGCTATGATGGGACTACTCTCCTCTGATGGACAGATACCATCTAATTCCCAGTACAAGTTTAGCTAACCACTTTTGTGAGAACAGTGAACCTCAATTAAAGTAGCTTTTCTCCTTCCCTCATGTTTGACCCAGTTATGTGTTTACGGAGAATAATTGTGTCCCCCAGTCTCCATTTGACTGGACTGAACAGCGCAGGCTCATTTCCTCTGACTGATGGGCTCACCATTCCCCTGATCATACAGGTTTCCCATGTTGGCATTTGCTCCAGTTTTAATTCTTCTCTCTTGAAAATGATTGACAAGAATGACACCAACTGTTCCAGGTGATGTCTACACCTCCTTCGTACAACAACCATGGTACTCCCCTTGTGTCTAGCATGTGCTCCTCCCCTGGCACATCCTAAGATCTCATTTACCTCTTGCATGGCCATTTCAAGGTGTAAGCTCATAGTTGTACTGTGATTGACTGCTACAAGCAACTCTGTCTTCTCTTTCCTTGTTTCAAACTGATAAGCCTTCAAGTGTGCAGAAGAAACTCTCGCTCACAGTGCCCAAATCTGTGGCCTTGCATTTCATGCTGCTGCATTCCCTCACATCCCTGTTAGCCCAATCCCCACAATACCTTGTGTGATATTCTGGTGATTCTAGGCATTGATGGTGCTACCTGTTAACCCACTCCTAATTTTAGACCAAAACTCATCATTGAAAACATTGGTCCCAAGACCAAGACTTGGAACTTACCTAGCAACCTCCATCCAGCACAGCTGCCTCCTTCCCCTCTTTCACCAGTTCCTTACTCACCTCAATTCTTGTACTAATCCTCATCTTCTCTCATTTAACTAATAATTTCCCAGGTGGCACTACACCAAATTTTAATGAAGTACAGACAGAGGAGATCTACTACTTTTCCCTTGTCTAGAACATCAGTTACCTTATCAAAGACAGATATCGAGTTAGTCTGGCACAATCTCTTTTTGATAATGGCATATTGCACTATATCCCATTTTCTATTCCATATCTTCAATTATTCTTTCCGACATAATTTGCTCTGAATCCATCTATGCCCTTGAGGCCAAAATAACAAGCCTGCAGCTGCCTAGATCATTCTCCCTCCCTTTCTTAAGTATGGGTACTACATTTGCTATTATGCAGGCAGAAGAACCCCCAGTGATTGGACAGATTTATTAAAAATCCCATCTACCAGACCTGTGATTTCATGGGCCAGTTCTTTTAGCATGCTGGGGAGGGTGATTTCCCAGCCTCCCCCATTTGAGCACAGTAAGCTCTCTGAATTGCTTCCATCTTGCATGCAATCATTGCCCTTTCAGTACACTTATTCCCATTAGTTCACCTGACTTTACCCCCACACTCTGTATTTCTGTTCTTAGGGGCAAAGTATCCGTCTAGTTTAGAGCTGTGCAAATTTTTCTCACTATATACAGAGGCTCCACTTCTTTTTTCATTTATAGCGTTAAGGATCCTTCTGTTGTTTCATTTCCTTTGCAGGGACTAACTCAGTTTGAGTTCTGGCAATTCTCACTTCATCCCTGCACTTCCTGACCTCCCAAGACATACCTTTCTTTGTTGCTTAATCCCCTTCCCAAGGCTGCCTTGATGTGCAGGTGGCCTAGGCAGTTATCAAGTGCAGCAGACTGCTGCGGGAATAATAAAAGGGCCACAGACCTATGGCTTGCTTGCCCTATGCCCAGCACTGCAGAGTTAGCCTTGCTGCAATTGCCAACACGGACAGGTCAGGGTGGCTGCTACTGCTACAGGAATATGCCCTCCAAGTAACAGGAACTGCTGCTCCTATCCTCTGCTCCTCTGGATGGCAGTCAGAGAAGTAAGTTAGACCTTTCTCTCACATCCACCTCCCAGTCCCAATTCTTCATTTGGTCTCCCAGAGGCACAAATCCCTCTTTCACACATGGCACCACAAGAAGCAGACTGAGAAGCACAGAAACAGGGCACTGTCGTAGCTCCTTTGGGGGTGGGGGAAATGGAGGCAGATCTGCATTTTGAGATGACAGTGGTTGCAAGGTATTGAGTAGTGGAAGGAGAGAGGAAGGTTCCTTTCTCTAACTACCGTTCCCTGAAACCTCCCACAACTCCTTTGCAGCATCCCAGCTCATCCTATCTTCACTCACCTCACATCTGCTCTGCACTGCCACCACAAATGACTTCTTTGATCTTCATATTTAGGGATGGCAGCGTTCAGAAATTTGTTAATACTGTAGACAATGTGCTGCTTCTGCCCTCCTCTGTTCCTTCTAGGCTCTCTGCTTGTGGCTGAGATGTTTTTAAAGTTAAGCTTTTAAAAGAAGTTGGTCATTCATCTCCTCCAAGTTCGCTCCCTTTTCCTGGTATGCAAATTCCTAATCATTCTGCACTACCCACTTAAATGTATTCCCCCACTCCTCCCCCTTTAAAGTCTCTGAGTTCCCAAGTCCAGCTGACTTACTGATTTCTTTGCTTGCACAAAGTTTGCCCTTTGGAAATAAAAGGAAACTCTCAGTTATGATTCATTCTTATTAATCCAACCACTCAGTTTGAACTGAACCATATAGCTGTAGGACTTGAAGGGACCTTGAGAGCTCACGTAGGCCATCTCTGCCCCAAGCGATGATCAGCTGTCCAGACCTCCATCACTCCTGACAGGCAAGTGTTTAACCTGCTCTTTTAAACCTCCACTGGCAGAGACTCCATAACCTCCCCAAGCAATCTGTTCCTTGTATTACTCTCCCTGCCCTCAAAAAGTGTTCCCCAATGTCTCATCTAAATCTCTTTTCCTGCAATTTAAGACTATTATTGCTTGTCCTCTCTACCACGGGTGCAAAGGAAAGGTTATTGTCTTCATAGCAGCTTCCTCCTTCCTCATAAACCCTTTCAATCTTCTCTTCCCAGGCTAAGCAGCTCCCAGCTCATTCTATCTTTCATCGCTAGTTGTGGTTTCTACATCTCTGAGCATTCCCATTTTTGTTTTCTGGACTAAGTCCAGGAAACCTGCATCTTTCTTAAAATGTAGCGTCCAAAACTTGATGCAGTCGAGGCTGAATTGAAAAAGGATTACTTCACATATCTTACACATGACACTCCTATTTGCACATCCCAGCATGATGTTTGCTTTCTTTGCAACAGGTGATTTACTATTACTGACTCACAGGCAGTTTGTGATCCACTATAACCCTCTATATCCTTCTCAGCAGAACTATACCTGGCTGCTCCCATTTTGTGCTGGTACTATCGATTGCTCCTCAGCACCTTGTTCTCATCTTCATTGATTTGCATCCCGTTTTTTGCAGATTATGTCTCCAATCCATCCAGATAATTTTGAATTTGAATCTTGTCCCCTGGGCCATGTGCATGCTTTTCAATAGGGCATGCATTATTCAACAACCTAAGTCATCAATGACCATGGTACCCAACTTGATGCATCCTTCTAGTCACCCAGTGAATCACTGACAACTGTTTTACAAGTACGGTTTTCCAAATAGTTTTGAATTCATATCATAGTAATTTTATCCAGGCTGCATTACTCTAGCCTGCTAATAGAAGTCTCACATGAGGCAGTGTCAAAACCTAACAAGTCAAGGTGCTTTGTCGTTATCTACAAGGCTTGTTACCTGTCAGAGTAGGAAATCAGGTTGGCTTTATACAATTTGTTCCTGACAAAATCAAATTGCCTGTTATTTACCATGTTGCTATCCAACGCATGATCAATCTATTGTTAGGTCCCACATAAAGCTCTCCTGTAAAATTCTCCCTGCTAACTGAAATCAAGGCTACAATAGCAGCACTTTTGATGGGTTTCAGTGATTATTTGGTGATGAAGTCTTTTAGCTATCACATTCAAGAATAACCAGGCCCTACTTTTATTAATAGCACTTATTTTACAATCTACATTTCAGAAAATACAGCCTTCTAAACTGACTCAGTTCCTACTTATGTTTCTCTCTCTCTCTCTCTCTCATACATGTTGAAGTGCTTTATGATCCCATGGCTAGAGCAGACACTCAGGGTAACATTTTTCCAGTTCCTCCCCAAAGTGATTTTAACCCAAGTCCATTCTCTTTTAGCTTTGCTACTACTTACTTGCCCATCACACCCTTAATGTGCATAATCCCAGTTAATTTTATCTTTGTTTCTGTCTTTCCTGAAAACCGTATACCATTCAGTACCTATGTTCCAGCCATGACTGTTACTCTAACATGTTTCTATAAAAAACAATTAATAACAAATAGGTATTTTGCTGTTTTTCATGTTCCTTAGACTAATGTTAATGCACTTTGGCTGTTTCAGTTTAATCTTGCCCATTTTTCTAGCTAAACTGTGTACAAGCATGCCCCAAACAGTATCACTAGTTTCACTACTGTTCCAGTCAACATTTATACTTGCATTTTCTTTGCCTTTTTGTTTTATTCCTTGTTCTACATCTGTCTAGTGCTATATACTCTTTTACCCAGTGTTGCTCTTTCTGTGTATTAAACAAACAAACAAACACAGGGACAAATATTGTACAAGCCTTTCCCAAACTACCACTCTGTTTTCTAGACTGAGGTCTTATTATTAATTGTACTACCTCAATGCCAGAAATCAGTCTCTCAGGTGTACAGAAGTCATCTCTCCCTGGAGGATGGCTCATCTTTTGGGAATGCCTCTCAGTGGTTAGGCCGTCTGAAAACCTACCTAATAACATATAGCCCTGTGACTCTTACTGTCTCTGTGCACACAAGAAATCCCACTGTAGTTCACTTGAGCCTCACTTACTCCTTGGAGCACTTTCCTTAACATGACACAGATATTTCTTACCTTCTCTGGTGGGATTCTAGCAGTAACACTTGTCTTGGTATGAAGGTCTACCACCGCATTTTTCACAGGATGGTCTTTGGATTCACAGATCTTCATAGTTGGATTCACCAGTGGATGTACCAGGGACCAATATATCTGTTAACACAAAACAAAGCCATCAATCCTGGGCTATGTCTGTGGAAGCACACACCACACCATACAAAGGCCACATTTTCAAAAGTAAGTTGCCAAGGTGAGCAGCTTTCTATGCCATGGCCCAGGTGGATGCCTTGCAGAAGCAGTCTGGACAGGAAGGCACAGCAGCTGCAGGTAAGTGTTCAGGGGATATTAGTTCCCTTGGCTCAGCCACTTGTAATCCTTGCAGTCATGCAGCAAACTGTAGCTCAGATGAAGGGGAAGGAGAGACAGTCATTCTAGCAAGTACAGAGCAAGGTAGGAGGAAGGGGAAGGTCTGGAGTGTCTCCGCTGTATGAGAAGCTCTATGCTATGCATGCTTTTCTATTCTGTCCTGGGAGCCTGCTCTGAGAGGTGTGTGGACCGAGAAATTCATGCTGCTTCAGTCATCCCTTGGAAAACAGAGCAAGCCTTTAAGACTTGTGGCAGGGTGCTGTCCTCATTTGCTGATTCTTCTGCTTTGGGTCTTCTTGCTTTCTCTCACTTTCCTCTGTGAATAACCCTTATCTTTCCTCTGTGTCCCCAACTATGCCCATCCTTTTCCTTTTCTTCAGATTGACTGATTCTCTTGCTATTCCATCCTCTGCCTCTTTCTCCACTGCAGTCTCCAGTGCAGCAAGCCTGTTCTCCTCTCCATTTCTCCTCCATCAGCCAGTCTCTTCCTCTGCACATATCCTCACCTAGCCTACACTCAAGGTCCTTCCATTCAGGTGGGATCATGGATCTGGAATGCTGCCATATAACCATATCTAACCCCTTTGGAGAAATCTTCACTGAACAGAAGTGAAGCCCAGTGGTAGCAGGGGAACTGGTCTGGAGATAATTTTGTGATAATGTGGAGAGCAAAGTATGCAGTCACCTGAAGAGCTTCTCCAAAAACCTGGAGATATAGGACATCAAGAAATTTTAAGGGCAACTATAAATATTATTGAGAGAAAATTAAAGGAGGAGAACTTTTCTCACAAAATGCCTAGCCTCACAGATTAGAAGATATTATTGCAAGGTAGGGAAAAATGACACAAGATCTCTTGAAATGTAGTTCAGTAAGGAAACCAAGTTATATTCCTGGAATATGATATCCATAATCAACCAAAAAAAAAAAAAAAAAGAAGAAGAAGAAGAAGAAGAAGGAGAGAGAGTGTAGGAGAAATAACAGAGGAAGATAGGGCCCCAGGGACATGCTATTAAAAAATTATATTTAGAATCTCTGAGTCTCCAAGGAACAGCAGACGCAGAAGTCAATTATACTACCTCAAAGGGAGATTTCCAAATACCATACCTAGTGGGAAATCACACAGACTTGACTCCCTACATGCTTGCAGCTCCCATGATCTTTTCCATTTCACAAAGCAATTGTGAATCTTTACCACTCTGGGGTGGCAGCTTTTTCAAGTGAGATGTGAGTACAACAAACATTAGCTACGTACATGTCTAATCCAGTGATTTAATAGACCTGAACAAAATTTGGAAGCTCTATGCCAAAGCAAGTTCTGCAATATCAAATTTGACTTTGATAAAAAAAAAAAAAGGCAAAAAAGAACAAAACATAGAAAGTCTTAATGAAAATTGTTCATTTTATGTCAATCAAAATGTTTGTCTGTATCTTAACTTTAATGTTACATTATACTGTAGTTTTGAAGAGAAAATAAGAATCCAAGCAAGAAGTCATAAAAAAGCCTAAATGAAACATTTCAACCTCCTGGAAGTGTTGATGTGTTTTCTGAGTGAAATTTCATCAAATGGGGCACATTTCTACAGACCCTGAAGCTTTCATAAAATCAGCCTTTACGAATGGAAAACTGTTATACTTAAAAAAAAAAAAAAATATCAAGTACTTCTCCTATTGAGTTTCTAACCTTCAGCATTGGAAGTACAATCACTGTCACTTGTGTCACTAAACAGCCTTCTAGGTGTGAGCAGCAACAATCTCAGCAGTTCCTCCGGCCAGACACTTGAGAGACTACGCTCAAATTCATGTGGTTTCACACTTGTGACCTGCAGCGGTCTGCAGGTCCGCAGCCGGACTTTAAGAGTCCATGTAAGATACCTATGAAACACAATGTCTTTTGCTAGGTTTGAACTTGCTATATGAGGTGAAATTTCCACTGGAAACATTTGGTCATTTCTGATTTTGAAAAGCATGGCTGTCCCCAACACTCGGCTGCCTCACAGGGCAGCAGAGGATG
Organism: Nipponia nippon; assembly: GCF_047370975.1. Classification (NCBI taxonomy): domain Eukaryota; kingdom Metazoa; phylum Chordata; class Aves; order Pelecaniformes; family Threskiornithidae; genus Nipponia; species Nipponia nippon. Next base: position 4,833,605 of record NW_028262336.1, on the reverse strand, counting down.
AATATTCACTGCACCAAGCCTTTCCCTTCTACAGGAGCAGAGGAAAATGTACTGGCCAGCCATGCAACAACCACAGGGGAAACCTCCTCTGAGGAAGAGAAAAGCTTTCTGAAGGAGGGAGAAGACAGCTGCAGCTTCCTTTGAAAGCCACTCTCTTCCCTCTGTCTCCAGGGCAAGCACGGATCTGAGGTTGTTCCTCTCTTTGGCTTTCCCAGTTAAATTCCACTGCATGTCTGATGTTACTCTTCCCTTGTATTTCTGAAATCACTCTTCCTTCTCTGTTGGGCAGTTACTCTCACCTGCATTTCTGGAGAGCGATAAATACATAAATGTAGCCCTCTACCTATCAAACTTGAAAAACAGGGAAGCTGCAAATTCAGAAGATCAAACTCTACAAATCCTAGCTGCTGAGACGCAGCAGATGAAGGTCATTAAAATACAGTTGTTGTATTGGATAGTTATCACCTGAGTGAAACATTTAGGCTGTTGATGCTTCAGATCTATCCTCCCTGCTCAACAGATCACGTACAACCTAGGAAAAGTTCTTGCTGGACATAATCCATTGCCCACTTCTGTCACTGAGACCTTTCTTGCTTCATTCAGTGGCCACAAAGTCACACCCGTTATCTTCAGAGCGAAGTGTTTCACTTCAGGTCAGGTAGTGATCTGGTATCAGTGAAGAGTGAATAGAACAAAAAAATGCGTCACTATCTAGTGGCTAACGAGTGGACCATCAGAGAAATCACTACAGCTTGCGCTTCGCTGACCGTTTTGGACTAGAAGAAGGATTGATTACAGTATGGACAGTGGGATTTGCCCAAGTAAATACAGGGACATGCGCTGTAGAAATTCGCATCTGGGAAAGCCATCCTGAGCTTCCCTTGTAAGTCAGTAAAGCTCTAATCAATATAACTAATGCTGTTTAGGGTGCAGTTCATTGTGTCGTAAAACAAACATCTATGTTTTGTCTGCTGAAGCACTCTCCTCAGTATCCATTAACAATAATGGCATACAGATGTATAGCAGGGGTGTACCTAGGACACAGACACCTGCTTTGTAGGTACCCATTGCTAAGCCAGACAAGTCCTCCCCTGCCTTCTTTTCCAAGCTATAAATGGGGCCCTGGTAGGCCAGCAGGGAATAGGCTTGCATTATCTGCACACAATTTGTTGGGGACTTTGCTTCTATATCCTCTTGTAGCTAATGGTGGGTTCCATTAATTCTTAAGGTTAAGGTGACCTTGTAAAGCTAAATAAGTGCATTTCTCAAATAGCACACAGCAAATATATGTATGCACACAGTTAGATATTCATGAAAGAAATTAACCCTACCTCTCTAACTCATTTCCCACTTTCCTTTCAGTGGCAAGATAATCCACTTAAATAGAGTTCCCAACCTTTCTACAGGCATAAAACAACATGAAAAAGATGGAAAAACCCAATTGGTTGGTTCCTTTCTTGTTCATGGAATAAAAAGAATAACTATTTCCTTATTAAAACAAAAATTAAATGTTTTCTAAGCTTTCATCCTTTTTTGTCTTCATTATACCACCTCTTAAAATAAAAAAAAAAAAAACATGAAACTTAATAAAAATAAACCCAAATTGATGCAAACAGAATAATTGGCAAGGCGTGAAAATACTGCTCGTATCCTGGAGACAGACTGTGTTGTCGGTCGTTTCTTAATTTTCACTCTATTAAGGTAATTTCCTGTGACTGTGGCTTTTTTTTCCGGCAGCCATTCTCACACACTGTCATCCCTGCCTTCTTCGCATTCTGGGTGGGGGTGTGTGGTTTTGGTTTTTTATTTTTTCCCTGATCAGGAAAGAGAAACGCATCTATTGGGTCCATTTCCCAGAAGTCTAGAGGCAGACATGCTGGTCTCTGAGTCCAAGTGCATGGAAGGGAGCAGTGAAAGTAAATTTCCAAATGTAACTTCCACATCACTATAGTATCTGCTCAACAGCACCTTTATTGGATGTCTCCTATGAGGAGCCAACGTTTAAGGCAACACTGCACACTAAAATCTTTGACATTCTACCCAGAAAAATGTTTGCATCACCACCGCAGCCTATTTTGGACCCAGATCTGGTTCTAAACTTACAGCAGACTCATAGCAATTTGTAACCAGGATAAATCTGCAAGCATATGAGTTACTGTGGCCAGACTGACAACCACATGTCAGTTTTCTTAGTTGCTTAGTTTCTTCCCATGCTCCTCCTTATGAGCAAGAGATGTTGGTACTATCCATCAAGGCCATTACGTGTACCTGCAGTAGGATGTAAGCACCTTGAGGAAGCTTATAACTAAAGCTAGATTTTTGCAGAGAGCTGTCCCAGCTTGAAATGAACAGCATGTCTTCAAATATGCCAGGAGTGACATAAGGCCAAATTAAATTGATTTTAGAACCACGATGAAATTCTCATATTAAATAAGACTAAAACCTCCATCTAAAATTCTGACTGCTCCACCTGAAATCATTTTAAAAAGCTTTGGAAGTCTGGGAGTGGAAGATGTCTTTGGCCTCTTCAGCTTTTCCATTTTCCTTCTTGCTTCCAGACGGAAAAAATATGAAAGTATGGAAAAGTTTTAACTGGAAGCAAGAATTATCAGATGTTCTCAAACTAAAATTTACTGCCTGTGATCAGAACCTGGCATAGCAGAGCACGCAAAGTGCTCTTCCATCACTCTTTGTCCCTCCGTCTCTGACACTTGCTATTCCTCTATGTGCATGCATTTGCATGTGCACGTGACTTTACAATGACTTTGAAAATCTACATGAATTTTATCATTATCATTTAGATGTCTTGTGAATATTTCCCAAAAGTATGCTGGAGATCACACACAAACTTCCCTGGAAATGAGTTATGTTCCATGATACTTGTCTTGTGTTTGCATTCACATGTGCACAGGAGAACTGATTCGCAACCTGTTATTTGTGGCATAAAAATTCGGTGATCAAGTAAAAGATACTCTCTTTCTTTACTAGCTTTGTTCATCAGGAATCTCTCAGCCTTTGAGCCTTGTATCAGTAATATCAACAGCTCATGTTCTCTTTTGAACCATTGGCAGGCATAAAATAGACAGGCTGATATTACTGAATCTGATTTCTGTTTCAGATGCATTTGACTATAAGAGACAGTTGTCTTATTATCTGCAGTGTGTTGTTAGGAGCGGGCATGATCTGGATGATGGCCCAAAACGAGAGAAGGGGGGAGCTGGGTTCCACAAGCAGCTCTTGCCACAGAGATGAGATCCAACCTTGCAGAAGGTACTTCATCTCTCTGCCTCCTTTCTGTCCTGCACAGCAGTCCTAAGTGAAAGCTCACTGGCTTTCTATGGCATTTTCAGTTTTGTAGGTCAAAAACACTAAATAAAAAGCAAGTGTCTACTTGCAGTATTGCAGTATTCTCTCTGTTCCTGATTTTTTGAGGAGCCAAATCACTTCCACCACTCAGGACTATACACAAATGAGAGATTAATACCATGAGTATGTCTACAACATACAGAAATGCAGACCTACACAGAGCAGCCTGAAAGGAATTGCTTTAGGTTAGAGAAACAAGTCTAACCATGATGGTGAGTGAAATAAATGAGCCAGTGAGAAGGCAGGTTCTTTCCATTACCCAAGGTTTTGAGGTAGCACACAGGTCTTTTACTGTACCACATTATAGTATATCACTTAGCCATAGCCATTCCTCCAGCTCCCCACTCTCCCCTGGGAGGTTCCATTTCTCTACCAATTTTTATCAGCAAGCACTAAAGCCATTGGGGGAACCAGTAAGGCTTAAGAAGGAGGACCTATGTTAGCATCTTAATGAAACCTCACGTGGCAAGCAGTATTGGAGCACAGGCCACAGTCCTTTATGTCCACTGGGCACTGGGAGAGAAGGTCCAATCCAGCTGTGCACTGTTTAACAAGGAGCTGGTGCTTGTTTGCAGATGGATGATTTCATAAACAGAGGAAGGGCTTTGTGCCTTCATCAGCTGGTAAGATCCCATTTCCTACTTTCCCCTGTATCGGCAGTCATGTGAATTTACCATTGCTTCTGGGATCTGAGGTCCAAAACTTTCTAACTGATCCTTCAGCCAGTGAATAATGCATCTCCCTGCCTCCCACTGCCTCTTGTCTGCACTTGTTGTGTACTGATGACGACCACCAAAACTGCGAATAGTTTGGGATTCAGCTGTCTGAGAAGAACGCTTGAGAATGATTGTTAGGAGGCTAATGCCTCCTACACTTCCCAAGGAGCAGCTCTGAACCTAGAGCAGCACTTCACTTTGGGAGTTGCTATTTCTGATGGATGCCACAACCTGGTGACTTGTTTGTGGCAGAAGCAGGATATGTAACTCATAAAGGAAGGCTGGAATCATCACTGCTCAGTGCAGACCCAGAACTTGAGACTATTTGGCTTTTTAGTGCAACCATACTAACTCATCAGACACAGCTGTTACCAAGCTCCTGCTGTAGGACGCCCTTTGTGTCAGTCTAGAGCAACCCCCTCTGGCTGACTGGAAGAAGAGCATCAACCTCTTCTGGAAAGCACACTCACACTTCTGTGGAGCTGCACCTGAAGGGTCAGGGCCAAAGCCAACCATAGACTCAGTAGCCTGGGAAGGAAAAAGAGATCTCTGAGGCATCCAATGAACACAGCATGCAAGACCTAAACTAACTCAGCTCCCCAGATGCACCTATGTGTCTCCAGTTTTTGCACTGACCTTGTTCAAGGCTACTGCCATTCGGAAGCACAGAAGGTAGAGCAAAGGCAGAAAGAGGAGGTGAAAGAGGAGAAGAAGTAGAAGGGAAGAAAGCTGACAAGAAAAGTAAAGGCTAGAAATATACCCCAAATGGGCTGCGGTAGGCTTTCTTACAGTAGCAAGTTTTGCAAAGTTCCTAGAGGAGGCATAAGCAGATAGGCACACAAGAGTGAAAGGGGGCACCTAAACCACTGACAAAATTCCTGCACTCACTGCAAAGCATGTGACACGTGGCAAGTATGGGTGGCTCCAGAGAACACATACTCCAGCCTCCCATCCTCCTACTGCATTTCCACTCCTCCTACGCCAACAGCCTCCAAACTCTCCAGAAGACTATACCAAACAGGAGGTCAGCCATACCAAAGACCAAACCACACCAACAGCCACAGACAGCCACAGGAAAAGAGATGAAAAGACAGAGTATTGCCCAAGTGGTAAGTCCCAAATGAAGCTTAGAAGAGGATAAGTCAGGAGACACTCAGATCATTCTCAGACATAGACCCTGCCTCATGTTATAGGAGAACAAGAAACATACCTATGGGCAACTAATAAAACCTGTTTTCTTATGTTAGCGTGCCATAGGTCCCTAACTTTCTGCAGATATATTGCCCATACTCTGCAGATACATTGTCTGTTTTTCCTTTTTATTTTCCCTCTCCCCATTTCTGTCCTGTATTTCACATTCACTCTATTTGTTTTTCACTCTACCTTGTTCCCAAATGCCTTTTCACCTCATTTTTTTTTTCAATAGCTGTTTTCTCTTTCTCACCAGTCTCTCTGCTTTTCTCTTTCCTAAGGGGAGCATGGACTGGGAAACATCTGAATTAAAATGTATACACATCTGATGCATGCAAGAGCTTGATATGAGGCATGAGAAGTTTGCCATATCCCTAGCGATTAGCTCTTTGACTGCCATTTTTCTAGCAGCAAGATTTTCTTCAAGAGGAAGTACATAGTACAATCAGCTCAGTTAAGGGAAATTAAATGAATTTGGGTTTGATAAAAAAAAAAAAAAACAAACCACACACAATCAAGTTCTGAAAGAGTGAAGGAAGATGTGTTTTCGGTATCCGTACTGACTTAAATTGCTTTTCAGCACTGAAAGTAAAACATATCCCATTTATAAAACACAGGAAAAAAAATACCACAACCTGGTGTATCCTAGACAACTAACATTTAAAGACATGAATATGGAACTAGTGCAAATTCAAAAGGATTCTCTGATTTCATACAACCAGTTAATTACCAGTGTCAGGGAGTAGACCAAACAGCACGGAAACTGTCTGCTTATTGAAATCAACTGAAGGGGAAAGAAAACAAAGAAAGAGTGAGAGAGAAAGAGAGAAAAGATATAGATAGATATATAGATATAGATATATAGAGAGAGATATATTTTAACAACTGATAATGAATGGAATGCTGTAAATTAGACATAAAGAGCCCTATTCTGCCAAGAGTTATACCAATGTGTAATAGAGGACAGAGCTGGGCCCAACTGATGCCGCAGGGATTTTTGCTGAGCCCCTGTAAAGTGGAGTTGCTGCTGTCACCTTGTATTCATTTTGTTTTCCCCTCCCTTGCCCTCCCCCAAGGCAAAATCCCTGAATCAGCCATATGCAATCAAGGCATTTTGCCACTGTACAAGCAAAATGGGGAGCTCTTGAACGCTCTCATGGCAGCCGTCCCACATCCAGCTAGTATATTTCAGCTGTCAGGTGGATTAAATATCGCCCTTTAAGCAAACTCATGAAAATGCAAGAGCCTCGCCATTTCGTCTTTCTCAAGATGAGTTCGCTGCCTCAGGCTCAAGGTGGGCAAGAGACAAGTTTATGCCATTTGGACCCATTAAATGCCCAATGGTCTAAAGGCCAGGTATTCAGGAGTCCAGCATCCAGTGAGTGACACAGAAGGGGTCTTTCCAAAGGACTCAGCCCCTAGTAGGCCCTGGCAGGAGCCAGACAGATTTTTGGATGCTCCCAAACTTCAATGCGCAAGAACTGCAAGTGCTGAGGGCTTCTGAGGACCCTCCGTAGCTCAACTACTCAGATAAGCAGTGGTGCCAGAAAGCTCACACTGACCACATGATTATGTGTCTTTCTTTAGCCAAAAATACCATAAAACTAGACTGTTTAGTGTTGTTCTACAGATTCCACACTCAAACACTGACAGCTCAAATGCAGCTGTCACTGAATTTGGGCTCAATTTAAGTCATTTAGATATGTAAGTACTTGACTGTGCCTGAAAATCAAATATTTAGATCTTCTAACAGATCTGACTTTGGGTGACAGAGAGAACTGCCAGCATGAAAGCAGACACTCCAACTGAAAATGTGGCCCTTTCTTTAAAACTTTTTCAGAAAAGTCCAGAAAAGTCCAGCAACGATGGGAAGGTTAAAATGCCTGCACCCCATCAGGATGTTCTGTTTCAGTCTAGTCACTCAGGGATTAATCATCTGCACAGTTTCTAAATGCTACCCAGACAAGTTGCTCCGTGCCTGCAGGAGCTGGGGACTACTTTAAAAAACTGCCTCAGTACTGTCTCCAACTCAGCATCTGTCCATGAGCCTGACATTCTCCCCTGAGCCAGCAGAAGTCCTCAAGGACATCACATTCACCACTGCTGGAGAGCGAGCCCATGGATGTGACAGCATCCTGCCACCTGCCATGGGCCTGCCCGGCCAAATTAGACTTTGATGTTAGTTCGTGGTGAGAGAGGGTTTTCTATGTCCCGAAGGAAGCGAAACTCACTTGGAGTTACAGGCTTACAGTCTCGGAATCTTTCTGCTTCAGCTGATATATTGTCTAAATCTAAAACTTATTTAAAAACCTGTCTGGATGCGACGGCTTTTAATTAATCTTCTCTTAGTTTTTATACTATATAGTACCTTGAAGACGCAAGATCAATCACTGCTGTATTGTAATGTAGAGTTGGGAGACAGAAAGATAAATGAGCTATCAAGTTTAGCATTTTGATAGCTAAGTTTAATTTTAACTAACTCAGGAACATACTGTAGATATGTGGATAAAGTCACGAAATGGAGCATTCGTCTTTAGGACCCGAGCTAAAGTCCATCAGAAAGGAACAGAAGGAGTTCCTTAATGACTGGTCAGTCTCATGTGGACTTTTCAAAAGAATAAACAATCACTGAAAATAAGAAACATCATCAAACAGCAAAAATAAAAATTGCACAAGTCTGATGGGATGTGACTATATTTGGCACCTTTCATCCACATATTCTACAGCTTCCACTCTCCGACGACTCATTCATAAAGGCATTGGGACTATTTCCAATGCATAATAATAGGCATACGCAAGAGTTGTGGCAGAAACAGGTCTCATTACTTTATAAGGAAGGGTAAATACAGTGTCATGCACATGATGGGGAAAAGAGAGGGAAGTTTGTCACTCAAGAGTATAAAATGAGTCAGTAGCAGAGCTGGCAGCAGAACCAAGGAATCCTGACTCATCATTTACTCCATCCATGAGGCTACCCACAGCCCTGCAACTAAGTGATATAACAGCCAGCCAAGTCATTCATCCTTTTGAAAGCGCCTATGCAAGGATGGGGCACGTTCAGGTCCTTGTGCCTTTCATGACTCATGGTGACTCAAATTCTGATGTGTTTCATGGGTCCATCACAGAAACTCTAATTCCTGTGTTTTCTGCTTGGTCCATTGTAATGATTCTCATTCTAATGCATGCCACGCATCCATCACAGTGACTACTTCTAACGTGCTCCACCCAGTCCTACTGCAATGACTAATGCTAATGCACTGCGCCAGTCTGTGAGGAATTTCCATCATGCATCATTTTAAGATCACATTGCATTCAACAGGACGTTCAAATTAAGGCAGGTCTTGTACATACGGTTGCTCTGAATCTTAACTCTAGCCTTTTTCCATTAGACCAGTAAAAAGATTGAGCAGGGAAGCTAAATAAAAAGCAGCTCTCTTTCTGTCTGCATCTCTAAGGAATTTATAAAACAACCATCAACCAAGTTTTACACATACTAAGTGATAGTGTCTTTTTGCAAGAGGTTTATTCTGATCCACTGGGGTAAGAATTACTGAAATCCAGAAAAACTAAAACAAATGCTGAAATTCTTGCTTCTTATTCCATCAGGTCAAGTGCAACAGTTGGATTTGGGGGTTTTTTTCGGTTGGGGGGAACTGCATACCCATACATGCTTTCTCATGTAGTAAAGAAAGTGGATGCAACTGGCATGACTGATAATATATATCTCACCCAAATAATTCAGTTTTCAATTACTCCTTTGGTATGATACTGAGGCTCTAAGCACACACTAAGTAATACATAGCATCCATTATTTTACCAATGGGTTGAAAATGCTGTAGCTACATGACACAAAGAACCAACACGGTATTAATTCATTCAGCTGGTTGAAAATTTGTCCAGAACATTTTGGTGGTTTAACTTTGCTCCAAAGGACTGTATATGGTATCAGATACCATCTGACTTCCACTATGTGTCACTAAGCCGACATAAAGAATAACTTAAAAGCCACCCTAGACTCTGCAGCTTCTGCTCGTGCTAATTCAACAGAGAGGTACTGTTTTGCCCACATCCGATCCAGATCAAAAATGTAGCAGGGGCTGATGCAGCAGAGTTGAGAGATGCTGTTTTCTTCCCAGCTCACTCCATCTGCTTATCAATGCAAGATTATGTGCTGCTATTGCATTGGTACAGGGATTTTAGCCAGCCTGTTCCACGCTGTGGTGTGTGATGGGGCTTTGGTACTGCAGGTGTCCTGGGAGGACCTGTCCCAAAAGAGGGCTTGCGTTCTGCAAAGGCAGGCTCTCATTACTAGAGCCAAATGTATAGCAAAGACATGCAGGTCAACCATTTTTAATAACTTAGAAACAGAATATGACTCTGGCCATTTTTATGCTCTGTTTATATTCGCTTTAGAGAGCCCTCACACGTGCAAAGTCTCGTTGGAACAAGAGTTCACAGGGAGTAAATCTCAGGCCTGTAGCTTAGAACCACTTAATCACACAACAGACTTCATTTCTGGCAGAAGTAATTAACAAAGGTTCAGCCATCTAATCAGGGAACAAAGGCACGGCTCTGTCACCTCATTGACCAATCATGCCACCCGAATATCAAATCATGAATATTGACTACTCACAGCAAGGGTTTGCAGGTAGCTCTCAGACCAAAACACACATAAACCAAGGCTGCAGGTCAGTCAATGCAAACCCACAGTGTAAAACTGGCTGAGCACAGACAACTGGCAAATATGGGGGGGGGGGGCAAAACAAAGCAGCAGCTAAATTTGCCAACTGCTGCAGATTCTGCTTGGCTGAGAATAAAACAGGAAGAAAAAGGGGGTGGAAAGAAGGGTGGGAAAGAGGATGCTCCCTGCACTGTACTCCTGATAAACGCTGTCCAGAGGGAAGTTCGGAAGTGTGGGAGCACTCAGGTTTGCACAGGGCATGTCGAACAGCGGTGAACTCTTGTCTAAAAGCCCGTCTTGCAGGACTCCACACCGTGTGCTGATCCTCCAGACAGAGCATTCCTCATTCACTTTCCTTTTCCATATGCTTGTTTTGACTGGTGCCAAGCAAGGGCACTCAGCCAAAGCTGATTTTTTCTGCCCTGCTTGGGAGCTTGCTCCTTTGCACTGTGTTCAGGCTTCCTTCTTTATACTGGGGTGAACTCTACTTTTCTTACACTGCAGAAGAGTGAAAGGTGGGACAGGGAGATGGCTGGGGCTCAGTAGTAGGTTATTCTGGTAATTGCTGGGGCAGAACTGAGACTGTGAGCAGCCTGAGACAATGAGAAAGTTTTCATTCAGATCACAGCATCACACCATGCTTCTGCCTTTGCAGCGTAATGAATAATAGCCCCATCATTCAGACACGTTTTTTATGGGGGAGCCATCAAAAATGGAACCCAACTGAAGAGCTCAGGCTCATTCTAGCTTATCATGTAAGCCCAACTCCCAGACAAACACTGTCTTCAGAAAGAATTCACACTTTAGGAAAACAGCCCCAGCCCCATTCATGGACTTCAAAACCAAACCCAAATCTAAGGAAACCTTGAAAGAGCTGGAGTGGAAGAGTGCAGTAGTTTATTTAGTTCAAAGGGATGTCAATTAAGCAATATCTTCCAAAAGACCACAGTGCTGCCAACAGAAGAGAGCCGGGATTTATTTTCAGCCCTGGCACAGTTTTTATGAATGACTTGGGCACCATCAGTCCACCTTGTTCTAAATCTTTATTTCCTTAATTGTAAGAAAGAGCAATAATGCCAATAAACTACTTCAGAAGAAGCAGGAAGGACATGGTAACATTTGCAAGGTGTTCAGATGCTAGTTTGACTGAGGAGACAGAAAAAGGCAGGAAAATGGGCTTCCCTGGTCCTCTTCTCTGAGGATGCAATCAAGCATGGCGGAAGGTGCCCAGCTGCCTACACAGAGACAGACAATGTCAGGTCCAGTCTGGCTGCTGTTGGTCACGCAGAGTAAACGCTGTGGGGAAGTCTAGGTGCCAGTCTTGGTTTGCCAAATCTGAGGCCCAATTGCTTAGCTATTCAGCCTAGGTCTAGGTGTTTATCTGAGTGAGGCCATAACATGCTGGGTTACACTCAAGGTCAGGAAGACTTCAGCAAGAAGGTGATGAACGGAATGCACAAGTGAATATGCAAAGCCAGGAGACCAGGCCAAACTGAGAGGGGAACCAGGGAATCAATGCATGGTTTAAAAACAAAAATCCTTCCCCCCACTTCTCTTCCACCCGCACCCTAAATGTTACATAGAAGGAGGACCAAAGCAGAATCTGATCTGGAGATGATTACGGTGGAGGTCAGAGGGCCTGTGCACCCCTGCAGATCTTTCCAGCAATGACCAGTATCATGCTGTGATAGTAAAGAAATAGGTCAAGAACTAAGACAGTGTCCCAGTAAAAAGATCTGAAGAGCAAATTAACTCACCAGCCTCCCGTAGGATCAGTCGTTCTGAGTGGGGATGTCTGCATGAGTATGTGTATGTAGCCAAACAGTCCTCCCATGAGGCTGTGAAATCAGGCAATTAAGAGGATGTCACAGAATTCACCTGTAGGGAAAGAATCATCTCCCATTTTCTACCTCCCAAGAATCTCTCCCCTTTTACCTCTTCCAGTACTTCTGCCTCTGGAAAGGAACAGCATACTTTATTTATTGCTTCTCCTGCTAGCCTCATCACTTCAGCTGCTGAAGGCACATGGATGGCAGTTCAGTGTCCTATGCAGCAATGCAGCTGGCGCATGTCAGTCTCTGAATCAGTGCAAAGAGATGTGAGAACGTTTCCTGGAGCAGTTGCAGCTGACCCATTGCAAAAGGCACACTGAGTCATTCATATGAGGACTTCACTGTTATAGACTGATGTTTCTTACTATACCAGACACAACTGTTCCTGAGGTCAAAAACAACATAGCACCTTCCTTCCAGGGTGAGAAGAAGTTGCAATTACTTTCCCCAAGTGATTACTCTAACCAGGGAACTGCTAAATAGCTTTAATTGCTGGCAGCAGCTCAGCTTCTCCAGCACAGGCCAGTGAACGTTGACGGAGTGGTTACAACCAGTTCTCACTCCTCTCTGCCTTGCAGGAACAGAGTTTTCTCCATTCGGGGTATCACACAAAGGAAATGAGGCAAATGAGAAGGGGCACCATTTTAAAAAAAAAAAATTAGAAAGATTCTGATAGATGAACAACAGCAGAAAAACCACACTGATTATCTCACATCACCTGGCAGAGGCAATTAGATGAAGAGCAAATTTAAGCAGGCAGGGAGAAGGGAAAGCAAGCCTACCTAGCTTCCTTGCCTTCCCTCCCCAGCCTGCATCTCCTGCTTGTCTGCTGTAGCACAAGTGCTGCCACATTGCCATGGACCAGAGAAAACCCAGTGCTGCACAGGGAGGACAAGCGACGCCAAAGCTGTGGCAGGGGAGCTGGGAACAGGTACCCACAAGGAGCTATAGGTTCTCCTTGGGCCAAAGTGGTGGGACAGCTCTCGCAGCAGCACTGCATCAGCTAGGTCTCTATCAGAGCAGTTTGGTACCAGCCTGCTGCGCCCAGGATGGCAGCGGGGAGCCTGGTCTCCAGCTGCGCCAGCCTCTCACGTTCATGTCAGGACTGTGTCAGCCCCTGAGTTACCCACACATCAGAGTACCCGGAGAGTAAAGGAGAAGCCGTGTCTTGTTGTCAGCCGTTTGCTGCATGCCAAGGTAGGACGGTTCAGAGGCACAGCTGGAGATGGTGAGGAAGGGAGGGAGAGAGCTGCAACACTTTTCAAGGATATAGCAACCTTCATAGCCAATCAAACCAACTGTCCAACTGTTGTAACACCTTGTCTCAGGCAGTGGCTAGCATCAAGGATAGATGTAAAACACTTAAAATGGGAAATAACTAACTAATATGTCCATTGGGGAAATTTCTTTATAACCCCAGCCAGTTAGTGGTTGGATTTATGCCCTGAATCTCAAGGGCTGATATTTCTTATAAATTTTTTATTTTCTCTAATGTAACTGTGAATGTTCTCACTATCCACAGAAATAGCTTCCTTTTTTTTTCTCTTTTTTTACTAAGCCTGTGAGCTCAGTGGATAACACCCTGCAGCAGGCAGTTCCACAGTTTAACAGGGTACCATAAAAAAAAAATATATTCTCTACACTTCCAGATCTGTGTTGCCTTTTAATTTCAAAGTATACCCTTTTGTCCCAGTACTGACAACCTTTTAAAATATTATTATTTATATACTTCTAACATACCCCTTCTTATTCATCTGTTCTCTGAACAATATCTTCCTTCATCTTTTTCAGTCTCTCCTTATCTGAAAATCCTTCCAAGCCTCCAAACCATTTTCACTGCCTATCTCCAAGTCCTGCTATATTCTTTTTTTTTAAGAGGAGTTGATGAGAAATTAGCTAAGTACGAAAGGTGAGGGTTTATCAGTAACTCTATGATGGTATTATATCTTTAATGTTAATTTCTATTCTACACTGTAGATATTTTTGCTGTGCATCTAGTTATGCTAAGTTCAAGGAAAGATGGGGGGGTCTAACTTCTCTGAATAAGCATCTTTGTGCAACAGCTATCTCCTGCTGTTCCTCATGCCTCTGAATACAGCTCTCATCTTCTGTCTTAGTGCACGTTATCAGGCTGTGTTTCTTGTTGGGGATTGTCATTAGAATGGCGACCTGCTAGGGTTATATAGCTGCCCAACTCCTATCAAACGAAAACTTGAAACAATTTACTGTTATTTTTAAATAGAGCCTTGTACCGCCTCAGTTAACTTTAATGTTCTGTTTGAATGCATTTCTCTGTAGTCATCTAAAGGAATGCTCCACAAGGAAAAAACACTGAAAAAACTTGCTGGTTTTTTTTCTCTGTTAAATTCTGCTCTGAAGTGATGTTCAGAGAGGGAGGATTGCCTGGGTGATAGGACTACTGCAAAGCACTATGGTAGAAAGAGTCAAATCCCTGTTCTGCTCTCCCTTCTGCTCCCTCATGTGATCTTGTCACTAGCAGAGGCTATGGTTAGGCAATCACAAGTGGTCGAGTTTCTGATGCTTAACTAGTTACTGTTCATCAGCTGAACCATAGAAGCAAACATGTCCACGTTTCACGTCCATAGAGATAGCAAAATAAAATCTCTTCACTTAAACTACCTTCTAGGAGCACACCAAAGGGCAATTAAAGCTTGCCAGCTGTCACTCAGTCAGCTATGAAAGCACATCCATTCTCTCAAGGTTTCCGCACCTGTAATGATTCCTTAACTCACAAGAGAGTGGGGAGAAAGCAGCAGGAAAACTGTAAGGTACATGTATAGAAAAATCTGTCACGGCACTGCAGCCACACGGCTATGTGTATATTGCATGCCTGAGAATACAAAGCAGCAGCAGGCTATGGCACCACACAGAAAAGCAGCCTCTCTGGTCCCAGGTTCCCCTTCTCTCCTCCCCTCAGTAAACCTCATCTGAGGTCAGTGGAAGGATGAGCCCAGTCATATGGGCCAAAAAGAGAAGGTGTAGTGAAGGAGGGTCTTGGAGCCAGGGACACTGAGCTCCTGACACCGCCAGGGGAAGGATGGCAGCAAGTACATGTGCTAGGATGGACCGGCACCACTACATCCACCTCTGCCCTCCATTGCTAGGCGGTGTGCAAGCCGAAGCAGACACTGCTGCTGGGAGATGCAAGCCCCACATCCTCCAGGAAAACACACTGGCAAAATAAGCAGCGTGACTGGGGTCAGCGCTTGGTTAGCGTAGTGCAGCAACTCCAGGAACAGCCCATTTTGGCTACACTTGAAGCCAGCTCTGAGCTGTCATGACACAAGTGCTGTTTGGTGTGAAAGAGAAATATGGAGTTGACAAACATTGCTAATAGGAAGAGCAAAAAAAGAAAGAACCTTCTCATTGCTCCACATTACCGTATTATTTTCAGGGTTGTTTTTTTGCAGGTTTGGAAATAAACTCTGAGCTGTTTTGCAAACCCTTCATATTCAGTGCAAACATCTTATTTTATTATCTGCCTTTTTGTTGTCAGTTTTCTTTCTTCCTCCTCCTCCTTTTTTTTTAATCCATTCAACGATTTATTGGATCTTCTATTCGCCAGTGTGCATTTCTTCTTTGCTACACTATCTCCTGCTTTTCACAGATAAACACCTCACACCTGGGAGACAGGCTCCTCTAATTAGTATTAAAACCTGAAGTTTTTTTCCACCCCTCTTTGAAGCTTTCTAGGATGTCTTTTCATGAATAATAATGTCCTCAATTCAACATAATGCAACGTTCAATCAAAAGGCGGTGCAGCAATCACTTCCCAACAAGACACATCGGCCCTTCCTCTGTACAGCTGCTGATGAGGCAATAAAAAGTCCAGCCTGGAAGAGGTGCTCAGAAGTTGAGGCTTCCACTTGTGGCAGTCCGTTGCCCTCAACACACTCTATGCAGAAGGCTCAGTGTCTGTTGCCACCTCTCCAGCTCCCCATTGCCATTCTCCAGCGTGACAGTTCTGGCTGCCTGACCTCCTGCCAAACAAATCCCTTGGAACAGTAGTTCCCTCTCAGCCAGCCAGGCCCCCTGCACAACATGGGACACCCACAAATCTCTTCACTCTTCCCCTCAGATCGCTTGTGGTCTAAGTCCCAGACTGCTTCCCTAGGGATGCCAGTGGTGCATCTGCCTGCTGAAGACACCAAGGTCCCAGGTGCTATGGATGCCCAAGTTGCAGACCATTTCCAGTGAAACCTTCCTTCAGAAATTCACAGCATCTGCTATCTTCCCACAGAGTATCTAGGTTTCAATGGATGGAAAAATCAGTGTTCTCCAACAAGAAGCTGTTTCCTGGCAGTTTTCCTAAGCACTTCTATTCAGAAACTAGCTAAGGTCACAGCCTCTGCTCCCTGAAGCCAGTCAAGTAGTACCAAAGCCTTCCCAAGTGGTGCTGCCAGCAACAGAGAATCACTGTAGCCAAGGCCAGACAATAGCTGTTACAACACAGGTCATCTAGTCCTACAATCATAAGGATTATTATTCCTTATATTCATATTTTTAATAGTGAATTTCTTTTCTCTGTGTTTGTGTGCACATGCAAATGCACAGAGAAATGTTTTCAGGCACATGCTAAAATGCTGACAGTGGAATTTGAATGCTTGTAGGAACATTTATAACTTGGCACCCTTCCACAGGGACCAGTCCTACTACCCTTGCCCTGGTGGGACGGGAAGTTCAAAGGAGCCTAAGTGACTTGGGAGTTTCAGCCTTCCCCTTTCATTCAACTGTCATTAGAATTGCTCTTCCATTTCCACTCAGCTGCTTCCAAAAAGCCCACTCAATGAGTAAGACTTTACTCTGCCGTACGTAGCACCACTGAACTCTGTGGGGTAAGCTGCAAAGTGCTACTAAGAATGACAAGAGTTAATAATAGGCATATTTTAGAATAAAATGGCTAATTGAAGAGAGTATTCAAATGTCAATCCCAAGCAGGGCAGAAGCACTGACAGTTTTTATCTCCACAGGTTTTGAAGGCTCTCTTAGTTTGCTACTTCAGCTGATCTCAATGAACCACATCAAGGTAATGCCATAAATGTAAAGGACTGAAGGAAAAAACACCTTCCTAATGTCAGATCCCAGTTTCTCTTGCAAGTCAGGTAAAACACCCTTTTTTTAGTCAGTCCTTAAGCAGATTCCTACCGATTCCAACAGATTTTATCTAAGAGGTGAAGAAATCACTTGGTACCCTGGAGTTCTCCATGAACGGGTCCTTCAGGACTACTGACTTCAGGACTGGAGCTAGGAGCTAAAACATTGGAGTAGAGGGACTAGATATTTTTCTGGACCTGGAAGAACAGGAACGAATCCTGCAGACATCTGGGGAGTGACTCAAGTGTATAAACATCAGGCTGTAGTACCGGGATGCCCCAGGATTGCTGAGATGTCTGTACAGGATGAGTGGATGTGACAAACAACCCATGGGAGAGCCCTGCCCTTCCAGAGAGGCAGCTGGAGTGGCTACAGAACTGCTTGCCTGTTGGGGGTGTCTTTCAGCAGTCAGTGGAGAAAGGCAGTCTGAATGTAAGCAGCTGGACCTGTGCTCTGTGGGTCTTTTTTGTTCCTCTTCAGGCGTCTGATGCTGGACGCTGTCACAAGGCAAGATGCCAAGCTGGACACAGTGCTGGTCTGATGCACAAAGACAGTGCTGGATGCCAAAGATCCCCACCCCTGATTTAAAAAGTCAGGGGAAACAGGAGAATGCAGCATGTAATTACTACATTTTGCTTTTCATTAAATGTTTCTTGCCATTCTCCCCTTCCCCCATCTCATCCCCCTCCTCCCCCCCCCAAGTAAAGAACTAGCTAGGCTCAATGCGGTTCTGAACATTATCTAAATGCCCACTGGGCTGAGGGGTCAGCTAGTTCACCAACCATATCAATTAAATGCTGGTTATTACCCTTTCATTATTATACAAACTAATCCCATACATCTAGTGAGCTGGTGTTGAGGTGACTTCATGCCCCTTAGAACTCATACCATTAATTAGAGTGCAGTCAGCCCTACTCTGATTTGCAGCCCTCCTTCTCCCCACTGCCTTTGCATCCCTGTGTCCCAGTATCCACCCTGCTCCTGGTACCCCTCACTTCTGCCTCACAGCTCCTCCTCTGCCCCAGAGCTGGGGTGCCCATTCACAGCTGTGCCTGTTTTCCTTGCTTTTCCCTTGTTATTCCAGCCCTGAGCTCCCCTCGCACAGTTCTGCCTCTTATCCTGAATTTGAAGCCTCTCTCTCCACATTTCTGAGACCCTTGCCTATTAAACCAGCTTTTGCTTGAAGAGAACCAGCTAATCATATTGAATTATGCCAGATTTTAATGTATCTTCCTAACATAGACACATGCCCGTAGGGATCCAGGCTAAGAACACCAAGCCCACATCATCTTTGATCTAAGACACTACAAGATATAAACCCTTGATCATACTCCTAATGCTAATTAGTCATCACCTTCCCCTTCCTAAGTTATATGTGTCTAAGAACATTGTTGCTGATTTGGTCATGGACAAATTAATTGTTGTATATGCAGTATGTAGTGGCATTTCTATAAGAATGTTTAATACTAGTGAAGTGGTTGTATTGAATCAAAAATTATAAACTTTTCCAGCTCTCCTGTAATTGCTATTCAGGGAGTCATTCTAATAGCAAGCCTCTAAAAGGAAATGAGCAGCAGCATTTTTGTAACAAAAGCAAAATGTCTTCCATGAAAACCATAGCCCCCCTGTTCTTGGAAGAACTCTGCATTATATCCTGAGAGGTGCAGACTCCGATTTAAAACTCAGACTCCATCCCTAAAACACCGTATTACTTTTGTAATTTCTACACAGGAACTACTATCATGTAAACCAACAATTACAAAAACAATAATGGTGCAGGTTTCCCCACTCCCATTATTTTCTCTGAATAGTAGCGGCAACATATCCCCCAGCCACTATTAGGAATCACACTACAGTTCATGCTCTTATGCTACTGCAAAATGATCTCACATAATGAACCACATACAGTGTAATTGATGGAAGCCATATAACTCATGCAAACAAATGGATGCCTAACAAATAAACATATCTGAAATGAACTTGCACTATTTGCGTGTTCAGCTGAGATATGAACTGCATCTGCTGCAGGTGACAGACAGAAAGTGACAGAGACTGCCAAAAGAAAATGAAAACCTAAATATTTACTAATTTAATCAGTTCTTTCCTTGTTCTTTACATCTGGTGGAATGTACTGACTAGCAGTCTTAATTCTAGTCTTAAATCTTAATTCCAGTCCTAAGGTTTTGTGGGATCTAGTATACAGGCATCAGAATTGCTCTATAGCTAAGGTTATGTATGGAAATTTCCACTGGCTGATGTATAATTACCGAATTCAATTTTCAAATTTGGCACTAGGGACAAACGGATTTATTAAATAATTGCTTCAGTTGAAGATTTAGAAACTCTTACAAAGTAGACACTTAAAGATGCCCATTGAAATACAGGCCTGTTTTTCTCATATTTCTTTGGGTTTCACTATCTTAAATCACATATGCTGTGCACACATCACATTTTACCCAGTATCTCATCTTTACAATCTTTCAGACATAGGGCAGGTATTGGGACTTGAAACGAAGACCTTTAAAAGTTATTTCTATCATTTTTTGCAACTGGATTTAGCCTGGCAGAGAAAACCAATAGATGCGAGAGCTGTCATCAACACCATGCTCTGCTATGCATCAAGGTGCAAAAGAGACCTTTGTGCACAATGTAGTTTACAGACATTGCATTTCACGTAATGAAAGGGAGTAAAATACAGATGCTCTTTCCAAATAACAGGGTCACCTCTTGCTTCCTCTTCAAGCATATTGTCAGTGTAAATGGAAAGAAGCAAAACCCAACCCCAAGAGGACTGTGCCTTTGTTAGGAAAAAAAAGTTGGGCTCTTAACTCATCATAACAGCATAGGTGCAAAAGGCTTGTAAAGATAGAGCCACTTTCAGAAAGTGCAAACTAGTACTGGATCCCAGCTCCTTACTCATGTGAAAACAACAACTGCTTTGTTTCTCCTAAGATTTTCTCTCAGGTTAGCCACTGTCCTTCCTTGCCAGGAGAGAATGCTGCCAGGAGAAAATACTGCCAGCACATCTGCAAGCTAACAGCAGAAAGTGCTGTGGGAATCTGACTGGGGCGCACGTAAGCCAACAGCTGTGATGGTCTCAGAAGTCACCTCCTCCTAGCTGTATGCTCCCAAGTCAGTCTGATCGCCACCGCTGCCTGCAGCAGGACTTGCCTAGGCTTTAGCTGCTGCCATACACAGCAGCAGCCCAAACCCACCTGTTGGCATCTCGGGCTGCCAGCTGCAGTGGCTGGAGAGCAGATATGCCATCTCTCTGCTTTTTTGGTGCTAGAAGCAGATACATCCAGCAGAAGAGTGGGGCAGGCACCAGGGGGTGGCTGTGGTGACAGTAATACCTGCCAAACAGCAAGCACCAGAGCTGCCAGAAACATTATCTGTTAGCCACGTTGAAACAAGAACCCCAAGTGCCATCTGAGGTCTTGCCTGCAAGGGAAGTCTCCAGCAGTCATGTTAGTGGGGATGCAGATCTACAGTTCAGCAGAATGAATGCCAGCATGAACACCATTATCCCCATATGAGAAAAGGGGGCTTAGGGGCAGAGGGCTGGGGTATTGCAAACACCTTCCCAAGTCACATTAGCTAAGCTGAAATAGGCTCCTCTAATAGCCAAAAGATTGCACCCTGCACAGGGGTTATACCTGTAAACCTTATCAGTTTAAATCTACCTCTGCAGTCATATTAGAAGGATGTTCCCACATGGGCAGAGTCTAAAGAAGGGATAAAACACATGCCAGGAGAAGCTGGGGACACAGCGGCCGGTTATGCAGGGTCAAGGGGAGAAGGGCTGAAGCACAGCTTGAGAGGAAAGCTGGGGGGGCAGGTCTGACATACCAGTGGTTAGGAGTGTGAGGGAAGATAAAATGCCCTTCAGGAGGAGGTTCTTGGGGATTATAGCTCTACACCCTTGAGCACACTGCTGTACAGCAGTCATGGTAATAATTAATAACAAGGAAATGATTCTCGCCCTGTTCTGGTCACCTTATTAAAGCGAGGATATTGTGGAAATGGAAAAATCCCAGCAGGACAGCACCTGGGATGATAGATGGATGGGATGCATTTTTAACAGAGCTCACTACATTTCAGGAAACATATTTCTGAGGGGAGAGTGGCTGCAAAGCTTTTATATTCCTTTCCTACTCTGCTGCTACCAGCTGCTGTCAGAGACAGGACAGGACGAGGCAAGGTGGACCCTTGCTCTGACTGACTAGCAGTCAATTATGTTATGCTCTGTGGCCCTAAAATGCTTGGCTAAACCAGTAACCTTGTCTTTATATTTTTGTTGCCATTCTCCTTTGCCCTCTGGGTTCTTACCAGGATAAGGAACAGAAGCTGTTAAAACAATGCGAGCCAAGATGTTCTTTCTGCATGTCCAGAGTGGCCCACAAAATCTGGAAAGAGATGCTGTTTGCCCTGAAGGACTCCAGTTTTCAGCTGTTAGGCCAAGCTGTAGTTTCTAATTTAATAAGGGATGCTGTCAAGTAGTCTCAATGCACAAGAAGTCAAAATAGGCTTTGGGTGGGTATCCAGGTGTGGCAAACATAAACACAGAACTCTCCGACTTACACAAATGCACAGGAGGGAATAGATTTGGCAAGGTTGTGCTAACCTTTTAGCCACAAACAGTCCCCCCACAGGGGCTGTGTAAAGCCCAGAGGTCACTTCCCTTGCGTGAACGCAAACCAGGATCCCAGCAAAGAAAACTTTCCATGCAAGCTTTGAGCGCTTTCTGCTCTGCCCCTGCAAATGCAGCCCCACACTTCAGCTCCTCTTGCCAAGGCTTTTAGGTGACATGGTGGGCTAACAGAAAATGGGCCATTCACCCTGCTCCCGCTGAGCCACAAAGGACAGACCTTTTGTAAGGATCTGTGTTACAGTTTAAAGGGGAGGGAAAAAAAAAAGAAAGAGAAAGAAACAAAAGAAAACCTTAGCCCTCCAAAACAATTGAACAAATATCTCCCCGGTTAATAAATAACAGGCTCGGCTGGGGAATTGTAATTGTGTGTATAATGCATCTCAGATCTACGGTATAATTACACTCTGGAAACCATTGACTAATAAAAGGCACCAGCCAGGGGAAAGGATGCCTTCTTGCCATGGGTTGACAGGCAAGCAACAAACAAGGCTCACTTTTTCACCTTCTATTCAATAAAATCAGTGTATTAAATATGCAGGCAGAGCACCTCCATTAAGCAATTCACTTCTTTCCTTTTCTTTCTCTTTTTTTTTCCCCTTCTCCTCCTTTTGTTTCCATCAAGACAGGGAAGGTTAAAAAAAAAAAAAAAAAAAGCTATATATGAAACCCCCGGCTATACGTGAGCTGTGTTTTAATGAGGCTGCATCTTGGTCCCTCTGCTATACTAAGTAAACATGTTTCTCCCCCTGCAAAGAAAGGCTTTGCTTGCCTGGGCCGAAGGGAAAAGAGCTTGGGGAATACTAGGAGGCTTTTTCTCTGCCCACACCCCTTCCTCCATTCCCACTAAAATAAAACTCTTCCTTACATTACAGAATGAATGCTTGTTCACAGAGTAAAGGCAATATAAGCTATTTCCATACAACTCACAATGGATTTGGACCTTTACAGGAAATCAGAGATCAGGGGGCTCACCTGAAAATCACCTTTCAGTTTCTAAAACTTATTGAATCACACCTGGATTTAAACAAAACAGCCAGCTCCTTTCCTCCAGCATGCTCTGAACTGAGGCATTCGAGTCAGTGCATACCTCCAGCCACTCTGTCCACTTACAATTTCAACCCTGACCGGAGAACTGAAAAACAAGAGCATTACATGACTCTTTTGAGGCTCTGGGAAACATCTGGTGTGGTGCTTTGCTATGGGAGCCCCAGCATGATACAGAAGGGACAATGTAACAGGTTCAACATACAACATGAGCCCCTTTTCAGCCCTTCATTGCAGCACTGAGCAGGACCAAAGGACTGGAGCATGGCCGTGCCTTTCGGTCCTCTGCCTGGGAGCCTAGCACTCAACTGGTGCTGCCATGTCTTTACAAGGAAAGAGCGGCATGAGCCCCCACATTTCCAGCTGCCCTGGCACGCAGGAACGAGAGCACTAACATGAATCCTTGCTTTTTTTGCCTCTGATCTGCCCTTCACAAGCCCATAGCATAGGTAACCGCTTGGGTCTGAGATGGGTGAACACAGTGAAGCAGGCTGAAATGATTCAGCCTCCTCATGTACCCTCTCAGTTTGTGACTGTGGTAAAATGTATGCGTGTCCATAGGTTGCTTCTCCGCTACTCCCAAGGAAGCAGAAGAGCCATGCTTCCCACAGACTGAGGAGTCAGGTATTAAACTAGAAACCTGCATCCACATGCACCGAGTGGGTGAGTTGCTAATTGAGAAACCCCATGGCTGATTAGCAAGCACTTCTGGTTTCAGATGCTTCCAGCCGACGCACCTCATTTCCCACCCGTGCCTGCAAGAGTGCAAGTCCAGTAATGACCCTGCTGAGCTCCCCGGGATGCAGAGCCTGGCCTTGAAACACACGAGGGAGAGCAATTGAGCTGCGCTCGCTGTCACTGCCTCCCTCCTGGGGCCTGGGGAGGGAGCAAAGAGAGAGGAGTTGAGTTGGGAACGTTTCCTGACTCAGCAGTAGTGCGTTCATTCGTGGAGGCACTGCTGCTGCCACTGCTAATAGGTTGTGGTAATGGAGAGGCGTCTCGCAGGCAGGACGGTGGGAGGCTGATCAGCTCCAGCAGAAGAAGTGAGGTCAGTGGTAATGAGCGACAGCGAAGAGGAATGCAAATTGCAGGAGGATTTATGGAGCAGTTTCTGCCCAGTGAGCAGATTCCAGATAAGTGGACTGTTAATAAGGCAGGCAAGCTCTTCGGCTGTGCCAGCTGTTAGATGGGGATTGGCGTGCTTTTTTGACTGGCATTCACAGGAGAGCGGGTGCAGGGGTGCCCACAGCACAAACACCATTGCACACACGTTCCCTCACCGCATACACACAGGGGTGGCACGTGCATGTGCCGACACACGCTGCAGTGCTCTCCCACTACGTGGCAGGATACGTACTTGTGCCAGGACCAAGGAAAGCTGGAAGAAAGCAGGGACGGGTGGCAGGGGACTGCTTACCAGCACACAAGGGAAAGCTGAAAAAGAGCATGACTTAGCAGGCCCAAGCCCTAACCAAAGCCATTTTTATCCTCTCTTCTTCTTTCAGTCCCTCCCTCCTTCCTCGATGTCAGAATATGCTATGTTGTTAGATGAGTATCTCTCACCAGCCCCCCAGAGATGAAGTGGCACGCACAGCAAACCCCAGTAGAGCCAGGAAGGGCAAGCTTACCTTGCCTACCTCTCGCCTGCTCGGGCTTGAGTTTCTCAGGAGCATTGCTGCTGTGAATTACTAATGGTAGGTGTCACGGACTCTGATGAGGAATGCCACTCTCGGGCCAGCCTGCAGTGTGTTGGTGACATACTGGAAATCTTTTTTCTTTTAGAATTATTCCTTCTAAAAGCTGTGGGATTTTATCACAATAAGCCTCTCGGCATCAGGAGAGAGACAGTTTCTCAGCCATAGCACCGTCACCCTCAGCTGCTTGGTGTGGTGACACTCCAGAGCCTGCAAATCTTCCCTTCCACCACTGGCTTTGCACTTTTCCTCCAAGCAATCTGCCTGCCTGAAAACTGTAGATCCGAGTCTCCAGGTTAATAAGGCCTCAGAGGCTAGCTGCCATTGAGCCCTCATTGTTGGTAGGAGCAAATCCACCCCAGCAGAGGAGGTAAGCTGTGAAGCCCCACTCAAAGTGCTTGTTGTAAATCCTGAGCTGGGGCTGCCCCACTGGACTGTGATGGGAAGGTCCTGCCTCAAGAAGGAGAGGTGGTGGGAGCAGTCGTTTCGGGAGGGACCATCTACAGGCGAGAGAAATGGTGTCTAACACTGGACAAAGGAGAGCAAGGTCCGAGGCTAAGGGGCCTCCCCTACCATCCCTGTCCTGAGCCAGCACACAGGGCTCCCACAGACATGCACACACAAGGTGATGTGATAAGGGAGCACGAGTGACATGGACAGGGGATCCTGGGTCATTCTGCAGCAGTCACTGTGCTGTTTGCAAGACCCTGGCAGCTGCGTGTGCTCCTTGGCTTCCTGGCAGCACCAGACCTCCTGGCTGCATTTGGGCACATCCTTCTGGAGCAGCAGAGGGTCATGGCACTGCACATCTGCATCTTAGCAGCACCACAACAGGGAGTGAGAGACAGGAACCAAATGAGCTAATTTAATCCTGAATACATGAGACTTGACAAGTCTATTAAAGGGCTGGAGCCTACTATGTCTCATTGTGAAAAATTAGTGCTGTCCTATAAAAATACTGGGGACAGTGTGTCACTTAAGGAAAAGATGTCTTGAGGATATCGTCTTTTCTTAATAGGCCCTACATCATCAGGGACGTACATACCTCAGGAATGAGCCAAGGGGATTTGGAGCTGGGAGCTGGTACCTCTCAAGTCTGACACTTTTAGGATACTCTAGTTTGCCCAGCTCTTTATGCTCAAGTGAGGAGAAGCTGGAGTAGCCAGGGGTCAAATGGACCAAAGAAGGATTTGGCTTGTTTGCTGCAGTGTCTCAGTGAAAACCAGGAAGAAAAACAATAGGTTTGATTCAAACAGAAACAAAACTTTGCAAAGGTTTTCAGCAACATAAAAAATAAATCACAATCATTTCATCTTGGGCCAATCCCAAATACGGTCAATCCAAATACAATGTTTTATTTCTTCTCTGGGTTATTCAAGCTGCTGCCTAATCTTTTCTTTTTAATTTAGATCAGTGTTAATGCCGTTTCAAAAAACAAAGCTATTTCTGTGAAAAGAACGTCAAAATTAAACATTTGAGTGTTTCAGAAAAGAAACACTACAGTCAAAACCAAGATACTTTGACATTTACAGTAATTCTTCTTATCTCTCTTCTCCCCCTGGGTTTTTTGGGTGTTTGGTGTGGTGGATTTTTTTGCTAAAACTCTGCCAGATTTGGGCCAAACATATCCACAGTTTTGGCTCTTCACTTCTCTCCTCATCCCAGACCCTGCCCCACCTCTTTTACTGCTTATTAAAGAGTTTTGCCTGTCTCTGTTTGCAAGGTTGTACCTTCTCATGGCTCTGGGGACTGACCCAGTGTAAATATAAGAGAAAGTAATGTGTTTCACACTGTCTCTTCCCAAGCATCTGGGAAGGACCCCGGGAACTCAGACATCTCGCCATCTAGCATCTTGACCATGGGCAAAAAAGCATGTCAACTATAAGGAGGCGAATGATCAATGGAAAGGCAGGAATTAGTCCCACTAAGTTGGGGAACTTTACTGGAGGAATTCATAAGCCTCATGGGCAAAAGAAAACTAGTTGCCCCTGCTGAAGCACAGTAAAAGCCCTACCAAGAGAGCGATGGCTATAATGGGGAGAAGGGCTGCAGCTTCTCATGCAGTACAGAGACATGCTGGATTGGTCAACACCCTCAGACATCAGATCTTCACATCTCAGGGATGTTCAAACAAAGCTTAACTCAGTACATTTTGCTGACTTCTTTTCTTATAATTGAAGTAAAAAGATTTCTCCTGCCAGCTACCTCTCTAGGAATGTTGTCTTCCAGACAGGCAGAGGAAAGAATACATATGACAGCTGGAAGAGCTCAGAGAAACCAAAGTGCTTTGTCTCACAAAAGAAAATACAAATGAGCAATCTGAATGTCATCAAACCTGCTGTGAAAGAGAAAGAGAGAGAGAGATCAAGACAGGATCAAATCCCATGTTAGACCTTAAACTCCCTGGAATTAGGCCACTTTAAGAAGAAAAGGGACAAGAGTTTAAAGGAGTCAGAGAATTTCACATTTCTTGAGACAACTCTTTGACCTTTGTAAAGATAACTACAAAGAACCCAGAGCATAAAGGAATGAGACTTCTGTGTCTTTCCTTTTCTTTCCTTTTCTTTCCTTTTTTCCCCTCTCTCAGCTTTCTTTGTAGAAACAAGTAATTGTACTGCCCTTTCTTGGAAAGATGCAGTTCTCCCTCAGTTAGATCTCTATAATACAAGTGCCAGTACTGCTGCCCCTGACCCGACAGGAAATTTGAATGGAGAATACAGTTGTGTGAGACTCATCATTAAAAAAACTGCCTCCACAGTATGCTCTGGAGCAGAGGCAGAAAAGATCCAGGGGCTGGGCTCAACCCTAGCCTAAACCCATTGGAGTCTTAGCCTAAATCCACTGATGTCTAAGACAATTGCCCTGATGCAGATGGACGTTTACTAGCACAGGTTACTACCTCTATTCAAACGCTTCATAGCTATGCAGGCATGAAATGGTCAGCGGTGCATGTTTGAGTTCTCCTGGAAGCTGGTACCTTGTGACCACTGATGCTCCACCCAGATTTCAACCTGGGCAAGGCAAATCCATCTGTTGATATGTACACTGTGCTCTTCTGTCAGTCTGCCACAAAGGTTCACATGCTTGGAAGAAAATCCAGCCATAACTGGCTATAGACAGGGAACTAGAAGTTGGTAGTACATGAGCCACAGGAAACAGGCAGAAGATGAGAAGGGAAGGGGAATTAAAGAGCTTGTTTGCTATGGAAAGAAAGAGTATGTCTCTTCCACATATACAGATACAGAAAGCACTGTGTAGTCACAGTGGTACTGAGCACAACACATCCATCACATGTATACAGCAATGAAGGTACTACCTGTGGTACCCCTGTACACACAGCCTGCAAGGGCACACAAGTGACTAGAGACACTCAGAGGGACACCCTAAATGGAGACAGTCGAAACCCAGACTTGTACGCTGACAACTATTGTCAGAAACTCAAGTGTGAATAAAAACTTCTATGGACATGCGGTCATTTCCACAGGCACAGGCAATTCCAGGCACGCAGGCCTGCAGCCACACACACAATACAAGCTACCCACACTCTGCATGACAGACCTCATGCACCATCACATGCTCTCAGCAACATGCACGTGTTCCTCTTCCCCACACAATTATGTATGGTGACTGGTTTATAGCAATACATCAGCACAAATCCCCTGTTCCCAGTGGGTTTCCACACAGGCTGAGTAACAAATATTCAAGCACATTATTGGATGACTGATCTACATGTGCAAGTATTTCTGGCTGCAACCCACATGTGGACAGGCAAATGGGACATTTGTCCAGCCAGATGCTGATCAGTTGTAGGCATAGGAATACCTGCTTACCAGACTGCTACAGTGAATGACATGTATGACCAGGAATCACAGCCTCATTGGGGAAGGTCTGCCTAGCTCCCAGGAACTGACTCCTTCTCTTCAAGGTTCACCTTCTTCATCAACTTGGTGTTCTTCCGTGTCTGCAAAAGCTCTTTCCCTCCCTCCATCCCTCCTTCCCTCTGAAGCTCTCTTCAAAAAAGAATAACACAGCTGAACTAATACCCTAGCACATAGCTGTCTGATGGCCTTCCCTTCATGCCTGCCACTTGCCCACGTGGACAAATGCACATCTAGCTGCCAGTTGCAGCACAATCCAAAAAAACATTAGAAGGTAAAATAAAGGGAGAAAAACTTCAGGGGTAAATCCTTCATTGGGTGCCAGGCAGCTAAAATCAACAGCATAACACCAGGGCTGAACTTGGCCCAGTGTGATGTTTTGATGAACTAAACAATTAATTAACAAATATCTTCCCAGCAGATCTCTTCTTGTGGCAGAGTATGCGAGGAACACACAGATCCATGTAAGAGCTCTATCGCCACCATTACATGCTGGAGAATAGCATCTAATTAATTATAATCATGGCAAAGATTAGATCCAAATTCCTCTACACAGTGTGTACACAGCCCAAACAGACAAAATAAATCAGAGCGCTGTACCCTAATCCAGCAGCTTCAGAGGATTAAATAGGTGCATTCTAATCACAGGCTCAGAGCAGCCCCACTCAGTATGCTCAAAGCTGCCCCTGTATGCCACTGTGTCTCTAAGGGATCCTGGGAAAGGTATCTCACTTCAGATGAAAAACATAATTTAGGCCTTGCCCACTTGCCATCATTTATGATCTCCTGGCTTGCCTTCCCTCCCCAGATTTTAGTTTACACATCCCAGGCAAATTCCAGGGGTAATAATTCATCTCTCTCTAAGCCTCTCCTGCAATGTCAGCTGGGGAAGACACTAGTTTTCATTGCTCTACTAACATGCTGCTGTGCTGTACTCTGTTGCTTAACAGGAGGTGCACCAATCTAGAGGTGGCAGCATTGCAGACAGAAGGAGGGAAAGGTTGTTTTTTTTTCCCTCCCAAGACATTTTCTTGAAAGGAAGATGCTTTCTTTTTCTTAATTTTGTTAGTATGAACTATATGAGAAGGCTGGGGTTACACTGCTTGTAAAGCAAGTAGGTCTGTTCTCTGTCCATCACAAACGATTTTCAAATTCCAGCGAAAAAAATTACTTCTCAGAATGCAAAAAGAAAAGAAAAAAAAAAAAAGAAAAGAATAAAGAAACACATCTTTTCATTCAATGAGGGTAAAATTCATTGTGTCACTAATCATTGGGTTAGCTCCACCCCTGGGGTGGCTGAGACTGAATCAATCCTATTACACCTACTGTGAAACTGAGCTCTTATGCTAGCTAAGAATAGAACTGGCTGGTTCAGTCCATGAAAAACACCAGAATTTGTCAGCATGAAAAGCTTAATTAATACATACTTTTCCAAAGGAACAAATTTTTTGAAAAACAGAACTGGAAATACAGTCATTTTTCCACTTCACCAATCCAAACAATGTCTTTTGACATTCCTTGAAACCAAACATTTCATTTTGGGATGTTATACTAAATGTTTCACAGCCTTGTTTTAGCCTGTGCTGGAACTGATCTTCCGTAATGTCTGGCTGCTCTCTGACTTTCACCCGGCACTACTGAGCTCAGTCAGAGCGGATCTGCAGTATATTATTGGAAATGTATTTCAGACAAGCAGACCAGTCTGTGAGAGAGCTGTATGCACAAGGCATCCAAACTACAACTCCCATCAGGCACTGCAGCCCCATGGGCAAGTGCCACTTGATGTCAAATAAATGTACAGCAAAATGCTTTGATTCAGTTCAGCAAGTGCAAATGTTTGAACGAATACATGTCAAAACATTCTGTTCAGATTCTAACATTTTAAAGCTGTCAAATGTTGCTGTATTTTATTTATGATTGTAAAGAAAATGGTGTTTTCCTTTGGAGAATCATTTCCATGGGAAATCTCATGCCTGGGGAAGTTCTGGAAGCTAAAAGACTTGGTAAAGGCTCCTATTCTCTTTCATGCAGCGTGCATATTCACTGCAGTTAAATTGCAGGAAGCATGGACACCCAGGGGCTAGCTTGATCTCACATGCTGTTGATACGAGTAGCAATAAAGTTACAAGTAGCCTGTATAAGTTCAATGGACAAGCTGTGTAAATAAACAGTTAGCCCACACTAGCATTCATGAAGTTCACCACTACTTTAATTTAGCTGGGGTGGTTGGTTATTTCTATCCATCCTGAAATCACACCTCTGGCTCCAACACGGACACGTCATCCACAGGCCAGCTCTGTATCTCATAAAGAACAAGGCACGGTACCTAGGAACATACCAAATGGGTGAAATGAGATCTTCCAGAGGAATTTTCCTGAGGATAGTTACCCCACGCGTGGCCTCAAAGAAAAGGTGACAGGATACTAAAATAGGGTGAAAAGACAGTACGGATCCTTAGGGCTCCATAACACACCTGAAGAATTCCATCCACCTCAGAAAAAAAAAGAAAAAAAAGGGAAACTAAATCCACATGTTCTTGCATCTCTCCCCCTCTCTTTTTGTCTTTCTAAGATAAAAGGTGTAATATAACCTTCCATCATTTCATCACAGCCTCATGCTGTGAATCAGTCAATACTTTTTATTATCACTTATTATCACAAAAGCTGCAACACTCTCTGATCCATCAAGTATGGAGCAAGGTCCCATTCCACCTGATGATGTACAAGCAGAGAACAAAAAGACGGTCTTTGCCTAAAGGAAAATCTAAATATAAGGCAAGAGAGTGGGTGGCTAGAGACAGATGGGGAAGAAGGATGCAATGAGACCATACATGTCACTGTAACAGGCAGACCTCTGTACATTGAGTGCCTAACAGTTATCTTGCTTTTGGTTTGGGGTGGGTTATTTTGGCTTGGTTTCTTTGAGAGGGGTGAGGAATATGTGTTACAATAAAGATGGATTTGAGGGAAGAACACAGAGGTGCCTTTGCAGATACTGGCAGGGAGGAGGAAAGCAGGCAGAATGATGCTCTTCTGCAAACATGACAAGTGTGTGACTGGTGCCAGCACGGAGAAGTGACCAGGGGACAGTGCTGACCTACCGCAGCTGGGCAGGGATGCTGTAGCGGGGTTTGAATCAAAAGCAAGCTCATTATGTTAAAGAGGGGCTGAGGAAAGTTGGGCTAAGTGTTGTCAGAGCAGAGCAGCAGAGGGTAGACTTTGTAACAGTGTGCTGCGAAGTCTTTGTCAAGGTCCAAGCAAAATGTGCTGTGATGCCCAGGGGAAGGAGGCCTTAGCTCTGAGCTGAGGCCTTGGCTTAGAAATGCTGTTCTTGAGAAAGGATCTGCAACTGTAGAGGTTGGAATGCGTGTATGGGGGGAGTGTGTGTTAAATTTTTCCCTTTAACCATTATGCTGGGCCTGGCTTCTGCCAAATACCAGTTGGAAGCAAGAAGAGAAAGTCTGAACATTCAGAGGAGCCCTGATCCCAGCCCAGCCCCAGGTTTCAAGGGTGCTGATGTGTGAATCAAGCCAAAACCTGTGGCATGGAGGACTGTATTCTGAAAACTGAAATGCATTTTAAACAGCAGCTTTCTCAGAGCTTTCTCCTGAAGCGAGCAGAGAAGCATTTGGTCTGCCTTCTCCTTTTTAATTTTTTCCCTTTTCCTCTGTATTTTTTTCTTTGTAAGGAAACACTGAAACCAGAAGGATCTCTGAGACACCAGACCTGACCAAGCGTGGGGCAGAATCTGCTCATTCCAATTATCTGCCAGCCTAATCATAAAAACATCACGGTGCACGCTCCATATGTCATTTTTATTGAATTCATTCAGGAGTTTCTCGATTAATCTTTTATTATTCCTTTCCAAATCCCAAGGTTCCCATAACAGGGGCTGATCAGCTAAAGCAATTCTTGCACAGGGAGGCAACGGTGAGAGTTATCTTGGCTCTCGCATCCTTCTGTCACGTCACCACAATTCCCTATGGCCTCTTGGTTGAGCGCCTCCTGCCTGGAGAAGACCCTAGGCCCTCAATGCCTCTTAGCCCCTTGGCCCTCATCCCTCCAGGTGGGAGAGCCTGACCCACCCCAAGGCCAGTGCTCAGGTACAATCTTAGCAGCACCCCATCTGAAGGAGGCGAAATGAACACTCTCACACTGAACAGCCCCAAACACAAGAGGTCCACTCTCTACATCTCTCGGGAGGTGCCTGGCCCAGACCAGTAGCATATTGATACTTCAACCAAACTTAGCACCAATGACACTGTGTAGATCCAACGCAAGGTGAAAAAAGGGACCCTGCAAGGAAAAAACGTGACCCTTCTTCAACCCAATGTCTCCCCCTTGCCTCCCCTTCTCTGAGAAAACTGGATCTTCCATGGATCTAGCAATGGCATCCCTACTCATATGATTTTTCATCCCATCTCTGTTTATCTCTATGTTAGCAATTCCTATGCTGCCACATGCAGCAGAGCAGCTATAGCACTCTTGTTCTCCCCAGCCAAAGCTTCTTCATCTATTCCAGCTCAATAAAAGAGGCAATAAAGGAGCTTTCCATCCCACATCTGGGATGCAACCCACCTGTGCAATTCCCTTCAAATAGGCAGATGAGACCTAAAGGTACTGAGAGCTTCCCCAGGCAGCAGTGTTGCCAGTGAAAAAAATACTAATGGGAGAAGAGTAGCTAACTGTTTGTTATCTCTGGGGTGGGGTATTCCTGTCCTAGTATCTTGTTTGGCATCTTCATCATCACCTCATTAAAGCTTCAGTTCATTAATTAAATATTTAATACATTAAATGAGGTTCCTTCTGTACTGAGGAGCTGAGATCTTGTTGCTGGTGAGCGTGATGCTGTGTATCCTCCTGGGAGGCTCCAATTTGCCATACTAATTGCACAGAGACTCTTCAAAAAGCCCTATGCTGAATAGTCAGCTGCTGAGCAAATTGTACAGTCCATCTCAGCAGGAGAGGAGCCTGAGCTGGTGAAGGCACAGAGCAGTAACTTACTCTTCTCCATGGCTCCTGGCAGTCTGAGGATCTCACCCAGCTGACAGGACACAGTGCAAAGCAGCAGCCCCAAGACTGAAAATAACCTACACTACATTGGTGTGCAGGGCGAGATGCAGCTTTGCTAAACCCAGGATGAGCCTTGCTAACTAGGGCTGTTTGGTGGGAACCAGTTAAAAGCTTTCTATTAGCATTTTAAAAGGTCCCTCTACTGCACCAGAGATTTCTGCTCTGTTGGTTGTATATATTGCAGCTGTACTGTCCGTTGACTCAATGCAGCAAAGATGGACAGAAGCCTCTGGTAAGAGCAGAGGTGCAGAAAGGGGAGGCTGGAAGAAAGGAAAGGGTGCAGGAATCTCCCAAAGCAGGTGGGCTGCTGGTGGAAGAGAAACTTGGACTAGCTCTAAAACCATATTGCTGCCCTACTCTGCCCG